>NC_068328.1:25942235-28442235 GCF_000147395.1 Oryza glaberrima
TGGCCAAAAGATCTGGCCTACCAACTGCTATCCCACAAACTAATTCCACAACATCGAAAATGACACTACATGTTAGCAACGGGTACCTTTTTTTTTCTTCCGTTTGACGGATAAAAGCACCTTTCAATTTCAGATTACGACCCTGATGTTATATTGTCTTTTGAAATCCACAAATCTCTTTCGTTACAAGTATGCGCAAGGGTTAAAAACTTAAGCCAATGCAATGTTTGGGACACGCAAGAAAATAGAAACCACATTCATCAAAGAACATTATACTACCTCACGAGAAATTACTCCAAAAATCCGATAAAACTGTCATATTCCAGACAAGCATGACAACATGCACGTACAAATAATGCAACATAATCGACTATAAATATAGGCATATACATATAAGCATAGGTAGATTACACACCAAACAACCTGTATCACCATTGACAACGACTCACACGCCTCTACACAGTCATCACAAAGCCAACCTGCCCAAAGCTGCACTAGAAGAGACGCCATATGCACAGTTCGTCACACACACGCACGCACAAAGGCACAAAAGCCACAAAGGCAAACCGAGGAAATGGAAGCATCTGCTACGCCGAGAAGAAGACGGAGACAGGACGATATGCATCCTCACAGTGAGCCAGCCAACCACCGCCACTATAAAACGTTACATTATTGTCCGTGGCTTTATTCGATTCGCGCAGGCGTTTGTAGGGCCGGAAAACTTGTATAGTAGATCATCATATATGGTGGTAGCTGCAGAAGAAAACGAATTATATATGGGCCATGGACTGGAGCTGTGTGGAGGATAAAATGGTTAATAGGTAATTGAGTCCGTGATGGTTGGTGTTCATCATTGGCCTCCGGTGTACACACATGAGCCATAGCCTGCAGAAAAATCATAGAGGAGTTTTTCAGATTAGCACAGTTAATTTTGATTGACCAACAGCATATTATGTGGAAAAGAGACTGTTTACATTGCTGCAAAAATTGATTTTTAGCTAAACAGATGGAATTTATCCACTAATCCAAACTTATAGTAAACAATCATAACGAGCAGCTCTATACCAACAGCAAGAAAGCAGGTAAAGGCACGCAGTAGATAACTTCGGAGTTCAGAGAGCTGTTGCTGAAAGATGAGCAAAGTTAACTTGTGCACTACTACCACTTTCCTACAGAATCCATTCATTCCCTGACATTAACAATGGAAAACACTAGTCCTGCAAATTGCATATGTTTACCTACTAAATGCAAGCTTTTGCAGCAAAAAAGCGAGACATTTCAGTAAGAAAAGGCCTGCCTCAGCAGTGCAGGAAGCCACATTGCAAGTGCCCCAGCAATTCAGCACATGAGCAATGTCGATCGAATGAATGAATAAATGAATGAATGTGAGCAATTTGGAAAAAAAAATCTTGAAATATTGACAAATTTATGCAAAACTTGGAAAAAAAAAAGAGCTTGAATGTGTGCACGTACTGGGGTTGTCAGAGGTGAGCGTGGCGGAGGAGCGGAAGTCGCAGTTCCAGGGGTGGCGGCCGGCGGCCTGGTAGAGCTGGTTCATGGCGTAGGCGGCGTGGGCGCGCACCGTGTTGGGCTCGAAGCACGCGCCACCGGCCTGGATGGCGCCGCAGTCCACGCCCACCTGCGCGCACGCGTAGTCCAGGTCGGCCTGCAGGTCCGCCTCCGTCGCGCCGGCGCTCGCCACGCACCACCCGCCGCCGCCGCCCCTCGGCTGCTGCTGCGATGCCCCGCCGTTGCTCGGGCTCGCCGCGCCGCCGGACGACGACGTCAGGCCGGCGTCGTACGCCATGGTGAGGTCGGTGTGGTACAGCCCGAACGAGCGCTCCGACGTCGGGCCGGGCTTGAGGTCCTCGTCGTAGAGCGCGAACAGGTACGTGTCCACGGGCTTGCCCGGCATCAGCGGCGTGCCGGCGCCGGACCGCAGGTGGGAGACGAGGTTGGAGACGTAGGCCCTGGCGTTGTCCGCCGTGGCGCCGGCCTCCCCGGCGTCGCCCCTGGTCGGCCACCCGGTCTCCGCCACCACGATCTCCACGTCGCCGTACCCGGCGCGCCCCAGCGCCGACTTGACGGCGTCCACCTGCGCGTCGAACATGTTGGTGTACTTGATCTTGGACCCGGCGTCGACGCGGCCGGCATTGGGCTGGAAGAGGCAGAAGGCCAGCGTCTCCGGCCGCGGGTCGGACTGGTAGGCGAAGTAGGGGTAGGGGTTGATCATGAATGGCGCGGTGGTCTTGCTCAGGAAGCCCAGGATCTGGGTCAGCTGCGGCGAGATGTCCGGGTGGAAGGCGCCGGTGGACGGCGGGTCGGACTGCGCGAGCACGGCCATGGTGTTCACGGTGGAGAACTTGATCCCGGCGGCCCCGTCGCCGGCCGCGGCGGCGGCGGCGCGGAGGTTCTGCATGGCGGGGAGGAGCGCGGCGGCGAGGGAGGCGTCCCCGGACTCGAGGACCTCGTTCCCGACGGCCACGACGGAGATGGTCGACGCCGGCACGAACGGGAGCACGTTGGCGGCGAGCCACCGGGACGCGGCGGCGGGGTCGGCGGCGAGCGAGGGGATGTCGCCGTTGGCCACGCCGACCACGAGCGAGATGCCCGTGCCGGCGAGCGCGCGCATCATCCCCGGGTCAACGCCGTACAGCCTGACCTTGGAGATGGTCGTCGACTTGAGCAGCTTCACCGTCTCCTCCGGCGCCGGCAGGTTGTCCGCCACCTCGCCGTAGTTCACCCCGATGTACGACTGCGCCCCTGCACCCAATCCAACCAATCAAAACCAAAAAGCCATGGAAAATAAAAATTCCCCGATCGAGCTTTACAGCTTCTTGATCCGGCAATTTCCTCGGGACACGGGACCGATCAAACCACCCAAAAGCTACTTACTCGACGCGGCGACGAAGCAGCAGAGCGAGACGGCCAGAGCCAAAAGGAGCTTTCTCGACTCGGCCTCCATGGATTCGAGCTCGCGCCGCGCCCAGAGCAGAAAGGAGAAGTGAAAGCAGCAGCAGCAGCAGACGAACAAATAAGATACGGACGCGGCGGCCAAGTGTGGCGTGAAGAGTGAAGACGACGACGACGACGACGACGACCCAAGGAACGAAGCCGACCAAATCATCCAAGAATCATATGCCTACGCGGATGGAGCCTACCCCCTGCGCGACGCGGCTGCTGCTACCCGGTGGCGCCCGCGCGGTTGCGTTGCGTTTGCGTGCGCCCGCCCGCCGGGCAAGCCGCGGATTCGTGGCGGGGGTAAGGTATTATTTGGTGTGCAAATCAAATGGAGTAGTATAGGAGTACAAGTACTCGTGGACGTACGTGTGCTGAGCTGTGGCCACGTGCGGCGGCCGGGGGAGTGTGTGTGTGTGTGTGGGCGCGCCCCGCGGTGGAGGCGGGGATGGCCGTTGGATCGGTGGGGAGGCCGGTGGGCGGTGGACGGCCCGGATGGGGTAGAGATGGAGATAGTAGCCGTTGTTAAGCAAGCGCGGGCCACCGTGCCGGCGATGGTGGCGGTGCGATGGTTGGGTAGCTGCAGGCCTGCGGTTCTGCACGCCCGTGGACTGTGAGTGTGTGATCGGGGTGGCCCCGTTTGGGTATTACGGATCACATTTTCTCCGACCTTTTTACTGCTTTGTTTGAGGGGTGTTTAGATCTACAGTTTTCACGTGTCACATCGGTTTCACGTGTCACATCGGGTATTATATAGGATGTTCAGGCACTAAAAAAAACTAATTACATAATTTGTCAGTAAATCGCGAGACGAGTTTATAAAGCCTAATTAATCTATCATTAGCAAATGGTTACTGTAGCACTACATTGTTAAATCATGGAGCAATTAGGGTTAAAAGATTCGTCTCGTAAATTAGTCGCAATCTGTGCAATTATTTATTTTTGGCCTATATTTAATACTTCATGCAGATGTTAAACGTTTAATGTGAAAGGGTGAAAAATTTTAGGGAGGAATCTAAACAGGGCTTACTGCTTTGTTGGAGTAGGCATATGTTTAGATTCCCATTTTTTTCTTCAAACTTTCAATTTTTCCATCACATCAAACTTTTCTACACACAAATTTCCAACTTTTCCGCCGCATCGTTGGTGTGTTTAGTTCCATGCTAAAATTGAAAGTTTAACTAAAATTGAAAGTTTGAAGAAAAAAATTGAAAGTTTATGTGTGTAGTAAAGTTTTGATGTGATAAAAAAGTTGGAAGTTTGAAAAACTGAATTTTTTACATTTTGGTCCTTTTTGAAAACTTATTTTACAAATAGACCCCTGGGAAAACTTAAACCAAAAATGGTCCTTTTTGGGGCGCCAGAGCGGCTGGCGCCGTACCCCAACATGGCGGCGCCAGCCACACTGGCGCCGAGCCCGTGCCACCGTGGCACTAGGGCTGTCCGGAGGTGCTGACTGGGCAGAACGGGGGCGCCAGCCAAACTGGCGCGGCACCTCATACCACGGCGCCAGCATGGCTGGCGCGCCCCTCCTCTGTGGCCCCCCAACTTTCTCCCCCCCCAAATTTTTTTTGCCAAGTCTGTTCTGCCTCCGGGCAAAGGCTGGCGCCCAGCCCCAGACCGCGGCGCCAGGGTGGCTGGCGCCGCCCTCCTCCTCGCCCGACACCCTTCTGCCTCCGGGCTCGGGCTGGCGCCGCCCTCTTGGACTACGGCGCCAGGGTGTCTGGCGCCGCCCTCGTCCCCCACCGAAACCCTTCTGCCTCCGGGCTACGGCTGGCGCCGCCCTCCCCGACCGCGGCGCCAGGATGATTGGCGCCTCTGCCTCCCTGCAAATTGAAGATATATATTGCACAAATGTACCAATTCACAGTTCGCAATTCAAATCACAATTCACAGTATCATACAGACTAAAACAAGTTCCAATTGCACAAATCACAATGCCAAAAGTCCATCACATATTCGACACATCAAACAATGCCAAAAGTCCATCACATATTCGACACATCAAACAATGCCAAAAGTCCATCACATATTCCACACATGAAACAATGTCAAAACTCCATCACATAGTCCTCACATAGTCCATCACATTTTATATCACATAGTGCACCACACATGTCATACTACCAACAAATAGATTAACTTCATACAAATCACTTCTTCCGTTGGCGCCGAATAGCTTGCGAGCCCGGAGTGTACCTACATTTGAAAATCCAGTGTTTAAAACATTTTAAAAACAAAATGAGGGAAATCAAATAACATTTGAGAATGGTAAGCTCATTTTACCTCTTTTTCGCTGCCCGAGTGGATCGCAAGTTGTATTGCGTGGGTTGCGTCCCCTGAGGCGCGTCGGGAAGCTGCGACATGTCTATCTCCTCAGCGTCTGGTGCGACGTAGTCCTCATCCTCCTCGTCGTCGTCGTCATCGTCGTTGCTAGGTGGAGCCGGCGCCTTCCCCTTTCCCCTCCCTTGCGGAATGCGTGACGATGACGAGCCACCAACTTCTTCACGCTCTTCTATCCTGATGGAGTGTCGAGCGGTACTTGGACGCGCGGATTGAGGTAGTGGTGGTGGTAGTCTCCGCGGTTGGTACACGTCGTCCAATCCAACCGACCTGCAACCTAATCTTGCTGCAAGTTTCCGGCACCTTTGACGAACTTTCTGCATTTTAAAAAAAAGAAGTTTGTTAGGCATAACTCAAGTAATGCAAAGTGCTAAATAAATTTTACCTCTAAAACATTGCGGAGTGTGTTCTCTGTGTCCTCACCACCCCTCGGAGCTTGGAGGGCATGCCCCATTTCATTCACACTCCTGAGGAGCTCTCTCGACTGAAAGCGTGAGAATGTATATGTTAGGGTCTAGGGTGTAAATGGAAATAACTTTAACAAATGCAAGAAAACTTACGACTCTGTCTCTAAGTGGGGCGTGCTCCATTTGATATCCAACTCTAGTCCGGACATCATAGGGATTCCGCCCCTCATCGGAATCGCGGTCATCCTCTATGTCGGCTTCCGTCCAAGTAGGGCGGAGGAACAGTCTATATGTCCTATGTAGCCAACGAAGGTACTCTGAGAAAAAATGATTTTGGTGTATATTCTCGATGTACCTGTCGTTCCTTCCGGCTGTCCTCCATTCATCAATGTATCTGTTATGCTCAAGCCCCCAGTCTTTCACTTTCTTTGTTCTCACCCTGTCATACCTAGACAAGTGGAAGGTGATGAAACAAGAGTGAGCATCGACAAAGGTTAAATGGTACAAAATTGAACATTGACAATGAAAGCAAAACAAAGATAAGAAATATTTACTTGTGTAATTCAACTCCAGTTGAGATGTCCTCAACCGGCCAGTCTTGCTTCTTCCCGAATTGTCGCATGACACGGTGCGGAAGGTGGTACTCAACTGCCCAGAAACAAATCAATGGGCACTGGTACATGAAGTAGTCAGAGTCTCGATTGCACATCGAGTTCAGGGTCAGGCTTGAAGCCTCATTTGTGTGGTATGGTAACCACTCAATCTGCAAAAGTTGAAGAGATGTCGTTGGTTAGTATCTCAATTAAAGAAGTAAATGTCTAACTAGAAGTGATATTGGAAGTACTTACATGTTGAGGCTGTAAGCAGTCCATCTCATTGACATAATGCTTGTATGCCACATCCCGGTGAGCATGTGCAGTGGCTGTCCTCTCAAAAAGGTAGGCCACTGTCTTCTCCATGTCTGGCTCATTGTAGGGCCAAGTAGTGGAGCTTTGCCTCCACTTAGGCCTTCCAACCGGTAGTCTTAACCACATCCACAGCTGAATCAATAGCACACAACCACTCATGTTGGACGATGGTGCCTGGCGACAACAGGCCTCACAGAGCTGTCTATATGTCCACGCCAACACTGCTGAGCCCCAACTGAAACGGCCCAGATCACCAAGGTTGGCGACCAAAGGAATCCATATCGCCGAAGCAATGTCACCCCCAGCATCAGGAAATAGAACCCCTCCCAACAAGTGCAAGATGTATGCACGGGCGTAGCACTCAACACGCCATGGCTCAGCGTCGTCGTCAAGCTGTGAGAAGTTCTGACTCAGCCAAGACAGGGGTATTCCATTTTGCTTCTTCTTGCCCCCTTGCCCCTGCTCAATGTTCAGTGGAATGCCAAACAGCTGCTCCACTTGTGCACGCCATCCAGGATTCTCTGTCCTGCCCGTCACGGCATGCCCCCGTAATGGGAGGGCCAAGATCATAGCCACATCCTGTAGAGTGATGGTCATCTCACCACTGGGGAGGTGGAAGCTGTGTGTCTCAGGCCTCCATCTGTCCACAAGTGCTGTCAACGCAGGAGCGTTGAACACTGGCATTCCTCTGCTCACGACCAAGGCCACCCCGAGCAACCCGGCCGCCCTTAGGTACGGGATGTACCTATCGTCGAACACTGGGGGGGCATGAGCTCTAACTCGGAGTGGTTGAAGTACCTGCAATAGCAATTGTAAATCAATTAGTTAATATAATGTCAAACACACGCTACCGATACTTGTCGATTCATACCCTCCCCGCCTCGATCGCAGCCCCGCGATGACGGGCCTCGTAGTACGCCTCCAAGGCTGGGTAAGTCGGTGGTTGTCCCTCCTCGGCCATCCTACATGACAAAGTAATAAATTCACCGTTAGTTACCAATATGACATACATTAAAAGAAAATGAATGCGATAATCCAAAATAAATAAATAGACATTACATAGACAAGAATAAAACATGCATTGACTTAAGTAGGAAAACAAAATATTTACCTCCGTAACACTTATATTTTTTTTGGACTTCTTCTTTTTTGGACGCTTAGGACACTTAGGTTTCTTGTGACCCTCCTGGTGACACAACGAGCATCTATTTTGCACCGGCGCACCATCAAGTTGAACACATGAAGGTGGTTTCCTTCCAGAACCACCAAGACCCGAGTCCATTTCGTTCTTAAATCGCTTCGATCTCCTCTTCCCTCTTGTTTTAATCTTCAAATTTGGGTCAGCAACAAATTCTTCACCATCATACGGTGGCCACTGTGTGGGGTCGAGGTATGGCTCAAAGCGACTTGCCCATGTGTTCACAACGGCTCTTGAAGAGAAATGATACGGCATTCGGTTGGGAGATTCCTCATCAATTGCATGAATCAGATAAACGTGGATAAGATGTGAGCAAGGCATATGGTACAGCAATGGCCTTTGGCAAGAACATGAGTTCCCCTCACCTTCAACTTTGAAGGCTCTTGCGCCGAATCTAACACCGCCTCGCGTTATACCACCCCTCTCTGTGACCTCGTATGTCTTTTTCTGCTTATCGAAACACCTTGAAGTGTGTTTGTTCGCCTTACTTTTTTGCACCTTCATCTTACTATCAACCTTGGTGGACGAACGCTCCCCTAACTGGACTCGCTTCACTGCTTCATCATGTCTGTTCACAAAGTAATCATTGCACTTCATAAACGTAAATGATACTATGGCCGTCACTGGAAGCTTACGAACACCAACTAGCACGCTATTGAACTGTTCGGCCATGTTGGTTGTCATGTAACCCCACCGGCGGCCATTTCTATCGTATGCACGAGACCACTTATCTTTATCCAACAACTCATCTTCAAGCCATTTACGAGGACCTTCGGGAATACGCTGCCTTAGTGCCTCAACATCCCTCTCAAATATCCACTTCTCGTCAATCTGACATATCCTTAGGAGCTCTTTTGTTTGATGCTTGTCCGCACCGGCCTTGTGGAAATTAGCACTGAAGTGCCTCATGCACCATCGATGGTGAACCGGTGGCAATCCTGGAACAGGAGTCCTCATGGCATTCATTATACCAGCATGTCGATCTGAGATAATACAAACCTCCCTATGCGGCCCAACCACAACCCGTCGGACAAGATCGATAAACCAGCACCAGTCTCGTGAATTCTCTTTCTCCACCAAGGCAAAAGCTAAAGGTACAAGTTGGTCCTCCGCATCAGCTGATAATGCAGTCATCAAGGCACCACCGTATTTCCCAGTTAGGAAGGTTGCATCTATAGCTAGTACTGGCCTGCAATGCTTAAAAGCCTCTATGGAAGGACCAAAGCACCAGAATGCACGCATAAAAATTTTCTTGGTCACTCCATCAACGTTGACAACCCGATCAGGATGAGTATCGATGTGGTAGACCATACTGGGATTTGTCTGCTTAATGGCTTTCAGCAAAGTGGGCAAACGGACGTACGCTTCACCCCATTCACCGTAAATGAGCTTCATAGCCTCCTCTCGTGCCCTCCAAGCCTTGCCATACTTCACCCTATACTGGAAAACCTCAAATATATACAAAGCTAACGCAGAAGCAGAGAGTGTAGGTTGCAGTTTTATGGCATTGCATAACCTATTTGCTATGAACTTAGATGTCAGCTGCCGGTGGCTCCCTGAACCTTCGGCAGTAGCACAACTATGGTCCTTACCAACCCGTGATATCCTCCACGTGCCACTAGACCTCTTAGTTGCATGGACCTTCCATTTGCACCGTGGGTTTTCACATTTAACAGTGTACCTCCTGTTTGCGGCAGAATTGACAACACGGTATGGACGATGGTGCACGATGGCGTACTCCTGAAGCCATAGCTTCAATGCGACCATGGATGGGAACTCCAAACCCTTTCTGAGACCATCCACCTGGAATGGTTCTGGCAACTGATCTAGGTTGATGCCGCCATCTAGTATTGCACCATGGGCATGTGTTAGGTCCCTAAACTCAGGAATGTCCGGCTTCCTCCCAAACACCTTCTCAAACGCACGACATTCCTCTAATGCTAACTTGTCATTGTTAGTTAGTGGAGGGAATGGACGGTCATCATCAGAGTCTTCAGCAAATTCAACATCATATTGCTCAACACTTGCCTCCTCGTCAACCTCCTCTCTATTGACTTCTACTGAGACAGAATCGTGACCACCACTCAATTCGACATAAAAGTAATCATCTGGATTCACATATTGGCTTGCTACTTCCGTCGTGTATTCACGGTTGCCTCCGTACAACGACCAATGCACACTCTCCGACAAATGTTCACTTAGATCAAGCCCCTCTTGTACTAACTCCCTTTTCATCTCCCTCGCTGCATCCACATCATCACTACCGCAATGTCTCTTTGATGGGCCTACCTCCCCTAAATCATTTCCAAGCAAAGGTCTCTTCTTATTTTCTTCCCCCTCCAAGTCTTCTCGTACCAACTCAGTCTTACTTGCACCCCCTCCACGACGAGAAGAATATGTCACAAAATTCTTCTCAATGTAATGATAAGAAGGAGATTTGTTTAGATCCAAATTTTCTACGGTACGTACCAACTTTGATGCAAACACCTCTAGAGATCTAAACTGAGACTCTTTTACCAAATCAAAATAAACTTCCCATTCCAACTGACCTATTACATTTAATATATACTTATGCCCTTGACCAACATCGTATCTCCCATAAAAACAAATCTCCACATTATCCTCGGTCCATCCAAGAACTTCTTTCACTCGTGACCTTAGTTCATCTAGAGTTGGGTGGGTGGGAAATAAAATGGTCTTCAATGACATATCCTCAAACTCAACATGTGCACCAACATAAGGTTCCACCATTCTACCACCGTAGTAAACACGAACAATTCTATCCATCTACACCAAAAAATCAAATGTAAATTTGCAACATAAATTAAATCTTCATTCCTAAACGTAGTCCAAACCGACGTATTATAACCAATGCATAACTTAATTTATCCCAAAGCTACTACTCCAAAAAAAAATATTTAATCTACCGACAACTATCAACAAGTTTACTAGTGCATTACACATCTAAATATTACAAATACTCCGTCATACAACCCAACCTAGTTCTAATTAACTATAATCAATTTCTATAATGCAACTAAAATTTTCTCCCCTTCATATAATTAATGGTTAAAAGTTTAACCTATAGGCTCTAGCATCAAGTCCATCAAATTAAAATTACTTTCATGCCTCAACCATAATTTTTCATCCATCCATCCAACCAAACAATCCAAATATTAACATTACCACATATATGGTTAAAAAAATCATGACACCAATGAGTACATTGCAAACATGTAGCATTACAACAAGTAAATCCTAAGAACAAATGCTAAAAATCACAAATTTGGGCAAAAAAGGGATTCTAGGGTTACCCTTCGATCTACAAATTCAACCAATAAAAACGAAAAAAAAGAGGGGGGAATGGAGGAGTCTACCTTTCTCTTCGATTTCCACAAAAAATCCCGCGAAAAACAAGTTCAAATGGAGTGGATTTGAGGTGGGGAGGTGAGGGGGAGAGAGTGGGGAAGAACTGCTGCTGCTCAGCTCGGGCTGATGCTTGGGCGAAAATGGGAGTGGGGAGAAGAAAGGTGGTGGGGCCCACGGGGTTTAGGGGGGCGGCCCACAGAGAAGGGGCGCGCCAGCCATGCTGGCGCCGTGGTATGAGGGGCGGCGCCAGTGTGGCTGGCGCCCCACTTCTGCCCAGTCAGCTCCTCCACGCCAGCCCTAGGGCCACGGTGGCACGGGCACGGCGCCAGTATGGCTGGCGCTGCCATGTTGGGGTACGGCGCCAGTAACTCTGGCGCCCCAAAAAGGACCATTTTAGGTTTAAGTTTTTCCAGGGGTCTATTTGTAAAATAAGTTTTCAAAAAGGACCAAAATGTAAAAAATTCAGGTTTGAAAAAGAGGTTGTGAACTAAATAAGAGCAAACTTTTAATTTTTGCATGAAACTCAACAGAGCCTAGATCTTGAGGTGATTTTTGGATGCCGCGTCATGGGTGAAACGCGGGATAGATTGATGATGACGCGGGAGATGCCAAGGCTGCGATGATGGTCGCTTCTGTTCTGGTAGCAATAACTTGGCTGCTAGTGCTACACTGTTACTACTATCCTCGGCTCGAAAGTGTCGCCTCCCTAAGTTCATTCTTGATCCGGTAGCATAAACGACTGTTTGTCCCCTTGCTTTTTACCATCTCCGTTTTGTAATCTATAACGTCGTCAATTTTTTACATTATTTATCATTAGTCTTATTTAAAAAAAATTAAGTAAATATGTTTTCTTTTATCGTGGTCTGAGTTATCACTAAATAAACTTTAAGCATTACTTATATTTTTAAGATTTGCACAAAATCATTGAATGAAAACAAAAATCAAATATTATAACAAAAGTCAATGACACAATATATTAAAAAACAGTGAGAGTACTACTCAAGGGCTCCTTTTGCATGAAACAAAGATATATGGATAGAAAAAAAAAACAAAGGATTAAAATGTTGAATCTTTTAAGAAATAAAACCACAAAAAATAATCAAAACATGTGTTTGGATGGCTCATAAGAAAAAAAAACAAAATTTTTTAGGTTATATATCAGTTAGATTGAGTGAGCAAAGAGAGTTGCATTGGAATTCTCTAAGGAAATAAAACCATGATATTAGAGCTCATGTTCAAATTCATATTAAAATGAGGTGCGGGACGGGAATGCATTCAAAGGAAATCTGCAACTCAAAATCCTACAAACCAAACAACCTCAATAGAAAAACCTAGGATAAATCCTTCATTTTGACGCCCCAAATAGCTTATGAAATGTTATGAATATAAAGTGGAAATCAGGCTGAACAACCTCTTTTTAGAGTTTTCAATACTGTTGAGGTATGGTAATGAAACCGCTCGTTATTTTGACTAAGTTTGAAAAAAATAAACAAAAGTTGAACTTTGTTGGGGTTTGTTGAAATGGGCATCTTATTTAATGTTGCTTGAAAAATATGAGTCATTTTTTTCTTAAAATATTTGTATTCCATTATCAACCTTTTTCCCAATAAATCATTTGTTACTATTTTGAATGTTGGTTATGATTTTCTTCTAATTACCCTCGCAACATATAAATTCTAAACTAAAATTACTTAAAACCGTGAAATCTTGAATTATAGGAAAATATTGTGCCACAATAATAGAGTTGACTCCTATGAACTAATATTTTTACTATATGTGTTTTTATTGGAATACTTAGCAAATCTTCGTTTTGGACATCTATACTTTAAGAAATCCACATAGTTTTTTGAGAAGAGTTGTTGAAATTTAACCAAAAAAATTTGAAATATAATATTTTGTATGATTTCTTTATAAAAATCACATATTCCAATTACATTGTTCCTGCAGAAGTGTTTTTTTATTTCTGCAATTTATATCGGCCTTTGGATTCAACAAAATTTGTTTTAAGTTTGGCCCAATTTTTATTCAAATTCCAGTTTTCCTTTCCATTTCGTATGGAATATTGGAGATTTATGTTATATCAATCATCCTTGAAATGCTTTTGATCTCTAAAATTTTGGAAGAAAACAAAATTGTGTTGAATGTACAACTCAGTATAGGCTAAAGACGTCCTAACCCTACCACCAAAATTGAGCCAAAAATATTATATGGATTGTGTTTTACTTCCTCTGTTCTCTGTTTTGCACATCAACACAGTCTCCAATATACGTGTTCCATCATTATTTTTTTAGCTATATATTTTTTAAAAAATAAAAATATAACTGTATAAAAGCATTTTTCATAAAAAAATTTATCAATATTATTTTTCCACAAGCATAATATTTTTTTATTAATTAAGATTTTGATATTTGACTGCACGCTTTCTAGGATGACACATATATGAGAACGGAGGTAGTAACATTCTGTTAATACTATTTTTTCCATATCAAACCCTATTTTTTATTTGCTAATGATTTAATATTCCGAGGTTTAGCTGCATCTATTTGAGAACTGAGGTAGTAATAAATTAAAACCAAACCGGAATCTCCTATCACATATTCATATTTCTGAAGTGGCGTATGGTATATACCACAAATTTAAGTGATCGCTAATGGCACCACATAGCTGTTTCACTACCATAATCCCTTCTTGAAACACACGTGGTTCCTACGACCCATCATGATGCCGAATGTCCATAATTGTATTTTAAATTTGTTGGCTATGAAAATTAGACTCCTGATAAGGAACACGCTACGATGTAAAAAAATGAGATCATTCTAAGATTTTTTTCCCCTCTAATTATTAGAGACTTCACGTATTGTATTAGATGCTATGATCATTTTACGATTGCTTATTTATAAAAGCATGATGATCCATGCATATAGGTTATAGTTTCTCCCACACATTTAGAGGTAAAATAATTATGTTCATAAAAAACTTATTAGATGTCTAACCGCAAGTGACAAAAATAAGGTTTGGCATTTGATTTCAATGAGATTTTTTAGATTTCCTTTTAAGTCGGTTGAGGCCTCAAGATGATAGGTGGGTCCAACATGTAATAACTTTTTTAGCATTGAAAATAGTCAATATGAATGAATCATAAATTATTAATTTGCTTAAAATATACAATGGTTTAAGCCGATCATATATTGGGTATATAATTTATAATCATTTAAACTTGTTTATAAAACCCATGAAGAACAATTTGTGTGTGAGACATCAATATGGAACATGCAGAAATTCTTTTACCATAAATGAAAGTGCAGTAAATACCTTTTAACTGCAGTAGAAAAAAAAAAGCAGGGAAGAAAAGGAGCATGCGTGCGTACATGCGGGAGCCCATGGAAAGGATTTCGGATTTTTTTGTTAGATCAATCCATCTATTAGAAACTTTGTTACCAAATACTCCCTCCATCTACTTTTGATAGTCATATTTCTAAATCTGAAAAATTTATAGGCATATTTCAATTCAACAATCTATCATCTTAATGACTTTCTCGGATTTAATGCATGATTCTTTATTCTTCCACACAAGATTGGCTACATAGGTATTGAGAAATGTAAATATTAATGAATCGCTTGTTTACGAGGAATGACTAGTAGCATGTTTAGATAGATGATAAGTAGAATTACTTATCCTTGGTCTATGTGCTAAGATGAAAAATGACAATCAAAAGTAGATGGAGGGAGTATCTTTTAATTACCGCAGGAAAAAAAAAGCTGGAGAATAAAAGCGGCGTCGTATGTCGAATGTGTATGTGTGGGGTCTCGGAGGGGATTTCGGCATTTCTTTTGTTTAGGGAATTTTTTTAGATCTAATGGTAGAGATCAATCTGTTTTGTCCACAGATATATGCGCTGCAGATGTGGGTCATCGCCTACTTTTGTTGCGCCACGTGGCAGCTTAGGAGCAATTATAGGAATCTCACGTGGCGGCTTGAGAGCGTTTATAGGAAGCTTATTAGACTTTTAGTATATAATAGATAGATTATTCACCCTACTTATTGTTGATATCAACTAGTAGTGGTAACTAACTATATTCTGTATCGAAAACCCACGCTCTCATGTGCTGTTTGACTTCCATTTATGAACGTGGCTACATCGTGTGTGGTAGCGCGTTAGTCCAAACGCGCGACTCCACCTCTTTCTATAAATAGAACTGTACTCCTTACGTGCGTGTCAATACGAAAACATCACACGTAGCCTCCTGTGAGTCTTTCAAAAAGGACACCACGCATGCATTTTAACCTTTTTAATAACTTATATATTTTAAATCACATATTGTTTTTATCTATTTGCATTATTATACTCCACTTAAAATATGTGACAAAACGAGATCCATATTAAATATATTCAAACATTTTATCAATTTAAAAGTATATTATTTCATGTTAGGAAGTAACTTCCATCTTATACATAATTAATTCTCATTAGTTACTCTATCAATGTTATTTACAATCTATCAAAGGTTTTATCTTATTTTCTCATACTACATGAAAAACAAAAGTGAAAGTGAAAAAGCAATCAGTGCTTAAAACAGATGCATAGAAAGTTACTTCTGAACCATGTAAAAGTTATTTCCAATCAACATTGAAGTTACTTTTAAAAATTGTTAAACTTACTTGTGCTGATCTGTGCTGATTAAATTTAATTTCTGGATAGAGTCATATTTTTATCCCTATCACAAATTTACTTCTAATGTTGTGACAAAGTTATTTTATTTTTATTTTAAGTTACTTTTATAATATATGTAAATTACTTTTAGACTTTATTGAATTTACTTTTACATGTCTAAGAAGTAATTTAGGGAAATCTAAAAGTAATATAGATATATTATAAAAGTAATTTGTAATTTTTCATCAAAATTTAATCATGTGAGATCTTGTTATAAATATTTAATTGTTACGAATACAATGGTGTAATTGGATCGTAGATCGGATAAGTAGTTTAAGAGAAAATTTTATTTGAAGTATAGGTGGTTCTTATTTACTTGATGGTCTGATAGTATATTTTTAGTAGAGTAATGGCTCAGTAGGCCTCGCTGATTAGTTAACGTGGAGCGGCGCCGGATAGACGCCACGTCGCCACGTGTGCGGGATGGACGGATGCCTCAGCGTCGCATGATAGCGCTATCGCGAGAGGCATCTCTAATTAGATTTTACGTCTATTTACAATAAATTAAAAGCGGCCAAGATCTATATATACTCGCTCTTTGCATGTGTAAATCATAGCATATCGGATTCGCCCTAGCTAGTGGAACAGTGTACATGTACAGCGTCATGCAAAAGAGATGATATGTAGGGGCACTTTAGCATCGATCTACTACGTGCTACTACTCCTACTACAACTTTGAATCGGGTTCTTGGGCGTCTCTCTCCAGGAAAAACCACAGCTTAAAAAACGAGCAACGTAGGAATGAAGAAGCATATGCATCCGGCCTCCTGTTAATTAACAAGTTAATCAAGAAGGGGCGAAGAGAGTCTAAAGAAATCATGTGTTTAATTAATTAAGAACTCATATGTTTGATTAATCTCACTAGGCGAATTGCTTTCCATAAAGGCCATACGGAACAACGTCCCCTGTTTTCGCAAGGCAATGTTAATCTCATATCGAGTCTTCCTTATTACGACGTCGACGGGATTAAAAGAAACAACTGTCCCGTTTGGTAGGATTCCAAACTAAAACTTCTAACTACAAACTCTAACTCCAGTAAGAGTTAGCTGCTGTTGGAGTTAGAAACTCGTTAAAAGTGTTTGACTAACTTTCAGCTCTAGATCCGAAAGAAAATGAAAAAAAAAAAGAAACCAAGCCACCGTTGGCCCCAGCCGCGCGTCATCTCCGTGGCGCCGCGCGCTGCTGGCCACGCGTGCCGCCCGTCGCCGCCCGTCGCCATCCATCTTTGTCCCGGCCGCGCCGGCCGTCGTTGTCCTGGCCGTCGTTGTCCCGGCCATCCGCCACCCATTATCGTCCGTCATCGCCCGTCGTCGTCCCGCCGCGGCCGCCCGCCGTCGTCCCGTCCCGCCACGCGCCGCACATCGTCATCCCGGCCGTGGCCGCCCGTCATCGTCATCGTCATCGTCCCGCCGCCGCCGCCGCTGCCACTGTAAATCGGGATTGGGAGGAAGATGGGGGAGGAGAGAGAACGGGAGGAAAGGAAGATGGGGGTAGTTGAGTGGCATTTTCATGTAAATACACTAAAAAATTAGAGAGTAGTGGGTCTTTTGAGGTGGAGTGGAGCTGTGGAGTAGCGAAAACCCAGCTCCACTCCCGTAGTTCTTTTTCTAGGAGTAGCTCCGTCAACTCCACTTCAAAAAATGGAGAATCTAGACCGTTTGGCACAGCTCTGGCTCTAGATAAGTTGGAGTTAAGAGCTAGAGCTGCATTAAACGGGGAACATATATATGAAGTCAAACTGTCAAAGGCTAAATTAATGTTCTTTCTCGAAACACGATAGTTTGTGTTGATTTGCGGAATAAACGAACTTCCCGCAAAATTATTGAGTTGCCAGAAAAGAGCCAAAACCATCCTACCTGGCGGAATTATGCCCAGGGTTCAACTTACCGTCGGTAACTGCGCGGTTACCGCGGTTACCGGGCTTACCGCGGGGGTACGGTAATATAAATACCGCGGTAACCTCCTTAAATTCAAATAAATTTAAAAAATAATTTGAATTTTTGAAAAATTTTACACGGTTTTGTACGGTTTTTCTCGATTACCGCGGTTACCGCGCGGTAACCATGCTTACCGCCGGGGCGCGGTAACCCCGGCCCCGACGGTTTGGGAAACCCTGATTCTGCCACTAAGGTGGCCACGTAGTTTCGTTTATTTGGTACGGCTTGTAACAACAAAAATATATGAGGATTTTATCCATGTATGTGTTCTTATCGATGAAGAAGCAAATACTGCGATATAAAATAAGATAAAGAAATTACAAAATCAATTTTAAATTTTAATTTTAGCTTATACTACCTCCGTCCCATTATAAGTGCAGCCATGGTTTTCCGTGTCTAACTTTGACCGTCCGTCTTATTTAAAAAAATTTAAAAACATAAGTCACGAGTAAAGTACTATTCATGTTTTATCATCTCATAACAACGAAAATACTAACTATAAATTAATTTCAAATAAGACGAATGATTAAAGTTGGATGCGGAAACTTATGGTTGCATTTATAATGGGACGGAGGGAGTACTAAGCCTAACGATGAGACTAAAGATGTCGTCCTTGGAAACCCAGCCTGAGGGCCTGACATGCAAGAGCTGGATGATGGGCTGGGCCGGCTCGTCTAACTGGCAACACTTGTCGCACAAAAAGCCCATGGAATAATTGCCAGTTTGCCACCCATGTCCCTACAAATTTTGACAATTTAACTCTTTGCGAGAACTAATTTTACAAATAAACCGTGGTAAAAAATTATTTAAAAAATAACTCTTTTGTTCAGCGCCAAATCATATGGCATTGAACTTAGACACCTCAGCGTCAAATAGCACGGCGATGAATACACGTTGGCACGCCGACTCAGCCTCCCATCCGCGGTGGCACGGCATTCAGCACCAATTGACGTGACATCGATGTGTCTAAATTCAGCGTCATATGATTTGGCACTAAACAAAAGGATCATTTTTAAAATAATTTTTGATCACGGTTTATTTGTAAAATTAATTTTTACAAAAGGTCAAATTGTCCAAATTTGTGCCCATATCCCGCTGAGGAGGTCTTGAGGCGGAAACCGTCCGATACCGATCCGAACGTTCAGAGCAGCTCGGAACTCTTCTCAACTCCGAGAGGAGCGCACAAGTTTTCCATTCCGAGGGCAAAATACCGTGAGCTAATCACCATTCTCTAGTTAGGTTGCAGGCGTGTCCCGCGCGCCGCACCGCGCCGCACCTCGCAACGTAAACACAAGAGCTACATCTTCGCGGCAAGAATCGCCACGTACTTGGACGACTCGCGCGCGCCATGGCGGATCGCTGCCACCGCCACCACTTCGGCCTGGTCGCTCTCCTCCTCGTCGCCGCGGGCGTCGCCGAGGCGCAGGCCCCGCAGCCGCCGTGGGAGGAGAACGCGGTGGAGGCGCGGTGCGAGCTCGACACGGTCGCCACCCAGCTGGCGCTCCACTGCCTGCCCGCCGCCGACGCGGACGACGGCGGCGGCGGCGGCGGCGGCGGCGCGCCACCCAACGAGCAGTGCTGCAAGACGGTGGGCTACGCGGTCCACCTCGACGCGGGCTTCCGCTGCCTCTGCGCCGCCGCGGCCGAGCCGCAGCTCGTCATCGGCGGTGGGCTCAACTCCACCCGCCTCCTCGCGCTCTACGCCTCCTGCGGCGGCCGCCGCCCCGTCGACTCCCGCCTCGCCACCGCCTGCGGAGGTTTGCGCCTTCCACCTCGATCCATTGGTCCTCTCTCTCTCTCTCTCTCTCCTGATTCTTCTCGTGTTGCTTGGCCAGTGATGGCGGAGACGGGGGACATGTCGGAGGCGGCGTGCGACCCGGTGAACCTCGCCGACCAGGTGACGCGGTACTGCCGGACCGACGCCCCCACCGCGGAGTGCTGCGAGCCGGTGGTGGCATCCGTCGACCTCGCCGGCGGCGATCCCAGCTGCCTCTGCCGCGTGCTGGCCGACCCGCAGCTCGCCGCCGCGGGGGCTAACAACGCCACCGCGCTCCTCGCCATGTACACCGCCTGCGGGGGCCTCCGCGCCGTGGGCCCCGACATCGCCGACGGCTGCATCCACCCTCGGACACCGTCCACGCCACCGGCTCCGGTGATCATCTCCGCCGGTAGGTCGTCGCCGTGAGCGAGCCCATGCGAGCGGCGGCAGACATGATCGGTACTAGTAGTATTAGTAGCTAGGTGTGGTGTGCTTCCATGATCGAAGTGCATGCAATTCGTTGCTTAATTGATTAATTTGTCGAGTGCTATAGGAAATGATGTTGGATGGATTGAACTCTGGTTTTTAATATATGGCACCATTATTTTTTTTATAAACATTTAACTATTTATGTTATTTAAAATTTTAAAATACTTAAGTCGTGCTTAAGAAACATTTAATTATAAATTAAGTAACAATGAAATAAATGATAATTTTATATATATATATATATATATATATATATATATATATTTAAATAATACAAATAGTTAAACGTATTTTAAAAACTCAACAGCATCGTATGCTCATATATTAAAAAACAGATGTAGTAGTTTAAAAAAGAGTAGTTCTAAAAAAGAAAATTGGGAATGATGGCAAGACGGTGACGATCAACATGCTCATCTCTAAAATTCAAATAAACAATTTATATTGTGTATTGAAATTAATGGTTTTTTTCCCAGTGCATACGAAAATTAAACATATGGCATATCACACTTTAATAACACTCTAAAACGTGGAAATGTTTTCAGTAATATCAAGTCTCAATGGCATTTGGCGGTCAGGATGCTGTGTCTCTGTATCTTGAGGCAATCCTTGGTCATCCCCTCTTCTCACCCTTATATCACATGAGATTGAAGTCTAGCATGCGAAAAATGAGGGAGGCGAGTTGGGAACTCGCTGAAAAGAACACAACCTTATTGAGGGAGGTTAGTTGCTTACTGAATATTGATGGTTGTTACTTACCCAGGAAGGAGGATTTGTTGGCGTTCCTCTATCTTACCGCATGTCAACACTAGCGAGTGGGCTAGTTTAACATCAAGAGAACGTGAAATCCTTTGCAAATTGATCCAACAACATGGCTTAAGTTATTAAACAATGTGGACAAGGAGAAACTTGGTTATTAAATAATTTAAAAAAATATGAGCATGTCAAGAATTAAATAGAGAACCTTGAGATTGAAATCTTGCCACTGCACTATCAAATACTACATCTCAACTCAAGTTATTGAATAATGGTGAAATATCAATCATAAAAAACAGCAACACTATTAAGTACATGCCCATTAAGAAAAGTCAAACATAGATAATCATAGATAAGAATGTGTAAGCACATTATCACACGCAAAACAGTGAATGGATTTGCTAGAAAACTTTCACAAGTTTTTTTTTTCCTCCAAAACTTTCAGATTTTTATCATCGGATTACCTTGAGATTTCTACACGAAGGAAAAAAATTGCTAAGAAAGAAATTTTCACACATTCACGCGTAAGATCCCAATGCTAACTAATCAAACCATAGTTGAATGCAAATTCTGTATAGGTTATACCGTAGTTATAATGTACTTTTAATGTAGTTATAATGCAATTACAATGTAGTTATAATATAATTATATTTCAGTTGTACTATAGTTTGAGACAACAAACTTGTGGCAATTTTTTAGATACACACAACAGTGAGTTTTGATATATGAAGCCATCTCTTCACCGAGATGGTGGATTTGTAGTTGTATTTCAGATCTTTATGTCTATGTTTATAAACACACATGATTTGTGGATTTTCTAAAACTAGGCTCATGCTCTAGGGTGGTCGTTCTATAGAGATACAATATGTTTGTATGTTTATAGACACATGTATATAAAACACTACGGAGTACCTATCAAACATAATAGTACTCGTGGTCAAAGTATATTTGACTTCGAAAGTATTAGTCTGTCCAACGACAAAATATATTTGGTCAAAGAAAATACCAATATTTATAGGACGAGTAGATAATTTCTTTTACATACTGACTAG
Source organism: Oryza glaberrima (assembly GCF_000147395.1). NCBI lineage: Eukaryota > Viridiplantae > Streptophyta > Magnoliopsida > Poales > Poaceae > Oryza > Oryza glaberrima. The sequence continues at coordinate 25,964,121 of NC_068328.1, forward strand.
TAGTACCTCCGTCCCAAAAATAAATACAGCCGTGGTTATCCGTGTCCAACGTTTAACTGTCCGTCTTATTTGAAAAATTTATAAATAAATTTAAAAACTAGTCACACATAAAATACTATTTTAGAACAATAAAAATACTAATCGTAAAAAATTTTTAAATAAGACGAACGGTCAAACGTTTAACATAAACAGTGCAAAACTACACTTATTTTGGGACGGAGGGAGTAATATACTGCGACTAATATGCTTATAAGGGTACAACGTTAAAAAAAGTTTTTGGAAATTGATTGTGGTACAAGCACTGCATTATACTACTCCCTTCGTCCCAAAATAAGCACAGTCATAAGTTTCCATTGTCCGTCTTATTTAAAATTATTTTATGATTAGTATTTTTTATTGCTATTAGATTATAAAATATGAATAGTACTTTATGCGTGACTTATGTTTTCTTTAGGTTTTTCAAAGAAAAAATTAAATAAGACGAATGATTAAAGTTGGACACGAAAACTCATAGGCTCATGGCTGCATTTATTTTTGAATAGAGGGAGTAATAAGTAAGGGCACATTTCGATCTGTTGTTTTATCTTTCTTTTTTGTTTTTTCTTTTTTTTTGCAATCTCCCTCGTGGTCGTCTGCGGACGGCCTGAACGACTTTTCCCCCCGTCTACCCTCCGACCCACCGCGCGGCGTGGCAGGCAGATTCCAAATTCCAACCCCAAATCGACCCAATCTCCGGCGCCCCGATCACCGGGAGATCCGGGAAAGCACCCAGAACAACCGGAGTTGCCGCCGGCGCAAAGAGGAGGAGGAGGCGGCGGCGTCGGCGGCCGTGGCGAAGTCGTCGGCGTCGGCGGCGGCCGCGGCGGCTGGGGTATCTGCGATGATAACCCGGTCGAAGCTGGTTGAGCAGCTGCGCGACTACCAGATCCGATCCCAACACAAGTAAAAAATCCCCCCTCGCCTCACTCTCCATTCTCTGCAAACTCAACCGTAATTAGGACTCCCAGTTTTATTCTGTGGCAATTGGCATAATCAGATCTCGGGCTCCCCCGGTAGGCTTTGTCTCTAAGCTAGGGTTTGGTTCGAAGTCGCACTGGGCTAAGTTAGTGTTCTTGATTGGTAGTAATGCGATTTGCTCCCTAGTTGTAACCTGGTGGACGATATGGCTGCTTGTTTTTTTATGCGAGCAAGCATTGCTGTTTTATAAATTTGGATTCAATAACATTAGTAGTACAGAAGGAAGTTTGCAGCAGTTGCTAAATCATCAAGTCTACTCTAGTGGATCTTCCTTAAGACATTGATGTGCTCTTTTCCTCTGGATTTGGTTTGTGGTTGTGGGAGTGAAAATAATTTGTTAGTGAAGTTCTAGTTCTTTACCATCCTTGTTCAAGGTACCAGGGGTATTGATAATTCTAACTTGCGAAGTTGTGAGGCGCCATTGTTTGGCATCTCAGATACCAAATTTTGGTACCTTTCGAAGGACCACGTGCTAATGTGTTTTCACCGAGCGTGTTTCCAAGTTTCTTTACTTGGTTCTGATGAGTGATGGTCAGTGTTCCGCAGTGATAAGGTTCTGAGAATGTGCCGTGTGCTCTGCTAAATTTGCTTGCTGTTTCTTGAATACGAACCCCAAAATTTGCTAGCAGACCACTTTATCTTGTTATAAATGGATTCAAGCCCCAAAATTTGCTAGCAGACCACTTTATCTTGTTATAAATGGTTTCAAGTCAGAAGCTAATAGTTCTCTCGATGTATCATGAAATCGTGCAAAACAAAATATTATCTTGTATTCATCCAAAATGATTTCCTCCGTGTGAGTCGCTCCTCGGTCAAACACAACTGCACTACCACCTCAATGAACTGAAAATGGCTCTGCTTCTCTGTTCTGCAGGCGTGACATAATTGGAGCAGTCTCATGGGGCTTGCTGTGTTGCTTTCTGATAATATCATCGTACATGACGTTGTACTTCAGGCACTTCTGGCTGTCCGCTGTTATTATCTCACTCGGTATTCTTCTTCCTGCTGGCCTTTACATTTTGAGGCAGAGAAAGCTTGCTAAGAAAAGAGAGAGAAGATTATTGCTGCCCCTCTCCATGTAAGAGTGTTGGTTGGTTCCCTGATTTTCTGGTTAATTCTAGCCATGTAGAATCCACATTCTTGGCTTGCTACACACTCTTCATTCATGTTACTCTGCCTCAATATACATCTCATTCTTTAGTCTCTACTGAAGTGCTAGAAGATATATCATCATTTTTTTCTGAGCTCAATGTTGTGCGAGTATATAATCTCCAATGCTTGGTGGGTATAGTACCATCCGTCTCTGCTACAGTCTTTTTTTTCTTCTTCTTGGGGTTTTATATGCTTGCAGGGTGAGACGTGTTTGCCTTGGGCATCACACTTTTGTAACTGATACTGATTGTTTTGATACTGAATTTGTAAGCCATATCCACCCTAGTTACTTGTACTCCAATCTGTTTCTGGACTAGAATGTGTGCATGGAATGATCAGTCCCTCTTTTTCATCCAGCTGATATTGTTTTGACAATTTTGCTGAACGCCATGCTTTCTTCTTATTCTTGAAATACAAGTGTAGCTGCAGTTCTTGAACATATTATTGCTGCGTGATGCTAATCCAGGCATCTACTGGCCTTCTTAAGAACGGCTACCTTTTGCCAGTACAGAGACTTATTCATGGAAACCTAAGAAATTCAGATTGTCAGAAGAGGCAGTTTATTTTGGACGTGCCTACATTGCTATCATGCCATCATGGACGTGCCGATCATGGAAACCTACAAAATGGTTTTACTGTTAGTGCTGTGAATGAATGTAGGCACGTCCATGATCGGAACATTGCAAGTCCCATTGAGTATTCAGCAGTAGTCTGGTTAAATCGTTTTATTTATTAAATAAAATCATTTTTCGTTGTCAGAAAATCAGAAATCTACGCTACTTAAAATATTAGTAGTGGTGGTGTTTATTTTGCCACACCACCCCTACCACTGATGTTATGTTTGGGCCTCACAATCTATACTATTACATCACCCTCTAATGAGTACTCTTCCATTTCACTGTTGGCTCTTCATAAATTTTGCGAGAGATAATCCATGAAATGCCATTGATAAGCGTTTAAGTACTAGAAATGCTATCGACAAGTGTGAGTTCCAAGAAATGTCATCGTACAAACGATTTTGTCCCAAAAATGCCATCGCCGTTAGGGTTCCGTTCATTTCGTGCCGTTAAGTTCTATAGGATGAACAGTGTATTTAACGGCACGGAATAGATGGAACCCTAACGGCGATGGTATTTTTGGGACAAAATCATTTGTACGATGGCATTTCTTGGAACTCACACTTGCCGATGGCAATTCTGGAACTTAGATGCTTGTCAATGGCATTTCATGGATTAATTATAGCAATACTACTTCTTTACCACTTAAAATGTTAGTAGTGGTGGTGTCCGTTCTGCCACATCACCTCTACCATTGATGTTTGGGCCTAAAAATCTGTACTATTACACTATCCTCCAACGAGTGTTCTCCCGTTTCACTACTGGCAATCCGCAATCTTCGAAACCACCTACTTATTTAATAACAGGAATCATAAGAGTACTACTAGCACTAAATATATGTTTAATTGAATTAATAAGCTAGAAACTCAATTTGTTTTTCGTTGCAACGCACAGGCTCTTGGCTAGTATCTAGAAATGTAGGGAAGAAACTAAGTTTACAGTGGGCTGTGATGAAAGTGCTTTTAGGCCATTCACAGTACAAGATATTACTACGAGTAATCTCATAGTGCTATTAGGATAAATACACGGGTTCTCAAATTATTTTTCCCCACAGTGCAAAGTAGCTCTAGACGTGTTTCAGTTTTGCATATCAAGCCTTGCTATTTCCTATTTTAGCTCATATTTTGTAATTTGCAGGCAATCCAATATTTTACACCAAACACCCTAAAAATTAGAAAAAAAAACATTCACCCATCCATCCTCCTAGTCATCCCCGTCACGCTCTCCCCCACCGCTCGTCGCGCAACTCTTCCTCCAGCGTTGGCGCTAGTCTCCCTCTACCTTCCGCAGGGCGCCAGTCTCCCTCTACCTTCCGCCGGCGCCACACCTATCCAACTCCTTGATGTGGCGCTGTTGTCTACCCCCTCTCCTCCCACCTCGTGCAAATTTGGCACGTAGTTTGCCGGATCGGGCCTCGGACAGTAGTGGTGTTAGCTCAATGATGGCGGCAAGGGCAGCTCGATGATGGCGGCAGCAACATCTCGAAGTTGACGGCGGTGGCCACTCCGTGCCACTGAGCTAACCGGATTTGGCCTCCAGAGGAGGCGACGACAACTCGACGACGATGGCAGCGGGATCTCCCTTCACTCGCTTCGTCTACTTTGTTAGATTTGGTTGAAGCTTTGACGACATCGGCAAAGGAAGTTCAAGAGGGGACCTTCCTATTGAAAAAAATCTGATAATTTCTGACATGGTTCGCATGTCCAAGTGAAGGCTCGCGCTCCTCACTAGGGCATAACCCATGCCAACGTGGCTTAGAATCTCCAAGGTGGCGAGATAAGGCCAAACGCCACCTCACTGCACTGTGACCGCTTCATATTCCCTTATATGCTTGGACTTTTTTTAATTATTAAATCACCAAATTGAATCATTATTTACTATAAATTATGATAGTAAACAAAATTAAACCGATGGAAGGAAATGAGTCGACTAGCCAGGAAAAAACATGTCTACATCATAATTATTATCTCCATTTCTACTGATTGCATTGTCACCATGGCAAAATACATACCCTCTTTAATTTGTTCCAAATATAGCAAACTAGTACAAGATGTGATACATGCTAATACTACGAATCATGATAAGAGCTTTATATTGCTAACTTGCTATATTTTAGAATGGATGGAGTAACCATTTCTTGTCTCTCATCGCATCAGTGCCAAATCCTTATGGCATTGTGTAAAACAATGAATTGGTCTTGTGAAATCAACGTTTCCAGAACATATTATAAGCAAAACAAGATATACATTACTTAGAAAAAGAAATAATAATTTATATATATAAACAAAACATGGCGCTCCTAAAAATTACCCATTAGAAAGGGGGAAAACAAGATTTATCGTCGCAAATCAGATTATACTCCTAAAATGCTGATAGTATTAAAAGAAATAAACGGAACTAAATTAAGATAGCTTACAAGAAACATAAAGAAGAAACGGAACTAGATTAAGACAGCTTGAACGGTTATTTGATAGTAGCAAACAATTTTTATATTAAAAAAAGAGAACGGCTTGATCAGAACTCCAAAGTGAGCAGGCATTTTTGTTTCGCAGCTCAATCATCTTGCAAACACAAATGCTATCTTCGCCAGATCACCATGAATCCATCATCCATTTGACATATTATCCTGTATATATATTGCAGCAGAGTGATCAATGTGTCTTCCAGAATAATTTGTTCTTCTCAAGCACCATCACATCCAGCACGGTGTATATGGAAGAGACACACCGGTGAAACTTTTGTTGGATAAAATTTCCTCGCAGCTGCTGACCAGAGGTAACTTGCCCAAGATCTCCATCTTTGAGGTCTTCAAATGGTAGGCTAGTCCAGTCTGCAGCGCTTCACATAAGAAAACAATCTCCTTGTACGGATGGAATCCGAGAACATCGATGTTCCCATGGTATCCATGATAGAACATTGGGATCGGCGGTTGTGGAAAATTACCAAATCCGAGGGCATTATTATCAACGTTTCCATGGTATCCCTGGAAGATCGTTGCTGGGAGCCTGTACTCAGGAACATTACCGCGATGATCGCTGTCATCGTCGCCGTCGGAGCTCCATTCGAAATCGATCTCTTCGTCATGTTCCTTGCGAAATGTAGTACTGTCCTTCTTGTCAAGATCTTGCAAGAGCATCCATCGGCGGCGAGTTTGCCGGGGAAACACGGAATCGAGGTTGTTTTCGTGCTTCGGCACCCACTCCATTTCGTCGCACGATTCGTTGAGAACCCAAACCTGAAGCGAGCGTGGCTTTGTTATCAATGCAAGGTACACGCCCTTCTCTGACCTCCCTAGACAGAAATGCGAGTGGCCATTCGACCTAACCGTTGGCATTTTAATCACTTGGTACTTATCATCTGACAAGGAAAACCTGCAGAATCAAATAATCGAAAGAAAATATGATATCAACAAATCACCCATAACTTGAGTAATAACATTTTTGTTTCACTAATATAGTAGAGGATGTAATATACTGCTCTCTCCATCCCAAAATATAACAACTTTTAGCCATCACGATTTATTCCAAAATTTAACAACTTCTCCACCAACATTCTTTTTCTAACCAATCACAACCCTTCACCATTCACTTCTACTTACTTTTTTAATAATCGTGTCTAACTCTAAAACTTCTTATATTCTGGGACGAAGAGAGTACCTCATTTTTCAAAATGTATAACGCTGTTAACTTTTTATACCGCGTTTGACCATTTGACTTATTCAAAAATTTAGTATAAATATCTAAAAGTATAAGTTAAGATTACTTTTTCTTAATAAAAAAGCAGGTCATAACAAAATAAACAATACTCCCTCCATATACTTTTGATAGACATATTTCATCTTGACACACAGACCAAGGATAAGTAATTCTATTTATCATTCATTTAAACATGTTATTAGTCATTCCTCGTAAATAAGCGATTCATTAATATTTACATTTCTCAATGCCCATGTAGCCAATCATGTGTGGAAGAATGGTGAGTCACGCATTAAATTCGAGAAAATCATTAAGAGGATAGGTTGTTGGATTGAAATATGCCTATCAAAAATAAATTTTTCATATTTGAAAATATGATTATCAAAAATAGATGGAGAGAGTATTTATCTATATATATCTTTTAATAAAAAGAATGATGAAGCATTATGCGAAAAGTCAATAAATTTTAAAACGAAGGGAGAGCATGTAATAAATGGTTTACCTCATGATAAAATATGTTTTGTAATGCACGTAGAGTGCTCCTTGCCAGTAGACGGCTTTGCACTTGTGACCTGAAAAATCCATCCGCATGTCGGCGATCGTCGTCCTCGCGGCTTCCCCTTGCCGATGGAAGGTCCTCTCCTCCCACCGCCCGGTGCTCGACGAGTACACGTCTAGGGTTTGCAGCGATGGCGGCCACTCGGAGAACTCGTCCAGGAGGACGCGTTCCTCGCCCGACGACGACGACGTGCCGGAGCCCGGCGGCGGGAGGCAGCAGCTGCACGCGCTGCATCTGCGGCGGAAGCAGGTGACGGAGAGGACCTCGTAGCGGGAGGAGGCGGCGGGGTCGTAGGCGAGGAAGTCGGCGGGGAAGGTGCTGGCGCCCATCCGCGGCGGGCGGCGCGGGGGCAGCGGGGGCGAGCACCACCGCGTGGCCGGGTTGACGGCGACGATGGCCGGGCGGTGGGTGTCGGGGTCGGGGTCGCCGCCGAGGAGGAGGAGGCCGTTGCAGTGGTCGTGGATCTCGTGGCGGCCGGGTGGTGGTACGGGTATATCGCCGCCGGCGGTGACGGCGGGCAGGAAGTGGAGGCTGCCGGAGATGGAGGAGGGGCGGCGGGCGAAGAACCTCGGGACGTGGCGGGAGGCGGAGGCGGTGGACTGGTGGCCGATGTAGATCCCGGCGAGCGAGCGCGGGAGGAGGCCCCCGCACAGCTGGCGGCGGCGGGCGTCGATGGCGGCGCGCCACGCCTTGGAGACGCCGCGGGACGCCGCGAGCGAGCGCGGGTCGAGGCGGACGAATACCTCCGCGAGCACGTCTTCGGGGAGCGCCGCCAACGCCGCCGCCGCCATCGCCTCCGCACTCGTCGATCGATCTCGATCGGTGGAGTCGATCTTGATGGGACGCCGTATTTGTTGCCGAAGGGTTCGACGGGATCGAGGCGTGGCGATCTTGATCGACTCATCGGTGCCGTCGGTTTAGGAAAAGGGTAGTAGGGTGCTTAGGAAAAGGGGAAAAAAAGGCTCGGTGGGGAGGAATTTTTATTATTTTTTAACTTTATATAATTGTTAATTTGAAAAATAGACCATCTTCAAATTTATTTCTAAATCTGAACTTCTTTATCACGTCATCCCGCCTAAAGTAATTGGCGTGGCAAGACAACGCTGACCCGCCATATCGCGAAATAACGTTGCCATGACAAAGTGGCGTGGTAAAATAATACTGGTATGATAATAGTCAGTGTGGCCTGGCAACGTTATTTTGCTATGTCAATTTTTTTAGCATGGCTAAAAGGTTTAGATTTAAAAAATAAGTTTCGGTATGATTTATTTTTAAAATTAAAAATTAAAAAGAAATTCTTTTTTTAAAAAAATCGATGGGCGCTGTCTTCGGATGCTTGGGTGCAGTCCAATAATCTGAAGAAAAACAATCTTGTATTTTTAGATTCTCGTTAGTTGTTCCTTGGAATTTTAAGTTTAATTTCCAAACAAGACATTAATCTAGTAGGAAAGGATTATTGATTACCCAATAATAAAATTTCTTTGGCATTGCACATGAAGTGCTCCTCACCAGTACACACCATATTGGAATATTGGATGATCGAACCAAAATTATCCGGCCTTAGGCTGGAGATTGTTTCCTGCAGCCTCTCCTTCTCGGAGGAAAGATCTCCCACTTCCAAGTTCTTGATGAGAAACGTGTAGGACGAGCTGCGACGGTGGCCATACAGAATCATCCGGATCGATCTCCGTTACGTTTGGCTGTCTGTTTCATGAACCGATTTTTTGGTTCTCTCTTGGGCATATGAACGGGGATTAATATGAACACCTCGAAGTGGTGGGACACGGCATGATCGAATAGGGATACCAGCGGACTAACCCGCAAACCCGCTTATAGATAAAATTAGTGAGCAACCCGCGGGTTGACTCGCAGGTTATCTACTAATGGGTTTATCGGTTGACTCACTTGCATTTTTACGACGCGGAAAGCCGAGCCATAACATGAAAATCCACGGGTTATTTTTTATTTAACATATAAGTAGGTCCACGGATCAGTCCGTGTTCATCCCTAGGGTCAAACACGGCGTACTTGTGTTCGATGTCTTCTTTCGCGGCCGCTGCCCACCGGCGTGGTCGGTGTGTAGTAAGAGGAGGCCGTCGCAATGGTCTTGGACGGACCAGTACCACTACCAGACGTCTTGTGTTGGGAGGGCAAGTAGTCGAGCTTGCCGTTGATCAGTGGAGGAGGGCGGGAGAAGATCTCCGGTTGTCTGTGGCAGTAGAAGTTGATGAAGATGCCGGCGAGCGAGAGAGTGGGAGGAGGTCCGTGCGAAGCAGGTGGCGTACAGGCCAGGCCTTGCGGACGCGGCGGGATACCGCGAGCCAGCACGTCGTCGGGGAGCGCTGTCGTCATGTCGTCGTCCGATTCCGACGGCTCTATCACCTCCTTCGGGTTGCTTTGCTTTGTTTGCTGCTCGCTCGTGCTTGTGCTCGCCGCCGCGGAGATCGAAGTGAAATTCAGGTAAATCACCTCCTTCTGGCAATCAAGGAGGGCTGTCTGTTGGCCTTCTGATGGACTCTCCTTCCTTTTTCTTTGGAGACAGATTGCCTGGAGGCGTTGAACATGGTTCAGGCGAAGGAGAGAAATCTATCGAAACTAGCCTTCCTAGTCAGGGAGGTGCGTGACCTCCTGTCCGGAAATAGGGAATTTCTGCTCAGGAAGACTAACCGAGACCAAAATCTTGCTGCTCATGTCTTAGCAAATAAAGCTCGGTGTGAAGTCATATCAAAAGTTTGGGTTGGTTCTGAGTGTGATGCTTTATCACAAATTGCAATGAATGATTATATTCATGAGTAATTGATTCCCTTTCCCCGCAAAAAAAAAAGAAGGTAAATCCCCGCTTGAATTTGAATCGGAGGCGGAGATGGAGCCTGACCCGCAACAGGCCAAGATCCGTCAGGGCCCATCTATCAAAGCCAGGTGGCGGCCCAGCCTCCTCCAAGCACTTTGCGGTGTTGGGCTGGGCTGGACTGGGTGTGGATTGGGCTTCTAGCCCAACACCCGGGTGGGGTGGACGTGGACCCCACGTGTCAGGCCACTACCTCTCTCGTCCGTCTTCCTTCCCCTCGCGTCTCCCTTCTCCTCCTCCCGCATCCGGCATCCCCCCCTCTCGCCGCCGCGTTCTCGTCGTCGCAGGTGGCCGCCGCCTCGCTGCTTCCCCCCACCCCCCCTCCCCCGCCCGCCCGCGGCGCTGGACCTGTTCCGACTACTAGCGAGGGCCATCGCGTCCTCCTCGACCCTCCACTGCCCCTAGTTTTGGCCGCTCGGTCCTCCGGTCCCCCCAGAGTCGTCTCCGGTGATTCCCCGAGTTCAAGTGGCAGCCGCGGCGGCGGCGGCTGTATCGACTTCGTCCACGAGCACTTCGCAAGGTGATTGGATCGAACTCGCGTTTTGCTTCTCTTTGTGAAATTGCTGCTCCACATCGTCGGCTACATCGTTGGGTTACTTGGGTTCATCCGGGAACCCACGAAGTCGATCTGTGCCGCCACCGACCGGAGCAGCCTCGATCTGCGCCGTCCGCCGCCGTGACTTGGCCAGGCTCGATCCGCGCTGCTGCTGCCGCCACCGTTGGTTGTTAGGGATTGATCTGCTCCGAACAAGCTATTAGTACTGATAGCTTAACATAAGCTTATGATTTACTTTTGTGGTGATTGAAATCGAATAGTTGATGGGCTGTCCAGTGGCTTAAGAGGATTTGAAGATGTCCCTATGTCCTTCATGAATCATGACTAGCCATGATATGATTATCATAAATATACTTTCACATGTGAGGTCCTTATCTTGGAAGGTAAATTTTATCGTGTGAAGTTCTTGCTGTTTGCAGGTGGGAGAGGTTTCTTCGTACTTGTAAACATGTTGGAGAAGATCGGATTGCCGCCAAAGCCATCTATGCGAGGGGCTAGCTGGGTGGTGGACGCAACCCACTGCCAGGGTTGCTCTGTTCAATTCTCCTTGTTCACTAGGAAGGTATTCGATTATCTTCTTTTTTTCGCCTTGCAATGAAGATATGAAAGCGAAACACATCATACTCCTCTAGCGTAACCTTGTAGACGAGGATATGGTTCTGCTCAAAATTTGCTGATGGTGCTGCACTTGTTCCATTGTCATATCATGACCTCAATTGCACTTCATGGATATATTATCCTTTTCTGGATCACTCTTTTTCCTTAATTTCCTTTACCTGAAAAAAATACTAGGTACAATGGCACAAAACTATGTTAACCATAACCATATGTTGGTTGTTACTAGCTTTGATGTTTTCTGTCCTACCACATAAATTTTGTTGTCCTAGTTGGATGAAGACCTTATATTCTGTAATCCTATTGGCCGTACTGGTTAACTTTTGTGGACCTGGACTTTGCCATCATATATCTGAATGTATTCTTATGTTATTCTTAATCTTCCATTGGTACACGCATCCAGTTTCTTGTACTCTTATGTTTGCAGCAGGATCTTCTTAATTTCCTTTTCTTTTAATATGTAGCATCATTGCCAAAGATGTGGAGGTTTGTTCTGCAGCAACTGTACCCAGCAGAGGATGGTTTTACGTGGACAGGGTGATTCACCTGTTCGAATTTGTGATCCTTGCAAAAAGCTTGAAGAAGCAGCACGTTACGAGCTGAGATATGGACACAAAAACAGAGCTTCAAAAGGTGAATATCTTTTGCCTATTTTTTTCTGTAAGTTATATCTTCTGATGCAAGAAATTATGATTTGGTTGATGAATTGGCACTTCTAATCTGCTTGCTATATAAATGAATGCGTTTTTAAACAAATAATCAATTTGAAGTATTTGATTTGTGGTTAAATAAAATGTGATTGTCAGCATGGAAATGGGACACAACTGCTTTTGAATTTGCAATGTTTCCATTACAGAGCACAGTTTGGAGCTTGTGTGGAAACTTTACTTTAGCTGCAGGAATGAACTTTGCAACATCCCTTTTCCCCCTTTGTGAATTTTGGCCATGCTTTATGTCAAGATCAGAAAAGACGATAGACATTATGTATTATGGTGCTTCCTGCTTCTTACTGATAAAGAATTAAGCACTTTGACAAGATGTGTTCAATCAAATGGGGTCTATCTTATCCTTAGCTACAACTTGAAATTTCAAGTGCTGGAGTTTCTAACTAGTTTTGGTCCTTGTTCTAAAAAGTATTATTTACTGTAGATTATAGTTTATACATATTTGAATTTTTAACATATCCATGCAGTGATTTGTTTATTATTTCGAATATTTCAAATGTAAAATTTCAATGCCAAGATCTGTAGAAGCAAACATCTATAGCAGAAAAAAAACTCCCAGTTGTGCATATGTAATACTAATCTATGACTAATAATGCATAATTGAATGCCAAAGTACTTGCTGGTCTCACCAAGCTGTGAACACAATAGAATGGCTTATTCATTTGTTCATGGGAGTTATTTAAATTCTTTGTACATTGTTTTTCAGCTAACGCAAAAGCAGCTTCTAACCCAGAGGATGACGTTCTTAGTGAAATTCTTGGAGGGGATGGAGTGCAGACCAAGTTTTCTCGCAGGGAGTCCCTGGATCCTGAGCTTCCTGGCGCCTCTAGTTCTAGTTCCAGTTCCAGAAGAACTTCTGGTGCTTTCAGTATGGATGGTAATGGAGGTGAGAGCCTCTCTATTGAAGCACAAAATTATGAACTCAACAACACTGGATCAATTTTTACCCCAGAGGAATTGCGCCAGCAAGCAGTAGAAGAGAAAAAAAAGTACAAAACTCTGAAGTCAGAAGGTAAACCTGAGGAAGCACTTCGGGCTTTCAAGCATGGTAAAGAGCTTGAAAGGCAAGCCGCCGCACTGGAATTAGAATTGAGAAAGAACAGGAGAATGGCTACAAAAGCTCCCAGTGTAAGTGCTGTGGTTAGTACCAAGAATCTGGAGGGTTCTGATGAGGCTGAATCGAAAAAGTCTTTGCCTGGGAAAAGGGTTAGGAAAGAAAAGAATGATCTTGCCTCTGAACTTAAAGATTTAGGCTGGTCAGATGCAGATCTTCATGATGAAACAAGAACAACTGCTATGAGTGTGGAAGGAGAGTTGTCACAGATTCTTAGAGAGGTAGCACCAAAATCATCAGAGGGCAACAAAACCAGTAGTATAGACAAGTCTCAGGTTAATGCTCTGAAAAGACAGGCCCTGTTGCTGAAAAGAGAAGGTAAACTTGCTGAAGCAAAGGAAGAGCTGAAGAAGGCTAAAATTTTGGAAAGACAACTAGAAGAGCAGGAGATTCTGGGTGAAGCAGACGAGTCTGATGATGATTTGGCTGCACTTATTCATAACATGGACGATGGCAATCAGGATGACATTCTTTTGGACAATCCAAGATTCCCTGATTTTAATTTTGAAAAACTACTGGGCACCTCTGATGATATTCTCATCGATGGCAACTTTGATATTACAGATGATGACATGAATGACCCAGATATGACTGCTGCACTAAAATCATTTGGCTGGAGTGAAGAGGACGAGATACAAATGGAAGGTCATGGTCCTGTTTCTTCTTTGAATCAAGAGGCATTAAAGGAGCAAGTGCTTGCTCTTAAAAGAGAGGCTGTTGCACAGAAGAAGGCTGGTAATGTTACAGAGGCCATGTCATTGCTTAGGAAGGCAAAGCTCCTCGAGAAGGATTTGGAAACTGAACAATCAGAATCAAAAGTTCCTTCCCCACAAGGACACAGGAGCGCACACACTGAAGATATCACAGTCGCAGAGATGAATACCCGGCCTGTGTCAGCACCAAAATCTAAGCTTGCAATTCAGAGAGAACTGCTGGCCTTGAAAAAGAAGGCACTAGCGTTGAGAAGGGAAGGAAAGGTGGATGAGGCTGAGGAAGAGTTAAAGAAAGGCAGTGTTCTTGAGAAGCAACTTGAAGACCTTGAAAATTCTTCTGCGAGACCTGTGGTCAAGGAAAATAGGAACTTTGGGTCAACTCCCCCATATAAGGTTGAACCTCCAACTCTGGATCTTGCTGATGAAGGGTATGAACCTGAGGTAACTGACAATGACATGCAGGATCCAGCATTGTTATCTGTGTTGAAAAATATGGGATGGGAAGATGAGGATGCTGACATTGCGAGCAGAGTTAATATGCCATCAAATAGTTCACGTATAGTTTCTCAAAAACCAACAAAGAGCAAGGGTCAGATTCAGAAGGAATTACTTGCTATAAAAAGGAAAGCTCTTGCATTCAGACGGGAAGGAAAGAACACAGAAGCTGAGGAGGAACTTGAGAAGGCAAAGGTCTTGGAGCAGCAACTGTCAGAGATGGAAGAGTCAGTTAACTTGACTGCTAGTCAACAAAGTGCAAGGTCTGCTGGACAAATTAGGGAAAATAAGTCTGGTGCTCTACTTGATCCTGCCTCCAGTCCTGATACTAGTGCACACCTGCCTAAACTAAGAAATGCAACGGAGGGAGTTATTTCGTTGCCAGTGCATGCTGCTGAACTTGCTGCATCTCTGGATGCTCAAGCTAGTTCCCAAAGCATACCACTGACCGAACTAATCATTCCTAAACCAGATCATGCATCAAAAGTTCATTCTGAAGGAACACGTTCAACCTTATCCCGGCCATCCTTTACTGATCCGCTGGTAACAGCAGAAAGATTGCATTCACCTTCTGATGTACATGATCATAAAGAACCTCAGATTCCACACGGACATGACACTCTCAAAGATGAAATCTTACATCATAAGAGAAAAGCAGTTGCTTTTAAGAGGGAAGGTAAAATGGCAGAAGCTAGAGAAGAATTGAAACAGGCAAAACTCTTAGAAAAGCGTCTTGAAGTCTCTCAAGAGAACAGTGCAAATGGTAGGGATGAATCAATGAAACCCGTTGTGCAAGAGACCAACTTGATCCAACAATCTGCCAGTGCCAAGAGCCGTACTGATGACATTTCCTCTGCCCCTCCAGCACAAGAAATAAAGCCAGTTCAGCCTCCGAAAGCATTGTCTAGTCGAGACCGTCTCAAAATCCAACGTGAATCCCTTGCTCACAAACGCAATGCACTCAAGTTGCGGAGAGAAGGAAAGACCGCAGAAGCAGATGCGGAATTCGAGTTGGCTAAGTCATTAGAGAGCCAACTGGAAGAATCAGAAAGCCAGGTTTCTGGAGGCAAGTCGTCTGACGCAAACGATGCAGCTGTGGAGGATCTTCTTGATCCGCAGATCATGTCTGCCTTAAAATCGATTGGCTGGAGTGATGCTGATCTGTCTGCACAATCTTCTAATGCACAGCCTTCGAAGAAAGCGGAGGCAAAGCCAACTGTGGCAGCTACAACCAAGCCTCAGAGTGAGAAGACCCAGCTTGAGGAACAGATCAAGGCTGAGAAACTGAAGGCTCTAAACTTGAAGCGTGAAGGGAAACAGACAGAGGCTTTGGAGGCCCTCCGATCAGCAAAGCGGCTGGAGAAGAAGTTGGCATCACTTACCTAATACGTTGTCCAAAAACTCGTCTTCATAAGCGTTTGATAACTTCTGAAGACTGTGATGTCCCAGTTAGAAAAGCACAATCGGCAGAGGAAGAGAGGGGGAGAGATGGAAACAGAGATGCTTATGACTTGTGAGCCTTGAGGGGACACAATTTCAAGGTCATTTTCTGTATGTAAAATAAATGCTGATGACCAATGATTCTTTTCACGGATAGGAGTGCGGAGTGCAGTGATACGTGCATTCATCCATTGTACGTAAGAAATATTGTATCTTCTGAACATTATTTTAGTTCACCTGACAGTGGATTTCATTTGCATGCGGTATCTTGAATTCTTCATGTCCCATACTTCAACCTGCCGATTCTGTCTGAGATCAACGCATGCTCAGGAGGATAGTACTATAGTTTTGAGTAATTTGTCTGTAAGTTACTGTATTTGTTTGTACTATTAATGGAGCATCGCATTTCTGTGGCGACGTGACAGGATCACAGGATAATTAACAAAGCTGTCAGAGGTTCTATTTCGAGGCATTTTGCAATCTGATTATTTCTCGCTTGTTCATATTGTCCTTTTTACAGTTAAAGGTCTACTTACTGTTGATTGTGATGATCGCGGGATGGCTCTTGGGCTCTTGGCGAGTAGTATATTACTCGCTTTGGGTCGATAAGCTTTTTACAATGTTAAGCATTTTACTATGTAATAAAAAGTTCCTTCGCCATATGTGTCTCATTTCCATATTGATGTTAACTTAGGGGTTTACTGGTAATAAAAAAACGTTACCATCTTCGCCATATTCTATAGCACAATACATCAATATGGAAATGACACACATATGAACCTTCTTTTATATAAGAATTTTGCCGCAGATGGTTAGATATATAAACTCGTCCAAGTTGTCTCTCTTAGGCATTTAAATGGTGAACATTAGAAGTTTTTAGGTTACCTAAAACTGAAAAGTATAAGTAACCTCATTTGTCCTCCCTTTTATCTATGAAAGAAGAGAAGTTTACGTAGCTACAGAATGAGGAGAATAATAAGAGTGGTAAATGGAGGAAAAAAATGGTCGAAAGAAGCAGGGGCGGAGCTAGAATGAAATGTAGAGGGTGCCACTTTCTTAATTTACTTTGCTTTACATCGAGTTTAAACTGATATGGGTGTTTAAGTTTGTATTGAGAAGATGCACACATGATGAAAATAGGTAAGATACAGCTAAAAAGTTTTCTTCACCGGGTTCCTGGGTACCCCTGAGATACTCTACCTCTGCCCCTGGAAAGAAGGTAAAAAGAAAATGTCGAAAATCACAAGATTTCAGTCACCTAAATACTGTATCCACTTGCTTTATTCTTCTTGATCCCTCGGCTCTATGTTTGCCTAGCTGCCTACTGCTCGTCTCACTCGCTGCCGGATGAATTCGTTTCTTGCGCAGAGATATCAGGAGATATACGGGGTTTATCGGATGGAATAAGTTGCCGGCCTAGTAGGGTGGTACTGGCCAGCAGAGTAGTTTTAGCTGTAGCTGGCTGAGCTCGTTAGGTTAATTCTAAAAGGAAGGAATCGAGGGAGAATAATTGCACATAAGATTTTATTTGGTTTGGAGGTCGGGGATGGGAGGAGGAATGATACCACATCACAACGGTGTAAAATAAACCCCATCCTATTTCTTCCTCTCGAGGATTAATCAAATAAGTTCTAAAGGAATTTAAGATTTGACGAGTATATAAAGTGATGATAAATTAACCACAAATATTTATGAAGAAATACTGCAAAAATAGAGCGAGAGTTGATCGCTAAATATGATTCTATTAGCTCCGTGCAATCAGGGATTCGACAAAGTTATAGACTAAAAGAAGGCTCAAACATTATAAATATATGTCAAGCGTTTCACGAACAGTAACAAATTTAATTTATCACGGCTTCCAAATTGAATTGAGCTTACAATCCAATTCTGGTTGGGGAAACTCTTCGATCCAGCAAGGTGTATATGGAAAAGATAATTCCACATCGAGGTGTTCATTAGGTAAACCGTGCAAACTCACTGGGTGCAATTTACCCAACTCTTCGAATTTCGAACTGCTTAGATGATAAGCGTACCCTCTGTCCATTGATTCGATAAAGAGAATTTCCTTGTAGGGACGAAACCCAAGGATCAGAGCGTATTCATCGTATCTCCTTTTGACAGTATCTTCGGCTGCGTCGTTGACGATATCATCATCGTCGGAATTCCATTCAAAATTTTCTCTCGCTAGCGTCAGTGGCTTTCTTCCCTTGGGGAAAAGCCAAGTACTACACTCGTAGTTAATATGGTGCAGAATCCAATGCCCATCAAGCTTATGGCTTGTTGCCAAGCTGGGGCCGAGGTCAGTTTGATGCATCAAGACCCACTTCATGTCACCGCATGGTTCATCGAGAAGCCAAACTAGAAGCCTGTCTTTGCTGAGTGACGCAAAGTACACGCCCTGTTTTGATTTTCCTAGATAACGGCTCGAAAATTCCCTCGCTTCCGCATCCACCGGCCGATGAATAATTCGATACTTGTTGTCTAACAAGGATAATCTGTAAACCGAAATTCATTGGTACACGGTACAACAAAGAACACAAATATATAATTAGAGTAATTTTTTTCACAAAACTGCAATTATTCGGTCAAAACTATCACTTTGCTACAACTTTAATTAGTCGGGGATTTCATAAAACTGCAACTTTATCTTATAGTATATGACATATGTGGCTAACCATTTGTGTATGACAGGTGTGCTCAAACTAGTCAGATAAATAATTAATGTTGTATAGCTTTCTAATAAAAAAAATATACTACTATGTTAGTATTGTTGTAGTTCTCCGAAAAGCTTGGCTAAAGTTCAAAGTGACAGGTTTGATGAAACAGTTGTAGTTTTTTGAAATTTACTTATATAATTGCTACAGTATAATAGAGCAAAGGGATGAATCACCTCATAACGAAATTACTTTGGCAACGGACGTAAAGCGTTCCTCGCCAGTAGGCAGCGTAATGCGTGCCCCGCACCGATGCTACGTCGGCCATGGCTCCTGCGGCCTCTCCTTCTCGGACGAACGGCCTCTCCTCCCACTCCCTTGTTCTTGACGAGAAGACGTTCAGGACGAGCGGCGATGGCGGCCACGCGGAATTCTGAGGTGGTTGTTTCTTGGATCGATCCTTATCGAACGGCAAGAGATGGGGGATTATCAGCACCTCGAAGTGGGGCGACAAGGTGGGATCAAACACGAGGTGCTCTTCTGGGTAGGTTTTTACTTCTTCTTGTTCTTCTATGAGAGGAGGTGGTGGTGGGTATGGCGTTAGATCCATCCACGCCTTCGTGGCTGGGTTCACGACGCAGCCGCTCTCGAGGAGGAGGAGGCCGTCGCAGTGATCCAGCGCCATTTGCCACTCTCCTTCCGAGGGCAGGAAGTCGAGCTTGCCGGTGATCAGATGGCGATGGCATGTCGTCGTCGTCGTGGTGGTGGTGGTGGGGCGGGAGAAGTACTCCGAGTAGTCGTGGCAGGAGAAGTTGAGGAAGAACCCGGCGAGCGAGAGCGGGAGGAGGTCCGCGCGTAGTAGGCCGCCGCCGTCGATGGCGTCGCGCCACGCCTTGCAGACGCAGCGGCACGCCGCGAGCCAGCGCGGCGCCAGGCGGCGGAGGACCTCCCCGAGCACGCCGCCGTGCAGCTGCAGCGCCGCCGCCGCCGCCGCCGCCGTCGTGCCCTCCGTTCCCTTCGCCGCCCTTTTGCTTCCCGCTCTCTCGCTCGCCATCGCAGCGATCGCTCCGACGACGGCGATGGCAGCGGCGGCGGCGAAGCGTGAGATTCAGATCGCCGCGTATCGATCCATGTGCGTTTTAAACCCCAAGCACGTTTCGTGGGCCGGAGACATGTCGTATTGGGCCCATGGGCCTTAATGCGGCCCAGGCTCGTCCGAGCTTAGAAACCCTCGCCGTGTTGGTTTCCGCTTCTGCTTCTCCCCGCAAATCTCCGATGGCCGCCGCCGCCGCCGCGCCGCTCCGCAGGCTGCTCCTCCGCCTCGGCAAGCCGCCGCCGCTGCCCATTCCGCTGCTGCCCCATATCACGACGCAAACCGCACAGGCCGCCGGGGACCCCGCCGCGCCTCCTTGCCCAGGCGCGATCCCGAGCCAAGCCCCGGCGAGGAATCTCCGTGACGTCATCTCCTCCTTCCACCCCGGGCTCCAGATTTACCCGTCCCTCGATCCGAGATTCGGGGAGGTGGAGGAGGGCGTGGACGGCGAGGGGGGTGGCGCGGAGGTGTGGGCGGACAGCGTGAAGAAGAAGCGGAAGCGCAAGATGAACAAGCACAAGCTCCGCAAGCTACGGAAGCGCCTCCGCCGCCAGACATAGAGCGGGCCGCCGCCGCCGCCGCCGCACGGTGAACACCCTCCTCCGCCTCCGCCTCCGCCTCCGCTTCGATTGCGAGTAGCTTCTCACCATTTCGTGCGTTACTGTGCTTGCTTGCTGCCATGACTCTAGCGGAAATGGGGGTGGATTGCTCCGTGTATTGAATTGTTAGACACTTTTCTGTAGCTCATTTTGATTCAGTCTTACTATTTCGTTATTATTATTAGATGAAAATGCTGTATCATTATGGTATTAAGTTATGTCTAGGTCTTTGGTCTAGATTTTCAGGCTCTAGTGCTTTGTTGATGTATGCTGTCACATTACTATGGCAGAAATGTAGATGAATAAGTTTGAAACATCGGGCGGGGTCTCATAATCTCATTTGGTTTTTGTTGTTCCTCAGTTCTAATTGAATAAGTGTTGCAATGGTGCATGCCCATAGTGTCATCTGTGTGGTGGGCTGGTGGTGCTAGAATTGTATTTTGCATACGGGGTAACATTAAGAATTGTTTAGCACAGACATCTTTCAAATTTTATCCTCTAATCTTCCATCCCCTGGCTTCAGTTAATAGTTTTCCCAGATGAAACATTGTGAACTTTAGAAAGAACATCAATTCACTATTGTGCTGCATCACTGGGCTAAATGTTTTCATTTTCATCAGCTAAAATTATGCATCTGTTTTCATATTGTGTTTTGAGGACTCCAAATTAGTAAAAGCTCCATTTCAAATTCCCTGGGCATAGTCTTTTTTTTTTCTTCAAGGATTTTACCATTTTTAACAAGATAGAGTTGCAATATGTAATTATTAGATGGTAGACTGCTGCAAGTATAAACCCTGTTATATCCATTTGTAATAGAAGCTCTTGCACAACATAAAGATACTTTTACCATGTTCTGTGCACTAATTCACAGTTCTGTTTATTTTAGTGGGCCCAAGGATTTTACTTGCAAGCAAGCACTCGACACCGCTCCCTCACTGGATACAAGCTGATTATTTCTAGCAGTTTTTATTTGATTATGGGAGGGGCTGGTTTAATACCAGCCTGTGATTGTTGGCACGGGGTATCCATCTAGGAACCCTGTCAAGACTAAATGAAAATGAGCACCAGGAAGCAGTGGTTTATGCATGAATTTCTGTCTAATAAAACTTTTAATGATTAACTCTGGTGGTAATTTGCCCTTCTCTTTTGTTCTTTTCCTATAATGATGCTACTATAACCCATATATACAGATCATGGTGTCTCTGAAAACATTCATCAATTGGTTGAGAGCTATTCAGTGTTCCTGCTCCAGCTATATGTGCAGTTACTGAATGTTAGTTTCAATTCTGTGAAACCGCACTTAAATTTCAACCATATATTCTTCTCACGGATGCATTGTGAATGTGTGTGGCATATAAATGGCATCTCTTGGCTAGTTTCTTTGAAATCGTGTATGTCACGTCCGATCTTCTATATGCTGCAACATTTAGTTCTGTTCAGTGTACATGTTGTGGTTTTCAGATATGGGATTAAAATTTCTTTCTAAAAGGTAAGTTAAACCCCATTCGGATAATTTGTTGAGCTACGTACTATCAGAATTTTGGTTTCTGACTGATGTCTGTTAGTGTAGGAAACTCTGTGAAAGCAACTCAACTGTATAACATACATGTGTCCATCCTCAGAACGCTATGCCTGTTTGGTACAGCTCCAACTCCTAAATTTAGCTCCAGGAGTTAAGTCTGGAGTGGAGTTGTGGAGCTGCCTAAACCCAGCTCCACAACTCTAGTACATTTTGTGAGAGAGCTCCACCTAACTTCACTCTCAGTTTTGGTAGAGCTGAAACTGTTTGGTTTAGCTCCAGCTCCAGGAGGGGTGGAGCTGAAGCTGGAGCTGTGCCAAATAGGCCCATAGAAGTCTTTCAGAAATTCAGGTTCAATAAGATCAATATCTCATCTATTGTCTCCATGTTATGGTACTAGCAGTCAGGCCTGCAAATACAACCAATCGATTTTGGCTCGCAAAATTGTAGAGCCTTTATCAATAATTGAATATAGAATCTCTCATCTATGACACCAACACCCAAGCAGCTGCTACAATCAAGGTTACATTTACACAACTCAACCAACAAACTGTTCCATTTTACAAGCTCTTCTTCCTGTTTATTCCACTTAACAAGGTCCAACAAATCTCAAGGGTTATATTCCTGTGTGCTAACGCAACTATTGGTTGCTTAATAATGCCAAGGCAGAAACTTTGCTGTGTACCTCCAGACCTGCCTAAGGTAACCAGATACAAGTCACATGTCGTCCTCTTGTTCTGGGATGCCTTCTGTAGATATGGCAGAATGTGCAGGTTGGTAGGGCAGGGAGCATTAAGAAAACTTGGATTATAATTCTCAGAAGTACCGTATCGGTCCATCCAAGCTACCAGATGCAAACTACAAATATCAAATGGCGATGGAGTGAGACACAAGATCGAGTATATTAAGGTTACTTGGTTCTTGTGAGGCACAGAGTTAAGACATTACTGCATTACCTGTTTTACAATAGGATTTGTTGATGTAGTAAATTCTTGTGTCATTCCTTCCCACACTACCTTCCCCTCATGGAGAAATAACAACCTGAAAGTTGAGTACAAGAGTCTCAGCTTAGCAATGGACAACAGAAAGCTGGAAGCCACCAGCAAAACAATGCCTGCTATTACCTGTCAACGGCTCGTTTTATTGTGCTATGCTGATGAGTGACAACCACATAAGATGCTATCTTTCCAGGCTTACCAAGAGCATCTTTCCCTGTTACATGTACGGAACGTATAAGGTCTTCAACAACGGTGGATGCAATAGGGTCAAGTCCAGCAGTAGGCTCATCGTACAAAATAACCTGTAATGGAAAAAATGTATAATATCAAGAAGACAGTCAATAGTAAGCTAAGCTGTTTGATCTCCTTTTCCTGTGAACTATTACAGCAATTTACTCGTAATGACTGAAGAGATTAGTCAGGGTATACCTCTGGCTCTATTGTTTCCTTTGTATCATCGTATATTATTGAACGAGCTAGAGCTACACGCTTTTTCATGCCACCAGACAATTCAGATGGCATTCGATCTTCAACGCCCTGCACAGACCGATGGTGATAATATATCTAAGTCTATGTTAAAATCACAAGTATGAGTAGAAAAATACCGATAATCCTTTCATCCTATGTAAGCTAATACAGAAATCTAGAATTCCTCAACAATCCAAGCTATAATTTTGCCTCTTAAATTATCTCCGACAAAAACTTTGCACAATCACATAAAAGCATTGCCTGTGATTGGCTTATCGCTAATCCAAAATTTGGGACTATTCTATGCTTAGTTTTAACTTCAACATGAAAAAAAAAATTGACTTACTTTTAGGCCTACTGCGGCCAATGTTTCTGTCACTAGTGTAGCTATTCTCTCCTCAGGCAGGCTGGAATTTTCATATCTAAAGCCAAAGGACAGAGGAAACCGAGATTAGTAAATACAAGTAGATTGACTACTCTCAATAGACTTATGGAAGGTAATTGTTCTTACAAAAGGAATCCAACATTTTCACGAACCGTGAGAGAATCAAACAAAGCTGCACTTTGAAACACCTGCATAGGCAAATACCATTTTAGAATTTTCGAGAACAGTTGGTCGATAAAATTATCATGGTATTTATTCGGCAGATTTGAAGTAATTAAAGAGTATACCAAGCCAATTCGGACACCAGATATGTCTTCATCACTAACTAGCCCATGTCTTTTTCTTCCGCAAATAATAACATCGCCCTTCTCATTATCACAGATTTAAAATAAAAATACAACAGCCATCAGCACATCAAACGGGAACCTCCTAAAAGCCTATTGTTTTAATAAAGATAATCAAGAAGATGCGATAACCTTGTCTGGAGCCAGTAGCCCAGCCATAACCTTCAAAACAGTTGACTTTCCTGTTCCCGAAGGACCAATTATTCCAACGGCTTCTCCGTGTCTAATCTACATAATAATAATTTGAACCATAACTGAACTGCAGGCTAAAAATAAATGAAACCAAAAGATTATAAAATAATCAACTAAGTAATGATTCCTAGTGACTGGATAATGGAGAGTATGATCAACGTAAGAGAACTAGTGGTTAATTTGTGGTGGTACGACTATATGAGCAAGGAAACAGAAATTCAGAATGACAACAATTCGATTTGTGCTTCCAATTTGCTTTGAATACTTGTAAAGTACATTAACTCTGGGATCAGCATTGAAGAAGATGCAGTTGAGTGGCTCCAATACTTGAAATGGGATATGTACTAGGCACCCAAGTAGTTGATTACAAATAATGCCCAAGATGTAGAAAACCAGAGAACCAATGAGAATTGGAAACTGGAAAGAATGCTTGAAAAAGAACTTACCTTGAAGCTAATGCCATTCAATACCTTCTTGTTACCGAAGGATTTGTGCACATCCCTACATTCTATAAGAATATCATGATCATCGCCAATCTGCCCATTCATACCCCAGCTCCTTGACAAGCTTGGACTCTAAAGCATGACGGAAACAAAAATACAATTTATCACCCCCAAACTCCAAGGCACCGCAATTCAAGTAAGCTATATCAGGATCAAGGCATCGTTGCAAGAGCATACCTCACGCAGATTCTCTGCATTGCCCAAGCCAGGACTCCTGGTAGCAGATACAGCACCAGCGTACACATGGCCCTTTTTTAATGGCACTCCACATAACCTGCCTAAGCAAGAACATATGCAAAATATGAATACCATATCTCATTTGATAAAACCAATCACATTGGACGCAATACTGCAGATAAATATTCACAAAGATGAACATGGCACAGGATGAACCAGCATAGTACTACACAAGAACAGCACAACAGCCACATTCTTCCCTTTTCATATGAGCAATTTAACCAGCTGCCAAACTAACCGCGCTTCGCAATTTTTTCAGCCTAATCGGGGTCAGCTATCAAAAAACGCAAAGAAATTTTTAACTACAGTGCAAAATCGCTTTCTCCCTTTCTCCTCCTCTGAACTGTTGATGAAAGCAAAGAATCTATTCACGCAGCTCGAGCAATTCAACAACAAGCCGTGATCTGCCAACACAATTGTATTCCCTACAGAATCGCAACCCCAAGGTAACGGGAGAGATGCTCCAAAACAACTTAGACAAAACATCTAAGAAACAAAAAAAAAAAGAAGAAGAAGAGATTCAGGCCATGATTTTTCTTTTACCTAAACGGAAGGGTGCAGGGCGGGCAGGGGTCTCCCGAGGAGCGGAGGAGGCGGAGGCCGGCGGCGTGGGCATGCGGGTGGCGGAGAGCCGCCGGGATGGACGGCGACGCCATGGTCTGAATCGAGCTCTGCGGCGGCGGCGCCACGCGCGTGGGCGAGGAAGAAGAAAGGGAAACCCGATGGAATCCTCCTCCTCCTCTCTCTCCTCTCTTCCCCCACGTGGCAACCTGACATGTGGGCCCCACCGATCCGCGGCTCGCGCGGGGAGAGGATCTGGGCCGTCGGATCCTGATCCCGGCGGTAATTACCCAATTGCCCCTCCCCCCGCGAATCTTCTCTTCTCTTCTCTTCTCTTCTCCGGTGGCGATCTGAGTGGCCGACCGGCGGCGAGATGGCCTCCGCCGCCGTGACGCTCCCGCGGGTGATGCTGGCGGCGGCCGCGGTGCGGGCGGCGATGCTGGCGCTCGGGGAGTGGCAGGACGCGCACCTCGAGGTGCGGTACACCGACGTCGACTACCTCGTCTTCTCCGACGCCGCGGCGTCCGTCGCCGCGGGCGGGTCCCCCTTCGCCCGCGCCACCTACCGATACTCCCCGCTCCTCGCCTACCTGCTCGTCCCCAACTCTCTCCTCCACCCCACGTGGGGGAAGCTCCTCTTCTCCGCAGCAGGTGATTCCGCTGTTCACACACGCCTGCTGTCTTTGTTACTAATAGCTCACTCTTGTAGTAGCAATGGTGAAGAACATTTAATATTTGTAGCTAAATTTGTATTTTAAGGGGGTAGATTTCTGTGACCTGCGGTTCAAGTAATGTTTAGAACTTGGGGATGACTTTCTGAAAGCCAGAAGTTATCTGAGTGATCTATCTGAATTTATTCTTGTTCATTTTCAGCCAGTGGCTTCATTGCATGTAAAACTCTGCAGAATTTGGCCTAGTGAGACGAATCACATGAAGAGCTTGTTCAATTTTATGTTTTTGTTTGAAATGATAGGACAGACATTTTAGGTGCTCAGTAAGACAATAACCTTCCCCTTTTTTTTATTTGTCACAAAGACAACACTAAGGTCAATTAGGGAGAGTTTAATAATCGACATGTAAGTTCCTGATTTCGTGATGTCGGGAGAACATGAACCTATTTACATTGTCCGTAATTACCTCGTTGGATTTTTGAGATGGCCGTGCATCATGTGTTTTGCAGATTTGCTTGTTGGGTTGTTCATTGACACCATTCTGAAACTACGTGGTGTCCCTGACAGCACTCGGATCTGGTCTGTTGTAGCTTGGTTGTTCAACCCCTTCACGTTCACAATTGGCACAAGAGGAAACTGTGAGCCCATAGTCTGCGCTGTCATACTTTGGATCCTGATATGTTTGATGAATGGTGTAAGCTCTAAACCTGTTGTTTCTATCTGTTCAGTTTTGTTCTATCTTGTATTGATGTAGATAATAATCATTTAAATGCTTTAATAATGGAATCTTTTAGTTAGTTTTTTGGTCTTCTCATACAAAGCATAGGAACATAAGACATCCTGTTTTATGTCTTAGCAGTCTAAACTATTGTCTAGTGGAGCTTGTTACAAAGTCAGAAAAGCTAAATTACTACTTTATTAAGCACTTGAACAAGAATTTGTACATAATTTTCCTCTGCGTTGTAGTACTTGGATAATACTGAGCATTACTGATATTACTGTCAAATGTCTTACAGTTTGATTGTCTACTGTAGGTAGAGTATTGCAGGCATCATTCTGGTATGGTCTGATTGTGCACTTCAGAATATACCCAATCATATATGCAATTCCTTTCGTTATAGTTCTGGGCAAAAATTATGCTGGTCCTGCTGGAAGGCCTATTCTTACACAGTGGACTTCTAAGCAACATTTACAAAGCGATAAATCCAGTCCAAGTGTGGAAGGGGCAACATCATTGTTAACTAATTTATGGAATTTTCTGACAAGCCTTATAACAAGAAATACGATCCTGTTTGGATTACTTTCAGGATCTATGTTCTTTCTCTGGACTGGTGTTTTCTTCTACCTTTATGGATGGGAATTCTTAAATGAGGCACTACTTTACCATCTTTCTCGGACTGACCCGAGGCATAACTTCTCGATATATTTCTACCACATATATCTGCATCATCAGCAAGGGTTCTCAAGTATACAGAAGCTCGCTTCTTTTCTGCCACAGCTGATCGTGCAACTGGCACTCATTCTACGCTTCTCTAGGGATCTTCCGTTTTGTTTGTTTCTCCAAACAGTTGCATTTGTTGCGTTTAACAAGGTAAGATGTCTCACAGTCACGGGCATTTCTCGTTTTTAAAACCCTGGACTACTTGATATTGATTGTTAAGTTTACCATCAAACAGGTCATGACAGCACAGTACTTTGTGTGGTTCTTTTGCCTGCTACCCCTCATCCTCCCTTGGACTACCATGAAGCTGAAGTGGAAGGGTCTGGCCTGTATATTGGTGTGGATGGGGTCCCAACTGCACTGGCTGATGTGGGCGTACATGCTTGAATTCAAGGGCCAAAACGTCTTCATACCGCTCTGGGCAGCAGGTCTCATGTTCCTGGCTGCAAACATCTTTGTTATGCTCATGGTGATCAACCACCACAAGTTCACTCCGCTCTTCTCATCATCAACGGTGAAGTCTGCAAGCAAGATTGCTGCCAAGAAGGAATAGCATATACCACCCTTCTTTTTTATTACTTTACCAGCTGATGTATTTCTGGAGACATGGATACTGATTTTTCTTTTTAATGTTCTACTAGTATCTTATGCGACTTGCATCCTTGCTCTTTTTTTTTTTAACCCTGAGACCCGGCTTGGTTGGTTTTGTACTATTAACTTCTTGTCTTAGGTTGTATGGTAAGTCTGGAAAATGCAGTTGCTTCGGAGAGGGAAAACTTTTTTTTTCTACTCCCTCCGTTTTAGGTTATAAGATATTTTGATTTTGGTCAAAGTTAAACTGCTTCAAGTTTATAGAAAAAATAGTAATATTTTTGATCCAAGATAAATTTATCATAAAAATATATTTAATTATTAATTTAATAAAACTAATTTGGTAATGTAAATATTACTATATTTGTCTATAAACTTAGGCCCTGTTTGATTCAGCTTAGGATTATTATAGTCTGGATTATTAGGAGTAAACTAAAACAAACAAGTAGATTATTATAATCTATAAGCCAGATTAGTATAATCCAGTAATCTCCTCTAGAGGAGCTTTTTCTAGATTATTGAGTGGCTAAAGACCCACTACTCTTAGATGCCTCTAATAATCCAGAGAAACAAACAACTTGCAGCTTATTCTATGTCAGCTTATCATAATCTAGCTTAGAGTAATCTGATTTAATAATCTAGATTACAATAATCTTAAGCTGAAACAAACAGGGCCTTAGTCAGACTTAAAACAGTTTGACTTTGACCAAAGTCAAAACATCTTATAACTTGAAACGGAGGGAGTATTTTGGTTGGAGCTTTTTTTCTTCGGGAAACGGGGAGCTTTATTTATATTTGGTTGTGCATGGTTCCAGTAAAAAAATAGATTAGCAGCATGGTGATATGTGCTAAAATCCATGTGGTTTGTGCATCATCGACCACAATACTTAGGTTTTTATGCCACCCTATGTGGTTATCAATGCCATGGGTGGCCACAGCGGGGCCGTTGCCTTGCCAAGACCAACAACAAGGTTGAGGGTTGCTTGGGAGATTTTCTTGCTGGCGCAAGTAGATCTATCCATCACTTTGTGCCGAAGGCCGCTGATTGCTCAAGATGTGGCAGTGGCGACGAGGCTACTTGGGTGCCATGCTGCCAAGTGGCATCACCCTCATTGTCGGACGCGGCCTGTGGCTCATCACTCTCCATAGGACGGTGCTCCTCTCGCACCAATTGAAGACATATTGCCGTGGTTGTAGTGATGATGGTTGATTGTGCATAATAATTTTCTTCAACGCTAACGGCTAGGACAATAGCATTGCAACCAAAGTTGTCACCATCATGCCCGCCGCCGCCTCCAACTTAGTGCACCTCTCCATTGCCACCTTCTGCTTGGGACGCCTCACCTGCAACATGGCTACTAACTTTAGCATGTTTATCTTTAATTCCTTGATGATCTAGGAAAGAGGTGTCACCAGAGCCGAATTGTTGCTAGATGTGGCCGGCGATGACAATCCAATCTAAGTATCCATCCAGCAGTAGTCATTATAGCTGGCGCAACCATAGAAAGCTTTCTGAGCATACTCTATATGTTGGAATTAATGGATGGGCCTTAGCCCACTCGAAGATTAATTCTTTGGAAAATCATAAAAGCCCACTTCATGGGATGACATGCATGTGGAGTTTAGTACTACCTTACTTATTCTAGGAGAGGGGGACCTTCTTAAAAGGGAGGATGCCCTCCTAGCCACTTGAAGCGTGTGTGGTGGAGAGAAGAGGGGGAATACAAGTGCGCGCTTGCTGGCCTGGCAGGGCAGGGCAGGCGGCGCGTGCACGACGTACGCGTCGAATGGTCCGCAAAATTGGCTCCTCATCCTTGTGCAGATGCAGCCTCCTTTTGCAGTTTTGTTTTGCTGTAGGAAATTCGGATTTGTGTCGAATGGTCCGCAAAATTGGCTCCTCATCCTTGTGCAGATGTAGCCTCCTTTTGCAGTTTTGTTTTGCTCAAGGAAATTCGGATTTGTTTTGTTTTGGAAACATTCTGAAAAATCTGATGCGTGAAAACGGCGTGGAGTCCGGATAAGTTACGCGTGACTTATCCGGTTCGGTTACGCGGAGTGGAGATCGTGTGGGTGCGCTGATCAAGCAACCTATCTCTATATAAACCGAGCCGCCGCCTTCACGCAACACACGCGAAATCAATCTAGGGTTTGCCTCCTACTTTGTGCTGCGCCGTCGCTCGTAGACTACTCTATCCCGCTCACCGGCGTGCACCGGCGATCGGGAAAGCAGGTCTCCGGAACCTTTGCCTTTGACGTCCTGCATCGGGAGAAAGTGGCAAGAAGGTTTTTGGGAAGCGCTTTGCGCGACTGCTCCCAGTTCGTCCGCGACGGTTCGCCTTCCTCTCCGCTCACGTGCTGTGTGCCTTCGTTGATGCCCGCAACCGCGAGTAGTTCCTACCGAGCAACCGGTCTTTCCGCCACCTCGGTACGTGTTCGACATGTTGCGTATTTTTAATCTGTTCATATTTTACTACTTAGTTTACATGTGTAGATCTAATGATGCGTTCATGCTAGTTTACGTTTGCAATATCATGATTTATTTATGGAATAAATTAAATCATCATGTTTTTATAATTTCAACACTATATCTAAACAAGAGTGGAAATGAACGAAGGTATTCACATGTGTTTCCATCTAGTGCGTGTAGATCTTCTCAACTCCATATGCATCAAGCACATGATGGAATAAACCCCCCATCACTGAGTGGTGTAGATGGC
The DNA here is from genome assembly GCF_000147395.1 of Oryza glaberrima. NCBI lineage: Eukaryota > Viridiplantae > Streptophyta > Magnoliopsida > Poales > Poaceae > Oryza > Oryza glaberrima. The sequence goes on from NC_068328.1 coordinate 25,994,639, forward strand.
TCGTCGTGACATGAAGAACTCCCTCGGAATCGTAAGTTATGTTGAATGTCTATGATGCCAAGTTATAATAACCTGAGCCATAACGGGGTAAACACTGCTAAGAGGATAGCTAGGCGGTGTTGGTTGCTAGGGAATGGATTTAGACTTTAGGTTGGAGAGGAGCATTAGAGGAGAGATTAGATTAATCTTGATTTATTGTTTAACTTAAAACATGATATATAGATGGTCCAACTTAACACTTAAGGGATTAACCTAATCTTGTTTCTAACTCTAACCAATGCTACGGTATTTAGCATGCTATAGTACCTCGAGGCACTATGCAATTGCCTAGTTATTTGGTATTGGGGTGTCCACGGCCTTGTCCTTGTCCCCTTGCCACTTGGCCTAATGCCTATTACAACACTCACACAATGACACATTCACACGAAAAACATTGTATTTTCAATTTTTTTATACGAAAAGTTCAGATGACAATATAGCTTCCTAAAACCTAGACATTGTGCATCATATATGGTGAGATATAACAAAGCAGCAAACTCCTAAAGCTGCAAGATCTCGACGCAAAATTAATTTGCAGAAACATGAACCAGGAAGTATGTATATTAGAAAGCACGTGCCACAATTTTTAACCATCCACATTGATGGGTTCAACAAGAGCACCGCACACAGGGGGGAGGGGTGTCAGCGACGGTGCATGATCATGCTCATGGGGACAAATTGGCAAGGGAGGTGTCGATCAATCTCTTGGGAGGGTGGTGGCGACCATTCTCTCGACGGCGTAAGAGAATGCACACGAGGTAAAGGGAGTTTCGTGACATCAGTTTTAGTGGAGCCCACACGAAACAAATATTAACTATGTAATAAAATATAGCAATTTAGTATTGTATTAGACATCATTTAGACGTGTCTAATCCAACATTTTGGAACGGAGGGAGTATTTTCGAAGCCATGATACACACCACTAAGCTAAGTGCCTATATGTATTTGCCATGTCAACCTGCTGTGGACCCCACAAGTCAGATTTGCGTAGAAACAGTGAGAGGTTTGAATTAGTAAACTGGTCTTACATCCTTATTAAAAACAATGAAAACATAACGAAGCACACGACCGCGTGGCCTAATGGATAAGGCGCTCGCCTCCGGAGCGGGAGATTGTGGGTTCGAGTCCCATCGTGGTCGGGTTGTTTTTAATTTTTATCTATTTTTCCTGGATAGTGTATTAGTGTTTCCATTGTTTTTATTCTTTATCCACTACTCGTTCCGTACTAAAATATAAGTATTTTTAAAATAGTAACAAGTCAAACATTTTTAACTTTAACTATCAATAACAAAAAAAAATAAATAAAAAAGTTCAATCCGTTGTTTTTACATTAAACAAACTATCATATGGAGATGAAAAAGAGAGATGCAGATCAGATTCGCCAACTCGTGCGAATGAACGCCCTGCTGTGATTAAAATGGGAACAAAAATGATAGAGATCAAAATGAACAGAAAAATGCAGCTGTACATAGACATAAAAATGAACTCGAAAATACAACTGTGCACCAGACCATATACGGGTGTTCATATTTATGGTTAACTATTTTTTTAGTGAAAGACAAATTACCTGCTGATAGTGAAGTGTCTTTAAAATATATCTGTCAGTTTTTGAAGCTGCTCATAAGAATACTTATGACGTGCTGTTTATAAGGACAAGTGTATGTACATATACATACACTTATGAGCACACATTCATATGTGTTTTGAAGAAAAAAGAGAGTAAAAAATGAAATACATAAAAATGAACGAAAAATAGGTGCCAAAATGAACGGAAAAAATACCGCTGTGCTGTGAAAATGACAGAGATAAAAGTGAAAAAAGTACCAAAATGCACAAATAAAATAGCACTGTGCTGTGAAGAAAGATGAGACAAATGAGTGAAAAACACACACACAAAAAAAATCAAAATTGAACGTAAAACATGATCAATGTGCTGTGATCATGTATGGATAAAAAGTAAAACCGGATCAAAAATTAATGTTGAATTCAAAATGCACAAATTTTGCCAAAAAAAAATTACCGCTGTGCTGTGAAAATGATAGAGATAAAAGTGAAACAAAGGTACCAAAATGCACAAATAAAAAGCACTGTGCTGTGAAAAAAAGATGAGATAAATGAGTGAAAAACACACCAAAAAGAATCAAAATTGAACGTAAAACATGATCAATGTGCTGTGATCATGTATGGATAAAAAGTAAAACCGGATCAAAAATTAATGTTGAATTTAAAAGGTAAGAACTTTCCAAAAAATTCGCGCCAGGTAGGGGTCGAACCTACGGCCTTCTGCTTAGGAAACAGACGCTCTATCCACTGAGCTACAGGCGCTTAGTGTTATCAATTATTAAAGCAACTATATTATCAAAAATAATTCTGATGCTGCTGCTACTGCCTACAAAAATCAACTCGGGGTCGCTAAGAAAAACATGAATTGGCCCATATTATTTCATTCACATAAAGCTAGGGTTCTCTATTTTTAATTAGGTGTTGAGAAATTGATATTTTTATATATAACCGCCTACAATATATTATTTTGTATTTTATTTTTTATCTATTTATGATGTACAAACATATTAATCATATATTGGATCTGGGAAATTTTTTTGCTTTCACCATGCCAATTTTTTCACGCATTTAATCACTAAGAATAAGCATTTAAAACTATTTTATTTGAATGAAAAATTGATTAACGATGGTATCTAGCCAGTTGTCAATAATCTCCTTTGCAATCAAAATTTTGAATCCAAACATTAGTTGAGTAAATTACAGTAAAGACCTTTAACCTGTTGTTTACCGATTCAGTGGATAACATGTATTCCCAACATTAATCCAGAGTGCAAACAAACAGTGGAAATGATGTGAACCATAATATTTTTTTATTACGTGTCTAATTAATTGACTTACTAAGCCATGAAAAAAAAATGAAGCATAAAAACATACTTACAACTTTCATATCTATGTTGTTCTCGGTTTAAAAAGCGATGTTAGAAAATAGACAACTTCAAAATCAGGCAAAAAGATAAGTTTTAAAATTTAAATTTTATTTTAGGCTTATAGCTTATAAGCTAACAAGCAAATGTTGTTACGTAAAAAAACTGGAAAAAAATATAATCTGTAAGAAACTCCGTTGCAACGAACGGACCCTTAGCTAGTAGGTGCCAACGTTTAAAAAGATCTAGTGTTTGCTTATCTGCAACACATATAAAAACAGTCTAGTAAGTGCTTTTCTGCGGTGTATTCATATAATTAACTTCTTGATGATGTGTCATGTTTACATGGGATTTAAAATAGTTTAGAATAGTACTCCTTTCATCTATTTGTGATAGTCATTTTTAAATCTGAAAAATTTATTTTTAATAGGCATATTTCAATCCAACAACCTATCCTCTTAATGACTTTCTCGGATTTAATGCGTGACTCTTCATTCTTTCACACAGGATTGGTGAGCATTGAGAAATGTAAATATTAATGAATCGCTTGTTTACGAGGAATAATTAGTAGTATGTTTAAATGGATGATAAGTAGAATTACTTACCCTTAGTCTGTGTACTAAGATGACATATGACTATCAAAAGTAGATGGAGTAATTGCCAGTGACTGAAGATGTGGCATGCTTGTATAGGATTTTAAATGGGCTATAATAATAGTAATTGCTAGTGAGTGATGATGTGGCATGCTTGTATGTTTAATTGCTAGTGAGTGAAGATGTGGCATGCTTGTATGGGATTTTAAATGGGCTAGAATAGTAATCGCTAGTGGGTGATGATGTGGTATGCTTACATGTTAAGCTTTAGCTTCTAATAATTGTTAGTAGGTATCAATAGATTGTTTAATTTAACTGGCCATGGAAAGAATGGTATTGGCATCAATGGCATGACCGTTTCTATAAAACCCTTCTTATTGATCAATGCATGATATCTTTAATTAAATCCCCTTTCCCTTTTTCTCTTCTAAGGTGATGTTTGGAACCAGATACTTAACTTTAGTCTATATATTTAGACACTAATTTAGAGTATTAAATATAGACTACTTAAAAAACTAATTACATAAATGAAAGCTAATTTGCGAGATAAATTTTTTAAGCCTAATTAATCTATAATTAGAGAATTTTTACTGTAGCATCATATAGGCTTATCATGGATTAATTAGGCTTAATAGATTCGTCTCGCGAATTAGTCCGAGATTATGGATGAGTTTTATTGATAGTCTACGTTTAATATTTATAATTAGTGTCCAAACATCCGATGTAATAGGGACTTAAAAGTTTTAGTCCCATCTAAACAGGGTCTAAGTCCTTCTAAATCTGTTACTCATATAACTGTCTAACTGAGATAAAGTTTAAGGTTGTCATATCATATCATCGTCACGTTATATATATGATCCCTGCACTTCTCTTTTTATAGAATGGACGAGACTCTTTTTTCTGTATATGTAGCGGTCTTGTACTCTTGTTAGTACCATTTTGCGTCCCATTTTGACGAGACGACTGGCGTGCCATTTTGCGTCCTGGTTCATTGCAGTCTAATTTTGTGACAAACAAACAAGGAACAAATAGGTCCCATGGTCTAGCGGTTAGGACATTGGACTCTGAATCCAGTAACCCGAGTTCAAATCTCGGTGGGACCTTAATTTTCTCGGTTTTATTTTCTGCCTGAGCTTATTGTCCTCCTCCTGATTTTTTGTTGTTGTCTATTTTCTCTGCCGGAAAAATGTATCAAACTCGTCGATTCTACTCGTTTGAGAGCTGTGTGATATTGTCCTTCTCCTGAAGTTTCTTTTTTTTACTCTCTCTGTTATGAAAATTTTCATGCTAGAATGATTTACGTTGTGAAATGGAGAGAGTACTCGTTTGTGCTTATTTATCCTTCCCCTGATTTTTTTCCACACCAAAACATATATTGTGATAATTGAGTATGCTACGCGTCTGACGTACTACGAGTTTACTCCCTCCGTCCCAAAAAAAAAACAAACCCTGAGTTTTCATGTCCAATGTTTGATCATATTATTTGGAAAAATTATGAAAAAAATTAAAAAGACAAGTCACGCATAAAGTATTAATCATATTTTATCATATAACAACAATAAAAATACTAATTATAAAAATTTTTCATATAAGACGGATAGTCAAACGTTGGACACAAAAATCTAGGATTTATTTTTTTTTATAGAGGGAGTACGAGGTAAAAATCGTCCTCAGCGCCTTCAGAAAAAAAAAAAGGACAAAAATCCTCAGCGCCAACCGACTCCGCTCCACAGACCACAGCCGCCCAAGTGTGCGAGGACAGCGGCGGCGGCGGCGGCGGCTAGGTTTTTGCTGCACCCGACGCCACCGCCCACCAGCGAGTGTGGTGGGCCGCGGCGGCCCATAAAAGAAATATCTAGGCGGCCCATGTAGCGCCAGAAAATATCTTCTCCCCCGCCTCGGGATCCTTATCCTCCGCCTCGCGCGGGGTGCCGTCCGATCAGATCAGGACGGCCGCGTGGGGCTATAAAAGGAGGGGGGGTAGGGCAAGCAGTGCCTCCTCGTGCTCTCTTTGAGGTGGGTTGGCTTCTCCTCCCCCTCTTTACCTTTTCCTCCTCCTCGGTTCGGTTCCGTGGTTCGTCTAGGGTTTAGTGGGTTGAGATGGCGGCGCCGGATGTCGAGTACCGCTGCTTCGTCGGCGGCCTCGCCTGGGCCACCGACGACCGCTCCCTCGAGGCCGCCTTCTCCACCTACGGCGAGATCCTCGACTCCAAGGTTCGCCCTCGCTCTCCTACGCCGTGTTTTGTGATGGGTTTTTTTTGGGTGGTTTCTCGTGTTGGCTGGATCTGTGTTGAATTTGTTTGGGTTTTTTTGTTGGTTTGCTCGGATCTGTGATCCTGGGCGGTTTTGCTCGTGCTGTTCTGATCTCGTTGGTGCCAGATCTGTGTGGAGGGGTTGATTTGGTGGTTTTTTTGGGTGGATCTGATGGGGATTTGTGTGTTTTTGTTTTGGTTGTTTGCAGATCATCAACGACAGGGAGACGGGGAGGTCACGTGGGTTTGGCTTCGTCACCTTCTCCTCCGAGCAGTCGATGCGCGACGCCATCGAGGGCATGAACGGCAAGGAGCTCGACGGCCGCAACATCACCGTCAACGAGGCCCAGTCCCGCCGCTCCGGCGGCGGCGGCGGAGGCGGGGGCTACGGCGGCGGCGGTGGCGGCTACGGCGGCGGTCGTGGAGGCGGCGGCTACGGAGGAGGTGGCGGCGGCGGCTACGGGCGCCGTGAGGGCGGCTACGGTGGCGGCGGCGGCTACGGCGGCGGCCGTGGCGGCGGCGGCGGCTACGGTGGCAGCCGTGGCGGCGGCTACGGCGGCGACTCCGGCGGGAACTGGAGGAACTGATTGGTGGGGCCCATCGTGGCCAGTTATCCTTAGCTATCCGTGTCAGAATCATCTTATCATCGAGTCGAGTCGTTATCGTGTCCAGTGGCTCTCTCGAGTCGAGAAGCCCTCTATCCATCCATCCAGTGTTAGGTGTTCTTCGTCCGTGATGTTACCATGAATTGAGTTCGCTTTGGTTATGGTGTTTGAACTGCTTGTTGCTATCTATCGGAATGAAATGAAATAGAAAACAAGGGAGAAAAAAAAGAGTTCGAAAGTTTTGTTCGCATACCATATATTTCCTTCCGGTGCGCACTGTTTATTCCTCGCTCAGCAGCAAGATTGTTTGATCGATATTGCAGCAAGCAATTACACAATAAATATATTGCTACACTGGTACTTCAAACTACACTGGTGGTCGGTGATTTTCAATAGCATGAACCTTAATTGAACATCTGTGTAGCTTACATCTCCTTCGAAAGCTGCAATGCTTGAGAACTTGAAAAGAAATTCTCGTGATGGCAGAAGCTATTCACTGTCCTTCGCTGCATTTACAGTCCATACAGACACAGCATTTCCATTTTGCACAAGATAGAGAACAACAATCAGCCTTTTAGGTCAATCCCAAGTGTGCATCTTACTGATTGTCGAATATGTGCTAAGAACCTGCAAGAGTGAGGATTTTTATCATTGATGGAGCTTTGTTTCTGTAATCCAAGATTTGGGAAACAGTTTATCCATGTTAGGGAAATGATTTATGCAAACAATATTTTGGAGCAAAAGTTAGATAGTAGTATATGTCTGCCGACGACCTCAACCCAAAATATTGTTTTGAGGAACTCTTGGATTACAGAACAAAATACTGATTCCAAAATGATTTATGCAAACAATATTTTGGAGCAAAAATTTTGTTTCTCCAAGAATTCAGAGAAACAATCATACTTTTTTAACACAACCATCACATTGGAGATTTCAAAACAGCAGAGATGATAGGATCTACTCTTTCCATGTCTTCATCCAAACTTAATTAAGCTTATAATTGTCCTTTTATCAATTTGCGAAGAAAGAATGAATGTTGATAAGCAGTCAATGCAAATGTCAATTATATGAATAATATCTAAAGTTTAGCATGCCAACTAAAGCTTGTAATATGCCAGTATGTTTAAATGAGAGATTGAAAATGTAGGGGAGTATAGTCGATATAGACTTTCAGTAAGGCAAGAAGAAATGCAATGTCATTATGTTCCAGGATAAAAGGGTCAACAGAAAGACATCATCATGATCTCAAGCCTTTGCCCGCTTCATTAGGAAAATACTCAACAGAGTGTAGAATCTTTTGAGCTTAATGACCAAAAATCTGCATGACCACATGGTAAGGTAAGTAAATTCTTTTCTACTTTCAGTTTGGAGATTTAGTTGTTCACACACCTCCAAATTAAGAACCAAGATGCATTGATTCATTCTGAAGGACTGAAAAATGGAAGAAAAGGAAATGATGGAGAAGAAAGAGGAGAGCTCGTGCCATTTGGATCTGTTCAGTTTCGCCCTTAGCAGTGTCGATCCAAATTCAGAGATCCAAAAATGATTTGTGAAAAAAGGTACAACTTTGGTGTGATTGAAGCAGCCGATGACAGAACCATAAGAGCAAGATGTACACTAATGGTGGTATGATCAGGATTACCTTTGGCCAAGCTGTTCCAAGAGTTGTAATTTAGGATACAACAGAAGTGCTTAATGCATTTGGCCAGACAAACAACTATCAGCAAACGACGAAAATCATACAGTATCATCACTAAACACTGAAGGCGAATCAGGGGAAATTAGGAGAATAGCATACCTCTCTCTTTTTTACACTCGTTATAATCGTTCAAACTGCTGCTGGCCCTTGCTTTTGTCTTGGTTGGCTTCCAAACCTGCAGAGCCAACATGAAGTTCATCAGAGATTAACCACACATGCATGGAACTCTCCAAAAAAGTATGATGACTGTGAAGGGGGTCGAGGAGATGAGGGTCGTTAAGTGAAGATTAGGACGGATGGATTCGCTTGAGGGAGGTGGTATACTGGGGAAGCAGTCGGAATCGGCGATCCTGGCGACGCTGGGGTACGGCCGGGACGTCGCCGCCGGCCGCCGCAGCCGCCGCCGCCGAGGACACTGGGTGGGCGGAGTCATGGCCACATTCACCGTCGCCACCATGATGTCATCTTTTTTCCTCCTCTTGGACGCCTGGTCCAGTATCACGAACAGGTAGATCGAGCCGTCACAAACCCGACGCAGACATCGCTAACTCCAGACCTCCTCAGTCTTCACCCTCTTCCCCACCTCCAGCCAGGGTTCACTTTCTCGTTTTCGGCCTTTGTATCGGGCAATGCCGATATGACGAAATAATTTTGGTCCGAAATTTCTAAAATTTAAAACAAAATCTAATCAAATTTGAACAAATGTTACCAAAATTCATGAAAAATTAAAATAAATTAAAAATTTCAGCTGAAATAATATCGTATTGGAGGGGTCCGAAATGACCCGAATTTCCGAAATTTTGATCATTCCGAAATTTCCAAAATAATTTAGGAAATTTCAGTCCGAAATGTGAAACCCTGCCTCCAGCTTCTCGCCGCTTGCAGCCGCCCTCCATCGCCAACGGGGGAGAGGGACGATGCACGACGGGGCCGAGCCATCCTCTTCAACACTTCAAACCATGACCGGGTAGAACAGCCGCAGAAACTCACACCATGGCTTAAGCTCTGATAAAGAGAGCAGATCTGAAGAAGGAATTGGAGGAGAGTGAAAGGGATTTGGACATGATGGTCAGTGTAAGTGGTGCACATTTTCTCATGATCTTTTTCTCTTGATTTACTCTATAGTTCTGGCTTATGGATGATATTTATACCTTATTTAATCTACCGATCAGTCTTGCATCATAGTAAATTATATAGCGAGTGAATTGACAGCCTGCTAATTTGTTCCATGCTGCACCCTGCATTTTTTTTCTCAGCTCATCCATTGTCTGATTGTTTACATGGAAGGCTTACTCTGTTTTGGTTGAAAAAGTTTAGTTGGGAGAATCTGTCTTTTCTTTGTATGATATAAAAGTAACATACTCTTTGGACGTGCTTTTTCTGCATTTCTTTTTTGCCTTACACACGTCCAGATGCAATCTAACCAATAGACAAAGAGAGAGAAGGACGGCGGCCGGCGCCGGTGGGGAGAAGGGCTGCGGATGGCGACCAACAGGGATAAGGGCATGACCAGCGGGAAGGAGCTAGGCGACAAAGACCTCATGTCCCTTCGAGCGGCGACGGTGGATCCGCCCATCGCCTTTCTCCCCTCTCCCTCCCGGCATCCTTCCTCTCTCCCCGAGCTTCCTGGCTTGCCGGTGAGCGCACGTAGAGAGAGAAGGACGGCGGTCAATGACCGGTGGGGAGAAGGGTGGCGGACGGCGGCCATGGGGGAGAAGAGCGACGACGACCTCATGTTCCCTCTCCCTCCCTACATCCTTCTGCCTCCTCCCCTTTCCCTCCTGGCATCCTTCCTCCCTTCTCGAGTTCCCTGGCCTACCGGCGAGCGCGCGCAAGAGAGAGATGGCCGGTGGTTGGCGGCCGGCGGCCGACGGGGAGAAGGGTGGCGGGAAGCGGCCATCGGGGAGAAGGGCGGCGACCTTGTCTCCCTTCAAGTAACGGCGGTGGAGCCGCCTGCCGCTCTTTTCCATCTCCGCCGCCGTCGTCACCGCTGGCCACATCTAGTGCCCATCCGCCCCCCTCTCCGGCTCTCCGGGCTCCCACCGTTGATGCCCTCCCCTTTTCCCACGTCGCCGCCGCCAAACCTCCCCGTGACCTCATGGCACCTAGAGAAAGAAGAGGGGAGATGGGGAGAGAGGAGGGGGGGGGGGGGGGAGGTTGAGAATGACATGTGGGGCCCATGTGGGCCACATCATTTTAATTATTTTTTTAACTGACATGTGGGATCATAGTTGTATTATTTTCCAAATCAAATTACCACGTCAATGCCACATCAGATGAAGACCGAGTCCATTTAGCCATGTCAGCTAAAACCGCCGTCCAAACTGCCATGGGACCTATATTGCACTGATTTTGACAGTTGAGGGACCCGTTGTATCTAGTTTTCTGGTTGAAGGACGAAAATCAGACTCGTTCATAAGTTAAGGGACCTCAGATGAACTTTATCCATTCAGTCTTGGGGAGTAGAGGATTATCGGAGTATATGGGCCTGTGAGGTCACGTGCTCTGGTGGGCTTTTTTCTTTTTCAAAATGGGCCTGCGTAAGGTTTATTGATTTCATTTCGGCCTTTTACTTTATGCCCAACCCAAAACTTTGTATGGGTTTCTTTTAGATATAAGTTCAGTTCAGGTCCCTTAGTTTGTCTATGAGTTCGATTTTCATCTTTGAACCCAAAAAATAGATATGATGGGCCCCTCAACTATTAAAACCGGTGCAACATTAGTCTGAAGGCAATATAGAGGGTTGTTTTGTCCTATGTGGCACTTGGACTATGGTCAGCCTACATGGAGCGCCACATAAGCGGTCAACTCTGGTCAAACGCACTTTAGACCAACTATGGTTCACTAAAACAAGATCATCCATCTTAATACGTAATTGATAAGTTTACGGACCTATATGATACATATGCTCAAGTTTAAGTATCGACCATGTATTTTACTCTTAAAATTATTTCCATAATCATGCACCAGTTAGGAAAAGCTTCAACAAGCAAGCAAGCCGAACATATATGCGCCGTAATTTGGACAGGGGAGTCAAATCAACCACATCACCATGCATATTTCTACATATACACTGGTCATTTTTTTTGGGTACATCGGAAATCATTTTCACCGGATTTAGCCCAGACAACCAGTATCCCAATGAGTGATTAATTACTTGTATTATACTCATTGTTGCCTTGTTGGCTCTTTGAGGTCAGAAAGGGACAATTGAAAGGCCTCGATTGAACAAACGTTAGGACATGATGCGCTTCTATATAAATTCAAGGAACAAAAAAGCAAGCTAATTAAGGTTTTGTGTCCGGCATAATTAATCCATTAAGTATAGTGAGATCTGAGGTGAGGAGAGGATTAATTAAGACAAAATCTAGCCAAACTTGTGTGAATCTCCCTCTAATCCATATGCATGATCCCCCCCCCTCTTGCTTTGCAAATACTGTGAGCTTAATTAATTCCATGTCTCTCTCTAATTCTGCTTTTGATGTTGCAAGTTGCAAGAAGCTTCACCTCTCCTAGGGTTTATACAAGCAGCGGCATGGACGACTCGAGCCTCTTCTTGCAGTGGGCGGTGAGCACGCTGCAGCACCAGCACCCGGCGGCCGTCGCAGTCGTGGCCGACGACGACGCCACGTTCTTCTCGTTCCAGGAGCTCTGCGACGCCGAGGAGGTGGTTGTTGTCCCGGTCCAGGAAGAAGTGATCACGGAAGCGCATGGTGGTGGAGCCAGCAGCTGCAGGAGCACCGGGAACGTCGGCGGCGGCGGCGGAATCGGCCTCGCCGTGGCCGTGGATGAGCACGGAGGCTGGTCAAGGTCCCCGAATCCGGGGGCCAGGCCGCCGTCTGGTGGATGCGGTAGCAATAATCTGCCCCTGATGAGCTGGGACTTCAGCGCCGCCTCGGTGGCGGTGCAGGTGCAGCCGAACGGCGGCGGCGGCGGCGGCGCGCCGGAGATGGCGTACGGGTCACCGCCGGCGGCCGGGGGATCCACCACCAGGAAGACCTCGGCGCCCACGGCGGCGGCGTACGCGCAGCTGGAGCACGTCGTCGCGGAGCGGAAGCGGCGGGAGAAGATCAACCAGCGGTTCATGGAGCTCTCCGCCGTCATCCCCAAGCTCAAGAAGGTATAAAAAATCTCACCAATTCCTCAACATGAAATGCTCCGATCGAATTTGCTTTCGTCTCGTGATCGATTTGATGATCAGATGGACAAGGCGACGATCCTCTCCGACGCGGTGAGCTACATCAGGGAGCTGCAAGAGAAGCTCAAGGCGCTAGAGGAGCAGGCTGCTGCCAGGGTCACCGAGGCAGCAATGGCGACACCGTCGCCGGCGAGGGCGATGAACCACCTTCCAGTTCCGCCGGAGATCGAGGTGCGGTGCTCGCCGACGAACAACGTTGTGATGGTGAGGATCCATTGCGAGAACGGCGAGGGGGTGATCGTGAGGATCCTCGCCGAGGTCGAGGAGATCCACCTCAGAATCATCAACGCCAATGTCATGCCATTTCTGGATCAGGGCGCCACGATGATCATAACGATCGCTGCAAAGGCAAGTTCTTCATTATTATATTAATTACGAGTAATTAATATATATTACTTGTGAGTAATATTTTATGTTATCTGTACACTATCTCGTGTGTCTTTCCAAAAACAGATTAGTGAATGCTTTAATCGGTCACATCCGTCACGCACAACGTCACTGCTGATGATGCTCTTATATGGTACCATATGGTATATTATGCATCTCATGTGAGTCATGTTGTTTTTGGCATTTGTTTTGGGTTTTGGTTAACAACACTCAAGAGATCAATGGAATATCTAGCTGTTAGATTCGCACCACGGTTCATGCATCACTAGCCTCTAGCATCATTAATAGGTGTACAGATAATCTTATCTGTAACATAAAGTATTAGTACTAGCTAAGTAGCTATATATATCGATAGATCTGTAATCATGGTGATATTTAGAAATCAATCGGTCTGAGGTTAAAGTTCAAGATTTAGAGCAAGATCGATTCGAGAAGGCGCCATTGCAACAATATGGCTATTAGAAATGAGAGAAATAGCGTTATCCAAGATGAGAGAGAGGGAGATAGCGCTGAGCTGAGCTTAATTAGGAGAGGTGGCATGGTGACCTTTTTTTTTTTCGGACACGGATGTGTAATTCAATCAATGGCAAGATGAATTTGTGTTTTTTGAGATGTTGGAGCACATTTTAGCCATTATGGACTCCTTGTGGAATGCAACAGTTTGCCATGAATTTCACTGAAATTTTTGCATAAGTTTCACAATAAATAGTGCATTTTGCTCAGGACTATTTTTTTTTTTAGAAAAAAACTCACATTCTAAAGAAGCCAAAAGATAGGTGCGGACTTGCTGCATCTTCCATATATAACATCTTATTGAAATGTGTAGAGCTATATTACTTTTTTGTAAGTTAATTCCTTGCGGAAGAACATTGTCAAGTGTCAACAACTCAACATATACTGTTTCCGTTTTTCTTGAAGAGACATACTGCTTGCATTTATTGTCTTATGTGTATATTATCATCTTAAAAGTGTTTACACCACTTATTTGGAACAAATGGTTGATAAATTAAGGAATTTTGTAGGACTTTTCCTATTTGATCCTATGGAACAAAGCTAGTATCAGGGTTAGTTTTTAGAATCTTATGAAATTCCCAGCCCAGTTATATAATTTATCAATACGTAGGAATCTTAGAGGGAAGTGTGAGATCCAACCTCATGGAATTTACTTTGGTCTGTATTTTCCTATACTTTCTTTTTGTCTATTTCTACATTTTTTTTTCTATGCTTTGCAATCCCTTTTTTGTGCACATGGCCACATGTATTCATGCTAAATCCCAACATTTTCCCTATATATTATTGTGTTAATTCCTACATTACAAAGGAGAAATCTTTGAAAGAGCTGGAGCAATTTCACCTAAATTCTTACATTCCAAAGAGTTGGGTCCTAGCTTTTAAGGTTGAGAGTAAATTAATGGAGTTCTAACATTTCTACTCTTTTATGAGTAATTTATTGATGAGTTCAATATTGTAAATCTTATTTCTATTTGACATACCACTAGCTATAGGTAGGAGAGGAAATATCTACTGTGGAAAAATCGTGTGCTAAAACAAAAACAATCATACATATATATAATTCAAAACTTACCCCTTTTTTAAAAAGAAAACTTTGTACTTAGTTCTCTGAAATGAAATTGCTCAGAATAAATCATTCTTTTCATATAATCATTCTTTCTCATATATAAACTCCATAAATATTTTAGGTAGAGGAAGGCTTCACAGTCAAGGCAGAGGAGATTGTAGGCAGGCTTAACTCAGCTTTATACAAACAAGACGTCAGCACTGCTATTGAGGAAAACAGAAACTAAAATTCGTACTCCCTCCGATTTAAGATGTAAGTTGTTTTAGCTTTCTCAACTTCCCCAAAATGCAAGTCATTTTAAACTTCTTTGCATTTTTCATCTTAATTTCCTTTTGATTATTCATCCTTGTGAAAAAAATGACTATTCTTTCCCAATAATGCAGTATACGTATGAAGAGCAACGAAGTCATTTGAACTATATATCGCACAAGTTTAAAATGACTTGAACTTGAAATCAGATGGAGAACGCTATATATGTACATCTACATCAGGGGTTAATTAATATATACTACCTTCGTTTCAGGTTAAAAAACTTTATAACATTACTCACATTCATATATATATTAATGAATCTAGGCACACATGTATATCTAGATTCATTAACATATATATATATGAATGTGGGCAATGCTAGAAAGTCTTATAATATGAAACGGAGTTAGAACGTATGTATAGACTTCCTATACGCGGTATACATATGCACGTGAAAATACACATATGCTTGGATACAATGGAGCTTGTACTTGGACGGTCATGGTATATATATGTGATGGGTCGTCTTTGGAACGGATGCATCCCAGTTGCACGTACATATATTCATAAAAGATTGCAAATTTGCGGCATGAGAATCGGTACGATCGGTCGACATGCAAATTTTAACTTGGCCAGCTTAATTGGGCATCATCAACTCACATATTTGGTGTGCAAATAATACAATTGTTAGTTAATTATTGCATCTTACTAGTACCATGCAAAAAGAAAAATGATGACATATTGATTGATGTGCTACATCTCTTGCAAGTTGCAATGTGCTCGCATCCATCGGGATCGACTTAATTTCCTGCAATAAATAAAGATCAAATTGTGTTAATCAAATCCTTAATTTGCTGATGTATTGACATGCAGATCTTTACTTTGATTATATAATCGACAACTCCAGGTGGCCGGGGTACTAACGTACTATAGGAAAAAATAATTTTAGGAAAAATTACAAATTACCCCGTAAATCATTGGGTGAGTATGAATTGTTGGAAATTTGGTCATAATTCGGCATATTTTAATCCAAAATATTAAGACAATAAACATGACATTTGCAATATGAGTAGATCTAGTGACAGTGCTAGATGTATACAACTTGAGTATGCTTAATATGAAATAAGCATCAACATTTACATAGTAACGCAATGCTGCCATTGCGAAGAGTATTAACAAAGAAACATCTAATAGAATCGGGAGAATGAAAGTATACCCCGAGAACGTCCCACCGCTGGATTTTGAGGCAGTATTGCCTCCGTTGATGTCGTTCATCTTCTTCTCTCCAATCTCCGTTGACATCTTGGTGAAGGTGCCGATACAGTAGCAGTAGCCGCGAAGAACAAGAGCAGTCGCGCTTTAAGCGCTACCCAAAAACTTGATCGCCCACCTACCCGTGCAAGTTCTCAAGCGGACGGAGTTCTGGAGGGACCTGCTCGTCCCGTACACCTGTGTGCGCAGGTGAACAGAACCGAGGAAGGATTCTGCAGCTCAGGAACAGAGGAGGAGGAACTCGAAGTGCAAGAGTCGTGAAGAACTTCGTTCGTCCTTCTGATCGCTACGGAGTATATATATGCGAGCGCGAAAGTAACGTTCGGAGTCATCAACCGCGGTGTTTAATTTCGTAACCGACGTGCTCGTTAATACGGAATCAATTCACGGCGTTTAATTCCGTATCCGACGGAATCAATTCACGACGTTTAATTCCGTAACCGACGGAATCAATTCACGACGTTTAATTCCGTAACCGACGTGTTTATTGATACGAAATCAATTCTCCGTGTTTATTACCGTCCGTTACAAAACGAGAGAGTGCAGCAGCAGCTGTTGTCTGCCTCGCCTCGCCTCGCCCCGCCTGGTTGTTCGCGCACCATCTCAACCGGTCAACAGAGACTCTCCACTAGCTCCGTATTTAAGTTGAGACCTCTTCACTTAGATTTCCAAGGTGGTATTATTACCCATAGCACTTAATGTGGGCAAATGGAATTTATTAGGATTTAATTGGGCCTAGCCCATTAATCTAACAATCCCCACCAAATTTCATGGCTCACAGGAAATGTTCTCGATTCTGATCTTGTTTGTTATACCAGTGTTTCGGTGGAGACTGTTAAGTTGAACTTCCACCTAGGAAAAGAGCTACACCAGATCACAACTGAACAATGGACTATGCCTTGAATTGTCAGTCTTGTGCGATTCAGGTTTCACTCAAACCCTTAACTGGTACTAGGCTGCCGTTTGCATCCCCTCTGTTTAGAGTGTATAAGTCATACTCCTGACCTTTTCATGAGTATCTAGAGATCACCCAGATCTCATAGACTGTGACTAGCAGTCGGACTCATATAGGTGTGTTCCCTCTAAGATGTTCTGTAGGCCAACATCTCTGCTTTATGAAAAGCCACTCGGATCACATTAAGGTGTATACCATCCTACCATACAGATTAGAAGAGAAGTGCATCATGAAGATAAGCCCATTTTAGGGTCTCTTCTCTCAGTTACACAATAGTTTGTTTCACCATCCAAATTCATGGGATCTCCGATCACAATGGATAGGTTTCCACCATTGTGCAACTCTAAGTGGGTCTCAAGCCCATCTCCCTCGATGCACAGTCTATCACATTACGTGGTAGCCCCTTGGTAAACTGATCTGCCAGATTTTTAGCCGTCTGGACATAGTCCAATGCTATCACTCTGGAGTTTTTCTGCTTTCTGACAGACTTCAGTCTTCTTTTGACATGCCTGGATGACTTCATGTTGTCCCTCGAACTGTTCACTTTAATAATCACTGTTTGATTATCACAGTTCATCATGATTGCTGGTACTAGTTTTTCAACCACCGGCAAGTCCATAAGGAGCTCACGAAGTCATTCGGCCTCAACTGTGGTAGTATCTAAAGCTGTGAGCTCTGCTTCCATTGTTGACCTCGTTAAGATGGTCTGCTTGCAAGACTTCCAGGAAACAGCGCCACCTCCAAGTGTGAACACATACCCACTTGTGGCCTTTATCTCATCAGCATCAGATATCCAGTTTGAATCACTATAGCCCTCCAGCACTTTTGGGTACCCGGCGTTGTGAATTCCATAGCTCATTGTCCCTTTTAGATAGTGCATTACTCTTTCAAGAGCATGCCAATGATCATCTCCCGGATTTGAAACAAACCGGCTCAACTTGCTCACAGCAAATGAGATGTCAGGCCTCGTTGCACTAGCTAAGTACATCAATGAACCAATGATCTGGGAGTATCTCAATTGATCCCTTACTATTCTTCGGTTTTTCCTTAATAGCACACTAGGATCATAAGGAGTAGGAGCTGCCTTGTAGTCACTATAACCAAAGCGACTCAAGACCTTGTTCACATAGTGAGATTGCACAAGTGTAATCCCACCCTCATCTCCTCTCAGTAGTTTAATGTTAAGAATAACATCAGCCACTCCCAAATCCTTCATTTCAAAGCTTTTGGACAGAAAGTCCTTGACCTCCTCAATCACATTGAGGCTGGTCCCAAAGATCAATATGTCATCGACATATAAACACAAGATCACTCCCTCTCCCCCACCATAGCGATAGTATACACATTTGTCAGCTTCGTTCACAACAAAGCCAGCAGATGTAAGTGTATTGTCAAACTTCTCATGCCATTGCTTAGGCGCTTGTTTGAGACCATACAAGGACTTCAACAGCTTGCACACCATTCCCTCCTGACCTTCTAGTACATACCCATCTGGTTGATCCATATAGATCTCCTCCTCCAACTCTCCATTGAGGAAAGCTGTCTTAACATCCATCTGATGGACGAGTAGACCATGAGAGGCTGCCAGAGCGAGTAGTACTCGAATCGTGGTCAAGCGTGCAACCGGTGAATAAGTGTCGAAAAAATCCTCGTCTTCTTTTTGGGTATAACCCTTGGCCACAAGCCTTGCCTTGTACTTTTCAATTGTACCATCAGGCCTAAGTTTTTTCTTGAAAACCCATTTGCATCCTACAGGCTTGCACCCATATGGACGCTCGACGACTTCCCAAGTACCATTAGACGTAATTGAGTCCATCTCACTGCGTACCGCTTCCTTCCAATAGTCAGCGTCAGGAGATGAATATGCCTCTTCAATGGTTCTTGGAGTATCATCCACAAGATATACAATGTAGTCATCTCCAAAAGACTTTGCAGTCCTTTGTCTCTTACTCTTTCGAGTTGCTACAATGTTATCCTCCTCAGGATTTTCCTCAAGCGTTTGATCAATGTGTTCTATCGGCACAAAGTGCTCAGGGGATAAAATAGGTTCTTGACTAGAAGTGCTAGGTGCATTTTTCATAGGAAATTCATTCTCAAAAAATGTGGCATCTCTAGACTCAGTAATTGTATCAACACGCATGTCGGGTACTCCAGAATTAACTATTAAAAACCTATATCCCATACTGTGGATAGCATAACCAAGGAACACACAATCTACGGTCTTTGGTCCTAGTTTACGCTTTTTGGCTATAGGTATATTTACCTTGGCCAAACAGCCCCATGTGCGCAGGTGAGAGAGATTTAATTTCTTCCTTTCCCATTCCTCGAATGGTGTTACTTCCTTATGCTTAGTAGGAATTATATTCAGGACATGACACGCAGTCAATATTGCCTCACCCCACCATCTCAGTTAGAGTGCGGTTCTTTCTTTCGGCTACCCCGTTTGACTGGGGTGAATAGGGAGGCGTCCTCTCATGAATAATTCCATACTCTTCGCAGAAAGAAGTAAACTCATTGGAAAAATACTCTCCACCCCTATCAAACCTTAACCGTTTGATTTTCCTTTCCAGTTGGTTTTCTACCTCAGCCTTATAGATCTTAAAGTAATGTAATGCTTCATCCTTTGTTTTCAATAGGTACACATAGCAGAATCTAGTGCAATCATCTATCAGTGTCATGAAATATTTCTTTCCCTCTTTAGTCAACACGCCGTTCATTTCGCACAGATCGGAATGAATAAGTTCTAGTGGTGCCAAATTCCTCGCCTCAGATGCCTTGTGAGGCTTGCGAGGTTGTTTCGATTGAACACAAGTATGGCACTTAGAGCCTTTGACTAAAGTGAATTTTGGAATTAAACTCATGTCGGCTAAGCGTGTCATACAACCAAAATTCACATGACAAAGTCGCGAATATCACACATTGGACTCATCATCATCATCGCTTACATGGTTCACAACTTTATTACACATATCATCTAAGGAAAAGCGAAACAAACCTCCATTGTCATAACCTTTTCCAATAAACGTTCCATATTTAGATACGACACATTTATTGGATTCAAACACAAGTCTAAAACCATCTCTAAACAGTAGAGAGGGGACATGCTACACGTTCTTTAGCTGCACGATCTTTCCTGAAGTAAACTTCAGATCGACCGTACCAACACCATGAACAGCCGCAAGCGATCCGTTTCCCATCAACAAAGAGGAACCTCTCCCGACTTGATAAGAAGAAAATAGGAAAATGTCCGCACACACATGAATATTAGCACCAGTATCAACTCACCAATCAGGTGAGTGATAGACAGAGAGAACTGTAGGTAAAAATTTACCATACCCCAATGTTCCTCCGCCCTCACTAATAACCATGTTTGCAGACTTCTTGTCCTTGCGCTCAGGACAATCCTTGGCCCAATGCCCAGGTTTGCCACACACAAAGCAATCTCCTTTTTCCTTTCCCTTGCTTTTCTTCTTAAAATTGGTTGTAGCCTTTGGGTTTTACGTCAGGTTTGACTTTCTTGTTGTTGTTCTTCTGCACCAAATTGGCGCTAGAACCTCCCTCAATCTTTTTGCCCCAGTTGTCCTTTGCCCTCGCCTTCTCCTCAATACCCAAAGAGCCAATGAGATCAGTAACACTGAACTCTTGCCTCTTGTGTTTTAGAGAAGTAGCAAAGTCCGACCAAGAAGGTGGCAATTTGGCAATAATGCCTCCAACTACAAACTTGTCCGGCAACTCGCAGTTGTTGTTCTCAAGTTCCTTTACCAGCATCTGAATCTCATGAGCCTGTTCCACTATAGAACGGTCATCGACCATCTTGTAGTCATAGAACTGCTCCATGACATACAGCTCGCTGCCGGCGTCGAAAACCCCGAACTTGGCCTCAAGAGCACCCCACATGTCCATCCCTGAAGGTATGTGCATATACACATCTACAATATTATCGGAGAGCACACTGATCAATGCTCCACGGAACAAGCAATCCGTAGCCTCGAACTTAGCCTCCTCCTCAGGAGAGAGAGGCGGTTCACTCGGTTTGCCCCGTGAGACAAAGAAACAATGCATCACCGTCAACCAAAAAAGTGCACGTGCTTTCCATCTTTTATAATTTGAACCATCGAAAGCATGTGGTTTTAGTGATGCAGCAAAGCCAACTACCGAAAAAGACCTATCAAGTTTTTGGATTGTTGGAAATTTGGTCATAATTTAGCATATTTTAATCCAAAATATTAATACAATAAACATGACATTTGCAATATGAGTAGATCTAGTGACAGTGCTAGATGTATACAACTTGAGTATGCTTAATATAAAATAAGCATCAATATTTACATAGTAACGCAATGTTTCCATTGCGAAGAGTATTAACAAAGAAACATCTAATAGAATCAGGAGAATGAAAGTATACCCCGAGAACGTCCCACCGCTGGATTTTGAGGCAGTATTGCCTCCGTTGATGTCGTTCATCTTCTTGTCTCCAATCTCCATTGACATCTTGGTGAAGGTGCCGATGTAGTAGCAGTAGCCGCGAAGAACAAGAGCAGTCGCGCTTGAAGTGCTACCCAAAAACTTGATCGCCCACCTACCCGTGCAAGTTCTCAAGCGGACGGAGTTCCGGAGGCACCTGCTCATCCCGTGCACCTGTGCGCGCAGGTGAACAGAACCGGGGAAGGATTCTGCAGCTCAGGAACAGAGGAGGAGGAACTCGAAGTGCAAGAGTCGTGAAGAACTTCGTTCGTCCTTCTGATCGCTGCGGAGTATATATATGCGAGCACGAGAGTAACGTTCGGAGTCATCAACCGCGGTATTTAATTTCGTAACCGACGTGCTCGTTAATACGGAATCAATTCACGGCGTTTAATTCCGTAACCGACGGAATCAATTCATGACGTTTAATTCCGTAACCGACAGAATCAATTCACGATGTTTAATTCCGTAACCGACGTGTTTATTGATACGAAATCAATTCTCCGTGTTTATTACCGTCCGTTACAAAACGAGAGAGTGCAGCAGCAGCTGCTGTCTGCCTCGCCTCGCCTCGCCCCTCCTGGTTGTCCGCGCACCATCTCAATCGGTCAAGAGAGACTCTCCACTAGCTCCATATTTAAGTTGAGACCTCTTCACTTAGATTTCCAAGGTGGTATTTTTACCCATAGCACTTAATGTGGGCCAATGGAATTTATTAGGATTTAATTGGGCCTAGCCCATTAATCTAACACGAATTACCCCCCTAAACACGAAAACCGGATGTTTTTTACACTCGACTATCGATACCGGATGAACCTCCCCCCCGCGCGAACAGTTTTGCAAGCGGTTTGAGTTTACGTGGCAGTCCAACCAGCAATTCATTTTTTTAAATCGGTGGGTCCCACTTGTCAGTCTCCCACCCTCTCTTTTCCCCTCACCTGTCTATCTCTCTCCAAAATCACTCTCTTCTCCCTCCCTCACCTCGGCGGGAAGACGGCAGGTGGAGTGGGCGGTGAAGGGGACGGCGGCGGGTGGAACTCGGGGCGGCAATAGGAGGGGGCAGCGGAGGGTGGAGCTCGGGGAGCTTGGGGCCGAGGGGGCTGCAGAGCTCGGGGCAGCGGAGGACGGAGCTCGAGGCGGTGGAGGGGGCGCCCGCAGCTGCTGACACTCGGGACGACGGCGGGCGGAGCTTGGGGCCGAGGGGGTGGCACGAGGAGGGGGCGCCGGAGCTCGGGGCGACGGGAGGCTAGGACGGCGGAGGGCAGAGCTCGGGGAACTTGGGGCCGAGAGGGCTACGGAGCTCGGGGCGGCGGAGGACGGAACTCGAGGCGGCGGAGGGGGCGTTCGCAGCCACCGGTGTTCGGGATGAAGGCGAGCGGAGCTTGGGGCCGGGGGGCGGCACGAGGAGAGGGTGCCGGAGCTCGGGGCTGTGGGAGGAGGGGACGGCGGAGGGCGGAGCTCAGGGCGGCGGAGGGGTGCCCATAGCCGTCGGCGCGCGGCTCGTCGAGGCAGCGGACGGGACGCCCGCAGCTAGCGATGCTCGGGGAGGTGGAGGGGCGGTAGAGCGAGCTGAGGATGGCGGCGGGCGGAGCTCGGGCTATGGAGGAGGCGCCCGCAGCCACCGCCGCGCAGCTCGTCGAGGCGATGGAGGGGGCGTCCGCCGCGACGCTGCCGTGCCTCAGCGCCCTAGCCCGTCGCCCTCTCCTCTGCGCTCCGGAGCCGACGGGCAAGGAATCCCTCCCACCGGGGGCACCTCCTCGCTGCTGCTGCGGCCACGATGGCTGCTCTCATCCATGGTCGTCGAGGACAGGAAAAGGGGAGGTGGAGGAAAAGACGGCATCAGAAAAAGGGGCAGTGCCGCCGCTGGGGAGAGGAGGAGGAGAGGAGTGACAGTGAGGGGAGAGGGAGGAGGAGGAGGAGGGGCGGCGCTACCGGTATAGGAGGAGGAGGGGGAGTGGCGGTACGGGAGAGGGAGGAGGAGGAGGGGCAGCGCCGTCGGGAGAGTAGTAGTGCGTCTGCGTGTGAGTGCGAGATGCGGAGGAGAGAGAGGAGGAGAGAGAGAGAGAGAAATGTTGTAGCGATTGTGCGATTGAACGGTGTTGAGTGGATAAGAGCAGGCACAATAGCAGATTATAAACCAGCTACAAACACACATCGAGAAGATAAAAAA
The DNA here is from genome assembly GCF_000147395.1 of Oryza glaberrima. Classification (NCBI taxonomy): domain Eukaryota; kingdom Viridiplantae; phylum Streptophyta; class Magnoliopsida; order Poales; family Poaceae; genus Oryza; species Oryza glaberrima. Next base: position 26,018,031 of record NC_068328.1, read on the forward strand.
TGAGAGAGAAGAGCAGTAGGCTACAGATTTATAATTAGCTGCAGCACGGACTCTAAGACACAATGTGTGTATGACAGTTGGGACCATGTATTAATAGTGTACATATATTTATAGGTAACTATTATATGAATTGGGTATTAAGTTGACTATAGATGATTTGGAGCTAGTAATTGGCTATACTATTAAATTTGCTCTAAGGATCGATGCCTGCCAGCCCTCTCTTTGGCCGGCTTGGTTTTTTTATATATGTACCAGTTTTTTAAAATATTATAGGTATTGGTTTTTAATTAACTGGTACCTATAATATATTATATGTGCCGGTTCTTTTAAAAACAAGTACCTATTGTATTAGTACCAGTTTTTTCTCTAAAATCGGCACCGATAGTGCTCAAAGGTGTGTTGGTTCTATTTTTTTTCATCGCACGAAGATGGGAAAGGATCCAATGAATTGGCAATTATAAATGAGTGTCAAATTATTATGGCAAATAAAGTTCATATAATTCGATTGAACATAGAGCACGATCGAATTATTGCTATAGCTACTTTTCTTTCCAAAAAGAAGTTCATCGAATTGTATTATTGCATACTTTTTCATCACACTAAAAGGCGCTCAATGATCTGAATCTGAACTCGATAGTTTAATTAGTTTATTAGTGGTGAAGAGACAAGATTTATTTGACTGCGATCATTTCCTAACCTCTCATAATATAATAAGACCTGTGAGCCAAAATTGCGTTGTCCTTTGCATTGGACGCAGTTGCTAACAACAGACACCCTTCTTTTCAGACGTTTTCTGCTGACAGGAACGGCTCAAATAATTGTTACCTAAAGTTAATAAAGATAATGGGGTTCGTATATATATGGTTTTGCAGATGTGTGCCTTGCGGCTACATTGGATTCGTCAAGCTGTCCTTTAATTTTAAAAGTACAGGGGAGATCGAGTTCCAAATGACGTATTAACTAATTAAATAATGCAATGAGTACCATAGAATTCCACAAGCTTTCTAGGAGTATGTACTACTAGTATGCAATGTATGGGATCGATATAGTACTTCTTTTTATGAAAAGAAATTGCATCCATATATATGTCGGCAATCTCTCCTTTTTAGGTTAAAATCTACTGTGCTGCACAAAGTTACCTAGATTTCATGCAGACCTGCCATTATATACTTTTAGGGCCCTTTGAATCACATGGTAGAAAAAACGGAGGAATAGAAAAAACACAGAATTTTGACAGGAATTGAAGTGTGAAACAGAGGATTGAAAAACACAGGAAAAACATAGGAATGGTCGTTTGATTGGAGCGCAGGAAAAACGCAGGAATCGGATGAGAGAGATAGACTCAAAGGAAATTTTCCAAGAGGTTGGAGCTCTTGCTAAATTTCCTCCAAAATCCACATGCAATGTGGCATTCCATAGGAATTTCATAGGATTTGAAAAGCTTCAATCCTTTGAATTAAAGGGTCAAATAGGAAAATTTTCTATAGGATTTGAATCCTATGAAATTCCTATATAAATCATTTGATTCAAAGGGGCCCTGAGTCTTTATCTCTCCTCTAATTCCTGCGTTTTTCCTGTGGTCCAATCAAACGGCTATTCCTGTGTTTTTCCTGTGTTTTGCAATCCTCTGTTTTACACTTATATTCATATCAAAATCCTACATTTTTCCTATTACTACGTTTTCTCATTCCTGCGATTCAAATGGCCATAAAACCGGTCTGCTGCATGTGCAGTTCAATGCATGACAGACAATATATGTGTGTGTGCAGCGCAGATCGGGCACCACTGTCCTAGTGTCTGATATGTACTTGAACGTGGAATAATGTACAGTTGTTACAACTTAATTTTAACGCATATTCAACTGGCATTTGCATGCTCGGTTTGTGGAAAAGCTTAGGTAAGCTAGAGAAGAGACCAGAGGAATCGACATATATATATGCATCCACGGGCTAACCGATAAGAATGTTAATTTCAGTAATAGTATAATTTGGAATGAAAAAAAAATCCTGAATATAGGCATGTTAATAATTGATACCAAATAAACACTCAATTTCAGTAGTATAGCTTAGAATATTTGATATAACTGATGCAAGGCAGCAAGCTGGGTTAGACTACAGGAAACAATCGCTTCAACAAAATATGTCATTAATTAGTGTTGGTTCGTAAAAGTAAGGTTATCGAATCGGCACCAATCTTGATGAGGTGTTGTTGGGGGAGGGGGACGTCATTAGTGCCGGTTTAAGAACTAGCACTGATGTGCCCACACGAGTCAAAAAATAAAAAGGGATGCTTCCCTCCTCCAAGAATCGGCTCAGCCGGCCTTTGGAGGTCCATAACGGTAATCAATTTCCATCACCATCCAAGAACAGATAAAAGAAAATCTAATAAGTCACCCGATCAATTTTCATCCCAAGAATATATCAAGAACACAGTATTGATCCTCATTCCAAGAACAAATAACACTAGAACCAATTGGATTGAACTTGATCAACCAATAAATATCACAATACACACATCAAGAACTCTTGTAGCTAGTCTGTTCACAAATCAACAGCTCATACAAAACTCATCGACGCGACTATCGTTGTCATCAAGCCACGACCGTCGTTGATCTGGCGTTGCCAAATCTAGGGTCACCAGATCCACCTCCTCTAGCATGGTCGTCGTCATCTTCTGTCCGAAGGGGGGGGGGGGGGGGGTGAGGCTGCCGCTCTTTCCCTTGCCATTGCCCACCCACCAAATCTCTTGCCCCTCATCTCCAGACGATGAGAACACAGGAGAGCGAAGGAGGAGACAGAAGCGACACCGGGGCAACGACAATGGGGCGAAGCCAGGATTGGACGAAGGGAAGGCGACTTGAAGATGAGTGTCGTCAGCTTCTGAGCTGCAATGAGCGTGTTGCCATCCGAGCTATGAACCGCATGCGCCCTTACTACAGCCAGCCGAATCCATCAGTGGTAAGGCTGGGATCGGCAGATCTGACATCCTTGGCCTCCTCAGTAGCGAATGCGGTAGTGGCAGCGGAATGCCCGGAGTAGGATAAGACGAAGAGCATAGTTAGGAGTGCAAAGGGTGATGCCACTGGTGGAGAAATGCTTTTTAGTCACGGTTCGTAACCCTTTGTAGTAATCCGGGACTAAAGATCGCTATTTTTAGTCCCGGTTCAAATACCCGGAACTAAAAATAAATCTTTAGTCCCGGTTAGTAACACCAACCGGGACTAAAGAGAGGGTTGCGGCAGTGAGATGATCCCCTTTTTCTTTTTTTTTTCTTTTTTATTTTCTCCCAAATCAAGTGGGATACATATCCCAAATCAAACCCCCAATCCACAAATCGAAGTAACATCACAAATTAAAGTTACTTATACACACAAATAAATACATCACAAATCAAATACATCACAATATCCTAAGAAATTACTCAAATACATCACAGATCCAAACAATGAATCAAAAATTTGTAACTTCTCAGTCAAATACATCTCAGTGAATCATCACAAATTAGAAAAAAAAAAGAATGCCGCTGCTGCCGCCGGTCGCCACGAACAACGGGCGCGGCCCCACCGGCCGCCGGGCGCGACCCCGCCGCCCGCCGCCCGCCGCGGCCATAGCCCCGCCGCCCGCCACGCCCGCCGCCGCGTGCGGCCCCGCCGCCCGCCGCCCTCCGCCGGGCGCCACCCCGCCGCCCGCCGCCGGCCGCTGCAGTGCGCGGCCCCGCCACTGGCCGGCCCGCCGGATGGGAAGGGGAGGCCGGCCGGGAAGGGGAGGAGGAAGGGGAGAGAAGGGGGAGGAGAGGAGGAAGGGGAGGAGTTGGAGAAGAGAGTTAGAAAGGATAGATTTGAGGAGAGGGGGTGAGATTCGATCTGTTAAGTTGTAACTGTGGAGGAGAGGATAAGGGATAGGGATTATATACTACGTGTTTAATTTTAGTCCCGGTTGATCTTTAGTCCCGGTTGGTAGTACCTGGTTGGTAGTACCTACCGTGATTAAAGTGGTGATCTTTAGTCCCGGTTATTGACACCAACCGGGACTAAAGATCCTTGGCCCCCTAACATACATCTGACAGGGGATGAACCGACCAACCGGGACTAAAGATCAAAATTTTTATAACCGGGACTAAAAACAATCTTTACTCCCGGTTCTTTTTGGATCCGAGACTATTGTGGATTTTGCCGGACCAACCAAAGATGGTTTCTCCACGAGTGTGCGGTTGAGAGAACTAGAGGGGAGGGGGACAGGAAAGGGCGATGTAGTGGAGCCTAGCGTGTTGACCGTGGGATCAGCTGCAATTGAGAGATTTTTATTTCCTTCGGTTCAGCTCACCTCGCCTTGCCTCAAAACCAGTTTGGCTCAACCGGTTTTTTATGTGGTTCAACTAAAAATCCGACACCAATACTTATTTTTCTATACAATTCATCTAAACAACCGATGCTAAATAATACATCAGTATTGGTTCATTTAAATTAGGAACCCTACACTGATGACCGTCACTAGTGCGAGGTTTTCCACTCTCGGGATGCGCACAGGTTCGGATGGCAGAAAATCTCATATTAGTGTCAGGTTTTAACTAACCGATACGATGCTGATGTGGTGTTCCGTAGTAGTGAATAAAAGTAGAGTAAATTGAGTAGAATACTTGATATAACAGTGGCGATGATCACTGTATCCTCACGCTGCTATGTAGACGAATTGAATTGAAGAAGATGTCAAGCCAACCGATTGTTACATAAGAATAGTGAGTAGAGATATGTGAGGATGACGGTGAATGTAACTAGGATACGGGAAATTATTCTAAACTCGAGGTGACATCCCCTCGTTGTTTGCATGTCATTTAAATAGTTACAAAACAATTGAAAAAAATCAACAAGATAAATTAATGTGATAAATATTTAACATCTACAAGTTTCAACGAAAAAACAAATTTGAATATGCGTCACAAACAAAAATGTGATCGAAAAAATAAATAGTAGTTCCATGCTACTCTCTCCGTTTTATAATGTAAGACTTTCTACCATTGCTTACATTCATATAATATTAATGAATCTAGAAACATATTATATGAATGTGGGCAATGTTAGAAAGTCTTACATTATGAAATGGAGGAAGTATATAATCTATATTCAAGTATGTGCATTGAACAGCCCAGCTCTATCTATACGTGCCGAAGGCCCAAATATAGCACTTTGACCCAATTAACTTACAAGTCAACAACAGTACACGTACTGCATGCACCTGTAGAGGCGGATCCAACGTGGGTGCAGGAGAGACTCACCCACAAAACTCATGGATACCCCCAGAGCACCCTTTCGATTTTTCATCATGAATGATAAACTAAAAGTCCCTAAATGGTTGGAGGTTGAAGAAACTGTGTAATTGAGCCCTCCCAGTTTTTTTTTTCCTGGATCCGCCCCTGCACCTGGCCGTTTCTCTCATATGGGCAAATGAGAAAAACGAGCGAGAGAGAGAGAAGAGAAAACACAAATAAAAAGGAGACTGAACGCTCCATGCTTACGCGAACGAGGCTCTGCATGCAGCATTAATGCAGCCGTCTTTATATTGACATGAATTTGATATAAAAAGGAGACCGAATTAACCGTGCTCCATGCTAGCAACATCACCCTCTCTAGATCTGATTAATTTGGTAAGACTCATGGGTCATGTCAATGAGCATATATCGTTCCTTATTAATTAAAGTGTGACCATCATATTGTGAAGTAGCTTATTTGAAGCATGGATTTGACATGATTTTATAGGAATCATGTACTATGTTGTTTTACGAAGAAAATCTCATGCTCAAATAGGATTATTTTTCACGAACACGTTTAGATTACATAATTAATATGTGCTCAAATGGGATTATTTTTCACGAACGCGTAAAAAGATTACACACTGTAGCTAGCCAGAGAGCCATTGTCCGGGGACAGGGAGAAAAAAAGACAAACTAAAATACGTCAATATATGGTCAAATGGGATCATATATTTCTTGTCTATGAAATGCGTTTGACATTTCGCCTCGGTCACTAGATCATGACTAGGTGATCTGATTCCAGCTCAGCATTAGTGTGATTCTTGACCATCGATGCCAACTCAGTTCAATCCGTCATAGATAGGCCGTTAAGACTGGACCGATCTGGTGTTTTCGAAATTAAAACACCCCCCGCTAACTATGATACAACGTTGATCTTTTTTTTTTTACATTTCTTCCCAAACTGAAAAAATATCTGTGCGTTGCAATGGGTGAAGGTTATTTTAATATTATTATAGTTATACGGTTTAGTTAAGATGCAATTTACTCTGAGAATTCGCTTGGATATATATATTTTAAAAAAATCATAAGCTGTAATTAGTAGTCCGATCATGTTAAGTTAGCATGCGAGTATTTTTAAAGAAATATCTTATACGACTCCATCTGTATTTTCAAAAGTGAACGAACTTAAAACCCCGTCTCAAATATGAATCTGTATTTACAAAAGCAAATAAATTTAAAAACCAACTTATACACAGATGACGTACCAAAGTACTGATAAGAACATCTTCGATCAATTTTTATAATAGTATAGATTAATAAGTCCACTCTTTGTTATTTATTGCCAACCCAAAACTTCGTTGATCTGTATTCTGACAATAATTTTGCTATGACCCATTCCATGCATGGTTTGGGTGGGCCGTAGGTATTATATTCTAATACAAAGGCTACTGCATACTAAATGTCGGAAAGTCTAATGCGCGATGGATCGCTACCGAGATCGGGTAGCGATCACCACCTCTCCCCCTCCCTCCCTCCACGTTTTCTTTTTTAGCACCGCATTACTTTTCTATTTTAGTAAATTTATGCATCTAAAGTTTATACACCTAAAGTTTATAGACCCAAAATTTATAAATCAAAAGTTTATATATCCGATTCAAATTTAAATTTGAATTCAAATATTTTTTATAGTATTTCTATACATCTAAAATTTATAGACCTAAAGTTTGTAAGTCAAAAGTTTATATACCCGTTTCAAATTTGAATTATATCCGATTCAAATTTGAATTTGAATTCAAATATTTTCTATATATAGTATTTCTATACATCTATAGTTTATACACCTAAAGTTTATAGATCCAAAATTTATAAGTCAAAAGTTTACATACCCGATTCAAATTTGAATTTGAATTCAAATATTTTCTATACATAGTATTTCTATACATCTAAAGTTTATAGACCCAAAGTTTATAAGTCAAAAGTTTATATAACCGATTCAAATTTGAATTTGAATTCAAATTTTTTATATATAGTATTTCTATACATAAATTTTTCTATCTTTTTGTTTTTAATTTTTTTTTGTGTGCTGCCGCCCATCACCCGCCCCCGCGCAATGCCGTGGGCGCCGACCGTCCACCGCTGCTCGACCTGCGCTAGACGACCCGAACCCCAACGAGAACGTCACCATGAACGCCGCCGCCACCGCCACGCTCGTCGTCGCCGCCCACCATTCGGAGCCAGGAGATGACACACAGAGGGAGAAGCCGAGGACAAAGAGAGACACGGCCATTTTGACTTGCCACCACCGCCCACCACCCGCCCCTGCACGCTGCCGTGCACGTCGACCTCCCGCCGCCGCTCGACCTATGCCAGACGGCCTAGAGAGAGGGGGGAGAGAGAGACCGACGGCCCGAGAGAGAGGGGGAGAGAGAGAGAGAGACCGACGTAGTGGAAGGGGAAAGAGGAGGTGAGAGAGTATATATGACAGGTGGGCCCTACCATTAAAAAAAGAAAATGCTGACTGGATTGTCAAGCATACGCTGCGTAGGATAAAATCGCTCTAGATTGAGTCGAGGGGCTAATTTGTCCAGTATTGAACGATGTCTGGTTCTCGGGTTTGGGGGGGTAATTCGGTCGACCGCGATAGTTCAGGGGGGTAATTCGTACTTTTTTCCGGTGGCCCTCCCTTCTCCTCCTCCTCCCGATTTGGTGGCGGACGTAGCAGCAAAGGCTGGCGCAGAGCACGAGGTGGTGGCCGGTGGCTAGGAAGAAGATGGAGGTGGAAAAGGAGGCTCCCCCCTCTCTCCTGGTGGCCCTCCTCTCTGTTCACCTTAAGAAGGGGAGGAGGGAAGAGGGGAGAGAGGGGGAGTAGGGGGACGGACGGGCGCCCATTAGGCGTGCACTACTAGATGTTGTCGTTATCTTCAGCAAATAATTGCATATACTCCATATATATATATATATATGGCCGTGTTTAGTTCACCCTCAACTACCTCCAACTTTTAACTTTCTATACATCATATTAAATTCAAAACTTTTCTACATACATAAATTTTCAACTTTTCCTAAACTTTTAACTTTTTTCAGAAACTAAACACAACTTATATATGGAACTGTCAAGAATAGGCACAACTTGTCTTGTCCTTGTCCTTGTCAATTTGTCATTAATTGAGATTAATCACTTCATACTGTACTACGATAATAACTCCTCCATCTGTTCCAATAAGCATTTAATTTTCTTCTATCAAAATACTTGTCATAGATACTCATATTTTATTATTTTTAGAGAGCTAACTTTCCCTTCCTACCATACAACCACAACAATACTAGTTACTCCCTCTTTCCAAAAATATGAGACCTATTTCTCTTTCATTAAAACTAAGAAGTAATTAACTCACTCACCATGTGGCAAAACCAATAAACATGCAACCAATAAGTACTAGAATACTTTTTGGTTTCTGATCAACCATTTAATTTAGCACATAGTGATTACAAATAGGACTTAGATTTTTGGAAAAACCAAAGAATAAAATTGGTCTCAGATTTTTGGAAGGAGGGAGTACTTCACACGAGGTTTTTGTACTTGTTTTAACAAGAAAAATAATTAGGACATAATTAATCAAGGTAACTGTATATGTAATTTGTCCTTTTTTGTTAGAATTATAAGTAAATTGAAACAGGGAAGACTATGCTCCATATGTCAATGCAAAAGCACAGCATGTGCCATGAGACCATAGTACAAAAAAAACCGGAACCGGCGACTTTGGTGGCTTGGTTCAAAAAAAAGACCGCCCCTGCAATCAAACAAGTAAAAAACCAGTGAACCGGGCGGTTTTTATGGGAGCCGGTGAACTGGTAGCTGTTTTTTAATAATCGAACTGGTTTAAAATTTATCCTAGCAGTATGGCATTATGAATTTATTATGTTACAACACTACATTTTTTTTATGTTGTGGCGATATAATAATAGATATACTAGTTTATTTATACATATTTTCACTAATTTGTGATGATTATATATTTAAAATAATGCAAATCAAATATAATATTAATAAATAAAAAACCGGTGGTTCGACCGGTGAACCGGTGAACCGACGACTAGAGCGGGTCGACCTCCGGTCCGGCTTTTTTACTATGCATGAGACTGAATAAGTACGGCTCAGTGCTGCCTACCATTTCGTCATTAATATATTTTCTCTCGAATCAAATCCATATTGTTTGGCCGGAAGTTGGCACTTCTATCTATTACTAAAAAAAGAATAGAATCCAGTATATTTTTAGTACGTATTTCATTCAAGCGTCGCCAAACGTTGGTTCAGCCAGCCAATCAATCAAGATTATCCATTTTGAATAAATTAGTTCATGGCGAGATTCACCATCTAGTTTAGTAAACCAAGCTGAATGATTGGAGTGGCCTCTGCTCTAATTGGCAGGATTTGCTCCGATCTGCTGACTGATAAGTACGTACGTGCTACGACTTTGCCTCCAGCTTTTGATCAGCTTCACACTAATAATACGTCATCGTTCCGTTTCAAAATAAACAAATTGATCTTATTGATATGCTCCCTCCGTTTCTAAATATTTGACACCATTGATTTTTTAAAATATATTTGACCATTCGTCTTATTCAAAAGTTTAAGCAATTATTAATTTTTTCATATCATTTAATTCATTATTAGATATACTTATATGCATATATATAGTTTTACATATTTCACAAAAGTTTTGAATAAGATGAACGGTCAAACATGCTAAAAAGTCAACGGTGTCAAATATTTAGAAACGGAGGGAGTACATACTAGATTTATTTATTTTAATATGAGGGAAGTACGAATAATTCACGATAACATGCCAAGAACTCCTCAATGCAAAACGGCACATACGTACAAATTCCTCAGAGGGTATATTCCCGGTGCAACCTCGAAAAATATAAATAATTAGATTATGTTGACACAACATATATCTATGGTGGTATAAAGAAAGTATATTTTTCAGGCGATTGGTAATCCGTTTATATGGAGGACCCATCACTAGTTGAGGCCTGCAGAAATTATATTCATAGTTGTGGTTATATTAAAGCAGAAAACATCTGCTGAAAATAAGTTAAGAAAGAGAAACGACGCTAGAGAGATACTGACGTTTGTTTCTATCTCCTTATTAGCATGAATTAGAAATTTCAAGACCATTAAATTATAATATGATAAAAATAATGATAATAATAATGATATTCCGGAATAGTTTTCTACCAACAAAAACAATAATACAATTTTCATAAAAAATAATATAGATAATTCCAAACATGTTAACAATAAAAACCTTAATTAGACATGTTGGCCACTTGGCCACACGATTCTAAAATAGATATAACCTTAATTTGGTAGCGTCCAATTGGCATTGACAAGTTGCAACTCTATGACTTAATTTCACCTTGATCGAGATCTCCTTTGCCAAAATTCATTTGCATATTTTATTAGATCTTCCCCAGATTTTGTGGAGAAACTAACCTTTCCCCTGCACTCCTTACGGTAACTTCGACGCTAACATGCACTGATCTGCACACAAGAAAACGTCCAATTATAGATAAGTACCACGTGAGTATATATAATATTTATTCCATCCAATTGTCAATGGATGGTGTGTTTTGCGTGCGTCAAATCTTACTGGACAGCCGCATTTTGCACAGCGCGCTCTGCATACGTACGCACGTGGTTGTGCACGCCATTTGCTTCAAATTAAATTTTGCCAAAACTCGAGTGTCGAGGCTAACGAAGGTCGGCAGATGATCGATCACCCTAGTATATGCAACAGGGTAAATCTAATGTGCGGGTGATCGCGGGGAGCGATCAACCCGCCCCTTCCCCCTTCCCCCTATACGCTCCCTCCTCTCCCCCTTCTCCTCCCCCTCTTCTCTTCCTACTACATCATAAATTTTTTTTAAAAAAAATAAAGTTGGAAAAATTTATGTTTAGAAATACTATATATAAAAAATATTTGAATTCAAATTCAAATTTGAAACGGGTATATAAACTTTTGACTTTTAAACTTTGGGTCTATAAACTAATATTTGAATTCAAATTCAAATTTGAACGGGTATGTAAACTTTTAACTTATAAAATTTGGGTCTATAAACTAATATTTGAATTCAAATTCAAATTTGAAATGGGTATGTAAACTTTTGACTTATAAACTTTGGGTCTATAAACTAATATTTAAAAATTTTGAAACGGTATGTAAACTTTTGACTTATAAACTTTGGGTCTATAAACTTTAGGTGTATAAACTTTAGATGTATAGAAATACTATATATAAAAAATATTTGAATTCAAATTTAAATTCTAATTGGATATAAAAACTTTTGACTTATAAACTTTGGGTCACTAAACTTTAGATGTGTAAACTTGAGGTGTACAAACTTTAGGTGTATAAATTTACTAAAATACGAAAGTAATGTGGTGCCAAAAAAGAAAACCACGTGGAGGGAGGGAGGGGGGACCGGCTGATCACTAGGGGCGATCGATCGCCCCTTAGCAATCTCGTATGCAACAGGCTATTGCAGATCGCGCAGTGCATAAAAACAAGTTTCTCATTCTGTCTGGGAATAGCCGCATGCGACCAAAGTGTGAAGAGAAAATTCATCCATGATCTGTTTGCCATCAATAGGCAGCCAACATGAATATGCAAACATCAACATACAATGATCAGGTCGTTGTCGCCAAGCATGCATGCAAACATGAACAACGGCAAAGGGGAAGAGAGTGGGAGAGATGGGGCGGTTGCTGTCGCCAAGCACGATGGCTCTTTGGATCCGCTACTACCGAGGACGGTCGCCAAGCAATGCAGTCTCCTCCCCCTTCGACCAAAAGATCTGGTAGAGCGAGAGAGCGTGAGCAAGATTTGGGAGAGGGAAGGGAGGGGGAGTGGACAAGCAGTGGTAGGAGAGGGCCCTTCATCGTGCCGCTGCCGTTGCACCTAGAGGGAGGAGCGGTCTTCGCTGTTACGCCGTACTCCACTCCCTCCACCGTGTTGCCCCTCACTACTATATAACATCAAATAGGTGCCGATACTATAGGTGCTGGAGTAGGCAAAATCGGCACCTATAGTGCTTATCTTGCCCACACCCTCCGCCAGCCTACCAAAACCCTAAAACCAGCACCTATCTCTCCTAATAGGTGCCGGTTTTTAAATAGAATCGGCACCTATTTCCCTGTTAGAGAAATATGTCGGTTTTTTCTCTAAAATCCGGCACCTTTTATTTCCCATCACATCGGATTAATTGGCGTAGGGCCCACCCTAGAACCGACACCTTTATGGTGAAAGAGATAAGTGCTGGATTTTAGTTAATAGCCAACACCTTTCTACCTCCACCCCTGTACTAACTGTTGGTACCTCTCAGACATAGATGCTAGTTTTAGATGTAGAACCCCGGCACCTATGAGGCAACTACATATATATCATCCCACTCAAGCTGATTGAGTAAGAACAGAGCGGCGCCTCTTGTTCTTGCCCGATTAGCTGGAAGCGGGGGGAGGGGGAGCGGCGCCTCTTGTTCTTGCCCGATTAGCTGGAAGCGGGGGGAGGGGGGTGGTTGCTCGATTTTTTTGGGGTTTGGTTGAAGGTTGAAGCCTACAAGGTGAAATTCATTATTTCTCACTCCGTTTCACTTTTGCTTGTTGATTTACAATACCGTGTGCTACGTATGCATGTAAAATACATGATCGAAACAATTATGTGTCGTTTTTAGGGATAACTCTTTTTCTTTTTTTGTGTCCATTAATCTCATTAGATCTATTCTTGGATGATATGCTAAATTTGAGTTGATGTTTTCTACCATCTATGCCATCGATATTAGTCAAATGTTAGTGAAACACCGTTAAGGACAAGAAAATATCCATTTTACCGCTATGGAAAAATGTGTACCCATGGCATGATCCGATATTTTTCCTCATTGATGGAAAATATAAATTATTTTTCTTTTTTTAACCATGAATTTTATCTTAGGGATAAAATGATCATTTCTCATTGTATTTTATTCCAAGGTTCTTGTAAATTACAAAACCCTCATTGTATTTTTTTTTCTGCACGATTTTTAATAAACGATAAATTATTATTCCCTCTATTCCATATTATAAGTCGTTCGGCTTTTTCTAAGTCAAACTTTTTAAAGTTTGACCAAGGTTATAAGAAAATATAATAACATTTTCAATACAAAGACATGTTATCAAAATATATTCAATGTTAGATTTAACAAAACTAATTTGGTGTTATAGATGTTGCTTATCTTTTCTTGTTCATTTATAAGATCTATCGGTTTTGTTATTCGCATGGGTAAATTGAATTTGTATGATTCAGAGTAATCTACATTAAGTAATATTTGTATGTACCCGCCTGTTGTAATGGATCTACGATGGGTGTATGAAGCGGATCGTGACTCTATGGAGTATATCAGGGGAGTAATGGCTTTCGTTGCCATGGCGACGAGCACAAACTCAGTGGATACGCCGGATTATCTGTGGTGTCCATGGTTTGATTGAATGATTGCAAGAAAGACAGGCAATTTCTGGCGCATCGAGTCCATGCACATCTTCTTATAAGGCGGCTCATGGACAAGTTCCATGGCGAAGAGGAGCAATGCGAGGGAAGTGCAAGCAACTGTGACATGCCAAATGAGGATGTCGGCTGTGAGCAGGAGGACCAAACATGTGTCGATCACAGTGAAGCTAATCTAGATCAGATGATGCGCGACGGGGAGAAGGCTGACACTGATGATAGGAAATATCGCATGTTCAAAACCATGGTGGAGGACTCAAAAGCTCCACCTTACAATGGATGTAAGGTGGAGCACACCATGCTCCAGGTGGTCCTATCTCTACTTCACCTGAAGGCAAGCAATGGATGGTCTGATAAGAGCTTCACTGAGTTGCTAGAGTTGTTGAAAGAAATTCTTCCTGCGGATAATGTCTTGTCTGAAATAACGTACCAAGCGAAAAAAGTTATATGTTCCCTTGGTCTTGAGATACATAAAATTCACGCTTGTCGAAATGATTGCATTCTTTACCGGGGTGATTTTGCATATCTTGATGAATGTCCAGTATGCAAGGCTTCTCGGTATAAGTGTGGAGACAAGGATGATGACGGTGGAAGCAATAGTACAATGAAGAAGAAAAGAGTGCCAATGAAGGTCAGCGGTGCCGGTTCTGTGATGCCTGTTGGGAAAACCAATACCTAAGGGGGTTTCCCAATCGACACCAATTAGGGTTCTTGTAGTAGTGTCTTTTCTTTGTCACCACCTACCGTTGCAGGTCGCCACCTACAGGCACTACCACTACTAGATTCGTCACCTCTAGACACGCCACTGTCAGATCTATTGCCTCGTCCAATCATCGTTGCCGATTCTCTCGATGAGCACTGCCACAGGTTTGGACTAGGGTAGGGATGGAGCGAGCAACCGGTCACCCCCACGAGGCGCATTAGCGACCTAGAGGGAGAGGGAGAGAGAGTGAAGGAGGAAGCCGAGAGAGGGCATGGTGAGGTAGGGGTGGGGACTTGATGTGAGATAGGGGATGAGGGATTGGGTGGGGATTTTAGTATGGTTTACGGCTCTTTAGCGAACGCATGCGAAAATTAATTTTCTCGCGAGTGCGGTCGGTGAGGAATCCTTCCAATGCAGCTTTACAAAGCAAAATTTACTCAACACTCAATGGCTCTCTTTGCTAGAGGATACCACAAGAACGTGTTTCTGCTAGAGGACACCGCAAAAAAAAGGTAATTATTTGCTGGACACCTGCGGTATTATTTTATTATATTAGGAGGAAATGGAGAGAGAAATAGCGACAAAAGTACGTACCTGCCCCTATCTCCACCACCGCACCACCTCACCCTCCCAACCCAGCTTCGTCCTCTTGCTCTGCTGCGGAGCACCTGCTTGCTCCCGTGCCATGGTCGAAAGGGGAAGGCTGACCCAAGCCCTGCTACGCCGCTAGAGCAAGGAGATGGCCAACGTTACCACTATCCCGGAGTCACATGGAGTCGGGGCGAGGAGGAAGAGCCATCCACGCTCACTGACACCGTACTCACCTCTGCCAGACATGAAAGCTGAAGATCTAACCTAGAGAGGGGGGGAGGGTGAGTAGGCTTAACTGAAAAACACTAAAAATAATCGTGGCGGTCAAATTTAAACAGGGCCCGGAACTTCCGGGTGATGAACACCGGAACTTCCTGGCAGCTCAGGCAGCCCGAAACATCCGGAGTTCAAGGACAGGAGGTTCCAGGTAACTAGAAAAACATATAGAATGAATGTGGCAATCACATCGAAAAAATGAATAAAGTCAAGTAAAAAAATCAGATAGCAGTAGTCCTGGCTGGTCTCAATCGGGTTTAATTAGGTGGTGCACGGCCCATCTGATCAAGCGAACAAACTACTTGTCGTTATACTACTCCATGGTATATACCGTGCTGACATTCAGCTAGCTGCCCTGGCCCAGAAATTGTGACTTGCTTGTCAGGGACTATTTCACACTAATTGCCAAGATATCGACCTAGCATGGCCATGCATGTGTCTCTGTCTGCATGTATCATGTATATATATTTTTTTGGTAAGCAAGGTTCAATGTCCTAAGAGGTTGTCAGATTGATCTTGTGAATATCCTCACCTCAGTTTCAGATGGGGACACATCCCCAAAGTATTGGTAACTTAACATATCTCAAGATAATTAAGCATGCATGTTTCCTTTGTGTTATGGCGTTGATGTATCCATCTTTGATAGCTGCTGTAACTTTATTTCAAGTTACTCTTTTCAATAAATTGGCAGAGCTCCTAACCATTCTAATTAAAGATAATCGAGCATGTATGCAAAGCTGCTGGGACCCTCAGCCATCAGCGAAATCTCAATCTTTTGCAGCAAAATAAATATGTACTCCAAATGTTGGTTTCGTCGATGCTTGAGTCTTACCTAATTTCTTCAGTATATATATGTAATGCAGCACAACAAAAGACATGATTATTTTGCTAGCCAAGCTGTATATATATTCCAAAGAGCATATATAATAAGCTAATTAAACATGACATAATATAAGCTAACTGAAAAAGCCTTATGCTCGTACATTTGCATAATCATTTTGCATATGTAGACAGTATGGAAGGACATGCGTATTATATGCGTACACGTATGTATATACTATACAAAAATCGTCATTACCTTGGCGGTTTTTATGCTATCCTTAACGATTTTTGCCTCTAAGAAAATTACAGATTCTTGTAGTACCAACTCACAGCTGATGTATAGACGGCATATATATGTGCCAAAAACTTTAAGATGCATGTCCCAAAATACTCTGCTATATGTGCATTTCAAAACTGCAATACAAAACTACATGCATATATATTACGTATGTTTATACACTGCGCGTGTATTATATTTGGATACTAGAAGCTTATATATATATAATATATGTATATATGCTGGTGCGCCAGGATCGTCCAAATGCAGATACTGATTCAATTACACGTTTTTTTAATCTAGTTGATAATAGTATATACAGAGGTAATCCAAAGTACTGTCCTTTCTATCAGTTATATATATTAGACCCAGCTATTACATTGTGAATTAAATGATGGATAAATTATTATATCATCCAATTGCAGAGAAGCCATTGATATTTGCAACTTGCAGGAGCTTTATTTATAAAGCTTCTAGCGTATCAAACAGTCATTTTCATCCACGAAATGAAAGGACGAAACTACAAATCGGACATCATCCACAGAACAACTTTTATCATACTACTGTCCATTCCATCGTTTGACTCACTTAAGTGGCTTTACCTGAACAACCTAATACAATACAATGAACTCCCACACAAGATACACCAACAATTAGGACTCGATCATGCAACAATACTAATTATATATTGTAAATATATTTGTACACAAAAACTATTGTAAATAAATAATTATGAGCACACACTCAGGTTCACCGCCTTTTGATAATGTTTTAGTAAGGCTCATGAATTTATCTTGGCTCTCTATCAGTCCATCTATTGAGCATGTGTTAAAAGGGGATGCACTCGTGGGTATATATATATATATATATGTGTGTGTATGTTGGGTGCTCCATGGTGCCCGAGCTCCATGATTCAAATTGAGTATATATTCAATTCAAATGAGTATGAAATTTTTTAAAATGTCTAGGTATTAACATTAACTAGTTCAAAACAAGTTTGAACTGAATTTAAACATGGTTTTGTTAGATTTTGATTCTAGGTATATAGCATCCAAACATATAATTAGTTAGGTATGTAATATTAGATTGTGAAATAAAGTTAAATTTGAGTTGTTTTGTTGCTTGGTATAGGTATTAATCGAATACTTATAACTAGGTATATTCTCACAATTTAAAAAATTTGAGCGAATTTGTGAATTTCATACCATGGTGCCCGAGCACCATGGTGCCCCATATATATATATATATACATATATATATATATATATATATATATATATATATATATATATATATATATATAAAAGTATGGTGTGTGTTGTGTAGTAGTATGTGCCGTGTAATTGAAAAAAAGAATCAAATATCACAAGAACTCTATCTCTCCTCATAGTAAATACAATATCTCAAATCCTGCCGCAACAATTAATATTACAATCTAGCAAGTACTATGTTTGTAAATGTCCACAATAAGCCTGCAACACAAATGGTGACGATAAAAACTTGATGCAAAATGGGCAATATCTTGCTTCAACAAATCGAAAGAACAATTGCAATGAAATATCACAACATGATGAAAACAAACCACTACAACAATTTGACTTGATGCAATATTTCGACCAAGCATCTGCAAAATAACACCATAGGTGACATAGTAGCAAGAGAAAGTCCTATCGATATCCTCAACCTCGTAGAGATGACAATGTTGTATGTCTGAGTGCACCCAATGATGAACTCATTGGTACGCAATAGAAAGATCTTGAATTCATCGTTATTGTAACGATAATACTTTTTAACAATACTAAGTGTTAAGATTATACTAGGGCTTATCTTCATGTACTTAACGTGGCGGAGGACGGCGGCGACCTAAGCGTCGATGGCTAGTCCTCGACAGGGAGAAGGCGGATCCAGCGGAGGTGGTCCTGTAGGCGGCGGCGGCCTGGGCATCAAGGCAGAAGACCTCCTCGACGGTGGCGGCTACAACCCTAGGGGGGCGGTAGCCTGGGCACCGGTGCAAGGTTCTCAACGATGAGGAGGCGGATCCCATCAGGTGTGGAAGGCCTCGGAGTCTGGGTGGAAGAGGATTTCCTCAGTGGCAGCGGCGGCCCTAGGGGTAGCGGCGGGCTAGAAATCTAGGAGACGGAGAAGGATACAGTCGAAGGTGGCGGCCCTATGGCCTATGGGTGGCAGAGGCCTAGGAATCCGACGAAGCAGAAGCAGATCCTGTCAGCTTGCGTCTGGTCGGCTAGTTCTAATTGGATGATGACGAATGAAGGTGGGCTAACCGGCAACGCGTGGCGTCAGCTCACTTGAAGTAGATGAACATGGCACTAGTGGAGATTCACAATGACGGCACACTAGGGGCAGCGATGACTAGACAACTTCCACTCGCCGAATCTGGGCATTTCAGGAGAGGATGTCGAGAAGCAGGGTTGTGCTGAGGTCGTAGGTTTTTCTTTTCTTTTTTTTTTGTTGTGTGTTCTCCTCTTTGTTGAGGTGTGAGTCTAAGTGCTCTTGTACATTTTTGGCTGTGTATATCCTTCATAGATATAAAGATCGGATTAATAAAAATTCATTATCTAAAAAAATATATATGGAAATACTAAATTGATTGGTCATCTTTTCGAGTGAGTTCGGGGGTTTGTCCTACCACTGTAGATATGTCTTTTTTTTTCTTACACTAATATTTATTATATCGAATAGGTATGGCACAAGATTTAAACTGCCTTTATTAAAAAAAAGGAAAAAAAGTATGAATTAGCCTTCTGAACTATCGCGGTCGATTGAATTACCCCCCCCCCCCCAAAACTCGAAAACTAGACATCCTTCGCCCCAACTATGTAAACCAGACAAATAACCCCCCCCCCCAATCCCCCGATTTAATCCGTTGTGGTTTTGGTCCTACGTGGTATATGTGTGGCAGTCCAATCAGCAATTTTTCATCAAGGCAACACAGCTCAAGCGCGCCTCCGTAGCATGCCCCGCGTCAAGGCCGACGAGCTCCACCGCAAGTGGCACATCCTCATGGATAGGGACGACATGCCGCTGCCCGCTTGGGACTTGCGACCTCCGTCTGCGCCCAAGCCCATGCTGTGCAAAGCTCTACAAGAAGGGCATCATCCAGCCCTCTCCCATCTGCACACACGTGCCGGCGAAGGCCGAGAAGGAGGGCACCGTGGCGAAGGCTGAGGAGTTCGGCTCGGTAGGGAAGGTTGTCTTGTGAGGAGATGCAAGGGCATCCCTCGTCATCGTCGTCGTCCGCGGCGGCAGCTTCTCCGGTGGTGGGTGAGGAGGAGGAGGAGGAGGATGAGGAGAGAGGGGGTGGTGGGAGAGGGGGCGGCATCTTCGTCGGCCGCGGCGTGTGGTGGTGGTGGAGAGAGGTGGGAGGGGAGAGATCTTATAGTGAGCCGCACTGATTTTTTTTAAAAGAAATACTGACTGGACTATCACGTGTATACCACATAGGACCAAAACTACCGGGATTAAGCTAAGGGATTATTTATCCGGTTTATAAAATTGGGGGTGAAAGACGTCTGGTTTTTAAGTTTAGGGTAGTTCGATTGACCATGATAATTTAAGACGGTAATTCGTACTTTTTCCTTAAAAAATAGTAACATGAAGATGGAGAGACTATGCTGAACACATGCATGCATTGGGAATATGGTCATGGAGGCCGGCCCCTAGCTTGGAAACTTTTGAAAAGTGAATTATTTGCATCTGAGCGGAAGTATGGTGTCGGAGAGCAATGAGAACGAGCTAATAAAACTAGCTAGCCAGAGTAGCTAGTTGCCGGTCGATCAATCCAATGGTCATCATCCAAGAGATTCTCGTATATCGATCGATCGGTCGCTGGCCGTGCAGTGTCAACATATATAAGCGCAAATATATGTGCAAAATGCATGAATCCTCCTGACCAATCAATCAACATCAGCATAATATTTTTTAAAAAAAACATTGTACAAATGATGATACTCATAACATGCAAAACACTCATTCATATAAATG
Source organism: Oryza glaberrima (assembly GCF_000147395.1). Classification (NCBI taxonomy): domain Eukaryota; kingdom Viridiplantae; phylum Streptophyta; class Magnoliopsida; order Poales; family Poaceae; genus Oryza; species Oryza glaberrima. Next base: position 26,038,492 of record NC_068328.1, read on the forward strand.
TATATGCACACATTTTATCTCCTATGAACATCTTTAAAAAAAGTTGAACCGGTACATCTTAAGATTATTCGGCTATAGAGAGTGCATTCGTAGCTCTAACTAGTATTCTCTTCGTAAAAAAATAAATCTAGTACTAAATATGATATATTTAAACTTATTGCACTAAAGTAAATCGTATCTAGTGCTAGATTTATTTGTGCAAATGCATGCATCACGGCCACATGCACGCAAGTACACGACGAGCAGATCGAGAGAGAGTGTGTGTTTACACTGTTCTGGAATCAATGGCAACATGCCTGATTGAGTAGCTAGCCAAGCTAGCTAGCAGCTGTCGTTTGTTGCTGTTTGTCAGCTTTTTGTTTCTCGTGCGCTATTTCTGCTGTTTTGCTGGAGCACAGTGTTTAGCTTCCCTACAATGTCCTCAGCTGTGACGCTCACCCCGTCCTCCACCTGATGCAAATTAAATCGTATAATTAATATGCATATATATTAATTACGAATGCAAACTCGCGAGAACTTAATTTCATGAGAGTACGTTTTGACGAATTTTCGTGAAGGGTTTTATAATTAGTGGACGCGCATTTATATATACCTGCTATACATATCCACTCAACGACCAGTTATATATAGTACTCAGATTTTGTGGAAGATACGACGAAAAGATGAATTTGACATTCTAATTGATTTTAAGTATGACTTTTAATTTTAAAAATCTCCTCACAGCCGCTTTCATCAATTAATTAATATTGTTGAGGACCGCTGCTATCGATTAAAAAATAACGGTGCTGCCACGCAAGCGTATTAAATAAATGTAGATGCATTCTTAATTATTTTGGTTCCGGTGCATAAATCAATCAATCAATACTCACTTGTCTTTCAGCTTGCCATAATTTTCCGGAGTATTATTTTGTTTGACACCGTGTACATATGCAATAATTAAGTGGACGACGACGGAATCAACAATAAACACGTACTCCATTAAAAAAATACAACCATAAGTTTTCGTATCCAATTTTAATCATCCGTTTTATTTAAAATCTTTTTATAATTGATATTTTTATTAGATTATAAAACATGAATAGTATTTTATGCGTGACTCATATTTTTAGTTTTTTTAAAGAAAATTTAAATAAGATGGACGATTAAAATTGGACACGAAAACTTATGGCTGCGATTATTTTGGGATGGAGGGAGTAATTTCTAGCGAAAATAAATGTGCACAAGAATTTAAATCTATGTAAATTTAATGGGGGAAGTTATGCATTTACTTGCTCCTTCCACTAAATAAGATGGGCGGACATTTTAAAATTTAAGTCTTTAAATATATAACTGACAATTAGCCTAATACTTCCTCCGTTTCATAATGTAAGTCATTCTAGCATTTCTCATATTCATAATGATGTTAATAAACCTAGATTCATTAGCATCAATATGAACGTGAGAAATGCTAGAATGACTTATATTGTGAAACGGAGGGAGTATAATATAAATTAAACTGTATTTGGTAAAAACAATATCATTAGATCAACATTTGCATTTAGTTTATTTCGTACAACTATTATTTTATTGCTACAAATATTATTATATATAGTATATGATATGAGAAATTAAAACTCAAAGATTAGTTTTAGTGATTCCTGATGTGGCAAGTTCGGAAACATGAAGCCATTTTTCTTACTGTGATGATTACAGAAGCCATTATATATGTATAAGATCTAGTTCCGATTAGGTGATAAATATTACCCTATATAGCATATCATAGCCAAAATTTATTTTCAGTGATATTAATTAGTTAACTATACTAGCTACTCCAAGTACTATAGTTTTATCCCAATCAATTTTATTTTCCACCTCTCTTAAAAAAAATATTTTCCACCTAATTATAAGCCACTATGATTATGCATGTATAAAGCAATAAATTTACAATTGACAGGCCCAGCATTTTTTTAATTGAAAATCTTGCAACTAGAAAGTATATAAGAAGTGCATAAAGAATGACTGTAGTCATAAGATATGTTGTACTACATAACATGATTATCATCACGATATACCTTATGAATTTTAGTGTTCTTACTACTCCTGCAGTCAGCACAAGGCAAACCCAGACGTGAATATTAGAGAATGACCATTAATATCAATTGATTAGAAGGGATGAGGCTTCGAACCCAGGTCGTCTAGCCCACCACCTTGTGGAGCTAGCCGAAAAACCTCTAGACGTTTCTCAGCACAAAGCAAACCCATATGCTAGCTGTAGCAAAAGTTTATGCTCCAGCACCAAGTGTAAACTATTTTTACTTACTTACAGCTTTGTCCGCGCTTGTTCAAGAGGATCAATTCGAAATATTCTTAAATCGAAGCGCTTGTGTGTTCATAACCTTACTTGATCTTGTAAATTGTTTAAGGCCCCTTTGAATTGGAGGAAAAATGGAGAAAAAACAAAGAAATTGAAATTCTACACTATTCATGCCTTTGATTCGTAGGAATGAGAAAAGGAAAAATGTAGAAAACTTTCCTATTCCTACAATTCTAGAGCAAAAACGTAGGAAAGTTAACATCCACTCTAACCTCTTGGAAAACTTTCCTTGAGTCTATCTCTCTCATCTTATTCCTGCATTTTTCCTGCGGTCTAATCAAACAGTCATTTCTATATTTTTTCTGTGTTTTGCAATCCCTTGTTTTACACTTGCATTCCTATCAAAATCATGTGTTTTTCCTATTCCTCCGTTTTTTCAATCAAATGGGCCTAAGACTGGTGCCACAAATTTTAAAGCATATAAGCCATACTGGTCCATATTATTTGGACATGTTATATTTGACATTGAGAGATCTAGCTGTAAATTAATACATATGCATGATTCTCCCAACATCAAATATATTTGACCAGAGGGGAATATTAACTACAAGACATATCATGCATTTACAAAAAAAAACACAAAACAAGTTGGTTAAATTCTCTCGAATTAAAACGACGAATTAATTTGTCTTACCTTTGCCATGATGGTTATGATGGCGGTGCATGCCGAGAAGGGCATGACATTGGTGTGCGTGATGCCGAGGTGGAGCCCTTCAACCGCGGCGAGCAGCCGCACCAGCGACCCCTTGCCATTATTCTCGCCGTGGATCCTCACCATCACGTTGCCGTGCGAGATCTTCGCCTCGATCTCCGGCAGCGAGCTTCTCGCCGTGCCGCTGCTGCTGCTTCCAGCCACGGCCGATGACGCTGCGGGGCAGCCGCCGTCCGACGACGACGTGGCTATGCACGGCTTCTTGAGGAGTACTGCCGACTCGACGCCGCCGTTCTGGTGTTGCTCGAGCTCGCTGAGCTTCTCCTGCAGCTCCTTCACGTACCTCACCGCGTCGGAGAGGATCGTCGCCTTGTCCATCTGTTCAAATCGATCGTCGTGTTCAGAGAAGATGGTGAGAGAAATGAGCGAGAAATGGAGATATATGTATTATACCTTCTTGAGGCCCGGGATGACGGTGGAGAGCTCGATGAACCGCTGGTTGATCTTCTCCCGGCGCTTGCGCTCCGCGATGATGTGCTCCTGCGCGTACGGCGCCGCCGACGAGGAGCCGGAGCCACCGCCGCCGTTGCCTTTGGAGGAGGCTCTCCGTGTCTGTGCAGATGGCGATGGCGACACGGCGGCCGGCAGGTATCGAACGCCGCCGCCGCCGTAGCGCGCTCTAGTCGTCGTCGGCGGGTTCGGCGGCGTGGCCTGATCGTTGCACGGCTGCGTCATGGCCGACGAGAAGTTCCAGCTCACGGGCCAGAGGCCGCCGCCGCCGCCGCCGCCCCCGCCGCCCGCGGCGCACCTGACCGAATTTGGCGACGTCGACCATCCGTCGTGCTCCATGACCGCGCCGCCGCCGCCACCGGACACGCTGTCCGTGTCGCCCGAGCTCCAGCTGTAGGAGGCTCGGTGGCCTTCGTGCGCCGTTGGCTCCGGCGGGGCCATGCCGTTCTGCGACACCGACGACTCGCGGAGCGCTTGGAGCGACGGAAAAGTCGCGTTGTCGCCGGCGTACCCGCCGCCGGCAGGCGGCGGCGTCGCCGGCAGCGGGTGCAGGTGCTGCAGCGTCTCCATGGCCCACTCCATGAACAGGCTCGAGTCCTCCATGTCTCCAAAGAGAAAGAACTCTACTAGCTATCTACCTAGACAAAAGAACAAACAAACAAACAAACATTTCACTCTTGAGTCTGATCAATGTCGATCTAGACATCGGAGAGTTATATATCTCCAAGAATCCAAGATTAATTGGACGATCGAGCGAGAGCTAAGCTACATGATTCAAACAGAAAATCGACTGGTCGAACAAAAACTTTTGCAGCCAGTCTGAAGAGAAAACTATTTGGCTACTGGTCTACTGGCAAACAAGCACAGAGATCCATCATCCATGCATCCGGGAGACAGATACAGCTATCAATCACAGTAGCTGACTTGATGCCACTACAGATTGCCCATTGAATTGGAGCTCGTGAAACACACAGAATCGTTTGTAGCCAAGACAGTGGGACAGTACCACTTACCTGCAGATCTATCAACAATCTCTCAGATCCTGCTTAACATGCAAATAATATTTGGGACAATGTATGGAAGAGAGAGTCACTCTGAAGAACACCATTCAAGACTAATCGAGGATTTTTTGTGCTTGGCCTAGCTGGCTAACCACCTCTCTCCATATAAATCATGTCAGAGGCTTTTCTCTTCTTTGACATATATAGAGCATCTCCACTAGGACGACTGCTCCCTTTTGCTTAGTCAATTGCATATATTTTGGTTAAACAATCATGGGATTTTTCATGGTACTTTAGGAGTTGTCATAATCCAAAGATTTGCTACACTAATTTATGGTATCTCTTGATACCTCAACACTTGGAAGGTATCACTAACATTATAGACCTTAAAATGAGTGATTTTGTAATTCTTAAGTAGATACCGAAAGGTACCAATTTTTTAGTGTAATTTATTTAACCTTTTCGTATTGGCATTTTGACAGCTTGTAAGGACCATAAAATTTCTCCCTAAACAAAACATTGATTTGCATGTGCTACCTCTGGTATTTATGTAGTACCATCAATTGTACTATACAGTACCATATATATAGATTAACAAAGTGAAATACCTCACGTGCAGTGTCTCCTAGCTACATTCATGAACAGCCAGTGTACCTATGGAGTTAATGATTTGAACCAAAAGAGGATACGCAATGTGTGTGAGCGCGGTTTTTTTTTGGGGGGGGGGGGGGGAGGGGGGGCGGTGGACTTAATACTTCATCCATCCCAAAATATAAAAACCTAACACAACAGACTATAGTTAAATGATAGTAAAAGGCAGAAAGTCGTATTGATCCTACATGCATATGTACCTTACATTTTGAAAGAGATTCAAAAAAAAGTATGCATGTGTTTGTAGTATTTAGAAAGGAACTTTGGATGGCTATATAGCTCCAAAGTTTCTGTAAATAATTTTCTCATTTGAAAATGAGCCATTTTGTTTTGTACTCTTGGCTGAATCACCTCGTCTTGATAAATATATACATATCGGCTCGCCTTTGTCATGAATCAAACCGACTGCGCCAAAATCGTTGCTAGATATAGAATCTAAACAAAAGGAAGAACAGTTTATAAACGTGCACTTTGAACTTACTTTTAGGAAACAAAAAATAAACGTGCAGTAACTACACTCGTGAAGCAGATGCCTTTTGTGTGTTGGCTTTAAATTTAATTTTGACGTGCTATGTCTCCTCCAAAATTGCCGCTAATATTATGCATACGACTCTCGATCACCTTTCCCTTTCCCCACAAAGGACAACCAAAAGCGACGGAATTAATATACAAATCATTTCTGGCGATCGCGATTATCTGGCCTAATCCTACCAAAATGATACTCGTAACCCACTGTCAGATTATCATATACAAAGATATCCACATCTCATGATGCAACTAGTAGCTAGCCAATCTATTAATTGTTGATTAATCGCGTGCTAACCTAACGTGTGCATATATACAACGCTCTAAGGAAGTATTAATTATTTTCAATACGGGGTCCTGAAGAAATTGCTCAGCTTTCAGTAACTTCAATTTTTTTTTATTTCAAACCAACTAGAGCGAATGTTTATTTTTTTTAAAGTAAATTATTAATGTGAGAAACCAAGTTAGCTCGCCGCCACCAATATCCAAGCTAGCTAGAGTCATCTCATGCTCGAATTTTAGGTGCATTACTGGATAATGGAAATCTATTCAGACTCTACAACTATAGGATAGTTCTTTTAATTAAATTGTATATATCAGGATTGATTGAAGCTACTATTACATGAGTCCTTTGAACGGCACAAGTTTAGTTATCATCTATAGCTATATGTTCGATTGTGGCGGTTGGAAATCTTTCCGCACGGTACACAAAATGGAATGACACATTAGCGTATCATTAATTAAGTATTTACTAAAAAATAAAAAATGGATTATTAATATATCTTTTAAAAGCAACTTTCCTATAGAAAATTTTTGCAAAAATAAAAACATCTTTTAACAGTTTGAGAAACATACGCGTGAAAAATGAGTGAGTAGAAGTTGGGAAAGTGTACAGGAAGAACACAGCCTATATATGTCCCAAGATATAATTCATTTCATTATTAAAGAAATATCATAGCTCTCTCTATATATATAGCTTTGTGAATTTTGTTTACACGTACGGATTTTACAAAATATCTTAGCTATACTGATCAAAGAAGACCCGAATTTTTACCTAAGTGGCCGGAGTTTAATTAAAAGTACTATTGAGAATAGCCATGTACCTGATCCTGTGATACCGTGTACGTTGGACCAAACTACTGTAGTCTGTACGTACAGTACGTTACTAAATTTAGTTGGCGGCATCTTTCCTGGAAGAACACCAAGACAAGACTATTTTGGTACAACCAGCTTGTGACGGCACAGTGCCGGTGATAGTCTTTCATGTGCTGGCGTACGTGCAAAAATAGTGCACAAGTCATGTCACTGCAGGTGATAAAACTTTCGATTTCTTGTCAGGCCATGTACAAAGCGTGGCTCTGGCTTGTGGTCTTAACCCTCCATGTCGGACACGCGCATCCGTGGCAGTGGGGACCGTGGCTCCGCAGGCCGATTTCGCGCTTGCAGAGGAACCGCTCGAAGCGTCGCGCTTGGGCTCGAGAAGGGCGAAGCCACAGCCCGAGGCCACGCGTTGGCGGAGCCGGAGCCCCGTGCGTTGCCTCGTCCGGTCGCATCGCCGCCACCGTTGCTCTTCGCTGCCGACGCTCGTGAAGAAGGGAGGGGGAGAGGAACCGCCGCCGTTGTGGCCCCCGCCGCCAGATCCGGCGAGCCTGCGCCCGGATCCGGCGAGCCCGCCATCGATGAGCTCTTCCGCGTCGTCGTGGGGGGAGGAGGACGGCGGCGTCGAGCCCGCATCCGGATCCGCTGCCAACGCTCGAGAAGAAGGGAGGGGGAGAGGAACCGCCGCCGTTGTGGCCCCCGCCGCCAAATCCAGCGAGCTCGCGCCCAGATTCAGCGAGCCGGACGCCGCCAAGCTCGCCACGCCGTCGGCGAGCTCGTTCGCACCGTCGTGGGGGAGGAGGACGGCGGCGTCGAGCCCGCCTCCGGATCCGCCACCGAGAACTTGTCCGCGTCGCTGAGATGGGGAGCTCGTCAGCGAATATGGCGAATGAGAGAGGGAGAGAGAGAGAGAGATGGCTCGGGAGAGAAGGAGAGAGGGGGGAGAGAGGGAGAGAGAATAAAAAAGATAGGGGGGAAGAGGCTGACAGTGGGTTCGTATAGTGTTTAGGGGTGCATATGTACTTATTTTGGTTGTTATAGGGTCCAAAATATAAAGTTTTAATAGGTTTGATAATAACATACAATATAAGGACTGACATATAAATAGATAGGGGCTGAAAAGCAAAATACGTTTTGTAGTGGTTTCACTGCGGCTAGTGTGACCTTTGTGTTGTTCTATCATACGTGGCGTCTTGAGACCACTGGTGCTTGTGGCATCCATTGTACATGCCCTCAGTGACATCAATTACGGCACAGACCAAAACAAATGCGTTTCCTTTTCATTCTTTTAGATCGAGAAAGGCAGGATGAATGAGATATAATGAAAAACATTTTTTCCATCAATTAATTACTATTAAGAAAAGCATTTTTCAGGCGATCAAAAAGGGTTTTTATAGGGTGGATAGACTGCCCATTTCAAACCGAAGTCCTACAAAAATCATTGATTTTTGCATATGGTTCCACACCCGCCCGTCCATGAAAATCGCAGGCGAGCCTCTTAAGATTGCCGTATGTGGATTGATTTTCGTAGGTAGCTAAGTTTAGACCGTCTATTTGCATGTACAAATGAGGAATTGATATTTGGCACTATAGAATATCCTCAGATGGCAACATCGATTCCTCATTTGTTCATATCAGGAACAAATCAAAACCGATATAGCACGATTATAGATTTCAGGGAAAATTTGAACCATGCCACATAAATTTTGCAAAATTTGTGATATACCACCCTGACCCACATGTCATTGACTCATGTGGGTCCTACATGTCATTGAGATACGGATGGCATATCTCAAATTTTGCAAAATTAGGGTGGCATGGTTCCAACAAACCCAGATTTCAGCAGTAGAGAAAAATGTTCCCCTTGAAGCCACTCCGTACAAGCTAGCCTGGCTAGTACCTTGAAGTTCGATGAGGTGATCAGCTGTTGTGCATGGAGGTCCTCCTCGAGGGCAAAGACGAGGTCCTCCTGGAGGCGGATAAGATGGTTCTCAAAGGCAAGTAAGCTTGAGGAATGACCAAGTATTTGGAGACAAGAGGTGGAGCGAAGACATGGTTCTTGTTGCATACAGGGCTCCCCCAGCTTCATTGTCTTGGATGACCCTTGCCTCATTTGGATCCATCCGCCGACGCCATTAATGACCTCGCCTCGCCTGGATCTGCCTACTACCATCATCACCGTCATTGAGCACCTTTGCCGCCGACCTCCACTCCGTAGCCCACAACAGATAGATCCGGTGTTTCCAAGGTTGTTGCCGATGAATCCGCCTCAGCAGAGCTTGTCGATCGGTGTCACAGTGGTTGCAAAGGAAGAAGGGAAGGAGTTCCCAACCAAGCCGCTGGTAGATCCACTTCTTCCAAGTGCCGTGATGGCGCATCCGCATCCTCCAACACCACCGCATCTCCACTTTGCCATTGTCACCGCCTCCTGTGAGCATGGTAAGGGAGAGAGAGGGAGGAAGGGTCCATCCCTCCCCACAGATGTTGCCGCCACCTATCTTTCACCGCCTGCAAACCTGGTTAATAGAGGGAGAGAGGGGGGTTTGAGGGGAGAGAGAATGTGATTGAAGAGGGGTCTAAGGGGAGAGGAGAGAGGAAGCGAGGGTTTGGGAAATATGATTTTCACAAGCGGATCTTTGAGAAGCTTGCCTGTAAAAATGGTCTGAGTTTTATGTTCGGCCTCATAAGGGAGGCACCTATAAAAAATAATTTTCACAGGTGACCTATGACTAGAATCCCTAGTTGCACTTTCACATATTAGTCTTTTTTTTAATCCATGTGTAAAAATAAATAAGAAAATATGCGCTCTCTCTCTCTCTCCATAGACCAATTGCTTACATAGTCCATTGAAGTGGAGTGAGCTAAGTTGATCTAGAAAGAACTAGAAGGGTGGAGCAGGGTTCGCCTTCACTCCTACAGTTAGATTTAGGAGTTTGAGCCTTGCAAAACAACCACTTAGTTCTTGCAAGACAATTCAATTCGCTACATGTTATAATGAAGCACTAATTTTAAATTGTTTGTATGCATTACTAATATTGATATAAGTGTTTCATATGTTGCAACTAGTGTCATACGTACACACATACATAACTCTAGAACTTATAGTGTAATAAAGGTCTTGTCATCCCAGCCTTCCTGCTCATAGGGAGAGGGAGGCCTAGAAAGCTAGGGTATGCTCGTGTCCTTGGTTAACAATGGTGGTCATTGCACACTATTCTAGTGGATCAATTCCAGCGCGGGTTTCTAAGACACATTATTTAAGTGATGCCGAGCATAACTAGCTTGCTTTCAAAATGTATAGATTTAGCTAACTTTTCCAATAATATAAATGATTCATTAGGATATAAAATGTTGTTGTCCTAATATGCTTCTCTTAAATCCTAGATCGTGGAAGACATATACAGATCACGATAAAGCTACACCATATTAAAGAATGGATCTCTGAAATAACATGTAGTCGATTAGTGTTGTGTGTATCAGTTCTTACAAGAAATACATTGGCTACAAGTTGTCGGGAAGTATTTTGTATTTCTATGCCTTACTTTACCATAGCTAATGTTAGATAAGATGTATGTTAATAATATACAAGCGATGGGTTTTTTATATAATAAATGCCTCGTCCTTTGTGCGCAGAGGGTGAGAGAAGCCAAGAAAGCTGAGTTACTCATTTTTTTGGTAGCTATGGCGGCCATCACCACATACTATAGTGGTGGGCTAGTTCAAGCTGGTTTCTGAGACACATTAGTGATGAGATAAAAAGGATGAATTGCTTTGAAAGATTATAGATTTTGCTGAAATTTTTAGTACTTAAATGATTTATTAGGATAAAAAATGCCAACATGCATCTCCGAAATCCTAGTTTTGGAAAACGTAGAACAAGATGATATAACTGATCTCGATCCTCTGAGGTGAGAATTTCAGAAGGTTAAGAGGGATCAATGTAATGTAATTAATTAGTAGTGTTTACAAGCTCTCCAGCATGGATAGATGAGCAGCTTGCCAATTAATATCCTCTCGTTCATATATACAGTGAAGAATGTATTGTAACTCTATGTACGTAATTTCAGCTAATTAATCCATCTGCCTTTAATCTCCTCCCAAAAAAATGAGAGCTAGAGAGAGAGAGAGAGAGAGAAGAAAATAACACTAGTCCATGTCGTTCAGAAAAGCTAGCTAGGACCCAACGACCGTCGTGGTGGAGTTACAGAGAAACGTGCTACTACAGGGGTCGGGTCCTTGGCCATGTTTGTGCATGGTGCATCAGTACTAAACCTACAAAACTAGTACGTAGTATGATTGATGGATGCTGCTCCCGCAGGCAATGCATGGCCCTCCACATTTACCACCTTTTGGGAGATGCATCAGATTCCATGCTAAAACCACACGTGCCATGTCTCCCTTATTAGTAGTAATATATATACCTCCATTTCATTTTAAGTACATAGTTGTGAGTTTTTGTGTTCAACGTTTGACCATTCATCTTATTTAAGAAATTTATTATAAAATTTAAAAAATAGTCACATATAAACTACTATTTATATTTATCACCTAATACTACATCTGTCCCAAAATATAACAACTTTTGGCTATGAATCTAGACACACAGTTGTCCAGATTCATAGCTAAAAGTGCTTATATTTTGGAACGAAGGGAGTAACAGTTAAAATACTAATCATAAAAAATTTTCAAATAATACGGACAGCCAAACGTTGAATATAAATAGTGCAAAACTACAATCTTTTAAGAGGGAGGTAGTACTTCCTAAGAGCGAGTGTAGTATAGTAACACAAGCAGGTTGTATAAATTGGCATATCATATTTGTGCATATGTGAAGGAGAGAGAAGAAAAACAGACTATATATTTGTAGCCAGATGTAACACGAGCTCCAATAAACTATATAAGAGAAATTGGTGGATTAGATATTAATGACGTAGTATATATCTACAACTAATGAGTTGGCAACTAGTTGATTATATTATTAAATTTGCTCTAATATATTGTTTACTGCACGGTCGATGTGTGTTGGAACTAACGAAATTTGTGGAAAGAACCATTTAAATATATACATATATATATAATATACAGTAGGATCAGAATCTAAAACAAGATCCATACATAATAGCATCTCCAGGGCTCAAGTACTGCACGAGTGCACAGAATATACAGTGCTGCACTGCATATTCGTGGCAGTGATACTATCACAGTCGATTGCCCTGCTGCTGGATTAAAAACCAATATTGCGATGTCGGTTATATATGAAATGGCAATGATGGCCCTTTGTATGTTAGTGATGTATAACTACGTATATATATGTACCTCTGAATTAATTTTCACTGCAGAGACAGAAATTAATTAAATCTCTGCTTCATAGGAGTATCTCCATAAGCTACTGTCAGCTATTTTTTGGATAATTAATGGAATTTAATCCAGCAACATACTCAATGATGTATATATCCGGCCAAATTATCAGCTCATGTATATAGCGAAGTCTCTTGAAGCTGCAGTAGTGTACTTTATGTTAGGTAGTACTGGGCACTGAAGATGCTCTGATGATGTTTGCTGTAGCACATATATAGGCTGTTGGATCTGAGAGGTGAGAAGGCTGGGTACTAGCAGAGTACCAGTGAAATAATAAATATATAATTACTAAGACTTGTTAAGATGTTTGTACAATATAATGAACATTCACTTGTTCAATCTGTAGCTAGTAATATGTCAATATGTTCACGTACTGATACGACCGAAATAACTGAAAGTGAAAACACGTTAACAATTGCGCATTAAATGGACATTTCCCTGCAGAATAATAATTAACCTAATCAAAATTAGAAAATTCAAGCTAGAAGTTGGAAAACAAACAATTAGGGCTCCTTTGTTTGGTCATTGGAATGACGGATTTTTAAAACATGGGAATATGGAAAAGGTAGCAGTCACGAGTGCCTTGTCATCTCCAATCCTATAGATAAAAACTTTAAAAAAAAACTACAGAAAGATGGAGCACATGAAAAACACAAAAATCAGATCAGAAGAGATATATATAGATACAAAGGAATTTTACCTAGTATGGTAGAACCTCATGTTGAGAGTCCTCAAAATTCCTATGATTTGAGACAATACTAATAAGGAATTTGGGGAAACCATTCCTTTGTTCCAAATGATCATATAAGAATTCTTTCCTTAGGAACCAAACCCTCCAAAATTTGATTATACATGGAGAAACTGTGGATGCCTGACAGAACTTAATTAATTGTACATCTTAAAGGAACACAATACTTATCAATTCCGAATCCTATTTTGGCTATAACCTTCTCAATTACAATGTTCTCATATGCGGGAATACCCCGTTAGCAGGCTTTTGTAGAAAATTCTATTTGTTCTTCGCCACTTTGGGTTGTGGGGCTTACTTCCTAGCCCCAGTGGGAGTAGTGACTAGCATTATAGGTTGTTGAGCGGCCAGAAGGTTGCCATGAGTAAGGTTGGAAGACCGAAGGCAATTTTCCTTGCACCGGACACGTAGCTTACCAAATCAGTTGCAACACGGATGGGAATGCATGCTACGAAAGACAGGGTCGAGTCTGATACATCAACCGTCGACTCCATATCCTTGTACGAGTCCACAATCACTACACGAGATGAACCTGGGTTTGGTGAATGGAAGTTGGCCTTAGGTGTAATATGACTCCTAGTTACTGTGCACGATAGTATACTGAGGCGCTACCGGAACAACGCGAGCCTGTTTGGGCCTTGATTCCTTTCATAAAGATGAAGGGACAAAGGTGACTAATTCCCCATCTCATTTGGGGCGGAAAACGGATTGACACCTCGATGTGATACAACCCTTTCCATTTTCGTTGGGAAAGAACAGCGAAGTCCATCCGAACACTCCAATGAAGAAACAAGAAGAGAGCAAAGGGCCAATGGCGCGTGAAGTGCATGCAGAAGGGGCACGGAGAAATAAAGAAGCATGGAGGAGAAGCAGCCGAGCTCATTCCCTTCGCTTCCTAGGGCCAAAGCAGTGCTTTATTTCCTGGCCAAATCAAGGATTTAGGAATAATTGCAAAAGATATCTGAATAGAAAGATAGATCCATCCATCTATCTATATATCTAAGAAAGAATCGATTTCGATTTCATAAAACCTTTGATTCATATATGGATAGAAAAATATCAACATTAAAAGCCTATACATGTACACTATTACTTACTAGAGTACATGACATAAAGACGAGTGCTCACAAGCCTGAAATCTTTACATTTTGGCCCTTTTGAATACTTATTTCATAAATAGACCCTGAAAATTTTATTTTAGGAACGAACCCTTTTTTAGCGCCGAGGTCCAATGGCTCGATGCCGACCCTCTACCCCCTCCCCCCGTTGGCCCTTTTCGTGGCACCCATGCCTAGTTGGTTGATGCGGTGGCTAGGGCTCAATTGCAATGAAGCTTACGTCGAGGTGTTGCAGCTTGACGCCAAGGAGGCTGGCACCGACCCCCCCCCCCCCCCCCCCACCGGCATCTTAGCCAAGGCCCTGGTGCCTAGGGGTAGGCATAATAAACCGAAACCAAATTGACCAAAACCGAAATATTTGGTTAGCTCCCCTCCCCTCCCCTCCCCTCCTGTCCTCTCCCACTCGGCATCCACTTCCCACCACACATAAAACGTCGCCACCATCCTGCCAACCTGCGCCCCTATGAGGCTGCAAGCAGCAGTCACCCAGTGGCTCGCCTCCTCCTCCGCCTCCTTGATTTCCATTCCTCCTCCTTTGATCCACCGCTCCGACCTTCCCTCCGGGCGACCCTGTCTGCTCATCACAACCGATGTCGAGGATGGAGGGACCAGCAGTGATGGCTCGAGCGATGGAGTCAGGAGAGGCTGGTGGTGGATCCCGGCTGCTATCCTTAGGTGGCAACATCATGTCTCTCCCATGCATGTCTAATTGCTCTTAGATCTGTTCTCTCTTTCCATTGTAAAAACTATGGTGATTCGGCGATTTGTTTTTGGATTTGGTGCTTGTATGTTGTCTCTCATATCTGTTCTAGATCTCTAAATCCAATGTAAACTATCGTGTTTTATGATTTGCCTTTTGACGTGGTCTCTGATAGTTTGTTTAGTTCGGTTCTAACTGACTCAAAAACGCTCAGCCTTGACATTTTCTAGGAACCAATCATTTATCCTTTCTAGATAAATAAACTTTTGAAAAAAAAACAAACTATTGGTTTGGTCTGACCGAATTCTCACCCCTACTGGCGACCTCCCCTCCTGCCTCAAGCGGCCTCTGGTGCCAAGGTGTGGAAGGTAGGCACATGGTGAGGCTGGCGCCACGCCTGGCAACACCTGGATTTTTTTTTTGTTAGGAAGATATTATTCCTAGAACAACTTGACAGTAAAATTTGGCATGAACCACATGCATTTATACATATTTGTGTAAGCACAACAGATATAACAATATAGCACATCTCATAAAAAATCACCATATCCCAATTATACACATGGGATATCGTTGACCATAGCAATTTATAACATATCCATTACCATAACATATAGTCGATACAAATAGAAACATAGTCTTTCACATTGCATGATATTACAACACGTAGTCCATCACAAGCAATTAGTAATCAACGTACATTGCAACACAATTTGTAAAAACATGTCTTCACTTTTTATGTTGATGTTGAATAACATCCATCCAAAGAGTGTACCTACATATTGTAAGGACTTACTTTTGAGAATGTGAAGGGAAGTCTAATAATTTGCAATGTATTAAGTTTTATCGATTGGTTACAACAAGTGTTGTATTGTTGAGTGGGTTGAGATGGTTGAGGTGCATTGTCAAGCTGAGATGGCCCAATCTCGTCAGCACAATGTACGATGTAATCCTTGCCATTGTCCTTCTCCTCTTCATCATCGTCATCACTTGGAGCCGTGGCCTTTCCGGGTATGAGATGAAGAAGCATCGCCTTCTTGGTGTCTTGAGCTCGATAGGGATGTTCTAGCTACACTTGGACATATCAATTAAGGGATTTGCATAGAGGTGGCAAGGGATAAAAACATATACTCCACCTAAATGACATCCAAGGCGAGCCGCCATTTTGCAACATCTTCTACATGCCATTCCACAATAATGAATTAATGCAAAGTGATGTTAGAGCATGTTTGGTAAAGTTTGAATTGTAAAATAGTTTGACAATTTACCTCCAGCATATTACGGAGTGCTCTCTGTTTGCTCTCCTCCTCTCTTAAGTCCAAGCGCATGCCCTACGTCGTTGACTATTCTAATAAACTCTCTAGACTACAAGCACAAAAGTATTGGAAGCTTAGCATATATCACTTCTAGATGTAACATTACAAGAGAAATTTTGTAGTCCTTGAGAGATACAAAGAGGTAAAAAATAATTAGTGTAAATTTCCATACCTCTTAGTATTGGAGGTACCAAATTTTACATTAGAAAATATGTTATCTCCCGCTATCTCCTCAAGGAGTGTAAAATTACTCATATTACAATGGTTAGGATCCTTACAACTCGATCTCTAACAGGCACAAGCTCAATTTGGCTTCCAATCCTAGACCTCCTATCGTAGGTGTTGTCCTCCTTCCCCGATGATCTTTCTTGTGCTATATCCGCTTTAATCCATGATGCTTTAAGAATCAACCTATAAGTCCGATTGAGTCAATGAAGATATGATTGCCTATCCTTATGGATCGGGGGTACGTAGGAATCATTTTGCTGCGTGCTCCTCCATTAATTGATGTAGGCACACCAACTCACTCTTGAACTTTCCTCTAGTTGTTCTACGTCCGTGGACATAGCGATATTAGGTTGTAATGTTCACATCCATATAACAAAAACGGGGAGATGCATTCAAGCATGGATAAGCTCATTTCTGCAAATTAATGAAGACAAGTATGAGGCATGACCATAAAAACCATAAATAATAATAATAATAATAATAATAATAATAATCCCTTCGTTTTCAATATATAACGTCATATATTATAAAACAGTATATGTTCCACAGTTTTACTGCTTTCTTTAAAGAGGAACAGCTTTTTCTACTTTAACTTAAAATGAACATAGACGAAACGGCGTTGTAGCAAGCTTCTGCAGATTATGGCAGGCTAGCTGTTTCTTACCAATTATACAGTGAATAGTACTAATAGATTTCACTGCACAAGTGCACAAATTTATCTTGCAGGCATGCATGTGTGGCGCGCGCAGCGTTTGAAAATCGTGGTTATTTCTTTCCTTAACACACAACTCAAACGAAATTGTGGTTAATTAGTTATATGCTTTCCTAAAGACAAACTCAAGAAAATCCTGGTTATTTGATTTCCTTACACAAACTCGAATGAAATCGTGGTTATATATACTTCAAGTAAATCGTCTCAAACCCATGGTTATTTAATTGCTTTCCTTAGCACAAACTCAAACAAAATCGTGGCAAAAATTTCATAAAAAATCAAATGGGCAAATAAATTATGCTTTCGTTGAGAGTCGAATTCAAGACCTCCCGCTTACTAAACGGGTGCTCTAACCAACTGAGCTACGAAAGCTTATCTTTAAATTTTTGTATGTATTATTCTTAAATTAGGGCTCTTCGGCATTATGCTTGCAATGCCAATACCCATGAACTCATACACTTCGTATGTTATCAGAACGACTCAAAGGTATCAGAATCAAAATTGTATGATTACATGGTGGCTTGGATATAAACATAGTGGGCCACAGTTTAGAACGTCGTACATTTTAGATTCTGCACATAACGCTAACATTTGAACATAGAATTATTTTTGAAGCCTTTTAGTATGAAAAAGGGGAGATGATTCATGATTGGAATGTATACAAACTAATACCAGGTGCGCACAAGCAACACTTTCATTCGATACTTATTGCAGATGAAGACCCCTAATCCAAATACCACAAGAAGTTCGCATCAGAACAATTTCAAGAATCATCGTATAATTTGTAAATATCCATCCAGATCTGCAGCTGCTAGCAACTAGCTCAGCAATGACTAACCTAGTCCACTATTCGAACTTGAATGGATTGGAAAACTGAGGTAGCAGCACGGGGTCGGTTCAGATCAGAGTCGGCGACGACCAAGACTGTGTCTCCAGATTTCACTGAACCCTTCGACTTCATAAGCTTGATGGTTTGATTGAAGTTATCTTCCATGTTATTTGACAGTGGTAGCTGAAGTGGAATTACTCCCCAGTAGAGGTTCATGCTCTTTCTTGAGTTGGCATTATCAGTGAAAGCAAAAATGGGAGGGTTGGGCCGGTTGCGCGAAAGAAGCGACGCCATGTGACCATACTTTGTGTAAACAAAGATGGCATCCACCGCAAGGTTGTTTGCTGCAGGGAGAGTAACCATGAGCGAATATCAGATGATATTATAAAAAGGTAATATATATTTGCTTATCGAAATAAAAAGGTAGTGGATATCTGGAAAGGATGTATAAACAAGAAAATTAGAAAAATACCCATTTCTGCAGCACTGGTGCAAATTTGCTCTGAGATCCTATCAGGCAAAGCTATTGCAAGCTGATGTTGTGGAAGAAGTTTCTGCATGTTTTCCTCACGGCTCCATGATTCCATCCTCTCACTAGCAGCACGGAGGACTGCTAGAGCTTTCTGGGGATATGCACCTATAGCTGACTCTGCCGATAACATTACGGCATCAGCATATTGCCGTACTGCTTCAGAAACGTCTGCTACCTTCAGAAAGATAATGCCAGGTCATCAAGGAGAAGCACAAAAAGGTTAGGTAGATGGAATTAAAATTTCTTTTTGAAATGTATTATCCGTACATCGTGGTTATATTAACTTTATTTCCTTAAAAAAATAGATTACCTCTGCACGAGTTGGTGTTGGATACTCAACCATTGATTCAAGAAGCTGAGAGGCAACTATCACTGGCTTGTTCAACCGTCGACAAAGATCAACAATTGCCTCTTGGATGGCTGGGATTTGTTCTAAAGGAATCTGAACTCCAAGATCACCACGTGCTACCATAACTCCATCAGATGCCTCTATGATGTCTTTAAGGTTCTTGAGTGATTCAAGACTCTCAACCTTCGCGAATATTTTGATGTGTCTGGTATATAGCAAGATTGTATTAGTACAGCAACTAGCTAGCAGTTGCATAAAGATCTATCCAACAGTAACATAACTGCAAATCCTAAACTGAATAGGGTGGTAACTTTGGCATAAATACATCAGTAACACAAGTTAGTTCTATGGTTCTGTATTGCAGCTGAATACTTCCAAACAATTGACTTAATATGCTCTGCTGTGAAATAATAGCATCGATTTTCTTTCGTTCTGCACTTCTACCAGGTTTGCATTTCTAGATAAGACAATGTGATGCATTGATTTATAAGCTTAACTGCAGCAGCTCCAGAATTTTCTAGGACTCTCCTTTAGCACATAGACATCTATAATAATAATAAATTGACACATATATATTACGCAACAATCCTGTGAAACAAATAATTGTACACCATTTTACAATAATGCAAAGAAAATTCAGTTTAGCAAACTATAAAAGGACTTTATATGTCAGTTGTCTGCTCACTCTAATGATTTTCTGGAGAGGTAAGTCTTGAGATACTTGATGTCATTAGCATCTTTTACAAATGAAAGAGCGATGCAATCAACTCCTTCAGCTATCCCAAATTCAATGTCAGCCCAATCCTACAAGATAATATATGCACGCAGCAAGCATGCTATGAGAGAACAATTTATGAAATGGAAATATCCAGAAATTCTATCACTTCTTAAGAACTGTCACATGGAAACAGTACAAATGTATTAATTCAATTAACAGAAATACTTCATGAATAAGCCAAAAAAATTGTTGCAGTCTTCAGGGGAAAAAACAAGAAAAATGGGCAACTTTAAGGAAACAGTATAAATGCAATAATTCAATTAATAGAAATACTTCATGAATAAGTGAAAACATGCTGTTTTTTTCAGGAAAAAACAAAGCGACACTACATTGAAAGCGAACAAATAGCAATAATAAAGTACTGCATTTTAAGTTAACCTTTGCTGACAATGTAGGAAGCCCAAAGTTCCTTTCAACTAATTTTCCATTCCTCCAGAATGACAGTTTGGCTCGAGGAAGAAGCAAACCTGGGTCTGTGCACTTACAGCGCAAATCATTTCCGACCTTCTCAATAACTTCAAATGTTGCCATTCCTCCATCAATTACAAGCTCATCACCAACTAGAATGTCTGTAAATGGTATGTAATTTGTGAAAAGAACATTTAAATTCCTGTTATGGAAAACCAGCAAAAGCCATGCAAATCTTCAGACCTTCAGAAAACTTATCAAAGTTAACATGCATTGTGAATGGATGAGATTCATCGGTTCTTTTACTTGTAAATAGCCATTCAGAGCCATCCTGCAATATTTAATGGAAACAAGGAAACAATGGAATGATTTGTGTGAAAGAGAGTAACAAAAATATGTTCACAAAGATATTGAGATGCTGAGACAATTACAGATAAATGATAGTATCAATGAAGAGTAGATACTAACCAAAACTCAAACAGTGTATGGTAATAGATCAGGACTAATTCGATAAATTTTGCTACCTCACACAATAACTTGATGAATGGTTGAAGGCGTAAATTACAAAGATCGAGATGACCAAAGTTCATCTTTTTTTACTTGCAGTGCCATACTCTAATGAAACCTAAGCTATAAGCACGAAATAATAATCTAGTACTTCTAGTAGTACCAAGTCCGTAAAACTTTTTAACCATGAATATGTCCTATTAAGAATGCTGTTAGCACAAAATCTAGTTACTTCAGCTTCTTCGGCATAATGGAGGAACATAAGTGAAGACTTATCTGCTTTAGCATTACAAAGGCTGAAAGGGCTAGCCACTGTCCTTCTTTCGAGAAATACACTAGCAGCTATCCTTTTATTAAGGAATATACTATCTAACTAAGACTGAATTTATCTTAGTCTTTTGCAATATAAAGGATGTATAAAATATGCATACAAATAAATCAAATGCCAAAGGGCCATCTGCTAAATGAAAGTCATAACAATGTCTCTGTACAACAATTGTCATTTAGCAAAACAATCCCAAATGAATGGACATCCTACCCGAATGTTATGATTCAAATCTGGTCACCGGCTAGACCAAACTCAATCAAATTTGACAAAATTACTCCCAAGAAAACACCAATTGTTTTTATTTCAAATTTGGACAACCAAAATACCAAATTGGATGTTTCTAGGATGCACATTTGAAGGTGTGGGGCATTGTTGCGCAATTATATGAAATAATCCCCGGACGTCAATGCCGGGAACCAAATCGACAAGAAAATGGAGAAAGCACACCTCGGCCTTGACGGAGGCGGCGCCGCCGTGGTCGGCGACGAGGAGCTGGGACCCCTCGGTGTCGACCATGAGGGAGACGCAGAAGCCTTCCTCCTCGTTGAGCCTCCGCACCTCGCGCATCACGGCGCGGTGCCAGCCGCGGCCCCCGTGGCACAGGTTGACCCGCGCCACGCCCATTCCGCCGCGCGCCAGCGCCGGCAAAGCCCCCACGCACGCGGGCCCCACCGTGCACACCAGCTTCGTCTTCCGGAGCCCCATGAACCCCTTCTCCCGCAGCTCCGCCTCCGACACCACGTCCATCGCCCCCTCCACCTCCGCCGCCGCCGACGACGCCCGGATCCGGTGGGCCCCGCGGCGGCGCGCCGCCGCGGAGGAGGAGGCGGCGGCGACGAGGTAAGGCAAGGTGCTCGCGGCGGCGGCGGCGGAGGTTGCCATTATGGCTTAGGATTCTACTGCTAATGCGGCGGAGAGGAGGGTGATGGCGGCGGCGGCGGCGGAGGATGCGATGCGAGGAGGGCGAGGAGACCGACTCCTGCGGGTAGTTGAACCGAATTGGGGCAGATGACAAGTGGGTCCGACTGTCAGGGAGCCAACGGATTGGGCTACTTGGAAGCTGACATGTGGGTCCGGTAGGCAAATGTTGTTTGAGTTTGTTTTTTCTTTTTAAGCTTGTTTTTCCCGCCACAGGATGGCAACTTGTCAAAAGTCAAATATTAGCAGCGTTGAAATTCACACCCATCACAATGGAATATGAATTCGAGCAGTTTTATGTGAATTTGCACACGGTTTTGCAGAAACACGAACGATTGTTACAGCACAGCTTCCAAGTGTTTGCATAGTAAATCTGAAATTTTAATGCTAAGTGAATTTGGCAGGCTTGGTTCTGATTTCAATATGAATCTAACCTGGGCTATGTTTAGTTCCTAAAAAAAAGTTAGAAGTTTGGAAAAAGTTGAAAGTTTATATGTGTAGAAAAGTTTTGGATGTGATGGAAAGTTGGAAGTTTCAAAGTGTTTTGTCGTGGCTACTACAGAACTACTAGTACCATAATCGTAAATCCATCGAAATACTCCAAACGAAAAACAAGCATGTTTCTGAAACATTAATACGGAAGACAATAGATGATGTCACGGTCACAAAGAAACTGACAGAATGGTAACAAAGCGATGTCCTGGATTAATACATTCATATTCAGGTAGCAAACATAACAAAGCTGCACGAAAGCAGTCATCTCAACAGACACAACTAAAAAGAAGGGGGGAAAAAACAGAAATCGTAATCCATTTTTCGATGAAAAGAACAGCAGAGAGCTGTTATTTATCATCATACATCAGTCGAATTCAAGTGCTAAAGCAATGTCAATGAAAGCTGAGGAGCAGTTAAGCTAAAGCAGCAAGTGCTAAAATCAAGCTGATAGTTAGGTCCCCTACAGATCGTAGTTAGCACTGGGGCTGCCCATCTTTACGCCTCCGGTGATTTAACCTGATTCCTCAACCTGCTGGAACGCCGGACTGGGGTGGTCACCGCCTCATCATCCTTGTTTCTCTGCACAAACAAAGTTAAATTAATTAAGCATGCAACCTAGCACAAACAAACTTTCAAAGGATGAATTCAGGATATAAACAGCAACCGCTTAATTGTATACCTTCTTGGCAGGGATCTTCTCGTAGGTGGTGAAACTACCATAGGACGATGTGGGTTGCGCGGCAGAATCCCTCCTGGACACTGGATCAAGGCTCAGGCTCTCGTCCTCCTTGGCACTCCTCCTCCTGCCATAGCCAGAAGACAAGCTGCTGCTATACATTGAAGCGCCGGAGCCGCCGCCGAATCTCTCGGTTTCATCTGCCACAGGAGGAGTCTGAAGCTGTGAACCCTTCACACGAAGATGACCCTCGCTGCTCCCCGAACCAGATAGGGTCTTCTCGACAACCGGTTCAGCTTGATCAGCTGGTGCCTCAGCGGCAGCATTTGCGACAGCCTGATCTTGCTTCTTGCTCATGAGGAGGAAGGCCAGTGCAGCTGGAACAATGACGGCAGCCAGAGCTGCGCCAGCAGCAGCAGGCTTTGAGATTTTGTCCAGGTAGCTTGGCCACATCCCCAATTCTGACTTCATTCCATGATCCGCCTCTGGGCTCTCCTCTCCGTCGGCAGCACGATCACCCTCAGAATCATCAGTCTGAACATCCTGCTTCAAGGAAGAAGTGCTAGTTTCAATGTTCTCTAGTGGCTCAGCTTCTCCTGCAGGTTGGGAGGGCTCCAGATCCTGACTGAAGGATGCCATCTCTTCACCATTGCTACCTGAAACTTCTTGTGACATCTCAGCGTCTTCTTCCGGCATCTCAACATTAAGCTCCTCTGCTAAGAACCCATCATCGATCACATCTCCCTTATCAGTGATATCTTCTTGCTCCACATCACTGATCTCTGAAATCAACTCAGAATCACTTGCTGAAACAGCCTCCTGGATCTTGGAATCCTGCTCAAAGGCACTGGCACCGATATCTTCCATTAGAACTGGCCTTGTTTCAACAAAGTTGCAGTAGAGATCAACACCCTCGTGCGCACTTGCAGCTGCAGCACTCAAATTGGCTGCGAAGTGCGGACCAAAGAACTCTTGCTCTTGCGCCCAAACAAGGGATTCCCAGTAGGATGTGACCAGATTCAACGAACTGCTTGACCATTGCTTCAGCCAAGCAGCCAACTCCACAGGATGCAATTCTTGAACTGACAGAAAGTCCGACACCTTCGACAGGGCGGTTAGCGGCATGACCGGAGAATCCACCGGCGGCGGCGGCACGCAGATGAGAGCAGCAGCCATGAACACGACCAGCGCAAGGGGAGCAACCAGGAACCTCAGGGAAGACCTCTTCCTGGGACGACGAGCTCGCTCGGAGCTCGCCGTAGACTCCGGCGCCGGTGTCTGGACACGAGCGCGCGGGGAACGCGTCGCTGGCTCTGGCGTCAGCACGCGAGCCCGCGGTGAACCCGACGCAGGCTCCAGCGGCAGGGCACAAGCATCAGCCGCGGGAACAGCGGCGCCATCTCCGAGCTCAGACGACAGATGCGCTTGTTGTTCTTCGTCTACAAGAACCACCTCCTCCTCGCTGCTGCTGGTGGTGGTGGTGGTGACGGTTTCCTCGCTGCTCTCGGAGGCGAACCCGTCCTCGAGCCGCCTCACGCCACCGCTGCTGCCTTGCCGGTACAGATCGATGCGGGGGTTGGGCTTGTAGTGCAGAAACCGAGGCCTCGGCGACAGGTAGTTCGTCCTGGGATCGTACGGAGCCGCACCCTGGTCCGCCTCCGCGGAAGCAGCGTCGTCGAAGGCCGTGGCGTGGTGGTGGTTCTTGCACGGGGGATTCTCCACCCTCCGCTCCTCCTCCCCGCCGAACGAGTGCCTGGAGCCGGCCGCCGCGGTGACCGGCGTGGATGCGGCGGGTGGGGCAGTATTGGGCGCCCCATCGAACGAGAGCCGGAGGCGTCGCGGGGCGCCCGCCTCGGACGCCATGGGCTTGACGGGGGACGAGGCCACGGGGTAGAGCTGCTGCTGCTCGTTGCGCTCCCCGAGCACCTTCTTCCTTGGCGAGGCCTTGGACGCCGCGGAGATGGTCGGCGCCATGAAGTTCTTCGCGGCGCCGGCCGCGGGGCGAGCGGGCTTGGGCGCCGCCGCCGCCCTCGCCGCCGCGTCGCGCTGCCCGCTGTTCTCCTTCTCCGCGCACCACGACGCCCGCGGCGACGCGTTCCTGCACACCGCGGAGCTCCTCAGCGCCGCCAAATCTGCCGCATCCAACCAAAAACAAAAAAAAAAAACACGACTCGATCAAAATCACCACGAAACCATCAGATCAGATCCGCTCGCCGCAGAAACGGAAAGCTTGTTCGAAAACGAAACCGGAAACAAATCAAAAAGAGACGTTACCGCAGGGGGAGGCGGCGGGGCTGGAGTCGGCGCTCCTCCTGACGGCGCAGCCCGGCCTCGCGCCGGGGCCGGGGGACGGAGACCTCGCCGTCGCCGCAGCCATCTCGATCTGTGGATTCGGGGGGAGAGAGAGAGAGAGGGTGAATTCGAGGCGGAGAATTGGGGGGGAAGGGGCGCCGCGGGGGATGGGATTGCTTGGTGATTTTGATCTCCAACGGCTACAAGACTTTATCGCGGCGGAGCTAGGGGACAAGTGGGGGGAAGGGCGGAGAGATGACCGTTGGGATTTGGATGAGGAGATGGAAGAAGGATTCCGGCCGTTGGAAGTTTTTTTTTTTTTTTCCAAACCGACCGTTGACACCTACAAGCGCAAATAAGGTACAGTCGTACAGATTATTACTATTGTTATAAAATGTTTGTGCACGATTGTTAAAATTCCTGGATGGCTGGATCTACCACGCGGGTCACAGACTTTGCTGTGTTATTTTGAGGGGTTTGGATACCATTTCCTAGGCACACGAAACCTAAATAGTTACTAACGCATGATTAATTAAATATTAAAAAGATCAAATAATATATTAATATGATACTTTCAAATGAACTTTCATATTCTTCTTAAAAAACACACAATTTAATGATTTGGGAAGCGTGTGCAGAAAATCAAAAAGTAAAAACTAGAGAGTGGAAGAAAATAACACACCCTACTGAGTTGGATTTTTCGTGGCACAGAAACGATGCAAGTAATTACCATATGATTAATTAAATATCAATTATAACAAATAAAAATGGGTCTATTTAGTTTTTTAAAAAAAATAAGAAAGCGTATTTGTTTAGCTAACAGAAAATGAGTAATAAGTTGCCACCATAGACTCACTAGTAACCTCGTAGGCGTGTTCGCAGGACTGAGAAAAAAAATCATATGGCCTTTTAGTTTTAACACGTTTGAAATGCGTGGATATTTAAATCTTTCCTGTGAACCAAAGCAGATACGTTGATTCGAAACGAAAATGGGCTCGAATGCTGCGACGGATTAGTGGCCTGCCTCAAACTTGAATATCGGGAGTATTGGGCTGGACCAACGGGGCTGGGTCCAAGTCCAACACGTACATCGGGATCTCATCGCATCCCGACCTAGCCGACTAGTTCTGGGCTGGTTCATTCCTCGCTATCCAGGTCGGGCCCAACTAAATCTAGGCCTGCTGTTCGGGCCTCAACAATATTCCGGTCCAATTTACTCTGGGGCGTCACTCTGGCGCAGGACACCAACAATTGGTCATATACCACGGAGTACTACTAGCCTTGTTACAAAATATAAGAAACTTTTTTTTCTTTTTAAAAAAGTACATTAATATGATTTTTTAAAAATAATTTTCGTATATAAATATTTTTTAAGAATTTGGGAAACGTACACAGGAGAGACGAGAAAGTGAGTTAGGAACTACTACCTTCGTCTGGGATCTTAAGACAATATATTTGGACATAAGGTATATCTAGATATATTGTCTAAAGATGGATCTCATCCCATCTTAAATTGCTACATTCTAGATGAAGAAAACACTTAAAAAAAGAACACAACTGCCAATCGACGGAGAAATTTCAGTCCCAAAATCTTTCCTATTTAGATGAGAATAAAACTTTTTAGTCCCTATCACATCGAATGTTTGGACACTAATTATAAATATTAAACGTAGATTATTAATAAAAACCCATTCTATAACCCTGCACTAATTCGCGAGACGAATCTATTAAGCCTAATTTATCCATGATTAGGCTATGTGATGCTACAGTAAACATACGCAAATTATAAATTAATTATGCTTAAAAGATTTGTCACGCGAATTAGCTTTAATTTATATAATTAGTTTTATAATAAGTAGTCTATGTTTAATACTTCAAATTCATCCCATATAACTTGGATGGATTAAAGTTTAGTTTATGTTTAATTCCTTTTGTGTTCTCGTCTTCTCTCGTTGGAACTTGTGTCTATGCACCGTTGAATTGAATTCTTCCGATCTACCACAACCACGCGCAGTCACACACACCGGCAGTCCGGCACAACGTATCTGACCAACCGATCGATCGATCTCTGCAATTGGCCTGACCGACTACACCCTGGCGACTCGACTTGGCGAGTCACATGCTGGGAGCCCTGTTTCGCCGCGCAGCGAGCGAGCCAGCGGTATCAGGCACATTTTCCCATCGATCATCGGTATCATCTCGGCGATCGATCGACGGATTTTTTACGGCAGCGAGGGTAGCATCTGCGTAGCGTGACGACGCACAGGTTACCATGGAGGCTACTGCAGGTGGCGACGTCGCTGAGATGACCCGAGAGAAGGGACAGGCCCTCTGGCCAACGACGTGACCGCACCCGCACCGCACCGGATCGGACCAAACGAGACGGGACGTGCGTATATAAGGACCTCCACAGC
Organism: Oryza glaberrima; assembly: GCF_000147395.1. Lineage (NCBI taxonomy): Eukaryota > Viridiplantae > Streptophyta > Magnoliopsida > Poales > Poaceae > Oryza > Oryza glaberrima. Next base: position 26,065,988 of record NC_068328.1, read on the forward strand.
GACAGTGTACTAGGAGAGGTGTTGCCTTTTTTTAACGGATAGAGTACTCTATTTATCTCATTTTAATTGACATCATTAGTTTTAATGTCTAACTTAAATTGTTCGTCTTATTTATCATCTAATAACAACACAATACTAATCATAAAAAAATTTCAAATAAAACGGACAATCAAATCTGGAAAAAAAAACTCATAGTTGCAGTGCGCTTAAAATGAGACGGAAGGAGTATATCATAAGGTCAAAAAGGTAATTTTTCATTAATATTTTAATCTATTTTCCAAGTTCTTTAAAAAAGTACTTAATAAGTACACTTATTTTGACAGAGTTCTAGTAAAATTAGCATATGTAATGATTTATTAATATATGATGAATTAAGTACTATTAACTTAAAAAACTTAAAAATAAATTAATATCTATTATATTATTAAAGGAATAGAAAAAGGAGCCTCCACGTTCGCTCTCATAGCATAGAAATTCTCACATTAATCGGAGAAAAAGAAAAAACAGAGTCCATATAGAAATACAATTTAGAAATACCTGAAATTCGGAACTAAAAAATAAGAATATTAGAAGAGGAGACTAGAGTCCATATAGAAATACAATTAGGAAATAGTTGAAATTCGGAATTAAAAATAAGGAATATTAGAAGAGGAGACTACAATTAAGAAAAAAAGAAATTCGGAATTACAAAATAAGGAATATTAGAAATAGAGTATGGAGTCCATATAAGAATTTAAAACTAACTAAAATTCGGAATAAATATAATAAAATTAAAAGTAGAGTTTAGAGTCCATATAAAAATACAATTTACAAATAACTAAAATTCGTAATTAAGAAAAACATGGGAAGATGAGTTTAAAGTCAATATAGGAATACAATTTAGAAGTAACTGAAATTCGAAATTAAAAATTAAAGAATATTGAAAGATGAGTTTAGAGTCCACATAGAAATATAATTAGAAATAATAAAAATTCATAAATAAAAATAAATAATATTGGAAGAAGAGCCTAGAGTCTATATAGAAATACAATTTACAGAAAATTCGAAATTTAAAAAAGAAATATTAAAAGACGAGTCTATAGTCCATATAGAAATATATATAATTTATAAATAACTAAAATCTGATATTAAAAATAATTAATAACTAACACGTATATAAAATACAATATGAATATTACACATTAGTAGTTTCGTAAAGTTATTGCAAAATTTAAAATTATGTTGTCATTTTAATATATTTGAATAATATAATGAGAAAACATATATGCTATTATACTAGAGAAAATATATTATGCTACCTGCGTAATCTGTGCTAGCCACTATGCTAGTTATATTTTAAAGCAATTTTTATATAATTTTGTTTAGAAATCGCACCATTTAATATTTTGAAAAATATGCACTCGAAAAATGAGAAAGTTAATTTGGGAAAGTTACTTGAAGAACTCAGCCTTAAATTACATAAAACCTTTTAATCCTTTCATTAAGGGCACTAAAATTACATGCCATCGAAAACCAAAATGCCCTGTAGAGCAGGTATAATAGCATGCTATAAGCCAGCTATAAATATATTTTAAAGAGATAAAGAAAGAGAGAGAGGAGCAGCAGGCTATAGATCTGTAGTCAGCTACAGCACGAACTTAAAGACGTAATATGTGTATGACAGGTAGGATCAGATATTAATTGTTTAGTAAACAACTACTATTGTATGAATTAGCTATTAGGTTAGCTATAGATGATTTGGAGTTACTAGTATTTGGCTATACTATCAACTTGCTCGTGTAAAGAACAACCGAGGAGGTCAGAAAGAAAGAGCCCATCGGCGCAGTGCAGTGCAGTGCACTTACTTTAAAGCGCCCAGCCATATCGCTGCACAGTAGTGCAATGGCCATGGCCACCACTGTCCACTTGCGCGCAGCTTGGAGGGGAACGCCCGCCGGCCGGGCGCTACTCGACATCAACACGGCCACGCACAGCGCGAGGCCAAAGGCCTTTTCAGCTTTCCTTTTGGAGCAAAACGCTTCCCCTCCTCCTGCCTGCAGGATGCAGCCACCCACGCTCTCCACTGCCTCTCTGCCTGCCTGCCCGTGTGCGACTCCCTGCCTTGCAAGCAAGGAATCACAGCTTTCAGAATTCAGAATCGGCTGCTTGCAATGCAAAAAAGCTTGACTGTTTTGCTTCCTTCTTCAGCTGCTGCCTCTCCTGTGTGCAGGCTAGTATATGCTGGGGCTAGTATAATTTTCTTGCAATGTCCCCTCCTGTGTTCAGTAGCAGGAGTATTGGGAGTTTCTGCGCATTTTGGTTGTGCTGTCGTGCAGGCGAACGAAGGCCATGGAGTTGGGAGTAGTAGAGTACTAGTAGTAGGCTGAAGCTGAAGCTCTGGACCTCTGGCTGCTTTCGTTCTGCTGCTACAGCAGAAGCAGCTATGGAAAAGGCCTTTCAATTGGACAGGACAGGTCATGGTGGCGTGTTGCGCCGGGTGACACGACAACGGAACTATGAAGATTTTTTTTTTAAAGGAAGGAACTACGAAGATTTAATATAGAAAAAAAATAATTACACTGATTAACTAATTTACGGCACGAATCTTTTAATCCTAATTACTCTATGATTTAACAATATAGTGCTATAGTAAATATTTGCTAATAACAGATTAATTAGACCTAATAAATTCATCTTGCCGTTTACCGACGGATTCTGTAATGTTTTTTATGGCCAAACACCCCTGCGTCACCATATATAATACTCGATCTAACATACAACTTATCTAAAATCTAGACTAGCCATGCAAATCTTGTCTCCCTACACTAGAGCTAGTAGCTAACTCCACATTGCATAATTAATAGGGGTAGTTGCACTAGCCATACTCCTTCCGTCTCAAAAAAAAAAAAGTCAAATCCTGAGTTTCCGTATCCAACTTTGACTGTCCGTCTTATATGAAATTATTTTATAATTTGTATTTTCATTGTTGTTAGATGATAAAACATGATTAATATTTTATGCGGGACTTGTCTTTTTAATTTTTTCATAATTTTTTCAAATAAGACGGACGGTCAAACGTTGGACATGGAAACCAAGGTTTGTCTTTTTTTTTGATGGAGGGAGTACTCTTATGTCCCATTTTAAGAGCGACTATGGGTTTTCGTATCCAGCTTTAGGCTGTGTTTAGTTTCTGAATTTGGGGAGAAGTTTGGAGAAAGTTGGTAGTTTAGAAAAAAAATTAGGAGTTTATGTGAGTAAGAAAGTTTTGAATGTGATGTGATTTGATGAAAAGTTGGGAGTTTGGGAGAAATTTGGTGTGAACTAAACATGGCCTTAATTGTTCGTTTTATTTGAAACATTTTTATAATTAATATTTTTTATTATTTGATGATAAAATATAAATAATATTTTATGTGTGACTTATGTTTTTAAATTTTTTTCAAAAAAAATACGGACGATCAAAGTTGGTCACGGAAAATCATGGCTGCACTTAGAATGGGACGGAGAGAGTAACTACTTCGGCTGAGTTTGGGAACACTTCGCTCCTTTCACACTTGCATGTTTTTCAAACACTAAAGGCCGTGTTTAGTTTTCCAACTTTCCATCACATCATATCACATCAAAAATTTTCCTACACACATAAACTTTCAACTTTTTTTTCCAAACTCCCAACTTTCTTCAAACTTCCAACTTTTTTTTAGGAACTAAACACACCCTAAACGGGTTTAGGGTGTGTTTTTATAAAAAAAAATATATACAAAAGTTAATAAATTTATTTTTGGAGTAAACATTACATCAAAGTATATAAAAGTAAGGAATAATTGTATTGAGAAAAGATAAAAATAAAAAGTAGTTATAATGAGATTTGATAAAGCATGGATATTCTAGAGCCCCATCAGATGGCCTAATAAGCCAAGAAATGCCTAAAATTTGAATTTTTTAACTTGATTTTAAAGTTGATGCAAAGATGTTTTCAATGTAATTTCCTTTTTCAATTGGCTTTTAAATCGTTATGAACAAATATATAAAATTTTTACCTATAAATTAATTTTTATTCTCTAATGAGTTGTTTTGATTTATTAGGAAATATAAGTAATCGATGAGGCTCCTAGTCGTTTTATTTTGTATTGGTATATGTGAGATGGTTGAAAGATGAACGTAATTTTAAAACGGACGTAGTAAAAAAAATATATACAGTACTGACTTCGTTTATTTTTAAAGTAAGTTTATTTTTCTCTCACACCAATATGAAATTAAAAATAGTATGATACCTCTACTTTATTAAATCTCAGTACTGAAGCCGTTTATTTTTCAAGTAAGTTTATTTTTCTCTTGCACCAATAAAAAATTGAAAAGAGTACCTCTACCTTATTAAATTCCAGTACCATTATTATTTATTTTATCTACTCCCAGTATATCTATATATTCTACTACTTTCGTAAATTTAGATATAATAATTACTCAAAAATTAGCTTATTTTAGAATAAATGAGACTTTGTAACGATCAGTTCACAACTGCTTCAACCGTCAAAAATATAAATATAAACATTTCTGACTATAAATCAGAATAACTGTATATCAGTCAAAACTTAAAAATATATTTTGGGACAAAGTCAATAATACACTACTAGCAAATAGAGGAAGGCTGTGTTTAGCTTCAGTCATTTTCCATCACATCAACCTATCATACACATATAACTTTTTAGTCACATCATTTTTAATTTTAACTAAAATCTAAATTTGTGCTGAACTAGACATAGCCGAAGTAGGAAGTATTATAAGCTGAACACCACCCCTTGCCGCAGCTAGTACAGTACTAGTACTTCAAACATTGATAAACGTCTTTCTCGGAGTATTAAGCTGGTAGTACAGTACTTAGGAAGTATTATAGGCCCTGTTTAGTTCTGTTTATTTCTCACGCTAAAATTTTACAATATGTCACATCGAACGTTTAAACACCCACATAAAATATTAAATATAGGTTAATTACTTTATGATTTAATAATATGGTGCTACAGTAAATATTTGCTAATGATAGATTAATTAGGCTTAATAAATTCGTCTCGCTGTTTTACCGACGGATTTTATAATTAGTTTTTTTATTAGTGCCTTCTGTAATTATTTCAGAAAAAAAAAGAAATAAAAAACTTATAGGCTTGCTAGTTTCTGCCTACCTGTAGAAGGAATCCGATGGATGGAATAACTGGGCTCGAGGAGTAGCTAGAGTAGAAGTAGTGCTCCTACTACTAGTACTATAGTAGGTTTCGTCCATTTGTGATCACGTCTAGTCAAGCTCAGCATCATAACACAAGGAGAATCCCTGTACTCCTAACCGGAACAGCTCTCACATTGCCGCAGTTGTAATTAGATATGCTTTGCTCAAAGCTTTATCCTCGCACCTTAAGATTAAGAGATCTCAGGTGTTCTGCAACGAAGTGCGAGCATAGTAATAAACCAGGCATCCTGCACATGTTTGAATCAAAAGAGCATGACTTCACCAAAGCTAGAGTAGCAGCTAGTGATCGTTACAAAGGGCCCGTATAAACGGCAGCAAGTTGGAAGCTAACTTCAATTCTCGCCCCCAAAAAACAAAAGGATCATCAACAAATTCAAAGATGGAAATCAGCAAACAAGAATCCCGAAATCCCCTGTACTATTATATATCCACAAGATCGACCTCAGGTTCGTTCATCAAACCGGTGGAGGAGATCGATCGATTTTCCTCATGGGTTCAGGATCATTCCCCCACACTTGCACCTCCAGCTCAACGGCTTGTAGTTGGAGTGGTCGTCGTAGGAATCAGGCATTGCCCTCCCACCGGCAGCAGCAGCTCTGTCGCCATGGCCGAGCAGCTGCTTCTTCTTCCTCCTCCTGTCGTCGCCTTGGCCTCTCTTCTTCTGCAGCTGCTGTGGGGTTATGGGCACCTGCACCGCCTCGCAGTGGCCACACGACCTGCACCTCCCCTCGCAGCTCGGCGGCCTCGACCCTATCACGCCTCTGATCCCAGCAACGCCCTTCTCCTGCAACACACACAACCATTACACATTGTCAGCCTCCCAGCTATAGAGTTAGCTAACCAATCTTTGCAAGCTCGATCTGTCATCTTACTGACCTCGGTGAAGCCGGCGGCAGCTTTGGCAAGGACGGAGGAGGCGAGGAGGAGAGCGAGCAGGAGGAGCAGGAGCAGATGGCCCGCCATTTCGACGATGATTTGGGAGGCAAAAGTTGGGTGGCGACCGGGTGAGATGAGGCGAAGAATGGGCGAACCAGCCAGCAGCCGTCTCTTCCGGTCGTCGTCGTCGTCGTCGTCCGTCCCCCGGTTCAGCCGTGCAGATGATGGGGTTGACGACGGTGGCAGAGGAGTTGTTGCGCGTGCGCGTGCGGCCGTTTTATGCGTGGATTCTCGCGGGAAGAAGACACCGGAGAGAGACCAACCCCCGTCTACACCTACGCCTACTGATGCTCACTCTTTTGTCAGCTCACAGCTTGCTTTCGGTGTACAGCCAGACGGTACTAGTTTGCCCGTGTGCGTAGTAGTAGAAACGTACTGCATGTCCATGTATACGCAGAGAACCTATTATTTTTTTTTTCTTCGAGCATCTTAAACAGTAATAAGGACATCGACAATATAGTATAAAAAACAACCTTAAATAATAAACACAATACTTTAAACATTGCAAAAGCGCACCTTGAAGCTTCAAAAATGACCAGGTCATTTTTTATAGGGATAAGTCCATTTTACGCCCTTCAACTATTTACCTTGTCCAAAACACACCCTCTAACTGTAAAACCGCATATCTAACGCCCTCGAACTATTAAAACCGGAAACTTTAATTCCACGTCACCAAGGGGGAGAGGGGGTCCCACTAGTCAGTACACCCCCCTTCTTCTTCTTCTTCTTTCCTCTCTGCTCTTTCCCCTTCCTCCCTGAAAATCTCAATGGAGCAGCCGAAGTTGCCGACTAGCTCCCTCTGTCTCAGCCTCCATCCCGTTTTCCACTGCCACCGCTTTCCTGCCACAAATCTCCCCTTCTCCATAGCGGATTGAGATCGGCAGATGAGATAGGTGGTGGCCAAGGTGATGGCGGTGGCGAGCGGTTGTGGAGGGGGTCCCTCGAGCTCCACGCCCTTCCACCGTCGCCGCTAGTAATGCCACCCAACGAGCTCCAAGCCCCTTTGCTGCCACTGCCAAGGAGGTGAAAGGTCGGATTGGGGGAGATTGGTTTGGGCAGCATGGAGATTGGTTTGGCCGACGACGACGATCTTGTACTTCTTCGCCGGGAACATCAAGAACCACACCCGCGACATCCACGCCCCCATCTTCTTCCTTCTTCCTGCTGCTCCTCGAGCCAGCAAACTCTGCACCATGGCCGTCGCCGTCGAGTGCCGCGAGCTCCTCCCTAGGCCATGCCGCCGGCCGAGCTCGCCGCATCCGGCGTCACCACAACCGTCGTCGTCATCGCCAGCGGCCGGCTCCACGGCCGACGGATCCGCTGCCCCACGACCTTCGGACGCCGGCCGACCTAGCCGCAGCTGCAACCGCCGCCGCCGCCACCGCTCCCGTCGTCGTCGCCGTGCCCGCTGCCGGTGCCGAGCCCGCCGCTCCAGCCCGCTGCGCCGCGCAGCTCCCGTCGGTGAGAGAGAGAGAGAGGAGAGGAGGAAAGAGTGAGAGGCTGAGAGGGAGAGGAGAGGAGAGGAGAGGATTTTGCTTCAATAATTTTGCTGACTTGGATTGATACGTAGATGCTACGTAACCAAAAAACCACTTTGATTTGGTTTTAGGGGGTAACTTGCACGATTTTAATAGTTGGAGGGTGTTAGATACCCGGTTTTGTAGTCTGAGGGTGTATTTTAGACAAACACAAAAGTTTGAGGGTGTAAAATGGACTTATCCCTTTTTTTATACTAGTTCACTAGAATACTAGATGGATGAGTAGCAATACTTTTAGGGCCCATTTGAAACGTAGGATTGATAAAAAATAGGAATAGAAAAAACAAAAAAACATGATAGAAATACATATATGCAAAAGAATTAGAAAATATAATAATGAGTGTTTGATTGAACCGTAAGAAAAACACAAGAATAGATTTGGATTATTAGATAAAATTGTGTTGGTTATCTACTTACACACATCTAACCTACACTAATTGAATAGACAAGTGGCATAAGCTTCGAGATTTGCCTTGATACTACGCGACATAGCAAAAACATGAGCTTAGAGTGGATTAGGGCTGGACGAAAAGCTCGTGACTCATTAGCTCACTCGGCTCAGCTCGACTCGACTCGTTTGGATTTATTAACGAGCCAAGTCAAGGTTTTAGCTCGTTTATTATAACGAGCCAGCTCGAGTTGGCTTCGCGAGCCAAAACGAGCCAAACCAACAGCCATCTAGCCCATGAATTAAGGCTGTGTTTAGTTCACACTAAAATTAGAAGTTTGGTTGAAATTGAAACGATGTGACGGAAAAGTTGGAAGTTCGTGTGTGTAGAAAAGTTTTGATGTGATGGAAAAGTTGGAAGTTTGAAGACAACTTGGGAACTAAACACGGCATAATGAGAAGTTTATTGGTTTGATTATAGCCCAACAAGGCCCATAGGTCACCAGGCCTATTCGGTAGCATAGCAACCAAGAAACCCTAGGCTTCAATCCAATCTGTCACTTTTAGGGGCTTATTCGTTTCAAAGGATTTGTAAAGGAAAAGTATAGGAATATCTAATCCTTTGGAATGAGCACTATACTATCATTCGTTTCAAAGGAATGCATGAAAGGAAAAATTCCTATCCCTCCACTTTTAGGGGGAAAACAAAGGAAAAAAAATAATCCACTCCAACCCAATGCTTTCAATCCTTTGGATTGTTTGCAACACAACCATAGGAAATTTTTTCCAATCCATAGGTTTGCACATGCGTTCCTATATTATTCATATGTTTTCTCTATTCCTACGGTTTGAAAATCCTACAAACCGAATAAGCTCTATATGCGGTAATTAACTATTTGCCACTAAATTCACATGTCATATATATATATATATGTGACCCACATGTGGCAAATAGTTAAATGCCCTTCAATCCTAGCGCACGCATCACATCGATCTCTTTCTTTCTCTTGATCTCTCTTATTTCCCCAATTCCATCGCTCCACTCCGCCGCAACTCCACCTCATCTCTCACGCCTAGATCGAGCCCCCGTCCGCCGCTCTGCCAATGCGCGTGCGGCGTGCCTCCGTCCCGCTCCCGCGCCGGTGCCACTCCCTACCTCAATCACTCACCGACGCCGCTCTCTGCCTCCGTCCCACGCTCCTCCCTTCTTCCCTACCTCCGTACTACGCTGCTCCCTGGCTACATCAGGTGCTACTCCCTGCATCCTGTGAGGCCGCCGGTTGTGCGCTTAATTGTCTGCTATGTGCGCTTAATTTGAGAATTTTCTTGACATGTTCATGTGCACGGAGTTAGTGATGGTAGTTACAGTTCGCCACAAAATGCATTGCGTGTACTCCAAACACAGTGCAAAACAGCTCCCAGATAGTAGGTCTGTGGAGGCAATGCACAGACCGTGTCGAAAACAAAAAACCTCTCAGTTTTTTCGTCATGATCACATAAATTAAATAAGATATATCATTTTAGGACAATATATGTTACGTCTGGATTCCATCCGATCTGACTGGACCGGGTCGGCAACCCAAAATACATGTGTTTTTTCATCGTAAAGACATAAATTAAACAAGATATACCATTTTAGGACAATATATGTTACGTCCGGATTCCATCCGGTATGTCTGGAACAGGTTGGCAACGAAAAACACGTGTCTTTTTTTGTCAAGATCACATAAATTAAACAAGATATACCATTTTAGGACAATATATGTTACGTCCAGATTTCATCCGATCTATCCGAATCGGGTCAGCAACCAAAAGCATGTGCTTTTCGTCGTGATCACATAAATTAAACTAGAACTACCATTTTAGGACAATGTATGGTACGTCCAGATTTCATTCGATCTGTCCTGATCGGGTCAGCAACAAAAACACATGTTTTTCATCGTGATCACATAAATTAAACTAGAACCACCATTTTAGGAGAAATTATGTTATGTCTGGATTACAACCGGGACTTTTTGGGTTAATTATCTTATTAAAAAAAAAATCAAACTCTCGAACCAGCCGGACCGAACATGCGAGGATATAGATGCTTGTCCAATTTTATTTCAAAGTCCATGTATTATCGGCTGGATCAGTGAAGCCCATTTAGGAGCTTGAGTCCAAGTACGTACATCTGGCCCTGTACTTTGGGAGGCCCATCTTATTGGCAGCCCAAGTGATGATTAATCTCCGCCTCCGCCGTCAATCACAGGCGAACGCTGGTACTCATTACCGATGTGGCCGCCGCCGCCAGTCGACACCTCCACTGCATGCGCCACATCCAGCACGATCTGCAGCCATCCACGACGACCAGCGCCACAGCCACGAGGATCTGCAGCCCTTTTTTTTTTCTTCAGGTATAGTATGTTAATTAATCAACTAATCCCAAATCGGAGCGTAGAATCAGTTGAGCCGGCCCAATTACAGTGCACGCGCAATTACATAATACACCCCTCTTGATGCTGAATCTACAAGAATACCACGGTAATTTTTCCACAATTACTCTTGTACTACACTACTACACTCTTATTTTAGGTGTAGTAGCAACGAATTTCCACCCTTAGATCTCACCTCTTCAATGGCTCATATTCCATTCAAAGGTACACTAAAAAAATCATTTTTGCAAGACGCAAATTTAGCATGCTGTTGTTGGACGAGTGGACATGAGCGCATAATTACGCTGGACAGCCATAGATTTTGTGTGAAAGATTAATTTAGCTATGCCAAAAATAGGGAAATATACTTCATACATACAACAATGATTTATACATGTGCATATTATAGGTGATTTCTGCCTCTGACGCTCTGATGATTTTTCTATGATTTATACATGTGCATATTACAGGTGATTTCTGCCTATGAGGCTCTGATGATTTTTTCTGTTTCTTTCAACGACTGAATTGTACTCCCGGGGTTTACCTTTCCGGCCGTTTAAAATAACCACTTTACCAAAAACCAGTAAAATCGTAAAAAAAAAAAAAAACAGCTACTAGTATCAGTTTTCACTAACTACTAGTATCAGTTTTCACTAACAAAAAACATTAGCGGTTTCACAACGACGTTAACCCTTGTAGATACATCAGTACTTTTTGTTGTGTGTATGCTATTTCTCTAAAAATAGGGCGAAATCAATTTCGGCCAACGGTTTCAGTTGGGGAAAATGTTTAACAGTTTAAGGAATGAAATGCCTTCTTGAAAAATATTTACAAGCTTGCAATATGTAATTGCAGTGAGCTCTCTACATAACAAGCGTACAGGTTGAAGATATGTGCGCGTGCAGGTAGGAAAATGGATGTGCAACCAAATAAGCCATGCACTAATCAACTTTACTAACATTATAGCGTCAATGGCCATGGCGCTACGCCAACTTCACAAAACTATTAACACATTGGCTCATGTTACAAGCTGTAACACAACGCATGACTCGCTGAGACTTTCCTGGAGAGTGGAGAGGACGAGGACACAAACTCAGTCAAGTCAATCAAAAGCAATTAACTACTCAACGATCTCTGTGTGCCCACCATAAGTAGAACGCTTTCTCACGAGCCAATGGCAGGCTAATGTGTCAATGGTGTCAGAGGTGAATCATGGATCGCCGCTTCAGTCATGCTATTCAACAGTGGACATGTACTTACAAGGTCTCGCCTTCGCATGTTGATCTTGCTGCTCCGTTCACAGAAGTGCGAATGACAGCAGATTACCGTGCTATCATCTGGAGAATATTGCGGCCAGGCAAACAGGTAACTGATGTGCAAATGAGACGAAATGTTGGAAAGACCTTAACTTGGAGCAGGTTTTTTTCTGCTTCTTCTTGAATCACTGGACTTGCGCTCAGCACCAATCTGTACCTGCTGAGCTTTAGGCCTTCTAGTTTTCGTTTGGCTAGGTTCAGTTGTAGGGGACGTGGATGATCGTTGGGTTGTTCTAGATCCTGGACGTTTCGCATTATCCCCCTTCAGCTTTTCTCTTGCTGGTCTGGCATTAGAAAGCCTCTGTGGTTTCTGCGTTGCTGCACCCTGTTTACCACCCACCTGTACTAACCTTTGTTGGTTCTGGCTCTGATTATTACTGCCTTCATACTCCCCACAACCAACTGATGTTGAAACCTCCTGCACAAGGAAACATCTATAGCTATCAGCCTATCAGCATGTCAAAAGGAAGAGGAGAAAAAACATATTGCAAGCATTAATTCATAGAAGAAAGGTTCAAGCATGAGATCTTTCAGGGAAAATTGCAGTGTTGTCACCAATTATTGATCGAACATGTGACAATGTGATGCTTCACTTGTTTGTTCATGTAAGTCCAAGAAATGCGCAAGCAATCATACAAAGGTAACTTTCCGTGATATAAGCAACAGAGTGCAATAGATATGTTAAAGCCATTGGTGAAACCATTGTAGAAAAGGGGGAAATCAGTAGAATTCTACAACCAGAAACGAACAATAAAATGATACAAGAATAACAGATACATGGTAAACTGCAATATTACCTTATTTTGAGCCAGCAAGGGGTCGACACCTTGAACTTGGTCCTCATCAGAATCATCCATTTCCTCACGTTCAAATTCGACATGCTGGCTATCTTCCTCTGAATCACTTAATTCTTCTTGTTCCATTACAATGCCTTGCATTGATTCTTCATTAGGCTCTTCAATGCCATGATGGGAACAAACATTTCCATCCTCCAGCTCTGAAACACTAGCTTTGTCCTTCCTAGACACCTCTGCCCTATCATTCAATTTGCTACTGGTACCTCCGGTATCATTTCCATTCATGTAGTCCCTTGAAGAACATAAATGAATATCCAAGTCAATATTATTTTCCTTCTCACAAGGGCCTGTGGATTTTTTCCTAGCTGTTGACTGATCATCTGCTGGGGCTTCCCTCATGTTACACTCAGATTGATTATAAGGGCGATTGCAGTCATCTCCTGGTACTTCACCATGCATATCAACTTCAGTTCTTTGCAGGAGAGGATGGAAATCAATAGTATTAGCATTTACAGGAGTTCTCGTCTCAATGCAATCTGTAGTCTGATTGTTACTTTTCTCGGTTTGGACTTTCTCAAAGGGGAAAAGATCCCTTGAATGATTGATAAGGTTTTGAACCGGATGATTATATGATGAAAGCACCTCTCTTGGGTACTGAAAAAGCAAAGGATGCATCTGAAAATCTTGCTCAGCACCATCTTCTGTCGTATTTCCATTAGAAATCCCACTCTGATGTAATCTAACATTAGTACTATGATCAGGGAACAGATTTAGTTGTCTATAAACACTTTCTGAAAAGGTTGGAGGTGGTACAGGAAACAGATCCTTTGCCGCATTATCTGAGGTGCCATTGAGTTGTGTTGCATTCTGATGGAATGCCACCTGAGATATCACACGGACAGAAGGAGGAAGGTTTACAGGAGGCAAATCTGGGGCTAACTTGACCACACAGCTACCTTTCTCTTTTGAAAATTGCGAAGCCTGCGGTTGGTCCAAAGAGCCACCTTGTACCTTTCGCTTAGATGAAAGGCCATCAGAAGTGCAAGAACTAAAAGGGAAATATGAAGCTGTCACATCAAAATTAGTGCTGTTTCCTTTCTGCTGTTCAGCAGAGTCACCTGCAACACCAGATTCTTCACAGAGGCTGCTGCCTGACTGCATCATCATGCCATTTCCAGCATTTCTTGGTAATGACAGCTGATAAGGCTGATAGTTTATGCTCCTATTCTCTGTGTCTGCCAAAAATGCTTCATTGACATACAAATCATCATCATCATTTTCAGCACCCTCGGAGCCATTGTTGTCAGCCTATCATGAAAGTACTAAAATTAGTTCAGTGACAACATTGTACATGGACATGGAATTTATCAATTTGAATATAATATGGATACATCGCAGGTTTGATAAAAAAAATTAACCTCCTGCCCATGAACCGCTTGTGAATTAGGCATTGAAGCTTTAAGTTTTCTCCTCTTAGCCTCATATGATCGCCTTTTTTCTTTTTCGGCTTCACTTTTATTGTAGGATTTCTGGACGCCAGTGGCAGACCTCCATTGGCGTGGGAGCAGTGAAGGATCTCTATGTGGCACAACGAACCTCCAAACCAATGCCCAATCATTTTTGAATGCCTTGAGTCCCTGGCATCAACAGTGATAAGCACGTGCTAAAGAAAGTAGGCTGGAGTAAAAAATATAATCACCTCCTGGATACGCTGTTGTTCTTCATTTGTCAATGGAGAGGTCTTCATACGGCGAACGTCCTGTGTTAATATGGGAAAATATGACAAGTTCAGAAGGCAAGTATGTTGACATTACTGAAGACCATAGACCTTCAAAAATAAGAAAGGGTGACTGACCCCACTACGTATCAAAAAAAAAAAAAACACTGGCGCTGGCGCACAGGAATTGGAAACCGAAGAATCAGTATCGCGATCGCGACTCCTCGTTTTTCGCACGGCCACACGAGTCACGACGTGTAAACACGACGCCCTGACTCCGGCTCCACGACTCCGCGTCGACTCACAGGGGCAGGCGCGACTCGCCATCATTGCCGAGAGGAGACGCCGACTCCGCGACGCTAGCATCGAAAACGACGCGCTCTGCAAGCCAAGATCGCCGCGCCGAGTGCTGCCGCCGCCTGGCCTGGCCGTCCTGCCGCCCGCGACCACAAGGAGGAGTGCCAATCGCCTCCGCCCGTGGCCTGCCAGCAGCTGGCTGTTCTCCGCCACCGCTCAATTTTAGGTCTTCTACCTTTTCTAATTTTTTAAATTTTAACTCTGGTACAATGTACATTGTGATATTAAATTGTAGTACTATATTGTAGATTGTTGATTGTTGAAGCATGGAAAAATATGGATATATTGCATCTCTTTTTCGAAAACTTGCAGCAAAGAATAATGCTTCTAAATAGACTTCTTCCCCCGTTGTGATATATAGAGGAGAACACTCAAGTACACGACGTTGAGGAAGATGTCTCGCCGCCCGTCGCCTCCGCCTTCACTTTCATGGCCATCGAAAGGCGTACACCCAAGACGAAGTAGTATGGTAATCTTCTTTAAACTTTTATAGGCATATAAGCTTCTTTAAGTTAACATTTTATATGTTTTAAGATACTTTATTAATATATCATGGTGTACTTTTGGTCTATTCTATTATCTATACATGTATTGCACATATTAGCATCGTTAGATTTACGGTGTTTAAAAAAAAAATTAGGTCGGACCATCCATATCCTAAATGCTAGATCCGCCACTGCTTCATTCCAGCCACAGCATAGCAGACACTACAGCACCAAGTGTCCTGTTAACTACACTCCCCAAAGAGTATTGCCATTCGGTACAAGGGAGCATGCTGACCAAACATATTTAGAGCACACAATTCTACAAGAGTAGTTATTCAAAATTTTAAGTACCCAAAGGTGAAAAACTATAGAGCTCTCTGTAAGTATAGAAATATTTGTCCTAGTGAACTCCTGTTCAATGAAAACAGTTCAAAGAACAATTCCCCAGCTTCTCACTCAGTATGATGTCAAACAACTGTGATATGGTCCATTGTGCAAAAGTCGCGCATTATAATTTAGTCAAAAAAAAATTAAAGTAAATTCCTACGTCAGTGTTGGCATATAGGCACAATGGTAAAAATAATGCGCAAAAAAGGAAGACAAAATCATACTACAAGATAGTGCAGATCTGCTTAGGAACTTCACTACCAAAAAGAGTAGTATAAAATTAGGATTTAGGGTGTGTTCGTTGATCTGGGTTCCTAACCCATCTCCCTCGTTTTCCGCGCGCACGCTTTTCAAACTATTAAACGGTGCGTTTATTGCAAAAAGTTTATATACGAAAGTTGCTTAAAAAAATCATATTGATCCATTTTTGAAAAAAAAAAATGCTAATACTTAATTAATCACGTGCTAACGGACCGCTCTGTTTTCCGTGCGGAGGAGTTGGGTTCCCAACCCGAAGTTGCGAACACAGTCTTAAAATGATTCTGTTCATTATTAGAGCTGTTTCAAAATAGGATAACAGAATGAATTGTTTACACATACTATGCACAAATCCTTGAGCCCTTTATCAATCCATCATCTTGTATACTATACCAGTGGAGGCCAAAATATTTACCTTAATTGGATTGTCAGGAGCTTTGGAGGAGCTGCGGTTCTTTTGTCTCACAAATATCTACACCAAAAAAATTATTTTAGCAAACAAGCATGCCTCATACCCCACAAAAGCCTTAAAGACCTTTACCAGCTAAAGTAAGCATATACCATAATTGGAATGTAGCAAAATGCTTAGGTGTTCTAATTGCAGAAGGGATTAGAGATAAAGAATCCGGTTCACAGATCACTTGTGAAACACAAAGAAAACACAATACTCCCTCCATTTCAAATTACTTGCCTTCCCTAGTATTCAATGTTTGTTTATCACAATACTTGTCATTCTCACATACCAAAGTACTTTATAGGTGGCATTCCCTCCCTATCCTTCATCAATGCAGTCACAACCTCTCATCGGCTCATCTCAAGTCTCAACTAATCAGACTTAATGGCTGCTTTGGGGAAACAATTGGGATGTACTTAATGAGGGTAACAATGTAATTTGCCAGATTTGCTAAAATGATAAGTAATTTGAAATGGAGGGAGTACATATAATTTTCCTTTTCAAATTTTAGGTCATCACTAGTGCCAGCATGTCAACAATACTCTAACTACAAATATTTAGAAGGTGTTCTATTTAATTTTGCAGGTAATCGGATGAAGTATTTTATTAGATGGTATGTCTAATGAATCACAGAAAATGATAGATTACTGAAAGAAAATATAAACAGGAAAAAAATTCCATGCCCAGGTAAGACTTCATGATAAACAAACAAAAAAACATACTAACAATCATACCTGATGCTTCGATTTACATGGAAGAAATCGTTTTTGTATTGCTCCCCAGTCGTTATTGTATTCCAAAAGTCCAAGAGCTAATAATCTACAGACAGGACATAAACTAAAACGTAAACAACTGTCAAGACAAAAATAGCACTAGTTTGTCACATTAGGTATGCGAAAACCATGCATTGAAAAAGGGACTGTTATGTTATTTTTTGTCTTGTAAGTGGTGATATGTAGCAAACATAATACCACTAACCATATTAAAAGGAAATCTTAATATATAAGGAATGGTCAAATACAACAATTTCAGTCAATTGACTAAAATTCATACAATTCCAGTAAAACAGAAATAGTGTGCGTGCTTGATCAAATACTACCAAACCTGCACAGTGCACACTCAGCATACATTGATCTTGTTTATTCTTAAGGCCAATAGGAAGGAAGTGTTGATCAAACTTGATCAATAGATTAGAACTAATAAAAAAGTAATCACATCGTATGAATTTATATTTTTTTTAAAAAAAAAGAAGTGTCAGAGAAGATGTAAGCATACCCATCCTCCGCATCAGTGAAGAGCACTCTATTGGCCATAGCTGTAGGAGGTGGCTTATGAGGAAATAGTGAAGAATTGAAAAGTGGGAAGAATCTCTCTGCTAATCTTGCAATATCAGATGGAACAAGGGCAACAGACTCCTTTTTTGTATTCTCAACAAGGGTAGCAGCTAATGTTTTCTTCTGCTGTGACTTCCCAGATGTATCTGGTGATGAGGACACACTATTTGATCTGCCTTGAGAAACTTTGTTGGCATCTTTACAAGTGTTAAATACTGTTGTAGGAAAAAGAGGCTCTTTCTTAAAGCGATTTTTGTCAGCAGTGCCATCTACATGGCTTTTCCTATACTTCACAACAGCTGCCAATAAGAATAATTGTTAAGTGATGACAAACAAAAGGAAGAATATTGATGCAAGAGCTCATACAACTATATTGAGGAACTTACCGTCTGAAACATCCTTTAAATAACCAAGAGCCAAATGAAGTGGTGAGACATCCAGGATGGACATGACAGGACTCTTAATTAATGGCATCCATTGGTATTGTAAGGTCTCAGAAGAAGAAAAACCAAATGAAGAGCGTAGATGCTGTGGTTCAAAACAGAATTGCCGGTGAATAGTGCTTCTACTGGCCAGTGCTCGATCACAACAGCCAACCAACTCAACTATCATCTTTTTAACATCAGTAGCTAGTTGTTGTTTAGATGGGTCAAGAACACATAAAGAGAAGGTTTGAATCAGGAGCTGAACATGCTCGTATATCAACATATGCAGTCGACCAAGCTGCTGGTCACTAAATCCATTTGCTAAAGCAGCACCATTTACTGGCATCAATGACGAAGGGATGAAGGTACTCTGTGAAGGATACTGCCACCCATAAGGTTGGCCAGAAGCAAGCAGTTCAGGCGAGATATATGGCAGAATTGGTCGTAAAGAAGATTTGGTCGATCCATAATGTTCATTGGCTGCTCCTGACAACTCTGTGCACGGTCTATTTTTCCTGGTCTGACGCCTACGGCCGTCTTTCTCTTTCATAATATTTGTGTCTTCATAGTTCTCGGCATTTTCATCACCATCGCTTTCTAGGGCCTCCTCAATTTCGAGCTCAAAATCAGCATCATTCTCATCTTCATCTTGGTTTTCATCTCCCTGACATGCCTGTGTGCCATCATCTCCACCAGATAGGACAGCTGCAAGAAACTTACGATATTCCTCTTCCTCATCAACATTCTGCAGGTCACCATCATCATCTGATTCTTGGAGAAAGGTCTCTAACTCCTCTAGTGATTTATTCGCTAGAGAGTATCTTGCTCGAGTCCGCCGGCAGATCGCATCTTCCTCACTACCTTCAAGCAAGAGGTTATGAGAATCCTTTAATGACGGAGAGCAAGCAACTTCACTTGGTAAGGCCTCTTGTTCCAATCCATTCAAGCAACCATCCCCATTCTCACAAGGAACCTGGGATGAAGTGCTTTCTGGATTAGTTTCTTTGCAGGTATCTTCAGAAAGCAATGCACTTTGTGGGAGTGCACAGTCACCCGTGTGTTCATTGACAAAATTACCATGAGGATATACCTCACTACTTCTTTGATCATCAAAACTAGTCTCCTCGCATTCTGCCTCTGAGGTAAGGCTCGATGAGGTCTCAGATGGAGAACCTTCTCTGAGAAAAGGGTTGAAATCCATGTCATCCTCCTCCACATCATCATCAACTTCCATAAATAAATGTTGCAAGGGTAGTTCAAAGTGTCAAATTGACTACACCCTGCCATCCATTAAGTGAAAGTGGATGTGTTAACAATCTTAAGACATTATGTTTGCTAGAAACATTGAAAATTACAACACTGAGTAAATAAGAAAAGATCAACAGTACTTATCCAATGTGAAAATAAGGCGCACACGATCACACAAGCTACATTGTAAAAATACCAGTAAGGACCTGATTGGGAAGCTGCATACTAGAAAAGAAAAAAAAACAGGTAAGTTTTGGGTACCAAAAAAACACCAGTGGAATCAAAATCGCACTTAAGCTGCATGTTTGGGAGGAAAACAAGTGCTAAGTCTATTATCTATATAGCAATTTTAAGTTGCATCATCAATTTGGAACTACAAAACTGAACAAATAAAAGAAAAATTCAGATCATAGAATCGAAACAAGTCCCCAATTCTTCACCATCAAGATGAGTTGAACAATTGCATGATTCACCAAACAGATAGGAACAAATACTAATAAAGCATGGAACTAGACATGGGGGGTTTCGCAATTCTTACTTGGATGCTACCTCGACGACGAGCGCCAAAGCGGATCGAGGCCGTCCGCGGCGTCCGCGGGGCACAGCTGCCTCCCGAACGCCCGCTGCTTCTTCTTACAAGTCCCTGCGCCGCTCGCCGCCCTCCGCGCGCCTCGCCGTCCGCTCCTTCCCGCGGAAGGGGCTAGGGTTCGCCGCTGCTGCCGCCTCCGCCACGGCTAGGGAGAGGGCCGCCGCTCGCGGCCGGAGTGACGAGGAGAGCAGCGCCGCGCCGCGCCGCCGGCAGAGCCTAGGGTAAACCCTAGTTTTTTGACGAGAGGGAGAAAGTGAGACGGGGAGGGAGCGATTCCCATCCCCTCGAGTTGCACGCGCGGGTGCGCATCGGTCGGTCGAACCAGGCCGAGCAGCCCAGTGGGAATCGCCCGTTTCCGCCGGGCCTGGCTGAGGAGGCCAAACATCACGAATTTGCATGGACTGGTTCCTATATACTCCCTCTGTTTCGTATTACTCCCTCCGTATTTTAATGTATGACGTCGTTGACTTTATAACCAACGTTTGATCACTCGTCTTATTCAAAATTTTTGTACAAATATAAAAATACTTATGTCATGCTTAAAAAACATTTGATGATAAATCAAGTCACAATAAAATAAATTATAATTACATAAATTTTTTTAATAAGACGAAAGGTCAAACGTTTGTCAAAAAGTCAACGGCGTCATACATTAAAATATGGAGGGAGTATAAAACTTTACAGCATTGTCCATATTCATATACTCTCTCCGTCCCAATAGATATGTTTAAATTTATTAACATATATATATATATATATATATATATTAATGTGGACAATGCTAGAAAGTTTTATAATATAAAACGGAGGAAGTATATCCATTGTTGTCTGTGAGTGACTTATGATGGTACAAGGTTTCGAGGTGGAGGAACTTGGAGTATAATTTTATAGAGTTTTTACCATTTTTGAGGGAGGGAGGTACGTAATAATTAGATGACTCGTATGTTTAGCTATTGATCCAGTTTAAGTTGACAGCTTATATGTTTGGCCACTTGGTGGTACCTCTTGTACACCCGCCTAGTACCATCTCTCTTAGAGCATGGCCAGCGGATACGCTAACCGTCCCTCCATCCATCATTTGGCGTATAGAAGGGAAAAAACTGCCTCCAACAGATGCTCTAACCGGTCCTCCAAAAGTGGCGCATGCGCCATACTAGGAGAGAGAATATGCAAAAATAGTGTATCTCTCTCCTCATGCTATTTTGCAACAGCCGCCTCTGGATCGAGATCCCGCCCCATCCGGACTTCCGCAACCAACTCCCTTCCGGCGCGACCTCACCTCCGGCACGACCTCCCTCCATCGCCGTCGTCCCCAGCCGGCGAAGGTGAGTTTCCCGTGCCTGTTTTTGCTTTTTTTTTTCAGCAATTGGTGGAGCGAGACGTACCAAATGTGGATCACCGTCGACCTGCGCCCGCCGCCTTCCTCCTCCGGCGTGCGCGAGGCCCCTCGCCAGCCGCCGCCGCCCCTCGGTAGCTCGCCTAGCGCCGCCCCTCACTAACCCGCCGCTCCTCACCTGCTGGCTCTCCTCCGCTCGTGAGTTGCTACCAGCGAAGGAAGAGAAAGAGGAAGAGAAGAAAATAAGGTGAAGAGAGTGGATGGTGAGGTGAAGAGAGGAGGTAGTGGATGGAAAGGAAGAGGAAAAAGGGGAAGAATGAGAAACAAATAGAAATATTTATTATTTTGTTATAACTTTTCTCTTGTTGTACACTTTACTTATTTTGCTATGATTACAAATATATTCATTTCAAACATATATTTAGTCATTCAAAATATAACCCTTGTAAAAGAAATTGCACAAATAAATGCATGGTTAGTTAGAAGATATTAATAAAATATGGAAGAATGTGATATGGAGAATACAATTTGAATGATCTGTTGGAGTGAGAAGGGATATGGAGAAGGAATACTTTTTATGGCCATTCATATGGAAATATGGAGGATCAAATTTGAATGAGCTGCTGGGATGCTCAGAGCACATATGAGTTGAATGAAAGGGTACATTTGTATTATCACATACTCATTTGTATTATCATTTGTATAAAGACTTGTTCTTTTCTCCAACAAGAGTTGGATAAAGATAAAGATTTTCGTGGCATGCTTTTCAAACTGTTAAATTGTGTGTTTCGTGCGAAAACTTTTTATATGAAAGTTTCTCTAAAATATCAAAGTAATCCATTTTTCAACTCAATCAATCATATGCTATTACCACATCATTTTGCATAAATGACTTAATCTTCATCTTCATCTTTATCTTTATCTTTATCTAAGGTTCCCAGTCCACGGTTCCCCAATTCATCAATCTAGAGTTTTTTTTTAAAAAAAATTCAACAATATATGGATGGCAAAATTTACCACAGGACACTCAAAGTTTGTGGTGTTTGCTGTGAGACACCCAAAGAATGTGTCTGTTCTTGTGGACACTGTAAAAATGTGGTAATTAGCTGCTGGACACCTGAGTCATTATTTTATTATTTCCAGTGAAAACAAAGAGAGAAAGAGTGTTGAAAGTACCGAAATGCCCCTGGACACTGTTCTTCGTCCTGCTTCTCTTCTCCTTTCTTTATTCTCCTCTCTTTTCTTCTCTTTTCTTCTTCAGTGGCGTCGCCCAATGTCTACCACCTCTGCTACCCGTTGTCGCACTCGCTCGAGGCGGCCCGACTCGTCGTCATTGTCGGGCACAGACCACGCAAGGGTAGGCGGAGCAGGAGGGCCTGGAGCTGGTGCGCGTGCTCACCGCGTGCGCCAACGGTGCTCTAGCGAAACGACAACAGCAACGGGCAATAAAGGAGACAGTGGGCGCGGAAGAGGGTGCCAAAGGCGGAGAGGATGGTGAGCCAGCAGTCAGTGACGGGCTAGTTGGACGGTGTCCATGGTGAGGCATGGGCCGAAGCCGAGGAGAACGCCCCACTCGCACCCCTCGCCAGTGGTGCCGCACGCTTCGCCGGCTAACCACCGCCCAAAACTAGGCGCACGCGCTGCCCATGTTGCCGTAATCCGCGAGCACCTTGCGCGATGCCCTCGTCTTCTCCAGCCTCAGGCCCCGCACACCCTCCACTTTGTCGAGGATGGCGCGCCCGCCCGGGTGGATCGCATAAAACAGCGCGTTCCGGTCATCATCGTCGGTGAAGTCGACGCCGGCGCCGGACCATCTTGAGGAGCCCGGCCTTGATGTTTGGTGATCAGGGATGGCACCTCGCTGATGAGGCCGAACATCAGGCCCACCTCTCAAAGGAGCCCCAGGATGGCGCTGCCGGTCTCTGGTATGAGGGTCTGCGTCGCGTGCACCAGCTCGAACAGCGGCCTCTCCCAGCCGCTGCCGCCACGGTGGCGACGACAGGGTCAGCGCCGATGACGACGGCCAATGCGCCGTCCCGGAACAACGCCTGGCAGACGAGGTTGTCGAAGTGTGCGTTGTCCATGACGCGGAAGTACATTGTGGGCAGCACGACCCAGATCAGGCGCCGCCGCGCGCTTTCATTTGTTGCTATATGGATAGAGATGGTGAGCTCAGTGCGCCTTCGTCACCCAGCAGCTGTGTTGTCCTCTCCG
The DNA here is from genome assembly GCF_000147395.1 of Oryza glaberrima. Classification (NCBI taxonomy): domain Eukaryota; kingdom Viridiplantae; phylum Streptophyta; class Magnoliopsida; order Poales; family Poaceae; genus Oryza; species Oryza glaberrima. The sequence continues at coordinate 26,089,396 of NC_068328.1, forward strand.
AGCTCGGCTAGTCCCACTGGCTGAGCACGTCGGATACCATTCCAGCTTGCGCGACTCGCCGCTGCGGGCCTGCGCGCCTCCCGTGCTTCTCTTACTCTTGCTCGGCGACCGCACGCCGTGCCGCCCCTTCAGTCTGCCTCGCCATTCGGCCGCCCCTCTTTCGTCGTGCTCATCGGCGATCACTGGTGGAAAAACCATCTTTCGTCGGTCCGGCAAAATCCACAATAGTCCCGGATCCAAAAAGAACCGGAACTAAAGATTGTTTTTAGTCCGGTTATAAAAATTTTGATCTTTAGTCCCGGTTGGTGTTACCAACCGGGACTAAAGATGATCTTTAGTCTCGGTTTATCCCTTGTCAGATGTATGTCAGGGGGCCGAGGATCTTTAGTCCCGGTTGGTGTCAATAACTGGGACTAAAGATCACCACTTTAGTCACGGTTGGTACTACCAACCGAGACTAAAATTAAACACGTAGTATATAATCCCTATCCCTTATCCTCTCCTCCACACTTATCCCCTCTCCTCAGATCTAACTCTCTTCCTCATCCCCTCTCCTCCAACTCCTCCCCTTCCTCCTCTTCTCCCCTTCTCCCCTTCCTCCTCCCCCCTCCTCCCCTTCCCATCCGGCCGCCCGGCGGGCGGCGGCTGGCGGCGCCGTGCGTGGTGGCGAGAGGCGGCGGCCGTGGCGGGCGGCGGGGCGGCGCCCGGCGGAGGCAGGCAGGGCCGCAGCCGGCGGTGGGCGGCGGGGCCGCGGCGTCGCGCGCGGCGGCGGGCGGCGGCAGCCGGGGCGGGCGGCAAGGCAGCACCCAGCGGAGGCCGGCAGGGCCGCGGCGGGCGGCGGGCGGCGGCGGCCGGCGGGTCCGCGCCCGGCGGCCGGCGGGCGGAGGGGCCGCGGCCGGCGGGTCCGCGCCCGGCGGCTGGCGGCCGGCGGGGCCGCGCTCAGCGGTTGTGGCGAGCGGCGGCAGCAGCAGCATTGGTTTTTTTTTTTAAAATTTGTGATGATTCACTGAGATGTATTTGACTGAAAAGTTACAAATTTGTGATTCATTGTTTGGATTTGTGATGTATTTGAGTAATTTCTTAGGATATTGTGATGTATTTGATTTGTGTGTATAAGTAACTTTATGATTTGTGATGTGGGTTTGGTGATGTGAATTTGGGATGTTATTTTGATTTGGGGATTTGCCTACTTGATTCGGGAGAAAATAAAAAGGGAAAAAGAAAAAGAAAAGGGGAACATCTGGTACTGCCGCTATTGTCTCTTTAGTCCCGGTTAGTAACATCAGCCGGGACTAAAGATCCTCTCTCTTTAATCCCGGTTGGTGGTACCAACCGGGACTAAAGATGTATCTTTAGTCCCGGTTATGTACATCTTTAGTCCCGGATCCTTACTCCCGGTTGGAAAACCGGGACTAAAGAGGGGTTCCCAACCGGGAGTAAAGATGGTTTCTCCACCAGTGGATGCCTCGCTCCCGGCCGAAGGGGACGAGGAAGAGAGAGATTATGGAGAGAAAGAGATGATATGTGAGATTGATAAATGGGCCCATGGGCAAACTTATCTTTAACCAATGTCTCTCTCTGTTTTTATCGGAAATAATAAAATAATGCCTCAAGTGTCCAGCAGCTAATTACCATATTTTTATAGTGTCCACGAGAAGATACACGTTCTTTGGATGTCTCACATAAACTTTGATCAATGTTCTGTAGCAAATTTTGCCTACAGAGATGAACCATAAAATTGTTGCATCCACTGTTGCGCGCTCTCTCGCAATTCATGAGAGCGCCATCTCCTGCTTTTCTCTCGACTACGCCACCGCTTTGTCCTTGGCTATCTGCATATATGTTCGGCCTAGCTCAGCCCTGATGCCCTTATTTCAGTTCTAGACATCTCCATTCATCAACCTTGTGCAAGGAATGGGAGGGAAACACCAACAGCCATCAACAGAGGTGGAACTGGGCCTTTAGAGTCCTAAACGTGGAAAAGTACTTTTTTAATAATAGAATATAACATCCCGGTCTTTGCTCAAAGAGCTACAGCCAATTTTTACAAACTAGCACTCTAAATGAGTGAAGTTTAATTAACCGAACAACAACATCATCCACAAAGGATTAAAGAAAAAACCAAACTAAGATTAAGAGAACACATTTATTGAAGCCTATTTGTGAATCTCCATCCATAATTGGCAAAGAGTTGCATAACCGTCGTCTCAAGCCTACAACATGCAACTTTTATGAACTCGCCATCTTCATCAGACCACTATATATATAAAGTTTTTACGAGTCAATTATATGGTAATAGTTTTTTTTCCTTTTCTGTTGCAAATGCTATACCCATATTGCATTTTTAAAATTTCTCTATCATGCCCGCAGCAAAAGATTGAACCGAGGCCCACCCGGGCACCGCCACGCGCGGGATATCATCTAGTATTTTTAAATTTGAATGCCATGTTAGCGCCACGTGAAAGGACGACCAGGTCAATACCGCCACGCTAGCGAAACCGCCCTTCAAAACCGCTGAGGGAGTCAATTTACACCGGTTTTAATAGTTCAGGGAGTTGTCCTATACGGTTTTGTGGATGAGGTTCACGGATTAGATTCGGGTCACTTTTAAGGGAGTCGAAGTGAACTTATTCCTAATCGGAGACGACAACAAAAGTAATACAAGTCCTTACAAAGTACTCCCTACATCATAAAATAAATAAATATCTACTATCTAATTTCGTAATACTATGATATATCCAAATTTGTAGTACTATGATATGTATTCAGATTTCTATACTAGAATGTCTCATACTAGTAACTTCAGAAAATTATATATATATATATATAATATATATATTTTATATATATATAAAATATATATATATTAAAAATATGTTCTTTAATATTGGTATTGCAAATTTTATTCCATCGATGTATGTCAAAACTGAAACCACTGTAAGAAGTTACTGATTCATTTTCTTTTGAAACATGAACTTCATTTCAAAATCAAATTGCATCTCCCCTGCAGTTCCTTTTAAGGTACCCCATGTAGAACACAGGTATGAATCAGCTAGTATAGAATATTCAGCCATGTTATACCACTGTTCACACATATAACAGACACTTCCATTCTCAAAAAACTGTACACTACTCACAAGCTGGATGTGGATTTTTATCCCTTGAGCGAACATCCCTTCGTTGTTTGCATGTCATCTAAATAGTTATCAAAAAATTTGAAAAAAAATGACAACATAGATTAATACGAAATATATCACTCCACAAACATGCAAGACCAAATTTAACTTCTACAAGTTGCAACAAAAATAACAAATTAAACTGAAAATAGTTATCGCACATTCGCAACTATATTTGTTATTTTTGTTACAACTTGTAGAAGTTGAATTTAAACTTGCATATTTGTGGAGTGATATATTTCATATTAATCTATATTGCCAATTTTTTTTATATTTTTTTATGACTATTTAGGTAATATGCACGAAACGAGGGATATCCCCTAGAGGGATGAAATGACTTTCCCCTCACAAGCTACATATAAAAACCTGCCCGGTTCAGCAACCTACCAGGACTCCAGGACCGTCATCCATTTCTCACTCTTTTCGGTGACACCGACCAACGGCCAAACGCCCAAATCCAGTAGTCATTCATACTAGGATGCAACTTGATCAGTCCGCGCATGCAAAGCACACGCACTGACACTGCCATATGCCGTAATCTCCCCGCTCTTAATCCCCATTTGCTCGGACGCAATCTAGCTAATATCCCCTTCTTCGTGCTTATGGAAAGTGACAAAAGTGTATATCAGAGGGATTAATTCTTCGTCCTTGCCTTCACTCCAACGTCTGCACTGCGAATCCACACTCCTCGATCGATCGAGAGTCCTTTGCAGCCGTATAGTGCGGTGCAAGGCTAATCGGTGATGGATCCTATAGATGGATCGTTCATGCACAAGCTAACGGCCGGCCGGGGTTGTAATGCACCATGCGTGTCTGGGTCAAGTCCTAAGCTGAAGCAACCATCCTGTACAAGGCATATCACATCCCTGCATGGATGGATGGATGGATTAACCGGCCCGGATCGGGGCGAGATCGATCGATGGATAAATGGGGAGATCAAGTGATCGTCAAGGTGAAATTTAGACCGGTGTGGTGTGTGTGGGGGGAATTTGATGATCTTGTGTAGCTTGCAATCCCAGGCACATTTCTTGTTCTTTTGGTAATTCGTTGGCCTCTCACTTTCCTGGGGTTTGAGAATTTGAGTTTGTGAGTTTGGGCCGTCGTTATTATATATAGGTCACCAGTTCTTGGCAATGGCGATCAGATCACAGTAATCTGGTAATTAGCCAGCTCAAGCGTGGTTGATTAGTTGACTGATCACGAGCAGTGACGAGTTGGTTGTGATCGACGAGCTAGTTTTGTTGTGTGCAATGGCGATCGGCGGCGACGCGGGGCGGGTGGTCGGCGATGGCGGCGCCGGCGCCGGCGACGACAACATCATCCTGAACCCGGAGTTCGACAGCGGGCTGGACAACTGGTCCGGGAGCGGGTGCAAGATCGAGCTGCACGACTCGCTCGACGACGGCAAGGTGCTCCCCGTCAGCGGCAAGTACTTCGTGGCGGCGACGGGGAGGACGGACACGTGGAACGGCGTGCAGCAGGACGTCACGTCGCGGCTGCAGCGGAAGCTGCTGTACGAGGTCGCCGCCACGGTGCGCCTCTCCGGCGCCGCCGCGACGCCGTCGCCGTGCGAGGTCCGGGCCACCGTCGCCGTGCAGAACACCGACGGCCGGCAGCAATACATCAGCGTCGCCAAGTACGACACACGCACACACATCTCTCGAATCGATCCTCTCCTCGATCGCCGGTTCTTCTGATGGATCGGTGGCGGCGGTGCAGGTCGCCGGCGGTGTCGGACAAGGAGTGGATGCAGCTGCAGGGGAAGTTCCTGCTGAACGGCACGGTGGCCAAGGCGGCGATCTACATCGAGGGCCCACCTGCCGGCGTCGACCTGCTGCTCGACAGCCTTGTGGTCAAGCACGCCCAGAAGGCCACGCCGGCGCCGGCGCCGGACTTCAAGGTGACAGACTGACAGTCACCTCACCTCGCCGCCGGCCAACTCTGCTTCATCACTGATGGAGCACGAATCTTAAAGCACCCGTACGTCATCGTGTTTTTTTTTTTAAAATTCTTTTTTGCAGAACCTGGAATATGGCGCGAACATCCTGCAGAACAGCGACCTGGACGACGGCGTGAACGGGTGGTTCGGGCTCGGCTCGTGCGCGCTCTCCGTCCACGGCGGCGCGCCGCGCGTGCTCCCGCCCATGGCGCGGCAGTCGCTGTCGCCGCTCGACGGCGACGACGGCGACGGCGGCGAGCCGCTCAACGGGAAGCACATCCACGTCACGAACCGGGCGCAGACGTGGATGGGCCCCGCGCAGGTCATCACCGACAGGGTGACGCCGTACGCGACGTACCAGGTGTCGGCGTGGGTGCGCGTCGGCGGGCAGCAGGCGGCCGGCAAGCCGCAGAACATCAACGTCGCCGTCGCCGTCGACAGCCAGTGGCTCAACGGCGGGCAGGTCATGGCGCTGGACGAGCGGTGGTACGAGATCGGCGGGTCGTTCCGCGTCGAGTCGTCGTCCACGCCGCCGTCGCGCGTGATGCTCTACATCCAGGGCCCCGACCCCGGCGTCGACCTCATGGTCGCCGGCCTCCGCGTGTTCCCCGTCGACCGCAAGGCCCGCGCCAAGCACCTCCGCAAGCTCACCGACAAGGTGCGCAAGCGCGACGTGGTGGTGAAGGTGACGGCGGCGGCGGGCGGCGCCGCCGCCGCCGACGGCGTGGAGGTGCGGGTGCGGCAGGTGTCGAACAGCTTCCCGCTGGGCGCGTGCATCATGCGGACCAACATGGACAACGAGGACTACGTGGACTTCTTCACCAAGCACTTCAACTGGGCGGTGTTCGGGAACGAGCTCAAGTGGTACTGGACGGAGCCGGAGAAGGGGCAGCTCAACTACGCCGACGCCGACGACCTCCTCAAGCTCTGCGCCGACCACGGCATGTGCGTGCGCGGCCACTGCATCTTCTGGGAGGTGGACAGCGCGGTGCAGCAGTGGGTGAAGGCGCTGCCCGCCGACGAGCTCTCCGCCGCCGTGGCCAGCCGCATCAACGGCCTCCTCACCCGGTACAAGGGCAAGTTCCGGCACTACGACGTCAACAACGAGATGCTGCACGGGTCCTTCTACCAGGACAAGCTCGGCGCCGGCGCGCGCGCCGCCATGTTCCGGGCGGCGAGCGAGCTGGACCCGGACGCGCTGCTGTTCGTCAACGACTACAACGTCGAGGGCGCGTGCGTCGACGTCCGCGCGACGCCCGAGGCGTACATCGCGCAGGTGACCGGGCTGCAGGAGCAGGGCGCGGCGGTGGGCGGCGTCGGGCTGCAGGGCCACGTGACCGCGCCCGTCGGCGCCGTCGTGCGCGCGGCGCTCGACCGGCTCGCCGTGCTGGGCCTGCCGCTGTGGTTCACGGAGCTGGACGTGTCCTCGGCGAACGAGCACGTCCGCGCCGACGACCTGGAGGCGATGCTCCGGGAGGCGTACGCGCACCCGGCGGTGGACGGCGTCGTGCTCTGGGGGTTCTGGGAGCTCTCCATGAGCCGCGACGACGCCCATCTCGTCGACGCCGAGGGGGAGGTGAACGAGGCCGGCCGCCGCCTGCTGCAGCTCAAGCGGGAGTGGCTCACCCGCGCGCACGGCCGCGCCGACGGCAACGGCGAGTTCAGGTTCCGGGGGCACCACGGCGCGTACCACGTCGACGTCGTCACGCCCGCCGGCGCCAAGATCTCCCAGGAGTTCACCGTCGACAAGGATGACGCGCCGCTCGTGCTCAACATCACCGTGTGATAATAAGAAGAAAAATGAAGTTTATTATTCTACATAATTAATTAATTAAGCCCAGAACGCCGTGCTACTAGAACAATTAACTAAATAATGGGCTAGTCAAATTCATTTTTTTTATCATTAACTTGATCATGATATATACGCTCACAAAAATATGGGATATATATCACAATTGTCGCGAAGAATATGCAACTATTTATGCAAGCGTGAATATCTACATATACATATAAAATTGTGTGGTGTGTATTGCTGTGTGTTATTGCTGAAGATATAATTGTAAATTCTTCTTTTGGCTTCAAAAAAAAAAAAATTTGCACTTGCATACGGGAGTACTTAAAACCTACATAAAATTAATTTGAAGCAAAATAATTTTGTTCTTGTAAATTCATGCTTTTATTTCGAAAGTGTTTTCTATTGTCAAGTTTTTGTATAGTTAGTTCACACAAAAAAAAAGGTTACAATAACTTGAGAAAGCAAGGGATGGTTTTACAACAAATTCTGAAGCTATTTATTAATTTTAAGTCAAAAAAAAAATTGTAGCCTCTTTCCTAGATCGCCATGTCAGCTAATTAAAACAGCCATATAAACGTTTACAAGTGTAATAGTTTGTGGTTTTGATGGTTTGGAATTGAATAATGCCTAGTTAGGGCAGTCCCCATGGTGAATTTTATATAAAGTTATCCATCTTCATTTATGGCACATAAACATAACTTATATGGATCACAATTAAGGCAGCATATCCTATGCACACAGGCCCTCACGTGTACACACGTGCACACCAACTAAAAAATGTCACCAAAAAATCTAGAAAAAAATCATACACATGCTTTCAATTGTATTACACCCAGGGTTAAAATCTTAACGTCAAATTCATTATATTTTAGCCGTAACAAAAAAAACAAAAAATCTGACAGTTTTAAGGTTGCAATTTTGTCAGAATTTTATCTTTTTTGTTATTCTATATGTAGAATGAATTTGAAGATGCGACTTTGCACGTAGATGTAATACTATTGAAAGTACATGTATGAATTTTCTTAGAATTTTTTGTGATAATTTTTAGTTGGTGTACACGGTGTGTACACGCGAGGGCCTGTGTGCATAGGATACGCTCCCCACAATTAATGTGTCAATGTATAATGCCTATGAATGGACCAACAGTAAATATTACCCTATCCTTCTAATCTCCTCTTACTTCTTTGGTCATATATATTTCTTAAAAAACGTGTTGATAATTCCATCCCCAAGACCCCAATATGTAATGTTTAGCTTTCTAGTTTGTGTTTGAGCTATGCCCATACAATGATACAAAGACACCATCTTAGGGCTTATTTGAAATACATAATTGGGGGAATGAATGAATATGAAGAAACAAATAATTTTGACATGAATAATGCAATTGTAAAATAGATGATTGCAAAATAAAGAAAAAAACAAGCATAATCGTTTGAATAGACTGCACGAAGAAGGCAGGAATCGAATGAGAAAGATAAACTTAGAGAAAATTGTTCAAGATGTTAGAGTTCTATTTAACTTCTCTCCAAAATCTTTATGCATTGAACCATTCATTAGGAATTTCTTATATATGATTTGGAAAAGCTTCAACCCTTTATTTAAAGGGCTAAATAGAAAATTTCTATAGGATTTGAATCTAAAAAAATTCCTTGATCCAAAAATCCTTAGTTTCAAATGGGGCCTTACTGTCCTCTATCTATAATTTCTTGCGGCATCATATAAAATCCTACTTCATGTGTACACCCATTGACCACCTGTGTTTGTTGTGTGTTTCTTAAAAAAAATATGAAGTTCATGTGGTTGATTTTTAAAGCTTCATGGAACTTTGGGGTTTTAGAATAAACATTTTCATTGCGTATATATGCATGAATAAACTTTTTCCTTACACACCTTGAGGTTGCCGAAATAATCGGTTCTAGCATAGTTGCTGTTTGGATCCAGGGACTAAATCTTAGTCCCTGTCATATCGGATGTTTGGACATTAAAAGTATTAAACGTAGACTAATAATAAAACTAATTACAGAAATGAGAGCTAATTCACGAGACAAAATTTTTAAGCCTAATTTATCTATAATTAGCACAGATTTACTGTAGCATCACATAGGCTAATCATGGATTAATAGGCTCAATAGATTCGTCTCGCGAATTAGTCCAGGGTTATGGAATGAGTTTTGTCATTAGTCTGCGTTTATTACTTCTAATTAGTGTCAAACATCCGATGTGAAAGGGACTAAAATTTAGTCACTGGATCCAAACAGGTCATAATATCATCGGAGACAACTTCGCCGATAAAGGTCAGACTTTTGGCGCTGTTGCATTGGCACCCCACTACAATAGCAGTCTTTTCTCTGAAGAACATAACCAATATTCGCAGATACCCTACACATGAACAAACAAAAACAGATAAAACACCATCACAAGTCTCTGCTCTGACATAACATTAATGGATTATAACACACATAAACTGTTTGAAATTAAGTGTATCAATTACAACGGCACAAAAAATCTGTATAATTTATACGTATACCATTACCATGTATAGTGGATAATATATATATATGACTGAATCATATATATGTGCGTTAGCAAGTGAAACATTTCCATTGTTACACCATCCCTTATAACTAATTAAACTCTGGCATTAGCTAGATGCATCTATTTATATATGTGTATATATATGCAGCATACTCTCTCTGTCCCAAAAAAACCAACCTAGGAGTGGACGAGGCATACAACAAATCTGGACAACTATTTATATTTGTTGTATTAGGAAATATCTCGTTCACTCTTCTAGGTTGGTTTTTTCCGGGATCGGAGGGAGTATATATGTATGTGACCAAATCGTTATACTACATTATGAGCACACCAAACCCACACCATGTACTGATCAATGAAACATGAATGCGGGCCATCGATCGATCACGGGCCACCGCGGGGGTAGGCGCCCCCTCCGGTGAAGTGCTGCCCTTCCATGCCGCGGACGACGGCGGAGCCGCCGCCGCTCGTGGAAGCGCCGGCGCTAGCGCCGCCGTAGCTGGCGGCGCCTGCGGGCTGCAACGACCTGTACTCCATGGCCAGCGGCGTCGGCTTCCAGTGGCGCTTCCGCTGGTTGATGAACCAGTTGTTGATCTGCTTCGCGTCCAGCCCCGTCGACTCCGCCAGCGCCGCCTTCTCCAGCTCCTGCACCGCCACAGCAACTGCAATCGATCAGCCATCTTCTTCTTCTTACACAGATCAAAATTAAGCAAGATCGTCGTACCGATGGGTAGGGCCATCGGTAGTGAAGCTGCCACCAGTGGAGGAGCTTCTGGCGAGCGTCCCGGGGCAGCTTGCCTTTCTTCTTCTTCTTGGAGAGCTCCCTCCATAGGCTGCTCAGGTAGCCACTGTACTTGTTCAGGAGGTGGCTCTTCAGCTCCTTGTCCTCCGCGCAGGGGCTGGTGATCTCCGGCAAGCCGGCCGACGCCATGTCGCCGCCGCCGGCCTCTTGCTCGTCTTCGGAGGAATTGCCACCTTCTGAGCCGTTGTCATCTGCACGTAATGTTTTTGCGATCAGGGGGAAATCTTTTTGATGTATATCGGTCGCGTTTCTTGCTGGTTATTTAATTAGGTATAAAAATATTGATAATGTAAAAACATGTAAGTTTGAATTCGACATATATACTCCTTCTATTTTATATTATAAGTAATTTTGACTTTTTTCTAGTTAAACTTATTTAAGTCTGACCAAGTTTATAGAAAATATAATAGCATTTCTAACACAAAACAAATATATTACCAATATATATTCAATGCTAGATTTAACGAAACTAATTTGGTGTTTTAGATGTGGCTATTTTTTTTCTATAAATTTAGTGAAACTTAAAAAGGTTTGAAAAAATATATGAAAACAACTTATAATATAAAATAGACGGAGTACAAGTTGCAAAAAAAAAAAAAACTGAACTCTAGCTAGAACATAACTGCATAAGAACTATTCACATTCAATTTGTTTTTCCTCAGCTTGTATTAGTCAAATTCAAACGTTTATATTTGTGAAGTAAAATATTACATATTGATCTATATTCTCAACTTTTTTTTATAGCACAAAAAAGAAGGGACATACTCTTGTGGGATAAAAAATCTCCTTCTTGCGATGAGGGCAAGCATGGGTGGATAAATAATTAAGCACATCAAATCATACTTGAAGTTTGTTTTCAACATAGAATTTCTAGTATATCATTTAATGGACATGCAATTGGTATATATGGTGACCCCCTAGATGCATGTCTAACTATATAAAATGAACACAAAATATATGAACATGAAATAAATTTTTAATGGAAACCATCCTTTATTGAAATTAGTTCTTAATTTAGCAACCATCCTTTATTGCAAACTTAGAGCTCAAATTCTACCAGTGTTTACGGAAACAATAAGACCTTGTTCGGTTTGGAGGGGATTGAGGGGGAAAAATTCCATGCCACAGTAAATGTGGAATAAATTCTCTCTAATCCCTTCCTCATGGGGATTAACCAAACAAGCCCTAAGGGGAATTTACTAACATAATATAACTTAAAAGGATCATAAAAATGACAAATGTACTAATCACATAAATTTCTTTTCTCTTCTCCTATAACTAGTTTTAAGTGTAGACTTGAATTTTAAGTTAGTGTATGCTATAGATTAATTATGTACTCAAGTTTACAGCGTTATGGATTTTGTGCTTAAAATAATTGGTTTTTCATATGTTTTCAAGTGAATACTGTTTTCACTACACATAAGTATATGCCCTAACAACGTAATTAATATGTCAGATATAGTATCTGAACTTTGATCTGTAATATACATTACCTGTGCTTCTACATGCATCTTTCTTTGTCGCATATATGCATTACTAGCTTGTACATTAATTAGCATTGTCAAATTATTTGCAATGCCACATTAGCAAGCTTTTTTTTTTTTGACAAAACATAAAAACTGCTAGCTAGATGTGTGCAATATTTTGGAGGTATGGTCTCCACGGTATATGTTAATCTTTTCGAGAATGATCATCAGCTAGGGTGTAATGTTGATTTTGGGAAGCCCTAGCTAGCTGCTCAGAGGAGTACTGTAAGGTTTAATTTAACTGATCTTGAAAAATATGCATGCGCATGATCACTGTACATGCAAATACAAGCATTAACTAGCTTTATAGCAACTTCATTTCTGTTTACGGCATTTTCCCCATAAATTAAAATCCTTTTCTGAATGCCAAATAAGTCTATAAGCAATATATATATAGCAGAACTGCATGCCATTACCATCCAATTACTGCTAGTACATACTAATACTCAAACTAGCTAGCTGATATATATATATATATATATATATATATATATATATATATATATATATATATATATATATATATATATATATATATATATATATATATATAAATAAGCCTATAACTTGCATGTCATTACCACCCTATTAGGAGTACTGAACACTAGTACATATATAAACAATCCAAAGAGAGCTGAGTCAGTGTGGCTCCCCACACCAGCCTGTAATATGCAACAGGCTTATCAAATGCGATCCAATAGTAATCACACGCAAAGCTAGGCTAATGAACGGTCGGAGCCGGCCAGACAACACGAGACAGCACGGGCAGCGAACATCTCAATCAGGGATTCACATGCCATGATCAGTGCAGAGACAGATATCAGCCACGCCGGCCTGCACTGCACTGCCCGGCAACGTGCACAGTGCTAGCTCGTACGTCGATCTATCTCTGAATACTATCTCTCATGGCTGCATATACTTATCATATATTGTGTGTGTCTGTGTGTCTGTGTGTGTGTGTGCGCTGATGACCAATGTACATATGGCCGGCTATGCATATATGCATGCATCATATCCATGTATATTAATTTGTAAACGCATGCACAGATCACTCATTAATTTGGAGATTAATGAAACGCATGCATGACATGAGTCCAGAGCTAGGCAGTGAACTCGTGATGGATGTGTCGTCCTTAATTAATTTACTTTTCTCTCTCTTTCTCTGCAGATGTGTTCCTAGGACTTCTTTTTCTTTATCAGATGGGGCTCCCAACCCAGCTGCAGATACACTGCAGGTATGCTGCTGCTAATTCAGAGAGAAATAGCTGGAGTTGTTGCAAGAATCGTCAGGGTGATACTGTGCATGACTGCAGCATCGGTTGGACCCATTTCCTGGGCACTGATCCACATGCGAGCCAGAGAAAGCAGCAAGTAAATTAATTAAAAGGGGATGCGATCATTTCAGAATTCAGACTCCTTTTTTTGGAGCAAAAGGGGTTATATTTGTGGCGGGAGTTCTAGAGAGGAGCCGTACGTCTAGGCATTCATGCATGCAAGCGGTTCAAGAAAATTAGAACGTGCGTTTCTCTTCGGAGATCTCTTAATTAATTGGCTTGCAAAAGGGGGACTATGTATATATGCTCAATAATTTCATGCGACATCGATTCATTGGAGAAAAGACTATTTATATTACTTATAGGAAATGGTTGCTCTGGGATATGATTCTCTGAACTCTCTTCGTTCCAAATGTCCAAACAAAATGCCCTAGCTAGCATAATTTGCTAAGCAGTTCTATGACAAAAAGATGCATATGCCTGAGTGGCTTATATGTCTTCACATTAATTAACCATTCTACATCGCTCTGAATTTATCAAGGGATAAGATCGTTTTAAACATCATAAATGGCGCATAACTGTTCACTTTATTATTTCATAGCCCACCTGAATCACGGTTTCAAAACAAGCATTTTGTTCCTTTTTTGCTTTGAAAACCACTTCAAAATATGTGCGCAGATAACAGGTCACACGGCACGCTACATAGGCAGCACTATATATAGCGTGTTCGTTTTCTGAAACAAACAAATAAACATGTACTAGGATGCCTGCTCAGCAACAGGATATATCCTTTTCAGAAACTGCACATCTCTGAAAAGAAAAAGGAAAAGAAAAGAAAAGAAAAGAAAAGAGAAAGAGAAAAACTGTTCAAGTGCAAGCATAATCACCTAGTGTAAACGAGTCGATCTGTGCCTCCATGTTTCTGAAGAACTGGTCGGCCTCTTGAATTGGTCTTGTCAGCTCCTGCCTGTAGCTCACCAGCATATCAATGTAGGTTTCCTGCTCACGAATATATGCGCAAATTTAACCCCCCCTTCTTCTTGTGAAATAAGGCGTTAGTTGTAAATTAAACAGTACTAATTAATGGTGAATTTTGTAGTATTTTGTTCGGGAGAACTCTATAACTGGCTATATTTGACAATTGAGAGCATGCAGAGATCTTCATCTTCTTATTATTACCATAAACTCGTCGAGCTCCGGGTCTGACGACTGCCCTTGAAGGTGCCTGTCTTCTGCACGCGAGTCGAGCTCGCCGGCGAGGGCGGAAAGCCGGCCGACGACCTCCAGCGGAGCTCCGACCTTAGGTTTCACAAAATCAAAACCAGTTCCACACACACATAAATTCAAAAAGAAGATGGGAAGAAAAAAGAATTTGAAAGAGAGGCAACAATTGCCATGAATTATATTAATCACATGCATGTGTGTGCTTAGGATGTGAGGAATTCAGTATATATAGTTTACCTTCTGGCAATCTATGAAGGCTCCGAGGAGAGCCGGGTAGAGGGGGTGCGACATGATCTTGGCTTTGATTGCATCCGTTTCCCTCTCATGGAAAGATTGTCTAGAAGGTTCCAAGGCGGCTGCCGGCGGCGGCGCCGACGACGGCACCGCCGGCGAGGTGGATGTGGAGGTTGGGTTGTCCAAGGTGAGGCACAAGGGGGACGACGTGGCAGCCTTAGAGTCAGGTGCAAGAAGAGGAAGCTGCTGCTCCATGGGTGTACTTATCTCCAAGCTAATCACAATATCCCTAATTATCTACTAGTGAGGGGGATTAAAGGGGGCAAGGAGGGGAAGAAGGGGCACTAATCTAGTCGTCTATAGGATTGTCTTCCAATCCTGGATCGGAGTGTGTGTGAGAGAGAAGGGGAGAGAGAGGAGAGAGAGAGAGAGAGATAGAGAGAGAGGGTGTGGTTTGAACTTAAAATCTAGATACAGTGGTCGGCCAGTAATGCAGATGAGAAAAGGGGGCCAATAATGGAAGGGAACAATAGTTGTTGTGGAGTAGGGAATTGCTGTTCCTGAAGGGAAAAAAATATTATTTCTTCTGTCCCACAACTGAAATCCATCCCCACCCTAATATATTAGTATATTACTTTCTGTCGTACAAAAAAATTTGAAATTATAGCATTTGAAAGAGAAATTAGTACGAATGAAAATGGCTTGGATGTCTCTCGTTAAATGAGGAGTTGTAGAGAGCGGGGGTAGTTTAGCGTAGGGCTGTCAACGAGCCGAGCCTATAAAATATTCGAGCTTTCAGACGGGCTCGGTTCGAGCTCGACTATCGAGCTTGATTTTTAAATAGAACAATATATATTTTAAGAATAATTTTTTGAAAAATAGTTAATTTCTAGTTCATCATATTAATAGAAGAAGAAAAAAAATAAAATAAATATATAACGTCAATACAAGGTATAGAAATAACATATTTAATATAATAATTTATTAAATAACAACAAAAACCATATATTACTAGAATCGTTGAAAACTCAAGCTCAGCTCGAAGAAGCTCACGAGCCTTGGGAGAGGCTCGGGCTCGGCTCGTTTGGAGCTCAAGCCGAGCTCGAGCAACTTGTGCGTCTCGAGCTTTTTTGACAGCCCTAGTTTAGGGTGCAAGATAAAAGAAATTTCAATGATGAGTGATTTGAGAAATAAATAGTACTCTATAATTACAATCTTTGTGAGATAAAATTTAAGTGTTAGGATTGTGCAGCTCTGGGAATAGAGGGAGCACAATTTTTGTTGTAGTTTCTACTATTAATTAAATTAAACATGCAGATTTTTCCTTGCAGTACTCTGCGGAGCTAGCTACTACTAAAATAGAATTATATATGATATGTAACTCTAGCTTATGTTTACATAATTACATCTATTTTTCTATTACTGTTGCTTACGTTTCCATATATTAATTTGTATTTTGTATGCGATTATATAAAATAAATACAATTGTTTAATTAGCATATAACAATTTTTTATGTTTTTATGAACACAATTTTATTTTATATATAACTATGAGATTAGTCTACACCGTTATAATCTGGGTTTACCACAATCCAAATGGTCCTTAGGAGCAAACATGATAACTCTTTTTCGACCACTCTTAGTAATATAATATATATATAATTTATACATTTATTCAAAAAAATTTATGCACTTAATTATCTTGTGATGACATTATTGTATAATAATATTTAGGCTTATATGTATTCATTATTTTATTTTCTTGGATGTGAGGTTTCACTCGAAGAACATGTACTCCTCTATCGAGAAAAGACAATGTCTGGGATAAATGTGGATATGCATATGGCTATACATTCATCCTTAAAAGCTGCCCTTTTTTTCCTCAGAGGGAGTATATCCCAAATTAGTGTCTTTTAAGTGCAAACCATGCACTGCACTGAATTAATCAACAGAGAATATAAACAAGCATTCAAGAACCTTTTTTAAGGAAGTATTCAAGAACCTGACAACCCAATAGATTTTAGCCGCCTGTAGAAATTATGCAACATTTCCACACGCCTTTGGTTAGAGGCAGTGCATGGATTCAACCCCTTATAATTTCAAGAACCTAAAAACAGTTTTTACAGGGGACTACATTATAAGTGATTAAGCCCATTGCCTCTAACCAAAGGCATGCAGGAATGCTGCATAATTTTTATAGGTGGCTAAAATCCATTGCTAGTAGATATTTAGGTTGTGCGGCTAAAATCGGTGACTGGATAATTTCCACGCGTGCACCTGTGTTTTAGTGCATATGGGCTTAGGTTGCATTCTGGAGAGGTGTTTCATGCCTTAATAACACCTGTGTTTCATATTCTAAACAATCATGTGTACCAGCCGGATAGATATGCAAGAGTGTTCGTGTGGTGTGACGAAAGTGTGATGTGTGTGTATCTGTGTGAGCTTTGGTCATCGGAACTATAATTATTTATGAAAAAACAGAAGCGAAAATCCATTTTTATCGCGTAATTTATATTTTTGTGGTTAAGAATTTCTGTATGTTTTTCTTTGTTTGCAACGTACAGTATACGGATCGAGACATGTTTTGTACATTGAAAGCGGTGCTGCTGGTACGCACGGTCACGTTAATTCCCTTACTGTCACTAGAAACAGCAGGACTAAATCAGATAATATTAAGAAATTAGTAACATACATCAGATGAGTAGTCATATAACATCACGTCAAAAAGAAAGAAAAAGGTTAGTGGGCACACAGACGAGACAGGTTAATTAGTTCGATCTGATATCCTTGTACCATCGAAGAAAGGACGGTGCATGTGAATATTTTTTGTTGGCGTACGTTCATTAATTAATTAATTTTTATATTCTGTCCTAAATTTATATATTATATAAATTTGCCGTACGCTATATTTTATCAATTTCTTTCTTGGGCCAACAATCAGTTAACAGAGCGACCAAGCTAATTAATCGCACTGCATGCATTTATGCGATAGTTTCGATCGATTAATTGAACGGTTGGGCCATTCTGACCGGTCGCCAATCACACGAGAGCTTGGATTTATTAAAGTTAGGACAGAACTGAAATATTTGGTCGATCGAGATCGATCGACATGGCCATTTGATCACATCTCATTTCCGTGCATCTTGCGGCCTTAATTATCTGGAGTTTCTGTCTGCACGTCGGACTCAATGTGCAGTGTAATGTCGTGCTCTATGCCGTAATTGTGGAACAAGGAAATTAAGAATTGTGTCGGTACAAGATATTTTTTTTTCAAATCGTTTTCCTACTGTTTTCAGGCGATCAAGATGCTATATCACCTTTACAATACAGTACATATCTTTTCTGATTTCCTTATGGGAGGCTTATCCGATCCATGTAGGTTAATTTGGCCCCATAGATAAATATCCCAGTAGTGATTTTTCTTAAATGACAGCAGTGAAAAAGGCAGAAAAAGAGTACTTGGTCTAATTAAATATCCATAGGGCCGGGGTTTATAAATTGGTCGTGGTCCTCTATGTCCTAAGCATGTGTGTTCAAAAGGAGACAACACTTTCGGATTGCTGTGTGTCCATATGAATATATTACTTCAAACCGGGAGAGTTTCGTCTCAACTATATATACAAGCGCAGAAGCCCGAAGGATAATTAGAGGGATTATATGCAAGATTGTTAATATCCCGATCCATATCCTAGTATCTTACAATAGTATGATCCTACGAAACCGAAATGATACCAATCCTACCTAGTATTCTAATTTTCGTAGTATCTCGATCTTACTTTTATTTTCACATCATCCTAATAAATCTTAGATAGTATCCCGATACTACGATCCCTACAATCATATTCCCCCCGTCTAAAAAATAAGAGATTTTGGTGAATGTGACACATCATAGTACAATAAATATGAACATATTCTCGGTCCAGATTCATTGTACTAGGATGTGTCGCATCCACCCTAAATCCATTATATTTTGTAACGGAAGGAGTAACAAATATTATTTAAAATAAGGTGGATTGAAAATAATATGGATAAATCTGCTCAAGTTTACTAAAAACCAATTAAATTTATCAAAATCAATATTATATGCTTTAATTTATACAACATATTACTCCGTATATATTTTATATAAAAATATGTACTTTCCAAAATATGATACGATGATAATACAAATCGAAAAACGATCATACGTAGTATCTCGATACTGATTACCTTGATTATATGCATGAAGATATTAAATAGAAAACAAAACACAGTGGATCACAATATCACAAGGATGCAGCAATGGACGTACAATATTTGTCCACTTCACTGTGAGTAAATTTCAAAATAAAAACATAGTTTGATTTTTTTAAAAAAACTATGAGTAAAATGGTTCTATCATATTCAACCATTTGTAAAATAATTGGATGAAGTAAACGAATCTCAGACGCCTATTACATCCTACAGCAGTTTAATTTCGGGTTTCTATTGTTTTAAACTATATTTTTCCCATGCATAGAGCTACTTAAGATACATGACGCTTTTCATCAGCAAAAACACACAACCATTTAGAGCATCTTCAACAGCCTCTCTAATTGCCTCTCCAAATTAAAATTTAACAACTCTAGCAAAAAAATATATGCTCCAATAGCCTCTCCAACCGGATAGCCAAGCCATCCAGCTGGCCAAATCTCTCCACTCCCTGGCCAAATTTGGCCATCCAAACTCACTAGCCAACGTGGGCCCCACAACTCTATCCCCCTCTCTCTCCCATCAAAAGGTTCCAGTCGAATCCACCACGAGTCCACGACGGCGGTGGCGGCGGCACGGCGAGGACAAGAGCGGGAGGGCACACCGACGGCACGGCAGTGGCACGGCGAGTGCGGGACGGCACGGTGGTGGGTGCCGGCCTCCTACCACCGCCTCTGCCCAGCATCAACCTGTGGAAGGACGAGATGGGGGCGAGGATGGAGGGAGTGGCGGTGGAGGCGTTGCTCGACGGCGAGGTCGGTGGCGGTGGCGGTGTTGCTCGATGGCGAGTTCGGCTAGAGCGGCACTGGCAGGAGGAGCCCGAGCGGCGGCGATGGGCGGATGGGGATGGAGCCCGAGCTCGGCCTGAGCGGCGGCGGATGGGGACGTGGCCCAAGCGGCGGCGGCAGTGAGGGAGGAGCGAGGGAGGCCGGCGAGGAGCGGATCCACACGCTGTAGCCCGCTGGCTCAGTGCCGTCGCCACTCGCTACTGTCCCCCGGCCCGCCTCCCGCGTCCGCTGTCGCCTTCGCACCCACGAGTCGCCGCCGCCATCCGCCATCACCTCGCGCGGCCTGCCTTCCATGAGTTGCCGTCGCCGTCGACTTCCGCCGTCGGCCCGTCGCTGCGTGACTGCATCCGAGGTAGAGGGGATGAACAAGGGAGATGTATGGGGGATTCGGGTGGAAGAAGGGTAGAAGAGACTGACATATGGGTCTTATTTGTCATAGACTTATAATGGAGATAGTAGATGGAGAGGCTGTTGGAGTAAACACGAGTTTGACTAGCTAAATTAGATGGAGAGTTGGGCAAATAGACAGTTGGAGAGTTAGATTTGGAGAGCCTGTTGAAAATGCTCTTAGCGGTACAAACTAGAGCTAACATCCTAGAGCCTGCTCGAATTTAGGCTGTGTTCTTATCCCTTCTTTTCCTACTCTCACCTCTCTTCTTCGTGCGCATATTTTTTAAACTGCTAACGGTGTGCTTTTTATGCAAAGGTTTTCTATAGGAAAATTGCTTAAAAAATCTCAATTTTTTTAGACTAATACTTAACTAATCACACGTTAATTTGATGTACAACACTGTTTTTCGTACGAGAAGTCTAAGATGGTGTTTAGATCCAGGAACTTAACTTTAGTCTCTGTATTTAGACACTAATTTAGAGTATTAAATATAGACTACTTACAAAACTAATTACATAAATGAAAGCTAATTTACGAGATAAATTCTTTAAACCTAATTAACCCATAATTAGAGAATGTTTACTGTAGCATCACATATGTTAATCATGGATTAATTAGGCTTAATAGATTCGTTGCGCAAATTAGTCTAAGATTATGGATGCGTTTTTATTAATAGTCTACGTTTAATATTTATAATTAGTGTCAAACATCCGATGTGATAGGGACTTAAAAGTTTTAGTCTCATCTAGACAGGGTTTAACTCCACCTTCCGAACTCAGTCTAGAAGTAGGAGAAACACAGAAGAAGGGGGATACAAGACATATACAAACAATAGTACTATACGGACAAAGGGAGCAAATGTTGCATGCATGTGTCGCCCATAGGCTCTCAGAAGCGGAGGCCCTACTCATCCATCATCATTTGAATCTGATGTACAGGGAGAGTACTGAGAGAGAGACGCTTCAGACATGGTTGTTTAATGCCTAACCGTCTCGGCAACCTAATCAATGGTATTATTGTCAGACTAAGGCCCAAAGATAAGCATGCAGATCACCGAGTACGTATGCTTTTGTCGGAACGTACTCCAATGGTATTATGTCTTTTTTCCTACTTTATTTATATCCCCTTTTTTTCCCTTCTAAAATAGATGCTACCTCTCGTGCAAATAAATGATCTATCTTTTCTGATATGCTATAAACGAAGAGCAAAAAAAATATTTCGTCTACTTAGTTAATTGAATTCATGTCATTGTAAATTTGTCTATTCTTAAAAATATCATTATAATTCGTCTATTTTTAACCGCACCATTGGAATTTTACAAAATTAAGACTGTGCAACTGCCGTCACGTTTTCCATCTATCTCCTTCCTTTTCTATTGTCTTCTTTCTCCCATCTTAACTGAACCGATGCAGCCCTGCGTTAGGTGCCAAGTTCCGTCGGATGATAAGTAAAAACCTCGGTAAAGAGGGTGGCGGTGCGCCGAGAGTAGTTTTATTGATCGAGAGATATCTTACAACGACTCCGGGTGTACATATTTATACCCATGGGGAGATACTAGTCCTTGTAGGATAAGAAAGAAACTTTCCTAAAGATAAAAGAAAAACATAAAGTCCTTATCGGACACTAAACACACTTTCCTAAAGATAAAAGAAAATTAACAAACTATTCCTAATTAATAGATACACTTGCCATGCCGCATCCTCCTTGAACTTGGACTCTTCTAGATAAATTTCCTTTAATTGATCCGACTCCACCAAGAACACAACTGCTGGCGATTTGACGACTCCCATCGGCCGATTCCAAGACTCTGAAGCCGATACTGACTCTAGATCGATGATTACTTTGGGCTTACCAAATTCTGGCGTTAACAACGTGGCGGCCTCCCCTCCGCCAGATCCAGTGGGAGGGGAGGCGGCAGTCGAGTGGTGGCGGCTGGGGCAGCGTCGTCAGCGGGCGGCAGGAGCCCTCCTCCTTCTCTCCCCCATCTGCGGGCTGTGGCATTTTTCTAGATTTTGTGAACGATTTTGTGAATGATTTGTAGATTTGGGGATGATTTTGTGTATGATTTGTATATTGTATATGATTTTGTTGTGGATGATTTGTGGGGATTTGGGGTGAAAATTAATTGATGGATGCAGTACAAAACAATGAAAGAAAAAGAAAAAAAATTAGTAGCAACCGGGACTAAAGATGGTACCTGGCGCTACCATCTTTAGTCCCGGTTGATGTTACACCTGGCCTAGAGGGGGTCTAGGCATCTTTAGATGGGTATCTTTAATCCCGGATTCGTGGCTCCAGTTGTATAACCGAAACTAGAGAGGGTTACAAACTGGTGATAAAAACCACTTCTCGAGCAATGAGGATAAACAATTAGTACTACAACATAAGTAATTTTTATCACGGATTATGATGTACGCACTTTAGTCAATCAGGTGCTTGGGGAGCCGAGGGAAATACATCATTAACCTTAGTATTTGTTAGATAACCTAGAAAAATATAATTATATTAGAATGGAGGTTGTATTAGCTAGGAGTAAGAGGTAGAAAAATATCGTCAATATGGATTTGCTTCGATCAATTAACTCGAGCGACGAACTTGATCATTCTGACGTTAAAAGGATGAATTTCAAATGACATGCAGTAGATTCGGCAGATTAATTTTTTTTCGTGTTAGGGGTGCAAGCCGGAAGGAGTAGGTGTAAGTAGGGTAGGGATGGCCGCGATGAGGAGGGCCGGGGCGTTAAATTTAGAGGTAGGGATGATGGTTGAGGCATCGGCATTGAGGGAGGAGGAACAGGAGTAAGAGGTTGCATATATACTTGGTGTCAATCAGTCATTGTCGGGTGGGTGGTGGCCGGCCGGCGCCTAGCTGGTCGATCGACAGGGACGATCCATGATATATGTGTGTTGATCCATGATAGACGATCGATCGACAAATGGGTGGAGTTTGTATTGGGTCCATGTGTAGAGATCGAGATCCAAAGCAAAGAGAGCAAGAAAGCCATATATAGGGGGGAGAAACCCGCAGAACACGTCGATTGGATCCATCAATCAATCAGCGGATGGAAGCACACTTGAGTACAGTGGCACCTGTGATAGACGTACGGGACCAATGTATATATATCTTGGGACATAGTAATAATCACATAATACCTCCGTCTCCGGCCGGCCGTGTGCATGGCGATGGCGGCGTCTCGATGGATGGATGGATCGATCTGTGGGCGCGGAGGCTAGCTGCAGGCTGGTCCAGTCCAGTAGTGGATTAATACTACTCCATCCGTTTCAAAATGTTTGACATCGTTGACTTTTTAATACGTGTTTGATCATTCGTCTTATTTAAAAAAATTAAGTAATTATTTATTCTTTTTATATTATTTGATTCGTTGTTAAATATATTTTCATGTGCACATATAGTTTTATATATTTCACAAATTTTTTTTAATAAGACGAACGGTCAAATATGTACTAAAATGTTAACGATGTCAGATAATTTGAAACGGAGGGAGTATATATTCTTTGGGGGCAAAAGGGCGCGAGATGCGAGTGCCTGGGACCTGAGCGGAGACGAGCGCGCGATTCGCGGGTGCTGCCTGCTGCTGCTCATCTCGATCTATCATCTCTCGGCTTCCTTAGGGCTAGCTAGCTAGCTCGCTCGCTCCGTCGTCATTGCTGGTCACTTCAGTGTTTGGCACGTGATCATCAGCACAAGCAGCACATGGTAGTGTCAAGTATGACCTTAAAGGCCTTGTTCGGTTTAGAGGGGATTGAAGAGAATTATAGAAAATTAAGGAGGAATAATTCCACACCATAATAGTTGTGGAAATAAATCCCCTCGAATCCCTCCCTCACAGGGATTAATCGAACAAGGTCTAAGGGTGGAGGGGCTCGCGGAGTCCTCACTACTACGCTCTGATCATGAGATCACTCCACTAAACCATAGAAAATAGAGGTTAAAGTTTTGTCTTGTTTCTTCAGCTCCACTGTTATTTCTTCCTAAATATCTGCCAGGGCGTACTCCTAATTAGTAGTGGATCGACTAGACGACAACGTTCCTAATTAATCTACCCCTCCATGATAAAATGAGAAAAAAAAATCAACAATACTTCTGTTTTTAACGTTTTAAAATCTAATTTTAAAAATAAACTACAATTAAAAAACCCAATCAAATTTAACAAAATTAAGTTTTGTGTGCTGCCCATAAACCAACAAGGAAACAACTAACACCCCACCTATATTTTAGGATCGAGAGAGCAACAATTCGATGAAGTTCTTCTTGAGCTTTAATTTGATTCAAGTTGTGCAAAAGATACATAAATACCTGATTATTAGCTGATGAGCTAACTTAGACTACTACTCCCTTTGTTTCATATTATAATTCGTTTTGATTTTTTTTCTAGTCAAATATTTTATAAATTTGATTAAGTTCGCAGTAACATTTTCAATACAAAACAATCAAAATATATTCAGTTCTATTTAATGATACTAGTTTAGTGTGATAGTAGATGTTACTAAATTTTTCTAAAACTAAAAAAAATGTAACTAGAAAAAAATAAAAAAAAACTAAAGCAGCTTATAATATGAAACGGATGAGGGAGTACATAGGAGTTAAGGGCATGCACGTTGTACGTTGCGTACGTCTACGTAGACATGTAGTAATAATTGGATATACTCCAACTACGTAGTATTACAACATAGGAATACTATGCAGGTGCCTTTTACACATTAAGGTCCCGTTGATTCAAAGAAAATTCATAGGAATTTTAGAGGATTTCATTACCATAGTAATTTTTTCTACAAAGCCCTTTGAATCAAAGAAATGATTCCTATAGAATCCTATGAAATTCCTATGGAATGCCTATTCCCATACAAGTTTTGGAGGAAATTTAATAGGAGGTAGAACCTCATAAAAAAATCCTTTGAGTATTTATCGCTTCTTAAATTCATGTGTTTTTTCTGTGGTCCAATCAAACGCTTATTCCTACGTTTTTTCTGTGTTTTGCAATCATCTGTTTTACACTTACATTCATGTTAGAATCCTATGTTTTTCCTATTTCTCTGTTTTTTTATTCCTGTGATTAAAAGGGGCCTTAACTGGCTGTTTTGTTGCAGAGGTGGGGCCTCAACCTTTTACAAACTGGCTGTGATCGATGCCTTGTTGGCTCACCTTGCAATGGTTCTCTCCATCTTTTTGTGTGTGTGGAAAAAGGATGGACGTACGTACTACCCCCGCCCCCACACACCATTAATGACCCGGCGATCGACAGCTACTGTAGAGGCATCACATGCATCGCTCAGTGCGAGTGAGCGGGGCCGCGACATTCCACGGTTGTTCAGTGTGGTCGGGGCTTTTCCCAGATTTTTTTTGTTTATATATCCCCCTCAACGATAAAAAAAAAAAGAAGTGGTGCAAATTACAAAATATTGTGTGTTGATAAACACAGGGCAGTACGAGTTGAACATTTCAATAGCTATATATATTCAACACTGTTTGTGTATAGTGTTGTTGAAATTATGTACTGTCGCCTTTCTGTTTCTTTACCGATAATAAGTCAGTTGTGTGCCGCGTTGAGAAATATAAAAAGAAAAAAAAAATAAAGAATACGAAATAAACGGTCCACGTAAGAGGAAATTTGAGATGGAATAAAATTCAGAATAAAAATAAATTAACTAGCAGTTCAATTCCAAATACAGTTTCTAAACTCAAATGCCCAACATAATTGAGAAGAAAATAGAAATATAATAATAATAATAAAAAGAATAGATGTAAAAATTGTAACAAGAGATTAATTGAAATTCAAAATAAAATAATATAAAACTAGAAATTTGATTTAAATAAGAATTCCTAACTTAAATAACTACATTACTGAAATCAAGAAAAAAATAGTAACAAAAAGTCCATACACTATTACGTAACTCCACATCTATGACGTCCTATTAGTATCGGTTAGACAAAAACTAACATTGATAAGGGTTTCCGGCCTCTACACCCATCTATGCACGGGAAAAGAAGCATCGCAATCATGACCCCACATCAGCGCGGGTTTAATTTATTATATGAACCGACTATATACTTCGTTGTTGATTATTTATGCAAACTGACACACTAAAACAATGTTTTTGAGAGGAACCAGCACCAATGACTTAGCCCGAGCTGAGCTAAGTTGTTTGACTCACTTGCGATGACGATGGGCAGGAGAAGTGGCGGTCTCTAGCAGGCAACACCTCCTCATCCCCCTCCGTTAGAGGTCACCAGATCCATGAGCTCGACGGCGGAGGCCACCAGATCCCCTTTCCGTGTTTTGGTGATTGATTCGCGGTGAACTTTTTTTTTTGCAAGTTTTATGATTTGGTGATTAATTCGTCCATGAATATTCGATTTGGTTATTGATTAATATGTGTTTTAGTGATTGATTCATCCATGAATTTAGCTACGTAGTTCTGTGTTTTGCTTTGTGGGCTTGGGGTTCAAACTTTTTTAGGGGGTGGGGGGGGGGGGTGGGGTGGGGGTTGTGGACGTGAATTAGTGCTCTAAAAAACCGGCACTTATAATCTAATGGTGTCTATAGGGGTAGTGCTGGTTGGGAAAGGCATCAAACACATATTGATGGGCTTTCCCATCCAGGGGCTTAGCAGTGATCTAATTAATTAAAATGCAATACAATATTGATTTGTAGAATCTTTTTAATAAATCTAAGTTGTGCAAATGCGCAGGGCACCACCCTAGCTAGCTCCTAATCAATATACTCACTCTGTCCCAAAATATAAGAGATTTTGGAGGAATGTGTTTTGTATTAGTATATGATGTGTAACATTCATCTAAAATCCTTTATATTTTGGAATAGATTGTGTAATAGTTAATGGGGTTGAAATTAAGTCATCGCAATCGCCATCCTTCCCAAAAAAAAGAAAAGAAAAAAGAAAACGAGAGTATGCGATATCAATCAGTCACAACTCACAGGAATGATGCACCCCCTCTCCTGTAGCCAGCGCGCGCGACAGCAGCCGCGCGCAAAAGAGCCTACCAGCGACGCGCCACCCGCCGCGCCATCCGTACGCACGCCCCCGGGCCGCGGCCGGCAGGAACATTCGCGCCCCGGCCTCGCGCACGTACGCGTCGCGCCGTGTCCCAGCAAAAAAGGAGGAGAGATCGATCGATCGATCGAGGAGTTGGCTAACGCTAGCTGTTGCCTTCCACCCGCCGCAGCGCGCGCCCGGTCCAACGTACGACGACCCGGGCCCCGGCCGGCCAGCTAGCCAGGCGATCGATCGATGTAGCTAGCTAGCTTCCTTCAGCCTGCAGCTTCCTTCTTCCTCCTCACATTCCCTTCCAATTAACGTGTGAGTACGACGGGCACTGTTTCATCTTTGTTGGCTGTGTGTACGTACAGTACTGGTTCCGGTGCACCGTCCCTTTTTTTCAACAGCGCGAATTCGAACCCTGAGACGATCGACCGACCTAGTTGGAGCAAGCTAGCTAGGTTTAGCACGTACGGTGGCAACACCAAATCCGGATTTCGTAAGGAGAGGCGAAAGTTTCAGTTTCTCATTAGGTCATCCAAGAGATAAGGTTTGTTGGAGCCCAAGGATTGTCTGTGAAACACGACCATACATCATGCATATAGGCAAAAGGAGATCTTTTTTTTAGGATAGCCTATTTGACATGTCAAAAAAAATCTTGCGAATATTGTACCGTTAGATCGCTTTTAGATTCATGTTGTACCTCCTAACCTTTACACCTCGTCTACTCCCTGATCCTCATTGTACCAGCACCACCGCTTCTCCACCGTCCGATCTATATACTCCTTCCTGATGAGGACGTCACTAGCTCGGATATGATTATGGTTATTTTATGTATTCATCGATCAATGGTACACGCTTTCTATGTGTGATTTACGTGTTATATATTTAAACAACACTGCGAGTTTTGTGTATTTTCATTTGTAGAGGTACTTGCTTAGGTAAAGGGAAATATATCGAGAGAAAGGAATACATGTATAATCAAAAAAATTGATTGGGACCAAACCAAGGCCTTCCCTACTCCAACATTACCACGTTACTTTTTGTCCATAGAACCCAGAGATGAAGTATTGCACGTTTTGGATTAAGTTTGGCCTCCTGACAGTATCAACTTCAAATGAATCTAGCCGTGGATCTAGAAAGAATCTCGGGGCCCATAATTACTTGTTGGAAAGCTTATGGAGTCTACTTTTATATGATTTTAGTTCCATGTCAAATTAATTTTTCTATCGAGCTATCGGGAATCTGTAAAATAAGCCACATACATCATCAGTCTAAGTATGATTTGAGCCTTATGCCTTGTAATTGTATTGTGGACTAAGCTCAAGAGGTGGACGCCCTAAGGCCAACCATAGAATATCTCTAATTATATTTATTCAGTAGCCGTCATAATTTAGAGTTGGGGTTTGCTAGATTACTTCAGGCCATTTCAATTCGTCGACCCCAATTTCGAGTGCTTAATCATTCATCTGCAATTGAGTAACATCTATCTTGTTTTTGCTTGTATTTTTTGATCCGTATGGAGGGATTAACTTTTTCGGCTAGTCAATCAGTTAAATGGTGGGTTAAATGATAATTGGTCAAATGTGTGGCATTGTGAAACTATAAGACCATAATGCCTGAGCTAATGTGGCATGTGTTGAAAATTATGTGTGGTTTCGTGAATCTTAAACTATAACATCTATGGTTTTATAAAATTTACTGTAAAAAAAATTTTGGGGCCTAACAAAATTCGTGAACACAAAAAATCACTCTAGCATATTTTCGAGAGGGGGACTACTTTACTGTTTACGTCTTTGTTTTAGTTTTGGGGTTACAAGACATTACGGTATGTTTTGGGTGTGTAAAGGTAGAATTTGGATCCTTAGCTTGACTTAAGTAAAGCCAAAGGTGTAGTATAATATACCGTGATTTTAGGAGGTCTTATAGTCTGATTGGTATCGAGCAGATGAGATCGATATTTACTATTGTACAGTATTTGCAGTGAAACAGTGAATTGGCACAATAATGATACTACCTCCATATTTTAATGTATGACGCCGTTGACTTCTTTTCAACGTTTGACCATTCGTCTTATTTTAAAAAAATATGTAATTATCATTTATTTTATTATGACTTGATTTGTCATCAAATATTCTTTAAGCATGACATAAATATTTTCATATTTGCACAAAAATTTTAAATAAAACGAATGCTTAAACGTTGGTCGAAAAGTCAACGGTGTCGTATATTAAAATACGGAGGGAGTACTGTATACTGTTGCCGTATCTTAACTGTGGCAACTGCAAACCATAGTAGCATACTATGCTCCATTCAGTCTTTCACGGTGTGTGTCCTTGTATTTATATTCTTAAAGTCAGATGATCTACTTCGGTGTTCTGTTGACATACGCAGATATTTTGCAGCAGATGGAGTGGATATTATTGCATAGCTGTTGGGGTTTTTACTATGTTAGGGCGGCCATTAGAGTAAAACTTGAGCGATTTATTAATCATCACCAAGCAGGCAAATCTAGCTAGGGAAATATATTCTTCCATCTTGGACAAACCGTTTCTTGTTGTATGAAA
Source organism: Oryza glaberrima (assembly GCF_000147395.1). NCBI lineage: Eukaryota > Viridiplantae > Streptophyta > Magnoliopsida > Poales > Poaceae > Oryza > Oryza glaberrima. The sequence continues at coordinate 26,118,893 of NC_068328.1, forward strand.
TAGGGGAGTGAAATGCTTCCTCCGACCTAAAATGTATAACGCGCGTTGACATTTCGCACAACGTTGGACTATCGTTTATACAAAAAAATATAATCTAAAAATATAAAAAATATCATTTATTTTATCATGATTTGTTTTGTCATCAAAGAAACTATAATCTTGACTCACACTTTTACATATTTATACTAAAATTTTAATAAAACAAATGGTCAAATATTATACGAAAAGTCGAAAATCCAATAGCGCCATGGTACGAAGGAAATATATACGACTCATGACTTTGTTGGTAACTGCCTCCTTTTTTAATATATGACGCGATCGTCTTTTTATTATTCGTCTTATAGGAAATTTCAATTAAATATGTTTTCTTTTGTTGTAGCTTAATTTATCACTAAAGGAGATTTAAGCAATACTTATATTTTTAAGAGTTGCATATTTTTTATTAATAAGGCTAACGATGAATTTTATAACAAAAAGTACTACCTCCGTTCCAAAATATAGCAAATTTTAGCTATGAATTTGGACACACAGAATACTTGTATTTTGGGACGGAGGGAGTACGATAGTACGACTGTTTTTGGCTTATGTGATTAGAGCAGGTACAATAGTAGATTATAAGCCAGCTATAAATATATTTTAAAGAGATAAAAGAAGAGAGAAGACTATAAACATATTTTAAAGAGATAAAAAGAAGAGAGAGAGAAGAGCAGCTGGCTACAGATCTGTAGCCAGCTGCAGCATAGACTCCAAGACGTAATGTGTGTATGACAGGTGGGACCATATATTAATAGTATGGTAAGCAACTAATGTATGAATTGGCTATTACATTGGTTATAGATGATTTGGAGGTAGTAGTTGGCTCTACAATTATTAAACTTGCTCTTATTAAAAAAGATCCTCTGCTAGCGAAACTGTGCGCAGGGACGGAGCCCAATGGGGGTGGAGGAACGATGTGCAACGGGCCTAGTTTGTGCAGCTCGGCCTAATGGCCCAGAAAATCAGGCGAGACGGAGACGCGGCCGAGGCCCATCAGGCGCTCCGAAACATGGCCTGTGTACGAGACCACGAGCCTGGTCGCCTTGTGGTTCAGAAAGGCCATCGCAGAATCGCACGCACTCGCGATATTCATTCACAAAAACGTTGGTCGTGTCGTGTGAAACAATTCGCCGTAGATCGACGAACAATTCAATACGGCACAACGCACAACCGCATGAAGAAAGAGGGAGAGAGAGAGAGAGAATGCGCGAGACGCTCGTTTCAAAAAATTAAGAAAAAAAAGGGAGAGAATGCGAGAGACGCAGCACGGCGTCAGCGATGAGTGGCATGGTGGGATCCTCTGAGGCCTCGTATTTCTATCTGCTTAACTGGCCCGTTTGAAACTGATTAAAACATATACCTTCGTTTCTCTTTTCTTTTCCAGTTCCTGTATTCAGACCTTGTTCTGTTTTCGCTTTCTCCCAAAAGCCGGGCAATCAATTACCTGTTATAAAAAAAAACCTTCGCTTTCGTTAGCGCGTTTTGAAAACTATTTATTAATATTACACACTCTTTCCCATAATATAAGAATACAGTACTACATAGGACACACCATGTTATTACGAATTATATCCAGATTCGTAGTACTATTTGCTCTAAAATATTCTGTAACAACGGAAGTAGTGTGCATATTTCGTGTGAAAATTTTAAATCGAATTTTCTCTATAATATCAGATAAATCTATTTTTCCGTTTGAAAATAAACTAAAACTCAGCAATATCAGACGGGGCCTATATCGGAAACAACAGGTTTTTTCTTTGTGTTTGTGTGACTTGTACGTGTCAGCCAGCCACACAGATGTCTTGGTCCAAGAATGGTTTCACTGGATCCGGGATTCGTACGTTCCTCTCGAAGCAAAACCGCGAACAAAAAATAAAAAATAAAAAAAATAATAAAAGTTGTCAACTGCACCGAGCGAGTTGGGGGGAGAAAAGAATGGCTGCGCCTGCGTGGCATCTTCTTCTATAAATAGCTCTCCAACACCAAAATCTCTTTGCCATCCCAACCATTGCAAATTTGCAATCAAATTTGGAGTATCAAATAGGATTCAAAGAGAGGAATCGAGCGAGCTTCCAAAGAGGAGAGAAATCGATCGATCGAAACCGTAGCAGGATCAGGATGTGCCGGCAGGTGAAGTGCGAGACGTGCGGCAAGTCGACGTGGGCAGGGTGCGGCCGCCACGTGGCGTCGGTGCACAGCCAGATCGCCGACGGCCAGCACTGCGCCTGCCGCGCCTGGCCGGGCGTCGCCACCGCCGCCGGCGAGAAGGACCTCGCTGTCACCGCCGCAGCAGCAGCGGCGGAGACGGCCGGCGGGAAGACGACCTCTGCCGCCGCCGGGGAGCGTTCGTCTTCCGCCTAATTAATCAAGCAACATATATGTACGAGGACGAATAATTAATGACGTGTGCTGCTGGCACGTTGTTTGGTTTGGCTTGTCCGTGTATACTTTTGATTTTTTATTAACCTGTGAACGGTGATGTATTTTCGTTTTCGATCAGTTGGGAGTAATATTATTTGTATGGAAGTTTGTTAATTTGTTCATCGATTCGCCGATGTATATAACCAATTCCTCCAACAACCTTGACGGTTGACCAGCTTTTCTTGGTTCTTTTTTCTCTTTGTAGCGCGCGGGCCGGCCAGCCGTCTGGCGGCCCACGAGGAATCATACGGGCCGAGCTGCGCGACGGTCATAACATGGCCGCCGCTAACTGAAGGCTGCTATGCTAATGCAAGGGCTTTTATCTTATCAACCTATTTTTAATCAAATATTGCATTATCAAAAGAGGAAACTCTAATCTTAAATTATATTTTTTTATATTTATACTATTTTTTAAAAATAAATGAACGGTCAAACGTTATGAAAACATCAACGGCGTCACGTATAAAAATATGGAGGTCGTATAACTTTTGTGTACATGTGGAGTTGTGAACTTTGCTTTTTTTTTATTTATTTAATAACAGTACAGTTTCGTTCTATTCCAAAATTTGAAGCCAACGCTTACAAAATTATATACATAACACATTCTAATATTTTTCATTACTAAAAAAAGATCTACCTAAACAGTCAAAATAGTTTTACGCAGACGGTCACGGCTACATCACAACAACTACTTGTAGCGGGCATCGTAACTGTTTGTGAAAATAATTTTCATAGGCAGTCTCCTTAAGAGGTCGCTTGCAAAAATCGGTATTTCCAAGCGGGTATATTAAGACACCTGACTGTGTAACAATTATTACTAGCATTAGTCAAGCAAATTATTGTCATTTTATATTAATCTATATTGTCATTTTTCTTCAAATTTTGTTATAACTATTTAGATGACATGCAAATAACGAGGGATGTCCCCTTGAGTGATAAAAATTAACATAAAAAAATAACTCTATTATTACTAGCGGACCTTTCAAGTAACAACATGGAAAAATTAATTTTCGCTGACGTTTTGTGAGGAATATGTCCAATACATTTTTACAAGCATTTGTTTTTTTTCAATCTGCCAGTAAAAATAAAAAGTTGGTGCCATAAAAAACAAAAGTTTTTTAAGTAGTGTATATGGTGATAACAATATGATCCATGGACCAGAACATAACTTTTACCACGTGGGAGCACTGGTGGAGAAACCATCTTTAGTCGGTCGGCCGAAATCCACAATAGTCTCGGTTCCACTAAAAACCGGGATTAAAGATGATCTTTAGTCCCGGTTGGTGGCTACAGCGGGCATATTTGATCTTTAGTCCCGGTTAGTGATGATCTTTAGTCCTGGTTCTAAGCCTGTCAGTCCTTGTCAGGCCCCCCAGAATCTTTAATCCCGGTTGGTGACACCTATCTTTAGTCCCGGTTGGTGGCACCAACCGGGACTAAAGATCCCGGGGATCTTTAATCACGGTTGATAACATCAACCGGGAAGAAATCGCACGCACCAGCCCACGCACAAGAGCATGCGCAGCCTCTCTCTCTCCTTCTCCCATCCTTATCTCCTTTTCTTCTCCTTCCTTATCTCCATCCTCTCCATCCTTCTCCTTCCATCCTCTCCCCTTGCTCTTCTCTCACCCCCTTTCCTCCTTCCCTCCCCCTCCTCCCCTTGCAGAGGCGGCTGGCGGCGGCGGCATGGCGGCCGGGCGTGGGCTGGCGGCGGGATGGCGGCCGGGCGCGGACTGGGCCTGACGGCGGCCGGCCGGTGGTGGCTGGATGGCAGCCGGGCGCGGGCTGGCGGCGGCCAGGCGCGAGATGGAGGATGGCCGGCAGCGGCCCGGCGCGGGCCAGCGGGATGGAGGCCGGTCGCCGGTGGCCTCGCCCTCCCCTCCCCCAGATCCAGCCGGAGGGGAAGCGGCGGGATGGGTGGCCGGCCGGCGGCGGGATGGGAGGCCGGCCGGTGAGTCGATTTTTTTTTATTTTTTTTAATTTGTGGTTTGGATGTTTTGATCTGTGAATGAATCTATGAATCAATATTGTGAATGAATCTGTGATGTTGTGAATGAGTATGTGACTCGATGTTGTCAATGAACCTGTGAATCAATATTGTGAATATATTTGTGATGTTGTGAATGAATATGTGAATGAATATTGTGAATGAATTTGTGATGAATCTGTGAATCGTGTTGTGGAGTTGTGATATGGATTTGGGGTTTGATTTGACGATATGCATACCACTCGATTCGCAAGAAAATAAAAAAGAAAAAAAAAGATCATCTGGTGGACTGCCGCTACCCTCTCTTTAGTCCCGGTTGATAACACCAACCGGGACTAAAAATCCTAGGACTAAAGATAGCGATCTTTAGTTCGGATTGGTAGTCCCAGTTTGAAAACCGGGACTACAGGGGGTCGGGTCATGAACCGGGACTAAAAAGCATTTCTCCACCGGTGGAGTTTTCCCCTAGTGTTAATTAGTACAGCTTTGTAGATAGACACTAACATTATTACTAGCATTAGTCAAGCAAATTATTTAGGAGAATATGCATCTGATCCGCGGCCGCCGCGCGCACCGCGCTCGCGCGCAAAACATGGCGATGGCGCCGCGCCCGCGTCGTACTATACGTGGATCACACGACGTACGTACGTACGTGCGCCATATATACGTGTTCTCGCATCACGGTCCACCACGCGGATGATACGCACTTCGTCCTCCTCCTCCGTCTTCCACCCGGAGCGCGGCGGCGGGAGAGCTGCTGGAAGAAGCGCCGTACCGCGGGTGCATTTGCAAGAACCCGGCGTCCATGGCCGCCGCCGGCTTGGGCTTCCAGTGGCGCTTCCGCTGGTTGATGAACCAGTTGGTGACCTGCTTCTTGTCCAGCCCCGTCGACTCCGCCAGCGCCGCCTTCTCCGCCTCCTGCACAACACATACACGTTACGTACACCATGCCGGCCGGCTAGATCAGTGTATGGAGTACTATCATTTACCTAGCTAGCGCGAGCTCAAGCTAGCAAAAGCAGCTAAGAGCCATGGCGTGGTGTGATATATATACGTACCGATGGGTAGGGCCATCTGTAGTGAAGGTGCCACCATTGGAGGAGCTTGTGGCGAGCGTCACGGGGAAGATGCCCCGTGCTGTTCTTCTTCTTGTTGGAGATCTCCGTCCATAGGCTGTTCAGGTAGCCGCTGTACTTGTTCATGAGGTGCCTCCTCGTCGTCGTCGTCACCTCATTCTCTCCAAATGCGGCGCTCTTCTCCGGCAAGCCGCCGGCGACCTCGTCCTCGTAGTCGTAGATAACGTCTTCGTCTGCAGATGAGATATATATATATACATACGCTTCATCACGACAGATCAATGATATTTTGGATAAGTATATATATCCTCTAGCTGCACTGTGTGTTATTATGAAGGAATATTAATGATGATTTGAGTACATATACTATTGCAATTTGTACACAAGGAGAGAGAGAGAGAGAGAGAGAGAGAGAGAGAGAGAGAGAAAGGTATCTCCATCACCATGATAAAGCAATTAATAATTAATGTCAAATTCCTCTTGAAATTGCATTTCTTTAAAAGCAAAGAAAACAAAAGTAACTTGTACTCTCATATTGATTTTGTGTCATAATCCCTTGATCCTCCATTTTACAAATATATGGCGTAAACTATTTTTTCAGTGTTTCATAATATAAAGTGTGCATTCAATTAACTAGTACCTTTCCCTTCCATAAGTTTATTTATTTTAATCCTTCACCCTTATTAAGATCTCAATTATCTCATTGGGTGCATATAAATTATATTTATTAGGGTTATCCAAAGGTGAAGATAATAATATTTTTTCTTGATCTTTGTGTTAATGGTACTTGTACCTCTTATATTTTGGAATAAGGAAAGTATATAAGTAGCATTTGTAGTGGTGCAAATAAAACTAGCTAGCCAAATTTCAGTTTACAATTAGTAACCCCTCCCTGTTGCTATCTGCAAAACTGTCGCATTAATTAATATATAAATACCCAAACCAATCCAGACATGCCGAACTTAAACTCAATCTTGCACTGTTGCACACCCCCATCCCCATGCATGGATCCATATATAGCAACGTGAGAGCTCATGCGTGCATGAATCAAGCCAATTCTGTAGCTAGCTACCTCCAATATTTAATCATGCATGCGGACATGCAGGGGACAGAGTAATAATCATCGATTATATTAGATGCAGTAATTAATAATGCACAGATTTGGCCGGCAAAGAAAAGGGGTGCTTGAGAGCTAATGCCATGACGTCAAGCACAGTGTTTCTGCTGCTGCAGCTGCAGAGATATAACGATATACTCCACTTTCGCCGTGTTCAGATCCAAAGTTTTTCTTCAAACTTTTAACTTTTCCATCATATCAAAACTTTCCTACACACATAAATTTCCAACTTTTCCATCACATCGTTTTAATTTCACCAAAACTTCGAATTTTAGTGTGAACTAAACACAACCTTTATATGATCCCGCTAGCATATACTTGTATGCATGAACCCATGAGTCCATGACTGGACATGTGATTTGGGTGGACCACGTACGGGTCATGCCAGCAAAATGACAAGCATGCATAATTGCATATGGATGCAAATCAAACTACAATTCAAATACGTATTTTCCTGTCACTCTAAAATCGATGGTTTCACTTGGCGGCTGGCCCCCAAAATATATTTTGCGGTTGGTTTAAGTGTATCTCTCCATAGAGAACGAACAACCATAATCAATTTCTCTTTTTCAGTATGGCCCTGGAAAGTTTTTAAATATGATTTGACAGACGTTCATAGGGCTTCCACATACATTAGCTAATATGAGACGTAAACATGTCAGTCAGCCAGGTCTAAAATCCACTTTTCAGTCATATTGCTTTCTTTTTTAGTAAAAAATAATTTGCAATTATGGAATCCTATCTTAAAGGCCATTCCTTTATTTTTTTAAAATGAATTGAATAGAAATTTCATGAGATGGGAATTTGTATCAAAGAGAGGAAGAAATGTCTTCTCCGCTTGATAATTTTTGGCTGAGGCTCTTTGAAGATTTTGGCGGATTTAGCGGTCAAGAAAATTATGGATTCTTATATGTATAGGGTTTCCTAAAAAATATATATGGTGCAAACATGTAGTAGATTTATCAAATCTAATTAATTGGTTTCTCAATATATATACAATGGGCTCTGAGACAATATAATCTCGATCGCAAAACCAAAACTCAAATTGACTTGATCTTGCACGAGGTAAATTGTTGTTTGTGTCACATTGCTCCTGACCAATTAATTAACACGCACTTTCTCACTTTGCACAATATGTCAAATTATCAAAACAAGTCAAATTTCTTGCTATGTCATGTGGAAACCTCGTATAGCAAGATCTCTCTCTCTCTCTCTCTCTCCCCCCCCCCCCCCCCCCCCCCCCCCCCAAATCGAGAAAATGACTAGATCTGATCTCATAAGACTTCTTTCACGTGGTCCATTAGGCTTTACACTTTATTTTTCATGGTTTCACCCAAATTTTTCATAGGACAATATAGTAAAAACTTAATACAACATCTTGTGCGAAGTGATGAAATACATATACTAACGTTGGTGTAAAGGAAAACATGCGTGTATGATGCGTTTTATCATGTGCAAAGTGCGATTTACTACTCGTAGAATGTCACATGTCATGGTACGTTGACACATGCACTCTACGCACCTGAGAGGTAAGAGTAATTTTAACTCTTAGATCAAAGTACAACAATGATTTGTAAGAGCTTTGGGTGAATGAGCACACTATATCTAAGCAACATAATCTTAATTTATTGAGTAAATTTCATGAAACTACATATACTTTGACCAAAGTAGCACAAAACTACAAATTTAAGACGTTGTATCGTAAAACTACAGATTTAGCACTAAATTCATCACAAAACTATTTATTTAATACTAATTGTCACAAAACTACAAACTTTTTAGTTTAAATCCTTAGCACTAATTATACTATCTTCAAATGTTATAGTTTTGTGATTACATTGGTGTAAAACTTGTAGTTTTGTTACTAAATCATATATAGTTTTATCATATTCTATCTTAAATGTATAGTTTCGTGATAAATTTACTGTTAAAATTGTAGTTGATACATTGGCTAAAAATGTATTGTTTTGCGATTGTTCAATTAAAGTACTTGTAATTTTGTAAAATTTACTTTAATTTGTTTATTGACTATATATGACGAGATAGATCATAGATATTCGTGGTTCATCTATCACTCCACCATGACCTCTAACGATTAGAGCCACATGGGTTTAGTTTTTATCAGCTTAATAATTCTCTGAGAACCATTCTAGATTAAGGGACCATATGCGCATCTCTAGTTAACCGTTCATAATTAAAAAAACTGATTATTTAATAATGATTCATGCATGTTTTAAACTATTATAGACTAGCGTAAATCAAAGCTCACTTGTGGATTTAAAGCCAAATAACTCAGTATTAGAACTGTTAGAGATAAGGGACCACGGACTATGTTATGTAGTGGTTTCTTTTTTTGTTCCTTTTAATTTAATCGACAAATAAGCGTGTGTACTAGGACGATATTTGCACAGCAAAAGCTGCTGGCACGCACTGTCGCAACATTATTCAGATCTGAACAGGGAAAAGCCAATGATCAATTGACAAATAGTGCGAGTATATGCACCTAGTGCCAAGGAGTCGATCTGCTCCTCTATGCCCCTGAAGAACTCTTCAGCTTCTTGGATTGGCCTCGCTAGCTCCTGCCCATACCTCGTCAGCATGTAACAGTAGGTTTCCTGTGCACAGAAGACAAAATAAATACTTAATTTGATGTAACAGTAGCTACGTTTCCTGTGCACAAAAGATAAAAAAAAGAAAGTACTTTTTTTATGATACATAGCATTATAGCTCCAGCATCATGCTTAAGAATATATATCTATACTATTTTAAATGTTGACCGTCGTTACCACTACCGTGTGGGTCCATGATATCAGTGTTCATCATATAAATCAAATACAAATGTGTATAATTTATATCAATTAATTGTTCATTACTATGAGCAATTGTTTAGCTCGACATACTCTTGTAAAAAGTTGTATCAAAGATGGTACGACGATTAGAGAGTGAATGATTTTATTTTGCCCTTTTCGCTTTGCTGTTATCCTGCCCGTTGCATCGTATGGGTATTTAATTAGTTAGTACTACCTCCGTTTCAGGTTATAAGACTTTCCAGTATTGCTCACATTTCTATATGAATATGGACAATGCTAGAAAGTCTTATAACCTCTTATAACCTGAAACGGATGTAGTAGTATATATACAAGACACAGATGACAGATCAACACATGTATCATCCATTACCATGAATTGGTCGAGCTCAGGGTCAGCCGCCGGCTGTTGTGCAGGAAGCCACCGGTCGCCGGAGTACTGCGGGACGTCGGTGACGACGGCGAGGGAGGAGAGCCGGCCAACAACTTCCGGTGGCGCTCCGACCTTAACACACAGTAGTACAACAAAGAATTAATGCATGACGAACACAATTTTTTCGCATGGAAATTAAATATACACAAGAGAAACCAACAAAAACGGCGTTACGTATATATAATTTATATACCTTCTTGCAGTCGACGAAGGCTCTCAGGAGAGACGGATACAGAGGGTGCGACATGATCTTGGCCTTGATCATTGCTTCCGATGATTGCAGGCCGGTGCCGCTGCCATGGATGGATTGCTCAGAGCCTGAGGTCGCCTCTGGCGGCGGCGCCGGCGCCGCCACGGCGGCCGGCGATGGCGAAGAAGTGGACGCATGATCTCGAGCGAGGCAGAAGGGAGTAATTGTGGTGCTGGCCTTGGATCCGCCACCGCTTGCAAGGAGAAGATGGAGTTGCTCCATGTGAGTGTGATCTGTGAATTATCTTCTTGGGACAATCGATCCAGGCTATCTCACTGAGGTTTACACATTAATATTGTTTGTGGTAGGAGGTTAGAGACAATATATTGGAACATTAGGGCAACAAGGAGAAGCTTTCTGTACATTGGGTCACCTTTCTTAGTACTTGGATCAGATATTGAGTGATTGAGAGGGAAAGGACATGGTTTGTGCTTACAAAATAAGGGGAAAAAATTGTGCTCCAAAATTAATAAGGGGAGTAATTAATAATCAATTTTGGTGGACTAGACTTTATAGTTCCATTATTAATTGTATTAGGAGATTTTTATGTCTTTTAGGTGATACCAAGAAGGTATATACTCTATTCGTTCAGATTATTTGTAATTCTAGCAAATTTTACACTAAACAAGCAGCTACGTGAAAAAAAAAAAAACTACATCGTTTTCCTGCTAAAATTACATCAAAGATTGTGGTGCCTTTAAAAGTATCTCTCTGAAGACCAAAAATTACACTCTCGGAGGATAGAAACACACACGTAATTAAGTCCCCTTTTAATTCATAGGATAATAAAAACACAAGAGTAAAGAAAACATAGGAATTAAAATGGTATGCATGTCCAATCCTACAGGATTTACATTTCCATACAAAATTGTAATACCTCTTACTATTTTCCCTATATATGAAAGTGAACCATAGGAATGCAATACTATGAAAAGCTTCATTTTCAGACAAATTGATATTACAGGAGAGATGGCTTGGTTTAAAAATCAGAAAGAGAAAAAACTAGTTGCCAACTTTATTTGATCAATGTCTTCCCCCCTAAATACTCTGGAGTATATATAAGACAAGGCCTCTGGCTTTTTCTTTTTTTTTACCACAAGAGGGTCCAGCTTTTGTAGTGCAGAGATATTATTACACAACAAATATGTCAGCTAGCTCAGCATGCACATATCTCTCATATCACCACTAAATTAATCAATGCCGTTAATTCCTGCTATCGCCTTAATTAATTCAGTCGTCACTACACCTTCAACAAATATATAAATGTACTTACCTTTTCTTTTGCCGACGGAAAATGTACTGTACTACATCGCACGCGTGGCTATAATTCACTGGCTGAGATATGAAAAGCTATTTTAATTTTGGATGGGTTGCCAAAAGGGGAAGAATCATGTACTCCTACAGTGTTTCCAATTGTTCTTTTGACATAAAGCATATATGCAAGAACGTTTTGACCATTCTTCAGTTCGTACGGCGCCACACATATACTCCTTCCATCCAAAAAAAAAAAAAAAACTCATCCAGATTTATTAAAGTTGCCAGGGAGCTTAATAATGTCATTCAGTCTGATGATCATCATCTATCAACCTACGTTAACCGTGTATGCATATATATACTACTCCTGATTTGTCCCTTAATATAAAGGATTTTAAATGGATGTGACACAACCTAGATTCATTGTACTAGATTATATCACATCCACTCAAAATCCCTTATATTATGGGACGGAGGGAGTAAACCATAGCCACAACATCGTTTAATTTAGATCCTGTTTAATCTAGCTCAATAATCTGCATATGTTTCGGCTCCTGTTTGTTTCAATAATCTGTTTCAGAATAAGATTATTGAGCTAGATTACTACAAGCTGTATTATAAAAAGCTGACATATAATAAGTTGTTAGCTGTTTGTTTATCTGGATTATTAGCTATTTGCTTGTTGTTAGTCACCCAATAATATAAAAAAACCACCTTTGGAGTGGATTACCAGATTATAGTAATCTGGCTTATCGATTGTAATAATCTATCATAATAAGTTATTTGTTTGTTTCAGCTTACTTTTAATAATCTAGATTATAATAATTCTAAGCTGAATCAAACAGCGCCTTAATTGCTTCTTAGCTTATAAGTCGCAATCATATTTTTAAATTTAAATCTTAAATTTAGTATTAATTCCGATGATTTTATGTATTATTTCAGCATTAATTATCGTTAATACATATATAAATAAATATTTGCTTATAAATTATCTTTTAGCTCTAATGAGCGTCACAGCTTACTCCCTCCGTCCTAAAAAACGACAAACCTTGACTTTCCGTGTCCAATGTTTGACCGTCCGTCTTATTTGAAAAAAATATAAAAAAAATTAAAAAGACAAGTCACGCATAAAGTATTAATTATATTTTATCATCTAACAACAATAAAAATACTAATTATAAAAAAAAATTATATAAGACGGACAGTGATGCGGAAAGTTTGTTTTTTTTTTTTTGCGTGTGTGTGTATAGCCATCTGTACGACCGTGACAAAATCCATGCATGCTGCAGGACAGCGGAATCTAGCTTGCCATCTGGGGAGCGCATGCATGGTCCCATTCGTGCGTTGTCGTCTCTGCGATCGACCTGCAGCCGATTCAGTTGAACAGTGCTAACTTGGCAACCGATTCAACGACATGAAATCATAAATGCACTTTATTCGATGACAAAGATCACAAGAGCAATGATGAGTGAGTTAGTACTGTCAGCAAGGAGATTCAATTCAAGGAAAGCATATAGAAAGAGCTTAATTTAAGCTTCAAAGCTAATTATAAATTACTTAGGCTTAAAAAAATTTGTCTACCAAATTAGCTCTTGTAATTAGTTTTATAATTAGTTTCTATATGTTTAATACTCCGAATTAGCGTCTAAACATCCAGATCCAAACACCGTATAGTCTCAAAATAATCTTGTATTATCTAATACTACTTTCCCATCCCATTTTAAATGTAGTTATGGGTTTCCTTATCTAACGTTTGGCCGTCCGTTTTATTTGAAAATTTTCTAAAAAAATAAAAAAATAAGTCATGCATAAAGTACTATTCGTATTTAATTTATTATCTAATACAAATAAAAATACTAATAATAAAATAATTTTAAATAAGATGGACGGTAAAACTTAGGCTCCATCTACCATTGAGCATGTCAATTAATATGTGCTAAAGATATTGCTTCTAGCGTCTAATTGCAATTTACTTCCTTATTATCCATTGACAGAGAAAGTGTTGTTGACAGTTCTCATATTTATGTGGCATGCATATTGGTTACCGATATACTCCTCCCCATCCCAAATATATATTGGTATATATTTTTTACATGATTTTTACTGACATACACTTTGACTAATAATTTATTTCATGTTTTGTTCCCAACGAATATGAAATTAACATCACAAAAAGTAGTCCAAATATGAATCTAATGATCTAACATGCATAATATTTAGTATATACTCCTTCCATCCCTAAATATTTAACGTCGTTGACTTTTTTAAGTATGTTTGATCGTTCGTCTTATTCAAAAAGTTTAAGTAATTATTAATTATTTTCCTATCATTTAATTCATTGTTAAATATACTACTACTACTCAAGTTTTTGAATAATATTCACAAAAGTTTTTGAATAAGACAAACGGTCAAACATGTTTAAAAAATTCAACGGCGTCAAATATTTAGGGACAGAGGGAGTATATTGTTAGTATAATTATTAGTCAAAAACCACCGAGTTTGATTTCTCTAAGGAAAAAAAAAAGGCCACCCCATAATTTTGGACGGAGGGAGTAAAGACCTTGACACTGGAACGAGAAACCTCGACTTGCATATAGGCATATTATTTTAGTTCTGGATTATATAACCCAAAAATGACTTCGAATTTTATAGATCAATTAATTGATCTTAAACTCAAATCCTAAAATTTAAAATCAGCTTCGGCTTGCTTATTAGCTAGCCAAAAGAAGGCATCGATATTGACTAGCTAGTGCACCTAAGTTTTCCAAATCAAAGCATCTTGCAACCAAAATTATTCATCATATCCAATGCGTATGGTCATGTTTTTTAGATAATGACTCTCTCACAGTGTAGCTTGCATATTATATATGCTTGCGTGCATTGTAAATTTGGAATGCTCCTAGGTATAGCATGTATAAAAGGTGGTCCACATTACAGTGGCATCTGAAGGTGATCAGCTTTCTAAATCGATCAAATTAATTGAAAGTGGTACGGTGAACTAACTCAGACGCGCTGAATAGTCTCTCATTTCAGATTTAAGCTCTTGCAAACCAGCTTAATTAATTTGACCCTCTCAACATCGATCGTACATCGACTTTTTATCCCTGCAATTTATTCAGTGTGATCGAGACCTTTCGCAAGCTACTTTTACAGTGATATCTATGTGCAACGTTAGTTAATTTAATTTCATGCGCAAATTAACTGAACAATCGTGTTAATTTCCTGGCGAGGAATCAAAACAAAAACCAGTAAATTAACGCGCGAAATCAGCATGACGACTAATCTCCCATCCTAGCAGTGTGAGGTCGATCTGAGCATGCTTGTTAATCATTCATGCTTGACAAGGAGGGAACATTCAGGCAAGGACATATGCAGGTCCATTGCCCAAATCAGTCGCTCTCGCAGTCAGGCCCATATAAATACTCCCTCTGTTTCGTTTCATATTGTAACCTGTTTTAGCTTATGGACTAAGTTAAATTTCTCTAACTTTAACTGAATTTATAGACAAATACACTAGTGTCTATAACATTATATAAGTTGTTTGATATTATATTGTTACTATAAACTCTACCAAAACCGGAGAATTTTGATTTAGAAAGAAAAACTAAAACAACTTACAATATATAACAGAGAAAGTAGGCATCGCACCCTGTTACATCACTAGATGAATGGACGACCGATCAATTCCGCGATGATTGTTGCGGCCTACCCCCACATCAACGACAACACTGTAACATGAAGAATGGAATTTATTATTTTGGTTCTTAATATTAAAATAATCCTTTCATACTGTTATTTCAAAAATATATGTTGCAATCACAGGATTTTGGCAGAATAATTCAGTCGTGCCAAGAACAGTGCTCCATAGTGCAACTTCGTCATTGTTCATGGCGCCACCGCGAGTGGCGTGGCAAAATCTTTGCCATGCCATGATTTTTTCTTATCAGTGTGATAGCATTGGCCTGCCATACCAATTAAACTCGCACGATAATAAAAGTATGAGATGTACAAATTAAATAAGTTTTCTAGTTAGAGAAATAATTTAGAAAATGGAAGGGTGGCTAGTCGACGGGCAAGCTATTAATTCGTTCAAGAATTAGACATATGATCTATAGATATCTAGCTAGAGAAAATGATATAAGGAAAGTTCGGCAAAAATAATGAGTGATTAAGGAGATAGAGGTATGTAAATAGTAGCACGGAGGGACCTATTCATTAGGCGAGGTAGGTTGGCTGGTCCAGCTACATCCCGCTTCGGCCCACATCCCCAAGAACATCCTTTTAATACCAAGCTGCCTATATTAACCATCACCCAACATTCCATAAACAACACATAAAATAGATAATTAAAGTATATCCTGACCATGTATGAGGCAATCAATCGTTGTTTCATCTTTTGGATTTTGTGACTATATATATACCCCTTCGCCTCGAGCATGTCCACTTCTTTACGCCAGTGACTATGCCAGCCATCCGGTAGGCGTTTGTCATATGCCTCTACCCCGTCCACTTGCATTGTATACTGTAATATGGTACCCGCCTATCCCGTGTCCTAGAAAACAGTCGGCATGGATAAGCGACTCTGGTATTATTAATTATACTATATTTGGTATGTTGAATGTTCCTTTTTTATCTTAATTTGGTGATTGTTCTCTACTTTTTATACGATTGCAATGTAAATATGATATAGTTGTGTTGTGTTTGGTTATTTTTATCGAATATCTCTAGTCCATCCTTATTTTATAGAGAAAATCAAAACAATTTCATCAACAGAAGCTTCAATCCAAGAAATGGCACTGACGAACCCAACTTTCCGGAAATGCCATCATAGAAGCGTCTTTGTTCCAAAAATATCATCACCGTTAGATTTTCATTAGTAGCCCTCTGTTAAGTACTATAAAAAAGACAATTTTACCCCTACAAATTGCTGAAAGCCCATTAAACTTTTGCTCTTCCAGTCAACCTATAATAATTTATAATAATTTAGTGTAAAGAACAACCTATATATTAGTGTAAGCTTATGAAAAGAGCAAAAGTTTTAATTTACTTTTTAGCAATTCGTAGGAGTAAAATGGCCTTTTTTAGCACTTAACGAAGGGGTGCTAACGGAAACATAACGACGATAGTATTTCTAGGGCAAAGACGTTTGTACAGTGGCATTTCAAGAAAGTTGGTTTCGTCGACACTACTATGTAAAGCATTTTTCCGTGCAGTCAAAATGATTTTTCCATGCGGATGATTTGTCCGTCTACACCCAAGTGTCTGGAAAAATCAATATTTTCGTGTGCGGGCGGCTCAACCGCACGGGATACACGGGATAATCGATTATCCTGTGCGGTCAAATTATTCCGCTCGCACGAAACAAAAATAAAAAAAAGCGGAAATCGCCGGCCCGCACGCAACCGGCCGCCGCAACTCGTCGGATCTGGGTGGGGCCCGCTCGCCGCCGCCTCACTAGTCGCCACCACGCCACGCTCGCCCGGTCGCCATCGTCGCCGTCGAGCTCGCCTGCCGCGACGACGAAGGTGAAGGTGGCGTTGTTGGGCCGCTGCGGGGAGTTCGGGCGGCAGATCCAGTGGACGACGGAGGCGGCCTCGCGGACGCGACGGCGCGAGAGGAGGTGGCCCAGGAGCGGCGTGGCGAGGGGCAGCGGCGAGGGCGCGGAGAGGGTGGTGGTGGATGGCGGTGAGGAGGTGGCTGGCGGCGGGGACGTTCCCCACAGAGACGACAACGACGTCCGCTGCCTTGACGACGCCCGCTCGCTGCCTTGACGACGCACGCGACGACGGCACTGTCATAGACGGAGCCGAGCGACGACGTGCACGACGAGGACGACGACCAGGAGAAGGTCTCGCTGCCTCGTCCGGTCGCCGCCGCGCCCGGCCGCCGCCATCGCCGGCCCAACAGAAGGGGAAGGGGGGAGGAGTTAAGGTGGGGAGAGGTGTGGGGAATCTGGGTGTGTGGCTAAGAAAGGAGAATAAAAGGAAGAGATAAGATAGAGAGAGAGAGGGGAGTGGTTGAAGGAGAAAAAGGGAAAAAATGATGAGAGAGGATGTGAAAATTTTGAAGTGAGTGGGAGGGAAGGAAGGAGGTATTTTTTCATACGGTTCACTTAAAAAGCCCACACGTAAAAATCGATTTTTCCCTGCGGTCCTCTTAAGTCAACCGCACGGGATAATGAGGATTATCCCATGCGGTCGGATTAGGACGCCCGCACGTGAAAATCGATTTTCTCGTGCGGGCGATATCTCGCCGCCGGTCCCCTTATTTTTTCGTGCGGTTCCACATACGGACCGCATGGAAACAAAAGGGGGCGGCATCCATGAAAATCTATCCTATACTAGTGCGATGGCATTCATTTCCTGGAGGATGATACGTCCGTCACTAAATAGTAGTTGTATTTCTTCTAGCCAATGGTTGTTTGCATATACGTCGCAGTCCCTTGGATCAAGTAGCCAGCTAGCTAGCACGTCTGTGGTCACCATTTGTGGGTTGCTAGGATACGTCGCCGTCTCACACGCTGCGCGGTCACCGTCTTCCTCGATCGGCGCCGTCGGGACGTCGCTGCGCGCGCGCCCGCGAGAGAGAGGCTGCGTACGTCGACGGCCAGTGGCGTGCCCACGTACAATTTACTGGTGTCACATGACACCGGGTAAAATTATTAAATTCTAACTAATTTATACTATTTTGATTAGTATACTAGTAAATAATTAGATAACTACTATGTAGTGGACCTCGGCTAATTTTTTTCTAGGTTCGCCACTGTCGACGGCGAAGTGAAACTGATGGCCGGCAGGCACAGGCGCCGCTGATCGGTCACCCTGTAGGTTCACGACCAGCCGACCACGTGGAATAGAAACTGGCCGGGAGCCAAGCTAGGTCTCGTTATTATCAACTGACAGCGACGACTGCCACTTGTACGGTTGATGTGGGTTGACACTTGATTGATAATTGACAGCAGGATTACTTTGTCTCTGGGAGACGGCTGTTTTGTGGCCAAGATTCCAAAACCTTCAAGATGAAAATATTGTTGCTAATTATTCTTGGTAGTTGAGGATGATTTGTTTTTTCCTTCAGATTAGGACCCTTTGTTTGTCTTATTTGAGCAGTAATACTTACGTGGATCCGGAAAAGCTACCTGGCGCGTACGCGCCGGCAATGCACACGTGGCACGCCGGATTTCCTTTTCTCTATGACTTTTTCCCCCCGAAGACAAGTATATCTAATGTAACTAATCTGTTAGTTTTAGGTAATGACGATAATAAAAATAAGATTTTTCTTTTTTAAGATTTTTTGAAGTAACAGATTGAAAAGAAATATATACGTGAAGTTAAAGTTTGAAAACTTTCAACCCAAATTTAAAAACTTTCAACTCGAAATTTGAATTTTTTGAAGTCAAAATTTGAAAACTTTCAACTTTTTATCTCAAATTTGAAAAACTTTCAATTCGAATTTGAAAACTTTCAACTTGAGATTTGAAACTTTCTTCAAATTAAAAACTTTCAAGTTAAAATTTGAAAACTTTCGATTCAAATATTTTTAAAAACACGTATGCTAGCGATTAAAAAAGTCGGAAAAAACACGAAAAAAAGAAAACCCGTGAGGGGAGGGAAAGCGAAAAAAAGATAAACGAAAATGATGGCAAAAAAAAAGAAAGAAAACGCGAAAAAAAAGAAAGCGCCAGCGCGTGGCAAGCGCTAGTTGGCGCGGGCGCCAGTTCCGTTACTAGCGCGCACGCGCCAATTAGTTAGCAGCCCCCGTACAGATCGGGTGAGGGGAGGATTGGAGTATCCTCTACAGTTATTCAAAATTATATCCTATAAATCTCTAGTGAGGATTTAAGAAATAATAGATATATTTCTCTTCAAGAAATAGTCTATACTTGACTCCTTAAAGCCTAGGCCACCTCCAAATTTACTATCAAAGTTGTTGATCTCCGCTCCCTCCGTGTGCGCGATTTGGTCATGGTGGACTGAGAGCCAATGATGTCCAACTAATTAATGAAGAGCAGATGAAGGGGATTTCAATTTTTGAGCAGTTAATTAGGGGAACTGTTAGAGCCAACTTTTCACCAATAATCCCTAAATTTTAAAATGAAAACAAGTCGGTGATGCTCTTAAATAGGTAAGGTCGAGGAGGGGTTGTTTGCAGGCATGGGTAGACCCTTAAAGGTGAGCCACTAATATTGTTTTTTTAATTTGCAATATTTTTATATTAAATACTCGATGTAGTAAAATTTGCCCGGGTTTAAGAATTTTTCTGGATCCTCCGTAGGGTTAGAGAGACTGGAGCACTGGCCCTAGCGTAACGGTAAGTTCTGGTTAACAATGAATAGATTTACTTAATGCGTGAATTAACAAAGCTTGGCCGAATGACATAAATCTAGTTATATGGGTCTTATTAGAAATGAAAGAAATAGCTTAACTACATGGGTGAGGCAGGCGTTAGCTTCACCCTTTGAACATCTCATTTACTCTCTCTAGCTCTCGACTTGGTCAGTCTCTTCATTGCAGAAGAATAACATCTTGCCAACGCCAATGGCCACTCCTAGTCGTCGTTTCGTTCCCCGTCCGTTCTTCGCCAACGCCGGCTGGCAAGAACGTTCTTCAGCCGTCAGAGCTGGCTAATATGTGCAGAGCATGCTACACACATGTACTTAATTTCTGCTAGTCTTTGTTCTTTGACTTCGAATAAGTGATTGTTGATCATCAATCGGCTATCGGTTAGAGTCAAAGAGATCGGCCATGTGTGATCGAACAGAAATTGATTAGTCCTTTTTTAACCCAAATGTCCATTCAGTTCGGATAAAAAAAAATTGCGACATCAAATTAGTGAAATTCTTAGTTATATTCAGATTTCAGAGATTTGGAGATTCAAAGTTGCAGCATGCACGAACTCGTGATTATTTGTACTCAAACGGCTGTTGCAAAGAGTAATATTATGAGCCTACTTTTATCTATGATCATTGATCGAACATTTACAAGTAGTTGTGGCCGGTTCAATTCATACAGTTCAAAACAATTGAACTGGCAGTTTAACTGGTTTATAACAGCCGTACAAATGAACAACTGAACCAGTGAACCGACGCTATGCTCTAGTAGAGAAATTTTCAGGCATAGCCATGGAAACGGACGGGTCGGGCCGCACGCCCTCATGGGACACTTTATCCAGCCCATAAATGTTTCCTTAGTGGGCCTCCCTTCACGGGAATGGCCTGCGAAATAAGCCCAAAGATCTTGTACGGTTAATCCGTGTCATTAGTTCTCTCAATTTTCTCAAATCCCATTCTCATGAAATCAAATGAACAAACCATAAAAAAAAAAAAGGATTTCCTCCCAACGAGTATTTTCTTAGCTGAGCCTTAACGGGCGACGCCGCCGCCCGTGTCCCCGATGGTTGGGCCAAGCCTTGATCGAAAAATGCAGACGACCTCAAATGGGACATCCTGTGAATCTTCATGTGTCCTAACCTCCACAAGACGATGGCCTTTTTTGGGCTTTAGGTTTTCTACTTTTGCTAAGTTCTCAACTTCGTTTTTCACTCACACATTTCCCAAGCTACTAAAAGATAGGAGTACATCTTTTGAGAAATATA
Organism: Oryza glaberrima; assembly: GCF_000147395.1. Taxonomy (NCBI): domain Eukaryota; kingdom Viridiplantae; phylum Streptophyta; class Magnoliopsida; order Poales; family Poaceae; genus Oryza; species Oryza glaberrima. The sequence continues at coordinate 26,139,868 of NC_068328.1, forward strand.
AGTTGATTCAAAAAATTAAATTAATTTTTTTTTAAAAAATAGCGAATACTTAATTAACTATGTGCTAATGTGTTATTTTGTTTTAGGTGCGTAAGAGATTTGTTCCCAAAATAGCGAGGAATAAACGCAGCCTGACAGTGGCAATCCACTGTACCAATCAGAGGTCGGCCATTTATACACATGTGTAGCTACCGTTGTTGGACGGCTGGGTTTGTCTCCCCACCATTTTCGTTGCCTTTACTAACACTATTTTTATGTCAACGCGCGTATGGACGAATTGGAAATTTGGATTAAATACACCCCAACTGCCTGAAAATTGTGTGTGTGATGTCAGCAATGAGTTTCTTGGCCGGATCTTCTACGGATTCTTTTCCTCTGGTCCAATTTGGATTAATGTTAACTCACGATTCAATGATCTCATTTTCTAGAAATAACTCGAAGAAGCACCAACTCATTTCAGCTTAAGCTTACAATCTTTGCGTTTGTTTAAGAACCGACTCCATGTATCCCTTTGAGAGGAGAAAACATACTGTGCAAAACGGACAACATTGCCAAAGTTTGTTACTACCTTTTGTTTTGGTTTTTTTTAATGGTTCGTAAAACAAAATAAGCTATTAGCGCGTGATTAACAGAGCTGAGTTACAATAAATTTGTAATTTTGATTTTTTTTCTCTCTTAAAGAAATTTTTTAACTAAACATATTTAAAAGCGTACTCTTTTTTTTAAAAAAAAAAAGGGAAACAGCTGATCTTTAGAAGTCAGTCAGCCTTGGACAGCATATGCCAGCCGGCCAGCCACACCGATGCCCAGAACCAACCTTGGATTCACAGGATCGGACACTTCTATAGACCATGCTAGTATTGGAGTAGCAAGCTACGAACAGATCGGTCAAACTGGACGGAACAAACAAAGCACCAATAGCAAACAAAACGAGGGAAAGAAAAAAATGAATGGACACAGCGTCAGTGTGTATAAATAAGCCCCAATATTATCCCCCTTTCAGCCACGCCCCCATCGCCACCACAAAGTCATCGTGTTCGTCGTCGTCGTCTCATCTGCTGCATCTGGAGAGGAGAGGAGAGAAGCTTGGGCGAGCGAGCGAGCATGTGCTACCAGGTGAAGTGCGGGACGTGCGGCAAGTCCACGTGGGCCGGGTGCGGCCGCCACGTGGCGTCCGTGCACAGCCAGATCGCCGACGGCCAGCACTGCGCCTGCCGCGCCTGGCCGGGCGTCGCCGACAAGGCCGCCGCCGCCGCCACCGACAAGGCCGCCGCCGCCGCCACCGACGCCGCCGGCGAGGCCCCGTCGTCCAGCCTCTGCGCCATCATGTGACTTTCGCCGCCACCGAATAAACATCCGCTCGCCGTCGTCGTCGTCTGCGATTTGTGCTTGTGTAGTAGTATCGGGTTTCAATTAATGGAAAAATCTTTTGTTCGCTTAACCACTTGCGTGATTAGTCCCTGTGAATTGTATGCTCCATTCTATTCCGTTATAAATGGATTTCGGGAGTACTCAAAACCATGTGAAAATTTCTGTGCCTTTTTTCCAGTTGGTTTACACCGTATTCAAAGCTTCCCCGTATGTCTGAACTCTGAAACATCATATGCCCCCCAGCAAACAGAAGCGCAAGAAACTGGTTTAATAAATTTTAAAAGAAACCAGATAACTGCATCACCAGGTTGTGGAAGACAGTAGTAGTATATGACCAAAAGTATCACCAATCAATTGAAGAATCAGAACTTTTGTATGGCCAAAAGGATCTGACACAAGTTGCTCAGGCACTAGTTAAAACTTAAAACAAACAAAATTTTACCCTAGCAACTAGGACAGATGGCGCTCTCTTTCATTTCTATGCTTCTTTTCTTTTATATGCATCTCTATGCCTTTTTTTTTTGTATATTCATTTGTATGCTTCTTTGGTCACTGTATGTATGTCCTATCTGCAAAACTTATGCAGTTTGCGGATTTACATCGGCGGAGGGTCCAGCGGGCTGTGGTGACAGGCCTCTCTTCTGTAACCTGATGATGGAACTGAGCGACCTCACTGCATGCCGTAGCCGGTTTACAGGGAGTCCTTCCAGTGTAGGGTGAGAAATGTCACTGGTTGTGGGTTGGTTGGTGTCTTCTTTGCAGCTAGATTCACCGGAACTTCCGCTTGCATCTGCATCTCTGTCAACGTGAACTCCTTTCAGAGGTATGTCGTCAGTGTCAGCAAACTGGCAGTAAGCAGAATGCAGACGGTGGTGAATGTCATCCATTCTTCCCGATTGCTCGTCCTCCCTGTCCATGTCAATTAAATCCTATGTAATAGAAAGAGAGAACTAATGTAAGAGATTTCATTTCAGGTAGCCAGGGATAATGCTTCGACATAGGACTTTTTGGCATTTGCAGAAGAGAAGTGCAAGATATGTACTCTCAGTAGAGAGCACATAAATGTAAACTGGCAAGAAGTTTAGCCGTAAATCCCTCCAAGAATATATAAAGGTGAATTCATACTAACCTGTGCAGGGAGAGTCTTGAATAATGGCCGAAGACGATTGCTGCAATACTGGTTGAATAAAAGAGTGAGGATGATGAGAGGTACAGTGAAGCCTGCAGCTACTGGGGATTCTTTAAGCCCAAAGACACCAAGACAGATGATCTGGGTGAGCACAATAGAGAAGATTGTTGTATAGTGAGCAATCGGCCAATACAGACCACCTGTGTCGTATTTTGTGCAATAAACATTGAGGAACTGCAAATGAAAAAAAGTTAACCCATTAGATTGTAGGAACGGTTACGTCAAAAAAAGATTGTAGGAACGGGGAAAAGAAGCACAACAGACCAATCTTTCACAAAACTTTGCACTCTGAGAATTTACATTCATGAACCAGGAAACAACAATTTACACAAAATTAGAAGCATGTATATGTAAAATGCATCAGTTGCATTTTCACCTAAAAAGTACAAATGCATAAGCACTCATACCAACTTCCCATAATTAGTTAGTCTGGTCATCTTCACTATAACTAAGGTTCAACAAAATTCACAGATAATTTATTAATTTGGAATCAAAATTTAATCTCTAGTTTCTCACCTGGTTGCGGTACACAACATAACCAAGAAAAAAGTACACCAGTAAAAAGGGCAAGATGAGAGGTGCTAATACAGAGCATGTGAATCCCAGTAGTCCAAACAACAGAACTTTTGGCACTTCAGTATGATAGGGAAATGACGGGACAAAGTAGCTATCCTCTTTCATTCTCAAAACATACTTCATTATAAAGTTCCATGTGAGACCAAAGAGTTGCATAAGTTCTGATGATAAACTAGCCCAACCAGAAGTCAGTACATAGGTGGTAAAGAATGTAGCCTGAGACAAATAAAAACAGTATTAAAAAATTATAGTAAAATTGAACAACACTATTAACAAATCAACAAGTTGTATATGCGTAACAGAAATATTTGCTGCATCCTGATAGCCAAAATAAGTGAGCATGCAATTCACCTGTACAGGTACCGCTCTAGCAAGCACCATAGGAATGTCCTTTGGGCTTGATAACGCATTCACTTGGCTAATTGCAGAACCTGATAGGACATTCACAAAGAATACATTCCAAATAGTGAAGTATAATACTTTACAGCAGGCACTTCTCTTCCTTTCACTGTGGGACACGGGTCCTTCTAATGTAGAAAAAAACATCATGGTTGGGGGAACAGTGTATAAAAATATTTGCAAGATGACACTGGGAAGGTATCCGGTCACTAGCTGGGTTATGTACTTCCTGCAAGAGAAATAGACATTTTTATGTTCCTCTACAAATGAATAAAGGAATAAAATAACATGCCAGAAGATAATACTGTGCGTGCAATAATTATAATGTTACCTCAACTTTAAAGCCTAAAAAACAGATTGAATGTTTTGAACATGGTGCATACGGCATGGCAACACAAACAAAAATACATGGAAGTGCTAACTAGCATCAAGGGAACTAACAGTGACCCACCCCTGAGAATGTAAATCCATCCCCCAAAGTAGTAAATATTCAGCGACAGTAGAAGCATCCCCCAAAGTAGTAAATGCGTCCCCTGTGACTTGTGACTGTAAACAGACAGGGGACGCCCTGAGCACCAAATAGTAGATCTAGAAAAATGTATATGTTACTATAATAAACTGCTAAGGGAGAAGAAATCGGTAATGACAGTAAGTCTACCTCCCAACCCTGGACTTCCAGATTTCACATGGAAAGGTAAAAAATGACATAATTATCACATATATATGATGTAAAAATTTACTTTCACATAGCCATATCTCTCCAATCAAATAAGGTAAATAGTTAGGGTACATAAACACATCCAAGTAATCTCTGACATGCTCGATGCGAAAATCAATCTTTTTTTTTCTTTATGACACCTAGCAAAGAAGCAGTAGGTAGGCATTGAGCGTTTAGATTACTTACTTTTTTAATATGCCATTTAGGAAAGGGAGCCTTTGCTGCAGCTGCTCCAACTGAGTTAGACCTTGTATAAATGTCACAGGTATGAGAAACAGGAACATAAAAACAATAGAACCCGAAAGTGTAACTATACGGCGAATCCAAAGCTGCTTGTAGGGTAACCAAAGATTTGACCAATATACGTCATCTCGATCTGGAGCAAGACTAGTAACCCATTCCATAGGATTGGATGTCTGAACAATTTCTGATACGACCAGGGCTGCATACCGAGTTTTGAAAAATACAAAAGCAGCACCACAATCCTGCATTCATCTCCCAAAATAAAATTATTGTTTTAGGCTAATTTATTCAGAACAGTAAATAACCAATTTTATTGCCAGTTTGACCTTATCAGGTAAGCTCAACTCTGAATCTTTCACATCATGTTTTTTCATCCCTTGCTCAGGTTCAACAGGCAGCAGCTCGAACGACTTTGATGAAGCTCCACAAAGACCACATCTATATGTAATTGGTCCGCATCTCTGATCAACTGTGGTGCCCTTGAAATGTTTAAACTTCTTATAAGCCTTCTTTGCACCAGTCTGCCAAAAAAAAAACAAAATTACCACTAGAAACAGGGGAAATATATGAAGATGCAACAAACGTATTGATTCAAAGATCTGAAAAAAAAATCCCTTTCCAGATATGGGACAAAAGTTATCACTACAAACAGGGAAAACATAAAGATACATCAAATGTGTTCATTCAAATATCTATGACTATGATCAATCAATAATTCTCTTTTCATATATTGGACAAAGTATCATGGAGCAACAAACCTACACTATTAATTTGGTCTGTTAGCAGATATACATTTTAGTTATGCGACGGCATCTATCACATGAATTAAAATTTTGAGTGCCATCTATTCAAACTAACCACCAAAAAAGGAATTACATTTGCAAAGGGCGTGGTGAGCAAAAGCACTACAAAATACAAAGATTGTGCACAAGAACTTAGCAGAAGTATTGAGAGTTTTCTAGCATGCCAAGTCAGGAGAGGCGCTGATACTGAAGGATATGAATGTTCAAGGGGACAGGCCATAAGCAATATGCATAAATGACCTAGGTCAAAATAGTGCACAGAACTTCTAAATGGCTGTACCAAGTTCTTATTGTAGTCCTGATTTATCTGATTAAACAAAGATCTTGTGCTCTAGAAAGCTACAAAGATTCTGCATACTGGAAGTAAAAAACATAATGTCTAACTGACAAGTGTCCGAGACCATACCTGCTAATCTTTAACAAAACTAGGGATCAACCTAGCAGGAACTAGGGAACATTGTACTAACAAGAAAATTGGCACCCAAATTTGCCTCAACAAGGAATCGGAATTGGGTGGTCTAGGCGTACATCCACACCATCGACCAACTGAGCTAGGCTCAGTTCCTCACTAGCCAATCCTGGATGTATTTTCCTATGTAAAAACCTTTGCAATCCAATTGTTAGTGAGATATTTTTCTCAAAAGAGTTGAGAATAACCAGTTAACCACACATCCACAACCATCACATGTTTGCAACCATATGCCCTACCACTCAGCTAGAGACTTCAGGCAGTCCTCTAACAGTACATCAGTGCTTATCAACTGATTGGACTAACTATAAAAAGCAAGCAGATCCTAGTACTGTTATGATGCAGTGTGGGCATAAATAATCTCTAGGTATCATCTGGGAGACCCAAATTCCCTGTTCATCCCATGGACAGGGCAGGATTATAGTGCAATTTCTCGGTCTTCCACAGGGATAGGTTGGAATTTTGGGTTTCCCAGACAAGGCCTTAGGAAACTAATAACCAAATAACTAAACATTTTCATCCTGTTTCTCACTGGCAGCGTCATTAAATTTCCTCATTTGGAAAATTTACACAATTAATTATTGCAGTATTACTTACCACAATCTTCTGAAGTTTCCCGACTTTATAAATAATCTGATGAGAAAGGTAACTCGACGCATGATACTTGGTGAAGAAACTCTCAACAGTGCAACTAATTGATTCTTTAGTTGATTTTGGTACTCCACGAACAAGCACAGTAAAATGGCTAGGATTGGTCGATGCTCGAGAAACATGAAGTAACCTCAGCCTAGCAATATGCTTGTACTCCTAAAGGAACCACATAAAAAATAACATAAATCAGCTAGTAAGGTCTAAAGATAAGATTAACTAACATTTATGAACTATTGAAAGATCAAATGACTTGATCTTACAAGGTATAGAAGAAGGCAAGCCACACCAGATATGATGTACAGCGCAACACAATGGACCCAGAGCCTGCAGTTATAGCCAATGTGTAAAAAGAATCCAAGAGGTACCTATGACTTTCTATAATGTATGCCTAAACAATTCAGTTATCAGTGCATGCAATAAACGTGAACTAGTTACTTTAGATTGCACATAACACCACACCAGCAGACAGTATAAAATCAGTTACGGACTGAAGATAAATACATAAGATGTTGTATTTAACATTTGAACTCTTAAAGTTCGAACATAATCATGTAAGAGAGGCTCCATAGCTCACCATCTTGATCTCTCTTGCATATTTCCAATTGTAAATGTCTCCAACGATGCTGAAGGAATCCGTACATGGAGCATATCTTGTCCAAAATAATTCAGTGGAAGAACTCCAAGTACACAAAGGAAAGCGGCTAAGGAGAATATGCGTATGCTATTGAAAAGAAAAACACATAAGCATATCTTGGATATAAAACCAAAATTAAAGACTTAAGTAATATAGTGAGAATGCAGTAGGCAAATGAATATATATAAAGTAACTTAACTTTATGTGGCATACCATGTGAGACCCCGATGAATGTTGGTATGCACATTATCAACTTTGGCATAAGATTTTTTATTATCATTAACTTTTTTGAAGTTATTTGATTCCCATATTCTATTTTGTGTTTTTTTTACCTATCCTATTTGACAGAGGAAATGACTCATCATACCAGTCAACAATTAGAGATTAAAAACCACTAGTTTAAATAATCGTATTTAGCTTGATTTTCATTTTCAAAGCGCCACGGCGAACCTTTTAAGTGAAAGTATAAGTTGATTCCTGATGGTCTAAACTCTCAAGGCACACAAAGAAACAGCATAAAAAGAAACATCTATATAAACTTCAAATAAGATAAAAAAATATTAAAGTGGAACAGAGAATCAAGTAATTGTGTACATACCTAAATACAAGAATCCTATTGAAGACAACTGCATCCAACCCAGCAGTAGCTAAGAGTTCATCCTCCGTGCATCGAAGACTTCTCAAAATCCAGCTAGCGGATGGAACAAATCTCTCCAAAATAAAAGCCTCCCTGAGCCTACTATTCTCCTCAGCAATCCTTCTTCCAAAATAGACCTTAACATTTTGCGGTTGCTTCCTCAGAACGGAATACAGTGACAAAAAAAGTATACAGAGGCTAATGTTGATTCCAGCTGAGGTCAAAAGAGCGCCGACTTTCATCTCTGTCTTATGTCATCTAAATGCAACAAACTTCGTATCTCCTTTAATTCTGCAGGAAAAGATTGGAAGTTCAGGTTTGACATACAAGAAATCATGAGAAGAGCATGCACGCTAAAAAAACAGCACTGCAAGCCATCCTTTGGATTTCTTCAAGGTTACAAAATGTATGATGCAGAAGCATATTTGAGGCAGCTAACTAAAGAGTAGCATGGGCTATTTTAAGGAGATAAAACCCTAATACCTTAATAAGACATGGAATACACTTAAGCATGCCATCAAGAGAAAAAACTTCAAAAATCTTGGAACAGGCATCACGCAGGGACAGATTTTGATTTGTACCAGAACAATAAGCCAGACTAAAATCAGGACACCCGTATACTAATGTGAATAGTTCACAACTCAGACCTGGTCCAGACTCAAATAAGATACAAACAAATATATTTCATATGGTTAACCGCTTACTCTACCAGGAAAAATGTTCTGTCCTTATTCAGACTGGTTTATCTTTGTCCCTAAAATGGCAGTATAAGAATGCTAATGAAGACGGTGAGTAGAATTTTCATGCATGGAAGCAGAGCAACCACACCTAAATGCAGATCAAGCGAATTACGATATTCTGTTTTCTTTAGATTAGAATAAAATATATCCAGGAATCAGGAGAAGTGTGCTGCCAGGTTGGTTAGGGAGAAGAACTTTGGTGTGAAATTATGTTTAAATGAGGCTCAATGTGATGAAATTTGAATTATGAACTACTGTCTATTCAATACCAAGTTGTTATCTGATTAATCATTCATAAACTTTTCTATCAAGGTAAAGCACTGAAGTAGAACTTGTTCATTTTTTTTTTCCTGGCAGAAAAACAGTGGTATGAAGGTTCTGAAAGGCTAGTAAGTGGGTATTCGTACGCTACAGATCACCCACTTTCTCCTTAATACCATTAACATGGAAGTCCTTCCTTTCATATCCAGCTTTTTACAGGTCAGCCACTTCGTAGCAATTATACAAGCCTAAAAGACCGCTTATGAGGCCCAATTAGCTACTACTCCTTGAATATGCCCTAATTAGCAATTATTGGTAACAGGTTGGGCAACCTTTCCTTGTATACAGCCTTGTAGACCTTCCTTTAGAAAACCAAATGGACCCACTAAAAATTGAAATGAGGGCCTGGAAGCAAATTAGTTCAAGTAGCCCTGCAGGCTGATCTCCTATGTCTCAGATTGTTGCATTAATATTGACGAGCTATGAAATTCATTGCCCTTTCGTTTCTATTGTCCTTTTTTTTCCTTCCATTATTTTAAAGATAACGCGGAACTCACCTCACCTTTCAAATACACCAAGTAGATCTAAAAGAAGCTATTGAGCCAAGGCAAGGAGGATTTGTTCTCAGTATACAGCCAGAGCAAATGTAAGTGGCTAATAAACAAAGCACTCAGATACGATTTGCAAAGAAAGATGGCTGGAAAGGCATGAGAAAGTACAAAATGGAATATCTGACAGATCTCATGGGAGGCATGAAGAATCTCAAGTATGGGAGGCATGAAGAATCTTAAAGAGAGAGAAAAGAATTTTGTCAGTATGGTACAAAGACAAGAACTAATCTCGATTCCACTACCCACAAAGGACGTTTTACACTTTGGAAGGCCGGTAACCGTTTCAGAATTCATATTATTCTCTCAGCATCAAAAGACTGCTTTTGTCCTCCTCTTTTTAACTAAAGATAAAGAACAATCCATCAACTGTCAGAGTTTAATAATAAGCCTTCTAGTTCACTCAAAGTAAAGGCAACAATATCCTGCAGGCATTTCATTTATCCGCTGTCTTAAACGCTAGGATTAGAGCAGCCAATCTTAAGAACTCATACATCCCCCAAATGCATCGGAAATTCAAAAACTAAACACGGTTGTCGCAATCTCCCACCGGCCCCTGGTGAATCTACTGGGCAATACAACAACACTACGCCGTCAGATTCCAGATAGATGAACACAAAGCCGCCTCCTACTCACAAAAGAGACAGAAAACTTGCCCGTCGCGACGCGCGCCGAAAAAATCCCACCAATGCCCCCCGGCCGCGCCTCCTCAAAACCCCTGCACCACTTACAAACACCGAAAAAATAGATTCAGATCACACGCGCACGCACACAAAAGGAGACTAGAACAAATCCGCGAGGCGATCGGAGGGCAAAAACCACCTCCACTTCGCCAGTCGACCACCGCCGCCGCCGACGCGCGATCGGGATTCGCCGGGGGGGATCGGAGAGATTTCGAGAAAGCAATGTGTGGTGGGAGATTTGCGATTTGGTGGGGGGTTTGGGTTGGAAGTTTCGATCACAAGGAAGAAGAAGAGGAAGAAGAAGGAAGGCAGAGAGACGAAAAGGGAAAGCGACGGGAAGAGTGGGAGAGGAGAGGGAGAGTAGCAGTGGGAGCTAGAGGAGTTGTCAAATTTGTCAAAAGAAAAATATTCCCAAAAATAAATAATTCGAAGTGGGAGGAGGCCGGTGGGGTGGGCCCACTGCGGATTGGGGTGGGTGCCACGTGGCGGAACAGCAGTGGTCGAGTTGAGTCGGGGACCCACCGGATGCAGGGGCATATCCTCGTGCCACGCTGTATGTGCGGGAGTTAATTTGACAAGATTTAGTAGTTACTCCATCATCATGGTCCTTGTTAAAACTCCATCATCATCTTTGCTTTGCTCCTTTGCTCAACTAGGAAACGGTGAATATCCAAAAAGTTTATTTACATATACACAGCGTATTAGCATGTACAAACTCAAATATATGGTACTGGTATTCAGTAGGGAGGGAATAAATGTTCTTGTGGAAATTATATCATGCCACATTAGTAGGTGGTGTTTGAATCTCCTGAACATAAATAATAATGTGTGATTAATTGTTTTAATTATTACAAACCTGAAAAATGGATTAATCTGATATTTTAGAACAACTTTCATATAAAAAGTTTTCGCACGAAACGCATCGTTTAGCAGTTTGAAAAGCGTGACACTTTAATCCAAAATTTAATACACTCTTTTAAGTGGATTCGAACGCAGCCATAGTTTAGGTGACTCTAAGGAGGTGAAAAATATTGATAATTACATGATCACAATGGAGAATCACTCACTCGGATTAGGTGTTTGGCTAAAAACATTAGCTCTAGATCCTAATGAGAGGACTTGAAGATAATATTACCCCTTTATGTACTAAGAAGTCCTGAGATTAATATAGATATCTTCTAGGTTAATGTAATACTAATATTTAGGCTACGATTAGCAGCTGAGAATTGAGAGAAGATTTCTCTCGTTCTTCACGTGCACGCTTCCCAAACTACTAAGCGCTATATTTTTTTTTGCAAAAATTCTATAGAAATGTTATTTTAAAAACTATATTAATCAATTTTTCAAATTTAAATAGTTAATGCTCAGAGCCTCATCGATTCCCCTAATAAGCCTAGGCCAAAGCCAAAATTTGACTTTTCAAAATTAAGTTGATTTAAAAATATTTTTAACGTATCTTTTTCACCATTGGCTTTTAAGTCGCTAAAAACATGTATATAAAAGTTTTATTTATAAATTAAATTTTTTTGTTCCCTAATAAGTGTTTTGGCTATGGTAACCGATGAGGGCCTCAATTAATCATGCGTCAATGGATCACCTTGTTTTATGTATTTTCTCAATCTTCTCTTTTCCTCTTCTCTCAAATGCGGCCTTAGTATACTTACAAATGTGTGCAAATATTCCAATACAATTACTACATATGTCCCATATTAAGTTTATTTTTGGTCCCCATCATTTTTCTTAAAATAAGTATTTTAATAATCGTTGCATCGGAGTTTGTGAAAGTAGAAAATAATTATATTGGGAGTAGATTGTAACATCCTCAAATTTTAAACTAAAATTTGACTGCATCATGCTGGCTTTCGATTAAATTAGTGTGTTTTAAAAATCTATTTGATTCTTAATTGGTTCAAGTATTACTTCCTTGGAACCCTATTAATTTACCCTAATTATTTCCTTTATTCCAAACCCTAGTGAATTTGAGCAAATTCTCTCAAATTTCAAGCTATAGATTATTTCCTTAGTTTATCTTAATATTAATGAGGATTTGCTATACTTCAAACCCTAGTGAAACCCTTCCAAATTCATAGAATAAATTCAATCCTTTCTAGGAAAATATTCAAAATTCTTGAATTTCACTGTTCATTGCCTTCAAGGTGTTCAGCAGAATGCCTAGCCCAACTAACTCAGCCCAATCCCTATCCAGTCTTGCACAAAGTCTAGAATTGATCCTAGGGGACCACACCCCACTCAAAACCGTGGCTTTCTTTACTTCTTCCTCCCCTTCACGCGCGCCGCTCGGACATCCGACTTCTCGGACATCCGACTTAGCCGTGCGCTGTGCCGCCGTGCGTCGGTCTCGGGATCGATCGCGCGGCCCGATCGCCTTGGCGCGCCGCTAGCTGTTCGACGCCCTCAGACCATCGCCGCCGCACCAATCACGGCGACAACAAAACCGGGATGACGACCGCCACAAGGAATCGCCGCTTGACGTCGTGCGCTCCCGTCCAAGCCGCTGCCGAGTGCGATTTCGCTTCTACCCAGAGTGAATCGCGCCAATTCTTGCCGCACGGTTGGATGAAAGTTAGACGGTGGTTTCCCCTCTCCCAATTCAAACCATTAACCCCCAAGCCGGCCGTTTTAACCCTCGTCGCCGCCGCGCGTCGCGCCCAGATTGGCGCCAACACGTCGCCGGCCATTTCTACACATGGTCAAGCCGATCCTTCGCCGGTAAGTATTCAAACGTGGCCTCCCGCCACTCAAATTGATCTTGGCCACCCTCTCACAGCCTCTGCCGCCCCAACCATATCCAAAGATCGAGCTCATCCATGGCGATGATGGTGCCCAAGCTCATCCGCTCCTCCTAGCCCTATAAATAGGACCCCAATCCCTTCCTTGTCCATCATCGATCATCAACAACCATAGCCCCACAACCCCGAAGCTTTGCTTCGCCAACCCATTCCATCAACCACCATCGCCCGTCGGTCGAACACCTTGTGCGCGATCGACTCCACACCCCTCCATCCATCTTCCACCCTAAATAATCCTTAGAACACCTTATATCAACCATGTTCTAGCATAATAGACCCTAACCGAAGCCCTGCGTCGAGTTTTACCTCGCCGCACCAAGCCGAGCACCGCCGCCCCGCGCTGCTCTATTCTTCACCGCTGAGAAGTTTTTCCGGCCGCAATCCTTCGTTTCAACCGATCTCGGTGAGTTCTTCCATTTTAACCATCTACATACTCCCTAGATTCCATTTTAGCAATCACTTTGCACTATCATGTCGCCCTCTGGGTTGCCGACGTGAGCACGGCCGCCGCCTATGGAGGCGCTCGTCGGCAACTACCCTCCGAGCCTTGCCAAAGGTTGGCAAGCTGCCGAAATCCATCTAGGTACCTTGTAGATGCTCTAGGAGCCCTCTCCTAGCCATGTCTAACTCGTACCATCCCAATCGCCTTCACAGCCTAACCGTGCTGCCGCCGCCCTAGCCGCTAGGCCATCCACATATCAAATTAACCCCTCCGTCGTCGCTCGCCATCGCCGGAGAACCTTAGCTCCCTCCCCTCCTCAGCCACAACCACTTTCCCTCTCCATCGCCACCGCAATCGCCAACCCTAGCGTCGCCGGCCCGATTTGGGGATCGGCTGGAGGTAGAAGAAGAGAAGAGAAAGAGAGACTGACAGGTGGGGCCCGCACACAGTACCATTTCACATTTATTTGATTTTCAAACTTTAGAAGCCCATATCTTTTAAAATATAAACCCAATTTCAGTGAAACTTGGACCAATATTCTTTTGAAATCATTCTCTATCTTTTGAGCCCCCTTTTGCTATTTTTGCATTTTATTTCATTTTCTCCATTTTTCTTATTTTTTTGGATTTTATTTGAATCCCTTTTGAATTTGAATTTTATATGTCTAACCCTAGGTCTTGAAGATTCTTCTGACACACTAGATAATATCAATCAATCTCAGGACATCGAGCAAGGCAAGTTACCATATACCTTTTGATCATTTAAACCTATATTTTACAAATTAGTTATTTATAACCTCCTATTCAATATTCTATTTTCTATGCATAAATCAATTATAGAAACCCAGATAATTTAGTATTGCTTACTTTGCTTACAATTTGGTTGAAATACCTTATACTTAGATTGGGACGATTTGGATGATTTCCGGGTGGCTAGTACTGTCTCGATCGATATAAGTTTTACCAGGTACTTATGTCGAACGAACGAGTACGACCACAGTTTCTAGAATAGGGACAGACCTAGTTATTATGTTAATTAGCAATATGGCACCTCTGTATAGTGGTTCTTATTTTTAAGTTAAGTCCTCGTCCAGGAGGCAACTATAGCCGCGAAGTGCAACTTTAACCATTACCATGTACAGGTAAATGGTTTGTGATACTCGAGTATAAACTATATGGTATATTTCTAAACCCTGATCGAGATGACGTGGTGTCATACGATCAGTTCCCCCTTAAATACCTCGGGAACGCCAGAACTCATCTTGCCGCTGTTAACAATACGTTCAGAGCATATGAGGGTATAAGTTCATGGAACAGGTGCCATAATTGTTAATGATTTAATATTGGGCCATGACTAAAGCCGATGATTATCAGCAAGTCGTGGACTGCGGGTAAAGCGTACATCTACTGCAGTAGAATATCTTTGAAACTATTCGAATAGCCGTACTCATGGAGTTGAGTACTGGGATTCATATGGTACCCTGGTTAGAAATCTAAAGTCTATATGTTTTATAAATTCTTGCTATAACTCTTCCAGATTATTTATTACTGCTTTTTGCGAAGAACCCTACTCTATGCTAATGCATAACATATTTTCATGATAACTTGCTGAGTGCTGAGTATTATGAATACTCATCCTTGCTCTTATAACCCCTTTTTCAGATCTGGGTCAAGAGGAGCACCCTTATGACTATTACTTATGACTATTACTACGATGACCCCGATTACTTAGAGAATCCATAAAGGTTATACCTCCCTAGTCAGAATGTATAGAAACTTCCGCTGTGAATTAATTATTAATTAATTAGTTAGGTGAGTACCTATTATTGTAAAACCCTTAGTATTGTAAAACTTTAACGTATGCAATGAAGAACCAGTTATATTGTATGTATCAATATTTACTGATCCAAGGATTGATACATTATCTTAGTCGGGTCCAAGTTGTTAGTTCCGGGCTCCGACATAGATAAAGTGAGTAATAGTAACATTGAGATTGGATAAAGTAGAGGTATTTTAGTCTTCTGGTATTTGTATTGGTATGTGTGTGATGGATGAAAAATAAACTTATTTTGAGACTGAGGCGATACTTGTGAAAAATAAGTGTGGTAAGCTAGTTAGCTGCTCCCTTCATCCCAAAATGTAAGTATTTTTAGCTATGAATCTGAATAACTGTTGTTACATTTTGGGATGGAGGTAGTAGTCAAGGAATGGCCTTGCATTTATACCTGAGCACAAAAGGTCTGACGTATATATGGAGTTGATATATGGTTTGTAATAGGCAAATTGGACGCCTCATTGAAGAGAATGGTGCGTTGGACCATAGAACAACGTATGGGGCGGATCCAGCGTTATATGAGTGGTTTCAGCTGACACCAGTAACATTTGCCGTAACCCATGTACCCCTTTTATTCTAACATTGCTGATCAATCAGCCATGTGTTTTAACACCAACCATCAGCTAAAATCAGCGTTTGCTTTTGCTTAGCCCGTCAACTTTCTTGCTCAGCCCGTGGCGAACGTGGCATCGGCAGTTTATCCCTTCCCCTAACCATGCCAAATTCACTAATTCCTCCATCTAATTTCCGTAGCAATTTTGTTCTTGTCTACCTGTTTTTTGTTTTTTTAGATAATGTTCTTGTCTACCTGTTAAGGTCACCCAATTAATTTCATGAGAAACACCTAGATGTCTTCGCGGATTTAAAAAAAAATAATAGTGAGAGTTGAATAAACTACATCAGTATAAATCGAACCTACAGTCCCCACATTTTTTGAATCTATGGAAAAAAAATTAGTGAGAGCTTAGGGGGTCTCCACTGTCCCAGGGGTGGTAGTAGGGTCTAAAGACCCCCCCCCCCCCCCCCGCCCCCATTGTGAATCCGCTCCGGGTCTTCTGGCTAGCTAGTTTCACAAGGTGGTGGGCTAGACGAACTGGGTTCGAAGCCTCACCCCTTCTAACTATTTGATATTATGTCCTTTCCTAATATTTATGTTTTTTTTTCACCCAATTAATTTCCTTAATCTCTCATGATCACTTAAGTTTAGGGCTTTTGAAATCTAGAGGTTTTCACTTTGCATGGCTGGTCTTCTTTGGTTATGAAACGGTTGGTCACTGGCGTCACATATTTATAACATAGGGGGCTTTGTTTGTTCCACGATGATATTTACTCATGCTGATCTTACTCTAGTGTTTTGCAATTTAATTTTAACAATTAGACAATTAGGAGAAATATATATGATCAAACGATCCTGAAAAGAGAATTGTTAGAAAATTACCTACATGTGCATTAAACTCTAGCGCCTACGGATATTGTGCACGTACGTGGATTTTTATTTCCCACAGGATTTCAGTGAGATCGGGATATATTGTTGGTTTTTGTCTCTTTGAGTGTGTATGTCACGGATGCATTATTCGTGGGTGTGGGAGTGTGGTGTTATGTGAATAGTGATGCATGTCCATTTACAGTATAATAAACAAAATTAATACATATTATTAATCTGCTAGAAACTATGTACGTTGTGACCATCAACCCCTGTCATTATCGATCTGCAACAAATTGCCAGTACAATTGACCTATTTCTTGTGCTATCATTTTCATATAGCTTTCAAGAGAGGAAAAATGAAGACAGTATACGGTTCAATGTCAAAATCGTGGTAGTTTATGATGATCTATTTTTTCAATGCCTCCATCGCCTCTTTCTCGCGAGCAATTGTTTAACTAACCATTTATAAAAATACGGCCTAGAAAAGGTTGAAAAGTCAGAATATGTCTCCTTTCTTGTCATTCATATAGGTCATTCCTCTGAAAATCATCCACATTTTTTCCATGGCATACTTAATTGTGCAGAGCACTAACTTAATTGGGCTTAAAAGCATTGCGTATATTCTATTTACGAACCTTTTGCTACTTGACATTTATAAATTTATAAATTTATGCACCAGATGTCAAAAGCAATCTTTTAACAAAAGCTGCTTCCAATACTATTTCAAATCATATTAAATTGCTAGTCTTCTAAAGAAGTACATACCAGAACATTGCAATTCATTAATTATATCTATAACGTCGGTGGATACGTAATTATTTATTCCTTCTATATAAGTTGAAATTCATTCAGCCTCATCTTTTCGCTTATGCTTATGCTTATCAGCTAAAATTTAAATTTTCAACCTTAAATTTAAAGTTGATTTTGATGTTTTTCATCGGAGTTTATTTTTCAGCCTTTGCTTTTAGATCGTTAAGAACACATATATAAAATTTTTATATATAAAATTTTTATTCACAAATTATTTTTCATTTGCAAATATATCGTTTCGCTTATTCCACTGATAAGCAAAACGATGAGAACCAAAGGCTTATAAAGCAGAACACACAAATATCACCACTCACTATTAATTACTTCTATTATTATAAAACATATTAAAACTTTTTTAAACCTAAGGCGGAACTTTGTTCCACTTTTATATTTAGAAGAAGAGAATTGACCCAGTTTATAAGGAAAACCAGAACCGAAAACCAACAACTGCACGGTTAATTACAGGAAAACCGGCTGAAACCCACCGCTACACAACTAACAACAGCGGCGGAGCCCAATCGCAGGACGTCGCCGCCAAGCTAAACACAAAAGCAACACAATAGCTCCCACATCGCAGAAGAGGTGTTATCATTGCCGAGCTAGCCGCCTAAGCGACCCAGCAGCGCCAACTTCACAACCGAAGCGACACTGAAGACGAAAGTCGCCAAAGCGAAAAGCGGATCTGACATCCAACAATGGACATCAGCCAAGCCACCGAGGAGCCACTTCCTTCACACGGCCAACACCAGAACTCCATGGAAGAGACTGCAACATGTCATCGTTCCCAAGCGTCGCCGTACCCCCATCAGCGAGAAGCTTCGACTCATCAGCAGAAACAACCGAAGAGCGTGTCGCCCACCACAAGAATGAAGCGGACCCCAAGAAGGTGCAGCCTCTCCGAACACAAGGTATGAAAGATTTTGAACCGAAAAGGACCATCAACAGTCATCGATGCGTTGGAACTTCTCCGAAGCGACGCCCCCAAGGAGGACACGACGCGTAACGCCGCCGCCGCTTGTCCGTAAATCGTAACGAGGTTTTCACCTGGAGATTTGTGGGGATATGAAAGAACGCCATGACAACGCCTCCAAGGAGGGAAACAACGCCCACGGGCGCTGTCGTTGTCGAACCGGCCAAAAGCACGGCAAGGCTTTCGTTAGCATCTTCACATCACCCACATAAGCACCCTGACATCGATGGCCACAGAATAGTCCATAACGTCTCACAGGCAGTCATACCTTGATTGTAACCAACGGCAAAGATGGGCCCTTGGCCACCCTCATGCCATCCATCCGCCGCAAACTTCTATAGCAAGCTAGAGCCTCCGCCCTCCCCCTAGCATTCCCCATGACCAGAAAGGGGTCCGGCCAAAGAAGGGGGGAAACTGAAAGGAGGGAGAACACTCGGCCGACAACGAGGAAGTCATCGTCATGGACGTCAAGCCCTATTCCTGCTTCACGCCAGCACAAGCCGTCATCCCGCCAACTCCACGTCCGCACATCGCCGCCCATGAGTCACGAGACCCACCACGGGCAGAAGATGCCCCCTGCCGAACAGGAGGCTGGCCACCAGCGAGCCACCGCCACGCTCGTCGGAGCCACCGAGCCGTGCAACGTCCACACACAGCCGCCCCGCTGACCGGCTGCCATCCGGCGTGAGGCAACGGATCCGGCCGCGGACGGCCAGATCCAGCCAGGCTCGGGGGCGACGACCAGCTAGGGCGCGCCACCGCAACATCCATCGTCCACCATCACCGAAGCCGAAGCCGACACCGACGCCGGCACTGTGACCACGGCGCGAGCGAGCCGCCGCTGCCGTCGCCCGCCCACCGCGACACCGCCCCTGCCTGCCGCCGGTCTTCGCGCTGCCCCGGCGCCGACCTCTCCCCCGCCGCTAGCCGCCACCTCTTCCCCGTCGCCTGCCATCTCCCTTCCCCGCCTCCTTCGGTGTCGCCATCGTCCTGGGAGGGGGACGGACTGTCACACCATGAAGTTCTTTTCCCAAGCCTAAATTGAATTTATAAATCACCTCGAGAAAATACCGGTGAAAAAGCAAGAGAGAAACCCTAAAGGAATCAATGCAAATAATAATCGGAATTGGCATGTGGAATTTTTCTTGAGTTCTACATGTCGAAATATGCTAACAAGATTTTTAGTGGAATTTTTAGAGCTCTAGAAATAATTTTAACCAATTAAAAATGAGCTCAAGCACTATTTAATCCTTGGAAATTCTTTTCCTTTTTATCGTTTTCCTTTTCCCCCCTTTTTCCCAAATGGGCTGTCGGCCCATTTCCTCCCCCTCCCGCGCCCTTGCTGGGCCAGCCGAAGGCCACGGCCCAGCCGCTCGCCCGAGCCCCCCCTCTCTCTCCCTCAGGCGCTGACAGGTGGGGTCCACTTGTCAGTCCTTTCCCCAACCTCCAGCCGGTGGCCCCGGGCCGGCAACCGCCGCCGCGCGCACGCCGCCTGCGCCCGCCTTCCCCGCACCACGTCGGCCACGCCCGCGCGTGCGTCCGCCCCTCCCGCACCCCTCAACCCCCTCTCCCGCTCGCCTCTCTCTCTCCTCTCCCACTCCCCCACGACGGTCGGCGAAATCGGGCCACTCCCGGCCGTTCCCGACCTCTCCGCCCCTATATAATCCATCCCCGCATCCTCCTCCTAATTTTCCCTTTTTCCGCCGGCCTCTCCCGAGCTCTCCATCGCTCCCGCACCGTGCACCCACCCGCCGCCGCCTCTTCCACTACTCCGGTCGCCTCTAGCCGCCGCTAGGGCCGCTGCCGCACCGCGCCACCGCCGCCGTTGGGTTCGCGCGGCCGAGGTCCACCTCGTCCACTCCGCCTCCGTCGAGGTTCGCCGCCGGAGCCCCATCCCCGTCGTGCGCTGGTATGAGACGCCATGGCCGCCGCCTTCGGCCGGCGTTCCCGCCCTCTATGGTCTCTCTCTCCCTCTCTAATCTTCCCCATTTCGTTCCTTAGGTCGTCCCGGACCCCGTCCGCTGCTTGTCGACCTCCCTCCATCGTTCCTCGTCGCCGGTCGCCGTCGTCTCCCTCCACGCCGGTCGGACCCCTTCGGTGAGGACGCCCCTCCTTCCCCTTCCTTCTTCCTCCTCTCTTTTCCTTGGTAGCGCCGCCGCTTAGCCGTCGTCGCGCCGTCGCGGTTTGCCGAATCGTCGCCGCCGTCCGCCGGTCGCCGCCGGTGCCGCGCCGCCGCCGTGCCATGGCCCCGGGTCGGCTTGAGCCGACCGCGCGCGCCGGCCGCGAGCTCCCCGCCGCCGTCCGATCTACCCGAGGGTAGATCGGGGCCGTCGGTCCGGCTGCCCGCGTGGCTGCGACGTGGCCGCCGCGTGTGCGCCGCGTCGGCGCCATGTGTGCACCACGTGGCGCGCTGCTCCTCCCCGGTCCGTGGACCCGGTCCACCGTGGACCACCCTCCCTGAGTCACTGCCATGCGGGGCCCGCATGTCGGCGCCGCCCTCTCTCTCCCCGGGATTTTAATTATTGCGCAATAAATCAATTAAGGATTTTTCTGTTTATAGTAAAAACACAGTGAATCTTCTAAAATTCATATCTAATTCATCCGTGCTCCGTTTAAGCCCATTCAAGTCTCAGTAAATCAAAAAAATGCATAGAATCTATTAAAAATGGTTTTGTCCTCTGTTTCAGTAGTCTTATAGCCTGTTTGTATTGTTTGCTTTGTATGTCGCTTAGATTCCGGCTCTCCCGACGCTCCGGTGTACTTTGAAATAGTCGCCGAGGTTCCTCCAGCAGCAGAGCAAGGCAAGTCATGCTTGTCACTTGAACATGTTGATCCTATATTGCAAATGCCCTACCGTTTTCCTTTAAATACTGCATCATTTTATAATGTCACTATGGGATGTTTACCTACTGTTACAGCCATACTATTTTTGTACCATGCTCCTTTGTTAGCTTGGGGATATAACATGACTAGATATTGAACTAGGGATTGCTTAGCCATGCTTAGTTCAACTAGCATACAGTGGGGGAAATACATTAATGCATAGATATCAGATTCTAGTAATGATGTTGGTTAATGCCATCGCTCCGGTGTTGGTTAATTAAAATATATTAAATGGTGGGCTGTGGGTGCATGGTTTTGCTAGTCGCACCCATGACAATTAAGGACCGGTTCGCGGGAAACCCTGGAAGAATTCCTTGTACTTACCACAAGCCAGCGTAGGCAACGGGTGGTTTTGTAGTGTAGCTTTTCTCTAGCCGACGCTCCCAGGCAAGGGTGAGCGTGATGGAGCGGGGCGGGCCTTGCGACGGCCTCTGTCGCTTCCGGATTCACCTAGGCACGAGAGGGGACTACCCGTTGCCTGCTGGGGACGGGGGGTGAAACCTGAGGTGTGGTGTGCTTGGCTAGAGGGGGTTATGCGAAGGGTCCTGTTACGGCCTCTTTCCGGTATGTCGTGGTGGCATGTCGGCGCACAGAAGCGTGTCTTGGGGCTGTGTCTTGTGGGTACAGTTGTACACCTCTGATCAGAGTAAAACTATTCGAATAGCCGTGCCCGCGGTTATGGGCGGTCGACCAGATTCACCGTGATTAGTCTCACCCTAGTTTAGTTTGATGGAACTGATTAGTTCAGGTGGATGGTTGGGCCTGTTGCAACGTGGTGCAGCGTTGGACAATGGATGGTTAATATTGATTAATTATTACAGCCGTTTTACTGCTTTCAACTACTGTTTATAAATGCTCGCTTTATACAAATGAACCGCTCTAGCCATACGTTGATTAAACCCTGCATCATACCCCCTATTCCGGTATGACTTGCTGAGTACAGTGGGTAGTACTCAGTTTTGCTTTATTTTCCCCAAAACCCCAGAGTTTGAGTATGCGTCAGATGGTGGTTTTTCCGAGGAGTAGGCTTCGTCCGTGCCGTCGAGGATGCCTGTGGAGTGGTGTTCCCGCTGTAATCCAAGTCAACGCTTAGCTCCAGTTATCTTTTATTTTTCCGCTGCATTTATGTAAGACTTTTATAAAGTTTGTAAGACGTGGATCTGTATGTCAACTTTGTCATTTGTGTACCCCGGCCGGTCCTGGACGGGGGTTTAAATGCACATTCTGCTTGGAATTCTATTCGGGAATTTCTGGGCGTGACACGGACCGCCGGATGTAGCGAGGGGCGCCAAATCTAGCGCCGTCGCCGCCGCCCCCGCACCCAACCACCTCCAAGCCCATCCGTTCCACACCTAGCTGCCTCCGTGCGCCCAACCCGACGCCGACACCGATGCCGTCACACCGTCGTCGCCCCATCTGGTCGGGGTCGTAGGCACCGACCCGCGACCTCGAGGGAGAAGGAAGGTCCTCGTGCCGCCTTCCTCTCAGCCGCGTGGTTTCCGGCGGTCTGCTCGGGCGGTGGCGAGGCGAAGGAGGGAGGAAGGCGGTGGTGGTCACCACCTGTGTCACCGCTGCCCTTAGAGCGAAACGGGGGCCTTCTCAGAAGTCAAAACAATGCAGTTCCTCGCTTTAACATCTTAAAACTAATACAAGTATTACACGCCATCTATAATTTTATTATATTCTTGTGCTCAACAGGCAAGCACAAAATTACCATCCTCATCCATCATTTCTATAGTACTGCATCATCCAATCTATGCTTTCTTTATATTTTGAGCTTAACATGAAAGCATGTCAAAATCCTCATTCTCACACCATTTTGCAGGTATTTCGGCATGTATCCATAGATTATTTCTATAATATTACATGTATTTATTAATACATCTCACAACAAAAGCACAGGACATCAACCAATAATATAACAGAGTCATCATGTTTTGAGGCAAGTGGATAACGGCTGTATTTAAACATTTACTTTATAATTTCACACTTTCCACCTCTAACCAAAAAAATAAAAGAATTAAGGCCTACCATACTTTCGGCCTAATAGTCATCCAGCTCATCACCCTAATAGCCTATAATGTGAACTTCACCGATAATCTAACTTCTAGCAAGTATAGCACTATAGCTTCTCGTATAATTGAAAGCTCTCTTGGAAAAATTAACTTTTTATCCAGATTCTCAAAAGCTTTAGCTATAATTCAGAAAATAACCCTAGAAGCTAAAATCAGCTTTTTTTTATTACAAATTACACCCTCTACTTCATATCTATTTAAATTTATAGTGCTAGAATATACCATAATTCTAGAAGTAAATTCCTACCCGTTTCTCTTAATCCAAAGCTCGCTAGTACAAGCTAGCAATCACCTTATCTATTTAAATTTATAGTGCTAAAATATATTATAATTGTAGAAGTAAATTCCTACCCGTTTCTCATAATTCAAAGCTGCCCTAGCACAGTCTAGCAATCACCCTCCATCAGTGAACAGTCCAAGTGACCAACCCTACCATGCAGTGGGGCTGTGGGAAGTGGGAACCCGTGAGGTATGAAAATGGGAAAACCAGCAGCCTGCTAGTAGCATCAGCTAGCATCAGATGCTGATGCTAGACACGGTGGATCGATCCAGCACAGATCCGCGAAAAGATGAGATGCCATTCTCCCCGATTCACGCACACGCGCCTCCCATGCAAGCGACGCGCCGCACACCTTGGGCGG
This sequence comes from Oryza glaberrima, assembly GCF_000147395.1. NCBI lineage: Eukaryota > Viridiplantae > Streptophyta > Magnoliopsida > Poales > Poaceae > Oryza > Oryza glaberrima. The sequence goes on from NC_068328.1 coordinate 26,163,740, forward strand.
TGGAGCCGGTCCATGGACCAAACCACGTACACGTCCGTGTGCCGAATAATCTACACACGTGCTCCCGTCCCCGATTTCCTTGTGAAAAAAATATTTGGCACAAGCTAGTAGCATTGGCTAAAGGCCATGCGAGCAATCAAGCGGGTAGATCCGTACAGGACCTGGCCGTCTACTCTTATACTATCTCTGTCTTAAAAAAATAAAATAAATAAAATAAGTACAGCCATGCTATCCGTATTCAACATTTAACCGTCTATCTTATTTAAAAACTTTATGAAAAATTAAAAAAATCAGTCACACGTAAAATATTATTCCTGTTTTATCATCAAATAATAATAAAAATAGTAATCATAAAAGAATATCAAATAAAATAATAGTTAAATGTTGAATATATATAGTGTAAAATTACTCTTATTTTGGAACGTAGGTAGTACCAATTATTAAAAATAGAGGAGTAATTTATTTGTGAGAGGGGATGCACGCCGAGAAAAAAAATGGAGTGCATAAAAAAGGTTGACGCTATGATTGATTGTTTGATTTGATCTAGTAGATGACAATACGTGGGAAAATGAACTAAGCAAGAAAACCATAGTTATATTATTAACGGTTTAAAAGCTAATGTAAAAATAAACCAGATAAAAAAAATCTTTGTATTATCTGCATTCCTACTATATTTCGAAACACGTGAAAGTTTTAAAACTATTATTGTTTTATTAGTACATATAAAAAATTCAAGACATGGGAAGAGAAAAGCATGAGGTATATTCTTATGCTTATTTTCAATGGTTTTAAATAGCCGGCTAAGACATTTAGCAGTTGATGATATTCTCAAACAACTATAGCAACAACTACAGTGGGCTAAAAGGAATCATAGCGGATAAATTATATATGAGAGGAAATAGCTAAAACCATTCTCAAATAGTTGTAGTCGGAGATTTAAAACCATGTTTATTTTCCTCTAAAATTGCTCTAGAATTATTAATTCCATATAAAATTTTAAGAGAACGGATATGAAATTATCATTCGATTCAAAGGGCTTCGCACAATTATATTCTATAGGATCAACATCCTAAAACACGGAAAAGTATGTGGTGGAAACTTGGAAACTATCGTTGGATTGAAAAATAGACGTCCGAGATTCATCTACGTCATCACGAGTAAAAATTTTACTCACGGATTATGACGTGGACAAATTTCGGACGTCCATTATTCGATTTAACGGTAGTTTCTAAGTTTCCACCACATATGTAGTTTTTACCATATATTTTCGTAAAAAAGCCCTTACATATTTATTTTAAAGGAGATTCTAAACGAGAAGAGGCTAGATATAAGATGACTCGCACTCCTTTTTAAATAGCTTTAAAAAAATAGCCAAAAGACAAGAAGTTGCATGAGGAGACATTGATGAGATTTGCGAGACAAATGGGCAGTAGGGTCCCGAAGTTGGCGTCCATAGTCCATATAGACCGGTCCCACGGAAGACACCGGCACATGCCGACAGCCCACGGTTGCACAAGCAAAGCAGGTGCTTCCAGCAATTTCAACCCCCGAAACCCCGGGATAATCGCAAACCAACCCAACTCAACCTCCACAGCCACTGCAGCGTGGGCCCTACACACCCAGTGGAATCACCACTTGGCCCACATGTCAGGCCACCACCCATCATCACCCATGGCAATGGCCACCCGTCGCCTCGCCTCCGCGCCCACGCATCGCCTCGTCTCTCTCTCTTCTCGATTCCACTTCCACTTCTACTTCTCTTCTCTTCCAAAATCTCGCCTCGCCCAGCTCGCTCGGGCAGCGCACACCACGCGGCGTCCCTCCCGCTCCCCCTCGCCGCTAAATAGCGCGGGAGCCGCGGGCTCCGCCGACGGCGGAGGAGGAGGAGGCGGTGGTGCGTCGCGAGCGCGGAAGGGAAGGGGAGTAGTAGGGGGGGAGTGGCGTCGGCGTCGGCGGCGGATGGCGGTGGAGTACCACTGCTGCGGGGCGGCCTTCTTCGAGCACGTGGTGATCATCGTGGTGCTGGTGCTCTTCGCGGGGCTCATGTCGGGGCTCACCCTGGGGCTCATGTCCCTCAGCCTCGTCGACCTCGAGGTCCTCGCCAAGTCCGGCACCGACCAGGACCGCAAGCACGCAGGTGCGCGCCCTGCCATTCCCCTGTGCCCGCCCCGCCCGACAGCCGCCTGGGTGTGTTCCGACGCGCGGCGGCGTTCGTTGGTGTGCGTGTCGTGCCTGATTAGATGGGTTTCTGGTAGGATTTGGCTGCAACTTTTCCGGGCTTGGCATTTCGTCGAACATCCCGCGGGCGTCGGTCGGACCGATGAATCGATGCATGAACGTTGTTTTGTGATGAATTTGGCGAATAGAGCGGTTGTTGGGAGGGTGATTGGAACGTATGGGTCGTATAATTTTTTTTTTTGGGCGATCAATTCATGCAATCTACACGCGGCCTTCCCGTTGTGCCTACTTTTGGTTGATCAATCCATGCGATTTTAGAGGCGGCCCAACAAATTTTTGTGTACTTTTTGTTGCGAAGGTTTGGCTTGATCACCTGGGAAGTGGTCGTATTACTGCTGTTTTAGGGGATAGCGACATGCTCTGCACTTTCTTATTTCGGAAAGTAAGACCTAGTGGCATAGAAAAAGTAAATTAAAAACACCCTGTAAAATCTAAAGTAAACCCTGGTACTCATCTAATTTTTGTTTTCTTTTGTTGCTATGTTAGGCGATCCATTCTTGAGCTATTTATTTGGCTGAATGAAATGCATATGCTTCATCTTTTTTTTTAAATATGTAAAATGGCATGCGTCAAATGCAAATCTTCTCATATTTTTGTGAAACTGCTCATCTTAACTTTTCTCTTTTCTTTCCAGCTAAGATATTGCCTGTTGTGAAAAACCAGCACCTTCTGCTATGTACTCTTCTGATCTGCAATGCTGCAGCCATGGAGGTATTTGGCTTTATTTCAAGCTATTTGTAGACCGGTTAGAGCTTTAAGGTTCTCCAGATGAATGAACATGTGATGGCATGCTTCTGTATGTTGCTAGGCTCTGCCCATATTCCTTGATAGCTTGGTGACTGCTTGGGGTGCGATTTTGATCTCAGTGACATTGATCCTGCTGTTCGGTGAGGTGAATTATATATACTTTACTATGATGTTCAGCTACAAGCCTATATTTTTGCACCCCATGCTAATATTATGTTCTGGTATAAACAGATATTACCACAATCCATCTGTTCACGCTATGGGCTGGCTATTGGTGCCTCAGTTGCTCCATTAGTCCGTGTGCTCGTTTGGGTTTGCTTCCCTGTTGCATATCCGATAAGCAAGGTAATTATACTCGCAGACTCTGCAATATCATTACATCAGTATACTCGAATGCACATGTATTAAATATATTTTACTTTCTTTTTTAGCATCAGTATCCTCGAATGCACATGTATTGAACATTTTTTTACTTTTCTTTTTCAGCTGCTGGACCATCTGCTTGGTAAAGGTCATACAGCTCTATTCCGTAGAGCTGAACTAAAAACACTCGTGACCCTGCATGGAAATGAGGTAAACAGAAATATTGTGTCTTAAAGAAGAAATTAGATTATTGCTATTATCCTATGTATGTGAGACTACACGAAATTGTAGATCATAGACAGCTCCACTTTTTAAGAATTTCGGGTGTTAAATTGTTAATACCTCTGTATATCATCCGATCTACGTATGAATTACCACAGTCAGGGTTCTGATTCGTTGGGTTGTGTGATGTGCAAAAGCTTAGGTTTGGAGATTCTATGTGCTATTTTGAAGTAATTTATTATCAATATCACTTCCAAGGAAATAACAAAAGAAATACAAAACATAAAAAGGAAAGGGAGAGTGAACTTAGTGGAATCTGATGCATTCCTTCCTCACCCTAAGTGGATTTTGACTCAGAGGGCATAGGCATGCTGGAATATTACTGATAAACATACTTTGCTTTTTTTTCCCCCTAACCTTTCATGCTTTATACGAAGGATATGGTTTTACTTCACAGGTTGTGATTAAATACTCATGTCTGCAACCCCGGTTAGAATATAGATCTTAGATGTCCTAATGGTGCAGGTCATTTGGTTGGTACTCTGCTTACAGGCCGTCCACAGTCCACACTTGAAACTGGACAGGCTTAGAGAGCTAGTTGGTCTTACCTGTACCAATCATTGACTTAGTCATGTAAAAAATGAATTCATGTTTATTGATCTTCCTATTAGTTTTTGCATGAGTGTTGAGGTTACGGAAATCTGTTTTATAACTGTTTTACTTCAATTTCAACAGGCTGGTAAAGGTGGGGAGTTAACCCACGATGAAACTACTATAATAGCTGGAGCTCTTGAGCTTACTGAAAAGAAAGCTAAAGATGCTATGACACCCCTATGTCAAACATTTGCTATTGATATAAATGCAAAGCTTGACAGGTATTGGTTGCGTTACAATTACACATGATTTAATTGGCCCTACCATATTCTTTTCTCAACTGCATAATCCTGTCATTCATGTTCTCGTGCAGGGATCTAATGCAAAAAGTCCTTGACAAAGGTCATAGCAGGGTGCCGGTTTATTATGAGAAGAAGACAAACATTATTGGATTGATATTGGTAATGCTATCTTCCTTTTCAAAACAATCATACGATTCTTGTAAATTGTATCTTGTGTTTTGTCTGGATGAAACTTTTTTTTTAGTTTTCTCGTATTTGGCATCTACCTGTTTATGCCTTGTAGCATTAGATTGAGCAGAACTTGATTAACAAATTTGGCAAAGAACCCAAAATCACTAATTACCATCCAGATATGATTTATGTGCTTCTTATTTAATTTAATACATCAAACCGTATGGTTTGTCAAACTCTGGATCTGAGTATAACCATTGAAGTGCCACCAGTTGGAGTAGATTCTTTTTAGTTGTAGTTTTATTATGAACTGGCATGCAACATTTTCTCAGCAGAATGATAATTCTTTTATTATGAACTAGCATGCAACATTTTCTCAGCAGAATGATAATTCTATAGTGTCCTTAGCTGTGTAAATGAGCATAAATTGTGAAGGAAGGAGGCATTCAAATTAGCATGTTATAAGTTGCAGCTGGTAAATGTGCATTTAAATTTTAAAACAGGCAGGACAGTCAACACCCTGCATCTGTGCCATCTTCAAACAAAATGCATAGCGGTAATGTGTCTTGTATGACAGATCTGTATGTTTTGAGAGCATCCATGCATTAGATAATGTTGTGATGTGGATCAGTGGATCTGCGCTCTTCAACAAAAATGGATAGCATTATGTGTCTTGTATGACCGATCTGTATGCTTTGAAAGCATCCATGGTTAATGTTATGGTGTGGATCACTGGATCTTGATTTGAGCTGCTAGTACATTTACATTAGGTTTGCAATTTATTTATCTGGCAACTTCAGATATGTAATTGTGTTGTACTCACCTAAAATTAGCAATTTTCAGGTGAAGAATTTATTATCCATCAACCCTGATGATGAAATTCCTATAAAGAGCGTAACTATCCGCAAAATTCCTCGGTACGGTATTAAACTGTAAATTGTTCTTTTATCCAACAGTGCAACATCTTAATGGTGAAATTGTTCAATACAACTGAATATTCCTCTCACTATGATTTAATGCCTGCTAACCACTGGTTTACTGCAAACACAAAGCAACAGCTGATATAATTAGGTCATCTGCAAATGCTTAACTTATCCGTAGTTTTGTTGTAATTTGTAGTAGAAATGAATTCTGGCATCTACAAAAGGGAACTAATTTATATTGCAAAATGGAGAAGTTAACAGATATGGTGTATAATAGAAATCCAGGAGATAGTTCTGTTTTCTTCCTATCATATTGCAGGCTTGATCGTGGTAGAATATGGCAACAGTATCTCTAATAATAGTAGCAAGTTACTAAATGACAGTGTTAGTAACTAATTTCTAGATTTACCTGAAGTGCCTGTTTACCTTAATGAAATGCTTGAAATGGAATAATTGAACTTGAACGTATGGTAGTTTAAGATTCAGCATTTCAGCTAACGCAACCTTCATCTTGTTGAATGTCAGTGTTTCAGAAGACATGCCCCTCTATGACATCCTAAATGAATTTCAGAAGGGCCACAGTCACATGGCAGTAGTCATAAGACAAACCAATGCAAATTATGCAGCTGAACCTCCTGCCAACGACGGTGGAACTCTTGGTGAGCTCCAAGGCAATTTTCTTTCTCAGTAGCTTGCATGTGGCATATATATAACAGCCTTTTATCTTACCATTTTCTCCTTGTTTTCTTTCTTTCTTTCCATGTGGAACAAAGAGGTTGCGATCTCAATTGATGATAAGCATGGTGAGAAGGTTGTGAAGAATCTTCCTCCACTAAGAAGATGGAAGAGCTACCCCAACTCTCAGAATTCTAATAGAGGGAACAGGAATAGAAAATGGTCCAAAGATCAATCAGATGTTCTTCAAATACATGAAGAGCCATTGCCGACACTGAATGAAGATGAAGAAGCTGTCGGTATCATAACTATGGAGGATGTCATAGAAGAGCTGCTCCAGGTTAGTAGTTTGCAAATATTCTCTTTTTATTAGAGGTTTGTAGAACTGTCCGTTTGTTCAACTCTATTTGTTTATTTAACACATGCTCAGTGGCGATTCAACACAGTAAGATGCGGATGATCAGCCAATCATATACTACTCATAAAGTAGTTACTTTCATGTTTATATGTCCAACCATTGAACCATGAGATGTGCTGAACTTCAATGCCCTACATAACTGCTCTAAAATTAAGAGTAGTTACAATGACATTGTGCAATATTATATCATTAATTCATATTTTTCATGATGGCACAGGAGGAGATATACGATGAGACAGACGTACATGTTGAAGAACAATGACACATGCCGCAGTCACTTCCCATTTTGAACCAGAAAATCGGTGCCATACCTTTCTTTTGGCTGAGGGGAAGTGCCGGGTGCAAATATGTGTTTATATTAGTACGTAATACTGTACTTCAGCGTAGATAGAAACGGGGGTTGAATTGGTTCATTTGAACAGCTGGTACGAATGTCTAGTAGTGCAGTAGTAGAGAGGGACAAAGGGTTGTGTGATTTTGCTTGGTCCTGGGACAGTAGGATTGCGTAGTTATGAAACTGTACTGGTTATCCCGGGATTTTGACGCGGTAATAGTGCCGCTCTGAGTCAATGGTGCTCCTTCGGAAGGCTTCGCTTTCTTGTGATGTTGGCCTCACTCGAAGCGTCTGCACAGTAACAATAAAAAGCATGACAGCCTTATATATTTCTCGAAATCTGGGAAAAATCTCACTCATATGATGGGAACGAGCGTCTTCAATGAGTGAGCCACATGCGAGAAATCGCTCCCGAGTCCTGGCTCCATGAGCACTACTCGTCCGGTCAGAACAACATCAAATACCCTTTGTTTTCCTCTGAAAAGGAGGAAGAATGCCGTGATAATAGCGCGTAGCCGGCAGGAGATACAAATCCAGAAGAGCATTCTTCGTCATCCTTCATCCTGGTTGTTGTCTGCCATTGTTGTGGTCTAAGCGTATGATCAAATCATTCTAAATAGCTATCTTGTTTTAAATCAAGATGTGATATGTCATTCTAAATACTTCTATCCATTCACAAGAGTAAGACCTATTTTATATTTTAGTTTTTTAAAACAAGTTGCTTTTATTTGTAGTCTTTTTACACCAAGATTCAAATGAAGAGGAAAATTAAATGTTTGATCAAAACCCAAGGAGCTATAATAACGCTCATTGGTTACTTGCGTGTATGCACTCTTGGATCAGAGTAATATGCAAAATGAGTTAATTTCTTTTTATCTTAATGATAAAAATAATATGTGTAACTTTTATTGAATGAGGAAGTAGTTTTCTTGTTTTAAATTAAGACGTGATTTGTAATTCGCAGTTATTTTACCTACCATCTCTAATAATTGGCTCCAGTTTCTAATTCGAGTTTTCGGCATGGAACTGAGGCACTAGAGGTTTTCATACAAATGATCAACTATGATACTCAGTGTCAACTCAAAATACGACGATCAAAATTAAGTGAACGGAGGCGGGAGTATCTATCAAGCTAACCAGTCGAGATAGAGCTGCCGCAAAAGCATTAACTCCGAAATTCGCTGGACCAATGTAGTCCCAACAATTAAACAAACCGTGGTCCAATTCGCATTCGCTGGATCATGTACTCCAAACAATAAACCAATATGGTCCATTCCTGTTGGTCAGGAGGGAGCAATGGCGCACGCGGACTTCCCGTTCCCGTATCAGAATTTTAATCGCGTCGTGCTACCTACGGCCGTGTTTTGTGTGGAACGGCGCCGGCAAAAAAAATTTGTACCACTACAGTTCATCCAGATTTTTTGTCCTCGTCTACACGTACGTATCTCCTCGGGATCCTATACGTAGTAGTAGTAGCAGCAGTAAAAAATTAAAGGATTTGATTACTGTCCTAGAACATCAGGATTTTTTTGCTCTGTTCCCAGAATAACGTAGAGAGCGTATATCCGTGCGAGTGAGGATCTATTTGTCTCTTGTTTGTTACTACTACTCCCTCCGTTCCTTAATATAAGAGATTTTGATTTTTATACTTGTACTATTTGACCATTTGTCTTATTTAAAAAAATTTAGAATTATTATTTATTTTATTTATGACTTGCTTTATTATCTAAAGTACTTTTAGCACAATTTTTCGTTTTTTATATTTGCATAATTTTTTTCCATAAGACGAGTGGTCATAATGTGCAAGAAAAATAGCAAAATCTCTTATAGGGAGTACTACTCATGATGATCGACCGCACAACGCATGAGACGATCGATCGCTTTGTGCGATTTGTAGCGCGCGCGTAGCCGCGTATACGTACCTCGTGCGGCCAATCTACGGTCTACAGGATCGAATTGAGCGCTCCTATATATACTGGCAAATTAGCTATAGCTCTGAGGGCCGAGCAGGACGCACAAGAAGTCAGTAACTTGGCATTCATTGTCCCACATGGTTTTATAGAGTTGAAGTTAGCCATTTAGGAGTAGTTTTTTTTTTTCATCTAGTCTGTTTTTTAAACATTAATTTTTATCCGTTAATAATATCAATTAAAATTTTTATCCATCAATATTTTTAGTTGTTTTATTTGTTTTTTCACGGTTTATCGGTTCTGTGTGCGGCAGATGTCGAAACATGCTTGCTTTTCGTGTTGCCCATGCGGTAATATTATGTACTCCTACATACTAGTAGGGATGAAAATGGAGCGGATACGGATGGATAGTGCTCATACCATATTTGTTTTTATATTTTTTTTACCGGATACGAAAACGAATACGGAAAATCGAATAGGAATAAGAATCGAATATGATCGGACACGAATATGGAAATATTTTTTCTCAGAACACGAAAACAAACTCAACTTCTAATAGAAATAAATATCAACATATATAATTAGCTCATTTTATACAAAGTGAAGTATAATTTATAAATATTTTTAAAATTTAAGTAATATTAATAGTATTGACTAGTTTTAAGAGATAAACTACTATTAAAATCTATAAAGGTATATTGAAGGTTATAAAGTTAGAAAGAAATGGGGGTATGTCTCGTGGCTTCTGTGGATATCCGAATAGCACTGTTCACCGAATATCCGAATTATTATCTGTATCCGACGGAAACCCCGATACCATACCCGGGAGAAAATATCCGTATTCGTATCCGTATCCGAACTATCCGAGAAATTTCCGATCCGAAAGGTATCCGTATCTGTTTTTGTCCGGAGCGGATGGAAACTATCCGCTTCGTTTTTATCCCTACTACATAGAGCTAGAGAATACAAAGATATAAACAACTTACATTTGAGATACAAATGAAGGAATGTAGGGCAATCCTCCATCGACAAAACAAGTATACTGATAAAAGGTCCATTTTACTCCCGTGAAGTCTTGAACTATTTTATTGGAGCAATTAACACCTTGAACAATTGAAAACAATTCATTTTACTGTTTGTCGGAGAAATAGAAACCAAGGTCCCAATCGCCAGCTACTCGGGTCGTATTTGCCACTGCTCCCTAACACGACCTCCCATGACCTGTGCTTGGGGAAAATTCGCCACTAGGTGTAGCCCTCCATGGGCTATGCTTGAGGCACATTTGTCGCCTTTCCCCAAGCGCAGCCCCATGTGGACTGTGCTCAGGGCGCATCCGCCTCTAGGCCCGACACCTCGTGGGTTGTGCTCGAGGCACATCCGCCCCTAGGCCCGGGCCCTGGGCTGTGCTCGGGGCACATCTGTCCCCAGGTGTAGCTCCCCGTGGGTTGTGCTCAAGGCAGGTCCGCCCATGAGTGCGGCTCCCAGTGGGCTGTGCTCGGGGCACATCCATCCCCAAGCTTTGCTCCCCATGGGCTATGCTTAGGGACATCTTCCACCTTTCCCTGTGTGCTCGAGGTAGATGCAATGCATTGACTCAATCAAGTCTCATATTCAATGCGAGGTGACATACACCAACCCTAGGACACCGCGGTACGGCTCCACCTAGCCTTCGAGGCTGGTGCGCTGACCCAACAACCACCAAGGTATCCACATCACCTACCCTAAGCCACGCGTCGAAGGAAGGAGTAAGACCAGTCCCAACCCAAGACACTAGATATGGTTTCTATAAACCTTCACATCATCAAGAAACTACTCTTTCAATGCAAACACCAATGTTCCATACTTAAATTTAATGCTACTTTCTCACATGATGTCTTGGATGTTGTGTAGAACCATATCTCATGCAAGATCTGGTTTTCTTCTCTTTCCTCATTTAATCACTTGCCACATCATCTTACATCCTAGATGACAGCTTATTTATACTATGGACACCGTCCTAGTCATTGGGTTGGGACTGGCCTAATGGGGTGGAGAGAAGTCGCTCTATGCCCCACCAACATGACTGAAATGCAAGTTTAGGGCCAATAGTGCCCGGCCCCCAACTATCATGTGACAAGGCCAAGCATACCACCACTTGTGGGTTGGGTCCCACTTGTGCACACATGTATGGGCACTGTGGTATCCCCATGACATATAAAAAGATGACCAATACCACTGAGAAAGGGGGAATGTTCAATTGGGTTAGACTTAGTTCAACTCAAGCTGCAACTTAGAGGGCAAGAGCTCATCCCCTAGCAGACACAAATAAGCCTCAAGAAATTCTCTGTAAACATCATCATCATCATCATCTAGCTAAGAACACAGAAGTAGGGTGTTACACTTCCGATCATCCCAAACCTGTCTAAACCATTGTTTATTTTAGCCCTTGTTGATCCATGAAATGCCAATCACCTCGTTTCCACGCACCCGCTCCCTGGCCGAATCCCAAAAGAGTGCCACTTCTCCATGCTAGAGGAGTTTGAACTCCGACACCACTCATTAGCATTTCTTTTCTTTGTTTCTCCTCATACGAGTCGTATTTTGAACTAAAATTTTTAGAGCCATAGATGACACAATTATCAAAGTTGCAAAATATTTTCAAAAATTTCATTACTATTTTAAACCTCAATATTTAACTAGTTTTAGTGTTTCCTACCTATTTAAAAATAGATAAAAAAATCTTTAAAATATTATGGGTAAGTTATAATGCATCTATCAATTCAACCAAAATTTAGTGTAAAATATGACATATAGAGAGAAACAATAAACATGCATATCATTAGGAGGAAGGTGAACCATTTTCAATATTTCGGGATGTAGAACGAGTCAAAAAATGTTTAGGGTGTTAACTGCTATAGCGAAATTGTTTGAGAGAGTAAATTAGATTTTTCTTGCAATATACTCCCTAAGTTAGTACTTAAAATAAAGCCTGTCAATAAATAACATATTTACAATAACTGATGTTTGTCCAAAAAGTGCACTATTGATCGATTTCCTCTCATATGTATTTATTATCTGCCAGTACCCTATGGAGTTATAGTACAGCCGTACAGGTATCATTCCCATCATTTTAAAATAATTACGAGGGAGAATTTTGGTTATTAGTTTACTTCCACATCATCATTGACTCGATGATCCTACTGGTACAAAGTCAAAATATGTTTAGGACTGCTGGCGCCAGGCGGTTCTACATTAATACTGCTTCAGATAAAAAAATATCGTTCAAATTTAATCCTCAAATACAACGACTTCTCTACATCTATATTTTCTTATCTTAGCTGATCATAATTACCTCTTGTTAAATCCCTCTTCTGACTTTCTCATTTTTCATTTTAATCATCATATTTATAGAAGGTGTCATTCGAGACCAAGACAAGAAGCACCATATCTTCTAAAATTAAACCTCATCAATTAATATGTTGTATTACGTGCAACTGCATGCATGTGAGGCATGCTACGATATCATTTACTTTGGCATAAATAAATGAACAGATATGTAACGATACCATTTGCGTATAGATGAATAAACAATAGATATCGATAATTAAGATGATAATCATTTCGGAAAGACCTAAAAAGTTTTACGAAACGATCAGATTGGAATAGAACTAGTTTAATATCATATTACTTCTTAATCATAAAAAGGAAATTCTAAAAGTACTTTTATATTTGGGACAGATGAAGTGAGCTCAAGTACACGTGTGGCATCATTTATAACCGCATAGCACAAAATCGTCGGCGAACCCCATGCTAGGGAACAGGCTTACAGGGCAACGTGACACGCATTTACACTCGCTAATAGTATGCCATACGAACATATAGTAAGTAGTAGATCATATACGGCCACGCTCGGCATGCAACTTACGGCGCCGCATTAACCTTCTGCCAGCACGGTACCAGTAGTCCAGTAGACCAGTACACGTAAGATGGCAATGGACCTTGGACCGTCGACCATACATCGTATTTTGAGGTTTTAGATAATAATAATAGATTAAACCTTTCAATAAGCAATAAGTAATGTCTTTCTTTTAAGAAAGGAAATACAGTAATCTTTTCTGAGGAGCCATTTTAGTTCGTTATCAGATAGTGTGAACGATCCTGAAAAATCCATCCAAGGAGATGAGATGGAAAACATAAAAGGTCTTTCAGGGATGAAGGGAGTGAAATTCCAATTTTTCAATTGCTGACACTTGTCTCATGTACTTAACGCTATTTTTCCTCCAAAGTAGCATGCACCTTAATTAGGTCTCGTTAATGGCACCACGACAATCCTATCTTCCTAGTTGGTACCCACTAAAAAGCATTTACTCCTATACAATAAGATATGCAAGAAGCCATATCATCAACAATTTTAAGCCATCAGATCATATTAGTATAAAATAACAACCGTTAGATTAAGAAGCTACTTATTCATCCAATTCAATCGATTATTTATTAGTTATCCATTCACCTCTTTTTGCTTCATCTCATAGTTATACATAGCACTGATACATATTTTGTGCATAACACCATGTTTTCCGAATACAATCAAATTATTGTTTAATATGTGATTATTGTTTAATATGTGTATTGTGTTTTATTATGCATGATAAGATAGCATACAATTATTAGATATTATTACCCGAATCCATTTTTAGATAAAACTTGAGCGAAGTAGAGAGATGCAAACTGTCTAAATACAACAATACCCATATTGCCATGAAAATCATATTCATATATTATAACAATACATAATGACACTTGGAAAAACAAAGCATGAATTGCAATGTGATAACATAAGACATATATAAATCTACATTATCATATATTTTCTATATACATAGAGTTGCATCTAACCATTTAAAAGTATGATTTTGTTTGACGATAAAACTACAAAACCGGTGAAAAATACGCGGCCAACTAGTACCAATGAGGATCATCACCACCACTCACCAGTGGCATAGCTAATTGTGATCTAGAGCAATGATAATCCTTCTAGATGTAATAAGTCAAAACAAAAGATGATCCATATAAAATGTTTATAATATTAGGAAGTACATCTACAATAGTTCTAAACTCGACCGAATTCTTGGGCGTTCCATGGGACTATACAGCGCCACTAGCTAGCTTCATCATTGGACCTCCCTGTGCTCCTCGCCCCATTACATTTCGTGTTTATTTTGTTTTTTTAACTCCGATGGGAAATCCACGTGTTCTCAAGCTGATTAATTACCTCCTCACAACAATTTCTTTTTTTTCCTACAATATCATTTATGCCTTAGCCTCATTGCTTTTGCTAGTCAGCACCTACAACTTTGATTATTGTTATCTTATATAAAACCTCGCAAACTCGTATCTCAAAACTTTAAGCAGTGTTTGGTTCGAGGACATGACATAATAGATTGAAGCCATTTTTGTTTTTAAGGGATAAAATGGAATGGTCCATTTTTTTAAGGATGGGTGGGTATGACCTGTATGTTAATGAGAGTGAGGCGGTGAGATGGATTGGTCCGTCAAATTTTATTTTAGGATTAACCTGTGCTGAGTCTTGAGGGAATATTCTCTCTAGTCATCGTCTCGTTTCTACCAAACTCAACCAAACAACTTTAAGAATATAACAGCCCCCTTACATCATTCATCTTGAACAAAACAGTCAAACAGTAAGGAGGCAGACGATCTCTCACTCATATGTCAGCTTAGAAAATGAACCAGAAGTCTTTGGACACAAGGCTTGCACGAATGACTGATGGTTAATTATTACTACTCTCTCCGTTTCACAATATAAGTCATTCTAGCATTTCCCACATTCATATTGATGTTAATGAATTTAGACATATATATATATCTATCTAGATTCATTAACATCTATATGAATATGAAAAATATTAGAATGACTTACATTGTGAAACGGAGGAAGTATATGACTTTGAGGCTGCAGCCAGCTAAGCTGAATAAGGTACGGTCTAATGCCCATAAATTGTACTCCCTCCATTTCTTTTTTTTTAACGTTGGTTAATTTAAAATTGAACAAACAAACGTCAAATATTTGGAGAAGGAGGTAGTATATATTCATGAGAAATTTCACTAACCATGCGTATAGCGACACAAATCATGAAAACCGAAAAATATGGCCTAAGCGTCCACCTCGTGCGTGGGTAATTGCTATCGGTAAATGCGGTGATCAGGCTGAGCTCTTTCGTTGAAGTTCCCAACTCACTTCTCTCATTTTTTATATGTTTTTAAAACTACTAAACGGTAAGTTTTTTTAAATAAATAAATATATATATATATATAAGAAAATTGCTTTAAGAAATCATATTAATCTATTTAAAAAAACTATGCGCTAATTAGTTGTTCCGTTTTGATTGCGAGAGTAATTAATTCCCAGTACCAAGTAAAGAACACAGCCTGAGAGGTACTTCCTCTGTAGAAAAAAGAATAAATTTAGCATGGATGTGATATATCCTACTCCCTCCGTTACATAATACTCATAAGATATTTTGGGTTCGGTCTGTCCAGATTAATTGTACTAGGATATGTCACATCAATCAAAAACCCTTTATTATGGGACGGAGGGAGTTGTTCAATAAATCTCGACATAGGCTCCTAGGATATATATATCACATCTATGCATGTCTAGGTTTTTTTTTTTGGGACAGGGAGTGCTGTTTACTGCCAAAGAGCCAATGAGCGGAAGGCTCTTTTGTACGCATGATGGGTTGCCAACCCGCAACAGACACAATCGCAATGACACAGTCACGATTGGAACTTGGTTGTGGAGTACTAGTACGTACAACGCTGTACACACATGTGGTGGCACGTACGCCGCGTACGTACCCCTGCGCCACTTTACCAGTACCACCACCATGCATATACTCCTCTCTACTCGCACATGAATCATCAAATCACATTGATGGCCCCTATATATGGCCCTGTCTGTACAACAACATATATACTGTTCTAGTACCTAGGAGTAGTATCTAGCGTAGTACTCCACTACGTAAATATATATACGCATGTACGGTTGCACATGCACGCATACGTACACGGTACACGGAGACCAATGGGAAAGGGAGCCATGTCGAGCGTGTATATTAGCTGCTGCAGTAGTGTACATGTCCGGGGCCTGCCGGACATGCCGGGGCATGCAGGAGCTAGCTACGGATGGCTAGCGCGTAATCTCCCAGACATATGCCGTGCGACGCCACTACATGCACGAGACGACGAGAACGATAGAGAGAGCGTCTCGCTCCCCCATCAAATCTCTCCTGTCCCGCGACGCGGCACACACGGGCCAGAGACGTCGTCGTACGGGGCCCGTCTCAGTAAAAGCACGTACGCCGATGCTACGCTACGGTGTGGGTGCCCCCCCCCCCCCTCCCCCCCCAACCGGTTCACCGCCCCGCCCCCCACGTAGCAAAGCATATCGCGTCGCGCGCGCGGGAGGGGATGAGATCAAAGGGTTGCGAAAATTCCCGACCAACCTAACATCGAGCCATTTTAGTTTGATGCCAAAATATACCCTATCTACCGAATTGTTGATATTTTGAATAGTAGTTTGGCTATTATTTGGTTTGCTAACAAAATATGCCAATAAGATACGTAAGTTGCTAAAACATTTGGCACTACTAAAATTTGCTTATGTTTTAGCATTGTCAATATTTTAGTATGGTAATAAACCAAATAAGCTCATCGTTTTTGTAAAGTAGGATTGTTTATAGTTCTACTTATATATACTCCACCGATTTTGAAATGAGTTTATTTTCACTCATCTTATACATAGCATTAAAAAGCTAAAAAGACTAATTAAATACCCACACTTTATTAAATCTAAATGCAATTATTTCCTAGCTACTTTATTAATTTCCAATGTCATCTACTTTCATAGACTTTAACACAATAATTTCTAGAAAATGGACTTATTTTTTAGATAAATAGGAGAGACGGAAATTAAACTTATTCTAAGATGATACAGTATGAATTTGATTTTCTTTCTGTAGCATCATATTGATCTCGTTACTAAACAGTTAAATGGATTATACGGAACGATTCCTCTAAACAGAGTATTAAAAAGAATTCCATGCGCGCGTGGGCGGAAAAAAACATTCGGCGTACGGCAGCTTTGCCGCTTTCGCTTGATGCTTTCCCTGGATTAACTCTGCTGCTGACCTGCTGTAGGAGTATGCGTGAGTCGACTGAGAGAGAGAGAGAGAGAGAGTTAAATGCACGGGTGGATTATGTATGGGACCGGTCGGTCGTCCGGTGGGGGCAAACGCCACGGATAGAGCTCACTGTTGACGGGGCCCGGTTGAGTATATGACATGGGACTGTTCGTGATGCTTTAATTATACAGTAACTTGGGAGAAATTCATGGCAAGCGTAGAACACGTATATATACAGTGTTGTAGCGTTGAAAAAAAACGTACTGACCGTGCGAACAAAATTATGAGGAGAGGGCCAGCTGTTCAACAATCACCTGATATATATAGTTTTTTCCATTAAGATGTATATTTTTTTCTCGATTAAGAAGGTTTTTCAAACCGCTAAATAACGTGTTTTGTATGATTTTTTTTATGTGAAGTTATTTTAAAATATTGAATAAATCTATTTTTAAGTTTAAAATAATTAAACGCTAATGATTTTCTCGTTTTGCATGCGCACTTAATCTTCATTTTAAACTCAGTTTTGAACAGGCCTAGTCATATATTTTTGATGTTTTCGATAGATAAGATCACTTCAAGAATCATACAAGGATATTAGCCTCAATCTCTCATATCTGTCAATAGCGAATAATGTGCCTCGTTGGTGTCGGTGAGGCCTACCAGCCGTCGCCTCCCTCCCTCACTCCTCCTCCTACTCAGCCGTCCTTATTTTATTAGCTCTTCTTGTTCAAATCTGACTAGATTCTTCGCGTTGCATCTCTATCAACGTCTCCGTTGCACCGAACAACAACACCCATCATCCTAACCACCACCAACGCTATCCCGTACTCATCCTCTCTTGTCCTGCGGCCGAGAGGCACCACTGCTACCTCATCACCCTTTTACAACTACCACCTACCATTGGGCTTTCACCTCCGATCCTACGGCATCCCTATGAAGCCTCCACCTCTACCTGACACTCCTCCGCTTCTCGCCCCAACCGCGATAATTAACCTAATCCATACGGATTTGGCCAGTAACACGGCACCGTCGATATAGGTGATACTTTTATTATTAAATTTTCTGCTGACAGTTTTCCTCCATCCCATTTACCTACTGGAGGTTAAAGACGATTCTCTGATTGTCAAATTATTAGCATCCACAGGCTAGGAGTGGAGAAATATTAGTCACCTGATTGGTAGCTAAAATGGAATGAAATGGGTGGACATTCGCATCACTTGAAGTGATGCGAGGAATTGAAAGTATGAGATTCACCGCAATGGCCAATTTCTTTCTTCTTCAAATAATTTTTAAAGGAGATGTGAAGGTTCTAATCGTATTGGAAGAAGGCCTCATGCAAGATGTAAAAACACAAGAGAAAATGAATGCTGAGCCATTGTAGCAGGTCGCATACACTAGCACGGAAGAGAGGAGGAAAAAAAGGTGAACGTGAACCACTGGTCTGCCTTGTGTTTGGTACGCATTGTACGGCAGCCACTTGCATACCGCCTTTGATGCAATCATGTGCATGCTGGCATCCTCCCGGCATCCATATATACACATAGGTTGTTCCTCTTGGACAACATTGTCTCTTTAACAATACCACCCTATACCATGGTCAACAATATCAGAATACATGCGACATCATTTTGGGAGACCAAAATGTTGGAATTTTTTAGTGATAAATTTTGAACAAAATTTGCTCTTTTTTTAAATAAAAAAACAAGTTTGTCGCTATGGGAAGCACATCGCGCTGGGACCTGCCGGTGAACCCTGTCTCGCACAAGAAATTATTAATGAGATCATTACTACTCTGGTGTGACAACTATTTTTTAGAACAAATTAATTCAAATTCTAAAAATACAATTATTATAGTACACAGGTAGAATAATATCAACTAGCAGTTTTATATCCCGCCCTTATATTTTGCGCAAATACATCGAATTAGGTCGGCTTCCTGCGCACAGATCCGTAGTTTTCTGAAATTTTACTCCTTTAACGTAACTGTAGTTCAAAATACCGGCGCACACAATTTCCGGCACGATAGTTTGGCCTGTAAAATCTGTAGTGAGCTTTTCTTCAGTTGTTGGTCCCCTGATGAGTAACATCATCAAGCACGGACGCACACCCATTGGAGCGAGGAGAATGCAGCCCGTACACGTAGATTACGTATCTGAGTGTGGGGATCGGGGACCCAATTAAACCCCCCCTGTTTCCACTCACATGATGCATGCCAGATTTGCCAGCTGCTCGCTCACTCACTCACTCCACACCTCAGGTAGAACACAGAGAGATAGAGAGAGAGAGAGTATAAAATCCTATCAGAGATGTGTGTGCTTGGTACTACGTACCTCCAGTAGCAGCATGTTGCTGTGATGTGAGCCTGTAGTGGTGGTGGTAGCACGGTGTCGCAGTATCTTGTTGCTTGGACGCGCATGAATGAAGTCATATTATGGCGAGAGGCGGCACGGGCGGCTGCCGGCAATGAATGAAAGGCGTCATCTCAACCTCGTGACCGCGCGCAGCGCCACCAGCCGACTATCAGCTTCTTCGCGTCTCACCGGGGGCGCCCCCTCGCCTACGCCCTACCGTACTTGGCGATGCAGAGTCTGAGTCCCCCCCATCCAACAACACACATATTTCCTCCATCTCAAAATTAAAATAAAAATCTAATACTCCCTATGTTTTGAGTTACAAGATGTTTTGACTTTGATTAAAGTTAAACTATTTTAAGTTTGACCAAGTTTATAGAAAAAAAATAGTAATATTTTTTGACTCAAGATAAATTTATTATAAAAATATATTTTATTATTAATTTAATAAAACTAATTTGGTAATGTAAATATTACTATATTTGTTTATAAGCTTAGTCAAACTTAAAGCTATTTGACTTTGACCAAAGTCAAAACATCTTATAACCTGAAACGGAGAGACTATATTCGATCTCATCTTCTTGAGAGAAAAAGTATTATTTAACAGTTTGAAAAGCATGCTAATGAAAAACGAAAAACGAAAAAGTTGAAGTTTGGAGTTGAAGAAAAGAATGTGGCTACATGTTTATTCAAATTCTTTATATCACGTTATGTGCTAAGTTTATTTATTTTGGTACGGAGAAAGTAAACTGAATATAAGTAAATAAAATAGAGGATGAATTTTAGACAAATGCTTATCTTGACTTATCCCTAAAAGTTAATGTTTTTTTAGGACGGAAGCATTATAAAAAAGAGCAAACTCACTATCGCTGTGGAATAAATTTATGGGTAGAACTTTTATGTGCGTGTCACTAACGGTTTAAAAACTAACTACGTTGAAATAACTAAAAAATTTAAGTTTTTATAATTCAGAATTTAGTTACGACTGAAAAATTAATACGAAAACGATGAGAGGCTCAATCGCGTCGATGCCAGGGGTACTAGCTCTGCTGCTACTTGTCTGCCTCACTAGTCACTCACTGCTGGTGTTGTGGTGAGCACAGCGCTTTGGTTGGACGTCCTACCATCCTTGGTGTTGTGGTAAAAAACACGGAATCACACTATTTTATACACACAGATAATGGTTCACAAAAAAATAAAATTGTACTGAATTTAGTTTCTTTGCGACGTAGGAGTATACCTTAGAGCACAGTGAAACTCTGCGTTATATTGAGCTTCTTCTTGGCGCGAAGTACAGATATTGCTAAATTGAATAATCAAATTTGTCTGTCCTGGGACATGGCAAAAGCAGTGAAGTGTGTGTGACTTCAAAAAAACACAAATAAATACTCCTACATAAAAACTAAACAATTCCTTCAGGGAGGGAGCAAGAGAGAAGAGCCTCTGACCATCACATGAAGCTCGACCATTCATTTCGAGCATATTTACTTGCAAGAGAACACAAGGGTGCACTGCACTTATTGGAAGTGTAGTAGTAGTAGTACTGCATAGAGGGTTAATTCTGAGCGATGTGTACAGCCAGTACAGCCATGTAGTTATTGATTTGCCCCTACAGCTCACGTAATTGCCCCCAATCAATTTGGCCGCAAAATCTCTCCCTCCGCTTTTGTGGAACAGTACATACATTGCTCTCAATCACATTTTGATCTTGAGGCTTGTGTTCAAACCTACTCCCTTCGTCCCACAAAAAGCCAACCTAATATTGAATGAGATATTTCATAGTACAACGAATATTGGATGAGATGTTTCCTGGTACAATAAATCTGGACAGATACTAGAAAACATCATATTTAATACTAGGTTAGCTTTTTTTAGGACGAAGGGAGTACGACAAGGATGGAGATTAAGTATCCACACAGAATGAGAAAATCATTAGCGTACGTTTAATTAAGTTTCAATTATCATAACATAAAAAATGATTCTATTTGATATATTGAAGCAACTTCCGCAATACACCATTAAACAGTTTGAAAAACTTCCCAATGAAAACCAAGATAAAATTTATATATTAGAGTATGTTTAGTTCACACCAAAATTAAAAATTTGATTGAAATTGTAACGATGTGATGAAAAAGTTAGAAATTTGTGTGTAGGAAAGTTTTGATGTGATAGAAAAGTTAAAAGTTTGAATAAAAAGTTTGAAACTAAACCAGACCTTAATTAGAAAAGAAGAGAATAAACATGCTGCTGCTACTACTACCTTTTTACGAACCAATTACTCCTCCCCATCAGTACCCAGCAGTATCACTTCACAGAAACATTGAGCCCAAAAAATCAATAAAATAAAAATAAAATAAAGAAATGACAGCAAAAAAAGTTACTCCACTAAAAGAATGAAAGGACTCCTGCTATTTAAGGGCCACCACCTAGCCCTACCTCTAGTCTCCCAAAGAGCCACCATCCCATAATATATCACCACACACTTCCTGCCTCCTACTAGAAAGCACACACTACACCCTCCTCACTCTCAACCTCAGCCTCACTGTGACTGTCCCCAGCAATGCTCACCCCCTCCTCTTCTTCTTCTTCTTCCTCCTCTCCCCTCCTCCTGTCCTTCCAAGATGTTTGCTGACTTCTCTGCTGCTGCCATGGAGCTTGGAGAGGTGTTGGGCTTGCAAGGACTCACAGTGCCATCCACCAAGGAGGGTGATCTGAGCCTCATCAAGAGAGCTGCTGCTGGTAGCTTCACCCAGGCTGCTGCTGCATCATACCCTTCCCCCTTTCTTGATGAACAGAAGATGCTCAGATTCGCCAAGGCTGCTCACACATTGCCATCAGGTCTGGCCTTGCTCATCACCACATACATACACACTTCCATGTTATTAACTTGCAATAGGTTAGAAGCAAAGATCATGTGTGCATGTATGTATGTAAGGCCATTGATCTGTGTATTTCTCTGCAACTCATGATGGACAGTGTTTTTTTCTGTTCACCTGCACAAATGAGAGGGAAAAAAAGTCAGAAAAGATAAATCAAGTGATACATTTATTGAACTTGATGAGCTCTCATGAGTGCTACAGAACGAGTCATGGGGATGAGCACAAACCCTGGGGCCCCCTTCCCAAACCTAAGGCTGTTTCATTTCATTGCTTTATTTTAACTTTACACTTTTGTCTTGACTCTGGCCGGTGCATGCCTTAACCATATCCATATCTATCTCAAGATAAGGTTTTTGATTCTTTCGAATATAGTATTGACCACACTAAAATGTTTTTCCTTGACTTATCCAGGTTTGGATTTTGGGAGGGAAAATGAGCAGAGGTTCTTGTTGTCTAGGACCAAGAGGCCTTTCACTCCCTCACAGTGGATGGAGCTGGAGCACCAGGCTCTCATTTACAAGTATCTCAATGCAAAGGCCCCTATACCTTCCAGCCTGCTCATTTCAATCAGCAAAAGCTTCAGATCATCAGCTAACAGAAGTATGTATTCAAACCCAAATATCTTGATGCTTTAAACCTGAAAACTCACATTTTCATATCCTGGGTAGAACAGAAAAAAAACTGTTTACTTATGTTACTGCATATACATGAAACACATGTTAAGTATAAATGAGCAAAATAGAAATGCAGTATTTTACATCAACTTGAAACGTACGATCATCAAGTTACATACATACATTACATACACCAATATGTGTGTCAGTTAGGTGTATGTAAAGAATACTGCTTTCACAAACTGAATATTGCAAATCTGAGTGTACAAGTGAGCATGTTATTAACAAAAAGGAGCTGCATACAAGCTGTATCAATGTTACGTTCTCAGTTCTCACCAGTTCAGGTTTATTATGACAAAAGGCAACGTGATATGTAAATCAAATGGAAACATGACATACTTATTGTACTGCAGTGAGCTGGAGGCCTCTCTATCAAGGCTTCCCAAATGCAGACTCTGACCCAGAACCTGGAAGATGCCGTCGAACAGATGGCAAGAAATGGCGGTGTTCAAAGGAGGCCATGGCCGACCACAAGTATTGTGAGAGGCACATCAACAGAAACCGCCACCGTTCAAGAAAGCCTGTGGAAAACCAAAGTAGAAAGACTGTGAAAGAGACACCGTGTGCTGGCTCATTGCCATCTTCTGTCGGGCAGGGCAGCTTCAAGAAGGCAAAAGTTAATGAAATGAAGCCAGGCAGTATCAGCTATTGGACAGATAGTTTGAACAGGTTAATACATCCTTAAACTTGGTTTAATATTCTCTACGTGCAAGTATTTTAGTGCTACAGACTGAATCACAGTATTTTTTTCCACCATTTTTGCATATCCTATTGATGGTTTAAGATTTTCTGGTACATTTTCATGATAGAAGGTAATCGTTGTGGTTCTGGTGGAAAAAAATCTCTTATAAAGAATGGAATACAAATGCTGCAATATAGTCAGGGACAAAGGAAAACAACTAGATTATTTCAGTTTTAATAGAAAGTAATAATCATTTAATTTGAAGACCTGTACACATTTGCAGGACAATGGCGAACAAAGAGAAAGGAAACAAAGCTGCTGAAGAAAACAATGGCCCACTGCTAAATTTAACGAATCAACAGCCAACATTGTCCCTGTTCTCTCAGTTGAAGCAACAGAACAAACCGGAGAAGTTCAATACAGCAGGAGACAGTGAATCGATTTCTTCAAATACCATGTTGAAGCCTTGGGAGAGCAGCAACCAGCAGAACAACAAAAGCATTCCTTTCACCAAGATGCATGATCGTGGATGCCTTCAGTCAGTCCTTCAGAATTTCAGCTTGCCTAAGGACGAGAAAATGGAGTTTCAGAAAAGCAAAGATTCCAATGTCATGACAGTTCCATCAACTTTCTATTCCTCGCAAGAGGACCCACGCGTCAGCTGCCATGCACCTAATATGGCACAAATGCAAGAGGATAGCATCTCAAGTTCTTGGGAGATGCCTCAAGGTGGGCCTCTAGGTGAGATCTTGACAAACTCCAAAAATCCTGACGATTCAATCATGAAACCAGAAGCAAGGCCATATGGTTGGTTACTGAACCTCGAGGATCATGCAATGTGAATCTTCAGGAAATGGAGATCAAGTCGTTAATGAGCTCACCATGGGATAGCTTTAGTATTGGCGTTACCCATGCATGTTATTCCCTTCTTTCTGTTCTCAAGCTTCTGCAATGTAATACCAGCTAATTGCGATTTTCAGTTCTTATGAATTCAGCTGTATCCTTGAAAAAACAATTTGCCCCTTATCAGATACCATTAGCTAGAAATCTACTGGGCTGATTGAGGAAAATGAACTACGGGGATTCGCTTCTAGCATATAGCGAGTTGTAAAATTTCCATGCAATAGTTCCAGCATAACTATTCCAAGGATCTCAATGTTTTAGATAACTTGAGTTAATGTCCATGAGTTTGTCAAACATGCAAGCACTACTACATTGATCGCACCTAACATTCAGTATCCCAATATGAAGTACAAGTGTACAACAGCTGGAAAAAATGAACAAATTCAAATACAGCAGAGAAAAAACGAGAGAAAAAAGTTCTCTTTTTTTTAGGAAAAAAAACAACTACTACATCCAAGTTTTACAATGGTTCAGACTTCAGACACCTAAAACAACAACTACATCCAAGTTTTACAATGGTTCAGACTTCAGACACGCATGAGCCTCGTCAAAATTCCATCCTAAAATGAGTCGAATCAGCACCAAGAAACATCTCTTCTTTATCGTTCAGGCTCAAAACACGGAAGGCAAGATGATATCTTCACACAAGCGAAGACTGAAAAAACTGAGTTGCAGTGACTCAGACACGCACAAAGGTCATCAAATTTTTTTGGTCCTTGATTGATTGAATCAAGTCAGCATCGAGAAACAAAGTAGTTAGTCCTCACAGCCACACTACAACAACGCAAATGCAAGAAACAGCCAATAAACATAGAAGAGGAAAAAGCTAATAAAGACACCTAAATACTAGTAGTAGCATCGAGTGGCATCGTGCAGACATACTAACTTTCGCAGAAATCGATTCGGACATGGTGTGTTTGGGGTGGCTCAGACACGCACAAATTAAGGTCAGCACAGTTCTGGTCCTTGAACAAATCAAGTCTCAGCATCGAGAAACGAGGTTTGTTTGTCATCACAGCCACGAAACCACAATCAAATCCGACACCAACAAGCCCAATCTGAACACACAAGAGACACAAGAGACAAGAGAAAGCATATGTTAGAATAGAAACCAATGGCATCGTTAACCGAAATCCCAGCCGCTTCCAAGAACAAATCTGTATCCACCACAGAAGAAGGGTGGAGAAGCTACAGGAAGCGATCGATTGGAGAAGACGACGCTTCAAGAAAATCACCGAGAACGAAGCAAACCGTGCGAAATCCGCGACGAGCCGAAACAGAACCAAAAAAAAAATAAAGGCCCACTCGTTTCGAGGCACAAAGTACCGCGCGCCTCGCCGGCCCGCCTCCTCGCTCGACCTCGCCGCCGGCCGCCGGCCGTCGCCGCCAACCGCTCGCGCACCCAGCTCGAGCGCTCGCCGCTTGTTAATACTGCTAGTACTTCGTTAGGGTTAGGGCTTGTGGGAGATGAGATCTCGGCCGTCCATTCCTGGGATTCGACGCGGGGATCTGCTGGCCGGGCCAACCTCGTTAGTCCTGATAGTGGGCCACGGCCCATTACTGAGGCCCACAGGAACCCAATCTCGCCATTTTTGCTTGCCTTAGAAAGGAAAAAGTCTACTTTGACTCCCTTAAAAAATAGGCTGAATCTAATTCGTACCACTCAACAACAAAACCGGACAGGAAAACTCCCCGAACTATTGAAATCAGTGCAACTTGACTCCCTCAGCGGTTTTGGATAGTGGTTTTGCTGACGTAGCGCTCACATGGTAGGGTTGACCCGGTCTTTGTCCCATATGACGCTTACGTGGCATTAAAACTTAAAAAATATATGTGGGACCCATTATTATTAAAAAAATATTATAGGCCACACTAACATATGGACCCACATGTCATCCTCTGTCTCTCTAACCCTTCTTCCTCCTCCCTCTCTCTCCCTTATCTCTCTCTTTTCTTTTCCCCTTCAGCCGGAGCGGCAGCGGCATACCGGTACCGGCCACGTGGCGGACACTGCTCCGTGCACTCCACCTAGAATTGTTGCACGCACCCGGGCCCGCGCCAGAGCACGTCGTCGGCCGCCGCGAACTCCCCAAGCCATCGTCGTCGTGCAGTAACTTGAGGTAGAGCACTTCGATGCCCAGGCCGTCGAGGCCTAGCATGACCACGGCTGACGCGCTGGGGACCCCGTCGTCACGGCGAGGAGCCGAGGAGCATGGAGGCTGTCCCGTGAACTCCCGGGAGAGATCTTGCTGGTGGGCGTGACGAAGTCGACGTGGTACGTGCCGTGGAGTCCTTGAAACTTGAACTCACTGCTGTCCTCGGCGTGGCCGTGCGTGCGGGTAAGACAATCTCGCTTGAGCTGGAGCAGGCAGCGGCCGCCCTCGTTGAGAGTCTTTTACCCCTATACCATTAAGAAAATTGCTGCTTATCTGTGTGTCAGAAAAAAAATTTAAAGTTACTTATATGTCATGAGCTTAATTTTCGTTGATCCGTGTGCCATTTTGGATGGATGGAGACATAACAGAGGTGTTAGGGGCTGTGTAAAGACAGTTTTGCCCTTGTGTACAATAATGGGTTTAAAAAATCAGAAAAGTGAAAAATAATTTAGAAAAGGCGTTAAAAATAAAAAAATGGAAAATAAATTTTTAAAAAAGGTAAAAACCAGAAAAAGTGAGAATAAGTTTTAAAAATGTTTAAAAATCCAGGAAAATTTAGGAAAATGTGGGATAAATTAGAAAATGATGGAAAAAATAGGGAAAAAATTAGACGGGGGGCGGGAGCTGGCCTGGAGACGGCTTGGAGGCAGGGGGCGCCGCCCTGGGGGCGAGGGCGCAAGGCCGCGCCAGCCTGGGCGCGGGGCGACGGGCCAACAGGGCGCCGGCGAGGCTAGGCGGTGGTGATGGCTACGGCGAGGCCAGGCGGCGGCAGCAGCGTGCGGCTAGGGTTAGGGTGCGGCTGGCGTGCGGCAAAAACGGGGAGAGAGCAGGAGAAGAGAGAGTGAGAGTATAGAGCTGAAAATAGAGCAGGGGCAAATTAGTTATTTTCATACATGGGTCTCACATGTCAGAGATATGGAACCGTTAAGTTCTAACAGAAGATGGATGGAATGGCACACGGGTCAACGAAAGTTAGCCTTATGGTATACAGGTGACTCTAAATTTTTTTTTGACACACAGGTAAGCAACAAATTTTTTAATGGCATAGAGGTAAAAGACTCCATCGTTGACCTCTCGTCTCCCTCGGCGTCGACGAGGTGCGCATCATCGCGGCTCATGAAGAGCTCCCAAAATCCCAAGAGCACGACACGCTGTCCGCCGCCAAGTGCGTGTACGCATCCCGGAGCATCACCTCAGGTTGTCGGCGCGGACGTGCTCGTTCGCCAACGACACATCCAGCTCTGTGGACTCCCAACGCCCAACGGCAAGCCCAACACGGTGAGGCACGAAGGAGATGGACGCGTGCATTCGTAGAATGGGAGTTTGCGTGTGCATTTCAGCGTGAGCAATCATCGCGGCTCATTTCAGCTGCAGGGAGGCTGTACAAGGGACACCCCGCTCCACGCCGCTGGAGCATTCGCCCGCTCGCCAGCGCCGCTGCTGCTCCAGCCTTCGCCCGCTTGCCAGCGCTGCCGCTCCAACACCCGTCGTCCCGCTCACTACCGCCACGGTCGAAGGGGAAAAGAAATGAGAAAGATAAGAGGGAGAGAGAGAGAGAGAGGGAGGAGGAAGAAGAGTTGAAGACAGAGGACGACCATATGTCAGTAGGGCCCATAATATTTTGTGTAAATGATAATGGGTCCCACATATATTTCTTAAAAGAGTAAAGTCTATCACCGGTCTTTAAACTTGTACCGCTGTGTCATCCCTGTCTCTAAACTCGCAAATCGACCGTTCAGGCCCTTAAATTTGTTCGACTGTGTCATCCCGGTTTCTAAACTTGCAGATCACTCGTTTAGGTCCTCCAACTCGTTTAGTTGTGTCACCCCGGTCTCTAAACTTGGATTTAAATATCATCTAGGTCAAATATGACGGTCTAAAGACTTCATAGTTAAAAATAATTTATAACTTTTTCATGTGAACTCTAATGAAGACAAACTTTATATTAAACTTGTAGCCCTCGACGTGATCTACAACTTTGTAGTTGAATTTTTTTTTATTTTAAGTCATTTTTTTGTCCCAAAATGTAATTTTAAAATTAAAATTTCAACATCTATAAACATGCAACAATATTTTGGGACCCTAAACAGTTTTAATTCAAAAACTTTTCAACTACAAAGTTGTAGGTTGCATCGAGGGCTACAATTTTGATATAAAGTTTGTCTTCATTAGAGTTCACATGAAAAAGTTATGAATTATTTTTTGATATAAAGTTCTTAGACCGTCCTGTTTAGGGACCGGGGTAACACAACTGAACAAGTTGGACGACCTAAATGAGTGGTCTGCAAGTTTAGGGACCAGAATGACACAGTCGGACAAGTTTAAAGACCTGAATGGTCGATTTGCGAGTTTAGGGACCGGGATGACACAACGGTACAAGTTTAGGGACCGGTGATGGACTTTACTCTTTCGTAAATTGTAATGCTACGCAAGCACTACATGGGATGAAGACCCGGTCAACCCTGCCACGTCAGCTCCACATCAGCAAAACTACCATCCAAAACCGCTCAGGGAGTAAAATTGCGCTGGTTTCAATAGTTCAGGGAGTGTTCCTGTCCGGTTTTCTTGTTGAGGGGTACGAATTAGATTCGGCCTATTTTTAAGGGAGTCAAAGTGGACTTTTTCCCCTTAGAAAATTTGTCCAAGTTAGGGGTTAAAACGGTCGGAAACGATCGGAATCGGTAGCATCTCTTCGGAAATGATGCTCAATCAGCCGGTAATTGACCATATTTATCATTTAAACTACTCGGTATCGACATTAATACGATGCAGAAAGAATTGTGAAAAAACAAAATTTAAAAATAGCCAAAAACGGTACGGTCAGAAACGGTACACCATATACGGAAACGACACTCGGTCGATCGGAAATTTTCGTGACCGATTTCACCCCCTAGTCCAAGTCTATATGAGTGGAGATTGGTTGGATGGGTGGATTAAAGATAAAACACAAGCTATATACAAATATAATTGGAGATTGATTGGATGGGTAGGCTAAGATGAAAGTATTGGATCCTACAATAGTTACACGACATCCGAGCACGGTGAGAAGGAGATGAAAGGAGAACGACTACGCTTTTAAAGTAGTAGAAAGTGGTAGAGATGAGGATTCCTGAACTTTCGTCAGAACTGTCAAAAGAATCGAGTCGCCATCAGGTCGCCCCCTGATCGAAATAAACACAATGGTAATCTGATTGGATTTCTCACCGTGGGGGGATTTCCCCGGCCGATCTTGCAGGGCAAAAACGCATTCATGAATCATAAAAGCGAAAGATTTGTCTGCGTGCCCTTGGATCGATATCTGACCAGTTTTTCCGGATATGTCAGGTTATGCGTGGAAACAAATCTGAATTTTACCACTGCTAATACTTGTTGCAATCGAACTAAGCTAGGTTAGGTAGCTTAGCCAAACAAAGTCACTGTCAGATCGATAAATCAGCCTACCTGTCCCTGTTGTGCAGAGCAAATCTTCCAGCTCTCAACCCGGCCAACCTCTGAAGAAACAATTTGCCAAACTGTTCGGTTCATCCATCGCCAATTTGTGTTCTTCCTGATGCAAAAATTCTGAAGCTAGATAAGTCCAGGGGACAATTGGAATTCCATTTCATTAATTTGACCACTGTGTCTTCTCCATTGTTTCATGGCCTGTGACGATCGATCGAGCACTGTATTAGACAGTTTTGTCTGTACTCTAACTAATTAATGTGACCAAAAGCTTGTCAAGTTTCTTCATGTGTGTGTTTTTGGGGTATTGACTCCTGTGCTGTAGCCTAGCGTCAATGTCGTGATAACATATGTACCTTCACGTGTGCAAACACTTGACCGCGAGGCTGCAGGCAATAAGCTGCATGCATGCCTGCCATGTGTATTAGACACATTAACCACATTAATTTCATCGGTCATCACGGCAGCTCGTACGCCGAACACGACAGAGATATCGCTAAAGTTATCAGCATATGAAGAAAAACGGATTTGATTTTAGTCACCTTTTTATTACCTCGTTTTGGATTACGACGCAGTCGATGGAGTTTATTAGGTGAATTTCACTTCGAACCACTTTTTTTTTTACTAATAAAATAGAATATCTCGGCCTTTACTCAAAACGAGCTACAATCAATTATTATAAAGTTGCACTAAAAAAGAGTGTAGTTCAACAAAACATTGAGAACACATACTTAAAATAAAAAAAAAACCCATCTAAGATAAGGAGAACACGTTATCGAAGTCTATTTGTGAATCTCCAACCATAATTGGCAAAAAGTTACATAACTGTCGTCTCAAGCCTACGGCATGCAACCTTCATTAACTCGCCATCTTCATCACACCTTTGTAGCTGAGCCCAACACCTGAACCAATATGCTGCTCTGAAAATTACCTGCATATATGTAATAGATGGTGATTTATCAAAAACCAAATCATTCCTGCTCAACCACAGAACCCAACATATTGCAGAGGCTCCCACAAGTATAAGCTTACTCCTTTTCTTGTCCACCCCTAAAAGCCAACCATCAAAAAATGTGATATACTACTAGAAGGGTATAGACCAAAAGAATACTGCATTGCTCTCCATATAAACTTAGCATAATGGCAATCCATGAAAAGATGTTGAATATTCTCATTTTTCATAAAAAAAACATCTTAAACTCCCATTCCAATTCCGTCTTGCTAAATTGTCTTTGATTAATACAATCCCTTTAAGTAAGTACCATATGAAGATTTTAATCTTAAGTGGCATCTTAAGATTCCAAATTATTTTATTTCTCTCAATATAGCCATTATTAATTAAAGTAAGATACATTGACCTAACCAAGAACCTTCCATTCTGATTAAAGTTCCATCTAAAACAATCAGAAAAATGGTTCAACTGGATATGTACAATAGAAGTACACAACTCATGTCAAAAATAAGATTCTGACCAATTGAAGCTCTCCTAAAAGAAACATTAAGTTGAACAGATCTTGAAAAACCTTTCCTTCGGACAATGGCATATAAAGAAGGATACTTATCTTTAAAGGCTAAGTTACCTAACCATTTATCTTCCCAAAATCTAGTTTGTTCTCCATTATTTACAATCCAGGAACCCATGTTTAAGAAAGTACACTTAGCTTTCATGAGACCAGACCAAAAATGAGAATCACCTTGCTTCTTATCAACTTAGGTAATAGACTTATTATGAAGATATTTCCTCCTCAATAAGTCTTGCCAAACCCCTTGTTTATTAATTAACTTAAACAACCATTTGCTCAAAAGACATTTATTTGTATTTCCAAATTATGAACCCCTAAACCACTCTGATCTTTGGGCTGGCAAATGATATCCCACCTAGTAAGTACGTACTTTTTCTTATGATCATCTCCTTGCCAAAAAAATGAGATCTATAATAATTAATTTTTTGAAGCACCCCTTTCGGTATCTCAAAAAAGGAAATCATAAACATAGGTAAACTTGAAAGTACAGAATTAATCAACACCAATCTACCACCAACAGACATATACTTATCTTTCCAACTACTAAATTTTTTTCTCAATTCTTTGTTCAATAACCTTCCAGTCTTTGTTACCAAGCTTTCTAAATTGCATTGGAATACCAAGTACTCCTTCCGTTTCACAATGTAAGTCATTCTATCATTTTCTAAATTTATATTAATGTTAACGAATCTAGACATATATATCTATCTAGATTCGTTAACATCAATATGAATGTGGAAAATGCTAGAATGACTTACATTGTGAAACGAAGGAAGTAGTTTCCTTAGTATTACGTACAGTCCGTAGTCTATAACTCTGTAGCTCCATTGTTGAAATCCTACGTCCGCCACTTATTATCAATGTTTTTTTTATATTTTTTACTCAATATTTTCACTTTGAAACAGATAATTTTATCTTTATAGCATTTTAGACCAATATTAACACTTCAATTTTATCTACATCTAATTTATCAAATATTAAAGGAGTAGTGTACATACAACTGTGACTTTGAGAGTTTATTTACAAGTAGGAGCATGTCTACTCAAAGTCATTCATATGCTTAAGGAAATAGTTAGGGTGGTATAAAGTACAAACAAATACATCCTCCGTCTTATAATATAAAGAATTTTGGTGGGATTTGACATATCTTAGAACTATGAATAGGCTCTCTATCCAGATCCGTAGTACAGATGTATCATATCCCCACCAAAATCCCCTATATTATGGGACGGAGGGAGTATAAGACTATCTCGTTCGAATTTTTTTTAAAAAAATGGTTAAATTATGGTACAAAGAAAAACACCAGTGCTCAAAGTGAAATTCACTCCTATACGTAGTAACAAATAGGAATTAGGAAACAATTAAATTCATTCATCCGTTAATCAAGGCAGGGGTCGTCGATCGATGACAAAGAAATTTACCAGCTACATGATGACGATATGATCCGAAACAGATTCCATCGACTGTATCTGTACACGGAGAGAAAAAAAAACTCATACGTCGACGATACGAAGCTGCATCGCAACCACTTGCAGTTAGCTGCCGGCCGGGCTTGCGTGTGTCCGTTCCAGCTGCCATGCTCAAAGGAAAATACTGACGACAAGGTGAGAGAGAAGAAGAGAGAAGAGATGATGGTCAAGCTCAAACTAAGGCTGCGTCCGATATCCATATTTAGAGAGAAACTTTTATCGCACACAAAATAAGAAAGCTCATTAGCATATTTTAGTAATTATAAAATTGAAAAGTGTATTTATTTAATTTTTTAACAACTTTTATATTAATTTTTTTCGTAAAAAATATACCATTTAATAGTTTAAAAAATATATAATAACGAAAAATGAGGAAGCCGAGAGTTGGAGAAAAGAAATAGCCCTAAGCCACCATTGTTACATGTCCACGTCAGCGATGAGCGATCAAACGACGATCCCCCTTACCTTTGCCCAACCTGACATCCCCATCGATTTATCTGCTGCTGCTGCTGCTGCTGCTGCTATAAAAACTGAAGCAAGAATAACAAAGATGCATGCTAGGCTGCTAGCTCTGACCACCGTCTCCAAAAACCATCCACAATTATATATAAGCTGGTTGAGATCTCTAGCTAGGTAGAGCCCGGAGAGTACGTGTGAGATGAAGCCGGCGGGAGCAGTGGCGGCGCCGGCGCCGGCGAGCGGCGGCGCGGTGGCGTTCGCGTGGGAGCACGAGCCGGGGGTGTCGAAGCTGCTGCAGGGCACCGCCACGACGGCGGCGGGAGAAGCCGAGAAGCTGCCGCCGGCGAAGAAGGAGGCGGTGCCGCACAGGATACGAGTGCGTCCGCCGCCGGGGGCGGCGGGTCGGGGCGGCCGGCGAGGCGGCGGCGGCGGCGCCGCCGTGCGGCCGGAGGAGGACCCGTTCCTCGCGGCGTTCCTGGCGTGCACCGAGCGCGGGAACAGGGGGGCGCCCAAGGGCGGGAGCAAGCTGCTCGGGCTCGGGCTTGGGCTTGGGCTTGGGTCCGGGCTCGGGCTCGGGCTGTCGTGCAAGGGGCCCGGCGGTGTGGTGCAGAGCGTGGTGAGGCTGGCTAAGACGATGCCTCCTCAAGCCCTGAACGACGATTGAATCAAGTTGATCACGCCATTTTTCTGGCCTTATGGTTTACTGTAAATAGATTAAAGTATTACCGTTTTATTTTTACTTTTTTTGACCGGAACAAATTAAAGCTCGTTATGTTCGTATGCTCGTGAATCGATCACCAAAGACTTCACCTGCTATAAAATCTCTCTTGTTTTCTTATCCTTTTGGTGAATCACCAAATACTAAGGTGGTGTTTAAATCTTCTGAAGATAAATATAAAGATAAAGATAAAAATTAAATGTTTCACGCAAAACGAGATGGTAATAACATGTGATTAATTGAGTTTTAATTATTACAAACTTGAAAAATGGATTAATCTGATATGGAGTATTTTAGAACGACTTTCATATAGAAAGTTTTCGCATGAAACACACTGTTTAGCAGTTTGAAAAGCGTGCCACGAGTATCTAGAAGCTTATCCAACTTTTGTTGGAGAAAAGAACATAGTCTAATAGTAGTAGTAGTCGATGTTGCACGAAAGGCTTGAGAAGTGGTTGCAAGTTTAATTTTTCTCACTTTAGTTTTATATATATATGTTTTTTTAATACTTATGTGTATGTGTGTGTTTATATAGGGTGAGGGTGCCCACATTTTAAGCACTTTGCGTACAACGAGATGAGCAAATCTTGATGCAACAAGCCTGCAACGGTCGTTTAAGGCGGTGCTGATCATCTCAAACAGCACAAGAGAACCACGACAGTAAGAACGCGGATTTAGGGAAAAAAAAAGATACGGAAGAATTGAATGGCGACGGATTAAATTATTAAAGCATCACCACGCAAAAACTCAAGAATGAGCTCAAATCAAGAAGCGTCTCAGCAATCGCCACCGCAGCCTCAACCCAAGGCAAACAAATCGACTGTGAGGCCGAGCTGGCCCTTCTCAACAACCAATATTTTGCCTCCTCACGGTCAGATCCAACACCGGCGAGCAACAGGATGTTGCCTTGCTCGCCAAATCGCCTAAAGAAACAACCCTAAACATGGGTTCAATCTTCTGTTTCCACCATTTCTATCGAGGGTATCGACATGGTTAAAATTTCCGAAATTTTGATCCTTAATTATTCGTTCTTAATAAAAATTAGTCAAATGTGTACGAATATTGCCAAATTCACAAAAAGTTGAAAAACATCAAAAAAAATTGGCGAAATAATATTGTAATTGGTTTTTGATAGAACCGATATGGAATTTTTGTAACCTGCCCTAAACCATCGGTTCCTACCGAGAAATCCAGAACCACGATATAGTTGGGCGTAAACCTCGTGCTAGGGTAGACGGCTAAGGACGGTCTAACCGCCGCCAGGAGAAACAAGCAGATGGACATCCTAGGCCTTGACAAGGTCACAGACACCACTGCCAAGTAGGACAACATCGTCTTCGAGACCCTCGTCCCTAGCAGTTGTGTCGTCATTGAGTTCGTCCCTAGCAGGGGAACAACCATCGTTGGTGCTCGACCTCCATGATCGACGGATGCAGCAGCCGTGTCCAACCACCGAGCGATCTCAAGGAGGGAGGAGGAAATGTCAGGAGTGAAAAGGAGAAGTGGAAGGATGCGTCATCGGCCGAAAAAGATAGAGAGGAGGGTGAGGTGGAGGATGGGACCTACTTACATGTGCATCCTAGTATTTCTTTATCTTTTTATTTGACTAACATATGGTCCCACATATTTTATTTAATTTTTTAAATATTCTTATTTTGCTTCTACTATTGTATCAACGCCACATAAGACAAGAACTAAGTCAAACAAGCGACGTACGTAAGTGCCACATTAGCTAAAACTGACATCCAAACCATTTTGGAACCTAACTTACACATGTTTTGAAATTTGAGGAATGTGTAATATTTTATATTGTGGTTTCAGGACGTGAGTCAAACTTAACGTCAAAGACGAGGGTCCTAAGTGAATTTATTCCTCCTTTGAAATAGGAATAAGTTCGTCTGAGGTCCCTTAACTTTTCAACGAATCCGATTTTCGTCCCTTATCCGAAAAACCAGACACAATGGGTCCCTCAACTATCAAAACCGGTGCAGATTAGATCCCTCGGTGGTTTTGAGAGTGGTTTTGGCTGACGTGGCACCTACGTGGCTAATTTAACTCGGTCTTCATCTGATGTGGCATTGACGTGGCGCTTACGTGGCAATTCGATCCGGAAAAATAATAAAACCCATGGGACCCACATGTCAGTCTCACACATAAATAATAAAAATGAGGGACCCACGTGGACCCACATGTCAGTAGAACTCACCCTTCCAGTTCTTCCTCCTCTCTCCTAGGGCGATGTGCTCCGGTAGGACATGGCAGCGCGAGCACATGGTGCAAGAGGAGCGGAGGAAGACGTCGGGAGCCGCGAAGACGGTGATCGACCCTGGCCACGCCGCGAGCAACGCTGAGTTGGCGAGGAGCGGCGCCGCGAAGGCCATCTCGTTTGTACCCAGCGAGGAGAGCACCCTCGCCAGCTACTCCAATTGCTGCTCGTCGCCCAAGCCCGCGACCCCGGCGTGGACTGGGGGCGGAGGGCTTGCTACGTGGCGGTATCTCGGGAGCGTAAGTGTCATCGTGGTCGTGGCCGTGGCCGCAGCAGGTTCCTCGAGAACAAAAATGACTGGATCTCTATCAACTGGTTCACTCAGCTCATTCACTGTACTTTTTGTTAAGCATTCGACTGTCTCCAGAGCTTCAGACTCAATACAGCAAGAAGAGAAGGCTCTAAGTCTGTCTTTCCCACAACACCCTCCTCGGCCAAAATAGCCTTTACACGATATAAGTTGAGAAACACAGTCCTGCACTTCATCCACTGACATAGCAACACCAAGGATGACCTTGATGAGCACTGAATTTACTTCAAATTTGTATTCTGATTCCAGACCAGCAATCAGGTTTGTCAGAGCTGCCTCAATGTGTTGGTCAGTTAAATCGTACATTCGTACCCCAAGAGAAGGCATTTCCATGGCCCCAGCCATGATTCCTCCATGTCTCTGTTCAAAAGAAACATAACATACCAGAACCAAAAATTTATTAAAAATATGATCGATTTCAACAACAGAAAATTCAAACATTTTTTTAGGAATGCATCAAGCGTTGTGGAATCAATTTTCAGTTTTTGCCATAACATAAGAAATCTTACTTCAGCATCTTATCAAGGTGGTTGTTGAGCTTGCTGAGGGGAATCGTCGATCAGCGTCGGGGTTGCCTCCTCCGCCGCCGCTCCGACCGCGGCGATGGCGGCCTCCCCGGACGGAGCCTCGGCAGCGGCGGCCGCGGCAGCGGCCGCGAAGGGGTCGAGCACATGCAGCGACCGCGGCCGCCGCAGCCAAAGCCACCTCTCGTCGCCGATTCCTCTTCCGCCCACAACCGCCAGAGCCGTGCCTCCGCCGCTGCGCACCGCTTCCTCCTCTCCCGCCGGCCGCTGGCCGCCACGTGCCGCTACCTCTCCGTCGCCTGGAGAGAGCAGAGGAGAGAGACGAAGAGAGGAGAGATGGGGATTGGGGAGAGAGGAGGAAGAAGAGAGGGGTGAGCATGATATGTGGGGGTCACCATTTTTTATTAGAGATAATCTACTCAGTACCACTGAGTTTTCCCCACTTGTACAATCTACCACTAACTTTGTCAAGTTGAATAATATACCATCGTGTTTTCTTGAACCTCTACTGTGTGTCATCGCCGTCAGCTGTAAAAAGACATATTTGCCCCTAACTCATTATACATGGTTTTTTTTTGTCAAGGGAGAAAGAAACATACAAGCAGCTCGTGTGGGCTGCATGCATATGGGCCGATGGCCAGCAGTTGCGTACGTTGGTCACCTACTATATCCCGGCGTATATATATACGGCCACGTATATCGGGAGCGTATATATATATATACGCGTGATGTCACTTCCTCATCGGCAAGAAACTGGTGACGGAAGGATGACGCAGGACCGTATTGCGACGCGGTCGCATACACCGGAGTCCGGAGGTAGAAACGATCGAGCTATTAAAATGGATTATTCCCGTTATCCAGAAAACTCGGCGAGCTAATCCATCCGCAGGTACATTGAAACAGCCGTACGCGGCCGTGGCGGTGCTGGAGTATGCGCTATGCGTCAATGGGAAGCCCTGTGCCCGGCCGCGCGTCAATGGGGAGCCCAGCGACCGACCGCCGCCGCGCATCGATGAGGAGCCCTGCGCTCGATTGCGTGTCGTCGATGGGGAGCCGGGCGTTCGGCCACGCGTCGGGGACTTGGGCGGCTGGCGTTCCATCGATGGGAGTCGGCGCAGCCTTATACTGAGCAAATCGTTTTGGGTGCACGTCTAGGGTTTTCAGTCAAGAAGTGTCAGTGTATGTTAGTCAAAGGGTATTTTAGTCATTAAAAAAATTTTCACTGCATCAAACGGGTGCCAACTAACGGCTCATGGACAGCGATGGCACGCACTAGAGGTTCAAGAAAACACAATGGCATATTATTCAACTTAACAAAGTCAGTGGTAGATTGTAGAAGTGAAGAAAACTCAATGGTACTGAGTGGATTCTCTCTTTTTATTAATTTGTGTGTGAAACTGACATGTGGGTCCTACCGGTTTTATTATTTTTCCGGATCGAATTGCCACGTAAGCGCCACGTCAATGCCACGTCAGATAAAGACTGAGTCAAATTAGCCATGTAGGCACCACGTCAGCCAAAACCACTCTCAAAACTGCTGAGGGATGTAATCTGCACCGGTATTGATAGTTGAGGGACCCGTTACGTCTGGTTTTTCGGTTGAGGGACGAAAATCAGATTCGTTGACAAGTTAAGGGACCTCAGATGTAATATTTTATATTGTGGTTTCAGGACGTGAGTCAAACTTAACGTCAAAGACGAGGGTCCTAAGTGAATTTATTCCTCCTTTTAAATATGTAGAGATGCATCTGCCCGTGATTTAGCCCATTTAGACCAGGGCCGTGTCGACTGGTGCACGGTGGGCTTCTCCCGGATTCAGCCCGCTCCCTCACTTCCGCGCAGGACTCATCATGGGCTCACGGTGTTCTGGGCCGTATGTTCTTTCGTGCTGAAAGGCCTATTCGCGCCAGCCCATCTACTGGTTCACGACGTAGAGAGAAAGAGAGAGAGGATCCATATTCGTATTGGGACCACCCCGATAAATTTTCTCCTAATAATTTAACAGATGTAATTATAATACAATCGTAGTGTAATTACACTGTAGCTTATATGTAATTACACTGTAACTTGCATATAACTACAGTGTAACTTGTACGTAAGTTTCACGTAATTTTGAATCGTTAGATCTATTACAAGATTTATTCTGGTGAGGAAAAAAATCGTAGCACACACATGTGAAAGAATTTGTCCCACGACCTCCATTTTACTGAAATAAGATGTTACGGAGAGATTTTTTAAAGTTACATGCAAGTTACATTATAGTTACAGTGTAATTACATGCAAGTTACAGTGTAACTACACTATGATTGTACTGTAATTACATCTGTCAAATTTTTAGGAGAAAATTTGTTGACAAATATATAACAAAATTGTTCGAGTTTGCCTGTCCTGATACTAATACTTCCATAAGATATTTATTTTCTGGTGATTGGAAATACAGTATAGAACAGATTAGGGACCAAAATTGAACTCACTGACGGAGAGCCTCACTCTGGACTCTTACGTAGTGAAAATATTTTTTTCGGGCTGGTTTATTTGTTGACACTTTGAACGCTATCAAATATTGGCACATTTCGGGCTTAAATGTGTTTAGTTTAGAACCTTTTCAAAATTTGGTAGATTTTTTAGGTTTGATAACCACTTAGATGTAGAGACAACTCGACGGCTTCTGTTCGAGTTACAGGTTTCTTTTTTTTTTCCAAACAGTCATGCCATCACTGGTGTAGAAACCATCTTTACTTCCGGTTGGGAACCCCTTTATTCCCGATTTTTCAACCGGGAGTAAGGATCCAGGACTAAAGATGTCCATCTTTAGTCCCGGTTGGTAGTTGATGTTACCAACCGGGACTAAAGAGACAATAACGACAGTACCAGATGGTCCCCTTTTCTTTTTTTTCCTTTGTATTTTCTCCCGAATCAAATAGGCAAATCCCCAAATCCCCAAATCAAAGTAACATCCCAAATTCACATCACCAAATCCACATCACATATCATAAAGTTACTTATACACACAAATCAAATACATCACAAAATCCTAAAAAATTACTCAAATACATCACAGATCCAAACAATGAATCACAAATTTGTACATCTCAGTGAATCACAAATTTAAAAAAAAAAGAAAAAACGATGTCGCTGCCGCCGCTCGCCACGATCGCCGGGCGCGGCCCCGCTGGCCGCGGCTGCCGCCGCGGAACCCACCGCCCGCCACCGGGCGCGGCCCCGTCGGCCTGCACCCCGCCGCCCGCCGCCGCGCGCGGCCCCGATGCCCGCCGGCCCGCCAGATGAGAAGGGGAGGAGGTGGAGGAGAGGGGATGAGGAAGAGAGTTAGAGAGGTGAGATATGAAGAGAGAGGGAGAGATTCGATCCGCTAAGTTGTAACTGTGGAGGAGAGGATAAAAGATAGGGATTATATACTACGTGTTCAATTTTAGTCACGGTTGGTAATTTTTAGTCCCGTGACTAAAGTGGTGATCTTTAGTCCCGGTTATTAACACCAACCGAGACTAAAGATCCTCGGCCCCCTGACTTGCATCTGACAGGGGATGAACCGGGACTAAATATCATCTTTAGTCCCGGTTCAAAATTTTTATAACCGGGACTAAAAACAATATTTAGTTTCGGTTCTTTTTGGAACCGGGACTATTGTGGATTTTGCCAGACCGATCAAAGATGGTTTCTCCACCAGTGCATTGCCGACATTTTATACAAAGAAGAATATCCCATTTTAATTAGAAAAAACTAAGCGAAAACCACAACTACACAGACTCTCCAACTAGCCTAAACAACCACGGCAACAGAAAAGGACAACCAAGCAAAACACACAACAAACGTTGCTCAACAGAACGATAAGACCAAGCAGCAAACTTGAAGAAATCAAGACTCCCACATTGGCAAAGACATGATGTTATCGTCGTCACACTATCACTCACGTGATCGGGCGACTCCGACTTCACTAAGAAACGCCAAGTCATGTCAATGACCCGACACACGCCGAAGCACAACAGAAAAGGGCTCATGTTTGTTGCCGCACGTCGCGCCCCGCCGATGCCGCAGCTCCGACTTCACGATCACCAACCTTTGCTTGAGCACGGGTCAACCAGATCGGCAAGCCTTGCAAACTGAAAAGCTCGCTACCCCACACCTAAGTCGAGTTATAGGTTTCATTAAGGAGTTTCTAAGAGCTAGCGTATACAAACAAAAGCAAGTGCAGATAGATATATACTCTAGTACACAGCCACTCGGTTCCATTTCTCCTTGTCTTGCTTTGTTTTTAAAAGGCACGGTGCAAATATAAAACTAAATTCGGTCAACACACAAACAGATGGAGGATCTACTCATGTGCAGACGACGAAATTAATTAAAAAGGCACTGGTACGTAGTGCTAAGTTAAGAATCAAACTCTTCAAAAGAAAAAAAAAGAAAACAGAGAGAGATAGAACCAGACGGCGACACAGTTGCCATCAGAAATACGGAGTACGTACAAGCAGCGATAGTATCAGAAATTCAGAACGACGACGCAGTGTCGTTGGCCGCTGAACACACACAGTGAGAGAGCCAGCTATAAACTACACGACAGCTTTGCTTTTTTGTTTATGGCGTGGCACTTGATTTGCTTTGTCGCTCTCGTGTCTGCACGTGCACAGCCGGACGGCGCAACAGGACAAGATGGTGTCTATTGTGTTTTAGCCTGAGAGCATCCAAGGCTCTGGCTGGAAGCCTGGAACCATGCAATGCAATGCAGCCAAGCAGATTGGATGGAGGCAGGCAGGCTTGCAGCTTGCTGGCTGCTTCACTGCAGATGAGTGATATGTTTGATTGCTATTAGATTTTTAGATATTCAGATATAGGATCCGTGTTCGAATAAAGAAATGAAATTAGGAGTGGTCAAGTGGATGTCCTTCACCAATCACACAAGCTGCTCGATGCATAATTCACACACATTCAATCCTTCTCTTTGTCTTCGAGTATCATATAACTGGCAATTAGGCAACATCCAGTACTATCTCAAACAGTAGTGTGTGCCCCATGACTAGTTGATTAGTTGAGAAATCTAAGTTACCTAGTATCGGGTAGGGTGAAAGGCATTTTCATCATAACAATATGTTTCTGTCCTACATTAGGTATCTGTAATTTAGTCCGCTAAAAAAATATGTGTAATTTTGATCCTTGTCTCTCTAAATACTCATTCTTTTCTTTAATTGTTCCTCCTACAACCCTATATACCCACTCCCTAGAAAATTAGATAAAAATAAAAATTGAAGAATAAAATTTGTCAGGTTGTTTGCTACAACAATTTGGTCCCGTTCTTTTTGGCTTATGGATTATTGGGGGTATATATGCTTCCCAATCTTCTAAACCGTGCGATTTTTACAAAAACTTTCTTCACCAAAGTATCTTTAAAAAATATATATAATCATTTTTAAAAAATATATAGTATTTATTTTATTCATTTGCGCCATCGAAACGGTTATCTAAACTCGGTTTCATTTCCATCCGTCATCTATTAAGAACTAGGCCTTGCACGTACTATTTCTTTATGAAATTAATTTATGCCTTCCAAATGGAGTCTTAATTTG
Source organism: Oryza glaberrima (assembly GCF_000147395.1). NCBI lineage: Eukaryota > Viridiplantae > Streptophyta > Magnoliopsida > Poales > Poaceae > Oryza > Oryza glaberrima. The sequence continues at coordinate 26,206,751 of NC_068328.1, forward strand.
TACCACCAAATCTTTCACCAAAAAAACATATACCAAGGACAAAGGCCACATCATAAACAGTCTCTCTTCCAGCAATCTAGCTATATCACCACAGTGTCAAACCAGCAAACATCTCGGTCGAATTAATGGCCGAAAAGCTGCATGCATACGTTGTACATGCAACAGCTAAGCTCCTGACTTGGTCACTGTTGTTTACCTGAATAAAAGTACTCAAAATTCCAACATGCATACAGCGGCTATCCACGGCAAGTTAGGGTACTTTGAAGTTTGAAACGAGAGATTGAGAAAGCGCACAGATAGAAATAAGATTTATAAGGTTTAAACATGAATGCAAGTGGATCATAAAACATAGATAAAACAAAGAAATGGACATTCGGATAGATCATAAGAAAAACATTGAAATTAGAGAGATAATTAAAGACTCAAAAAGTTTTTTCTGTGAGCGCGCGGTTGTACCTCACATGGCTTGTTTTCATCGTGAAAAGAAAATTTTTGGGTGTCACATCGGATGTTTGACCGGATGTCAGAAATGGTTTCGGACACGAATGAAAAAACTAATTTCATAACTCACCTGAAAACCGCGAGACGAATCTTTCGAGTATAATTAAGCCGTCATTAGCACATGTGGATTACTGTATCACTTATGGCTAATCATGGACTAATTAAGCTCAAAAGATTCGCCTCGCGATTTCCATGTAAACTGTGCAATTAGTTTTTGTTTTTATCTATATTTAATGCTCCATGCATATATCCAAAGATTCGATGTGATGTTTTTGTGAAAAAAAATTTGGGAACTAAACCAGGCCTAACTTTTCTCATTTGTTTAAGTCATTTCATAGGAATTTGGTAGGATTGTTCCACTGGTGGAGAAGTGGTTTTTACTCCTGGTTCGTAACCCCTATAGTCCCGGTTTTCCAACCGGGACTACGAATCCGGGACTAAAGATCACTATCTTTAGTCCCGGGTGAGATAACCGGGAGTAAAAATCGATTTTTAGTCCCGATTGGTGTTACCAACCGGGACTAAAGATACTTTTATCTTTAGTCCCGGTTAGTACTACAGAGGCAGATCCGGTTGCTTTTTTATTATTTTCTTTTCTTCATTATTTTTAATATATTGATTTCACCCTAACCCTATCCCGTCCCCAAAATCCCAAAACAATCATCCTCAAATTGCCTTCAAATCCACAAATTGATCATCTCAAATACATCACAAAATCTTAAAAAAAATTACATCACAACTTCTACAAAATACATATTCATATCACACACAAATAAAATACATCTCACAACAATCTCAACTCAGATTCTCAAAAAAAAAAGAAAGAAAAAAACTGCTAGGCGCCGCCTCGACGCGCCGGCCGGCCGGCCATCCGCGCCTTGCCGCCACAGGCTGCCGCCTCAAAGGCCGCCGCCGGCGGCCACCGCCTCGCCGCGCGCCGCGCCGCCCTCGCGCCGGCCACCAGGCCCCAGCCGTAGGCCGCCGCCGGCGGCCACTGCCTCACCGCGCGCCGCGCCGCCCTCGCGCCGGCCGCCAGGCCACAGCCGCAGGCCGCCGCCTCAAAGGCCGCCGCCGGCGGCCACGCGCCGCCCTCCGTGCCCCGCCGCCCTCGCGCCGGCTTGGCATCTCCTCGCCCCACCGCTGTTGTGTAGAGAGGAGAAGGAAAGGAATAGATAAGGTTGAGGAGAGAGTTAAAAGGAGAGGAGGAGATATGGTTGAGGAGAGGAGGAGGAAGGAGTTAAAGGAGAGGAGGAGATACCTCGATCCGATCGCGTAGGCCTCTCCGATCTCCGCGTCGATCTTTTTTCCCAGTTGATGTTACCAACCGGGACTACAAATAGATCTTTAGTCCCGGTTGGTAACACCAACCGGGAGTAAAGTTTATGGCGATCTTTTTTCCTGGTTGGTGTTATCAACCGGGACTACAAATAGATCTTTAGTCTCGGTTGGTAACACCAACCGGCACCAACCGGTACTAAAGATTGAAAAGTACCCCTGGAGCTTTAAAACCGGGACTAAAGATATTTTTAGTCCTGGTTTTTAATATAACCGGGACTATTATGAAATTTGGTCGACCGACCAAAGATGGTTTCTCCACCAGTGTTCAGGTCCCCATCCTTACTATTTGAAAGGATTATAAATGTCATGTATTTTCCCTACCAATCAAAGGGCTCTTAACTTAGCATTTCACATTAAAAATATTAACCTTTGCAATTTTAGTGGTTTAATTTAATCCTGCCTTGACAACCTACAAAATGTGTGGACGTACTAGCGCTGTACCGTTCGACGACAACAAGGCAACAGGCGGTGCCTAAACCTAATAACTGCTGGTACATGTTGCAAACTGTTGGAGCACATGCTGCTGCTGCATGCAACGGCCCCGTTGGCCGTTACATATCCTTCACAAATAGATTTGGACCATTTTGATCTATGCATATACACACACATTTTTGTTGGCTTATGTTTAAATGCCCAGGGAAGAAGACATACGAGATTTTCTCCTCTCTGGACATTGTTATTCAATTATGATTTTGGTCCTAAGACATTATTATCCGGGGCGTGCGGGATACTCTTCAATTATGGGTGCACTGCTTCTCTTTTTGGCCGGTGTTCAGCTAATGGATGCCCGCTTTGTTCGGAATCAATTTACTGTTCTTAAGTATAGTCTCCTCCATTATTTATAGAGTGACCTTTAGAAACTTGATAACAATTCAACTCACGTGGGTGAAATCAATTTTCTTTTTTTTTTAGCTCTACTAAGAATGCACCAGTTTTATAGGCCTGTATAGTCACACTTCGTGGTAATGCAGGATAATGCAAAATTTACTACTGACACTTCGGCTGCGTTCGGAAGGACATGTTCCCAACTCCTCCTCTTATTTTCCGCACGCACACTTTTTAAACTGCTAAACAGTACGTTTTCTTGAAAAAAGTTTCTATACGAAAGTTGCTTAAAAAATCATATTAATCCATTTTTTTTAAAAATAGCAAATACTTAATTAATCACGTGCTAATCACTGCTCCGTTTTTCGTGCTGGGGAGTGAGGGTTCCCAACCCTCACTTCCGAACGCAGCTTTAGTTTGTGGTATTTGCTAAAATAACATCGCATAGAAACATGACACGACTGGCGGGCACCCAAAAAATGGTAATAGCGGTGGGACGACGAAACCATTATTTTATTATATTTGGTTCAAATGAATAGAGAAACAATGTGGAAAAGACAAATGTACCGATGGGGCCAAATGCTTGTAAGACGACTGGGTTTGGTTTCAACAAGAATTAGGCCAATCTTCATCTCTGATCCCCTCTCCAAACCCTATTTTTTAATCAGACCCAGTTAGGTTAGAAGCATATGGCCCTAGAGGCAAAATTGTTTTTTTTCTAAATGTTTCTCTTTTTATTTGGACCAAAAAATAATGATAGCCTCGGTGTCCCATAGCTATTACTACTCCTTCCATTTCAGGTTGTAAGACGTTTTTACTTTGGTCAAAGTCAAACTGCTTTAAGTTTGACTAAGTCTGTAGAAAAAAACATTTTCAACCCAAGATAAATTTATTATGAAAATATATTTAATTATTTATGTAATGAAACTTATTTGGTATTATAAATATTAATATATTTGTCTATAAACTTAGTCAAATTTAAAGTAGTTTAGCTTTGACCAAAGTCAAAACGTCTTATAACCTGAAACGGAGAGAGTAATTTTTTAGGGATGCCTACCAATTGTTTCACGTTTTACGGTGTCTTTTAGCGAAGACTATAAACTTCAGATGTGCTGTAGTAAAATTTGTCTAATCAAAATGATCTCTTTCTATCGATCCTCCCTGTTTATCAACATAGTATAGTATTAAGTATGATTTCCCTATCACCACTCAAAGCAGTTAAACTCGATCCCTTCCATTGTTCCACTGAATGGATTCCACTTGGAGTTTGGAGAAAGAGTGACAAAGCGGCCACAAGGGAAGGGAAGGGGCCGGAGAACCGGACGAGTGTAGAGACCACATAATTGTACCGTGGACGTACAAGGCATAGTGCATGGGCGGACGGGCCCCACAGCCACAGGAGAGAGAGGACGAGGACGGACACTAGCGGCGGTTGGGTGGGGCATCACTTCAGTATCAGCCTTGTGCGACGCAACCGCGCAATCTGCCTCACCGCCGGGCCATTTATTGTGCCCACATGGCCCCCGCCACGCTGGCTGCCACCTGGGCCCCACTTCACACTCCACTCCGCTTCTCCTCACTCTGCTCAGCTACCTCCGCGACGCACACGCATTTTACTCTCGTAGGGCATCCACATTGTTACTTTTTAGCCGGTAATAAACAATACATGCTCTCTTCCTAGCCAGTAGGAAGCATTGTGAGAGTGGCAAAGAGTTAAAACCTGATCATACAGCTACTACCGATGAACAAGAGATAAACAATATTATTTGTACAGTGTTTCTGACATAACTCGCGGGAAGGAGTCACGCAGCAGTCACGGGAATTTTACTATCAGTGATTTTTTTGTTTAGCTGGGCCCACCTTATTTCTCTCCAACACGTATAAACAATATAAAAGGTGTGATGGTTTAATACCGTCTGACCCCTTGGCCCACAGTATTGCTGAAGTCGGCAACTAACATCGCGCTTGCCCGTATAGCTGCTGAGAGATTCATGGCACAAGACAGAGACTGGTGGTAGATGCAAACGTATTTTTCTTTTTTTTTTTCTGTTTGGTTCTCTGAATTTTTCGCAGGGCCGAGCAGCGCAGTGTGCATGTGCACGGCGATGGCGACGGCGACGGCGACGGCGATCGGAGTGGCTCTTGCATTGCCCCCTTCCCCTCTAACTGCCGATTTGTTTTGGCTATGATCGATCTCTCTCAGGTTTCTGTCCTACCAACCTCCTCCTGATCAACAAGAGACAAGCTCGATCGGCCGATTTCAGATTACTTCAGTGAAAGCAAAACCCTGATACCACTCAACTCTCTTAAGTATGTATTCTTCATATTGTACTCCTTACCTGGAGCAACCACGCACGATCTCTTCATCATATTTTAAGTCACGTTTTTTTCTTCCAGTGTGGCGTAATTGTGAGCACTAGTCCACACGTTGTGGCCTACTACTACTTTCTTTGGTCTAATCTTGTGAGAGAATTCTCTAGCTCCTCCCTAGTGGAAATGCGGAATCATTTCAGTTGCATCTTAAACCTTTAGTTAAGCAGCAGTACAAGGGTGCACCTAGTACCAGTCTCCTTAATCTAAGAGCTAATTAGCAGTATATTATGCCATGGGGAGATGCAAAGAAGGTACTGTCAGTGCCAGCAGCATTGGCTGCTTCTTTGACCCCCACTAATTAAGACATCAACTAGTAGCAGCAAAGGGTATCCTATACATGATGCCCTGTCCTTTAGCAGAGGACTTGGCTTTCCCTACAGACAGAGTCTCCATTGGAAGCCACACCTGTTTTCAATGCAGTGCTCAGATTCCAAATGTGCAGTTTAGGGCCCCTTTGAATCGCATGGTATAAAAAACGGAAGAATAGAAAAAACATAGGATTCTGACAGGAATTGAAGTGTAAAACAGAGGATTGCAAAACACAGGAAAAACACAGGAATGGTTGTTTGATTGGAGCGCAGGAAAAACACAGGAATCGGATGAGAGAGATAGACTCAAAGGAAATTTTCCAAGAGGTTGGAGCTCTTGCTAAATTTTCTCTAAAAATCCACATGCAATGTGCCATTCCATAGGAATTTCATAGGATTTGGAAAGCTTCAATCCTTTGAATTAAAGGACCAAATAAGAAAATTTCCTATAGTATTTGAATCCTATGAAATTTCTATATAAATACTTTGATTCAAAGGGGCCCTTAGGTTGTTAGTTTTGTGAAATGGACAAAAACTGATCACTTAATGAAAAAGGCTAAGCTTTGCTTTTATACTATATGTCCATATGTCTATATGTCCATGCAATGCAAAGCTTTGGTCCTGTGACTTTTGAGACCACAGATTTGTCTCCTTCTGGTTACCTGGAATAATGGCGTGTTTCCTGGTGAATTTACAATGAGAGTAAATGGACAGACAAGCCCCACTTTCTTTGTCAAGACAAGCACTCATCTGTAGTGTTCTTGTTCAGAGAGTTTTCAGGCATGTAAAAGTCTACACATCTCTTGATATATTTTTAGTGTCTGTTAGGCCTCTTAACTGCTGCTCTTTTAAGAAAGAATAAAAATCCGTCCTTTTTCAATCCATATACTAATATTTGCCATCATCTAAAGATATATATATAATATTTGCAGAATGAAAAACATGGAGCTCGGGACAACAATGGGACCAAGACTTTGGAGTTAGGGAAAAAAATGAATTCCACATGAACCCTCTCAAATTATACAGATCCTCCATTTTTTTTTAACCACACCCCCCTCTCCTCCTCCTCAGTCCACATACTACTATCTCTCTCTCTCTCTTTTCTGTGGTCAACAAGATGTTGTTGCAGCTGCCAATGTACAGTGTGAAGCAAGCATGTCACAGACGGTTTCTCTCCTGATCTCATCAAAGATTAGGGTCTCTATCCTCGTGCCGATCTCCATGGCTGCCTCGAGCTTGAGCTCGCCCCACTGTTGTATCGACTGGGAGAAGTCCATCTCCACCATTCTCGGGATGTTGGAGATGTCCTCTGCGATCCTCTCCCACGAGGAGATCTGCTGCTCGATGGACTTGCCGGCTCTGGCCATCTCCTCCTCCTCCTCGTCGCCTTCTTCTTCGTCTTCTTCTACCTCCATTGGGATGATCTTGCCATGGATGTTGTAGGTGAAGCATGGTGAGGTGGCGCCGATGAAGCCCTCGGATGGTGGCGAGCTCCCTGAGGTCGAGGGCTTTTCATCCTCCCCTGTGATAATAGAAATGGAGTGTTAAGATGGGAAAGATGAATCTTAAGATGGAGTACTGATAAACATCGGGTTAATGGCAATGGTGACACATTAAATGTGCAGTTAACATGTTAATAAGTAGCATTTGTAGTAAAGGTTAATTTTAACCATTGTTGCTGGAGAGAGAGAGGGGAAAATGTTGATTAAGGTGGTAAGAGTAATAAACATGGGGGGTAAATCGAAATGTTAAGACACATTGAATGCCTAATCAAAAGTACTGACGGGTTGGTAAAATGGTAAAGCGTAGTAGTGCAGAGTGCAGAGGGCACTGTAGAGGTCAGAGAACTTACAGCGGCAGTGCACAGGAGAGTCGCCGTCGTCGGAGTGCAGGTCGAGGACGGAGACCGGGCTGAGCTGCCGCGACGACTCGTCGACGTCCATGTCCATGCCAATGCCGGGCGCCTTCCACCTCCCCGGCGGCCGCTCGTCGTTGCTGTGGCCGCTGAAGTCCATGGCGCGGGGGTCGCACTCGCCGCTGTCGCCGGTGGACCGCCGCAGCCGGCGGAACTCGCGGTCGACGCCGCCGGGGAAGCAGCCAAGGCTGTCCCAGCGGAGCACCCTCCTCACGGCCTTGCCGCACAGCGCCTTGCTCAGCGCCGACCTCAGCCCACTGACGCCGCCCCCGCCGACACCGCCGCCGCCGCCGACGCCGCCGCAGCCTCGCCTCTTCTTGAACCCGTGGTTGCAGAGCCTGAGCAGCCTCCTGCACGCGGCCACGGGGCAGCACGCTCCACCTCCACCTCCACCGCGGCCGCCGCCGCGCCGCAGCCGCCTGATCTTGGCGGCCTCGATGAGGAACGGCTCCTGCTGCTCCTGCAGCAGCTCCGACAGCCTCCTCGCCGCCGCCATTGCCTCCCCTCCTCCTCTCCTTCGCTCGAACACTCTCTCACACGCACACAAGCACAAGGAGAACGCAGCGCAGGCAGCTGACTAATCAGCAATCAAGAAGACGGGAGTGGCGTCCATGGATGGAAGCAGGAGGGGTGGCGAATGGAGGAGGAGGAAGGGTTGTTGTTGTTGGCATGTGAGGAGGAGGGGATGCAAGAAGAAGCCAAGAAGAGGATCATAGTATTCTTCTCCTCATAACACCATGGGTGGGGAGAGGAGAGGGAGGAGGAGGGCGTCTGCTCTGCGGTCGGGGTCCCCAGGGACGGACGATGGCTGTTACTTGTTGGGTAGCGCAGCCATCCATCCGCCCGGAGCGGAGAGGAGTAGCGAGCGTCCGAGTGTGTCCTGTGTCGCGCTCGCCGCATGCGGTGCGGTGCGAGGCGAAGGAGTAAAACCAACGGAGAAGGCACGATGCGTCGCGGTCGCTGGCGTTTTATTGGCTACTGACGGCGCTGTAAACAGAACAAGTTACTCCTTCCGTTCTATAAAAAAACCAACTTAGTATCATCAGATGTTACACATCCTAGTAGGGACGGAGGGAGTAAGGGGCAAGAAGAAGTTACCACGCTGTAAACCATTCGGGGGATCAGGGTTTCTGTACAAATCTTGAAGCAGGTCAGCTGGCATTTGAGAGAAGGGGGATCTCATCGGTCGCCCATATATATTCTCTAGTAGAAAAAAACGGCTTATTGAAAAATAAAAAATAATTTATAGGTAAAATATTTATATGTGTTCTTAACAACTTAAAAATCAAAGCTAGAAAAGAAACCATGTTGAGAATTGAAAATTCAAATTTTAGTTTCAGTTTTGGTTTATTAGGGCAACCAATGGGGCTCGGGAGATTTTGGAAGCAACTGGTTGTTAGTCAACTTTTGAAAATATATAAAATCTGGGTTTCTTTAACTTCTAAATTTTGATTTATGTTTTAGATTGTACAACCATAGCTTCTCAAAATTTGAAAAAAAATTGAACTGTTTAGCAAGATTTTAAGGGGGTGTTTCACCAAAACACCCTCTAATTCTAGGAGAAACCGTAGCTGTGAAACTCTTCAAACATACCTTCAACTTTGGCTGTGTTTAGTTCAGTACAAAGTTTAAATTTTGGTTGAAAGTGAAGATGATGTGACTGGAAAGTTGTGTGTGTAATCTGGTTGATGTGATGGAAAAGGACTGAAATTTGGATCCAAACACAGCCTTTGTTTGATTGGATGGCACCTGAAGACGGATCAGGGGAATCAGCTATAGTGGCAGTGGCAGCGACCGTATAAAGCTGCAGCAAAACACACTCATGGTTAGGCTTAAGACACAGTACGGAACACTGATAGTAGTACTCCGAATGGATAACATTACATCGGAGTACAGCACACGCTGCAATGGTCTACTCGATGCATCAGATAATTTCAAGCTTTCGCGACAGTTCAGAGCAAGGGTGATTTGGTAGAAGCGCTGGTTCCCCTGTTTACTGAACTACTTGAGTAGATTACAAGGAACAGTATAAAAATGTTATCTTCACGGATACTACAGTATAGTACTCCGTAGTAGGCCTAGTAGAGAGTACTGGCAAATACTACTGTAGTATATATGTATCTATGCACGATGCACCTTGCAATATTTTGAGTTCAAAGCTTGACTATAGAGTAGTGGAGGCCCCCCAAAATCTCTCATCACTGCCCCTCTTCAGAGGAACAGCACAAGGGAGCACAGGTGCTATGCTACTGCTACTCCAATTTTCTATGCACAGCCAGCTTCTTGCACAGCACAGGACAAGGTCCTCCATGGCTTCTGCTCCTGCATTTTACATTTTTACTAACCCTGTTAAGGCTTTCGCACCAAACTTCTCTAAAACTCTCAACTTTCATCACATTACATCACATCCAAAACTTTCCTACTCACATAAACTCCCAACTTTTTTTTCCAAACTACCAACTTTCCCTAAACTTCTTCCTAATTTCAGAAACTAAACATAACCCCTTTGAATTGGAGGATAAATAGAGAAAAAGCAAAGGAATTGAAACCCTATACTATTCATGTCTTTGATTTGTAGGAAGAGAAAAGAAAAAACGTAGGAAACTTTCCTATTCCCACGATTCTAGAGGAAAAACGTAGGAAATTTAGCATCCACTCTAACCTCTTGGAAAACTTCCCTTCAATCTATCTCTTTTATCTGATTCTTGTGTTTTTCCTGCTGTCCAATCAAACGATCATTCCTGTATTTTCTTTGTGTTCTCTGTTTTACACTTGTATTCCTATCAGAATTCTATATTTTTTCTATTCCTCTGTTTTTTCAATCATATGATTCAAATAGGCTCTAAACCAATAAACCATAGCACAGCTAGTGGTTTCTGTGTGTTTTGAGAGACAGATACAGGGGGCCACGACCTAACTGTGCAATTAGTCTTTGTTTTCATTTATATTTAATGCTTTATGTATGTGTCCAAAGATTCGATGAGATGTTTTTGGGAAAAACTTTTTAGAAACTAAACTGGGCCCTAGTGCAAGTACCAGTACTGTATAGCTCATGGTCGTGATTCGTGAAGCCTGTGACTGTGAGTGTGAGAGTTGTGCCAGCCTCCAACCAAAACCAAGACGACAGTCCTCTCCTTGCCTCTCGTTGGGGAGGACGGGGCCTTTCCATTTCTTGTTGTGTAAATTTATTGCTAGCTGAAAGTTCCAATGAGAGCCATGGACACACAGCTCAATGGGAGCAGGATAGAACTCAGAGGAGCGGTGTTGTGTGTTTGTGCGTGTGTGTGTGTGTGTTTTGGTCCCTTTGAACGGTGTATCCCTGATTCCCTGACATTCCATTTCTATGAAAAAAAACACACTGATTTCTGAAGCGAATGATGCTGGCACCTGTGGTAACCAGCAAGCCTTTCTTTGACCATACAGGCACAGCATGGGGGGAGTAGTACTAGTACAGTAACAAACTAACAGCAGTAGTAATAGTAACTGAAGTAGTAGAGCTAAACTAATGGCCCATGCTTAGCACAAGGTAGAACAGTAGCATAGAACATGTCAGCAGCAGTGTTGTGGTTGTGCAAAAGCTGCGTCGGCGTGCGTACGCCGGCCCGGGCGAAAGGCGCAAAGGCGCTCATAGTTTTGGGGCGGTGATCTGATGGCTCACGGCGTACAGCAACGGGCACTGAGGTGGTGTTTGGACACAAGGATTAAATTTTAGTCCGTCTCACGTCGGATATTTAACACTAATTTGAAGTATTAAATATAGACTATTAATAAAACTAATTGCATAGATGAGAGCTAATTCGCGAGATGAATTTTTTAAACCCAATTAATTCATAATTAGTAAATGTTTACTGTAGCATCACATAGGCTAATCATGGATTAATTAGGCTCAATAGATTCGTCTCACGAATTAGTCCAAAGTTATAGAATGGGTTTTATAATTAGTCTATGTTTAATACTCCAAATTACTCCATCCACAAAATTTACACATATTACTTTTATCATTACGACCAAGGAGAAATTAAATCATCTTGGATATTACAAACTCAAGGAGTGAATGCAAGCATGCAATCAATAAGTATTTAGATGACTCCTTAGGTTCTAATCAAATATTTAATTTATCTCTCCATTTAAGTTTTGAATGCATAAGAACTATAAATCAACTTATTTAGAAAAAATCAAATGTAAAATTTTTATGGATAAAGAGAGTAGCATCTAAATATCCGATGTGATAGATAGTTATGATAGGTACTTTAAAAAGTCCAACCCCCCCCCCCCCCCCCCCCCCCTCCCCCCCCGGGGGGAATTTGGCCGGCCTCGTTCCTGCTGTCCTCGCCGCCTTCCGCCCGTACTCGTACACCACACCTATCCTTTCTACTCGTACCACCTGGCAATCTCTCCACTGAAACCAAGAAACCAACCTCCGCCTGCTTGTGACTGTCTGCAACTCTGCATCCACGTCAGCTTAACTGCTTACGCTTCCTAAAAAAAAAAAACTCGTACAGTTTAAATTTCATCTTAAAATAGACCGATTTCTATCCTTTTACACATTTTTCAGATTCAAATCCATAACTGTTTTTTAAATGGAGAGAGTACATACCTTTATAAATCGAGAAAATATATCCCTTCCATATACCCAGGTCAGGGGTAGACCTAGGGTAGCTTCATGCCTCTAAAATCTTGACTATATTTTATTAAATCACCATATAAATCTTACAGAAAACTAACTGTTAGGGACATGTCATGAATGTCTTCAACCAACTGTTGGAGGCATGTTGTGAGTACCTTTGACCAGACTACCGAAACACCTGTCAAGTCGCGAAGCCAGACGTTGAAGGGCGAAGCCCGCATAAGTAATGAAGGCAAGCGACTAGTGGCTTAGCGCCCATGGAATAACAGAGCAAAAGACCTTCGCCAAGCATGGAACAAAGGAACACCATATGACGAAGGAGGATGAGCTCTTCGTAGAGGCTTTCGCCCTACGAACCTAATAAACGGCCTAGTGAGGGGCCTTTAGGGCCCATGGGCCTGTAAACTGGGTCAAAAGACAATTATTACCCCTATAAACGTCCCTATCATAAGGGAAGCCAAGTCAATTCCCAAGTAACCAACAACCTTAGGATTATAAACCTAGACTATAAAACTATAAATAGACCCCAATGGATGTGTAATAGGGGATCCAATTATTAAGAAATCAATACATTTACCATTCATATTTTCCAAATATTTGAGTGAATATTGTCTTTCGGCAGACGCTATATATTGTCTAATCGACAACAGCTGGCACCGTCCGTGGGGAATGAACCCACGATCACATGGTACCGCTCTATCCAGCTCTAGTCTTCCATAAATCTTGGCACCACCACTGTCCATATCCCCCATCCACCAATTCTAAATTTCTACTAATAAGGAACGTTTCGATCTTTTCTACTCTTGTTGTTGTCTTGGGATGCTAGCTAGGAGTTTTTTTCTGGGACAACCGGAGTAGCAATCTAGTATTGTATTTTACGCAATCTAATACTATGAATCCAAATATATTATTATACATTTGGATATGGATTAATCTATTTTTAGTATTTTTTTCTTCGCTAGAACAAAATGGAAAGAAAAATCTTCGGGATAAGAGGAGGCGAAATGGATACCAAATGGGCTTGTTTTAATTGGGCCAAACCCATCGAGACAGCGGGTGACTAGGTGGGCCATGCATGTTAGCATCGCAAACCAATAAGGTCTAGGGAGAAAATATGTAGTGGAAATTATTGTAAGATGAAAAAAAATGAATGATAAGAATTGGCTCACGTTAATATGGGTAAAATTTTTACCACAGTAAAACTTATAGTAATGTAGATAAATCACATACGTCTATTATATCTTACGATAATTTTTACTACATACATGATTTTCACTATGCCCCCTGTTTAGTTCCTCTAAAATAGTAAAAGTTTTACTGTTTTGGAGCACCTTTTGTTAAAATGGATCTAAACACTAATAGCAAAAGTCAGCAAAACTCTACCATGTATTTACACACCAACTAGCAAAACTTCAATACCAAATCTTTTTCCACCAAAATTTTTGCCAAAATAATTTGCCACAGCAAATTAATCTAAACAGACCCTGTATATATTTTCTCGGCCAGAGGACATATTCTTTCTTTCGGATTATCTGAAAGGCGTCAATAGTACCGAGTCCTAAAACACGATTTGAGGCAGCAAAGCTTTCGACGTGGCGATAGCAACAGCCCACCCACAGAATAAGTTCCTAATCGCACCCGAAAACGATATTAACGCCCAAAGCAGGCACAGCTTTAAGACGCATTAAGCTCTGCTGGCAAAATTAATCTGGAAAGCATCCTGTCCTCGCTTTTAATCACAGGAATTAAACAACGACGTCCACTTCGATCAGATCATCATATATGCATGCACCAGATCGATCGGTTGACCAATCAAATCTAGCATGAACTAATGGCCAGTTGGCCACCACACGCGTACGAGAGAACGTTCAGTTGTCTGATCAAGATCCATCCACCGGCCGTTGTCCATCCAAAGTGTTTGCCCATTAATTATGGCGTAATAAGTTTTCTTACGGTCTTGGGGTTTTAGTATCACTGTATCAGTTGTACCATCAATTCATTTGCTCATGGTAAGATTTGAAACGTTTGTGACTATAGCATTGCTACATTTTTAACTATTTACTTGCGCCCTTGGGAACAAATGATCCAAATGACAAATGGAGGTTTTTTTTAGGATTTGGGTCCCTGTATAGGACATGGTTGTCCTGAATGGCACTTTGAGAAACGCATAGGGATTTTCCGGCTAGCTCCACAAGGTGGTGGGCTAGACGACCTGGGTTTAAAGCCTCACACATTCTAATTATTTGTTATTAGGTCATTCCCTAATATTTGTATCTAAATGACACTTTGAAACAAAGAATTGGATACCATTAAAATTCTAGCTATGAAATGCTCAACGAATGGAGATCTTTCCAGGATAGTTAGCATAAGGTTCAAACTCTCAAAAAATTTCATTTGGGTCCATCTTTGCCATCTAACCCCTATGTTTTTCCATGTGGTCTATCCAAATGATTGTTTATGTACTACTCCTACCTCCGTTTTTTAATATATCACGTTGTTGACTTTTTTATAAACATTTGACCATTCGTTTTATTCAATTTCTTTTGCAAATATAAAAAAAATAAGTCATGCTTAAAGAACATTTAATGATAAATCAAGTCTCAATAAAATAAATAATAATTATGTATTTTTTTATAAGATGAATGGTCAAATATATCTTTAAAAGTCAACATATCATATATTAAAGAACGGAGAGAGTATACATTTATCTTGAATTTTACGTTCCTCTATTCTAGATAAGCATGTATATAAAAATCCTATTTTTTCCTATTTATATGCTTTTAGCATTCCTACCTCCAAAGAGAACCTAAGTGGTAAAAACTAACAACTGATAGTGATGGGGTGTCCTGCCAGATTAAGGATTTAGAGTGGAAACTTCCATATATACCGAACTTGGGGCGATGGAAGGTTGACAGATAAGTGGTAAAGCAGCAGTGATGCCTCCAAAGCCGTGGTTGGGAGGGATATATAGAAGAAGGGCAGGAAGATAGTGATAGAAGCCAATTGGAAGCTGGATTGATATGTAGTGGTATAGATTCGGTAACAAAAACGATGTAATGAGAAAGATATGTTCTAGTGCTCCTCATCTAGCAAGGAAGAGGAAATATTATTCAGTTGTATGTATAATGTATTAACCATTTCATCGAAAAGAATAATCTAATGAGGAGATCTATATAGGTGGGCCAGCTTAATCTACCTTCTTTGACAAATGCGCCTAATTAACTTGTCGAGCAACTGGCTTAATGATCTTATTCTAATTGTGCACGGGACTTAATTTAAATTTTGTCAATTTGGTTTTGTTGGGGTGACATTGATTTTTTTTTTTAAAAAAAACAAGGTCACCATTTATTGTAGGTGTATGTGTTGGCTATGTTTGTAGCCGACGATGTAACTTTTAGAGGATGATTATATTGGAATCATATTGTTGGAATGGACTGTGTCGAGAGCTTCTATATTGATTTTGTACGTTACTCCCTACGATTAAAAAAGGTGACATTTGAACTGTTTTTTTGTCAGTGCAAATTTGGTCATAATTTTGTACAAAATAAATTTACAAACAAAGGGCATGTTTAGTTCAAGAAATAAAAATTTTTAGATGTCACATAGGACTTTTGACCGGATGTCGGAAGGGGTTTTCGGACACGAATGAAAAAACTAATTTCATAACTCGCCTGGAAACCACGAGATGAATCTTTTGAGCCTAATTAATCCGCCATTAGCATATGTGGGTTGCTGTAGCAATTATAGCTAATCATAGACTAATTAGGCTCAAAAGATTCGTATCGTGATTTCCTCCCTAACTGTCTAATTAGTTTTTCTTTTAATCTACATTTAATATTCCATGTATGTGTCTAAAGATTCGATGTGATGTTTTTGGGAAGAACTTTTTGGGAACTAAATGAGGCCAAATAGTAATCTTTATGAGATTATGAACGATCTTTGTCCAAAACGTCTTTCTGCAGGTGGAGTACTCTCTTCACACGTAGGCTCTCTTAAGACTATCAGATATCGTTTGGAAATTGGAATGCAAAAAACTTAAAAGAGACTTCCATGAAAATCAGTTCAATTCCCGACAAAATCATCAATTCCGAAGAAGGTCAAAAATGAAATCAGTTCTGATGTGTCTCGCCAGTTGACATCAGTGCTAATAATCTGAGAACCTAAGCATAGAAATATCCAACGATCTCAGGAAATACAGGTGGCCAGTAATTAAACATTCTGACCGATTTAGGCTCACAAATTAGTCATGCCATTAATTCTTTCTCATTCTTTTACTTGACGATTTGTATCCAGAGGCTATGCTTGGATTTCAGGATATATTTAAATCCATTTGCCTTTCCATTAATTAACCTGCAGCCAATCAAATCAAGAACGTGCATGCGTGCGTGCATGGCGGCGCGCTACGCGATTAGCGAGGCGATCGTCTGCTCGAACGTCCCGACGCCGCCGCCGGCGGCCGCGGCGGCGGCGCGGTACAGCTGGCCGAGCGCGATCGCGCGGCGCGCCGCCGCGAGCCGGCGGGTGAGGGCGGCGGCCTCGGCGCGGAGCCGCGCGTTGGCGAGGCGGACGAGGCCCGCGCGGCCGCGGGCGGCGTGGCCGCGCGCCGCGAGCTCGCGGTTGCAGCGCCGGAGCCGCTCGGCGCGCGCGCGGAGCTCGTCGAGGTGCCGCTGCTTGCGCGCGCGGGACCGGCGCGCGGACTCCCGGTTGGAGATCTTCCGGCGGAGGCGCCGCTCGTCGGCGTCGGCCTCCCTCTCCGGCGGCTGGTCGGCGGCTGGGTCGTCCTCACGCGGTGGCGCGGCGGCGCCGTCGAACGCGGGCGCGACGCGCGGCGGCGCGACGACGAAGGCTTGCGCTGGTGGGGCCAGGAGGTGCATGAGGGGCATAATGGTAATTAGGAACGTATTAGAGTGGGAGAGACGGGAGTGAGGGAAAAGGGAGGGAAGAAGTGAAGGGCTGGGGTATTTATAGATGGTTTAGGAGGGGTATTATTGGTATTTCTTACTTTTTGGGGTCCATATTCCATAATCCTCATGTTAAAATAAAATATCCCAAAATTCTTGTGAGTGAATTTGTGGTTAAGTTAGCTTTGCATTTGCTATTGATTCCTCGTCCTAGAATATAATGCACGGTCCATACTTGACGGAGTTCTCTAAAACTAATATTTGATTTTTAATTTCTCGTATTATTACAATATTTATTAGTAGCAAAAGATAACCATAAGGAAGCACATCCAAATATGAATACAATAATATAATTTTCATCAAATAAAATTTAATTTATACCAAATTAATTGTTAGCTAAATATTATTAGAGTTGAATCGTTTACGTTTTGTAATTTGGAATATAGGGAATATTGCCACGTGTCAATTGTTATGAATCGGATGTAATATTTCAATGCGCAAAATCTTAATAAAATGATTCGCAAGTATTATGAGTATTCCCAATTAAACAGTATGCCAATGCGCGTGTCTGGTTTGTTCTGTTCCATGTCTTCATTTGACAAGCCAAAGTATGGTTTTGTTTGCTTTTAGACCAAATTTAACAAACCCAAAAATGTTGGCAAGTCCATAATATAGGAACAAAAGTGGTAGGCAAAATTTGAGCCAATAAAACAGTTGTCCAGTTTAAGCTGCCAGTTAATTAACCAATAGGCCCAAAAGACTTTGACATTGCCCCCAGTTTCCGGCATACCGAATTACTGACAAGATACAGGGCCATCAGACAGAGTAACTTCATATCATCATGGGGTGGACTGCTGTGAGATAATTAAATATCTGGGCCGTACGTTTCCTTCGTGATTAAGGTTGAAGATTTTGCCCTTCGGGTCGTCTTCCATCAAAATCACCCCAAACTTGTGCATAGCTCACGCACACTACCATGCTCACTCTGTTTGCACTTCTTTTCTCCGGCCAATCTCTCCTGGACTGGCCAGTTTATTAAGAAAAGAGAGAAAAGGTTTCTTGACTTTCTTCTCTTTCAACTTTAAACAACATATATTCATTTTTGAACTTTAATTGCTCGTCTTTTTCTTTTTCAAAAAATATAAATACTAGAAATGATACAATGTTATTAGAGTGCTGTATGTCCATAGAACATTTGTTCACTTTGATATGCCAATTTTAAGAATAATTAATGGTTAAAGTTTAATTGGAAAAGTTAAAATTGTCAATTATCAACAAATGGAGGGGTACTTCTCAATAACTATAGCATGCACCAAATTTGATACTCTATTTTGAAAATCATTTGCACCTAAGATTTCTAATTCAATTGGCAATTTTCTTTTGACATGCACCTAATATGCCATCTCAGATAAATATACATTATTGTCATCCGGACACCACACTCAACGGGTTAGATTTTTTCCCTTCTCCTTTGTTCTTTGATTAACATGGTAGGAATAACCTGTACGCCTTGAAAACGAATTTGGAGGTCAATTTTCTACTTTTATTTTCGAGTACTATAATTGATAGAACCATACGATATTCTTCTATGTCTTTATCTATCAAAAGATATGTTAGATACAAATTAAAGATTGAACTTTGCGAAAAATAATACTTTTGTGAAGGTGATATGCTAAACCACTGGACAGTGGACAACATGTTCCATTAGTCGATCCCTTGCAGGAAACCCCATAAATATAACAACTTAATGCACACAGAATCTAGCTCTAGTTGCTGCAATGTCACCAATCATTAGGGTCAGGGCGCAAGGAAGAAATAGGCTGCTACTATGATAATCATGAGGGCTAATCCGTGAGACGAATTTTTTAAGCTTAATTAATATATAATTAGTAAATATTTACTATAGCATCACATAGGCTAATCATGGATTAATTAGGCTCAATAGATCCGTCTCGCGAATTAGTCAAAGGTTATGGAATGGGTTTTGTAATTAATCTATGTTTAATATTCTAAATTAACGTCCAAACATCCGATGTCCAACCAAACAGGGCTATATATATTTTGTAACATTAACTGCACTAGGGAAATTTTTATAACCAATCCAAATGGCAAGTGTCTCACTCTCTCTAAAGCTATCCACCTCCTTTCGCCCAAAGCATTCTCCTAAATGGACGCCCACTTCTCTCCAGCATTTGCACCAAGTGGGCTGCATGAGAGATCAATTGAGCCAAAAAAGATGCCCAAGATGCATGCAGGAGTACGCTACCTTAGAATGCATGATTTTTTCGCATAAAACAGTTCATTTCCGGTAGGAACCGAAAGAAATTGCTGTTTTGAATTAAAGGAACCTTAAATTAAAAACCTCCCTTCCGTTGCCGTTGCCCATGATCACCACACTACACACGGACTGCCTCTGTTCTATTTTATTTGTCGTTTTTTATATGGACGCGTTGTTCCCAATACATATATCTTATCACAAAATTACATATTGAGTAAATTACATTCACGGTACATCAGCTTGTATGGTGGGTATAAATAGATACAACAATTTACAACATGCCTAGTCCGTGTGAACCTGGGTCAATACAATCTCTGCAAGCAAAATATGATCTAATGTGGTGCATATTGATGAGTAACTATTATTGCACATCAAATTTTGTATGGACAAAATGTGTAACTATTATTCGCTTGATATTTTTAAGAATTAGATCGACAAAAAGCGAAACAATTAAAAATGCCCAACCATGAAAGTAAGCTTTTAAAAAAACATTTTTTTTGGTGAAATGAGTTTCTGAGCATGAAAATTAAAATGTAATTTTCAGCAGTTACTTGTACAAAGGCATGGCAGAAATTACCCTGGTCCTAAACATATAGGTTAACCTTATATGAGTTATATAGTGAATAAATTTTTTCCAAGACATGAAATAAATTCTGTTATGTACATGAAAAATGAACTTTCACATATTTCTATTTTTCTTTAGATTTCAAATAAGATCTCTAAAACATGGTCATACATGTAAGCTGTCGTGCCATCAGTTTGCAACGTTGCAACAATTTTGTTTGCGTGGATCATTTCATCCCTATTCTCATAGACTAATCATTTTGTAATTTTTTTACCTATTTGCACCTATCACGAAAGTTCATGTACTGTGAGCATAGTTTACTCTTATGTAGTATTTATTAAAAACCATTAAAAGTAAACAATATAAATGTGTTTTTCATGAAAAATCTACAAATGACATTTTCTCATATCAAATCCTAATATTTTTTTATTAACTAATCATACAAGGTTTCGAGGTTTGACTGCACCTATTGACACTTTTCTCGTATCAACTCCTAATATATTTTATAAATTAATTATTTAAGGTTTCGAGGTTTAACTGCACGTATTACATAACGACATCTATTCATCTGTGAGATGAATGTTGATATAAGTGTCACTAGCCACCTATTTAACTAACTAAAAAAAGCTTGTTCTTAGCTAGCAAAACTACAAAAGGAGATGTTTAAGCTGCAACGGACAGGCCATATATGCAAAAGAAAGACTGCAAACTTGCAAAAGGACAGATGGCATCATTCCAAGCCTATATGCCAGAGCTGCCTGTCTATATGCAGAGAGTTAGTTGCATGCATGATGATTGATGGGAGCGTACTGGTCTCCGTAACCTTTATACCTTCCTCCTAAAATAAGTGCAGCCATGAATTTTCGTGCTCAATTTTGATCGTCTGTCTTATTTAATTTTTTTTATAATTAGCATTTTTGTTGTTATGAGATGATAAAACATAAATAGTACTTTACTCGTGACTTATGTTTTTAATTTTTTTTAAAAAAAATTTAAATAAGACGAACGATCAAAGTTGGGTGTGGAAAAGCATGGCTGCACTTACTTTGGGACGGAGGAATTACTTAGTTTATTTTGAAGCAAAAGTTGCACGCAATGTAGCCAAACACATGGGATGCATCGAGATTGTGGGATAAAGGCTGTTGGCTAGCTGCTCCCTGATTGTGCTTTGGGAATTTGATAGTATTTTGAGCTTTCCAGAGGCCTGCATGTGAGAGGTTTTTGGTTGTGTTTGTCAGGCAGACATGGGGGATGCATATGCAGCTTTGATCTTGGGAGATTATTGGGACAGGTGTCCAAGTAAAAGAGCATGCCGATATAGTGTCTTGGGGCCTTTTGGGCACAGCAGCTTTGGTTAGATTGCCTTTCATACTTTTGCTTACTTTGTCTGTTATTAGTTATTTGGTTTCTTGCTCTTCCTTAATTTGTTTATTAGTAAGACTCAAATGATAAGCAAACAATGTGAATGTTATATACAGAGATGTGTGCTAAAGGGACGCACTCGCGTGTATGTGCATGTGTGATGCATTCATGCTTTGTTGAAATCTCTGTCAGTTGAGTTGCACAACTAAAATGGAGATGATGATGGGAATGATCAATGATGGTTGTTAAATGGGTAGTATAGCTGAGAAAGCAAAGCTGGGCTTCAAAATAAGGCAGTGGGTTTACATTGATGGGCCAAACCGAATGCTGGCGAACAGAACAACTTGGTACGTTGCGATAAAGTTATGGGCTTTGTTGGGATGTTAATTTTGCTCCAATTTAGCCTGAGTAACTCATGTCTTTCATGACTTAAATAAGTTTGCTAGAGGGAGTGTTAAGCTTGGCTGTTTGGTTGAGCAATGTGCTTCCGGCAATTGAGCATATTTTGTCCGACATTGTAATATATTTTTCCACCGATTGTAATCTGAGGCTCTGAGCCTATTATTAAAAACATGAAGTAGCACATGTTTTTCTTAAAGAAAATGGAACACTTTCTTCCTTCTCTTATATGCGATCAATGAGAACGAAACTCCTGATGATTAGAAAAAGAAAATCGGAGCACACACGACATTATGTTAGAACGTAGAGCCAGGAAGCATTTGGGTTGAACGCCTAGGTGGATTATAAGAAAATGGGTTACCCCATAAGAAAATGGTTTTTCAATCATGTTCAATTGAAAAAAAAATCCGTAGAGATGCTTTTTGTTGCAGTGAGAACCACCACTGCTTTAGTGTGCACATTAAAAAAAGAGAGGAATGAACTAACAAAATATAGGATGATTGCCCTAAAATTTTTTAACAATCTAACCATATAAAAACATATTATGCCATATAATTGATCTTTACATATAACTTAAAACTTTTCTTGAGAATAGAACAGTGTATCATTTGAGGATGGAAAATACATCTTGAGAACACAATGAAAAGGAAGGGAGAATCAGTGTTTCATTGCCATTGAACTTCAAAAAACCACCTTGAATACAATTTATCATCGATCCATACATCCAAGAAAATATGTATCTTTCACAAGATGAAAGCTAGACATATATATATAAACGTAAATAATCTTGCACAAACTTAACAAGCATCCATCGATCATCATCAAGATCTCGATCATACATAGCAAAAATTATATAGCTGCTAATTAATTATTCACCATAGCTGCCCGCCACAGCCGCCGCCACCTCGCTTGCTCTTCTCGCTCCTCCTGCCCCTCCTCCCGCCGGCGCCGGCGGCGGCGGAGGCAGCGTCTTCGCTGCCGTCGACGACGTCGAACATGATGAGCAGCGCCTCGGAGTCCCTCGTCTCGTCGTCGAGCTCGTCGTGCGTGCGGACGTTCACGCAGGAGCACCGCTCGAGGGAGGCGAAGAACGCGGCGGCGATGCCGCCGCCGACCCACCCGGCCACGCGGTCCAGCGGCCGCCCGCAGCCACCTCCCTGCTGCCGCCGCGCGCGTGGCGCCCCGCCCGCGCCGGCGCCGGAGCGGCCGCAGAAGGGAGCGCACCGCGGGGACGCGAGGCCCTGCATGGGCTAGCAATGGCTACCCGAGCTCAGATGTTGCGCGGCAATGGCGATGGCACGAAGAAGAGGGGGCGCAGCGCGGCGAGAAAGGCCTCCCGTTTCGCCACCTTTTAGCTCTTTGCTTTAGCTGCAATCTTAAAGAAAAAGGAGAAGCAAGCGCGCGCGCGCCGCGCTGCACGAAAGCTTCTTCAGGCTGTGTTTGCTGGGGGAGGTTGGGAACAAATCTTCTTCGCACGGAAAACGGAGCGGTCCATTAACACGTGATTAATTAGAAATTAGCTATTTTTTTAAAAAAATGAATCAATATGATTTTTTTAAGCAATTTTTGTATAGAAACTTTTTGTAAAAAACACACCGTTTAGCAGTTTGAAAAGCGTGCACGCGGAAAACGATGGAGAGGTGTTGGGAACCCTTGGGTCCGAACACACCCTTAATCGGCGCCACTAGTTAAGTTAAAGTTAGCTAGCCTACCAACCGGTAGTTTCCCAATTTGTACTTGATATAAAACTTTAGGGTCCCTTTGATTCAAAGGAAATTTATAGAAATTTTAGAGGATTTTATTTCTATAGGATTTTTTTCTATATAGCCATTTGAATCAAAGGAATGGATCCTATGGAATCCTATGAAATTCCTATGAATTATCCTTCCCCATGTAAGTTTCAGAGTAAATTTAACATGAGGTAGAACCTCATGGAAAGAATACTTTGAGTTTTTTATCTCTCCTCAAATTTCCGTGTTTTTCCTGCGGCCCAATCGAATAGTCATTCTTATGTTTTTTCTGTTTTTTCCAATCATCTGTTTTACAATTGTATTTCTATCAGAATTCTATGTTTTTCTGTTCCTCCGTTTTTTCATTTCTGTGATTCAAAGGGCCCTCAGTGAATTTCAATCTGGATATGAAACTAGTGTCGCATCGTCACTGAGGGTGAGATTAATCAAGACATTAGTGAAAAAAAAACTTTCAGTTTTCTCTCTGCGTCGTCCTCTTCTAGTCTAAAAGGGAAGCCGTTATATTCAATTTGATGGCCACTAATAAAAAGTTTAAGTTTGGTCATAAAACAAGGGAGTTGCTAGCAAAGCAAACTAGAGTTATTTGTTGTCTCTTTTTGTGGGTAGGGTGATGGCATGGGGGCCACATTAGGTACACATAAATTATGTCACGGATGTTAAACTTGGGCTGGACTGATATGATGGTGCCCAAAGGGAAAGGTGCGCTGTATCATGGCATTTTGTGCTTTTGTCGTCTGTGGGCTGCCAGCAGCTGAAAACTCCGGGTTTTGGTAGAGCTCTAGCTAATTTTCAGATTTTTGTTAGAGCTATATATTTTTTTAATATTCTTACATGATATGGAGTGTGTACTAAATTTGGTCTGGTTTGGTATGGTACAGCTCTAAATCCTAGATACACTAAATTTAAAGTTTGTATATTAAGTTATAGTACAGTTTGAAATTTTATAAAATACGAACAAAATGGTTCATCCATATATTATCAATGTAATCCTAAATCCAATCCATGGATTTGTGAAGCTAGGAACACCCAGCTCCAGAAAATGTCAGATCCTGAGCTGTGCCAAACATGACATTTGTAGACTAAAATAAAGTGATTTAAGACACTACCTTGTCTAAAATGTGAACATAATAGCTTTCTCACTTAATCTTACGTCAAGCGTAGAGGAAGACAAATTATTGTGAAAGAACAGCAACCAGTCGCATGAATCATTTCCCAAAACCTTTATCGTCGCCTTCTCCCGGTGCATGAAACCGAAGGCGAAGGTTTCGGAGACCTGCTCTCCCGATCGTTAGTGAATGCCGGCGAGCGGGATGTAGTAGACTACGAGCAATAATGTAGTATAGAGGAGGAGACAAACCCTAGGTTGTTTTGGCATATGTTGTGAGGAGGCGGTGGCTCGGTTTATATAGAGAGAGATATCAAGACGTGTGATCAGGACACCTACACGATCTTCACACCATAAACCCAACCGGATAAGTTGCGCGTAACTTATCCGGACTCGACGCCGCTCCACGCAATGGATTATTCAGCGTGTTTCCTACAATTATGTTTCCGATAACAAACACCAAATTTCACCGCATAACCGAACTGGATAAGTTGTGTGTAACTTATCCAAACTCAATGCCGTTCCACGCAGTTCGGTGTGTTTCCTAAAACTGGTTTCCAAAAATAAATACCGTTTTTGTGACCATTCATGCTCACGCCGCCTCGTCTAGGAGCACGTGCGTTTCTCTAGTCCTCTTCATCTCACATGGCTCAAGTAACTAGAAGAGCAATCTCCTTTTTTTAGGAGGCATCCCTCTCCTATAATAAGTGAGGTGGTACTAAATCTAAGATTTATATGTATACCTTATTATGAGATGGGCTTTTATGATTTTTCAAAGAATTAATCTCCATATAAGTTTTAGCCACGTATTAATTCCAACACATAAATCATTGTTGTCGAGCTCAAGAGCAGCTCTGACTTCCTATGAATAAACAACGGTATGTACAACCAATGACCAAGAAACATATGACAATGTCTTCTAGACAAAGAAGAAATTTACATCCACGACGCAAACAACGTCCATCCGATCATCGCAACAATTGAAGTTAGAGCTAGACAAGAACCATTAAAGGTGGAGCTGTACCAAAATTATTCTCTGAATTGTGTGTGAAATGTTTTACACCTCCAGAACTTAGTATGTGGCAATAGACTGTTATTAGGACTTAGGAGGATATATATTTCATCACAATTAATTAACATAACCGTAAATTAGGGTATTTTGCCAAGGGTATACGTAGAAAAGCTAGCTGGCAGACAGCCGTAGTTGTGTACATACAAACTGTTGATGAGCTCTAAATTAAGAGAATTTAAGGTGTATGCGTGGTACATATGTAAAAGTAAGCACGCCCACGTACATGAAGAAATTAATGCTTTTTTTTTTGTTGATTACTAGTACTTCTAATGTACTGTCCTCTCGCCCTTGAATATCAACCCAATGAAACGGCTGTCAATCAATGGATCAGCAAGTACTGTGTACTAACTCTATGAGCAATGTTGCCAAAAAAAAAATGTTAAGAGTCTTACAGGGTTGGTATGGTATCCCTTTTGAGTGGGCCGGTGTCAGTCTCGTAAGGCAAGATCGACGACAGCACGTATACACCGTACGGGCAGGGCAAGTACTCCCTCCGTCCCAAAAAAAACAAACAAACATTGGGTTTCCGTGTCTAACGTTTGACCGTCCGTCTTATTTGAAAAAAATATATAAAAAAAAAGATAAGTCACGCATAAAGTATTAATCATGTTTTATCATCTAACAATAATAAAAATACTACTCCCTCTATTCCATAATATAAAACACAGCCACTTTTTTGATGGTACATAATATAAGACATGCATGTATTCTCCATTCAATTACCATGACATATTCTCCATTAAATTACTATTCTTTGAGTGAATTTTAGAAAATCCCATTGTTTTGGAGCCAATGTAACACATAACCACAGGTTCTATTTATTTTCTCACATAACCCAATGCACTCTATCCAATTAACACAATACCACAGGTTTAAGTGTGGAAAAGTGCCACAATGGCAAGTGACATGGCAGACCTGCTCCACATCAGCTGGCCCCACCTGCCAGATCAATGCGTGGGCTATTTAGGGCGGGGAAGCACCCATCCTCTGTTCCCGCGCACGCGATGACGCACCCCTCGTCTTCCTCGTGCTCGCTGCGGCAGTTTTCCTCCTCCTACAAGTTCAGAGGGGCAGCTCGTCGTGCACATGCAAAGGCAAGCATCGCCTGTTCTGTTTTGCATCAACTGATCAAACTGTACATATACTTCCTATCTTCTATTACAAAGCTTGTGTGTGTATTTGATTAAACATGGCCAGGACGGCAGGACCTGACAATGTTTCTGCTCGAATTTTTTGTAAGTAGGTCGATCACCAAGGTGCCTGACACTGTGTTCCTATGAAAAAAAATGAAAGGAAAAAACTGACAATTTCTATGCATTAAGCAGAACAATGGAGCAAACGTTATAAAAACATCCCATGTCTGAATAAAAGCACCATAGCAACAGTTAATATGTGACCCATTGCAGATCCAGGGCATAGGAAATTTGCAAAACGAATCCATATCTGAAATATATACATTGTGAAGCAGAGAAAAATACAACCTATTTACCGAGAAAAAAAAAGAGGAAGCCATGTCTGCTCTTTTGTGAAGCAGAAAAAAATGTTACAGGCCTTTAAATGTTAATTGTGGTTAGTTTTATATCTGACTGCAATATAATAGTTGTAATGCAATAGTCTTATACACGGTCCAATCTACATGTTTTTTTTATTTAAAAAATTATGGTCCAATGATGAAAAGCAATTTTGCAATGACAAACAGAAGAACGATTGCATAGTTGTAATGCCCTAACAATAATGGGTTCCCCTAAATTACATTTTACTAGCCCTAATTTCTTGACAAGATAAACATGATCAAAATGGCTAGATTTAATTCCTCGTCAAAGAACCATAAAGCAGAGTGTCCTTGCAAATCACCAACCAGCATGCTTTGGAGTCAATTCATATGATCATCACAAGAAAAGGGATGAATGTTACCTGCTAGGAATGGTACCCAACGAGTTCTCTTCCTCCAGCTAGGTCAACATCACCATCATCACTGGAGGCCATCATGCAAGAGATGGTTGGGGAACGTCGCCACCGCCAGCGTGCGCAAGAAAGACGGGAGGTGCCGCGTCGTGTGCGTAGGAACAGGGAACACGCGCTTCTGTTCTCCCGCGTGATCCCACCCTAATAGGCCATGTATTGACCTAGCAGGTGGGGCCAGCTGATGTGGAGCAGGTTTGCCATGTCACTTGCCCTTGTGGCACTTTCTCTCACTTAAACCTGTGGTATTATGTTAATTGGATTGAATGCACGGGGTTATGTGAGAAAATAAACAAAACCTGTGGTTATGTGTTATATTAGCCTCAAAACATGGGGTTTTCTGAAATTCACTCCTATTCTTTTAAATCCTTCATTCTCACATTCTCTAACTCTATTGGATGCATGCATTACATTTATTAGGATGATTCAATTACAAGATGATAATAACTGTTTCTTGGTCTTTGGGTTAAGGGTGGTTGTGCCTTATATTTAGGAATAGAGGGAGTAATTATAAAAATAATTTATATAAGATGGATAGTCAAATATTAGACACAGAAACTCAGGGTTTGTCTTTTTTTTTTTTACCGAGGGAGTAGAAGAGAAGGGCTGTTGTTGATGCTGCCGGCGATGTGTGGAAAGCTGGGTTGTTGTAGTGTAGATGGAAAGCAATGGATTAAAAAAAGAGTGGAAAAAAGATATGCAAAAACAGGATTAACCATTAGGATATAATTAATTGAATTGTAAATGTTTTAAACTTAAGAATTAAATTAATATGATTTTTCTCAAAACAATAATTTATCTATAGAAAATATATTAAAAACATATTGTTTAGCAGAATAGGAAGGGTGCACACGAAAATCTGAGGGACTTTTCCTTTCTATGATCCTCTCCCAACGAACTACATGAGTACAGGACTACATACAGGTGATGGCGTAATGGGCCTGATACGTCCGAACGATCCACAGCTTCGGAAGTTAAAGCCAACATGGCCAGGCCGGCCCACCAAAGCCGCGATGTCCCGGCACGCACGATCAACGATCCCGGCGCCGCGGCCGCAGATACCCCCGACCCCCCGCCGCCGCAGTTTCGACCACCGCGCACGCACGCACCTCGCGCACACAGATCACACAACACAACAACACAAAGCAACAGTCATAACCCCCCCCCCCCCCCCCCCCCCCGGGGCCCCGCGATGCGCACCCGCGTCGACGTCGCAACCTGCAACCAAATTAAGGTGATCGATCAGTGCCGTCGTTGCCCGCGCGCGCGGTCGATCCATCCATCTATATCTGTATCGATCGCGTACGTTGATGGCTGTGGGATTTTTAGGTGGTTTGGCTCCTGCGACCATGTTTAGTTGCAAATTTTTTCAACAAACTTTTAACTTTTCCATTGCATCAAAACTTTCATACACACGTAAAATTTCAACTTTTATGTCACATCGTTCCGATTTCAACCAAACTTCCAATTTTGATGTGAACTAAACACACTCTGAGTCAGATCCTTTGTCTTTAAAAGCACCATACATTTATCATTGACGGGTGGATGTATGAGAATTTATCGAGCTCACGTGGTAGTGATAAAGACACGTATGTTTTAAGGTAGAGATGCGTACGTACAACGCGGCCACTAGGGCACTGCATGCTCAGCTTCGCTGATCTGTCTGTCGCGCGCGCGCGCGTTGGAACAAATTAGGCTGGTGGTGGGGGCTGTGCACCGGCGGAGTCGGGCCGGCGCCGCCATACACCGCGCGCAGCTGGAATTGTTATGTACGTTATCGTGTTACTGTGGCTAGCCGCTCTCGTTTGGGGCTTTTAACCTGGGAAAACCAGAGTTTGGTTTCCCCAGGTTGTAGGCAATGGGAATCAATTAAAGAACGACCTACTCATCTGTTGGATCGACTTGCCGTCGTCCTTGGTCACCCACTCGATCATCTGTGTCTTCTTCTCGATCGGGCCGGGGGTAATCATCGCGGGGAAAGCGACGTGATCCTCGTCTGCGCATGGACACAGATAGTGACCGGCCCCAGCTTAGAGCAAGTTTAATATTATATTATACCAACTACTAGCTCTAAAACATTTATAGCTAATTTAATACTCCTAATTCATATAATAATTGCTTACTGTATTATTAATACCTAGTTCCACCTATCATATATACATTACGTTTTAAAGTCTGTGCTGTAGCTGGCTACAGATAGACTGTTGCTCCTCTCTTCTCTTTTATTTCTATAAAATATATTTATAACTAGCTAGCTTATAATTTGAGTACCTGCTCTAAATAGGACTATTAAATTAAGCTACTACATCGTTAACTCTTCATGTACGTTTGACTATTTGTTTTATTTAAAAGTAGTATAATATTATTTATTTTGTTACGACTTGTTTTATTATCAAATAAAATATAATCTTAACTTATAATTTTATATATTTATACTAAATCTTTTAATAAGAAGAATATTAAACCTTATGAGAAAAATTAACAACGTTGTACACTTTAAAAATAAGGTGGTAATTAATAAGATTGCAAACTTAACGAAGGATTGCAAAACTTAAAATGAAAGTGATAAGTGAGTAAGTGATTAGTATCTTAGTGCTACTTAATGAAGGATTGCAAAACTTAAAATGAAAGAGGCACTTCAGTTTCGTTTCCGAAAGGTTTCTCTCTCTTCTTTTTGAGAACATTGTGAATGATCTTGATCGGATACTCACATGCACAAGACTATCTAGGTAACGATCGAGGACTGCAATTATATTGACACCGGAATCGCTAGAAAACCTTCGCTAGTTTTTTTCCTCCAAAACTTATAGATTTGTGGTCGTTCTCGATCATCTTGAGATTTCTGTATGAAGAGAAAAAATTGCTATAAAGAAAATTTTACATGTCATGCGTAAGATCCCGGCACTAGCCAATCAAACCATAGTTGAAAATACAAGCTTTACGTAAGTTATATCGTAGTTACAATATAGTTATAATATATTTATATTTGAAAGTGTTTCCTAAAGAAAATGCGACAGTTTTTTTTAGATACTTCCCATTGATGAAGCAACAAATGAGTAAGATTGGAAAGCAATTTATGGTTACAAATATGAAAATATCCAATAGTTAATTTATTTTGAAACAAATAGAGTAAATTAAAAAAATGAATCTAAGATGATTGATGCAACGCACGAATCCATTTGTGAACAAGTTCTAAATGCCTGGAATACTTATATTTATGGACAAGTGGAGTCCATATACACAGTTTTATCATTTGCTTATTGACTTATCAGCTGCAAAAAAAAAATAGTTTGGAACTTATTTTCAAGATAATTTTAAGATTTTTTATCGTAGTTTATTTTTCAATATTAATTTGTAA
The DNA here is from genome assembly GCF_000147395.1 of Oryza glaberrima. Taxonomy (NCBI): domain Eukaryota; kingdom Viridiplantae; phylum Streptophyta; class Magnoliopsida; order Poales; family Poaceae; genus Oryza; species Oryza glaberrima. The sequence goes on from NC_068328.1 coordinate 26,237,391, forward strand.
ATAGCTAAGAGCATATATTAATTTTCTTTTTCTTCGTGGATGAACCGGTATAATAAACGACGAGAAGCATCGTCACTTGTCAATTGTCTGAATGCGCACGTCCATAACTAACGAATATACTCCTGTATGTTTTCTTTGTGGCAATTTTTTTTTCAGGAAACCTATCAACTGTACTCTTACTTGCCACCGCAGCAGCATAACTATACCCATACTTGTCTACAGTATATTCCTTTTCTCAAATCGGTTTGAAACAAAAATCCTTGTAAAAGAATTGATACGATTGACACCGTTTCTCCCCTGCTTTGAGTCCTATATAAAGCGTCTGAATGACACCATTGTGTATGCAGGTTCCATGACCTATTCGATACTAGTCCTACACAAACATAACACGCCATGTCACCGAAGGTCATAGCCATTTGCCTTGTAGCACTTCTCCTTCCCATCAGCATAAGCCATGGTGGTAGAATTGGGCCAATTGAACCCAGCAAAGCTTCCAGTAAGGTGAAGGAAAAAAACTGTTTTTCTTTCTTTTAAATTTAGTTTCAGTTGTACATTTGATATCATGTTGCATCACGACATGTTTTCCTTTGATAAATTTGCATGTACGAAGTAGTGTAATTTGATTAATTGAACGTATCTTTAACCGATTTTTTACCATCATGTTGTGGGTATCGTGGCACAGGTTGTGGAGAGGGGAAACTACGATGGTAGAGTGGAAGGTTGCGAAGAAGATGATTGCCTAGTGGAGCGTTTGCTCGTGGCTCATCTGGACTACATCTACACGCAGGGCAAACACAATTAGAAGCAGAGGAGTAGATGCACGTTTGCAATGAGCAATCCATGCAAGAATAAACCGCCGAGCAGAAAAAAGAAAGCGAGCAAGCTTGACGTTAGATGATAATGTGTGTACAACCTATATATCATGGGAAAATAGAGCCGCTGGATATCAGGAAGACAGGAAGGAGCCTGATATCAATAATTATGAAGAAATATGAGCACACTCCGGAAATGGAATCAAGTGCGAGAAGGCGTCCAGCTAAGCTAATAACTGAGCTAGGCGCAGTTCTCTGAGCTACACATTGTGTTTTTTTCTAGAGTGGAGAAAGTATATATAAAGTTTGTATGAAGTTTAAGTGTTTGTATGTGTGTATGAAGTTTGTAAAGGTAATTATGAACTTATGTTGTTCGAAACTTGCAACATTGCCGGTTTTACGCTCACATATCAATCTCTGAAGATGTATGTAGGCTGTAGTGTTCAAAGAACTTTAGGCTGCGTTCAAGCCTAAAGCTTCGGAACCCTTTTTCTCTCTGTCACTAAAACCGGATGGCTCATTAACATATAATTAAAGTATTAGCTAAAACCTTTCTTAAAATAATGATTTTTAAAGCAACTTTATTACATAAATTTTTATTTGCAAGAAACATACTATTAACCGTTTGGAAACGTGCACACAGAAAATGAGAGAGTATAAAATGATAAAAACGAGGGCCGAACACACCCTTTTGTTTATCTTACCACATTCTTGAAGACGATACATAGCTTAAGAATTCTCTTGAAGACGATACATAGCTTAAGAATTCTCTCCTAATGAGGACATCCATTTGAACCGCACGATTCTGTTTCATGTGCGTGAGCAAGAAAAAAGGGTTATTATACTACGATATCCCGTTTGAACGAGATAATACCAAAAAAGTACTAGATTATCGGTATCATACCTCATTATTTTATTACCGGTTGATACCTCATTAGTATCAACCGATATATACCCATCAGGTAACAACTAATACATCGTCGGTACCAGCTCAATGCCTGTCAATATTAGGCTAGTACCCATCAGGTATTGGATTTGAGTTGATGTATGAGAGAAGAAGGGATGGATTAATGAGATGAAATGGGTATTAGATATAAACGGAGAAGAGAGAGAAGAAGGGATGGGGGTCTGAGCTGAGAGAGGAAGAAGAAGGGATGGAGATGATTACTGGAGTGACGACAGTAGCGCTCATCACCCTACTTCGGCACAATGGTTGCGGCGACGATGACTGTGGTGCTTCCCATCCTCCATCGACCACTCCTCTAGACCAAAACCTCCCCATCCCCTCTCTTCGAGTCAAGAAGCTTCCATAGCTCAGCCTTCACCACCCACGCAAGGGTATGGCAACCCAGGGGAAACAGTCGGCTGCCACTGCCACCACCACTCACACGGTTTGTCACCAGGCCTATCCAAGCTACAACAGGAGTGCCAAGATGCCATCGGTGCCACAGTGGTGGATGATCAACGATGACCGGGCCACCATGATGACGCTAGCAACAGGTCAAGCTGGCTGTATGTCTAGAACAATCTTCGTGGCTTCGATGGACGGGCACTACCTTTCCCTTGGGTGTGAGGAGAATGGTCAACATGAAGTACCGCCTGCCCAGTAAGCTCTTATCCATGGATAGTAGTAGTAATTAAGATGAGGAGGCGAGATCAATGAAGAGTAGGATCTACAAACCTGGTCACCTATGTGCACGAAATTTGACATTTTGACCCTTTCCAAAAACTAATTCCGCAAATGAATCGCGGCCAAAACTTATTTCAAAAATGACTTTTTTTGTTCAACGTCAAATCGTATGGTGCTGAACTTAGATATATCAGCGCCAAATAGCACGGCGTTGAATGCACGTTGTCATGCCAACTCATCCTCCCATACGCGGTGCACAGCATTTAGCGGCAGTTGACGTGGCACTGAGGTGTCTAAATTCAGCGCCATACAATTTGGCGCTGAAAAAAAGTCAATTTTGAAATAAGTTTTAGCCACGGTTTATTTGCAAAATTAATTTTTAGAAAGGGTCAAATTGTCAAATTTTGTGTACATATGGGCACGCTAGCAAAGCGGATGAGAGGATCACACTCGAGAAACCAACTATAGCATACATTGTGCGCACATGGAGGGGATCCCATCCGAAATGGGAGGACGGGAGCCTGGAAAATATTATTTTCTAAAAAAACAAATATTTTCTTTTAGAATCAAACAATACAGAAACTTAGCTCCAGTGCTCCATAATACTATAAAAATCGTGAAAAATGCTTCGATGTAAATTTCAAACCGTCCGATATAGAATAACCCAGGGCCATCTTGATCGGACGGCGCAGGAGGCGATCGATACTTCTCTCCCCTTTCTTGGAGGGGTTCTCTCTTCTGTCTCAGCTTCGCCGTCTCTGACCGGAGAAATCGTGGGGAAAAAATAGCGAGGGCCAAGAAACAGAAGAACCCGCGGGGAGAAGGCGAGAGGGGGGATCAGGAATTCAGGATGCGGCTCTCCTTCCCCCTGGTGGCCGGCGCCGTCGTGTGAGTTTCTCCAACCCTCTCTCTCCGATCCTCTCGCCTCTCCGCACCATCGGTCTGATGCTCAGATCTACTGCCGCGGCGGCTGCGGCGGCGGCGGCGGCGGCGGCTGCTGTTTCCTAGTACCAGTCTTGATGCTAACCAGATTCACTCCGCGTTGATTCGGGGCTCCTGATGTTGTGCGTTCCGATCATGATGGGACCTCTAATATGAAGTTCCATCTGGTTCTTGCTATCTCATATTACTATTCTAGTAGGTGGCACGCTTGATTCTCGCCCAGGCGGCCAAGCCAACGATTGTGAAGTACTCCCTCCGTCCCTAAATATTTGACGCAATTGACGCAATAAAAAGTTTTTGAATAAGACGAACGGTCAAATATGTTTAAAAAAGTCAATGATGTCAAATATTTAGGGACGGAGGGAGTACTTGTTAGTGTTTCAAGGGAAAGAGTAATGGGTGTCTCGGTAGTAATTTGATATGGAGCAAAATTACGCTGGACAAATTATCTCCACCGATATCAAAGATGGGGTGAATTTGGAAGGCTTGTTCTCGAATCCTGCCGTTTCATGTCATAGTAAAAACAGTGTTTCTTGAAGCTCTGCTACTAGTAGTAGTATTTTGCAAGTAAAACCATGTATGATGGAATGCGATACCTTTTTTTTTTTTTGTGGGGGGAAAATACAATGGTGCCTTGTTCTTATGTGAATAAGCATCCTTGTGTTTCATTAGAAAAGATATTGGATGTATTCCTGTTTTCTTGGCAATTGCATTAGGGATTCTGCATATATGTGGAACAACTGCATATACATTTCTGTACTCTGATTAAAAATGTTAGGGCTGACTGGCTGAGATAATTCATGGTAATCGGCACTTGTAACCGTGACTTCAATCTTAAGCAAATAAAAAGTGACATATTTTATTGTTATGAACGTACCTTCATTGTATCTAAACTATTGTATGAAATTGACATCCTTGTTCAGCTTAAAGTCACTAACATGCTACAGTACGCTTTAATATGAGATATGATAGTTGCATGCCTGAAAAGATCTACACTAAAGTAGGCGCCAACTTGTACATCACATTATGTCCAACTATAGGCTTGTTTCCCACTTTCCCCTGTAATGCATTAAATTGTTTGTTTATGTCATTTTGACTGTTAATATCCTGGTATTTTTGAAAATGCTCATCTACATCTGTCTACACTGTAATAAAGATAATCATAGTCCTGAAATTTACCTGGCAGGAATGGGGCAAACTTTCCCTGTTCCAAACAGTGTGGCGAAAGAAATTACCTTAGCATCCTTTGATCACATCTTATTAGGACTGGCCATATCCTACAGATGATTGCCTGTAGCTATTGTGGCTCAGTGGCTATTTGGAATCCTCTCTGAATTTTTTAATTGATTTTGCTCTCAGCTAGTGCTGTTTCGTTGTAGCGCTTTGTTTGCTATCTTAACCATTGAATAACTGCTTCATTGCATTATAAGCAGATGTCTTGTTATTGTCAAGCTTATTTTGATATTCATGGTCATTCTGTCTTACAAACAATTACAGGATTGGAGTGATCTCTGGGAATGTTATATTTGGGCCACCTCTTCAGAAGTACTGGGCAGAGAAGCAGCAGCAGCAGCAGCAGCAGCAGCAAGAGGGAGCAAAAGAGGGGCAAACTGGAACGACATAATTAAACACAAGTGAAGCCAGTTTTGCTGATTCAACTTCTGCCAAGCTTACAAGAAGTCCCAATATCAGAACGCTGAAGCTACAACATTGTGAAAACTATTCCATTAGTATGCTCTAGCTCTAGCCTTTGTTAGAACAGTTTCAGGTAGCTGTATCTGTATGCCCTAGTTGTTGAAAGGAACATTGCAACATCCACAGATGAAAGGAACATTCCAAACCATCATTTTGGGCACACCATTGTGATATTGAGTTTTGTGTTTTGTAAATAGCTCCAAATTAGTTTCATACCCAACTACCCAAGAGTTCAGTAGTATTGATTAAGCCTAGTTTGAATCTGGAATTTGGTTTAGCACACGTATGATTAATTGAGTATTAATTATTACAATTTTTAAAAATGAGTTTATTTGATTTTTTTTAAAAAAAACTTTTATATAAAAGTTCTTTTTAATAAATGTAACATTTAACAATTTGATTTTGGGGTTTTTTTCCTCGATTTTTTTCACAAATTATTTTTTGTTTGCAAATAATTTGTTCATGGAATAAGCCAAATGATAGGGTCATGAGGAAAAAGTATACTTTGACTCCGTCAACTATCGTCCAAGTATAATTCATGTCCTCCAACCACAGAACCGAGTATATCGACTCCTCCAACTATCAAAACCGGTGAAAACAATGTCCCTTGTGGTTTTGGAGATGGTTTTGGCTGATGTGTCGCCTACGTAGCGGTCTTGACCAAGTCTTTATCCTACGTGACGTTTAGATGGCATTAGAATAAAAACAAAAATAAAAAAATATGTGGGACCCATATGTCATTCACATAACAAAAAAAGTATTGTGGGATTCCTGGTGCGCTTGGTCGCCGGTGGTGTCGATGGTGCTGTGGAACACAACGTAGTCCATGTCGGTGAGCGTGCAGACGACATCGAGGAGCAGCTTGGGGCGGTAGCGGCATTGCACGGTGACCACCGAGTAGCCACGCTCCACGCAGCTCTGAACGGACACGGCGGGTCTCGGGGATGTCGTCGCGCGCTCCTCCTGGTCACGGTCAGGCGACATGAGCTGGTGGAGGCGGCGCTCGGCGTGCGCGACGCTAGCGGCGGGGACAGTGGCCACGGCACTGCCGCCGACGCTGCTGGAGTCACCGCGGAGGAGGTGTCCAAGGTGGGCCTCGATGCGCGCCATCCTCTCGGTGTCGGCCTCCTCGTTGCGGAGGAAGACGTGGCAACCGAGGGGTGGCCCTAACTAGCGACTGGTCGCGCGGGAGCGTGGGCGCGCGACCAGTCTGCTCTTACTGCTGCTTCTAGTACTAGTCTACTACTCCTACTGCTACTACTACCGGTGCTACTACTGCTGGTGCTGCTACTACTATTGCTTCTGCTGGCGCACTACTACTACTAACTACTCCTACTACCAGTAGTAGTAGTACTACTACAACAGTACTAGTGTACTACTGTACTACTACGTGTATATATACTTATGTATATACTTGGTATACATATTTATAAACTTTGTATTTATCAATACAAAACACAAAGTTTATTTATGTGTATATAAAGTATATACATACTTATATATAATTTTTATATGTACCAAAAAGTTGACGTATAAAAAAATACATGTATACAAACTTTGCATGCGCGTATACAAATTTTACATACGCGTATACAAACTTTGCATGCGCGTATATAAACTTTGTATAGGTACGTTCATATTATAAAAAAATCAAAAAAGAGAAAAAAATTACGTATACAAAGTTTGTATACACATATACAAAGTATATACATGCGTATATAAAGTTTGTATACGTATATGAAAACCAGAAAAAACAAAGAAAGAAAAAAAAACAAGGAAAACCGAGACTCAAAAAACCGGGAAAAAACCCACGTGGGCCCCCCTGCACACGGCCGCCGCGCCCCCTCCCCCTACTACGTGCGCCACGCGTCCATCCGCGCGGGGGGAAGGGCGCGCGACCAGTCGCTGAATAGCGATTTCGGCAACCGAGGCGGCCGCGGTGCGTCCACGCGTGGGGCTCCTCGTCCTCGAGCACCGCCGGCCGCGCCGGCCTGTTCCACGTCCCCAGAGACTGCAAAGAAGCCATCTATGCCATCAAAAAACCTCAACTCCGTCGAACACTTGAGCCAGAATCAAGAAAGGAATAAGTCTAAATTGCCTCCCTCAACTCTTGCCCCTGATTGAATCACCTCCCTCAACCGCAATACCAGATATAACGCCTCCTCCATCTTTGAAAACCAGAGCAAATTTGGTCCTTCGGCTGTTTGGATAGCGGTTTCGTCCTACGTGGCACTTAGGGGACCCACAGGTCAGTGAGAAAAAAATAATAACCCCCACATGTCCTACGTTACACTTATTTGTTTTTCTTTTTCCTCACCTCTCTATTCCTCCTCTCTCTCTCTCTCCACCTCCGGTGTCCAGTGACGACTCGCTTGCTCGCTCGGTCGCTTCTTCCTCGACGGGCACCACAAGCTCAGTTGTTCGGTCATCGCTGCCTCGCCGCCTTCTGCCGCGGGAGTTGGGTGGACCGTGGACGCCACTCTTGTCCCCACTGCATTGCGTGTGCGTGCGGCGTCCATCTCCGCCGCTAGCCGGTCAGTCACCGGGATGGCCGGGTGTGACATCACGCCGTCCTGCTTGCATGTAGCCCCACACAATCTTGACTAGCCAACACCAAGCGACAAGAACCGGGACGCACCGGCGGGGACCTCGTCGCCGAAGAGGCCAATGGTGAATTTCCCTGCTGACTTGCTGGCGAGACAAGAGGTGAGTGATGAGAGCTAAATCGCATCTCAAGAATGGCGATTTGGCATATGCGTTGCCGCTTGACTGAATCGTGTCGCAAGGATGGCGTGAGCACTTCTTGCCACCTCTTGCCGGCGTTAGTGCCTTCTCGTAGACTTCTTGTCGCAAGCACTCCTCCACTCTCTTCTTGCTCGAAGCACTCCTAGCGGCGAGGGAGCACGGGACATGTGCCGCCGGGTGGCGGAGGGGCGCGACACTACCGGATTTGCCTCCCTCGGCCTTGTCACGCACAAATCCAGTGGGCATGGTGCCTTGGGCGGCGTCGGTGACCAAGACGGCAAGGTCAACAGGCTAGACGAGGCCGTCCGTGTGCTTGTCCCTCGCCCGGGGCACTGTCATGACCTTCGTAGGAGCCTGCTCCGGCATAGGGCTACAGGGGTGGCGGCGGGCGAACAACTGAACTGCTGGCTCCAGCCGAGGAAGGAGCGGACACACAGGCGGGTGGGTCATCGTCGCCTCGTCGGAGATCGAGAGAGAGGGGAGAGAGAGAGGTGAGGGAAAAGAAAAATAATTAAGATTAGAATGGTTGACATATAGGATTATTTTTTTATTTTTCTCACTGACATGTGGGTCCTATAAGTGCCACGTAGGACGAAACCACTGTCCAAACAGCCAAGGGAGCCAATATTGCGGGTGAGGGAGATGATTCAAACAATGGCAAGAGTTGAGGGAGGCAATATGGACTTATTCCATCAAGAAACCACCACGAAAACCCACCAACCTGCTCAAATGTAGGTAATGACGTTGTCGTTGGTGAGCTTGCAACCGAGGCGGTTGGTGACATGGAAGACATCCATGAACCACCTCCCATCCGACGAGATGGAGGACGGCATGCTCGGGGAGCAGCTCGTGCTTCGGCTGCTCCCGACCGCCGCCGCCTCGTCCCCACCGCCACCGCTGCCATTCCCGACCGCCGCCGCCACCGCCATTGCCGCTCCTGACTGCCGCCGCCGCCGCTCTCACTGCCACAGCCGCCGCAGCTCCCCGCCGTCATCGTCCCCACCGCCACCGCCGCTGCTTCCGACCGCCCCGTCCTCACCGCCGCCGCCGCCGCTCCCCACTGCCGTCCCCGCCGCCGCTCTGGCCAAGATGAAGAGAAAGGCGGGAGGTTGAGAGAGAGATAAGGGAGAGAGAGGGGAGGAAGAAGGGAATAAGAGGGAGGATGACATGTGGGTTCACAATGCTTTTTTTTTGTGTGTGTGAATGACATATGGGTCGCACATATTTTTTTTATTTTTGTTTTTATTCTAATACTACGTAAGCGCTACGTAGGATAAAGACTTGGTCAAGACCACCACGTAAGCGCCACGTAGGACAAAGACTTAGTCAAGACCACCACGTAGGCGCTACGTCAGCCAAAACCGCCTCCAAAACCACCGAGGGACATTGTTTGCACCGGTTTTGATAATTGGAGGAGTCGATATACCCGGTTTTGTGGTTGGAGGATATGAATCATACTCGGGCGATAGTTGAGGGAGTCAAAGTATACCACCGAGGGACATTGTTTGCACCGGTTTTGATAATTGGAGGAGTCGATATACCCGGTTTTGTGGTTGGAGAATATGAATCATACTCGGGCGATAGTTGAGGGAGTCAAAGTATACCACCGAGGGACATTGTTTGCACCGGTTTTGATAATTGGAGGAGTCTATATACCCGGTTTTGTGGTTGGAGGATATGAATCATACTCGGGCGATAGTTGAGGGAGTCAAAGTATACTTTTTCCTTGCCAGTTTGAAGTTGAAAAAGTCCGTCCTGTCTATCTATCTTGTTGGGCCTTCCCATAATGGGCCTATCTGGACAAAGCCCGCTTATAGATAGCCCGGCCCAGCTCATACCAAGGTGCATCTTTCTACTACGTTTTGGGAGCAGGAGAGGCAGCGGGAGTGGGAAGACGATGGTGAGATTGGGAATTCCCCGCGCAACCACAAGCCCTAGCCGCCCAATTTCCCGCCAAAACAACCCGCCTCGCCTCACCCCGGCGATCGCCGGAGCTCCGAATCCACGCGGGATGGCGAAGAAAGCAGCACCCAAGTCCGCCGCCGCCGCCGCCGGCAACTGCAAGTACTGGCTGCTCAAGACGGAGCCGGGGGAGTGGTCGTGGTCCGACCAGGCGCGCGCCCCCGGCGGCGGCGTCGCGCCGTGGGACGGCGTCCGCAACCGCCAGGCCGTCAACGGCCTCCGCGCCATGCGGGTGGGCGACCGCTGCCTCTTCTACCACTCCGGCGCCGGCGCCGCCTCCCGCCGCGTCGTCGGCGTCGTGGAGGTCGCCAGGGAGTGGTACGAGGGGGAGGGGGAGGCAGCGAGCGGCGGCGCGGTGGACGTCCGCGCGGTGGGGGAGTTCCGGCGGCCGGTGGCGCTCGGGGAGATCAAGAAGGCGGCGGGCGGCGGCCGCGGCGAGGTGGAGGGGATGAGGGAGTTCGCGCTGCTCCGGCAGCCTCGGCTGTCGGTGATGCCCGTGCCGGCGAAGGTCTGGGACTGGATTTGCGAGATGGGAGGGGGTTTTGTGCAAGATGGGGAGGATGAAGATGATTCCTGATGCTATCAAGGTAAACATGCTTTTTTTTTTCCTCCCCTTCTGCAAATTCGTAATGCAACTAAAGCCCTTCTTTGTGTGTGTGTTATACATTTATCTCAGTAAATATTCTGCTAGTTTTGTAGTTCTACAGATGATGCCATGCTGAGGAATTTAGCCAGGAGGGTGGGAATTTTGTGGTGTTTTTTGGCCTGCAGAAGATGGCAATTGGGAAGAACACAACAGAGGTTCTTTGATCCTGTTTCCATCTCCCCACAACAATAGTTATTAGTACTACTCAGTTAATTAGTTATGTTACCTGAGCCTTGACAAATTGTATCTAGTCTACTAGTTACTCTTCTATGTAAATTCAGTGGTGAAAAAAGGCACTTAGGCCGCCATTGTGGTTGCTTTTGGCTTTTGGTTAGCCTGTGACTTGCAATTTCCAACTCATGAGTTTATCTACTTGCCCCCTGCTTTCGGTGCGACGACATGATGTTATTGTTAGCGATTCCTGAGTGGTGTTCATTACGTGTATAGACTATAGAGGAGTAGTACAATAGTAGCTCATATTGGATAGGAATACTATAAAACAGAGTGGCTTAGCTTAGATCACAGATATATGAACAGAGGATGGAGATTGCCGATTTCCTATCCATCCATTATCTAAGAAAGTTAGATATGAGAGTTATACAGATATATTTGCAGAAAGCATGGTCGAGTGGGTCCTCCTTAGAATGACTCATCTAGCTGTTTTCTCCCAATGGAATGCAGCTTGCTGTTTGTGTGGCCTATCTGCAGGATGATGCAGAGGCATGGCAAATGAGTTAGGACAGTAATTTGGTTGGTCAGCCGAGCAGATACAGCAATTTATAGCAGAAAACATCCACCGCCGCTGGATGCAGGCAACTGGTTTGGTCTGCAGCAAGTGAGTTCCGAGAACGAGACTCTTGCAGTAAATTGTTTTGAGTTGGTTTGCACTTTCATACAAGGAACTTAAAAGCTTGATCTAGAGTAGGGCATCTACAATATAAGCCACTTCTAAAGTGCCCTCACTAACTGAGGGTACTCACCTCTACAATGCAGGCCACATCTGAGTAGTCCAATGAGTGTTCCAACCAAAAAAAACTCCTTTATCCTCTTCCTCTATTTCGTTCCAACCAAAAAAAACTCCTCTATCCTCTTCCTCTATTTCCAATTCTACCCCGCTCTTCCCCCCCCCTCTCTCTCTCTTTCTCCCTTTGTACGCGCGTTCCTCTCTCCCTCTGCCTGTCGTTCCTCTCGCCGTCTGCTTCCCTCTCTCTCGCCGCCGTCTGCCGCCTCCGCTCGCCTCCCTCTCCCTCTCTCTCTCTCCCGCCGCCTCCACCGTCTCCCGCCGCTGCCTCCGAATCAAGGGCACGGGGTGGAGGCGGCAGTCGTCGTCGTCGTCCGGTGGCCGGAGGCGGCAGATCCGGCCTCTCTCTCTCTCTCTCTCTCTCTCTCTCTCTCTCTCTCTCTCTCTCTCTCTCTCTCTCGTGGAAGGTGGCGGTGGCGACCCTGGAGGCGGCAGATCCGGCGCCGCCGTGGCCGGATCTGGCCCCCCGGCGGATGGAGCGGCGCCGGCCGCGCTGCTTCGAGGAGACGGTGGCCACATCGACGATGGCGCCGTCGCCTTCTTCACCGCGCTCGCCGCCGCCACCTCCCTCCTCGCCCTCCCTTCTTCTCTCCGACGGCGAGCGGCTACATCGAGGAGACGGTGGTGGTGCCGGCGGTGGCCGCATCGACGATGGCGCCGTTGCCTTCTTCACCGCGCTCGCCGGCGCCGCCTCCCTCCTCGCCCTCCCTTCTTCGCTCCGGCGGCGAGCGGCGCCTCAGCCTCGCCCTTAACGCACGGGCCGGGGACAAAAGGGAGAGGGGTGGAAGAGGAAATCGAAGCTCTGGGGTGCGTCGCCTCAAGAACCTACCCACGCAATGGGTTGCTTCACCCCGAGCGCCTGCGCGAGAACGAGCTGGGGGCGCGTCCCCCAGTGAGGCGTCGCGCAGTCCTGCGAGGGGACGCCTCGTTTGCTTTTCCGTTTGGAACAAGACGACGTCGGCTAGGGGCACGACCTGGGGATACCGATTGTAGATGGCCTTACGGGCCTGTTTGGGGGAGCTTGAGATTCTGAGAAACAGTTGGTTGGTAGCTAGCTTCTCAGAATATGGAAAAGCTGGGTTTCCCAGCTTCTGGCTTCTAGTTCATTTCCTGGATTCTACAACTACAGCTTCTCAGAATCTGGATCAAAAGCTGTACCGTTTAGGGAAGCTTCTAATTCTGGGAGAAGCTGCAACAGTTAGAAGCTCCCCCAAACAGGCCCTACAACTCCTACTCCAACCTTAGGCTGTGTTTAATTCCACGCTAAAATTAGAAGCTTGACTAAAATTGAAAGTTTGAAGAAAAAAGTTAAAAGTTTATGTGTGTAGAAAAGTTTTGATGTGATGAAAAAATTGAAAGTTTGAAGAAAAAGTTAGGAACTAAACTCGGCCTTACAATGTGGATGGTTCAGAAATGATCTGGAATTCGGGTGTTCCGTTCTCCAATCTGGAAACAGCCTCAGCACTGTCCAGGTTCAGATAAAAAGCCTCATAAATGTTCACCCCCAAATGACCTGAAAGTCTGAACGAATTGAAACACAGGAGCAGCGCCGGTGCCAGAAAGTGAGCTGTATGATGCCGCAGCATCAGCCGCCGTCTCCCTCGCCTTCAATTCCTCCCACGTTCACTGTCGGCGACTTGCTTGATCGCTCCACCGGATGCCTTTTACACCGTTGCACACCACACGTACTACGTGCCATGCATCCGATTCAAGTGTGACGAAACAGCGTGCACGACTGGGATGTTAATCCATTGAGGCCCTGGTTAGTTTCCAAAATTTTTTTCTCAAAAACATCATATCGAATCTTTGAACATATGCATGAAGTACTAAATATAGATAAATTAAAAAAAACTAATTGCGCAGTTAGGGGGAAAATCGCGAGACGAATCTTTTGAGCCTAATTAGTCCATGATTAGCCATAAATGCTATAGTAACCCACATGTGTTAATGATAGATTAATTAGGCTCAAAAGATTCGTCTCGCGGTTTTCAGGCGAGTTATGAAATTAGTTTTTTCATTCGTGTCCGAAAACCTCTTCCGATATCCGGTCAAACGTCTGATGTGACACCCAAAAATTTTCTTTTCGCGAACTAAACAGGCCCTGAGTTGCAGACTTGTATGTGGGAAGGACTTATTCTCAACGAAAAGAACTGCTCTCTATGAACATGAAAGTTGTTTTCCATCATATGGCTGTTCACGTAACTCCAGTCTCAGCTTGGATTATATCCATTTGGTCTGTTCCCGGCCATTCCACACGCTGCCTAGCAGAGACGTGGTTGTGAAGTGGATTCTCTATTTTATAGTAGATGTCGAACCTGCTGCTAAGTGGGTGGGCAATCGGATTAGCTACATACCTAAATCCATAGAGAAAGAGAAACATATGTTCCTTGTGAAAAATAGAGGGATTACCTATATATATAATTTGATAGAAAATTAGGTTCAAATCTGGCAATTTTTGGACCATACAATTGTAATCCAACGGTTGAGATCTTACCCCTTATTCCTATACATAGGAGTGGGAAAAAAAGACCGAACCGAAAAGACCGAGACAGAGACCAAGAAATTCGGTCATCAATTCGGTCCTAGGTAGTGAAAGACCGAATTTTGTTCGGTCAATTCGGTTAGTCTCCTCGGGTAACGGAATAGACCGAATTATCAAAAAAATGCATAAATACAACCTACAATCCACTATATTTAATAGGATTAAACTCTAATTTTCACATTCCTACTTCTTTTAGGCATGTAACATAATAAGAGTCTTTACTCATAAGTGCTTACGATTTTTTTTTGTGATTTTTGTGTTGAAAATTTCCATTATTTCTTTGCATATATGAAAATGTTGTTGAATTTCGGTCAGGACCGAGACCGAAACCGAATTTGTCGGTCCTGACATTTTTTCACTGAAATTTGGTCTTTACTTTTCAAAGACCGAAGACCGAGACCGAAATTTTCGGTTAGACCGAATGCCCACCCCTACCTATACACCCCCATCCTCCGCATCTCCACCATGGACGGCCGGACATTGACGCCTCCCTTCCACCACACATTCATGCTTTGGTGAGGTGCCCCTACCTAGCCTTCCTCATCCGTCTCTTATAGTTGATTTGCCCCACCCTTCTCCACCTTTGGTGAGCGGATCTATTAGCACCTCCCTTCGCCTCCTAACATCTCCATTCTACTTTGCTCCCGCTGCTGACCTCACAACTCGAGCGATACCGTCGTTGCGCCCCATCTCCATGGTCCAACTTTAGGCCATTGCATCTCCTAGTATCTCTCTAAGATGAGAAACTTCCCAACTCTTCCCCTCCCCCTTCCTTCCCTTCTCAATCAACTTACCAAGCATTGTTCCTTGCAAGAGTCTCCTTTCAATCAGCACCGATTTGAAAATCGCTCGCACCACCGCGTTGTTACCACTTCGTATGGTTGGTTGCTCTGAAGCGATGTTGGATGATGGACATATTGTGCATCAGGGGTTTGCCGCACCCTAGCCAATGTGTTCTTTGCGCTCAACATGATGCAAGCATCGATCGCATTCTGGTTACATGTCCTAAATCGAGACAGCTCTGGTGGCTGATGCTCAGGACAATCGATCACCCAAAATGCTCGCTAATGAATAAAGGATCCTTACATGGTTGGTTGTGCGACAACAGGAAAAAATTGCCAAATCCAAACACCAAGGATTCGACACTATCGCTGCTCCTACGTCTTGGTCAATTTGGAAAGAGCGAAATAATCATGTATTTAATCAATAACAGAAAAACTGGAGGAGGTTGGGAAGGCAATGGCAAAAGAGATGGTGATATGGCAGCTCCAACGCCGACAACGCGAGGACAGTTAGGTCGCAAAATGTTCCGTGAGAGTAGCCTTTAGTCCTTTTCTCATGTATTCTTTCTCCTCCTCATTCTTGGTTTTGCAACACCTGTAAATACTTTTACTCTTCTTAATAAAAAATATTCTTCTTTTATTATCCCAAAAAAAAAACAACAGGTGTAGCACAACGTTCGCGGGCGTGTCAAGTACGGACGTTCACGTGAGTCGCGTTATTGGCCGGCGACCAAACGAAAAATCGTAATGTATCCTTCATTGATGATGATGATGACATGGAAGATTTGGGAGTCAAAAGGTAGAGCACCGCCGGTGGCGAGCCGGACCAAAACTTCAAACTTCAAAGAGAGGCCATAACTCCACTCCACTGACATTGCACTGCTGGTGATGCGCTGCGCCTGTGGCCTCCCCAACCTCCTCCATATCTTGCCACCTTTATTGCCCACCTTGCCTTTTTTTATATCCAAAAAATTTTAGCCAAAAACATCACATCAAATATTTAAATATATACGTATGATATTAAATATAGGAAAAAATCAACTTCACAATTTACATATAAATTACGATTTACATATAAATTACGAGACGGATCTTTTAAGTCTAATTACACCATAATTTAACCATGTGATACTAATAATGTATTAATTAAACTTAATAAATTTATCTCGCAGTTTATAGGTAAAATAAATAATATGTTTTATTAGTTTACGTTTAATACTTCATACACTTGGTCCATATATTTCAAAAACTTAACACTACTTAACACACCCTCACTCTTCCTTCCCTACTTAACTCCACGAGATCGACGAGGGAGCTCACTCTAGCTCTAGCTAAAGCTTAGCCATGGCCAGCACCGCCCGCGTCGCCGCCGCGCTGTTCCTCCTCCTGCTCGGGCTCTCCGCCACCGCCCCCCTCGCCGCCCGCGACCTCATGTCCGCCGCGCCATCCGCCAAGAAGCAGCCGGCGGGGAGGAAGCCGTCCGTGCAGCCGGGTTACCCGGGCACCAATCCCGGCGGCGGCGGTGGCGGCGGCATCCCGACCATCCCGGGGTTCGGGAGCATCCCGGGGATGGGCGGCGGCATGGGCGGGTTCAACGTGCCCGGGATGGGCGGCGGGTGGGGCGGAGGGTACGGCACGCCGAGCGGCGGGTACTCGCGCGGCGGCGTGGTGGTGCCCACGGTGGTGTGCTCCGACAAGGGCCCGTGCTACAGGAAGAAGGTGACGTGCCCCAAGAAGTGCTTCTCGTCCTACAGCAGCTCCGGCAAGGGCTACGGCGGCGGGGGCGGCGGCGGCGGCTGCACCATCGACTGCAAGACCAAGTGCACCGCCTACTGCTGAATCTCCCAAACGCCGAGTTCGATATATCGGCGCCGGCACCACGGATTCACTGGGTTCTGTGAAGAGTACAAGTAGGGTGTGTGATGAAGAGGATATATATATATATGTGCGGTTAAAAGTTTGAGGTGATGCTTTCTGGTGTTTAATTAATTAGCTATAATCAGATCAGATGCATGCAGTGTGTTCTTGTTTAAGTTCCTTTCTCTGTTTTTTAGCTGGTTGTGGTACGTGTGTGTGGTATAGTACATCGCCATGAATCAATAAAGAGAACTAGCTATGTGTAAACATCTTTGCTAGTCAGGTGATTGGGAAAACAGCAGAGAATCTAGTTCCCATTGTGGAACCGGATTCTAATCACTGGAGTGATGTCCCTCGTGCATCTTTTTCTTTTCTTCTGAATTAAATACAAACAGTTATACAAAACAATTGATGATGTAGAGTACACCGACATCTATCACTCTACCAAAACAAGTTCAAATTCAACTACACATACAGAAAAAGACATATTCAATCTATGAATAATCCTTTTTTTTATCTTATTGTGTTAGTTGAGTTCAAAATTAAGATTTTATATTAATTTTTTAGAATAAATAGTTCAACAAACTAGAGGGGACATACCCAGGATCAAAACGACTTCCCTTCCTTGCGTGAGATTTGTGCGCTGGTCATCATCCTAAGCTTGCCTGTGCCCAGTGGTAGAGAACACCCAAAATTTAGGTGGGTCAGGAGAGAAGAAAAGCATTACTCCTCTGCTTCTAGCTCTTGGCTTGTTCTCTTACTGATGCTGCAATGCTGCTACACTACTTGTCAATGGGGTAATTTGTAGTTGCTAATGAGTAATGGTTTTCAAATTAAATAAGGTCATCAATTACCTCTTTGTGATCATTTCCTCTTTTTTCCTAATTGGAGCAGTGTTGTGAAAACGATGTTAACGGCCGTTAATACGTCCGATAATACGGATACGGAGATCAGTCCGTCACGTCACGCCGATGCGGTCATCATTAGTCGGTAACGAACGCATAAATCCAATTATTACTGATTAAATCGTCCGTCTCCATCTAATCAGCCGTATAATCGGCGTGGTGACAAAGGTCGATTCCACAATCCAACTCATTAGCTGTGCCCTTTACTACTATTGACTAGAAGTTTGCTCTTCCAAAATTCTCACAAGGCAGAAAGATGTAAAATGACAAGGAACTGACTTCCTCTAAAGTTTGAACCTGAGTTCCTTGATTTTGACGATGATCACGTTATTGGAGTTTGTATTTGATGGAGCCGATACATATGTTATTTGGAACCTTGATTACGGTCATTTATGCTATGTACTACATTCTCTTGATAATTCATTTCATGCATTATGAACAAAACCCATCACTACGTGAGAATTGAGATATACAGTAACAGCTATCCATTATGAACTTATTTAAATATCATATATGGTTATTCTATGTAAGGATATATAGAAGGGAAAACTATTATCAACTATGTACATATATTTTCAAAACGTTATATTTCCGCCAAATTCCGATTAATCGTCCGCATTCCGATTAATCGTTTAGCGGTACCCTCTCCGTCCGATATCCGTATACCGTCTTCCACAACACTGAATTGGAGTCGCTGCTGTCACTGCTGAACTGCTGTGCCGGCCATGGCCTCGGCGCCCTGCCAGGGATGCTGCACCGTCCACTTGTGGGGACGGCTGATACGCGATCAGCTGCGCGGGGAGGCGCGCGCGCGATCAGTCGCCCCCTTCCTCTAGTCTCTCTATCCAATCTACTATTTCTATACGTATGTATATACTATATATACACACGTATGTGTATATAGTAAGTACATACGTATATATATATAAATATATTTTTAATGTATAAAAAATATATACACATATACAAAGTTTTTATATATATATATATATATATATATATATATATATATATATATATATATATATATATATATATATGTGACGTATACAAAGTTTATATAGGACATATACAAACTTTGTATACGATAAATACAAACTTTATATACATACGTATTAAAAAATAAAAAAACTAAAAAAATACACAACATATACAAAATTTATATGCGCGTATACAAACTTTGCATACGCATATATAAACTTTGCATACGCGTATACAAACTTTGTATACATACAAATACAAACTTGGTATACATACGAATACAAACTTTGTATTCATAAAATTTAAAAAAACCGGGAAAAAACAGAAGAGAAACCGGAAAAAAAAAAAGACAAACCAACCGAATCGGAAAAAACAAATGAAAACTAACCGAACAGAAACGGAAAAAATGTAAAAAAAACAAAAAAAAGAGGGAAAACTCGCTCTTCCTCACCCGCGCGGCGCGTCGCCGCCCCCTCTCCACGCGCGACATGTGTCCAGTCACGCAGGGAGGGGGGCGTGCGGCTTATCGCCAACTAGCTTTCTCGTCCACTTGTGGCCTTGTCTCTACGGATCTCCCTCCTCCCTCAGGCCCAGCTCACGGCCCAGCAGTCACAGTAGACACTGTCACAGGCCTTGAAGGTTGACGCCTTGTGGGGGTGGTTTCTGCACATAATAAGTTCGCTTGCAACCCCTCATGTTTACATCAAGTTTAATCGGTATTTTTAAACCGTAATAGTAGAAATATTGAACTCCTAACTTATAAAACTGCGTTAAATTAAGTCCTCCGGTAGTATAGATAACTGGTTTTACTGATATGCCAAGTTAACACTGCTACAAAACATCACATAGAGACCGGTATTATAGATGCCGGTTTACCAAAAAAGGACACCCATGAAGCTTTTTATTTTTCACTTTTTTCAAGTATAAAATTAATTTCACCTTTTTCAAGTATAAAATTAATAAATCGGTACCTATAATCACTCGGTACAAGTTTGTAAAAAAAAACCGGCATATATAAGTGTGATGTCATAGGTATCGATTTTTATCATGAATCAGTATATATATGCATCACATATGTGCTGGTTCTTCCGGTTTATAATTAAAAAGACACCTATGATGACACCAACTCATATATGTGTATTTTTTATCTAACATTTTCATATAAAGTCGGATGAAGATAAATTTTATATCAAATTTGTAGAGCTTGATGAGACCTACAATTTTATAGTAGACGACTTTTTGATTGAAGGTCGTTTGGATATCCGAAACTGTGTTTTAATGTCTCGGATCTATTTACATAAATGAATATTTAAATTTTCTAAACAATCTCAGATGAAGATAAAACCTATATGAAAGTTGTAGATATAGACGAGATATACAATTTTGGAGTGGACAAATTTTTCATTTAAGCTCATCTATGATGTTAAATGTTAATTATAAGTTTGGATGACAATAGTCTCAAAACAATAGCATTTTTAATCTCATCTCATGCAAGCATGACTCGTATAAGTATGCCAAATCATTTTGATCACATTATTTCCACAAATATTTTAATATATATCCATCCATTATTTTATAATATTTAACACCAATTCATCTATATATGCATTTCGCAGTAAAGCTCGGATCTCACCTAGTATATAGAAAAATATAGTTTCTTTCAATTTCCTTGGTTGTTCATCAAACTTGTACCGAGACTTTAGGAATTCACCAATGGATCAGCATGAGAAAGTTACCGTGGCATTATTATTCAGGGGACATGGTTCCCTGAGATCTTTCGTAAGAATTCGAGTCTCACCGGCTGATTTATAACCTATTAACCAAGAAAAACAAACAAATAATTTTTAATTAAGGTAAACCTTTATATTTCTACTATTAGCAATCCAAAAATTATTTTTTAGGGGGAGGGATAAATCAACAGAAAAAGAAACTCTAGCTAGAGTTTCTTTTTTAGGGGGAGGGATAAATTAACCTATAGGTTAATTATAAAATTCAAATATAACTGAGTCTATGTGATCACTTCCTCGTGCCATCAACCGCAGCCCGTTCAAGCGATGAATTGAACGTGTCGGCGAATTTTCACTCTAATCTAGATAAGTACTTCATTCGTCCCATAATATAAGGGATTTTGGGTGGATATGTCACTCTAATCTAGATAAGTACTCCCTTCGTCCCATAATATAAGGGATTTTGGGTGGATATGGCATATTATAGTACAATGAATCTGGACACACATCCACCCACCCAAAATCCCTTATATTATAGGACGGAGGTAGTAGACAACGATAACCCTAACGATAAGATATTG
This sequence comes from Oryza glaberrima, assembly GCF_000147395.1. Classification (NCBI taxonomy): domain Eukaryota; kingdom Viridiplantae; phylum Streptophyta; class Magnoliopsida; order Poales; family Poaceae; genus Oryza; species Oryza glaberrima. The sequence continues at coordinate 26,258,219 of NC_068328.1, forward strand.
TTGATGACAATTTATCCTTTATGTTGTCCATCGAAAGTAAAATCAGGTGAAATATATCCCTACTCAACTACTATCTCCTACCTCCGTCTTAAAATATACGACACTGTTTAACTTTTTTTTCACGACGTTTGACTATTCATATTGTTAAAAATATAAATATTATTTATTTATGCTGTGACGTTTAAATCATAAAAAATAATTTTAACTTATACTTTTATATATTTATGTTGATTTTTTAAATAAGATAAACGTTATATTATTTTTTGGAGCGGAGGATGGAGTACTCAACTTGGTCCGGTTAGTCAAGCATCCCCTGAACGCCCATAATGAAATGAAGCAACTGCATGCCATTACCTTTGTCTGTGAGCGTACATTACTTAATACAAGAAGATGCGAAATTTGATAAGCCGAATTCTCACATGCTAAATTTGAGCCATCTAGATAACAAAAGTTTCAACGTTGACAACGATAGCTTAATTAAGTTCTATTAACCACAGCCGCCTAGGCCTAGCTAACGATGAACCCAAGATAACCAGGGAATAATTTACACGTCAGCAATAGTCAAACCAAAGAGGGTAGTCACATCATTAAACACTGAAAATTGTGTTCCTTATGCCGCCGAGAACTAATTCATGTGTTTATTCATCGAATTCTTTGAATTTGTTGTTTTTGAAGAAACTAATACAAGCGTTCTACGACAGGAAGAAGAAGCGATCGAACTGCAAAATTTGGCTCGATCTTACAAGGACAGCGACTATACTAAAACTACAGTAAAGCACCATGTCCATGGTGGAGCTGGCCGTCGTAGCCGGCGGCCGGCATGGAGGCCGGGCTGAGCAGCGGCACGGAGAACCACGACGCGTAGTCGAACATGTCCGCCGCCGCCGCCGCGTCGCTCTGCCCGTGCGCCGGGACACCCGCGTAAGGCGGCGGGGGCGCAGGCACAGCCTGGCTCGCGCCCATGGCCACCGCCGGCGCCGCGGTGCCGGCTCCGGTGAGCCTCTGCACGAGCTCCCGGAAGTCCCTGGGCGCCACGCGGTACACCTTGGGCGGCGCCGCCCCCGCGGCACCCGCCGATCCCCCCGCGCCTCCTCCTCCTCCTCCGCCGCGCCACGGCTTCGCCGCCGGCCTCTGCACCGCCCTCAGCGCCGCCTCGTAGGCGCCGGCGCTCCTCCTCTCGTCGCCGCCATGATCCATCGGCTCTCGCGCGCGCGCTTGAATTGGAAGTTGGAATGCTCAGGTTGGGGGGGAAGGGAAACGATCGAGCTCGTGCTGAGACACGGCGGCGTACGTGCGGGGGAGCAGCGTATTTGTAGCGGGCGCGGGCGCGCGCGTGCGCCCGTGCGGGCGGGTTTCGCAGCAGTCAGCTGGTCAGAGTCCGCGAGAGTGGATGGATGTGTGGGGGCTCGGCGGCGGCTGGGGGCTCGCACGGACGCGGCGCCAAGCGATTTGTAGAAGAAACACGTGGAAAACAAAGGGGAACTGCGGGTCAACGACTCAACGCAACGGTGGGTGGAGACGGAACCGATCAGTAAGAGCAGACTCTAAGGAGATGAAAAGTAGATTTATAGCCATAAATATATTTTAAAGAGATAAAAAGAAAAGAGAAGAGTCGTGTGCTATAAATTTATAGCCAGCTGTAGCACGAACTTTATGACAGGTGGGATCAGAAATTAATAGTGTAGCATATATTTATTATATTTATAGATAACTATTGTATAAATTGATTATTAATTTGACTATAAATATCCTATTAAAAAAATTTGACTATAAATAATTTAAAGGTAATAGATGGCTATAAAATTAAACTTCTCTAACGGATCGAGCGGCAAGAGCAGGCGCGCGTGCGTGACGCGGACGTCGGACGGGACGGGCGGGCGGGGCGGTATCCTGGGTTTCTTTTTTGTCGCCGTCGGCGTCTTCCCTTGGATGGTTCGGAGTCGCGCGACCGTAAAACCGAGCCGTGCCGATCGATGGTTGTGCTGTTCGATGGTAGTACTCGCGTGGCGTGGGTACATAACGATCGACCGGCGAGACAGCGTCTTGCGTGGGCGAGGTGACGTCGCACGGACAGTGATTTTTTCCTGTCGCGCGTGCTTCTCAATGTTCTCGTGTCTGTGGAGAGATCGCCCGGGGGGGGGGGGGGGGGGGGGGGGGATGGATGATTAGTAGGACCGACCGACGATGTGTGGTCTTTCTTATTTGCAGATGGGAAAGATTAGGATGGGGCTTTTGCTTGCGACAAGGGGTTCTAGAAGGCGTCAGGATTTTATTTTAATCTGGAGGGCGGATTACCGGCTATCGCCAAACTTCAGTCGATCGGGTAGAAGCTTCGTCGTGCTGCCGGATTTGGCATCTGTGTGTTGTCAGCTGTGCGCTTTATCTTCTGCTCTGGACCTCTGGCTCTCTGGTCACTGATGAGCTCGTTGTTTTCCTCTCCCCTCTCCTTCGATGTATTCTTGTAAAGTTATCAACGGCCTTAAGCAACGTTGTTGTCAGTGGGCCCACATACCGCAGTGAAAGCTCAAGTGGCAATTCCAAAGGCCCAATTCATATGGGATCGATCTCTCTGGATTAAGTCCAATTTACCACCATCAACTATGGTTGAGTTTGATTCGTGCCCCTCAACAAAAAAAAAAAAAAAAACCAGTCAATCTACCTCCCGAGTGATTTTGACACTGGTTTGCTTTGACGTTGGCGCCACATAGCCTTGACTAGAACCACAAGTCAGTGAAAGCCATCCCTTTCTTCCACTCTCCCAAATTGCACGGATGATAGCACTGTGCAGGGCGGTGGTACTACAAGCAACGACAACATTGAGGAGAGGTTGCTGCCAACAGAGAAGATGCCTAGGTAGTGGTGGATGTGCGCCGGCCGACGTCTCCTCCATCCTCCTCCTTGGCTCCTCGTCATTGGCAACAGCAGCAGAGGTCGTTCCCCTCCTGCGGAAGAGTGGAGGAAAGGGAAGGGGTGATGGGGGTCAGAGATTGGCTCTGCCTCTACCTCGGCCCAACCATCACCTGATCGTAGCTCCAACCTTGACCTCTCCTCGTCCAATGACCACGACAGCACCGACGCTTGCACCGACCCTACCGCCACTCCTCCTGTTGGCGCGACGCACCTACCCCCGATCTCGTCGTTGCACACCGCGCCTACCCTCACCACCATCGCCACTCCTCTAGTTGGTGCACAACACACTCGACACCACGCCGCTCAAAATCTGCACCACCTTGGGGCCGTCCACAGGTACAATGTCCATGGCCGCCATGATGAGAAGAGGAAAGTACAGCCGTTGCCAGATGAAAAAAAAGCAACACCAGCCGCAGGTTTGGAGTTGGGGGTTACTTCGTGATGTTCTCATCCCCTTTGATGATGCCCTCACTGCTCGGCTCCGATGGTCTTCGTTAGCCACTAGCCTCGGAACGAGGCTCCGATGCCACCCATCTTTGCGTGACTGTGTCCAGCCAAGGGAGAGAGAACAAAGATATTTTTTAGAGAAGGATTTTTTTTACCCAACATCTACATCCAACCGAATGTATGAAACCTTCTTAATTTTGGAACTTAGCCCCTCAAACAACCAAATCTGAAATTCGCTGCTATAGAGATATGAACTCAGGAGCTTAGGGTGCTACTCAGATCATTACAACCACTAGGCTACATGCAAAGATAAAGATAATGGAGCACTTAATGGTAGGTGGGACCCATCGGCAAAACCACAATAAAAACCGTCCGATAGACAAATTGATCCGGTTTAATAGTTGAGGGGATTACATATCTGATTTTACTGCGTCCATAGTTAACGGAGCAAAATAGACTTTGTCCATCCTCCCTCAATCCCCGAAGGCCCAATTCACATAGGATCCTCGCCCAATCTAGAAAGTAATAAGTTCATCTGAGGTCTCTTAACTTGTGAACGAATCCGATTTTCGTCCTTCAACCAAAAAACCAGATACAACAGGTCCCTTAACTGTTAAAACCGTTGCAATATAGGTTCCATGGCTGTTTGGACGACGGTTTTCGCTAACGTGGCGCCCATGTGGCTATTTTGACTCGGTCTTCACATGACGTGGAAATGATGTGGCGCTTACGTGGCAATTTTATTTAGAAAATATTAAAAATTGTGGACCCACATGTCAGTTTAAAAAAAAAGATAAAAAATGATGGGACCCACATGGGTCCCACATGTCATTCTCACCCTCTTCTTGTTCCTCCTATCTACCCATCTCCCCTGTATTCACTCTCTCTCTCTCTCCCCTTTCCTCTGTCCTCTCCGCCGGGTGAGGAGGGGCGGCGGCCGGGCAAGTAGGGAGGCTGCGCGCGGCGGCCGGGCGAGGAGGGGCAGAGAGAATATTGTGCAGACGAATCAGAGGGCAGGCACATATCTCTTCGCCGCCTGCTTGCCTGCCATGGCAGCGCGGCGAGGACCCCACCGATGGCGCCAGTGATGGCAGCGGAGCGCGACCCGTTGGCGGCGCGGAAGAGCGCGCCAGTGCCGAGCCCCGCGGTGACGCTGTTGATCCAGTCGTCACGGTCGCGCACGGCGACCATGCCACTCTCGATCCCGGGCTCCCGGCATAGAGCAGGCCGATGTCCCTGAGCGTGTTCCCCATGCAGTGGCCGTTGCTGCCGCATGAGTTGAGGACGCGGTTCGCCTGGATCTTAGCGGTGTCCCGGGCTCGGCGTTGCGGGCGGCGTCGCGGAGGTCGACGGCGGCGCCCGAGAGTTAGCCTATGCTAGTGTAGTAGGTGAGGTTCTCACCCCATGAGCAGCGCTGGGCGAGCGACTCCTGGAAGAGGAACTCCAGGGAGGTGGGGAGGTCATAGAGCTGCTTGTAGGGGATATTGAGGTCCTGGTAGGGGTTGTTCAGCTGCCCGCCCCTCCTTGCCCGGCTGCCGCGCGCCGCCTCCCTCTTCGGCCGTCGGAGAGGACAGAGGAGAGGGGAGAGAGAGAGTGAATACAGGGGAGTTGGGTAGAGAGGAGGAAGAAGAGGAGGGTGAGAACCCACCATTTTTAATCTATTTTTTTTGTGTAAACTGACATGTGGGTTTGCAATTTTTAATATTTTTCAAATCAAATTGTCACGTAAGCGCCATGTCATTGCCACGTCATGTGAAGACTGAGTCAAAATAGTCACGTCGGCGTCACGTCAGCGAAAACCGCCGTCCAAACTGTCATGGGACCTATATTACACTGGTTTTAACAGTTGAGAGATACATTGTATCTGGTTTTTTTTTGAAGGATAAAAATTAGATTCGTTGACAAGTTAAGAGATCTTAGATGAACTTATTTCATCCAGAAAGCTCAAATCAGTTTACCGGGATTTGGGTTTCCTTTGGGTTTCGTCCAGGTTCTCTCGGTAAAGTTTACGGTGCGGTGCTATGGGCCTTGCTTGCTTTTTCGTTGGGCTCCATGCCAGAGCCTCCCATATTCCGATCCATTATAGCCTCGACCTGTCGTCCGTCCGCTCGCGCGGTGCGTGCGCGGCGATCAGTAGCGAATGGTCGCTGCGAATAAGTGATGGGCGTGCCATGCCCATGCCGCCGAGACTCGAGGGCGTTACTGGTTGGCGCGCGCCAGCTGCTCCTTGCTCAGAAAAGCCTATGAGCTCATTTTTTTTCTTTTTTTCGCGATTTGTTTTTTCACGGTTTTTTTTTTGCGATTTTTTTCTTTTCTTTTTATTTTTTTCTGATTATTTTTTTAAGTCTTTAGCACACTTATTTTTTTTAAAATATTTTTTACAAAGTTTTTAAATCTTAACTTGAAAATTTTTTAATCTGATTTGAAAGTATTCAAACCTCGAGTTAAAAGTTTTTAAATATGAGTTGAAAGTTTTCAAATCTCGAGTCAAAAGTTTTCGAATCGGAGTCGAAAGTTTTTAAATCTGGAGTTGAAAGTTTTTTAAATCTGAGTCGAAAGTTTTCATATTTTTTCAAATATTAACTTAAAAATTTTCAAATCTGTACTTGAAAGATTTTTAAATCTCGAGTTGAAAGTTTTCTAGATTTGTCTTATACATTTAAATTTCGAGCTGAAAATTTTCAAATTGAGTTTTGAAAGTTTTTAAAATTCGACTTCTAAAGTTTTCAAATCAAACTTGAAAATTTTCAATCGGTTAGTAGAAAAAATCTTCCGAAAAAAAATCATATCTTAATTACCATTATTATCTACTAGTAACTTACTTAGTTAGGCTAAACTATCTGGAAACGCTGGCCGCCAACCCGCACGCGCGCTAGCTTTTCCGGAGACCCGACCTCTTCGACAAACCGAGACCTGGCGCTGGCGCGGCGTCGCGGAGGGCTGCGAGACTGTTTTTAGCGATTTCGTGCGAGACTCGACAGCAAGCAGGCAAAGCAGCATGGCGCAAGTGCCATGACTTCTACGTGCGCACAGATCCATCAGGTCGAGGTATGCACGGTCCTACATGTCACACTGTTATACGTATTTCAAACTTAATTTTAAATACTCTATCTGTTCTAAAATATTTAATCCAAAAATACAATAACTTTTCTACCTATATTCTGTTTTCATCCAATCAAACACACCATTGTAATTCCTTACATATCTCCTTTTCTCAACCAATTATAAACAACTTGCTAAATCTCACCAACTTTTCTTAATAGATGCATACTTGCCTTGAACATGCAATCCACTATAAAATTTTAGGAACGTATTGCCCAAGTATTTGAACATTTGAGCTATTAAAATGATAAGCAAATCTTCTATCCATATGTTGATTCAGAACGATAACCTCTACAGGGACAAATCCAAGGATTAAAAGACATCTAAAACAGTACCCCTCATTCTTATTTTCATCACCAATCACCGCTACAAAACAATTGCCAAGACCATATCAAAACAACCATAAAAACTAGAAATATGCTGCTAAACACTATGGTGCTATTCTATTTATTTTTAATAACTTTTAAAATTTAATGTTAGCAAAAATAATATTTTTCTATTATATCTACAATTGAGCTCTAATTCAATTCATATTGTATATCAAATATATTTCACATAAAATACACACAAAGTACAGTAATATGATATTGTTTTGGCACAATAAATCTTGACCAGAATTAATTGTATATAATCACTTCAGTATACAATATATGAAGGCGGTATATGTTTAAAAAATATGTTAAAAATATAGAGCTATTTTATTAATTTGTTGTGGGTGTAAACAAGTAAAAAATAAAGCATTCTATACATATGTAGAATATACTCTGCATGAAAATAACTACCGTAACATTTAGCATTTATAATACAGTCAAGAAAATCTCGTGGGCCGCTAGAAATGTTGCTTTCACACTTATTTTGTTGGTATATTAGTAGATGTAGCAACAATGGTAGCCTTAGCTTGTCACCATCCTACACATACATTTATTTACAATATAATATAATATAATATTATATTATAAATGATCAATGCTAGTCGGGACTGACCTTAAAAGCTAGCAAAATATAGTGGTTCATTTCTCCAAGCACGCACGAAGAGATATAGAAGACAACCTGACAAGTTCCTAAGAATTTGAATTGTTACGCCGTGTTTAGTTCCAAAATAATTCTTCAAACTTCCAACTTTTCCAGCACATCAAAATTTTCCTACACACAAAAACTTTCAACTTTTCCGTTACATTGTTCCAATTTTAACCAAAATTTCAATTTTGATGTAAACTAAACCCTTGCATTAGCTAGACAAATAAATTTATTGGTTCGAACGAGTTTCTTGAAAAACACTTACGTGTCCAGAACCGGATTTGTGACTATTATTTGGTCCCATAAGTTGATATCCTCATTCTACCTAGATCTAGGGCATGCCATCAGCAATTTATTATCTTGTAGATTATATTTTTGAATTAATTTTAATCATGCGAACCTACCTTTGATTACCCATAAATATCATCTTTATATGCGATATTCTTAGTACTCTTTCCTGTGGGGTCTACTTATTTCTTTGGCTTGGCCATTAGTTATTATTGAGAGGGATTCGATTGCATAATTGTCTGTAAATTGCTTTAAAAATAAAAGGTGGACATACTTATTCCTACATATATATTACTCTATTATTAATACCTGTTTGGCTTATTTTCACAAGCTGCTACGTTAGGACGATCACTTGTAAAATTAATTTTTGTAAGCTGTTACTAACCTGCAGGGACCCCCAGTTGTATTTTCACTGGCGTTTTTTTATTTTTTTTTTTGCTTGAGAAAAAATAAGTAACACCAGGAAAAAATGTTTTTTTTTATAGGGAGGCCTTGTTTAGTTGGGAAATTTTTTTAGGTTTGGTTGTCACATCGGATATACGGACACACATTTGAAGTATTAAACATAGTCTAATAATAAAACAAATTACATATTCCGTCAGGAAACTGCGAGATGAATTTATTAAGCCTAATTAATCTGTCATTAGCAAATGTTTACTGTAGCACCACATTGTCAAATCATAGCATAATTAGGCTTGAAAGATTTGTCTCGCAATTTACACGTAATCTGTGTATTAGTTATTTTTTTTATATTTAATACTCCATACATGTGTCCAAACATTCGATATGACATGGTGAAAATTTTTTCCAGCAGGTCTAAACAGGGCCTAAGGGTAGCAATTAGCAAAGCTAGTGCAATGTCCATTGTTCCATCATCTGTACATTGCTGACCTAGCATTAATTTCAGCAGAAACCTAATGTTTTGTCATGCTTCGATTCCCACGTTATCAGATAAGGTTAGGGGATGTTTAGATTGAAGGGTGTAAAGTTTTGGCGTGTCACATCGGATATATGGACACACATTTGAAGTATTAAACATAAATTAATACTACCTCCGTCCCAAATTAGTAGTCGTTTTGATTTTTTTCTTGTAACGTTTAACCATTCGTCTTATTTGAAAAATTAGTGCAAATATAAAAACGGAGAAGTCATACTAAAATACTTTTGATAATAAAAGCAAATCACAGAAAAAAATAAATAATAATTCCATAGTTTTCTGAATAAGACGAAAGATCAAAAATTATGAACAAAAACTCAAAGCGACAAGTATTCTAGGACGGAGGTAGTAACAAAACAAATTACAGATTCCGCTTGTAAACCGCGAGACGAATTTATTAAGCCTAATTAATTCATCATTAGCAAATGGTTACTATAGCACCACATTGTCAAACTATGGACTAATTAGGCTTAAAAAATTTGTCTCGCAATTTATCTTTAAACTACGTAATTAGTTTGCGTATAAATACTCTATATATGTATCCAACGTTTGATATGACATGTTGTAAAAATTTTTGCCAGCGAACTAATGTTGTCCCACATTGTATGCATGTAAATATCATGCCTTGCCTATTCTTAAACGAGATCATGCAAATGACACTATACAACGGCAGCCCAACAACAATAATTGCTTGACTACTTAAAGGTAAACTGTTTTCCTTGTATGCCGGTGCATTCTCCCCACAAATTGAATCTTCTCTGTTCCTCAGTCCAACCTTGCATAGCCACAAGCTAGCACAATCCTCTCTCTTCTCAACGCTTCTCAACGAGCATCAATGGCACATATCAACATGATTGTTATGATTAAGGTGGTGGTTATCACGTGCCTTGTTTCTCCCGTGAGATCGTCATTGCAGCCAAATGAACTCTTTCAGAGGTATGCATAAAGGCATTTCTTGTGGTTGCATTTGATATTCTAATTTAGTTCTTGTGTCTCTTGTCTGTCCTATGAGCTCATATAATTCTCCTTTCTCGTTTTCAGTATTTGGTGGCCTCCCTTCGAAATTTTGCAGCATGACTTCTTTAGGGGCTCTTACTGCTCCATCCTTACAAACACTTCTTGCATCAACCATTCGCACCTCAAGTGGACTACATGTTGATTATACATATATTCTTGGCCGACAGAGGTTGTATCGTCCACCGGCATCGATGAAGATGACAAATCTAACTGGAAGAGGGGATGACATCACGATGCTGGCAATACGAGCTGATAACCTTAATGTTATCGCATTTGCAAACAGGAGTGGGAATTGGCATGCATTTGAAAAGTATGCTGATCTAATCCCTGAACCTGTGACACGTTTGACCATCGGTGATAATTATGCTTCCCTATTAGGTAACGGTGGCATTACTAATCTACCCAACCTAAATCTCGGGCGCCATGCTGCGTTAGACGCTATCCATGTTTTATCCAACTACAGCCCATCCGTAGATAATAGAGTTCTTGGGAGTTGCACTAGCAACTATGATTGTTACGCTACCGGAAGCGATACGACTTAGAAATATCCGTAACCGACAGCTCAAAGGATGGTTCACAGGAACCCGTCTTACCCTTGATGAGGCAAAGGAAGTACTTGAATGGCGAACAATGACATGTGGAGTCCTTATTTGCCACAAGAATGGGAGGTGGGGCAACAGTACACCAAGAGATGAGGCCGTGGAATTGTTCAATGCTTTACAGATTGTAAGCAATAATGGTGCGTTTGAATGCCTCGGTGTAATGGTTTGGCCTAGCTACCATAGATGCTCAGAGCCATGGATGACAAACAAATCCTCAAAATCAAGGAGGATATGAACAGGATGGCGCAAAGGAGGGGGTGATCCATATTTTAGTTTTCTATATTTACCATTTCAGAGTGGTATCTCTATATATGTAATAACTAGATTTGCTCTTCATAATTTAATAAAAGATTGTTCATTCTGTTCATTCTGTTGTACATCCGCACCTTCCCCTCACTAAATCGTCTTAATTTGTTCCTTTTGTGATGATGTTACAGTTTTTAATTTTTTTCCCTTTCCTTTGTACTATATACTTGTATGCAGTGCAATAACGCTTGTCCATGATTACTAGCCTTTTATATTTAATTAACTAGATGTCGTCATTAAACAAGAGAATAAGCCCTTGTTACAATTATTATTTTTTGAATAAATTAAGCGATTGGAATGAGGGGATGCTTGTTGTCTAAATATAGAGAAGGGTAGACACACCTACACCTTATACTACCTACATCCTTCAATATATGGTGCTAGTTAGTTCAAAATTAAACTAACCAACGGCATAATAAAATCAGAGGGAGTACATACTATAGAAACACATTGCACATGGCCCTGTACGTATATGTCTTTTTCTCCTATAAAAAGAGCATTGGTGGAAAGGAGAGCAACATCTCTTTCCAAGTCCACCGCAAAATGAATTGGAAAAATGTGTTTTGTGTTGGCTCTAGGAGTCCAAGCATAAAAAGGAGAGGATCAAGATAACACGGAATATGTTTTCTAGGTGACTGGTAGGAATAGGAGGCATGTTGAATCCTATCGGAAGGAAGAATGCAATATTCGTGTAGGAAACTCCAAGTCCTCGCCTAGCAATCTAGCATGAAGGAAGAATTTGCATTATTCTTGTCGACCATCGCAGATTAGCAGAGAGGGCTGCGTGTAGGGGCCCTAGTTTGCATTACTTTTGTTGAAGAAAAACAGATTGGATGCAGTAGGAATAAACGACAGATCGCATAGGCTACCCACTTAGGCCCCTAACTAATATAAGTGCCAATGAGCAAGCCATGAAGCACTAGGACAATTTATCGAGCATCAGTTGTTCATTCATTTTATCTACATAAGTTTTATATTGAAATTGCCAATTGATTAAAAATTATAGTAGTACTAATCCTGATTTTAGGAAATTTAGGAGCTCTGTTCAATCGCGGCCTCTGGCTGCACCCGTTAATCTACACTTAATTAAAAAAAATGTAAAGCTCCCGGTTAGAATTTTCGTCCGTCAACGAAAAATTCTTTCTTGTGTGTGCGATCGATCCCGCTTCAATCCGTCTCCGATGGCAAAAGAAAAAAAAAGAAAAAAATCTTCGCGGTGACAACCTTGCTTCTGGCCCTGCCCCTGTGCGCCTTGATTCGAGTCCGCGTAAAATTTGGACCTAAATCCTAGAGAAAACTACTAAAAAACACAATAACAGATTTCAACAACAACAATAACACAAGAATATCAATCACAAGGACACCAAGAAAACGCCGACGTTGGAAGAGGAGGGTGCCGCCGTCGCCGCCGAACAGCCACAGGGACGCCAGGTCGCCACCGGCTCCCCTCCCGCTGGATTCGGCGGAGGGGAGGGGTGCCACCATCGCTGGGACGTCAGGCTGCCACCTTCTCCCCTCCCCTCCTGTTGGATCCGAGATGTCGTACCGCCGCCGCCTCCCCTCCCGCTGGATCCGGCGAAGGAGAGGGCGTCGTCCCTGCCCGCCGCCTCCCCTCCGGCCAGACGGGAGGGCGCCGCTGCCTGCCGCCGCCCGCCACCGTCAAGCCGTCCCGCGGCCCCATGGCGAGAGAGAGGAGGCGAGGGGCGGAGAGGCGCAGCCGCCGTCGCCGCCTGCTGCCGTCACCGAGGAGTAGCTCGCGGGTAGAGGGAGAGGGAGAGAGGAGGCGGAGAGAATGGGAGAGGAGAGGAGAGGAGAGTAGAGGATAAGGGAGAGTAGCTCGTGGGCGGAGGGGCGCCAGTGGCAGCTCGTCTGGTGCTGCATCTCGGCGCCGACGACAGCGGCACCGGACGAGCGCGCAGGGGCGACGGTGGCAGCTCGTGGGTGGAGGGCCGCCGGCGACGGGCGGAGCGGCTGCCGCATCCCCAAGCCTAGCGGCAGCATCGGGTGAGCGCGGAGGAGCAACGATAGCAGCTCGCAGGTGGAGGGGCGACGACGACGAAGCGGGCGCGTATCGTGGAGCCCGTCAGCAACATTGGGCAGGAGCTTCCAGATCTGGTACATCCCTCTCTCTCAAACCTCTCCACCGCCGTTGAGGACTCACTTTCGCCGGCGGCCAGCGACGATGACGATGGGCGGAGGTCGTTCCGAAACTCCGGATGGGGGCGGGAGCTCGACCCAGAGTGGCGGTTGCGATTTGGCGTGAGGAGAGAGGAATGCCAAAATCCTGTTTTAGCGATCCACTACTTTTGGCGTAGCCGATGGAGTATCCGCTGGAGGCCGATTTTTCACTCCCATCCGCTATTTCTCAGATTTTAAATGCTGGGGATGCTCCTAGTCTCTTTTAGCCACCCTAGTTGGAGTAGTTTATTCGTTTTTATGTTCCCATTAATATGCCTGTTTTTTGTGCTCACAAGCTGGATTCTCCTTCAAAGAGGGAGTTGTAGTAGAAAACCGAAAACGTGGACTCAATGATGACTCATCGTGAAGGCATGTTTGATACACAAAATACATACTTCCTCCGTTTTATAATGTAAGACTTTTTAACATTGTTCACATTTATAAAGATGTGAATTAATGTAAAAATTCATATGTCTAAATTAATTAACTAGGAAGTTCTGCATTGTGAAACGGATGAAGTAGTATATACGTACCTGGTGTATCTATATGGCTCCCCTGGCGGCCTGGCCTCTGAGAGTGTATGGCCTTCGTGCAATCGTGCTACTCTTTGCGCCGGTCTTCTTGCACTGTTGGATCAAAAACCAACGGCCGACATAACTCCACGTGTCCATGGATCGCCGTACAATTAAATCATCTCTGCACCAAATTCTCGTCTTGGGCCCAAATTGGCATGGGTGGAAATTTCCAACGGATAGAAATCCATCAGTTTGCCTCGCCGGAGGCACGACGATAAGATCGCTTTCATTCGTACAGTGTGGACCTCATACCGTTCAATCAATTAACAAAAGAAGAAAATAGAAAAGAAATCAATGTAGTGCAAATCCTATATACCTATGCAAATCATCCCCACTACTAGAAATTCTCTGCTTCCTGGTGCTTCCACGTCACCCTATTTTATCCCCACCGTTCGATCTCAATCAAGCGATCGATCTTCCACCTGGCTTTCCCCCATCCCGCATCGCACATCTCCTCTCCCGCATCTCGTTGCTTCGCCAGCCCCACACGCATCGACCCCTCTCTCCCGCATCGCTCCTCTCCTCTCCCGCGTCTCGCTCCGCCGCTTCCCACCACATCTCTTTGCCGCACCACGTTGACCCGAGCCCCCACCACCACATCTCTCTTAGCACCGGGTTCCGCTTCGCCTCCTCCTCCTAGCACCACTCTGCGCGCCGGTTCCGCTTTGCCTCCCCCTTCTACCGCTATCGATTCCCTCCTGGCTCCTGCCACATCTCCGGTCGTCTTTGCCGAAAATTAATTTGTTTCCCACGGTTTCTTCCTCCCCTCGAACCGTCGGCCTCCTAGCCTCCTCCACTTCAAGAAATTAGAAGGGCATTCGCCTGCTTGATCGGCTCCAAATGGGAAATAGCACGCTAAAATCGACCCGTTCGTCTACGCCCACGTCCAAATCACCTCCTGCAGCCGCAGGTAATGTCCACGTCCAATTCTCCTCCCACAGCCGCAGGTATGGTTCTTCCTGGTCTAGAACCAGATAGGTCTTCATCTGCTCATTTTTTCTTCTTATTCAGAAAAGTATTAGTCACACAATTTTGTTTGCTACTTACACTCACAGTGACACAATATCAAGTGATAGATTTGGTTTCGGTATTCTCCAGCCTATTGCGAAAGGAATTTTGGTTCCCTCTATTTGGTCAGGTATTGAAATTTACTTAATTTGTTTACTTCCTTGAATTTTTTACGAGGACTCGAAGATCAAATGTATGTAAACCTAATTACTCTAAGACTAGGTGTATTACTCTAAGCTGCACTGAACCTATCATTTGTTTTGCTTTGCCTTCAGATTGCAAGTCATTACCCTCGGCAGATTATGTACCAACACTGTAGAATCTAAGGGCTTCGGACTATGTTCACAGGATTTGCAGAAATATAATATCTATGTCCATCATAAGATACAAGCTTCATAAGAGGTAAGGCAATTTCTTTCGTAGTTCAAGTTTCTTCTCACGTGAATTATGACAATTAAGCTCAAAGGTCACACTGTGATTAGTTCAGTTACAAACTTATAAGGTATATATTCTTCTCTATTTTCCATTGTACATTCAGTCTTATAAGCTACAGTTTAGTGATTGATGTTACTTCATTCTTCAGGTCGGTGTTCTTTTGGATTGGACTATGATGGATGCTCTTTGTGATTGCAGCATTCTTCTATATTCACTCAAATTTTAGATCTAAAGGTTAGTGCAGCTACTTATCTTCGGTTGTACAGATTTTTCATTCCAAAATACTTAAAGTGGTTTCATTTTTATTAATACACACTTTGCACCCCGGATGAATGATTAAATTTCTTATCAGCCGGACTTGGATTATCAATACAATGTAGTGAAAATTAAGATGGGTAGGTATGTTAATAGCATATAGATTTGGTGCTAGCGGCAAGCACATCATGTTTTTTTTTGTCAGAGCACAAAAGAAGACCATTTACAAATAAACAGGGAGTCAAGGACATTGTTTAGGTATTTCACATTGCCCATTTGCAAATCTATTTCCATAATATTTCTGCATATTTCAAGATATTCAACCTCATCATCTTTTGTCTTTTCAGGACATGTATGTAACTACTTTGTGTGCAGGACCTCTTCAAACAAGGGAAAAATGTTATTAGAGTTATACAGCCTCGAGGGTAATGGCAAAACACATTTCACCAAGATGAAATTGGATCTTTGCTTTTATTTACCCTACCTGTTATATATGCTGCCCTTTTTTCGTACTAGAAGCCTCAAGCTTCAAACTTTGAGTGATTTAGCTCATCACTGACACTTGGATGCTAAGGATAAAGAACAATGCTATTTTTTTTGTGTTTGTGGCTTAACATAGCCTTTTCAGATTAAGACATAATTACTAGGCTTCATCTAACATGGTCTAGCTAAGATACAAGGATCAAATTTGATAAGAACCACTATGCGTTTACTTCATTTTCAAAATGCCACAACTGCGTAGGGCATAGGGTGTTTGGTTCCATGAAGTTATCAAAAATCAATTGAAGTCAGAGCCTTACTTTTTAATTGAAGTAGAATGTACAGTTCAACTATTACTTTGTCATATAAGCAGATTATTCAAATTCGCGATTGTGCTTTGTGTTTTTTTTACCAATTCTCTGTTTTTTCCTACTTAAATCAGTCAACCAATTTAATTTTTTAAGTTTATTACTATAAATTCCTGCTGCAACGCGCGGGGTATCATCTAGTTACATATACAGTGAAAACCTCAAAACTACTTCCTCTGCTTCATATTATAAGAGTTTCTAGCATTACATCTATATGAATGTGGGCAATGCTACAAAGTCGTATAATCTGAAACAGAGGTAGTATCATTGTATCTTAAAATGAACATATATGATTTGGACACATCACCAAGAGTGAAATATTTACACCTAGTAAAATTATTACTCATGGTTGAATCTTGAAGAGAAACCCCCAAAGGTCTGGCTCGCTTCACAAGATGATGGGCTAAACGATTTATGTTCGAAGGCTCACCCCTTCTAATTATTTAATATTAAGTTCCTTAAAATTCGCGTCATGGTTGAATCTAGGAGTAAAATTTTACTCTTGATAACATGACCATATCTCAAGTATCCATTTTTTAATCCAACGATAGTTTGCAGGTTTCATCACACATGTGGTTTGCACTATATATATTTATCCCGTTTATCAACGGCCTTAAGCAAAAGATCAACGTTGTTGTCAGCGGTCACTGATCAGTTGTGCTGAGGAGACAGGGCCCACAACTCCACATACAAGGTCAGGACCTATTCCAAAGGCCCAATTCATAAGGGGATACTCTACCAGGATTGGGTTTCGTTCAGGTTCTCTCGGGCAAGTTTACGTACGGTGCGCTGCGCTGGGCCTTGCTTGCTTTCTGGTTGGGCTTCCGACCAAAACCTCCCATGCAATTCCGGTCCATGATAGCCCATGACATGTCGTCCGTCGTCCGCGCGGTGCGCGCGCAGCGTGCCGTCGCGATCGCGGATACGCGATGGCATGGCATGGCATGCCACCACGCGCACGGCCTCATCTCGGTTTCTTCACTCGGACGCGGTGTTGGCTTTAATCAGCGCGCGACAGTGGATAGCTTTGCCAGTCCAAGTCAGACGTGTACCGTGTCGAGAAGTCATCATGTGATCTTTTTTAATTATTAATCCCTCCGTTTCAAAATGTTTGACACCGTTGACTTTTTAGCACATGTTTGACCATTCGTCTTATTAAAAAAATTTTGTGAAATATGTAAAACTATATGTGTACATGAAAGTATATTTAACAATGAATCAAATGATATGAAAATAATAAATAATTACTTAAATTTTTTGAATAAAACGAATGGTTAAACATGTACTAAAAAGTCAATGGTGTCAAACATTTTGAAACGGGGGAGTATTTTCTTGTCCGCAGCACTATATTATCGGTTGTCAAGGATGCTTACGTCCGCCGGATAATCGATATCGGCCTGTCTCCGTTTCTCTACTACACGGGGGCTGCTATTCTTCTCTCGACGTCCACACTCGTTGTAGTTGGAGTAGTTTATTCGTTTTTAAATATCTTTTTCAAATAATTCTTCCGTCAAATTTTAAATGTAACTATGAGTTTCTGTGTTTTATTTTTGTTGTCCGTCTTATTTAATTTTTTTTTATAATTAGTATTTTTGTTGTGATGAGATGATAAAACATGAATAATACTTTATGCGTTACTTACGTTTTTATATTTTTTTTCAATAATATTTAAATAAGACGGATGATTAAAGTTGGACACGGAAATTCATAACTGCTCTTAAAATGGGACGGATTAGTTTTTTCATTCTTAGGAGGGATTCTTCTTGAAGGAGGGAGTAGAAGAAAAATTGGTCAGAATGATGGTTCTCACTTCACCATCGTGAAGGCATGTCTCATGCACAAAACGCAGATCAGTATACGTAGTGTATCTATATAGCACTGCTCCGTGAGTCTTATGACATTCCTGCGATCGTGCTACTCTTAACGCTGGTTTTCTTGCACTGTTGGATCAAAAACCAACGGCCCACATAACTCCACGTGTCCATGGATCGCCATAGAATTCAATCATCTACTCTTTCTCCCTTCTGCCCCAAATTCCCGTGCAGGCCCCAAGTTGGCATGGATGGAAATTTCCAACGAATAGAAATCCATCAGCTTGCCTCGCCGGGGACACGACGATAAGATCAATTATCAAAAAAGAAAATAGAAAAGAAATCAATCCGTTTGCCCATTCGCACAGTGTGGACCTCCTACCGTTCAATCAATTATCAAAAGGAGAAAATAGAAAATAAAACAATCCGTTTGCCCATTTCAAGTCAATTCGAAGAAGAAGTCTTCCAAACAAAATTAAACTACACAATGATTTGCAAGACTAACACAAGGGTTTAACCCAACTTTCTCTCACCTCACCAACCTCATCTCGGAATTTCACTATTTCCATTCTCCTCCATCTACTATTAAACTAGCTACCACTAGTCATCTAAACCAGAAGCAAAGCTTCGTCAAGGCTGCATCCCAGCATTCCGGCTTGCAGGGCCATCGCCCATGGCCACGGCCGGCGAGCGGCGGGGCGCGCGCAAGTCCCGCGTCGCGGGGGCGGCCGTGCTGCGCGCTCTGCGCCGCGCCCGCGACCTCTACGTCCGGGGCGCCAGGGGCTTCGGCAAGTTCGTCGTGGCGGCGAACCCCAGGGCGGGCGTCCTCGGCCGGCCGACGTCGAGGGTGTTCGGCGTCGGCGAGCTCAACTCCGAGCAGGAGCTGCGGGAGCTCGTGCGCGGCGCCGGCGCCATGCGGGCGAGGCGCGGCGCGGCCGCGGACGCGGGAGCTGGCGGCAAGAAGGCGGAGGCTGGGGCTGGCGCGCCGGCGGCGTGGCGCGGCCGCGGGACGGCGCCGCTCGGGAGGATCGAAGAGGACGGCGCCCTCCTCGTGCATGGCACCAAGTAGCTAGACAGATGGCATAGTTGTTCCGAACAAAAGAAAGAAACGAGAATGTTTCAAATCGGTTATCAGTGATTACTACTGTACCATACTACCATATCTTCAGTGATTTGAGGTTTATACAAGGAGTTTCTTTACGTTTCTCTGTACTCATGCAGCCTGAAAGATTTTCGATCCGGGACAAACTTCTCTGTTACTATCACTTATTATAAAAAGTTTTATCGTCACTTTATTCAACAATATTAAATTTAATGAAGTTTTTACCCGTGATCCCTAGCCGGGCTGTGGCTCCACCCTATAGATGGCCATAAAACCCGAGACCCCGATGACACGGTCCGAGTTTTATTGGGCCGTGCCTTGACCATAGATAGACACGGCCCGATCAGACGTGTAGGTCGGGCTATGCCGGCCTAACTGACCTTGTCCTAAACCCCGTTGTGCCTGGGCCATGCTAGGCCGGACGGCCTATAATCCACCCCTGGATCATACTACTGATCCAAAGAGTAAATTCTATACGCACTTGGAATTGATTAACTAGAGTGCAGCGGCAAGTGATCTTTTCTTTTCGGGGTAATCCTTATTATTTGACGAAGTAAAACTAACGGTGTACTATGTCCTAGTATAATAACCGAGGGAATAAAAAAGGCCTTTGCAAATACATGCGTCATTTTTAGCAGGCACTCTCCAGCCAAAAATTAACTTTGTTCAGTACCATACTATACATGCTTCACAAATACTAACCTATACATGCATGTACACACGAGTCATGTAAAATTAAACCAAGAAAATTATCTCTTAACATGTCATCTGAAGTAACATATTTTTTCGGTTCTCCACACAAACTTACAGCACCAAAACATGCTAATTGTAAGATGATCTCCTAATTACGAGCTTTCATAATGCTCCCCTGTATCCAACACGGTCTATACATAAAAGATGCATACATGTCTTGAATATACAAATGATCATAAGGTTTTGGGAACGTACTACCCAAATTTTGAACCTTCGAGCTATTAAAATGATAGGCAAGTCCTCTTTGCATCTCTTGGTTCAGAAAGATAACTTCTTTATAGGGATGGAATCCCAAGATTGAAAGATTTCTACGGCATCGTACTTCATTTGGATTTGCAGCGTCAAGAATATATATCATCGTTATCGGAGTCCCACTCAAATTTATTTACTCGTACTACCACATCTTTCTCGATATCTTCACAATGATTTTTGTACGAGGCATTGTCATATTCATAGCAATATCTCCGGGTGATGTATTCCCTGTAAGCTTCGTAGTACTCCTCAACGCCATTTTGACTGGAATGTCCAAAGTAGTTCTTGTAGTGCAAAGTCCACGGACCATCATTTTGTATACAGATTTCCTGACACCCTAGAAGGAAACTAAGATCCTTGTCGTGCTTAAGTTCCCATGTCATCTGACCACATGACTTGTTGAGGAACGAAACACGTAGTCGATGCTCATTATCTATTAATGCATAGTGCACACCCCTCATTGATTTCCCAAGAAAATGGTTTTTATATGGAGATACTTCATTATTCATGGGTAACTTAATTACTTGGTACTTATTATCAGGCAAGGATATTATGCATTAAAACAATATGAATCATGAAACCATTGAAAAAAAATATAAAGAAAGAAGAGAAAGCAATGGTAATTAAGCACACTTGTGTTTGGAACCCCATGTTCCCAACCCCTCCCCATCGTTTTTCGTGCGCACACTTTTCAAACTGCTATTCAAAAGTTGCTTAAAAAAATCAAATTAATCCATTTTTGAAAAAAAAATAGCTAGTACTTAATTAATCATGCGCTAATGGACTACTCCGTTTTCCTTGAGGAGGGAATAGCTTCCCTAGATGCGAACACAGATATCTGTCTGGCAAAGTACAAAAGAATGATGAACTCGTACCTCATGACAAAATCTGTCTGGCAAAGTACATAAAGTGCTCCCTGCCAGTAGACTCCATTGTAACGATCATATAGATATTCTGTTGCCATGTCGGCAATTGTACCGGCAGCATCACCTTCCCGTGCAACTTAACCATCTCTCTTCCCATTGCCCAGTCCTCGATGAGAACACCTGCAGTAGGCTTTGTGATGGTGGCCATGGCATGCTCTTAACCAGAGGATATAGCTCGTAGGATTTACTACGGATCCGTGGGATTTGGAAGATCTCGTAGTGTGGTGATACGGTGGGGTCGAACACGAGATAGTTGTCAAACCGGTACAAATCCATCCAGATGTGCTGAAGTTGAGGTAGATGCCGGCGAGCGAGAGAGGGAGGAGGTCGGCACGGAGCAGGCGGCGGGTGTCGACGACAGCACGCCATGCCTTGCAGACGCAGCAGGACGCGGCGATCGAGCCAGCGTGGCGCGAGGCGCGCGAGGACGTCCGCGAGCACGTCGTCGGATAGGAGCTGCGTCACGTCGTCGTGGTGCTCCTCCATCGAATCTCTCTCTCGGCTCAAACTGCTGCTCGGTTTTTGGATGTCGTCTCGTCGGGTAATACTTGCAGGTGGTCTGTTAATCTATGGACGAGATGGCATCTGATTCCGCGTTGGTTTTGCATTCCGAGAGAAGTGAAGCGCGCGCTCTGTTCCGATTCTAGAAAGAAACGGGTGGAGTGGGAGTTTTGCCTGATACACAGAGTTTTGTTACTCCCTCCGTTTCACAATGTAAGTCATTCTAACATTTCTCACATTCATATTGATGTTAATGAATCTAGACATATATATATATATATATCTATATAGATTCATTAACCTCAATATGAATTTGAAAAATGCTATAATGACTTACATTGTGAAACGGAAGGAGTACATGTTTTGATGTCATAGTTGTTAAAAGAAAAAGAAAAGAAAAGAAAATACATTTCAAATCGATTATCAATTATTACTACCTTTTATCTTCAGTGATTGGAGGTAATTCTACGATATTGAAAATATACGATTTTCTTAATTTAGTTGGGAAAGTCTAATTTGTTGCTAGTATTGGTATGAGAAAGAAAGGACAAAAGAACCCATCTAAACAAAAGACCCTATCCACATTTGAAATTTATGAACTAGAGTGAATCGGCAAGCAATTTTTTTTCCAAGGCAATCCTAATTATTTGACAAAGTAAGTAAATGATATATACTCCCTCCGTATCAAAATATAAGCATCTTTAGACTCTGACATGGTCTCCAACCAACAATATCTATAAAATAAGATGTTTTAAATAAAAAAGAGTTGCATATTAATATAATAGTTTGTTTAATGATAAATCTAATAACATCAGTTATACATGATTGATCTTTTTTACTTTTTTGCTATTAATAGTCAAAGTTAAAAATGTTTGACTTGTCACTATTCTAAAAATATTTATATTTTAAAACGGATGGAATACTATGTTCTGGAATTATAATAAAAAAAAGTCCTTTGCAAATACATGCGCCATTTTCTAGCAGGCACGCTCCAGTCAAACATCAACTTTGGTCGGTACCATATATGCTTCACAAATAAAACCTATACATGTATACATAATGTCATGTACAATTAATCGAGATAATTGTCTCTTAACATCTCATTTGAAGATAGCATATTTATTTAGGTCGCCACACAACTTACACCACCAACACATGCTAAATTGTAAGACAATCTCCTAATTACATGCTTTCATAGTTCTCCCCTAGATCCAACACGGTGTATATATAAAAGATGAATACATGCCTTGAATATACAAATCATCATAAGGTTTTGGGAACGTACTACCTAGATTTTGAACTTTCGAGCTATTAAAATGATAGGCAAGTCCTCTTTCCCTCTTTTGGTTCAGAAAAATAACTTCTTTATAAGGATGGAATCCCAAAATTGAAAGATATCCATGGCATTCTCCTTCGTTTGGATTTGCAGTGTCAAGAATGTCATCATTGTCGGAGTCCCACTCAAAATTATTTACTCGTACTACCACATCTTTCTTGATATCTTCGCAGTGATTTTTGTACCAGACACTCTCATATTCATGGTGATATTTTCTAACAATGTGTTTCTTGTGAGCTTCATAATAGTTGTCCATGTCATTTTGTCTGGGATATCCAAAGTAGTTGTGGTATTGCAAAGTCCACGGACCATCATTTTGTGTACAGATTTCCTGACACCTTAGAAGGAAACTAAGATCATTGTCATGCTTCAGTTCCCATGTCATCTGACCATATAACTCATTGAGGAACCAAACCCGTAGTCGGTGCTCATTATCGATTAATGCATAGTGCACACCCCTCATTGATCTTCCGAGAAAATGGTTTTTATATTGACATACTTCAGTATTCATTGATAACTTAATTACTTGGTACTTGTTATCAGACAAGGATATTCTGCATTAGAAAAAAAAACAATATATGGGTTATAAAACCATTGAAAAAAATAAAGAAAGAAGATAGAGCAATTTAAGCACACTAAAAGAATGATGACCTCGTACCTCATGACAAAATCTGCCTGGCAACGTACATAAAGTGCCCCATGCCAATAGACTCCATTATAATGATCAAATGGAAAAGCCAATGCCATGTCAGTAACTGTGCCGGTAGCCGCACCGTCTCGTACAAACAATCTCTCTCCCCATTGCCTAGTCCTTGATGAGAACACTTGCAACACGCACAGTGAGGGTGGCCATTGCAAGCTCTTAAGCATAGGATCTAGCACGCGAAATCCTGTACTAGGAACTCGTGGGACTTTGAAGATCTCATAGTGTGTTGATATGGTAGGGTCGAACATGAGATAGCTGTCGAACTGGTAGAAGTCCTTCATCTAGACGGGCTGAGGTGGGGTAGGAGGAGAAGGCACCCACTGTCGGGTAGCAGGGTTAGCCACGCCGGACTTTAGCAGAAGGAGTCCGTTGCAATGATCCTCGACTAGGTTGTCGTTGGGCGTGTAGTCGGTGAACATGCCAGAGATGGCGGGGCGTGTGGAGCTGGGACGGGATAGGAACACCGAACAGTGCATCTCGTGGAAGTTGATGTAGATGTCGGCGAGCGAGAGAGGGAGGAGGTCGGCTCGCAGCAGGCGGCGGGTGTCGATGACGGCGCGCCATGCCTTGCAGACGCAGCGGGACGCGGCGAGCCAGCACGGGGCAAGGCGGGCGAGGACGCCCGCGAGCACGTCGTCCGGGAGGAGCTGCGGCGTCACGTCGTGGTGCTCCTCCATGGAATCTCTCTCTGTTCAATTAATTCGTTGCTCGAAAGGTTTTTGGGTGCGTGTACGTACGCGTACCTCCTACCTGTGGGCGGTCTGTTAATCTATGGACGAGAGATGGCATCCGATTCCGTGTTGGTTTACCACGCACTCCGAGTAAAGCGCGCGCTGGGCGCTGGAGTGGGAGTTTTGCCTGATACATACGGAGTCGATCGAGGGATTCTTATCGGTTGGACTTGGGACGCGAATCCGTTCTGCTCCCAGACTCGGGCACAAGACCACTGCAATACTAACACCCAGCGTGAACAAGCCAACAAAAGATTGGACGCGCCGTCGATACCAATGGACGAGCCATGAGCAGGCGGCCACCGCGACAGGTTCGGTGTTGGCGCGCGAGCTCAATTCCGAGCAGGAGCTCGTACGTGCGCTTCATGGCGCGCCGGCTGCATGCTCGGGAGGATCGACGAGGACGTACGGCGCCCTCGTGCATCCCACCACCAAGCACGTACATAGTCCGCGGCGAGAGCGTGGTTTTGGAGTCGGAGCGCGCACAGGGCGGTTTGCACTGCGCCAATGGATCGAATGTCTGGATGGATGCATTGCATTTCTAGTTTTTTTTTTTTCCCTTTGGGTGGGGGGATTACTGATGGTATACTGTGGAGTAGTTGTTAAGAACAAAAAGACGAAAAACTCGTCACACTCCCACCACCCGGGCACCCGCCATCTGCGCCGTCGTACTATACGCCTTTCGCTGAGAGAGAGATGTGTGTCTCTGCGGCCACAAAGGCTGCCCCTCCTGTGCCGATCCTGCCTCCTATCATGCACAGCTGCTCGGCAACCCGTCCTGAAAACTAGCTGCTGCTTTTCACTTGTTCGTGAATCGTGACCAATGCAACAGCTAAGAGAATGAACTAGCTCGTTCTCGTCCCTACTCTACAATTATCTATGTGACTGTGTAGGAGGAAACGGGCGATGGAGAAACCGGATTCCTGGATGCCAACCAGACAATTAGACAAACATGCCGCTGCTGCACGAGATATGGATCGAGCTGCTAAACGCATGCCCCTGCCGAGTGACCAGCTAGGGTTTCTCCTGAGAGTCGTTCTGGCTTCGTTACACGGTACGTTAGAGGCAACTGTTTTGATCGTGCAGTTTTCTTGAGCCACTTAATGGCTTCCCCGAATTAAATGGTTTAACTATATATTTTCACCACATTCCGCAAAAGACACTGCCTGAAACACAAAAGTCCGTTGTATTGCAAACATTGCAGATAGAGACAGACAAAGATATGATCCAGCTGCAGGACCAATGAGATGGTAGCTAGAAGAACACAAAAGCACGCAAACATAGAGACAAATGGCATGCCATGCCACACCATAAGGGATGAAAAGAGTTTTCCCTACAGGGGAGAGAGATAGAGAGCGCAAAAGAAGACTTTTCCCAGCCTTCCCGTCCTCGCTGCTGCTGGTGTTGATTGCACCAAATGGGAAATGGAAGGCATGCCTAGACTTCGGATTTGACCGTGCCACGCTACGAGAACGAGTACCAGGGCACGAGACAAGCAGATGAAACGATCCAACGAGAAAACGAAGATACACCTAGACGAAAAAGATCACTCTAAGAGAATATCCCCCCCGCGCTGCCTGTCATCCTGCCGACCACTTCCCGGCGGCGGCTTGCGAGCCTGCTGCGCTCGCAACCCAGGTCGCTGCTCCGTGCGTAGCGGTCGGGATGCCAACGCCCACGTGCTGCCGGCCGTTGGTTTCCGTCGTCGACCTTGGCGGCGGTTTTCACTGCCTCTGCCGCGTGGCCGCCGAGCCGGAGGTCGTCCTCGTCGGGCTCAACGCCACTCACCTCGCCGCCCTCTACGTTTCCTGCGGCGGCCTCCACGCCGGCGATCTTCCCGCAGCTTGCAAAGGTGACCCAGTGTCTTCCTAGATCTTTCCATCCCTATCTATATACAACACTCTTAATAATTAATTACTCGTGCGTGTCGTGTCGGATGCTGCAGGTGCCATCGCCGTCGCCGCCCAGGAGCACCCCCTCGCCGTTGCATGCTCGGTGCTTCGGGCAGCTGCCTTACCGGGTACCGATTCATCAGCCCCTCATCTCTTTTTTCTTTCTCATCTTGTGTATCTTGGATTTCATCATATATACCTCCCTCTTACCCTTGTCG
This sequence comes from Oryza glaberrima, assembly GCF_000147395.1. Lineage (NCBI taxonomy): Eukaryota > Viridiplantae > Streptophyta > Magnoliopsida > Poales > Poaceae > Oryza > Oryza glaberrima. The sequence goes on from NC_068328.1 coordinate 26,284,372, forward strand.
GATCGATGCAGGTGCCATCGCCGTCGCCCCCCAGGACCACTCCCTCGCCGTTGCACCACCGGAGCATCACGCAGCTGCGTTACCAGGTATCTCTCTGTTTTCTTTACTATTCTGTTTCTTGTGTATCTCTCTTTTCTTTCTTTCTTTCTTCTCTTAGCTTTCATACCCGTGTCGGATGCAGGTGCCACCCAGAACCACTCTCTCGCCCTCGCCGTCGCAGTCGCACGCCCGGAGCATCATGCACCTGTCTTTCCGGGTAACGATCCAGCTGTTTCCTTTCTTCTGTCGTCGCTGTTGAAAGATTTTTCTTTTTTTTTTTGAAACAATGTCCGATCCGTCCTCATTGTTTTCTTAGATTTGGAGTTTATACCATGATTCTTACCCTTTCTTTTCGGATCGATGCAGGTGCCATCGCTGCTCAGGATCAGCACTCCTTTGCTGTCGCACGCCCGGATCATCAGGCAGCTGTGTACCCGGGTACGTATTATGCGCTTATGCCCTCCCTCAACGTACTCACTCTGTCTTCTTTCTCTGTTAGGCATATACTACCAGGTGTTAGTTTTACTGTACTTCTTTTAAGTTAGGATGTGTTTAGTTCACGTTAAAATTGGAAGTTTGGTTGAAATTGGAACGATGTGACGGAAAAGTTAGAAGTTTGTATGTGTAGGAAAGTTTTGATGTGATGAAAAAGTTTACTCGTTGTATTGCATATTCTTATTTATCATCTTGGTCGATTCTTCATTGGACTAATCCCTTACTTATACACACAAATAAGTGCGTTAGTCCCTTAATATTTTTATTAATTCAGCAAAACTCACTGGGACATATAGATGCTCTTTCAATTAGCTTTTTTAGTAGTGCCCCTAACACAAAAAACGGAGCGATGAATTAGCGTTTGATTAATTAATCATTAGCTTAAGAAGCATTATACTAAAGTCTTCGAATTCCAAGTAAATATAACATGGCATTAGAATATTTGAAGTAGAAAATTATAAATTAAAAACGGTTGTATTTCTGAGTAATGTTATTTGTGTTCCAAAGTTTTTTTTTCTTTTTGAGTCATGCGGTTTCCTTACAATGTTCCAATGATAAAAAAGAAGAGGGCTTGAGCCAAACTTCTATTCCAAAGTGGCTGTTGGCCTCTGTGTGTGTCTGTGTGAGAGAGAGAGTAGAGGGAGGGGGGGGGGGGGGGGGGGGGTTGAACAAGCGTAGTATATTCATATGAATACCGATTTAAAGCTTTAACTCAACCTTTTCCTTTTTCTTTTGGAATATATCGTACCACCAGTCCGCCACTACTTTGATTTTTGTCAGTGGTTGATAGCTGTATTTTGCCATCTTGTGCCCAGGACTGGAGGTCTTGAGTTTGACTCGTGTCGTACTGCACCCAAATTTGGTTTTTGGGCTTTGTGTTTAAATATCTCCCGCCGTTAGGATTACTTTTTTGCTAGTAATTTCTGAATAAAAGACTTGTCCAATTAGAGTTCTGATTGAAAAGTTAGTTCTGGTCTTGGAGTTCTAGGTACAATGTGCTATGTGCCTATGTTCGTATGGAGATTGGAAATCCTACCTCCGGCACATAAAATAGAGTGGCAAATTAATGTGTGATTAGTATCATCTTAAAAACTTGAAAAGTGGATGAATAAAATTTTCTTTCTAAAAGCAACTTTAATATATAACTTTTTTTGCAAAAATAAACACAACTTTCAGCACTTCTTGAAGCGTTTGCGTGGAAAACGAGGAAGTAGAAATTAGGAAAGCATAGTATAGAATGCAACCTTAAGCAAGCACGAATCTCCATAAAAATATTATGGGTTAAAAGACCGACTACAATGGTTTTGCTAGGATTCTTAAAATATCGGAATAGCTAAAAAACTCAACTTCCCTTCTTTTTCCCTTCGCCGTCTTGGCCACTTAATTTGCTGCCGTGTCACAGTCGCCGTGACGCGGTGCCGCCTGAAGGGTGAATCGCCGCATCCGCTTCTCATGATGGCCGCCGCCTCGCCGGCCACCGCTTCTAGGTCTCTAGACCCCTCCCTCCGTGCCCGTTTGTCTTGTTGATCCTTTGCAAGATTGTGTCTTTGTTAGTTGAAAAGCATGCTTTTTGCTTCTTTTTTTTTTTTGCTGTTTAAACCACTTGTTTACTAAAATTAGATTGTGTTGCCTCGTCTTTCCCTCCCCCAGCACAGGGTGAGGATTACCCGGAGGATCAGACTTGTGAAGCAAACAAGCTGGCATCACAGTTAATTGATTCTTGCGGGAATGGGTCTTCTCCTGATGTTAGGTGCTGCGAGACAATTGTAGTGGTAGTTGGTCTACCCAATTGTCTTTGCCTGGTGTCTCTGCGCCCCAAGATTAAGGAGTCCCAGTTTTCTGCTTTTACTTTGATCACCTCTTACCGAGCATGTGGAGGTCTCCGTGCCGTCAAACAGAAGGATGCAGCCCTGTGCTACGGCTTCAATGGTTAGAATGTTTCTGTCGTTCTCTAATCAATAAAATTTCAAATGATGCGTTCTTTTGCATGCTAGCTAGTACTAAATTGGTACTGTTTTTCGTGTGCAGAAACAGAGGATGAGCAGCCAAATCTTCCGCCTCCGGCTGGGAATGGCGTTGGCACAGCCACAGTGAAGCAGCCTAAGGTGATACTTGATCCCGTGGACAACTTCAGCAACTGGGATCGGTACATTATGGCAATCTTGGAGGTGGCGACTGGAGTTCAGATCGTGTACGCGCTTTTTCGAGAGGTAGTAAATCGCTTGCCGACCATCCTTGCACGGAATAATAATCCTCGTCAAGTGTAAGGGGTCAATGGTCGATCCATGTATCTCTCAATTGTAGCTGTTGCCTGATGCATCTGAGTTAATCGTAGGTAGCAGCTACATATGTATCCCTGTTTATGTATCTTGGATCCCTGAACTTGAATCTGGTACTTATTCGTTGAATGACTGTATTAAGCAATACGCAGAGCGTGATATTGTTCCTTTTCTTCTCTGCCATTCGCTGTTCAGATGGCACCACCTTACATCTTTGCAGTACTCAGCTGTCCACACAAACGATTACTACTTGATTACTATGCGTCGAAGGTGGTGGCCTATGAAGCCAGCTAGAGTTGGAAGGTGTTGACTACTACAAGTCTCTACCACTGATTTCAAGGAAACATTAGTTATGGAAAAGTAACGTAATAATCGACTATGCTGTTGGAAAATAAACATTAAAAGGTGGACCGCTAAGTTAAAAATTGAACTTAAAAATGCCATTGGTTGAAGTAGAAGCGACTGATTTTATTGGGAAATAAATCCACTTTAGGTCTCTCAACTAGCATGCGCCAGCTCAATTGGGCCGAATAGAGGTATTCCCTGTTACATTTATATGAACAAGGAGTGAATGGCAAAAATATAAAAATCATTATCAACTCTAGCTACTGTGTTGCCAGTGCAACGAGGCAAATTACAAACAAAATACATGCTACTATACATGATCATTACTCATAAGCAATTATATCACCAAGCCATGTCCACAACGACTAGGGACTAGGGAGATGTGTGATATCCTTATTATCCGTACATAGTCATAGAATATATAGCTTTTAGTTGAGGGTCCCTTTGAATCACAGGAATTAAAAAACAGAGGAATAGGAAAAACATATGATTCTGACAAGAATGTAAGTGTAAAACAGGATTGCAAAACATAGGAAAAACGTAGAAATGACTGTTTGATTGGACCACAGGAAAAACACAGGAATTTGAGGAGAGATAAAGACTCAAATGATTTTTTCCATGAGGTTCTACCTCTTGCTAAAATTCCTCCAAAACTTGTATGGGAAGAGGCATTCCATAGGAATTTCATAGGATTCTATAAAGTCCATTCCTTTGATTCAAAGGGCTTTGTAGGAAAAATTCCTATAGAAATGAAATCCTCTAAAATTCCTATGAAATTCCTTTGAATCAAAGGGGGCCTCAATCTTATCTGTCCATGACAAACTATTCGAGCTCACCCCCTGTAAGATGAGGACACAAATGATGGGGACCGATGCCAAGTAATGGCACGATTATTTTCGATGAATTTTCTGCACTAAGTAAGAAATGTCAAAGTCAGTATTACACATCAAGAAGTGATAATACCATATGCTAATAATGCATTGCAAATAAAAATGATATCAATGAATAGCTATAACAGAACTGAAAGAACAAATTCATGATACAAATCATCAAGCATACGCCTTTAGCCTTTTGCAGCCCGAAAAGAATCCCTTTGGCTATCAACTATTATCAAGCACACCATATAACAGCATCAAAAGGGATAAAAAATTGGACCAACGAAATGGCTGCAAAGTGGAAAAGGGGATAACAAATTAAAATATGCTTTTTTTTAATCTCCAAAGGCACAGGCGGTCCTAAACGAAGAACAACACCATCTAAATTTCATGATACCCTAAGTATAAAAAGGTATCTAAGTTATAACCTTACAATTTTCACGAACAGCAAAAGTGATTTGGCCTTCCATTCCTGGAAGTACAATGTGTGCAACATTGATCGAGCAACTGGCAATAAGGAAGAGAGAGAAATCAAGGCAAGAAAAATATTTGTTACTACCTTACTGGTAAGGAATATTTTCTGCTGGCAGTCGTGCAGAATTGTAGTGCTGATTTTATGTACCGATGAGATTCTCTTTTTTTCTAAGTTGCTAAATAAACATGTTTTCATCTAGACCAGCATGGTTCGTGCTAGCATATTATAAGGGATATGTTTCTCAAGTTGCAGTTGTTATGTACCATGCAAAATTAATTTCACTCAATCAAACAACCCTAAGGGACACTGATTTGATTAAGGTAATGAACAACCAAAAATGTGCGTGGATTGGAGAAGAGGATGGTCGATTTTAATTACCTTGGGGCTGGAAGAATCTGAGAGCGAACTTGTTGTGCTCCAAGATCGGCTTCTGGTCATCGATGAGCGGCCAGTCCACCATGAGTGTGTCAGTGGCATGCAAGCGCAGTCAAATGAGATAAAGTACATAAACTTCTTTTTTCAGAACCAGATTCGCATTCTTGAATGCAAGAAGGCGCTGCTAGAAGAACAGGAATCGTTCATCGTACAGGTTGTCATGACAAACCATCAGAACATATATCAAGGAAGTTTACCAATTGAAAATTATATTCAGAAGCCTAGCAGGGAAGAAGACATTGTATTCACGGACATTATTCATCGTGATAACAAAATCTGATCAGCTAAAATATTCAAAATTGACAAAAAAAACTATTTTCTTGTCTTCCCTAACCTGATCATTAGTTTTTGGCAAATGAAATTGACAACATAAATATTCCTACTCAAAGGAGCCTTTATATTTCTATGCATGTGTGTTTTATTGTTGTGGAGTGTGGATGAATATAAAGAGCTGTTAAGTTTCTTAGAACTGGCATTTGGAAAAAAAAAACATATCCTAGCTATATGTTTAGTATGACACCAAGAAAATGGAAAACAAAAACAAAGCACTATGGTAATGATCTATGGTAGCAGCTAAGAACCCTGGATATCATGTTATCTGACCTTAATATGCTCTATGGTTTGCCAGGTGATGGTAAAAAGTATATCTTTTAAAACTAATGACAATACAATGCATGTCATTGATATACTCATGTCTCGTGTTAAGTGATAGTATCTTGAACGGATGGGTTAAATAAATTGATAGGCTAATTGGCAACTTGGCATGAAATGAAGTAATGAACTGGAGAGAAATGTAAGCAACATAAAGAAGAGGTAAGTTTATATATAATAGCCACCGGTGCTACAGTACAAAATCATCCGTTGTGGCATGTTATTTTTAGATATCCTAACAATGCCATGATATTCGGCAAGAGGGATAGCTATTTTTGTTCAGAGCTTGGCTTCAGGATTCATCACGACAATTGATTTTTGCTCTACCTAACCCGAATATGCAATCTGTAACCAAGTTATTTTTTGAATGGTAGAGACAAGTTAAATTCTAATTGTGCTCAAAAAAAAAATTGCAGTGCGGCACATCTAAAGAGGGGGAAATGATAGAACTGAAAAGCATTTCAAAATATTCAGGGCATTCGCCATCATCGGGTAAAATCCATCAAACAAAAACAACAACACAATGTTTAGCCCGCACATCTCAAGTCTCAACCATCTAATTGGAAGCAAAACAAACGCAATGTACGATTCAAGGTGACCTCAGGCGTGCAGATCGTTCGGTCTGGGCCTCCATGGAAACCAGCTCCTGTTGCTCTGTTGCTGTTGCCTGTTGGCGCTCTTTCTGGTGCGGCCGGGTCTGCAGGGTGAAGTTGGGCTTCGCGTTGAGCCTGATGCCGAGAATGACGACGGTGAGGAAGGAGGTGAGGTAGCAGGGAAGCTCCCAGTCTACCCACTTGCGGAACTCCCCTGCCGACGACGACGGCCGCTTGAAGAGAGCCAGGGGGTCAACCACCCGACCCATGCCCTTTGTCGTGCCTGCTGCAGATGCGCGCCGCGCCACACAACCGAGCTCGCAATATCCATGCTCCTTCGCCGGCGCAGGCGCGTTCGCAGATGAAGTGAAGAGGGAGGTTCTGTGGGCTAGGGTTTTTAGGGATGGGAATTGGCGAGGTGCGGCGGTGGCCAACGTCGGAGGCGATTCGCGAATCGACGGAGAAGGGGCGAGAGGAGGAGAGAATTTCCCTAGAATGAATGCTAACTTTTTCACTAAACACCCTTGGAAGATCAAATTTTGCAGTTACGTCCTTTGAACCATCTCTACCGTTGATTCATAATCCAACAGATGCGGGTGCGAACCAAGCCTTGGAATAGCACGCGGCCACATGGCGTGTTTCAAAGATATGTAAACTTTGCTCACTACAAAAAAAATCGATTTTTCATGGTGTTTACCTATTTTTTTCTCTGGCGGCTATAAGCAAAAACCGCTAGCGAAAATTTGACGAGGGATGAGGTGTTAAGAACCGCCAGCAAAAAACCATTTTCACTGGCGGCCGGGTTAAGAGGACCGCTTGCAAAAATAGAGGTCTTTTTACAAGTGGTCCTCTTAAGTGATCGCCAGCGAAAGTTTTTCGCTATACTAAAACACCAAGTGCGCACGGACTCTTCTTATCCACTCACTCCATCTTATCCTATTCTCCTCACCCCACCTCCATCTTATCCACTCATGCCCGCGCCTTCCCTGCTCTCGGCTGCCATGGAGAAGAAGACAGCGGACAAGGCAACTGCAGCGACGGCGGACAAGGCGACTGCGGAGACGGCGATGACCGGCCTTCTCCTCTCCTTGGCGGCGTTCGCCACGCGGAAAGCTCGGGGCCGGAACCACCGCCGCCAACGACCGGGGAGGCCGGATCTGCCGCCGCCGACGACGGGGGAGGCTGGATCCGCCGCCGCCACCGCCGACGGGAGTGGTCGGATCCGCCGCCGACGCCGACGGGGGTGGCCGGATCTGCCACCATGAGGCCTTGGCAGCTAGGGCTGGACAAAAAGCTCGTGGCTCGTTAGCTCGCTCGGCTTGTGACTAGCTTGGCTTGACTCGACTCGGCTCGTTACATTTTCTTAATGAGCCGAGCTGGCATCTCAGCTCGTTACACATAACGAGCCAGCTCGAGCTAGCTCATGAGCTCAAACGAGCTGAGGGCAAGTAACAGGCCAGTGGCCCAACCAGCCGGTGCAGTCCATTTTCCACCAAGCCGTCTCAAAATATTAACCCTAGATGACACCCAGTCCTCCTCTCACCCTCCTAGCCACACAAGCGGCGGCAGCGGAGACGAATCTCGTGCGCCCATCCCCTTTTTTTCCTTCCTTGCTCTCTACCGCCGTAGCAAACCGGCAGCAAATCCACTCTGCATTTTGTGGTATCTATTCTATGGTGCGTCGTGGCTGCACGACTATGCTGGCACTCGTGAAATCCGTTTGGAGAATGCGCCATGGCATCATTCGCGGAGTCCGCGACGGACAGGAAGGCAAAGCCCAGGCATCAGAGCATCAAAGCAGCACCTGGATGGATGGTTCACAAGTAAAAATCGTCTTCCTAATCACCGAGAGATTGGTTCTTAGTGAGTTAGTGTTCTTCATGTGTTTGCTTTGTTTTGTGGCTGCTCTAAATTCCGCCAGCGAAAACCTAAAATGGCCGCGTCACGAAAAATGGTTTACGTAGTAGTGGCTTCGAGGTTTAGCCATGTGGCCCAATGAGATGGTAGTGTTTGCACCCTGAAATCGGTATTCTAGATGTTGGATTTTGAATCGCGTCCCTAAACCGCAATACCAAATATTACACGTTTCTCAAATTACAATACCGGCGTACCAATGTACATGAGGTCCTAGGCACTACTGTCCGGTTTTAGCTAGCATGATGGTTGAGTCAACGTGAAACCCACCTGAGCCCCACGAGTAAGCTCCCTCCCCCTCCCCTCTCTCCCTCCCAATGTTCCTCGTCCTCATTCCCCTCTACCTCTCTTCCCAGCCTCCAAGGCAGTGGGCTGGCAGTCAATAGGGAGAGGGGTAGCTGAGCTCCATCATCTCATCGCGAGCCACAATAGAGCACCCAGTCGTTGGTGACAAAGAAGACAGGGTTCCCAGCGAGACAAGGCGGCACGACAGGAAGAACCGGTCAAAGAGTGGGACGAGCATGGCGAAGTACGCGAGAAGGAGCACCCTGTTGGGGTCAGTCGGACTCGGCCCCAGGACCACGACCATGGCCACACCGGATGCCCTGAGGTGCAACAACACATGATTTAATTTGCAGCGACGACATTGATGGGCAGGCTGAACCCAAACGGAGACTGACGCATGTCTGCTAGTCATGGAACCCAGGCATGGACGGGAGCCCCATGGAGAACACCGCCCGTAGATCATAGATCGGGCGGGAACGTGAATCCCATCTTGGTCTCGGTGCACAGTTGCTCTGTGTCAGACAGCCCCGGGAGCACAGCCATGCGACAGCACTACGCTCGCCAGCGCGTGGAACGAGTGGAGCCCATGGTGCGGTGAGGCCGACATCGACAAGGGCCTCGCCACGACATGCATGGACAACCGCCGAAGCTCTGCCAGGGACAAACCGGCCATTTGACAGTCCGCGTCCACCATTGCCACTGTCTCCATATGTCGATCGTCCCTAGAAAGTGGACTAGTAAGCTTCGACAATGGCTATGGTGGCGAGGGGGCGTGGTGAGTGGAGAAGAAAGGCATCGCCCTTGAGACTAGGAAGAGAGGGAGAAGGGGAAAGAGGAAGAGGAACGCTGGGAAGGGAGAGATGGGAGGAGAAGGAAGCTGACATGTGTGGGGCTCACGAAAGTCCCACGCTAACTCAGGCGCCACGTCAACCAAAACTGAGGACTATACTTTCTAGGACCTTGGGTACACCAGTATTATGAGTTGAGGGACGTTAAAGACGAGGAATGTAAAGTGAACTTATTCGGATGCAATTTAATTTTTTTTTGTAAGGGTTGGTTCATTCATATTCCAAACATCCCTTTTTGAGCTCAACAAGATTAATCCTTTCGGCCTGTATATTCCACCGGTTTTGGGAAAAAGCCAGCCATTCATAGCGGGGCCGCCGATGCTTATGCCTATGATCCAGGTCAGCGCAAAGGTTTTGGTGGCATAGGTTGAAACTAAAAGGAATAAGTCTATTATGCTTCCTTCAACTCTTGCACCTAGTTGAATGACATCCCTCAACTGCAAAACCGGGTATAGATAGCCAAAAGGTCCACCGGCACGGCCCGGCCCAGGCACGGCAAGGCACGGCCCACCAGCCATCGGGCCAGCATGGCCTGATTGGCACTTCGTGCTGGGCTGTGCCGGCCCATCGGCTGCACCTCTGGCCCAGGCACGGCTAGGGATGGCAACGGGGCTACCCCCGTCGGGTTTAGCCACCCCGTCCCCACCCCCGATGTGAGAAAAATCTCCCGTCACCATTCCCATTCCCGCACACGGGGGAGGTTTTTACCCCGTCCCCGTCCCCATGCGGGTACGGCGCACCCGCCAGGTCCCCACACCCGACAATCGAAAGAAATTCATCCAGCAGACCAACAGTGCAGCGGTAAACCATGAGGCACTAATCCACAAGCAATTCACCAAATCACCATAATCTAGCAGCAACAATAAATTGATAATGGTTGCATCATTGAACAATCTGATAATTCATCATTAGTCATTACTCATTACATAACGTAAGGTAGCAACTAGCTTGTTCATCACAGATGCGTTAGCGGCGGCCGCGTGGAATGGGCGACGGAGGCGATGCTGCTGTGTGCGCGTGGTGGCGACGGCAACTACGGCGTGGAGTGGGCTGTGGCGAGAAGATGGGAAGAAGGCGGCGAGATGCGCCGCCGCTCACCGAGCTCGGCGCGGCGGCTCCCTGGCGGCATCGACTCCCCCCCCGCCTCCCCGCCGCCGATTGGATCTAAGAGTGAGATAAGGGAGCAGAGGAGTGGGAGAGAGACACGGTGAGATGAGAAGACCTAGGGTTTTCTTGGGTTTATATACCAACACCTCCGAATTGGGCAGGGCTTTTACTTTCATGTGGGCTAAGGCCTACATATCTGCCTACGTTGGGGTCCCATAGGGATACAGGGCCGGGGAGCTAGCGCCCGCTCCCATACCCGGCCCACCCGACGGGTGAGGAAAAAGGCCGATAACAGCCCCACAGAGAGTATTTCTCTCCCAACTAGAGACCCTAATAGAGTTTTTCCCCACCGGGATCAGGTTACGGGGCTCCATTGCCATCCCTAGGCACGCCCCACCAGTAGTCGGGCCGTGCCGGGCTAGCCCGAAGGCATGGGTGGCCCATCGTGCCTTTTTTTAAATAAGTCTATTTTCCCTCCCTCCTCTTTGGGAGGATATATATATCTACTTCTACTTCTACTATTTTCTATTTAAAAAGTTTAAAAAATTTCCGTCGTCCGTATATACATAAAAAAAAGCGAAAAGAAAAGATACGGCAAAAAAAAAAGTCCGATTGTGCAACGCTAAAAAGGAAAGTTCCGTCCATAATAAAAAGCCCGTAAAAAGGGCGAAAAAAAAAACAAAAAGGCGCGGCCAAAAGAAACGTGAAAAGGGTGAAAATAACAAAGAAAAGAAAAAAAAAGATTTTCGATTCTAAACGTCGCCAGTAAAAAAAGCGGAAAAAGAAAAAAAACCGCCATCCCTTATAAAATGGCGAAAAAAAAGGTAAAAAAAAAAAAGCAAAACGCCGTAAGAAAGATTTGACCGCATATATATCTAATCGATCGAAAGATTCAAAGATTTGACCGCATATATATCTAATCGATCCCTCAATAATTTTAGAGCTCAAGAAAGATTCGACCGCATTTGACGGAGAGGATCGACTCTGTTATCATGCGGGCATGGTACTATGCGAGCTCGACCGAATTACCGGATTTGATGGGAGGATCAGCTCCGTCATGGTACGGAACGAGTTTGTTCGAGCTGGGTCTACAGCTTCACTTGTGGGCTGAGCCGGTAGACCGGGCACGGGTCTGTTCGAGTTGGACCTACAGTTCCACGTGTATGCTGAGCCGAAGAGAGATAGACTGAGCAGATAGAGGTAGCAGACTGGCTAAGACTAGAACTGAAAAGGGAGGAATGAATGTGAATGAACGTTCGCTTCAAAACCAAGCAAGCATTAAAATATATATATAGCTAAATAAGTCTATTTTACATCTCTATTCTTTCGACTTTGGCATAAAATAGGTCTATTTTTACTCCTTATTGTTTGTGTGTCGGGCCTGACCTGCGGCCTATCGTGCCATGCCGGGCCGGCCCATCGTGCCAGTGGAGGGGCCCAGGCACGGCCCGGTGGTCAGGCTAGGCCGGCACGAGCCCAACCCACATCGGGCCGTGCCGTGCTTGGGCCGGGCCAAAATGCCGTGCTGTGGGACGGGCCGTCGGGCCACGGGCCTTTTGGCCATCTATAAAACCGAGTATAACACATCCTTATTTGTAAAAACCGGTATAAATCGCCTCCTTAATTGATTTGAAAGGTGGTTTTATCCAATGTGGCAGCTTTGACCTTATTGACTAGCTGACTGAGCTTGTGGACCCCACCCATCAGGGACCGCTTCATCTTCTTCCTCGCCTCTCCCGTCACTCGTTCCTCTTCCTCCTCCATCACCTCTCACAGCAGAACGCGGGGCAGAGCTCGTCAGCCGACCACGACGCGCGCGTGGGAAGGAGCTTGCCGGCCGTGTCGTGCGCGGGCTGCGGGGGAAGTGTTTCCGGCCGGGAGGAGCTCGTCAGAAGCGGCGCACACGGGTGGAGGGGTCGCCGGCGCGGTGCGCGCGCAGGAAGGAACTCGCCAGAAGCGGCGCGCGCGTGGGGAGCGGTCGCCGGCCAGTCGCGCGCTCAGGAGGAGCTCGCCGGCCGCGGCGCGCCCGCGGGGAGGAGCTCGCTGGCCTCGACGCCAGCCGATCGCGCGCGCGGGAGGGCTCACCGGCTGGTCGCACACGCGGGGAGGGCTCGCCGGCCGGTCGCACACGTGGGTAGGGCTTGCCAGCCGGTCGCACACGCGGGAGGGGTCGCCGGCCGCGGTGCACCCACTAGGAGGGCAAGCTGGCCAGTCACGCACGCGGGGAGGAGCTCGCTGGTCTCGATGCCGGCCGGTTGCACGCGCGGGAGGGCTCGCCGGCCGCGCCGCGCACGCGGGAAGGAGCTCGCTGACCTTCGACGCCGGCAGGTCGCGCGCGCTGGAGGTCTCGCTAGCCGGTCGCGAGGGCGGGGAGGGCTCGCCGGCCACGGCGCGCGTGGGAGGAGCGGTCGCTGGCCGGCCGCGACGCGTGCGCGGGGAGGAGCTCGGTTTGTCCTCCACCACCTCGCGAGAACTCCGCGGTGCCACCGCCGTGTCCGCGAACTCTCAGTATTCCTTCCTCACCTTCCGCACCGAGGCCTAGTCGCCACCACGCATCGCCTCTTCGCGCGTGTCAGCTCGCCGGTACGACGCCGCATCTGGCGCTGCGTGAACGGCACGCGTGTAGGGCGGAGAGATGCGCGAACTCAGCCGCCAATGCCGGATTGCTGAGAGGTGGTCGGCCCTACATCCTTTTTTCCATGCTCCCTGACATTTGGGACCACTGTATATGGTTTTCCACATCTCATTGACATGTGGGCCCTACATGCAAAAACCACTTTTGAAACCACCAAGGAGTCTATATTTACCGGTTTTGGAAGACAGAGGATGCGCTATACTCGATCTCGTAAATGAGGGATGTGATTCAATCAATAACACGATACGAGGGAGGCAAAATAGTCTTATTCCAAACTAAAAACATGGGTCTTAACATAAAACAAATTAGTTACAAACCTTAAATCCATCTAGAATCAGTATTTATATGATTTTTGATAGATATAATATCTTAAATTTTCTTCCTATATTTCTGGATGAAAAGTTATTGACCATGGTATCAATACCAATATCATCCAACAATTTCTTCTTCATTGCCCCATTTTTATTCTCTCAATTTATTCACTTGTCCTTTTTTTTTTTTGCTTTTCTCTCAACAAAAATGATGTCAAGGATATGCAAAAAATTGAAAAAGAATATTTAACATCTGAACTCATATTTTTACCTATTATAAAAATTGAAGATGATTCCGTACTCACCATAATTGTATAAAATTTTCGTCCGTCCTAGTTATCATGCGTTGTTGAGATACTTTTATTTGACTGTTTGACTAGCAACTGAACCAGTCAAACCGCTCAACCTGTGAATTGAATTTGTTGTATAACTATAATAATGGATTTTTTTACTGTACCCTCGGGTAAATATGGATCATCCATCCGTTGCATCCAACGGATCATATCCGCCACTACTACACTGAGTATTATGGATAGTATTATTTCCCCAAGGGTAGATTTAGAAAATTTTGCATGGTAAAGAAGTAATTTCGCATGTGTTAATTACCGGTTAAGTTTTTTTTTCTAATCTACTCTATTTTTTACGCCATCTCTTGGTTTTCTCAGACTGTAGGTGGGCCTGTCCTAGTGATGAACGTGCAAGTGTTCATGCGGGTTTTTTGTTTTTTTCTGTTGATTTTGTTGCTTCTAATCCGGAGAGAAGGACGGTTCGCCGATCCCTAATTGCATGAATGCAAACATGGTTGGAATGCATCGCTGCTCTTTCTTCAAATTAGTATATGCATATACACATGTGCCGTCTAAATTGATGGAGGATTCCTAAAAATAAATTGATCGAGCATTACTCCTGTTCAAGACACCAGTGAGAAGGTTAAGACGCCACACCGGTGAGAAGTTATATGAACCGGTGATGAAGCAGCCGGCGGCGCGGTGACCTTGCCATGATCCGTCGATTAGGATAATTGCAACGCCAAGATTACGAGCAATACCCTTCTATAGTTGAAATTAGAGTTGAAAGTCAAAAATACCCTAATAAGCATTTTTAAAAGCCCTAAAATACCCAAACAAATGAAGGGTCGGATTTAGTTTCTACTACACTACTACACCCAGTAGTAAAATGCACTGTAAAAGGCCCCATAATAATTGAATTTGGTGTATAACTTGTAATTTTTTTCTAGGAAAAAAAATCCAAGCAAATTCTTAGAGTGAGTTTCACCATAACTAAACAATATAATAATAATAAGATTAAAATAGCTTTCACCAATTGCAACGCACGGATATTTTTTCTAGCATAAATATAAAGTACAAACATAACTAGAAAAGCACCAGATTTATTCAAACAAATCTAAATCTCACTGATTTGTTGTCGCGGGTGTGCAAGGCAACACGCACGACGGCTGCTTCGTCCAAGCTGAGAACCTCCCACAAGGAATATAAATAAACTTGATTAAGCCAAATGTGTATGTCACTCACAACATATGTCAATGGTCATTTGGCAACGAGCTGTTGCTGCTGCTGGTTACCTCCTAGATATTTCACAGGCCGATGAGCAGATCAGCGAGTAGTCAACGTGTCTTGCAGTTGCGGAGCCGCGGCGGCTGTTCTGACGAAGCGGCCTGCCGGCCGGGGAACAGTGGTCGGTGCTAGCGACGACGGTTGATTATAGACGCAAATCGCTAGTCGCCTACTCGTCTCGGCGGAGGAAGGGTTGCGTCGTCGTCAATGTGCTCTCTGCTCTCCTTTCTGTCTGAGAACCATAGAAAGAGGCGCTTAAGTCTTAACTCCGTGTCGCCTACTACTCGGACTCTCCGGTATATGATTCGTGTTTTTTTTTTTTTTTTTTTTTTTTTTTTGAAGTTGGTTGCCTCTTCCGCTTCGCGGCAACGCAAGAGAACAGCCGCACTCTCCTACTCGGGGTCGGAGTTGAGAACACAGACGGAATCGGATGCCATATCCTCTATAAAATTAATCACGGAACACACCGAACACCACCAAAGAACAGATCAGGAACGGCCAGAGCAGAGAGAGATGGAAAAGCAGGACGACGCAACGCAGCTCCTACCAGACGACCTGCTCGCCGAAATCCTCGGCCGCCTCACGCCGCGTTGGCTCGCCGCGTCCCGTTGTGTCTGCAAGGCATGGCAAGCCATCATCGACAGCCGTCGCCTTCTCCACGAGGATCTCCTCCCGCTCTCGCTCGGCGGCATCTACTTCAACTTTCATGATGAACGGCATTCGGTGTTCTTCTCCCGCCCCTCGACGCGCCCCATCATCTCTGGCATGTTCACCGACTACACGCCCAATGCGAACCGCGTGGAGGATCACTGCAACGGCCTTCTTCTACTCTGGGGTGGCGTAGCTAACCCCGCTACCCGACAATGGGCGCCTTTCCCTGAGCCCCCACCTCCATGCACCGAGATTAAGGGCGTCTGCCAGCTTAGTAACTATCTCATGTATGACCCTACCATATCATCGCACTACGAAATTTTCCAAATCCCATGTGCACTTGATAGATATCACGACGAGCTTGATCCTATGGATGACACCTCGCAATGGCCACCGTCACCAAGCGTGTTGAATGTGTTTTCGTCAAGGACCAGAGAATGGGAAAAGAGATCGTATGTACGGGAGGGTGAGGCTGCCGGTACAGTTGCCGACATGGCATTGTCTTTTCCATACGATCATTTCAATGGAGTCTATTGGCAGGGAGCACTTTATGTACATTGTGAAGCAGATTTTGTCATGAGGTAAGTGGCTATCCACTCTTAGCATTATAATTGCTTTCTTTCTCCATTTAAAGATTGCTTGGTGATCTGATGGTGTCCACAGCGTCGCTTACTTTTGCAGAATATCCTTATCTGACAAGACATATCAGGTCATTATGCTGCCTATAACTACGGAAGTATCTGAATATAAATCACATTTTTTCGGGAGATCGAAGAATGGGGTGCACTATGCATTAATGGATAGGGACCAACGACTACGAATTTGGTTTCTCAACGAGTCATGTGGTCAGAAAATGTGGGAATTGAAGCATGACAAGAACATTAGCTTTCTACTGAAAAGGCATGACAAATATGGACAAAATGATGGACCCTGGACACTGCACTATTTTGACTATTGTGAAAATTATGACCAGAATGACATTGATGCCCATTATAAAGGTTACATAAATGAAGATTATAACGAAGAGTGCAAGCATTTTGAAGCTGCCTCCTATGAAGATCGTAATGGAAATAGCATCAGAAACGTGATAGTACCAATAAATAAATTTGAGTGGGACTCTGACAATGATAGCATTCTTGACATTGAAAATATGAATGACGAACATCGCGATACATTTTTTTCAATCCTTGGATTTCATCCCTACAAAGAGGTTATATTTCTGAACCGACAAATGGAGAGAGGATTGGCTTATCATTTCAATAGCTCAAAGATTCAATACTTGGGAAAAACGTTCCCAGAATGTTATCATTCGGAAGTTCATGAGATGTATGCGTCTTTTGTGTACACTCCCTGCTGGATAGGGGAGCTTTCTGAAAGCACATAATTTATGATGTCATCTTACAGCTCTCCAAAGAACCGAATAAATTGATGTTACAGCTTGGATGCATATCCTCTTCTTCTGTTACAACAAAGAGACACTGTTACAGCAGTGTCTTGACTCAACTGCAGTAGCTTGCTGTGGTTTACTGTACAAACAATAACCTTGCGTGTACGGTAGGTTAGACAGGGTACTATATCACATTTTACTATAGAAACCGATCCTGGCGGCGCACGACAATGTTTGTTTGGATTTAATAGGTGCAAGGTAACGCATGCATAGGAACGATAATAATTGGTTACTCATGTACTCCCTTCGTTTCTAAATATTTGACACCGTTGACTTTTTAGCACATGTTTGACCGTTCGCTTTATTAAAAAACGTTTGTGAAATATGTAAAATTATATGTATACATATAAGTATATTTAACAATGAATCAAACGATAGAAAAAGAATTAATAATAATAACTTAAAATTTTTAAATAAGACGAACGGTCAAACATATTTAAAAAAATCAACGGCGTCAAATATTTAGAAACGGAGGGAGTATATATTACTAGATGAATACCGTCACGTTGCTGCGGAAAATTAAGTTGCATAATATGTACGAATAAGATGCAATTTGAATAACAAAACTAAAACAATTTAATACAATTTTAAGTCTAAAAATAATTGAGATTGCATGTTTTTAAGAGAGAAGAAAGAGGAGACAATTTGGACCATAGATTTATCATCTAAAGGCTAGAAATAATTGAGGTGATGTGACTTAATAAGAGAAGAGAGAAATATATAACATTAACTACATTTAGTGGGGATGAACTATATGTATATAGGATTAGGAGCTTGAAATCACATAAGTGAAAAATGAATATCAAAAGAACCGATTTCTTCCATAAATAGAAACAATACATTTTTAAATCTACAACATAATCTTACAGTTACAACATAAATAGAAGCTGTTATATCATCCGACCACAAAAGAAGAAACAAATATAGCTTGTTCAGTCATACAAAAGAAGAAATAAATGTATCGGCATTAATCCTTGTAGCTTGTCAGCAGCATCACATGGATCAAGGTATCTTCTCCTCAACAAAATGTAGGAAAAAAATTAGTGATATCATTTAGGGCTGAACAATCGAGTATATGAAATAACAAATAGTAGGACACACCAGAATTCAAACTGGCTAAATGTTGGGCAAACAATTTCTTTCTGCACAGTGTATAAATATCCAAAGTTTAGTAGCTGCCTAGCTGGTTATATGAAATATGTGAAATAAGCTACTGAACAGTAAAGACAGATTTTCCTTTCCCCTAATTGTCATTTCATATAATGCACTATGAAAAATAAAACAAAAAACAAATGACGATGTAGTGAGCATAGTTATTAGAACCGGACCGGACCGGCGGTCTGACCGTGTCATGGTTATGGATACCACATACCTAATAGTAGTTGATTAAGCTCGGTAGACCTACCACATACCATGTCTTATATGGAATCATATCTCGTGTATAGAAGGGGTTCCGGATGAGTAATGATAAGTAGAGTTCTATGCCCTGGCGGCCTCCTGGCTCACGCACTCTCTTTGACCTCCATTCTATGCCCCGACGCTGACGCCTGCGGCCACGGCATCGTCTTCTTCATCGCCAGCCAGTACATCGGCCTCTTCAACGACATCAGCAACGGCGACGCCACGAACCACCTCGTCGGCGTTGAGCTCGACATCGACTAGAACAACAAGTTCCGCGACATCGATGGCAACCATGTCGGCGTCGACATCACCAGCGCCGTCTACTACGACGACAGCGGCAACTCCGGTGACCATGGCTTCCATAACCTGACGCTGGCGAGCCACGGCAAGGCTATGCAAGTGTGGGTCGATTACAACGGCACGGCCAAGCAGATCACTGTCGCCATGGCTCCCCTCAAGATGGCCAAGCCTTCCATGCCATTGCTGTCTTCTACCTACGACCTCTCCCGGGAGGGAGAAGCGGGACATGCCGTCGATACGGCGTCGTCATCCTCGATCTCCCCTTCCTCTGCCGCCTCTCCCGGACCGCCTCGACGGCAACCATCGGTGACGCCACCGCCGCCGCATCGGCCCTCGGCCCTCGGCGTGTTGCTGTTCATGACGCAGTGGGGGAGTGTTGGTATTTCTTAACGACATTATTAGAAATATAATTCCCAGCAAGGGTGCAGAAATACTCCTGGTATATTATGGTTACAAAGTTAATCCACAAGCGCACGGATATACCATTGTAGCATTTCACCCGAGAGTATTCCAAGGGTATCGTATTTATTTAATCCCGTGGGAAGATCATAGTAGAGAGAACCGGACTAATAATTTATATGTTACTTGTAATAATCATAGTCTAAGCAGGGATTAAGATAAATCAAAGGGTAGAGTGACACACAAGCAGGGAGCTCCTCATTCTCATACTAAAATATCTAAGCTAAGTGGAAAGAAAATAGAAAGAGAATCTATTCCTATACTTCTAGTATACATAATATACATACATTCTAGTTATCTGATTAACTAGCTAATACCCTCTATCCGATGCCCTCTGGTACTTCGAGAAGCCACCCCTGACTGCCGAGTTCCTTACGACAGGCCGTCATGACCATACAACCGAGGCTAAATACGGAGGAGTACCCTACTCAGGAAATTCACTTAGGGCTATATACACGCGCGGAGGAATACCCATACTGAGCTATCACCATCAGTGGCCCACCTCTCATCCGTAGCATATAACCCTAAATAACGATATCCCGTAATCTAGACACCACGCCTAAACCTCTAATATCATCGTCATGACATATAGTAATTGCATAAGCAAACATTATACCCGTACCGATGCATCTACTAGATAAGCTAGCAGTATAATCAATATAACATGAACATAATGTAAAGTTGGCATTCATATACTCGGAAAGTATTTCAATACCATAAATGTATAAAGAAGAGTATTCTAATAAAAGTACAAAGCTTACAAAAAAAGGAGAGGAGAGCTACTAGAGCCATACCCGAACTCTTCCGAAGGCTTCCGGACTCCGATTTCTACTCTATTCCTACTCCACTAGCTTAAGAACACTAAACTAAACTTGAGAGGATATAAGAGAGCTTTGCTTGAGGTGTGTGTTGAAATGGAGAGAGTGAGGGGTTTATGTAGCCTCCCAATGACGGTTGTGACGGTTGGAATGGTCGGAAATACCCTCCAACTGTCATTGGGAGCTAATCCACACCGTCCAGCCGCAACCCTGCATCCAACGGCGCTAGGATGGGTTCGGCCGTATCCCCTGGTTCAGCCAAACCATGGGTTGGGCCATCCCGACCCATCTTCGGCTGGCGGCCTCCTGGACTTCTCTTCTCCGCAGACTTGTAAATTTTGGCCCAATTGGTTGTGTCATTTCTGAGTTCTTGGCCCATTCATATATAAGTCTAATTCTCGACATCGTCCAATTGATTTATCGTCTGGTTTGATATATGTCGATTCTCCTCCACTTTATGGTCATTCACTGCAAAAGGTTAGTAAACCTAATACTAGTAGAATATTATTATTCTAACATAAATATGCATTGCAAGCATAACTAATTCTCCTCTATTTTGGTAATATTGACGGTCGAAACTGATCGCTAACGACCGTCAACAGGGAGAACGCGCACGGGCGGGCAACGCCGGCGTTGGCGCCGGCGTGGGGCCGTGACGCGATCCTGGGCCCGCCGTCCGCCGCCGTCGACCCGCTCCCCACCCCGACAAAGCTCTGCCTCCAGTACCTCACCATGGACATCTCGCCGCCGCCTTGCTCCCCTGCTCCCGCGTCGTCTCCGCCGCCACCGCCGCCACGTTGCCGACCGCCGGACCTCGTCTCCCACCTCGCACCGTCGGTCTCCTCCCCACCCGTCGGCCGGCGGCGCCGACCTGCCTAGAGCCCTAGAGAGAAGAATGAGAGAGAGAAAGAGAAGGGAGAGAAGAGGGGAAAGAAAGAGAGGCTGACTGGACAGGCTGACATGTGGGGCCCACGTGGGTCCCACGCTGACTCAGCAGACACGACAGATAAAACCGGGATCAAAACCACCGAGGGATCTATTGTGACCGATTTTATATAGTTAAGGGACCCCGTATATTTGCTTTTGTGGTTCGAGGATGTTTTGTATCCCGATGACAAGTTGAGGGACCTTCGGTGTACTTTTTCCTTTCGTGGACTGCCGCCATGGGCTTGGCAGTGCCTGTTTGTGCAACACTTTACGGAACTGCCTATTCATTTGTCAGGTGATTTCTAAAAAAAAAAATCATCTACAGTTTTTCTACCGTTCGATTTACATCCAACGGACTAAAAAAAATAACAAATACATATTTACTTACGATATTTTTATCAAAATTACAGTGCACTTACATGTCATATCAATTGAATTTACAAATGTAATTTTAGTTATATATGGCTGTAATTTTATATTTTAATTAAAATAACAAATACATATTTACTTACAAAATATTTTTACTAAAATTACAGTGCACTTATATGTCATATCAACTGAATTTAATAATATAATTTTAGTATATAGTACTATAATTTCGTGCACTAATCTTGGTGCATGCCTCTACGGCCAAAAAAACATCAAATATCAGAGAAAAAAAATCACGCTTAGCAAAATCGACACCTTACACCTAACCAAACCGAGCTGCACAACACGCTTGGATGACATCCTGTCACATACGACTCGCCACGTGCACCGACCTGTCTGCATTTCCGCTCACACGCGTCGTCTCACTCGACAGCGACTTCTGTATCAGTGTCACTAGTCCGCTGCATAGGGTGGCGCTGTTGTTCCACAGCGCCATGCCCCCGGCCCCCGCTGCCTTGCCAAGTTCTGACTGCCACGTGCCCTCGCTGCAACGGGGTGGCGGACGCAGTTTAAAATATATAGGTGATATGAAGGGGAGCGATCCTATGCACACAGGCCCTTGCGTGTACACATCATGTACATCAATTAAAAATTATTACAAAAAATTCTAGGAAAATTCATACATGTACTTTCAATAGTATTACATCTACGTGCAAAGTCGCATCTTCAAATTCATTCTACATAGAGAATAACAAAAAAGATAAAATTCTGACAAAATTGCAACCTTAAAACTGTCAGATTTTTTGTTTTTTTGTTACGGCTAAAATATAATGAATTTGACGTTAAGATTTTAACCCTAGGTGTAATACAATTGAAAGTATGTGTATGATTTTTTCTAGATTTTTTGATGACATTTTTTAGTTGGTGTGCACGTGTGTACACGTGAGGGCCTGTGTATATATGATATGTTGCCGATATGAAGAACGAAGATATTCGCTCAACTAGAGCAATCAAAATACAACCTACGTTGTATTTATAATTTAATCGTATAACTACCTTGATTATAGTTTGTGTTATGCGTGCGTTTTAAAGAGACGTACTAATTTGTTAGGTCATCCACACCTTGATTTATCTAATTTTGTTGACCCATGACTACTATAATGGGTAAGAGATCTTGGAGGTGGGACGACACGGGTCGTAACGGGGTCGGTTGACCCACCCTGCCTCCGGTACCGTAAATCAATATTGTATATAAATATGCTTTACGTCGTAAATATAGTAAACTATTGATACGAAAAATACAATAAGCATATATAAAATATTACATACCCGCCGAATATATGTACGAAATTATAGTAGATTAATTCAAATAAACTAATATACTAACTATCTTAATCAGTTGTGCTAGCAGGCTCGGATTGTGCTCCAGATATATCTGATCAGCGTGCATATTATTGGATGCGAATAAGATTGATTGAGCGAGAGAGAATTGCACACAAGAATGTAGGGAATGAATGAGCGGATTCTTTATTGATCAATGCGGTACAATATGTAGATGGGGAAGGGGTGGCAACAGGAGACGCGATGGTTTGGGAACCATCGCGTCCGTTGCTAGAATCGCCGTGAGGCGAGAAGAGGTGTGGGGCACGACCAACCGTCGTGTCCCAGAATTAATTGCTACTCTATCCATATAGATGGATGAGATCACCCAAATATTTCATAACACTCCCCCTTGATCGAATCCAGCTTTGATCATTGCACTTTCACTGTTCTAGATATCTGTAAAGATAATCTTAAAAATAATTATAGTTAAATACATCACGTAAAACACCTCGAAAACCCAGTGGGAAAAATAAGGAGAGAACCGTGATATATATTATTGACTATTTTAGATCTATAAGTAAAGCTCATAGTATGATCTAAAATAGTATAATGTCTACAATTATCATTTAGTAAAAAACCCAGTGGGGAAAAGCCAAATGATAAGACATATAACTTATGTTGATATTAACTCGTTAAAATCTTTGGATGGGAAAACCTAAAGGGTAGAACTCATACAAAGGGAAAAGAGTATAATATGACGAAAATAGGTTATTTTCCAGAGGAAGATACTCCCCCTGAATCCTGCTAATTTTTAAGGCCTCTCATACCGATTCCTTCGACACATTTAAAAAATGTGGAGTATGGTAGAGATTTTGTGAATAAATCAGCAAGATTATCACATGACTTAGTTTGCAAGATGTTTATCTCTCCATGTTGCTGAAGCTCATGAGGATAAAATAATTTAGGAGCAATATGCTTAGTGATGTTGCTCTTAATATAACCAGTTTCCATCTGAAGAATACAAGCGACATTATCTTTATAGATAATGGTAGGTGATTCCAATGAACCAATACCACAAGATGTTAATATGTGGTTAACCATTCTGCGAAGCCATACACATTCACGTGATGCCTCATATAATGCAATTATTTCAGAATGATTTGTGGAAGTAGCTACCAGAGTCTGTTTAGAAGACTTCCATGAAATAGCAGTTCCACCTTGTAAAAATACGAATCCTGTTTGTGATCTGGCGTTGTGGGGATCAGATAGATAGCCAGCATCAGTATACCCAATTAAAGTCGAATCCTGGTTCTTTTTAAAGAAAAGTCCAATATCTCTTGTACCATTAAGATATCGAAAGACATTCTTAACTCCAGTCCAATGGAGTTTGCTAGGAGCAGCGCTGTATCTTGCTAATAGATTTACCGAGAAAGCAATATCCGGCCTCGTACTATTTGCACGGTACATAAGTGCGCCAATAGCACTAAGATATGGAAAGTCAGGTCCAAGCACATCCTCACCATCTTCCTTTGGTCGAAATGGATCTTTCTCCACGTCTAGAGATCGAACCACCATAGGGGTTTTGGAAGGATATGACTTGTCCATATTAAATTTCTCCAAAATTTTCTGAGTATATGCACTTTGGTGCACAAGGATTCCAGAAGGTAAATGCTCAAGTTGTAGACCTAAGCAAAATTTGGTTTGACCCAAATCCTTCATCTCAAATTCCGTCTTTAAATGATGATGTGCTTCATTAATATCTTGTGTATTGCCAATGATGTTGAGATCATCGACATATACCGAGATAATATAAAATCCTGTGGGGGACTTTTTGATAAAGACGCACGGGCAATCATCATTTTTAGTGTATCCCTTTAGTGAAAGGAATTCACTTAATCGGTTGTACCACATCCTGCCCGATTGTTTTAAGCCATAAAGTGACTTCTGCAACTTAACACAATACATGTTACGATTTACCTTCTGATTCGGGATGTCGATTCCGTCAGGAACCTTCATGTAAATATCAGAATCAAGTGACCCATAAAGATATGCTGTCACTACGTCCATCAACTGTATAAATAGAAGATTTTGTACTGCCAATGATATTAAATATCGGAAAGTTATACCACTCATAACTGGAGAGTAAGTTTCGTTGAAATCAACGCCAGGTTTTTGCGTAAAACCTTGTGCTACAAGCCTTGCTTTATATCTCACCACCTCGTTGTTTTCGTTCCGTTTCCGGACGAAAACCCATTTGTATCCCATGGGAAAGATACCACGAGGAGTAGGCATTACAGCCGAGAATACATCTCTTTTGTAAAGCGAGGCTAACTCTGCGTCAAGTGCATCCTTCCATTTGTTCCAGTCAGAGCGCTTTTGGCACTCTTTTATAGACCTAGGTTCTGGATCAACTTGGAGGCAATCAGCAATTTGTTCAGAAAAATTAGTGTCGACAATTGTAGCTCTTCTATCAAAAGATTCTCCAGTTTCAGAGTAGTTGATGGCAATTTCATCAACCCGTATAGACTCATCGTGATTTCCCAAAACAATGTGTCTATGGTCTTCTGAATTCCTAGTCTCAACATTGTGCACCACCGAGCTAGGTTGCAGACTATCACGATCTGCTTGATATATAGTATCAATTTGGTGTGTGCCAACTAAAGGTTGGTTTGCATTTACCGTCTTTCTTTGCTTATTAGCAATTGTTTCTCGCTGAGTGGCCATACTTCTTCCTCTCTTTTTAGTGAGCGGAAGTTGAGTGCTTTTATTTAGTACCTCCACTCTTTCTGGCACATTCTGAGCGGGAATGAAAGATTTAGTCACACCTTTATAATTGGTAAATGCATCTGGCAGGTTATTTGCAAGTCTTTGCAAATGTATAATTTTCTGAACTTGAAGTTCAGTTTCAGTAGTACGTGGGTCTGAGGCGGGAATACCTTGGGCATCCCAATCAATTTCCTGGCATTCTTTCTGGTACTTGAAGTCTCCCCCTAATGCTGGGAAATGTTCCTCATCAAAAATAGAGTCAGCGAACTAGGCAGTAAATAGATCACCTGTTAAGGGTTCTAAATACTTTATGATCGACGGAGATTTGAATCCCACATAGATCCCCACTTTCCTGTGTGGGCCCATAGCGGTACGCTGTGGTGGTGAGATCGGTATGTATACAGCACAACCGAACTTACGCAAATGGGAAATACTTAGAGGATTTCCACGTACTAACTGCATTGGGGAAGTTTCATGATATGCAATTGGTCGTAGTTGCACAAGGTCAGCAGCGTGCAGAACTGTATGACCCCAACACGACGAAGGTAATTTGCAATTCATCAATAATGGTCAAGCAATAAGCTTAATTCTTTTGATCAATGATTCAGCCAAACCATTTTGTGTGTGAACATATGGAACAGAGTGCTGAACCTGAATTCCCAATGCCATACAATAATCATTGAAAGCATGAGATGTAAATTCGGCATCATTGTCCATACGGATTGATTGAATCCTATGTTTAGGGTAATTTGCCTTCAGCCTTATAATTTGAGACATTAGTTTGGCAAAGGCATGGTTTCGTGTCGATAGAAGACACACATGAGACCATCTAGTAGATGCGTCAATCAAAACCATAAAGTACCTGAACGGTCCAGATCTTGGCACAATAGGGCCACAGATATCTCCTTGAATGCATTCAAGGAATTGAAGTGGTTCGGCTCTAATTTTGAGATAAGATGGTCTCAAAATCAGTTTCCCAGTAGCACATGCAGTGCATACGAAATCAGAGGATTTGGGAAATTTGTCAGTGATCAAATGATGACCAATAGAGTTGCCAATAATTTTTCTCATCATCCCGATACCGGGGTGCCCAAGTCGATCATGCCAAGTGTGGAATGCATCAACATTTTGAAAAATTACTTTGTACGCAACATGTGCAATGGGCTTAATGTATGTATAGTACAATTCCGATGTGAGAGATGGAATTTTCTCGCAAATGCGTTTGCCATATCCGTTTTGTTTGGTTAAGAGAAGTAATTCTTCTCGATTATCCATATGGGTTTCAATATGGAACCCATTTTGACGGATATCTCTATAACTTAATAGGGTACAGGTTGAATCAGGATACAATAAAGCATCCTCGATTGTAATTTGTGTACCCATTGGGAGTGTAATAATTGCTCGTCCTGAGCCAACTATCACAGTATCACGCCCAGCGATAGTCAAAACTTTGCCTTCTCTCTTTTTGAAAGTTTGAAAGTATTTGATCTCCCTAAGTATAGAGTTTGTGGTACCACTGTCCACAAGACATAATTCCTCTCCAATCGGAGCGATATCCATAGACATCTATAATGAAAGAAGAATTACTTGATTAAGAATTCTTTATCCAATATATATACATACATACAATAATTAAAACATCAAATACATAGTATGACGTTTACATATGTTAATAGTACATACTCTAATGACTAGCAAGCCATACAACCTTACAATATAAGGGAGTTCGTACTTATCTACTTATTACAACCAATATTGTTTGGCAAACTTATAGGATATCAATATACTATTTCAAGCACACTGAGATAAGAGCAGCTTCATCTCCAAGTGGGACGCACCGAGATCATTGCAAATCTCCAAGTGGGTCCGTTGAGCAATATTCGATGAACATATCGTCCATCGCAGAGAGTGGAGCGACATTTTCTGGGAGAACATTGAGGTTGCTCTCTGGTTCAACAGGAGCCTGGTGAGAACTTGCAACCTCAGGTCGCTCTTCATGTGTAAGATTGAAGTGGGCTTCAAATCTTGGGTTCTCAGAAGACTTTTTGTCCTTGAGGGATTTTTGGTACAAGAGAACAAGATGTTTCGGGATGAGGCAGTCTTTAGCGACATGAGTGTCAGATCCACACCTGTTGCAATGCTTGTTGCCATTGCTACGAGGTTGTGGTGCCTTACCCTTCCCTTTTCCTTTCTTTCGACCCTTGAATTTGCGCCTGTTGTTGTTGCATTTGCACTTTCCAGTCAGATTCTTAGGATTATTCGAAGAATTTTCCTTTAATCCTTTCTTATTCTCAGCATTATTCTGTACATTGAAGTGTACCTCAGGCAGTGGAGCAGAGCCCGGTGGGCGCTGTTGGGCATTCTTTAAAGAAAGCTCATGGTGTCTTTCTGCCTGAGTCAATGTATGTATAAGCAGAGAATGTTTCTGGAAATTGTTAGTGCGATACTGTTGAGTCAGTATCCTGTCCTCTGGAAGCATAGTTGATAGAGTTTTCTCTATCTTCTCTGCCTCCGTTGGCTCTTGTCCGCAAAACTTCAACCTGGAACAAATGTTATGAACAACATGGCTGTATTCTGCCACAGTTTTAAAGTCCTTAGGCGTAAATGAACCCACTCATAATTAGCCTCAGGCCAAATGAGTTCCTTTTGCTGATCATAACGCTCTTTTAGAGCTTTCCAAAGGTTGAGAGGGCTCGTCTCTAACATGTATTCATGTTTGAGATCCTTGTGAATGTAGAGTCTCAAAAGAAAAAGTGCTGTATTGAGCTTCCTGGGCTCAATTTCCGGGTCCCCATCATTGGGTTCCTCAATTGTATTTAAAATCCCCCGAGAGGCAAAATTGATTTTGATATCAGAAGCCCAGATGGGATAGTTAGTCCCATCGAGGGCGAGTTCGTCGAACTCTTTTGTTGCCATGTCCCTTCTCTGTTGAATCTTCTGTTCGCTTTCTGTTAGATCAAAAGCGATGTTTCTTCCTTCTTTCACTTCGCGATCTCCTTCGTGAGAGTGAAAGTGTTGATAACGTATTGGATGTGAATAAGATTGATTGAGCGAAAGGGATTGAGCGAGAGAGAATTGCACACAAGAATGTAGGGAATGAATGAGCGGATTCTTTATTGATCAATACGGTACAATATATAGATGGGGAAGGGGTGGCAACCGGAGACGCGATGGTTTGGAAACCATCACGTCCGTTGCTAGAATCGCCGTGAGGCGAGAAGAGGTGTGGGGCACGACCAACCGTCGTGTCCCAGAATTGATTGCTACTCTATCCATATAGATGGATGAGATCACCCAAATATTTCATAACACATATATAGCCCATAGATATGTGTGTGCATACGTACTTATAGATAACTTAACTATGTGTACGTGTACTCTATCGTGTATAGGTTTCGGTGCATACAGATGCATATGATGTACGTTTAGATACAATAGATTAATTTTAAAAAAATTAATCCATTAGATTGTGGTTGGGCCGACAACATATAAAAATGGTGATCTTCAAATATCTTTTCGTACAGGCGGGTGACCTAATCGCATGCGAATATCGGTTTTAAGCTTTTGGCAACCTGCAAAAACCATTTATTAGTAGAATAGTATACATTAGCTCATAGGTTTGATGAAGAGTTCTTTTTTTAAAAAAAAATAGAGGGCAAAAGTTTTGTCTAGTATGTATTGATATAGTAGGGGGTTTGATGAAGAACTTTTACCACCGATAATTATAGCAATATGTTACCAACTAATTACCAAAATCCTCTATATTCATATGTTTCTTACATTCAACCTACTCATTACCAACTAATTTTTCAACCTACACATTACCAACTAATTACCAAAATCCTCTATATTAATTTGTTTTTTTTACATTCAAATACTCAATACCAACTAAATATTCAAACTACTCACTACCAACTAATTAACAATATCTAATTATTACCAACTAATTAGCTAAATCACCAGGTAAAGACTATATAAGATGAGCTAGTTATTAGTGTTAACACAAACCATGTCTACCTCTACTGTCATTACAGCGGTGTTTCTGTTATACCTTGTTTTCCCCGTGCAATCAGTAGAGTTCTTCAAGAGGTACGTCGGAATGTATAAGAATTATGTTGTTTGCATTCTACTCCCTCCATCCACAAAAGTTACACCTATTTCACATTTGAGATTTTCCAAATAAATTGTTCCTATTTATAATCTTTATGCATTCAAGACTTAAATGAGGAGATAAATTAAATGTTTTATTAGAACTCAAGGAGTCATCTAAATCCTCATTGGTTACATGCTTACATTCACTCCTTGATTTTGTAACATCCAAGATGGTTTAATTTCTCCTTATCTTGGTGACAAAAGCAATAGGTGTAACTTTTGTGAATGGAGGGAGAGAGCATCACCAACAGTCTACCTCTCTGATTCCCAAAACTGATTTTGAGGGATTTTAGTCCAAAAATCAACTGTAACAGATCCCCTACTCTCCTACCCGAGTTTTGGAGTTCCCTTCCCCCATTTTCTCGCTTCGTTTATACGCGGGAGCGAAAGTCGCTCCCAATCACGCAATCCGCCTCTCTCTTCGTTCCCGCACGTGGGAGATAGCGATCTTTCTGCGTGTGAAAGAAAAAAAAAGGAATTTTCTCTTGGTAGTTTAACAGAAAGGCCCACTTTTAAGTTTTGGGGATTGAATTTAGGCTATCTGTTAGAGGGAGGAGTTTTTTTACTTCCTATTTTCAATTTAGAAAACCCAAAAATAAAATTTTAGGAGAAAATTATAGATAATCTATTGGTGATGCTCTAATATAATTCTTATGTCTTAGCTCCATTTGTTTTTTTTTTCTGATTTCTTTTCTCCTTTTCAGTGTTGGGTGGGCTCCATATCATGTTTTGGATTACGACTTCTTCAGAAACAGTTACTATGTCAATTTTTACATGTTTCGAAACGATGTAATTGCTACCTCAAGTCAGCTACAGATTGATAATAGGTATATCCTTGGCGAACAAACTCCCAATCGTGCGCCAGTAGCTTGGAAGATGGGACATCCGATTGGGAGAGGGGATGACAATGCAATGTTGTCAATCCGAGCAGATAACTTGTATGTAACCGGATTTGCCAACAGAACCGGTCATTGGCATGTATATCCAAAGTTTGCAGATCAAATTCCCGAACCCAAAACACTCCTGACTTTTGGAGACGACTACCATTCTCTTCTAGGTGATGGTTCCAGCCAAAATCTACCCAAAATAAATCTCGGACTGCATGCCACATTAAATGCCATCGAGACTTTGTCCAACTACCAGCCATCCTCAGATGACACGGCCATCAAAATAGCATTAACCACGCTAATTGTTACCCTGCCAGAAGCCGTACGTTTCCGGCCTATCCGATACCGGTTATTGGATGGATGGTTTACAGGGACTCGTCTTACTAGTCATTTGGCAAAGGAAGTGGTTAGCTGGCGAGACATGTCCTGTGCTGTCCTTATTTGTGACTAGTATGGAAGGTGGTGGGCAAGTGCAGAGGCCGGAATATTGCAGGGGAAGTTCCAGATTCGAAGCAAATTTGATACCCTCCAATACCTTGATGTGGTGCTTTGGCCTAGACCTAAGAAATGCTCCCTGCCAATCTTAGATGACCAACATATTCAGCAAATTAGGGCACGGATGGATAGGAGGGGGCAAGGAAGAGGTTAATTTGTAGCCCCTGATTAACTGCTATCTATATGTAATAGCTTGTTGAGAAATTTCCTTTTCACAATCTAATATACAATAATGTTGATGAATGAATCTTCTCATATCAGTTGTATTTTCTGTGTTTGTGCATGTATATTTTTCATTCATTTTCAAAGACTCTGCATTCTACAATGATATACTACCCTCTTTAAACAAAACAAAAAAAAAACACTAACCTTTGGATTCGCTAAATCACGCATTCAACGCCCCCCAACCCCTTCTCCCGACCTCACCGCCGGCAAGGCCGCCCCCAGCTGCTACTGCGCCACCTCAATCCCCAGCGACATGGGACGGATGGTACTGCACGAGTCGCTCGACGGCGGGGGGGGGGGGGGGGGGGGGGGCGACCCCGGGAGGGAACGAAGCAGCAGCATGTCGGGCGGGCGGCTCGACACCAGCGTCGCCAACAACCCAACCGGTGACCGGACCTCGCATGCGCCGCGCTCTGCGTCGCCGCAGCCGCAGGCCGCAGCGGACGACTGGCTCGCTCGTCTCCCGATCCTGCGTTCGCTTCCTTGATTGAATTTGGAAGAATTGCAGCAAGCACAAATATTCTTTGTATTGTTTCACTTCAGACTCTGTTAGTTTAAATTCTCAAGAATTTCTTCTTGTCCTAGTTTGCTTGGTGGCTAGGTTTTAACATGCGATCTGCTTTAATGCTTCTGTTGATATTTTCAGTTACACTGAAGATGAAGATGATATGATTGGCTTTACTGGTTTTTACAATGTGGATATTTTCTTTTCACATGATCCCAACAGCCTTCCTAGGGGTTATGAGAAACACAAAGACAAGTTGGGCAAAGAACCACATATTATGACATCAAAGTCACTTCAGGTAGAGGTTTTTTTGATCATCAGTATCCATGTTCTATATTTAACTGTCAATGTGTTTTTATCTGCTCAATAGCTGTTTATATCTCAGGAAAGGTAGTTACCACAAATTAGGCTGTGTTTAGTTGGATCCAAAGTTTGAATTTTGGTTGAAATTGGAGATGATGTGACTGAAAAGTTGTGTGTGTATGACAGGTTGATGTGATGGAAAAGGACTGAAGTTTGGATCCAAATTTTAGATCTAAACACAGCCTTACTCAATTCGTAGCATTAAGCCAGCCATCCTTTGGGCCCCTTCCCCTACAGAGAACTTTATACCAATTTCTCCTCTTTTTTTTCCCCTACAGTGTCTGATGTCAAATTTTAAGATTTGTCAGCGCACAGTGATTATGCTTATACTTTTTCATATACTTTGAAGAATAAACATTCATTTAAGCCATTTTGACATCTTCATATGATCCAGAATAAACATAAATAATTTTAGTTAAACCTTTAGGTATCATATACTGTTAATACTGTGGTTTACAATATTCTATTTATTATTTTCCAAGTGCACAGTCAGCTTTTGGGTCGTGGACTCATGGATTTTTTTTCATTGATTGTTTCAGAGCTCTGTATATCAGTATGTCCTTATCTCAGATTAAATCTGCTGCCACTATTTTGAAAAGTAAGCTATGGTACCAGCATATCTATATTGCTAGCGAAGCCTTTTTGTTTACATGATTGAATTTTTGTTCTTATTAGTCATCTAACTGAATATTTTAGTTCCTCTTTGGCCAGAGTGAGTCCTAGATGA
This sequence comes from Oryza glaberrima, assembly GCF_000147395.1. NCBI lineage: Eukaryota > Viridiplantae > Streptophyta > Magnoliopsida > Poales > Poaceae > Oryza > Oryza glaberrima. The sequence continues at coordinate 26,317,048 of NC_068328.1, forward strand.
AACCCAGGGAAAATATCTTTAATATATTATATATTTAACATAAATGTTGGTTTATCCCTGTCTCTCTGTTCATAGGTAGAATTTTACTTAAAGAAAGGGTCAAAATCCAGTTACTGCCCTGTTGCCATGCCTTATATGTTGCTGTAGTGTACCTTTTAAATCACTTCCGTTTAGAGGTTAGCCATATACTCATGCACTTGAAAGTAACAATTTTCTTCACAGGCATATAATACTTGAATAACAGGTGCTATAGTGGGAGAGAGGAAAACAAATCAGCAAGAATAGCTAGTTTCCTTTTTTGTTTTCCTGTTTTCAGCAAAATTATGCTCAATCAAGTTATCTCAGCTTAATTTCTTACTAAAATTATGCTGCCCGCAGAAAAGCTGCTTGAGAGAATGATTTGGAAATGAAGCTCGCACACGGGGACAGTACCTCTCCGAGGTATTGTTTCACTTTCACTCTGAATTGACATAAATTCTAAAAATTATCGATGCAGCTATTAATTTGACTTACCTCTGTAAATAATGCATGATGCAAGATTCAAGTGCACGTGCATGATGTCTAGACGTTGGTGGATGAATCTTGTGGAGATAAAAACTCAAATGGATATAGCTAAACTTTGTTTTGGATGCTAAATAGCATTGCGGAGATCATTTTATCAGTATAGTTCAATGACATGTTGGCCTAAATAGGGAGCATTTTATTTCATACCTTAGCTTGCAAAGTACAACTTATTTTTGTTTCATAGCTCTGCATATAGCTATACATGGTTTTCTAGAAAAGATGATCAGCCAAAGTGTGAGATGATCCTTTTCTGATCTACAGTACCATTCTTCCCTTTCCTGTTTACATCAGTTGACATAATCTTTTTTGTCAGGAAATGAAGATAGCATGGCCTCAATCCCGCCCACCAACCAACTGATCAAGTCAAAAACACCTGAATTTGGTGGCAGCAAACCCGCATGCAAAAATCAATTTTTTTTTCGAGCGGGCCTCTTAATTAACAGGCCCTGTCTGCCACTCTCATCAGCTTTCAAGTAGATAAAGAAGTTAAGGCTAGTGACATCAGCTATCGGCTATTGGCCTTTGTGAAAGCTTCTCTTCAATATGTTTTATCCTTTTCCAAGCCTTCTTCGTCTAAGATGCCTGCCAATCCCCTCTCTCTTAAATATTCTAAGTCCTCGTCGTCTCCTCTCCTCCCCCAACTCCACCTCCCTCCACTTCATGGTTCGGGCAGTGGTGCTTCGGGCGGAGGCAGCGGTCAGCGCTTTGGGTGGTGGAGGAGGAGGCGAAGGTGGTGGCGGCGTCAAGCGCTCCGGGAGGTGGCGAAGGCCGTAGCAGTGTTGAGTGCTCCGGGAGGTGGTGAAAGCGGCAGTGACGGCAGCCACTAGAAGGATAGATCCACCGCCATGGCCTCGGAAGAGGTACATCCAACTGTGGGGAGGGCGACAATGACGGGGAGTTTGGGAGGAGCACACGGGGATGGCAGCGGCTGTGGGAGTTCGGTAGGGATGACAGTGGACCCAACGGCTCGAGAGCGGTCAATGCTAGTGTCGGGAGAGGCCTATCCACCGCTCTCGGCCTCGGGAAGACAGCTCCGCCACTGGAGATCTTTGGAGCGACAATGACACCGGTGGCTTCGGGCGCGATGATGGTGGCAGTGGCGGCCTCGAGCGATGACAACGGCGGATCTAGACGCGACGCGTGGGAGACGGCTTTGGGACCTAGAGTTTCTGATTATTTATTTTGTTTAAAAATCTTTTTTAGTCGAGCCACATAATATGCCCGCCTTTGAAAATCCCATTTTCGTGATCAGTTATAATGCTCGTATGGAAAAATCCTTATCCCTATAGACATCTGGGTGTAGGCGGCATTTTAGCCGTTTGGAAAGATTGTTTATGTAGTAGTGTGCTTCCTCTAGACCAGCATGGCCTTTAAAGAGTTTGAACTGATTTCATTAGATAAGCCCTTTAAAAAAAAAGAGAGAAGATTACAATACTCCCTCCGTTTCACAATGTAAGTCATTCTAGCATTTCACACACTCATATTGATGGTAATGAATCTAGATGTCTAGATTCATTAACATCAATATGAATGTGGAAAATATTAGAATGTTTTACATTGTGAAACGGAGAAAGTAGATAACTGAGGTTAAGCTCTAAATCACGCCAAATGACAAAGCGGCAAAGTTTGGACGCTAAACAGGAATTACTGAAGACTTCCAGCACCTCCTTCTGATCACCCACAGTTGGTCCACCAATTACATCTCCACTGTAGGACCGCCTGCAAGTGAAACTGCTGAAAATATACGGCCCTTGCTGACTCCACTGTTTACTCCGCTGAATTTCAATGAAAAGATTCACTAAATCCTCTCTCTCTCTCTCTCTCTCTCTAAAAAAATGAAGATTCAGTAATCAGCCCATCAATCGTCGGGCTCTGGAACTGAGGTCTGGCTGGCCACCCGGACTCCAGCAACGGCCGGGAATAATTCTGTTGCCGGGCGCCACCCACCAAATGTCAGATCCAGGATTGCCGGACGCCTCCGCCTGGGGAGCCGATCGATCCACGTCAGGGACGACGCTGCGACGGCGGCATTGGATGGCCGGGGGCGGGGTGAGCTGCGGCGAGGAGGAGGGACGCGCGACGGCACGGCTCCCTTCATGCCGCCGCCGCTCGACGTCCATTCTCTCCACTCCCTCGACGCCGGTGGCCGGCGGGAGGCCGCGGCAACGCTCGCCGTCGTGCTGCCCAACCGCTGCATCCTCCTCCTTCGCTCCTCACAATCTTGGCACGGTGAGTATTATGTTGCCAACGTGACGCCTACCTGTGCATGCCTACGTGGCACTTTAATCAGTGTAAAACTGGCGCTAAGTTTTTTTTATCAACCTTAAATGACTACTTTCTCGTTTTCCCTTAATATGTTTTCAAACTGCTAAATGATATATTTTATACAATAATTTTAATATATGAAAGTTTTTTTAAAAAAAATCAAATAATATCATTTTTAATTTTATAATAATTACTTACTCGATTAAAAGTTTATCTTAATTATGCGTTGCTGCAAAATGCTGTGAAAGTTGTCGAATGCACCAATATTTGTTACGATAAGTCATCTTTGGTTTCGAATCACACACAGACACAAGTTCCTATGCAAAAACTGACGTACGTATTGCATTTTTTGTGTACCACATCTGTCATTGGAGAAAGCTCCTCTTCCTACTCTCCCAAACACCCTCTAATTTATCAGGTATCTAAAATAATAAAATAATATCCTTTTATGTATCCCACAAAACAAATAATTTTTTTGTGAAGTATCTTTTTTTCCCCTCGCATTAATATCCCTTTCTTTTTTACATATCATTTAAAATAGTTATTAAAAAATTAAAAACAAATTAATATGATAGATTAATACTCCCTTTATTTAAAAAGTACGACGACATTGACTTTTGATCATTCATCGTATTAAAAAAAATAAATATTATTTATTTTTGTTGTAACTTGTTTTATCATCAAATACAAATATAATTTTAACTTATACTTTTACGTATTTATACTAAATTTTTAAATAAGATGAATGGTCAAATGTTACGCGAAAAACATTTTGAAAAGGAGGTAGTATGTGATATGTCACGTTACAAGCATGTAAATATCCAAATTTAACTTTTATAACTTGTAACAAAAATAACAAATATAGCTATGAACTTTAATTTGTTCTTTTTTCTACAACTTCTAGAAGTTAAATATTGATTTCTTGTGAATTAAGATATCTCGCATTAAGTTAATCTTATGATTTTTCTAATTTTTTTATGACTAGAGTATTTAAGACATGAAAAACAAGGTAGTACCTTTTATGCCAGCAACCCCAAGGACTGCCACCTTCTATCAGAGTGAAACTATCTCCATCGTCATCATTGTACGCTCCATGATGGTCTTCTCTTTACACGACGAGCACTTGATCAATGATAGCTTCTTCCAGCGACTGTATTGGAGAAGACATGGGGATGCTGAGCATGCAAAACCACACTGCGCCGCCTACTGCCTTTAACCGGGCTGCACTGTGCCACCGCTAACCTCATCTCACTGCGCTGCCTCTCGCCGCTAACCTCACAGCTCTTGGCTGCCACAGCCGCTACCTCGCTGCCTGCCCAGCTCCCATTGCTAACATCGCTATCGAAACCCTAGTTGATTGGGATATTTTGGAGGATTCAGGTTACTGGTCAGGTTAAGTTATGCGAGAAAGTATATGCAGAGCGGGCCAAGCACAAAGGTGTTACTTGCATGTGGTGCCATGGTGACGGTAAGCCACGGTCAAAAGACAATTGGATTAATTGGAGATGGTACACTAAACCAAATTCACGGATCTAAATATATGATTTTTAGATTTACGGATATAAATGACACCACTTCATAGGTTTTGGAACAGATCATGCATTTAGGACGGGGAGAGAAACAATTATCCACAAATGGACAGACATACGGACACATCATCGGTCACTGGACGCTGGTGTAGCGTACAGTGGTGCCTGGCCCGTTCGTCGCGTTCACAATCACACACAATGATAAACACCAACTAACTATCCAAAGCTTCACGAGATTCCCCCAGTTCTTCGTGACACCGCCACCCGAATCGCTACGCGCCTTGCCTTTTTACCACCTCTTCACATGCACGCAGCTAATTAAACCGAACAACCACCTCAGCTCTCGCCTGATGGTGAATGATGATTAGCAGCTAACGACGATCACGAGCCGCCGCTCCCGTACGTGCAAACGCTTTCGTTACACACGTTCGCGCCGTATATTAATTAATCATCGTCTCTCTCGTACGTGACACCGCCACTATGCGAGACCGACCGATGCTACAACTGTTGTCCTTGCTCCGGCCGCCGCCGCCGCCGTCAGCCATGGCGGGTGACCACTACCATCAGCAGGCGAGGTACCCGCTCGACGCCGGGTCGTACCGGCTGCTGTGCAAGATCGGGAGCGGCGTGAGCGCGGTGGTGTACAAGGCGGCGTGCGTGCCGCTGGGGTCGGCGGTGGTGGCCATCAAAGCGATCGACCTGGAGCGGTCGCGCGCCAACCTGGACGAGGTGTGGCGCGAGGCGAAGGCCATGGCGCTGCTGTCGCACCGCAACGTGCTCCGCGCGCACTGCTCCTTCACCGTCGGCAGCCACCTCTGGGTGGTCATGCCGTTCATGGCCGCCGGCTCGCTCCACTCCATCCTCTCCCACGGCTTCCCCGACGGCCTGCCGGAGCAGTGCATCGCCGTCGTGCTCAGGGACACGCTCCGCGCGCTGTGCTACCTGCACGAGCAGGGCCGCATCCACCGCGACATCAAGGCCGGCAACATCCTCGTCGACTCCGACGGGTCGGTCAAGCTCGCCGACTTCGGCGTGTCCGCGTCCATCTACGAGACCGCGCCATCGACGTCGTCCGCGTTCTCCGGCCCGATAAACCACGCGCCGCCGCCGTCGGGGGCGGCGCTGAGCTCGTCGTGCTTCAATGACATGGCCGGGACGCCGTACTGGATGGCGCCGGAGGTGATCCACTCCCACGTCGGGTACGGCATCAAGGCCGACATCTGGTCGTTCGGCATCACGGCGCTGGAGCTCGCGCACGGCCGGCCGCCGCTCTCCCACCTGCCGCCGTCCAAGTCGATGCTGATGCGGATCACCAGCCGCGTCCGCCTCGAGGTCGACGCCTCCTCCTCCTCCTCCGAGGGCTCGTCGTCGGCGGCGAGGAAGAAGAAGAAGTTCTCCAAGGCGTTCAAGGACATGGTGTCGTCGTGCCTGTGCCAGGAGCCGGCGAAGCGGCCGTCGGCGGAGAAGCTCCTCCGCCACCCGTTCTTCAAGGGCTGCCGCTCCAGGGACTACGACTACCTCGTCCGCAACGTGCTCGACGCCGTCCCCACCGTCGAGGAGAGGTGCAGGGACTCCACCCAGCTCTGCGGCTGCGCCCGCGGCGCGCGCTGCGTCTCGCCGTGCCGCCACGCCAGCGGCGGCAACGTCGTCGCCGCCAAGAACCGCCGCATCAGCGGCTGGAACTTCAACGAGGAGAGCTTCGAGCTCGACCCCACCGACAAACCACCGGAGCAGCAGCAGCAGCCATGCTTCCCCTTCCACCACGACAACGACGACGACGACGACGACGACGACATGGTCGAGCACGAGCAAGAACGGCAGGATGGCAAGGATGGCTTGAGCGACGTGGCGGTTCCCCACCTGGTGACCATCTTGGGGAGCTTGGAGATGCAGAGAGACATGGTGATGCAGGTGCTAGAAGGCGATGGCGGCGGCGGCGGCGAGACGGCGGGGAGGGAGGAGATGCTGGTTGGGTACGTGAGGGAGCTGGAGAAGAGGGTGCAGGAGCTGAGCACGGAGGTGGAGGAGGAGATGGCGAGGAACGCGCATCTGCAGGAGCTTCTCCACGAGGGGGCTTGTGAGAATCACACGGATTCATCTCACACATCAGGGAGTCGTTGAGATCGCCGTGAGTCCTTTTTTTTTTTTTGCGAGGGAGATCGCCGTGCGTCCTTGCAGTGTGTGATTGGTTGGACACAGGATTGATCAACGTATATGCATGCTTCCCCGCAAAAAAAAAAACGTATATGCATGCTTGCTCGTGAAAATTCTTAGGCTGCTAATATAGTTTGTACAATTTGTACACTTGCACGGAGTGATCGAAATGCTGGTGGTGTACTTTCTCAAGAAGTATGCGTTAAATGTACAGTAATTTACACAGTTGTACCTGGGCTACAAGTTTTACTTTTTACTAGTGAAGAAAGTAGGAAAATTGTTGTTTCGCTGCACATTTTTTGGTTAAAAAAGGTTCCATCTCCACATTAAACAACGGAGCGACTCACTGTTTCACAAGTCGCACCGCAATGGTGATGGTCTTATATTAGACGGAGGCTAGTACACCAAGGGCGGCCGTGCTAAAGGCGCAAATTTTGCCCTTGAAGTAGTTGAGATGAGAGGTAGTAGTTATGAGGAACGCGGCACACCATCTCATTCAGGCATTCAGCCCATCATGAGTTTGCCACATAGAAGTCGGAGCTGTTGCCATTTTTGGGGCCCGTTTGGCAGGCTTCAGATCAACTCTTAAATCTAAATCCAAAAGTAGAATTTGATGTGGAGCTATGAAACGATTCGAATATCGCTCGACTCCTCTAGTTTATTTTTTAAAGATCACTCTGGCCCTCTCCGCTTTTTTTTTCATTTGATTTAGTTTATTTCTAGCTCCACGAGAGATAGAACGTAGAGCCTTGCTAAATGGGCCTAACTCCCGTTCAGCTTCGGTGGAGATACTTCCCCGCTTCAATACTGTAGTGCGACAAGCTTTGCACATATAGGAGAGCTGCCCGACGTTGATTCCTCCTCTCCATTAAACACTAGTGCCCTTTCTACTACTGTTGACTTGTTTTTTCTTCTTCCGAATACAAACTACTGAAAACAATTCACCATGTCCACTTCAAAATAAATAAGACGACAAGAAGGTGAGTGTGCGGCAAAATGTCTTGTGTAAAATATTTAGTACTTTAACCTCTGTTTGGCCTGTATATTTAGAAATTACTAGAGCCAATCCAACCCTTTCTATATATGCATTAGTCCTATCCTAATAATTTGCTAGGGTAGTAGACGAACATACTCCTCGATAGTAAGACATCTGCAGTGACTTTATCAATATCAAAATATAACACTCTAGTCTTCATATGAACTCATAAGGGTAGGATGTACGTGCGTGTGAGCGAACATATGTTTATATGAGCATCTTCGTCTGTACGTAGTTTTGAAAAAAAAAAGTCTAATATTCAGCTTACTAGGTTGATACACACATGAAGGCAGAAACAAGGACAAAAGTACAACTATCTAGGCTGTACTATTTCAACTTGTGGGTTAATTATGTTGTAGCTACTACTACCATGTAAGAACCCATAGCCTTATCTAAACATCGGCAAGAGCATATGCATATCTTTGTTTCTCAGTATATGAACTTTTGATATATAGGAGATCAAGGAACCAGAGGGTGCAGGTCCTTTTTACAATAAATGAAGAAAATGGGAACTGTATTGGCTCAAGGAGTGGAAGATAGGAAGTCAACACCAAACAACACATTGTTAGCATAAAGCCGAAGTGAAGCACACCCATATTTGTTACTTGCTCTATTGCAATGTATTTTTTAAATATTACCCAGCCTCTGTTGGTTATTATTTTCCTTTCGTGAGAATGAGAGGCTTTGGGAATGATCTCAGTGCTGTCGAGTTGAATATGGGTGTAAGCTTTGCAACATTGCTGGGTGGATTGCTACAGCCACGGACCAGGTGAAATGTTCAGGCCAGCATCAAAACGCTCGTAAGTGACCTCTGCTTCTTCCTGGAACGAGCCTTTAGCGCCGATTGTACTGTATGTGATGCACTGAGGGATCGGTTAGAAACAAAGGTAGGAACAGAGGATGTCTTCTCCAGTGATTTCATGGCCGTTCGTTGATTGTGGAACAGAACTTCATGAGATTTTCACTGAATTTTAGTTCAATTCATTTGAAATTAGCAAACATGTATTTTAATGTTCAACGCTCGATATATTTGACCAATAATTAGTCTAATATAAATTAATTTTTATTCAACGAACATAATATGATTGGATTTGCACTTGGATTTTCTTTCAAATCTTTATGATTTCGTTGCTACAAATATTATCATATATGAGATGTTAAAAGTCTCATATTAGTTTAAAAAACAATGTCAAATTTGACCGTATGGGAACAATTGAAGTGCAAAAGAAATTTATTTTTACAATTTCACTACACATCTTTCGGGGCAGAATTTTCATCTCCACATTAAACAAGGGAACAACTCATTTGCTAGTTCACTAGTGAATGGTGATCTTCGCCATAGGACAGGATACCGCTGCAGCTGTGCTAATTGCCCAGAAATGAAGCCTCGATGATTTTTTTGCGGGTAATGCCCATGTACCAGTTGCTTGCGAGTATTAGATCTACATGGCAGCCAAATTATGGGTCACATTGTGTTTTTTTAAATATTTTTTCAATGGTAACGCTACGTAGCCATCACATCTAATAAAACCATTGTCAAAACCACTTGAGGAGGTCAAATAAACTGGTAATGGCAACTTCTGGTTTAGGAAATTTATGGTTTAGGAAGAAAACACGAACTCAAGCTATAATGAAGCAAGATAATACATTTGTTTTCCATTTTAGGAGTTACGCCTGTTTGATAGGCCATAATGGGGCTGTGAGGAACTTATGGCCTACTCCCTCCGTCCCTAAATATTTGATGCCATTGACTTTTTTAAACATGTTTGACCGTTTGTCTTATTCAAAAAATTTAAGTAATTATTAATTATTTTCCTATCATTTGATTAGGAAGGTGGCCCGCGCGCATGCGCGGGCACTTATATTATTGAAAGGTAAGATTTTTATTGTTTGTTTAAAAATTTTGTCTCATAGATTAAGGTCAAACTAAAGTTTGGATACTGATATTTTGTAATAATTTAAGGGTTCTATTTTTCTCAAGGTATCTTAAAAATCCATTCACAAACTTTTGAGTAGAAGATGGATTAAGTACTTACGACTTTTGAATCATGTTGTTTTCTTGAGTAAATAATAAACTATTGCTTGTAGTATGGCTACAAATAAAAATATGAGAGCAAGATGCTCAAAATTCTTGTGATTAAATCGTCTCATTTAGAAGCATGATATAGTAAGAAAGGGGGAAGCGTATACATGGAGAAAAAGAAGAAAGAGAAAAATGAAAAAAAAGGAGGGAAAGCATAGGTACCCACGTACATAGATGCGTACCGAAGGTGGAGAGGTGGGACCTCGTAGTATTTAGTTTCTTCTAAGATCAATTTAATCTAATGGCTTATAATATTGGACCCACCGATATAAGTGAAAATCAAGTAATATATACTTTGCTTTTTTTTTCTTAAAATTTCTAATATTTTTTCTAATTTATTAGAGCACCACGTGGTAGCTTGAGGGCATTTTAAGAAATTTTAATGGACTTACACATGTAATGTATTTAGAATATTAACCAGGTAATATATATGTTAATATTCATTCTAGCTTTGTCCATGTTTATATACATGTAGAGAGAAATTAAATACATTGCTAGCAAGCCATTAGATGTCTAATTAATAGTAATTAATTTTGACACCTATTTACAATTGTTCATAGTAGCTCTTACAGATTCATGTTACGACTTTGATGATTTATGTGATAGCTATTTGAGATTATAAACGAATGAATTAACTTCTAAAAAGTTAAAAAGTTGTTTAAGAAAAGCACCATTTAGGAACTTGGAAAGCGTGGAGTGTGCAAACGAAAATCCAAAAGAATAGGGCCTTAAACTCCCTTGTAACACTCTTATTAATATGCGTTAATATTGTGCTCAAATTTGTAACATAAATATTTCTTTCAATTGTACAAACAAATAATACAAAATCCAAATACAACATAACACAATACATTATAACTATTATGTAATCGACTCTCGATTTCAGCTTAAACAGAGCTAAGTGTTCCTACAGTGCTTAATTCTTCTCCCACTGCAACACACCTTTAATTTTATTATCATGTTATTAACAAAAGCGGCAGCGTTGCAGCGGTCACCTAAGATGCCTCAGACACAACGCTTTGTCACACGTGCGAAAGGCAAATGTGCAGATGTGCATTGTGCAGCAAACCAAAAGGAGAACTTTGGACACTTTAGTTATTAACAATAGATCTGTTGATTTAAATAATGGGTCCACCGGTTCTAGTGTAAATGTAAATTAGTTAATATATATATTTTAAATTGTTAATTTAATGGGTACACAATATGATGGTGTAGACTTTATTTTAAAACAGTACATTATTTGAGAATAATAGTCCAAAGTAATAAAAAGTAAATTTGATGATTTAAATAATGGGTCCATCTGTTTAAGTGCATGTATAAATTAGTTAATATAGATCTTAAATTGTTTATTTAATATGTACACAATATAATTGTTTAAACTTTATTTTAAAATAGTGTATTATTTGAAAATAATAGTACAAAGTAATACACCGGTTTAAGTGGAAAATATATTGATTTAATGGGTAAACATATAATGGTGTAAATTTTATTTTCAAAGATTGTAGAACTAATTTAGTTACATGTGTTTATAAAGAATTATATGGTGGTATATTTTTTGTTTGTAAAATTATGTTTTTTTAAAAAATATATATCAATTGTATAAATGGAAAAAAGAAGAAAAAAAAGGAAAAAAATTGGAGGGAGGCGTACGTACTACATACCCATGTACGTACGTGACCTAGGTGGGACCCATAATATTTGGTTTGGTTTTAGATCAATTTCATCTAACGGTGTATAATATTGGACCCACCAATTTAAGTGAAAATGAAAGGATAGATGTTTTGTTTTTTTCTTAGAATTTATATGATTTTTTTAATTTATTAGAGTGCCACGTGGCAGCTTGAGAGCGTTTGTAGAAAGTTTAATGGACTTTTAGGATATAATAGATTGTTAAATATATTACTACTAATCAAGTTTTTGAATAATATTTACAAAAGTTTTTTAATAAGACAAATTGTCAAATATGTTTAAAAAAGTCAACAGCGTCAAATATTTAGAGATGGAGGGAGTATTATATTTGGGATCTCGACGTGGTTGTAGGGAATATGTTGCCAGTGTAGCTGGAGTTTGGGCTGGAGCAGGGGAACATGTGGCCAGTGTAGCTGTAGTTTGGGCTGGAGCAGGATAAAGGATCATGGGGCCTGTTTTGGCTAGGGCTCTGGCCATGACATCTTTGTTATCTACTCCAATCTTTGATATATCCTTGTTGGCTCGTTTATATTTGTTTAGGTATGTTTTATATTTTTCATATTTTTTTAAGATAATGGGTAAAACCCCACCTCTACATTCAATGCGGATGTATACAACCAAAAAAATACATATGCACTAAGACCCAGCCAACTTTACAGAGCAAATACAACCAACAAAGCAAAACAAAACTCAGCCAAAAGAAGGAAAACTAAGTCTAAGATTTTAATATCCTTATACCGTTCCAACCATGCATAGAAAAGAAATCCAACACAATAGCTTCCAAATTTTTGAACCCGTCTTTCATCGAGCTACTGTCTTCCTCCTTAAAAATGAGGACCAAGCGCGCCCAATGAGTTCCAATGAAACCACCTAAAAAGGAGATAGTTTTGGTGCCATATGGCCCAACATATAGCTGCAATGCCCACGAAAAAAATATGTTTTAGCCTAGGTTGAATTTAGCCTATTAGCAAGAATATTAGCAAAACACTAGCTGGCTGTTGAATTCCAAAAATAATATACGGCATTCCACATATTTCTCACAATTTGGCACTAAAAAAGAGATGTATTGATTTATTAGAACTACAAAAGCAATACTTAGTGCTACCCTTCCATTTCCTTTTCACCAAATATTCCTTGGTCAAAATGACCCCTCTTCTTAAATACTAGAGGAAAATTTTGATCTTCAAAGGAAGTCTAAGCTTCCAAAAAAAAAGAGACTTCATTGGTATAATATCATGATGCATAAGAGTTTTATACATGAAATTTACCGTTAAACTTTTTTTTTGAATTTTCCAAATGAAAACATAATTTTGTTCCGAGAGTTTAATGGTCCATACTTCTGAAACCAGCTTGTACCAATGTTGAAGATTACCCCTATCAAGAATCTTCTAAAGTACACATTCAGAGAGCCTCTATTTAGCACCTTAGCCACCGGTGCATTTTTATTTCTCGCCAAAGAATAAAAGAAGGAAAAAGCATGCAAAAAGCCAAAGCACTACACCAACAATCCTCCCAAAATCTTATTTGAGAGCAGAACCTCAAACGAATCACAGGCTAAAAAATATTCTTTAGCCTCCTTTAGTACTGACAAAAATGAGAACCCCGGGTTGTTTTTCTACATGAGTAATAGTTTTCTTTGCCAAATACTTTTTGTTGAATAATAAAGGGATAGAGGAATTCCGCGAATATTGACACGTTGCATTGAGACTCAGGGCCAGTATATATAGGAGATACATGGGGTAGAGATAAGGAAGAATTACATATATGGAATGAGTCCACACAAATCAGTCATATCCTAATATGACTCTAACTACCATATACTCTAGCACTTTCCTAAGAAGGCTCTGCCACATCCCTTTCTCATTTATTAGCTTAAAAGACCATTTTCTTAGCAAACATTTATTTTGAACCTCTAAATTTTGGATACCAGAACTCCACACTCTTTATTTACATTTTTCACAAGGTATGGCTTGCTAGGATTAAGAATGTCGTTCCAGCATAATCCATATTGCAGTAGATGCCAACATTTGGTAGGGAAATTTTGTGTGATTATTTTGTTTGGGGATGTCATATCACAAGAAATGGGTAGTGCAAGAAACAAAGCAATGTAGAGTGAAATATGGACAAATTAAGGTGGATATACTTGTTTGTGAAAGCTTTTTGTGCAATATTTTCATAATAGGGTAGAAGGAAATGCCTATGAATTTTATTGTGCACAGTTGGTGCATATTCTCCCTTTTCATAGCGGTACGTTTATTTATCGTTTCCATGACTCCACCCATCACTGGCTACAACTACAAGATATGCACAATGACTTACATTTATATCATCTCGTGTATAGTTGTACTCATTGCTTAGGTAGTGGAAGATAACACAGAGTACTATTTCTCAACGTGGCCAATGGAAATAGGAGGCATGTGGAATCTCAACAGAATTACAAGCATTAAACATGGAAGAAAATTTGGTAATATTGGATTCTCCAATTGTGATGCCTATTGGATACTAATCAATCTTAATGGCAAGCTCCTTGATCTCTTCCTCGATCTTGTTCAGTGTGACCGCAGCTACGAGCTAGCAAACATGGAGGTCAGTGCGGCAGCCATTTCTCACTTCTGTTCAGCTTCGGTGGAGATTTCCCTCTCATTCAACGGCACGAGGGGCACCAATTTGTCCCTACCGCTCCTTAGTGTCGGACGAGTTCCTGTGCCATTGAACTTTCTTCCCCAAGTACACTTTACAACCGTTGTCCAATTCAAAATTAAAAGGCAATCAGGATCAATGTGTATTCAAATATTTCGAGCAAACTATTCAGAATATGTGTTAGCATGTATACTACTAGGAATTAATACACCGTGCTAGACAATCCTACCGTACTATATATGTATTATCCTTGTCCTAATAATCTGCTAGTGAAAGACACACATACGATGGCGCGTAACACTTGCAATGTGCGGCTTCATTATGCTTTAGTTACTACCAAGAACCAATGGGCCTAGCTACCTGCACAACCACAGAGTTTATGCATGCCTTTATTTTTTTTTCTATGGTTAGGAGTATATGCCTTTTAATAAAGAGGAAATAATGGTGAGCAACAAAAGGGTGCAGCTATTGTTTTACAATAAATGAAGAAAAAGGGGATTGTCTTGGCTCCATGGAGTGAAAAATATGAAGGCAACACCACCAACACAACATTAGCAAAAAGAATAAGTGAAAGTACAGTACCTAGGATGTCATCTCCCGTACATGTTGCTCACTCCATACATCCTGTCAAATATTACCTAGCCCTTTTGGTTGTTATGATCTTATCCTTCTCTTCCCACTAATTTTGAAATTCTAGTTCTCTGACGAACATGAGAATGGAAGGCTTTGGGAATGGTTTCAGTGCTGGTTGGATAGTTGTATATATAGGCTTTGCATCATTGTTTAGTGAATAGCCATAGCATTGATAAGACTGGAACCAAGAAGCTACTTGGCGCCCTCTTCTCCTTCCTGAAACTGGTTCGTTGACTGAGGAATTGATTGGAACCACTAACTGCATTGTTGATTGGAGCCACAATCAAAGGTTGGAACATGGCATGCCATCTTCCGTGACATAGGGTCACTGGTTGATTGTGCTCCATTCAAAACATAAGAATTCTTAGAGGTCCTTACTTGGAATATAAGAACTTTATAGAATTTTCTTACTTGATTTAGCTCTATTAATTTGTTTGAAACTAGCTTGTTAGCTAAATAGTAAATTGGTACACTTGCTCGGAGTGAATGTTCTTGTAGTACTTCCCAAGAAGCAAGCGTTAAATGCATGGTACATAGCGCTAAACCACATGTATCGTGTGCTATTATGCTGTAGTATATCATGTCTTAGTCAAACTGTACATGTGGATATATTCAGTTTTACAAACACACAGGGAGTAAAATTTTACTCAAGCATCATACAGGGATGTTTGGTATGTAGCACTTTTTTTTTCTGAAAATATATTATTTTCTCACGTGTTTTGCAAGAATATACCCTTTTTAAAAACAAAAACACGGAAATATAGTTGTCTCGCTAGAAGGAGTGGCAAGAACTGGCCATGCGAATGGTACCACCTCGAGGACTGGCAAGAACCAAATGATGCAGTTACTTTTGTACAATAAAAGAAGTAAATGGGGATAGTCTTGGCTCTACAGAGTGGAAGATATAAGGCAACACCAACAACACATCTTTAATTAGCACATTACATAAGTGAGAAAGTGTAGTAGGATATATATAGACATACTATACTATAGATGAGTTGCGTTGTATTATATATATGGTTCTCACTCCAGACATCCTGTGAAATATTACCTAGCCCTTTTGGTTGTTCTTCTCCTTCTCTTCCCACTAGTATGAAAGTCAAATTCTTCGACGAGCATGAGAATGGAAGGCTTCGGGAATAATTCCAATGCAGAACGGGTAGTTGTAGGTGTAGGATTTGCAACATTGTGTGGTAAATTGCTACAGCCATGGACCAGGAGTATCGATTGCACTGCCATCAAGAACGAAGCCCTCACCTTCTACTTCTTACGTTGAAAGGGGCTTGCATATTCTACCACCCGCCTGAGCAGTGTCGCATCAGCCTAGGATTTGCTGGGCCTTGCTCCACCGCTGGTTGTATGACTTCATAGTCAAGTTGTAACGAAGGCAAGACCTACCAGCTGCCGGAAAACTAGCAAGGCAAAGCTAGGCTTGCACTATCACACGTCTATCCAAAGCAACACAACTCCGTAGCACCTATCTTCCTTTATTTATTTTTAAGATAACAAATACTGGGCCTATTCGGCTGCCTGTCTGTGGCAGCTGCGGCTGCACCATGTATGTGTGGCACTGTTGGTGCCGGCTGCACCGCAGCCGCAGCACAGGCAGCCGAACAGGCCCACTAGCCTCATAGTCTAGCCTAACGACATTACATAACTTGGTTACTGTTAACTATGCTTACTACAAAGTTAAGTGCTAACCATCAAAATCATGTCATGTGTGTTCCTGATTTGGGAATGCTCTTTATGTTTCTTGTTGGTATGTCATTTATAGTCTATGGCTATCACTAACTACATGATGCATGGTGAGTTATATATATCAATATCATATATACCGGCAAGCTGCTCAGTTCCTTGCTATTTTCCTTCACTCCATATTTGGCAATGAAAATAAGAAGAGGAAGAGAGGACCCATACTATTACTCAATTGGCTGTAGAAATGGGAAGCATGTGGAATCTCAACCAGGGTACCAGCACCAAAAAAAGTTCCAGTGTTCTTGATATTTCAGTGCCGTTTCCTGCTCCATTCAATGAAATTGATGCTCTTCAATTTATTAAAAAAAAATCATTCAGTGCCGTTGAAAATAATTGTTGCCATGATCACTGCAAAACTAGAAGGCAACAAGGGTTCAAAAATACCAAAATGTTGTGAACAAAATATTTAGAGCTCGTTACTCTTAAATTTTACAAAAGTACATTTTATATACGCGTGACTTTGTTTCTCCATATATAAATGTAGTAGGACCTTTAGTAAAAGGACATCATCACATCATGGCAGGAAAATATCGTTTATATTGTCCAATTTGCATACAAGGTTAAGAAAATGCAAATCATCTATTCATCATGTCTTTCTTTTTTTTTCGAGGGAATAGACAGGAGCTCTGCCATTTCATATATTCGAGGAGAGAAATAACAAGCCCTCAACATTTTCTTTAACATAAGAAAGGAGTTCTGTCAAATCATTAAAAAGAAAAACATCATAAGCAAAGTATATACAAGAAATTTGCGCCAGCCTGATAGGCTTAGAAAACAAACCGTCGAGAAAGACTCGACAAAGACACAGATGACAACAAAACATTAAGGGAATCCCCTCAATAGAAAAATTGCAATGATAACCATTTCTCCTACAAATTCAGCAAAACATTTCATATCACTCATACGATTCTATTTTTGGAGGCTTTCCAATCACAAACATGATGTAGTCTTTCGGACAGTGGCACCCTCACTACGACGTATCTTAGAACAATGTATGGAAGACTCAACCTAGGTAACTGAGCTCCTAAAGCCTAGAGAATTTACCTTTTCTACAAAGCTGAATGAAAGCTATTCAGGTGGGGAAACTCGTGCAAAATATAAAGGCATTCACCACATAACATTACCATCAAGCTAGACGTGTTGCTCGCTGCCTCGCTCCAAACATATATATCACCCACTAAGTCAATGCTAACACGTATATGTGAGAATGAAAAGCTTTGAGAATGATCATCTGCAGGAAGGACATGATGGTGGCCATGACCACAAGGTGTGGCAAACTGTTTGCCGAAGTCATAAACAAAACTTTTTTGCTGAATTGCAACACCTTCCAATCGTTCTTGCGTCTGGCGTGGCCTGCAACCTTTGCACGGAGTGCTGGCTCGCGAGGTCCGAGCAGGATTTGTTTCTCCTCCGTGCTGACTCTGTTCAGCCTGGACATGTATGGGATAGACTATAGATAATTTAACACTATAGAGAGCTCGCTACTGTTGAACATGCACTTCGGGTTGCAAATTTTTCAAAATTAAAAGGAAATATGCATCAGTAGTGTATTTTCTTTAGATAAGATGGATCAGTAGTGTATGTATATATGTATGAAAATGTTTCATGCGAAATATTCAAAACTTCAACATATGTTAATCTGTATATTTAGGAATTAATTAATACCACAACCAATCCTACCCTCCTATATATGCATGAGTCTCATCTAAAAATCTGCTAGTGTCAATAATCAATCAAGTGTATGCTCAAAGTACAACTATCTATTTAGTTACTCCATATATATCTCCATAAATAGAAGTATAGGACCTTTGATTAGAGGAGATTAAGCAACTAGAGGATGTCCTGGCTCCAAAAGAGTAGAAGATATGAAGCAACACCAAACAACACATCCTAAGCATAAAAGCAGAAGTGAAGCACTGTAAGATATATCATCACCAACATCGATCTGTTGCTCGGTCTTTGGCATTATATTCTGTTAAACATTACCCGGGCTTTTGATCAATATTTTTCTGTTTTGAGATTGGGAGACTTTGGGAATGATCTGAGCGCAGTCCGATCGACTGTAGAGTTAGGTTTTGCAACGTTCTTTTGTGAATTGCCATAGCATTGATTGGAGTAGCATCAAGAGGCTACTTGGGGCCGTCTGCATCTTCCTTGACCAGCCCAATATTGACTGAGGGATCGATTGGAGCCACTACATTTGTTTGGATTGGAGCCTGGATCAAAGGTTGGAATAGGTCATAGCTTGGCTAAAAACTTGTATATGTGTATCAAGTAACAAGTTTTGTGTGCTTTCCTCCTTTCTAACATGTTGGGTTTGTTTTAAGTTAAATTCTTTAAGTTCGATCAAATTTATAGGAGTTAGCAATATTTCTAAAATAAAAACAAATATACTATAAAATACATATTTAATGATGCATTTAATAAAACTACTTTAATATTGTAAATGTTGATATTTCTCTATAAACATGGTCAAACTTGACTTGGGACAAACTAAAAAAGGAGTGCTAAAGGCCGGTTTGTATCAACCATATTGATATGGTTTAGTATTGGTTGTAATACAAATATATACTCTGTTTTTTAATAGGGAAATTTTGCTACAGGACATTGCTTATGTGTGGTTTTAGTCCTAGGACATTGTACAAACTCACTTTTGGGGAAAAACACTCCATAAACGTGGTAATTTGCTAGTGGACACCGTGCCGATTAAAATAATAATTTCCGGTTGAAGAGGAGAGAGAAATCGCATGAAATGTCAAAAATGTCCTTGGGCCCACATGTCAGCTCTCTTCTCTCTCTGTCCACTGGCAAATTACCACTATTATGGAGTGTTTTCCCCCAAAAGTGAGTTTGGACAGTGTTTTAGGGCTAAAACCACACATAAGCAGTATCCTGTAGCAAAATTTGCCTTTTTAATATGTATGGTACTGTTAACTTTTGATGTGACGTTTGACCATTCATCTTATTAAAAATATAGAAATATTATTTTTTTTGAATTGTTTTATCATAAAAGAAACTATAATCTTAACATGTATTTTTACATATTATAATAAATTTTTAAATAAAATGAATGATTAAATGTTATATGAAAAGCCAACACGGCTATAGTAGCTAGTAAGTATTGTTGAAGCAACTAGAAAAAATGGCAGGACAAGCTTGGTATTAAACAAAATGGCCCTAAAGGAAAGAAAAATGCAGATTGACTGCACATCTTTTGGGCAAAATTTTCCGCCTCCACATCAAACAAGGGCACGATTCGCTTGCTGGCTTAGGCCATCACCAATGTGTGTCTTCAACTTGGCTCCCCAGCGACGGCCGTTCGCTTTTCCGTCAGCATCGTCCCCCTAGGAGAGAGCGCGTCCCTCGCTCGCTTTTGGCTGAGGGACGACGCGGAGCGACGCATTGGGGGTGACGGGCTCCTGTGGACACCTGAGCTCCAGAAGCAAATTCCCCTTTCACCCCTCTCCCCCCTCTCTCTCTCTCTCTCCTGTTCCCCTCGAGGTCGAGCCGGAGGAGGAGCAGGAGGCGGCGGCGGCTGGCGCGGTGGAGGCGCGGCGGTGACGCCGGAGGCAGGGAGGACGGGTAGAGAGGTTGGAGGTGGGGCGAAGAGGGAGAGAGAGGCGGCGCACCAAATCCGGCGACGGAGATGACTCGGTGACGACCGGCGACAGCGACGGGTGGAGGGAGAGCGGTGGCGGCGCGGCACGCTAGATCCGGCCTCCGTGCGCCGCTCGCCGTCATCTACCCCTCGCCGTCGGCCACCCCGCTCGCCGCTCGCCGTCCGCCACTGCACCCGGCGCCGAGAGAGAGAGAGAGGGGGGGGCGTGGGAGGGTGGATGAGGCGAACGGTGACGAGCAGCGGTGGGGCGGCGTCATCGCCTCGTCGGGAGCGGCCGTGGTGGTCGGCACGAGGGCATGAAGGCAGAGAAGAAAAAGAAAAGGAGGAGAAGAGAGAAAGAGAGAGGGGGGAGAAGAGAGGGGGTAGTATAGTAAAATAACTATGTGGTATTTTTGGGTTAGGGATATTTCTTGGGCTATCAGGGGTATCCTCCATTGTAAGGGTAGTTTCCTAGAGAGTGCCCTTAGTTAGTAAGGGTATCTATGGAGTATCTGTGATTGGTGATGCCCTTATAACTCAACAATGGTAATGTTCGACGGAGGACAGCACAACGCAGTCATGCTAAATGGTGGAATATGAGACTGCAACAAACTTTTTGCACGTGAAGCCAATTGAGCTTGGGACGTGGGGTTTCGTCGTTGCGATTATTGCCAGGAAACTTGCGGCCAAGTACTGGGAAATTTGCGCTAGCTGGAACAATAAAGGCAATAACCTTTTCTAGCTAGGTTTCCATCCCGGCCAATTTGGTCGTCACCAGTTGTGTTAGGGCCTGTTTAGATCCCACCTTAAAATTTTCACCCGGTCACATCGAACGTTTGAACACCTGCATGAAGTACTAAATATAGGTTAAAAAATAACTAATTGCACATATTTCGACTAATTTGCGAGACGAATCTTTTAATCCAATACCATACATATATTTCTGATGATGGTCTTGATTCGGAGAGAAGCCAATACCAAAAACCATACCAGCGACTAAGAGGGTGTTTAGATATAGGGATGTAAAATTTTGTCGTGTCACATCAGATATTATAAAGGATGTTGCATGTGGTGATTGGGCACTAATAAACAAACTAATTACAGAATCCGTCAGTAAACCACGAGACGAATTTATTAAGTCTAATTAATCGGTCATTAGCTACTAATGTTTAATGTAGCACCATATTATCAACTCAACCAACTCATAAAGCTACTATGAGTAATAGGACCGGTGGCCCCTTACCTATACAGATGTAAGTCTTTATTTCTCCATAATAAGTATGAGTAATGGAATCTTTATTGAACAGAACACATCATAAGGAGCAACTAGAGGGTGCCATTCCTTTTCTACATAAATTAAATGAAGCAAAAGGGCTGCAAGGAGTGAGGAGTGGAAATTAAATACAGAGACATTGACGACACAACATTGGCATAAAAGCACAAGTGTGCAGATGTCTACATCTCATCAGCTCCATGTGTTGGTGCTCGCTCCAAACGTTCTTTCGAATTTCACCAAATGTTGACGCTTTGGTTATTCTCTTACTTTTCTACCAAATGTTAACGCCGCGGCTATGTATGTGAGAATGAGAAGCACTGGGAATGATGATGGTGGGAACGAACTGGTCTCCCTGACAAGTAGTTTCTTCTCAAAAAATCGAGATTTGGAGGAAGAGATATCACTCCAAATATTTTTTAAAAAAAAATTGTGAACATGTTGGGGATTGAACATGGAACCTCGGGGTTAAAATCACACACCCCTTACCACTGCACTATCAAGTGTATTTCGACAAGTAGTTTTTCTCACCTGTGTGGCGAACTGATAGCGCCCCCGCGCCGATTATTCTTGCCATGGACGAGTACAGCATTCTCGACCAAGTACCAGCTCCAGTTGGATCGAGCCGGAGGCCGGAGTCTCTGCCACTCCCACGCACGGGACGGTTGCCGGAGTTCCACATGCTGCGCCGACTTTGTCTCCCATGGGAATTAGTCCATGGAGCTCGCCATTGATGGACACATATACTTGTGAATTTGTCAAGATCGCTAATTTAATTTACAGACGTTTCAGTGGTTGAGTTCTAAGTGGAGCAAACTTCGTCTTGTTTACAAATTTAAGGAAAGATGAATTGTAGCTAGGATAGCATGAGGAAAAAAAAATCAAAGCACAATGATGTGGACTCTTTTATCGTTCAGTCGTTTTTTGAACTAAAGTTTTAGTCTGTAAGTTTTTCACATGTACTGACCATGGAGCAATGTATTCATGACTTTTAATTAGGCCAGCACCCGGTTCTTTGGCATGGATTCATGGAATGTTTGATTCGGGAGCATTAAGTGACCAAGCCTCTAAGCACGCGTTCATTGCTCATACACCATCGATTGTGAATTATTAAACCAGGCTAAATTTAAACATGTATATATGAGTCACAAATTTCAATAGTACTACTGAGCAAACTGATGAAAATATGTTGAAGCGGATCGGATGAATTTTCAATAGTACTGGGTCCCATTCTTATGCTACCCGGCAATTTAACTTTACAATTTGCATCCTGATCATTGAAGTCAGAATATACCTTTTTCATTGTTCAGTCGCCAGGTGGTTAGGTGCCCTATGACATATAAGCTAGGAATGCAAAACACTTTCATTATTAAAAAAAATCAGTAGGTAAACGGTTGTATTATGCAACAAGAAAAAGGGAGAGAAAATTGCTGAGTAAAGCCCAGATTATAGAATAGCTCCAGATCCTAAATCCACGTAGGATTTGAAGTTTGTACGTAAACTACAGTGGTTTATTCAAATGTATAGATTTATAAAGCTGGGAATACTGATCAGCTCTAAGAAATCTGATATCCAGAATTATACTACCAAACGTGGCCTATATATAATCAATCATATATTGGGTGCAAGAGCCCAAGGCCCCATGTACTCAGATGTAGGAGCAGTTTCACGCATTACTCTGTTTCAAGATGATGCAACTCCTTCACTATAAAATGAATGTAACACACAAGCTAGCTAGCTGTGTTGTTTCCAGGAGTGTCCAGGCAGTGCAGGCCTGGAAGGTTAGAACAAAATGGCAGAAGAAACACACACTCGATCGTTTGCTCCTCATCTGACGCATGCATTCATTCTGGAGCTAAGCCATCGATCGCCTCAACACACACTGTCCGATCGACTGACTGCTTAGGTAGCACGGCCGGCAACTGATGCTCGTGCCTCAGATCGATGGGAATGGGACGCTGCCTTTGGAAATCATCCGATACCGTCGTGTCGCTCTCCTGGACGCCTGCTGCTCGAGGAGGAACGGCGAATCCCGTCGAGCAGCGATACATGCGTCGTAAAATGGTTGCGGCGATCATCTCAGGATCGGCGCCGACAAGCAGCAGCCAGGCAGCACCCCACCGGATGGTGGAGAGCTGGCACGCACGAGTCCCAGCAATGATGGTTGATCAAACTCACAGCATACTGCAGCAGATAAAAATATAGAGACCTTCCGTGCTTGGAATTAATTAGGATCGTTGATCTCTAATGATCTAATGCTCCAAGAAAGAAGGTACTAGGAGAAAGATATTAAAAGGGTGGGCCAGGTATGGAAGGTGGAAGGTTAAAATGGTAATTGAGTTTTATAATTGATTTGTACGGCTAAGGACAAAATCGTCTTATTTTTAGATCGGTATCCTACTCCTATCCGTTTCAAGACAAGCTGCATTCATGCAGCACAGGAGGAAGAACGCTGTGCTTCTTTTCGTAATTAAACGTTTATGTCATACATTTACCGATATGTACATATACATCTGCACACCTGCTCACCGCCGTACTCGCCCGCCACTCACCGAGGCCACACGCGCCCACCGGTCTCAGCCGCTGCACACACGCTGAGGTCGCTGCTGCTGTATGCGCCGACCTGTCCCAGCAAACTAATGCGGCAGTCGGTCGTCGTCTCCGCCACCGCACGCGCCTGTCTCGGCCGCCCGTCGCAGCCGACGTTTGCGGTAGCCGGTCGTCATCACCGCCGCCGCACGCTGGTCATAGCCATTGCTTGCGCCAGCCGGTCGCTGCCTTGCACGTGCTTGCTGGTCGCCGCCGTCACGCGCGCAGCCCCTGCTCCTTGCATCCGAGCTCGTTCAATTGGGATTGGAGTTGATTAGGGTTAAGCACTGAAATCGTGGAAAGGGAATCGTGAACACTAGGCAACGGATGGAGAAGGTGATTGGTCAATTACTAATCTATCCTTTTTAGTAATAATTTTTGTTCCTAAATTACCCTTTGTGAATTAACGGTGGATATTAATTGGTTAAGGAGGTACTCTGGTACCTCCCAAGCACCGTAAAAGACCTCAAAAATATATCGC
This sequence comes from Oryza glaberrima, assembly GCF_000147395.1. NCBI lineage: Eukaryota > Viridiplantae > Streptophyta > Magnoliopsida > Poales > Poaceae > Oryza > Oryza glaberrima. Next base: position 26,341,337 of record NC_068328.1, read on the forward strand.
GATGAATTTAACGAATTAATTAGCACCGTCATGCATGTTTGCTATGTGGCGCTAGCTAGTGTGGGTTTAGGTTACTAGCAGAGATCGACTGCTAAGCAATAACATTGGGAAAAGGACAGAAAAAGTCTCCTATGGTTAAGCCTACCATCTATTATAAGTTTAAGTCCAACGGTAATAGATTCTATTAGGGCTAATATATTCGACAACTATTCTAACACAACTTTAGATATTATCACTGTGAAATAGACCACCAGACATTTCCTCTTCATCTATAGTCATTGAGTACATCAAACTACTTGACCGAGCTCTCAAAAAAACAACAAACAAACTATTTAACTGCCATAAATAGAGGTTGGCCTTGCAAACATATGGAGCGAGCTCTCATCCAAAAAATAAAAATATCATATGGAGCGAGCAACCGGGCAATGGTGGTTCCCGTGCTAGCTACTCCTAGAAACAAAATATCGTGAGATTGAGTGCAATATGGTGGCCCTATGACTTTGAAAAGACTAGTGTTCTCCATTCACATTGTGAGATGTGACTATGTGAGTCCAGCTTCTGGTCTGCCATGCTGCCTTCAGTTAAGAGTTAACCCCTAACAAACAGGTGTGTGACTATGGGAACAGGAGTAGTCTGGAACTTGTTTTGTGCAACCTTCACAAGAGGGACTAAGCTTCTCTGACATAAAGTCAAGGAACATGGGTCCCTGACAGGTGGGACCCACATTCAAAGGCTCACACGTCAGTGGCTATGTACCTCTGATTTTACTATCAGAGGAGTCTCGTCCTCTAAAATTTCTTAGGCTTCTCTAATGACCAACCTGTTGCACCACGTCCCAAGTGGTCCCTCGTGCTTTCCTAATGCCAGAACAGATGGCCAAGGTAATACAGGATTTGGAGAATAGGAAAACAAATGGATTGGAGAAAAAAAATAAAATATAACATTTGGATTACTTAAAATGAAACAATCGGAAAAGAAAAGAAAACGAGCCATAATAATATATAACAATTAAAACCTTGTTTGTAATAAGATAATGGGTTCATAGAATACTTTCATAAATTAAAGTCTAAATTAAATGAGTGACAACTGAAAAGATTATTTGCTGAAATGATTGCTGAAGGTTGATGAATGAATAAATGCACACGTTTACCGAGTTTCTAATCAATACGATTAGTGTAAAATATTTTTATATATGAATTTTTTATGATATTGTTTAAAAGTTATGCTTCTATACTTCTCAGAGAAAAAAAAATGCACGGAAATTAAAGCTCACGAGTGGTCAGAAGTAAAAGTTAATTTGGCCGATAGTAACTCAAATGTTCTTTTGGAGCCATATTTTCGCTTTATGTTTATACTTATCTGTCAAAACTTGAATTTTCAATCTTAAATTTTAGGATTTTCTTCATCGAAGTTTATTTTCAGCATTACTTTTAGTACGTATATAAAAAAGTTTTCAAAAATTATTTTTTATTTATGAATATGCCGGTTTGTTTTATTCCGGAAAAGATGGGGCCGCGATCGATCAATGTGGGAGGTCGAGGTCGCGACGCGAAGCAGCGCCGCCAGCCCCCGCGCCCACGCGCGTCTCCAACTGCCGAACACTGGGCAGAATTTAATCTTTTTGCAGAAAGCAGACATTAATTGAGACCGAGTTTAGCTCTAAATTTTTTTCAAACATCTAACTTTTCCATCACATCAAAACTTTTCTACACACACAAACTTTCAATTTTTCCGTCACATCATTTTAATTTCAATCAAACTTAAAATTTTAACGTTAACTAAACACACCATGAAGCTAATTGTTTTCCAAGGGCCAAGGTTGAGAATGCCATCATTGCTTCACATCCTTGGCGCGGCGGAGGAAGCCGATGACGCTGCTATCGCGATTTGGTGCACCGAGCCGGCGAATGGATAAGCTTCCATCGAGAGACGGAGTAACTGGATAACTTTCTTAAGGACAAAATTGCCCCTTCCTAACGGTAATTAATTTGCTAAGTATTATCTCCATTTCAGTCGATTTGATTATTTTATAAATCAAACTTCTCTAAATTTGATAAAGTATATAAAAAATGTAGCAATAGTTACAGCATCAAATTAATTTCATTAAATATAATGTTGAATATATTTTGATATTATGTTTATTTTGTATAAAAAAGTTTCTATGTTTTTTTATAATCTTAGTTTTAAGCTAGACTTAAGAAAAAGTCAAAAATAACTTATAGTATAAAACATAACTTTTAATCTGGACCACTCATGAGGTTTAATATCCATGCAGTTTTTTCATTGCGAAAGCATAGAAGCGCATCCTTCACTATAAAATGAAGGGAAATCTTCAGGCTGTATGTTTTGGCTCTAGGGAGTGCAAACCTAGAAGGTGGGCGCTTAAAAACCAAACACATTGTTAGCCTTCAGCACAATAATCAAATCAACACTGTCCAACGCTTCAGTTTGCAGCCCACAAAAAGATCAAATAGACCAGTATCGTGGCAGCCGGTGCTCTCTGCTCGCAATCTGCGTTAACTTATACCATAAGTTAGATTTTTTTATGGGATAGACTTGCATCTCACAAAGAAAAAACAAAAACTCTTATAGAATGAGATTCGTATTGCTAGGATGTGTTACGTCTCATACATTTTATTATTTTAAGACGGAAGAAGTACATCGGAACGGGAGGCTTTGGAAACGATTCCGGTGGCTCACAAGTCACATCTGCGCCTGCTGGCCAAGGAGAAAAGGCTCATTGTTGCGGACGGACTCTCTCGTGAATTACCTCTGCCACGCCGAGCGGTCTCCCACGGCTGCAGGTCGTCTGCAGTAGGGGATCTCAATTGGTCTCCCACACGAGTGGGTGCCCTTTGGAAGATCCAGTCACACTGTCTCTAGATGGGCACCGTGCTTACAGTGCCACTTGTGCTTGTGCAAGCATTGAGCTTTTGATCAAAAAATATTACTAGCTATGACTCGATGGTTCTGATCAAATCGTTGGCTGAATAGGGGACCTGTTCTTGTTAGACAATGCAGCTTGTCAGGGATAGTTAATTGTTTATAGGGACAAACTAATATATTATAAAGTTAACAGATAGTTTGGAAAACAGTTATCTAGGAAATAGTGATGAATAATGTGTTTTTAAAAGAAATCTTCGTTGCACAAATAGTAGTCGCGATAATTTGCCCCTATTAGCTCATTCAAATGTGGCTGCATGGAGAGTATATTGTGGGAACTAAATTTTTTGGTTGATTAACTTAATTTTTTGTTCCATGTGTTATTTCTTTGCTATTCATACCTTCTGTTTCGAAAAGCCTCGGTTTGTGTTCACCATGAAAGATACAATGGGAGCAATCTAGAGCTGATTGTTTGCTATGTGGTTAAGTTCCCAGCCAGAGTTCCTCCCACCCTCCTCACGACCTTCCACTACAACCTGGATGCATAAGCTCGGATGTGGCAGCGGCGGTGGCAAAGTTTTGGGACGGTTGATCCGATTCCAGCGACGGCGACGGATGGAGACGGCCCGGATGCAGCGGAGCCATCGGAGTTTCTACTGACACACGACATAGCAGGGGCGGATGTGATGCACGAGACAGTGTGCCTGTGCGGCTTCATTGCTGTGGGAAGCGGCCTTGCATGCTGTTGTATGCAACTGAAGCAGCCTTGTATGCGCGGATGGATATAACTTGCTTAGATGCAATGCTGCTGCGGCGGAGGGAGAGGATCGGCGATTGAAGTAGAGCCACTTTGAATTTCCTTGTTGTCTTTTTTTAGTGTTAATTAATGGGTATACTTTGTACTTTGGTGAGGACATTTTAATCTTTCGCTATCTGTTCTAAATTTACCTTGGGCTTCTAGGATTCGTATTTTTTTTTTATGGGAGGGAGTACACACATTTGGGGGGTGGGGATTTGGGCTGGTGGCTAGCTGGCCAGCTGGCCCACCCTGTCGTATGGGGTCCTCCGTCTCTGTTAACGTTCAATCCAAGACAAATTCAATTTCTAATGTTTAATATGGGATAAGTTTTATGATGGTGTTTACCAGCCGTACAAGTTTATATGATGTGAGCTCTATACTCTTCAAAAATAATCTACACGGATTTTAAAGAAGATGGGAGACCCCAATTAGAAGCTACTTAATGGACTAAACGTCATTTATCAAGGATAGTTTCATCATTTATCATGTGTATTACTCCATAATCATGATTACGGAAGTGTTACGGGCAAATCACATCAATGCTCGGCCATCTCGCGAAATCCCCTTGACAGAACCCATGATGGGGAGCGGAAGGGTGTTTAGGGATAAAAATGGATGAACAATTAAATGAGGAATAGTTGGGTGGAAGTAGTACTCCATGGGATTCCTGATAATTATGGAAAAATTTTAAACCCTTCGTTTAATTTGTTGTATTTGTGTACGGGGGAAGTATAAGACGATTGTGCTATTGACATTGCCAATGCCTGACCAACTCCTCTTATATATACTTGCAAACCTAATACAGCGAGCGACTCTGCAAGGATTCTTGTGTTACCTCGATTCACATTCACTCCTGTTTCTTGAAAGAGTAATTGGATCCATTGCTGATCTTCTGTGTGGTTAATCCCCATAGCATGTTGAGTGAGAGCAGCAATGGAAATAGGAGGGCATATGGGAATCCGCCATGTCAAAAACTCCCCATAGGCTGCTCAAAAGGTCCATTCTACAATCCCACAAGAAATTGACAGCCGTCCAAGTGCGACAGCAGGTGATTGGATACCTGTGGGCTCTTCCGTCGACTATCGTACCCCATACCCGCGGGCCACGGCCATGTATCACCGTGCTAACTAGAAGCCAGAAGCCAACAATTGTAATTCCAGAAAAAGTATGTATGTACAGTTACTAAGAAATAGAAAATCAATAATAATTTCGAGGAAGGACAACACGAAATGCTAACTCCAAAGGACAGAAAATCATCTAAAGCGGAAATTTCGAAGAAAAATGGAAGATGAATTAGAAAGAAACAGGGAGAACCGTAGTGGCCGCCATGCTCATTCCATAGGAAGGATTAGGAAAAGATTAGAAGTTTTTGATTTGGCTCATTCTATCCATACCCCCTTTTGGATGAGATTATGAGTAAAGTATTTGGATTAGACTACATGCAAAAATTAAGTTATCAGTGCTCTAATCTCGATCTCTTCCTCAGGGAGATGTAATGGTTACTCATGCACTCTGATTTTATTCTTTTATTCCAGTTTGGATGGCATAGTACCATAAAAATTCGTTCTACTACGTGCAAGATGCAAGTACAACAGGCACTGGACAGCTACGTGCTAAGTTGTAATTTTGAGTTGTCTGTCATTTACCATTTTGCACCCATAGTTGGCCAAAAGGCGCGAGGCCCGATGGCCTAGCCCATGGCATAAGGTTTTGGCCTAACCCAGGCATGGCACCACCTAACTGGTGTCAAGCCCGTGCCAGGGCCTCTGCCTCGGCACGGTGAGTTGCTTGGAACGGCACGGTCCAAAGACCAAGGAGGCAAATAGTTGACGGAGGCAAAATAGACTTATTCCAGCTATATAAAGCATGGCCCAAAGAAAATGAGGGATACAAAATAGACTTATTAGGCATATAAGAGGACCCAAAGAAATAAGGGAGGCAAAACAGACTTTTTCCAATGAGGAGCACAGTACACCTATATGCCTTTGGGTTGCCCCGACATGGCCCAAGCCTTATAGGGCCTAAGGGCCATGTCTGGGCCATTGGTGCAGCAAGTGGGTAGGCCTAGCCCACCCCAGCGTGTAGGTCAAGCCGTGCTAGCCCGACTGATCTCGGGCCCAAGCCCGGTTGTGCCCGGGTCAAGCAACCCATTTGGCCATCTATAATTGCACCTGCCTATCACTTCTTAATTGTGATCAACCATTTTTCTCTAGAAAAGTAAATGCAATCAAAGATCGAGCTATTGCCCACATGTCCATACTCTTTCTTATAGCTCATAATAATGAATCTTCTTATTACTCCAAAGATTTGGCCCAATGGTACAGAAGGTGGCCAAGATATATATGCACCTAGAAAGGTCTAGAAAAGGAGGAGGTTTCTTGTACTAACTTAAGCTCATTTCTCCTTCATGACCTTAACTTCAATAGCCCCATTTCTTCCAAGAGAACTTGGATCCGTGGTTGATTTCTCATGTGGTTATGGTTGCAATGTTCGGCGTCGACTTGAAAACACTTATGGAAATAGGAGGTAAATTGGGAGTTCATGGTATCGATGTGCACATTAATTCATCACTACTCCGGATTCTGAGGTTCCATCTGGTAATAGCTGGACGGTAGGCTTTAAGCCAAGAAGATGTAGACTCTAAACAAATGCAGTAGAAAAAAATATACTCCCTCTGTTTCATACTATAAAACTTTCTAGCATTGCCCACATTCATATAGATGTTAATGGAATATATATATATATATATCTAGACTCCATTAATATCTATATAAATATGGGCAATGCTAGGAAGTTTTATAATATGATACGGATATAGTAAGACAAAGGCTGACAAACCAGCACAACATTTGCGTAAGTGCAAGAGACGTACAATGAAACTCTATACTTTTGACACACTTGTACTGGAAAAATCAACTATATGATCTGTTGCTTCAATTCGTTTTCCGTGTTTGGAGCCACAAGATAGGTGTAGGTGGTGATCAATTCCCAAATGGGGAAATGGGACAGTCACTACAAACCTAACCTAAGCTTCCTCTGGTGTATTACACACGCACACAATGAAACCCCAGATGGGACATAGGAGTAGCAATTTTTTTGCTTTCATGCTGTTTGTATTTGCACGGTAGAATAGATGAACACGCATGGAAAATCCTTATACAAGACAATACGAGGAGATACAGTAAAAAAAAAAGAGAGAGAGAACACGGCCAGCTTTCCCATTGTTGTACAACTACAGGTGGAATGTTCAGCAAAATCATTTGAGACATCCACCATTTGATACACAAAACATATGAAACATTGGAATTATAAGATGCTACAATTTGCTATTCCCTCTGTTATAAAATACTATAATAATTTAGGCATAAATTAGATACATCCTTCTACAATGAAAGTGGATAGACCTCCTGTCCAGATTCGTAGTACAAGGAAGAGTCTAATTCATACCTAAATTGTTATATTTTGGGACCAAATAAGTAGATTTGTATGGATGACCAAAATATGACAGATCGGTTATCTGTTCATGTTGAGTTAGCCATCATTTATCACCACAACTACCACTTACAATTACTAGCCTGTATGGCACAATTTACACCATTGCCATATGCCGGTGGCACTGTCTAACAGAACTCTTCCTACACACATGTGGAAGTGAAAACAAGAAAAGAAGATCAAACAATGCAATGGAAGTGCAATAAAAAAATGCAGCGAGCAATCAGCAGTCGGTTCCTTGTATAAGTCCCTCCCATTTCTTCAAAGGAATCCGTAAATAACATTAATTGATCTGTTGTGTTGAGGGCATCATTGGAAATGGGAGGCATACAGGAATTCTTCGTGCCGATTGTGCCAATAACAGCTGCTATGAACTTCCATGGTGCGAGGCAACGATCGCTGGCGAGAAGGCCGAGCAAGTTACCTGGCACCACCTGCGAAGAAGATATATGTTCCTTCCATTGGCAGTGCTCCTTCTATTGTGGGCAACGCACAACAAAGTGGGCAATAGGCAACAGACAACGTAGTGGAACAACTCGGCAGATAGGTGTTGCCCGGTTCACAAGGGCTGAACGGATGAATGGGTGAGGATTATTTGATTTTCTTTTTATAACTAGTTTTATGCCATGAGTTATAACGGATCAGGTCTATATAATTAGGAATAGACTTGGAGCCCGTACGTTGATGGGTCGGGCCCATAAAACTAGGAAGGAATGGTACTTACATTTCGTGTTTGGACACGCTGAGCATTGGGAGTAGGGGTTGGAAGGAGAAGGATGACTCCACTTTTAAGATAGTAGAAATATTTGAGGGTACAATTGAGTGAATTAATTATTATGAAGTTCAAAAGTTATTCTAAAAAGTACTCTAAGTAATTTATATATAGATTTTTTTTCAAAAAACATAAACTTAGGAAGCATGTCCACTGTAATTCATAATATGAGCAAAAGAACGGGGATGAGACAAGATTAAGGCTCATCTGAAGAGGAAAAGAGCACAAGCAGAGGTACATACTGATATGGCCAACTTAATAACGGCATTCCTCTACAGTTGAGACACATTTACCTGCTTTCTCTGCAGACGATAGATATGTTTCCTCCAACGAAATAAGATGCGAATATTAGGGAAGGATCTAATATCAAATAATTAGAAGGGGTGAGGCTTCGAACCCATGTCGTCTTGCCCACCACCTTATGGAGCTAGCCGGAAAACCCCTGGGCGTTTCTCTTTTTCCTCCAACGTAGCACACAGCTCTCATTTGTTGTACCACAATATCTCCCACAAACTCTTCTTTACAGCTGCATATACCAATATGTACTACGTGAATCCCATAGTAGCAGAGAGAATCTTAATTTAAAGGTAGCCCCTACTTGAAAAAATTAATTAAGGTGGCCACGATATACACAGCCAGCATGATATATTTATAAAAGAACCATCGTGAGAATATCGGCTTAAGTTTCTGTATTAGTGTGTTTCTGTTCTTGTTTTGTTCTTCCCCTTCCTTCTGTTTCCATCATTGTTTGGTGAACTTTAAATACTTTCTGATCCTCTTCTGAATATAACACCAGCTTAGCCTAGCTTTGGTTTTAAAAGATATATTTATAGAAGAACAAGAAGAAACTGATCGATTGATGTACACCTGTACTAGCTTAAGTTTGTTTCTCCTTCAGAGCTTCACTCATGGCCGTTTCTTCAAAAGGTTCCATGGTTTGATTTGTCATGCGGATGTGGTTGCTAGTTTCAAATGTTCAGAACACTGATGGAAATGGGAGGCACACGGGAGTTTAGTATCACCGGCATGCATGGGTAGCCTCACGCTGGCTCATTGGATGCTCGGCTTTCAAACTCAGTTGTTAGGTGCTTATGCTGATCAAAAGCGGAGGAATGTACATGCCTCTTCAAAGGAAGAACCGGTATTCGACTAAACAACTTAATTTCTTTTACGTAATAATATTTGACTTAACAACTAGCATGTTAATTTCTAGTGGTAAAGTTTTTGTAAGGGAACCTCGTTGTAGTATAGCTTAACGATATCATGCCCACACACTGCCTTTTGTTTTTTTAATATATGATGAAATTGACTTTTTAAAATTATTTGAGTATTCGTCCTTTTTTAGAAATATTTGTATAAATAGAGTAACATACTAGACATGGTGAAAGTAATTTTGATAATAGATCTAGTGGTACTATTTTCAATTTAGTGAACTAAGTAATTGGATAAATATTGTAGAGATACTACTAGGAGTGTAGCATTCCGAGCGCCAAACATGTATCAGCTCAGACCCGCCTCATCCCACGTCCCGTCATTCCGCTCCCACCGTTATCAGAGTAAACGATTTACTACATAAAAACAACTTTCATGCTTCCGATCCTACCCCACGTCCCGTCATCCTGCTCCCACCATTATCGGAGTAAACGATTTATTTAGATAAAAACAACTTCCCTGCTTTCAGTATATATTCTATTTTTCCCATACCCAACCAATCACTCTCGCCCCCACTTCATTTTTTTTCCTTTTTTTCGGATCTAAATCGACCCACCATCCCAGCCCACAGGGGCGGAGGCAAGCATAGGGCAACTAGGGCTTAGGAGCCCTAGGCTTGCCTCCAAAATCATGTATAAATTATGTTAAATCACCATGTAATTTTAGAGAGAAATCAACAACTCATTAGTTGAGCCCTAGGTTAGCCCTACTCTTTAGTAATTTCTGGCTCCGCCACTGCCAGCCCACAGATTGGGGACACACCATGGAGGAGGAGAACAGCACCATGGCAGTTGAGACGAAGGTGTTGCTTCGGGCCTTGCTACCGAACGCCAGACAACACCTTAACCAGCAAGGAGGTGTTCAGCTGGGCCAAGAGAACCAACCGGCGGCTGCTCCACGTCGGCGATATTGACAAAACAAGCAAGTAAGGAAATGACACTCTAATTTGTATCTACATACTCTCCTTCACCTTCACGTATGAAGCCCTAATTTCTTTTTGCAAATCAAATTAACGTGCAATCTCCAATATTACCCGATCTGAACTGATGGGCTGCACAAGTCCTACATTTGCACATCGTGCTCCATGTGGCTGGTTGCAAAGGATAGGGTGGAGTCTGCCTGTGATGAAGGTTGTTAGCTATTTTTCTTTTGCTCGTCGTTTGTATGACATGAACGAGAATGTTTTTGCATTTTTTTCGTGCTTGCTAAATGATGGATGGCAGCTACTGCATAACGTTGAGCTCATGTCTATACCATGCCGCTACATCCTTCCATGATTCCATCGTCGACTACCACTCGCCACTCGGTTGCCCTCTCCACTACCAGTCACAAGAGACAGACCAGCCTCTCCATCCTTATAGCAAGATCAAGCAAAGCCACCAGGATCCCAACTTCACCATGGATTTTTGGTTGAATCAATTTTCTTTCTTTTCTAGTTTGATTCACCTGTGAGTAATTTTATCACTCGTGTGTAATTGAGCCTATAATTTTTTTCATTCATACGACCATTTTGTGAACAGATTAACAATACTCTTAGTATCAGCTTTTACTCTTATACTATATATTGAACACATCAGTAAACATATTACTATGCGGTGGCTATGAAATCATGGGTTATATCGAGAGGAAGGTGGTATTGTTTTACTCACAGACCACGAAGTCTAAATGTTTATAATACTGGTAAAATAATTACTAGTTTGTAAGATGTTAGTAATTCTTTTACTGCCATCTAGGAATGGTGTCGTACAATGGGGGGCATTTATGAAAGTAATTTTTTTACTTTTGAACGGGACATTCATGTGAGTAAATTTGTTACTTTTGAATGGGCAGATGTGGGAGGCTAAGAGTAAAAGGAAAACTCCACAAAAGTAAAATTTTTTACTTTTTAAACGTGGGGAGACACTAGAAAATCAGAAAATTCCCAAACAAAAACTAGACGGTAAATATTTTACTAAAATATAAAAACAGAAAAACTGGAAAGAAAGAATGAAAAAGTGAAAAATCTGGATGGTTAATATTTTAAATCTGGATGGTTAATATTTTACCGGGCCCTTTGATGAAGCACGGATGAGATGGAAAAGAGAAAAAAGAAACACGAAAGATGGGGTGGTAAAAAACGAAAGGAACGGACATAGGAAAGGTGGGTGGTAAAAAAGGGAAAAAATAGAAGAAGAAAGCATTGTGCGGCGCTCAAACTAATATTCTGCGCGCAGTGCATGTATTAGCGCCACCATAAATATTATTGGTCAAAGTTTGAAAGAAAATCAAGGATCATATATTCCTTCCATTTCACATTACTTCTCATTCTAGTTTTGTCCTATGTTATATACTTTTATCTTTAATCATATTTTTTTCGAAATTCATGTATGTTTTACAACAAATGAATTATACATTATAAAATACATGCGTTGCAATTGTCTCTTTCAGTCCATATACAGTACATGCTATTTAAATTTACTTTGTTATAAATGCCCCAAAATTTTGTCAGCCATAGATGATACATCCAATACAAGATGAAGGAAACACTAGGAGTATTGGTTCCAAGTAATGGAAACCTGTAAGCCAAAGCCCAAAATTTTGAAAGAAACACGACTCAACATTAGCTTGAGCAGAGAGGTTGAGTGAACTACACTTTTGACACATTTGCTTTGGTCCAAACTTGTTCTCTGTGCTTGATGACCACAAGATAGCTAAGCTGCGGGAATAGGAGGCTCTGAGAAGGACGATGGTGTGCCACGTTTCGCCTCGCTGCTTGCTGTGGAGTGTGGAAAGAAGGATCCATCGACAAGAGCAACTCCCGAAGTGTTTGCAGCGACCAGTACGACCACATCAAGCAGCTCATCAAACACCTTCAGTGCCAGCTTAAGATGAGGAAGGCATGAAATCAAGGGAAATTTGAAAAAAAAAACACCCCAAATATCAGCTTGAGTTTGAGATTCTTATCATAAAACGATTTGTTGCAAACAGCCCCTTTCAATCTATTTTGGTTTGATGTTCCTTCCCAATAAGCAATTACCATTTTTTGTGTTTTTTCTTGCATCTTTTCTTTGTTTTTTTTAAAGTTGGGCAAAAGCTTTGTCTCGTATATTAATAGAGATGGAGAAAAAATAGATCAAAGTAACATGTACAGGGCAAGCCTCGAAAGCTAAACCCGCAAGAACCCGCGAAAAATTCCAAAGTCTTGAAGCTTTGAGGCTCCAGCCTTGACCCAAGCTCGAGCTTCCTCCTCGATCTTGGCGATGATGGAAGCCGGCGTTGAGGCTGTGTTTCGGAAGATTTTTGTGTTTCGTTTGCACCAAATTTTCCAGGAAACCAAGATCACCAATGTTCGCAAAGGAATGCGGGAATTGTTAGGGGAGTCTACCACAAGGCTCCACCATTGTTCCACCGAGTCGTAGTCACTCCATTTGCTCATTTGGAGGTCAGTTTGGTCCACCTTTGTATTTCTATCCATACCCTCTTGGTAACTCTACAGTGTGTTAGAAGGTGGACCGTTGATTCGTTGATTATGTAGCACAGCGGACAAATCTTCTGATTTTGCCAACCTCTTTTCTCGAGTCTGTCAGCTGTCCAAAGTCTATTTCGGGTGACGAGCCAGGAAAAGAATTTGCATTTTGGTGGGGGCCACGCTTTCCAAATGGATTGGTTGAAGACAGATCTCGTAGTCTTGCATCTTTTCATGTGTGTAATATGACTCAGCGCACTTTTCAATGGACATATACATTTTCTTTCCCAATAATGTGTGCTATACCGAGCTCATCTTTCTCATTTTGAATCTAACCAAAGAAACAAGTCACCGTTGAATCCCACGAGACAAGTGTAATAGCTCATCTTCCAGCAATCTCAATGCTTAAGAGCGAAGACTTTGGACTATCACCGTCCAACTACATGCTAGACACCATAAGTAGGGATTCCACGATCATGTCATCGTCCACGCTAGACACGATGACCACCACGGTCGTGGGTTTGCGGCCCCGAGAATGGACGAGTAACGGCACTTGGGGGTAATCTCAAACAAAAATGACTTACGAGAGGGGTATTTGCAACAAACTCAAGGTGATATTTGTGGTGTTTTTGCAAGTTTCCTTAAAATCAAATGCCCCTATGTTTCCATGACAGCCACACAGGTAGCGGTGGCAATGGGTCAAGACCCATGTACCAGGCTCTCGAATATTTTTAAGGTCAAAAATTAATTAAAATTCAGCCTATTCTATTTTAGATTAGCTCTTAAATTTTATATACTAAAAAGTTAGGTCCTTTATCACCCTAGACACAGGTGAAACGATCGAAAACTTAACGGCGGGACATATTTGTTTTGATGCTGTTGAGAAAAAAAAAATCTCGCTAGTCATATTTAGGAAATATTGCAGTAGATATCACCGGTGCTTTTGTCATAAGCCTACAATGTTTTAAATTATACTTAGCATATCACTCGTGCATTGTAATATACGATTTTAATTAAAGAATTATCATTAACTTATTATTACCATCTGTCTGCATATATCATTTTTTTAACTTCTGAATATTTTGTTCACCAGCAATGCATGTGTTTATTCGCTCTTGAGCATTACAGAGCAGCAAGGAATTTGTACGTACTTGGGTCATGAGATATAATCAACTAATATTTTTTAGGAAATTAAGACAGGTAAAAAGCGATAGTAACTACTCAATGTCTTTGACATGGACAAGGAAATACTTAATGGTCACACGGACCAATTGCCAAGAACTTATAACGAAGGTCCTTGACAAGTACATGGTAGTTGCCCAACTTTTGGTTAAATTTATAGACTGATATCACACAGAGAGCCAACAACGAACGCGCCCTGCTCTTTGTTTGTTGAAGAATTATTTTTCTTCAAGTATTGAATTGTTAACGGCAGTACTGCTCTTTGTTTGTTGTCATTTGATAGACATATCAAATCTATCAAATGACAACAAAACTATAGTCTATAGTACATATGAACGGGAGGCATTTGGAATTGCTTGCAAGATGATGAGATTGAGCCTAGTTCTGCCCAAGAATGTGATGCGGCATGCTATTGCTAGCTGGAAAATACTCGATGAAACTAATAATGTTCATAGGTATATATCAAACATATTAGAGATTATATCAAAGTTTGTGCCGTTAAATAGTCTGGTATAGTAACAATTAATCTTTTCTTTTATAACTGGTATATACTAATAACAATCTGCTGTAAAAGTAATGGGAGACTAACATGGTTGTTAATAAAATAGTTCACAATATAACTCGTGCTCGTAGCGATGGGAGGGGTGCGATAGTTTTCGTGTCCGATATATATATATGTTGGACAACGGATAAATTCATAGAATTATTGAGAGCTCCATGGATTGCCCTAATAAGTTAAAGTGAAAGTCAAATTTTAAATTTTTAATTTTAATTTTTAAAGTTAATTTTAAGATAATTTCAACGTGGTTTATTTTCTACATTGACTTTTAAGTCGCACTAATAACACATATATAAAAATTGTACATGTAAATTAATTTTTATTTTCTAATAAACCATTTTGACTTATTAAAAAATATAGGCAACCGATGAGTACCGAAAATACTACGGTAATTTCTAAATGTATATAACGTTAAAAAGAAGATATAAAGGGAGTATATAATGTTTGTTTTTCTAATAACATTGATGGGTAACAATCGATCTCATCTTTTCGCTTATATTTATACTTATCAGCTATAATTTAAAGTTTTCATTTCAAATTGGGAGTTAATTTTAGAGTTTTTTCATCGTAGTTTATTTTTCAGCCTTTGTTTTAAATCACTAAGAACACGTGTATAAAAATTTTATTCATAAATTATTTTACGTTTGCAAATATATTGATTTGGATTTATTTCTTAGAATAAGGCAAACGGTGGGGCTGAATATTAGTACCATCGACAGAGCATCATATCCCTTGCAACACACGCTTCCAGCATTCGAAAAGCACGATCAGCGTGATACCTTGCGTGAGCGAGTGTGAAGGCAGTTTCAACTCTCAACAAGTACTGTACTTTCTTCGATCCAGCGGGGGAGAGTTTCCGTTTCCCTTCACGGAAAACGCCTCCCGCCCCGGAATTCCGCAGGGTAAAGCGGGGGTGAACCGCCGCGAAAGCGTCCCCGGATTCTAGATTCTTCCATGTGGGCCCCCCGCGCGACCCCTAACTTTATACTCCTCGTCCTCCCCCCACGCGGCCGCGTCCAGGTCATCGTCGTCGCCTCGCCTCGCCTCGCCTTCCCCCGCGTGGCCTCGCCGTCGGATCGAGCCACGCCGCCGCCGCCGCCGCGTCGCGGATCCCCACGCTCGCCGAGAGGAGGAGGAGGTGATGCCGCTTCCCGCTTGCCCCCACCCTCTCCTCTCGTCTCGCGGTTGCTTGGGTGCTTGTATGCTGGGTTTGTGCGATTCGGATTTGGGTTCGGGGCCGGTGGTCGATTCGGAGGGGGCACTGGGCGATTCAGGCGTAGATTTGGTTTGTTTGTTTATGGCGATCTGTTGTTTGCTAGTTGTTCATACGCGGGTTGGTTTTCCTAGAGAATTGGGATTTTTTTTTAATTGTTCTGCGATTACGGTAGAAATAGATCGGGCTTATGGATAATCCCGTCTTCTTCTAGCGTGTGATTTTATCCTCCAACGTGGGAGATATTCCTAGATGTTTTATTTCCTTGTGTTGTTTATTTATGCTTAGATTGTTGATTCCATCCTTGTGGATCGTCAGCATCTTATTCTAGATGATCCTATATAATTGTGTGAAACAAAATTGAGGTTGTTGGGAGGGTTTCTGATCATCAGCTGTCCTCTTTACCGGCACGAATTTGGGGAATCTTTCTTGGTTGTGTTCTTGTTGGCTTATACCTTTTTTATGTTTTGCTCAAACTCATGAGATTTTTATCGTTTAATGCTGGGTCCTTATGTATGACCACATACTAGTAGCTGGCGGAGCAACTTCGTAATTGTTGCTAGTAGCCATTATATTACATAGTACTCCTAATATATTCTATCAGTTTTGCGTAGCTATTTCTAGCATTGTTGGTGATTGTAGTTTCATTGGCAATTGCAGCTTCTTGCACTTTGAAGAAACAGCAAGATGGCAGCCAATGTTGGGGAATCTACAAGCAGCGGCACCAATGGCGATGCAGCTGGGGGGAGCTTTGAATGCAATATCTGCTTTGAATTGCCACAAGAACCAATAGTTACTCTCTGTGGCCACCTCTTCTGCTGGCCATGTATTTACAGGTGGTTGCACATCCACGCACACTCTCCAGAGTGCCCGGTGTGCAAAGCTGTCGTTGAAGAGGATAAGCTCGTTCCCCTTTATGGGCGTGGCAAGGACCGCGTCGATCCAAGGTCAAAGAACATACCCGAGGCTGACATTCCTAACCGCCCAACTGGCCAGAGGCCTGCCACAGCTCCACAGGCCGATCCTAACAACAATTTTGCCCATGCCAATCCTAATGCTAATGCCAATCCATGGTTCATGGGCACTGGAGTACCATTGGCTAATGCACGGTGGGGGAATTATGCATTCTCAGCTGCGTTTGGAGGCCTATTCCCTATGCTTAGCTTCCAAGTGCATGGATTTCCAGATGCAAATCCTTATGCACAGCCTGCTGGGTTTCACTATGGGTATGGCCATGGTCATGGATTCCATGGCGGACATATGGGTCATGCCGCCCACGGTGTCCCTCGACAAGGACCACTGGAGCAACCGCAGCAGGCAGACATCTACCTGAAGGCCCTGCTAATCATGGTTGGATTTCTTGTGGTTGCAAGCCTTCTTGCATTTTAAGATTGTTAACAGATTCACCTGGTGATAGAAGATGGTAAAAGAATTGCCAGCATATCCCTGTGGCGTTGTGGTGCGTGCAGTTTCTTCCTGCCAAATGTGGCATAAGTTATTTTGCGTATTTACATGAAGTGTTCATAGAATATTTGCATGTAGATGTAGGATAAGCATCTGGCTTTTTATAGCCTCATATGTAGTACTATAATTAGGAGGAGCCATTTTATTTTCTTTTCTTTTCTTTTTTTAGTTTTGACTGTTTTGATGGATATGATGTACAATTATTGGGATGTTGTCTCCATGTGTTGTATACATGTAAGAATAGTTCTTCCCAAACTCTTGCTTGCAATTTGCACCAATTTCCAGTTTATATACATTGATGCTTGACAGTCAGTGTGCTGATATTATTATAGTCTTGAACAGAAGATACAATATAATTCTTGGTAAGAGTTATTTGATATATGTCATTATGTCAGGGAGTGCCAATGTCAGTTGAATATTTGAAGAATGGTAAGAAAATATGATGGCCGATCAGGTTTTGAGTTTGGATTGTTGCCCCTCGGCTGTTTTCTCCAAACTATTCTGGGATGTTTCTGCTCGCAATCTGTGATCTGGAAATGACAAACTATTCTGGGATGTTTCTGCCCGCAATCTGTGATCAGGAAATGAGATATTTTGTCACGCAGGATGTGCACTGGCTCTGCGCTTGGATGCCTATCCAAAAAAATGTTGATCGCCTTCTTTATCCAGAATGTACGTGGACAGATCATTTGCAGTTTGTGCCCTCTCATAAGATTATCAACAGGAGAGATTCGCAAAAAAAATGAATGGTCGACTACTCATTTGGAGTCGGTTTCGATCCTCTCTCAATCATGTAACGTGTAGTACGGCTCTCTCAGAAAATGGGTTGTACTACCCTTGTACGGGAGTGAGGGTTTGTTTAGTTTTATTTGGGTGTAAAGGGCCTGTTCACTTTGATGTTATTTTCAATCTTACCAAATTTCGTTAAAATTATCAAAAAAGTGACTACATTTAGTTTGTTGCCAAATTTTAGTAACTATATAAGAAATCTTGTCAAAATTTTGGCAATTTTGGCAATGCCAAATTTTGGTAAGGTTTTTTTGGCATCAAAGTGAACAGGCCTAAAGTTTTTGAAGTATACGGACGGAAATTTGAAGTATTAAACATAGACTAATAACAAAACAAATTAACGTAGACTAATAAGAAAACAAATTACAGATTTCACCTGTAAACTGCGAGACGAATTTATTAAGCCTAATTTATCTGTTATTAGTAAATATTTACTAAATCACATTGTCAAATCATGGCGTAATTAGGCTAAAAAGATTTATTTCACAATTTACATACAAACTATGCTATTGGTTTTTTCCCCACATTTAATGCCCTATGCATGTGTCCAAACATTTGATGTGATCTTTTTTGCTAAAATTTTTTTTATCTAAACAAGGCCTAAGTGATCTGGCCAATTTTGCTTGCTTGCATGCTTGAAGCCCCCGCCGTAAACGAAGAATAATTTATAAATAAAACTTTTATATGTGTGTTTTTAATGATCTAGAAGTAAAGGCTGAAAATAAATTACGATGAAAAAATTTCAAGATCGACTACAAATTTAAGGTTAAAAATTAAATTTTAGCTAATAAATATAAGTATAAACAAAAAGATAAATACGGGACATTTTAAGACCTCAAAATGTGCACAGAGGAAGAGTCGCAGTACGTCTGGCAAAGGAGTACTACCAATCAGGGTAGTGACAATGTGACGTCCATCATGGAGTGGCCATGTGTCAAGAGAATACTACTAACAGTGTCAGTGACATGCTCGGCAGCTCTCTCAAACAGTCAAAACAACTCTTCTGGTACCGTTTCAGTCTGCAATTTTTTGTGATTGGGAGTGAGATTGTTCTTTTTTTTTTTTCGCAGTTACATGTTACAAAACACACACTCTCGAATGTGGCCTCCTAGCATGCTAAAAGACGAGGGTCAATGATGAATCTCTAAGCTCATTAAAGTCGTATCGAATGAGACGGTTGTTTGTTTGAGAGGAGAAGAAACGCTGTGTTGGTAGCACATGAATGTGCTCTGTGCTAGTGTGCTTGGATTGGATCCAAAGCATCATGTATCAGTCAGTTCCTCCTATTTCCAAAAATGTTAGTCGCCTCCAATCTAGGTCATTCCCAAATCACAACTTGTGCCCTCAGCTAAGAGCAGGTATAATAGCAAACTATTAGCCAGCTATAAACATATTTTAATGAGATAAATGATGAGAGAGAAGAGCAGTGGGCTACAGATCTATAGCCAGCTGCAGCATGGACTCCAAGACGCAATGTATGTATGACAGGTGGGACCATGTATTAATAGTATAGTAAGCAACTATTGTATGAATTGGCTATAGATGAATTAGAGCTAGTAGTGGTCTATACTATTAAACTTGCTCTAAGAAGATTATCTAATATTAGTACTAGTATTTTCTTAACGAGAGGCTTGGAACTGTCTGAGTGCGTATTTATTTATAGACGATTCTGAAACTTTTTGACAATCGTAGGGCCAGCCAGTTTGACCTCGATGCCACAAACTTTTGAAGCACCAAAATGGTCCAAATCTGCAAAGAAGAAGAGCAGTCGAGACAATTCTTCTCCCTCCAGAAAAGCAAGCAGAGCATTGTTTGTTCCTGTGCGCATCCGTTTGGATGTGAAGGGCGTTGAAAATTCGGCCGATCCCCAAAAACCACCGATGGATGGAACAGCAGCCTGCCATATCTGGAATTCTTGATTGTGACCGTAAAGCTACTGAGGAAAGCTGCCGCTGCTACCACTGCAGAAACCACGCCACCGATCGCAATACAAGCTGAAGAGCGTTAAGAATCAGCCGAAGCCAAAATTTAAATTCTAAAACTTAATTTTGTAGCTAATTTAATAATAATTTTAATATAATAATTTTCATTGATTTCTAAGGTTGCGTTCGTTCCAGCTGGTTCCCAACCCCTCTCTCTTGTTTTCCGCACACACGCAAACTGCTAAATGGTGTGTGTTTTGTAAAAAGTTTATATATGAAAGTTTAAAAAAAATCATATTGATACATTTTTTTAAAAAAAATAGTAAATATTTAATCAATCACAGGCTAATGGACCGTTCCGTTTTCCGTGCCAGAAGATAGCGTTCCCAACCCAGGGAAACTAACGCAACCTAAGTCGCTAAGAACACAGTAGTACTTTCGTGTCATAGAGGGTGTTTAGATCCAGAGGTGTAAAGTTTTGGCGTGTCACATCGGATATTATATAGGTGTCGCATGGGGTGTTTGGGCACTAGTAAAAAAACTAATTACAGAATCCGTCAATAAACCGCGAGACAAATTTATTAAGCCTAATTAATCCATCATTAACAATATTTATTGTAGTACCACATTGTCAAATCATGAAGCAATTAGGCTTAAAAATTCGTCTCGTAAATTAGTTGCAATATGTGCAATTAGCTACTTTATTAGCCTATATTTACTTCATGCAGGTGTTCAAACGTTCGATGTGACGGGGTGAAAAATTTTGGGGTGGAAACTAAACAGGCCCATAATTGCCCAGCACCCTAAACAACACCATATATAATAACCTAATATGACACGCTAAAACTTTACACCCATAGCTCCCCCTTATAAAGAGTTTGAGGCAATTACAAATTTACCACTATTTTAAATCGTTATTACAAGACTGTCACTAGAAAATTACAAAAATGCTACTAGAACTATCGTTCGAGTGACATACTTATAATATTAAAAAAATCGGTGGCAAATTTACAAATGCCGCGAAGAGTTTTTGGTCAATCGGTTGAAAGGCCTGAACTGAGCAAGGAAAAAGCGACGTCCACGCAGCAGCAAAGCCAGCAAGGCAGCAACGATGGCGCGGGCGCGGCTGCGCGTCGCGGCGGGAAGCTTCTTGGAAAGGGAAGGCGAGACGAGACGGACGCGGGTAAGTACGTACGGGGTTTGGACCTGCAAATCTGCAATGGGCAAGTGGGTTGGGCAACTATAGCCTTGGCTGGGCTTGGGTTTAGTGGAGACGCCACTGCCTCTGCCTACCTTCCTTGTGACCAACTCATCGACTACCTCTACTTTGCTTTGCTATGCTGCGTGACTGGGCTGTCTGCGTTTTGCTTCCTTGTAGTACTACAAGACTATGGTGTGTTTTTCACGTCAAAATTAAAAGTTTAGTTGAAATTAAAACGATGTGACAGAAAAATTAGATGTTTGTGTGTGTAGGAAAGTTTTGATGCAATAAAAAAGTTGAAAGTTTGAAGAAAAATTTTGGAACTAAACTAGACCTATAACTGCATTAATTCTGCATTTAGAGGTTGAAGTTGGAAACTCCGCTTTCCCTTATGAAAAATCCATTAACGCATAATTATTAAACATTAGTTAAAAAATTAAAAAATAATATAATTTTTAAAAACAACTTTTTCATATAGTTTTTTTTAAAAAAAACACCGCTTATCAGTTTCAGAAGCATGTGTGGACAACGAGGGAGTGGATGTTAGAAACCTAATGCGCCGAAACACAGCCTAATCAGTCCGGCGATATCAACTCTTACTAATCATAGAAATAGATTAAGTTGATGTGTGCTTAGTGGACAACAATACCAGCTTTAATTATCCTAGTCAGTTTGGAAGGATCTGATCAGCCGCTAATCCTAGCTGTGCGTGATGCCAGATCAACACGGTGAATCGTATATAAAACTTATCAGCAAGTAATCCAGCTGCATATGTAAGTAATATAACTACTACATTACTTTGGTTTACCTGCATGATTTTACGACTGCTTTGGACCCTTTTTCTGCAGCTTGTCGGGTCAATCAGCTTCGTGGTTGATGAACTGAAATCAGTTGACGAACAGAGCTTTCTTGACGGTGAGATGTATGCTAGTCCGGTCTAACAGCTGGCTTACCTGTGAATTTTCTTTTCTGCAAACGACGGCTCCAAAATTAGACGCTTCAAAAGGCAAAAAAAACTGTCCAGTTTCTCAGGCTCGTGGTCGCACCATCGTCCAGCCTCTGAACCCAACTCTGACTTCGAATTTACAAATGGGCGACTAATTTTAGCAGATCATCCTGAGATCCTAATCACACAGTGGTGGTGCACGTACCTAATTCCGAGCCTAATAGTTGACGGCGAGTTTACCTGTTTGACCTGCCCGTCAAAGCCATCTTTGGACTCATTGGCTTTAGTTTGCATAGTTGCATTCAGGTTTACAATCTATCTAGAAACCACGAAACCCGGATTATTATTTTTTGGGATCGGCTTAATTTTTTATTAAGTTAAAGAAAAATCAAAGTAGATTTAAAACTTTTGACAAGATATGTCTGGATTTTATCTGTCTTTATTGGTTTATTAATGGAGATACCGCTTGCAAGTGATTTTTATCTAGTACTGAGATTGTGAACTAGAGGCGGATTCAGAAAGATAGCAAGAGAGACTGAATAAATTAGTAAAAACTCCAACACTTTTTCAACACTTTTTTAAGGTATATGTATGACAGAAAATTTCAGGGGCTCTCCTGGTCACGGTGTTGATAGTGAAGGGTTCGAAGTTTGAACCCTCGCCGTTCCACGCTAGATCCGTCCCTGTTGCGAACCCTGGTTGCATTGCAGCTTGCTCTTGGTGAGACATTCATGTGTTGGAATTGGGTTTGGAATTGTAGGCGGCGGCAGCAGCAGCAGCTGGTTCAGGTACAGGTCACAGTAATGGGAGACAAGTTGCGGAGACCGCGACGTCGTTCGTGTACTAGGAAATGGTTTTGGTAGGTGTGCTTTGGTTAGTGCGGTGATGCACAGAAATTTGGCATGCTATGACCTAGCTGTACATGAAAAACTCGATCGGTTTTAGACGGAGCTGGTTAGTTAGTTTGTTAAGCGTCTTTGTGATTAACGAGTTGGACAACTTTTTGGGGATAATTGATTATCTTCAGTTGTAGACAATCTCGAATTCAATAGGAAATTGTAGAGGGAAGGGGACAATCTCTAAATCAATCTGAATTTGTAGAGTGAACGGGGCAAATTAAACAGAAGCTTTGCAAGGAAGGTGATCTTCAAGAGATGGGCAACCTGAATTAAATTTCAGTCACTTTTCTTATTTAATCTAATGGTTCTCATCACACCTAGCTCTTTCTTAGATAACAAGTTAAGCAATAAACTAGTCTAACATACAAAAAGTTTTTTTAAAAAAACACCAAACTACATGAAAGAAACTTACAATTTATACAGATTTACAATATTACTAGATGTAAACAAGTATTCAAACTCAGATAAAATAAAGTAAAACCATATATGTAACCACAAAATTAAGTAAAATTGTATATTACATACCAATGTAATTTTGGCTTATGGATGTGTAATTTTTTTTTTACTGAAATTTTGAAATCTAGCAATACCGTATATATAAAAGTATATTTGACCTATGCATTATCCATATGACCATAGACCCAATATTTTTTCAGAAACACAGTACAAGCGTAGTTGCTTATAACACAGGCATGATCACCCCTATAAACGCACATCCCCGCACCTTACCCCTATGAGCGCCTTCAAAATGATGGGTCGTTATATCTTAAAATTGACCTAGTCATCATGAACATTTCGCTATTGATGGGTACGTTACTTACCACTGAAAAAAATAATTAACCGTAAATAAGAGCATCGGTATCAAGTCTAAAACTTAAATACATGTGGGTTGATTAAAGAAAACATAACCAGTTGAGTCATGCACAATTCGCACAGACCTAATATTTGAACCCGGTTGTACATAGTACACATTAACACGGTTGAGTTTTATTTTTTGAATGCGAACAGGGATGAGTTATTAGCTCATGAACATTCCTACCAGTGTTTTACCGTTATCTCTACTGATACTGATACCGTTCAGTTTTTATAATCAATTACTCCCTCCCAGAATATAGCAACCTAGAATCGGATGGAACGTATTCGTATTCCATCCGATTTAGAATACGTTCCATCTGATTTTAGGTTGCTATATTCAGGGACGGAGGGGTAGTTTTTATGACAATTGACGGTGGGGATGATTAGTTTACTTGCTTTGTGTTTTACACCGTTCGAGAGATCTTTGACTTCCTGTAATTCATTCTTTTTAATTACTAGTTTCATGTTTTACACGGTTTTAGATGTCTTTGACTTCCTGTAATTTATTTTTATTTTTTTACCGAGGATGAAGAGTGAGGAGAGATCTTGACTTTGCTTTCTTGCTTAATTTAGTTGAGCATCGACGGAGATATCATCGAGACATCGACTTGATCCACCTGAAAACGATATATTTACCATTCCTTCCTGAACTTGCTGATCTTCCATGTGAAAAAGCCACCATTTTTTACTCTGTTTAGCACCTCTCCACCTCTGATTCGATCTTATTACTGTTGCCTTTGCTTTCTTTTTTTTTAAAAATCTCCACATCATTTTCAGTTTTTCACGAGATCATTCAGATCTGTAGAGCTTTCCAAGGGAGCAGCAGCTTCCTCTCACTGTCACCTCATAATGAAGATGCTTTGTGTATAGTTGTGTGATGTGTTCGTCATCTCGTCTCCTTGTAGCTACGCTTGTGTCGGTGCAGCAGCCAGTATGGTTTTCTTTTTTTAACCATGCATTTAGGTTAATTAATCTCATTTCACCGATTAATTTGCCTGTGTGAATTTGAGATTAGGTAGGGAGGAGGCATTAACTAGAGCCGGCACATAATGAAGGCTGATGTGAATGGATAGATGTTTTTGCAGGGCATGGAGAGCCATACTGGTATAAACGGTGTGGCATTGAAGATTTCACATTACCTGTTGAACTACGCGGCCATGTCACGAGGAGTTAATGACAGCATTTAGATTATCATAAAATTTTCAAGTTCTTCTTCTTTTTTAAAAAAAACATGTTTGACAGGGCCAGAGAAGTTTCAGCAAATATATGGATTATTCCAGCTCTGATCAAGTTATGTGTTAAATTACGAGCAACGACTAATAAGCCGTAGAAAAATGAAGAGAACAAATTTATAAGTTTTTTTTTAAAAAAATGTAGGTTCTAAATTTGAAATTGGTGTGATTTGTAAGACAATAATCAGACGACAAGACTTTCAAAAAAAAGGAAGTCTTTTGACATGTGCACACCGACAGGCCATTTTGCTTGCAATGCACACGAAGAATTGGGACAGTGCTTTGGCATCTGAAAACGCCACGTTGTCGTCCCTCACGATCCAACGTTGATCTTGGCTCATGATTGCTTCTCGATCAATTCTTTCTTTTTTTTTTAAGAATTTCATTACTACTACTGTACAGGAGTACTGGTACTAGTATACATACTCCTCTCGTACTATTAAAGGAAGTCGTTTAGGATAAAATTTAAGTAAAATCTTAGAAATATAAATCATGAATAGTTTTCAAATTATTGAGTCTGAAAATATAAAAACTATATGAATAGATTTAGCTTTCATATATATATATATATATATATATATATATATATATATATATATATATATATATATATATATGTGCCACTTTTCAATAAATATTTTTATAGAAAAAAAAATTAAAATTATGTTTTAGAGATCACGTCGCTGTTCAAAATGACTTCCTATGCAGCTGAAGGCAAGGCATCTGACTCTAGGCATCATATGGATGTATCAGACGACCACGTGGCACGTTCTTACAGGGTCCCACCTACAGCTGCTGTGCAGTATGCCTCCCCTCACTGCACCTGATCCCAATTCCTCACCGACGAATGCTACGAAATGAAACGAATAATGGTCGCCTTTTTTTGGCACATGAATAATGGCCTCCTGAATGTACCTTTCGATTTGAAGGTTTTCACAGGAGTTTCTAAGAATTCAAATCCTTAGATGTTTGTTTCTCTAAGAAAAAAAAATGTACGAATTACCCCTCTCCCCCTAACTATTGCGACAGTACGAATTACCACCTAAACCACAAAATCAGACATATTACACCTTAAACTATTGATACCGGATGAACTCCCCCTCCCCCCTCCCCCCTCCGACTCAATCCTGAGCTATTTTTCTCCTACGTGGCATACACATGACGTCGACATGGAAATCCAATCAGCAAAAAGAAATAAAAGAAAATATAGGGCCCACCTGTCATTACCTCTCTTCCCCCTCCCCCCTTCTCTTTCTCGGGCGCGCGTGGACGGGCTGTCGGCGGCGGTGGCGGCGCACGAACAGGCGGTTGGCATGTGGGGGGTGGCGACAAAGCGCGAGAATGGCACGCGGGCGGCAAGCGGCGAGGAGGGCGTTGGAGGAGGCGGGCTTCGTTGTCATCGTCGTGGGGAGAGGGGCAGATGAGGTTGGAGGATGCACCAGCGAGGGAGCGCCCT
Organism: Oryza glaberrima; assembly: GCF_000147395.1. Lineage (NCBI taxonomy): Eukaryota > Viridiplantae > Streptophyta > Magnoliopsida > Poales > Poaceae > Oryza > Oryza glaberrima. The sequence goes on from NC_068328.1 coordinate 26,367,658, forward strand.
CCTCGCCGCAACCCGCCGCCTCTCGTGCCCTCTCCGTGAGTCCGCGACACTACAGCCCCATCGCCTCTAGCGCTCTCCTCGCCGACGCCCGTAGCCCGCGGTCCGCGTCCCGCACCCTCCCTCCGCCTCCCCCCCCCCCCCCCCCCCGCGCGCGCAACGCCGTGTGCTCGACCTGCGCTGGACAATCCAAACCCCATCAAGAACGCCGCCGCCGCTGCTGTCAGGGTTATGGATACCACATACCTAATAGTAGTTGACTAAATCTCAGCAGGACCCACCACATACCATGTCTTATACGGAAACAATCTTCGGATATAGGAGTAGTTCCGCATAAGGAAGGATAACCAGAGTTCTACATGAAAACGACAAGGATTACTCGGATTGTATCCATATTGGTTTCCCTAGTTCTACTTGGACAAGGGGACACCTATGGGTATAAATACAAGGCCCCCTAGGAGGAGAGTGAACACGGAACAACAGAAGCCACAACATACAAGCCAACATACGCTAAGACAAGACACCAGATATCGACTTCAGAGATAGGCATGACTAATCCCCTATGGTGCCTACGGATACCGTCAGGAGAGATATAGCGTTGTCTCTGATCTCGCCGGATGCGGATTCGAGGAGGAAGGCTACCCTGTTGTCGACTACGAGTCAGACATTCAGACCGCCATGTCGATAACAGTTAGATAGGCTACCCCAAATATTGTACGGGTGTGATTATGGTGAATAAGAGCAATACCGGCTTCGGCCAACAGGATGTAGGGTTATTACCTGACAATTCAGGGGCCCGAACCTGTATAAAAATCCTCGTCTCCATCTCTTTTACCTCAATCTCGCATATATCCTGGTATCAACGATCCCCATACTATGCAAATACCGGAATCGCGACATCAAACGTCGACAGCTGCCGCCACGCCGGTCGACGCCGCCCACCATTCGGAGCCAGGTGACGACACGCAGAGGGAGAAGCTGAGGACAAAGAGAGATGAGGCCATGTCGACCCGTCGCTGCCGCCCACCACACGCGGAGGGAGAAGCCGAGGATGAAGAGAGACACGGCCATGTCGACCCGCTGCTGTGCACGCTGACCACCCGACGGCCCGAGAGAGGGGTGAGAGAGAGAGAGAGACCGACGACCCCAGGTTGAAGATGATGATGACGAACTCAGACGGGGTGGTGGTGATGGCGGCGGTCGCCGGGGGCTCGGAGCAGAAGGGCGGAGACGACCTCCGCCTCCACCCTCGCCACTTCGCCGCCCTCCATCGCGACAGGGGGACAGCAAGGCGGCGCGGCAGCAGGGGGACACGGGCTCAGCCACGCCCACCGCCTGCCGCGCCCCCGGCACGCCCATCGCCAGCCACCAACTCGTCGCTCCCAACGACATCTGAGATAGAGATAGAGAGAGATTGAGAGGAAGAGGGGAAGAGAGAGGTGGGAGAGTATGACAGGTGGGCCCCACCATTTAAAAAAATGATGACTAGATTACCACGTGAACGTTATGTAGGACAATACCGATTTGGATTGGGTCGAGGGGGGTTATTCGTCCAGTATAGATATTTCAGGGTATAAAATATCTGATTTTGTGGTTTAGGGGTAATTCATATTGTCGTCATAGTTCGGGACGTAATTTGTACTTTTTTTTTCTTTTTTTCTAATTATCCAGGTTGTTTGGAAGATAGCATTAAGGATAGCCGAATTCATTTGGATTGCATCTATGTTTTTAGATTCCTTTGGGATCTGCGAGCACATATATTTCAATATTGTTCCTTTTCTATTCCTATCTTTCCAAAGAATAAATTGCACATTATACCAGCTTCTATTTCTTTATAAGTGGCCCTCGTGGAAGTGGAGATCGAGCTTATCGGCCACCATGGCTAGCGCTAAAGATGCGGATTAGGGGCAACCATGTGAAGGAGAGAAAGAGCTTGGGGTTCAACCTGATTTGAAGGAATTATCACTAAGGTCGCGGCATTGCGCCCAAGCTTGTGGAAGTTTGGAAGAGCATGGCAGTGAGATCGTCCTCAACTCTAGGGTTCTGCCTGATTTGGAGGAAAAAAAAACAAAAACTTTTCAATCATCACATCGAATGTTTGGACACATGCATAGAGTATTAAATTTAGAAAAAAAAACCAATTACACAGTTTGTGTGTAAATTACGAGACAAATCTTTTAAGCCTAATTGCGCCATGATTTGACAATATAGTGCTACGGTAAACATTTACTAATGACGGATTAATTAGGCTTAACAAATCCGTCTCGCAGTTTTCTGGCGAAATCTATAATTTGTTTTGTTATTAAGCTACGTTTAATACTTTAAATGTATGTTTATATATCTGATATGACATCAAACCCAAAAAATTTTCATAAACTAAACAAGGCCTAAGGTTGTGGCAGGTAGCTTGCAATGGTGGTCGTTGGTTGGCTTGAAATAGTGATGACAAAAAGGACAAAATTTAGCCTAACTAGAGACAAAGGGATTGCAAGTTTACCTGATTCAAAGTACAAAAACATGAGAACAGGTATGTTCTATGTTGCAACTGTGGTAAAGAAGCCCTAAAAGCGCAGGAAGAGAACCGATGGCAAAATGTGTGATGTTGCTCCTTATAATTGAGGGCAATGAAGAACAAAATAGTCATGTGAAAAAATTAAACCATTTACTAGGAACAAAACTCGAGAAACATCTAGGGGTTTTCCGACTAGCTTCGCAAGGTGGCTGGCTAGACAACCTAAGTTCGATGCCTCACCTCTTCTAATTATTTAATATTAGGTCATGCCCTAATATTCACGTCTTTTTTTATTAGTGACAAAACTTCATGCGAAATTTAAACAGAACATAATTTCTGTTTTTTAGAACTAACCAAGGTTGTCATTATCCCGATTCGTATCTAGTATCTTACGATATTATGATCCTACCGAGCCGAAACGATACCGATCCCACCTAGTATCCTAATTTTTATAATATCTCGATCCTACTATTCATTACTACACGATCCTACAAAATCTTAGATGGTATCCCGATTCTACGATCCCTACAATACTACAAAATATTATTTAAAATAACATGGTTTGAAAAATAATATAACTAAATATACTCAAATTTATATGAAAATTAGTTAAATATATCAAAACTAACGTGGTTTCTCTTGATAAATGTCTCTATTTGCATGACATTTTTTTTATATAGAATGGCTATATATAATTAATATAAATATTAATTAAACTTAAAAAAGAAAATCTCATAGTATCCCGATACTACGATACGATCCAACGATTCGATATTACTTTAAACAAAATGATACTACTTAGTATCCCGATCCTGACAACCTTGGAACTAACATAATTTCTGTTGAGTTACTCACAGTTAACCCAAGTGCCACTCCTTATCAGATGGTCTCAATCCCAATTAAACAAACCAACATGAGGTAAACATGTAAAAGCTATACTTAAAAAAAGAAGAGAACCATCCTAGGCATGATTAATTACACTCCCTTCCAATAGCATCACCACTTGCAAATCTTTCTTTTTTACCCTAAAATAGCAAACTATGCGCTACTTGTAGTAAAAACGCCAAACGTGCCGGTAATCCCATCCTCACGCGAAGTTAAGCATTTAACCCCCTTCCATTAATCACGCGTCCTCTCTCAAACCCGTTTAGTACCACTCCTGTACGCGTCACGTGTCTGAAGTCTGAACACGCTTTCCCCCCTCCCAAAAAGCCTTTGACAGTTTGACCCCCCAGTTTGACGCGCCTCTCCACGCGCCGCGCCACGCCACGCCACGCCACGCCACGCCGCGCCGCGCCGTATATAAAACGCGCGCGCGCGCGCTCTCCTCTCAGTCTCTCGCACGCAAACGCGAACACGCGAGGACATGGACGACATGGCCAAGCTAGCTCAGATGCCGCGCGCTCCTCTGCTCGTCCTGCTGCTGATGCTGGGGGTCGGCGCGGCGGTGGCCGTGCCGGAGTACAGGGAGGCGCCGCACTTCACCAACTCGGCGGCGGCGCGGTGCCCGCCGCCGCTGCCGGCGACGGACGCGGACGCGGCGTGCTCGCCGCACGCGGCGGTGCACGTGGCCATGACGCTGGACGCGCCGTACCTGAGGGGCACCATGGCCGCGGTGCTCTCCGTCCTCCGCCACGCCTCCTGCCCGGAGTCCGTCCACTTCCACTTCCTCGCCTCCTCCTCCTCGTCGCCGGAGGCGGCGGCGGCGGTGCGGGAGCTGAGGGACACCGTGCGGGCGTCGTTCCCGTCGCTGGCGTTCCGGGTGTACCCGTTCGACGAGTCCCGCGTCGCGGGGCTCATCTCCACCTCCATCCGCGGCGCGCTCGACCGCCCGCTCAACTACGCCCGCTCCTACCTCGCCACCACGCTCCCCGCCTGCGTCCGCCGCGTCGTCTACCTCGACTCCGACGTCGTGGTCACCGACGACATCGCGGCGCTCGCCGCGACGCCGCTCCCGGGGGAGGCGGCCGTGGCGGCGCCCGAGTACTGCGGCGCCAACTTCACGGCCTACTTCACGCCGGGGTTCTGGGCGTCGCGGGCGCTGTCGGAGGCGGCGTTCGCGGGGCGGCGCGCGTGCTACTTCAACACGGGGGTGATGGTGCTCGACCTGCCCCGGTGGCGGCGCGCGGGGTACACGGCGCAGATCGAGGAGTGGATGGAGCTGCAGAGACGGGTGCGCATCTACGAGCTGGGCTCGCTGCCGCCGTTCCTCCTCGTGTTCGCCGGCCGCATCGCCGCCGTCGACCACCGCTGGAACCAGCACGGCCTCGGCGGCGACAACTACCGGGGGCTCTGCCGCGGCCTGCACGCCGGCGCCGTCAGCCTCCTGCACTGGAGCGGCAAGGGGAAGCCATGGGACAGGCTCGACGCCGGCAAGCCGTGCCCGCTCGACGCCGTCTGGGCCAAGTACGACCTGCTCCGGCCGGCGGCGGCGATCGAGACCTCGTGAGATCGACTGAGCTGCTCGCCTTTTTTTTGTTTTTTTAGAAGAAGAAAGAATGTGTTGGTTCTTTGGTTGTTCATAGATCATCAGAGATGTTTATGCCAAGTGTAAATATTGTTTAGAGGAATGAACAGTGATGATGCCAACTTTTTTGATCTAAAGTTTCGAGTTTTTATTAGATTTGAATTTCTTAAGCTTTTGTGTGTGCCCTTGTGGATGTTGTTTTCTTCGTTTGGCATGCATGCATTGTTGGTTTTTAAAAATTTTATTTTTGTCTACATTTCTCCTAGCTAGCTATATATATAATGGTGCCAATTAGTGTAAATAATTAATGGTTGCTACTATATATACTACGGGGCAAGGTTTGCACTCAGTTGCCTACTTTGGCCTGATCTTTTAATTATGGCGATTGTGCATGTGTCTATTTCAAACATTTTTCTTGTTGTTTTCAATCAATTTGGCCAATTTTTAAACACTTTAACAACGAGCTGCTCTTCCTTTAATTAAAGCCTATGTTCTTTTGTGCCTCCCACTAATTTTGGGCTTGATTAGTGGCGAAAGCTCGTTTTTAGCATAATGGGTGAAGAGTGATTGTCGGATTAACTGATGCGACCGCGCCCATTTGCCTTTTGTTTTATTTTTATGTGCTTTTTATCTTTGTGCTCCCACGCCGAGCTAATTATATTCACACACACTTTATTAGCTAGATATACAATTGGATTTGGAACAGCATCCATGTGGCCACCGTGGATTTCAGAACCAAGAAAATAAAAATTCCACGAACTGAGTTAGCTCGGCATGTTAGATTCTTTGGGGGTAGAACATATTCATTGTATTCAATTCTTTTATATGCCTGTTTGTATTTATAGCTAATTATTTTTTCATCCATTGATAGTGATGTACTCGTCGATAACAAAATGGATGTGATGAATTTATTAATCTTAACATATGTTGATTTAATCTTGATAATGCTTGTAGAGACGAGTGTATGCATTAATGTTGTGTTTAGAAAATTCAAATAATCAGGAACCAAGAAAATTAGAGAAATGTGAGGTGTAAAAGGATGGTTTGATTCCTCTTCAAATTAAAAAAAAATGGCTGCTTCAGTGCGTCGCCTTTTGAATTAATTCGGAGGGCTGTTTTACTGCATTTGACAAATTTTAAATATCCCGCTTACAATCTTTCCAGTTGTCCTGGCCTGACAACAATTGAACAGTTTCAGTTTGTTGCATGCATTAAAATTTGGATCAAACTATATAATACCTTCGTCCCAAAATATAACAAAATCCATAAAAACAATAGACTTGTCTTATTATTACGAATCTAAACAGAATATGGCAAAAGAAGATGAGATTATACATATTCTATCTGTCCAGATTTACAATAATAAAATGAGAGTGACATCCTAGATTATTTTATTTTAGCATGAAGAAAGTATCTACATAACCCCATAAAAAAACCTAGTCCACTCTTTACCGATGCAAATCTGTACCCAAAAATGAACAGTATAAAGTAGCAACCAAACTTTAACTTGTGTGCCCTTTTCTCCATTTCCTATTCTTTTAGGCCAGTTTCTAATTGGCGCTTAAAAAGGTTTTGTGCCCAAGCTGATCCGGGCACTGTTCCGGGGCTTGCTTTGGACCCCCCCGACATGATTGCGCCGTCGATCGAGTTGGTGGCAATCCAACAATTAATCCATCCGGGGGTATGTGCAGCGATGGCGCCGTTTCGACCGGGGCCGTGTACACCGTTAGGCCTGCACTTTTGGAGGCCATTATGTGCATCTCTCAGCCTAGTATCTATCTATCTATCTATCTATCTTTGTATAGCTAATCGATCGATCATCTTTTTTCCCGATTTGATATTTTGATTTGCGGTGGCATCTCCACTCCTACTGATCCAATCTCCTCTCCTCCTCCCCAAGATTGATGTCGATCGATCCATCATTTTATGATCTTTTCTTCGACTTGCGCCCGGCTCAAACCTGCAATGGATAATGGATAAAAATTAAATACATATACGTAAAATAAGAAAACCATTAGCGTATGATTAATTAAGTTTTAATATTTTTAAGCTTGAGAATTGGATTTATATGGTATTTTAAAGCAACCTATATAAAAAGTTTTAATATGAAACATACAGTTTAGTTTGAATAACGTGCTAACAAGAATAAAATATGTATCTTAATCAGAAAACATGTTTCTTAATCAGAAAACAACGAGACCAAATTAGCTAATGATTCGCTGCTATGGCTGCAACTAGGAGATGGAGGGTACTCGCATGATGCGGATGGCCAGCTCCCAATGCGTGGTCACAATAGGGGAACGAGTTTTAATCCTTTGACAGAATGTTCCAAGTGTGTACTCCATTTTTGCATAGCTTGGTCATGTCTCATCAGTGCTAGCCACACGCCCGCACCCCAAGTGTCACGCTCTATGGAAAGGATTAATGCGACAGTTTTTCGAAAAGTATGGAAAGGATTTGTGCAAGTTGGGATTTTTGTGTTTTACACATTGTTCTAGGTTGTTGGAATTAAATTTGCGCATTCCATGAAGACAAATCTATTCATATAATTTTTACATTTTCAAACTTAACAACTTAAGAGTTATTCATGATTTATATTCCCAAGGTTTGACTTAAACATGGTTCTAAACGACTTCCTTTACGAGTACAAAGGAAGTAGTTTGGTTGTGCGTGCATCTTAGTTATAGAGAGGCTAGTAGTATTCTTAGTACGATATTGTATCATCTTATATAATTGATGGGGTTTAATATTTTTTATTATCTTAGAAAATTATGCCATGGCCAAAAAAAAGCAGCAGGTAAGTTGCTTGCGTGATGTTGGATTTGGCTTGGGACGCTGCAGATCCTTTGGCGAGTGGATTATCACTAGATGCAGTACGTACGTACATGCGCGGGATCGTGCTGTTAACTTCACTAGGATAACAAGAAGATACACGCTTCTTGCAAAAAAAAGAGAAGCAAAAGAAAAAAGTTGCTTGCAAATATGCACTTCGTTTTCTTTGCACTTATATTAATATTCAGTGCTGTTTTTTTTTCCTTTTTTTGAGATTGAGAGAGACATGCAATGTTTATTCGGTGTCACATTGTGAGATGTGAGAGTTCCAACTTGCAAGTTGTAAGTGCTTACGTATTCTGTGTGATCAGCAGATAAGATCCCGGTTAACGTAAAAGGAAAAGTTCACTTTTAAGTTCTTTGTCTAAGTGTTTAGTTTGAATCGTGTCCCTTAATATCCTTTCTCTCTCGAAATCAATGCAAACGAGATTCCAAACAGTATTAAGGTCAGTTTCAACTCACGTGACATCTATATGGTTTGTTGACTTAGTCTTTATCCTACAAGGCATTACATGCGAAAATAAAAATAAAATCCCTAATTCAGGACCTACATGTCACCGAGATATCCTTCATCTACTTCTCCCTTTCTTCTTACACATGTCGTATTCAAGGTGGTGAGCTCAACGAGAGGTGCTCGTCGGCGTCGACGCCAACAACGGCGGTACATCAGCCTCCTCACGAGTTGCGTTGGAGGAGGATCACCACCACTGCCTGGACACATTTTGCCCATGTTTGATGGGGCGCTCATTGGCGTTGATGTCAACAACGACAACACAACTCATGGCTTCCCTATGGTGGAGGTGCAAGTGCCAGCCTATCGGACCCTCTCTTGTCGACGTTCAAGGCAAGTGGCAGACTATGTTGCGTGAAGCTCATTCCCCAGCACTGCCCGTGGTGGTAGAGGGCAGCAGGCCTTAGATCGGGCGCGCGACAGGACTCCATTGTCCCAGAACCCCAAGCCTTGCCACTGTGGGAGGAAGGCACGAGGTGGGGCGAGAAGGAGGAGCTTGGTGGTGGCATCCACCTCGGTGCGCTAAACAAGCTGGAGTTGGCAACGATAAAGGACGACATTGACGAGAGGCCAGCATATAGAGGAAGCGCCGCTGAGGGACTAGCGGGGAGGCCGACGAGCTTCCTCCACCTCCTCCGAACGCTAGCGCCACCATCCTGTGTCCACTAGGCTTGTGGGTCATGGGCTCACGGCACGGATTTGGGCCCATCGACCACAGTGTGATCCCACCACCTCCTATCCTTGTTCCATGAGGGCACCAACCGTGTGGGATCTCAACAGGAACATCGGCCCGAGAAGAGTTGTGTCACATCAACAATGCACCCCCACCCCAAATCTCCATTCCTCCTTGCCGTCATCTGCCTCTCTTTCTCTCTCTCTTCACTGGGATAATGAGATAAAGGGAGAGAAAAGGGGAGAGGGAGGAGGGATCTCTAGGCTATATGTAATTACCATGTTGTACTGCGTGGAAGCTTCCACCGTCCTTGTCACCAGCATCAGTGATGAGCACGTTGCCCAGCCTACCGTCGTCATCGACTCGTTCTGCTCGCCGGTGGAGAGAAAAGATGGTAGGGGTAGAATAGGAAGAAGTGGATATCAATGGCATGTGGGTTATAATCTTTTTGTTTGATTGATATATAGGCCCACATATTTTTTTTTTGAAACAAATAATTTTGTTTCCACTGTCACATCAATGTTACATGGGATAAGTGCCAAGTCAAACTGTCACCCAGGCACCATGTGAGTAAAACCTACCTCAGTACCGCCTTAGGACCTCATTTTCATTGATTTTAGGAGATAAGAGATGAGTTATACCTGGTTTTATGGTTGAGAAACGCGATTCAAACTCGCCGTAAAAGTGAACTTTTTTCAATGTAAAAAGCTTCATGTCCAGTCGCCCTGTTGGGCTGATACTTGCCATATGGGTCTTCAAGAATGTTGATTACTAGGCCAGTGCTCGGGGACTTTCATGGCCCTTGTTCAGGCCGATCTAAAGCCAGAAGGCCCATAAAAAAGACTGAAGTTTTGACTGCTATTTCTTTTTTTATCCTATAATACTTTACAAGTGATCCCCACTAACTCAATTTCCTGTACTGTGGTTCATCCACGTCATCCAAATCAACAGCAGCCGGAGAGTCCGATGGGATCACCGCGGACCCCAAATGGGAGCCAGAAGAAGCCGGTTCTCGGCAAGGTGAAGAGCAAGGCTAAGAAATGGATGCACCTACTGCATCACAAGAAGAAGCCGCAAGAGGACATGCAGGACCCAGTGCAGACGACAGCAGCAGCAATGAGCACAACAATGCAGACTACGGATCCCCAAGCACAGCTCGACATCCATCCCCATTCCTGTATGTCTGCCAGACTTCACAATATTGCATACATTGGACAATCTGTTAATTGAAATGAAAAAAAAAAAAAGAAGAGCACCACCTCTTCTCCAGTTAAATTCAGTCAAGATATCAATTCCAGTATAATTTTGTTATGATGAAGAGTAATACATGTGTTTTCCATGTGAATTGTAGCGTGTGAATCAGCATGTGCACCTGAGGTATACATGGAAGCATCACCAAGGCAAAATTCACCACTCCCGAGCCCAACTGCACACAATGAACAACAATACTTCAAGATCAGCAGCAGGTTTAAGTCAGAAATGAAGGAAGCCATGCTGAGGGAATCGAAGCAGCTGCGTGTCAACACAACCAAACCAAAGACTGTAACATTTGCGCCAATCTTAGAACAGGGGGCAGAAACTGTAAAAAATGATTGGCACAGAAAAGAACTGTGGGAAACAGCAACCGAGATATTCAGTCATGCATATGCTATAGTCTATGAGGCAGTCCTCAGGATGGTCTCTATAATCCAAGACGCAATGTTATCATATAATATTGGCAGAAGGCAAATGTTAGAGAAGATCATATCGTTCAATAGATACCTGATGCTGAAGCTGGCACCTGGAGAAGGTGATAAAAGTACTCTCAAAAGTCATTACTGAGGCTGCCCTCGATATGTTTGATGCCTGGTGTGTGAATGTTGAGAGGCCTTTGGTACAGAGGGCAAAGGAAGTGTCTTCTTGGTTTCTGCCAGAAAGGAGAGAAGAGTTACCTCCATCCTGTTCCACTGTCCACCCATCCTTGTGTTTATGAAGGTAAGTTTCACCAAGTATGCAAGGGTAGTCCTATCTGCAGAATATTATTATAGGGTTTAGCAATAACTTGAAGCCTGTGCAATGAAGATGCAGAAGAATTCTCATTAGAGAATTGACTACGGCTTGAAGCACGAGATCAAGACTCTATGAAACAACATAAGTAGAGAGAGATGTTTACCTTACAATGTCCGAAGACCGGAGGCGAAGACAGAGTGTTTGCCCCAAGTATACTTTGTTCATAGAATTACATCATACCTTACAATGGCAGGCTGCATGTGAAACCAAAAGGAGGTTTATGTGGCTGTGTACCAGAAACTAATGTACAAGATTGCAATCTTAAGTGTCTCTTCAGATAAAGCTCAGTACCAGAGATTAGATTCACAATCAGTGACCACAAATTCCACAATGTAGGCAGAACAGAAATATTGAAACAAAACAAAAATCCTCCAACTGCAGAACTACAATTACTCTGGAAAGAAGTATATATTTCTTTGAACGAGCAACTAGCCCTCACATTCTTGTCTTATTTATTTTGGACATAACCATGCCATGATTAGCACAAAAAGAACACACAAGTAGTTCAAACTAGAAAGTTTACCAGCTTATATTCATATTACAAAGAAAATAAAATACATCTTGCTCCAAATCACTGTTACAAACATGCCATCTCAGCCCTTTTAATGGGACACCATTCAGAATTATGAGTTCAGTACATACATTGTGTATATTAACATCCGCACATACTATAATGACAGCAGGCCTGTCAGTCTCTCACTGCAGCTCGTAGGACGAAAAGGTAAATCCAGAATCTTTCTCATTGGTACACTTCAGTTCAAGCTTCTGAAACGGACTGTAAATTGAGAGAGCAGGAAATATTTATATCACTTCAATTCCTCGATAGAATTTAGTTGTAACATCGCAATAAAAAGTGCCAGCAAATTATACATTACCTGCTGTTTGGATCATAATAATACCCGCTAATGGAACCGTCGCTACATGAAAAGCAGACATAGTAGAAACCAGCTATGGTCAACCCACAGTCCACTCCAACATTGACAAAGTACTGCTCTTTCCATCTCTACATGTAGCATCAGAATAATGCTAAGTTGTTATGGCTTTGTATTTCAATAAATGGTGCACATACATGAAAGGTCAGATGGTGCAGTACCATGAATATGTAAGCATAGTTGCTGAGGTCCACGGACTTGCCACCATCTGTCTCAATCTGACTCTGTGGAAAAACATAAGTGAGAAATGTATCCAAAAAAATCGTGGCAACTAACAACACGAAGATAGGCAACAGAATACCAGAAGAGGCGTAAATGATGGGAACTTGGACCAGTGTCTAATATCATCCTCTGGGCTGCAAAAGCAGAAGCAGGAGTAATGTTTCATGAGTAAGTTTGGACTGTTACCATACACTTGGGCATCTATTAATAAAACAAGTAGATGATAGTATCAAGGATAAAACGTAAATAGTTAAATACTCACGATGCTTCCCACTTGCCAGTGAAAAATGTATAATTTTTAGCATCCACTATCTCCCCCTCCCAGAACGTTACCACCTATGGAAATTATTTGCAAATTGCTATGCAAATCAGATAATGGGAACAAGAAGTAAAGCATAGCATATTTTAAAATTTTATCGGACAAACTGTTTGCCTACTGAATTAGTATACAAATGTATTCTTAATGAACAATTTTGGAACATAAAGATCAGAGTCAAAGTGGAAAACAAAGTTGAACAATTTTGGAACATAAAGATCAGAGTCAAAGTGGAAAATGAAGTAGGTTGCTCACAGGGGTATCAGCTAAGGGAACATTAAGTGCTTCCATTGTTCCACATAAATAACCCTGTTCAAGATCACAGCCATGGATCCGCACATTAACTTTCCAAGCTTCTTCTTTTTGTATATTAGAGACATTCTGGGTTCCAGCATAACACTGAAAGATGGTACAAGCATATGGTCAGTTCCATAAACCACACCGATAAGAAGATTTGATCCTTGGTCAAGTTCCAAATAACAACACAAAAATTGATCCTTGGTCAAGTTCCAAATAACAACACAAAAAGACTTACTCTTCCAGCACTTAAGAGGGAACAGCTAGGAGGAGACGGATGCCCAGCATTTGCATCTTGACCTGCAACATTTTAATCAGTATGGCACATTGGCATGGTGGGCTATCTATTGCCAGAAATTCATACAAAATAACTAATGAATTTCAATTGCAGGTGAACTAAAACAACAATTGGTTTATTTATTTAGAAGGCCTCCTGAAACAGAAAACACTTGACACAAAACCACAAGCATTGCAACGCCTTAAAAACATACAATACATTACAAGCAGTTGGCAACTTAGCTACAAAACCATCCGAGCTCTCCCCAAATAATGCATTGCGTCAGTGGCCAAAATTATAACAATTGAGTATTCCAAAAGGATCAAAACACATATACCCCAGTACAACTCAGACCAATCTAGATTACCAATAGACCTTAAAATCGCACTAAATCAAACCCTAGAAGATACCTGATTAGGCTATATCAGATCCAAAAAAACTTGGATTACACAGCAAATTAGGGGTTGGGTGCATTAGCATAGAGAAGGTAGGGGAGGTGGACGAACCTGATGAGGGCTGGGAGGAAGGGGTTGCGGTGTCTACCACCCTCACCGGCATCCTCGGCGGCGGTCGCCGGCGACGACGAGGCTGGTTCGATGTCTCGAGAAAAACACAAAATACCTGATGAAGGATGCTCACAGGTGAGCGACGATGCGGCGGAAGCAGGACTGCAGGAGGACGCCGGGCGCCGACCTCTGCTCGCCGGATTGGGGTGGTTCGGCACAAGCGGCGGGCGAGGAGACCGAAATTCGAGGCCGGACGGGATGGATTAGGATGCTCACCGGTGAGCGATGATGCGGCGGGAGCAGGAGAACGCCGGCGCCACCTCTGCTAGCAGGATGGAGATCGGCGCCGGCGGCAGGCGGAGGAGACGGGAGTCGTCGACGGCGGCGGGCGACGAGACGGGATGGATTGGGGAGGCGGAGGTCGATTGTGCAGCGCTCTGCTGCCGCAGTGGCCGCTTGCCTATGGGTCATATCATATGCACAGGCCCATGAGGCTGGAAATTTTTCGTCTCGGAAGAAGTTCACCTAAGGTCCCTTATCTTGTCGTCGAGTTTTAAAACTGTCCCTAACCGGAAGACCAGATGTAATGTATCCCTAATATTGTAAAACGGGTCACATTTGATCTCAAGGTATGCTCTCCGGTTTTGTTAACGTGACGGCTGAGTCATATGGTGCCCACGTGGACACCACATGTCAGCCGGCAATTTTCTTCCACCTCACTCCCCTTTCTTCCCATCTCAACCCAAACCTCTAGGGCAGCCGTGAATCTGTGGGGAGAATGGTGATAGCCGGTGGGGAAAAGCTCGACGGCGGAGGCCGCCGGCCGACGTGGCTCCCAACGGCCTGGAGCGCTCGCGTCATGGACTTGTGCACGCGCTGTACGGGCAGGTCCCAACTACAACAGCAACGTCGTCTTCACCTGTGTGCGCGAGGGCTAGGGTTTCCGCCTCGTCACGCTGGCCAAGCTCCTATCCCTCGAGCTCAGGGCCATCCCTGCCGAGCTACTCAAAAGTCGATGTGTTCAGGTGTCCCCGAGCTCTGCCTCTCCTCTGCGGAGAGCACGCGCGGCTCCGCCGCATCATCTTCGAGGTCAACTCCATTTACACCACGATGTGGTTACATCATCCTCGATGCCTACGCCCTTTTCCCTGTCGCCCGCCACTATCAAGCTTCTCGACAGCTGCCAGCCTTCTCCCCGCCCATCGTTGGTCGTCGCTGTCGAGCTTCTACCTACCGCCGTCGGCCACCGAGTAGCTCTCCCTTGATTCAACGTTCGACGTCCTCTTCATGTGCACGCACGGACACTCATGGAGCCAGTGGTGCTCACGACCGTGCTCAGGCATCTCAATGTACTCTATCTCCCGTCTCTTAGGAGAGCCTCTCGCCAATCCCGATGGTGTGGCTGACACGCGACCAAGACGCAGATGCGCGCGAGCTACCGCACAGCGGCGTGGCGGTGTGCCCTGAGGGGACGACGTGCCGGGAGCCCTTCCTACTTCGCTTCTCCGCACTCTTCACCGAGCTCGGCCGCTCTTTGCACGCGCATGTGCATGACGCGGCCGTTAGCCACCACTTTTCTCCCCACATGTTGCCGGCTGCCTTGGAGTTTTGGGTTGAGATGGAAAGAGACAGGAGATAGGTGGAAGAAGATTATCGGCTAACATGTGGGGCCCATATCGGCCCACGCTGACTCAGTCGCCATGTCACCAAAACCGAGGAGCAATGTTGCCTTGGGACTTAACGTGACCTAGTTTTGCAAAATCAGGGATGCTTTATATTAGTATTTCGGTTTAGGGTGTAGGATCGAGATTTCGACTAGAGGGGGGTGAATAGGCGATTTAAAACTAAATGACACCTAATCAAAACTAACCTAAGTTACTAGGCTCGGTGAGGGTCAAGTCTAACTAAACAACTAAGTTATGTTTTACAAACCTAGGGTGATAGTGGCTCAATTATATCTCTAGGAAAGTAAATTACACTCCTAAGTTCAGTTTAGCAATCCTATGATGATATGATCTCAAGTATGTCTCTATCAATGTAAATTGCACAAATATAAATGCGATAAATAAATGAGACAAGGAGACAAGAGATTTTTCACCGAGGTTCAGAAACTCGCCGCTTTCCTAATTCCCGTTGAGATAAGCCCAACTCCACCGCTCAACCACGAAGCCACCCCACGCCCCCTTCGTCAAGGGATGGGCAAGGCGGGAGCTGGCCCACTGTTGATGGTCGTTAGCGATCAGTTTCGACCGTCAATATTACCAAAATAGAGGAGAACTAGTTATGTTTGCAATGCATATTCAATTTAGAATAATAATATTCCATTAGTATTATGTTTACTAACCTTTTTGCAGAGAATAACCATAAAGTGAAGGAGAATTGACATCGAATCAGACAATAAATCAATCGAACGATGTCGAAAACCAGACTTATGTATGAATGTGCCAAGAACTCAGAAATTATACGACCAATTGGGCCAAAAATTCACAAGTCTACGGAGAGAAGCAGTGGAGGAGGTCGCCAGCCGAGTATGGGCTGGTTTGGCCCAGCCCCTGGTGGTTCGGCCGAACCCCCATCAGTGCTGTCCATCTTGGGGTTTTGTGTGGACGTCCAGGATTCATCCCCATGAACGGTTGCAGGGCAATTAGGACATTTCCAACTGCCACAACTGTCATTAGCAGCTATAAAAGGACTTCACCTCCTCACTCTCTTCACACACCTCAAGCAAAGCTCTTTTATATTCTCTAAAGTTTAGTTTAGTGTTCTTAAGCTAATGGAATAGAAATAGAGTAGAAATCGAAGTCCGGAAGCCTTCGGAAGAGTTCGGGTATGGTTCTAGTAGCTCTTCTCTTCTCTTTTGTAAGCTTTATACTTTATTTAGAATACACTTCTTTATATATTTCTGGTATTGAAATACTTTCCAAGTATACAGCAACAGGTAGACTTTTTTATGAGAAGACGTGCGGGGGGACGAGGTTCATCATGGCAGCAGGATCCCGTTTTTCCCTTTTTTTTTATGAGGTGCGCATGATCCATTTCTCTAATCGATCCGCTACGAAACAGAACCGTTATATATAGCCGTACGCCCAATTCTCACTAACTTGACTTAATTAATTGCAACAGGGTTTGATTATACAAACACAAATCTAGTTTTATTCAACAATACTGCGCTCATCATGGTTGTACTGATTCCAACAAAACACCTGTTCAATCACGCATCCACATATTCAGTTCAAACTGATTCAAACATGTGCTCATCATGGTTGGACTCTTCTGAAGAATGATTAACCCAAAGCAGCTATGCTGCTGTTCCTCAGATTGACTTAAACACAGTATAGCTCACCATACACATGCAAACATTCAGGCTGTGTTCGGTATCACGAGTTCCCAACTCTCTCTTCTCGTTTTCCGCTTTTGCAAAAAAAATTATATACGAAAGTTGCTTAAAAATCATATTGATGCATTTTTTTAAAAAAAATTAGCTAATACTTAATTAATCACGCGCTAATGGACTGCTCCGTTTTCCGTGCGTGGGTGATGGGTTCCCAACACCCACCACTGAACACAGCCAGAGTCGACATCCTTACAGTGTTTATTGGACCAAGCCATGCTGGATATTTTGGGTGAAAAATCAACATGCAGCCAGCAGCACATCTCTAAGACTTGGAGACCATATCAAGTTCAACAGGAACGCGCCAATAAACCAGGCGAAAAGGGCAACAATGAAGCAGATGGTGATCCCTCAGTGAAAGGGTGAGAACCAGAAACAACAGAGCCCGAGTGTGTAGAAGGCAAAGCAACTGAACCAACTGAACCAGTCGAAGCAGAGGCAGTGAGGCGACGTAGCAACGTAAGGTTCTCCTATGTATCTGAGCTTCCAGTACTCCTCTAAGAAGAACTACCAGTACTCTTCGGAGAAGAACCTCTGGTAACCTGTGAAGAACGACCACGTCGCAAATCCTTCTTCCGAAAGCAAAACGATTCCACATGTCCATCCTTATCACAATAAGTGTAATGAAGATGACTACTGGTAGATAGTACAACTGGTGAAGAAGTACGTGATGGCAAAGTAAAGGAAGCGGCTGCCGGTGATGAAGGTACCGAAGCTGTAGTACGAACAGC
This sequence comes from Oryza glaberrima, assembly GCF_000147395.1. Classification (NCBI taxonomy): domain Eukaryota; kingdom Viridiplantae; phylum Streptophyta; class Magnoliopsida; order Poales; family Poaceae; genus Oryza; species Oryza glaberrima. The sequence goes on from NC_068328.1 coordinate 26,385,371, forward strand.
CAGAAGGAAGCACTAGAACACCCGCTTCGCGAAGACGAATCTCCGGAAGAGCTTCCATCAAAGTAACACGAGGGTGTCGAGCAAGCAACTGTGCACGAGTCGATTCATACTCGGAGCGAAGACAAGTGAGAAAGTCATAGATACGACGAAGATCCATGTGAGAACGCTGACGCTGACAACACTTACAGGTACGACAAACATCAGGGACCAAAGAATCAAGCTGGCACCAAATAGAGGATACCTGTGTAGTCTGTGTATAGAACTCATCCACTAAAGCATCCCTCTGCTGTAAAGACTGCTCTTGACGCACCATAGCAAGATAAAGAGCATCACCGATAGACGCATAACGATCACGAAGGTGTGTCCACACAAGATGAGCAGAAGCAAGGATGACCACATCGCCAGTAAGATGAACCTCCATACTAGCCACAAGAATAGCAGAAGCACGAGCATCCTCATCTAACCAAGCCTTGTACATAGCATATTGACTCTGATAAGTCTCCATAAGTCTTTCGCACCTTTGCTCTGTCCTCATCAGTAGGCTAAGCCGAAAGAACAGGCAGAAGGAACCTCGGGGCAAGCCGGAAAAAGTAGCTCACCAGAAATAACATCCCAAAGACGCTGACCACGCATGTGAAGACGCATATGCTGAGTCCAATGATTATAGTGACACCATCAAAAATAACCGGGCAACAAGAAACTGAAACTATGTCCGACAAAGATGACATCATCAAAGATCAAAGAGCAATGGCTGACGACGAGAGTGCAAAAGTAAAGCGGCGGCAGCAAGCAGAGAAGCGGGAAATTCTTTCTTTTCTTTCTTTTTCCTTTTCTTTTCTTTTTTATAGCCTCGGTCACAGAAAAGATCAGGAGAGGCGGCTATTTTTTTTTCTGTTTTGTTTTTTTAAGCCTCGGTCACAAAAAAGACTAGGAGAGGCGTGGGTGTTGCTAATGCGCGCCCGCACTCCCCTCCCCCCTATGCGCTTTCTCACCTTCTTCCTCCCCTCCTTCTCTTCCTATACAGTACACCAAAAAAATAAAAAGAAAAAAATAAAGTTAGAAAAAATTTATGTATAGAAATACTATAAAAAATATTTGAATTCAAATTTAAATTTGAAACGGGTATATAAACTTTTGACTTATAAACTTTGGGTCTATAAACTAATATTAGAATTTAAATTTAAATTTGAAACGGGTATGTAAACTTTTGACTTATAAACTTTAGATCTATAAACTAATATTTGAATTCAAATTCAAATTTGAATCGGTTATGTAAACTTTTCACTTATAAACTTTGGGTCTATAAACTAATATTAGAATTTAAATTTAAATTTAAAACGGGTATGTAAACTTTTGACTTATAAACTTTAGATCTATAAACTAATATTTGAATTCAAATTCAAATTTGAATCGGTTATGTAAACTTTTCACTTATAAACTTTGGGTCTATAAACTTTAGGTTATAAACTTTAGATGCATAGAAATACTATATATATAAAAAATATTTGAATTCAAATTCAAATTTAATTCAAATATAATTCAAATTCAAATTTGAAACGGGTATATAAACTTTAGGTATATAAATTTTAGGTGTATAAACTTTAGATGTATAGAAATACTATATATAAAAATATTTGAATTCAAATTTAAATTTGAATCAGATATATAAACTTTTGACTTATAAACTTTTAGTCTCTAAAATAAAACTTTAGGTGCATTTTACTAAAATAGAAAGAAACCAGGTGGAGGGTGCGGGGACCGCGCCAGGCCAGGGGCGATCGATCGCCCTTAGCCTTTCCGGAGAGGCGTGGCTTTTTTTTTTTTAAGGATCTTATCCAGATCGGTCAAAAGAAGAAAAAAAAATGAAAACGAAACGTCGAAGGCTCGAAGCCGTACAGATCGAAGCCGCGCACGAAGGCGAGCAGCCGCGAACTTGCGCAGCCGGTGGCGAGTGGCTGCCGACGACGGGCGACGGCCAGCGGCCCTCGGCGACGGGCAACGACCAGCGACAGCCGGCGACGAGCCCCCGCCCCCACGAGGCCCCGACGGCCAGCAACGGCTGGCGACGGGCGGCCGGCGACGACGAGCGACGGTAGCAGCAGAGCTAGCCACGGACGGCGGCTGTGACGAGCAACGCCGACAATGAGGCAGCAACAGTAACCCAGGTACTCGATAGAAAAATCGATGCACGGAAGTGCCGAAAAAATTGGATCATCTAAGGCAAGAGGAGTCTAACCCTAGTTTGGCTCTTGATACCATGCTGTGAATAGCACTTGTATTCATCCCAGGGCAAAGGCCCAAATATGTGCATACATGTACAGGTGCATACAAATATGCAGAAAACCCCTTTACAAATAAAGAAATATAACCGAAACTGACATCTAACACAGCCATCCAATTACTAGCACTCAGCTTGATGCTATTGGAGTATTAATTGAAGGAAGAGGAGTGTAATTACTTACCTGAAAAAAAAAAGAAACATAAACTAATTAACCCTTGTATGTTTTCAATGATGAAATCTGAAACGAATTCCATTCAAACCTATTAATAACAAGAAAGGATAAATTAGAACAATGGATGCATATGAGACTGCCAACATACATCTAATTTTACCAAGACCAACTAGAATGGCAAAAATTTCTGGAGTTACAGATTATCAACATATATAAAGGTAGCGAAATGAAGCATGACTTTTAGAAGTAGCATATGGTCCGCCAAATGAAATTGTAGGAGTTACAGACTTACACAGAAATCTCGATATTCCACAACAATAGTAGCATATGGTCTGCCAATCCTAACTTTTAGGATGTACCTACAAGCATTCCACACGACTTTTCGGAATAGGTAGTTCCTTCCCCTAGAACCGTACTTGAGAGTTTCCTACCTCATACGGCTCAGAAATTGCTATCTTAATTTCCCTTGTCTTAACTGAATTCGATTTCTCAAAAATCGATCCAATTTCTTCTTGGGTTACGCAGAAGAAGTTAATTACCTAAGTTTCAAACCCTAAATTTTGATCAATAATCAGTTTGATCTTTTCAAGCGCATCTCTGTATCGACAGAATAACTCTATCTAAGGGTGACGTCGGTGGAACCGGTGAACCACGCGAGCTGGTTAGATGCGTGGGGCAGAGGGCTCGTAGTACCCCTTTTCTTGATCCAGCCTTTTCTTCGCTTCGGTAGTTAAGAACCTAAAATCCAAGGGGGGCTGATCTTTAAGATAGTGTTATTAAAGTTGTCGATACTACAAGTCATGCAAGCTGTTCTTGTTATGACCTGTGCAATGCATAACGAAAGCATCTTGGCCTTCTTACCTCAATCTGACATTTGTTCCGTTATACGAATCATAAGGCATCTCAACAGTAGAGAACTCAAATGGATAAGTCTTCCTTTCATAGATTTCACCAGCGACATCTAATTCTCGCACTACACAGACAAAAAAAAGGAGAAAAATACTTAAGATACTGAACAGCTTTACTGGCTTACAACTGAACAGCAAGCTCTAAGTCATATTCCATTATTTGTAGATAGGAAAGTTTTCAGAGGGTTCAATTTTCCTGCTAAACTTGCAAGATAGTGCTCTTGGGGTCAATCAACAATGTAAAGCATCAAAATTTATCAAGATATGAAGAGTGCAAAGAACCTGAAGGGAACAATGACATACAAGAAGAGATGCAAAAAGATCAAGACTACCTTAATAGAGAGCTCTTTTTCCTTGACTCTTCAAAATCACTTGAGAGAGCTACCTAACGAAGTGAAGTCATAGAAGTTGCCTCTCTCATGGTACAGCTCTGCAATATAAAAGATCACAGGTAATAATAATGTTAGAACTTGGAAGTACCTGAACTATTGAAGATCAATGCTGCTGATAATGGTAGAAGAAAAGAAGTGCTCATGTGAGTACTTTTTCCAGTTTCTCAAGCAATTAAATCCTATACTTTATCATGGTTATGAGAATTTGAAACAACATTGGCTGGGTAAATACTCTAATGAATTTTCAGCGGAACAAAGAACCTGTCCGTTCACATTTGTTTGTCTACAAACAAATCACATTTTCAGCAACCTGAACTAACATGTCTTATAATACACCACCAATTTGATGCAGTCACCATAGGCATTAGGGCACTCATATTCAGAATCAACCAGATCAAGGGCGCATATCATACCTATCTGACCCAGAAGCTCAATCTTGACACCTTGGTGCTCAACCCTTTTACCTGGAATGGGCGCTATCGACACCTGCAAATCAATTCAATCACAATCACACACACTCCCATCTCCAACACCAGAACACACACCACCCAAGCAGACAGTGTGGCACCACCTCTCCTGCAATCGTCTCCAGGCTCTGGAAGGCCAGGACCATCCTATTCTATCATCAAGCTGTAATTTCAGGACAAAACAGAAACACATCACCCGCGAATACTTCTCAATTGGATACTTGGAAGGACAGAATCACTCCAAGATCAGTTCTAATAAATAGGCAGTATCTAGCACACCTAAAAAAACATGAAGTAAGCTCAAAATATAGAAGAACACAGAAGCATTTTGGTTAGTTCAAGGTCATATAAAAATCTGGTGCTCTGTCTTCACATGAAAGAAATGGATAGCCAACTGCAGACCAGACCATTGAGCTTCAAGCAAAGAAGATAACCAGTACATAGTGGCATAGTGCAGTGTGGATTTATGCTTTCTACTATAGGTTTTCTGGTATTGCATTAGGAACCTTAATCAAAATTGGCATCAGTTCACAAATAGTGATATTGAGTTATCAATCTCCGACCAAAAACATTAAGAGAACCTAAGTATGTTATATCTCTTTGTCAAAACTGAGAAACATCCATTAACAGAGAATATTAAGAAGAAACATCCATTAACATTAAGAAATATTACTAGCGGCCTCCTTATTTCATATGTATAATATAAAGAACCAACTACCGTGGTTAGTTTGAGATTCTTGTTAGTTTTCAGCTTCCCTGACACAAGTCCAGTATTCCATTAATGAAATGACCTATGGAAGATACAGTTCCAAAGAGTATTCACCCTCCAGCTATTGAAGAGACCCATGCAAATAGATGAATACACAACCACAAGTACAGGAAACCATTCTTAGTTTTAGGCTTTTAGCATTTATGTTTACTGGTAATATCTTAATTTTATTTCCAAATTTCAAGTTTGAACAACACATATGACAGCAATTTAACAGGACAAATCAAGAACATAACAAAAAAAAAATCCTTCGTACTAACCAGACTTTCTAGCCCCAAGTGTTACGAAATTATCTTCAAAATTTGTAAGGAGAAAAAAAATGAACTAGATATACTGTAAGAACTGTTGTAGAGTTATTGGTTGGCACAGACAGGTAGTTCTACTTAGAACACGTATCACTTGGTCCTTCCTCACATAACACAATGCATTGACAGGTAATGCATTGGAAGGGACAGGTTTGAAGAGCTAGGAAAAGCAAGATGTGAACAAAAAACATGGAACAAACTTTAGATCAGAGAAATGAAAAAAAAACAATAGCCAATCTCTCAACTAGTACTACCATGGAAAGTGAATTCAACACATTCATGATAATTTAGGTATTGAAATAATAGACTAAAGATGTTATATACTGTTCACTCAACTATTGTGCTCCACCCATCAGCAGAATGCTGTAACCTATTAAACACCACAAAATCAATTAGCCACTCAACTACTGTGTTCCAACCATCGCAAAAGCTTACAAAATCTCCATCACCCATCATGGCAGAATGAAGCATAAGCAACAACGATATTAGCAATACACGCAAGGTCACCTTCACAAGAAACTAAGGGGCAACTATACAAGGGAAATCTATAAATCACACTAATTAAACAACTATATCACAAACATTACAAGCAAACAAGGAAAACTGAACTTAGAAACCTATCTTGCAAAACCCCTAAAAGTACATGTATCAATCAGACTGTCTGTGAAACTAATAGAATAAACAAACCTCGACAATTCCACATTATGAAGGATTAGTATTCACTATGTACCTGCATATGTGCTGCAAAGTCATGGAGGCATAAGCTAGCACCCCAGAACAATTGGGTTACATTCTCCTTGACTTCTCGTCTCCTCGCTGTTGCCTTGCCGCCAATGTGCCGTGCGACTGCGAGGAAGGCAGCAGCAAGGCTCCGGAGGGACCTGACGGGGGAGTTGGTCTCGGGTTTGCCCCCAGATCTGGTGGCGCGCCAACGCCGGAGACGATGGGGCCGTGGGCAGTGGTGGGGGGCTTGCGCCTGGCCGCGCGTGGTAGCAAAGGTGGTCAGGAGAACGGCGCCGTGGCTGGTAGCGGCGAGCCGTCTGCGGTGGCGTTTCTTCGGGAGGCGGTGGGCGCTGTGGAGGACGCTGGCGGCAGGCGCGATGGAGGTCTGTGGCGGCGGATGTGGCAGAGGACAGCGATGACCTAAGCGTCGACAACCAGCCCTCGGCAGGGAGAAGGCGGATCCGACGGAGGTGGCTTCGTAGGTAGCAACGACCCTAGGAGTGGCGGTTGACCTGCGAGTCCAGGCAGAAGAGAAGACCTCCTCGGTTGTGGTGGTGATGAACCCTGAATTCCTCTCGGAACTCAAGGCTGTTATTGGCCCGATCTTTCGGTGAGTTGTGATAGCTACGATTTGAAAGAAACGTTGACGATCTGACTACAATCGTACTAGACGTTGTGTTGCACCTTAGCGATCGATACACCTCTCCGTGGGTTGTTGATCTTGCCGGTGCAGATCAACTTTATTCCTGCAAGCAAATCAAAGAAACAAGCAAGAACAAGATAAAAGCAATATGAATTGCAAATAGGAATTGAGCACAAATGATAAGTTGGGGTTTCGAATACAAGCAGACGGACGGTCTAGCCGACACGCGCGCTGCAAGGAAGTAGCAATGGCTAAACTTTATCTAAACAAAACCCGAGATACCTTGAAGGGGTACCAAGCTATTTATGGAGATAGGAGGACCCTAGATCGTCCTCCACCTGATTGGGGCGCACCCCACATGGGCCCCACTTGGGCCGGGGTCCCAGACGAAGTTACAAGCCCATAGGCCCATTACAGGTGTCGCAGCACCTTGTTTCTTCAGTTGCTGCCGACTGAGATGGAATTTGGCAATAAGGCTTGATGCATTGGAAAGAGGACTCCGAGAGCTTTCCATCAAGTACTCACGGGCCGAAAACGGAGGTCGTATGGAGATTCGGCGGCCGTTTGAAGTCAGCAGTGTAGTAGGTGGCCGAATCGGATTCCAGCACTTGGAGGACTTGAACTTGATATCTTGTTCATCCATGATGTGAGCAACGGATGTATCCGTAGTAGTCATGGTCATATCATCCTCCCATTCTTCACAGAAAACCATCCTCGGTTTTTCCATATGATGCTCTTTGCGTAGTCCATTTACAACAACCTGTTTCTTCCAATTAAAACAAGGCAAACTCGAGACAATTTGGTTAGCAATAACATTTCTCTCTAGCTTGTATGTTTTATCCACATGTACAGGAAGTTCTAAATCCGAGCAGATGTAAAGTCTATGCACAAAATATATTCCAAGATCATTATATTCGCCAAAGATGTGAAATATAACATTGGCTGGACATGGCAAATCAAAATGAGCAAATATTTTGTCCTTCAAACAATTGAGCTCACAAGAATCATCAAACAGAATATAGCCCAATGTATTTAAAGAAGATTGCAATTGAAGTTCATCATTCTCGCTGGACGTGTGAATAACATGCTTAAATTTAGTACATGGAGAATCAAGATTAAACGTAGCATGTTCATTCACTAGTTGTGGAATGGATATAAGTGAAGTACTATCATACAACTCTTCTTTATCACAAGGAACAGAATGCAAATCAACTTGTGACAAAGGCAATTCAGAAGTAGGTTCCACTAAAGTTTGCTCTAGGTCAACATGGAAAGTTGAAAAATGTAATTCATCAGAAGCATACTCACTTGAGTAATTTCTGCACCATTTAATTTACCTTTTATGCCCTCTTCAGATAATGTAGGTGTATCAGCCTTCTCCTCATTCGCGAGTGATGGAAGTGACATCTCAAACATATCGTTCTCATTTTGGGGACTGTTCTGAACTTCCTGCAAAACATTAGTGATAGGAGGCACAAGCATAGCTTGTTGCTCCGTTGGGTTGTCCAAAATTTTGTGCTCAACATTGCAAGCAAGCATGAACAATTGGCCTATATGATTATATTTCACATTAACAAGCCTAGCCTGAATATTGGAATTAAGCCCTCTGAAAAATCTAGTCATTGTGTTCTCATTAGATTCTTGTAAATCACTATAAGTGATACAAATTTTAAAATCATGAAAGTACTCCCTAACAGTTTTGTCACCTTGTTTTAGATGTTCTAATTTCTCAAGGAGAGTACGTTTATAATATGAAAACACAATTTTTCCTCATCATTGTTTTGCATTCATCCCAAGTTTCAAGCTTATGGCCAATAGTATACCACCAAAAAGATGCAAAACCGGTACACTTATTACTAGCAGCCTTAATCATTTGAGCATTAGGGAAATCATACTCATCAAATTGTTTGTCTACTGTTAGCTCCCAATTAACATAAGCGGCGGAATCATACTTACCATCAAAAACTGGCAATTTAGATTCTACCATTGCAAGATCATTATCATGTACCTCGTATGCAATGCGTGAAGAAGTCGCTATATCTCGTTGATGGTGAAGAAGTCGAGGTTGAGCATGACCATCTCGTTTCCCCTTGTGCAATCCTGCCATGGTTAGTAGCAAACAAGAAGCATACACAAGAATATGCACGCTCCTATCAACTACTAGGTAGTGGCAGCTGAAATATTACACACACTCAAGCTTTTCACCAAGCTCTTACAAGTTCTTACCAAAGCAAGCGGAATGGTAATGTACACTGACTCAACCAAGCACCCCAATGGAGTTTGGATGTATCGATGCCTTGGCAAACACTTGTTGTACGGCTGCAATCAAATCTGTGGAGCTCTGGGTAGGCTTAAATATGTAGCAAAGGAATAGCAAATGCTCAAATCAAAGAATGCAAAGTTGAATAATTGTTCAAAGTCAAGTACCATGCTAGTCCTAGGCTGGAACGTACTAGAGACGCGAGCCTAGACACAAACGATACCACAAGATAGCACTAGAAACAACTCAAGCATGCTCTAATATATAAAAGAAATCTCAATGATACAACTGATTTTCTCTTTTCTTTCTTTCTTTTCTTTTTCTTCTTTATTTTTCTTTATTTTCTTTTTTTTCCTTTCTCTTTTTTTTGTGCGGCTTTTGTTTTCTCTCTCTTTTTTAGCACCTTTCTGCCTTTTTTATTTATTTATTTTTATTTTTTTACCAAAAACCGACTCAAGGACCTCAATGTAAGGTCAAAGGGACTCAAATGTAAATATGAAAATTACAGGGACTCAACTGTAAAAGTCCAAACCAAAATTAAAAATTATACAAAAATGGAATGCTCAAGTTATGTCGGTTCCGTTTTTGCAAATTGATCTTGAATCCGACACCAAAATAAAATTTCACCGAAGTGTTTAACCAACCCAGACAGAAACAATCATGAGGAAGTGTGAGTCGGACTCACAAGTCTCGGCCACGAGATGACGCAAGGGAAGGAATCCCACTCGGCCTCGGTTTGGAAAGGTACCAGGTGATAAATAGAAACAGACTCGGCACTAAATAGAAACCAAACCAGTCAATCTAATCTAATATTCTCCTTCCATCTTTCTCATGCGCGCATGCACAAGCGCACCATCACGGCACAGCCACCAAACAGAAGCTATGCAACTCTTCTGAAAACTACGAAAAAAGAACCGTGGCAGCGAGCCGATTCCGTTTTCGTAGGTCCTCACGACAACAGAGACACGGGGGCGGCGACGACTATGGTCCAAAACGTGACCAGAACTCGAAACTCTAAACGAACTAGACGCTAATACCAGCAACACGACTCGACAATGCAACACAAAACTCAACAACGCAAAAACTGAAAAGAACATGCAAAGGCACAAAGATGGCTAGGTATAGGATACAATTTTTTTTGTTGGGAAATTTTCTGGTTATAGGTAGATAAAAACTCACCGAGCAAAGAAAGCTCTGATACCACCTGATGAACCCTGAATTCCTCTCGAAACTCAAGGCTGTTGTTGGCCCGATCTTTCGGTGAGTTGTGATAACTACGATTTGGAAGAAACGTTAACGATCCGACAACAACCGTACTAGACGTTGTGTTGCGCCTTAGCGATCGATACACCTCTCCGTGGGTTGTTGATCTTGCCGGTGCAGATCAACTTTATTCCTGCAAGCAAATCAAAGAAACAAGCAAGAACAAGATAAAAGCAATATGAATTGCAAATAGGAATTGAGCACAAATGATAAGTTGGGGTTTCGAATACAAGCAGACGGACGGTCTAGCCGACACGCGCGCTGCAAGGAAGTAGCAATGGCTAAACTTTCATCTAAACAAACCCGAGATACCCTGAAGGGGTACCAAGCTATTTATGGAGATAGGAGGACCCTAGGTCGTCCTCCACTTGATTGGGGCACACCCCACATGGGCCCCACTTGGGCCGGGGTCCCAAACGAAGTTACAAGCCCATAGGCCCATTACAGGTGTCGCAGCACCTTGTTTCTTCAGTTGCTGCCGACTGAGATGGAATTTGGCAATAAGGCTTGATGCATTGGAAAGAGGACTCCGAGAGCTTTCCATCAAGTACTCACGGGCCGAAAACGGAGGTCGTATGGAGATTCGGCGGCCGTTTGAAGTCAGCAGTGTAGTAGGTGGCCGAATCGGATTCCAGCACTTGGAGGACTTGAACTTGATATCTTGTTGTTCATCCATGATGTGAGCAACAGATGTATCCGTAGTAGCCATGGTCACATCAGGTGGCCAACGGCCCGAGACAACGGCGGCCTGTGCCAGTGCAAGGATCTTGACAAGTAGGAGGCACATAAGGCGAAGGCAGATCCCGTCGGCGGCAGAGGCCTGGGAGTCTAAGAGGCAGAGGTGGATTCCGACGTTGGAGGTGGAGGCCTAGGAATCCGGTGAAGTGGAAGCGGATACTTTCGGCTTGCGTCTGGTCGGTTAGTTCTGATTGGACGATGATGGATGAAGGTGGGCTTACCGGCGGAGCGTGGCATCAACTCACTTGAAGCGGATGAAGATGACACCACCGGAGTTTTGTAGCTACAACGCACTAGGGGCGGTGATAACTAGACGACCTCCACTCGTCAAATATGGCCGTTTCATTTGAGAATGTCAAGAAGCAGGGATGTGTTGAGATCCTAGGTTTTTTTTGTGCGTGTTCTCCTCTTTAACGAGGTGTGAGTCTAAGTGCTCTTGTATCATTTGGCTGTGTATATCCCTCGTGGATATAGAGGCCGGATTAATGAAAATCCATTATCTATAAAAAAAAAGATAGCACCCCAGAAGCCATGAGCCCCAGTTACTCGTAGGGGATCTTTTCTGCACCTCCGGCAGATTTCATGTTAGTAGGAACCTGCAAAACAAATCATCTAAAAGAAACTACTGGAAAATTGCTAAAGCGAATCATAGAAATTTTTTTGAGTAAATTTCACATTGGACCACCATTACTTACCAATGTTGTGGCTTGGACCAGGCATGAGCGTCTCTTTTCACTTTGGACCGAATGTATTAACCAAATATTCCATTTGGACTGGTTCTTCTTCCTTTGGTTGTCCTCCCTTTTCTGTTTTGTGATGTGCAACCTTGCAGTACACGTGAACTTGGCCTCCATGCTCTCTGTGCTCAAGCTAACAAATTTACTGCTAGAGCCAACCAGAGCTAGCGGCGTTGAGAAAAATGTGAGAAAAATGTGAATGCAAGTGGAACGAAAGGAGCTGCTTGTGCTCCTGGACCCGGACAAGGCAGAGTGTTGGAGGTTGAGACCATCAAGATCAAGGAGAGGAAAAAACCAGGAGTAACAGAGAGCATAGTGTCGCTGCGTCGGTGTTGGTGGAGCCTACCATGGACAAGCGTGGGGGTAGGGGAGGGGTCCTGCTCACCAACATGGAGGGCTCGATATTGAGAAGGGAGAGAGAGAGGATGAGGGAGAGCTAGAGGAAGAAGAACAGGTCCAATGTGAAACATTTTTCAAAGAACCTAGGTCCAAAGTGAAAAGCAAGGGTTACCCATAGCCCAAGCTGCAACATTGGTGAAAAGGGGTGGCCCCATGTGCAATTTACTTAAATTTTTTTGAAGTTTTTTTAAATGAGTTTCAAACACCAACATATTTGGACTGTAAAACTTAACAAATTAATGTTTTAGAATCGAAAATAAAGAAATCCAACTGAAAGCATAGAGTTATCAAAGGATGGAATATGAAGCGTCAAGAGAGAAACCTAGAAACGTTTGATACAAGGAAACTGCGATTTTCATAAAAGCTTCAAGGTGCAACAAAATCGATGGGTCTAGCTCACTACAAGGTTATTTATTTTCGATAAACATGGACACAACTATACAACTCAATCATAAGTTCAAAATTAACGTCTGAGCAAAATAAATCGGTCAGGTGTAAATGCGAAAGAATATTTTGTAATAAACGAGAAAACAAAGTTCAAACAAACTTAAAAGGAGACGAACCATGACAACCCAAAAAAATTTGAAACTCGAAAAAGGATATTTGAAGAATTGATGCAAGACGAACGTTTTAAAATCAAGGAATCCAACTAAAAGTACAAAATATAAACTCTTGGATGAAAAAATGAAGCCTAAACGGAGAAACCAAGATATTGTTTGGTACGACCAAACTTCGATTTCCATAAAATCAATAAGATGTGACCAAATGTAGACGTCTAGCCCACAACTAAGTTTTTTTTTTCGATAAACAAGGAGACGTAACTCTAGAACTTTGTTATAAGGCCAAAATTAAAACGTCAAAGCACAGAAAATCCGCAAGGTTGAAATGCAAACAGATATTTTCTTTTCGCAAACTAGTAAGTATAAGATCAAACAAAATTAGGAAATTAACAATTCAGAACTAAACTAAAGCTTTAAAGTCCAAAGCGAGGATCAAAAGTGTTAATACAAGAGAATGTTCGAAAATAAAGAAATCCAACTAAAAGCATAAAGTATAAACGAAAGGATGGAACACGAAACGTCAAGGGAGAAACCTAAAATCATTCGATACAAGGAAACCGCGATTTTCATAAAAGCTTCAAGGGGCAACGAAATGCATGGGCCTTGTGCACAACAAAGTTATTTGTTTTCAAAAAACAGGGAGACCAACCTCTACAACTCAATTCAAAATTAACGCTGGAGCAAAATAAAACGGTCAGGCTTCAATGCAAAAGAATATTTTGTTTATATAATCTAGAAATTAAAGTTCTGACAAATTTAGGTAAAACGAACGATAACAACCGAATAAACAGGAAACTCCAAAAAGGATATTTGAAGAATCGATGTAAGAGGAACATTTCAAAATCGAGGAATCCAACTAAAAGTGCAAAATATATCTGGATGACAAATGAAGCCTTAGCCCGCAAGGTTGAAATGTAAGAAAATATTTTCTTTTCACAAACTATTAAGCATAAATTCATTGAAAATGATATTTCCGAACTAAAATAAGCATTAAAGTCCAAAGGGAAGTTCCAAAAAGATAAACTTTGTAATTGAAGAAATGAAACAGAAAATACCAAAATGCATGGGTCCAGGTCATAATAAAGTTATTTGTTTTCAAAAAACAGGGAGACCAACCTCTACAACTCAATTCAAAATTAACGCCGGAGCAAAATAAAACGGTCAGGCTTCAATGCAAAAGAATATTTTGTTTATATAATCTAGAAATTAAAGTTCAGAAAAATTTAAGTAAGACGAACTATGACAACCGAAAAAATTGGAAACTCCAAAAAGGATATTTGAAGAATTGATGCAAGAGGAACATTTCAAAATCAAGGAATCCAACTAAAACTGTAAAATATAAACTTCTCGATGACAAACGGAGAAACCAAGAAATCGTTTGGTACAACTAAACTACGATTTTCATAAAATCAATAAGATTCAACCACATGTTGACGTCTAGCCCGCAACCAAGATATTTTTTTGGATAAACAAGGAGACGTAACTCTAGAACTTAGTTATAAGTCCAAAAAACATCAGAGCACAATAAAGCCGCAAGGTTTAAACATAAAGAAGTATTTTCATTTCAAAAACTAGTAAGCATAAGTTTAAACAAAATTTTGGAAATTAGGATTTCAAAACTAAAACAAAGCTTTTAAAGTCCAAAGAGAAGATCAAAAAAGAGAAACATTGTAATTGAAGAAATCAAACCCAAAGTACCAAATTGAAACTCATCGATGAAAAGGTAAAGAAATCGAACTAAAACATAAAGTCAAAGCAGAAAACATAAGTTCAAACAAACTTAAAGAAGACGAACTGTGACAACTAAAAAAAATTGGAAACTCCAAAATTGATATTTGAAGAATCGATGCATGAAGAACCTTTCAAAATCAAGGAATCCAGCTAAAGGTAAAAACATTAAACTTATGGATGAAAAATGAAGCGTCAACGGAGAAACCAATAAATTTTTCAGGACAAGCAAGCTACGATTTTCATAAAATCAACAAGATTCAACCAAAATGAAGACGTCTAGCTTCCAGCTACGATATTATTTTTCCATAAACAGGGAAACGTAACTCTAGAACTTATTTATAAGTCTACAATTAAAACGTCACATCACAGAAAACCGCATGGTTTAAACGCAAGCAAATACAAACTGAAAATAGAGAAAGCTTATAATTGAAGAAATCAAACTAAAAATACCAACTAAAAACATAAAGTTTAAACGAGGACGGAAAACCATTAATAGAGAAGAACATTCGAAGAAAAACAAATCCAACTAAAAACATAAAATTTAAACAAGGACAGAAAATGAAGCATCGAGGGACAAAAAAAGCCGCAAGGTTTAAATGCAAGGAAATATTTTCTTTTCACAAGCTAGTACTTCCTCCGTCCCAAAATTTAGCTATTTTTAACACAGTAACTTGTCTCAAAATGAAGTTATTTCTCCACGTACCCTCTCCTCTCAACCGATCACAACCATTCTCTTCACCTACTCTCTTTTCTCCACCAATCACAACGATGCTCCAATTATTTCTACCTACTTTCTTAATATCCGTGCCTACCTAAAAAATACATACATTCTAGGACGAAGGAAGTATGCACAAGTTCATAGAAAATTACGGAAAATGAGATTTCAGAACTAAAATAAGCTATAAAGTCCAAAGGGAAGTTCCAAAAAGAGAAATTTTATAATTGAAGAAATCAAACTAAAAATAACAAGTTGAAACTAGAGGACGAAAATACAATCGGTAAGTGAGGAACCAAATTAACGTTTTAAAGTCCAAAGAGCAAATCAAAACCATTAATAGAGAAGAACGTTCGAAGATAAATAAATCCAACTAAAAACATAAAGTTCAAACGAGGAGGGAAAATGAAGCGTCGAGGGACAAAAAAGCCGCAAGGTTGAAATGTAAGCAAATAATTTCTTTTCACAAACTAGTAAGCATAACTTCTTAGAAAATTACGGAAATTGAGATTTTAGAAGCAAAATAAAGCTTTAAAGTCCAAAGGGAAGTTCTAAGAAGAGAAAGTTGGTAATTGATGAAATCATACTCAAAAACAAAGTTGAAACTCAAGGATGAAGAAACAACTGGTAAGGGAGGAACCAAATTAAAGTTTTAAAGTCCAAATAGCATATCGAAATCATTAATAGAGAAGAACGTTCGAAGATAAAGAAATCCCACTAAAACCATAACGTTTAGACGAAGACGGAAAATGAAACGTCGACCGACAAAAAAGCCGAAAGGTTGAAATGCAAATAAATATTTTCTTTTCACAAACTAGTAAACATAAGTTCAAACAAAATTACAAAAATTGACACTTCAGAAGTAAAATAACGCTTTCAAGTCCAAAGGGAAGTTCCAAGAAGAGAGTCTGTAATTGAAGAAATCAAACTGAAAATACCAAGCTGTAATTCCAGGATGAAAAAACAAGTGAGGAACCAAATTAAAGTTTTAAAGTCAAAATAACATATCAAAACCATTAATAGAGAAGAACATTCGAAGATAAATAAATCTAACTAAAAACATAAAGTTTAAACGAGGACAAAAAATGAAGCGTCGAGGGACAAAAAAGCCGCAAGGTTTAAACGCAAAGAGATATTTTATTTTCAAAAACTAGTAAGCGTAAGTTTAAACAAAATTTTGGAAATTAAGATTTCAAAACTAAAACAAAGCTTTTAAAGTACAAAGAGAAGATAAAAAAAGAGAAACATTGTAACTGAAGAAATCAAACCAAAAGTACCAAATTGAAGCTCAACGATGAAACGGTAAAGAAATCCAATTAAAAACATAAAGTCAAAGCATAAAGCATAAGTTCAAACAAACTTAAGGAAGACGAACTGTGACAACTAAAAATATTGGAAACTCTAAAAGTGATATTTGAAGAATCGATGCATGAAGAACCTTTCAAAATCAACGAATCCAACTAAAGGTAAAAAATTTAAAACTTATAGATGAAAAATGAAGCGTCAGCGGCGAAACCAAATTTTTTTTTTAGGACAAGCAAGCTACGATTTTTATAAAATCAATAAGATGCAACCAAATGAAGACGTCTAGCTTGCAGCCACAAGATTTTTTTTCCATAAATAGGGAAACGTAACTCTAGAACTTATTTATAAGTCCACAATTAAAACGTCATAACACAAAAAAGCCGCAAGGTTTAAATGCAACGAAATATTTTCTTTTCTCAAACTAGTACTACCTCCGTCCCAAAATTTAGCTATTTCCTGCACAGTAACTTGTCCCAAAATGAAGCTATTTCTCCCCCTAACGTCTCCTCTCAACCAATCACAACCATTGTTTCCACCTACTCTCTATTCTGCACCAACCACAACCTTCCTCCAATTATCTCTACCTACTTTCTTAATATTCGTGCCTACCTTAAAAAATACATATATTCTGGGACGGAGGAAGTATGCATAAGTTCTTAGATAATTTACGAAAATGAGATTTCGGAAGTAAAATAAGCTTTGAAGTCCAAAGGTTAGTTCCAAGAAGAGAAAGTTGGTAATTGAAGAAATCATACTCAAAAACCAAGTTGAAACTCAAGGATGAAGAAAGAACCGGTAAGGGAACAACCAAATTACCGTTTTAAAGTCCAAATAGTATATCGAAACCATTAATAGAGATAGAGAAGAACGTTCGAAGATAAAGAAATTCCACTAAAACTATAAAGTTTAAATGAACACAGAAAATGAAGCGTCAAATTAAGAGAGAAAATGAAGCGTCGAGGGAAAAAAAAAGCTGAAAGGTTGAAATGCAAGCAAATAATTTCTATTCACAAAGTAGTAAGCATAAGTTCATAGAAAATTTCAGAGCTAAAATAAGCTTTAAATTCCAAAGGAAAGTTCCAAAACGAGAAAGTTTGCAATTGAAGAAATCAAACTAAAAGTACCAAATTGAAACTCAACTATGAAAAGATTAAGAAATCCAAAACTAAAAGTAAAAAAAATTAAACTTATGGATGAAAAATGAAGTGTCAATGGAGAAACCAATAATTTTTTTGAGACAAGCAAGCTACGATTTTCATAAAATCAATATGATGCAACCAAATGAAGACATGTAGCTTGCAGCCACGATAATTTTTTTTCCATAAACAGGGAAACATAACTCTAGAACTTATTTATAAGTCTACAGTTAAAATGTTGTAGCACAAAAAAGCCGCAAGGTTTAAATGCAAGGAAATATTTTCTTTTCACAAACTAGTACTACTTCCATCCCAAAATGTAGCTATTTCTCCACCTACCCTCTCCTCTCTTCACCTACTCTCTCTTCTCCACCAATCACAACCCTCCAATTATCTCTACCTACTTTCTCCATATCCGTGCCTACCTAAAAAATACCTACATTCTAGGACAGAGAAAGTATGCATAAGTTCTTAGAAAATTTAAGAAATAAGATTTCAGAACCAAAATAAGTTTTTAAAGTCCAAAGGGAAGTTCCAAAAAGTGAATGTTAGTAATTGAAGAAATCAAACTGAAAAAACCAAGTTGAAACTCAAGAAATCAAGGTTTAAACACAAAGAGATATTTTCTTTTCAACAACTAGTAAGCATAAGTTTAAACAAATTTTTGGAAATTAGGATTTCAAAACTAAAACAAAGCTTTTAAAGTCCAAAGAGAAGATAAAAAAAAGAGAAACATTGTAACTAAAGAAATCAAACCAAAAGTACCAAATTGAAACTACACGATGAAAAGGTAAAGAAGTCCAACGAAAAACAAAAAGTCAAAGCAGAAAGCATAAGTTTAAACAAACCTAAGGAAGACGAACTATGACAACTAAAAAAATTGGAAACTCCAAAAATGATATTTGAAGAATCGATGCATGAAGAACCTTTCAAAATCAAGGAATCCAACTAAAGGTAAAAAAAATTAAACTTATGGATGAAAAATGATGCGTCAATGAAGAAACAAATAATTTTTTCAGGACAATTAAGCTACGATTTTCATAAAATCAACAGGATTCAACCAAAATGAAGACATGTAGCTTGCAGCCACGATATTTTTTTTTCATAAACAGGGAACGTAACTCTAGAACTTATTTTATAAGTCTACATGTAAAATGCCATATCAGAAAAAACCGCATGGTTTAAATGCAAGCAAATACAAACTGAAAATCGAGAAAGTCTATAATTGAAAAAATCAGACCGAAAATACCAAGTTGTAACTCAAGGATTAAAAAACGAATGGTAAGTGAGGAACCAAATTAAAGTTTTAAAGTCCAAATAGCATATCAAAACCATCAATAGAGAAGAACGTTTGAAGATAAAGAAATCAAAATCAAAACATAAAGTTTAAAGGAGGACGAAAAATGAAGTCGAGGGAAACAAAGCCGCAAGGTTGAAATGTAAGCAAATATTTTATTTTCCCAAACTAGAAAGCATAACTTCATAGAAAATTACGAAAAACGAGATTTCAGAAGTAAACCGAAGCTTTAAAGTCCACAGGGAAGTTCCAAAAAGAGAGTTCGTAATTGAATAAATCAAACTGAAAAACCAAGTTGAAATACAAGGGTTAAAAAACAACCGGTAAGTGAGGAACCAAATTAAAGTTTTAAAATCGAAATATCATATCAAAACCATCAATAGAGAAGAACAATTGAAGATAAAGAAATCCAACTCAAAACATAAAGTTTAAACAAGGACAGAAAATGAAGCGTTCAAAAAAGACGCAAGGTTGAAATGTAAGCAAATATTTTATTTTCACAAACTAGTAAACATAAGTTCAAACGAAATTACGAAAAATTGACATTTTAGAAGTAAAATAAATATTTAAAGTCCAAAGGGAAGTTCCAAGAAGAAAGTTTGTACTTGAAGAAATCAAACTGAAAATATCTAGTTGAAATTCAAGGATTAGAAAACAACCGGTAAGTGAATAACCAAATGAAAGTTTAAAAGTTCAAATAGTAGATCAAAACCATTAATAGAGAAGAACGTTCCAAGATAAATAAAAGCCAACTCAAAACATAAAGTTACGAGAACAGAAAATGAAGCGTCGAGAGACAAAAAAGCCGCAAGGTTGAAATGCAAGCAAATATTTCTCACAAAATAGTAACCAAAAATTCAAACAAAATTACGGAAATTAGGATTTCAAAAAAAAAACTAGTAAGCGTAAATTCATAGAAAATTACGGAAAATGAGATTTCAGAGCAAAAGTAAGCTATAAAGTCGAAAGGGAAGTTCCAAGAAGAAAGTTTGTAATTGAAGAAATCAAACTGAAAATACCAAGCTGAAACTAAGGGATTAAAAAACAACCGGTAAGTGAGAAACCAAATCAAAGTTTTAAAGTCCAAATAGCATATCAAAACCATTAATAGAGAAGAACGTTCAAAGATAAATAAAATCCAACTCAAAACATAGAGTTGAAACGAGGACGAAAAATGAAGCGTCGAGGGACAAAAAAAGCCGCAAGGTTGGAATGTAAGCAAATATTTTCTTTTCACAACCTAGTAACCATAAGTTCAAACAAAATTATGGAAATTTGCATTTCAGAAATAAAATAAAGCTTTAAAGTCCAATTGGAAGTCCCAAAAAGAGAGTTTGTAAATGAAGAAATCAAACTAAAAAAAACACGTTGTAACTCAAGGATTATAAAAACAACCGGTAAGTGAGGAACCAAATTAAAGTTTTAAAGTCCAAATAGCATATCAAAACCATCAATAAAGAAGAATGTTCGAAGATAAAGAAATCCAACTCAAAACATAGATTTCAAACGAGGACAGAAAATGAAGCGTTCAAAAAAGCTGCAAGGTTAAAATGTAAGCAAATATTTTGTTTTCACAAACTAGTAAAAAGAAGATCAAATGAAATTACGAAAAATTGACATTTTAGACGTGAAATAAAGCTTTAAAGTCCAAAGGAAAGTTCCAAGAAGAAAGTTTGTAATTGAAGAAATCAAACTTAAAAATACCAAGTTGAAACTAAGGGATTAAAAAACAACCGGTAAGTGAGGAAGCAAATCAAAGTTTTAAAGTCCAAATAGCATATCAAAACCATTAATAGAGAAGAACATTCGAAGATAAATAAAATCCAACTCAAAACATAGAGTTTAAACGAGGACGGAAAATGAAGCGTCGATGGTAAAAAAAAAAGCAGCAAGGTTGAAATGCAAGCAAATATTTCTTTTCACAAACTAGTAACCATAAGTTCAAAAAAAATTACGGAAATTGGCATTTCAAAAATAAAATAAAGCTTTAAAGTCCAAAGGGATGTTCCAAAAAGAGAGTTTATAATTGAAGAAATCAAGTTGAAACTCAAGGGCGAAAAAACAACCGGTAAGTGACGAACCAAATTAAAGTTTTAAAGTCCAAATAGCATATCAAAACCATTAATACAGATAGAGAAGAACGTTTGAAGATAAATAAATCCAACTAAAAACATATAGTTCAAACTAGGAAGGAAAATAAACCGTCGAGGGACAAAAAAGCCGAATGGATGAAATCTAAGCAAATATTTTGTTTTCACAAACTAATCAGCATAAATGCATAGAAAACTACGGAAAATGAGATTTCAGAGAAAAATAAGCTATAAAATTCAAAGGGAAGTTCCAAAGATAGAAATTTTGTAATTGAAGAAATCAAACTGAAAATACCAAGTTGAAACTCAAGAATGCAAAAACAACCGGTAAGTGAGGAACCAAATTAACGTTTTAAAGTCCAAATAGCATATCAAAACCATTAATAGAGAAGAAAGTTCGAAGTTAGAGAAATCCAACCAAAAACATAAAGTTCAAACGAGGACGGAAAATGAAGTGTCGAGGGACAAAAAAAAAAAAAAACCCGCTTGGTTGAAATCTAAGCAAATATTTTTATTTCACAAACTAGTTCATAGAAAATTTCAGAGCTAAAATAAGCTTTAAATTCCAAAACGAGAAAGTTTGCAATAGAAGAAATCAAACTAAAAGTACCAAATTGAAACCCAACGATGAAAAGATAAAGAAATCCAACTAAAAGTAAAAAAATTTAAACATATGGATAGAAAATGAAGCGTCAACGGAGAAACCAATAATTTTTTTTTAGGACAAGCAAGCTACGATTTTCATAAAATCAATAAGATGCAACCAAATGAAGACGAGCAGCTTGCAGCCACGATATTTTTTTCCATAAACAGGGAAACGTAAGTCTAGAACTTATTTATAAGTCTACAATTAAAACGTCATAGCACAAAAAAACCGCAAGGTTTAAATGCAAGGAAATATTTTCTTTTCACAAACTAGTACTACCTCCGTCCCAAAATGTAGCTATTTCTCAACCTACCCTCTCCTCTTAACCCAATCACAACCATTCTCTTCACCTACTCTCTTCTCTACGAATCACAACCCTCTTCCAATTATCTCTACCTACTTTCTCCATCTATGTGCCTACCTAAGAAATACCTACATTCTGGGACGGAGGAAGTATGCATAAGTTATTAGAAAATTTAGGAAATAAGATTTCAGAACCAAAATAAGTTTTTAAAGTCCAAAGGGAAGTTCCAAAAAGAGAAAGTTTGTAATTGAATAAATCAAACTGAAAAAACCAAGTTAAAACTCAAGAAATCAAGGTTTAAACGCAATGAGATATTTTCTTTTCGAAAACTAGTAAGCATAAGTTTATACAAAATTTTGGAAAGTAGGGTTTCAAAACTAAAACAAAGCTTTTAGTGTCCAATGAGAACATCAAAAAAGAGAAACATTGTAACTGAAGAAATCAAACCTAAAGTACCAAATTGAAACTCAACGATGTAAAGGTAAAGAAATCCAACTAAAAACATCAAGTCAAAGCAGAAAGCATAAGTTCAAACAAATTTAAGGGAGACGAACTGTTACGACTAAAAAAATTGGATACTCCAAAAATGATATTTTTGAAGAATCGATGCAAGAAGAACCTTTCAAAATCAAGGAATCCAAGAGAAAAAGTTTGTAAATGAATAAATCAAACTGGAAAAAGCAAGTTGAAACTCAAGGGTGTAAAAACAACCGGTAAGTGAGTAACCAAATTAATGTTTTAAAGTCCAAATAGTAGATCAAAACCATTAATAGAGTAAAACGTTCGAAGATAAATAAATCCAACTAAAAACATAAAGTTGAAATGAGGACGGAAAATGAAGCGTCGAGGGACAAAAAAAGCCGCAAGGTTGAAATGTAAGCAAATATTTTCTTTTCACAACCTAGTAACCATAAGTTCAAACAAAATTATGGAAATTAGCATTTCAGAAATAAAATAAAGCTTTAAAGTCCAAAAGGAAGTCCCAAAAAGAGAGTTTGTAAATGAAGAAATCAAACTAAAAAAAAACAACCGGTAAGTGAGGAACCAAATTAAAGTTTTAAAGTCCAAATAGCATATCTAAACCATTAATAAAGATAGAGAAGAACATTCGAAGATAAATAAATCCAACTAAAAACATATAGTTCAAACTAGGAAAGAAAATAAACCGTCCAGGGACAAAAAAAAAGCCGCATGGATGAAATCTAAGCAAATAATTTGTTTTCATAAACTAGTCAGCATAAATGCATAGAAAATTACGGAAAATGATATTTCAGAGCAAAAATAAGCTATAAAGTCCAAACGGAAGTTCCAAAAAGCGAAATTTTGTAATAGAAGAAATCAAACTGAAAAAACACAGTTGAAACTAAAGGATTTAAAAACAATCGATAAGTGAGGAACCAAATCAAAGTTTTAAAGTTCAAATAGCAAATCAAAACCATTAATAGAGAAGAACTTTCGAAGATAAATAAAAAAACATAAAGTTTAAACGAAGACGTTAAATGAAGCATCGAGTGAAAAAAAAGCCGCAAGTTTGAAATGTAAGCAAACATTTTCTTTTCACAAACTAGAAAGCATAACTTCATAGAAAATTATGGAAAATGGGATTTCAGAAGTAAAAAAAAGCTTTAAAGTCCAGACGGAAATTCCAAAAAGAGAAAGTTGGTAATTGAAGAAATCAAATTGAAAATACTAAGTTGAAATTCAAGGATTAAAAAACAATCGGTAAGTGAGAAACCACATTAATGTTTTAAAATCCAGATAGTATATCCAAACCATTATAGAGAAGAACGTTCAAAGATAAAGAAATTCAACTCAAAACATGAAGTTTAAACGATTAATACATAAGACCTTCGAAGATTATTAAATCCAACTAAAAACATAAAGTTTAAACGAGGACGGGAAATTAAGCGTCGAGGGGCAAAAAAGCCGCAAGGTTGAAATGTGGGCAAATGTTTTCTTTCCGCAAACTAGTAAGCATAAGTTCAAACAAAATTACGAAAATTGTCATTTCTGAAGTAAAATAAAGTTTTAAAGTCTAAAGGGAAGTTCCAAAAAGAGAGTTTGGTAATTGAAGAAATCAAACTAAAAATACCTAGTTGAAACTCAAGGATCAAAAAATAACCGGTATCTAAGGATCCAAATTCCAAATAGCATATCAAAACCATTAATAGAGAAGAACGTTCGAAGATATCCAAATAAAAACATAAAGTTTAAACGAGGACGGGAAATGAAACCTCGAGGGACAAAAAAGCCACAAGGTTGAAATATAGGCAAATATTTTCTTTTTGAAAATAACATAACCAAATTAAAATAACATAACCAAAAAAAAACATAAGACTAAGAGGCCTTCTTTTTCTAAAAAAGAACACCAATCTCTAAAAATCCAATCATAAGTAGCAAGCTAAAGTGGAAAAGTTCAAATAGAGAATAGGTTCGAAATATAAAGAAAGTATTTATGGATAAAAGGAAACACCAACTTAAAAGGGTCCAGGAAGAAATCAATTCAGTGTTTTTAGGGGAGGGGGGAGGACGGATTACAAATTAAAAGGGCCACGTGTGAACTAGAATATCCTATTTCTATAGTTGGGAGTACCAAATTAAAAAAAAACAAATCTGAATTTTCTGAATCCCAATAAAAGTATCAAGGATGAAACCAAGGAATTGCAAAACAAATCGTAATTTTTGGATAAGAAATTAGAAATACCAAATTAAAGCTTTAGAAAACTGATTGAAGTGCAAAGTAACAGATGATTAAAAAAAAAGAAATATCAACTTTAATAAAAGCATTTAGGCATATAGAACTGAATCTGTCAAGTCCAAATATTAGCATACAGTAAGAAACCAATAGTATTAAATGCCATGCAAGAAACGAAATAAGGTCCAAATTAGAGTCTCAATCCAATCTGAAATGCAGAATTAAAGCTTTAAAACACAAAAAAAAAACATCGAACACACAAAAGTTAACACCAAATTCCGAAAAAAAAAAACAATTGTAGGTTAGAAACTGAACATGTATAATCCATATAAATGTATCGATTACAAAATCGAGAAATGTTATTAAAAATAATCAAGGGATGTTACTCAGAGTTTAGAATACCAAAAGAAGTTACGAGAAGAGAGGAGAATGTTTGTTGCCCTTTGTATTTTAAAGCTTCTAAACTAGTACTTGTAGCAGGTTTTCCATTTGTCTTCCTTTCTAGAAAAAAAAAAACTTATCTTGGTACCCTTGTAATAAACTGGTCCTGTTGGCTATAAGCTGATAACGGAAGATTACAGTAAAGAAATTTGCAAACATCTGAATATATGTCATCAATGTACTCTTGTACTTGAGAGAAATACCATATACATGAACAATGCAATAAATTTGCCCTTCCCGGTGTATTGAAATTTACAAATCCACATGCCCCTAACAACATATACGGATTCGCATCCCCCTCCCCCACACACACAGAAACACAATCCCAAAAAATCATTCATTACAAAGATAAATTAAAATTAGTTTAGTGCTTTCCTTTTTTAAAAAAAAGGTAAATCTGAGCCATAGTAGCCCTTAGCGACATTGAGTAGCCCGACCTATTATTGCCACGTTATAGAAGCAAGGCAACAGGACATCATTGTATTACCAAATACAAGAATAAATAACCCAAAGTTTTTAACTTATAAACAAAGGTACAATTCATTCTACTCTATGCCATCATTCTAACGTGAAATTAGCAATCACTTACTGGTTGTGCAGATCATAAATTGCTCATGATAAGATTGTAACAGCTAATAGCATCTTTTAGGCGATATCCTAAATTTTTTAATCAAAAACGGGACAGAATCATATGAATCATACTGTTCAAATATATTAATAACAGTTCAGGGAGTATATGTACAAGAATTACACACGCAAGGCATTTATGGAGAAAACAATGAAAACTAGATTTTCACCAACATAAAATAAAACTTACGATTGGAATATTGGGAATAGCATCTGTTAATGGTATAATGCCCTCTTCATTACTTCTTGTGTGGGATTTAATAAACAACGTGGGTCAACAAAGCATTTGTCAAGTGCCAAAACCTGTCGTATGTTTCACATAATATCATTCAAATATTTGCTTTCACCTGATATCAAATAGCCAACCAGATTAAGAAATCTCTGCTTCAATTAAATGCACAGCAGAGTAAATAGATTCCATTACTCTTAACATATTTGATCTATGAACTTTCCACTATAGCCTATGGTCAACTGAGATATAAGCTTTAACCAAGAAATGCAATTACAAAAAGAGAAGTATTATTGTTTAAGTCATGTGATACGCCAGCAAGCAAACTACTCATTTAGGTACCAGAACAACTGAATACTTTGCGCATAATCATCAAAACAGAACTCAGAACAAGATAATTAATATGGCAGTAATAAAACTAAAAGTATTGAGACAACTAAGGAGGTTCTAATAGGCAGCAAGTTTCAAACAATAGGACATGCAGAACCAAGCAGATGTGATCTCAAGGACCGGGAAGAGACGTTAGCTAGAACTCCGGGTAAAACTATATTTGTTTGAATTACTACCAGATATATGGCCCAAAAGTGGAACACAGCAATTTGAAATTATATCAAGTGAGAGATGCATATGGAACGGTTCAGAACATGGGCACAGGAAGTGAGGAACTCACAGCATCAGACATGGACTTGCACTTGTCACCACCAAATCAACCAAGTCAGAACACACATTGTAGCAGTTAATGCAGCAGAGCAACACAAACGCGCCACAAGATACCTGCTTGACGTTAGGGTGCTTCTCCTTGCAGTCCTTCCCTACGGAAACAGACATGTCACGCCAAATCGATCAGAACGCACACCCAAGCCACCTTGAATGGAGAACCAGCAGCACAAACTCACAGACCTAAGACTCACAGGGAGTAGACCAGGATGTAAAGGAAGAGGGTTCATTGCGATTGGGATTGGGATTGGTATTTACATGATGAAAGAGCAAACAAAAACTGGGAGCAGCTATACTACTGTAGGGCAATGCTAAGGATCACAAAATGGGAAGAAACCAAAATGAAAGGAGAAAAAAAAGAAAGCAGGGTTCCCTAGCTTAACATGTCTCTCAGTCTCCACCAACTATATTTATCCTTAACCTTACCTACTACTCAACCAGCATGCCCTGTCACGTACTTAACACCAGCAGCAGCAGCACGCATTTCTCCATGGCTAGATATTTTACATAATTGTACTTCTCTGGTACTGAGACCTTGCGGAAATGGCTTGACGGATGGATAGATCATGGAAGAATCATGGATGGTGCAATCTGAGATGGAGTCCCAAGTCCAAGACAATGGAGTCATCTAGGATTGCAATGTCCAGCTCATGGAAAAATAAACGAACAAAACGGTGAGCGTTACGGTGCCATTCTAACTCCCAGCATGCGCAAGTTGAGGCCATGTTGCTGTCTGATATGATCCGGTATGAGTCTGTGGACGAGTTCTGGAGAGGCGCCAGTTAGCTGCATTGCAGAAATGAGCATTGATAAGCATCCATGACAGGTAAATATAAATGTAACATAAAAAGCGACTGTTCGAAAATGTTCTCGTTTACTTACTTCATGCTTGAAGTTGAACAGAGGAGGGAATGGACGACCATTTGCCATGGCAGGCGTGCATTGGGCTCTCGTAGCTCATCAAAGAAGGGATGTGCACATGCGTCAAGCTGCATATAATCAACCAAATGTTAAGATCTTCGAAAATGCCGATGCTGCTTTAGAGATTATACTGTTTTCCAGCTAAAGCATAAGATTTAAACAAATAACAGCAACTTTTTCAAGTGGAGCACTAACAACTATATTTAACAGGCACATGCGACTGTATAAAAGTTGCACTCACTCTTAACCAGCCAACACACCAATTTGGTTTTGGACCACTGGATATATTAATCTCTCTAAATGCCGTGGGATTGCTGGAAGTAGGGATGCCACGTCAGCTATCACTTTTGCAAAAAAAGCCACCACAGTTCTGTTAATTACGTGCCAGGCCCCATTGTTGTCGTCCGTTGGATCTCGCACTAACGTCGATCTGACCACCCACGTGTTCCTTTGTGGCTGCCTAAGCCGTGCGCTCGTCAGATTGGGAATGAACGGCGCAGATGTCACCACACCGCACCAAAACCCTAGCCGCCCTCCTCCTCTCACCCGCGTCGTCACAACTAGCGCCGCCACCCATCCTCACCCGCGTGCCTCCTCACCCTCCTCCAGCCATCTTCACCGTGCCGCCGCCGCTCTCTCCGAGAGAGGCCATCACATAAGTCACCGGTGGATCTGGCCACAGGGAAGCGAGGGACACGAGTCGCCGCCACCATCTTCTCCTCTTCCATCCCCACCCCACCATCGCCTCCCTCGCTCTCGCCCTCTTCTAATCGCTCTCCACTCCATTTACTGCCAGATCCGAGCGATGGCTAGGACGCCAGGGACGATAAGAGAGATTGAGAGCAGCGGCTCGGCCATGACTAGGACAACAATAACAAGCCATGACTGTACCAGCGTATGGCGACGACTCGGCTAAACCCAATTTGGTATGCAGTTCTACTTAAAGCAATGAACGATTTTTCCCTTTGTGTTGTACTATGATTTCTATATACTATATGCAAGTGTACCTATTTGATCTAGCCACTGATCCCTGTTCTGGTTTGCTGCTCATTATTAGTTCAACATGAATGATATATGTGGTCCTATTTAGGTTTAGTTGTTTATGCTATGAGCAGTTTTTTATTGGTTAATTTGCTGCCTGCTATTTTTGTACACAGGATGATAATACATATGCATTGATGGTATTCTTTGTGGATGATCTTACAATGGCAATGGTTCTCACGAAAGATTCTATGTAAACCTAACAATATTGGCATACTATCACATGCAACCTTTCAATTTGGCCACACTGAAGGTACCATTCTTTTATTCTCCATTTTTTGACTTAATTTCTTGATTTGTATGTAATAGCAAGTTTTTTTCCCTTTTTATTGACTTAATTTCAGTTACAAAAAGAGAAGTATTATTGTTTAAGTCATGTGATACGCCAGCAAGCAAACTACTCATTTAGGTACCAGAACAACTGAATACTTTGTGCATAATCATCAAAACAGGACTCAGCAACAAGATAATTAATATGGCAGTAATAAAAGTAAAAGTATTGAGACAACTAAGGAGGTTCTAATAGGCAGCAAGTTTCAATAGGACATGCAAAACCAAGCGGATGTGATCTCAAGGACCGGGAAGAAACGTTAGCTAGAACTCCTGGCAAAACTATATTTGTTTGAATTACTGCCAGATATATGGCCCAAAAGTAGAACAAAGCAATTTGAAATTACATCAAGTGGGAAATGCATATGGTAATGAACTTTCTGTACACGTTGGATATTATTTTAAAGAGGTTATACCAGTGGTGGTAGTAACATGAAAATAATGGTGGAAAGCGTGTGTGAAGTGGTTTCATACCGGTGGGATTGTGGGTATTCAGAAGGAAAGCAAACATCAAAGAAGAACAGACCATCATGATATGGAGTTTCAGCTGGCCCAACAATGGCAGCCCTCAGCAGATCAATCCTATCCTCATAAACTCTAAGATAGATTCTGCATGATTGAAACCAGACTGAGATGCAAGTTTCTAGTATTGAAGACATCAGCTATTTCAGTCACAGTTGCTCTAAACGAAAAACTTAAGGCGCAAATGTAAACTGTATGTAATGATACTTGTGATACATTAGCTTCCTTCAGCAACATGATTTGAGATATGTACATTCTTTTCCATTTGTCCCATTACCCAAACTTAGCAAGATTAAGTTCTGAAGACTGTTATGCTTCTATGACAAGATTGCATGGAAAAGGGATGATAAATGCAGACCATAACTAAAAGATATGTGACACATTAACAAAAACTAACAGATAAATCAGATATAGCACGAATAAAGTATTTTATACATCAAGCATAGACAATATCATTAGCTAGTTCGGGATTCAGCAACAGTTGTAACAAAACTCCAAACCACAAACAAATTGGTATAACCAATGAATATATCCTATTCAAACCCAAACTGAGCATGTGACTACCTTTAACTCAAGAAAGTTTTCAAACATAGTCTGTTAGCATGTCACACGGATCAATATAATTGGCATAAAACAGAGGTCAGTATAAGAAAGGACCATTATATGTGTTCACCATCTAGGCACTGACGGTTTGATAAAATTGAATACAATGATTTGCCATATAAAAGCATGTACTGACCAGGTAGATCTTTCTGTAGAAGCCTCCATTCATTTTGGATTGTCTTCACCCAATCTTTGGAGGTCTGATCAGTGGCCACAGATAAAGACAGGAAATTAATTCACAGTTGGATCTATTGATAGAAATGGAATTCATAAAACGCACAGCTTACCTTCCCTGGTGAATTCTTTGCATAGTAATGATCAGAAAAATCTTGAACAACATCAAAATGGCTAAACAAATTGCAACCATCACTTTCAAATCCATATTCTGTCCTTGTCATTGATGATATAACACTTGAACATTCAGGCTCATGTTTTTGCACAGATAGCACAGTACCATTCCCAGTTGAAAAGGGATCCAAAAGGCTGTTGTTTGTGCTGACATTGGCAGTGGGGTGTGGAGCGGCAACTGAAAGCCAGTAGAGTAACTAGTTTCAAACCAAGATGTTACAAAAAAAGGCACACCAATCTTAAAGACAGAGATACAGAATAGGATACTGAAGCTCATTTAACTGCAAAAAAGAGGTTTACTTGCATCAATACTACCGACTGACAGCAAAGCAAAGAGTGATGAACATTTAGATAATGTGTAGTTCTGTTAAAGTAACAAATATCCCCTATGGGGGTAAACAGGGAGGGGGGGGGGGCTTTTTTTTTTTTGTTCATTTTAATTTTTTAAAAGAACAGGTTCAGCTACATGAAGCATAAGAATTACAAAAACAAACAAGGAGGAAAAAGTTGCATGAAAAGATACCTTTACAAAGAGGATTAATGGCTTTGCCTGCATGAAAATATTCTTTTATTAGAAAACTCCAGGCAGAAGAGCAAAACACTTGATTTTATCTTTCTGAAACAAAATAAGGAGAATTCCATGCTTCAGAGGGAGATGCGGATTTCGTGGCTGGGTATACAGGCTAATGAAATATTAAGTTTTTTTTCATTATACAGTTTAACAAACTTCAAAACAATATTGATCACCAAGACTCATGGATTCATAATACCAGACTATTCACAAGTTCACTCTCCAGTGAATATATCCAATCACACTAGTAGCACTCTCAATCTGTTGAGATTAAGTTTACTACACATATCACATTTTGGTATACTTTGTTAACCTCAAAGCATCTGATATAGCAATAATGTACAGCAGCCACAATTATCCAATAATGTCAATCCATTATGACAACCCCATTTAATCTGCAGTATCCTTTCACCAGAAAACACGTTCATATTTGAAAAAAAAAACAGAATTCATGGAAGAAAGAGTGCACAAGACGAACTGATAATGTGCCATCAGATGAGGAAAGCATCCTAGGATCAATCAAACAAACAGAAGCAGCTGACGTAAAGATGATGTTAAATAGGGGCAGTAGTGCAGCTGTGCAGCACCTTTCTTCTTGGAATCCTTCTTCTTCACACAAAACAGCTCAAGCACCTTGTTTAGAACCATCCTTAAAACCCGCTTCACGCAAAACGCACCTGAAAAACATGAGACGCCATCATCAGAATTAGACAGCCAGAAAACAGAAATAGGCGTCGTCCACCATCTCCAAATAAATCATCTTCTCACCAAGCGTAACCGAAAAAGGAAGAAAAAAAGACACTATCTTTTGGAGAATCCCAACTCCCCAGGCAACTATTAGTATTTTCTCCCTTTTATTTACTTTTTATTTTATTTACACTTCACTTCATTAGTGAACTTTTGGGTTGGGAACTCTTGTTCATCTGCCTCACCTGTCGGCGTCTAACTCCACACTCCAATTCCAATCAGTTACATACGCGAAGGCTTGTCCAATACGATTGGGACACCCTTACCCCCAAGAATAGACAACAACAAAAAAGAAAGAAAGAAAAAAGAGAAGGAGAAGAGAGAACACATTGAAAGCAAGAAGCCAAGAAACGGCAACTACAGCAACAGAACAAACCCAACAAGGAAAAAACATACAAAAATAAAAAGGAATAAACTTGGACTGTCGCCATCTATGAACAGAGTATCCATCCATCCATCCACCCCAATTCCACAGAGAAAAACGAGAGATCACGAAGGTGGTGGTAATCCCCCGATCATCAGCCACCGCCCATCGCCCACGGCCGCGCCTCCACAAAATAAAAAAGGAAAAAAAGAACCCTTTCCCCGCAAGAACAACGGCTGCATCGATCAAAAAGGAGAAGAAGAAAACCTCGGGTTTGTCTGAGGTGGTCGCGCTGTGCTCTGCAGTGGAGAGGGGGGGAGGGGGAGGGTTTTAGTTGCAGGGCTCAGCAACAAGATAATTAATGTAGCAGTAATAAAAGTAAAAGTATTGAGACAACTAAGGAGGTTCTAATAGGCAGCAAGTTTCAAACAATAGGACATGCAAAACCAAGCAGATGTGATCTCAAGGACCAGGAAGAGACGTTAGCTAGAACTCCTGGCAAAACTATATCTGTTTGAATTACTGCCAGATATATGGCCCGAAAGTGGAACACAGCAATTTGAAATAACATCAAGTGGGAAATGCATATGGAACAGTTCAGAACATGGGCACAGGAAGTGAGGAACTTACAGCATCCTAGCTGTAAGTTCCAGCTGTCAGGAACTTACAGTGTTGAACACTATGTGAACCAGTATAGGAAGCATATGGAGAAATTTTCATTGGCATAATGGCGTTTCTCAATGCAATGCAGTCTGTATCCCCAAAGAAAACACATGGTAAGGAATTAATTCCGCAGTTCACTATAGAGTAGCACATTTCCTAATGCAACGTGTGTGCCGGGGCAGAGCAGCACATTTCCTAAAGCATAAGCTTAAACAAGTGGATACAAAATATGCGTAGCACCAGAAGAACTCCTGTAACGTAGATTGTCCAGTCTCCACTCTAAACATCTCCAATCCAGCACCCAAACACCCTAGGGAAATTCTCTAATTACTTTGGTCCGATAGCATCCCGTGAAGTTCAGATAACCTACTACTCACATCCCCAAATTTCAGAGAAGTACACAAATGAATTAATGCATCAATCTACTATCTAGAACTCGAATCATGCGACAGGCATCACATCACATTGATCTGATGAACGATCGATCGGAACGCGAAGCAAGCAAGCAAGCGCACCCATCGGAATCTCCGAGCACCCAAACGCGGTAGATCCCGCAACCGAGCCACCAAAAAGAAAACCTAGGGAGTTCGCGGAGGATTGTACCTTGAGCGGAGCCAGCCCCAGAGCCCGCCACCGCGGCGGCCTCGGGGAAGACGAAGCGCGGGTGGAGGAGGCCGTTCGTCCATCGGCAGAATGCCACTCCCCTCGGGCCAGAAATCCGGCGTGCTCTGCTCGCCACCCCAACCGCCGCGGCCGCCATCGCCGCCGGGGGGACCGGGAGCGCGAGCGCCCGAGAAGATCGCCGGATGGAGATCGCCGCCCCTCACCAGGATCCTCTCCTCTCCCCTGCTCTGCTCGCCGGATGGAGATCGCCGCCCCTCACATGCTCAACCGCGACTCGTCTTGGCGGCGGCGCAAGCAGCGGAGGAGACAACCAGACGGGAGATTTCTCTTTCTTTTACGCGATGCTACCGTTGCAGATATTACCGTTAGAGAAATATATGGGACGGTGTACCGTCTCAGCGGTATAGTGTATAAATTCTACTTATCCATTACTCACTAAGGCTGTATTCGGATGCCCATTTTCCCAACTCATCTCTCTCCTTTTCCGCGCGCACGCTTTTTAAACTGCTAAACGGTGTGTTTTTTGCAAAAAGTTTCTATACGAAAGTTGCTTAAAAAATCAAATTAATCCATTTTTGAAAAAAAAAATGCAAATACTAAATTAATCACGTGCTAATGGACCGCTCCGTTTTCCATACTGGACGGGAGTGTTACCAACCAGGAGGAGAGAACACAGCCTAAGGGGGTGTTTAAAAGGGGTGTAAAGTTTTAGCCGGTCACATCGAATATACGGACACTAATTTAAAGTATTAAATGTAGACTAATAAAAAACTAATTACAGAATCCGCCTGTAAACGGCTAGACGAATTTATTAAGCCTAATTAATTCGTCATTAGGAAGTATTTACTGTAACACCATATTATCAAATCATGGCGTAATTAGACTTAAAAGATTCGTCTCGCAATTTACATGCAATCTATGTAATTAATTATTTTTTTCGTTTATATTTAATACTCCGTGTATGTGTTCAAGCATTCGATGTGAGAGAGTATAAAATGTTGCTAGGAGATCTCAACAGGCCCGGATATTTATATTTAATACTCCATGCATATGTCCAAACATTCGATGTGAGAGGGTGTAAAATTTTGCTAGGAGATCTAAACAGACCTGGATTCTTTTTATCTCTGAAAACGTGTTGTGTGCTGTCCTTTCATATTGGAGACCCTCAGGTCTACACCGACTAGTGGCAGTGCTCTTCTCTCCTACGATACAAAATAGCTATGCAATACTCCAATACGACACTACCCGTACACCTCTTTAGGTTTACATGGGTCGATCCGATGGTCATAGGTATCAGACTCGATAACTCGCTATCTCATCTACTATTCATAGGTATCATACTCGGTACCTCAGTATTCAACCCAATATTCAAACCTAGTAACTGGGTATCAGATCTGATACTCATGGGTATCAGACGTGGACACGTGGTACTATTGGACGCTGCCATGTCGCGCCTGCGCCGCCTGCGTCGCGTGCCCCATACCGCTCCCACGCGCCTCGCCTGCCGCACCTCCCCAAAACGAAAGGAGCAAGCTCCCCTTTCCACCGTCCTCCCTTTCTTTTTCCCTCCTGGACATTGGTCTCTCTCTCCCACCTTTGTCTCCTTGCTCTTGGAGGCAGAGTGCCCTGACGCCGCTGATGCCAGCCGCCAGCTCGTCGCGCCCCCACCTTGAACTAGCCGAGCTGCCCCTCCCGCACTCACGATTCAATTCATGCCGCCCGATCCACCGACCTCGCCGTCCAAACGCATCCACGCCGTCGCTCGATTTCAGGTTACCCACGAACTGCCATTGCCGCTCGCTAGCCGAGCGCCAGTCAAGCGCCTCCTCGCCTATAAAATCCCATCCCGAGCCCCAAATCCTCCCCCTTCCTTCCCGCTGTTGCACTGTGTCCATGGCCGCGTGCGCCTCAGTGTCGGCCTCGTCAACCTCGGAGCTGCAGCCGTCTCGTCGCCATCTTCCTCCTGCTCCTTCCCGGCGCGCTCGCCTCGGCATCAAGTTCGCCGCCAGGCACCACCACTCGGCCGACGCAATTTTGCCCCGTCGAGCCGCGTTCGCCGTCGCAAACACCATCCTCCGCGGAGCCCGGCCGCCCTCCCCGCTGGCTTCCCGCCCTTCTCACCATCGGGCCATCGCCGCCGACACCGTTCCTCCTGTTGGTGAGCTCCTCACCTTCCTTTTTCGCCGTCCCCGCACTCGCCTAGCTCGCTATGCGCTCTGTTTCCGCATCGCCGCCTTCTTCCTCCTTGTACCGCATGCTGTGCTGCGTCCGCCACCACGCAGTCGCGCGCCATCGTTGGCCCTTTTCTCTCGTCGAACAAGCTCGTCGTCGCCCTCCCATAACTCCTCGCGCCCCCTCTCTGTTTCCCCGGTGACGCCCCTCTCAGTGCTGTGCCGCCCCACCGTAGCTCTGCTTCCGCCGCCGCCGCCGGCCGGTCTCTCACCGATTTCTTGCGCCGCGACCCTCCCCGTGTCTCCTTGAACCTTCTCAGACCGCCACCCCAGTCGCCCGCCTCGCCGGCTGCGCTCGGGCCATGCCACCCATCCCGCCGTCGTCGGCCGCCTCTCCCTCATCCGAGCCGGTGGATGGGACCGCCCTTACCCCCTCTCGCTTCCGGTGCCCGCCGCCCACTCCGGTTCGCCGCCGCTCACCGGAATTCCTCGCACGCCGTGGACCGTTGGATCCCCGGTCGGCCTCACCACCGCTTCCCTCTCTCTCCTATGCCCGCGTGGCGGCCACGTCGTCGCCACCTCGGCTTGACCGAGTCAAGCTGACCCGGTCAGCCCTCACCCTTCCCGCGGCCACGTGCGCCCGCGTCGTGTGCGCTGGGCCGCGCTCGCCCCACCAGCCCGCAATAGCTCAGCCTCGCTCCACCAGCCTGCCCCGCGCCGCGCGGGTCATGCTCGGCCGGCCCACTCGCCCCGCGCCTCAGCCCGCAACCGTCGCGCCCCTCTTAGGCCGTCTCCCGCACACGCGCGCACCAGCCCATCGGTTCGGCTGCGCCGCGCAAGCCACCTGGGCCGCACCAATGCCACCCTAAACAAGTCCAATATACATCCCTCCTTGATTTCCTTTCCCAAAAGGATTTGATAAATCCTTTTTCCTTTGTTCCATAAATCAATTCTTTATTCTGAAATTCCATAAATCATTTCCCTTGGCCCCGCACGTCAGTGACTGTCAATAATATTCTTGAGAATATTATTTCTATAAATTCCACAAACCATTTCTCGTATTCCAGAAATTCCAACTAAACTTCCAAAATTCATATCTCGCAATTCGTAACATCGATTGACTCCATTCCACTTCCAGTAACCCTCTAAAATTGAGATCTATCTAATGGCACTATTATTTAGTCCAAATAGGATCTTTTTCTTGGTCTTTTGTTTAGGTTGTCGATTGTTTGCGTATAGTTGCGATTACTGGATTTTCGTCAATCGTGGGATTTCTCGAAGATTCGTGAAGCTTCGTGAAGACCTTGAGCAAGGCAAGTCACCGTTTAACCAATTGCTCCTATAATTGGAAAGTCATTATTATTTTGTCTGCAACTTGCAT
Source organism: Oryza glaberrima (assembly GCF_000147395.1). NCBI lineage: Eukaryota > Viridiplantae > Streptophyta > Magnoliopsida > Poales > Poaceae > Oryza > Oryza glaberrima. The sequence goes on from NC_068328.1 coordinate 26,422,207, forward strand.
TATTAGAATCACACACTTAACTTGCTTAGCCTCGGTTTGCGTGCCAAACCGACGGACCTACCCAGTAGTCGCACTAATTCCTGTAGGCCGTACTACCCTGATTCCTTGTCGCTCCACCTTTGTGGTACTTCGGTATCCGTGCTCTCTGAGCGCATATACCAACTATTCCACATACACCGTTGTTTGTCGATAATTTGGGAAATGGGTTTGAGAAGCCTTGAAAACCCGACATGTGGTGTTGGCGTGTTTGAAAATAAAATAAATTGTGAAAACTCACGATGCGGGGGTTGTGCCTATGTGGCATTGTCCCGTATTCGCATATAAGGACTGATTCCTGTGGGAAATTCATCCGAGCATATAATAAGTGCGACTACACGGGTGCAATGGGATGCCCCTGGCTGAGTAAATAGCAAACCAAGGAAGCCTTGATGCCAAGAGACAAGTGGATTCAACAGGGTGGTGTCGGGTATAACCCTCGGGCTTCCTGGCACAGTATGGTCTGGGACCTAACCTGTTGTCGGTCTGGGACCCCTCTCGTTGGCATATGGCAACCCAGTGTCGACTTTCGAAATGCATTGTCATGAAAGCCTTAGGGTCTCCCGACGTGGCTGATCTCACGGGCTAGGTGATCCAGGTTAGTAATGTCGTGTGGGTAAAGTGTACCCCCTCTGCAGAGGTAAACTAACTGTTCGAACAGCCATGCCCACGGTCATGGGCGGATGTGAGGTGTTTCCTGTAGCGTAGATTTGTTTGTCAGTGCTTTGTGAAAAGTTGTTGTGGTGTGCGAATCGTCACCAGAATCAGCCTATGTGGCAGATGGATGACCTATGTGGTCTGAAACGAATCTGTGTGCTTCGGGATGTCTGCGGGCATCATAGACTAGGCTTCCTGAGTGGAAGCAAATTGTTGTGCTGCTGGGCAGCTGGACTCTGGGAGTTCGAGAAAATGAAAAAGGCTCTGGGAGCCGATTAATCAAGTTAAATGGCTCTAGGAGCCGAGAAGTAATGATCTGACCCGGGAGGTCGGTACATTACGAATTGAGTTGTTGAAAAACATCTCTTAAAGTCGAATCGAGACGCAAGTCTCTTTTCGGCCCAAACTTAGAAAGAAATAAATCACTTAGTGACTTCAAAATGATTTCAAACAAAGGATTTGCAAAACAACCTTGACTCTCTTCCAAGCTTGCATCAAACACCTAAGTTCCCGTGACTAGCTGAGTACGAAAGTACTCGCCCTTGCTCTATACAAATATATATATAGTTCCTCCGCCGTGAAGTTGAAGATGAAGTGAAGTGAAGAATAGGGTTTCATCCTGGTTCCCAGCCGTCGCCTGTGGTGTTGGGTGTTAGACCGTTGGTTCCGCTGCTGCTGTTGTTGTTGGTGTTTCCTCGTCCGCGTCGTCGGATGCATTCTCGGGCTGTCCTGAGTTGCAACCTAAGTTAAGGTAAATAAGTGCTCTATTTATTTTAAGGATTGCAATGATTCATATTTGTCATCGTGGGTACCAGCGCTATGTCCTGGGACTGGTACTGAGATCGTGGTTTCGTAGGAAGCGGTTTGCGTCGTTTTCCCTACGACACGCTCTTGTCAGGTGCTGTTGTACGGTGATACCAGATTGGGGTGTGACACCCACCAACTAAAACTAGCCGTTGGGGGCGAAATCCCCCAACTCAGTGTACTGTCGATCTGACCGGAGGTGTGTGGCCGGTCATACCGTGCTACTGTGCAACGTCTAGATTTCTAGCCGTTACAAGGCTGACATTGGGCCCCAACTGCCTGGCTAGTCAGACCGCAGTTGGGTGGCCGGTCCGACCAACCTCGGCTCTGGCGGCTCTGGATCGGCCGCCCAGAGCGCTGCCGCCGGCCACCAGGGGGCCGGTCAGACCGGCCGACATGCCCCGATCAGACCGCCACATAGCGACCGGCCACTGTGTGGCGATTTGACCGCCCCTGGTCACTCACCACAGCAACAGCAAGATACAATGATATGAAAATAAGCACAAGTCTAAATGCAAACATGACCTAGCGTGGCAATTTAAATCATCTCTTTGCTAGGTCATTACCCCTCTTAATAGTACGGCGAAAGCTAAAAATAAACTAGCAAATTTGATCGCCCTACACCTCGACTAATTTAAAATTAAAGCACTGGTTTACCATTGTTGACGGTCGTCATCAATCAGTTTCGACCGTCAATATCACTAAACAGGAGAGAACTAGTGATGCTTGCAATGCATAAATATGTTAGAATAATAATATTACACTAGTATTAGGTTTACTAACCTTTTGCAGAGAATGATCATAAAGTGGAGGAGAATCGACATCAACACCAACGATAAATCAATCGGACGATGTCGAGAATCAGACTTATGCATGAATGGGCCAAGAACTCAGAATTGACACGACAAACTGGGCCAAAATTCACAAGTCTGCGGGGAAGAGAAGTCCAGGAGGCCACCAGCCAAATTGTGGGCTGGTTGGGCCAGCCCCAGGTTCGGCCAAACCTGGTGGTTCGGCCGAACCCATTTCTCCACCGTTGGATGTGGGGTTTGGCAGGGACGCTCCAGATCTTCTCCTGATGACGGTTGAGGGGTACTTCGGACAATTCCCCTTCCACAACCGTCATAACCACCTCTATATAAGGAGCTCACTTTCTTCACTTAAAGACACACCTCAAGCAAGAGCTCTTTCATTCCTCTCAAGTTTAGTTTAGTAGTATCTAGCTGGTGGAATAGAATTAGAATAGGAATCAGGAGTCCGAAAGTCTTCGGAAGAGTTCGGGTATGGCTTTAGTAGCTTTTCTTTCCTCTTTTGTAAGCTTTGTACTTTTATTAGAATACTCTTCTATATACATTTCTGGTATTGAAATACTTTCCGAGTATATGAGTACCAACTTTACATTATGTTCTTGTTATACTGAGTATACGGCTAGCTTATCTGGGAGATGCTTTGGTGCGGGTATAGTATTTGCTTATGCAATTACTCTATATCATGACGATGATATTAGAGTAGTATCTGGTAGTTTAGACGTGGTGTCTAAATTACGGGATATCATTATTTGGGGTTATATATTGCGGATGAGAGGTGGGCCGCTGATGGTGACAGCTCAGTACGGGTATTCCTCCGCGCCTATATATAATCCTAAGTTAATTTCCTGGGGAGGGTATTCCTCCGTATTTAGCCCCGGTTGGATGGTCATGATGAGCTGTCGTAAGGAACTCGGCAGTCAGGGGTGGCTTCTCGAAGTACTAGGATGGCATCGGATAGAGGGTATTAGCCAGTATGTATACTATGTATATTAGAAGTATAGGAATAGATTTCCTTTCTCTTTTCTTTCCACCTAGTTTAGATTATTTATTATGAGGATGAGTAGGTAATGCTTGTGTGTCACTCTACACTTGATTATCATAACACCTGCTTAAAATATGATTATCACAAGTAACATATAAATTATTAGTTGAGTTCTCTCTACAAGATCTTCCCACAGGATAAAATAAATACGATATCCTTGGAATACTCTCGGGTGAAATGCTACAATGGTATATCCGTGTGCTTGCGGATGAACTCTGTAACCATAATATACCAGAAGTATTTCTGCGCCATTGCTGGGATATATATTTCTAGTAATATCATTAAGAAATACCAACAACCATCTTCTTTTCTTTGCTTTGCGCCATCAAATTTTAATCCATCGGTAGTCATCCATGTGCACACATGATGTGAACCTAACTCAAAACTTATAACTCGATAGAACGGTTAGTCCACAATTAGCGCTTGTTATTAATTACCAAAACTAACAACGGGGGCCTAGATGCTTCACAGGGACGATTTTGAAACTCGACGACAAGATAAGGGACCTCCAGTGAACCTTTTCCTTTCATCTCTCATTTCCTTTTCTTTTAAGAATAGCAAAGATGCACGTGCGTTGCGATGGGAAATCCAAATTACATATGTTACTTCTTTTGTGTACAGTGAGAGTTAATGATGCATATTTGGGGGCCTTTTTTCACGAACCTGGGTGGGTCTCATGCGCGTCATGGATGATGTGGGTTTCACGTAGAGATAATCGATACCTAAACGTGTATTTACCTATTGGTGCTAGGCATAAAGATTTTTTTTGTTGCAAGGGCACTATAAAAAATGATTTTTTGCATTTGACTGGAACCCTGCTAGGTCTAAAGATTTTTTTTCGCTGTAAGGGCACTTATCATTTAAAAATTATTTTCAGTATCTTTTCATATGGGTAGTGCAAACCGCGTGCGAAAATGTTATCATTCTTGTGTGCATAGAAAATTGAGCTCATATCTATATTGGAATTGAATATTTATCCTCCTATAGTTTTTTTATTGATATACGATTTACTATCAATTACTCCCTATATTTCTGTAACAGCCCTAAAATTTGACAACTTTTTAAAACCGATTTAGTTTGCTTTGATTCTCTAAAAATATAACTGTCGAGTTAGTAGTTTATTTAAAATATTATTTTCCATGTTTGTTTCCGGTGTTTCTTTTCTCGTTTAATTTTGTCGCAAAGTGCGTATCATCCCTCAAATAATTCCTTTAATCCGATTTAATTCTATCCCGAATGTTGGACCGTCTAAATTCCACATCAATTCAAATCCTATTTATTTTAATCTTCCCTATATTTTCCTTTTCCCTATTTCCACCTTAATTTTCTTTTTCCATTTTTTTTCCTTTCTCTTTCCCTCTTTCTCTGTTTTTCTTCCTCTCTCTGTTTTTCCTTTTATTTCTTCCTCTACTCGGCTAGGCTGAGCCAGCGCCTGTGCCTCCCCGTGTTGCCTCGCGGCAATTCCGCGCCACGCTCATGCGCGCTCGCGCCCAGCTCGTGCCAGCCCGCACACGCCACACGCCCGCACGCTCTCGCACGAGGACGAACGACGAACGAATGCCGCCACGACACCTCCAGCTTCCCGCCTCCGTATTTCCTTCGTCTCTCAACTAGAAGGCTCAAGACCGGAGGCAAAAGAATCCGCCCCAACCCCCGTTGACTCAATCGTCGGCACCGGAGGAAAAATCCCCGAAACACGCCATTGATTGAGCATCAAAATTCGTCGCATACGTCGCAAATCCTCTGAAATTGAAGGTAAAATTGGATTCTCCATGACGAGTACTCCCTTCCCCCTCTCTTTACCCATCCAATCCATCGCCGGAATGTCGCCAGCGTCGCCTCCTGCCGCCATTGCTCTGTTCGGCCGCCGCCGGCCACATGGCGCGCCGCCGCTCCAGGCCACCCTAACTTCGGCTATCGCCACCCTGGGACTCCTCTAGCCTCAGTGAACCTCATCAGGCCGCCTCCCTTCTCGGAGTTCGCCGGAGTCGCCTCCGCCTCCCGTTTCCGCCCGCCGCCGCCAGCCTCACCGCCGGCGTTTCTCTCGCTGTCAACCATAAAAACGGAATCGCCTCGACCCGTAGATCACAAAACCGGCACCCCCTTGTCCAAAACCGGCCTCCTCTGCCACCGACAATGTGGGATTCCGGCCTGTTCCTGTGCAGAGAACGAGAAGAACAGGAAATCTGATTTTCCTGTTGAAAAATAAATCAGAAAAATCATTTTTATTTTCCTATCAAGTTGACATCTGTTTGACCTCGAAATCAAAATCCGAGACTTATTCCAAACTCCTAGAATTATTCCGAATCCATCCGTGTCAGTTTCGTTGTAATCCGAGCACCCGTTGACGCCACCCTAATTTTAGCCCTAGGGTACGCCGTTCACCGAAATTCCAAAAATCCCTAAAATTATTTCTTTAAATCCTTTTCACCCATTGTTGCACTTTGTGGTACTATTTTCTTTTGGTTGTCTTTATTTTTCTGTTATTTTATTGTGGTGATGATTGTTGCGTAAATAGAAAGCATTGACGTTGGTCCGGTAGTCGGAGCAAGTGAAATCTCCGCGCCAGGAGGAGATGGTTTGTATGACTACATCGAGCCCGAAGGTTGCAAGACATGCACCCTTCCTTGAACAATTTAATCCCGGTAGTTAGAGAGTTATTTTGGTAGCGTACTCGTCCTTTGGAGTACGATAGACTGCACGAATTCTTTTAAATTAATTATATTACTATTATTGCATTATATTTTCTGTTGTTGTTATAAACACCTTAATGAGCCTTAGAGTCTAACAAACTTAGGATAAAATTTGAGAAACACCTAAGCAAATAGTTAATTATTTAACATGCTATTGATTTAATATGGATATTATTATTGCATATGAAAATATGCTTATGGAACTATTTATGGCTATATGCTAAGAACTATTGACACCGCATGTGAGCGGGTGGTACACATGATAGAGTTCATGTGTTTGGTTTTATAGACCTGTTTATGGTCGTGATGGATAGATGGATATATTTATGGTTATTTCTTATTTAAAATTGATATAATAATCAACCCCCTTGTGTCAATAAGAATGACATAGTTTCGCCCATCCACAGGATCGATTTGTCGAACCTGGCCGTATATTGCTCCAATTGATTGAACTTCTACAGGCCTTTCGGTGTACTGGCCATTAGCTTTCAAGTGTGTGAAGCAAAGTGACATGGTTCATATTTATATGATTTATATATGTGGGCTCGATGGGCCCCGAGAGTTCAGAACTGCCCTATGGGCCCATGAAGTTCTGGGCTGCCCATCGAGTAACGAACAATGGAAAGTGGATGCGGAGGTAGGTTGGTACACACCTCGGACCGGATCACTCCGAGCAACATCCCGAGCATCCTTTAACTTACTAGGCAGAAGGGAGAGATATATGGAGCAATATTATACCTTGTTACTTTTCAGCCCGGCTAGCTGTGGATATCGTGTAGGTAAAGCTGGGCAGACGTTGCAGAGTCGTTGAGTATTCGAAATACGCCGTGCTCCCGGTTAATGGAGATGTGTCTATAGGTGATTCTAGATTATGGGCACAAGTTAAACTAAATGGCTATTAATTAATATGGTTAACTTATTTATTACTTGATGTTCTATTCAAGTTATTTATAGGTAACATTTATATTTTTATGCTCGTTATTATTGTTTAAATTAAATTTTCAATACTGTTGTTTATATCAAATGCTTATTAAGATAGGCTCTATGAAATAACTGTTAAGGTTAGGGTTTAAACCTTCTAGCTCTTAATACTGCATGTTTTATATTGCAATTACTGTATTTGCTATCATAAGCATGTCTTGCTGAGTACCTTTTGTACTCATAAATGGGTTCAGATCATGAGGAGGAGGATGCTTGTGAAGATCCTGTTGACCCGTTAGAGTGGGACAGCTATGGTTTCTAGGTCATCCTACGCTCAGGCAGTTCCTGTGGTGAATTCTAGCAGTTTATCTGTTTGTAGAAATAAGGCTTTATAGGCCATATATGTAATGGTTTGTATTTATGTTGTGTTGTGAACTAAGTGACTTAAGTACTGTATAATCGAAGTTTATGCTTTTATATCATTTCATGCGTAACTGAACATCCTGGGCAGTTACGTATTCGTGGGACACCATGACTTTATCGGGTGTCCCCACAATTTCATATTATAAATTATTTGGTTTTTTTTCCTAGTCAAACTTTATTAAGTTTGACCACCTTTACAGAAAAAATAGCAACATCTACAATATCAAATTAGTTTCATTTAATGTAACATTGAATATATTTTAACAATATATTTATTTTGAGTTGAAATACTAACATATTTTTTTATAAACTTAAGTAAAACTTAAAAAAAAAGTCAAACAACTTAGTAATATGAAATAGAGGGAGTAGTTATTTTCTCATGTATTTCCCTGTATTCGTCACTTGAAACGATGATTTAGACCCTATATACACAGTGAAAAAGGCTTTGTCCATTTCTCTCGGCGAACAAAACAATCCATGTCCCGTGGGATTATATTCTTAACACAATACCGTCCCCACCGGTACAGTATCATCCGTCATATAGCATATCAAACACTAACATACAACACCCGAGGTTCGGTAGAGGATAGCACGACAATACCACCTCAACCGACGAACAAAGGGTTTGTTCGAATTGGTGCCAAATAAACCTTATCAAAATTTGACAATTCTAAAATTTTATAAATCGACAATATTATCAAAATTTTGATAAGATTGGCTTAATAATGTTGTCAAAATTCTATACACATTACCAATATTTAGTAACAAACTAAATATATTCATATAATTATCAATTTTACTAAAGAGTAAAATGCAATTTGGACCACATTTTATTACCCAAGTTTCAATTTGGATCACCCTTAAACATATCTTTTCAATTTGGACCGGGTAAATTTATCATTATTACGGTTTGGACTATCATGAACAACTTTTCTCGTCACGTCTAACTTCTCTTTTGGCAAACATATGAACCATACATAGAGGAGTTCGGCTGTATACTAGAGCTGATGTGCTTAAGGTCGTTATTTGTACTAAAAAAATCGTTCGTGGTGGTCCAAATTGCAACAATAGCAAATTTATTCGGTCCAAAGTGAAAAGATATGTTTAAGGGTGGTCCAAAATAAAACTTAGGTAATAAAATCTGGCCCAAAACATAATTCAATCTTTACTAAATAATTGGATGACTGAAAACGTCATCAATAAACAGGCCCAAAATTAACCGTCCCCATACTACTGCAAACGCCACGCCATCATCCCTCCTGTCCTAATCACTTCTCTTTTTCGGACCGTTGGAAGCGTCCGCTGGCGCAGAGAAAGTATCTGTGGTGGCCGGACAGAAATATCTCCCCTCCCGTCGGCCGTCGCTTTTGGCCGTCCGTTCTCTCTTTTGGCCACTCGTCCGCTATCCTCCCCCCAAATCTCCAATCCCCCGCGCGCCCCCCGCTATAAAAATATCTTCCGCCCTTGCACTCCTCCCCCCCATCCCGCTCACGAGTTCCTCACTTCCTCCTCCGCCCGCGTCGCCCCTCCTCTCCTCTCCCTCCCGGCTCCCGGCTACCGCCGCCGCCGCCCCGAGGTGAGAGAACCTTTCCTTGCGCTCTCCGGCATTCGTTTCGATCAGAACGAACGGGGGATTTGCCTCGTCGGAATCCGTGGGGGATCTCGCGCGGCCGCCGGGCCGGGGTTGCGGTTTTGGATGCTGCTTCTAGCGGTAGCATCGTAGGTTTCTGGATGCGTTGTGGATTAGGGGGGTAAGGATTTTGGCTGGTCTCGCTTTGCTTGCCTGCGTCTTTGCGGGTGTGATTTCCGTATGATACGGTTGATGCTTGATAGATCGTGCGCGCGTGGTGAAGGCCTCTGTTGCTACCATGGTTATCTAGTTCTCGATCGTATTGGTACATGGGGGGCCTCTTTGATTCTGGACGCTAGTTTTTCCACATGGGTATATGCTCTATGCTCTTGTTCGGTGCAGTGCACACGGGAGAGGGGAGACACAAGTTCCACAACTCCTTTGTAAGGCATGTTTCATCTGAGATGTAGAGTAGTATAGAAGGAAGTGTATTTTTGTCCCTCAAGGGGACATCCCATCGTTTTGTGCATAGCGTTCAAAAAGTTATCAAAAAATTTGAAAAGAAATTGTCAAGATAGATCATTATACGATATATCTTTTTCAAACATGCAAGTTAAAATTCGACTTATACAATTTGAAACAAAAATAGCAAATTTAACCGTGAATTACACGTTCTATTTATAGTTAAATTTGTTATTTTTGTTTTTACTTATATAAGTTGAATTTGAATATGCATGTTTGTGAAGTTACATATCACATATTGATCTATCCTATTAAATTATTTTAATTTTTTTGATGACTTTTTAAGTGACATGCAAAAATGAGGGGATATCCCCTCAAGGGATGAATAGAGTTCTCCAGTATAGAATTGAAATATGAATCGTTTTTTCAATCAAAACCAGTTCATCAGGCATCATGAATGAACTCTGAATATTAAAGGCATCAGAGCTAGAGGGGTTATTTCGACTGCTACATGCATTTGTCGTCATCTTCAGATAGCCTACATGGAGATAAGATTAGGACTGTAGTTTTCTGCAAGTGCAGATATAAAGCTTTTGAGTTGATAGCGTTGCACTGTCTTTAGTCATTAATCTTTCTCTACCTTTGGACAGGAAATGGCTGCCCTGCAACCCTCATTCTCGTCAGCAATGGCTATGAAAAGTCTGAAGTTCCCCAAAACTGCAGTTTTACCTGGATTTGGTGGTATTGCACGTCCTCAAGATGTGCAGGACAGGAGCGCTAACTTCACTTGTTCAAGGCCTAGAGCAGCTTCAGTGACTGACCAGTCAACAGCAGAGCCAGCAAAACCCAGGCAAAACAAGCACACTGTTGATCCTTCTGCTCCAGAATTTCTGCCACTCCCATCATTTGAAGAATGCTTTCCTAGGAGCACAAAAGAATCCAGGCATGATTTACATTTCACTTTTCATTAAGAACTGTATTGGAATTACTTACATTCCGGTATGTTAACGCCTCCACTAAAGCTTATGTTGCCTGTGACTATGTTCTTCAGAGAAATTGTGCACAAGGAATCTGGCCATGTCCTCAAGATCCCATTTAGGAGAATCCATTTGACCGGAGATGAGAAGCATTTTGACACATACGACACCAGTGGTCCACAAAACATTAGTCCAAGGATTGGTAACTCACTGACCTCATTTCTCTTGTCAAACTAAACCCCCAAACCAAGCTAATGAACATAACATCTTACATTTTTTTATCAATCCTGCATGAAAGGAAAGATCAGCGGCTTAGTGGAAATTATTTCTTGTTCTTTTATGTTCACTCTAATGCAATTATGATACCTTATATTGTTTTGAACTCTTTTTGTTATTTTTATTTACATATTTTATTTTTTTATATTTCTGTACTATTTGCGGAGTTTTATTTTTCATTTATACCAAATTATTTCAAAACTAATAGAAATAATTTCCATAGGGAACATGGACGTATGATATTAGGTATCGTGCAGTTTGATACATGAATGTAATTGCATAGTTAATTTGATAGTACCAAAACGGCCAGTAAAAAGAGATGACACCAGAACAACTGAACTAATACTGTTAAACCAAAATGGTATACAAACCAGTGTTGACATCACGCAGTGCCTAGGCTACCTTTTCTCACATTTTCGCTACATAAGTAACTATGTCCAGTCCTCTCCATATTCAAATAACTATACTGATAGGATGGTTGAGGGTTCTTCCCTCTCTTTCCCCCTAACATATAAGACAATTTGCATAAGCATTTGAATTTTTTTGCAGGACTTCCAAAGATAAGGAAGGAATGGATTGACAGGAGGGAGAAGTTAGGTGGTCCTCGATACACACAAATGTATTACGCTAAGCAGGGAATCATAACAGAGGAGATGTTGTACTGTGCCACACGTGAGAACCTTAGTCCTGAATTTGTCCGGTCAGAGGTTGCCCGTGGACGAGCTATAATTCCTTCCAACAAGAGGCACCTGGAATTGGAACCCATGATTGTTGGACGAAACTTCCTTGTAAAAGTGAATGCAAACATTGGGAATTCTGCTGTTGTGAGCTCCATCGAGGAGGAAGTACACAAGCTCCAGTGGGCTACAATGTGGGGAGCTGATACTGTCATGGACCTTTCAACAGGGCGTCATATCCATGAGACCCGGGAATGGATCCTTCGTAATTCTTCAGTCCCTATTGGGACGGTGCCTATTTACCAAGCACTTGAGAAAGTTAATGGTATTGCTGAAAATCTAAGCTGGGAAGTCTTTAGAGATACTTTAATCGAACAAGCTGAGCAGGGTGTTGATTACTTCACAATCCATGCTGGCGTGCTTCTTCGTTACATTCCTCTTACGGCAAAGAGAATGACCGGCATAGTTTCACGTGGTGGCTCTATCCATGCAAAATGGTGCCTAACATATCATAAGGAGAACTTTGCCTATGAGCACTGGGATGAAATTCTTGATATTTGCAATCAGTATGATGTGGCATTATCCATTGGTGATGGTTTGAGACCAGGTTCTATTTATGATGCAAATGATAGTGCTCAGTTTGCAGAATTGCTGACTCAAGGGGAACTCACACGCCGAGCTTGGGCAAAAGATGTGCAGGTGAGAACAATGTGATCAATTAAATTACAAACTTTATGCATTTCATATCCTCGACACATTGTAATATACTCCGCCATAGTTTAATGTTCCAATTTTTCGTATATGAAACTGAGAACATGTATTGTGAATAAACTTATACAGTTGACTTATTGGCCTCTGATTTTATGTCTGTTGACAAGAATATAGAACATCCTTGAAATAAGTATCGCCTGCTATCTATACTGAAACTATAGATGCAAATCCTATACTCGATATGCATATGGTTCTACTAAAAAAATGCATGAAATAAACGATGGCCTGTAGAGTATAGGGTCTCTAGAACTGGTCAGAAAGTAGAAGATATTTGCAAAGATCAGCGCTTAAAACTTATTCTTGTTCAAAATGTTAGTTTGGTGTAAATAGACTACAAATGAATAAATAGTAGAAATGAGCTGATTGCTAAATCTGCAGGCATTAATAATATGTCACTTATTTTGGAAGTATTGCAACTACATGTTCAATTAATGCAATATAGTCTTCCTTAATCATTAAGCTTTTGCAGAAAGTATCTGTAGAAATTTACTTCTCTTCTTGCTTGTTACACTCTTTGTGAACTCATACAGATAAACATATGAGAAGATGTTAGAGATGTGGTTTTAAAACTCTTTATTGTAAATGGCATGCTCTAAATGATGAATCGTTTTTGTTTCCCTAATAATTTGGTAGTAGAAACTTTGAACGGTGATGTGCCTGAATGATGATTTGTTTCCATTAGATACACAATTCAATTTTTTTTTAACCTTGTCAAGCAGTGTTTTTGACATTTCTCAATTTTTAGGTAATGAATGAAGGCCCAGGGCACATTCCGATGCATAAAATTCCTGAAAACATGGAGAAGCAACTGGAGTGGTGCAATGAAGCACCTTTCTACACACTGGGGCCACTGACAACTGATATTGCACCTGGTTATGATCACATCACCTCCGCCATTGGTGCTGCCAACATTGGGGCTCTTGGCACTGCACTTCTCTGTTATGTAACACCAAAGGAGCACCTTGGATTGCCTAACCGTGATGATGTTAAGACAGGCGTGATATCGTACAAAATTGCTGCTCATGCTGCTGATTTGGCAAAGGGCCATCCCTATGCACAAGCATGGGACGATACACTAAGCAAGGCAAGATTTGAGTTTAGATGGTTGGATCAATTTGCTCTATCTCTGGATCCTGTGACCGCTATGTCTTTCCATGATGAAACATTACCGTCGGAGGGTGCCAAAGTGGCACATTTCTGCTCAATGTGTGGCCCAAAGTTTTGTTCGATGAAAATCACAGAGGATATTAGAAAATATGCTGATGAACATGGTTACGGGACAGTGGAGGAAGCGGTGATACAAGGAATGAATGCTATGAGTGCTGAGTTTTCAGCTGCAAGGAAAACAATCAGTGGGGAGCAACATGGTGAAGCTGGAGGGGAGATATATGTTCCAGAAAGCTATACAGCTCGCAAATAAGGTTGGTCTTTTTCTTATCATGTATAGTTCACCTTGTGGGAGATGTTTGGACTCTTTTGTTCTGAATATGTAGGGTTTTTAACTCAGTATGAAGCAATTAGTCATCTGGAGTAAAATGGTCTAGTGCCGTATTTCAATCAGTTTTACATAAATAAGCCATTAATGTGAGCTTACCGTCTTGAAACAGCGTCAGCTTTTCAGATGCCTTCTCTAGCACTTTTGTTGACCCAGTAACTTCATACATGCTACTAGTTATATAGCATTAGTGCTTGTTACAAATATTTCTGAATTATCTTGACTAAATAAATACTACTCGAGTACTATCTACCATTCAGTAAACATTCTGCTAATCCTTTTACTCCCTCCGTCTCGAAAAAAAATGAATCTAGGACTGGATGTGACACATTTAGTGCAACGAATCTGGACAGAGGTATGTCCAGATTCATAGTACTAGGATGTGTCACACCAATACTAGGTTGGTTTTTTATGGGACGGAGGGAGTACATCAGAATTTTTTCATAAATCTATGAGAAGTGTTGTAATTTTGACTCCACACACTATCTTCAGTTATATTTCTTAAGGGAAAATTACTCTCACAGCAATCCTTTGAAATGGGTTTGCATGTACATTTGAAATTTGACACTAACTGTAATAGCACTGGATAGCTGCTCTGTTTTTATCAACTTCTACTTGTAATTTCAGGGACCTTAATAAACCTTTAGTGGCTTGGACTTGTATGTGCATTACTGCAAAGGCACTAACTTTTATATCACAATAACATGTTCTCGCCTTCGCGGAACTCAGAATACAATCTCCGTGCAGATCGTCTTGGTGTCCATCTACTCCGGGTGGAGCGTTTATCAGCAGCACTCCTCACCATCCTATGTTAGGAGGTGGTAAGCAGTATAAGTGCCTTGAATAAAGCTGGTGCTGCTTAGCTCAATTTGTTAATTCTGTCGTGGCTTGTAATAAAATTAAACTCTATATGTGATCCTTCCGTGTCATATTTTCTCCTCTTTGCATCACTGTGGGTTGTTAGTAATGAAAGTTGCACCAGGGGTGCCTGTATTCTCAACGATCTGAAGGCCTCTTGGCCTGGATTGTTGTGAATTGGGCTGAGAAAGTCCCTTTGAACCTGAACAGGATAATGCCTGCGAAGGGAGTGTGCATTTCTACTTTTATGTTTCCAGGGAACTCTCAACACAACCCCTTTTTGGTGGAAGATCGAGCTATCCAATATGTTCCTGAACGTGTGAGCTCAGCAGCTGGATATACCTGTTTCTTACAACTGAGGTAACATGGTAATAATACTTCATTTGATAAGTGGCATGCTGACATTTCTCCAACAGGAGAGGATTTCTGCAGATACCACTTCGTAATGTCCCATAACTGATTTAGTCATACATTTATTATCCGTGTAAATTTGCAAAGCGTTGGCCATGTCCTATGCAATTGATTTTAAACCATCTATCTGCACATATCTAATTAAAGTATAAAACAATTTATAAAATCTACATAATGGACATTTTAGCTGCATGCCACTTGTCAATTGAGCACACAATATACTGACTAAATTCAATTTAACTTGATCATGATTCATGTGGAAGGTGTTTATTAGGAATTAATTTATTGATATGGCCAGAGACTTGTTTATTTTTAGCTATTTATTTGTCTTTCCCATTGAAATGATCAAATTTTGTACTTGCACCTTGTGTTTGACGTATAATAGAATTATTTAGTCTGTTTTGGAGCATTCATTAATGCAATGATGCTCAGCCGCTCAGATCTTTGCGTAGCATTATCCAAGAAAACAAGTCTTTTTGTATCCCCTAGATAATTTGAAAGCACCCATACATGCAAAATAGCATGTGAAAAAGAACTTTAGCTAGGTTCTGTTGACCGATTATGTTGTAGGATAGGAATCATCTGCCTGTAGAACATAATTTGGGCATTATCTTCTGATGTTATAATCATGTTTTTCTCAGCAAACTATTACTCCGCACTCCATTTTGTGTTTGCGATGTGGAATTATTTTACCTGTGATCCAATCCCATTATTTGACTGACGTGAAACGTTAAGTGAAATGACGTGTGGACAAAGTTGCTCGTGGCTGGAGTCTTTATGCTCGTGGTTAACAATTTGGAGATGAATTTTGCTCTGATTGTGCTCCTGCAATGTGTTTTTAATTTTCATCATAACGGATCTTGACACTATTTTCTATCAGATTGTTACCTGTTGTTCATTCCGAGTTCAGTACTACTATACAATGTCCGATCAAGTTCAGATATTATTATCATTAGTTAGTATTGAATGTATGTCTATGTAATTTGTATATGTTCATATTTATTTAACTTTTATGTATCGTTGTCACCTTATTATCATCAGGATTTAAATTTCAGTCTCCATAAATATTACGCACACACAAGTGTGTATAGTGATGGATGCGCGCACATGCGTTCTGTATAAAAAAAATCTATTAGGCGTATTAACTCAGTATTGTCTTTTGAAAATTACATGAGTGATAACCGATTAATCACTCTTTAACTAAGTAATATCAGCACTTAATACCAAATTCTTTTTTTTACTGTCTAGTACTACCTCCGTTTCAGATTATAAGACTTTATAGCATTGCCCACAATCATATATATGTCATATGTCTAGATTTATTAATATATATATATATATATATATATATGTGGACAATGCTAGAAAGTTTTATAATATGAAACGGAGGAAGTAGCAAATATTTGCTCAAAATTACAACTATTCAATTAATGGTCATCTCGAAAGTAGAATTTGTGAAGAACTCTAGTGCACGTCCCTTACATAGCTACTGCAGAAAAAAAATGTTAATATTAGTTCACCACATTTTCTTAGATATAATAATACTACACGTACGAAAAAAATATTAACATGGGAAACACACGTTTCTGAACCACCCCATGCCATTTACGCTTAGGCCCTTCACAGTGTGTTTGCGTGGTGAGTTTCTTTGTGCCGCCAGCTCAAATGAATGCCTACGTGGCGAGTAATTGCGCATCCCTACAGAGCATCTCACCTCCACGCAGGGAGATGAGTTTTCTCGCTCTTCGTGAGTCCACGCGTGGCCCACAAACGAATCGTGCCTGCGTTGTTGGGGTCGAGCCTCCATCTCGTCGTCCCCTCGCCATCCCCTTCGGAGAAACGCACGGAAGCCAACGGAGCACCGTCGCTGTGAGGTGGATCCTCAACTTCGCCGCTGGCAGGCTAGATGACGACGACGACTTCCTCTTCCACGCCACGGAGGAGTTGGAGTGGAGCCACTAGAAGGCCAAGCGTCGCGCTTCTGCCTCACCGCTGCCGCCATGAGGCGGATCCTCAACTTCGTCGCCGGTGGGCTGGATGACGATGACGACTTCCTCTTCCACACAGCGGAGGAGACGGAGTGGAGCCACTATGAGGCCAAGCGTCGCACTTTCATCCTGCCACCTCCGCCGTGAGGTGGATCCTTGACTTCGCCGTCGACGGGCTGGACAACGACGGCAACATCCTCTTCCACGCCCATGAGACGGAGCGGAGCCATGTGCGGATGACGAGAAAGACGACGACGACTTCCTCTTCTTTGAGAGGTGGTGCATTTGCGGCCGTGACGCCTGGTTGAGAGAGGCGATGGTGATGGGGAGGAGAGAGGCGAAGGAGAGGGAGCTCAGGCGGTGGGCGACAGGTTGAGGGAGGCGATGCCGATAGGGAAGAGAGAGAAGGGTAGTTGGGGGAATTAATTTATTGGACTGGGGCACCTTCATTGTCTTGGTCACCTGTATTGTGAGCTTTGTAGTCTCGACACTAGCTCGCCCCAATCAAAGCCATGCAAAAGAAGTAACATGCACTGTGGAGTTGAATGGCCTTGGGCTGATTTCGTGTGTCACATAGGCTAGAGACACGCATAGCGTGGCTTGCACAGTTATTGCTTAAAGGCAAGGTCCGTGGCTTCGCAGTTGCAATCCTTTACTATGTGCACGCCACCTACTTACCCTAATCCCCTTAGCCCATATGCATATACCATCTCCGTCCCTAAATGAAGCTATTTTTAGCACAGTGTTTTGTCTCAAAATAAAGCTATTTCTCCACCTACCTCCTATCAACTAATCACAACCATTCTTCTTCAGCTGGTTTCTCTTTTCAACCAATTACGTATTTTCTCCAATCATTCTCACAGTCTCACCTACCTTCTTAATACTCGTGCCAACCTCTAAAATGTATATATATTTTGGGACGGGCGAAGTATAAGGAAAGAAAAATCTCCGTACACTGATGTCTGGTGACGATCTCCAGTTATCCACTGTATATATAAAAGGGAACTGAAGGATGAGCTCCACCATTCGGCAGCCTTATCGTCATGCGTATTCTTGCTCGACAAGCACCTTAATTAGATTGTACTCCCTCCGTTAAAAAAAATGGGGGACAACCTAGGAGGTGGTGTGACCCCTCTCCAACGAATCTGGACAGGTTGGTTGCTTTTTTTGGACGGAGGGAATAGTTATTAGTAGTCACATCTGCCGAAAAAAACTATTTTTGAAATACCTGAATTTACAAAGAAAAACTCTGCAGCAAATGATTTAACGATTGGATCACAGAGAGAGAATCTTGAGCTTTATCCACTGAGGAGAAATGCACGGCGAAGTGCAGGGCAGCGACCATCTCGTTGACGCTGGTATACATTTTGGTACACCTACCATTTTACACGCGGCACGTCCCACAATCTCCGCCCTCAGCCTCATGCGAGGCAAGGCGGCAGCTCCCCGCTCCATCTCGGCCGTCCGTACCTACACGTGTCTGCCGATCGTGCCACTCCGGACTTTCTCTCTCCCTCCTCTCCCCCGCTGGGTCAGGCTCTACCTTCAAAAGATGGGTATGTATATGCCTTGTTCACTGACTGTGGTCCCGACGAACCATGGACCCACTGTCAGTGACTAAAGGCAAGGTGCTTCGGAGGCGGCGGAGAGAGATGATCTCAATCCATCCGCGCTGCGCTGCGATTAAAGCGGACGAGACGTCGCCACCTTCCTTCCTTCTCCTAGAAGCCATCGCCTCGTCTCTCCGCTTCTCGCACCCACATCGCCCCCATCCCATTCTGCTCGCCGTGCTCGCTGAGCTCCATGGAGAAGAAGGATAAGGGAAGGCACCGCGGCCGCGGCGGCGGAGGCGGAGGCGGCGGCGGCGGTGGTGGTGGTGGTGGTGGTGGTGGTGGTGGTGTGGATCGCGGCGGTGGAGGGAGCGGAGGAGGAGGGCCGGGAATGGGGCGGCGCGGGAGCGATGCGCGTGCCCAGCAGGCGGAGGCGGCGGCCGCGGCAATCAGCGGCATCGCCACCCGCCTCGGGTTCGGGTGCACCATCAGTACGTGCTAAGCGGCCGCTGTCCGCTGCTCCCCGATCGTTTCTGCTTGGGCTGATTCTGCTCTCCGGAAGGGATCTCTAATGGTGGGTTGGGTGGTGTTGTTCGTCGTGCGTGCGTGCGTGCGTGTTTGCAGATGTCGGCGGCGGGATGCCACCGCAGATGGAGTTCCTGATGGCGTGTACGGACGGCGACGTCGCGCGCCTCAAGGGTGAGATCCTACGGCTCTACCCCGCGCCCGCCTTACTCCCGAACTGCTCGTGCTTCTTCCTGGGATAGGGGTTTGGTTAGGGTTTTGAGGGCTTTTTTTTTAGCTTCCGTGTGGTGGTGTACTGGTGATCGGGAACCTTTTTTTCAGCATTTTCTGTGCCGGCTTTGTTGGGGGATATTCTACTCGAATGTGTTCTCCCATCTTTTTGTGCATTTGTGAAAACAATTGGATGAGATGGCTTTCAGCCTCATGCATCGTTTCTGGTTCTGTTACGATATGATCGTGTATACCCCGATCGTGCGTGTTGTTGATAGAAGTGTATGTGTGTTTAATGCGGTGGAGGGTTTTCCTGTCTATTTTTGGTTCAAATTGGTACTAATCTAGTAATCTGGATATGAATTTGTTTGTTTGCCATTATTCTTAATAGGGATTAATAATTACTAATAATACTTCTCTTTATGATGCCATATTTCTGTTAGAGGTCTCTTCCTCTTGGTTTTGTTTTCTTTTGATTAATAATTACTAATACTACTTATCTTATGATGCCATATTTCTGTAAGAGATCTCTTCCACTTGGTTTTGTTTTCTTTTCTAAGTGCTTAGATGTGATTTTCGTGAGGTACTTGTGTCTCCATTTCTCTAGAACTTTGATCTTGTTTTATGCACATGCACACACAAAAAAAAAACAACTTCTGCATGAACTAGAATTACAATTTGTGCAAATTTGCGCCTTACTTTTCTTTTGAAACTTTCGGTATTGAAGAGGTGGTTGATAGCATGGATGAGGATGATCGGCAATCGCTCGCCTCTGTGAGGATGGAGGGGTATGAGCCACTGTTTGAGGCAGCAAGCTCGGGAAAAATTGATCTCTGCAAGTACTTGGTGGAGGAGCTTGGGTTCGATGTCAATGCCGAAGCTAATCATGATTCCGGTATGTGCCTTCCTAGATTATTGCATTGTTTTATTATGCTTAATGCATCTCCTATAGGCAATGCAATTGTAATGGGAGCTGTTGTATGTGAGGAGGTTAGTCTTGATAGGGTCAGGAACTGTCTTTACCTTATCATGGAGACATTAACTATAGTGCTGACATGCTGCTATCTGAATTGGCACACCAATGTAACACTGCTATGTGAATAAATCCGTTTAGTACTATAAATTGATTCTTAAGTGTTGTTTCTTGACTAGTCACCTTTTTTAATGAAAACAAACAATTCTGTGGCACCTTTGGGACGTATGAATGTATGATGTCTTGTGAGGTAGGATTTTCTGAGGGAGTACTGCAAGAATTTCCCTGAAGAAGACTCAATTCCTGCACTAATCTAGTAATTTGTTTTTTGTAACGGGCCATAGATAATATAAGAAAACATCATCCAAGAAAGAATCACAATAGCAAAGTGTTGGTGATATGCCTTTTTATTCTTATTTGAAGGATTATCTCCTTCAGCCTTCCTTTTTATATTGCTTTTGCCTACTCTTGATTGGTACAGTTGTGTCTAGACAATGCATGCAGTTCACTTTGTGAAGCTCATCTATTATGCACTTGATTTTTCTTCTAGTTCCTTTTGCGTGGTATATACATGCCATCAAATTTTGGTTCTAAGAACTTGGGAAATGGGAGTTTTGTATAGTTTTAACTATACTATTATCCTTGTTGATATGAACTTAAGTGGTGTTTCTGAATGATTCCATTGTTTAATATTGCATGTCATATAAATACAGTCTGAGCTATAAGTATTTCATGAAGTGCTCCTTTGCATATTTGGAATTGTAGCAGCTAATATTTGTGCATTTGCAAAGCTGTTATACCACAACACTACCTGTATCGTTTTGTTGGAGTTATCTGATTAAATTTCTTGTTTGTAATGCCCTTGCTAGGTATGACACCTTTGTTTTGCGCTGTGTTGGATGGACAAGAGATTACTGTGAAGTATTTTCTTGACAAAGGTGCTGATCCGAATAAGAAAGATGCAGCAGGCTTTGCTCCTCTTCATGAAGCTGCAAAAAAAGGTAAGGTATCACTTCTTTTACATCTGTGCATGTGTACTACCTTTGTCATGTTTATGGTATGCGAAGCTTGCATTGTATAACTTTCCCTATAAAAGCTAAATGTAAAATCTATAATCCACTTATGTGTCTTATAGTAGGGGAAAACAGCTCAAGAGACAAATCCGCTTATCTGCCTCCTTTTATGTAAATCTTGCCATTTTGTTAGGTTTGTGCTTGCTTAGGTGGTTTTGGTCAATACTCGCAATAATACTTCTGATTTGTGACCTGAGAATACACTAGTTCTGAAACATACACTTTACTTTTGATTCAATATGTTAAGTCAGTTCTGGAATGAACAATTCCAAAATTAAGAATGTCTACAAAAAAAAAATTATTCTTCACTGTAACACAATTCCATGTTGCCCCCCCAACACTTGTTCTCAGGGCACGTTGGAATAGCACGACTGTTGTTATCTAAAGGAGCTAGTGTTGATGTATCTTCTTCTGAAGGGACACCTCTTCATGTTGCTGCCTCTAATGGAAAATCTAGCACTGTGCAGATTTTATTAGAGCACCGCGCAAATGTAAGTACCATAATTTCTTTTATTTCATCTTTCCATGTCGTTTGGTTGAATTCAAGGCTCAATTTGTGATGGTAACAACCGCCTAATGTGTTGGTTTAGTTCTTGGCAAGATATGGACCAAGTTTTTTTTGCTCCCGCTGCACCTTTTTTGTGGATATGTAGATTCAACGATCACAAGTTGATGCAAAAAGCTTTCGAAACAGGGTCCAAGTGTTCTATGTACCTGCTTTGGTTTGCTACTGTCTTACCTTCTGACTTCGTTGCTACATTGTTCTTGTGTTTGTCGTTTATGATGCCCATATGTTTCCTAGTATGGGCTGTTCTAGGTCATGCTGGTTGTAAATAGTCGTTAGGCTTCTTATGATGCTTTTTAGATAGTTTATTCATGATTTCATGCCTTGCAATTTGCAAATGAATGTGTTGCATTTTCCTTGTGCCTTACTTCCATGTTCATTATTGTACTGAGCGCTGGCTGATATCTTGGTGACTTTATCTTTGTCCAGATATTGTGTTATGAACTGTTTGTTCTTAGTTTCAGGAATTTATACAGAAGATATTTCTAATTTCTGGATTTGTATTGACTTGCTCCTTTTACCTGCTAATTATATGCATTTACTTGGGAATAACTTTGGTTTCTAAAAATGCAGCCAAACGTGATATTACCAGATTGTTATACACCATTGACCGCCGTTCTTTCTGCCACTCCTGAAATAGTGAATGAATCTGAGTGTTTGAAGTGCATGAAACTCCTTGTGAAGGTTTGATACCCAATCGATCCTCTCTGTATCTCTATTTCCAAAGTCTCACGTGAAAAAAAGTATATCTATACTCCTTTAAAAGACTCCAATGGTGGTGCTGAAGGGTGAATCTGCATTCAGCCCTTCACCTATCCCCACTATCTCCTGACTTGTGGAACCATCAAAACTGTGACCAAAGTAATGTGACCTACCGTGTTACACATAAAAAAACAATAATAAAGTGAGTTATATACAGAGAAAGGGGAAGATACCAAATTCCAACCATTATGTGATTTCTTGAATATTTGAAATTGTAATGATGTGATTTTTTTTTATAATCCATAGCTACGCACGGGCATTCGCTACTAAATTCCTATGTTTTATGTGAGATATTATGTCAACAACATATTGTTGTGTCATGTAACATTTATCTGCAGGCTGGTGCTATTTATAATCTTGCAACTCCTGATACTCCATTGAAGATAGCAACTAGAAATGGCTTAACTGAGTGTGTTGCATACTTGCTGGAGATCACCACAGTTAAACTAAGTGAACATGTGAGTAACTCTTGCTAATTTGGTGCTTTTACTTTGTTTTTCTCCTAGGACTTGTTGAACCTATAAACTTGTGGCAATTATTTTCTTTCAAATGTAAAGGAAAGCTCTCTCTCTCTCTATATGTGTGTGTGTGTGTGTGTGTGTTTGTGTCTATCCTTATTTGTACTGTTTTATTGGATTTTTTTTTCTTTGATCTGTTGGAAATGCCTTCCAAAACCCAACATTAGCACCAGTCACCAGTAGTCTGGTAGAACAAAACTATACCAGAGAGGAACAACACGAAAGCTTTTGGAGTTTGTTTGAATTTGCCTTGTTGGCGCCCTGCGAAGGACGAGATAATTTGCATCCATGTTTTTCTCTTTATGAGAATGAGAATACATTATCCAGGTGTAGAGCTTTACCAGTTCAAATGGTACACTATTACTTTACCAACCATCTAGACGTGGATTGAATCGGCCAGGGTCTTATAATTGATAACATTACAAGATTTAATCTGCTGTTTTCAACAGAACTGTTATCCTGTACTGGTTTTTATGCAATACAAAATAAATGGTGGAAGGGGACAATGGTAGAAACAAGTTTAGGAATGGGACGAGTTTATGATTGGACGTTTGTACAACTAACCTATCTGTGTTTGCAAAATAAGGAAGTATTTTTCCTTCTCCAAATTCTGGTATTTCCTCCAAAACATGTAGAAGGGGGTGAATCAGACATGTTCCACCTCTTTAGTCTGTTTGGGACATCGACACAAATTTGCAATACAGATGTTTGATAATTACCTTTTCTAATCCTATATTAATTATTAAAATATAACGGCATGAGAGTGTTTTAATGAAAAATTTAGTGTCATTTTAATGAACTAAGATTTTGACGTTTACCTGAACATATTCTAAATCTAAAACATCGTCTATTTGAAAACAGGAGGAATTATTTTTTAGAACTGGAGGACATTGCACCTTGAAACTACTTTGTTGGTACATAATACATCTGTGTTCTTCACTACATGTATGTAATGCAAGCAACTAAAGGAGATGATTTATTCTCTGTGCTTTCGTTTGTAATCACCATGATTCAGTTCATTGTTAGAATGTTAGTGGTATTGGTCGTAGGAACACTGCATCTAGTATTCTGTCAATTTACAGATTTTCAGCTTCTATGTTTTTTCTCTTCTATCACTACTTATGTTTTCCTAATGATTTAGGACAAAGGAAGTGATGGAGACAGAAAATCTAAGCTGAAATTACATGGTGGAAAAGCATTTGAGGAGGGGGACTATGCTGGTGCAATCATATTTTACACTGAGGTATATAAATGTGCATTATATGATTTTACTTCCTTTTTGACTTATTACTGCTAAGCTGAAATTGCATAGTGGAAAATCAATAGGAATGTGCTGCTGCCCATGCTATCCTCATTATTGCTAAATGCTAATACATGATCTGTTAGCGGACATTAGCTGAAGACAGAACAAAAAGATTATCGCAATTTACAAACTCAGTTACACTGGTTCCAGTTCCTTGCATCTATTACTGCTCAGACCACTATAACTATTGTTTAACTTACGCAGTTTTTATACAAGTAATTTTATAGTTTTTTTTTTCTCAAAAAGATAATACACATTTATTCCATTGTTATAGCTGGTTCACTGCAAAAAAAGTTAAATGTAAACTTTGTGTTCAGCATTTACACTTTCAAGCCTACAGTTATTGATTCTTACGTACTGTTAAAAATAAAAGCTCTAATCCAAGAAATGCCATTGACAAACACAACTTCCTGAAAATGCCATTCTACAAGCGTCTTTATCCTAGAAATGCCATCGCTGTTAGGTTTCTGTTAGTAGCCCTCCTTTAAGTGCTATAAAAATATCATTTTACCCCTACAAGTTGTTGAAAGATGATTAAAACTTATACTCTTTCAGTCAACGTACAATAATTTAGGCTGCGTTCTATTTCTCCAACTTCAATTTCAACTTCCTTGTTTTCCAT
This sequence comes from Oryza glaberrima, assembly GCF_000147395.1. Taxonomy (NCBI): domain Eukaryota; kingdom Viridiplantae; phylum Streptophyta; class Magnoliopsida; order Poales; family Poaceae; genus Oryza; species Oryza glaberrima. The sequence goes on from NC_068328.1 coordinate 26,447,178, forward strand.
TAGCACGCTTTTCAAACTTCAACTTTAACTTCCTTGTTTTCCATTAGTCAAAAATGGTCTTTTTATAGCACTTAACGGAGGGATGCTAACGGAAACCTAACGGCGATGGCATTTCTGGGACAAAAGTGCTTTGTATGATGGCATTTCTAGGAAGTTAGGTTTGTTGATGGCATTTCTTGGATTGGGGCGCTTATCAATGGCATTTTTTAGATTTTCTAAAAAAAAAAAACCTTGCAATGATGATCACACTTAGTCATGGAACATCCATGGCCCTTGACACTCTTCTGTGAATACAGTCAGCGTGGAGGGTGGTCAAGTGCACGCTGGCAAAGGGAAAATTGACATGTTCTTTACAGATATAATTTCTTCAATAATCCAAGCCCTAACTATAAGCAACAGAGATTATCACACAAGAACCCATCTCCACACATGCCACATCACAGAAGCATGACAGTCTCTGCATTCCAGTTGACACCTAGGATACTATCATCACCTTCTATTGTCTAGGTACTATGGCTGTGTTAACAAGGAAGTGGTGCAGCGCAGGAGGCTTATCACAGTTTGGTATGATGCAGGCAATGAAACTTGATCCTGCAGATGCCACACTGTATTCAAACAGGAGCCTTTGCCATCTGAGAAGTGGTGCAGCGCAGGAGGCTTTGCTGGATGCTAATGATTGCATAAAACTCAAGCCAGAGTGGACTAAAGGTCACTATCGCAAAGGATGTGCCCACATGGCACTCAAGGTCAGAAAAGAAAAAAAAAATCCAAGTTTTTCGTTTTGTGATACATCATTTCCCTGTCATTATCTTATCTATGTTTTTATATTCCAGGAATACGAAGAAGCTTGTACTGCATTCATGGCTGGAACAAAGCTCAATCCTTTAAACGATGAAATGCAGGATGCATTTTGGTAATCTTTGTACCTATTTTACTTTATAACACAGATTTTCTTAAATGACCTCCGACACGGTTCCATGAATCAAAATATGCTAATTCATGAATTTTTTTCAGTTACTTGTATGCTGCGTGATATGTCAGTGATTATGCCTCTGACTGAAACCAACCCATATGTTGACATTTGCAGGGAGGCAGCTAAAGGAATGATGTATGAACATATGGCTGGAAAGCGCGTCAGCTCGGTTGATTAGAGGTCATCGGCGTGTTCGTGCTCTGTTCTGTTTCTTTTGGACCCGAATGTCAGCTTGGATGGTTTAATTTCGTGTTAGTACTTGTGTCTATATGATGTTTCTCGTTGGTTAAGGACACAGCGAATTGGTGGTGGAACAAGGGCTCGATTCCGCGTGGAACCGATGTTTTCACATAACATTTCTTGAAACAGTACTTAACGTTACCTGTTTGCATGAGCGTGTTCTTTGATGATTGTATCTTGGTGAGAACCATGCTGTATACGTCTTACTCTCTCCGTTTTATCCGTTTTAGGATATAAGATGTTTTGACTTTGGTCAAAGCTAAACTGTTTTAAATTTGACTAAGTTTATAAGAATAGGTAGCAATATTTTTTATCTAAGATAAATTTATTATAAAAATATATTTAATTATTAATTTAATAAACTAATTTGGTAATATAAATATTATACTATATTTTTATATTATATTTGTCTATAAACTTAGTCATCAAAGTCAAAATATCTTATAACCTAAAACAGAGTCAAAATATCTTATAATCGGAAAACGTCCGCCGATCTAGTGCATCCCGCGCTCCGCCTCTACCCCCTCTCACCCACGTTCCCGCCTACCTCCCTCCTGGCCATCCCATAATAAAAGCAGCTTTGGCCGCGAGGCTTCTCCTGGAAGGAAGCCACTCTTTCCTCCACAAGTCCATAAGGACAGCAAGAAAACCCCAAAAAATTCCCAACCCCAAACCCTAATCCCCACCGCAAGTAGAGAGTTTGCTCTCCATGCCGAGGGGGCGGAGCCTGCATGTGCCTGGCGGCTCGACCGCCAACTTCAGCGCCCACCTCATCGCCGCCTAGCTCGGGAGAAGCTAAATAGATGGCCTAAAATAAAATCGAGTTTTATGAAAACAAATATTAGTTATTACTTCGAATGAGACTAAATCTTAGAGGGTAAGCATTTGATGTGGTGTGAGTCGTGGGTGTATGACTTTACCCATGAGGATTTAAATTTCAGTCTCCTTACGCACACACAAGCGTGTGTTGTGGTAGATGCGCGCGCATGCGTTCTGTATAAAAAAATCTAATCTGTTAGATGTATTATCTCAGTATTGTCTCCTAAAAATTACATGGGTGATAACCGATGAATCACTCTTTAACTAAGTAATATCAGCACTTAAAACAAATTCTATTTTTTTACTGCCTAGTAGCAAATATTTGCTCAAAATTACAACTGTGAGTCCGCGCGCGGTCCACAAACGAATCGCGCCTGCATTGTTAGGGTCGAGCCTTCGTCTCGTCGTCCACTCGCGCCGCATCGAAAAACATTTTCCCATAATCGCCCTCCTAGCAATGGATTGATCCCTCCCATGCCACCGATTATGTCACTCCCGCAGTCCCGCTCAAGCCTCACCATCCCCTCCGGAGAAACACACGGAGGCCGATGGAACACCATCGCCGTGAGACTGATCCTCGACTTCACCGCCAACGTGCTGGACGATGATGACGGCTTCCTCTTCCACGCTGCGGAGGAGCCGGAGTGGAGCCACTACGAGGCCAAGCATCGCACTTCCGTCCCACCGCCACCGTCGTGAGGTGGGATCCTCAACTTCGTCGCCGGCGGGGTGGATGATGATGATGACTTCCTCTTTCACACCGCGGAGGAGACAGAGTGGACCCACTACGAGGCCAAGCGTCGCGCTTTCGTCCCGTCGGCGCCGTGAGGCGGATCCTCGACTTCGCTGTTGACGGGGTGGACGACAACGACGACTTCCTCTTCCACGCCGCGGAGGAGACGGAGTGGAGTCATGTGCAGATGACGAAGAAGATGTAAAATCCCCGGTTTTAGCAATAGTCTTAATCATGCTAATGGCTTAATCACACTGGCTGAGAGCAGTGTTGATTAAGCCACGATGCTGGCTAGGACCTATAAATATATTGATTGCTATTCTATTATGGATCTTAAATGATTTTTCGATCGTTTCCTTGTTATTTATTTATTAAGTCACATCCATGTGCATCATTGATTTAGACTAAACCTGGTGAGGAGTGGGATCATTTAGTTTTGGTTAAATTTAGTGTAGATTAGTCGTCACGAAGCGAGGTACACATGTGCACAGTTCTTTATTTACAATTTACCACTGCAGGTTTGCATACATAGATGCATATAATTGTACCCTAGAAATTTTATACAGTATGCATCCCATGTATTGTGCATATATACATGGTGCTTATAGATATAATACCATAAACTGAACCATCTCGTCAAAGATTCAATAATTATTTATTTTTCAGAAAAACTCTTGAGTTTTAGGGTAATTGCACATCAGTCTCTAAACTCATAGTAAACTCCAATTTCACTAAACTTGAGGGACTCAATTGCAAAAGCAACAAACGTATCAGACATTACCAAATCTCCATTAATTGGGAAATTAGTATAGAGCTTTAGATTTATTCCACCGAGCATGCAAGAGTGAGGTGTCAAAGCTAGCAGCAGACATGTGGCCCAAGCAGGTGAATCAGCAGCACCAAATGCACTGAGATAAAGCATATCAATGTGAATTATCCAGAGTCAGGTAGAGCCAGCCTTGGTTGCAACGATAGACACCTAGCTGCAGCTAGCAACTCCCAGTAGTACAGCAGCCATAGTAGTAGTAAGATCCCAACAACAGCAGCTGAAGGGGTGTTCAGTTCCTACATGAACAGGGATTTCAGCTCTAGGAGGAGATTGTACTCCAGCTCAAGAAACAAGATGGATCAAGATGGATCAGTAACAGCAGAAGCAGGACAAGAAGAAAGAAATAGAGTAGGAGATGCTTGAGATCCAGGAGAAATAAGGAGCTTCAAATCAAGAAAGAGAGTAGGCAACTGTTGTAAATTGGATTAGGAGGTAAAATCAGCAAGAACAAGAAATCAAAGAAATCGGTAGCAAGTGTGCAAATCAAGTAGGAGGTACTTGAGCTTCAAGAAGAGAGGGGTTTCAGTTTCTGGAGGAGCAGGTGGTGCTTCAGCTCAAAGAGGAGAAATCAGAGTTCCATCAGGAGAACCCTTGAATCAGAGTCCAGAAGAGTAGCTGCAGAACCAGAGTAGGGAACCATATATAATCACCTAAAATCATGGCAGGTAATCAGGAGATTGAAGCTGCAGAACCAGAGTAGTGAACCATATATCAGTCACCTAAAATCATGGCAGGTAATCAGGAGATTGAAATGAAAGTACAATTATATCATGAGATGATTCTTGAGTGATGCATATACTAGTATGTGTAGGAGTTGTGAGTTGCATTTGCATCCATTAGAAGATGAACAAGAATATTAAGTAATTTGAGCTGCAGAGTAGGAAGTGTAACCAGTAGGACATAAATATTTTTATTTAACTGATAAGTAAATAGGTTAATTCTAGTTTATAATTATTTGGGGTTAGTAACAAGAAACATTTTAGTTTGTCTAGAATCATTATGTAAATGCATTTAGGTAAACAGCTGCGCATGCATCTGTTTGGTGAATCCTGAAATTATAAATAGTTAGAATTTAGTTATAACTTAAATAAAATAACCTTCAGTACTGAAGAAGGGTTCACCTAATCTCACTTGTTCAGGTTATGTCAAGTAAAACATATACAGATCGTGCGGTAGTAGGTCAGTAAAGGAAATCAAATTGAATTGTTAGAATTAATGAGTAGAGTTATATGTCTCTATAGCAAAGCATCTAGAGCAAATGATTATAGATTAAAACATGGCATATATTAGTTCTGTAAGTATTAATCAATATAAATTGTATCCCACTGTGAGAAACATTAGCAGTCTTAAAAATCAATCAATGCATTTAGTTCTTAATACAAGTGATACTGAATCTATAGGATTAATCTGGATAGCTAGTGTACAAGTATATTTTTAGTTTGAATGAACCTAAACTTATGGGTCTCTACAGCAAGTCATCTAGAGAAGAGCATAATATCATAATCTGTTATAATCTGAACTTTAGTAGTTGATCAGCATAACCTTGCTAAGACCAATACCATAAAACACCATTATTTACTTGTGATTTCAGTAGTTAGTATACTTTGACATCAAGATCAAGATTTATAATTTTTAGGTCATTAAATCCCTTAAGTGATACTACCATGATGCATCATGCATGAATGAAATCATATTAATCCTCCGGATTACTGTTCAGCATGGCAACATAAGGATCTGATCATGTTAGTTTATTAGTTTGTAGCAAATTTCAATATTTCGATGGTCATTGCATAAGCATAATTAAGGATTTAATCATGCTAGTGTGATTTCTATTCATGTCAGCATTCATTCATCATGAACATATAGGCATCATCCATCTTAGCAAGCCAATTTCTCTAGAACCCTAGATCCAGTAAATATAACCCTAAAAGTATAATCATTCGGACAAATTCACAAGCATCACCCGTACATCACCGTTTACAAACAACACCATACAAGAGAGGACACCACACCAGTATATCACAATAGGGATCAGATCTGGGAGGATGGAATAGGTAGCTCAGCTATGGAGGAGAGGGATGCAGCCACCGGAGTTGCCTGTGTTTCCACCGGCCATCTCCACGGCGGCTGCAGCGGCAGGAGACCGGTGGCTGGGGTTAGCTTAGGGGCAGAGAAGCGAGGAGCCAAGAAACCGATTCAGGCCGGCGATGGCTAGAGGGGTCGCCGGAGTGGGGTGTGGCAGCCGGCGCAGGGGAGAGCGACGGCACTGCCTGGGAAACGGCGGCGCTGGGACTGGGAGAGCGTGAGGGAGAGAAAGAGAACGGGAGAAAAGGAGAGAAGAGGAAGAAGGTGGGTTATGTTTTGTTGGGCTTTTGCTTATGGGCTGCATATGGGGGGAAAATTAAAGAAATTGTGTAATAGAACTATAATACAGGGGAAATCATTATTGAATATTTAAATTGGTTAAAACTCTTCAAAAATAAATTCTTGGAAATCCTGATGTATTATTACAGTCACTGTTTTATTCATTTTATAAACTTAAGTTATAGAATATCTTTGTAAAGTACACACAAATACAACTTAACTTTGCAAATCATAATCCAAGTATTTCTTCAAAATATACTTTATAAATTATCTTATCAAGCAAACCTAAATGTATATACTAATTAAAGAAATATACATGGAGTTATGGAATAAAATTCTCTCTAGCAATGCAAATTTCTTCTAAGTAAAATAATTACTCTTTCTTAAAATAAAAGTTTAATAAAAGCAAGTCCATAACCTATATAAATCCAATATGTGCATTCGGGTTATACATATCAAGTGCATTGCATTCATATAAACATTCTTGTATTTAGTTACATTTTATTTGTTTCTTTCAGTTGGGCGTTTATCTCGGATTTCTTGGAATTTTTCATTGATTTATGCGTCTTCGATTTCGGGTATCTCAGGCAAGTCCAACACCTTTGACCAACTCTTGTTATATTGTTGTAATTGCAATCTATATGTATACATTGCATTAAATTATACTTTCTATGATTAAAATAAATATGCTGATGGATTGGATTGACTGGTGGAGCAGTCGGTCATATTATAGGTGTATTCTGAACTTGCCATGGTGGTAGGGGTTCAGTTGCATATATTTATCATCATAAGGTTAAACAACAACGGTTATATGGCATTTCAGATCGTGTCGACTACATGACCTGGAATGGGACAAGCTAGCTTAATAGTTCTTTCTTAATGGCTTTATCCTGCGGGCTTAAGAACTTCCGCGAATCCCGTGAGCGTGGTCTAGCGATGAGGGTTGCCATTGTTGCGGAATCCGATTAGATGATGTGGATCGCCGTTGTTGCGGGATCCAATGATTTGCCGTTGTTGCGGGAATCACCCGCAGAGATAATTGACAGATGGGATTGATGAAAAGCTTGTGACCTTAGCCTTGCTGGCATACACCATGAAGTGTGCTTCAAGCGCCGACGGGCGTGGGCATTAAAAGGTTTAAGGCGTTTGTGGTAAGCAACACACCTCTGCGGAGTGTATGAATTGTGATATGTCACTCCCTGTTTCGGGTAGAAAATGCGAACACTGCAGTAGAGGAACCTATCGGAGGTTCTAATACCTATGGTGCCTTATATGCAGTAAATTTTATAATTACTTAATATGAGCTTTTATTACATTGTTTTATGAACATGCATACAATTCCTTGTTGGATTATGGGATTTGGAGATATATGTATTATGCAGGTGGATTATGGGCATATATTTGTTGAATTGCTATAATTAGACATGTTGAGTACCACTCGTACTCATCCCATATATATATTTATTCCTCGTAGTGTTGAGCTAACAATTAGTTGAAGAGAAGATTCTACTAAATTGATCAAGTGTTGCATTTCTCTACATCAACTTAATGTTGAAAGTGATGAAGATCTAGAAGAGCAAGGTACTATTGGTATTATTATTTTGGTAAAAACTAATTTCTTATGGTTTTTATTTGATGGGTTTCGCTATAGTTGTTTCTGCTATGCTACTCTGGTGTGCTCAGTTCTTGGTAAGTTGGTTCTTACTAAGGAATGAGCCGTAGACCGGCATTCTACCTCGGAAATGGAATACGAAGGTCGCTTCAGAAGACGACAATGACTTTCTCTTCCAAGAAGGCGGTGCATTTGCGGACGTGGCGCCTGGTTGAGAAGCGATGGCGATTGGGAGGAGAGAGGATAAGGGTAGTTGGGAGAATTAATTTCTTAGGGCTGGGGCACCTTGATTGTCTTGGTCACTAGTATTGTGGACTTTGTGGCCTCGATAATAGCTCGCCCCAATCAAAGCCATGCAAAAGAAGTAACATGTACCGTGGAGTTGAATGGCCTTGGGCTGATTTCACAGTGTCACATGGGCTAGAGACACGCATAGCGTGGCTTGCCTTGCTATTGCTTAAAGGCAAGGACCGTGGCTTCGCAGTCGCAATCCTTTACTATGTGAACATTGCACGCCACCTACTTACCCCTAATCTCCTTAGCCCATACGCATATATAAGGAAAGAAAATCTCCGTACACTGGTGATGATCTCCTGTTCTCCGCTGTATATATAAAAGGGAACTGAAGGATGAGCTCCACCATACGGCAGCCTCACCGTCATGCGTCGTCTTGCTCGACAAGCACCTCGACCAACTACAACACCAATACAACTAAGGGCATCCATAATGTAGCCATAAGAATTAGCCTTATGACTTTTTTTATGCTATATACATTATTGACACGGACATAAGACATCAAAAGCTTAAAAACAACTATAAGCTTATGGTTGAACTTAAGGGATTAAAAAATGATATCTACTAGGGCCTATCTGCATATGGTTGCGAATTGGTGGTATATTTCTTCTTTGATGGGACCTGGCTTGTTTCTCACCCAAGGCCATAACCATTGTAGGGATAGATATAGGCACTGTTTAGTTCCAAAGTTTTTTTTTTCCAAACTTCCAACTTTCCATCACATCAAACCTTTCATACACACAGCTTTTCTATCACATCATACCAATTTCAACCAAACTTCCAAACTTCAGCGTGTACTAAACACAGCCATAGTTAAAGCCATCTGCACATGGGCCCACCCTATTGCTCATTCAGCAACCAACATTGAGGTTGCCCTAATGGCTTCATTATCAACCGGTCAATACTCACCTTAATTAGGTCGTACTCTCCGTCCCATAAAAAAAACACGCATTCTACTACTAACAATCTGGATACTTGTGTTCATATGCATTGTACTAGAATATATCATCCAATAATTTTTTTTTTACGGAGGGAGTAGTTATTAGTTGTCACATCTGCCCAAAAAAAATATTTCTGAAAGACCTGAATTTACAAAGAAAAACTCTGCAGCAAATGATTTCACGATTGGATCACAGAGAGAGAATTTTGAGCTTTATCCGCTTGATGAGGAGAAATGCACGGCGAAGTGCAGGGCAGCGACCATTTCGTTGACGCTGGTATACATTTTGGTACACCTACCATTTTACGCGCAGCACGTCCAAAAATCTCCGCCCTCATGCGAGGCAAGGCCGCAGCTCCCCCGCTCCATCTCGGCCGTCCGTACCTACACGTGTAGGCCGATCGTGCCACTCCAGACTCTCTCTCTCTCTCCCTCCTCTCCCCCGCTGCGCTGGGTCAGGCTCCTCCTCTACCTTCAAAAGGTGGGTATGTACGTGTCCTGGTCACTGAAATGTGGTCCCAACAAACCATGGGTCCACATGTCAGTGACTAAAGGCAAAGGTGCTTCGAAGGCGGCCGGGAGAGATGATCTCAATCCCTCCGCGCTGCGCTGCGCTGCGATTAAACCGGACGAGACGTCGCCACCTCCTTCCTTCCTTCCTTTCCTTCTCCTAGAAGCCACCGCCTCGTCTCTCCGCTTCTCGGCTCTCGCAAGCAAAACCCACATCGCCCCCATCCCATTCTGCTCGCCGTGCTCGCTGAGCTCCATGGGGAAGAAGGGTAAGGGAAGGCACCGCGGCCGCGGCGGCGGAGGCGGAGGCGGGGGTGGTGGTGGTGGTGGTGGTGGTGGTGGTGTGGGTGGGGATCGCGGCGGTGGAGGGAGCGGAGGAGGAGGGCCGGGAATGGGGCGGCGCGGGAGCGATGCGCGTGCCCAGCAGGCGGCGGCGGCGGCGGCGGCAATCAGCGGCATCGCCACCCGCCTCGGGTTCGTGTGCACCGTCAGTACGTTGGCTAAGCGGCCGCTGCTCCCCGATCGTTTCTGCTTTTCTTTTTTTGGCTGATTTGGTTTCGTTTCTCTTCGTTGGGGTGGTGGTCTCTAATGGTGGAGTGGTGTTGTTCGTCGTTGTGCGTTCGTGCGTGTTTGCAGATGTCGGCGGCGGGATGCCACCGCAGATGGAGTTCCTCATGGCGTGTACGGACGGCGACGTCGCGCGCCTCAAGGGTGAGATCCTCCGGCTCTACCCCGAGCCCGTCTTACTCCCGAACTGCTGGTGCTTCTTCGTGGGATAGGGGTTTTGTTAGGGTTTTGAGGAGGCCGCGCGGTGGAGGGCTTTTTTTTAGCTTGTGTGTGGTGGTGAACTGGTGATTGTGAGTTTTTTTTTCAGCATTTTCTGTGCCGGCTTTGTGGGTAGATATTCTACACGAATGTGTTCTCTGTTTTTGTGCATTTGTGAAAACAATTGGATGAGATGGTTTTTAGCCTCATGCATCGTTTCTTGTTCCGTTACAATATGATCGTGTATGCCCGATTGCGCGTGTTGTTGATAGAAGTGTATGCGTGTTTAATGCGGGTGGAGGGTTTTCCTGTCTACTTTTGGTTCAAATTGGTACTATTCTGGATAGGAATTTATTTGTTTGCCATTATTCTTAATAGGGATTAATAATTACTAATAATACTTCTCTTTATGATGTCATATTTCTGTAAGAGATCTCTTCCTCTTGGTTTTGTTTACTTTTGATTAATAATTACTAATAATACTTACCTTTATGATGCCATATTTCTGTAAGAGATCTCTTCCTCTTGGTTTTGTTTTCTTCTTCTAAGTGCCCAGATGTGATTTTTGGGAGGTTATCTCCATTTGTCTAGAATTTTAATCTTGTTTTATGCACAAAAAGAAACTTCTGTAATAACTAGAATTGCAATTTGTGCAAATTTGAGCCTTACTTTTCTTTTGGAACTTTCGGTATTGAAGAGGTGGTTGATAGCATGGATGAGGATGATCGGGAATCGCTCGCCACTGTGAGGATGGAGGGGTATGGGCCACTATTTGAGGCAGCAAGCTCGGGAAAAATTGATCTCTGCAAATACTTGGTGGAGGAGCTCGGGTTCGATGTCAATGCTGAAGCTAGTCGTGATTCTGGTATGTGCCTTCCTAGATTATTGCATTGTTTTATTATGCTTAATGCATCTCCTATAGGCAATGCAATTGTAATGGGAGCTGTTGTATGTGAGGCTAGTCTTGATAGGGTCAGGAACCGTCTTTACCTTACCATGAAGAGTTTAACTATAGTTACAGCACTGGGTACGCTGATTTCTTGTTTTTTTTATTACACACATTTGTAGTGCTGGCATGCTGCTATCTGAATTGGTAAACCAATGCAACACCGCTATGTGATTAAATCCGTTAGTACTATAAATTGATTCTTAAGTGATGGTTCTTGACTAGTCACCTTTTTTATGAAAACAAACAATTATGTGGCACCTTTAAGACGTATGAATGTATGATGTCTTGTTAGGTAGGGTTTTCTGAGGGAGTACTGCAAGAATTTCCCTGCTTTTTGTAATGGGCCATATAGGATTATATCCTTCAGCCTTTTTTATATTGCTTTTGCCTACCCTTGATGGTACAGTTGTGTCTAGACAATACATGCAGTTCACTTTGTGAAGCTCATCTATTATCTATTATGTAATACTACTTGATTTTTCTTCTAGTTCTTTTTGCGTGGTATATACATGCCATCAAAATTTGGTTCTAAGAACTTGGCAAATGGGAGTTTGTATTGTAGTTTTAACTATACTAGTACCCTTGTTGATATGCACTTATGAAGTGGTGTTTCTGCATGATTCCATTGTTTAATATTGCATCTCATATAAATACCGTCCAGGCAATAAGTATTTCATGAAGTTCTCCTTTGCATATTTGGAATTGTAGCTGCTAATATTTGTGCATTTGCAAAGCTGTTATACAGCAATACTCCTGTGTCGTTTTGTTGGAGTTATCTGATTAAATTGCTTGTTTGTAACGCCCTTGCTAGGTATGACGCCTTTGTGTTGCGCTGTGTTGGATGGACAAGAGATTACTGTGAAGTATTTTCTTGACAAAGGTGCTGATCCGAATAAGAAAGATGCAGAAGGCTTTGCTCCTCTTCATGAAGCCGCAAAAATAGGTACATATCACTTCTTTTACATCTGTGCATGTGTACTACCTTTGTCACGTTTACTGTTGGCGAATTTTGCACTGTATAACTTTCCCGACAAAAGCTAAGTGTAAAACCTATAATCCACTTATGTGTCTAAAATCTATAATCCACTTTTGTGTCTTATAGTAGGGGATAACAGCTCAAGGGACCAATTTGCTTATCTGTCTTCTTTTATGTAAATCTTGCCATTTTGTTAGGTTTGTGCTTGCTTAGGTGGTTTGGTCAACACTCACAATAAATACTCTGAACACACTAGTTCTGAAACATACACCTTACTTTCGATTCAATATGTTAAATCAGTTCTGGAATGAACAATTCCAAAATTAAGAATGTCTACAAAAAAAAGCTTATTCTTCACTATAACACAATTCCATGTTTTCCCCCCTTGTTCTCAGGGCACGTTGGAATACCACGACTGTTGTTATCTAAAGGAGCTAGTGTTGATGTATCTTCTTCTGAAGGGACACCACTTCATGTTGCTGCCTCTAATGGAAAATCTAGCATTGTGCAGATTTTATTAGAGCACCATGCAAATGTAAGTACCATAATTTCTTTTATTTCATCTTTCCATGTCGTTTGATAGAATTAAAGGCTCAATTTGTGATGGTTCAGCACCCTCCCTCCAACCACCTAATGTGCTGGTTTAGTTCTTGGCACAATATGGACCAAGTTTTTTTTGCTCCAGCTGCACCTTTTTTGTGGATATATAGATTCAACGGTCACAAGTTGATGCAAAAAGCTTTCCAAACAGGGTCTAAGTGTTCTATGTACCTGCTTTGGTTTGCTACTGTCTTACTTTCTGACTTCGTTGCCACACTGTTCTTATGTTTGCCGTTTATGATGCCCATATGTTTCCTAGTATGGGCTGTTCCAGGTCATGCTGGTTGTAAATAGTCGTTAGGCAACTTACGATGCTTTTTAGATAGTTTATTCATGATTTCATGCCTTGCAATTTGCAAATGATGTAATGCGTTGCATTTTTCTTGTGCCATACTTCCATGCTGATATCTTGTTGATTTTTTTCTTTGTCCAGAAACTGTGTTATTAACTGTTTTTCTTAGTTTCAGGAATTTATACATAAGATATTTCTATTTCTGGATTTGTATTGACTTTGCTCCTTTTACCAGTTAACTATATGCATTTGTGAGGAATGACTTTAGTTTTGAAACAATGCAGCCAAATGTGATGACGCCAGATTGTTATACACCACTGACCGCAGTTCTTTCTGCCACTCCTGAAATAGTGAATGAATCTGAGTGTTTGAAGTGCATGAAACTCCTTATCAAGGTTTGATACCCAATTGATCCTCTTTGCATCTCTGTTTCCCAAGTATCATGTGGAAAAAAAGTATATCTATACTCCTTTAAAAGACTCCAATGGTGGTGGTGAATGGTGAATCTGCATTCAGCCCTTCACCTATCCCCACTATCTCCTGACATGTGGACCATCAAAACTGTGACCAAAGTAATGTGACCTACTGTGTTTTATAAAAAACATAATGTGATTTCTTGAATATTTGAAATTGTAATGACGTGAATATTTTTTTTTTAAAATCCATTGCAACGCATGGGTATTCCCTAGTAAATTCATATGTTTTATGTGAGATATCATATCAACAATATATTTTTGTGTCATGTAACATTTATCTGCAGGCTGGTGCTCGTTATAAACTTGCAACCCCTGATACTCCATTGGAGATAGCAACTAGAAATGACTTAACTGAGTGTGTTGCATACTTGTTGGAGATCAGCACTGTTGTTAAACTAAGTGAACATGTGAGTAACTCTTGCTAATTTGGTGCTTTTACTTTGTTTTTCTCCTAGGACTTGTTGAACCTATAACTTGTGGCAATGATGATTGCTCTGTGTTATCATTTCTTTGAAATGTAAAGGAAAGCTATATATCCTTTTTTGTACTGTTTTATTGGATTATTTTTTTCTTTGATCTGTTGGACGTCTTCTGAAACCCAGCATTGGCATCAGTCACCAGTAGTCTGGTAGAGCAGAACTATACTAGAGAGGAACAACACGGAAGCTTTTATATAGAGTTTGTTTGAATTTGCCTTGTTGACAGCCTGCCTTTAATGCGCTATCTTGCTTTGTTATATGTAAAGTACTGAGGAGAATTCCAAGGTCTTGTGAAGGACGACATAATTTGCATCCCATGTTTTTCTCTTTATGAGACTGAGAATAAATTATCCAGGTCTAGAGCTATACCAGTTCAAACGGTACATTGTTACTTTACCAACCATCTAGACATGGTTTGAATCGGCCATAGCCTTTTAATTGATAATATTATAAGATGCTTACTCCAGGATTTAATCTGCTGATTTCAAACAGAACTGTTATCCTGTACTGGTTTTTATTCAATACAAATAAATGGTGGAAGGGGCATTGCACTTGTGATTTTTGTACTGTTCCTCTGCTTAAGGCATTTTTGGAGTGGCAATGGTAGAAACAAGTTTAGGAATGGATGAGTTTATGATATGGACATTTGTACAACCAACCTATCTGTGTTTGCAAAATATGGAAGTATTTTTCCTTTTCCAAATTCTGGTATTTGAAGTGGTGGTTGCTCCAAAGCATGTAGAAGGGGATGAATCAGACATGTTCCACGTCTAGTCTCTTTGGGACATCGACACAGTTTGCAATGCAGATGTTTGATCATTAACTTTTTCTAATCATATAATAATTATTAAAAATATAACAGCATGAGAGTGTTTTAATGAAAAAATTAATGTCATTTTCAATTATCAAGTCTTAATATTGCTTATGTATTAATGATCTAAGATTTTGACGTTTACCTGAGCATATTCTAAACCTAAAACATCGTTTATTTGAGAATGGGAGGAATTATTTTTTAGAACTGGGGGACATTACACATTGAAACTACTTTTTTGGTACATAATACATCTGTGTTCTTCACTACATGTATATATGCAAGCAACTAAAGGAGGCTATTTATTCTCTATGCTTTTGTTTGTAATCACCATGATTCAGCTCATTGTTAGAATGTTAGTGGTATTAGTCGTAGGAACATTGCATCTAGTATTCTGTCAATTTACAGATTTTCAGCTTCTATGTTTTTTTTTCTTCTATCACTACTTATGGTTTCCTAATGATTTAGGACAAAGGAAGTGATGGAGACAGAAAATCTAAGCTGAAATTACATGGTGGAAAAGCATTTGAGGAGGGTGACTATGCGGGTGCAATCATATTCTACACTGAGGTATATAGATGTGCATTATATGGTTTTACTTCCTGTTGGACTTATTACTAGCTAAGCTGAAACTGCATGGTGGAAAATCAATAGGAATGTGCTGCTGCCTGTGCTATCCTCATTATTGCTAAATGCTAATACATGATCAAGTGGACATTACCGGAGGACAGAACAAAAAGATATATCGCAATTTACAAACTCAAGTCACACTGGTTGCAGTTCCTTGCATCTATTACTGCTCAAACCACTATAACTAAGTATTGTTTAACTTTTGCAGTTTTTATGCAAGTAATTTTATAGTTTTTTCTCAAAAATATATTAACACATTCATTCCATTGTTATAGCTGGTTCACTGCAAAAAGTTAAATGCAAAAATACTTCAGCCAAACATTGTGTCCAGCATTTACACTTTTAAGCCTATAGTTATTGATTCTTACGTGCCTTTAAAAAAAATAAGTCCTTGTGAGACAAATACATTGTGGAATTATAATACCTGGATGATGATCACACTACTACATGAAACATGCATGGCCCTTGACACTTTCTGCTATGAATGCAATTAGTGTGGAGAGTGGTCAAGTGCACACTGGCAATGGGAAAATTGACATGTTCTTTACAGATATAATTTCTTCAATAATCCAAGCCCGAACTATAAACAACAGAGATTAGCACAAAAGAACCCATCTCCACACATACCACATCGCAGAAGCATGGCAGTCTCTGCATCCCAGTTGACACCTAGGATACTATTATCACTTCTATTGTCTAGGAACTATTGCTGTGTTAACAAAGGAAGACTCAGTTTGAATTTCCAATGGCATTGCCATCATGTGGGGGATACACTTGTAAGTGGAGATGGTCTTGCCAGTTAAGTGTGGTAGGACAGTAGTCTATCTCTTAAGCCTAAAATAGATTATGAGATGTAGGTTGGTCGCAACCAATGCCAAGTAGTCCCACCTGTTGGTGAACTTAGAGTTGGAACTTGGGAGGCAAATTCCCTCTGTTGGTGAACTAGAAGAGTTGGAACTTGGGAGGCAAATTCCCTCTTCACGTCAGTGTCTGTAGATCAAATTGCGATTAATAGGGAACTGTTATTTTGTCTAGGTTAATTCTGGAATCATAGATTGGTCTTATCACAGTTTGGTATGATGCAGGCAATGAAACTTGATCCTGCAGATGCCACACTGTATTCAAACAGGAGCCTTTGCCATCTGAGAAGTGGTGCAGCGCAAGAGGCTTTGCTGGATGCTAATGATTGCATAAAACTCAAGCCTGAGTGGACTAAAGGTTACTATCGCAAAGGATGTGCCCACATGGCACTCAAGGTCAGAAAAGAAAAATAAAATTTTCCAAGTTTTTCATTTTGTGATACATCATTTCCTTGTCATTATCTTATCTATGTTTTTGTATTCCAGGAATACAAAGAAGCTTGTACTGCATTCATGGCTGGAACAAAGCTCGATCCTTTAAGCGATGAAATGCAGAATGCATTTTGGTAATCTTTGTACCTATTTTACTTTCATTTACTTTATAAACACAGATTTTCTTAAATGACCTCTGACACAGTTCTATGAATCAAAATAAGCGAATTCATGAATTTTTTCAGTTACTTGTATGCTGCGTGATATGTTAGTGATTCTTTTGCACGGAATGTTTACAAGAGAATAGGAAGCCGATTATGTCACTGACTGAAACCAACCCATGTTGACATTTTCAGGGAGGCAGCTAAAGCAATGAAGAATGAATATATGGCTGGAAGGCGCGTCAGCTCGGTTGATTAGAATCTAGGTCATCGGTGTGTTCGTGCCCTGTTCTGCTGTTTCTTTTGGACCCGAATGTCAGCTTGGATGGTTTACTTTCGTGTTAGTACTTGTGTCTATATGATGTTTCTCCTTGGCTAAGGACGGCGAAGTGGTGGTGGATCAAGTGCTCGATTCCACGTGGAACCTTTGTTTTGCCATAACAGTACTTACTATACTCCAGTACTTAACGTTGTTACCTGTTTGCCTGAGCGTGTTCTTTGATGATCGTAATTCGGTGATCTCTTTAGTGAGTACATGTTTTATTGCGTTTTATTTCGTTTAGGTAGCCTATTGTACTACCTCTGTCTCATTATAAGTGTGCTATAATTTGTTATAATTTGTTGTGTCTAACGTTTTGATTGTTCGTCTTATTTTTAAAAAAATATAAAAAAATAAAAGTAAAGTCACGTATAAACTATTCATATTTTATCATTTAATAATAATACTAATATTAATCATAAAAATATTTTAAATAAGACAGATGGTTAAAGTTTATTATGGGAGAACTCCCTCCGTTAAAAAAAAAAAAAAGCATGTGACTTTTCTAGGACAACGAAGATAAGAGCCAGTTTGGTTATAGATGTCTAGTTAGATGGAACGTTTGAGTAATATCCCTTGAAAAGTCTGTTGATGGTCTATATCATTAACTATGCTGATGGTTTTGATAGTTCAAGAAAAAGTATAATGTTTCGTTGTTTGAGGGGGCAAGCCAAATGAAATTCATTATGCCGCAGACTATACTTCTAACCAATTTACATGTTGCCATTTTGTTTTATTTTACTTTCTTTTTAGAACTAATGATTTTAACCTTTAGAGGGCACACTGCCGTTCCTATATACTAGTCACTATTTAATTTATGTCATGTTGATTAGTATATCAATCAATATTTAGATTAGTACGTACATTTACTCCCAGTTTTGTTTTGAATTCGCCACTCATCAATTTTGTTGTGCTTGTACTCAATATTTCGAGAGGTACTTTCATTCCTAATTTTTAAATGTGCACGGATATTAAGGAAATATGTGAAAATGATTGGAGAAATGTTTTGTGATTGGTTGAGAAGAGAAAAAAAGATGAATAAATTAAATGGAGAATGATTGTGATTAGTTGAGAGAAGATAATAGGTGAAGAAATAGCAATGGTACAAGATATTACGGGCTTGTTTGGGAGAGCTCCAACTCTTAAATGTAGCGTCAGGAGTTGGGTCTGGAGTGGAGTTGTGGAGCTGTCTAAACCTAGCTCTAACTTTATAGTTTATTTTGTGAGAGAACTGCACTAAGGCCTTGTTTAGTTTTCAAAATTTTTTCCCCAAAAACGTCACATCGAATCTTTAGATACATGCATGAAGTATTAAATATAGATAAAATGAAAAATTAATTGCACAGCTTGCATGGAAATCGCGAGACGAATCTTTTGAATCTAATTAGTTCATGATTAGCCATAAGTGCTACAATAACCCACATGTGCTAATGACGGATTAATTAGGCTTAATAAATTCGTCTCGTGGTTTCCAAGCAAATTATGAAAACCCGTTCCGACATCTGGTCAAACGTCCGATGTGATACCCAAAATTTTTTTTCCGCAAACTAAACAAGGTCTTTCGCTCATATTTTAAGTAGAATTGAACTTGTTTGACTGATCTCCAACTCCAGGAAAAGTGAAGCTGGAGTTGGAGCTGTGCCAAACAGGCTACATTGTCCTAGAAATAACAAGATAGCAGTAATAATTTTACTTCGATATAATCAAACCGCGGCGAATAAAAAGAGGAACCTCCAGAAAAAAAAAAAACATAGACACAACAGAAAGTAAGTTGGGTACGCGTACCAATTTCCGCTCCAAAACCGAGGGAAAGTAGCACGCGTTCACGGGTGCCGCGTAGCCGGAGGCTGCCCCCAGGTGGATCACAGCCGTCCGTACCGACACGCGTCCGCCGATCCAGTGCATCCCGCGCTCCGCCTCTCCCCTCACCCACGTTCCCGCCTACTACCTCCCCCATCCCCATCCCATCCCATAAATAAAAGCAGCTTGGTCGCGAGGCTTCTTCACTCTCCAAACCAAAAGCAAAAGCTTCACTCTCTCCACAACGACAAGGACAGAGAGAAAAACCCCAAATTCCAATCCCAAACCCTAATCCCCGCACGCCATGCCGAGGGGGCGCGTGCCCGGCGGCTCGACCGCCAACTTCAGCGCCCACCTCATCGCGGCCCAGCTCGGGATGCAGTGCCGCATGGGTACGTGCTCCGATCCGGGGCTTTCTTTTCTTTCCTTTTTTTTTTTCATTTTTTTGATCCGGTTTTCTCTGTATTCTGGCTGCTTCGCGCTTCGATCCGTCACGGGTTGGGGTTTCCTGCTTCGGAAAATCGCCTAATTTTGTTGTTGTTGCTTGCCGTGCCATGGCATGGATGCAGGTCCCGCGGCGGCGGAGCAGATGAGGCGCGTCATCGCGTCGTCGGACTGCGACACCGGCCGCGTCATGAGTGAGATCACCACCAGCCCACGCTCTCCTTTCCAGCTCCCGCCCCGGAAAAAGGGCTCCTTTTTTTTATATAATATATATTTTTAAAAAAATTTTGGGCTAGGGTTTTGCTTGGGTTTTTGGCTACTGGAACATTTTGGCATGGCATGGGTAATGTTGGAGTGGTTTTCTACTTCCTCATGGAAGATTAGCGCGAAAGGCATGGTTATTTTAGGCTCCACTGTTCGTTTCCCGATCAGTTCGGATTTGGAAGATCGTGTTAGTAAGCACGCATGCGTGTTTGGTGGTTGGTTGAGGCCGAATCCTCGTGCCTGTATTAGCTAGTATTATAGGTGTAGTCCGATACTGTTTTGGGGGAAAAAAAGAGTTTTTTTTATTCGTTCTAGTCAATGCTGGTTTACTATTCATATCATGCATCTAGTGTAGCTTGATGATATTGTAACCTCGTTGCTCGTTGTTCTGTCCCTTTGGTGAAACATTTTTTGTTCTCATTTTGTAATCAGTCAGTAGGCCTCTGGTGTGGTTTAGGAAATTCCCCCTTCTTGGCGACCTATTTATATCTTGGTTTACTCCATGGCATGTTGAGAAAAGATAATTAGACTGTTCAGCGATTATTTATCTTACTGTGTTTCTTCTTAAAATGGCTTGTTGAAGGGATGTTTGGTGCCATGGAAGGTGGCGACAGTGATTCTGATTCTGATGACTCTGCGGAGACGGAGAAAGTTGGGCCACTGCATGAGGCAGCAAGCGCAGGGAAAATGGATACTTGCAAACATTTGGTGGAGCAGCTTGGGTTTGACATCAATGCTGAAGCAAGTGATGATTTGGGTATGTTCCATCGCAGTTTACAACTTGAATGCTTTCATGTTTCTCCTAGGTACTATTTTGTGCACCATCTAATGTAAGCTTTTAGATGCAACACAAAGATCATTTGCGATGTAAATTGTTAACGAACATCATGAAGGGACCTTACCTTAACAGCTCCAGCACCGGAAGCTCTGGCTTCAAATACCACATGGTTTTTCTTGTGTGTTGTGATCATTCTATGATCATCAATGGTGTGCCAACATTGATGAAATCATAATCAGCTGATGTAATACCTTTGTCTTTATTTTTTCAAGAATATCTTCTCCCATTTTGTTTGCCTTGTCTCCGTGTTTTTATCTGATGTTTATTGGTCGTGCAAAATTGTGTCTCTGGCTACTGGTCCTTCACTCCTGGTGCATATGTTTTCCCATGCCACTTTGTTAAAGTGTATGCTAGTAATTTGATATTTGTTCTGCTTCTATCACATAATATAAACATGTGGTGATAGCCAAATATGTTCCGAGAGGCCCAAGTAATTGGGTAACGAATATGACTGCCAATAATGTTTATTTTTTTAGGCTGGTCATATTGCATCGAGTGCATTGTCCATATAAACCGGGAAGCTAGTGCCTTTCATTTGTGCATTTAGTTTTGGTTGATATGCATCATAAATTTACTATTTTCTAAAGCGGAGGGTCCCCTGTTGCATGTTGACTTGACGTATCTTGTGAATTGTTGCTATCTGCAAATAACTATTATGTGCTTTGTTGAATTATAGAACTTTTATGCCCCATGTTTTGTTGTGACTAAATTGCTTGATCATAACACTCATGGCAGGTATGACACCTTTGGCTTGTGCGGTGTCCAAGGGAAAAGCAATTGCTGTGAGGTATTTTCTTGACAAAGGTGCTGATCCAAATAAGCAAGACAACATCGGTTTTACTCCTCTGCACTATGCTACAAAAGAAGGTGTCCTTTTGCACATGCTGGCATTTATATTTGCAGTTCTTGTACCGATCTGTCGCTGCATGAAAGAAATGAATTACAAATGCATCCACATTATTTGTCATATTTCCGTAATTTTCTTATCTGGTTATCATCCCTAACTTCCTACCCACTCTATCCCAAGATATAGCTACCTTTTACCTATGAATCTGGACAAGTGCTTGGCCAGACTCATAACGGAAGGTAGGTATATCTTGGGACAGTGGAAGTTCCTTTTTGGGATAATAATAGTAGCCAATTTTTGTCCTAAAGCCTTTCTTGAGGATCAGTTTGGTTTCTGAAAATTGTTGTTTGTCCAATAAAGTTATCCAAAATTGGTTTTTTGGTTCAGAATGATCCTTGAACCCACTCGAAGTGCCACATGGGCAATCAAACTGCTGAGCAGTAGTCCGTGGTTGGCAGCTTCCTTGTGAAAATATATTATGCCCTTACGTCTCACATAAAAAAGAAAGGAAAAAGTGTTGCCCGAAACCTTATAGTCCTCTCTTCATGTTTCCCTTAAATTATTTATTTTTAGCTCCTACTTCTTGAACTTCATCATCTTCTTTCTTTCTTTTGCTATGGGAGACATGAGTGGCATAATAGATTTTTCAGAATGGAGCTTGCCACCAAGTAAAAGCATTAGCTGAGTTGGGTTTCCTAAATGGTGCTTCAGGTGGGCTCAACGACCATTTTGAATGAAATGCCAAACTTGGAACACTTGGGCAAAATTCGATGGGCTAAATTGGCCATTATCCTTTTGTTTCCTTATGACATTCATTGTAGCTAACTTGAGATGGGAGTGGGGAGCCTCATATTATATCAATATCTTAGACATGGATAATTATGCTGCATGATTTTCATATTCAACATTTTTCTCCACTCTGTGTTAGCATGGTTATGTTTTAAGTTTTATACTTAGTACAAAATATATGTATACTTTGAGTCAGATCTTGTCATGGTTATGCTTTAGGGAAATTTAAGAATCGTAGAACAAAGTAGTCAATATTGGCATATTGCACATGGGCTAATCCAAATCTTCATCTATATGTCTTCACTGTCATCGATTACTTATGCTGATACAAAAATCACCCCCATGCATATTAAGCACTTTGTTTTAAGGTTTCTAAACTTTCCTAAAAGAGGTGCACGGAAGCAACGGAATGTCGAATATCCAAGTTCTAAAATTCTTCACTGGAGTATGACCCTATCTATATTACATTTTTTTTACAGGGTATGATGGACTGGCACGACTACTGCTGTCTAAAGGGGCTAGTGTTGATGTTATTTCTTCTAAAGGCACAGCCCTGCATCTTGCTGCCTCCAGTTGGAAGTCTGGCATCATGAAGATTCTATTGGAGCACAATGCAGATGTAATGGGTTATTTAATGTTTTTGTCTGCACAACTACTTGTCTACAAAGTTCTATTGTCCACCACATGGCTAACCTTTTCATTTTGAAAATCGTAGCCAAACAAGGTCTCCGCAGATTCAGAGACACCATTAGCTGCAACACTTATTGCTTCTGATGGACTGAATGAACCTGCTGTGCTGAAGTGCATAAAGCTTCTTGTTAAGGTCTGTTACCCAATTCAGAATGTTCTTTTCCTTTAAATCACCGGGGGGAATTGTATTATGTGATGTGCTTCTAATTAGATCCATATGCTTTATTTGAACTATGATATCCACATTTTTTTCTTCATATTATGATGTCTGTATACACAGGCTGGTGCTAATTTGAACCGCGCTATTCCTGATACACCACTGGTGATAGCAACTAACAAAGACTTTGTTGAATGTGTTGAGTACTTGTTGGAGGCTGGTGCAAACGCCAATATTCCAACTAATAACGTGAGTTCTAAACTCTTTTTTATTGCGATCCTTATTTTATTTTTTGAGTGTGTGTATGCTTGCTGTTGGGGGGCTTGCTGCTGCTGCTGCTTTAATGTAATGTGTTATGTTGTCAACATGCCATCTAGATGGTGCGCAAGGGCCTATGTCTTCTATTACGGAGTATTACTTATTACATATTGTGAAATATTTTTCTCCATCTCTCTTTTGATACGCAATAGGGTGGTAAGACACCAATAGAAATAGCCGCGAAGTCTGGAAGAAGGAAGCTTGTGGAGATTCTATTTCCTTGCACGTTGCCAATTAAAGGTGTGTCAAACTGGACTGTTGAAGGAATCATCACCCATGTGAAATCAAAAAAATCAAAGAAGAAAGCATGCGCTCAGGTCTGAACGTCTGATTATGCATTTCTTTGTTGTGTATCTTCTGTAGTCTGTAACTTTTTCCCTGCTTCTGAGATCAGAGTTAAAAATGCATGCTATCTCTATCTTGTGCTTCACCTGCCTACCTGCTAGTAACAAACATGTACTAGTTCTGTAGAAGATCTTTTTACCTACACACTGACTCTGTTAGTTAGTCAAGCCGTGGTCTGCATAGGTACTTGCAAGAATTGTACTGCATTCCTATCAGAAAGCCATCGTCATGCATAAGAGTAAACAAGTAGTCAACAAGAGGCTTTAATTTGGAGTTCTCAGTTTAAGTTTTCTTAATGATTTAGGATAAGGAAAGTGGTACAGACAAAAAGGCTCAGTTGAAATCATTGGGTGCAAGTGCAGTTCAGGGGAAGGACTATGTTGGTGCATCCAAATTCTACAGTGAGGTATATTTTGTGCATCATATCTTCCCATTGGAAAGTTCTATTAGTTCCTACTCCCTCTAATCCCAAATATAAGTCATTTAGGACTTGTGCTGTGAATTAAGAAGATAACTCAAATGACTTTGTTGCCCTTCATTTATTACATTGGAATTTGTAAAAGATGAGGGTGAGAGGAGTAGCAACTGGCATTTCCTTGGTGAGGTTAAACATGGAAGACGATGAAAAAGTGCCTGGAAGTTCTAATACCATTTACATTTAGGAAAGAGTTGACTTACCACATTTGGAATTCTGCTTCGTTACTTATACACCTGTTGTCTTCACTACAGTAATAATACTTTATGTTTGATTAGTTTTTCTTTAGGCATATTTAGTAATTTCCTTGGTATATACTGGCAAATGGCATATTACCAGAAATTAGCTGGAAGGGGAATGGCTAAATGTGAAGTCTTGTTTCTGTGTGCAAAAAATATTATGAATGCTTTTTGAGCCATGGTTGGATGAAACCTGTTAACTACAGGACAAATAACCAATGTGTTGAGTTTTTTCCTCCCTTGTTTTCAAACTAGACCTGATATTCCACTGACCAAATAGACCAACTTATGGTTGATTTTGTTTGTTTCCCAAGCTCTTCTTTTGTATCTTGTGCTTAAAAACGTTATTTTAGAACTGATAAAATTGGCATTTTACATATCTGGTTTGGTACTTGGTATTGAACTGGTTCTGTGTCATAGTTAGCTTGTTTCAATTATGAGCCTCCTGGAGACTTTCTCAGAGTGAATAGTTGAAACCTTGGCACTCAGATTTATGTTAACAAGTGATCTTTTGGAATTGGATTTCCCTGTGAAACAAGTTTGATTTTAGCCACAGAAATCAAAGCTTGTTCATAATTGGAACTACTGGATACCTTGAGCGTTGCAGTGTTAATTTATAGATACTTCAAAAAAAAAACATTTGAAGATGCAATACAGATTGACATGAATTGGAAAATAGTAAAGAGATAATATTCAAATATACCAATCACAAAGTAAAAAATAAGCAAAAAAAGAACAAGAAAAGTGATCGAATAAATAAAATGTTTGGAGTAACATGATCATGGGAGTATCCAAAGGCTCTTGTTTTCTGTGATATGTGGCATGTTGAGTTCATAGCAAGGGTTAATAAGTGGGTTCCAATTATATAGGAATTTTATGATTCATCAAGCATGACTATTGTATTGTTTCCAAGTCAAATCGATAGAAGAAATTATAATTGATAGACTATTGGTCTTAGGTTGGTTTATGTTGTGTGATCACAGATTCACATATTGTCCTCTTATTGCTTGTTTTTATGTAGGCCATCCAACTGGATCCTACCGATGCAACATTGCATTCAAATAGGAGCTTTTGCTACCTAAAAAGTGGTGAAGCACGGGAAGCTTTGGTTGATGCTAAGACTTGCATAGGACTGAAACCAGATTGGCCAAAAGGTTACTATCGGAAAGGAGCTGCCCTGATGTCGCTCAAGGTGAACTAAAAATGCAACTCCTGTCTTCACCGTCTTTATACGTCACAACCTGTAGATAACCCGCTGCACCTTTTTATTATTAGGAATACAAAGAAGCGTGTGATGCATTCATGGATGGAGTGAAACTGGATCCTGCAAGTGGGGAGATGCATGAAGCATTTTGGTACTCTTTTCTATCCATTACCTTTCTCTTTCTTCAACACAGTTCTGAACTTCTGAATGGCCTTTCACACCAAAATGACCCTGTCCCACAAAACGGTACATGTTCTTATGAATCATAATGCTCATATGTTATCTGTGTTAGTGAAACCGTGAGCCTGGTCATTGAATTGTTTACCATTCTAATAGTAGCAGTTTTTTTTTCACAAAATAGAATAATTGCATGGTAGCTTGAAGCCACCTAGGGATTTTCTAAAAAATAATGTTCTTACCCTTTCAGGGAGGCAGCCGCGGCATTGAAGAAGAAACATTTGGCTGGGAAGACTGTCAGCTCATTTGATTAGGATCTGGTCGATTTCCTGCTTGGTTCAGGGTGTTTTTTGGGGGACTTAATCTGTACTCGTCTGAAGAGAGTAGTACGCCCTTAATTAGATGGTTTCATCTTTCATGGCTTCAAACTTTCTAGAGGTGGTCTCTTTTGAGTCTCGAATCTCGATACAGCGAGGTGCCAGCGACTGGCGAGCAATTAACTGCTAAATACAGTGAGATGGATGTTTCCTGGAGTAATTTGTCATGAAAACGCTACTTGTTGCCTTGCTTAGCTTGTTCTCGCAATATATGTATGCGCTGTTTCTATTAGTGACTTGGTTTTCTTTAGTTGCCCTGTTCTAGAGATATTTATTGCCGTTTCTTTGGTTTGGCGTAACTACGTTTATATATGTCTAAATTCATTAGCATCAATATGAATGTGAAAAATACTAGAATGACTTATATTATGAAACGGAGGAAGTACGTGATTATTGTGAGGTATACCGTGGTTTCGAAAATTGAAAATGTTACTGCATGTAATAACTACAGTAACTGTATGCTTTTGTAAACCCGGGTTGGCATTTGACACCCATAACTCCTAATAGCGCTTCAATGCCCGTCCCCACACAATAGTAGTAGGCAGTCACACTCCAAAGTACCAAAATGCAAAACAAACCAAAGTACTCACCGTCATCACGCCACGCTTTGCACCCTCGCACCGGTGCAACACCACTACTGATTTTTTTAGAAATAATATTTTTAATAGATAATTGCAAATATAATTCAGTAATAATTGCAAATATAATCTAGTTACTCAAAATCAGTTTAGCACTATCGAACAAACAAAATTTGACAGGGCACATATTGAAATAACGGTTGTTCAATAGGTACCCCTGTCAAATAGTAGCGGTTATTCGACATGATAACATAATCTCTTTGGATTCTTTACTCGACGTGACAAGTTGACAACATAATCTTTTTGGATTATTTATGAAGTATGTACTTGTGTGCATGGGTTACTGTGCAGCAGGGACTTATCGAACACCCAGCAATCTGGGGTGCCCCTATCAAATAGTAGTGGTTATTCGACATGATAACATAATCTCTTTGGATTCTTTACTCGACGTAACAAGTTGACAACATAATCTTTTTGGATTCTTTATGAAGTATGTACTTGTGTGCATGGGTTACTGTGCAGCAGGGACCTATCGAACACCCAGCAATCTAGGGTGCTATCCTACATGCATCTGGCAGGACCAATCAAATTCCCAATGTTCGATAGGCCTCCACGCATCATGCACTTTTCTTTTTTATCCGATCAACTAATATGTCAAACGACTATCACGGCCTCATCGGATGACCAAATGCTTTGGCTAATCAGCTATTTAAGCAAAATAAGCTAACCAATATGCATTGAAGTTTGGCTGGATTGGAGACAGCTTTAGCTTATCAGCCAAAGCATTTGGGCCATCCGATGAGGCTCTTGATCGACAGGTACCTTTTGCATCGAAAAACAGCTGTTCAACAGGCATTTTGTCGAATTTTTTGTTGTTCGACATGGCGCTAAAGATTTATAGTAATCGAACTATACTTTTGCAATCATTTATTAAAATAATATTATTTCTTTTTAAAAAAACTCACTACTACACCAGGGACTGACCAACCAATCCGTCGAATGCCCCCTCATGGCTTAGGCAGGTTGATTGTCACACCTAATATTATCCACATCATTAATTAATTTATTAAGGGGCAACTCATACACCACATTGCCTCTAATATACAAGCCCCAACACAACATAACTAGTTATTTATCCATTCTCATCCAATCAACCTCACTATTTTTTTCTTTCATCCTTAAAGTTTGTGAAGAGATGGCTCATCCTCTCTCTTTTCTCTTCTCTCCTCCACCTCATCATTTAAGATTAGGTGGCTTATAAGAGCTTTTGCTTAGATACGTAGGCCTATTTAGTTCGCGAATGAAAATTTTTGGTGTGTTACGACAGAAATACGGACACATATTTAAAGTATTAAACGTAGACTAATATTAAAACAAATTACAGATTCCGACTGAAAATTGCGAGACGGATTTATTAAGTCTAATTAATCCGTCATTAGCAAATGTTTACTGTAGCACTACATTGTCAAATCATGGTGTAATTAAGCTTAAAATATTTACCTCGCAATTTACACGTAATCTATGTAATTAGTTTTTTTTCTATATTTAATACTCTATATATGTGTCCAAACATTTAATGTGGGATGATGAATTTTTTTCTTGTTTAGAAACATGCCCTTAGCCTCGTGCTGCTACGCGCACGCGGAAATCACGCTCCACAGGCACACACAGCAGGTGCCGCTATCCCACGTTCCCGCCCCCTCGCCGAAATCTCTCGATTCCGCCTCTTCCGCTTCTTCCCCTCCACTTCCATCTTCCTCCTTCCCCTCGAAGCCATCGGCTACAACGCCGCCGCGCCGCCACCCCACGGAATGGATCGGCCGCCGTGGCGGCGGCCGCCGGAGGAGGTCAGCAAGTCGGCGTTCCTCTCCTGGCTCACCTACCGCATGTTCGGTCAGTTCGTCCCGCATCCCCGCCGCCTCATCAAACCCTAGTTGGTTCGTTAGCTAGTTATTTTGCCTGCTTGGTCTCTAATGGCGTTGCTGCTGCTGCTTCGGTTCTTCTTCTTAGTCTCCTCCTCCCTCCATGGAGCGGCGGATCGAGGGAGAGCGCGTTCCTGAAGGCCGTGGCGGAGGGAAATGTCCGCCGCCTCAAGGGTGAGTGCTTAGCTCCTTCCTCCTCGTCTCACCGCCCTCCGACGCCGGGGGCGGGTTTGATTTCTTCTCGTGGGGATTCGAGGCCGCGCCGCGTGCGTGCGTGCTCGCGTGTGTACGCTTGCTTGCCTGTCCATGTGCGGTGTGGTTTCGACCAGTCCGCGTACGATTTTTTTTCTTTTTTGCGAGCGTCAGTTTGCCGGTTGCGCTAAGCCGCTAAGAGCAAGTTTAATAGTCTAGCCAACTACTAGATCCAAATCATCTATAGCCAATTCATACCATAGTTGCTTACTATACTATTGATACCTAGTCCCACCCGTCATACATACATTATATCTTGGAGTCTGTGCTGCAGCTGGCTACAGATTTGTAGCCCGCTGCTTTCTCTCTTCTCTTTTATCTCTTTAAAATATGTTTACAGTTAGCTTATAGCTTGCTATTGTACCTGCTCTAATGGATTAAGATCCTGTGGTTATCTACTCATCTTTGATGGATGATTATTTTATTGATTGCATCGCGATTAGATTTTTGCCGTGTATTACATGCTGGAAGTGCTTCTCGCCCTCACTTGTGATGTTTTCACGCTCTACAATTGTGCTTGGTTTTCAGATTCGTTGTTACTTTACAGTTATGATCCAGACACATTAATTGAGAATTGAATTTCTGTTGCACAATATTTCATCATATCATGGTTATGATTTTCTCCTATGAAACTTTGTGTGCTGAAGAGATGGTGAATAGAATGGGCGCGAAGGACAGGGCAAAGCTTGCTGATATGAATATAGATGTCATTGGGTTACTGGAAGTGGCAGCGGACCTGGGAAAAATTGATGTCATCAGGTACTTCGTAGAGGAGCTTGGCTTTGATGTCAATGCTGGTTGCCTCTCCGCTGGTGAGTGCATTTCTTTCACTAGATTAGTTGCATTTATTTTTTGGATTGTTTTATTAGTTTATTCAACAGATTATGTCAAGCAACCTGTGTGACAAAAACATGTAGTTCAGACAATGCTACATCCTTTTATGTTTGATTATGGCATGTTATAAATAGATGCAACATGAGAAAGTTGGGCTGCTTTAGTTAGCAATATGCGGTGATTGATACAAAATTGTGTTTTGGATTTGAGGTTATTTCTGAACTTTGTGTGGTACTTTCAAGATTATGTTACATATATATAACATAAGCTACCATTAAGGTTTCCATATATAGGATCCCTAAATCCAGTGAGAAGCTAGCTGGGACATATAGCCTTTCCTAAATTACAAAATAATAAAATGCACACCGTGCCATTATGTGGCCATCCGATAGTGATAGTCTTTTAGAAATCATACAAATTGTGTATTGTTTGCCATTCTACTAGGAGTTCCCTCGGTGGCAAATGCACGTATGGTGTAATTTTTTTTATGGTAGAGCTTGAGGGCATCTTTTAGATGAGAGCCAAGTTGTTGGTAATCTCACAAGGTACTTGTTTTCATTGTTCTTGACAGGTGCAACAGCTTTGTGTTCTGCCGCATTGTTGGGAGAAGCTGATGCTGTGAGATATCTTCTTGACCATGGGGCTGATCCTAATAAGATAGATGAGACAGGCTCTGTTGCTCTTCATCGTGCTGTGAAAAATGGTCTTTCTCTTCATGTCTACTATTATTTTTTCCCCATTTTATGACTGTCTTGTTGAACATGTACTAATGGGTTCAAAATTTTAACCATCAAATCAAGAACCATTTTTGGTTTAATTGTGAAAAAAGTATAGTTAGTATTCATTGTTGTGACTGTTTGTTCAGGCTAGTTTTTGCACGTTGGATTAGCACTCCTATATTCTTTTTATGCTTGACTAGTGTGTGTTACCCACATGACAGGCAATCTACAAACCATCCTGCTATTTGAAGTATTCCTGTCTAAAATATTATTCTGTCGTTATTCTTTGCAAAGTATTGTTAGCTATATTGGTTTTACTATTTATTCAACTCTTTCCCACTAGCGATGATTTTCCTGTTTTCATGTGCAGTATTATAACAACAATTAGTTAATTGTTTAGCTAAGCACCTCTTAGACTAAGAGGCCTATAATTTCCTAATTTATTTTTAGCTATGGCAAGATGGGTGGTTGGAAGGATCTATTTAGCACAAATGCTACTTTTACCTAAGGATCTTTTTAGCACAAATGCTACTTTTACCTAATTATGTAGTGTGCTAATAATACATGTTCTTTGTTTTGACAGTACCATATTGTTTGTTCATTTTGTTTAGGGTATGAAGAAGTAGTGCGTCTCTTGTTATCCAGTGGAGCCAGGGTTGATATAGCTGTTGCTCATGGGACACCACTACATATCGCTGTTTCCTATGGGAAGACTGGTGTTGTCAAGATTTTATTGGATCACCATGCAGATGTAATAAGAAATTTTGATTGTTTTTGTCATTTTCACTATCTTGATACAATCTGAATGTGTTTGTGTTCATTTGATATTTCACGCCTTTGTAATTAACTGGTTATTAACATATTTTCTGCTGATAAGTCCAATAAATCATTCATAATATTGTTTTAGGTGCTTATGGTTGAATATTTTAATTGTTAATTTTCCTGGGCTATGAAATCATGACAATTTTGTTAACTGTATTTCCAAGCACTGGGTAACATATTAGTCCTAAACAGTTTAATTTTAACAAATACATACGAGATTGTTGCAAACACATGGAAATGCAGAGAAATATATGGTTGTTTATACTTGTTCTGTTTTATCATTCTGCAGTCACATTTCTGCAACCAGTAGGGAGTGATTGTTTTTTATTAAATTTGTAGCCAAACAACACTTCAGGAGTTTGGGGTACCCCTATACTTACGGCTCTTCATTCTACTAAACATGGATTGGATGAATCTGATTGTTTGGAATGTATAAGGCTGCTTGTCAAGGTCTGGTATCTGCTTTGCCTTTGTTTCTTCATATTTTCTTCTTTATTACTTCCTCCGTTTCACAATGTAAGACTTTCTAGCATTGCCCACATTCATTTAGATGTTAATGAATCTAGACATATATATGTGTTTAGATTCATTAACATCTATATATATGTGGACAATGCTAGAAAGTCTTACATTGTGAAACGGAGGGAGTAGTTGAGAGTCTACTAGATACTATTGTTATCCTTAGCGCTTGTATTTATCTCTAAGGGCTGTAGGCGTACATGTGTAGGAAAATAAGGAAACCCTTCATACAAAGGAAAATACAGAACATATATGTTTATTTAACAATTACATGGATTTTTGTGTGAAGCGTTTCTATATTGTGTATATTATAGTATAATTGCACAGGCTGGTCGTGATGTGAATTATGCTAGTCCAGGCTGGTGCTGATGTGAATTATACTTATCCAAACACTCCCTTGGTGGTGTCCACGACAGCTGGCTTAACTGACTGTATCAAGTACTTGCTTGAGGTTCATGCAGATCCTAACATTCCAGATAAACAGGTGTGCTTTTGAGGCCCTGCTATTCTTTCTAAGTTGCTGTTCGTCTTAGTGCATGATCTAATACATGTGACTTTGAGTACTAAATTACTCTATCGGCTATTCTTTTTTTTTCTATTCACGGGTATGTAAGTTATGTGCTCCTGACATGGTGTTCCATGCATACGCTTGTGCATCTCTGTGTGCACTGGTGCACACCATGTATGATTCAATTTTAACCTGAATTACTTGTTGTAATCCAGTCAACTTTTTATCATTGGCTAGCCTTTCGAATTTAAGTCAATTAATACTTCAAATAAGTTAAGCATTTTTCTTTTTGAAAGTATTCTGGTGGGAAACCACCTCTGCAAGGTTCTTGCTTATTAAATAATCGTGCTCTCGATTCTTATATATGTTGATAAGTTTATCGTATGGTTTATCTTCTTTCTTCTGTTACTTTGCAGAGCGGACTTACACCTATAGAAATTGCTGCAAGTGTTGGAAGAAGAGATCATGTGGAGATTCTATTTCCTTTCACTTCCCCTGTCAGAGCAGTAACAAACTGGACAGTTGAAGGAATTATTGCTCATGGGAAATCGAGACGCTTGATTCCCAAGGTTTGGCCTGAATTAGAAGTTCTTGGACCGTTCTATGCTTGTTCAGCTTGATGATTTGAACTATGTGTATATCTCTAATTTATCAAAAGTCATTCTTTTTCTCCTTTTCATTTTCACTTTCTTAGTTCCGAATTCTGAAGATAAAACGGTCACTTGATAGCTCTGGTCATGATCATTTGAATCCCCATTATTTGTGAGCTTTCATCATGCAGATTGTAGACTTGGATTCGAAGTTATAGTACCAAACATGAGCGTGTCCAGATACATAGCCAAAATCCCTTATATTTTGGGGCGGAAATAATATCTAATAAAAGTATTGCATGGTTTCTGCTTAAAAAAAAGATATGGTAACAGAACTGATACATACTCCCTCCGTCCCATAATATAAGGGATTTTGAGTTTTTGCTTGTAGCGTTTGACCACTCGTTTTATTCAAAAAATTTATGCAAATATAAAAAACGAAAAGTTGTGTGTAAAGTACTTTGAATAATAAAGTAAGTCACAAAAAAGTAAATAAGAATTCCAAATTTTTTTGAATAAGACGAGTGGTCAAACAGTGCAAACAAAAACTTAAAATCCCTTATATTATGGGACGGAGGGAGTATGATATAGTAAGAATCTGCCCCTTGTCTAAATAGGATAGTTGTGGCCTCTGCAAAGTTTTCTTTTCCTCTTGGAATTGTTTGTGTAGATGGATTAGACAATCCCTCCAGATTGTTGTGTATATTTAAGCAGAGCAGTGTTCCCTGGTAATGAAAACATGCTCTGTAATCGTTGAGTGCCACCAATATCTTTTTAAATATTTTAGATTGGGCGTATGGGAGATGCATGTGTAGTTCCAACCCTCGCAAGCCTGTTGGATCTATTTGCACAAGCAAAAGGATTATTGGGGAGTTTTGTTCAATATACCTGTCTATCCAAACTAACCCCCACCTTGGTGTGCTTTTCAACTTTGTCTGCGCTTGTGTTCCGTTCCAACGGGGATGCAACTTGCCAGCCAGTTGTTAGCACCTGGATAGCGCTCCATTTTTAGAATATTATCTATGAGAAGATGAAATGTTGCTCTTGCATTTTCAGCTTGCAGGTATTGACAAAATATGCTTATACTTTTATTTCAATTTATGACCTTAATTTGTTTTTCTGAAACAAAAGCCGTTTTTTATACATGTGTACTGTGAGCACTTATTTTCCATCTTTTTGTGAAGTTCTTAAACCATGTGTGTTGCGTATTTTGTAGTTTGCGAGGCTTAATGTATGTTTATGGTTTAGGATGAGTCATGTAGCAAGGTCAGTGACAGAAAGGCTGAGCTAAAATCACAGGGAGAAAAAGCCGTTAAGAGAAAGGACTACCTTGCTGCATCAAAGATCTACACTAAGGTATGCTTGCATCTTACTTGTTCCGTTATTTTCATGTTGTAGTGCTCTTGCGTGCATCACTGGTTCAATCTTCCTTGTGCTAGTGTGTAAGGAACAAAATAGTTTAACTTTTAAGAGAAGGGAAAATGTTCTGCCAAACTGTATTTTGTGCTTCTTATGTACTTTACTTTTATCTTCTTGGGAATGGCTCTAATTAGCTAAATCAGATGGCTATTTCTAATGTCTGATTATGTCATGGACACTGGACACTTTAAAGTTTTTCTGCGCCTAAGCAAATTGATCAGTTGACAGTTTGTGAGTACAAGTCTTAACCAAATTACGAACCAGTGTTGGATAAAATCTATGGCCTTCTAGATGTGTTGAAGTTGCTTTGTTAGAAAAAAGAATACATAGGAGGGACCATGCATCTTTGATTCTACGGAGTGGGGACTTCAACCCTCGTAGCCATTTTACAAATAACCTAAGAGAAAAGAAAAAGGAGAAACTAGACTGAAAAATTTGCATAAATAATATTTCTTTGTCTGCGTGCTACTATGTTAGACAGCTAGTATATGGAAAGTTGGACACTACTAGCTACGGTAGTTTTTGTAGGAATAAGTCTTGGCTGGTTGGTCTTGGTCTTGTGGTGCCTTTCCCTGCTTTTTAGCTTTCTAGGACAGCATCTCTACTTTCAGTTTGGATGCTCTAGGACAGCAGTTAGGACAGCAGTTTGTTGAGATGCTCTAGGACAGTTTGTTGAGATGCTCTAGGACAGTTTGTTGGGATGCTCTAGGACAGCACCCTCTTAGACTAGCATGGCTGCTACAAGCAGCTATAAATATGTATCCAATCCCCTATGGCTGGACATGGCTTTTTAGGTTTGTGAATGAAGAAAACCAGAAAATTGTCCCATCTCGAGTGCCATCCTCTTCTCAATGAGAGTAACCATTGAAATTCTAACATCACTAGAAAATTGTCCCATCTCGAGTGCCATCCTCTTCTCAATGAGAGTAACCATTGAAATTCTAACATCTGGTATCAGAGCCACACTTTCCTGTAGGCTAAACATCTCCTATTCCACCCCTTCCCAAGCTCGGTTGAGCTCTCAGCCAACAGCAGCAGCAGCAGCACCGGCTGCTCCTTCCCTCTCCCTTCCCCCTCTCCACGCAGCAGCCTCCCGGAGGCACGCCATGTCCGACGTTCGGTCTCGGCGTTCGGTCGCCTCGAGCACTCGGCGTCAGCAGGACGCCGAGCTCGCCGCAGCAGAAGAGCGCAGGCGAGCAACGGCTCAGACCGCTGCAGCAGCAGCGAGGGCGGCCAGACTGGCGGCAGCGGAGTTGGCACAGCCAGGGCGGAGGCGGAAGCAGAGGCGGCGGAAGATGCGGCACGTGCGGCAGAGGTAGAGGTTGAGACCTTGCGCAGCAGCATCAACGGCTCCATTGCCGGCG
This sequence comes from Oryza glaberrima, assembly GCF_000147395.1. Taxonomy (NCBI): domain Eukaryota; kingdom Viridiplantae; phylum Streptophyta; class Magnoliopsida; order Poales; family Poaceae; genus Oryza; species Oryza glaberrima. Next base: position 26,482,733 of record NC_068328.1, read on the forward strand.
ACATCACCGCCGACAGGGAGCTTGAGGAGCTGGCAAGAGGAAGGGCGCGGGAGCGGGCAGAGCGGTGGGCAGCAGCCCACCCCCACGGCGGCGGCGGCGGTCCAAGGGACCGCGCACCCGCCGACGGGAACCTAGACGGGCGCTGGCGTGCCGGCGGCAGCCCGGAGCCCGCGCGCGGCCCTCGTAGGCAGCGCGGCTCTCCCTTCCCTGACCGGCGGCATGGTCACCACGGCGTCCAGACGGTGGTCAGGGACTTTGGTCCCGGCGGTGGGTGGCCTACCCTCACCAAAACCAACTACATCGAGTGGGCCGCGGTGATGAGGGTGAGGCTCCAGGTGCGGCACATGTGGGAGGCAGTCCGGTACGGCGACGTCGACTACGATGAGGATCGGCGGGCACTGGATGCCCTCATCGCTGCAGTCCCGCCCGAGATGCAGTTCTCGCTTTCCCAGAAGCGGACTGCCAAGGAGGCCTGGGACGCCATCGCTGCGGCACGCATCGGCAGCGACCGCGCCCGCAAGTCCACACTGCAGGCACTTCGCAAGGAGCGGGAGAACCTGGCCTTCAAGCCGGGTGAGGATGTTGATGACTTTGCCCTCCCTCTCAACACTCTTTTGCAGAAGATGGTGCAGTACGGCGACGACACCTACGACGAGGAGAGAGCTGTCGAGAAGCTCTTTCGCTGCGTCCCAGAGAAGTACAGGCAGATCGCTCGCTCGATCGAGTCTCTGCTGGACCTCTCCATGATGTCGATAGAGGAGGCGTTAGGTCGCCTCAAGGTCGTCGATGGTGATGAGCCACAGCCTCTCTCGGGGCCTATCACCATCGGCGGGAAGCTCCATCTCACTCGAGAACAGCGGGAGGCCTCTCAGAGTGACGGGAGGAAGGGGGAGTCTTCTCCCTCGACAGGCGGCCGCAAGCCGCGCAAGGGGCGCGGAGGTGTCCAGTTGCGGTGGGCGCGAAGACGCGCCGAGGGTGGTGCTCGCAGAGGCGCCCAAGGCATTCTTAACGTCATTTGGTTTAGAGTAAATTTCACAAGACTATGCATTTTGACCAAACTACAGATTTAAGGTGTTGTATCACAAAACTAAAGATTTAGCACTACATTTATCACAAAAGTACAGATTTAAGGTCAAGTATCATAAAACTACATATTTAATGTTGAAGTTACCATAAAACTATAGATTTAGTTTAAATAATTAGCACCATTGTTGGAGCTATAAACATTATAGTTTTATGACTAACTTGGTTTCAGGCCTGTAGTTTTATGATATTCTTTTGCTAAATATATAGTTTTGTGACACCCCATCTTAAATATATAGTTTTGGGATAAATTTGATGCTAAATCTGTAGTTTTGCAATAATTTGATGATAGTATATGTAGTTTTATGAAATTTATTCTTTGATTTACTTGCGCAGGGAGGCAGTTGAGGCGATGAAAAAGGATGATGCCGCTGAAGATAAAACTTAAGTCGGTTGATTAGATTGCGTATGTGCATATTTACTATACTACATGCTGTCCTGCTGGGTTTGAACACTTCCTTTTGGGGTCTGATCATATCGCATCTCTTGCAGAGAGAACTTTACTGTATGCTTCTCTGTCCACCTTGTGTAATTGTGTGGAGTTTGATGGCTATGTTCTGTCCAACATTATATTGAGTAGTATTTCTCAATAACTAGTTTGAACTTTCTCTGACTAGTACGCCCTTGGATGGTTTCATGACATCAAACATGCAGCGAGGTGGTAGCGATTGGCGAGACTCTACATTGAGATGTTTCCTGGAGTAATTTGTCATGAAAACTCAACGAACCTGCTCGCGATCTGATTCTTGGATACGCACTCGGCTTGGTAAATAGGTTAGGTAAATCCGTTAAATTATGGTAAAACAAAGACAAGTGGTTTACCGTCAAATGTAAGCTACTTGATCCGTTTTATATTATAAGACATATATTATGAAACCAAGACATATATTATGAAAATATATTCAGTTATAGATTTAATTGAACTATTTTAGTGTTGTAAATATTACTATATTATTTTTATTTTTTTAGAAGAGTATCTACATGTCCTTTCACAAATATTACTATATTTATCTATAAAACTTGGTTAAACTTGAAATAGTTTAACTTTTACCAAACTCAAAACAACTTATAACCTGAAATGAAGAAATGAAGAGACAACAAGGAAACTTACTACTGTACCTATTTTTTTGCTACATTGTGGATATCCTTATAATACACACACCTACACAAATACAATATCTATAAAGCAATTCACATTTAGGGTGTGTTCGCTAGCCCAGCATCCCAACCAGAACAGTGATCGCGGAAAACGGGGCGGTTTATTAGCGTGTGATTAATTAAGTATTAGCTATTTTTTTAAAAAAAATAGATTAATTTGATTTTTTTAAAAAAACAACTTTCGTATAGAAACTTTTTACAAAAAACACACCGTTTAATAGTTTAAAAAACGTGCGCGCGGAAAACGAGGGAGAGAGGTTGAGAACCCTAGGCAAAGTAGACAGCCTTAGCTTCTTCCTCACTTATCATCTCCTTGAGAGCAACGTTGGATACTATTATCTTGCCAAGGCATAACGATCTTGGTCATAGTATGTATCCTAATTTTTGGTACTATTCGTTCCTACGTACTCCCTTCGTTTCACAATGTAAATCATTTTAGCATTTTTTACATTCATATTGATGTTAACAGATTATACGATCTCATGTGATCGGTTAGGATTTTGATAATACATTCCCACGTAAGAAATATTTAAAATTAAGATGGATTCAGTCCGCTCAAAGTTAAAAAGATCAATTCATTTTACTAACATCAAGTGGGGTTTCTTCACTTTGGAGTAAAAAAACAAATGATTTGGATTTATAAGGCTAATTCCTATAAGTGTCACTTGGTTTGTACGGATTAAACATAGAAAACAAAAGGAAATTTTCCTTTCCTACAACATATAGGGAGAGAAAAAAAAAACATCCATTCTAACCTTTTGAAAAAATTTTAGCGATTGATATGTGTATCAGTGTATGTATTATTATTCTTATAGGTTGAAATTTCTCCAAACTGAACCAGCTCTTATAAACTCTATTTTTACATTATATCAGTACGAAATTTAACAAAAATATAAAATTTGATAATATCATGCAGGTTTGTGAGCCTTGACACGAACGTGGTGTAATTTTTTTACGTGGATCGCTTGGGTTGAAAGCCAACACATCACCACTGTGAAGGCCCTTTAACCAAAAAGTTTTTAGCTAGGCGCACACCGTTTGCCATTTTGTCTGGTCTACAGTCTGCTCGTTGCCACCCAAATCTCCTTCCATTGTTCTTCGACACCCGTCCCTACACCACACAGTAGGACTATCTTTGTTTTTTAATACATGACGTTATTGTCTTTTTTATAAATGTTTGACTATTCGTCTTATTTAACTTTTTTTTTTGCAAATACATAAAAAAAAGTCATGTTTAAAGAACATTTGACGATAAATCAAATCACGATAAAATATAAATTTAATTTCACTTTCGAGCATGTCTTATTACCAAAGTTTCACTTTGGAGCACCCAGTCTAATCTTTTGACTTTGGACTATGTAACTTTACCTTTATCGCACAATGGACCACTCGAAACCACATCTTCAACACTTCAATGACTTCGAGCAAACTGTGATCGACATGCTGGCGAACTTGTCATACCTTTGTCAAGGAGACGCTAGGCATGGCTAACAAAGATAGTTAGGACGGTCTATTATGCAACAAAGATAAAAGTTACTTTATTTAAAGCGAAAAGATTGTGTATGGAGTGATCCAAAATGAAACATCTGAATAAAACATAGACCAAAGCTTAATTCACTATAAAAAATTGACAATCACATATTTTTTTTAAAATAAAATAAATGGTTAAATATATACTTCATCCATTTCACAATGTAAATCACTCTAACATTTTTCACATTTATATTGATATTAATGAATAATGCTAGAATGACTTACATTGTGAAACGGAGGAAGTATTAAAAAAGACAGAGGGAATCCTCGTCACGACCCCGCTTCGCACCGGTGCAAGCTGCAAGCAACACCAACACCAGTCCGTCGAATGCGACGCGTGCGAGTGCGACTAAGGCCACACGGGACGGAAAACGCTACGCACGCTTTGGTTCCCTATGGCCCCGCCGGCGTGGGCGCGTCGCCTTGTTTTCTCTTCTCCTCTCTCTCTCTCTCACCACGTTCCCGCCCCTAGCCCAAAATCTCAATCTCTCTCTCTCTCTCTCTCTCTCACAGTTCCGCCTCTTCCGCTTCGGCTTCCTTCCACTCGAAGCCATCGCACAACCCCAAAACCCAAACCCCGCCGCGGAAGCCCACGGATGGATCCGCCGTCGCCGCCGGATGTGCTCAGCAAGTCCGACGTCCTCTCCTGGATCACCGACCGCACGTCAGTCGGTCAGTTCGTCGTACACCTCCCTGGCCGCCGCCTCATCAAACCCTAGCTATAGTTCGCATCGCCTGCTTTTAATTTGGTTAGTCTCTAATTGCGTTGTTGTTGTTGCTGATTCGGTTCTTCGTCTCCTCCTCCTCCCTCCAGGAAGCGGCGGCGGCGGCGGCGGCTCGAGGGAGAGCGCGTTCCTGGAGGCCGTGGCGGAGGGGAACGTCCGCCGCCTGAAGAGTGAGTGCTCCTCCCTCCTCGTCTCACCGCCCTCCGACGCCGCGGCGGGTTTGATTTCTTCTCGTCGGGATTCGAGGAGGTTGCTCGTCGGCCTGCTTGCTTGTCCGTGTGCGTGCGAGCGAGTCTCTTGTTGCTTGCATTCGTGGCTGTTTCGATCGGTCTGTCTACGTTTTTTTTTTCCTTCCGCGCATGTCACTTCCAGGGGCGGAGCCAGTATTTTGAGGCACCGGGGTCACACTAGCTAGTCTAAGGCTCTAAGCTAACGTCATGTTTAATTAGGCTCTAATTCTAAGATCATTTTTTTAATCTACAAACCTTTAGAGCCAAAAGATTTTGGAACTAAATTAATTGTGGATTGAGATAATTTCGGTGAGATATCATTATCTTAGACTAAACATAAAGTGTTAAATCACTTTAGTTAGCTATTTAGACATAAAACTCCCAAGTTTGGCAATAATTTATGAGCTAAAACTATATAATAATTGACAAACTACGCCTAATTATTTTGGGCACAAAAACAGGTCCCCAGAGTTGTTTATTAACTAAAAGGCCTAATGCGTAGTGTAGTTGATTAACAGAATTACTAGCCTAATTGCATGTATAAACACACCACATAGAAATAGCTAATTTGTTAAGTGATGAAATATGCTAATGGGCTAGCTGTGTGGTGGTGGTGGGCTGACGACACCATAACAAAGATGTTGGAAGATGCATCAGCAGTTCTGAGCGTTTAGTCTATGAGCTAGCTGTTGCAGTTGAGCGGGCCGGGGTCAACAAGCATCGGCTTATGGGGTCACTTCTCACATACTAAGGAACACACTGGTTGGTCCGATATCATCAGTGTCATCTGACCCCGGTGATGTAACGTAGTTCTGCCCCTGGTCACTTCCCAGGTTGCGCCAAGCCGCTAATTAATGAATTAAGATCCTGCGGTAATCTGCTTATTGTATTGCTTGCATCAAGGTTGGATTTCGCTATGCTTTACAAGCTGGAAGTGCTTCACACCTTCATCTTGGGATGTTTTCATGCTCTACAATTGTGCTTGGCGAGCTATGGTTTTGTGATTTGATGTTACTTTCCAATCATGACCCAGACATGGTAGTTTAGAATTGAATTTTTGTTGCACAATCTTTCACCATATCATGATTATCATTTTCTTCCATGAAACAGAAATGGTGAATAGAATGGATGAGAAGGACAGGGCAAAGCTTACTGATATGCATATAGATGGCAGTGGGTTAATGCAAGTGGCAGCAAACCTGGGAAAAATTGAGGTCATCAGGTACCTTGTGGAGGAGCTGGGCTTTGACGTCAATGCTGGTTGCCTCTGTGGTGGTGCGTGCATTTCTTCCAGTGATTAATTGCATTTATTTTTTTTGGATTGTTTTATTAGTTTATTCAAGAAATTATGTCAAGCAAGCTGTTGCGTGACACAATATTTAGTTCATACAATGCTATTTCCTCCGTTTCACAATGTAAGTCATTATAGCATTTCCCATATTCATATTAATGTTAATGAATCTAGATAGATATATATGTCTAGATTCGTGAACATCAATATGAATGTGGGAAATGTTAAAATGACTTACATTGTGAAATGGAGGGAGTACATTCTTTTATGTTTGATTGTGACATTTTATAAATAGTAGCAGCATAAGAAAGTTGGGCTGCTTTAGTTAGCAATCTGCTGTGATTGATAAAAAAAATGTATTTCGGATTTGAGGTCATTTCTGAACTTGTACGCTACTTTCTGGATTTCATTCCATATATAGCATAAGGTACCTTACAGGATCGATATATAGCATCCCATAATTCAGTGAGAAGCAAGCTGGGACATATAACCTATCCTAAAATGCAAACCAATGCATGCATGCACTCCGTGCAATGTGCCATTTTGTGGCCATCCTATGGTGAGATGGTCTTTTAGAAGGGACTATCTACACGCCATTTGACAAATTTTTTATTCAAAATCACCTGGATTTTTAAACCTCTCGATTATCAACTCCTAGCTTACATTAGAGCAATACACAGAAGAAACTCATTAACAAGATTTAAAAGAATAAGTAGTTTCATTAGAAAATACAATATGATTATATTTTGTTTGAAAAATTAGAATACAAAAAGTTACATAGAAATCTAAAAAGTTAAAGCGTATTAAAAGTAGTGTAAGAGTATTATATTTACATTGTAACTTAAGACTATGGTTTCTCTTTGTCAACATTGCCTTCATCTCTCTCCCCTGTTAAAGTTGAGTTGTCATCCAATCATATTATTGGGTAGTGGAAAAGGTAAAGGCTGCATGCAAAACATTTGCCACCTATGCCCTGCACCTGGGGAACGAGTGAACAAGAAAACTTGGTTGTGTCTGCTGCCTGGGGATGATGAGGCAAAAAAAAGGGACATATCTCGAGGTATATCTAACGTTTAAAAAATGACTAATTTTATGCTAAAATTCTGTCGAAGGATTTATAGCAAACCTGATTTCAGAAATTGTATTATTTACCATGCTACTAGGATTTCAGCTTGACCACTGAAATCTTTTGGATGAGAGCCAAGTTGTTGGTAACCTCACAAGGTACTTGTCTTCATTGTTGTTGTCAGGTGCTACAGCTTTGGGTTGTGCCGCATTGTTTGGAGAAGTTAATACTGTGAGATATCTTCTTGACTGTGGGGCTGATCCTAATAAGATAGATGAGACAGGTCATGTTGCTCTTCATTGTGCTGTGAAAAATGGTATTTCTCTTCATGCCTACTACTCTGTTTTCTTTTCTCATTTCATGACTACGGATGTCTTGCTGAACATGAACTGATGGATTTACCGCAAAATTTAACCATCAAATGAAGAACCATTTTGGGTTTAATTATGAAAAAAAATATATTTAGTAATCCATTTTTGTGACTGCTCTCTCGGGGTAGTTTCTACACATTGGATTATAACACTCTCCTATATTCTTTTTTGCTTGACTAGTTTGTTTGCTGTACTCTCCTATACTCTCGTACATTGGATTAACACTCTCCTATTATTTGAAGTAAACCTGTCTAAAATATTATCCTCATTATTCTTTGCAAAGTTCTGTTAGCTATAACTTTTTACTGTTTATTCAACTCTTCCCCACAAACGATCATTTTCCTGTTGTCCTGTGTAGTATTATAAAAACAAGCAGTTAAGTATTTAGCTAAGCACCTCACCAAGAGGCCTACAACTCCTGTCGTTTTTAGCTTTGGCAAGAAGTTAGTTGGATCTTTTTAGCACATATCCTACTTTTACCTAATTATGTAGTGTGCTAATAATGCTTGTTCTTTGTTATGACAGTACCATGTTGGTTGTTCATTTTATTTAGGGCATGAAGAAGTAGCACATCTCTTGTTATCTAGTGGATCCAGGGTTGATATAGCTGTTGCTCACGGGACACCACTACATATTGCTGTTTCCTTTGGGAAGACAGGGGTTGTCAAGATTTTATTGGATCACCATTCAGATGTAATAACTATATTTCACGTTTTTTTCATTTGCATTATTCTTGTTGCTCGATACAATCTGAATGATTTTTGTGCTTGTGTTCATTCAGTATTTCATGCCTTCATAGTTTATTACTGGCTCTTAACATATTTTGTGCTGATAAATCAAATAAATCATTCATATATTGTTTTAGTCGCGTAAGATGAATTGCAGAAATATATATATGGCTGTTAAAGCTTGTTCTTTTTTGCATTCTGCAGTAATGTTCCTGCTGAGTTATCTCACTTGTGTAGGGAATGATTTTATTTTCTATATTAAATTTGTAGCCAAACAACACTTCAGGAGTTTGGGGTACCCCTATACTTACGGCTCTTCATTCTACTAAACATGGATTGGATGAATCTGATTCTTTGGGATGTGTAAAGCTGCTTGTCAAGGTCTGGTATCTGCTTCACCTTTGTTTCTTCATAGTATCTTCTTTATTAGTCGGGAATCTATTAGTTACTATGATTATCAATAGTGCTTGTATTCATCTCTTAAGGACTGTAGGCCCGAATATATGCATGTACATGTAGGAAAATAAGGAAATCCCTCAGGGAAAATACGGAACATAGTATATGTTTATCTAACAACCATATGGATTTCTGTACGAAGCATCTCTATATTGCGCATATTAATTGCACAGGCTGGTCCTGATGTGAATTATGCTAGTCCAGGCTGGTGCTGATGTGAACTATGCTTGTCCAAACACTCCCTTGGTGGTGGCTAAACTATGCTTGTCCAAACACTCCCTTGGTGGTGGCCACGACAGAGGGTTTAACTGATTGTATGAAGTACTTGCTTCAGGTTCACGCAGATCCTAACATCCCAGATAAACAGGTGTGTGCCTTTTATTCCCTGTTATTCTCTTTAAAGTTGCTGTCTTCTCAGTGCATGATATAATATAATTGATTTTGAGTACTAAATCATTCTATCAGCTATTCAATTTTTTTCTGTCAGCTATTCACATGCATACGCTTGTTCATCAATATGTGCACAAGTGCACACCATGTATGATTCAACCTGAATAACCTGTTCTTATTCAGTTAACCTTTTATTATTGCCTTTCAAATTTAAGTCAATTAATACTTCAAGCAAGTTAACGTGTCTCTTCATGAGAGTATTCAGGTGGAAACCACTTCCACAGGGTTCTTATTTTATAATCATGCTCGCGATTGTAATTTATTTTTGTAAGTTTATCGTATAGGTTATCTTTCTTCTTTTATTTTGTAGAGCGGACGCACACCAATAGAAATCGCTGCAAGCTTACGAAGAAGAAATCATGTGGAGATTCTATTTCCTTTCACTTCCCCTGTTAGAGCAGTAACAAATTGGACAGTTGAAGGAATTATTACTCACGGGAAATCAAGATTCTCAATGCCCAAGGTTAGGCTTGAACTAAAAGTTGTCAAACCGTTCTATGGTTTTTTACCTTGATGATTTAAACTACATGTATATTCTAGTTTGCCGAAAGTGATTCTCGCTCTCTCTTATTCACTTGCACTTTCTTAGTTCCAAATCCCAAAGATAAATGGTTCAGCTGATAGTTCTTGCCATGATCATTTTCCCCATTATATGTGAGCTTTCATCATTCAAATTTTAGTCTTGGATTGGAAGTTTGCAACAGTACCAAACTAATCTATATTTAATTGTCAGTTAATGTTATTGTAGTTTATAAAAGAATTGCATGGTTTCTGCTTAGAAAAATAAGATATGGTAAGAGAACTGTTCTGTATGAAATAGTAAGAATCTGCCACTTAAATGTTTACATAATAGAGTTGTGCCTTGCAAAGTTCTCTTTTCCTCTAGGGCTTGTTTTTGTAGATGAGAATTAGACAATCCCTTTGGATTATTGAGGTTTTTTTTTAAGTTCCCTGGTAATGAAAACGTGCTCTGGAGTCTGGATACCTATCAAGTGAAACTTCTGAATCTTTCAGTGCCACCAATATCTTTTTAAATATTGTAGATTGGGCATATGGAAATGTTATGTGTAGCGCCAACAAGCCCCCATCTATCTATTTGCACAAGCAAAAGTATCATTGGGGATTTTTGTTCAATTTACCTTTCTATCCAAAAAGGCCCCAACTATCTAAACAAGCCCTTATGTGCTTTTCTCCTTTGTGCAATCACTGCTGGGGAACCCATCTTTAGTCCTGGTTTGCAACCCCCTTTAATCCCGGGTATGCAACCGGGACGCCCAATCCGTGACTAAAGATGCCCATCTTTAGTCCCGGTTGAAATAACTGGGACTAAAGATAGATCTTTAGTCCTGGTTGGTAACATCAACTAGGACTAAAGTTCTTTTTTTTCATTGTTTTTCGCAGTTTGCATATTGATTTAGAGCCAAACCCACCAAGATCACAAATTCACATATCGAATGAACATATTCAAAATTTCAAATTGACATCACAAAATCACATCACAGATCAAATTGACATCACAAAATCACAGATCGAATGAACATCACAGATCATATTGACATCACAAATTTACAGACGGAATGTACATCACAGATCAAATTGACACCACAAATTCACAAAAAACATCTAAACAGTAAGAACATCACAGATCAGATCGCCTGCCGCCTGCCTCCTCCCCTCAGCTGCCACCGGCCGCCGGCTGCCTCTTTCCCTCCCGCCGGATCTGGCGGAGGGGAGGGCGCGGCCGCTGCCCGCCTCTTCTCCTTTCGCCTCCTCTTGCGCCGCCGCCTCCTTGTGCGCCACTCACTGGCTTCCTCGCTCGTGCCGCCTGCTCACCGGCTTCCTCGCTCGCTCGTGCCGCCTGCTCACCGGCTTCCTCGCTCGTGCCGCCTGCTCACCGGCTTCCTCGCTCGTGCCGCCTGCTCCCCGGCTTCCTCGCTCTGCAGCCCGCTCCCCGGCGAGATGGATGGATGGATGTGGGTGGTCGGATAGAAGAGAGAGAGAAATGATTTCATATATACAGCTTGAGGGAAGAGAGAGGAGAGAGAGGAGGAAGGGGAGGAGGAAAAGATGAGGACGGAGTTTGTGAGGAGGAGGAAAGGATACTTTTGTCCTGGTTGGTGTTACCAACCGGGACTAAAGATAGTGGGGGGCCTGACACTCTTTGAACCGGGACTAAAAATGATCTTTAGTCCCGGTTGGTGTAAAGGGTCGTTGGGCTTTTGAACCAAGGTTAAAGATCTTTAGTCTCGGTTCCTATTTGAACCAGGACTAATGTGATTTTTGCAATCCCTAGAAAGATCACTTCTCCAGTAGTGAATTGTGCATGCTTGTGTTGCTGTTCCCATGAGGATGCAACTCGCCAGCCAGTTATTAGCATCTGGAGAAGGCTCCATTTTTAGAGTATTATCTATGAAAAAGAAAATGTCGGTATTGCATTTTCAACTTGCACATACATATTGACAAAATATGTTTATGCGCTTATTTCAACTAATGAGCTCAATTTTTCTTCTGAGACATCATTTTTTACATGTGTATTGTGCACATATTTTTCTGTCTTTATGTGAAGTAAACCATATAAGTTGCATATTCTGTAGTTTGTCAGGCTAACTTTATGTTTCAGATTAAGGATGAGCCATGTAGCAAGGTCAATGACAGAAAGATTGAGCTAAAATCACTGGGAGGAAAAGCAGTTAAGAGAAAGGACTACCTTGGTGCATCAAGGATATACTCTGAGGTATATGCTTTGCATCTTGTTCTATTTTAATGTTGTATTTGGTGCTATCGTGTGCGTCATTGTTTTCAGTCTTTGTTGTGCTAATAAGGAGCAAAATACATTTTAAGATAAGGGGGATAATATTATGCCAAACTATGTTTTCTGCTTGTTTTATGGCTTATTACTATAGTTTCCAGTTTGCTAAATTATATGGCTATTTTCCTACATCTAATTGTGTCGTGGACACTAGACACTTTAGAAATTTGTGTGCCTAAACAAATTGACCAGTCGGCAGTTTTCAACTTCAAATATTTACCAAATTACTAACCTTTGTATTGTGCAAACTATGCGGTGTTGGATAAAATCTAGGGTAAAATCTATGAAATGTTCTAGATGTGCTGAAGTTGTTTTGTTAGAAAAAGGAGGAATACATGGGAGGGGTCACGCATCTTTGATTTTATGGACTGGGACTTCAACCATCATAGTCATTTTATGAATAACCTATGAAGAGAAGAAAAAGGAGAAACTAGACTAAAGGATCTACATAAATAGTACTCCATATTTCCTTTTCTGGGTGCTACAATGTTAGGCAGGTTTTATGTGGACAGTTGAACACTACTATCTACGGACTCATGATGTGATATCTGTAACTAAATTTTCTCTACTGTTTCATTCTGTTATTGGGCACGTACTCCATTATGCACCTTTATCTTCAATTTGATGCAGGCACTTGAGCTAGATTATTTTGATGCAACCTTGTATTCAAACAGAAGCCTTTGCTATCTACGAATTGGAGAAGTGCAAAAGGCTTTGCTTGACGCAGAAATGTGTATAAAACTGTGACCTGAGTGGGTGAAAGGCCACTACCGGGAAGGAGCTGCTTTGATATTGCTAAAGGTCAGAAAAAATGTTGCAGTGTGCTAGTCACATGTTGTCCTTTACGTCAGCTTGATATCAATCATCTGCCCAATTTTCTGTCCACAGGAGCACAAGAAAGCATTCGAGGTGTTCTTGAATGCACTGAAACTGGATCCTGCGAATGCCGACATTGAGAAAGTGTTGTGGTAATGCTTCTATATGTCATGTCTTATGTCATATACGGATTTTGTCTATGGAGTCAGGACGACAAATCATTTCCATCTTCATGTAGGCAGTGCCGGTTATTCTTTTGTATACATATTGGTGGCTGCTTTGCATGTGCCAAGTTATTGATAAAGCTTTACTACCCGGAATAGTTTAGCTACAATGCATTGTTTGGTACATAATAATAAATGGTAAATTATCCAGCCTCATGATAAAAAAAATATCCAGCCACTGACGTGTTATATTGGTATATGAGGCTTATGTATTTCATTATCTAAAAAAAATGAGGCTTATTTATTTGGCATTAGGTTTGTTCGGTGAATCAGGCAGTATGCATATTTCCTCTACCAACGTTTTAGCTAGCCACTGGGCTTTTCGGCTTCCTTACCAATTGGTTTTAACTTGCGCAGGGAAGCATTGGAGGCGATGAAAAAGGATGATGCTGCTGAAGAGAAAACCTTAAAGTCGGTAGATTAGACGCTCCATTTGGAGCCTATATGCTGTCCTGCTGGGTCTGAAGTGAACGCTTCTTTTGGGGTCTTTTGACCATACCATATCGCATCGCTTGTGTAGAGAACCTAGTTACTGTGTTCATGCGTTCAACTTTTGGAGTTTGATGGTTGTGCTATGTTATGTCCAACGTTGTATCTTTCTCGATCACTAGTACGAACAGTCGATCACTAGTACGAACAGACTCTTGGTATGTTCTGCTTAGATCCATTGCGTCCTTGTGCACTCTTGTATGATCTGCTTACATCTGTAGTTTTGGTGGTGTTGGGCACATGCGGCTTCAATGTGCCTCAGTGCCTGTTATTTAAGGGATTCCTAGATCTGCCGTACGCTTAGGTATTCCATGTCGAAATCCCGTGTTTTCATTTTTGAAAAAAATAAAAAACTTGAGGAAATCTCGCAGTAATCGATCAATGAAAATAATTCTTTGCTATAGCTATCAAACTTGTACTATATATTGAAATCTCTCATCGAAGGTTCGAACCAAATGAAATGTAACTAGCAGTGATTTCATTTCCAAGATATTGTTCTGGATATCCCGGGCTTTGTGGAGATTTAGAAATACGGAAATGTTTAGTACTTCCTCCGTCTCAAAATAAGTATAGTTTTACACTGTTCATGTCTAATGTTTTACACTGATCATGTCTAATGTTTGATCGTTCGTCTTATTTGAAATTTTTTTATGATTAATATTTTTATTTTTATTAGATGATAAAACATGAATAATATTTTATGTGCGACTAACTTTTTAAAATTTTCTCATAAATTTTATAAATACTAGTTAGATGCCCGTGCGTTGCAACGGGTAAAAGTTATAAACTAATTTAAAAGCACACAGTAAGATAATGTTAAATAATTATTAAGTGTAATTCCTTTATAATAAAAACTTTAATATAGCACGAATAATAATTACATCAATCACATGTTTATAGTTTTCATATGGTAGTAATACAAATCTACAAACAACGAAAGTTGGTGAATAAAATAGCATGTGAGTTGTATCAGAAAATAAAAACATTTTGAAGCTAATAAAGTTCACGGGTTCACGAACAACATTCAGGTGAAAATACTTGCAGTTTTGAATTTGATAATCTGATCGAAAAAATAGTTAACACCAAAATCCTTTCCTAAAACCATGAGCTAGACGATTACTCTTGCTAACTCCAACTATACAATACACCATTTTCTGGAACTAAATATTGACACTACCATCCTTACACAAATTAGTAAAAACTCTACATATTGACACTACCATCCTTTCACAAAATAATAAAAACTATACATAAAACATGAGGTTGATTGCTTTCATAATTCCATCTATACTATACACCATTTTCTGGAACTCAATGCTCGTTCGTTTACTTCTTCCGGATGCTTCTCATTGGTCAATATGAAATATGTTATACTTGACCAATATCGTCTGAATATCGAGCACCTTGTCTTCATCAGCTTTATTGAGATGGTTAAGCTAGCAGTCAGCAGTGAATTCTCAGATAAAACAACAATTAAGAGCTAAACACCAAAAGAAAATCAGAAAGTTCTATACTACTTCATACTTCAGAATGAATTAAAAAAACTTCAAATTTTCAACCAGCAAGCTTAATGCTGACTTGAATGACAATAAAGGGATATCATCTTTAAAAGTTTTGTTGTTATGAAAACAGGGAAATAAATTTCTAGATTAACTTGCAGTACAATAGTTGGCCTGAATTTAAGATTAAATTAAAATACAGTTAAAACTTAGGACAAATATGAGTGGCACAAATATGAAAAAGAGCTCGAGTTGATCATGTAATTTTACCTTTCTATTTGCCTATAGGACCACAATTCACAAAGATTCATACATGCAAAAGTGGCTATGAAAGAGGCCATGCTAGCTAGGTAAATCCTACTCGTAAATGTTAATTTGCAAACACTGAATACCTAGTTTCATCTCCAAGGGAATATCAATGCCACACATTCATATGCATTTTGCACTAAAAAAGGATCTAAAATTCGGAGGCAATGCACCGACACCAACAAAGAATGTTTAAATAAATAGATAAAAGAACGAAGTGTTTATAGTAGCACCTTTGCAGCATAAGGATCACATTCACATGCATTGGGTTTTGCATAGCAAGCATAGAGTGCATGCACCCAGAAAGAAATATTGAGGGGAACATGAAGAGGCTTCCTTGAGGTATAGATATTGTCCATAGCTGGTGCCTGGAGGACGAGAGGAACTACCAATCTGCAAGGCAAACATATTGGTAAAAAGACAATTTTCCATCAGATATATGATTCTCTAATTTTGATTCAAGCAAATAGATTCTCTAACAATGGACATAAAATTGAATTTGTGTATCACATATGGTTCCCTGAAGATACATAGAATATTTTCTTGAATAAACAACAGATGGCTATGTGGGATAATTTTCTCTATACAAAATAGTTTTTGACCTCTAGGTTCTAATATTACCAATACGTAAAGCATTTTAAAGCACCAAAATAACTGTAAGAGAAATCGCATGTGCATGTGCAGACCTATTTGTGCACAGGAACAAACACCACCTAAAAAGAATCAACAAGTAGCCGACAATGTTCAGTAGGAACTATTTTATACTCCCTCCATCCCAAAATATTTGACGCCGTTGACTTTTTTAAAAATGTTTGACAGTTCGTCTTATTAAAAAAATTTAGTAATTATTAATTCTTTTCCTATCATTTGATTTATTGTTAAATATACTTTTTATGTATACATATAGTTTTACACATTTCATAAAAGTTTTTGAATAAGACGAACGGTCAAACATGTTTTAAAAAGTCAACGGCGTCAAACATTTAGGAAAGGAGGGAGTAATAAACATGAATAGCAAGTCGATCATAAAGTTGAGTGATTCTTTATCTTGGTTATAATCTGAAATTCCGAACTGTGATCTTCTCCCAAACAATATGCTTACGTGTTCACTTTCATTTGGTGGCACTATACTGCTGCAACAACAGTTCAGCAAAAATAGGAAGCCTTGGCAAATAGCAATTTCAGAATCACTGCATTATAGCCAATAGCAGTCATCTGATCATGCACACGACACATGACTGGATATTTGCACATATGGTTTATATTGTGATCATGGATTATTTAATTAAAGTAATCAGAAAACAATGGTTTCAAACACATGACTGGAAATTGACTGCAACTTAAGCCCAGTTTTTGCACCAATTAAGCACTGCATCCAGCTCAGGACTAGTCAGGACACAATTTACCCAATAAAACTCAAATAATGATATGACACAACCAAATAACAGGAAAAAATGGAAGAATATTTGGCTCATAAAACTCAAATAATGCTGGCGCCTCGTAAGATAAAAATATCGTAACTCTAATCAAGTCCCATGTCACTTTTTTATCTGTGTACAAGTTACTCATTTCAATTTATCTGTTTGAGATCAGTCACAGATCAAGCATAAAAAAATACTTACTTTGCTGGATTCAAGGGCCATTGGAGCATTTCCTAAAACAAGATATGTGTAAGTGCAACTCGATCTGTCAATTAACCTGACATAAAGAACTAAAAATGTTACTTGGAATTTTTAAAGAACATAAGCAAGAAATTCGAAGCCTAATTATAACATTATATATAAGGCAGATCTTGCTCTAAAACATAACAAATATTAGAAAATTGCAGCTTGCAACTATCTGTAGCCAAATCCCTGTAACGTAAAACTAAATAGCAGTCTAGGAGTGTTTCTTGCAACCACCTGAGCTGAAGTCATCATAAGTGAGCATAATCAAGAGATTAGAGGGTTGGATAAGGACCAATGTCTAACACAAATCAGTGGTGCCGCACTGCCACCACCAAACCCAATCTGCTGAACATTAGAGGGAATCACCAATAAAAAAGTTCAGGAGCAAGAATTGGAATCGAATTACCAGCCTGATCCATTGTATGAACCACGATATGTTATGATGTTGTTACTGCTGCAGCAAAGCAAGATTATAGGGAGTGCGAGACACGTCGGCCTCGGGCGCTCCGGAGACCAGTGACGGCCTGAATGGTTTGTGGAGCACCATCGTCGGCGAGTCGCGGGTGAGGGAGAGCCGACGGCGGGGCAGATGCCACTGGTGGTCGCAGGGAGGCAGAGAGGCCGACGGCGCTCCGCTGTTTTTGTGGATCAGGATTCAGGAGCAGATGGGGACCGCGATAATAGGGAGGATATACGCAGGGCAACCGTCAGTGGTGGAGAAGCAGCAGCGGACGACGTCGTCTCGACTCGGGATCGGCAGCGCCCGCGCCCGTGCCGACGCCTGCAATGACGACGATGCATGGTGCTTGAGGCGGTGGATTGAACGGCGCGGTGTCAATCTGGCTGCGGAGGGGGCGAGGAGGCGACGCCGTCTCGACTGGGGAGGGAGGCGGTGTGGTGGATACAGGCGAGCAGGGGCGACGGGGCGGCTGCGACGATGGGGAGGCGGTGCGGCATGGAGGAGAAAGGGATGGGAGTGCCGGGGAGGACGGCAGCGACGGTGGGGAAGGAGGAAAGGGGGAGAGAACGGATCGGGGATGCGGGCGGTTGAGGGGGTTGCAGCGGCGTGGATCGGAGGGTTGAGGGTAGGGGAGAGGAGAGAGCGATCGAGATTCGAGGGAGACGCGTGCGCTGGATGCGTAGGAAGAGAAAAGCGATATGAGCCGTTCGATTAGGTGATCCGACGTTCTATATTTCGCGTGTCTGTTAAGGTTG
Organism: Oryza glaberrima; assembly: GCF_000147395.1. Lineage (NCBI taxonomy): Eukaryota > Viridiplantae > Streptophyta > Magnoliopsida > Poales > Poaceae > Oryza > Oryza glaberrima. The sequence goes on from NC_068328.1 coordinate 26,500,849, forward strand.
GAGTCGCCGTCACCACTACAGAACTTTTAAGTAGTAGAGAAGACGGACGGTTAAATATTGAACATGAATTTTCACGGTTGCACTTTGTTTTAGGAAGGAGGTAGTATGATTTCACGTTGGATTTCATCCCAATCCAAACAGCCCACGACCGTGAGACGCGCAGCCGGGCGCGCCTGCTATATAATCGCGCAACAGCAAGTGGCGATTGCCCCGGACGCACCACGAACCACACCACACCACACGCTCGCGACTTCTTCGCCTCTCCAAAAGTCTCCCTCTCCTCGCGAAAACCCTAGCTAAGCTGCCGCTCAAGGCGGCGGCCGCCGCCATGGCCGACCCAAGCTTCAACTTCCGCGTCGGCCTCGCCCTCCGCCGCGCGCTCCCGTACTACAATGACGCCGGCCCGCAGAGCGAGTTCTTCGAGGCGGCCACCCACGCGACGTCCGCGGCCTCAGGGGTGAGCCGTCAGCTCACTGCGTCCTTTTCCCCCCCGCGCGATCTCCGCTGCCGGGCCTTTGCTTCGCGTTTTACTGCTGTGTTTTTTTTAATTCTGGATTTTTCTTTCTTTTTTTGTTTGATTTTTTTACGCGTTTTTTTTTTTTGGGATTTGGTGTGCTACTGAAGAGCTAGCGAGCGGGAAGGACGCGGAGGGGAAGGCGTGGCTCGCCGACATGGGCGTCTCGGGCATCGGGCCGCTCCAGGCGGCGGCGCGCTTGGGGGAAATGGAGTCGTGCAGGTGCATGGTGGAGGAGCTCGGCTTCGACATCAATGCCGGCAGCCAGCTTGGTACGTACGTATGTTGTTGCTATGTAGAGCTCTGCTCTGCTTCCTTCGTAGTGACTGTTCTGCTGTATCCTTCGATGGAAGTAAATTTCAGTCTTGAAACATTGCTCATTTTGTGTATACCCCCCCCCCCCTCCATTGAATTCATCGCATCAATTGAACATTGCGTCATCTTGATATGCACTCCGGTTTGTGGTTTATGGCTCTCTAGTCGCTACTCACTCTTAATGACCATGACTATGTAGGTCGCAACTAATTGCATTGGCAGAGTTTTTGTGTAAATCCATCCTTTAGCTTGGAGGGGTGCCAATGATCTCAACAGTTACTTGCTTTTTTTTATGGTTATTCCCAGGCATAACAGCTTTGGCTGCTGCTGCGTTGGATGGAAGACTGGCTGCTGCAAGGTATCTTCTTGACCATGGGGCTGATCCAAATAAGGAATGCAATGCAGGCTCTGTTCCTCTTCACTGTGCTGCAAAAAATGGTTATCTTTCTACCTTCATTCAGATCTATGTTGACGAGTTAATATCTTGATTGACAAAAAGTTTGAAAAAGTGTAGCAGGGTGCTTCGTTGTGTGCCAGAGCAGTTTCTATTTATGCCATAGACATTTACGCCTCTCTCTTTTTTTCTCATTTTACGTAATTCCCATAGATCTACTGAAGGTAGTTTGAATATCGAGGTATATAAGAAGGATGATTGATTTGACTGATTTTCCCTAGTCCCTGCTGGTCCTTGGTGATGTGCAGAGTCCAGACCTGTAATGCCGATTAGCATCTCTGTTCCGTTTTTTATGCCACTTCTCTGACAAGCTAGATGAGCTCACTCACATGTTTTGATTTTTTCTACGAGTTGGTGTATCTTATACATATTCCAGTTTTACTTATTTTCATTATGAATATTAGTACATCCTGGAACTTCTATTTGCCTTGTTATAATAAAGTGGGAACAAATATATTCTTGTTCGTGCGATCAGTTTCCCGAATGATCGTATTGGATGGCATCTTAAATAGTTCATTTCAGCCAATAGCCATCAAGTAAAAGATGCATGCTTTGGTGTCTAGATAGGACAGTAAAAATATTATTTTTATGAATCATGCATCTTTTAAGAATATATATATTTCTGTTGTTTAGCCATCTGTTTGATAAATGCTTATTTTCATGGTAATTTTGTCATGTTATTTTTGTGCATCTTGTTTAGGTCATGATGAAGTAGCACGACTGTTGCTATCTAGAGGAGCTAGCATTGATATAGCTTATTTTCATGGGACACCACTACATATTGCTGCTGCATATGGGAAGGCTGGAGTCATGAAAGTTTTATTGGAGCACCATGCAGATGTAAGTAGATTCCATGTCTTCTCATATTAGCTTTTGGTGCTAACTTGGTACAATGCAAATGCATTTAGTATTTTGGATCACAGTTTCATTTAGTATTTCTCTTGTGAACCTTGCCACTCAAGCTGGTGGGGTGATAAATCTTATCCATGCCATGAAAAACGTTTTTTTTTTTTGTTCCAATTGATCGACACACTCCATATACATTTGTGTTGATGAAAAGCTGTTGTTGCAGTTGACACTTAGCCATGTATTGCAAATTGCATAGGACTAATGATTTTGTTGCCCGATTTCTAAATAAAATATGGAGGTTCATGAGAAGAGCAGATACTTTTTAGGGAATGCACAAAAGGATTGCCCATATTTGTATTAAGAAGAATAACCGCATGCTCCTATTTATATTTTGCAGGATATATTTTGCATCTATATTTATATCCCAACATTTAATATCTGGCATATTATGTAATTAATGTAATTCAATATGTTTTCACTAAAAGCAGTATTTTTTTTCCCAATTTAGCCAAACAAGGTTTCAGAAGAGTTGGGTACACCGTTGGTTGCAACTCTTCATGCTACTTCTCAAGGACTAGCCGAGTCTGTTTCACTGAAGTGTGTAAAACTAATCGTCGAGGTAACTTGAATCCTCTTTATGTGATCAATCTATTTGTATGAACAGTGGCATTGACAATTTTGTCTGTTTCATACAAATAGGCAGGTGCTGACGTTAACTTCAGTGATCGTGACACTCCGTTGGTGGTAGCAATTACTAATGGCTTGACTAACTGCATTAAATACTTGCTAAAGGCTGGTGCAGACCCTAATATCCCAACTTGTGATGTGAGTTTTTGTATTCTTTTGACTTCCTCATTTCCTTTTCTTATCCAAAAAATTGTGATCAATGCTAGATATGCCCCCATTATACATAATTATGGCTTATCACCTTATATATTGTGGTTTCATTTTTAAATCAAAATTCGATATGCCTTATATTGCTATATAAAATTGTTTCATGAAATTATTTTTTATCTTCAGAAGATTTTTGATATGGCTTTTATTGCTATATAAAATTGTTTCATGAAATTATTTTTTATCTGCAGAAGATTTTGTACATTTAATGTTGGTATATTGGCTAAATTGGTTTGTTTTCGTGACGTAGGACAAGCAAGATGGTCAGAATGAAAAGGCTCAGCTCAAACTATGTGGTGACAAAGCTGTTAAGAGAAAGGACTACCGTGGTGCCTCAAATTTCTACAGTCAGGTATGATGATGTGAGCAAGCCTCATTTTTTACATCAAATACAGTATGGTCTGTTTTGGATATATCTTCTTTGCAACACATGTGCATAGATGTAGAAAAATACTCTAGTCAAAATATTTATGGTGTTTGACTTTTTAGTCAAACTTTTGAAATTTTTACTATCAATAAATTTTAAATTATTTAGTTTCAAAACATAGAATTGGTATGTTTAGATTTGTTTTGAAAAATTACTTCCATAACCTCAAACCTTTTAGGGTCTATTCTGTTTAGAGGATTTTTTCGGAAATTTTAGAGGAATTAAACTATTTTGGCCCCCTTTGATTTGAAGGAAAAACATAGGAGTTTTATCGGGTTCGAGTCCTATAGGATTTTTTTCCCTATATCGCCTATTTAGTTATAGGTCTGTCTAAAACCATTTCACACATTTACTATGATTCTGTCTTATTACAAGTCTGTCTAATAATGAGCCAAAGAGCACTGTGAGTGCATTTATATTTATTGTTGGAAACAATTGGAATCCATTCATGCAAATCTTCAGCAACCCCTTAGAATAATGTCCAGAATGTGGGATTGATGTTTCTCTTCAAAACTACCGCGAAGCTTGAATATACCCCTCTGTTATCGTTAATTGGCATGCTATTATGGGAACTAGTGTTTTCTTGTGAATTGGGGTGTTGCTCTTCCAGCGCATCATAACTATGACGTTGTCAGCCTTTAACAATAGAAGTTCTGCCTATTTCCGCAAAGGAACTTTGTTGACTCTTGAGTAATTCTGTGTTTTGATGCAGGCAATTGAGATGGATCCTACTGATGCAACACTCTATTCAAATAGGAGCCTTTGCCATCTTCAAATGACCGAAGCAGAGGCAGCTTTGTTTGATGCTGAGTTTTGCATACAATTGCGGCCTGAATGGATAAAAGGTTATTACAGGAAAGGAGCTGCTCTCATGTTGCTGAAGGTCAGATAAAATCCTTATTTCTTCACCTTGCACTACTTTGCTTGTCACTTCCCATATGTAATCTGCCCGCCTTTTTATCCATAGAAGCACGAAAAGGCATGCGATGCTTTCATGGCTGGACTGAAGCTGGAACCTGGAAATGCTGAGATGGAGAAAGCATTACGGTAATCCGTCTTAAACTAAGTTCCATTTCTAACTTGTTGGACAATTTCTTGCATAAGATTGCACATCACTATTATGCACATTTTGTTTCAGGTTAGTCTAAACAAAACGTGGAACAAAGTTTAACCAACTTCATTTGACGCTTGCAGGGAGGCGATTGAGGCGATGAAGAAGCATCATGTCGCTACAAAGAGCTTCAAGCCATCCGATTAGATAAGTTTAGGCTTTGGCTGCACGTTTTGTGTAACATATTGTGCAGAAAACGGTCGTAATGCTGTGAGCTGGAGCGCTATAATGTATTACCAGTACCTCGTACACCTTTTGGATCACATAGCTGGTCGTGCGTAGTACCACTTAGGCCTACCATGTTTGGAGAGATGCTTTCCTCGGTGTTTCATTACTCGAGTATCTTGATATCCTCTCGGACTCCTTATCATTTCATCGCCTAATTGCAATCTTTAGTATAGGAGTAAGTTCACTTGTGATCCCTCATCTCTACATCTTTACATCGAGTTTTGACATGCCTAAATCATAATACTCGTTCGTTCCTTGCACTAGGGAACTAATCTCCCATGCACGGAAAATGGAGTGATTTATTAATGTATAATTAATTAAGTATTACTTATATTTTAAAAAAAATGGGTTTAATATGATTTTTTTAAGTAACTTTCATATAAATTTTTTTTTAAAAAAAATCATTTAACAGTTTGAAAGGTATGCGCATGAAAAGTAAGCTGCCCAACATAGCCTTGATTAAACCCTTTACTTGCGAAACCAAGTTAATTAAGTCTTCTGACAATTTAGATGGCAAGTTTAGATGGTGTGGCAAGTTGACTTGGTCAATTAGGTTTTCTGATAGTCTAGATGGTGGGTTTCGATGATGTGGCAGGTTGATTTGGTTTGAATTGGGTGTTTACATTGATAAAAAATAGGTCCCACATATCATCCACACTCTCAATCTCTTTCCTTTTCTCCCGTCTCTCGAGTGGTGCATATGGCCTGAGCTCTGGTAGCGTGAGGAGAAGGAAGTCGAGGCGCAAGTGCATGTGGATAGGGTTCGATGAGGAGGGGCGAGAGGCGGCGGCGGTGGCGACCATGACAACGGCTGTGCTCCCCTACTCTGCTCTTCCAACAGGTAACAGATTGTAGCAATGTGGTTGTGAGCCATGTTCCCGATCCACGGCTTACCTAACCTCGCTTACTAGACGCATCACCTTGTTGCCCCGGTCCTCAAGTACCTTGACAATGTTCCCTTTGCCATCGAGGAGCGCGACAAGGGTGCACATCCACATGCTGACCATCTTCCTCGGCATCCACAGCTACGATCGCTTGGTGAACACCTCCTACACCGTCGTCCTACCGCTGCTCAGCAGCTCGTTGTGTGAAACCCTGGCAAGTCAGCAAACACCTCCACTTAGGGGTGGTAATGGGCCAAGGTTGTAGACCCCCGTTTTTATAACAGGAATCAATCATGTAAACAGTACCATTTCCCTGGATCAAGTAGTCTGGTACACACGAATTCATAGCTGAAATACCAAGTGCACATACACGAGTGTCTAGTACGAATCATTACATCATAAGCCGCAGGCATAGTCTTAAATCATCGGACCGAACGGTCCGGAATACATCCCAAAAACAGAAGTAGGTAAGGCAGCGGAGTTAAGGCAGCGGCACGCCATTGCCACAGGCAACGACCGTAACTAAGACCTATTGAGCGCCATCGTCTTCATCACCCTCCTGGTAGTAAGCATAGGGATCCTTCGGAGCTTCATCTCCGACCTCTGGTTAAGTTTGTATATTGCAAGGGTGAGTACCAACCGTACTCAGCAAGCCACCACAGCAACAATGCACATGACAGGGGTATTCAAAGGATGGCTATGGTTCTTTTGCACAAAGCAAGTTTTATAATTCTTTTCACAAACCTAAGACCTAGCACAGACTGATCAAATTTTAGTACCAGTGTTCATATTAAACAGTGACGGTTCTGTCCACCATCCATTGTGATCCCAAGGATAGCTTCCCGCCGTTGAGTCGTCATGGTTTTCTGAGGACGTCCACATTCCCGCCTCTCAGGAAGTGGCTCCATCAGCATAGAAATTATCATGCAATATCCCATCCCACACAAGTTAAGAATTTAGAGTTTAGCCAAGTGTAATACATGTCCCGGTGCTCAATAACCGCGAGCACGGCTATTCGAATATATTTGGTTTACTCACACTGCAGTGGATGTACAGTTTACCCGCACTCCGCGACTGCCAACACATGAGCCTCGTCCCAACACATGAGACGCGCCACGGCAAAGCTTTTCGATAACCTCGCATTGGCAGTACCCGCTCCATGAACTTTACATCCTCATGCACTCTAGGCGTACACGGTTTCTAGCAGTGAGAGGAGTTCTGGCGCACCCGGGAAAGGAAGACTCACACATGCATTAAGTTATAATTATGTTAAGATTCTCACATGGCAGTCCTACTGATGGCGACACCACTGTAGACACCCGCCTCGCGGTCCTACCAATGGCTGCCCCACCGTAGAGCCCCTGCCTCATACATCAAGAAACCACTATGCATGGATACTGCCTCCGCTCAGCTATCTATTCCGCTAGGTCTATACCCATACGAGAAGTGCGGTTGTATGGGGGGTCGTTTCATGCTTAACTTCATGGCTCGGTCCTTAATTGACCGGGGGTGGCACTAGCCTTTTCCGGACACCACCCAAATCCTCCGTCCGCCCCAGTCGAAAACAGTTGTTTAGTTTTATTTCTCCTTTCACAAATCATGTCATCAACATCATGGCAATGTGGCGCTCATGCCTCCACATGCCACATCTCAATTACCTTCCCAAAGGTAATTGCCCAAGCATATAGCATTTGATAAATATGAGTATGCATAAATCTAGAGTAGCATTTCTAAGCATTTGTCATAGTTGACTAGGGACTTATACGTAAATCATGGTTACAAGGATTTAAGGGTAAACAATTATCAAGGCATGGCATAATCACAAGTAGGATGTTCATCATTGCATGCAATTTTATTTGTAAACAAAATAATTTTGCAAATGGGATCAACATGTTCAAAGAATAGTGATGACTTGCCTTGCTCAAGGTCTTGCGGGTCTTGGCCTTCACTTGGATCCGCAACTCCCTCGGGCTCTATAGATTTGTGCGAAAATTGATTTGAATTCGGTTAGAATTCAAATAAAAATCCAAGTAAATCCAAATGGAAGTCGAATGCGAAAGTCGATTCTTTTATATTAACTTTACTATTCGCGGACTAGGGCAAACCCAATTTTCGATTTAAACTATTTTGTGGGTATAAATATTTTTGTTGTCATAAGTTTTTAATTTAATCTACCCGAGCAATATATCCATATAATAGGTTAGAAATTTCTATCGCGAGCTAAACATCGGACGAAATCCTAGAAATATTATACGACTTAATTTAGTCTATGACTAAATGATTAAATATAATATACGTCTAAAATTCCTAGTGATTAAATCTGAACTTCTACCGTGAATCGATTACTTATAGAGATTATCCAAAAATAATCTATAATAGTCTATAAAAATTCATCTAATTGTTTAGTTGTTAATTACATCTAAACTACTACCGCGAATTGATTTCTTTTAGAAATTACCAAGAATAATCTATAATTTATATTAAATTTTGCGATTCTATGACCATAATTAATCTATAATAATCTATGATTATAGTATTATTTTGCAAATACTACACTTTAGTTAATCCTATAATTAATTCCTAATATTTTTAAATATCTTAAATCTCCTCCTAATTTCCTATTTATTTCCCTTTTCTTTTTCTCCCTTTTCTTTTTCTTTTTCTCTCCTCTCTCTTTCCTTTTTCTTTTTCTCTCTTCTTCCCTTTTCTTCTTTTCTCTCTTCCTCTCCCTGCCGGCCTCTCTTTTCCTCTCTCTCTCTCGGCTCTCTCTCCCACCCGAGCGGCGGCGGCGGTGGACGCGAGAGGGAAGGAGGGCGGCTCACCGGCGGCGGTAGCGGCGACGACGGCGGCGGCGACGGTGGCGCACGGCGGCACGGGAGCGGCGGCGCGGCGGCACGGGAACGGCGGCGCAGTGGAGAGGGAAGAGGGGAGGAAGGGTGAGATGGGGTGGGGGAGAATGGAGAGGGGGGGTATTTGTAGAGAGGGGAGAAAGGGTGGGGGAGGGGCGGCGGCATAATGGCGACGCGACGGTGGCGCTCGGGGTGGGACGACGGCGACGCGCGGGCGGCGACGCGATGGCGGCGCGGGGCTCGGAGCGGCAATGCGATGGGCGGCGGTGCGGGGCTCGAGACGGGCGACGCGACGGGTGGCGTGGGGCTCGACGCGGCGATGGTGACGGTGCGCGGCGATGGGACGGCGACGCGGCGGGTGGCGAGTGAGCGGCGTGACAGGCGGGGCGACGCGACGCGCGCGGCGGCACGGGGCTCGGCGCGATGGAACGGGCGGCGCGGCAGCGGCGCAGGGCGACGGCGAGGGGACGGCCGCGCGACGGGGCGCAGGCGCGAGGGGACGGGCGCGCGGCGGCTCGGGAACGGCGCGGCAGCGGCGGCGGTGCACGTGACGGGCGGGCGACGCGGCGCACGCGGCAGGGGAGGGGGCGGGGCTAGGGGGACCACGATCGAACACCTATGCCGCAATGAACAGTAACCTTTCCTATTTATCCCGATTTTAGCCCATTTTCTATTTAAATATAGCCCTATAAATTCTAATTTCCGCATAAATGAAGTTTACTCCATATTTGTGTTATCCTAACTAAAAATTCCTCCTAATTTAATATCACTCATATTTTATTTATATAATTTATTTGAATTTTTAATTAGGGTTAATTCTTATTCCGTCGTACTAAAATTTAATTATTCCAAATATGGTCGCGATAATATTTTATTTATTTCTATCCACACCTAATCTTTATTTTAATTTATATTTATTTTACCAATTTGTTTTTAAGGTTTATTCCTAATTAACTATTCTTTACTCACGATTAATGAACTTCGAAATCAAATCTAAATAAAATAGGCGAATAAGATCGGCATGGTGCAATTAATTTAAAAGTTTTTGGAAATCCGTATTTTTAGAGTTTTGATTTTGTCGGTCGAATTTTCAGGGTGTTACAAAGGTCCATGGGCCCTTTCACAAGTCAACTCAGCCCTTAAGATATTTTTGCTCAAAAATCTATTAAATCTTAGCCAAACCCATTTTGGGCCCAGCTCTCACATTTTGTAAGCTATAAAACCTTAGTCTCATTACCAATCAATTTTGCTATATATTTATTGATAATTTTTTTTCTAAAAACTTGACAGATATAATTATAGTACAATCGTAGTGTAATTACATTGTAACTTGCATGTAATTACACTGTAACTTGCATGTAACTTTAAAATATTTCTCCATAAAATGTTATTTCGGTAAAATGGAGATTATGGAACAAATCCTTTCACATATGTGTGTGCTGTAATTTTTTTTCTTCCTCACCAAAATAAATCTTGTAATAGATCTAACGATTCGAAATTACGTGAAACTTACATACAAGTTACAATGTAGTTACATGCAAGTTACAATATAATTACATTATAATTGTACTATAATTACATCTGGCAAAAATTTAGGGGAAAATTTATCAATAAATGTATAGACAATTATTTTTTTTATTTTCTTAAAATATGTTAAAATATGTTTATAGCTGGTTTAGAGTTTGCTATGGTACCTGCTCTTACCCGCACGGCGCAAGGCGGTGCCGGCGTGCCGCGTAGGCTATTTCCCACGTTCCCGCCCCGTTGGCCGAATCTCTCTCCCTCACTTCAGTTCCGCCTCTTCCGCTTCCGCTTCCTTGTTCCTTCCCCTCGAAGCCATCGCTCGAAACCCCCAACTCGCCCACCGCCGGAATAATGGATCCGCCGCCGCCGCCGGAGGCGTTCGTCAAGTCCAAATTCGCCTCCTGGCTCATCGTCCGCATGATCGGTTAGTTCCCCCGCCTCGTCAAACCCTAGTTTGCCTTGCCATGCCTGCTTAATTGGTTAGTACGAGTACTACTTTAATGGCGCTGTTTTTTTTTTTTTTGATTCGGTGTTCTTCGTCTCCTCCTCCTCCAGGAAAAGGCGACCCGAGGGAGAACGAGTTGCTGAACGCCGTGACGGAGGGAAATGCCCGCCGCCTCAAGAGTGAGTGCTCCTCCGTCCTCCTCGTCTCCGACGCCGCGGGCGGGCGGGCTTGATTTCTTCTTGTCGTGTTTGTGTCTGCGTTGCGCCGTGCGTACGCTTTTTTTTTTGGGTGGGGGGTGGGGTGGGGGGGCTCTTGCTGCTTGCGTGCGTGCAATGTTTGGATTGGTACACGTACGATTTGTCGATTTCTTTTTTCTTTTGCGAGCATCGATGCTCTAATGAATTAGGATCATGTTGTTTTCTACAATTCTACTCATGTCTGATGGGTGACTATTTTGTTGCTAGCATCGCGATTGGATTCCGCCATGTTTTACATGCTGCTGGAAGTGTGCTCCACGCCTTCACCTTGTGATTTTTTTTCTCATGCTGTACAATTGTGCCTAGCCAGATTTTTGTTTTTTTGTGATTCACGATGATACTTTAGTAATTGTGAACCAGACGCAGTAATGTAGAATTGCATTTTTTTTTTGGTTGCACAATCTTTTATCATATCATGATTATGATTTCTCCCCTTCAAAATTTTGGGTGTTGAAGAAATGGTGAATACAATGGGCGAGAAGGACAGGGCGAAGTTTACTGATATGAATATAGATGGCAATGGGTTACTGCAAGTGGCAGCACACCTGGGAAAAATTGAGGTCATCAGGTACTTCGTGGAGGAGCTTGGCTTTGACGTCAACGCTGGTTGCCTCTCTGATGGTGCGTGCATCTCTTTCACTAGATCAAATGCATTTTTTTTTTGGGAATGGTTTATTAGTTTATTCAACAGATTATGTCAAGCAACCTGTTGTGTGACACAACATTTAGTTCACACAATGCTACATTCTTTTATGTTATAAATAGATGCATCATGAGAAAGTTGGGCTATTTCAATAAGCAACTTTCAATAAATAGATGCTTTGATTGATTAAAAAAATGCATTTTGGATTTGAGGTTATTATGAACTTTGTGTGGTACTTTCAAGATCCAGTTCCATACATAACATAAGGTACCATTTAGGTTCCATATATAGCATTCCTAAATTCTATTAGAACCTAGCTGGGGCATATAGACTTTCCTAAAATACAAAAAAATTTAAATGCACACCAGTGCATGCATACACACCGTGCAATGTGATATTCTGAGGCCATCCAATAGTGATGTGTTCTTTTAGAAATCATGCAAACTGTGTATTATTTAACATGCTACTAGGAATTCTTCCTATGGCAAATGCATGTATGGTGTAAAATTTTTTGATGAGCTTGAGGACTGTAATAATTTAGAGGAGAGCCAAATTGTTGGTAATCTCACAAGGTACTTGTTTTCATTGTTGTTGACAGGTGTGACAGCTTTGGCTTCTGCCGCAATGTTTGGAGAAGCCTATGTTGTGAGATATCTTCTTGAGCATGGGGCTGATCCTAATAAGACAGATGAGACGGGCTCTGTTGCTCTTCATTTTGCTGCGAAAAATGGTCTTTCTCTTCACGTCTACTATTATTATTTTTTCATTTTGTGACTACAAATGTCTTGTTGAATATGTACTGATGTGTTCAAATTTTAACCATCAAATCAAGAACCATTGGACTTAATTGTGAAAAAAAAAGTATTTAGTAATTCATTGTTGTGACTTTTTTTGGGGTAGTTTCTGCAGGTTGGATTAGTGTCCCTATATTCCTTTTATGCTTGACTAGTTTGTTGTAGCCACATGGCAGGCAATCTACAAACCATCCTGCTATTTGAAGTGTTCCTGCCTAAAATATCACTGTCATTATTCTTTGCAAAGTTATGTTAGCTATATTTGTTTTACTATTTATTCAATGCTTCCTCACTAGCGATCATTTTCTTGATGTCCTGTGTAGTATTATAACAACACGCAGTTAATTGTTGAGCTAAGCACCTCACCAAGAGACCGATAACTCCTTATTTGTTTTTAGTTATGGAAAGATGGGTGGTTGGAAGGATCTTTTTAACAGAAAAGCTACTTTTATCTAACTATGTAGTGTTCTAATAATGCTTGTTCTTTGTTATGATAGTACCATTTCTTTTTCTCGAACAAGCAGGTTATGACAGTGCCTTTTTTTTTTTCATTTTGTTTAGGGTATGAAGAAGTAGTCCGTCTCTTGTTATCCAGTGGAGCCAGGACTGGTATAGTTGTTGCTCATGGGACACCACTACATATCGCTGTTTTCTATAGGAGGATTGGTGTCGTCAAGATTTTATTGGATCACCATGTAGATGTAATAAGTAAATTTGTTGTTTTTGTCATTTGCATTAGTCTTATATCTTGATACTATCTGAGTTTTTATGTGCTTGTGTTCATTTAGTATTTCACGCCTTCATAGTTTACTAGCTCTTAATATATTTTGTGCTTGATAAGTCCAATAAATCTTTCATAATATTGTTTTAGGCACTTACGGTTGAATATTTAATTGTTACATGTCCTGGCAGTGTTTCCAAGCACTGGGTAATGTATTAGTCCTAAACAGTTTAATTTTAACAACTACATACAAGATTGTTGCAAACACATGGAAATGCAGAGAAATATATGGGTGTTTATACTGTTTCTATTTATTATTCCGCAGTCACATTTTTATAACATGTGAGTTATCTTACTTGTGTGTAGGGAATAATTTTGTTTCTTGCATTAAATTTGTAGCCAAACAACACTTCAGGAGTTTGGGGTACCCCTATTCTTACGGCTCTCTGTTCTGCTAAACATGGATTGGATGAATCTGATTCTTTGGAATGTGTAAAGCTGCTTGTTAAGGTCTGGTAACTGCTTCACCTTTGTTTCTTCATATTATCTTCTTTATAAGTTGAGAATCTATTAATTGCTATTGTTATCCATAGTGCTTGTATTCATCTCTAAGGGCTGTGGGCCCAAATGTATACATGTACATGTAGGAAAACAAGGAAACCCTTCGTACAAAGGAAAATACAGAACATATATGTTTATCTAACAATATATGGATTTCTGTACGAAGCACTTCTATATTATGCATATTATTGTATTAATTGAATTGGCTGGTCCTGATGTGAATTATGCCAACCTAGGCTGGTGCTGATGTGAACTATGCTTGTCCAAACACTCCCTTGGTGGTGGCCACGACAGCTGGCTTAACTGACTGTATCAAGTACTTGCTTGAGGTTCATGCAGATCCTAACATTCCAGATAAACAGGTGTGCTTTTTAGGCCCTGTTCTTCTTTCTAGAGTTGTTGTTCTTCTTAGTGCATGATCTAATACATGTCACTTTGAGTACTAAATTATTACTCTATTGGTTGTACAATTATTTTTTTCTGTTCTCGGGTATGTTAAGTATGTGGTCCCGACATGGTGTTCCATGCGTACGCTTGTGCATCACAAGTGCACACCACGTATGGTTCAACCTGAATTACTTGTTCTAATTCAGTTGACTCTTTTATTATTGGCTTATTGCCTTTTGAATTTAAGTCATTTAGCACTTCAAATAAGTTAAGCATTTCTGTTCATGAAAGTATTCAGGTGGGAAAACCACCTCCACAAGGTTCTTGCTTATTTAATAATCACGCTCTTGATTCTTATTTTTTTGTTAAGTTATCGTACATAGGTTATCTTCTTCTGTTACTTTGCAGAGCGGACGTACACCTGTAGAAATCTCTGCAAGCGTTGGAAGAAGAGATCATGTGGAGATTCTATTTCCTTTCACTTCCCCTATCAGTGCAGTAACAAATTGGACAGTTGAAGGAATTATTGCTCATGGGAAATCGAGACGCTTGACTCCCAAGGTTTGGCTTGAACTAAAAGTTTTTGGACCGTTCTATGCTTGTTTACCTTGATGATTTAAACTATGGCTGTGTTTAGTTCAGCGCAAAGTTTGGATTTTGGTTGAAATTGGAGATGATGTGACTGAAAAGTTGTGTGTATGACAGGTTGACGTGATAGAAAAGGACTGAAGTTTGGATCCAAACTTTGAATCTAAACACAGCCTATGTGTATATCTCTGATTTGTCAGAAGTCATTCTTGTTTTCTCTTATTCATTTTCACTTTCTTAGTTCCAAATTCTGAAGATAAAACGGGTCACTCGATAGTTCTCGTCATGATCATTTGAATCCCTATTATATGTTAGCTTTCATCATGCAGATTGTAGACTTGGATTCGAAGTTTGAAATAGTACCAAACATGGGCATGTCCAGATACATAGTCAAGATCCCTTATTTTGGGACGGAGGTAGTAGCTTATAATGACAGATTAAGTCTTGTTTTTACTATATGCTTTTAACATCTAGTTTTGGAATAATAGTTGGCTGCCTTAGGATGTAAGCCACTAGTAGTTTTCCTTAGGATGTAAGCCACTCCTAGTTTCTTAGGATGTAAGCCACTAGCCTATATATATATATCCAACCAGCCATAGTTGATTGAGTGGAGAATAGAAATTAAACTAGCCCCAAAACCTGTGTTCCTTTTGCTAACAATTGGTATCAGAGCAAGGTTTATCTGAGTTCCATCGACTATCCATCCAAAAATGTCTCTCCACTCCATTCGTTCCCCCTCTCTCTCGTTCCATGCCTCAAGCACTTCCAGCGGACGAGGCAGCAGGCGGTCGGCGGCCGACGCTGAGGGCGACAGCTATGCGACTGCTGCTGCGCGGGTTGCGCAGGAAGCGCGAGCGGCTGCACAGGAAGCGCGCGCGGCGTGTGAGGAAGCGGAGGCGCGGCTGCAGGCAGCCACGAGGGCGGCACGTCTCGCGGCGGCAGACGCTGAAGCAGCACGCACCGCGGAGGCGGCCAGGCAGGCTGCAGCTGCTGCTGCTACTTTGCGAGTTGAGGAGGAGCGGCGTGACTTGGAGCTGGCAGACGCGGCCTGCGTGCGACGCGACGCAGACCGGGATCGACACGCAGGCCGACGTGATCGTGACTTCAGCCCCCATTGCGGAGGATCAGATCTCCACCGCGGTGAGGAGCGGCATGATCCATGGCGCGATCCTCGGATCGACCGTGCTCTGGAGGCCCAGCGACTCCGGGAGCAGGCAGCGGCGATTGAGGCACAACTGGACTTCGACTGGGAGCAGGGTGGACGGGACATTGGCGCTCGGAGCCCTCGCAGGCAGCGCGCCTCCCCTTCCCCGTACCGGCGCCGTGGTTGCCGTGGACGCTCCGGCTCTCCTCCCGTTGTGCAGACCGTCGTCAAGGATGTTGGCGGCGCATGGCCCATGCTCACCAAGACTAACTACGCCGAATGGGCGATGGTGATGAAGGTGAAGTTGCAGGCGCGCCACATGTGGGACGCGGTCCGGTACGGCGACATCGACTACGGGGAAGATCGGCGGGCGTTGGAGGCGCTCCTTCTTGTTGTTCCGTTGGAGATGCAGTCCTCCACCGTGAACAAGCGGACTGCCAAGGACGCCTGGGACGCCATCGCTTCGGCACGCATCGGCAGCGACCGCGCCCGCAGGTCCATGCTTCAGAAGCTGCGTCAGGATTGGGAGAACCTGGCCTTCAAGCCGGGTGAGGACATCGATGACTTCGTTCTCCGCCTCAACTCCTTGCAGCAGCGGTTGGCGTAGCTCGGCGACACCACCATCGACGAGGAGAGAGCCGTGGAGAAGCTCCTTCGCGTCGTCCCCGAGAAGTACACGCAGCTGGCTCTGTCGATCGAGACGCTGCTGGACTTCACCGAGCTCACAATCGAAGAGGTGATGGGTCGCCTCAAGGCCGTCGACAACCGCAAGCAGCTACCTCCCTCAGAGCCGATCACCATTGGTGGCAAGCTTTTCTTCACCAAGGAGCAGTGGCTCGCCCGCCAGCAGGAGTGGAAGAAGGGGGAGGCCACAGGCTCTTCGGCTTCGGGATCGTCGAGCAGCCGCAAGCGTCGACCACGCAAGTGGGAGAAGGCGCGTAGTGGCGCTCTTGGCGACGCCGATGGCGAGCACAAGAGCAGCCGCGACGACACCTGCCACAACTGCGGGAAGACCGGCTACTGGGCCAAGGACTGCCGGCAGGCGAAGCACGGTGGTCCAGCACACGTCGCTCAAGCGCAGGAGGGTGACGAGGTGGCTCTGTTTTTCGTACACGGAAGCATCGAGCCGCACTTCACTCCCGTATCGGACGCTACCGCGCCCCTCCACCTCGACGAGCCGCGGCCCACGTCTTCCTCAGCAACGGATCCTGCGGCGACAAGATCGTCGGGTGGTGCCTCGACACCGGTGCCACTCACCACATGACCGGGCGGCGGGAATTCTTCTCCGAGCTTGACTCCAACGTTCAAGGCTCCGTCAAGTTTGGGGACGCCTCCGCCGTGGAGATCAAGGGCGTCGGCTCCATCCTCTTCACCGCCAAGACCGGCGAGCACCGGCTACTCACCGGTGTCTACTACATCCCCGCGCCGAGGAACTCCATCAGTTTGGGACAACTGGATGAGAACGGCTCGCGCGTGGAGATAGAGGACGGGGTCTTGCGGGTTTGGGATCGCCATCGTCGCCTTCTCGTCAAGGTGAACAGGGGCGCCAACCGCCTCTATGTTCTCCATGTACAGCTAGCGCAGCCCGTGTGCCTTGCAGCCCGCCGCGACGATGATGCATGGCGGTGGCACGAGCGCTTTGGCACCTCAACTTCGGGGCCTTGAAGCAGCTCGGCAACAAGGAGATGGTGCAGGGCATGCCGCGAGTCGAGCACGTGGAGCAGTTTTGCGACACCTGCGTCCTCACCAAGCAGCGGCGACTCCCCTTTCCCCGCCAAGCAAGTTTCCGCGCCAAGGAGAAGCTGGAGCTCGTGCACGGTGACCTCTGCGGCCCCGTGACTCCGGCCACACCTGGAGGCCGGCGCTTCTTCCTGCTGCTCGTCGACGACGTGTCCCGCTACATGTGGGTGGTCCTGCACGACTCCAAGGCAGCGGCTGCAGACGCCATCAAGCGCCATCAAGTTGCTGCGGAGAAGGAGTGCGGCCGCAAGCTTCGGGTGCTACGCACCGACAACGGTGGCGAGTTCACGGCGGCTGAGTTCGCGGCGTACTGCGCCGAGGGGATCTAGCGCCACTTCTCCGCGCCATACACCCCACAGCAGAACGGCGTTGTGGAGCGCCGCAACCAGACAGTGGTGGCCACTGCCCGCGCCCTCCTCAAGCAAAGAGGGATGCCGACAATCTACTGGGGGGAGGCGGTGATGACTGCCGTCCATCTCCTCAACCGCTCGCCCACCAAGGCCCTTGACGGCAAGACGCCGTACGAGGCCTGGCACGGGCGCAAGCCGGTGGTGAGCCACCTCCGCGTCTTTGGCTGTCTCGCCTTCGCCAAGGAGCTCAACCACGTCGGCAAGCTCGACGACCGGAGCTCGCCGGGAGTCTTCATCGGCTATGCGGAGGGCGTCAAGGCCTACCGCATCCTCGACCCTGCGACGCAGCGCGTCCGCATTTCTCGGGACGTCGTGTTCGACGAAAGGTGAGGTTGGGCTTGGGACAAGGCAGTGGACGACGGCTCGACTTCGACTCTCAGAGACTTCGTCGTCGACTACGTCCACTTTGGGGGAGCCGGGGGAGGTAGCAGCTCATCTTCACCGAGCTCGTCCACCTCGGCACCTGGCTCGCCATCAGCTCCGGCGAGTCCTCCACCACCTACACCACCAGCGACTCCTCCATCACCGGCTACGCCCTGCTCTCCTACACCGGCGCCCACACCACCGGTGGAGTTCGCCACTCTGTTGTCCAACGACGAGGATCGTGTTGATGCGTACCACGACGACGAGCCTCTGCGCTACCGCACCGTGGACAACATCTTCGGTGATCAGCCCGTCCCTGGACTGGCGACACGCGACTTCGAGGCCGAGCTGCACCTGGAGCATGAGGACGGCGAGCCCTGCTCCTTCGCAGAGGCGAATGGAGATGTGGCATGGCGCACTGCGATGCAGCACGAGATGGACGCGGTCGAGTCAAACCGGACGTGGGTGCTGGCAGATCTTCCTGTCGGCCACCGCGCCATCACCCTTAAGTGGGTCTACAAGTTCAAGAAGGATGAGGCCGGGGCGGTGATCAAGCACAAGACGCGTCTGGTGGCGCGCGGCTTCGTTCAGCAGGAGGGAGTCGACTTTGACGACGCCTTCGTGCCCGTTGCGCGAATGGAGTCTGTTTGTCTCCTCGCGCTGGCGGCCCAGGAAGGATGGCGTGTGCACCACATGGATGTCAAGTCCGCCTTCCTCAACGGAGACCTGAAGGAGGAGGTCTACGTCCACCAGCCGCCGGGATTCGTCATCCCCGGCAAGGAGAACAAGGTTCTCCGCCTGCGCAAGGCCCTCTACGGCTTGCGGCAGGCGCCCCGAGCTTGGAACGCCAAGCTGGACTCCACTCTCAAGCAAATGGGGTTCCAGCAGAGCTCTCACGAAGCTGCTGTCTACCGGCGAGGCAAGGACGGCAATGCCCTGTTGGTAGGCGTCTACGTCGACGACTTGGTGATCACCGGCACCAAGGAGGCTGAGGTGGAGGCGTTCAAGGAGGAGATAAAGGCGACTTTCCAGATGAGCGATTTGGGCCTTCTCTCTTTCTACCTGGGGATCGAGGTCCACCAGGACAGCTCTGGCATCTCCCTTCACCAGATCGCCTACGCCAAGCGCATCGTCGAGTTGGGCAGGCTCACCGGCTGCAACCCAGCCTACACTCCCATGGAGGAAAGGTTGAAGTTGAGCCGCGACAGCACGGCTGAGGAGGTCGACGCCACGCCGTACCAGCGTATTGTGGGCAACCTTCGCTACCTCGTCCACACGCGGCCAGATTTGGCATTTGCTGTTGGCTATGTCAGCCGGTTCATGCAGCGACCGACGACAGAGCACCAGCAGGCTGTCAAGAGGATCCTCCGTTACGTCGAGGGCACCACCAACTACGGCTTGCACTACCCGAGGTGTCCCGGTGCGCAGCACTTCATTGGGTACAGCGACAGTGACCTCGCCGGCGACAGCGACACGAGCAAGAGCACCAGTGGCATGCTGTTCTTCCTCGGCAAGTGCCTGATCAGCTGGCAGTCGGTCAAGCAACAAGTGGTGGCCCTGTCTAGTTGCGAGGCGGAGTACATCGCTACCACAACCGCCTCAACTCAAGCTCTCTGGTTGGCTCGGCTGCTGGGAGATCTCTTGGGCAGAGACGCTGAAGCAGTGGAGCTCAGGGTGGACAGCAAGTCCGCTTTGGCCTTGGCAAAGAATCCCGTCTTTCATGAGCGCAACAAGCACATCCGCATCAAGTATCATTTCATTCGGAGCTGCTTGGAGGAGGGGAGCATCAAGGCCAGCTACATTAACACCCAGGATCAGCTCGTCGATCTTCTCACCAAGTCCCTCGGGCGGGTCAAGTTCCAGGAGTTCCGCGCCAGGATTGGAATGGTTCAAATTCCCCAAAAGGCGCCACACAAGACTTAGGGGGAGAATGACAGATTAAGTCTTGTTTTTACTATGTGCTTTTAACATCTATTTTTGGAATAATAGTTGGCTGCCTTAGGATGTAAGCCACTAGTAGTTTTCCTTAGGATGTAAGCCACTCCTAGTTTTCCTTAGGATGTAAGCCACTCCTAGTTTCTTAGCATGTAAGCCACTAGCCTATACCTTATGGTGTAAGCCACTAGCCTATATATATATGTATCCAACGAGCCATAGTTGATTGAGTGGAGAATAGAGATTAAACTAGCCCCAAAACCTGTGTTCCTTTTGCTAACATATAAAAGTACTGCATGGTTTCTACTTACAAAAACAATGATATGGTAACAGAACTGATACATGTGATATTGTAAGAATCTGCCACTCAAATATCTAAAGAGGATAGTTGTGGCCTGCAGAGTTTTCTTTTCCTCTAGGACTTGTCTGTGTAGATGGATTTTAGATAATCCCCCAGATTGTTGTGGATTTTTAAGCAGATTGTTCCCTGGTAATGAAAACATGCTCTGCAATCATTGAGTGCCACCAATATCTTTTTAATTATTTTAGACTGGGCATATGGAAGTTGTATATGTAGTTCCAACCCTCGCAAGCCTGTTGGATCTATTTCCACAAGCAAAAGGATTATTGGGGAGTTTTGTTCAATTTACCTTTCTATCCAAACAAGCTCACCTTTGTGTGCTTTTCAACTTTGTGTGCACTTGTGTTTGATTCCATTGGGATGCAACTTGCCAGCCAGTTGTTTCTGTAGTTTATGTTGCATATTCTGTAGTTTTGCCAGGCTTAATTTATGTTTCTTATTTAGGACGAGTCATGTGGCAAGGTCAATGACAGAAAGGCTGAGCTAAAATCACAGGGAGAAAAAGCAGTTAAGAGAAATGACTACCTTGCCGCGTCAAAGATCTACTCCGAGGTATGTGCTTGCATCTTACTTGTTCCGATGTTTTAATGTTGTAGTGCTCTTGTGTGCATCATTGATTCAACCTTCCTTGTGCTAGTGTGTAAGGAACAAAACAGTTGTAAGTTTTTTTTTGAGGTAAATCTCGAGGAGGACAGGGAGTTACTGTTTTATATTAAGAAGATAAATAGTTTAACTTTTAAGAGAAGGAAGATAATATTCTGTCAAACTGTGTTTTGTGCTTCTTATGTACTTTGATTTTCTTGTGAATTGGCTCCAATTTGCTACTTCCTCCGTTTCAGGTTATAAGATGTTTTTGACTTTAGTCAAAGTCAAACTGCTTCAAATTTAATTAAGTTTATAGACAAATATAATAATATTTACATTATCAAATTAGTTTTATTAAATTAATAATTAATTATATTTTTATAATAAGTTTATCTTGGATCAAAAATATTACTACTTTTTTCTATAAACTTGGTCAAACCTGAAGCAATTTGAATTTGACCAAAGTCAAAACATCTTATAACCTGAAACGGAGGGAGTAAATTGTATGTCTATTTTCCTATATCTGATTATGTCATGGACATTGGACACTTAGAGTTTTTGTGTGCCTAAGCAAATTGACTAGTTGACAATTTGTAACTGCTTCCTCCATTTCATAATGTAAGACTTTCTAGCATTATCCACATTCATCTAGATGTTAATAAATCTACACACATATATATGTCTAGATTCATTAACACATATGTGAATGTGGGCAATGCTAGAAAGTCTTACATTATGAAACGGAGGGAGTACAAGTCTTAACCAAATTACAAACCATTTTTATAATGTAAACTACATGGTGTTGGATAAAATCTATGGCATCTTCTAGATGTGCCGAAGTTGTTTTGTCAGAAAAATAAGAATACATAGGAGGGACCATGCATCTTTGATTTTATGGAGTGGGGATATCAACCCTTATAGTTATTTTACGAATAACCTATAAAGAGAAGAAAAACGAGAAACTAGGCTGAAAGATTTGCATAAATAATATTTCTTCGTCTGGGTGCTACTATATTAGACAGCTAGCATATGGAAAGTTGGACACTATTAGCTACGGTGGTTTTCAAATTGAAACTTTAGCCTAAAATGAATTCCTGATTGATGCATTCATCTTTCACCAAATTTCCCTTACTGCCTCACTCTTTCATTTTGTACATATTATGCACTTCTATCTTCAATTTGATGTAGGCACTTGAGCTAGATTATTTTGATGCAACCTTGTATTCAAACAGAAGCCTTTGCAACCTACAAATTGGAGAAGCACAAAAGGCTTTGCTTGACGCAAATAGATGTGTAGAACTGCGGCCTAAGTGGGTGAAAGGTCACTACCGGGAAGGAGCTGCTTTGGTGGTGCTAAAGGTCAGAAAATTTGTTGCAGTGTGCTAGTCACATGTTGCCCTTTACATAAGCTTCATGTTAGATCATCCCCCCAATTTTCTGTCCACAGGAGCACAAGAAAGCATTTGAGGCATTCTTGAACGCGCTGAAACTGGATCCTGCTAATGCCGAGATTGAGAAAGTGATGTGGTAATGCTTCTATCTATGATGTCTCGTACTATTCCTATGTATGGTTTTTTCTGTGGAGTTTGGACGACAAATCACTTTATTTTTTATGTAAGCAATGTCGATTATACACGGATACAGATATTTTGGTTGCTTGCACATACCATGTTATTAATAAGCTTTGCTGCCCAGAATAGTTTAGCCACAATGCATTGTTTGGTGCATATATTAAATGGTACAAACTAATCATCCAGCCTACGAATCCTCTGTTTTACACTTACATTCCTATCAAAATCCTATGTTTTTCCTATTCCTACGTTTTCTCAATCCTGCGATTCAAAGGAGCCCTAAGAGTATCTGCGCTATGGTCGATCTATGAAAACAAATCATTGCGGATATATATATATATATATGCTCCGCTATCAGATTAACTTGTATGCGGAAAATTTCTAAACGAAACATTCGAGCCAACCGCTATATTGATGTGTCTTTTTTTGTAAAACCTTTTTATATAGTATAAGTTTCTTTAAAAATTCAAATAAACCTATATTTAAAGTGTGTTCATAGTTTATTTTGTTTAACTTGCTGGTGAAAAGCTAAATCAAGCTGAAGATTCGGCCTTATTATGGAAATCCAGGGCGTTGGAGATTTGGAAAATACGGAAAATGATTTGGTTTCATCTCACGAGGGATTTCATTCTAGTAAGGGCAAGTGTTATAGTAGATGTAACTATCTCCTCTAAATTTATCTATTTTATTCACTTATGAAGAGACAACCCATACAATATATCACCTCTAGTACATAAATACCAATATCTCTAATACTCTCACATCCTTGTTGAAATTTGTGTGAAGGTTTGCCTTTTAATTTAGGGGTGGCTCATATTATCTCTCCTCACTTCTCTCCTCCACCTTATCACTCAATCCAATGTGACACTCTTAGAGGCAACATATGAAACATTATAGTATTTGTCCTAATCTTTATCTAAGAGCAGGTACAAATTGTACAATAGCAAGCTATAAGCCAGCTGCAAACATATTTTAAGGAGATAGATAAGGAGAGAGAAGAGTAGCGGGCTACAGATTTGTAGCCAGCTGTAGCACGGACTCCAAGACGCGGTGTATGTAAGATAGATAGGACCAGGTATTAATAGTGTACTAGTATATAACTATTGTATGGATGAGCTATTAAATTGACTATAAATGAATTAGAGTTAGTAGTTGGCTATACTATTAAAATTAAACTTGCTCTGAACGGTCCGTGAGAGGGACAATATATTGAACATTAGTACTTGCCCTAATCTTTTTATCCAAACGGCCCATGAGAGTGAGACGCGCAGCCAGCCTCCTGCTATATTAACAACGCAGCAGAAGGTGGCGATTGCCCTGGACGCACTACGCCCATCTCCCGGACGCAATACACCAACGCTCGCGTCGCGACGCCTTCTCTCGAGGCGAAAACCCTAGCTAGGCTGCTCGTGTCGGCGGCGGCGGGCCGCCATGGGCGACCCTAACCCAAGCTTCGGCTTCCGCATGGGCCTCGCCTTTCGCCGCGCGCTCCCGTACCTCAACGACGGCGGCCCGCAGAGCCAGTTCTTCGAGGCGGCCACCCACGGCGACGTCAGCCGCCTCAGGGGTGAGCAGTGAGCTTGCCCTCCCTCCCTCCCCAACTCGAACGGCGTCCATTTCCCACTTGCCGCTTCTTACTGCTGTTATTTTTCTGGAATTTTTTTTGTTTTTGTTTTGCTGGCGGTGGCGGTTTTTCCGTCGCTTCTCTTCTTGAAGACGTCGTTTTGGCATCCCCTAGGGAGCGATCTCAGCTGTGTCCCTTTGTTGGTCTAGTGGTGGCTGGTCACGCTTAGCGGCGGTCGGTCCGGTGCTAGCCTTCTCCTGGGCTTGTGTGTTGGCGATGTCGGTGTGTGGGTGGTGGGTTTTTTTCTTTTTCCTGGTTACAACCCTCCAGGGTTATAATCTTGTAATTTTTTCCTGCTCTATTAATAGAACTTCGCACCGTCTCGTGCGAGTCGTTCAAAAAAAAAAAGAGTTGGCGAGCGGCGAGGACGCGGAGGGGAAGGCGAGGCTTGCCGACGACATCAGCTTCTCGGGCATCGGGCCGCTCCAGGCCGCAGCGCGATTGGGGGAAGTGGACGCGTGCAGGTGCATGGTGGAGGAGCTCGGCTTCGACATCAATGCCGGCAGAGAGCTTGGTACGCGCGATGTTCATACGTAGAGCTCTGCTCTGCTCTGCCCTGCTCGCATATTTGCTCATCTTGTGTATTGCGTCATCTGGGAGATAATCATGTGCCGATGATCTCTAATGTGGATTTTTTGCTTCTGATGTTATCCGGTCCCCCCAGGCATAACAGCTTTGGCTTCTGCTGCGTTGGATGGAAGGCTGGCTACTGCAAGGTACCTTCTTGACCGTGGGGCTGATCCAAATAAGAAGTGCAATGCAGGCTCTGTTCCTCTTCACTGCGCTGCAAAAAATGGTTACCTTTCTACTTTCATTCAGATCTACGTTGACCGGTTAATTTCTTGATAAAAGAAAGAGGAAAATACGTAGCACGGTTCTAGAAGGAATGATTGATTTGACTGATTTTCTAGGAGATGGTATAACTTGTACATATTCCAGTTTTACTTATTTTCATTATGAATGTTTGTACATTCTGGAATTTGTATTTGCCTTGTTATAATAAAGTGGGAATAAATATATTGTGTTCTTTCAGTTACCCATATCATCGGATTGCATCACATCATAAATAATTTACTCCATCAGGTAAAAGATGCATTCTTTGGTGTCTAGGTAGGACAGGAAAAATATTATTATTACGAATCATGAATCTTTGAAGAATATATACTCGTCTGTTGTTTAGCCATTTATTTGATAATTCCTTATTTTTCATGTCAATATTGTCATGTTACTTTTGTGCATTTTGTTTAGGGCATGATGAAGTAGAACGACTGTTGCTATCTAGAGGAGCTAGCGTTGAGATAGCTTATTTTCATGGGACACCACTACATATTGCTGCTGCATATGGGAAGGCCAGCGTCATGAAAGTTTTATTGGAGCACGATGCAGATGTAAGAAATAGATTATATCTCTTTTCAAGTGAGCTTTTAGTGCTAACTTTGTATAATGCACATGCATGTAGTACTTTGGATCTCGGATCCACTGTGATCTTTCTCTTGTCCTTTTTATTGTAATTGTTACTCCCTCCGTTTCATGTTATAAGTCACCTTGACTTTTTTCTAGTCAAACTTAGTTTATAGAAAAAATTAGCAACATTTTAAACACCAAATCAGTTCCATTAAATCTAGCATTGAATATATTTTGATAACATATTTGTTTTGTGTTAAAAATACATCTAAATTTTTCTATAACCTTAGTCAAACGTAAAGAAGTTTGACTAGGAAAAAAGACAAAACGACTTATAATATGAAACGGAGAGAGTATTATTCATCTCCTATAGTATTTTGGATTACTATGAATTCAAATATTGAAGACTTAAATGCCTTGCATGTTTTATTGTTGATGTTGTGTACCATAGCCCTTGCTCTATGATCTTCCATCATTCACACGTAATTGACAGATATTAGGTGCTAATAGTGTTATGGATTTGCATCCCCCCTATCTTAGTGCAGGAACACGGTAGATTTCTTAGATACTCTGTGGGGTGCAATGGTGGGCACACAAGGTTGTGAACCTTGCCACTCAAGCTTGAGTCTCCTTTTTACCTTAACTTTTAAGTGTGGAGTGATAAATCTTACTCCATGCATGAAAAAACTGTGTTTTTGGTCCAATTGATCGACACACTCCCATACACAATTGGATTGAAAAACTGTTGTTGCAGTTGACACTTAGCCATGTATTGTAAATTGCATAGGGCTTATAATTGAATAAAGTATGGAGGTTCATGAGAAGAGCAAATGCCTTTTAGGGAATGCACAAAAGGATTGCTCATCTTTCTATTAAGAAGAATAACAGCATTTAATTTGCATCTATATTTATATCCCAGCATTTAATATCTGGCATATTCTCTAACAAATGCCATTCAGTATGTTTTCACTAAAAGCAATATTTTTTCCCAATGTAGCCAAACAAGGTTTCAGAAGAGTTAGGTACACCGTTGGTTGCAACTCTTCATGCTACTTCTCAAGGATTAGCTGAATCTGTTTCACTGAAGTGTAAAACTACTCGTCGAGGTAACTTGAATCCTCTTTATGTGATCAATCTATTTGTATGAACAGTGGCATTGACAATTTTGTCTGTTTCATACAAATAGGCAGGTGCTGACGTTAACTTCAATGATCGTGACACTCCGTTGGTGGTAGCAATTACTAATGGCTTGACTAACTGCATTAAATACTTGCTAAAGGCTGGTGCAGACCCTAATATCCCAACTTGTCATGTGAGTTTTTGTACTCATTTTTACTTGCTCGTTTCCTTTTCTTATCCAAAAGTTGAGATCAGTACTAGCTATACCCCCATTATATAATTGTGACTTGTCACCGTGACCCTTTGGGCCTTGACTATTGAGAGTTGGATCTGACTACTAATATGAGTAACTAAAATGTTGGAATGAATTGTGCACGTGTAGAAACAATTAAGTTTTTTGCTAGTATGTAATTGGTTTTTGGGTTGACTGATGTTGAGACTTCTATAAGATGTAGCTCACAAGACATTTAAAGTGAAGCTCAGATGACATTTAAATTCACCTGAAATGGCATAATAGATCCATCTATTTATGCACGTTTCTATTTATTAATTGCCTAATATACTACTTATGTTATTTGTATAATGAATGCTTGTGATATTCCTGCCTTGGTCTAAATTGCTTTTGAGGTAGTAGTTATATAATTGTTATTCTGTTACTTTGCAGTGTGGTGCCTTGCCAATACAACTTGCTGCAAGCTATGGAAGAAGAAAGGATGTGGAATTACTGTTTCCCTTAACTTCCCCCATTCGAGCTGTGTCAAACTGGACTGTTGAAGGAATTCTTGCCCATGCCAAATCAAAGCATGCCAGATCAAAATGTTCAAAGCCCAAGGTGTGAATGTGAATAATTCATTGTGATTGCTCTGTATTTCCTTATGTATCTGTCAATTTTTTATAGCATAAAAAATTTGCACTGACATGTTGGGTTACATGAGTTTATTGACAATCTTCTTTTCTCTAGTTCATACTATTTACTTCCAAAGAAACACAACAGTTTTCCAGCTGAGTTTGTACCAACAAACTTCTAACATAGTGCTGTTTATTTTACTGTTTAGAGCAGGAAACATATATAGTTGTTGAGAAGCAATATCAAGTAGTTGAAAAATCTACTTGTTTATTTTTATATCAATATAAAATGTTAAACAACTTTGTAGAGAAAAATTATAGGAGGGTGATTATTCTATTGTTGCAATTAGGAACTTAACCCATGCTTTGAGGCACCTACCCCCTACACGAGGGCCTGCCCTTCATAGGTCGATTCTTAACACATATTTTTACGAGGGGCCAGCGAGTTTAACTAGAGCTGAAATTCGCTCCTGTGGGGAGTCAAACGTAAGACCTAGAGGTGCTACTTGAGCACTATAACCGCTAGGCCCTTTCACTTGGATTGGTTTATGTTGCACCTATGTACTAATTAGTACCATTATTTTCCAACAATGCGAGTGGGATATCAGATAAGAGATTGTATCACCCTTGTGCGGTGTTCTGTTCTGAAACATACAAGAGTGCAGGTCATTGTTTCAGTTTGCACCTTATATTGTGGTTTCATTTTTAAATCAAAATCCAATATATTTTAAAAATGCCTATGACTTTTGTTGCTATATAAAATTGTTTCATCGAATTATTTTTATCTTCAAAAGATTTTGGACATTTGGTATCGGTATATGCCTAAATTGGTTTTTCTTCGTGATGTAGGACAAGCAGGATGATCATAATAAAAAGGCTCAGTTCAAACTACGTGGTGAGAAAGCTATTAAGGACAAGCATGATGAGCAGGATAAAAAGGCTCAGCTCAAACTACAGGGTGAGAAAGCTGTTAAGAGAAAGGACTACCATGGCGCCTCAATTTTCTACACTGAGGTACGATGACATGAGCAAGCCACATTTTTTTCCATGAAAGAAAATCCGATTTGTTGGCTTGGATATATCTTCTTTGCAACATATATGGAAGTATGGATAGACATAGAAAAATACTCTCTCTAGTAAAGAATATGTCATTTGACTTTTTCCAGTTGATCAAGAAATTATAAAATACTTAGTTTCAAAACATAAAATTGGTATGTTTGTATTTGTTTTGAAAAGAAGTTTCATAATATCATTAACTTTTAAGATTTTATGATCTTATTCAAAGTTGTACCTCTGCTTGTGAGTGCATTTATTATGAAACATAAATACATAAATATATAAATATATTTTCGACTGAATGGAGTAGCCTCTGCTTGTGAGTGTATTTATTATAAGCCTATCTTATTATAGGTCTGTCTAAAATTATTTCACACATTTATTATGATTTTGTATTACTATAGCATGCCTAATTATTTAGCCAAACAGCACAGTGATTGTGAGTGCATTTATTGTTGGAAACAATTCATGCAAGCTTCAGCAAACCTTTTAGAACAATGTCCAGAATGTTTCGAGAAGTCTACTCATGTTTCTGTTCAAAACTATCACGGAGCATGAATATACCCCTGTTATCATTGATAGACATGGGAACCGGTGTTTTCTGTAATGTGGACTGTTGCTATCTTCCAGCGCATCAAAAATAGGATGTTGTCTGCCTTCTATGATACGATAGAAGTTCTGCCTACTTTCTCAAACAAACTTCGCTCTCTTGGGTAATTGAGCATCTTGATCCTGTGTTTTGATGCAGGCAATTGAGCTGGATCCTACTGATGCAACATTGTATTCCAATAGGAGCCTTTGCCATCTTCAAATGACCGAAGCTTTGTTTGATGCTGATTATTGCATAAAATCGTGGCCTGAATGGTTAAAAGGTTACTACAGGAAAGGGGCTGCTCTCATGTTGCTGAAGGTCAGATAAAATCTTTGTTTCTTCACCTTGCACTATTTTTTTTCTTGTCACTTCCTTTGTGTAATCTCCCCAATTTTTTATCCATAGGAGTATGAAAAGGCATGTGACGCATTCTTGGCTGGACTGAAGTATCCTTTGAATGCTGAGATGGAGAAAGTATTCCGGTATTCTGTCTTAAACCGAGTTCCATTTCTATCATGTTGGACAGTTTATTGAATAAGATTGAACATGTTTGTGTATTATGCTCTCGATTCAACTATTTACTTTATAATGGTGTATGCATTTGAAATATCTCTCAAGCTGCACCTTTTTTTCCGTTTAGTCTAAACACGTGGAACCAAGTTGAACTTGTGGCTAACTTGATTTCACACTTGCAGGGAGGCGGTCGAGGCGATGAAGAAGCATCATGTTACTACAAAAAGCTTCAAGCCATCAGATTAGATAAGTTTACCAGCACTGGCTTTGGCTGCACGTTTTGTGTAATATATTTATTGTCCAGAAAACGGCCGTAATACTAAGTAAGTATCACCTTTTGGATCGCATAGTAGTAGCATACTACCATGATGCCTGCGTAGTGCCCCCTTAGGCCTATCATGTTGGGGAAAAAAATGTCGCCTTAAGCTCTCCTTGGTGTTAATACCAGTGTTCTCTGCTCATGACATGACATCGTCTAGAACTCTTGTCATTTTCATCGTCTTATTACAAATCTGATCTTTAGTTTAGTTCCCTTATGTTGTAGACATGGTGCATTCGTGTCTTTGGGGTTGGCTGGGAGATTCTGTTTGCAGGGCCCTTACGTGGGCTTATTTTATATGTTTCTAGTTGGGCTTGTCATTCTCTGTTTGCCAAGAAGTGGACTTTTATACGTAAAGGCCCATTTGGTTTTTAAGTGAACCGATTAAAGGACCAATTAAGTCATAAGTAAGGCCTCTTTTGTGTGTCCGGACTCCGGAGGAAGTAGACTTCCTCTCTCTCTCTCTCTCTCTCTCTCTCTCTCTAAAGCAGAATTTATACGTATATTTTCGTTTATAATGAAGATGAGGTTAGGCCGTTAGGGCATAGAAAACAAGAAAACCATTAGCATATAATAAATTGAGTTTTAATTATTATAAACTTAAAAATAAATTTATTTAATATTTTAAATCAATATGAAACATATTATCTAGTTGTTTAGCGTTTTGAAAAATGTTCTAACGGGTAAAATCTATATCTAATCAGAAAATAATGTGGCCTATCTTGGTCCTCATGGAGCAGCCAGCAGTAGAAAGAAAAACCCAAGAAGGGCGAAATCTCAAACTGATCGATGATGAGAATGTCCAGCCAATTTGGGATTCAGAACTAGAGGATAGTATTCCCAACAAAGCTACTAGTAGCACTGTTTCATTCGCATCAAAAGCTTGATCTCTTCCAAATCAAATCAAAGAAATAGTAAAAAAGAAGAGTAGAACAAACCCAATCCCTTTCCTAGCTTCAGAGCTGCAAGCCTGAATTACTCCTCAGTCCTCACTACTACAAAGGTGCACTCACCCACGCTACCACAAACAAAGAAGCTTCTGCATCCAATAACTCCTCCAGAAACAAAACTAAACGCAAAGTTTTTCGGAAACATGAGCAGAAATCTCAGAAAAACTAATGCTTAGAACGATTTATATAGGCTCTGATATGATGCGTCGATCGGCCACCCGATCCATTGGACTCTTGCAAAGTTGCAAGCAAGCACGCATATTCCCCATCATGATCAAGGATGAACTCCGGCCGGCGAGGAGCTCACGAGGAGGACGAAGCGCCGCCGCCGCCGCCGCTGCCGGCGTCGTCGTCGTCGAACTCGTCGTTGTACATCTCCTCCACCATGGGCTTCCACAGCCGCACTCGCGCGTTGATGAACCAGTTCGATATCTATATATGATTATGCAGCAATGTGTCAGTGTTAGCACGCAGAGTGTTGTTTGATTAATCAATGAGACGGTTGTTAATTAATCTCGTACTTGGGTTCTGCTTAGACCCGTAGCCACGGCCAGCATGAGCTTCTCGTTGTCATTCGGATACCTGCAGAAATTTATTTAAATTTGAACTGTGAGTGTAGTAGCTTGGTTTAGCATTTTAATCTCCTCTTGATCAAGGAGTTTAGTTTCGCTATTCATTGATCATCTTGTTTACCTAACATTTCACCATTGTATACATTAGACGTGCCCAATATTAAAAATAACTGCAGCTTTAATATATTATTTTTCTTCATACTGGTAATGATCCGTACTAAAGTAGGAGTTTTTTTTTCTCAATTTTAAGTTGAAGTATTGTTTGTTAGAAAATGTATTACTGGTTTTGAAAAAGATGATCATAGATAGGAAAATATAAATCACATGACAAATAAAATACTAGCCTCAAAAGAGTTTGGTTAGAGCTAAAAATGAACTTTGTTAATGGAATTTCACCCTCAATTGTTTTTTTCTCTGATCAAACTTCTTTAAACATGGATAAAAAAGTAGTAACATTTACAACACTAAATCAATTTTACTAAATTAAACATTAAATATATTATTATAGTATTTTTATTCTGTGTTAAAAATATTCCTATGTTTTTATATAAGCTTGATTAAACTTAAATAATTTAAGTTTAGCTAAGGAAAAAAAATCTAAGTGACTTACAATATGAAATGGAGGAAGTAGCTGTTTCCTTAATCTTCACATGACCCATTTTCAAATAACTTTTAGGAAAAACTATTTGATTTGACATAGTTTTATTTGCAAGACACTATATGATCGCAGTGTGAAACAGTGAAAGTGAGATTATTTGGACGGCTTACGGGTGGAGGAAATGGTCGAAGAGCCATGCCCGGAGCACGCCCACGGCGTCCTCCGGCAATCCCCGGAGCGGCCTCCACGCCTGCTCCGCCCTCGCCGCCGCCGCCTGCTTCGTCCGCCGGACCACCCTGTTCACCACCTCCTCCTCCTCCTCCTCCTCCTCCTCCTCGCCGTCGCCCTCGTCGTCCTCCTCCATGGCGTCCCGGGCCAGCCGCAGCAACGCCGACCTCGTCCTGGCCGCCGCGGCGGCGTGGAGCCTGAGCTTGCGCAGTATGGCGCGGCGCAGGCTGCCGAAGTGGCGCGACATGGCCTGCGCCATGAGCGCCGTGTACCCGGCCGTGGCGCCGGCGCCCAGCGCCGGCTCGAACGACGCCGACACCCGCCTCAGCTCCCCGAAGTAGTGCTCGTGCCGGCTCTCCAGCTGCAGCGCGCGGGGGGCGAATCGGCGGCGAGAAAGCGCCATGGGTTAGCCATTATTACTCGCTCGATGCCTCGATCCAAATTCCATGGAGGAGAAGGGGGAGGGCTTTGCATTGTAAGTACGGACCTCGCTGAGAAGGCTGAGGAGCTTGGCTTGGACGCCGCCGCCGCCGCCAATGCCGGTGCTCTTGCCGTCGTGCGGGAAGCTCGCCACCGCCTCGTCGTCGTCGTCGCCACCTCGCGCGCTGGCGGCGGCGGCGGACACCGCCTCGCGGAGCAGCTCCTGCGCCGGCAGCAGGTACCTCGAACCACGCAACGCGGAAACCATCGTCGCCGGCGCGGCGCCACCGGCACCGCAGCAGCAGCGCGAGCGGCCGCCACCGTCGTCTTCAGCCGCCGCGGCGCCGGACCCGAGGGTCAGCACGACCATCGGACCAGCGCCGCCACAGCCGCTCGACCCGTCCCTCCGGTGGCTCTCGGCACCGGCACCGGCGATCTCCTCCGGCCGGTGGTGGTGCAGCTGGCAGTAGTGGCCGCCACATCGCTGCGAGTGGAGCTGCTTGCTGGCCACCATTGTCAGTCTCACCTTGCAATCTTCAGATAACTACCTGCAACAAAACAACAGCAACAAAAACTGCAAGCACCTGATTTCAAGTCAGGTGACCATGTGAGTGACCTGAAACCACTTTTATTTTCAGTGTAAATTATTAATGGTAGTAGTAAAACTTCTGAATCATTTGACAAACTGGTAGTAAAATGGTAATGACAACAAAATCACACTGATTAAAAGATCATTACACTGATACTTTACTTTCATCAGAATTAGGAGATGTATTGACAATATGTAGTACTTCCTTCGTTTCACAATGTAAGTCATTTTAGCATTTTTCACATTCATGTTGATGTTAATTAATCTAGATAGATATATATGTCTAGATTCATTAACACTAATATAAATGTGGGAAATGCTAGAATGACTTACATTGTGAAGCGGAGGGAGTATTTGACACTTGACAGGCAAACAATGTGCATACCTCTTGCCTTGGATGAGCAACTGAATCAGCAGCAAGAAAGAGGTAGAGAGAACCAAATGGTTATGTGTACATGCATATGTGCCACAGAAAGAGGTATGCTACTGATGAGAGCCTTCACAACTGCATATATATATATAACACTGATGAGCTTGAGCTAGCCATACTACTACTACTGTATAGTGCTGCATATACTGCCACTCGGTAGTAGCTGGCTAGGTTGGCCATGGCCACTGTGCACCTTGGACCATCATCTTTGCATTGAAACAACACCAACCACATGAGTGAAGGTATTCAAACTTTGCAACTTTAGTGCTACAATACTAGTAGTAGCTCATTTGTTTTGTCACCATCCTTTGCTATTTCCCCTGTCACTATACTTGCTAGTTGCTGCTCCTGCTACTACAATACTACTGCTGCTACTCAGGAGGAGTACTGTCCTGCCTCCTCTCTACCTATCTACTATACTTCACTACCCTCTGTTTGGTACTAGCTTTTTCTTGGAGACTGCATATGCATTAGCTCAGCTGATCGAGTTGAGCTCCCTGTGTGTGTGTTGTGTGCTGGCTAGCTGGACCTGCAAAGGCATACACTGATACACACTACTACTACAATCTCTCTCTCACACACATATACACACCATGACACTATTGCTGTCTAGAGTGTGGATGAGAGGAAGGTAGATATAGACCATAGTATGTGTTGTAGAATCTCAAGAAAGGGCAAGCAATGCACACTATGCATTGTGTAGCTGCCCTAATCTATGGAAAGACCAGAGCCTTTTTCCTGGGGTGCCCACTGCATCTTCTGTTGCTGGCTGGCTGGCTGGCTAGCTGCTGAACAATGCTTGGAGAGAGTTGGAGAGTGCACATGACATGCAGAGAGCTGATGAGAGCCTGTGCATGGAGCCAAGCAAAGCAGCAACCACTTTGGTCTTGCTGCACACACATATGTGTGGTACTTGCTGGATCATGCATGGTAAGGGTAACCAACTAACAAGTGTGGCATGCACATAAATGGATAGACAGCACAGACACATCACACATCAACAGGTGATCAGTTCCTCTCTTTTAGAGAGAGAAAGATATAGTACCACTACTCCTAGTAGTAGATGCTGAGAGAGAGAGAGAGAGAGAGAGAGATGTGAGAGTGAATAGGAGGAGGAGGTCAAAATACAGTTTTTGGGAGGTGTCATTGAGAGGAGCTGTCCATTGATTTGATTGGACTGATCCTAAGAGGAAGAAGAGGAGTGCTGTTTGTTTGTTTTTCTTTCCTGGGGCAGTGGTGCCTTTTTGGTTCAGGTGATCTCTACAGTGCCGTTCAAACTGGCCTGCCTCGTTTGTGCTTTGAACTGCCCACTTTTGACCAATCCACGCACGCCTATCACCCTTCCAAATGTTTTTTTTTTCAATATATGCTAGCTCATAATACTGTACAATACAATGCAATGTTTGGTTTTTCCTTTTCTCTTGAAAATAAATACAGTCTGGATTCTACTGTGAAATAGAGAAGTACTGTACTTGGAAATAACTGGAGGATTGGACTGATGCCTGATATAGTGATATTGATATTGCTAAAGTAATGTATGCAGTGAATCTAATTTGAGATGCATTTAAGTATAAAATAAATACAGACAGATGCCAGTTTTAACCATTGGATAAAAGAGTTATTATCCCTTTTTTCAGCTGTGCCTATGCGCAGGCTGAACAGAGGTGCTATGTGGAGTTGTGGACACAGCAAATCAGTAACAGAGAAGACAGTGAAAAACAGAAAAAATATATATATACACGAAAGGACATGAAAAAATATCATCCAATGTTCATTCTTTATTTCTGCAAATAATAATAGTAAATCATATGATTATAGGAAGCCAGTGCTGATTTAGGGGCTGTCCAAAACATCAGTCTTGTTCGGATAAATTTCTTATTCCCTCCTGAAAGGTTATACCATTCTTTTATTTCATTTCTAAAAATTTACTCATTTTATTATTTTCTCACCATTCTCTTAGTTCATAGCCCATATAATAGTGGGACATTAGGGCAAACTTATTTGTTTGTTTTGGAAGAAAAAAGCAGTATGTTATTGCAAATATACCTAAGCCTTTATTTTAATTGAGAATTTAAGTTCATAATTTTAGGTTAAGCAAGATGTTTGGCAATCGGCACTATCGTATACTCCCTCCATTCTAGAGTAAACCAACTTTTATACATGAATCCGAGCACACGATTTATTTTGGGACAGTGGGAGTAAGCACATTTAGGAAACGAGTCTAGCTCATTTAGTGGAAGGTGTGGTTGTACACCCTTATCAACCAAGGTAATCTACGCTCAAATTTAGGTGTCTCATTCCTCTTGTAAACATGTCATTGGAAAAAACTCTTTCGGGAAACATTGATACTAAGTTCCTTGACAATATGCTTTTTTAAGGCAACTAGCAAATATGCTCGCATGTTGTTACGGAATTTAAAAAATCACATCAGCACATTGCAAAGAAGAAATTTATTTTGAATTTTAATGCTTAATTTTAGAATTAAATATTTATTTTTATTTTTTATATTTTAGCTGTAAAATATTTAAAGCGGACTCAATTAACTTATCTTTACTGTAATAGTTCCTTCCCTTAAAAAAGTTCATGGACTCAATAAGCTTGTCGAGTCTCTTCCCTTAAAAAAAGTTCATCATCGACGACAATCCGTGAATTCAATCGTACGTTTGGAGGGCACTGGTCCCACATGTTAGAATTTTGGAGAGTCAATGGTGAGGTGGTGGCAAACTTATCACCACCCTTTTTTAAAGAAGTATAGATATAGATAATACAAGATCCCTTTGATTCACTTTGGCCTCCACTTCCTATGCGTTCGGCAACGCATGAAAGGGAAAAGATTTGTTTCTTTTTTCGCGTGCACACTTCCTCAACTGCTAAACGATTTATTTTATGAAAAAATATGGAAAAGTTGCTTTTAAAAATCGTATTAATCAATTTTTCAAGTTTGAAATAATTAGTACTCAATTGATCATGCGCTAATGGCTCACCTTGTTTTGTGTATTTTCTCAAGCTTCTTCTTTTCTCTTCTCTCAAATACACCCTTAGACGTTATGACAATTAGAGTGGGCTGTTTCTAATAAGTCGGAAAAACTTCTCAATCCATACCAACCAACCATATATACAATTTAAACAAACCACAATGATCAAAGTCCTAACTGCAGGAGGTGAGGTCGCCTTAACAATTCACAAAGCCAGCTCAGCCGGTTCCTCAATAATTGACAAGTGGTGGTTGTTAAAAGCCTTTGGGTTTGGGGTCATCGAACACACAGAGAAGCCATAGTTCCCGGGCCCACATGACAGCAACAGGGCGCATTTACTCGTACAAAAAAAAATGCATGAGCCCAGTCCCTGGGCCTGGGGCAGCCACACTGCAGCTTCAATCCTGCAGCTGCTCCTGCACCGGCAAGGGCTGCCAATTAGAATTTTAAATTGTAATGGAAATGAAATGAGATGAAATGGCAAACAGTGCATGGACCGACAAATTAAACCATCTCCACAGAGATAAAAGAGGAGAGAGCAACAGCTGGTGCTCAACTCCAGTAACATAAAGCCTGAAGCATCAACTTGCAGATGCAGAACAGAAAGCTGAAGATTCCCCAGCGATCTGTCCATTGATCTTCGATCTTTTCTTTTCTGGCTTTCTTTCTTTTTTTTATTTTGTCAATAGGCTGAACAACATATACCTGGATGATAAGTAGTCATTACAGGTGTGTTTTTTTTACAGAATGGTTCTGAAAATCATAATCTTTTACATGTATGATGTATTCCATTTTTACAGGATTCTTTACCCCCTATAAACCCCCACCTGCTAAACTTAATTATATTACATTTCATGCTATACCCCCCTCTTCTGTACCAAATGCAACTACAGCTAACAATTTCCATGCTTTCTGAGGCATGTTATTCTGGCACTACAAATTACAAATGCTCCCCCCAGGCAAATCTTGCCTCCATATATTTTTGGTATTTTGAGCATCTTAGGCCACAAAATCATGCATTAGAGGCGACGGTTCGAACCGTTGCCTTTGATCTATTTGGTTCGTGGATTCGTAGTCCGAAGAGGAAGCTGCAGCGACACCGAGAGAAGCGGTGGAGTTGTAAATTTCTTCTCCAGCACCGGCGAAACCTGGCTGATGAGTGTTCTGTACCGAAAGCCTGTTGTCAGGATGCTGTAAGCCAAGTGTCAATGACACATTGCCGTTCCCGTATCTTCCGAGCCCCGACAAATGGTAAGCCATGAACCGAGCGTTCTCGTCGGAATGATGGGCGACGGCATCATGGAGGAGGCTGCCTTCGGCTTCGCCCGGCCTTTGGTCCTTCAGCATTAGGTTCATGAAGCTGTCATCCTGGTTGCCTTCGTTGTGGAAGCCGGCTGGTGCCCCACCAAGGCTCATCATCCCGATGTTGGCTTTGGATTCACCTAATTGGCTTGGTTGATAAGTCTGGCTCATAGAGCTTTTCAGATCTTCCTTATCTTCAGATGTTGCTATTTTGTCCTTGCTCCTTGGTACGTTGTCGGAGGAGGAGTTCGAGTCGAGATCCGCCTCCCCAATCTCTTCTTTATACATGTCTTCGATCATCGGTTTCCACAGGCGGACACGGGCATTTATGAACCAATTTGAAATCTAGGACAAAGAAGAATATTGGTGAGTTCAGCAAACTAATTCTATCCAATGAATTGATGCAGAGTGCAAAGTTCTGCAAAAAGAAAGGTAATTTACAAACATTTGTACCCATTCAAATCCAAAATTGTATTAGCATCCAGCGTTACAACATAGTATGATTCCAGAACTGATGAAACAGGGTTTAATAGATTTCAGACCTATTCTGAGAAAAAGGCCGATGTGCATGCAAATAATAAACAGTTGCCCAGTATCATGGCAGAGATTTTGCAGCACATGGGTATACATCCGGATGCATTAGCAATACCAACACGTGGCCATCTATTTTAACTAGATAAACACATTCCAATGATTGCTAACTACTACTTTGTCCCAAAAAAAAGAAGCAAATTCTAGCTACAAATCTGGACACACATGTATCCAGGTTCGTAGTTAGGATTGGACTTTTTTTTGGGACGGATGGGGTATGTTATTATGATAAGATAACAGGTTGTCTTTGTATGATAGGAAAAAAAATACCTGACTTCTTGTTAAGCCAGTTTGTCTCGCTAGCATCAGCTTTTCTGAATCTTTTGGATACCTAAGAAAGCAACAAAATGTCATGACAACAAAAGAAAAAACAGGCAAATGAAAATGAGTGTATAAAGAAAGTCACTTACGGGTGAAGGAAGTGTTCAAAAAGCCAAGCACGAAGAATTGAAACTGAGTTTTCGGGCAGTCCCCTCTGTGGCCTCCAAGCATTTTGCTGTAACAAACCATACTGCTGGAAAGCGCGCTGTTGTCTTAATTGCTGGTCAATATAACGGAGGCGCGTTAATTTTCCCTCTTTGC
Organism: Oryza glaberrima; assembly: GCF_000147395.1. NCBI lineage: Eukaryota > Viridiplantae > Streptophyta > Magnoliopsida > Poales > Poaceae > Oryza > Oryza glaberrima. Next base: position 26,540,113 of record NC_068328.1, read on the forward strand.
CAGATGAACTCTCCTCCTCTCCAAGTTTCTTCCGGATAACATTGATCTGATCGTTGATAGCATCTTTCAGACATCTGAAATGTTTTGAGATTGTCTGAAGGGCCACTGCAGTATAAGGCTTGGCAGCTCCAGACCCAGCAACCATATCAAAAGATGAGACTACAATTTGCATTTGATGATAATAGTGTTTGTACTTTCGGTCCACCTGAAAATTAAAACAAATGGTATGATTACAAACCAGCAAGGATATCATTAGCTTGCCAGTAAAACCACTACTCATCTTATTGATAATGCTATCAGTTTGACTTCTCGAAAGAGATTTTTATTTTTAGTTCCTGCAGCTACTGGACACTTCAATAGAACATGTGACTTTCTCAAACTTGTTTGGAGGGCCTTAAGATAAAAACTTGAGCATTTAGAAGATAAAGGCTTTTCCCATGTAAGACTATAGGCAGCTAAGCTTTCTAAACCCACCTAGACTAGTTACCTTCGAGGCTTTGACCCATCTCTCTAACTTCTGTAAGAAGCCCAACTTATGAAGTTCTTGTTAGAAGCCAAACATTTCTTTTAGCAATAAGTCAAAACAGTTCTGAACTGTGGATCATGACCCATCTATGCTAATAGTGAATACTAAGGTCATATCTAACACTGATTTGGTGGAGATTCCAGTGTCCAACCAATACTTTTCTAGGAAGACAACGGAAGGCAGGACAACGCAATTGACTTTTGGCACACGAGAGAATAAGCTGCAACTGCTACTAGACAAGTATTTGTTTCTGGAGCTTTACTTTGGAGTATCTGGATTAAGCCTGCTCATATTAGTAATCTTTGTGCAAATTATTGGTATGAATTTAGCCAAGCACAAACAAACCATTATGACACTTCGATTTCATAGCGAGGTATAGGGAAGGGCAATATAATTTTTGTTTTAAGAAATAGAAGGGCAACAAATTCACACACCTCATCCAACATGGCCATAAGTTTTGCCATCTTATTCTGGAGCTCTTGTTTCTCAGCAGCAGAAATCTCTGGTGCAGCATTGGCAGTAGACTCCTGTGGGTTGGAAGATACCCCCTCACCTTTCGAACCCCCCTCGGCTTCTTTGTTATCTGATTTTCCTGCTTCAGCCTGGTCTTTCTGAGCCTTCTGCTTTATACTCTTCCAAACACTGACGACCTCATCAAGCAATTCTTGTGCTGCTTTCAGATACTTTGAGTTTCTGATTGCCTGTGAGGCCTCAGATTGCATATTCTTCATTCTGTTGTCATCACCATGGTAAGAGTGTGGTGTTAGCAACTCTGTTTTCGCAGACCAGTATGGATACGAAGGCGCCAGGATATGCGTGTTGAGGCTCAGAGACAATCCTTGGCCTGGTGCTGGTGCAACGCTCATCGAATTGTGGTTGTTCAATAGGCCAAACTCAATCTGCGCGCTGCTATGAGTGTCATTGTGGATGAGATCAGCACCAGCATTATGTGCTCCATCCATCAGATGCATCAACATCTCATTTCTCATATCTTTGGCAGGTCCAAAAGAGCGCTGATCCGTGTACGACGCGACCATGTTAGGTTCCCGTGACGATGAATCTTGAGAGATCGCAGTTGGATGGCCAGGCAGCTCCATGAAATTCTGCTGATGCTGGATAATGCCACTGAATTCCGTGTATGGCCCAGAAGACCCATTGCCAGGATATAACATGTTTCCTATTGCTGATGGCACAGGATATGATGAATTGCCTGAATCCGCTGGGTACATAGCTTGCGAGTCCCTTTCATTGCCAGGGCTCGAGTAGTAAGTAGCCATGTATGCAGCTTTGACAACTCAATTAGCAAGATTGCTGCAAAGGCATGGATACTTGCAGGGAATCAATTACAGAGTTCACCAAACTCAAATTCCGATCGAGTTGCCTGTCAAAGGGGGAAGGAAAAAGGTTCAACAAAACAATGACAACAAAAAGGTACAGTTAGGAATTATATATGAGACAATCAAATTCTACACCACATAATGAAATAGTTAAGAAGAAACAAAACACACTATAATCACCAGATCTTTCTTTCTTTTTTTTTTTTGGGAAAGCAAGTACGGTTCTGTTACTATTGCAAGGACACAAGATACACACAAAGGCCAGTCACGAGTGGGTGAGGCTCAGACCCACAGCTTTGGCAGCAGTTACCACCTCTGTTTTGTTCTTTTCTTTCTTACTATATTTGTAGGGAAGAACACAGGTTATATGCTCAAGAAACAAGAGAATATAAACTATGAAGTGACAAGGTAAGATGCCAGTTTGCTGGCTAAAGGTACAGAACTTCAGGTGGTCCTTCATCTGAGTTTATAGCTAGGTTATTGGCCTTTTGCTCCTTCCTTATCAAGATAATCAAGACGGCGAGAATGTAGCTATAAATTCTTCCTATTTCATCAAGATTAGGCGACCTTTCAAGAACCCAATGAGATAAGTGGTTCTATACCACATACAAGAACTGCAAGGCCACAGATAAAATTGTAGGGTTTTTTTTTCTTGAGAAAAAGAAAGAACTTATAAATGGAATACTATTTCAATACCTTGTTGGATCAATTGATTGATGGCAGAAGCATGCATCCGAGTCGTCAGAGCTCCTTCATCAGCTCAGCGACGCGGTAGGAGGGTTCCTTGCTTTGTAATCACACTGAAAGACGAGATAAAATGACCTGAGATGACTAGCTAGAGAATAGAGACCAGCAAAGAGAAAATAAAAGTTACTTCTTTTTTTTTACTTGTTTACATCTCAAATTTTCCACTTGTTTTTAACGATATGAAAGAGGTGGAAACTAGGAGAAATGACCAAGGCAAAAACTTTGTTGCCACGCACAACAGAATACGAGGCACACCCAAATTCTGATGAGAAGAGAGCTAAGAATTCGATTACAAGAGGAATATGAGATAGCAATCCAACACAAGGATCATTTCCACAACAGAAAAGAGAAAAAGGAACAGGGCTTTTTATGAGCATATGGCTTTCATGCAGGCATCCACAGAGATTAAAGATTCAAGAACACAAGCCACAAATCAAAGTAGGACTCCACTGTAATCAAGCTCAATTCTGTCATCTCTCCCAAAAAAAAGCCAGCTCTACCGGTAGCTGGAGAAGCAGCTGCTAGAAACTCAGAGCTCTTCTCCCAACACCAAATGGTGGTTGAGCCACCAAGAACGCCACAAAAACCCAGAATTCAAGAACACAAGCCATGGATTCTGAAGCCAGCAAACCAAGCTCAGTTCCTCCAAGCATCCACACCACCAGAGAACAACTTTTGAGGTGAGGATGTAAAAAGGAAACACCAACTAAAACTGCAGAAAACACCATACCTTCAGTTCATCCATGAACCAACCCAAAGAAACACAAAATTCCTGAGACGGAGCCTCCAGAATTACAGATCCCCAAGTCAATTAAACACGCAGAAACACCAAGAAAACCTCGCAATTCATCCAGAGACGCTAAGCTCCACCGCTATCAAAGAAAGCAAAGCAAACCCCGTCCCGTGCACACATAATTCAGACTCTCAGAGAGACAGAGACCAACCCAATGATTGAGCTCATGACAACACCACCCCTCGCGGGAATAACAAAAAGGATTAGTTGCACCCACCAAAATCAGACAACACAAATCCAGAAGCAAAGCAAAGCAAGAAGAAGAGCAAATCACGTGTCCTCGGGGGAGGAATATGCACACAAAAAAAAATAGAATTTTTCTTCTGCTGCAACCAACAGAGACCAAATGATGCAGATGGGGTGATAAAAAAATCGAGCAAGATGGAAGGGAGACCTGATGGTGTGCTCCTCATGGGAGGCAGAACCAAGCAGCAGAGATTGCTGTCACAGCAGAGATTTGGTCAGCTATGAGGAGGAGGATGATGAACAATAAGAGTGGAACAACAAGAAGAAGAACAAGAAGAGGAGGAGAAAGAAAATCAATCCCTCCTCTCCTCTCCTCTTTCCCTCCCAGTATGGGGACAAAAATCAGATCCCAAGATAACAATATGAAAAAGAGAAGAAAAAAAAAGGCAAGAGAGAGAGAGAGGAGCTTCTCTCCTCTCTTCTTCTACTTCTCTCTCTCCTTCTCTTCTTCTTGTTGTTGCCAAAAATAAATAAACAAATGGAATAAAAAAGAAACACCATCCACTACCACCAACAACCAAAATAAAATAATTGTGGAGGGCCTCCAAAAGAAAGAAAGAAAAAGGAAAAATTGTGGGAGGGAGTATTTAATTTTCTTCGTGTTTATCATTAAGGAGGAGGATTATTGGGTGGGGTTTGGAGGGTTTAAACCTACTCATCAGCTGTGGCCGCCGGTTGGAGGCATTTTGGCCTTCTTGGCTGTGTGTCCACCACATCTTCCAGTTGCTTCTTCCTTCACGATAACGCGTATTATTAATATATATTGAGTATTTTTTTTATTCGCTTGCACAATTTGTGCTCGGTCCAGTTCATCCTTAGAAAAATTTGAGATGGGGGGCCCTAAGTCTAAACGCCAATTATGATACTAGATATATTTTCTGTAGATGAGAACAAGGGGAAAAAAAGTCTCCAGTGTACCAACTTTGTTTTTTTAGCAATGGGTATAAATAATAGTTTGCTATCGTTTGGTACGCCTTAAATCTCTTACAAGTACACCGTGTCTATCGTTTCATGGAAGGGCGTTGTGATCAATCCGTGCACTCAGACTTGACTCGTCCTGAGATAAATTTATTTTCCAAGAATTAAAACTTAATTAATTATACGTTAATGCTTTTTTAGTCTTAACTTTATCTTCATCTTCGGTACAAATGAACATCACCAAAATCTTACAAGCTTTGCATAATTAACAAAATCATATCTAAGTACCGGAGAGTTATATTATGGCAGTGTTAATAACACTAAAGTTAACTTACGACTCTGTTGTAGGCCGTGTTTAGTTTTCTCCTATTCCCAACTTTCTATCACATCATATCATATTAAAAATTTTCCTACACATGTAAACTTTTAACTTTTTTTTTAAACTCCTAACTTTCTTCAAACTTCCAATTTTTTTCAAGAACTAGACACAGCCGTAGTTTAGCTCGACAATTTTGCAGAAATATGGTGTAACCGATGGTGGTAGAACCGAAATCCCATCTGGTGCTAATAATAAATGGATGGGGGGGGGGGAGATAGATTTGCTCTTGCTAAATTCCATATCTGTCAGTATGCAATGCACCACCAGACTACAAAAGCGCAATAAATGGCAGCACGCTGGACGCTTTGCTCTACGATGCTACGCCAGCTAACGCAGAGATATGCAAGATCATCAAATCATTTCTGGACAAAGACATGGGCAGAGGATTTATCACATGTGGCATCAAAGTCCCAAGGAGAAAGATGAGGGGACCTCACCACACATAAAAGGGAAAACGCTACGCCCACGAATAAAATCATGTTACTAGAGGCTCGTTTGAAATGCAGGATTTTATTCCGATGGAGTGAAATTTGTATGCTCCCTGTCTTAGGGTGGTTCTTTTCTTTTTTGTTAGTAAGTACTCTGTATGGTTCGAAATTAAGTTGGAGTAGTAGTCTTTTTCAAGCTCTTTTTTTAAGGTTGTGTTCGGAAGTTCAAGTCCCAACTCCACTGTCTCATTTTCACGCTTACGTTCTCCAGACTGCTAAACATTTTGTTTTTTAATATTTCTATATTAAAAAATCATATTAATTTATTTTTAATTTTTTAGCTAATACGTAATTAATCCTCTACTAATGAGTTGTTCCGTTTTACGTGATTACTTCCCAAGATCCTTTTCCGAACACAGTCTAAATCATCAAACAACTTCGATGCTTTCCCATTGTGTTCTTTATGTTTATTTATACCTAGAACATAAAATATTGCTACATCTTCTTTTGAGAAACAAATATTCCTAGATTTTATACTCACATAAGTATTAAATAAACTCTAGGTGCTAAGTGTTATAGGTGTTTTCAGGTGTTTATTGTAGCTTTTAGAAATGATCTCAAGGTGTTGTAGGACAGTATTTTAGATGTGAACCCTTTTCTCGAAATGACACGGAGCTTTTGACTTTATTATGATTTAAAAGAAGTACCAAGTCTTAAAAGTTAAATAAAACAACCATGTTTTTTTTGCGATGAATAAAACAACCATGTTCTATTAATATAAAACAGTGAATGGTGCTTGCAGGGAGTTACAGTCGTGTTCTATTGAAAGGGCAAACTAGAGTGCACATCCTGTTGGTACGCGTAGCAGTTGCCGTCAGTCTGAAAAATTAGGAGTCGTTGTTCGTGTGGTCCACGGGGTGGGGAGCCGCGTGTGTGATAGATTGGGTCACCCGTTTCTTTTTCGCACCAAATGGACGGATCCATCGATTGGCCTAACAATCAAAATTTAAATTTTCAAACTTAATGTTAAAATTATTTTAAGATATTTTTAACGTATTTTCCTATATTGGCTTTCAAATCCCTATGAACATATATATAAAAAGTTTACCATAAATTAATTTTTATTTCCTAATAAGTTGTTTTCACTTTATTAAGAAATATGAGCACAACCGATGAGAATAGCAAAGACAAGTCGAACCAAACGCCTCGGTGCCTGCCTGCCTTCACAGACGGGGATCTCACCCCTCACCGATCGATTGTCTCTCTCCCCGTCCGTAAGATTACAAGCCTAACTGCCACACGTCGCAGGTGATCTTGATGAGGTCGCGTCACATTAGGTTGCTCGCCGGTGTCGGTGGCGGGGCAAGTGGAGGAGATGAGTGGGTGATCGAACTTATTACCTTGCACGATAGGTGATTGTAAGTGCACAGAGCAGTCGTTCCGCGTGGTGGTGAGTGGTAGGCGGCGGCCGCCGCATGGGTAGTCGTGTTGCCATCGCCTCGCTCTCGCCACCGAGGGCATCGCCGTGGTCGTTCTTGCTCGGAGACGGCAGCTGTGGTTGTTGGAGATTTGGAGGTGATCCATCACTCGCTAATCGAGGAGAAGATTGGGGGTGCATGTGTCGTGGCAAGAGGATGCCCGCGTGGGTAACGGTAGAGTCGGAAACGCTGAGCCGGCCAGAAAAAGCAAAGCTAAAATTTTAATTCTAATACTTAATTTTGAAGTTAATTTTAAGCTATTGGCTTTTAAGTTCTAAGAACACGTATATAAAAAATTTACATGTAAATTATTTTTTATCGCTAATAAGTTGTTATGGTTCATAATAAGATTTTACACAGCCGATGAGGTCCGTTGTTGTTTGGGTGGAAAAACTCGGAAGTGTTCGGAGTGGAAACGTTGAGCCACCACTTTATCCAACAAATAGTAAGAAAAAGATCCCTTAAAAATAGAAATAAAAAACTAGCACTATAAATCAGTAGGAATTTTCAATATTTTTTTAATCTCTAGCTATTGTTTCACTTTCATTTTTATTCTTATTCTAAGTTTTGATATTTTTTATTTTCTCTCCGAATTTTAGTTTCTCTTTGTGATTTCCTTTATTTTAAAACCTTTTCTATTTTCCATTTATTATCTGTACAAATAGGAGAGGAAGAAAATATGAGTAGGAGATAGGGCGAGACGGGCAATCCTGTAATATTTTCATGGTTCTTTTGTATTTCTATGGGCTTTAAGGGAGTATGAGCACATTAAAAAAAGTCATGTAGCTTAATACTCCCTCCGTCCAAAAATATAAACACTTTTGGATTTCTATATGGTCTTCGAGATGTTACTTTAAACAATGATATCTATAAAAGTAAGATGTTCCAAATAAAAATAATTACATATTATGATAATTTGTTTAATGATAAATATAGTAACATGAATTTTACATGATTGATATTTTTTTTCTATTAATAATCAAAGTTACATATACTTGACTTGGCACTATACTAAAAATGCTTATATTTTGGAATGAAGGGAGTATAAGTTAAGGCCAGATTTTTTATCCATTTTCTAAAATGAGATGCAGTATAATACTAAGACCCCGTTCTTTTCTTGAACTCTACCCTTAAACTTCCTCTTTTTGGTTATCACCTATGCGGATTTGGTGTATTAGGTGATATTCTATCCTCACCAAGATTGGTTTTTAGAATGGAGGAAGTACATTCTTGAAAAAAATCATATAGAAAGTGTTTAAAGAATTAAAAATATATATTTTTAAAATTTATAATAGTTTATACTTAATTAATCATGCCCTAATAAAATTTCTCGTTTCACATGCATCGTAAATCTACTCCAAATTGACGCAAACTAACGGGGCTTAAGAGTTTAAGTGCTATTATCTGAAAAAAAAAACCGCTAGTATGCATTTGATCTTAAATTTTTTTGAAACAGTCCGCTGACGTACGAACTCCAAGTCTCAACTCAAAATACCGGATAAAATTATTTTAATCAGAATTTGATCGTTGTACTGAACCTATAGCAGCGCCTCCAAATTTAATCCATACCAAAAGATGGCCTACTCCTACTTCACTTGATAGAAACAATGTCCTAGTATTGTTATTACAAACTGGAGTATATTCCATTGTTAAGATTTTAGTAAATTCATTTTTAAGACTTCTAAATTAAATGAACTGAATCCGTGCACTTGGAGTATTTTTTTACTGCTGTGCTCAAATTGCGCCAAAGAGGTGAAGTGACGGCATCAACCTTTTCCTCATTGTGCATGCGCATGGCACGGGGGTAACCTGTTCTTTTTTATCATCACCTTAGCACACGTGACACATACTAGCTACTAGTACCACATGCTTTTTACTAGTACTCTCTCTCTCTCTCTCTCTCTCTCTCTCTCTAAGCCAACAAGGATTTAGCCCAAATCATAATTAATACTAACTATGCAAATTAGTACTCCATCCGTTCCAAAATATAAGGCGCAACCACCCTTAATCCAAAGACCAAGAAACAATTATTATCACCTTCTGATTTATATCACCCTGATAAATAAAATACATGCATCCAATAGAATTAGAGATATTGAGGATGGAGGATTTTAAAAATTATAATTTAATAAAGAAGATGTAATAATTAATTGCATGCATATATGTACGTCTTATATTGTGGAACATCTGAAAAAAGTAGTTGTGCCTTATATTATAGAACGGAGGGAGTAGTAGCAGCAAACAGGTACATGCACTTACTTGTGCCTATTTAAATTTTAAGAGGTGCACAATGCACTACTGCCTTCTTGCCATCTCTTCAACTCGAAGTGTTTTTATAGATCTATAATGTATGTGTCGATGATGTGTCTAAAATTTATATAGAAGTTTTTCCGATTTACTTTAGAAAATCATATTATTTTTTCGATATAACTGGGTTCTAATGGGGCTTGATGTTGTTAATTGCATTGGGAGTGGTCCTTCTCCTCCGTATGGTAGCTTCAAGCCGTCGCATCGTGTAAACTTCGCAATTGCTTCTTCTAGTAGAATAACATACGATCATTTTGCGCGTTAAAAAAAAAAGAGTGGTCCTTCTATTAGGCATATGCATGCTTCCCTATAATCAAGCAATTAAAGATAGATTATGAAGTGGCAACCAGAAGGTGGACCTAAAACCCTTGTTGGCTCTGGCTTTAAAAGTCACAACTTGATCTCCCTTTTTATCCCCATTCCAGCCCAACCAGTGCTCTTTCTTTTCATGTAACCACATTTGCATTGCACCCACTGAAAAAAATATGTGCCTCAGCTTTATGCACTTTCTGTTAGCCTGCTTATGTTGCAAGTGATGAAACTACTGTACATGCTTAATTAGTTGATGCTGACACCGCTGTTTACACACTTTTTTTCGTTAATTTTAATTTGTACATGCTTTAGATATACAGTTAATTTGCAGCCCGGTATGAGGGTAAATAGTTTGTGATTATTTCATATGTGGACAACGATATATGCCTTTATATAAAGCTCAAAAATGCCCACTGACTATTAGTTAATTATGAGAGACCATATATATATATATGACGACCCTTAGTTCTTTTCAGTACTGCTACAACAAATATACGTACTTCTGAAAATGTTAAGATAATTAATAGCTATCCGTAGAAAGATATATTTTTCTTAGGAGTTGGAAAAAATAACAAGTATAATTAAATTGCGATCGGTAGGACAAATATGCCGTTGACTTTGGAAGCAAGGGAGATATTAATTAGAATTCTTTATTTTGCCTTTTCTCGATTGGAGTTTGAAGCTAATATACTGATATACTAGTAACATGGTAATATATAGGTTGTGTTTAGTTCAGCGCAAAGTTTGGATTTTGATTGAAATTGAAGATGATGTGACTGAAAAGTTGTATGTATATAACAGGTTGATGTGATGGAAAAGGACTGAAGTTTGGATCAAAGTTTGTATTTATAATCCCCTTTGTAGTTTGGACTTTGGAGTTACTACTAGTATCTGCCTCCCTATTGGGCCTTGGCTGGTGTAACAGTGACGCCGCGTCTGTTGAGTATAGTGAAGAGGTCGCTGTCTTAATTTCCATTTTTGAATTTAGTTCACGAATGACTTCTCTATAGTTGCTTGATTATTCAGCAACCGGTCGCTCAGTAACCTATTTATATTTCCTCTACTTTTCCCTCGAGAAAAAAAATATTTCCTCTCACTGTTCTACTACTATACTCTCTCAATTCAAAAGTGTTAGGCATATTTCATTTGTGGATTTTTTATAAAAGAGACGGTTATATTTATAGTCTCCAGATACTATACAATTAATTGTTATCCGGAACTCAAGAAACAATCTTAATAACTATTATTTACATGCATGTGAAACACCCAAGGGTCTTGATGGGCCAGACGACCTAGGTTTAAAGCCTCACCCCTTCTAATTATTTGATATTAATTAGTTCATTCCTTAATATCCACGTTGTTATTAGTTACATGCATGTATAAAATTCCTTTGTTTTTGATAGGAAGTGAGTTAATTTTTTTTAGTCTTGATGATAAAAGAAATATTTACATTTTAGATGAAGGGAGTAAGTTAATAGCCATTGTATTTTACGATTTTTTTTCTTTTTTTCCGGTTGGTCGTGTTGGGTGCTCCATGGAATTAAGTTTATTTTTTCTGCATTAGGTGGGCTCGACGCGACGTATATAGGAGTAGTATGACATGAAGATTCGACGTACTACGTGTCAATTTGTTTGAAGCTTGGTCCAAGTGGCCGTTACTTTATTTTTTTTTCAAACCACGCACGCAGGAGGTACTTCCCCATTTTTCCAACCCACCTATTTTTTATGTGCACCCTTTTTAAACTGTTGAATGGTGTGATTTATGTAAAAAAATTCTATATGAGAGTTGTTTTAAAAATCATATTTATCTATTTTTTTAAAAAAATAGTTATACTTAATTAATCATGTAATAATACGAGTTTCGTTTTACATACGGAGTCCCGAACACAACATAAGTCGGTAAAAAGAAATTTATAGCAAGGCCAATTTTTTATAATAGAGAGATTTCGAGTATTTTTTTTAAGGATTTAAATAAATCCTTAAAAACCACGTAAAATTCTACTATCAAAAAAGCTGTAGACTAGAACGCCTCCAACCGGCCAGCCTAGCCAAGTAAGTAGCTCCCTAAATTTAATGGGCGGTGTTTTCTTATTTCCTCTCAATCGTGTAGACACATACACACACACTTTTATGGCTTGATGGATTCAAATGAGTTCAATAAAGCTTTTTTTAGGGAAAAATGTATATTCTCTCCTAGTTTTTCATGAATTTCAATTACACACACTTCATTATTTTTGTAAGGGGAAAGAGAAGGGGGTGCTTAATTTGCATCTTCCATGAGAAAAAAAGAACTCCAATATTATCGGTAGGCCGCCCAGTTTGACATCACGTCATCTGGTAGTAAACACGAGTGATGTGCAATCTGGGACGACGCAGACAGCGGCCTAGCTTGGTATCAACATCTACTAACGGATAATTAAGCTGATCCAAAGCTAACTATTTCTACACACTAATAATTAACTAACCCAGTGGATCGCCATCGAACTAAAGGAGCCTACCCTTTTGCTATCTCTCCAAAATCTCCAATAATATGATTATCACCCAAACAACATATTTTATAATTTTCTAGATAATGACATGAATTTCTATATTACTAGTTACATGTTCATACGTTATAACGGATCGGACCCATAAAATTAGGGATTGATCAAGAGCCCATAAATCGGGCCATACCTGTATACGTATGTATTGCGCATGTTAAGAGGAGTTGTTAGAACGAAGATGACTCCGTTTCTAAAATAGTATAGATCGATATATATATCCTATAACCAATAACTGAGATTTAGGTAAGCAGAAATTGTCAGCCATTGGATTAAATCCTAATCATATAATTAGCCATTTGATCATCCAATTTTATAAGAAAACGATGTCTTGTGCAGTGCTGCGAAGAGGATTGGAATGAACGGTCTAAACAATGCATTATGTGTATCTTATCCTTGTTTTTAGTTTAAGCAACCCCGGACGACCGGCCGACTTGGGGTACTGTTTCAAATGCTGATTAAATCGTGCGAAACGTTGGAAAGTCTTTGTAGTATATAGATGTATAGTACTAGATTAATTACTAGTAGTAGCATCTCGCAAGCAAGATCCTTAAAAAAAAGAGGATGTGAATTGCTCCTGAAGTTTCACATAATTGTTTTTTCATGTGTAATACACCGGTCTTTCGCACGGCGTACGTGCGTGTATGATGTATATACATATTTATCCTCCTTTGGTCGGGTCAACATCGACAAGCCTATCATTGATATAACGCCAAGTTCGTTGCTTGGTGGTGAGAAACTCATCCCTCACTCACATAAAACAAAAACAAAGAATAATGCTACACATACGACTACCTTGTCCGATCGAGGCGTACGACGATGCATCTCCACCGTAGATTAATCCGTACCCATGGCCCTATGCCCTGATGGTAGTACGGGGTGCATTGGATGTATGAGTCGGAATGGAGTCGTACACTAAGGTCGTATGTATAGCACGATTGTAAAACAAAACGACTCATTAACACATAATTAATTAAGTATTACCTAATTTTTCTAAAAAGATTAATATGATTTTTAAAACACCTTTCACACACACACATATACATACATACATACACACACACACATATATATAAACCGTTTAGTAATTTGATAAGCGTACACGTGAAAAATAAAAAAGTTAAATTGGGAACTACATACACACTGCGTCTGTTAGTGTGTCAATTTAATAACTAATAATACAATAATTACCTATAAACATATACTACATTATTTATATCTAGTTCCACATATTATACACACATTGCGTCTTGTGGTCCGTATTGCAGCTGGCTACAAATCTGTAGTCTGTTGCTCTTCTATCTCTTTTTTTATCTTCTCAATATATGTTTATAGATGGCTTACTCTGCTATTGTACCTGCTTTAAGTATATGACTTGAGCACTCCCTCCATTTTAAAATATTAGTATGTTTAGCATCTAAATGATTAAATCTGTCTCAAAACACAAAGATTTTTTGGGACTTCTAGTGTTTCAATTCGACAGCTATTTATGGCACCAATATACTAATTTGCTTGGAGTTTATGTAAATCTCATTAAAACCAACCATTTTATGGCGTGATTTAGCCCAACAGCCAAGAATTATGATTAGTTGGTTTAAATTCTAGTACTACTAATATCTTACACACTGTGTTTTTTAATGTAAGTTTTTCAGATAAAGGAAAGAGCCAGCCAAATATTCTTACAAGGAATGTATTGTGTGTAGTAATAGACCGTCAAATTTATCTGTACTCTCACCGTTACAAATTACTTTACAATTTATATATGTTCTAATAAAAATTTTAATATTTGATCATCAATTTCTATGAATACATATTGTTTAACATCATACAATTTATAAGTTTAGATATACCATCAGAAAATATTAAATACACAGATTTATCCCTTCTTTCTATAAAGTTAAGGCCAAAAGCTCAAACCTCGTGCTTCCACGTCATCATTAAATTGTGAACCATTGGATGAATATATTATATTGCTTCTCAGATGTTGGATGAAATGCAACATAGAGCCCAAACCGACTGGGTGAGTCTCTTGGTCTCCTCGGTGCCAAATATAGCCCACATGAACACATTAGCCCATCTCCACACACATCTACATGTATCCAGCCCGTTAATCCGTATAAAAGAGCTTTATGGCTGAACGCTCCTTCAGTTGACATGTGCTACCTAAATTATCTACAAATTTTTGATAGGGCTGGTAAAAAAGAATTTCTTCGAGAAAGCTATTTGTTTCTTCTGTTTCTTCTTGAGATTATATCTCTTATCTAACAAATTGATGTTAACCAAGTCCTGCAGCAACACGCGGGGCATACTCTAGTAAATATTAATGGTTAAAGGCATACTCCTACATGTTTAATTTATGACAAATCTAAACGACGAGTAAATTTGAAATGGAGGGAGTAATTTTATAACCAGTTTGTTTCATGCATGGACGTGTTAAAATCATGTGAAATAACCTTCAATTATCACAGCCAAATTAGTTTGTCACGTGTAAATAATTTCGTTCCAAACCGAGGCCGGACCGCCGTACACGTAGTTCATGTATGTCTTTAACCACTAATATTTAATACACGAGATGGACCATAGCATGGACGACAGGGTTCAATTTTTCTTTTTCAGCATTTGTATCAGGTACCAATATGGCCAAACTTTCTGAATTTTTGGTTATTTCAGTTTGAAGTTGTTTGATATTTTTTTAACAAACTTGGGTTAAATTTAAACAAATATTGCGAAATTAACAAAAAAAATAAAAAATATTCACAGAAATAATATCGTATCGGGGGAGGGGCGATTGAATTGGAAGTTCATTTCGAAATTTTGTACCCTACGGACGACATGGTAAAACGAAAAAACAATATAAGTAATTTATAGATAAAACTTATATACACGTGAGTCGGACTGGAAAACAATGTCCAAAATCAATTCTAAAATAAAATTTTTGTTATGATTGATAAACTAATAAGCGGAACATAAAAGTAGTAATTAGCTACTCCATACGTCCTAAAGTATAAGTATTTTTAGACTTCGACATAATTTTTGATATGCTACTTTGACTAATAATACATATATTTTAAATAAAAGACTTGTATATTATGATAATTTATTTAATGATAAATCTAGTAACAATAAATTTACATGATTGTTCTTTTTTATTTTTTTATTGATATTTAAAAATTAAAAATGTTTGACTTAATATTATTTTAATAATAATTATATTTTAGAACAGAAAGAGTAGTTGCCTGTTTAACCTTGGAAATGCAGGTCACTCTGACTTGGAAATTTCCACATGATTTGACGCATGGAGACTGTATGCATATCAGCGTACTGTACGGTACTGTGTACTATAAACAAGGAAATCCTAGCAATAGCATATTGCTATCGATCGAGCAGTGTGGCACAGTGGTCAAGTAGATCGGAGGCCGACACAGAGCTTGGGACCGACGACGGGATCGAGCTAGTGACCCATGACGACACTTGCGACCGGCCGGGACGGAAGTACGGAACGGATCCATATATCTATCCATGATCCATCCTTCCTTCCAGCAGGGACACCCACATGTAATGTGATAAGAGGAGCCTACCATTTCTTTCTCCCTTTCATTCTTTTAGGAGTAAAGTCCATCACCGGTCCATAAACTTGTATCGCTGTGTCATCTCGGTCCCTAAACTCGCAAATCAACCGTTCAGGTCCTTAAACTTATTCGACTGTGTCATCCCGGTCCCTAAACTTGCAGATCACTCGTTTAGGTCCTCCAACTTGTTCAGTTATGTCACCCCGGTCCCTAAACTTGGATTTGAATATCATCTGGGTCAAATAGGACGGTCTAAAGACTTTATATTTAAAAATAATTCATAACTTTTTCATGTGAACTCTAATGAAGACAAACTTTATATCAAACTTGTAGCCCTCGACGCGATCTACAACTTTGCAGTTGATTTTTTTTTTATTCTAAGTCATTTTTTGTCCCAAAATGTAATTTTAAAATTAAAATTTCAAAATCTATAAACATGCAACAATATTTTGGGACCCTAAACAGTTTTAATTCAAAAACTTTTCAACTACAAAGTTGTAGGTCTCGTCGAGGGCTACAATTTTGATATAAATTTTGTCTTCATTAGAGTTCACATGAAAAAGTTATGAATTATTTTTTGATATAAAGTTCTTAGACCGTCCTGTTTAGGGACCGGTGTGACATAACTGAACAAGTTGGAGGACCTAAACGAGTGATCTGCAAGTTTAGGGACCGGGATGACACAGTCGAACAAGTTTGAAGACCTGAACGGTCGATTTACGAGTTTAGGGACCGGGATAACACAGCGGTACAAATTTAGGGACCGGTGATGGACTTTACTCTTCTTTTAGCCTACCATTTCTTTCTTCTTCTTCCATTCATTCATCCAGTAAAACAAGGAAAAACTTCGTGGGACCATCACTATTAGTTGGCATGCATGCATACACTTCACTATTAACTGGTAGAATTTTTTTCTAGGTTTGATTAGTGATAATATGTACTATTATCTCCACACTAAAATATAGCAATCCCTACTATGCCCCTGTTTGGGGAGCTAAGATTCTGAGAAGCAGCTGTTTATTGCCAGCTTTTCAGAATCTGAAAAAGCTGAGTTTCTCATCTTCTAGCTTCTAATTCATTTTTTGGATTCTACAACTACAGCTTCTCAGAATCTGGATCAAAAGATGTACTGTTTGGGGAAGCTTCTGATTCTGGGAGAAGCTGCAGCAGCTAGAAACTCCCCTAAACAGGCCCTATATTAGACACTACTATCTACTATTACTACCTGAACATCTCAAAATATAGTGCGATTAGATATTGATGTCCGCTAGGTGATATATAGTAATCTAGTGGAGTACTAAGGTTGCTATATTTTATAACGGAGGGATAATAGATGGTTATACTACGATAATTGGATGCTTAATGTTTATGCTTAGGATACACTAAATTGTAATAATATGATATCTTTTTTATGTATTTATAGAATTTTTTTATAGAAAGGAGTAGTTAGAATTTGAATATAAATAATGTTGTCACGGTATTTAGAAAGGGAGAAAATACTATAGGAGCAGCAGTCCTACTATTATTGCAGTCGTAGGCATATCCGCATACTATATGGCTAGGGAGTGGTAGAGTGGTCGTATACATTTGCCAAGTTGCCATGTGTCTTGGCTGAACGTAGTCGGTACTGTACTGTATAGGAATAGTCAGCAGTACAACAGTAGTTATTCCAGCCTCGCTATTTTAAAGTTATTTTTTTATTATCTCATTATGCTTTATTTTAAAAGTTTTACTTACAAATTATATTTAAGTTAATAATAAGCCTTTCGGATATACACATATATAAAAAAAATGGGGCAATGTATTTTCTGGTTGTCTACACTGAGTTACCAGTAATTTCCTAAAGTAAGTTACATGTGGAATCCATGTACATTAAAAATATTAACTTTATTTTAAAATATACGTTGATGTTTACTTTTACCCATACATTTCATTACCGCGTTTTTGTAGTATAGAAAATAGACCCTAGTTAAAAAACCCAAATTTAAAATAAGTTTAAATTTTATATTACGACAACAGTTAATAAAGCCAGCAAGCAGATAATGAAAACCACATGCAAGATGTTTCATGGAATAAAACGAAAGAAGACATGAAGGGAATAAGATATTGACAAATACTACTATGTTCTAATGTTCTAAAGTATAAGTATACCTGAGATTCAAAATTTGTAATCCATCTGTCCCACTGAATAAGGTGTATGTATTTTAAGATTAATTCAACTCTTTAAATATTTAATCAATAAATATTTTATTATAAATTAAATTTTATTTGATAAAACTAATATCATTTGATTGCCATTTGAATTACTTTTCTATTATTATGATTTTGTTGCTATAAATATTGTAGTATATGAGAAATTTATAATAAAAGTAGTATTGGAGACTTTAAATTTGACCACGATTTATTCAGTGGGAGGTAGGAAGTATCACAATATAAATATTTATAGTCACTTATTTAAATGCAAGACAGTCTATACATTTTCAGCCAACGAAATTTTGAGAAGAGAATCTAATCAATTCAAAATTTAAAATCTGACAACAGAAGTGACTAAAAGAAACTATTTTCGTCAATTTTAGTTTTTGCTTAAATAACTTTAAAATGCCTATATTTTAAAATAGAGGTAGTATATCATTTTGCATCATGTGGTGACAAATTAACGAATTTCTAATCAAGTATGCGGCAAAAGACTAGGGGCTGTTTGGTTGCTACCCTGAGAAGAAGTGGCCTGACCTAAGACTAGCCTGGCACATTTTAGATGTTGTTTGGTTACCACCCTGAAGGTTCTTTGCCCTTGCCTAACCTGATGCATGCTGTGTCGTGATTAGCCTGAGTCAAGCGACCAGGGTCGCCTGAGCTTCAGGCGTAGCAGCGAACGTGTATTATCCTCTTTCATGTAGCACAAAGCCAATGAGCCATCGCTATTTGTTTCCGCCGTCGTCGCGCGGAACACCAGCCTCCGTTGGCGTCGTCGTTCGCGCACGACCTTGCCTCCTCCGCCGCCGCCATCGTCTCACGAAATCCCAACCTCTGATGCCGTTGTTGTCGCGGACACTCGGAAACCTTCGCTGCCTTCTAATTCGCTCGAAGCCTCGTCTTTGCCGGCGCCGTCGTCGTCAGATCCGGCACAGTGTCACACGAAGCTACTGCGTGGTCGCCGGCCGGGCCCATCTTCAGCACGAAGCAGCAGTCGTCGCCGGTGTGCCCAAGCGATTTGATGAATGCTTGGATCTGGGGGATTTCTGTCCTTGCGTTCTCTTCTCCTGCTCTCTTTTAAACTTATGCAATTGATCTATCTTATCTAATTATGTGATTAATATGTCTATAAAGAAAGACATATAGTAGATGGATTTGGGGATTTTTTTTCCTTGTGTTCCGCTTGTTTTTCATCCTTGATATATGCAATTAGTTTGTTCATGAATATGCTAATAGTGTTTCTTTCCTCTCAGGCAGCTGTGCATAACCAAACAGGCAAAATGTTACGCTGCCTTCTCAGGCATGCAAATTTTTCAGGCTAGATGCCCAGGGCACGAACCAAATAAGCCCTAAAGCCAACATAATAACTCAAATAGGGCAAAAATGAACGAAGTACTTAGGCCTGCATGTTATCTAGTGTATATTAGCATATGGGTGGAGTACTTAAGCCATCCCAACCCTCCATATCATCTAGTGTATATAACATTAAATATATTATCACGTAAACAAAAATCTGATGTGACTAGAGAGTTAATGAGGAGAGAGAGGCAAAAAGATAAAGAAACCATCTCTACAAAGAACAAAAATGAGAATAAGAGGAAAGGTGGATAAAAAGAGAAAGAAGAAGAGATGATTAGATGGAAATTTAATTTGGAGACACTATCCATTAGATATATAGTTTTTATACATAGTGTTTATGTAACATGGCATGTATAAAAACTACTCCATCCATTTTAGGTTATAAGACGTTTTAATTTTAGTCAAAGTCAAATTGTTTCAAATTTGACTAAGTTTATAGACAAATATAGTAATATTTATACTAAATTAGTTTCATCAAATCAATAATTAAATATATTTTATAATAAATTTGTCTTGGGTTAAAAATGTTACTACTTTTTCTATAAACTTGGTTAAACTTAAATAGTTTGACTTTAACAAAGTCAAAACATCTTCTAACCTACAATGGAGAGAGTAGTTGATAGTTTCTGAGTTGAAGATGACCTAGCTATACATAGGCAAAAGCCATAAATTTTTTTACCCTAAAGATCATCACCTATATTTGTCGACGACCCTAGCTACCATCATCGCCCGTCGCTGTTGTAACATTAGGCACAATACACGAAACCAGGTCCTTAATGATTAGTCTCGAGAAGATTCATTGATTCCACGATGATTATGGGATGAAATTGGCTGTTTGGTTTGCGTACGTGGATCATCTGCAGCCACGCTAGACAGATCGTCTCGTCGACCAGGCAACGTCAAAATTCAAAAAACTCAGAAAAGTCATCAAGGCAACGAATTGTTCTCATCTCGTCATCCTTCGATGACCCATGCTCTTAGCATAATTATTAGTACTCATTAAAATCCGCTGTGAAAAAATATATCTTAATAGTGTATTTATTTAATATCATACCACATGTTAATTATTTTCTCCATAACTTTGATCAAATCTATCTATCTATTATATTATTAAGACAGCTCGAAAAGAATGCACCATGTTCGCCGTGGAGGCTAGAAATTCCCACGTTAATTGAAGAAAAAGAAAAGAAGAGTCCAAGTAGAAATACAATCTAAAAATAGCTGAAATTCGGAATTAAAAATATGCAATATGGAAAGAGAAGTCCATATAGGAACCCAATACATAATTAATTAAAAATCGGGATAATAATAAAATAAATATCAAAATTAGAAAAAGAAAAAAGAAGAGTTCGAGTAGGAATACAATTTATAAATAACTGAAATTCGGAAATAAAAATAAGAAATATTGAAAGAAGAGTCCATACGAGATTAATTAAAATTTGGAATAAAAAAATAAAAAAATCGAAATTAGAAAAAAGAAAAGAAAATAAGAGTTCAAGTAGGAATACAATTTAAAATTAACTTAAATTCGGAATTAAATATAATCAATATTGAAATAAGAGTACATATAAGAACCCAATAATAGATTAATTAAAATTTAGAATAATAAATAAATAAATAATCTGAAATTAGGCAAATTAAAAAGAGAGTTAAAGTAGGAATACAATTTTGAAACAACTGAGATTGAAAATAAAAAATAAAAATATCAAAAGAACATAATAATAAATAAAATAAATTCTGAAATTAGAAAAAGAAAAAAATTTCAACTAGGAGTACAATTTATAAATAACTAAAATTGGTGATAAAAAAATAAGACTATTGAAAGAAAAGACCATCTAAAATACATGACGAGATTAATTAAGTAACAGTCCTATAGAGGAGCAAAGTGGTGGCGGTTGATGAACTTCTAGAAAGTAAAAAAATAAATCCCAATGATAATCATATTTGATTTTTAAAATCTCAATTACAATAAAAATGAGAGACAGCGGGTGGGTCGTATAAGAGTACAATGGTAGAGCCGCCGATGATTGGTGGGTCTTCTACAAAGTAAAAAATGAATTCTAACGATAGTTATGTTTGATTTTTACAGCCCCAATGACAATAAAGATTATGCGACGGACAGGTCGTAGAAAAGTATAGTGGTAACAATTGACGGGATTTCTAAAAATTATAAAAAACATGAAACCCAACGAGACAATAAAACTCAAAATAAAACTCTAAAAACAATAAGATTCAAATTTTAAAGGTTTGGGTTTATAAAAGTAAAAAAAAAATAAACCCCCAATAATAATCATGTTTGATTTTAAAATCTCAATGGCAATAAAGAAGGGCGGCAACGGGCGAGCCGTAGAGGAGTATAGTGACAAAGTCGTCGACTTTTTGGCGAAACTTCAAGAAAGTAAAAAAATGAATCTAAACGATAACTATATTCGATTTTTAAAATAGCAATGACAATAAAAAGAAGATGCAGTGGACGGTTGTAGAGGAGTATAATGGCGGCATTTGACGGGACTTCTAGAAATTATAAAAAAGAAACCCAACAGGACAATAAACGCTATAAGTTTTTAGATCTAATTTTTAAAGGTTCCAAAGATAATGAACAAAGCTAATAAAAAATAATATGACAGAAGTAAGGGGTAGCAACTGATGTGTCTTTAAAAACTATAAAATTAGAAATAGGAGGATGATAAGGTTTGGTCTTTTAAAATCTTAAGACAACGAGATAACTATTTAATAATTTTGAAGTAAAATCATATTAAAAAATATATAATTTTATATTAGTGCTAGCTGCGCAATTGCGCGGGTCACCCAGCTAGTTTAAATAACTAAAACACTTTTCCATTTGAAAACACAGGGGAGTATCTATCTCGTAGGGCTGTGTAATTGTGTATACCTAGAGATGGTAATATGTCTAGTAACTTTTTACACATGTAAGTAAAATAGGGTGGATTGAAATTGTATACATCTTTGACCCAAAATATATGTGAGTTAGGTAGAACTGTGAGAAAAACTATGGGCCTTAACCCATTATCACCTCTAGGTCGGACTAGCTCGTAAAGAAACTAGAAATACATTATGGATAAAGCGGTTTCTAGATGGACAATCATGCTGGCTTTGCACTTTGCATGGGCTTTTGCACTCTACGGCCCAGGTATATGCTTATCTGGGCTCACTCTCTGAAGTCTGCCTACTGTGCTCTTGTCACGCAGTCGGAGCAGTGGGTGGAAAAAGTACACCGAAGGTCCCTCAACTTGTCATCGAGCTACAAAATCATCCCCCAACGACAAAACCAGATACCGGGTGTTCCTCAACTAACAAAACCGTTTGCTTGAGGTCTTTCGGTGATTTTGACCCCGGTTTTGTCCGACGTGGCGCTGAGTCAGTGTGGAACCCACGTGGGCTCCACATGTCATACTATCCACGTCATCTCCTATTCTTCCCTTTCTTTTTTTCTCTTCTTCAGCGGGTAGGCGACGGGCCAAGACGGGCGGCGGCGTGAAGCTCAGCAGGGGGCGGGCGGCGACGGGGCGCCAACAGCAGCCGCCAACACCGTGCTCGCCTGCCACCGCTGCGTTCGCCCACCGACACGGCGCTGTCTTTCGTGATCTGCAAGGCCGGGTCGGCCATCTCCAATCAGCTGGGAATCCAGGGCGGCACCCTGCCGTGCGTGACGGCGCTGGTGGTCGTGCTGGCGACGGCGCTCCCGCGGGTGCTGGGGAAGCTGGCGCCGTCCGGCGGCGAGACCATCGCGTTGATCCTGATGCAGGTGTTCTTCCTGGTGGTGGGCGCCAACGGCAACCTGGTGGACGCGGTGACCAAGGCGCCCAGCGTGTTCGCGTTCGCGCTGGTGCAGGTGACCGTCCACCTCGGCATCGTGCTCGCCGCCGGGAAGCTGATGGGTTTCGAGAGGAAGCCGCTGCTCATCGCGTCCAAACGAAGGCGGGGGCGATGGCGACGACCAAGACGTGGGGTGGAGCTTGCTGATCGTACCTGGGATCCTGGTGGGCATGTTCGGGATCTCCATTGCCACTTTTCTTGGCATCGGGTTCGGCATGTTTGTGCCCAGGAGGATCTGCGGCGCCTAGAGTAGAGTAGTAATTAAAGAAAGGAGATAAAAGTTTTGCAGATGATCGATGGATTACAACAAATCAAGGTTCTGAACCGAAAAATCAAGCTCGTCCTTGTGCTGCTGGTTTCCACAATGGAAATTGATTGGGTGCAGTAAACGGATAGGGGGACAGAAGGCACAGTCGTCGACATCGTAGGTGGTGGTAGTTAGCTGCAGGGTGCAAGCGTGGACGAAGCTGGGAGCGTCGAGGAGGTAGGGCGTAAAGCGGAGCTCGGCGAAGAGGACGCCCGCGCCTTCCCAAGTTCCCATTGACGATGGGGGCGAGGTCGACGGCGATTGGGGCGACAGAGTTGCCGCTCTCCCCGTCGTGCCGCTCTCCTCGAAGGCGGCCGCAGCGCCGCCGGAGTACGAGATGTCGTCGATGAAGGAGTGGCTCTTCTCCCGTGTGCTCGCGCTTGACTTCCTCCGACCCCGCCGGTGAGCTCGAGGCCGTCGAGCTCCCCTCCTCCCTCGAGGTGCTCCAGGAGCGGCTCGACTTCGTCCTCCTCCTCGGCCTCTCCACCAACGACCTCTCCTCCTACTGCTCCTCCTCGCCTGCTCCCTCCGCAAGAACGCCTCCGTCGCCGTCGACCTCGCCCCCATTGATTGATCTCCATGGAGGGCGAACGCGGTGGCGGCGGCTGCTGTTGGCGCTCCGTCGCTGCCCAACTCCAGCGGCACCCGCCCCCTACTCAGCTTCGCGCCGCCGCCCGTCTTAGGCCTGTCGCCTACCCGCTGAGAATGGAAAGAAAAAGGAGAAGAATAGGAGATGACGTGGATACTATGGCATGTGGGGCCCCACGTGGGTCCCACGCTGACTCAGCCGCCACGTCGGATAAAACCAGGTCAAAACCACTAAAGGGTCTCAAGCGAACGGTTTTGTTATAGTTGAGGGACGCCCGGTATCTGGTTTTGCGGTTAGGGGATGATTTTGTAACTCGATGACAAGTTGAGGGACCTTCGGTGTACTTTTTCCGCATTGGGTTGGTAGAGGAATAAGTTCATCTGAGGTCCCTTAATTTTACGCTGAATCCGATTTTCGTCCTCGAACCCAAAAACCAGATACAACCGGTCCCTGAATTGTTAAATACGGTGTAAATGAGGTCCCTCGGCGGTTTTGAAGGTGTTTTTAGCTGACGTGGCGCCTACGTAGCTAGTTTGACTAGGTCTCCGTCATACGTGGTATTGACGTGGCGCTTACGTGGCAATTATATCGCGAAAAAATAATAAAAACCATAGCCCCACATGTCAGCTGCACACAAAAAAATTAAAAATGGTGGGGCCCACGTGGCCCCACATGTCAGCCTCACTCCTCCCTTCTCTCTTCTTCATCCTCACTCTCTCTTCTTCCCTCTCCCCCCCCCCCCCCCCGATTCAGCTTGGGTGACTTTGTGTTGGCATGTCACAACGTGACATTGTGAGGATCTCTACCATCAAAAACACATCCAATGGCTTGTTTGGTTGAGCCCGCCTGCAGGTTGGAAATTTCACCCCGCGTTGCTCCGTTACCTGCCCGAGCGTGCTGCTCGCGAATCCCCCAGAACCACCACCGCCGCCGCTTGGGAGGGGGCCGGTGCCGCCGCTTGGAAGGGGGCCGGTGCCGTTGCTCAGAAGGGGGCTGTCGCCGCGGAACTCCGGTGGGGCTGCCGCCGTCGGCCGCCGCGCACGTGCGTCGAGATGGCCGCAGTGGCCCTGCCGGCGCAAGCAGCGGTCGGCCACCAGGGCTGCCCTCATGCGGTGGCGGCACTGCCGCCGATCCATCCGTCCTGCGGGAGACGGCGCCCGCCGATCCAACCCATCCCGTTTCACCTTGCTCGGGTCCGGCCGTCGCCGTCGCCGCGAGTGGGGAGGGGACTGGGCAGCTGCTGCGCGAGGCCGGGGTTGGGGCCATGCCCTTCTGCCACGACCGAGGAGAGACGCCAAGCCGCCGCGCGAGGCCAACTCCGCGCGATGGCTCTCCAATAGTGCAAATGAATTGTGTGTCGTGAGATAGGCATACTTGTTGAATGGCAGCAAGTTGTTCTGAAGAACAAATCAAAAGCAAACCCCAGTCAGGATGCAGCAAACAGAAGTTGTTTGATGTCCATAGGTTGATGCTTGTGCAGGTAGCCGGCAAGGGCAGCGTGGCCTCCAGGACGTCCCCTCCTCCACGCGCCGAGCTGCAGATCACAGAAGAAAAATGAGGCCGGTCCGGTACGGCTGCAGATCACCACGACTGCCTGGACTGGCTCGGCGGCCTCCATCCGCAGCCGCCACCGCACGAGGGCAGGCCTAGTGGCCGGCCGCTGCTCGCCTCAGCTCGCGCCGGCAGGGCCAATATGGCCATCTTGACGCGCGCGCGCGGCAGCCCACGGCGGCGGCCCCACCGGAGTCCCACGGCGACAGCCCCCTTCCGAGCGGCGGCATCGGCCCCCTTCCAAGCGGCGGCGGTGGTGGTTCTGGGGGATTCACGAGCAGCGCGCTCAGGCAGGAAACGGAGCAACGCGGGGTGAAATTTCTGACCTGCAGGCGGGCCCAACCAAACGAGCCGTTGGATGTGTTTTTGTTGGCAGAGATCCTCACAATGTCACATTGTGACATGCCAAGACAAAGTCACCCAACCTGAAACCCCCCCCTCTCTCTCTTCTCTTCTTCCCGAGCAGCGGACGAGCGGGTGGGCAGCAGAGCAGTCTGAGCTCTGGCGGCGGCGGCGGCTTGGCGTGCGCCGCGTTGGGGATGAGGGACTCGGGGACGGGGGAAGGAGGCAAGCCTCGACCGGGGAGAGGAGGCCTGCGGTGTGGGGTGGTGGGCACGGCGGCGGGGGTGGTCAGCGCAGCGGCGGGTGCGGACGTCTTCTTGGAGGAGACTGGCGGCGTGGTGGGGGGGAGATTTCAGGCTCGCAGAAGCAGTCGCCTCGCCGCCGCCCATCGACTGCGACCTTCCCGTCCGCACCCGCTGCGATGGCCGCCGCCTGAAAGCCCGACCCCGCGTCGCCGCCAGAGGCACCGTCGGCGAAGAAGGGGGTTTTCATGCGCCGCATCTTCCCGTTCCTCCTCGCATGATTCGGCAAACACTCAATGTTCTCACTTTCGGAGCCTTTGCTTCCAAGCGAAATTGCCCGAATCAATGGCTACAAATACCTGGCCTATGCACGCATGCATTCTCCATTCAAGCTACAGATTAATCAAACATCAACAGTTTTTTCAGTTAAAGAAAAGGAAAGGAGGAAAATTCAGACTTGGAGACGAAGCTGGTCGTGGGAATCGTCCTACTGCTGTGCGGCGCCGCGTGACAGTGATAGGCTTGCCGGGGTCGTCGTCGTCGAGCCGGAGCGAGATCACACGGCGGAGATGGCGTAGACGGCCGTGACGACGAGGCCGGCGAGGATCGATCCCCATCGTCGAGACACGGAGCGACCCCCGTGCCTGGATCGACCTTCCTACCTCCCGTGTGGTAGCCATGACAGGGTAGATGCGACGCCATTGCCACTGCGGCGAAAGGTGAGGGGTGCCGCTGCAGCGGGGCGGCGGGCGGCGGTACGGTGGTGGCTGCTCTCGCTCGCTGCGACGGGCGCCACCATCACCGCCCCGGCCACGCTGCTCGCCGTCGCCCTCCACGTCTCCTCCTCCTCCTCCTCCGCCTCCGGCCCAGCTTCCTCCTCCGGCGTGCCCTACCGCCACTCCAAGGTAATGTGTGCTGCATCAATGTGCCCTTCTCCGTGCCACGGCCGCTTAGATTGAACTCTCGGGGTGTGCTACTAACTGACGGGTTGCCTCCTCCTCGTCGCCGACGCCGCAGCAGCCGCGGAAGGCCGAGGAGCTGCGGTGGGAGCGCCGCCGCAACTCGCTTCGCCCCAGCCGGCTGCTGGAGGCGACCGCTACAACATGGCCCCACCTTTTTATTATTTTGTGTGTAATTGACACGTGAGT
The DNA here is from genome assembly GCF_000147395.1 of Oryza glaberrima. Taxonomy (NCBI): domain Eukaryota; kingdom Viridiplantae; phylum Streptophyta; class Magnoliopsida; order Poales; family Poaceae; genus Oryza; species Oryza glaberrima. Next base: position 26,567,261 of record NC_068328.1, read on the forward strand.
CCCACAGTTTTATGTTATTTTTGGGATCAATTGCCACGTCAATGCCACGTAGGACAAGGATCTAGTCAAACCAACCACGTAGTTGCCACGTCATTCAAAACCGGGTACAATACTGTCGAGGGATCTCGTCTGCACGGATTTGGTAAGTTGGGGGATGCGTTATATCTGGTTTTGTGGACTGAGGACGAAAATCGGGCGACAAATTAAGGGACCTAAAGTGAACTTATTCCGTTGGTAGATGAAGAGAAAAAAAAGGAGGATTATGTTGTTTGTGTATTTTATTTTTACTCCTTTTAGTTTTGAAAATAGTAATCGACCGATATGGTCAAACATATATTCGCATGAGTAGATCTACTTTTAACTCCAAAATACCTTTGTCAGATCATGATGGCTGCTTTAGTTCCTTATCAAATTAAATTAGAAACTTTGCTTATTATGCAGGCTAAATCATTTTTTATATTCCAGTTGTTGTTTCAGCCAATGATCAACCTCCAACTAATCACAAAATTAACCACTAACCAGAAAAAGAGTCGTGCCTCGGCTCATGCGGCAACTCCTGACGCTCTACCACCTCCAAGGCTTCGAGGGTCTTCACCGCCACCACCTTTTGTTCATTTCCAGCCCATCTTGGTTATGCTTATGCTTATCATTCAAAATTTAAATTTTCAACCTTAAATTTGAAGCTAATTTTAAGATTTTTTTCATCGAAATTTATCTTTTCAGTCTTTGCTTTGAAATCGCTAAGAACACATATATAAAAATTTTATTCACAAATTACTTCTCGTTTACAAATATGCCGTTTGGCTTATTCACGAATAAACCAAATAATAGGGCCGTTCCTAATCTGCTCACCAATGGAAATGCTGGAGAGCAGAGGATAAAAAAACTTATCTCTTATTCTACTTAAGTATCTTTGGATTTTTTTTCAATGAAATATCTAAAGAGGTTTAGATGACTATAGTGTGTTATATAGTGATTATGAAATTAGATTTGGCTAGAGCCTTTGTGCTTTTCAGTGGTTATTTCGTTTGCTAGACCCTCGATAAAGATTTAGGAAGGTTTGTTTGTCAAGTTGTCGACGAACCAATCGGCAATGCCGTCTTTAAGACCTATGTCTGTAGTTCACTAATGCTGGTTTGTTGTCCTATCAGACGAATGAAGATGGTGACTGATGCTCTTTCATTTACTTTTGTGCATATGCAACAATATTACAACTATGTTTGTTTGTCCGCACCTTTTGCAGTATTGCAAGAGACGTGGAGTCTCTTTGCTGATAGTTTTTTGTTTTTTTTATTATAACTATAAGGTTGTAATATCTTAATATAACCAGTCATATCACACAAAATTAATCATAAGAATACTATCAAGTTCATACATTCATAAATAACATTTTTTTTAAAAAAGATCTACATCTCTAAAATTCAAAAATCAGATAGATAAACTAAACTAACAAAAATAAAAACACAAGAAACAAAAAGGGAGGCTTTGTCTAATCTACACAACAAACAAATCCAGGTTAAAAAATGATCGCTTGCTAACTTGTCTAATCTGCTGCAAAAACAAGTCCAGCTAAGAAATAGTTTTCTTTTGGTGTTGAAAAAAATAGTTATTTGGCAGCTAAGCTAAATTGGTTGAGACCCCAAGTACCTGACAAACTAAATTAGAGAAAAACAAAGTGAGGCCTTGCTTTAATGGGAAAAAATGAGCGAAAGTTGCTCGTTTTGTAGAGCGAAAAGGCGACACTCACAAACCTCAACAATCTGGGCTCAGTGGTGGCTCGAGAAAATTTTTGTTGGTGTGCCTATTTCAAAAAGAAGGTTTTTTTAATACCTCCGACAAACCAAGCAGTCTGATTATCCTTGCTCGTCCCCCTTTTCTGTCAACCGTTGAAAGAGCATAGCCCAGGAATGAACCATATCGATCCAAGGTTGCAAGGAAAAAAGAAAGGTAAACCAGACCATAGGAATCTTCTGATGAAGTCAATCAGAGAGGACGGTTAGGTTCTTTGTTGCCTCATCTGCTTAGCTTATAGAATCACACTGAGAGATGAGCATTGCAACAACGCATACACGATGCACTCACGATAAACCTAGAGTTGGGCGTGGTGGAAAATGGAATAGGCGATTAGTGGGTTGAGCGTTTGGGATAAGTGAGATACGCCGAGCCAAAATTCAGGGCTGTCCAGGGACCGCTTGAACACCCACCTGGAGCCGTCCCGAACTCGAGTCGAAACTAGTTCAAAGTAGAATTTCAAATATGGTTTCGAAGAAAGTTCAAATTTCAAACAGCAAGTTCGATTTGAGTTCTACCGAAATTTCTCGGTTCTCGACATCCAACGAGATTATCATCATAACATATTTCAAGAAATTTTCCCCCATGATTTCGTGTATACTCCTAGCTGACAAAAAGAAAAAGAAAAGAAAAAAAAAAGGGGTCCACGCTGGCCGTCGGCTCGCTTTGGACCGTGCCTCCTCCTGGAAAGTCACGAGGCCGAAAAGCCCCCAAAAGGCCATCACGCTACTACTCCCTCCGTACGCACTACGCACGCAGCGCAGGCAGCAGCGGCGGCAGCGCAAGCGCTAGTACCCTACTCCTCCTCCCCTCCCTCTCTGACCACGGCGCATTCCCCAAGGCAGCTCCCCTCGTCTCGTCTCGTCTCCACGCGACTCCCCTCGAGCGATCGCGCTCCTCTCCTCCCATCCATGGCGCCGCCCCGGATCCGGGCGGCCTGACCGCGGATCCCGTCAAGGGCGGGGCGGGGAGGGGCGGGGGCGGGGATGGCGTCGTCGCCGGTCAAGTTCTTCTCGGTCTTCCTCGCTGTCTCCGTCGTCGGATGGGTCGTCTTCACGTAAGCCGCTTCTCTCACCGCTGGAACCCGCAACTCCGGTAGAGGTGGGGGTGTGGGGGGTGGGGGATCCCGCGGGCGCGGCTGCCGTTTCGGGGGTTGGGGAATTTTGTCGGGGGTGGGTGTATGGATCACGCATTTGGTTCGTGGTGGTTTGCTTGGGTAGTTCGATTTCGAGTTTCGTGTGGTGGTGAATTGAGCCTCTCCGGGCGTTGATTCTGCTGCTATTCCAGCAGAAGCAGAAGCAGCGGCAGCAGTAGAGAGTCTCTTAGGGGGTTGGGTTGGCTAGGAGATTCGTTGTTTGGGTTTTGAGGGGGGATTTTGTGGTGGTGAAGTCATCGAGTCTTGATGTTAGATGGCTTGTTTGGGATCATGGCCATCTTTGCCATTCGGGACGGAGCAGCAAATGCGCTGAGTAGTCCGGATCATAGTGAGCTTTGATCGGTAGGCTCGAAGCACTGGTGGGCTCTATGGTTGGTCTCATTTGGTTCAACTTTACTGCCTGCATTCTGGCCACATGAGTTTGCCTTAGGTGCTTTTGTCCTTTCCTGCATCGGAGATACTTCAACATGGAGTTATGTTTTCCAACTGAACAAAATTTGAGTTTCTATATGTTTCTGCCAGTTGGCTGTATATCAACAATTTGAGTTACTAGTAATAACTAATATGCCATGCCCATGCGATTTATTTCAATAAGGCTTGGTATCTTTGATCTAGTTGTTGTTCCATTTATGGTTCTCACTAGTACTGGCACGATGTTTTGGTATGCTTAGTTTTTCTTCCTACACAAAATTTAAGTCGTTTGGACTTGTGAACAAGAATTAAGAAAGTAGATAAAAGACCTTGCTGCCCTTCAATTTATACCTGCATTGTAAAAGACAAGTCATTTATGCATGAGGGCTGTAGCACTTACTTAACAACGCCAAAGGAGTTAGTAAAGAGCCAAAAGCGTGATGAAGTTCTAGGGTGACTTATATTTTGAGAAGAGCTGAGAAGGCTAAAACAACTTATATTTTGAGTCAGAGGGTGTAATATCTTTTGCTATGCAATGGATCGAATGATGATAAAATTTGGGCATTGTTGTTTGTGGCAATTTTGTTACAATCATAGTCATGGCGTTGGACTGCTGGCTGCTTTGCACCGCAATACCGTGCAACAAGCTTTCTCTCTTGCTTTCTGTACTGGTATCCTCAATAATGGATGCACTGTCAGCAGCTATTTACAGTCTACTCCCTCCGTCCCAAAAAAAGTCCAATTCATGTGTCCAGATTCATCCCTAGAATTGGGCTTCTTTTGGGATGGAGGGAGTAGATGACAGAAGCATTTATGAATTCTAGCTGATTCTTTTGGAGTGGCCAATGACTTACTGGAAGTTCAGCATCTCATTCCAACATAACGACAAGATATAATTTTGGCACCAATCTCACACTAAGGAAGCAAGCATTTGGAAAGTAGAGAAATGTGATATTGAGGTGTCCTAGTTCCTAAGATCAAGCGATGCCAATCAAATTCAGATGTCCTATCACATTTATTTCATCTTATGCTGTTTTCTACCAAAAATATTCAGTGAAGTCTGCTCAAGATTGATCTGTGTTTGCATTCTTCACAGATTTGCATCGCGATTATTAGCTTGGTTCTTGAGCCGTGTACTACATGCCTCTGTTGGGTTCCGAGTTGCTGGGTTCAACTGCTTGCGTGATGTAACAATAAAATTCTCCAAGGTTTGTCTTTCATCTTATGCTACCATGTGACCTGGTTTTAGAAGTCCATGATTTTCTGCCCTTGGTTGTCAGTTCATTTTTAATTTGAATAATCTTCACTAGTTCATTTATATAATTTTTTTTATTATAGTATGGTGCTACTCCTTTTATTATTCTGTTGCGTCTTTGTCATTGCTTTCTTGCACTTTTGAAGCAGCTGTTACTATCTAGTGGTTTCCACCTTTGTGCTATGTACAGCTAATTGGACAATTCTTTGCTCGCATTGTGGCTCTGTTGCTTGATACCACTTGACTCCTTAAATTGCATTTGTCTTCTGATACAAAGGTTCTGATTAGCTCATTAGCTACTGCAAAATAATGTCAACAACGTCTTACTATATCCTAGGAACTCTTAAGCATGAAAATAAATAGCATGGATGTTAGGAAGGTGGATGCCTGTATTACCTTAAACTTGTAGTCCATTTATTATTTATTCCTTTTTTAACTAAAACAGTATTGGAAGTTTGCAACAGAGGAGTTGTTTTGCATGTCAATTCTTTACCTAGGACCTCCAACTATTAAAAATGATAGCGAACTTGTCCATATCTGTTTTTATGGCTGTTTTTTTTGGTGATGTGGATCCCGTATCATCAATTTTCCCATGTTAGCGGACATGTTTCATTCCAGACTTCCAGTCAATTTGTACCCCACGTGGAGACAAGAGTAAAAGAGAAGGGTCTGACATATGGAGTCAGGATGACAGCATGGAAAAGGTTGTGGCGAATAATTATGATGTGGCAGCCACGCCACCCAAAATCTTCCAATGCAGCCATTCTTGGACTTATTAGCATAGTTGGGGGACATAAAGTTTTGAGGGTGTTTGTTTGATCTATAAAGAGTTGAGAAACCAAAATCAGACCTCTGATTGTATATTTTCCTCTGAAATTTTATTCTTTTTGCTATTTTATATCTACACTTAACAATGTCCTAATTCTTCCTCTCAGGGTTCTCTTGAATCTATTTCAATTGGTGAAATAAAGCTAAGTTTCCGCAAGTCATTGGTCAAATTAAGTTTTGGTTTCATATCCAAAGACCCAAAGCTACAGTTACTAATAAATGATCTTGAAATTGTAACAAGATCTTCACAAGGAAAAAAATTAAGCAAGCCAGGAAAGTCGCGTTCCACAGGAAAAGGAAAATGGTTGGTAACTTCAAGCATGGCTAGACTTTTGTCAATATCTGTGACAGATCTGCTGATCAAGGTAACACCTTGTCTTGGTAATTTCTTATCTCCAAAATTTTGATCCACCTTGAGATGCAACTTCTCTCCCCCCTAAATGTTGCCATACCCATACTAACATGTTTAAAGTGTTTAAATTTTCTTGTGAAAGTAATGCTAGCAAGATTGGATGGTTAGATTACCTTTTTATTGCTTTACTCTGTTCAAAAATTCTGAAGTGGAATGATCTTAATTGTTGGTTGATTCTGAAGTTGGGTCCTTGTGGTCCTTGTGGTCCTTTATTAGAGGGAAATAAAGGGGAGCCACACTGGGATCTAGAGCACTGTTATCTACTGATTCTAGAGTGACATTGCTCATCGTCCCTGTAGGCAGATGTGAATTTTTAAGTCGTTGCTGCCTATTTTTTCTCCCATGTCAGTGAGCTTTTTAGTGGGAGGTGCACATGTAGAGGCCCTAAAGGATATGGTAGGGTGAGTGCTACAGGCCATTATAGGGCCTTGATGTATCAGGACTGTATCCCATGGTACTGTGGAAGATCACTCATTCTCTTCTTACTTCAAGTATAAGATAACCCAAATTTCTTTGATATATATAGCTGAATTAGAGGAGTATCAGTGCTTCATAGTTAGTGACCCCCTGGGGACCATATAGGATTTGCTTTGAATAACATTATTAGGCTAACAAGAATAGGCATATGTTTGTAGAGTCTGCTAGGAGGTATGCAGAGGGTCATGGGTTTAACTACTACTCCCTCTATCCCAAAATAAGTTCATTTCTACCCTCTACCATTTGTCTCAAAATAAGTTCACTTCTATCCCCTTACCTACCCTCGTTCTGCACATTGAGGAGTTTTTATCCCATCAATACCCCTTGCCTACCCACCGTATACTACTTTTCTATCAATGAGGAGCACTTTGGTCTTTATCCCTCCATGCTAATTTGAATCCCAATGGCTAGAAATGTAGTTATTTTGGAACAGAGTTAGTAGGAGGCAAATAGCATGGGGCTGATAAGCCTGGAAAAGGAAAAACTGCAAGCTTGCTTGATACATACAGATGTCTAGAGGCCCTTGGATAGGTGAAGTGCTCTGGCAAATTATCTGTCTGTCAGCGAGCAGCAGTGGTCTGAGTTTGGACTTTGGACCTTTTGACCTGATCCGTATTGTATCCTTATTGCATTGGACAACGAAGATTTGGATGTTTAACTTGATTGTCGTGGATGTCAAAGGTAGTAGTTGGGAGATGTCATGTCAGCAAGGATTGAGCTCAAAGGAAAGCATGAGTGACATGGAAGTGAGAATGTATTGGGCAGTTTTTTCAGGGTCTGAAAAGGTGGGGTCCAAGAGTTCTAATGGTAGTTGTATTCCTGTATTACTTTCAGGATTCTTTTCAGTGGCTCTTTAAACATGCTTCTATGTTCTTTTAGCACAAGATTGTTTAGCAAGAACATGGAGTTACCAAAAAAAAAAAAGAAGTAATGATCTAATAAGTTTTTTTGGAGCTTTGAGCTGCTAAACCCAGATTCATGTGCATGAGTCACCACAGTAGCTGTCTAATTAACAGTGTTTCTGGTGATCTGTCTTCTATATGTAAATCTTTTCCACAAAAGCATATCAGCAGCAGGCGCAATCCAACTATGTTGCTGGATATATTTTTGCCGCTCAAGCATTCTACATATGAAATGGTGCATTTTCTTACTGGTCCATTCTGCTACTTATGATTTCTCTTTGTTTGACCTCAATAATGTAGGTACCAAGTGGTGCTGTTGACATTAAAGAGTTAAAGGTGGACACATTTAAAATTGCTGGACCTAATCATATTCTTGGTGTTAAATTACATCTTGTACCTTTGAATGTACACTATGGAGATTTGGGGTTGACTGCTGATCCGCTGGGCAACTGTAATCAGCTTGATGCTTTCCAGTCTGATCAAATATCTCTAGCTAATTCAGAGAAAGTTGTTGCTCCATTTGTTTGTGAAGATTTGTTCGTTACTTGTGACTTTGGCCATGAAAAGTAAGTCCCTTTTCTTTTGGTAGCTTTCAGCTTGTGCCTACAAATGAAACAACAGCAATGTTCTGGGTTTACTTATTTGTTCAAAGCACCAAGAAATTTCTGTCTGATCTACGTGTTGTACAACTACCATATTTAAAGCTTCACATTACTTAATTTTTATCCTTGTATTTAGTAATTACTAATTATTAGTGGCTGGCAGGGAGAGGGGTGTCAAAATAGTTAACCTCGAAGTGAAATGTGGGGTTATTACTGCCAACATTGATGAAAGACTCTTTCACAAGAAACACACAAAGCCAGAGGGTTTTAGTGGCTCTGAAAATGGTGGAGATGCTTCCCTGGATGCTTCAGCAATGAACCAAACATCAAAAAGCAAATCCATTCTACCATCATTGAAGAAACAGATCCTTGCATTTCCGGATAAGGTTTGCTATTACTGAGAATTTGAAGTGAATATTTGTTACTATCTGCGCGCGCGCGGGGGTGGGTTGGGGGGGGTGTTAATTCATTTGCTGCAGTAACTTCATTTTGTGCTTGCAACCTGTGCTTTTTGTTGGATGTCATTTGGAAGTTCACCTGTACTCTTAACTCATGTATTTGCTTTTCTTTCTAAAGCATTTCTAGCCTCATTACCATGCTAGTATTTGCGGTCTATTAAAGACTATTTCGTTGAAATCATTTCTTACTATTAGCAGTATATTTCATTATTTCCTCTTGAAAAATTTTAGGAAAGAAAGTAATAAGTCATCAGTGAAGAGAGGGCTTGGAAATATTGGCATGATTCCTGTAATCTTATAAATACCTGGGGCCTGTTTGGGTACGTTGTACTTCTAGAGTTTCTAGACAGTGCCATGGTTTCAAATTCTACATGGGTACTGTTGAATATAAAACTGACTTGTTTGGGTGCAACAAAAACAGCAGTTTTTGTTGTTTGCCAAACACTATTCTAGTTTTTTGAGTTTTGAAAAATCCACTTAAAGCCTTTTTTTAAAAAAGAAGTTAAACATGCTTGATATGGATGTCGTGCTGATGTTTTGGAGGAGTATGTGAAGACTAGGCAGGAGGTTCTTAAGTTCGTTAATCGCTGGCAAAAATGTGCTGGGTCTTGCTGGAATCATTGGTTTAGCTGATGAATTTGTTTTAAATTAGTTCGTTACTTTGTCTGATGTTCTCCAATATGTAAATCTAAACCACACAGTTCTTCTATTGACAGTTGAAATCATCGAATATACTAGCATTCTTTAAGCAGTTTGAATTATATTTCTGTAGCCCCTTTTGCTGTTGTCTAACTATGTCTTTCTCTGTGCCTGAAAAGTTTTGCTAAATATTTTATTTGTTATTTGGAAGATTAGCTTCAGTGTGCCGAAGCTTGATGTGAAGTTCACACACCTGGGTGAAGGACTTAGTGTTGATAACAATATAATGGGGATCCACTTTACTAGTGCAAAGACCGTGCCACAGGATGATCTAGAGGAAGCCACACCTCATTTTGATGTTCAAATTGATCTCAGTGAAATTCATGTACATCTCTTAGTGCTTTATCTAATTCCCATGTTATACTACCATTTTCTAATCTTTATTCGGAACTGTTTACTTTTCAGTTGGTGAGAGAAGGCTCTAGTTCTCTGTTGGAAGTGCTTAAAGTTGCAGCTGGAGCTTCTTTGGATATTCCTGTTGATGTAAGAATTCTATATTCTTGGGTTGATAATTTGGCAACTGTTTTTGTCTTTGATAGCTATAAAATATTATTTTCTTCCAGCCATTTCTTCCAATCAGAGCTGAGATCGATGCCAAGCTTGGTGGTACACAGTGCAATCTTATGTTAAGCAGATTGATGCCATGGATGCGTCTTCATTATCTGAAAAGCAAAGGAATGAAGATTTCAAAGGAGAACTCTCATCGAGGAATTTCTCAAACAAAAGAGATCAAGCTAATTATGTGGACCTGTACAGTTTCTGCTCCTGAAATGTCCGTAATGCTTTACAATCTTAATGGATTGGTTTTGTACCATGTAAGTTGTTTCCATTCAATACCAAGAGTAAGAACTATTCTCCGTAACAGTGATAGTGTACTAGAGTTGGCATACCCAACAGACAATTTTATGGAGGGATGGAAATTGTTTTTTGCAAACACCATTTTGTTATCACTTCTTTATCTTTTACTTTCTGTTAATAGCTCTTATGTTACACAGTAGGTTATAAGATTCCTCTAAGCTTACTTGCTTAGATAAGTTACCATTTAATTTCCTAAGCTTATTGTTTACAATTATTTTAATTCTTTAACCAATGAGTATTATCTTCCTTTTGGTTTGATTCTTCTTTCATTTCCCAGATCTGTTCCCAATCATCTCATCTGTATGCAAATAACATTGCAAGCAAGGGTATTCAGATACACACAGAGCTTGGTGAATTGCAAGTGCATATGCAAGATGAATACAAAGAATTTTTAAAGGGGAACGTATTTGGTGTTGACACCTACTCTGGTTCCTTAATGCACATTGCTCGGGTAAGTCTTGATTGGGGATACAGGGGGCCTGAGATCGAAGATATGGTTGAAACTAGTAGACTTACTCTTGTATTTTCCATCGATATCAGTGGCATATGTGTAAAATTTGGCTTCAAGCATTTGGAATCTGTTGTGCTTAATTTGATGACCTTTAGGACTCTATTTAAGAGTCTTGCATCCTCTCGTGGAAGTTCAAAAGAGAAAAATTTGGAGCATAGAGAGAAAAGGAGAAAAAAAGGTATGGAAATTTTGAAATTAAGCGTACAGAAATTGTCAATTACTTACTGTGGTGATGCAAATGTAGTAAATATGCCTGTCGCTGATCCAAAGCGTGTCAATTATGGATCTCAAGGTGGTCAAGTAGTTATTAGCGTGTCTGCTGATGGCACACCTCGTCTGGCAAGTATAACATCAGAACTACCAGGCAGGTCTTGTAACTTGATGTTCTCTGCATCTGTAGCTATTTCTCATCTCTCTGTGTGTATAAACAAGGAGAAAAGGTCAACAGAAGCTGAACTGGAACGGGTGAAGGCAATCTATGAGGAGGATCTTAGCTCTAGTGTCAAAGTGACACTGCTAGATATGCAGAATGCTAAAATTGTTCGCCGATCAGGTGGCCTTCCAGATGTTCCTGCTTGTTCCCTCTTTAGGGCAACAGACATTAATCTCAGATGGGAGCCTGATGCGCATTTAGCAATACTCGAGACCTTCATCCGCATCAAGTATTTCCTACATAATAACAAGCCAATCAATGCTGAAGTTGGCGATATCTGTGAGAATGGACCTGGTAGTATATCTACTGGTCCAGGAAAACCTCAGAAGTCTGACAAAAGAGGGTCAATTTTTGCTGTTGATGTGGAGGTGCTCAGAGTATCTGCTGAGCTTGCAGACGGTGTTGAAGCAAACATGCATATACAATCTATTTTTACTGAAAATATTATGATAGGTGTACTGTCTGAAGGCCTTTGTCTCAGTCTTAATGGTGCCAGAATAATGAAGAGCACGCGAATACAAATCTCATGTATTCCTTTTGGCACCAGTAGTTTGCTTGATGCAAAGGTTGAGTCATCATCCAAAAGAGATTGGGTTGTTCAAGGGTTAGATGTCCATATCTGCATGCCTTATAGGCTGCCATTGCGTGCTATAGAGGATGCTGTTGAAGATATGATTCGTGCCCTAAAGCTTATCTCTGCTGCCAAGAAAACTATGCTGTTTCCTGATGGCAAAGAAAACCCAAGAAAGGTTAAGTCTGGCACCACCAGCTTTGGATCTGTAAAGTTTGTGTTACGTAAACTGACAGCAGAAATAGAGGAGGAACCCATTCAAGGTTGGCTTGATGAACATTATCATTTGATGAGGAACAAAGTCTGTGAATTGGGAGTTAGGTTGAAATTTCTTGAAGAGGCTATATCAGGAAGTGTAGATCCTAATAATTGCAGTTCCAAGGAGAAACTTCTCTATGATGGCATTGAGGTTGACATGCATGACACTGCAGCTCTTCAAAAATTGCGGGACGAAATCCATAAGCAAGCTTTTCAATCTTATTATACGGCTTGTCAGAAAATGGTACATGCAGAAGGATCAGGAGCATGTGCAGAGGGTTTTCAAGCTGGATTCAAACCAAGTTCACGGAGAGCTTCACTTCTTTCACTTTCTGCTTCTGAACTGGATGTTACTTTGACCAGGATAGATGGTGGAGAGGTTGCGATGGTTGAATTCATAAAGGGGCTCGATCCTGTTTGTCAGGAGAAAGATATACCATTCTCCCGGCTATATGGGAGTGATATTGCTGTGCTTGCAGGTTCATTGGTCATACAACTGAGAGATTATACTTCTCCTCTCTTTTCTGCAACCAGTGGGCGATGCCAAGGTCGTGTTATTCTTGCTCAGCAGGTCAGGCCCATCAAATCCATTCTTTTGTGTTGCACATGTGTATCACCATGTTGTGCATGCATGCTTATAGCTTTATATATCTCTTTCTTTTGATGCCATTTCATTTCCTTGGCGTGCCATGCTTGTACTTTGATAAGACCATGTGTGTGCATGCGACAGTGTAACACATACACAGGCATACCTAAGCATTGGAGCTAAGTTGGTATTTCTAATTCTTCTGTCCTATACTCCTATGGCAGCACAGCGAAGCTAAGATAAACCAAGTTAGCACTTTATCTGTCACAAAATAAAACCATCCCTTGCATCCTGAGGCACTTTTAGTAGGGAGGAAATATTACCAAGGTGCCCATTATTATTAGAAAAGTAGTATCGGTGGGTGGGCAGGTGTGGGGTGTTAAAGGGATAAAACTTCTTGATTTGTGGGCCTATGGTAGGTAAGAAAGTTGAAATCAACTTATTTTGGGACGGAGGAAGTAAAAGATACCCATCTATATTTCTTCACCTAAAATTCATATCTCCTTGTGGGAGTGATCTAGGCAACGTAGTCCAGTACTAACTGAAATTTAATTGCAACTTCCAATTGAAAAACCATTCCTTGTCTTGTCAAGGTTGGTTGCTGCCGTGCTGGTGGGAACAGAAACTGAAACTAAATTTAAAATTTTCAAGTTTGAAATGAAAAACGAATTGGCTTTTGAATATGGTGTCTCCTTGGGTTTCTTGTAATTTGCTGTTGATGGTTACAGTAGGGATTTTGAACTTTGATAATAATTTCATGGTACACAGATATGTTGTTCCTTTTGTTTCTACATTATGTTTTCAAGTCCTTTACTATGCATGTTGACCGCTAGCTCCTCAGCTGACTTCCGTTTTATGATCTAAATGCATCTGACAAAACATGGGGACAGTATCCATTGGATAACAGTAATTATGTTATTTACTGATGAAAACTAAGCTGAGTCAACAACTGAGGGACGGAGAAACAAACTTGTTCCTTTCATTATTACCTTTGTTTTTCTGTGTGCAATAGCCAGTGACTAAACTTTATGGCACAGATAATGTATCACATTAATTTATTTCCTTCTAAGGCAGTATTATAGATGGCATATTATTTATATGAAGACAAACCGAACCCATTGCTAGCAGTTTTATCTCTGCAAATACATGCTGAAATGGAATAGTTACTGGAAAAACTGCTACTTAGTTATACTTAATTGCTACATATTTGGATACGAGTTTCTTCAGTTATGAGTTTCTCATTGTGTCCACTTCCAGGCAACATGTTTTCAACCCCAAATACAGCAGAATGTATATGTTGGAAGATGGCACAAGGTCATGATGCTACGTTCTGCCAGTGGTACCACACCAGCAATTAAAATGTACTCAAATTTACCTATTTATTTCCAGAGGGGGGAGATTTCCTTTGGTGTTGGTTATGAACCATCTTTTGCTGACATAAGTTATGCATTTCAAATAGCCCTAAGGAGGGTTAATCTTAGCACCAGAGTAAAAGATTCTGGCCCAACAAACCAACCACCTAAAAAGGAGCGCAGCTTGCCATGGTGGGATGACATGAGATATTACATCCATGGAAAGATAGTTTTGTATTTCAATGAGACCACATGGAAGTTCCTGGCAACAACAAATCCTTATGAGAAGGTGGACAGGCTCCAAATTGTTTCCGAATACATGGAGATCCAGCAAACTGATGGGCATGTAGATGTTTCTGCAAAGGAATTCAAGATGTATATCAGTAGCTTAGCAAGTATGATGAAGAACTGCACATTAAAAGTTCCACCTGGTGTGCCCAGACCTTTTATCTATGCTCCTTTCTTCTCCCTTAATGTGGTTATTGATTGGCAGTGTGAATCTGGCAATCCATTGAATCATTATTTGCATGCGCTCCCCATTGAGGGTGAGCCAAGGAAGAAAGTTTATGATCCATTTCGATCCACTTATCTCTCGCTTAGGTGGAACTTCTCCCTCAAACCTTTGCAAGTACAATACGATAATGACGCATTATCTCCCAGTTATGGAAATAGTTCAATGCAATGTGGAGCCATCTCTGATAATCATTCCAAACTGGCTAATGTTAAATTCCCTACCATGAATCTGGGAGCCCATGACCTTGCTTGGGTTTTCAAGTGGTGGAGCTTAAATTATAGCCCTCCTCACAAATTGCGTTCGTTTTCGAGATGGCCTCGCTACAAAATTCCTCGAGCTGCTAGATCTGGTAACCTCTCACTGGATAAAGTTTTGGTCGAGTTCTTTTTCCGTGTTGATGCTACTCCCTGTTGCATAAGACATGCAACCTTAACTGAGGATGATGCAACCTTAACTGAGGATGATCCTGCTAATGGCTTGACCTTTAAAATGTCAAGGTTGAAGTATGAGTTATGTTACAGTCGGGGCAAACAGAAATACACATTTGATTGTAAGCGTGAATCTTTGGATCTTGTTTACCGTGGTCTTGACCTTTACAAGCCAGAAGTTTATATCATGCGAGACATAAACCTGTCTTCAGCTGAAACTGTATCCAACTTGAAAACAAATACACAACTAGGAAAGGTTATTCATAATAAAGGCAACATGGGCAATTTCCAGGATAAACATGAGGATGGCTTCCTCTTATCTTGTGATTATTTCACAATAAGAAGACAATCTCGTAAGGCAGATCCTGCAAGACTTATGGAATGGCAGGATGCTGGTAGGAATCTTGAGATAACATATGTTAGATCTGAGTTTGAGAATGGAAGTGAAAGTGACCACACTCTTTCTGAGCCTAGTGATGATGATGATGGCTTCAATGTGGTGCTAGCAGACAATTGTCAGCGCATTTTTGTCTATGGCCTTAGACTTTTATGGACTATTGAGAACCGAGACGCAGTTTGGTCATGGGTTGGAGGAATTTCCAAAGCATTTGAGCCTCCAAAACCCTCTCCGTCGCGGCAATATATTCAAAGGAAGATGATTGAGCAAAGGCAAACTACTGAGGGTTCTAAACTAACTCAAGATGCTACCTCTTCTGTCCATGTTGGTTCTCCTTCAGGGCAACATGTTGAGGCTCTGGGTTCTACTTCCCCATTACATAGTAAAGCCAATTTATCCTATGATATTGCCGGTATGCTTTTTAGCTAGATATTTTCATGCTGTGACTGCAAGTTACAGGTTTAACTTATATTATTTGTGCACTTGAGCTATTTGAAAACTAAAATTGTTACATATTTCTGTCACCTTTGGATTCAATCCTAATATGTATGGTAATGTGGCAGGGAAGCATGGCCTTTTTGATGATTCAGATAAGGGAGGGAATCTCCAATTCATGGTTAATGTTATTAAACCCCAATTCAACCTACATTCTGAAGAAGCCAATGTAAGTGATTCTTAAGAAATGTGTTGCTTTTAATTTCTCATTTGATGATTTTCTATTGTAAATTATTCTGTCTGTGTAACTAATGATGAAGAATAATAATCATGTGTTTTGTTGCAAGTTTTTGTGTGCTGCAATTTTGGCTGATTCTAAGTGAATCTGCATTTTATCCTTTTATTTAATCCTCTGTATTTTAAGATACAATATTTCATCTCCAATCTTGTGCTGTATGTGCGTTTTTACATTTTAGTATTTCACATTAGAAAACGGGGTTTCCCAAGCATGATTAGCTATGCAAATGACTAAACCACACATCGGCTTGTGTCAAGCATTTTTTTTTCTCAAATAGGCACTGTCAGGGCTGATTGTTTTCCCCCTCAAATAGGTTATATCTCTTTGAGCCTTTATTTAGCTTCTACTTTGGGCTCCCAGTTTCTATGCATGCATATATGCTCTGTTTATCCTTTATATTCCCTCCTTTTGTGTGGCTCTAGGGAAAAGACTTATGAAGTTGATCGTTATGTAAAAGGTTCATGTGGATTACAGTATTATTGCTACAAACAAACGATTATGTCTTTGGAAGTAAAACTATTTTCTGTATGCACCAGGGTAGGTTTCTACTTGCTGCAGCCAGTGGGCGTGTGCTGGCTCGTTCGTTTCATTCAGTTGTTCATGTTGGGAAAGAAATGCTAGAGCAAGCACTGGGGGCAAGCAGTATACAAATTCCTGAGCTACAACCTGAAATGACCTGGCAAAGGGCTGATTACTCAGTGCTTCTTGAAGATGTTCAAGCTCATGTTGCACCGACTGATGTGGACCCAGGTGCTGGCCTGCAATGGCTTCCGCGGATTCTTGGTAGTTCCGAGAAATTAAAGCGCACAGGTGCCTTGTTAGAGAGAGTATTTATGCCTTGCGAGATGTACTTCCGTTACACTAGGCACAAAGGAGGAACTGCAGATTTGAAGGTAAAGCTACCGAGACATGTTCAAGCTTATGAGCCAACCCCAAGAGCTATGAGTTTCAATTGGCTGCAGTCTATAAAAGTAAATGGCTAAATGCATCATGTGATTTTGTCTTACTGATTAATTAATGTCATATTATATGGCCCAGGTTAAGCCACTGAAGGAGCTAATTTTTAATTCTCCAAACATCACTGCAACAATGACTTCGCGCCAGTTTCAAGTTATGCTAGATGTGCTTACCAATCTCCTTTTTGCAAGACTCCCCAAGTGAGATTTCTTTTAGGCTCATGAATTTCTTCTTTTTATCCAATGCTGAAGCACTTAAGTTTGTTGCCTATGTTATTTTGTCATTAAATACCAACAACTTCCAAGGATTTATGAAATTTTACTTCGTTGGGAAGTCAATTTACCAGAACAGGGATAATATTCTAGAGTTAACACAAGCTCTCTACAGACATTATTTGGAATTTTGGTTGCTATTTTAACAACTGAAATTTGTGTTGGCTTATTTTTTGGTTTCATGCCTGAGTTGATATTTTGTAAACTAGAAAAGGCGTGTTCCAACTTCCAAGTGAAACTGTAATTCACGGATTGTTTGATTTCACATAGTTGCCAAACATTTGTAAATTGCTGACTGGAACTGAACTGGAATTGACTTGCATAAAAGATCGCACTTTGATGGAGTTTCTGTTTATTTCTAGATTGTTACATTATGGAGTGTGACTATGGTTTATTACATCAATTATTGGGTCTTTTCTCATAAAATAGTTAATTTGTTTTATGTATATTATCTTTTAATGGCTGTTCATGTTACAACTCCTAGGTGTATATTTTCAATTTTGATAAGAGAATTGCTTTGTGGTCACCAAACTTTTGGGGTGGTTCAGGTCCACGCAGCATATTTTGTGTAGAATCTAGAATGGCATCGGACATGCTTGACACAACAGCCCACTGAAATTGTCAGTGCGAATTTGTTAGCTGTGTATAATGATTTTCTTTTAGCTGAGAATGACTATTTACTTTTAGGTGTGAGTTGAATCTTGTCCGTTCCTTTGACTTGTTTCATATGAACTCTCTGGCCATTCTGTGTTGCTACAGATGAGGATGCAGTGGTGAAGCCACCGCCTGGCTAGCCTGGGCAGCCGCCCGGGCTCGCCGGTAAAAACTCCATTAAATTTTAATATTGATGATAAAATTTCTATAGCAAATACTAGTTATTTGAAGTTTGCCTGGGCTCAAAAATATTTCTGGCTCCGCCACTGTGAGGATGGGAAGGGTAAGGGTAGGAGTGTAAGGCAGGGATGGGAGTCGAGATCGTGATGATCCTGTTACATACAAGTATGAAACTGTTGGATCATATGTGAGTTATCATTGTTACCCATCCTCCTCCTTCAACACCCCACCCCTTAAATTAAAAGGGTTGGTTGGCAAATTCAGACCACCCTAACAACTTTGATAACCCGCAAGCAAATACTTATTTTGATAAATCGCTGTCTTTTGTTACACAGGGGGCAACCCTTAATCAAATAAATGTTGCCTTGTCTACAGAAGCATCTAACACTGTGTGTACGCGTAATTTAATTTTTTTTCTGCACATGGATCTGCGCATCGCTGGCAGTTGTCTTGTTTAGATCAAAATATGTTTTTGGTAATGTCCATTTATCTCTCTTGTGCCCTTACAACCTTCTTGTGAAATGTTCTCACATAACCATCTGTACTGGAACAACACATATTGAACTAGTTGTAATTCATCCTTAATCCTCATTAATCTTCCTGGATAGGCCTCGGAAAAACAGTCTACAATATTCATCAGATGATGAAGATGTTGAAGAAGAGGCTGATGAGGTTGTTCCTGATGGAGTAGAAGAGGTGGAGCTTGCGAAAATTAGCCTTGAGCAGAAGGAGAGGGAGAGGAAACTACTACTGGACGATATAAGGTCCCTCATGGGAACTGGTAACAATCATACTAGCAACTTCCTTTCAGTTGAAAGGGATGATTGTTTATGGATGATCAACAGTGGAAAATCTTTACTGGTAAACATTTCACTTTAGCCTGTAATGAAATTAATGTTTTTTATGAAATCATAATTTTCTGTAAACTACATTATGATTTTGTTTCCAAAACACTGTTAATAAGAGCTATCCCTTCTGTCCAAAATATAAAGCATTTCTAGGATCAAAATTAGTACCACAATATAAGCATTTCTCCACCTACTTCCTCATCTCAACCAATCACAATCATTTCTCACGTCAACCTTGATTTCTGCTAAAGCTCCCAGAAATGCTTATATTTTGGAAGGGAGGGAGTATTATAGCAATGACACAAGGGACTTCTGGAAACAAGTCTAAAATTATGCTCTCTTCAGTCACGAAAACATGTTTTGGATATCAGCAGAGTCTCCAAAATGCAATGTTGACCAGAATTTCTATCATAATAATTATTATATTTGTAAAACCTGATAAACTTATAACATTGTGGAAATACTTTTTTATGAACCCACGTGTATAAACTTCATGGATCAAATCTAAATGCCTTAAATGATATTGATGCTCGAAGTTTTTGAACAATTGTCTTGATGTATGCCTAAAATACCAAAATAGCGAGTTTTTGTGACTGTTGGGAGTAATTTCCTTGTGACCAACATAGATACTGTGTATAATACTCCTCTGTCCCAAATTATGAGGCCTATATTTTTGTTACAGTCTTCAATGACATACTTTGACTATTAATTTATTCCATGTTATATTCTAAATTAATATGAAATTAGCATCACATGAAAGTATTTTCAAAATATGAATCTAGTAATATAACAAGCATAATACTTAACATAGATATGGTTAGTATGATTATTAGTCAAAAGTTACTGAGTTTGATTTGCTTTAAAAAGAGGGTGCCCTATAATTTGGGACGGAGGGAGTATACAAGTCTCCATACACACATCAACTGATTAACACTCTTATTTTGGATAAAAAAAGAAGTAATTTACTTCTTATAAACAAGAAGAATAGAGAGTATCTTTTATACATGTAGTCAGACTATGTATGTAAACATTTTCTTTTAGTAGTGTATATTATTGGAATCAATTATTTGTCCCTCTTAGTATGAAAACAGCAGGTCGAATATCCGTCATATTTTGCCATTCTTAATGAGTTTTCTTATAGTGTTTAATTGATATTAATCAGGTGGAAAGATTGAAGAGAGATCTTGAAAACCTTAAAAAGTCTCGAAAATCTGCATCTTCGACATTAAGGAAAGCATTGCAGAAAGCTGCACAGCTACGCTTGATGGAGAAAGAAAAGAACAAAACTCCTTCTTGTGCCAAACGAATTTCTATGAAAATTAGCAAGGTTGTATGGAGCATGATCGCTGATGGGAACACATTTGCTGAAGCTGAGATCAGCGAAATGGTATGTTCAACCTTTAGTAGAATAATTATCTTCTTGCATTTTCCTGTCTTTTCATTTTTAATATTTCTGTTCTTTAGCATTTTAGTTTACCGTGAGTTTACCTTTTATTTTTGCTGTAATTGGTGTTTATAATTGTGGCTGTATGCTGTGGAAGGAACACATAACAACCATGTATTCAGTGACGTGTTCAGGGATTTGAGAAAGCTAGTGTCAGTTATCATGGATGATGCGGTAGTTTGGACACTAGCAGGAGTGCCATTGGCGGCCCATAGGTCGTAGGGATACTTGGTCGGTTGATCCTGGGGGAGAAGTCTCGTTTGTATCCTGGGGGCGAAAGCCCGGTTGTTACTGTTTTTCTCCTCTTAATGCAAAGACGTGCAGTTCTCCTGTGTATTCTCTAAAAAGAAATGTTTTATCATTACGCTTCTAGAACCACATTTCCACCTATAACTGCTATTGTGGTTCAACCATGATCCTTTTTCCCTTTTCAGGTTTTTGATTTTGATCGGGATTACAAAGACATTGGTGTTGGTCGATTTACAACTAAATGCTTTGAAGTGAGGAATTGTATATCCAATGCCAAATGTGCTACATTGTTGTCTGCATGGAACACTCCTCCTGAAAAGTAAGGACCAGTAAACGTCTCGCATTCTGTTCACTTGCTTCTTCTGGTTGTGAATGAATTCTTTCATGAAATGGGATTCCAGTGAAGACTATTAACTGAGTTCTACTTACAGAGGTGTCATGCTCCGTGTTGACTTGAGGCAAGGCGCTCCGAAGGATGGAAATTCTCCAGTTGATCTCTTTGAGCTCTTTCAGGTTGCCTTGACTTGAAACAAATGGCCAATTTGTGACTTTATGTATTTCATTCATTATTTTTGCCCCCTGGTAAAACCAATTAAAATTGGTGTGAAAAGTTATAGTACTTATCATGCTATTTCATTCATTATTCATTTCATTGACTATTTTTTTTCTTTCGATTGCTATGAAGAAGCGTTGTTTCTACATGCTATCACAAAATAACTGTTAGGCTCTTCCCAAATGCAACTTGTGATCACCAATTTTTCTTTTTGCAATGCGTACATATGGGTTTCAGTTCTCTGATGTTCATACTCAATATTAAAATGATTTGACTGCACGCATGCCACACTGACTCTTTTGTGTGTAATAGGAGTATTTAATGTTGGACTGTTGGTTGCAATAATTTTATTCTGGTTTTCAGTTATTACATGCAGTAATATTATGCTGGTTTTCAGTTATTACATAGCTATAAGATCTACAGCATTCCATTGTTCTGCTGGAAGCCAAGTCTTTGTTTGGAATGCAGGGAACTTAATTGTTTTCTGTGGAAATTGAACTGTTCTCTGTGAAATTCCTGTGTTCCTTATGGGGCCAGCAATGTAAAATGATCTGTGTACTGCTACTGACTAGTCATTTGTTCTATTTACTCTTGAACTTTGCAGGTGGAGATACATCCACTGAAAATTTATCTGTCCGAAACAATGTACAGAATGATGTGGGATTATTTCTTTCCTGAGGAAGATGATTCACAAAGGCGTCAGGTAAGCCAGAAATCATGCTCTCTCACATTCCCTACATCTTGTCTTCGTCCACTCATCATCTCTGATATACTTTTGTTGGGAGAAAGGAAGTTTGGAGGGTTTCAACATCAACGGGAGCCAGAAGAGCTAGAAGAATATCTACTGGTGCTGATGCTGTTGCTTCTACTAGCTATTCTGTGAGAGAGCATGAGCTTCCTGGAAGGTCAGGTATACACGTATCCACTTCAACAAATGTCTCCAGTTGGCAAGGCAGCGACAATTCACAGGTGATTCACTTAAGAAAATATTATGATGCTCCCCTATGTGAGACTAATATGTGTTCACTGGGCCAATTGGACTATGGGGTTTTGATTGGAACTTGGGTTTCAGTTTCCGGGCAGACCAGTATTCTTCCCATTGCATACAGCCACAGGAATATGGAATTCTGGCCAAATATTTTATTTAAAATTTGTAACTGAATGCGAAAAGTGACTTGAGTAACCTGTAGTTTCAATTCAAATGTTATTTACAAACTCATCAATAGCTCCTTTTTTTTTTCTCATATGGCCCAGACCATCATCAGCCTCGCACTCATCTGTCAAATATCGCTCGTGAGTCGTTGGATGATAACAATGTAAAACATAATTGTCCACACATCTAAAGTTGTTTACATGATGACATGACATCAATTTGCCTGCTCCCTACCCAAAAAACACTTACAGTCCACATATATAACCACAGAAAGTCCTACGGGGTTTGGGTGTAGAACATACCATCACCCCTATTTTCTCCTTTTACAGGAAGTAATAATTAGATTGAAGCTAAGGAGTAGGGATTGGCACAGGTCACTATATGGGTACCCATTGTCCCATTCTAGTTTAGCTAAATGAACTACTACAGGGAGTAAATTCTATGGACCAGGAAAAGTGAGTTTTAGTTAATTTAGTTGAGCTAGAATGGGTCAATGGGTACCTATGAAGTGACCTCAGTACATCCCTAGTTAGAGCTGCATTACATGGATGATGGACCTTCACTGTGTTATAAACGCATGATGAAGACTAAATGTAACAACATGCAGTGCTTGAACGTTGTGCAGGTATCCAAATTGCAGTCTCTAAAGTCCAACGTGGTATGTGGTTCACATCCAGAGTTGCGACGGACATCTTCATTTGAAATGACTTTGGAGGAAAGTGCAGTCGATAGTATCACAAATAATAATGTGGTATCGCTGGTCAATTCGAATGTTTCCTCAAGAGACACCAACAACTTTATGGCAGATAACTCGGTTGCAGCTGCTGAGATGTTCAGGAGTAGAACTAAAGATTCAAAGCCCACCAAGTCTGTTCGTTTATCTCAAGATGAAAAGAAAGTTGGAAAATCTCATGATGAAAAAAGGACAAGAGCTCGGAAGTTGATTGAATTTCATGACATCAAGATTAGTCAGGTTAATATATTTCTGTATCATTGCATCTGGATATGTTGTTTAGCAACTACTACTGTATGACATTGCCTTCCGATTTGGTCGCATTGTAGGTTGAACTTATTGTAACATATGAGGGATCAAGGCTTGCAATTAGTGACCTAAGGCTGCTTATGGATACTTTCCACCGCGAAGACTTTACTGGTACATGGAGGAGACTATTCTCAAGAGTCAAAAAACATATCATCTGGAGTGTCTTGAAGTCGATGGCTGGAATGCAGGCAAGTATTCTGAGTGTTCCTTGTCTTTAAATTGGTATAAAAGCTATACTAGCATTGATCAGCTGCTACAGATTCTGCACTCACATATGCATCACTTTCATGTATGTTTTATTCTCAAAAGCAAGCTTTGCGTTCTAGATCTCTAGTTAGTGCTCCGAAATTGGATCTAAGTTTTGAATCTGTACTCTGATCAATAGTAAGCCCATGTTTTTATGCTTGCTATGTTTTAACATTTCTCATACGAATTTAGCTATGTCTGTTGCGATGGGTGCTGCATTTCAATACCTGTGACATACTAGGTATCGCATCGGCGTTTTCTGCCTAACACTAAATTGTGGCCTGTTTACATAACAAATTGCCCTTTTGTCCCTCAATGTGAAACGGTTGTGCTTTCGTGACATCTTTCATGAATATGCAAATCAAGGGAATTAATAGATACAATATTTCTGAATACTAGCTTTACTTGATCATTTTGCTAAACTAATTTAGGAATACAATCGGTGGTGTCGCATAGACCCATCCTTTCCTTAAATTCCCTGCAACATAACCACTTATCATGATTATATATTTAAATTATGCTTGAGTTTCCCATAGCTCAATTGACAAAGTTACTCTGGATAAGTGGATATCACAAGTACCTTCCAGTTTTTTAAAACGTTTCTCCATTTTTACTTTACTTCATGTCAACGGTTACTGATGTACTGTGTTTGGACTGGGTTCTAAGCAGGTTAAGAAGTTTAAGGCCCACAATCGGGAAACACATGATGGAGCTGTTCCTGATCATGATCTGAATTTAAGTGACAGTGACGGTGACCATCACGGAAAGCCCGATCAGTTTCCTGTGTCATGGCTGAAGAGGCCGGGTGAAGGCGCAGGGGATGGATTTGTCACATCAATTAGAGGGCTCTTTAATTCACAGCGCCGTAAAGCAAAGGCGTTTGTGCTACGGACTGTGCGTGGAGATGGAGACAATGAATGCCATGACGAATGGAGTGACAGCGATGGCGAGTTCCCTTTTGCTAGACAGCTTACAATCACTAAGAAGCTCTTACGGAGACATACAAGAAAGCTCCGTCCCAGGGGGCAGAAGAACACAGGCCTGACATTGCAAGATTCACTGCCATCTAGTCCACGCGAAACAACGCCATATCAAAGCGACTCGGACTCATCATCAGAGTCACCTTACGAGGATTTCCATGAGTAGAGAAGCAATGAGAGTAGATCAGATTCTTGGTCATCAGGAGCTGCTAATTGCTGTCAACTTGTGTGTTTGGTGGATAAGATGTAACCATTCCACATGCACGGTGCTGGAGTGGAGGCTTTGTTAGTAGAGCTCATTGGCCAGTGAAGTGATAATATATCGGTCGTTCCGTTCCAACCCTGAAGGAGCTATTCAGGTGTTGTCTTGGATTCCTCGGCCTTGTATATGTATATATATAGTAGGGTGAGGAAGTTGTATCGAGCTGTAGCCAACAATCCAATGTAGCAGCTAGCATGCAGAGAAAAATGTGATGTATTGTTGTAGCTAGACATCTTCTCGTAAGTAGTTGAATGGCCTTCGTATAAGTTAAATAAGAGGTCTCTTCATTTGAACATATGTATGGTCTGTGTTGGAACTAAAATCATACCCCTAAGACAAAAATTCACTCTCTTAGGAGCACAAAAACTCACTTCCTTAGGTGCAAGAGACAATGATGTGATAGATCATGTGCAAATTTCCTCTGAAGAAATTTGAGAGATCTTGAAGTTTGACTGAGGCCTTATTTAGTTGAAGAAAATTTTTCTGTTCGGTTATCACATCGAATATACATACACATATTTGAAGTATTAAACTTAAGTCTAATAATAAAATAAATTGCAGTTTCCGCCAGAAAACTGCAAGACATTCATTAAGCCTAATTAATCCGTTATTAGTAAATGTTTACTGTAGCACCACATTGTCAAACCATGATACAATTAGACTTAAAAATGTCTCATAATTTACATGCAATATGTGTAATTGATTTTTTTTTCTACATTTAATATTTTATGCATGTGTCCAAACATTCGATATGACAGCGTGAAAAATTATTGTTTTGTGAACTAAACAGGGCCTGAGCTGTGATGTTCAACTGTTGAAGAAAAAAAGAGGCAAAACAGTAAACAAACCGGATAATAGCTCCATCTACAGTAAAGAAAAGAAGAAAAAAAAAACACAACTGGATTATAGCTCCAACTACAGTCAAGAAAAGAAAAAAAAACAAAACAGGAAATAAAGCAGGATTACAGCTCCAACTGGAACAAACAATGTTATGTACCGACGTACCGTTACGGGACATATCGGAAAACCCAGAAAACCAAAGTTTTGACTGCATTTGATGCCTCTATTTTGGGCAATAAGCAAGATACACATGTAATTATTCTATATATCCAAGGTATAGTAATTAATAAGTCTAGGATTCGATACAGGTTCACATTCATTTACAAACCACAAAGGCATGTTAATTTGCGGTCAAATAGATCGCTTAAAAATATGCCTAAATCATCTCCCATGGAGGACGCCATGTAAAGGTAGGGTGGCGGGTAAAAGGGTTGCTGAGGAGAAGCCAACCGGAAGTTGGAACCAATCACACTTTGTCATCATGAAACCACCACCTGGTCTCCTTCGGCGACCTCCCATTGCGGCAGTTCCTGACATAGCGATCATTGTCGGCAGGACGTTGCTGCAACCAACATATAATAAACATATAATATGGTCAGATGCATGATCTCCATTTAAACAGGAGAGGACACAGTGGAGCTCTATAACCTTTGCTGGTGAGCTTGACAACATGGACAAGATACTGATACAAACAGAACTAACGGTCATCGCCGGTGACCACGAGTCATACAATATATCTGCAGACAAGTGAAACAACAGTAAACAATATATCTGCGGTCAAATTGACATGTTAATTGTTAAACAAAGATGGTAGGTGGACAAAAATTCCAGAACCCATCCAAGCAAAAATACAACCACTAAGGCAACCCAAGTAGTCCATTAGATTTCCATTTTCTTGCTGGTTAGGTTCAAAACTTCAAATTATAAAGGCAATCGTGAGTAGACTTTCCAAACAATGTGTACAAAGAAAAAAAATAAAAAGGGGGCAAAATTTAGCATTTTTAGGGTCCAGAATTACAAAAAAAAAAAAAGGCATGCAAGGTATTTTGTGTCACCAAATCGCAGGTTTCGGTCCTTTATTTTAGAAAGACATCTCTTGAATTCTTGATAACATAGGCCAGCAAAAAGCTCGGAAGCATATCCATCATATTCTCCAAGTAATAAACTTAGCCCTGCTTTGCCCTAAAAAATAACCTAGAAATTAACGTGGCAATTAACCAATATATAAACTCATTTAAAAGCCTCAAGTGGTGGTGGCAATGAATCTGCCACCCCGCTATTGCTTTAGCAGTTTTTACAAATTGTTCCATGATATTTTCTAATATTATGGAATAGTCCAATATTTGGTCCAATCAAGTAAATCTCTACTATTATAAAAATTGAAGATGTTTTTGCCGGTACTTTCGTACGTCATCCGTGTTTGAGTCGGTTTTTAAGTTTGTTTGCTTTTGGAAATACAGATCTGTGTTTGAGTTGGTTTTTTTAAGTTTATTCGCTTTTGGAAACACAGGAGTCATATAAGAAATCTCTTTAAAAAAAATTCGCATACTAACTTGAGACATGAGTCGTACTCCTAATTGCAGCTCATGATTTTCTAACATATATCCAAGCAAATTCCTGTAGTGAATTTCACCTTAGCTAAACCGTATAACAATAATAAAATTAAAATAGCCTTTTCTAGTATCAGATAATAAAATAAGCAAACAAGTGATGCCAAGATATTTGATAAAATATGTTTTACTATGACATACAATAATATTTTGTTTCTTCTGCCAATAGCAAAGCATGGGTATGTCGCTAGTTGACAGGAAAAAACAAACAAGCCACACCATCAAACCGGGAAAAAAGGTTATCCAGCACACATAGTAAGGGAATTAAATGCATTGAGCCATGCTAGATTCATTTGTATGGTGTAATAGATACCTTTCACCTACAAAACACATGCTCTTTGCATAAAAGGAGGCATTCCTCTGGTCATGTATTGCATTAAAAGTCAAAACATGGTTATATTAATGTTAGAAAGTAAAGGGGAATGCAAATGCACAACTCAATTCACCAAATTTCATTTTGTACTGAACTAGACAGGTGGAGTGATAGACAAATAAAGTAGCAAAACAATCATTCCAAAAAGTGGCATCACTGCATTAGGAAAGGAACTGAATGTTTGCAAAGTTGAAAAGACAATAATTCAGTTAAAAAAGAGGAAGGTGCACCATCATACTTAACCAGCATCCCTTCCGGTTCGGTTTGTGTGAAGGATCGCTTCTGCTATTGGAGAGGAGAGTAAACCAGGAAAACCAGATGGTTTTTCTAAGAACTGGTGAACCAATGGAAACGGATCATAAACCGCACGGCTCATCAGTGAATGGCAAGTTAGGCCCAGTTATGAGAAAAAAAAGGAGGCAGAGGATAGAACACTGGTGAGCAACCTGCAGCTGCTGCCCTTCAACCATCCAGGTAGCAAATCACTTGTGTTACATGGAGAATATACATCGGTATCGATTTTAGTGAGCCATGGTTCAGCAGTCCAACGGTGGGACCAGGCAGAGTGTGTGTGTGTGTGTGTGTGCGCGCGTGCTGAGGGGGAGGGGGGGTGGCAGTGGGGGTTGCTGTGAACCACGAGTTGTGCCGGCTTGCCGTCCGGTGGATTTTTATACTATGGGTAAGCCGTTAAATATGAGCAACTTGGGAGTCAAGATCAGTGTTCTAAAAGTTGGCTCTATGCACTAGGTAGCCGCCACGATTAAGTATTAGATGGTGCATTAGGCGGCTGAACTAACGTGGGTGGTGTTCTGTTGCTATTTTAGTGTTATGAAGTCCAAGTTTTATGCAATATGCTTGCTAATTTCTTGGATTTGACTATCTGGCCTAACCGAGGCGCCCCCCAGTCACCCAACTAGCGCCTTCTTGAACCATGGTCAGGATGCTCAAGATTTGAAAATTTTCTAGGGTGCATCTGCTGCATATACATCTGCAAAAAGGCATTGCTTTAACTAGAGAAGTAATACTGCAGAGGACTTGTGCTTGCCAATATTAATGTAAGCTGATAGTGGGAATGCTTATATCATGGGCAACCATTTTTCTTGAAAAGGATGACAAACTAGTTAGATTCTGTACACTTAGCAATCTACACTGGATTGAACATTTCACAGCAGGCAGGACAATATCCGATGACAATGTACAGTATTGTCCCATTAATACAAGAAGATTTTGGAATATCCCACCATTAGAATATATGCACAACAATAACATCTAATAACTTGAGGTATCTGGCAGGCATGTATTATGTGTTTCATAACATCTTGTAAAAATTGTTGAGTACAAGACATCTTATTGTACAGGTTTGCTACGTTGGGAGAATTTATTGAATGGTTCATCTCAACACCGCTCTATCATAAACTATTTTACCAATCCACCGGAAAGTTTGTAACCATCCATTTCAATGCATCAAGGAATTACATAAAGTACATAGTACACATCAATTAACTTGTGTGTTGTAACTTACAAGAGAACTTCCACTAAATAAGGGGTGCAGCCTCTTAAGGATAAATTTAACTAGATAACCACATAGGCTAGAATTTCAGCTTAACTACATCCAGAACCTCCATGAACAGACCAGACATCACAGCACAGCCAATAGTCAAATTGTTAAATGTCAATCAGGAACATAATAGCAGAATTGCCCAGATGTGTCAAAAAGTTGGGAGTTCTTGATCATGAACGACAAGAGGATATGCAAAGGTGCTAAAAACAACATGTGGTGGTGGAAGAGACAAGTGTTGATCTTGGTCAACATTATCTAACACAGGATTACCCTAGACAAATAGAAGTGGATAAGGTTAATCCACCTATATTCTAGTCACTTCCTCTATGCCCATACACCCATATCTAAGGACTTCAAGTGTTACTTTCTAAGTTTGTACACTTCCCAGCATATATAAAGTTAAAAGGTACAGCTGGGATAGCTAAATGTGTTTAAAACTTATCATACAGTTACTACCCTAGTTATTTACTACTTTAAACTCCTAAGTATTATGCTTGCCATTGAAGATGGCAGCTTTCATTAGCAAGACAGAAAGGCATATTTCGTGGACATGCTAAAACTGTAAAACAGGTCCAGTAAAAATGCTGTACACCCAAGAGAATTAATGGAGTGGGCAAAAGCATCAAGAACGAAAACAACAATTATTTATGCATCAATAGGAGCATACAATCATTTTACCTAAACAGATATGCCCATTGCTGTAAATGTGCGGATGCATTGGCGCTGGATGAAGAAATATGACCTACAGAAAAACAAGTCGATCAAACCCAAAGCGTTGGATTCCAGTGCATGCAGTATACCCAAACTAAACACAGTATAAATAAATAGTATAAAGAGAAGGCAAGAAATCCCACCTGGGGAGCCTCCATGGGGTAATGCTCAGGGAAGTCCACCTGCAATTGGTATGTCTCTCCGGCATAGAGCGTGCCCGCAGCCCCCGCGACCTCGATGACCCACCTTTTTTTATTTCGGAATAATCCATATCATGATATATTATTTTTCATGCTTTTCACATGGATAAAAAATCACAAGAAAGTATCAAAGTTGAAAATAAATAAATCATACAAGAACATGAACGACTGAATATTTCACGACTACGCGGCCAAAACCCTCATAGAAAAAAAGGAGATCCTGGGTCAATCAGGACGCCGAAAAGGGTTTGCGATTTCATCTGAATCGAAAGGGAAAGAGACGAAACGCGAAAGCGGCAAGGACAAAAACCGCGTGGGTTTGGAGTGGTCGCGGGGGGGGGGGGGGGGGGGGGGGGGGTCACCTCTGGAGATTGTCGGTGACCTTGTGCTTGAAGCCGGAGGGAGGGTTGACCTGCCACTCCGCGAGCTCCTTCTGCAGCCGGTTGCACGCGATCTTGCTCAGCACCTGCACGAACACACATACACACACACAAACAGCTCAGAGAGAGAGAGAGAAAAAAAAACCCCAAAACAAATTACGGCGAATCGGGGCGGAGGGGAGATGGGATCGGGAGGGGATGAGGGTAGAGAGGAGGGGGTTAGGGTTAGGGTTTGGTACCTTGCGGGAAGGGGAGGAGGAGCTCGTCATGGTGCGGGCGCGGGTGCGGGGCGGCTGCTAGGGATGGCGGAGGAGGGAGGGAGAGAGGGGGGGAAAGGTGTGCGTGCGTGGGACACGAGACGGAGAGGGGAAGAAGGCCTACGACCGCCTCTCCGCGTTCAGCTCTTCAGCTTCAGCAACTCGGCAGTGCTCCCATCATCCATCCCAAAATAAATAGGGTTCCAAATAAATATCGTACTACCCTCCCGGCTTGTTTGGTAACTCGATGGAAGGGGATTGGGAGTTTATACGAGGGAATTGATGATGAGATTAATATGGGAATTTGATTTTTAATCCTAATATATTGTTTGGTAGAGGTGATGGAAATTGATAGGGAGTTTAATTGGAGATTAGGTCATTAATAAAAACGGATGGCTGAGATTTGCTTAGACAAAGTAAAGGAGGAATTCCCTCCCAATTACCTGCCCCTAGCCAGATATTGAAAAGGAGGGAGTTCCTTCCTCAATTCTCCATCCCTATCCCACCAAAATTCCCATGTCTCCCAACCAAACAAAACACTTAATAGCCTCATCCCTCTAAACTCTCAATTCCTCTTAAAAACTCCCTCCAACCAAACGAACCGTCCGTCCATGATACAAGGGATTTTGAGTTTTTGCTTGTACTGTTTGACCACTTTTCTTATTTAAAAAAATTTGTGCAAATATAAAAAACGAAAAGTTGTGCTTAAAGTACTTTGGATAATAAAATAAGTCAAATAAAATAATAATAATTCCAAAATTTTTTGAATAAGATGAGTGGTCAAACAGTGCAAGAAAAACTCGAAATCCCTTATATTATGGGACGGAGGGAGTATTTCACACTAGATTAGGGTTTTATTTTCATAGAATGTATAAATACTCTAACATCATAAAGTATTTTTTAAAAAATAGAAAGATCGCTTAAACCATCTAGCCGGGAAATCAGCTTACATCCAAGTTAAACTTCACTAGCCATATCATATCCCGACCAGACTAGATAGCGAGGACTAGACAAGTATCTTCAAGCCAGCCGTTTGTCAATTCTATGATTTGTCATTATTTTTATATCACTTAAGTTACCTGGATATGGCTTCCTGCCTTCATATGGATACGGATATGTTCGGATACATATCCCGTACGTATCCAGCTATTTTTTTTATTTTAGAATAATTGAAACAATTCCTGATACGCGTCTGATACGCGCCGCCTCCCCCAACTTTCTTCAGCTGCTCGCGGCCTCGCACTCTATGCTATCCGCCCTTGCAGCGCGTGCCCCCGGCTTCCGTCATCGCTGTGCAGAGCCGCCCTCCGCTGGGCCTCGCCGCCTCCCAACCCGATGCATCTCGCACGCGTCCTAGTAAGGTCGTCCTCACACGCCGGGTGTAGGTGTGCAGCTGTGTCGCCGCCGCGCCCGGCGGCACATCGCCTCCTCTATGAGAAGCATGGCTCCATCGAATCCCCGCTGATGGGCGCACAGGAACAGCACCTCCGCCACCATTCTTAGAGGCAGGGGCTAGCCGCCCAGGCTGCCAGGGCTGTCGCTGCCCAAGGCAAGCACAACACCGGCTGCATCGAAGCACCGACGCTGTTTCTTCTTTGTTTCCCTGAATACCTGAGGCAAATCCACTTCTCTAGTGTTCCATGCTTATCTCCAGTGCCTCTATTATTTTAGGACAAGTAGTCAAGTACTATTGTTTTTGTTAGATCCAAGTGCTACGGTGCAATCTGTACTAGTGCATCTAGCAATCGTAGGTGTAGTGCGGCTGCTAATCAGCTAATGTTGATGCACATTCATCAAGAACAACTATGTATGATTGAACTATTAATTCGTGTTTTGTATGCTATTTGCAGTCTTGGGGGGCTTAATCGCTTCGTCAACTAGAATAGAAGAATTGGAGAAGATTGTTATGGACTGGAATGCACTAATACTAGTATTATATTGCTATTTTCTTACAAAAAAATTCTTATTTTTTCTGTATTTCTAATATATATAAAAAATATATAAGCATGTCCCCGTATCCTTATTTTTTAAAAAATGTTGTATCCCCGTATCGATATATCTGTATCCGTATCCGTATATGTATCCCCGTATCTAGTTAACATAGCTTATCACCCTTATCCTATCTTACTATAAAGTTGATGTCCACTAAATCTAAAAACTTAACATGCAAGTGTGTCGTATCATCAACCACTAGCAATTATTATCTAGACTATTTTAGATCAGAGTAAAGTGCACATACGGTCCTTAAACTTGTAGTGTTATATCATCTAGGTCACAAAACTCTCAAAATTCAGATCCAAGTCTCAGAACTAGGGGTGGGCAGAAAAGGACTAAACCGAAAAGACCGAAACTGAGACCGAAAAATTTGGTCATCAATTCAATCCTAGGCAGTGAAGGACCGAATTTTATTCCGTCAATTCGGTTAGTCTCCTCAGTTAACCGAATAGACCGAAAAGATCAAATTAACAAAAAAAAGTCTAAATATAATGCAACCTACAATCCACTAAGTTCAGTAGGATTAGACTATAATTTTCATTTCTAGGCATGCAACTTAATAAGAGTCTTTACTCATACGTGCTTATGATATTTTTTGTGATTTCTGTGCTGAAAATTTCTATTATTTCTTTGCATATATGAAAATATTGTTGAATTTCGGTTAGGACCGAGACTGAATTTGTCGGTCATGATATTTTTGTGTTAAAATTTGGTCTTCATTTTTCAAAGACCGAAATGACTGAAAGACCGAAGACCGAGACCGAAATTTACAGTCAGACCGAATGCCCGCCCCTGCCTAGACCTTGTCAAAGTGTGTCGTTTATGTCTTAAATCGCCACAGTCCCTCTAGAATCCTATATGGCGCTGATGTGACATACCACACGGATATGACGTGACATCATCTTTATGGACAAAAAGGACCCACTTAAAAATTTGGGACTGACTATAGATCATTTGACAGAAAACCCCTCAAAAATCTTGCAAATTTTGGACCACCCGATTGTTTTAAGATTCGTGCAGGCAACCAAACCCTAAAAATCCTCTCTCCTCTCCCGATTCCTCACGCCGCCGCTGCCACCCCAGCACGCCGCCGCCTGGCCTCGCCGCCTGGCCGAAGGGTGTCAACGGCACCGGCGAGGCCCACCCGGCCGGCCCCCCTCCCCTTCCCCCTTCCCCTCTCTCTCCTCTTCTTTGCCTCAAGCCGGCAGCGGCGAGCTGTCCATCGTCTTCCCCGTCGTCGGCGGCGAGGCGCCACCACCAGCCGCCTCCTCTTACCACTCTTTCCGCTTTGCCCTCGCCGCCTACACTGGCCCGCCGCCCGCCCGATCCGCCGCCCACCGCCGGGCTAGCGCCTTCCACGGCCTCCCTCTAAAGCCAGCGAACTCCCCCCCTCTTCCCCTTCCCCTTCCCCCTTCCCACCCCCACCCCACCCCACCCTGGGATCCTAATTCGTCGGCTCTCTACCGAAGTTTGGGTTCGCCGGCGCCAGAGAAGAAAAGGTGGTCGCCGGAGTTGGAGAAGAAGAGCACGAATCGTGAAGCACATCCAGTGATCCAAAAATTGCAAGATTTAAGGTTGGATTTTCTGTCGACATAGACTTAGCAATTCCGTAAAAATTTTCATTTTTCTTTTTTTTTCTCCTTTCCTTCTTCTCTCTCTCTCTCTCTTTTTTTAAAAAAATTCTTCTCCATACTCCGTGACCCGAGCACCCTGTGCGGCGGTGGCCTTGCAGTGACGGCGGCGCCTCCTCCTCGACTCCTCGTCACTTTGGCCTTGCGCACCGCCCCCGCCGATCCCCATCCATCCCGCGAGCGACCACGCCGCCGTCGTTCGTCCTGCCGCTTCCACCCTGGTGAGCGCATCCTCCGCCACCGCCGATCCCCCATCCATCCCTCGTCCTCCTGCTTCCGCCGCATCCGTCCCCTTTTTCTCGAATTTGCGTTAACCCTAGCTTCTGTTCTAGAAGTTTGCCCCCATGTCCTATGATTAGATCCGCCACTGATTCATGTACGGTTGGCCTGTACATGTGAAGTTTGATCCAAGCTTTGCGGTATACTGTAAGGACGGGAACATAGTCCATCCTCTTTTTTTTTTTTTTTTTGGCATACTGTTGTTGCTTCAGCTACATTGTTTTTCATTTTGAGAGGGTTTTTGATGGAATCGCAGGAAGGAGGTTTAAAATGGCTCAACCTTCTGTTATCCTAGCAACTGCAAGTTATGATCACTCAATAAAATTTTGGGAAGCTAAGAGTGGTCGCTGTTACCGCACTCTTCAACATAC
Organism: Oryza glaberrima; assembly: GCF_000147395.1. NCBI lineage: Eukaryota > Viridiplantae > Streptophyta > Magnoliopsida > Poales > Poaceae > Oryza > Oryza glaberrima. Next base: position 26,601,941 of record NC_068328.1, read on the forward strand.
GGAATCGGTCAGTATTGCCACATGATTCTCTTGATGTGCAGTTTATTCCATGGTTTGTTGTGGTATTAGCTACCTTTGTACTTCCCCTTTTATTTTATTTTTTTTAAACATTTCACTCATTAAGACCATGCAATGGGATGCCCATTCTTTGTCTACGTGAGGCTTGTTAACTTATTTCTCCTTGTATTGGAAGTCTGGAATTACTGAAACATAGTACAATGGTTCTTGAGATGAGATGGCATGATTGTTTTATTGTTTTTTCAGGGCCATGCTTCCTTCTCCTTATTTGTTTTTCTTGGATAAATGGACCTACTCATGCATCATTTTGCACTACTTAAGTAATGACGTTGTTATGCTTTCTCTATTTGTCTTCATGGTAATTGTATGGTGATGTTCCATATTTCCTTTTTTATGTTTAAAATTTAACCTGTTCTTTCCCATCGACGCGCTATGATACAACATCCAGGAAACTCCTAGACTAGATTTTAGACCAATGGTTGGTCTATTGGTTATTATCTTTTAGATTGTAGCAGCTATGTTACTAGCAATCTTGCGTATCTTATGTCTATTGATAACCCGATTCTTGCAGCATATTAACCGCCTTGAGATAACCCCAGACAAGCGTTTCTTAGCTGCTGCTGGCAATCCTCATATCCGTCTTTTTGACATTAACTCAAACAGTAACCATCCGGTACGTACATTTTTCTAAATGAACCAGTCTGGGCCAATATGCTCTTTTTACCTACTTAATCACGATGTACAACACACTTATCAGGTAATTAGTTATGACTCACATACTAGTAATGTGATGGCTGTGGGATTCCATTGTGATGGCAACTGGATGTATTCAGGTTCTGAGGATGGTACTGTGAGAATCTGGGATTTGCGGTGAGGTTATCTGACTTATTATTGCCTATTGTTTCTTGAATTGCAGCTTTATTTTTTTTGGCCAGTGGACTCGTGGGAATTTTTTTTCTCGCATACTCTGATTAGACTAGCCTGCAAACAATCTCTAGCTGCTCTCATGCAGGTCCACAATATAGTCCATCACCTTGATTTTCTCTTATTCTTGAATAATCGAAATGTCACCCATGTAAAAGGTTGCAAAATATCATTTATATATAAGTTTAAACCAGAACACCATTATATACTTGGCTTTTATGCTATAAGTACTAAAATTCTAGTCTGTGATGTGTGCTATGCCTTTTAATTGTTCTTCCTAATTACATGTATGTTTTCAGCACTGCCACTTGTCAACGAGAATATGAAAGTCGTGCTGCTGTGAACACTGTGGTTCTGCACCCAAATCAGGTTAGGATTTTCATTGTCTTAGATGATCGAAAAATCCATCATCCAATTTATGTTACACTTCACCATAAGATTGGCATTTAGCTGCTAATACAAAATTCATGCGCATCACTTTCTATTGTTTATATCAAATATGCTGGCACAGTTGTTACATCCATATTTATCGCTGTATATTAACATTCATGTGATATCCAAACTGAGCCATTACTGACTGCAGAGAAGGCCTGACATTGACTTTCTTTGTCAGCATTGGCAACAGTCAGAGAAATCACTACTGATTTTTTTCTTGCAATTTAAGTTTCTTGCTGTGTTAATATGTTAACTTTCTTGTTGGATGAAATGGATGGAATAATATAGAAGGGCCCTTTTTTTTTGTCACATTCATTCTGCATCATTTTGGTCCGACATTCTCTTGACCTTTCAGAAAGAGCTAATATCTGGTGATCAGAACGGAAACATACGTGTGTGGGATTTGGCTGCTAACTCGTGCAGCTGTGAGCTGGTGAGTTGTAGTTCAGTTTTAAGATATCACTCCATGGGAAATGAAGTGTTGATGTGTTGGTTCCATCTATCTAGGTGCCAGAGGTTGATACTGCTGTAAGATCCCTGACAGTCATGTGGGATGGGAGTATGGTGGTTGCTGCAAATAACCGTGGGACATGTTACGTCTGGCGCTTGCTTAAGGGTACTCAGGTCTGTCAGTCCTACTGAATTTCCTAAAATGAAAATAGGAGACAGCTTGTCCTGACTTTTCTGTTGTTGAACATAAGGTTGTGATTTCTTGATCTCCAAGCTGACGGAATTTCTTATGTAGACAATTACCTGCTTTGAACCCCTCCATAAATTGCAAGCACATGATGGTTACATTCTGAAGTGCCTGCTTTCCCCAGAGTTCTGTGACCCCAACAGGTATACATGTGCAAAATGACTACCTTTTCATGTTCATGTCGCTTCCAATGTACTGTTATTTATGAAGATTGCTGCCTAGGCATTCATTCCCAATATATAATCTGTGAACATAGAAGTATCAGTAATATCTCCACTTCTAAATATCCAAGAAATGCAAGACTGGCATTTTTTTTGGAAGTAGCAATACTAACTCCGAGTTACTTCATTTTGTTGGATTTCATTTGATGTGCTTTGGCTTGCTTTGTAGGTACCTTGCAACAGCCTCATCTGACCACACTGTGAAGATTTGGAATGTTGATGGCTTCAAATTGGAAAAAACTTTAGTAGGTGCGTTCCTGAGCAGTGCTTCACTTTTCCTATCGAAATGAAACCTGTGGAATTTCTAAGTGAGATCCTTACATAAAGAGCTAACCTCTCAGGTCACCAGCGTTGGGTTTGGGACTGCGTATTCTCAGTAGATGGTGCTTATTTGATAACTGGTACTCCTACAATCTAAACTAGCATTACGCTGTCCATGATTCCCCATCGCTGAATTTCATGAGTTACCAAACAAACCTGCCGTTGTCTTGCAGCTTCCTCTGACACTACGGCGAGATTGTGGACGATGTCAACCGGAGAGGCAATCAGGGTTTACACGTCGCATCACAAACCAGTTGTCTGCTGTGCTCTTCATGACGGAGCTGAATCAGCACCATCATAAGCAGCCCCGTGCCTCAGGCATTTTGTACATACTCCAGTTTGAAAACATGTGAAGCTCTGAAAAATTTCAGCACTCTTAGGACCTTGAGGCCAAAGCAGCTGGCTTCATGTTGCTGTAGCACCTGATTGACAAATAATGTGCATGCGCAAGGTGGACAATTGATATGATTTATTAAGCGTCTCGGTTTTTAACAAAGTGCTCTTCTATTCCTGATATGCAAGTTTTGGCAGTTTGGTATTATCACACATGAAAATAGTTCAGTTTCTTTTTTGGGGGCAGTTTGGTACGACCACATTTGAGAACAGCTAGCGGACGAGTGTTCGTAAAATGCGGCTCAAAATCGCATTGGAAATTTTCTTTTCAGCATTTCTTTTTCTCTGAACATCTGCCGCGTAATCGCGGAGCTGAACATCTGACGTACATCTGGGATGGACACGCAGTAGTCGTGTTGTTTTCGCAAGGAAATATGAGAGCGTCATCTCTACTTGGTTAGTTATGCCCGAATTTTGCAACGGAGTCGTACTGTAAAAGAAGAATTCCAGCGTCTTCAGACGAAGGCATGCTTGGTTGTAGATCGTAACAGTTTGTCGCTGTCATGTGAATTCGGAGAAAAGAAAAGAAAATGGACCAAAAATAAAAAATAAAATTCAGAACGTCACTGACATGTGGGCCCCCACGAGCACGTCGACTTCGAGCGACAGAACTAGGACCGACCCAAGTTGTGGAAACCAAAATGCAAAAAGCAGCAGGTCAGCAACATTGGTAACACCAAGGGGCAGCAGCAGCTAAGCTACATGGGGAGGTTGACTGAAAAACGAGAAGAACAACATGACAATTCCTACAGGTGAGCCATTTTAGCACTCCAGTACAACCAAACACTAAATTAAAGCGCTCTTATCTCCATTGGTTATGTTACTTCCATACAACACGATGAATTAAAAATACTCCAAAAGAATAAAAAGAAAAGAAAAAGAAAGAGGAAGAGCTTACATCTAGCTCACTCGTTTTCTACTTGCATTTCCCCAAATTGTGGGTAGCGAACTAGGACAAATAATGAAGGATTAATACAAAGGGTTCGATTATTCATACGTAGATCAAAAAAAAAAAAAAGAGGGAGGAGGATTGAAGAAAAGAAGAGTTTCTCAGTACCGTAGCAGGACGTCAGTGGGCAAAGGGCATGTTAACTCTGGAAGAAATGGTCTTTTGCAAGCATCATCGTGTCTGAACTTTGAGAAACCATCAGTGGATCCAAGGAGCACTGACCTTGCAATCCCCATGCCATCAAAGATTGAGATAAGCACACCACAAGCAACATCGATACCAAGTCGACTGGTGCGCGCGAGTGCTTGTGAGATAAAGTGAGCACCAATCATCTGAGCAAGCATGATCTTTGAAGCGTCGCTTGCATATTTATGGATGCTGGTACAAATAAGATTTGCTTGGAATTACTAAAGCGAATGTCCGTAATCAATTGAAAGTTTGATACATCAAATGTGTTCCATCTTTTTGTGGACTGCCATGACCAAATTAAAACAAAAAGTCAGCAGCACAAAAAGTGGCAATGCATCTCATAGAAATGCTAAACAAAACAAATGGAAACAAGACGAAAATGGCATAACCAGGACAAATACAGTTTTTTTTTAACTTACATGGCTAAAAAAACAACTTAGGGACACAACCACTAACAAAGAAATGAAGTAAGAGGAATATATATTACCTAGTTGACCAAAACCATGTCATCTCCCGAAGCCTTGGCGGCAGCAGCTTCCAGTTGTCTCCATGCTGACAATCTTTGCTCCTCCATATCTTTTGCTCTTGCTTGCTTCTCTATGTACTGCTGCTGGCACTCCTCAAATAACTCACTGTCCATGTCCAAAAACATCTTGCGCACATTTGCAGTCAGACCATGAACAGCTTGATTCCAGTGGCTCGTTATGTTCCTCTCGAGTGCTTCAAATATGATTGGAAATATAACGCTACGGTTTTGGGCAATTAAGCTTACAATGTGATCATTGTTCCACAAGAACAAAGCCCGCTCAGCAACCTGCCAAGAAAACCAACGATCAAATGAAGAGGGTGTTCGAGAAAAGACACAGTCATGCATTACAAAAGCAGGAAGGCCAGTAGTTAAAATACAGTGATTTTCAGAGCCAGCAAAAACAGGTTATGCAGATAGAACTTGTGATGCAAACAAAGACATAGTGTAATGATGTGAGTTAAGAAAAAATAAAAATGTTAGCCAAACCATAATATGCAACAAACAGACAGCACAGTATAACAGACTTTCATGTGATACCAGGGTTTAACAGTTCATCCTACGATACCAGGGTTTACAGACGAGAGTGACTGACCAGTAACCAAACACAAAAGAAATACCTTAATCCCAACAATGCTATTTAATCTAATTAATATATTTAGTTAACAAATGGCACCAGTAAACCAAGATATCATTAAATAAAAAAGCAGGTTGCTAATAAGCAATGACTGCAGTATCAAATAGGCAAAGTTACCAAGACCGCATCTAAACCATTGACTTGAATGAATGAAGGGCAATTATATTGGTGCATGTAATGTATAACAAGATGAGAATTGGGTTACACAACCTCAAAAGATGCACCATGATATCAGTAAGAGATCAACATAAAATTGGGATATTGCAATTAATTTTCTTTTAAAAAAATTCCATATCTGCAAACATCGAATGCAGGAATCCACTAACATGACCTATGAACAACGCGACGAAACCAGAAAACAACAATATCTCAGCAACGAATAAACTCACTATCTCAGTGATTCAGTAATTCAAATGTTTAAGCATAAGCTTCTCTGTCTATTTAAATCTCCTCCAGCTAAAAGGAGTCTTATGGAAATGAATTCAGAGTACACCAAAACATAGAACCACATATTCACAACAATGATCAAAAGGGAAAGAGCAGCTATGTTCATAAACAAAGCCTTCAAATGGAAGTTGGAGCCAAAGGAAGAAAAGGAGGCGAACAGAAGTGTTTTGGTAGTGAATGAGACATTTCAGACATGGTTGTAAACATCACAGAATGCAACAAAAGGCAATGAAAGTAGTTGGAGAAAGGGTGTCACTGCAACTGCTTCCCTTTTGGCATCTAGCAAGGCTGCAAATGGGCCATCAACACACTTCACTTTACAGCGTCAAATATAGACTGGACTACAAGGTGCCCAGTAGGTTGCAACTGAGAGGTATAGAACTAAAATAATGAGGTGTGATTTCATTCAAATTTCAAAGTTGTGAAGTATAGCTTGACAGACTAATCTATATTAATTCAGCTACCTGATTGCCAGATCAAAGAAAACAACACTGGCATATTGCATTAGAAAATAAGTGGTATAAGAAAAGGCTCAAGTCCGATTTACCCCCCTCAACTATCACGGAAGTATGATTTAGCCCCCTCAACTCTAATGCCAGACAAATCACACCCCTTAAATGTTCAGTCCGGACACATAACCCCCTCATTCCCATTTATAGGCAGTTTTGGTCCAGAGTTATCTCACGTGGCACTCCAATAGATGACATGGCAAAAAAATAAAGAACTCCCTTCCCTCATCTCTCTCTCACTCAAATTCCCCATCCTCTAGAGCCCAAATCCCTAACACTTGAGGTGCAGGAGGCACTGGACGGCACGACTGCTTCTTTCCGGCGAGCATCCAGGCGAGCATGGCACTGTGCTTCCTTCCGGTGAGATGCTTCGCAGAGGATGCAAAAAAAAAAAAAGAAGAAAGAGGTGTGGCCAACAGTTGGCTGCCATCTCCCCACGAACGTCGCATGCAGCCACTGCCTCTGGTTTGGATCTCTGTAATTAGCAGCTAATCTCTTGGACCATTTTGGGCCAATTACAGTAACATGGAAATTTGTCTCTACATGCAGTAGCTAACTCCATCGTGTGCTCCTCATGTGACTGGCTGGGCCCGTCTCCTCAGTCCTCATTAGGAGATTAATCTCTGTAATTAGCCCAAAACCGCCGGTAAAAGAGGAAGGAGGGTTCTGTATCCAGATCAAATAGTTGGGGGGGGGGGGGTATTTCTTACTTTCGTGATAGTTGAAGGGGGTAATTAGGACTTAACCCATAAGAAAATAATGGCCACACTCGCACAATCAACAAAACAAAAAAATACCGGTAAACTCCAATGAAGCAAGAATAAGACTACTATATAATATGCTCAAAGCAATAAGCTAATTCGAATGTCTAATCAACAGCAGAGGTAGCAATAGAAACAAAGAGTCCAACATTTACAAGGCCAATCAGCTAAAAGATATTTTATCTTATAGTAGTAATATTTAAAAGAGAGAGTTGAGGTGATGGTAGGTTCATTACCAATCCCCACTACAGATCATCTATGACTGCAAATATGAAGGCGTTTCTGTGACTGTGTTATGCATAAAATTTTTATTGAAAAATACCGTGTCTTTGCATATGAGTATGTGTAGGCAAGCTGGTCTCATATATCATATATGAGTTTTAATTTGAGGATAATTATTTATTTATTGCATTTTATATATTAGACTTATAATATATTTAGCTGTAATGTGTTGCAATGTACGCATATGGTACTAATATTCATTAAAAAAAGTTATAAAATAGTGGCCTCTTATGATGTAGAACACTAGAACATGGTTTGGAGTAAAAGAAAAAAATAATAATTTTAACATGTGTTCTTGCCAAGATGTAACTAGAGAGAGCACTTATGTCCCCATCTGTGGATAATCATGCATATTTAACTTTGACTCACGTAAATGGCACAAAGAGATGCCTAGCAATGGTAAAACAAGATGGCTAACCTTCCTAATCTTTGATTTCTTAAACCACAAAAGTTGAACAAACAATACAGCACAATTCCAATTGTAGGTAATAGTAAATTTTCTGAAAAACAAACATATCGATGGGCCCAAGCAAAAAGTAAAAAAAAAAGAAAAAAAACTAGGCAGTAAAAGTGCATGTATAATCATAAAAATCTCAACAAGACCCCACATCTGTGCTTGAGATATAGTATGTCGGAAATATAATGATGATGAATAAGTTGCTAACACCAAAAGTAAAAGTAACATCAAAACCAAAGCAGGAAGAAAAAAATGAATAGCCTTCTGATGTATTCCTTTGAGACTCTTTGTAACAGATCTCGATTGTATATTGGCTTTTGTTTGTCACAACCAATATTTATCCACAAATTGTTACTTTGTTTTGAAATTAACTATTGCCCCATTTGCATTCCACTTAGCAGTAGAATGCATACCCTTCATTTTGTCCTAAACACACCACACTCTCAACAAAGAAAAGCTTGATTGTGTATATTTATGGATGAAGAACATGCATGTCACAAAAAAGGCAACTTTCCTATATCTAACCAGATGATACTCTCACATGAGTAGCTAGCAGCCTAGTAACAGAATCTAATTTTGAAGGAAGCACATGGCATGACCAACAAACTCTTTTTTCCTTTTCAACTATACTGTACACTCATAAGCCTGTAATCTATAGAGAACCATACAACGTGCCTATAATGAGAGATTTTTCACTCTCCACATAAGTTATGTTCTGGCGTGCTTATCCCAGATTCCAGTTATATGTGACACATTTCTTCAAAGAAGAATACTCCTTATATGAGCATATTAGCCTAAACAATCACATTCCTGGGAGCAGATATACTTAATGTTGTGCAAATGTGAAATTAACAAAAGGAAAACCATACCTGGAAATGGGAACTGTTAAGGCAGCGCCCAATCTGCTTAAATAGTGGCACCATGCACCGCTGGAACTCGGCAGGCTGAGTCGCCTCAAGTACTTCCTCAAGCTCCCCGAGAAACAGTACCTCCTTTTGGCAATTTATGACAGGCCAGTACTTGAGAAGTCCCCTGATTACGGTATCCGCAAGTTTGTAGTCCTTCTCGACGAACTGAACAATGCAATAGGAGAGCTGCTGGTGGTAGATTGCAACGGACTTGGGCTTGTGCAATGGGATGAGTGCACGGGAGAGGAACAGCTTGTGTTCCTCCTTCATTGGCAGCGCAAAGCCATTAATGATGCTTCCCAGAATCTCGAGGAGCTCGCCAATACCGTTGTGGCGCTCGGTCTCAAAGATGAACCGGTAGAACACATTATTGATAGCCTTTCGGATGAACGGGCGGTGGACCATGAATTTGCCATAGATGCGATGGAGCACCGTCTTGAGATATTCGCGCTCGCGTGGATCCTCGGAGTCAAAGAGGTCCAGGAGGCGGAGAACAAAGGCGTGGTCCACGTATCGCTTGGCGACCTTGGTGTCTGTGTCCGGCGAGACGACATACCGGAGCAGGAGCTCGTAGACAAGCTGGAGGTGAGGCCAGGCCGGGTCGAGGTAGGGCTCCTCCTCGTCGTCGGGGGCGGCGCCAGGATCGATCGCGGCGGCCGACTCGTGCAGCGCGGGGGGCAGCGGGCGGAAGACGTTGACGGAGATGGCGGCGACGAGGGCCTCCTGGACGTTCTCCGGGAGGCGGGCGGGCGCGTTGGCGTTGGCCGCGGGGGAGGGCGCCTGCACGTAGTCGACGAGCTCGAGCAGCGCCTGGCGCTTGGCCTCCTTCTCCCGCGGGTGCTTGAGGGAGTCGGTGAAGTCGAAGAGCGCGGCGACGAGGCGGAGCTTGCGGACGAGGAGCCCCGGGCGGTCCGCGGCCGCCACGTCGCGGAGGAGCGGGAGCGGCTCGAGGAGCGGCGGCTGCGGCGCCGCCGCGGGCTGCTGCTGCTGGTGGTGGTGGGACGACGCCTGGTTGCTCGCCGCCGCGCCGGCGGAGGGCGCCGAGGCCGCCGCGGCCGCGTGCGGCGAGGGGGGCGAGGAGGGCGCCGCGGCGCGGGAGGCGTGGTTGACGGTGACGGGGGGCTGCGCGCCGCCCGACGACGACGACGGCGCGGCCGCGGCGGGGCGGCCGTGCGCCGCGTCGCCCCCGTCGGCGGCGCGCTGGCCCTTGCGGCCGCCGCGCTTGATGATCTTGTTGAACATGGTCGGCGGCGAGATCGGCGGCGGCGGCGGATCGATCGATCGATCGATCGATCAAATTGGGTTGGGCTAGGTGGGATTTGGGGATTTGGAGGAGGGGGAGATGGTGTGGGGCCCGCGTGGCAGGGAGAGGGGGGGAGGTGGTGGGGTCAGCCAGTCAGCGGCGGCGGAGGCGGCGAGCGGAGGAGGGGAGGAGGCGGCATGGTGAATAGCGGGCTGGTGATTTGGGGGGGGAGGAGACGAGACGAGAAGCGAAGGGAGGGGGGGAGGTGGTGGCCTGGGGAAGAGGAAGGAAAGGGAGAGGAGCACGGGCGGATTTTCGGATTTATTTTCGGCATGTATTTTAGGCGGTATTTTCTTTTTTGTTTGCAAAGGAGTGTTTTTATGCCGTTTCTTTTGGGTGGTTATTTGATCATTTTTCTTTTAATTTCTGTTTAGAAACAGTAGTATCATATACTCCCTCACTACCCGTAAAGAAAGTCGTTTAGGCCAGTGACACGGTCTTTAAAATATTACTTTGACTTCTTGTTTCTATAAAAATATTTATTAAAAAGTTATATATGTATACTTTTATGAAAGTATTTTTCAAGACAAATCTATTCATATATTTTTTTACATTTTCAAACTCAATCACTTGAGAGTTATTCATGATTTATATTTCCAAGATTTGACTTAAACATTGTCCTAAACGACTTCCTTTACGAGTACGGAGGGAGTACGTGGCTGGGCCAGTGGAAAATTTATTATTTTGTTGTGCTGAATTGAGCAGCTTTTTGTGCTTTGATAGGAGATGTCTTCTATGATATTTTTTTACAACAAAAAAAATGAGACTTTTTTTTTATAACAAGGAGCAGTAATTTTTTTTTGTATTATAATTTATTTGACAAATAAGTCAAGAAATTTTTTTTAAAAACATCCTCCAAGGGCTTCTTTGGAATGCAGGGTTGCAAACAAAAATACAATAATATGATAGAAATGCACATATCAGATGGAACGCAAGGTTGCAAAAACGCAATAATAGAAAATATACAAGAACGGGATAGAAATGCACATATCAAAAGGGATTGAAAAACCACAGAAAATTTGTCGGACTGATTGTTCGGACGGAGTATAACCGAATTATCATCTACCAGTGCTTAAATAATTGGAACTAAGCAATAACCATTCGTTAATATTGTCCCTCTCACATCCAGTGTGGGGTTAGTGGCTTGATCGTCTCAATCCTAAACGAAATGGAAATATGAGCTCTGACTGGATGGGAATTTTCATGTGTTTATTGCATTGCATTTGTAGGATATAAATTTTTCCTCTACTATTTCCATGACCAAAATTTCCAACCAAAGGATGATACAGTGACGCAGTTTACAGGATTTTGAATCGTATGTGTTTTTTCTTTACTTTATCTATCCAAAGGAGCTCTATATGCTCATCAAACTCATTATGTGCTAATTAGCTCATAGTTATTCTTTGGATCATCCTATCTCTATCATACTATTCATGTCCTATGCTTATTGCTCATGAAGCTTCCACCTTTATACTACTAATTTTCTACTCTGGCTTGATCTCCTCTACTCCTTACAACTCACATGCCTAGCCACAATATGTATATATCAAGTTAATACAATTTAACATATTGGACGCTGCACACTTATCACGATGAGGAAGGAGTAGGGAGGTAGATCAATGTTATCTATAAAATATATCTGTAGAAAGTATTTTTGTAAAATACTTATTGGGGATAATATCAATAAAAGAACCACTAATGCATGCACCATTGATTCTATGGCTATCGTCAGCAATGGTGGCCACACTCACTAGTCAATTGAGATTTGAGTGGGAGAGGAGGACATACTTTGCCCATCACTACTTATATTAAGTGCAAGTGTGTAACAAAGTTTAGATATTTTTATGTCTTCCTAATATCAAAGTGGAATTAAGAGAGTTAGTTATGGAAGGGACAAGACTGTAATATATAGTACTGAATGATAAACCAATCAAATTAGAGTGCTCCTAATACAGTCGACATTGGTATATCTCGATTCTAAGAACGTAGATATTTTAGTGTTCAAATTTTATCCCATAATATAATTATTTATCCATTACCCTCTCATCTCAACCAATCACAACCACCCTCATATAATTTATTCACCTATTTTTCTCCTTTTTATTAATTGCAACATTTCCTATTTAATTCAACCTACTTAATACTTACGTCCAACTTTGAAAATACTTACATTTTACAGCAGAGAGAGTACACCACATAGACACAAACAACTCTAAGCATAGTCTCTCCTACTGTATGAAACAATTAAACAATTTATCGTTCTAACGGAATTTGGTGATTTAGTGCTAGTGTGCTACCAAAACTGTTTATATGCCCCGATGCAACATTTGATTATATTATTATGTGGTCAAAATTTCCTCCAAGCATATGCAAGTTGCATTGCTATTGCCCGATGAAAGTTTCATACAAAAGCCTGAATTATACTTTAGAGGACATCCATAACAACTAAGAAGAGATGATATACAACGAAGAAATTAAAGAATGTAAGGTTGTGTTTAGATTAAGGGGTAAAAAGTTTTGGCGCGTCACATCGGATATACGGACTCACATTTGAAGTATTAAATATAGACTAATAACAAAACAAATTACAGATTCCGCATGTAAACTGCAAGACGAATTTATTAAGCCTAATTAATCCATCATTAGCAAATATTTATTATAGCACCACCTTGTCAGATCATGGAACAATTATACTTACAAGATTCGTCTCGTAATTTACACGTAATATGTGTAATTATTTTTTTACCTATATTTAATCTTTTATACATGTATCCAAATATTCGATGTGACAGGGTGAAAAAAATTGCCAGTGGATCTAACCAAGCCCTAGCTCCTCTTGTGCATGTATTGGGGGTAGCTCCTCTTCATCTCAAAAGAAAAGGGAAAAAAAGCTTTATTTATTAAGTAAAATTGCCAAGGCGATGACAATGCTATCTAGCAAATTTTGCTTTGTTTGCGATGTCGTATTATAGTAGCATAACAATGGATTGATTTGGAAGCATCAAATCCATGGCCAGCCTAGGATTTTAAACGGATTTCAACTTCCTAAATCCACCCTTAACCTGCCAAGTCCATGCATTTTCGTCCTTTGGTAGTATCTGCCATGTCAAAGCGTTGAGAACTTGCCTGATCATGAGCCACCATAGTACTGAGTATAGTTTATGAATATTTATACTAATATATAAATAAACAAAAATCACGGTACACATGTTACTTTAGGTGTGAAACAAAGATTTATTGCTTGCCGAGTCCAATTAGAGAGAAGAAAGGTGATAGAGACGGGGAGCTTTTGGATAAGTGTCATGCAGAAACACTATAGATACGGAGATAGTGACAGGCATGTTGGCTCGGATTGGACCAACTGGAGGACGAGATATCTGACCTTTTTAAGAAATTTTTTCTCTAACGCCTGCATCATATATTTCATATAGAATTTATTAAAATATACTTCCTCCATTCCATTCCATTTTAGTGCAGTTGTGAGTTTCTGTGTTATTTAAAACTTTTCTACCATTAATATTTTTATTGTTATTAGATGATAAAACATAAATAGTATTTTATACGTCACTTATTTTTTTTAATCTTCTCATAAATTTTTCAAATAAGAAGTATGGTTAAAAGTTGAACACGGAAAGCCACATCTACACTTGAAATTGGACGTTGGGAATAGATACGAAATTCTGCATATATTTCAAGCAAGGCAACGAGTAATGTCAGAATATTGAAGTTTTACTGATTCAGGGATCCAACTGATGATAATCTGTACCATCTTTTACAGAAGAAATGATAGGAAAAAAAAAGAACATGAAACGAGGATGCTGCTTCCACAATGCATGGATCGAACACATCAGCCACTGTTAACAAACAAATAAAACCACACATCAGCATGGTAATGGCTTTTCTGGCTACCGCTTTCTGGACGGAAGATAAAGCATACTAAGGTTTCTCACAAATGTGCTGGGCCGGCATAATTTAGCCACTGTTTCTGTAGTAATCCTTGCAGATTAGATTGATGCTACCATGCAAGCCTTAATCACCATGTACAAACCACAGAAAGCATTCAGCAAATAGGGAATCAGGCAGACAACCACTCGGTACAATGCGAGCCAATTCAGAATCCAAAACAGTCTGATAGATAAACTTTTTGCCAGAATCAAAACAGTGCTGGAGGTTCTAATACATAATAGATATAACTGTGCCAGCGCATTCACTAAACATTCAGCCATGCGAAACTGCAAGCGTTAAACCGCAAATACATAACTTGATTCTGCGAAAGGCTTCACTGGAAGCGATCATCAAAGCGTCCTCCTCTGCTAGGGCGGTCATACGGCCCAGATCTGTCCCTGTAGCTTCCTCCATCATAACGAGCAGGCCCTCCACCACCGTAACGGTCAACACCACCGCCACGTGGGCCATCCCTGTCATAGCCACCACTTATACCACCCCTTGGGCCATCCCTGTCATAGCTTCCACCACCCCTTGGGCCACTCCTATCATAGCCGCCATTGCCACGCACTCCATCCCTCTCGTAGCTTCTTTCTCGTTCCCGGCCATAACTACTAGGCTGATAGCGATCAGGACCTCCATATCTGTCTGGAACATAGCGGTCACCACCTGATGGGTATCGATCATTAGCATATCGGTCACGGCCTCCACCATACCTGTCTCTGACATCAACAGGTTCACGGTACCCACCATCATAACGATCATCCATGTAACGGTCTCCAAACCTATCTGATCCAGAAAAACGGTCTCCTCTGCCACCAGCGCTGAACTTAGAAGAAGAGTATCGCGCAGAACGACCACCACCAGGATTAGGGCAATCACGAGCCCAATGACCAGCACGGCCACACTCAAAGCAATTGCCTGGGGGTGGTCCATCACCTCTACCACCACGATACTCTCCTCGTCCACCACCACTTTCATACCTTGTGTCATCTGTATTCATCTTAGGCTCAGCCTTGTTCACTGATATAGTCCTGCCATCTAATTCTTGACAGTGCATTTCTTTAATAGCGCTATCAACTGCCTCTGGATCTGAAAATGTCACGAAGCCAAAACCACGATGGCGTTGGGTGTGTCTCTCCAGCATGATCTACAATAAGAAACGCTTATCAATATCGGAATGCACATAATGATGAGAAAAAATAAACCAAGTGAGGACTAAGCTCAAGTCAGCAGCGTAATATTAGCATAGCTCATATCCATACAATAAAAACCCAAAACATCCAACTTCAGCAAGGGACCAAGGGGCGAAAAAAAATTAATTTCAGCAAATAATTTGCTGAATTCAGTACCAAAAGGATGACATGACATTTCAATTCATATTTCAATTTTATCCAGAACTGAAGTATATCGTAACTCAATAAAAGGATTATCAGTTGTCACAGACAGCAACATAGAACCACATGTATTTTGACCATATGACCAGGTGAATATAGAACGCTATGAATAGCTAATGTCTACAAGCTAGATCAGCATTATAAAGACCATGCCTTCACTTTAACTCAGAAAAGAAAATGCAACCACTAATAAACTCAAGAATTTAAGGCATTTATGTAATAAAGCTTGTCAGTGAAACAGATTACCCAAGCAATGAAAATCTTTCAGAGACAAATTTAGGATGGTTACAAGACAACAGAAATTCATTACCTTAGAACAGCGCTGAAATATTGTTATTCCAGATAACAATTATTCAACCGAACAAATAAAATTTCTGTAACACAGCTGCTTGTAGCTGTAACTACCATTGAGACTGAATATTCCCAAGACAGTAAACCTCATTATCACTGACAAGCAGCACAGCAATAAAAAAATCTGTCCATTCTCGGTCCTAGAAAAGTAACACATTGTAGCCAAGCTGTTGTTTTTTGCTGTTACCCCCTTTTTCAACAAAACTTTCAGTTAAACTTACTCATTGGTCTTCTCTGAATAGCCCAAACATCACCTGTTGTCTGGATTCCTACTGTACATCCCATTTCAACTAAACCAATTGAAACAAACTAAAAGTCAAGATGCCAAAACCTCCTGGCCATCAAAATATCAAATCAACCAGCTGAGCAGATGAAACCATCTACTAACTTGAGCAAATTCCCACAACAAAGGATGATCATCATGGAAAGTGTCTGATGTGTTCACAGCAAAACAATAGTACTCCCAGGTTCATCATGGGAAGTGTCTGATGTGTTGCCAAGCTTGTCTGGCACATATGTTCACGAGGCAATCTTATGACACCACAAGCGGAGCAGACAAAGGCAGCACAAAGCAATATCTGATAAACACAGTGAATCAAAGGTGTGGCTTGGTTGAGCTGAGGGCTAACATCAGCTTCAGTGGTTATCCTTCAAAATGTCCACTAGAACTACACAATGTCCACTAGAACTACAGAGTGTCCAATGCACCAAAGAACAGATCTGGGATTTCAGCTCCACCTCATCTTGTCAAATATATTACTAAATATAACAAACAATTTATAGGCTACAATGATAGCCCTTAAAACAGATGGTGACTAAGATTGAATAATGCAGAAAACTGTTTTCGCAGTCAACAGCAGAAACATAACTTGAGTAAAACAGAAACAAATAAAACAAATTGATTTCATCATTAACAATTGCACTATTAGTGTTGAACTTTTCAACCAATAGATGATGCAAAACAGAAGGTTCGTACTGTTTTCACAAAAGAGCAATAGAAAACCAAAGAAGTTGTGACAAAAGAACCAAAAAGACAATGTTACATGACATAACACACCTGTCAAAGGAAAAAATAACAATGCGAATGGAAATTACTAATAGCACGTAGACATGGTTCCCTATAAAAGAAATTGTGATAACTAAATAATGCACACAACACCCTTTTAATCTTTTCAACAAACGTATCAGTGTAATATGAACAGTGCACTGCAAAAGGTCAACTGATTTTCATGTCCATAAACTTGGTGAGAAGCCACTGAAGTAATCCCATCAGCAGACTCTGGTGTTGCATAGCAGAATACCAGTATCACCTGGTTCACAAAAGAGCCACAAAAGCTACCGAACCACTGCAGGTATTCAGTGTGAAGTAACACTGCAAAGTGCAAACCTTGTTTCTTCTATCATACCAGAAAGCTGAACGAAAAATGCCAGAGCACAACCAACGGTTGGATCAACTGAATGTTAACTGTTTATGGATGAAGTCCAGGGGACACAGCACCCAGCCACGTACTTCAGGCATCTAATCGTACGAGCACCATCACATGTCTCCTCAGGAAAGCAACTTCCACCTCAAGCTAATTCTCAAAGTGCACTCGGGAAAAAAAAAAGTTCTCTGTTCCTTTAACAATCAAAAGAACGATGCGCATTCCAAATCTGCTAATTTTCCAGCTCATCAAGCAACGAGTAGCTGAGAAAGATCACAATTAGATCTCGACTAAAAAGAGAGAAAACAAGAGCAATGAGTAATCCTGAGGTGGCCACGAACAAAATCAAAATCATTACAGAGTACTTCCTACAAAAACGAGTATAATTTCACTTCCTTCAAGACAATAAAATCAACTAAATTTACAGCCTTTTTCTATTATCATCAGGAGCTAACAAGTTTTATCCTGTTTGAAGAATAAAACGGAAATAATATTTGGAATAAAACGGAATTAATATATGGCTTATGATGAAGAAGTGAATTACTTCTGCTACCTTCAAAGGCAGCGAATTTTTGAACTTTTTGGTATTTACGGTGTGTAACACAGATTTTAGACCCAGAAAGGCGTACCAAAGTGAAGAGATGAATGAATGAATATAATCTCAAACATATTCATAAACAGCAGCACATCCACCTCCTTACCTCCACCACGCGGCAACCCACCATCCTTCCTTCAAACCGCATCCACAGACCCCAAAAAAAATCCACAAAATTCCTAGATCTAGTAGCGGCAGCATCCGAAAAAATTGAAAAAAAAAAAGCATACGTAACACGGAGCTGCGGCTCGAGCGATCGATGCGGTAGGGTACCTGGGCGTCGACGACCTTGCCGAAGCGGCGGAACGCGTCGGCCAGCTTGCGCTCGTCGGTGTGGAACGACAGGCCGCCCACGAAGATCCGGCCCTCCTCCTTCCCCGCCATTGCGCCCTCCTCCCCGCCTCCGCCTCGGTGGCTTCCGCTCTCGCGGATTCGGATGGCTAGGGTTTGGGTCGGGGGAAGAGAAGAGGTGAGATAAAGGAGAAGAAGCCGCGGGGATGGAAAATGCTGAAGAAATCGTTTGTTAGTCGGTTCGCATCGCTCGCGTGCGGCGTGGCGGCTCGTGGGCCGGCCCTGTTGGTTGGTTGTTTCGGCCCTTGGGGTAGGTCGGTGGGTGTCAAGGCCCAGATAAGTTTCGTGAGAATTGGGCCGACCTAATGGGCCATAACTCTTCGGGATCACCTATACATTTGGGGAAAAAGGTACACCGAAGGTCCCTCAACTTGTCATCTAGTTATAAAATTGTCCCTCATCTGTAAAACCGGATACAACGCATCCCCCAATTTAAAAAATCAGTGCAATCTAGATACCTCGGCGGATTTAACTCTAGTTTTGTCCGACGTGGCAGCTGACTCAGCGTGGGCCCCACACGTCAGGTTGCCATGTCATCATCATCTCTTTCCCCTCCTCTCCCTTCCTCCTCTCTCTATCAATTTTCTTCTCATACGGGCCGGAAGATGGGAAAGGGCGGCCGACGACGGGCGATGCGGTGGCGCGGTGACGAGAGAAGGGGCGACGCGGTGGAGGCGGGCCGAGAGCAGGCGTGCGACACGGGAAAAGGGGCGACGCGGCGGCAGCGGCCCGGGAACAGGCGGGCGCCATTTGCAAATCCATGGCCTCGTCGGAGTCGTTCTCCGGCAGCGGCTGCGCATGGTCCGCGCCCGTTCCGCCGCGTCCTTCCACTCCCTCACCATCCCGCGCACCCTCTCGCACGTCGCCTGCGGCACCGTAGGGCACCTCACCGCTTGCTTGTCAACCATGGTGAACCTCGCCGGATCGACGCAGTGCTTGAACGCGTCAGGGAGCTCGGCGCGGAGCGCGTCCACCTCCTTGCGCCTCGCTACCACGAAGGTGAAGAACACGGCCAAGTCCATGCTAGCACAGAGCGACTTGAGTCACTCGGCGATTCTAGCGGTGTCGGCGGAGCCGGTCATCCCTGCCTTGCTCTTGGCAAGGGAATCGAACTGGGAGAGCCCGAGCAAGGAGCCGTCGATGGAGACCTCCCGGCGGCGGAGTGCCTTGAGCCTGCGGGAGGTACGCACGTCGAGGAAGTGGCACTTGGTGCGGAGAGTCTCGGAGCGCGCGGCGAGGCAGCGCTCCAGCGAGCCAACGTGAGCTGCTGGTACAGGTGCGTGCAGGTCGCCAGCAGCTGCTGCTGCCGCTCCAGCTCCGCGAAGCCATTCCTCACCGCCACGCTCGTCTCCAACTCCACCCTCACTGCCGCCTCTGCCGCCGGAGCGGCCATCGCGCAGGTGAGAAGGAGCTCGCCACCGCCGCGTCGCCATGCCACCCCGCCGCTCGTCGCCGGGCACCCTTTTCTGCCTCGCTACGCCAGCCGGGTGTAGGCGGCATGGGGAAGGGATGGCGCGGGCGGAGGACCGACGGGAGACCAGTGGCAGGCGGTCGTGGATGCGGCGCCGCCCTGGTGACCTCCTCCCCACCTGCCCCGGCTTGCCCGAGAGGAGAGAAGAGAGAGAGAAGGGAGAGGAAAGGGAAAGAGAGAGTGGCTGACCTGGATAGGCTGACATATGGATCCCATGCTAACTCAGCTGCCATGAAGATCAAAACCAGGATCAAAACCGCCGAAGAACCTCGGGTGACCAGTTTTGTATAGTTAAGGGGCCCCGCATATCTGGTTTTGCGGTTTGAGGACGTTTTTTATCTCACTGACAAGTTGAGAGACCTTCGCTGCACTTTTTCCTACATTTGGGGTGTGGTTAATGGGCTGGTGATCGATGTGGGCAATCACCCTCCATTCCCCCTTAACACGCTCCTCTTCCCCTTCCTCCTCCCCTTTTCTCTTCCTACTACACCATAAATTTTAAAAAAAAAGGTTAGAAAAATTTATGTATAGAAATATATATATATATATATATATATAATATTTAAATTCAAATTCAAATTTGAATCGAGTATATAAACTTTGGGTCTATAAACTTTAGATGTATAGAAAATATTATATATAAAAAATATTTAAATTCAAATTCAAATTTGAATCGAATATATAAACTTTTGACTTATAAACTTTGGGTCTCTAAACTTTAGGTGTATAGAAATACTATATATAAAAAAATTGAATTCAAATTCAAATTTGAATCGGGTATATAAACTTTTGACTTATAAACTTTGTATCTATAAATTTTAGATGTATAGAAAATACTATATATAAAAAATATTTGAATTCAAATTCAAATTTGAATCAGATATATAAACTTTTGTTGGGTCTCTAAACTTTAGGTGTATAAACTTTATATGTGTAAATTTGAGGTGTACAAACTTTAGGTGCATAAATATACTAAAATAGAAAAGTAATGCGGTGCCAAAAAAGGAAACCACGTGAAGGAGGAGGGGGTGATCGCTAGAGGCGATCGATCGCCCATTAGACTTTTCGATACATTTGTCGACAAATTCTCTTCTAAAAATTTAACAAATAAAATTATAGTACAAATCGTGATGTAATTTCACTAGCTTGTATGTAACTTTAAAAAATTTCTTCGTAACATGCTATTTCGGTGAAACGGAGGTCATGGGAATGAATCTTCACATGTGTGTGTTGTGACTTTTTTCTTCCACACTTGCACAAATCTTGAAACAAATCTATTAGTCCAAAATTATGTGAAAGTTATGCATAAGTTGCACTGTTATTACATGCAAGTTACTGTATAATTACACTACGATTATACTATAATTACATCTGTCAAATTTTGGGAAATGTGTTGCCAAATGTATATCAAAATTGAAAGCTTCTATAGATTGTAGATTGTGGAACAATACGGCTCTCTAGTCCAAGGGTTCTTTCACGACTTATTTTTTATTATTTTATTTTTTATTAAAAATTACAAAAAATAAATTCCCAATTCAAAATTTTACAAAAATGTAATCCTCCCCATTCTCCCGTAGGGCGATTTGTTTATATGTTTCAAAAAATAGGGTACGAGTCAAATACTTTTGATTGAAGATCGATACTGTGAGGATTTATTATTATCATTTTCAATGCATTGTTGATTTTGCGTCTTTGCTACAATTTTTTATGGATAAAAATGGCTAAATCCCTCGTAAGGCACCATTGGTTGACATCATACAAAGAGCAATCGAACGTCGCTACAAGCCTGAATGCTAGTTGGATGAAGAGCGTAAGAGGATGGAGGAGAAAGAATGCAAGAAGAAGGAATATATTGCAACAGGAGGAGAAAGCAACTTTATTAATGGAAAAAGAAATTGAACCATTAGTTTTCGATTTGTGGCGCATACACCAACATAAGAAAGTTAAGAAGTCGCATATATGAACTATATAAATTGTCTCTTGAGCTTGTCTACCAACCCTTCTACATCGTTCGATGTGTATTACAATTTTGTGCTCCTTCATTCACATGTATTCTATTTGTGTTTCAGCTTCAGTTACTCTACCGCTATCATACGTCGGACTGACCATGTTGATCCACAAAGTGAATTTGTACCTCCTTGGATTGGCCTGAGAAATAAAAATAGTTAGTCAATGAGGATATGTATTATGAAAACACTAACGGAAATGGAAAATGTAAGGTTGTGACATACAACTTCTATGTTGGGATAAACAAAATATCTCCTTCCAAATATCTCTTCAGCAAAGGAGGTAGCTACCTGGTAACGATCTCTACAACCGCATTTTGGACGCTCAGACCATTCAGGTAGATTTAATGAATTGTCTCTCTAGTGTAAGCTAGCAGACTACACCCATCACTCATACTCAATCCACATCTGAATGAATTGGGTGGTCGTTTCAGGTTGTGTTATCCTTGCACCGATGAAAGTTACTCTCACCATATCGATCTACTTCAAAGTCACATTCCGTTATGTCTTCCTGCTTGCACAAATTCATTAGGACCGATAACATAGAAGCCGTATTTCCATACGTCCTCCTGCTTGCACAAATTCATTAGGACCAGCGGAAGTTACTCTCACCATATCGATCCACTTTACGAAGCCGGACGCCACTAGACTACAAGGGTTGCAAACGCGTTGTCGAGCACCAGCTCCAAAACAAAAGATCATCAACAATCTCCTGGTCATCCTCACAGAGAAGGGTTGGAAAGGGAGAGGGCGATAGAGAAGAAGATCCGCTCAACCCTCATCCAACCTGGTGAGAGAAGCTTGAGAGACAAAAACGCCGACAACCAAGCCGACAACCAAGTTGAGAGAAGCTTGTGACGGCGGGAAAACAAGAACTCACAGACAATGCCCCAAGGAGATCATGACGCTAAAGACGTCACCATCATCATCCATCCAAAGACTAGGCTTTCATCCGGAGAATCTCGTTAGGGCGGAGAAGACAAAAGCTTGACAGCGTTCCGCGGGGGGGGGGGGGGGGGGGGGGGGGGGGAGGCTGCCAAGCCGAAGAACTCTGAGCGAACCCTTTGTTGTCGGCGCAAGACGTTCCCTCTCCCTTACTTGTTGCGTCTCCACTCTCCACCACCCAATCAGGCTCCGTCAACATGCAGTCCCTCCGGCCAGCCACCTTCAGCGCTACAGGGTCAGCATACCATTCATTCCAGCACCATTATGTGTGATGCCATCGTAGATTTCACTTGAATGAAGCGATTGTGTCACTAGGCTATATAGTCGATATCACTACTTCAAACAATGTTCACACAAACACGACCATGGACACCGTGGTCTAGAGCTGTAAACTTTTCAGCACTGATATATTTCAGAAAAATTAAAACAGTGAGCAATCTATTTTTTAAATTTTTTTTTCTAAAGGTCTTTTCCAACGCAGTGAACAAATTTCGATTAGATCTGACCGTCCAGAAATCGAAAATCTTTTTTAAGAAAAGTAAAAGAACTGGCTAGCAATTCTGGTTAATTAACAGGGCCAGCAAGATGTGATCATGTGACCGACTGACCGGGCGTGTACTGTTGCGTCGCACGTAACCACACGTACGGTAACGGTACAATCAATCCGTGCCCGTTTGACCACGACTCACACCTGCACGTTCACGTTTGCTTCTCCTTCCTACCTCTTGCTACACGCTGCACACCTACCACTCAAACCTTGGTGGTGCCATTGCCGCCGCCGCCGCTACTCCCGCTGGCCTCGTCGTCGACCTTGACCTGCCGTGCTCCTCCTTCCTCCCCTCCCGCCATGGCGACCTCCCTGAACTTGCCGTACAGGTCGCCGCGGTAGAACTTCCTCGTCCGCCACGCCAGCAGCAGCGACACGGCGGCGCCGAGCAGCGTCACGGCGGCGATGATGAGGAACGACACCCTGAAGCACCTCACCCCGGCGCACGTCAGGTCCCTGCTTCCCCTCCTCGCCGCGGCGCCGCCGGCGGCGGCGGCCAGCTGCCGCTCCGCCTCCCGGTCGTAGAGGTGGCCGGTGACGCGGACGTTGAGGATGTAGGAGCCGACGGGGCTCGCCACGGCGCCGAAGTTGTAGAGCGTGGAGTAGTACTTGAGGCCGAACACCTCGGAGATGATGGCGAACAGCAGCGGCCACTGCGCGCCGAAGCAGAAGCCGAGGATCACCGACGCCGCGTAGAGGCCGTTGCCGACGCCGAGCGCGATGAGGAGGTGGCCGGCGGTGGCGAGGAGGAGCACCGCCGTGAGCGCCAGCGGCCGCGGCAGCTTGTACGCGGCGAGCACGTACTCCGAGCCGAACCCGGCGGCGACGCGGCCGGCGTAGTTCCAGATGCTGACGAGGGAGACGAAGGTGGAGATGCTCCGCTGCGGGTAGCCCAGCGACTGCCCGATCTGCCCCATGTTGTCGATCGCCGTCAGCGTGCCGCCGATGCCGCAGATGGTGGCCACGAACAGCACCGCCATGTCCACGCTGAACAGCGCCTGCAGTATCGTGTAGTCCTCCCCCCTCGCCGGCGGCCTGAACACGTCCTGCATGCACGCCACCGGCTTGTCGTCCTCGCCGCCGCCGCCGTCGTGCTCCTTCTTCTCGTCGACGGTGGAGCTCGTCGTCGTCGGCGGCGGCGGAGGCTGGAGGTAGGTGTTGAGTTCTTGCTTGACGACGATGACGAGGGGGAAGAAGATGAGGAGGAGGAGGACGGTGGTGGTGACGTAGTACGCCGGCTTGGGGAAGCCGACCACCTCGAGCTCGACGACGTTCATGACGAGGAGGTAGACGGCGAGGACGATGGAGGCGTAGAGGAAGTAGAAGAACGCCTTGCGCTCCCGCCGCCTCCGCGCGTCCGCGCCCGCGGCGGCGGCGTCGCGCGGCATGATGCGGATGGTGGGGATGAAGAGCAGCGAGATGGCGGCGGGGAGCCACGCCATGAGCAGCACGAGCGACGCGCCGTCGTCGTCGGCGCCGTAGATGGCGCGGTAGAGCTGCGTGAAGATGGCGCCGCTGAGGCCGACGAAGCCCTTGAGCAGCCCCAGCACGACGCCGCGGTCCTCCGGGAAGTTCTTGACGGCGGTGACGAGCGCGCCGGTGTTGGCGAACGACTGGGAGTTGGCGCCGACGGCGATGTAGAGGCACATGAGCCACACGGGGGGCCGCGGCGTGCGCCCCGACACGGCGAGGTAGATCATGAGGTAGCCGGCGAGGTTCATGGCGGCGCCGGCGGCGAGCACGACGGACGGCGGCGTGACCTCGTTGATGAGGCCCGGGAGGACGCCGACGTTGGCGCCGACGTCCTTGAAGAAGCTGAGCGTGTTGAGCGTCTGCTGGTCGTAGCCCAGCGAGGTCTTGATCGCCTTGGAGTAGATGCCGAAGATGTACGTGCCGCCCGCCGCCGCCATGATCAGGATCGACGCGAAGAACATGAACCACCGCCCCCGCACCACGTGCGCGCCGAACCGCGCCGCCGCCGCCACGCCATCGCCGGAGCCGGGGCCGGAGACGCCGAACGCCATCGTCGCGAGCTCGTGATCGATACGCTTCTACGGTTCTACCTCTCCACCAGCGTACGGGGCCGCGGGCTATTTGTAGGGAAGCCTCAAGCCGGTGTAGTGAGGACAGTAGGGAGCTTGGGTGATGTGAAGTGTGAGCTTAAGGCGATCTCACCCTAAAATTTTTCACCTTCTCACATCGAACGTTTAAACACCTACATAAAGTATTAAATATAGGCTATAAAACAACTAATTGCACAGATTACGAATAATTTGCGAGATGAATCTTTTAGACCTAATATATTGCTCCATGATTTGACAATGTGTTGATACATTAAACATTTACTAATGACGAATTAATTAGACTTAATAAATTCATCTAGCGGTTTTACTGATGGATTCTGTAATTAGTTTTTTATTAGTGGCCCGAACACCCTATACGACAACATATATAATGTCCAATGTGACAAGCCCAAAACTTTACACCTAAATCTAAACACCCCCTAATATTTTGTCCACATGAACGAGTGTGATTGTATGAGATAGCTGGGCGGGCGTGCAACTAATCACAATCAAAATGAAGATTTTTTTTCGAGGAAAATCAAAATGAAGATTCTTTCCATAAGTTTCGTCTCCAACAATTTTGTTTCTCGATTTTGTCTATCCATATTCTTGGCTCATTTCAAAAGGAAAATCCGGATTTTGGAGCATAACGCATAATTAACGGGTTGAAGCGTCCCAGCTGAATAACCGCTTTATGCTTTTCTGATGACAAATTTAGAGTAAATTACATCCACGGTACAATAACTTGGCAGGTAGGTGCGATATAGTGCAATAACTTGAGAATTGAACGTCCGAGTGCAACAACTTGACAAGTGGATGCGTTCTAGTAGTACAAAAACTTAACAATTCAGTATTTCGGTGCATCAACTTGGCTAAACATATGCAAGGTGAGTTTTTTTCGTGATATCAATATGCCATTGCATAGTAATCATACGGATATTACCTTATAAGCATATAGTAGTACATTTTACATCCAATTACCTTTAAGATTTTTTTTGTTTTCTTCATCTTATCAAATATCAACTGAAATATAATAATTTCTACAGATAGTTTAATTGGCTTTCGATTATTAGTTATTAGGATAAAAATATAAATATGCTTATACAAATCTGCGCTAGTATATTATCAAAATTAGTACTTAAAAATTTAATTTATATAAAAAAATGCTCCAAATAATCAAGTTGCAGCATAACCATTTAATTTATTGTATCAAAATCGTACATACCTTGCAAGTTGTTGCATTTATATGATCACTTATAAAGTTCTTATACTAAACTGCACCTAACTACCATGTTGTTGCACCATAACGCTCATTTCTCAAGTTATTGCACTAAATTGCACCCACCTGTCAAGTTGATGTACCGTGGATGCAATTTACTCACAAATTTATATATGACATCTAATTCGCACACCTTTTGTTTTTTCCTCACTCAACCCATACAAAAGGAGTGTGGATTTTATTGGCAAAAGAAAATAGGAAAAAGTCCAAATAACACTCTAAACTTTAGATGGAAATCCGTCTAGCACCCTGCATTTTGAAACCAAACATTCAACCTCCTAAACTTTACAATACCATTTATATAAACCCACAAGATGGTTTTGCATAGTGGTTTTTATCTAATTTGTATATAAGTTGGATGAGTTTGATCACATGTCATACACTTTTGACATATATATATATATATATATATATATATATATATATATATATATATATATATATATATATATTAATTAAAATCTTGACTTAAATATTTCTTTTTGCTCCTTAATTATTAGCTCTCACTTACAAACAAGTACCAACGTAATAATAGCATAATATCCCTGTATAAGAATAAATTGATGATTTATAACTGATCATACGCAGATACGTTATACTCCTGCCAACCATTGTTGACTGGTTTTATGATAAAAATACTTCGTCATTTTGTGTTGGAGCAAGGAGCTCCTCTAGTGGGAAGACAAGGTACCCTCCCTTGAGAGTTTGACCAGCGTGTAGGTTCCGAGCTCATGCATGAGTGGAAAAAAAAGATGGAGACATGGGAAAGCCATGGGAAGCATGCACGGGCCACATCCTCCACATCACCTGTGATCTCGAGTCCTAGCGCTATCCTTAGGGCCCTAGCCCACCTGCAGTGGTTGTCAGGGCCCAGAGGTGATGAAGGCTTGTCCCCGAGCTATTGCTGCCCTCAGGTCGCCTTTGTTAGCTCAGGGCAATACTTGGGACCTTGTGCTAGCTCCCACTTTCGCCATGGTGGGTCCCGCTGTGCCCCGAGCATCCAATGAAGTGGGAACACTTGTTCTCGCTTTTCCGATAGTTTGATAACCCAACTGCTAATAACGAAATACCTAGTGTTTGAGACGGTCGTGTTTGTTGGATGAACATATCTTATTACTAATACCTCCGATCGTCGCTAGAATACGCCATGGGTGAACTTTCCAACATTATTTTTTGGCGAATTCGTCCTAGATTGATGATGGATTCCCTGTTCGTCATAGAAAACCTATCAAGTAAGCCCAGATTTATTATAGTGATATTGTCAAAATTTTCTTTTCCTAATAGGGCTGCCTATATACATTTTTTAAGGAAATTACACCTTTACCATAGTCAAAATTTTCCATCTGTCCGATCAAGATTTAGCGGTCCAGATCGATTAACCCATTCAACACACATACCAAACATTGACCTCCTATTCTTCTACCGCCAGCCACCACCACCATCCCCGCCTTCTGTTTCAAAGTGCATCGCCTTCAACGACATATATCAGTGTGCTCATTGGTGACCACCGTCTGCTATGGCTTTTTCCTAACCTTTGGCGTGGTGCTCCCACCCTGCTCTCCTCCTCCTGCTATATCCGCCACCACCACATGTCACCTCCTTACCACTGGGCTAAGAAGATTCTCCCACCATCACCACCGCCCACAACCCTCCTCCGTCCCCGTGGCTCCAACATCACCACCGTTGCTTCACCGCCTTCCCATCGTCCTAAATGTTTTTAATATTTACGAGAATATGAATGGTTAGGTTAATGCCTACGTAAGTGGGATATCATGTATGTAGAAAACTCTATTAATAGTTTGGTACGAGTACTATAGTACAGCACCGGTATGACGAGAGGGCACCACTAACTGAGATCGTGCATGGACTCTGGAGTCCATGGAATGGCCCGAATCTGTGGGTTGATCACTTGATCGGCCGGTCAATTCGTGAAACCGTCGTTTTCTCTATTTCTTTGGATGCCAGAAGAGTAAACTTCTAGAGCACCATTTTTACCAAGTAAAATGTCGATGACCAAATTTACAAGAAAAACAGCGGAAATTTGTGGCATTGACTGACATTTTGCATGACCTGCAGGTCGTCGTTTTGGTGTATGCATGTGATCACTACCTTCCCTTTCTTTCAATTAGAATATACGCATACTTAGAGTGGCTAACCAGCATATACAAACATGGCCAGCTACAGTCGGTACAGTTTTCCTCTCCCATCCCAAAATATAAGGCATATTGACTTTTAATTTCTTATATTATGATGTTTGTAGCAATAAAATCATAACATGGATCAATGATATTAATTATTTATCAAAAAACAATAATTTAAGTTAGATTAATTGTATGTTAATTATTACAAGAATGCGCGTCTTATAACTTGGGACAAATTAAGTGAGTTGTATGTTTTACATGTTACTTTCAATGGGAACATAACTCTATTTGCGGTGTTGGAATTACATGTGTATGACACTATTATCTGCTGAAGTCTAAATCCTGATGTCACACGTGTGAGTGTACCTCAGTAGGATTTACAATATTCAAGAATTTATCCTTAGCCAGTGCTAAAAACTACACTAATTGATTTGTTGTCGCTAGAAATATTTTCGTAATAATTTAGTGTAAGCCATGAAAAATAATGGTCAAAATGACATTGATAAGACTAATTGAAAAACAAAACATATATCAAGTAAAAAGGACTGGATATATAGATCCCATTAGTTTATGATGTTAACTTTGTAGCCATACTTTTGCTATATGTTGCTAAGGAGGTTTGATCAACTTAGCTTAATTTTGGTTTACTATCACATATTTGGCTTTAAAACCTTTATATATCTAGCATAATATTTTATCAAATTATGTTTAAGTCATAACAATATTTTTTTACTCATTCCATCCCTAAATATAAAACGCAATTACCACTGACGCAAAGACCAAGAAAGATTAATATCGCATTCTCGTTTGGACCAACCCAATAAATATAATGCATGCACCAAATGGAAATAGAGATATTGAGGGTGGATGCTTTTAAAATAATGAATTTAGGAAGGGAGTGCTAGTTAATTATTTGCATGCATGCAAGCCTTGTATTATGAGAAAACATAAAAAAAAAGTTGCACCTTATATTTCAGGATAGAGGAAGTAGCTACGGACTAAATTCATCACATAATATAGTTATTTATAGCACAGTGTATTGTCTCAAAATTAAGCTATTTTTTCACTTACCTCATTTCTCAACCAATCATAACATTCTCTATTTAATTTTTTCACCTATTTTCTCTTCTCAACCAATCACAATATTATTTCGATCATTTTCACTTACTTTCTTCATATTAGTGCCTAACTCAAAACTGCTTAGAGCCCCTTTGAATCGCAGGATTGAAAAAAACGTAGGAATAAGAAAAATGTAGGATTTTGATATGAAAAGTAAGTGTAGGATTACAAAACGTAGGAAAAACACGGGAATGACCGTTTGATTGAACCGCAGGAAAAACGCAGAAATTGGATGAGAGAGATAGACTCAGAGGAAAGTTACCAAGAGGTTGAAGCTCTTGCTAAATTTCCTCCAATATCTCTATAGGAATGCCCATTACATAGGAATTTCAAACAATTGGATATGATTCAATCCTTTGTTTCAAAGGGCTTCATAGGAATTTTTCTATAGGATTAAAATCCTCCAAAATTCCTATATTTTTCCTCCAATTCAAAGGGGCCCTATTAGATTTTGAGACGGAGGAAGTGCACAAATGTGGGCTTGTGGCATGCTGCACTTTGACATAAAAGTTTGACAAATGAGGTATCAACCAAACCGCCCCTTAATTTGCAACCAATCGCATTCAAAAATATATTGTCACTTCCCTTTGGCATTTAGCCATAAGGAGAACATGTTAGCACATAAAAAGTCGACGCTAATTTGTGTCCATGGAAATTACTGTGGTTGTGAGCATTCACTGATGAATAGGGACTGAGTTTGTTTACTCCCTCCGTCCAAAATCTAGGATTGGATGTATCCTAGGTTGAGTTTTCTCCTTTTTACGGAGGAAGTACGTATCTATGCAGAAGAAAATTAGTCATGAGTGTAAATGTGCACGTCCACACAATCTCCAAAAGGCGTGTGTGAACAAGATTAGTGACGAGTCATGAATTCTCGACGACTGTAGCTTGTCGTTAGAATTGTCGACGACTGTAACCGCTCCTAGAGTGACTGAAGAAATCCCCTTTCCCCTGGAAAAAAAGTATAAACAATTTATCTCTTGTTAAAAAAATTGTATATACTATGTCCCAAAATAAATGGATCTCATATATTAAACAAAAACTTTAGTACTTACTGAGGAAAAATATTAAAGTGTCCGAGAAAGTACTCCCTCCGTCCCACATCCCACAAATATCTCTTATATTTAGGGATAGAGAGAGTAGTGAAGTAAGAGGTATCTAAGAGATAAAACAATTTGGTTTGTGAACCGAGATTAGATAAATAGCTAGAAGTTAACTTATTTTGAAACATACTTTAAATCTAGAAATTAACTTATTTCAAAAGGGTAGGGTGGACATCCACACATGATCTCCCTATGAAACATTGGTCACAAATTTGCAGTAAAACTATACCAACGCCCAATAAAAATGTTATCCTAAAAGTAGTTTTCAAGACAAATACATGTATAAGGTTTTCTTGTATAAAATAATCGATCATATAACTACGGTATTATTATCGCATCTGCATGATAAATCTTATCTTCTCTTTTTTTTTTGTTTTTTTGTCTTATTTTAAGGTTTTCA
This sequence comes from Oryza glaberrima, assembly GCF_000147395.1. NCBI lineage: Eukaryota > Viridiplantae > Streptophyta > Magnoliopsida > Poales > Poaceae > Oryza > Oryza glaberrima. The sequence continues at coordinate 26,633,055 of NC_068328.1, forward strand.
CCGCTAAAGCATGGATGTATTGTGTAGGGTATAAATTATTTTTAGTTGATTTATTTATTTTTGTGTGATAACTTATGAGGAGTGGATTCCATTAAAAACAAATTATGAGTAGTGGAGTAGATTAAGGCTCCCATCAGATGGCCTAATCAGTCAAAGAAAAAGTCAAAATTTAAATTTTTAAACTTAATTTTGAGATTGATTTTAAGATATTTTCAACGTAGTTTTCTTTTTCAGCATTGTCTTTCAAGTCACCAAGAATACATATATAAAAGTTTTATCTACAAATTTATTTTTATTACCTAATAAACTGTTTTGACTTATTAGGGAAAAACCAAACGATGGGGCCCTAAACAATCAGAAACACCAGAGCCTCAACCGTGCACGCGTACGCCGTCCGTCAGCATCGGTGACTGCCGACTCCCACGAAATTTCGCAGCTCAAATAAAATCCCCATTATTCCCTCTTCATCAGTCAAAAGTCATCGCCAGCGTAACGTACGTCTCTTTCTCTGACTAATCATCGATCTCTCGCCAGCGTTCTCTCTCTCTCTATCAGAATCTCTTCCAACTTCCGTGGACGTACGCCAAAACAAGAACCACACAAAAACAAGAACCCTAACTTTGTTAAACTCTACAAGTCAACAAACCAAACCTGCTTGATCCCAATAATGCACACTAATACACTATGATATATGCACGCGCAGATGCATCCGCGGCCGGATAAGCGCGCCACCGTTTCTCTCGTCTCCACGTGTTGAATCGGAAAGTCTCTAATTTAGCTACAAGAGTTAAGTCTAAAATAAAGTTGTATAGCTACCTAAAACCAGCTTCACCTCTATAGTTCAGAGTCTGGAATAAAGTTGTGGAGTTAGCTAAATCCAGCTCCACCTCTTATTTATAAAAGCGCAAGCTCCACCCAGTTCCGCTCTTATTTTATATGGAGCTGAAACTGTTTGGCTCCAGCTATGCCAAACAGACCTGTATGGACATGCAAAGCTTTTGCGTGTTTGATAAAAAAAAACAGCGAGCCAGCAGCCAATGGCGATGGTCCATGGCGCGGGCCGCGGCAACGACAGGGAAGCAGAAAAAAATGAGTGGTCGATTGATAATCCGGGGGAGAATTTCTGAGTTTTGACTAATCTGATGCCGAGCCACGCATGCGTTTAACTCATTGATTCCTTAATCTAGAATGTAGGTTGATTAATTGTTGGAACGGATGGACGAGTGATACAGCTGCTGCCGTCTAGACGAAGCTGCTTAGTGATTACTGGAAGCATGATCAGGGCGTTGCGTTGCGTGGTCAGGATGCAACAGAGATTATCAGCTCGTAGTTTAACCTAGTAGTATAAGTGCAATTATTTCAGTCAAGATCGAGATATATCCGGACTTGATTTTCAGCTGCAACGACTGGAAAGGATTTTTCGGCGGTAACCAGAAGGAATTTGTCTGCAGCAAGCCAGCAACTAGGTTGTAGTTTCAGGCTTTACAGATCACATAACTTGGCCTTGACATAACTTCGGAAATTCAGCCAAACACAAAGGAGTTTCAGCAAAATACAGCCAAGTACCACATAGCAGTAACTTCCTTCTCCAGACTACCAGACTAGACAGACAGGAAGGTACCTAGTAGAGTGCAGATACGAGTTTTTACTAAACACAATATGCTAAGTAAAACCCATCATCCCAGACTGTTTGGGGAGGGGTTTTTCGCACTTGCACAACCACTAGAGACATCTAACACCCGCAAAAGTTACAGACAGTTCTTGCAAAAGACCCAACACTTGAGTTGTAGAACATGAGCTTCTATTCAACAGGATCAAACTTAACCCCTTCAGCAGTAGAACATGAACCGCTTAACATTCTCATTGATTTCAGGAAGCGGCTTCGTCGATCGATCCGTTCGCGTCGTTACGGAGGAAGAAGAGCCCTGATCAGAATGCTCGTCCTCCATGTAGTAGCGTGCTCGGAAGGCTCCCAGATGCGCATAGTATGCTGGAGGAACTGTTCAGATAGGAGAGTAACAAAATTCAGTAAAAAAAAAAAAAGAGGACCACAGAAAGAAAGATTACTGGTAAGAAAATCAGCTCTGATAGCTGAATAAATGAAAAACCCGACAAGATAACGCATACCTATGGAGACTGCTCGGGTGCATCGGGCATAGCTGCAGGCAAGGGATCATCCAAGGAAAAAAGGGTTACACCATGCCAGGATGGTAAAGAGTGGGATGATGCATGCACTGTTCACCGTAAGGTAAAACGGCAGAGCAAACTTACGTGTAGCAAAGATTGTAGGTTAAGGTTTGCAGCGTATCAGCCTTGAACCCATTTTCATCTAAAAGAACATGATAATGTGTTGGACGGCTCGTCCCCTGTCTAAATACAAAAGAAGAAACTATTAACACTGGAGGTAAAATTATTTCAATTTCATTGCAAAGTGAAATTGTGATTTGTTCTACCAATCATTACCTTGATACCAGAATGGCTACAGAGGTAAAAGTCAAACTCACTCGGATGGCAGATCATTGTGTCAACAACAGTTCCTAAGAGAAAAAATGCACTTGATGATTTAATATTTCTTTTTTTAAAAAAACTTCATACTTAATACAATGTGAATATTAATATTGCATAACAAAGTTACTTACCAGGAAGGATATTTCCGCTTCTATCCATCATATCTCGACGATTTTCTGGAAATAGGCGGGTGTGATGCCTTTTCTGGACAACAACAAATGTAACTGGAGGAAGGTAGCCCTCCTGCAAACTAGCACATGCCTACGAATACAAGCAAAAACAACATTGTATTATCGGCAGCATGAGATGGAGAAACAACTATATAGGGACAAATAGGTAAGCGGAACAAAAAGGACTTTGCCTGAGATACCTTGCGAATTGCATCCATTTCATAAAGCAACACTTGGCTGAACTGTCCCTCGCTGACACCATCTCTGCATATTGAAGAAATCAGAATTAAGCACAGGCAAAAAAATGCTTTTTTTTAAAAATAAACTCTTCACGGACCGATAAAATATAATCCGGCTAGGTTTCTGTCCAGTTTCTTGGTAGAAAGACCTGAGCAACTCCCTGCAATATATACATGTTAATTCAGCGAAAAGAGAGAAATTCAGACATTTATTTCTCTAGAATAACAATTACCTAATCATTCCACCTCTAATAATTCCCTTCAATGGATCTTTCACTTCTGTGTAAAGATTAGATATGATTTCTTCCCTATGACTTTGTGTAGATACCAAGCATTTGTACTTTGTAACTTCTGGCCAATCCATGGATGCAACAACCTACAATCATTGAGAATAGAAACTTTCATTCAAGACCACACATACAAGGTGCTAAAAAGGATAATTTTTTTTCTAATAACAAGTCACACAAAAGTAGAAGTGTAGAATGGAAATGTTTGCACCCTAAAGGCCTAAACACAAGCCAGGCTTGTTGTAGAACTAACGCACAGTAACTACTTTAGTTTATCCATTCTTCGTTTAATATGCAAAAGTTAGCACAATGCTAAAAGTCCACTATCCACCAAAAAAAAGACTGAAACAGAAAAAAAAAACAAATATAAAAAATAATCATCATAATTCTGTAGGGCTAAATAAGTTCCAGAATCATCATAATTCTGTAGGCTCAAACAGAAAAAAAAATACTATAGGGCTAAATAAGTTCCAGAATCATCATAATTCTGTTAGACATTGATCTACCTTAATCAGAAAAATCAAACAACACAGGTTGAGCAAAATGTAAAACTGTGATATGGTGAGTTGGGGAGAGTACACAGACCGCTGCAATGGATGGAGAAGCACCCTCCCCAGGAGATGGATGTGTAACATCCGCTCCAAACACTATCGTAGGACGATCTGTCAGAATTGGTATTTTCTTGTGCAACGCATCTTCAAGTACTGTATTTCGCCCCCCGACCTAATTGCAAAATAAAAATGATATTAATGTCTTTTGAACTGCTTGTAGAGTGGTTAGTCATACCATACAATTAAACTTCATCCTACCTTAACATTCATTTTTAGGGCCAGATTTTCAAGATACTGTTTCCCACCTTTCTGAAGACTCTTGGGTGCACAGCATTGAGTTATCACACCAACCTCTGTTTCACAAATTCGTTTTATCCTTCCTACATATGTAATGAGTATCAGAAACTTAAATTCAAATTGAATCACCTGCATGAGAATGCATCAAGAGCTTACCATAAGAACCACTAATTTCAGGCAATATTACAATTAATAACTGAAGTTGCTGCCCTGTCAGGCCTTGCTGGTCAAGCTTTTCTGAAGATTGCCTATGGATATTTCTGATTGCACCCTCGATGTTGCGTTGCTGTCCTTGTATGATATCCACACATGGTCTCGTATTCATTTGCTACAAACAGAAATGGATAAAGTCAACCAGTGAATATTTTAGTGACAAAAGTATACTTACAAAAATAAATTTACGGATTTCTTTAAGGAGTAATTTACCATGCCAATATTATTGCACATGCCAACCAGGTCTTCACAAAACATCCTAATGTCATTTACATGCATCCGAGAAGCAAAAGATAGGCAGGTCCAATGGTTGATACATCCTCCATTTACCATCCTCTGAAAAATCTCAGGAAAAATGTCAAGACGGTTCGCCACAAAGAGAAGATATCAAACCATCAATACAAATAACCTGAAAAATGTGCTTTTCATTTCAATGTGTAATAGCTTTTACACATTTGCTTCATTTATAAACAATGTAGTCAAACATTATTATAGGCTTATAGCTACCACAAAAAATGAGTGTGCCCTAACAACATAAGCATCGCTCATTCACATGCAACTGTCAAAACAGCAGACGATATGACGGGGTGTTGAGAAATACAATAAGAAAAACCTTGTGTAATAATGGTATTTTCTGAGTTAAGTATGCAATAGTACATTGCAAATAAAATGGTGCAGACGGTGAGACAGAGCATACCTTGTTAATCATGTTCCATTGTCCAACGGAAGGATTACATACTTTTTCTCTTCCAGAGTCATGATATTTAAGCTAATTATAAGAGGAAAATTAAGGGGTTAACTGAACATACGAGACTGAAATGAAGCACACAATTTTAATAAAAAAATAAGTACATAATTAAATAAAACAATAAATAAAAGATGGTTATATACCCTAGGGGTAGGCAGTACACGGGCATCAACCACGGCAAGTTGGTTAGCGACTTTGATGCCAAATTCTTTTGCACAATCATCATTGCCATAAGAGTTCGTATTAACAATCTGAGAATACAAGTAAAATGTTTTTATCTTCAAATCAAACAAAAAAAATAAACATGAAAGAACATAAAACAAAACTATACGAGGAGACTACACCTACACCAAAGTAAACATGGAGCAAAATTCACCTCTATGATACTGCTCTCCCTTTGTGCGGGTCGTTCACATGTCATCCTTAGAATGTTTGTAACTTGATGCTCATTTAGCTTCTTCGAATACCGTTGTCCTTCAAGTATACTGCAGACCTGAAGAAAAAACATGCTAATAGATTTATATCTACTCTGTAGCAACTCTGTGAAGATGAACAACGAAAGGAAAAGGAAACCTCCATAGGCAAATATTTTGGTCTGCTATCACTGCCAGCTTGAAGGCATGGCCAATTAACATGTTTTAAGGAGTAATTGTACTGCTTCTTAAAGTATTGGACGACTGATATCCTGTTTCCATCTAGATCAAACCTGTCAAATAAGAAAATCAGAAAATTACTTGTAACATATTGTACTGCAATTACTGTCTTAATGGCATGGTGTGATTCAAGTTTATAAAATGTAATGCTGACAGAAAATCAGAAATGGGTCACAAAAGAAAAAAGGTACATCAATTCATTCATTGGAGCTGAGGGTATTCCAGTGATCTTGTAACGTATGGATTTCTCTTTCCAGTGAGTTGCCACAATTTGGACTCCTTTTAGGGCCTTTTTCAGCTATGATGCAGAAGAACAAAACAAAAGACAGCAATAACTAATTCAGGAAACATAGAATGAAAAAAATAGAGATGAGATGAAATATGACAATAAGATTCAAACTTTAATACGATCTTGATCAGACAAGCGCCTTGAAACATCTCGGATGTTCAAATACTGAACTGCAAAGTCCATCACTGGCTGGGCCTTGTAAAATGCTGTTGCAGAAATATCTAAAAGGAAAATTCACATCAATATCCAACACAGAACGTAACTGACTCTGTATTGTGAAATAAAATTAACCGACTCCTGTATCAATTGATGGATTGACCGTTCCATCAAATGTTGAGTATCTCGACACAAACATTTCTATACTACTAAAATACTTTGAGGTAAATCCATACCGATATTTAGCGACAGTCCCATCTGCGTGGGGCGCAGACTTTGGTAATACCCCCTCCAACACTCTGTACCACTACCAATCTCGCCACCATGCCCAAATGATTGGGAGAAAAATGACCTTGAGATAGATACATACCTGTCACAAGTAAAATTTACCTAGTTAAAAATATTCATGTCGATCAAGATTCTGGATTAACAGGACGCATGCACATATGGAATCATAAGGCATAGAAGTTGATGTAATGAACTAATTGTACTTCATATCATGGAAACATCAAATATCAAAGAATTACTTTGAGGTAGGGCATTCCCTAAGAGCAATGTCAAGAGCTTGAATAGTGTCCTGTGGCAACTCCCTCTGCCTTCCAACCAAAAACTGCTTAAGGCTGTACAGATCTGTTTTGGAGGCTTGCTTTATGGTCACCTTGTTTTCCTCCTCCCTAAAACACAATAACAAATATTTTATAAAGTCGTCATATTAATAAAAAAACAGTTATGAGAAAAGGAGAAGGCTTCAAGTGTTTAACCATACCGTTGGTTACCCCTCAAAGGATTAATGTGCTTGACAACAAAGTCTTTGGTTTTGAAAGGTAGTGGACCTGCAGTATATATGCTCTTTCTTCCATCATAGACAGGTAACCTACCATCCAAGAATTGTTTGTGCAACGCAACAAGTTTGTTGATTATTGATCTATTTCTCTCACGAGAAGTTGATTCTGGAGTGATCACCACCTGTACCAACAAAACATGTTGCACTTAATCTTAAGATCTTTATGATGGAAATAGTTAAACAAATTCACTTGAATGATACTAAATCCAACCACATCACGAGTGGCGAGGGAAAGAAATGAAGCTGAAAGGAGCATTCGCTGATGATTGATTAACCAAAGAATATATATCATCATTATGTATTTTTTTCTCACGGTGTTCCTAGTTTGGAAAGTCCATTGCACATCTATATATGGTTGATCATTTATTTTACACCATTTCAAAAGCATGGCTAAATGCATGCATGCCACTAGCAACTCAATGGTAACAAATATAGAAGTTCAAATTAAATCGTTAAGAGATAATGTTTAACTTTTAATAACATATTTAACTGGCCATGTACATCCATGTGGGATGTAGAGACCGGATTGATATCCATTATCTGAAAAACAACATATAGTGCTAAATTTGTGGAATTTACACTTTTCCTCTTTCAGCAAGAAGACCAAAGCAGTCATACAAATTTTTCATTAAACCGAGGGGTGTTTACATTGTAAATGAGCATTTTAAATAAATTTATCCAATTCAACAATTTCTCTAGTGAAATGTCATATTTGACATGAGAGTATTATTACTCAGGAAAGTGCTAGAATACATTTATTAATGGTCCTTAAAACATATCTTATTCAGCTATTAGAAATTTGAGATGTAAAATTAATGTGCTATATCTATTTTTAATACATTCCAGATTTTACACATATATTTTGATTTTTCTTTTTTGGGAAACTTTCAAACTTGACTTGAATTTCAGGACGAAGTTGATGTGACATGTAGACTCGTTATAATGTGCTATAGAAGCCTATACCGCTTCCACTTTACCAGTATATATAAACCCCTAATATCTTGGATGCATTTAAGGTTAGCAAGTTAAATGCATAGGTGTTTTCCCTTTCTTAAGAGGGGAAAGCACTTGAGTGGGGTTAGAGCAAGATCTTGTGCATTCCTGTTCAAATAACTTTGGTACTAGGGTGCAAATGTCGGTTGATTAGAACGAACTTCTTTTTAATTGGAAACTCAAATTTCTAGCCATTGGATTTAGATCCAATCTCTTTTTCTCTCTGCTCCCAATCCATAACTCTCCATGCTCCCCTTCCCCAAACCCATCTATAGTTAAACTCTCCATGCGCCACTTTCCCAAACGCTAGTTGCTAAACCTCTCCATTCCACGGCCGCAAAATTTTAAGGGACTATCTATAGATCTATTGACAGAAAATCCCACATCCCATCTTTCAAATTTTGGACCATTGGATGTGCTTTAAGATTCGTGCAAAGGCATTAACCCTAGCTCTCCTCCCGTTCCCCTCCCATCGCGCGTCCGCACCCCCCCCCCATCGCTACTCCTCCGCTCGATCCCCGCTGCAACCGCCCCACCACGTCGCCGCCCGCCTCACCGGCTGGCCGGAGGGCGTCAACGGCGCCGGCGAGACCCCCTCCCCCTCCCCCCAATGATGCATGCCCACCGCCCTCCTCCAGCCCCGCGGCTTCCGGCGCCGCCGCCGACGCCTCGCCACCCACTCCACCGCCCACCGCCGGGCTGCCGCCTCCCCCGGCCAACCCTCTAAGCTGGCGAACTCCTCTTCCCTCTCCCTCTCCCACCCCACCTCGGGACCCTAACCCGTAGGGTCCTCTATCGGAGTCTAGGGTGTCGCCGGCGCCGAAGAAGAAGAGAAGGTCGCCGGAGTTGGAGAAGAAGGCCTGGAGCACGAATCTCGAAGCTCATCCGGTAGCGCAAAATCTGCAAGATTTGGGGATACAATTTCTATCAGCAGGAGGTTAGCAATTCCGAAATTTTAACCCGGTGGGGCTGCCTCCTCGCCGTCACCCCCTCGCCGGAGAAGAATAGGCTCGCCGGAGCACGACGATCCTCCGAGAAAATCCCAACAGCGAGTACAAAAAATGAGTACTAGGAGAATGGAATTAGTTTTCGAGTACTAGTAGACTAGTGCTAGATTAGCGATCACAAATTCACAATAGATTACGAAACGAGCTAGCATGCAGAGAGAGATGAGATTGGATGAGAAAACGTACGTCGTAGTGGTAGATGTCCTTGTCCGCGACTTGCACCAGGAAATGGTTGGCGCGGACGCGGCACCGCCTCCCGATCGTGCCGACGTCCGGACGCGCCGGGAAGGTCATCGCCTTGCTCGACGACGGCGGCAGCGTCGCGGGCGGGGGCGCGGGCGCCGGTGCGGCGACCTGAGATGGCTCTCTCTTGACATTGTCCGTGCCCTGCGCCGCCGCCAACGACGAACCCTGGCCTGCTGGCGGCGCTCCACCCGACACAACCATCTTCCCCTTCATCTCGCCGCACAGAGCCCCCACCGCAACCGCCGGCGCAGGCGCCGGCACTCCGACGCCGCCGCGCCCGCCGCCTACGGGTCGACGCGCCGCCGCATCGGGCTGCACCTGCACGCCGCCTCGTCCGCCGCCGCCAGATGGCGGGGCCGGGGCGTGGAATGGCTGCTGCTGCTGCCGCACAGCCCCGGCGCCCACAGCGACGCCGCCACGGCCGCGCGGCGCGTCGTGACGGCCTCCGCGCTCACCCGCCCCTCGACCACCGCCTTGCCGCTCGCAGACGACGCCGAGATCGCCCCTACCCTGGCCACCCCTCCCGCCACCTCCACCTCCGCCTCCTTCCCGCCCGCCGCCGCGGCGGCCTCCGCCGCCGCCGCCGCGCGAAGACATGATGATTGAGGAGGAGTAAAGGCGAAGCGGAGACGAGGGAGACGTGGGGGGAGGGGTTAGCGGAGGAGGCGGCGTTTATATAGAAGAAGAAGAAGCGAATGGATCGTGTGGGATACAAAGCGTCTCTCGAATCTCGATGTACTCCAAACCAAACCAACCCCACGAGGCACGTGGATCGGGTGGTGTGGCCGTGTGGGTGGGGTGACAAGTGGAGTGGGGCCCTCACGTCAGCAGCGGGCGGGGCGCGGCGCGGCGCAGGGGAGGATGCGATTGCGAGCGCAGCAGCGATCTTAGCAAAGAGATCTCCTCCTCCTACTCTGTCGCTGCGTGTGACTTGGCGACGCGACGATCCGTGTCTTGCTCCTCCTGGGAACTTGCTGGGAATGCGGATGGTGACGGGCGATGGACGTGGGAGAGACCCGCATTCATCATGGTACATTGGTATACTCAGTAAGTTTAATAGTATAGCCCACTATTGACTCCAATTTATCTATAGCTAATCTAATAGCTCATTCATACAATAGTTACATACTACACTATTAATATCTGGTCCTACCTGTCATGTACACACTGCGTCTTGGAGTCCGTGCTACAGCTGGCTACAAATCTGTAGCCCGCTGCCCTTCTCTCTCCTTATTTATCTGCTTAAAATATGTTTGCAGCTAGCTTATAGCCTGCTATTGTACCTACTCTTAGGGTGTGTTCGCAGCGTGCACAGTTAAACACGAAAAACAAAGCGGTACATTAGCACGTGATTAATTAAGTATTTACTAATTTTTTTTAAAAAATAGATTAATTTGTTCTTTTTAAATAACTTTCGTATATAATTTTTTTTAAAAAAAACATAGGCTCTGTTCGTTTGTCCGGTTGTCCGGGTTGGGAATCTTTCAAATCCTGCACTCGAGTATACTACTAGTACACTCGATACCCTACAACTGTAACAGCGCTGGCAGGGGGAGAAGATTTTTGATATTGGATGGATATCCCTCGTTTTTTACTTACGGTATTAAAAAGGTCATTATTTTTTAAAAAAATTGTAATATACTTCATCATTTTTCAATATATAACACCGTTAACTTGTTAAGATACGTTGGACTATTCGTTTTATTAAAAAAAATTGTGTAATTATCATTTATTTTAGTGTGACTTGATTTATCATCAAATATTCTTTAAGCATGACTTAAACTTTTTTATATTTAAAAAAAATGAGTAAGACGAATGGTCAAATGTTTGTTAAAAGTTAACAACGTTATATATTAAAAACACAGAGGTAGTAGATCATTACAAGTTTATTATTAGCAATGCAAGTTTAAATTCGCGTATATCGCAATCAAATTTATTATTTTATTTCTTCTTATATAAGTTAGAATTTGAATACCCATGTTTATAGAGTGCCATATTACTTAATTATTATATTACTAATTTATTTTTTAAACAATAATCATTTTTAAGTAGCAGGTAAAAACACCCTTTCAAGAGATGAATAGACTTTCCTACATCATACCGCTACTATGGCATGCGGGCGGGCATGCCCATCTCTCGTATCTCATGCCGCGTTTTTAATTTCTAGAGACGAGAGATGGGGAATTAAATTTGAAAATATATTGTTCATCCAATTTTTTCTCAGAAATATTCGGATGCAAAAAATTTTATGAAAATATACTGTCGATCTCGCACAATCGTTGCGCGAGGGTATGACATTGTGGGCGGTATCGTATGGTGAAAGTACAAGACCATGTGGGACCACACGGTCTCACAGAATGGAAGAGCGAGATCGAAGGGTCTCGCGGAATCAAACAGCGACGCTGTCCAACGGCTCCATTTGATTAGTGATTAATTACTCGATTAACAATTAACTACTAATAATTAGTGATTAATTATCATGATTAATGATTAATTAATATCACTAATCATGATAATTAATCGCTAATTAAATCGACATGACATCGGTATCGCTGGTTGCTTCAGTGAGAATGAACGATCTCGCTCTTCAATTCCGTGCGGCGCGAGACTGCACAATTTCGCTCTTTCACCGTGCGATACCATCCGCGACATCATTTTCGCGCAACGGTCGTGCGAGACCAACAGTATATTTCTGCAAAAAATTTTGCATCCTGAATATTCCTGAGAAAAATTGAATTTTCAAATTTAATTCGAGAGATGGGCATGCCCGCCCGCATATGCAGGGTTTTCAATTTCGAATTTGGATTTTATGCCTAGAGTGACCGATATTATCGAAATTTCTGGCTGAAATTATTTGAAAATTTGAATGATTTTGAATCAAATTTGACCAAATTCACAAAAAATTGCAAAAAACCAAAAATTTCGGGCGAGATTTGAGCATGCCGGTGGGGAACGAAATTACCAAAATTTCGGAAATTTCAATCCCTTCATATAGGAAGATCGCAGCAGATCGATATACGCTGGTAACTGACCCCGCCCCACCGGCCAGCCGCCGCCGACCCGTGTGTGGATGGTTGCACCGATTAATTAGCCACGGCGATGGCACCTCGATTTCCCACGGCGTGGCAAAAACCTATGCGGCGGAGAGCTCAGTTACTCTGGTTGATGGTGCATGTGGCAAGAACCTACGCGGCGGAGAGCTTAGTTACTCTGGTCGATGGTGCTCTGACTTAGAGTGTGATCGGTTGAGCTGTGGCTTTTTGAAAAGTAGTTGTGGAATATGGGCTGTGGCTTTTGAAAAAGCTCATTTGGTTCAACAGCTGTGGCTTTTTGACATAACTAGTCCCAATGACAAGCGGGCCCCACATGTCATACACATGTTGAAAAAAAGAGAGGGAGAGATGGTGATGGCCGGCGGCGGGGAGGCAGCTCGGCGAGGAGGAGTGGCGGCTACGGTTCGGCAAGGAGGACACGCGGCGGGGAGGAGCGGCGGCGGTGGGGAGGCAGACGCGCGGCGGCGGCGGGGAGGCATATCGGCGAGGAGGAGCGGTTTGGCGAGTAGGAGGAGGCACAGTGGGGAGGAACGGCGGCGAGGAGGTGCGCCGCCGTCGGCCACCTCACCTCCTTTGTCTCCCGCCTCCACGGCCGACGGGCGAAGGGGCGCCGGCGCCGGGAGGAGGAGGAGCGGTAGCGGCGGTGGCTCCGTGAAGGAGCGGTGGCGGCGGCGGCTCGGCGAGGAGGAGGAGGAGCGGCGCGCGGTGGGAAGGGATGGGAGAAAAAAAAGAACGAACTGATATGCATCATAACCAATAGCAGGTGGGTAAATATTTGACCGAAAGCAACTGAAAGCAAGGGGTGGAGGTGCTTTCAGTTTGTACTGAGCAAAAGCAGCTTTTGGGTAGAAGCAGCTATGACTTTTGAGCCCTTTGGTTAGCTTTTGGCTTTTGCAACGCAGGGTCAAAAGCCCAACCAAAGATACCCTTAGTTCATGTGTTCGTTGAAATGTGTCTTAGAGGAGAGTTACATTTGTAGTACTCCTATTTCAAATGCTCAGGGGTGTTCATTTACGGTTTATCAAGGTGACGACGATTTTCGCTTCGATCTAAAGCCATTTCCAGTGGCAAAAGTTCCAAAGCTAACTTTAATTTGGCCTGTATTGTGTAATTAATACACACTCGTATCAAAATTAGATCATCTTTGTCTCCTTCCGTTTATCCCCAAATAACCATTACATTGGAGCTTGTGAAAGCGGAAAAGAAAAACATTGATTGGAAGTAAGTAAACTGAAAAACAATTTCAGTGAGAGATGAGATTTTTATAAGATAGAGGTATTCTAGTCTTTTCTTATTTTGAAAAAAAGTGAGTAGATCGCACAAACAATATATGTGAAGCCGGCATAACAACAGCAGCCGGTTAACTTCAGATTGTGTCCAACATGATTCCCATATTCTAGTACTATGAAGTACTACTACTTAGCTTAGCCCAGACTGTTGTGACTTTAACATATTCACAACACACAAGTCGATCTGCAAGACACCGAGTCTGATTTCACAACCACACAAAAGCACGGACAGACGCTTAACTTGGTTCTTGGCAAAAGATGATCCACCTAGCAAGCTAGCTTCTTCCTCCATTTCATATTATAAGATTTTCTAGCATTGTCTATATTCACATAAATATTAATGAATTTAGACATATATGTCTAGATTTTACATATGTTTAGATTTATTAACATCTATATGAATATAGACAATGGTAGAAAGTCTTATAACCTGAAACGAAGGGAGTAGTTACTTCAGCAGTAAAACATGAACTGCTTCACATTCTCCTTAATCTCTGGCAGCGGCTTCACCGGCACACCACGGTCGTTCCGCCGAGAACCGCCGGCTGCAGAAGCAGAAGACGATCCGTGGTCGGGGAGTGATCCCTCCTCCAGGTAGTGCCGCGCTCTGGAAGCCGCCAGGTGCGCATAGTACACCGGAGGAACTGCTCGATTTAATTTCACAGACAGATCAAGCAAACAATCAACCAACTATAGCAATTATCTGAAAAATAATGGAATGGGATCACGCAGAATACAGCTAACAGTGATGATCGATAAGATATGGAACTTCTTCTTCAGAGTTCAGGCTGTAGTGTACTAAAAGAAGTTATGAACTTATTAGGCTTACCTATGGAGACTGATCGCGTGCAGCGTGCATATCTGCAAGCCAGAAGTTCAGGATGTTAATTAGTACTCGCTCCGTATTTTAATATATGACGCCATTGACTTTTCGACCAACGATTAACCATTTGTTTTATTCAATTTTTTTATACAGATATGAAAATATTTATATCATGCTTAAAGAACATTTGATGATGAATCAAGTCACGATAAAATGAATGATAATTACATAAATTTTTTGAATAAGACGAATGATCAAACATTAGATAAAAAGTCAACAGTGTCATATATTAAAATATGGAGGTAGTACTCTACTACAGAATTTCATGGAGCTGATGAAAAAGGGGTTAGAAGTGGTAAAACAGTAACAAGGGTATAGTACTGTAGTAGCAGGAAAAACACGGAGAAATGCTTACGTGTAGCACAAATGGTAAGTCAATGTTTGCAATGCATCGGCGCTGAAATTGTTCTCGTCGAATAGAACATGGTAATGCGTGGGGTGGCATGTTCCCTGTTAGAAATGAAAAATTATTCCATTACAAGTTAGAAGAGGGCAGATCACAATGCAGGAACTAGACCAAGATGATGTTCTCAATCTCCTTAACACGTTTCTGTAGATTTTTTTTTTGCCGGGTCGGCCAAAGGTTAGCCGATCAATTTCATTAAGATTTGGGGGGGGAGGGGGAATACAGTAAAATGTTACAAAGACATTACAATATCGCGGTAGCCAGGGAAAGACCCAGCCAACCAAGAACGAGAAAAGAAAGCAGGGCTAAACCCCCCGTAGACAGTCATGGCGATTACTCGCGAAATTGGGAGAAAATTCCAGCCACCCTCCATGTTTCTGTAGATGTATTCCTGAGTTCCTAACCTATCCCACATATATGGACCTGGAATTTAGTTCAATTTCCAGGACCATCCCCAGGGATTGGCTGGGATTTGGGCCTTGCTAATTAAAGCCTAACTAAATAAGAAAATGACATGCTACTTCACTGAGTAACTGCTTACCTGAATGCCAGAATGGCTACAAAGGTAAAAGTCAAATTCACTGGGATGGCATATCTTAGTGTCAACAACAGTTCCTAAGAAAAAAAAAGTTATTACTATTTGAGATAATACAAAATTTTGCATCAGGCTAATTGCTGCCTGGAAAGTTAATTCTTACCAGGTAAGATGTTTCTGCTTCGATCCATCTGATCCCTCGCGTGATGATCTTCAGGAAAAAGACGGGTGTGATGCCTCTTTTGCACCACAACAAAGGTAACTGGAGGGAGGTAGCCCTCCTCTATGCTAGCACAAGCCTGCAGGCAGAAGCATACATAGACTAAGAAGATCACAAAACAACACAAATGCAAACTGCAAGCACACAAAACATAGAAACATGAGAGATAATGAGGCTGAAAAGGACCTTCCGAATTGCATCCATTTCACTAAGCAGAACTTGGCTAAACTGGCCTTCACTAACACCGTCTCTGCATGCCAAGAAAATTGAGTTCTCGTAGCAGATAAAAAAGGAGAATTAGAATAACATAGCACATATTATTTGCTTCACAAACCGATAAAATATTATCCTTCCAGGTTTGCAGCTGCCATTTGCTTTACGGAAAGACTCTATCAACTCTCTGAAACAACAAAGTTTTTTAATGAAAACATGCGCGAGCAAGGTTATTGCAGCAAAAGAATAATTAAATTAGGCACTGTCCATGCCAAAAGTACCTGATCATTCCACCATAAACAAGTCTGTTCTGTGAATCTTTCACCTCTGTGAAGAGATCAGCTATGATCTCTTCCCTATGGCTTTGCGAAGAAACCGAGCATTTGTATTTTGACACTTCTGGCCAATCCATCGATGCAACAACCTGCTGACAGTATTAACATAACTTGAAACATGAAGCATATTATGATAAGGAATCGTACGAGCAAGATAACTAGTAAGAGAGTACAGATTTCTCGTAAAGGAGTGAAATCACTCATTGCTAGTATCTGTGAATTTTAAAAGAGGACAATACTGAAAGCAAGATATAGTAGCTACACCAACACAAAGGAAGCATTCAATTTAAATCGAGATCTTTTACGGTGTTTGCATTCCAAAATAGGGAAAAATCCAATGCTCCTCAATGCCAGATACCATGTAAAAAGTATTTGAGTATTTGTTAGGTAAGTATCAAGGGTAAAATAATAAATTTGCTAGTAGAGAGAAAAAGTATAATTGTCTCTAAATTTAAATTGGTACCGTGTAGGTTCCAATTAAGTCGTTTGCCTATTAATGGCCTATAGGTTCTCGTTTGCGTGGTTTTCTCTAGATTTACATTGTGTTCTTCAATGTTCTTGTTTGCGTGCACGTGCTTTCTTCTAGATTTATATTTTGTTCCAAATAACACGTTTAACGTTTATTGGCACAAAAGTTCTGGTTTGTGCGGTTTTATCTTTTTATGTTTTGTTCTCCTCAACCATGTTGGCGCTTCTCCCTCTGTTTAATTCTGATGAACAGATGGGTTCATCAGAATTCCAAGTAACAAGCATCATAACAACGAGGGAAAATCCTAGAGCCAGAAATATCTGTACTCTTACGTGGGACGCGCCAGACTTTCGGTTGCCAAAGCATTGAGCAATAACAGATGTGTTTGAGGTCTGCAGGGCCGGTGTACTGTCCAATGAAGCAATGGGAGAATTTTTCCAACTCTGGGAGGAGGTCTACGATATGTCTCCACCCACTACTGGAAAAACCATCTTTCGTCGGTTACCCGTCGACCGATGAAATCAGATGGAAACTAACAGGCGATGGAAAGTTCTCGACTACATATCAGCCTATGACATGTTTCTTCATGGCAATGGAGAACTGTCCCTATGGGCTATGGCGAGTTGCTGTGGCGCTCCAGGGCCCCCTCGCGCATTCGTTTCCTCATGTGGGTAGCGCTGAAGGGCCGGTGTCTCACCGCCGACAACCTGGCTAAGCGGAACTGGCAGCATGACGTTCTCTGTCCGTTGTACCAGCGAGAGAACAAAGACTGTCACCTCATGTTTGTGACTTTGTGACTATACGACGGTTTGTGTGGCGAAAGATTAGGAGGTGGTGATGCCAACTTCGCAATTCCGGCGGATGATGATAACACTTTGGCTGACTGGTGGCTCGCGACAAGACGGCGTTTTTAGACGAGCTACAGGACGAATTTTGACAGTACCTTCGTGCTAATTTGGAAATAGCACAGTGCCAGAATTTTTCAGCATGTTTCCAAGACGCCAGAGCAACTAGCAGATGATATAAAGGAAGAAATTGTTGTTTGGAGGGTAGCCGGGATTTTCTCCCAAATTAGCGAGTGATCACGGTTACTGTGTATCGGGATCACTCGCCAATTTACGGTTAAAATTTTTTGCCCCTGCTCTTTTTCTTTCTCTCTCTTTTGTTCCTCGCAGGACCTGGGATCAATCCTAGACTGGCGCTATATCTTCACGTCGTTGTAACTATTTACTGTTTTTCTTCCAAATCTTAATGAAATTGGTCGGCCTGGTTGGCCCGACAAAAAAAATAAAATAAAATGCAGTCTTCTTGATTCAGAAGCAATTTAACTTGTGTTGAGACAGGTATTCTCTATGGGTGAACACATTATTGTTTTAAAACCAAGGATCAAATTGTGTCATGCTTTAATTTATTTAGAGGGCAACTCATAGTTGCATTCTGAATAACATATAAATACTACTGCCATGGGTACAGTAAAGAACTAGAGTATGAATGCTTGATTTAAGGTAAAGAATTAGGGACGATACCAATATTAAGAGACAATCCCATCTGCGAGGGGCGTAGACTCTGGTAATACCCTCTCCACCATTCAACGCCACAACCAATGTCCTTATGTCCAAATGCTTGTGAGGAAAACGATCTTGAGATGGATGTGTACCTGTCACAAGTTAATAATTAGCAAGAAACATGTGCTTATGTAGCATACCATTATATACGAATAACCAATATTATTAGACGGGAACATATCCTATACACACAAACTTTCCGTGCACACTCCGTGCACACAAATTAGCAAATACCACAGAAAATTCGAGAAAAAATTGGACACATATTTCTAATAGTATTACACCTACGTATGAAAATCTTATTTTTAAATTCATTATATTTTAATTAGCCGTAACAAAAAAAGACAAAATCCTGGCAGATTTTTACCCTTAAAACTGTCAGATTTTTCTTTTTCTTTTGTTACGGTTAAAATATAATGAATTTGAATATGAGAGTTTGTAGATAATACTGATACTATTAGGAGTAGATGTCTATTTTTTTTATAGAATTTTTGTGACATTTGCTAGTTGGTGTGCACGGAAAGCTTGTGTGCATAGGAATTAGACAACGTCAAATGATAGAAACTGGTAGGTAATGGCCAAGAAACCTGTGCTGCCACTCTATATTCTATAGAAGGGAAAATATGCAAGATGCATTACCTTGAACTGGGACATTCCCTAAGAGCGATATCAAGAGCCTGGATAGTGTCTTGCGGCAGCTCTCTCTGCCTACCAGCCAAGAATTGCTTAAGGCTGTGCATATATAAATTTGCAGCACCAGCACACTTTATGGTCACTTTGAACTCTTTCTCCCTGGAGAAAAAAAAAATCAATGCAATGCACAATGACAATAGCTAGGTACAAAAGGAACACATGGACAGGAAGACATTACCCCTGGTTTCCTCTCTCAGGGTCGTTTGCAATTTTGACAACGAACTCTCTGTCTGTAAAAGGCAATGCACCAGCCGTAAACATGCCTTTTCTTCCATCATAAGCAGGCGAACGCCGCCCATCCAAGTATTTTTTGTGTGATCTAAAAAGTTCATTGATTATATTCCTGTTCCTTTCTCGAGATCTCAATTCAGGGGCGATGGCAACCTGTACCAATAAATAAATAAACACGTAGCAACTGCACTTACAATGTGAAAATATATGTTGAAGTGATGCAGTGCACAGAGAGAACAAAAAAAACAAAAGCATGCATCCACCATGTATATAACCACATGGACAGGGGTTTCACATCTCAAGTGCTTCTGTGCTTGTATTTCACAAGGTTTAAGAAGACATTAACTATTCGGTAGAGCTTTGGAAAATTCTATGTGCCACATATTTCGTCCGTTTGAGTTTATTTTTTATGGTTGGTTCTTGTGAGTTCCTAAGTGTGAAAAAAAATATAAAAAAAATAAAAATAAAAAAGTTGCACATCTCTCTCCTCTGCACTAGAGAGGAGAGGAGAGGAAAAAATTCTACTTCCTCTGTTTCACAATGTAAGTCATTCTAGCATTTTCCACATTTATATTGATATTAATGAATCTAGATACACATTCATATTGATATATATATTTATCTAGATTCATTAATATCAATATGAATGTGGGAAATGCTAGAATGACTTACATTATGAAACAGAGGGAGTACATATCACATATTTCGTCCATTTGAGTTTATTTTTTCTATGGTTGGTTCCTGTGTGTTCCTAAGTGTGAAAAAAAAATCAAAAAAAAAGGAAAATAAAAAATTTCGGGGGGGGGGGGGGGGGGGGGCGCCAGCCACTCTGGTGCGCTCCTCTTGCCACCTCAGCATCGCCCCGCCACGTCGGCAGGAGGACAGTGTCAGAGAGGCTGGTGGGATAAGTTTTTTCAGTGGTCTATTTGCAAAATAAATTTTTCAAAAGGATCAAAATGTGAAAAATCCAGCATATGGATGTTGGGGAGGGATGAGTGATTATGTATACGAGGGAGGTGGGAGGTGGAAGGGGTTTGTGTTTTGAAGGATTGATCTAATAGTTGGAGATAATGGGTCAACCAATATAAGTTAGAACAGATAGCTAAGTATTTTTTATTTTTCTTATAATTTTTATATGGTTTTTTTCTAATTTATTAAAGTTCCATGTAGCGGCTTAGGAGTGTTCATAGGATGTCATATGGCAGTGATAAATATGGGGTAGTAAACAGGAAAATGATTCTCAACTCTCGTGGAAATGTCTCGTTGCTCTTTGCATATCATCTAAAAAAAGTTTTGAAAAATTTGGACCAGATGGATTAATATATGATATATCATGCCAAAGCCATGCAAATTCAAATTTGACACCTACTACAAATCACAGAAAAAGAACAAAATAAGATCTACAGTATCTACCAAGTGTAGTCAATTATTTTTTTTAACTTATAGAAGTTAAATTTAAGCTTGTATGGTCGTGGAATGATCTATTACTACATATTAATCTATGGGTGTGTTTAGTTCACGCTAAAATTGAAAGTTTGGTTGAAATTGAAATGATGTGACGGAAAAGTTAGAAGTTTGTGTAGGAAAGTTTTTATACGATGAAAAAGTTAAAAGTTTGAAGAAAAAGTTTGAAACTAAACTCGGCCTATCTTGAATTTTTTTTATAATCGTTTCGACGACATGAAAGAAATTGTATGTGACATGCAGAGTTTAAAATCCATTCTTGTACTAGAAGTCAACTTAATAAAAAAAGTTACTAAAATACAAAGCGAAACCGGGATGGAGTACATCGTAATGGTAGATCTCCTTGTCGGCAAGCTGCACGACGAAATGGTTGGCGCGGACGCGGCAGCTCGTCCCGACCGTCCCGAACCCCGGCCTCGCCTGGAGCACCACCGCCTTGCTCGACGTCGGCGGCAGCGCACCGACCGCCCGCGACGGCGGCTCGACCTCCCCCACCGCCGGCGCCGAAGCAGACGACGACGACGACGCCCCCTCGCGCGCCTCCATCCCGGCCGCCATCTCCGTCTCCACCTCGCCGCTGAGCACATCCGCCTCCGCCGGTTGCAGCGCCGGCACCGGCGCCGCGGCTCCGTCCCGGCCAGCCCCAGGGCCGGATCCCGTGCCCCGTGGAAGCGGGACGCGGGGCTCCACGGCGTCCAAAGCACCTCGACCGCGTTTGCGTCCGCGCTCGCCGCCACGGACACTGCTGGCGCCGCCGGGGCCACCGCGCCGGCCGCCTACCCCGCCGCCGCGGGAAGACATGGCCGGTAGACAAGCAAGCGGAGCTAGAAGCACGCAAACCCACGGAGGAAATTAATGGAAGCTGAAGGCCTGAAGCGAGACGAGGCGGAGTGGAAGAGCGACATATTAGGTCGATCCACTCACGGGCCCTCTCCCTCTCACTGACATGGAGGGCCCACGTGTCAGAGGCAGCGGAGGAGCGCATGGAGATGCGTGCAGGGGGAAGGGAGGGAGGCATATGGACGGTTGATTGCTCTCTCTCGCGGGCATCGACGCTGCGTCACGTACTCACATCACGCAGCGTCGGGTTTGTCTCATGTCTAGTCGTTACTCGTTAACTAGAAGGGGATGTGAGCTGTCGCCGCTCACGCAGAAAGGTACTCCCTCCATTTTAAAATATTTGACTCTGTTGACTTTTAGCACATATTTGACCGTTCGTCTTATTAAAAAAATTCGTGAAATATATAAAACTATGTGTTGTTGAGTTGTGATCTAAATTCATTTGCACTTAATAAAGGCCAAGCTACATTAAGAAGGTTCTTCAGCGTTTTAACATACATGATGCAAAGCCTATTAGCACTCCTATTGCACCTCATTTTAAATTATCAGCTTTACAATGTGCTAGTACTGATGAGGATGTAGAATATATGTCTAGAGTTCCATATTCTAGTGCTGTTGGTTCTTTGATGTATGCCATGGTTTGCTCCCGGCCAGATTTATCTCATGCTATGAGTTTGGTTAGTAGATACATGGCTAATCTTGGTAAAGAACACTGGAAAGCTGTTCAGTGGATTTTCAGGTACCTCAGAGACACAGCTGATGCTTGCTTGAAGTTTGACAGGACTGATAAGGGGCTTGTTGGATATGTGGATTCTGATTTTGCTGTAGATTTGGATAAGAGAAGGTCACTCACAGGTTATGTGTTTACCATTGGTAGTTGTGCTGTGAGTTGGAAGGCAACATTGCAGCCTGTTGTTGCCTAGTCTACCACTGAAGCAGAATACATGGCTATTGCTGAAGCATGTAAAGAATCAGTTTGGCTGAAAGGATTGTTTGCTGAGCTTTGTGGAGTTGATTCTTGCATTAACTTGTTTTGTGACAGTCAAAGTGCTATATGCCTCACCAAAGATCAGATGTTTCATGAGAGGACAAAGCACATTGATATCAAGTACCATTATGTTCGCGATGTAGTCGCGCAAGGTAAGCTAAAGGTATGCAAGATAAGTACTCATGATAATCCTGCTGATATGATGACAAAGCCTGTTCCTGTTGCTAAGTTTGAGCTTTGCTCAAGCTTAGTTGGTATAGTGGTTTAGCCCGAGAGGCTATTTGCGCCGAAAGTGTTTTTTGTCTTTGTTGTGTTCAGGGTGAAGGATTGATTCATGCTACAAGAAGGAATTTGTCTCAAGGTGGAGTTTGTTGAGTTGTGATCCAAATTCATTTGCACTTAATAAAGGCCAGCTTCTGTCATCATCCCTTTTAGGGTTCCACCATATATATACCTCTTGTAAGTCGCCGTGCGGCAATGTAACCTCACATCAGATATAGTGAAGATATTTTGCTGGCTGGCGTCCGTGGTTTTTTCTCTCCTGTTTTAGGAGGGTTTTCCACGTGAAATCTCGTGTCTTTTGTGATTGATCTATTGTTTTTTATCGTTTGTTCGCCTATCGTTTCCTAATATGTGTGTACATGAAAGTATATTTAACAATGAATCAAATGATATAAAAAGAATAAATAATTACTTAAATTTGTTGAATAAGACGAATGGTTAAACACGTACTAAAAAGTCAACGATGTTAAATATTTTGAAACGGAGGAAGTACAAAAGTTACTAAAGTCAAAACAGTAGTATTGCTTATTGGCTTTTTTGGGGGACATTTTAGCATGTACTGATAGTAAAACTATAACTAATTAACTTTAGCGGATGAGGTCAATGAAAAACACTAAGGCGTGGCCAATGAAATAACATGAACAACGAAAATGATACTCCCTCCCTCCATTTCCGTTGTTTGACTTTTTTCTAATTAAACTTTGTTTTCATCGTTTGACTTTTTTCCGTAGTTAAACTTTGTTAAGCTTGATCAGATGCATAAAAAAATTAACAATATTTAAAATATGAAACTAGTTTTATTAAATCTAACAGTTTAAAAATATAGGTCCCATCGTTTGGCTTATTTCCTTATAAGCCAAAACGGCTTATTAGGAAATAAAAATGAATTTGTAGGTGAAACTTTTATAAATGTGCTCTTGGTGACTTAAAAAAGCTACGTTGAAAATATCTCAAAATCAATCTCAAAATTAAGTTTAAAAATTTAAAATTTAGCTTTTTCTTTGGCTGATTATGCCATCCGATGGGAACCATATTTGTTTAAGCACATATTTTTCTATAAATTTAATTAAACTTAAATAAGTTTGGTTAGGGAAAAAAATTAAATGACTTTATAATACGATGAAGCGGAAGGAGTAGGAAAAACCATGCGCCTGAGAGCATAGTGGCTTTTCTATCGTAAGACTAACAACACCCCTAAGCTTTCAGACAATTCATAAAGTATTTACATAGTTGTATTATTGACCAAGTTGCGTGTTTAGTAGAAAATGGCTAATGTCAATATAGGGAACAGAGAACAAAACATAATAAAATGTAAGCAACTCTGTCACGCAAATTACACCATGAATAATGTGCAAAAAAATGTGTTCTAGCAAAGTAAAAAAGGACACGCTTAATCTGTCATACGTATACAATACCACGCGGCAAGATCGACTAAGACTGAAAGTCACTTAACTAAGGACCATAACAAATTTGGATTCTTCAGCACGCTGAACTCCTAATGTTTTCACCTGCTGCAAGTAGCTTCCCTGTGACGAACAGGCAAAGATAATTCATTTTCCAATATATATAATCATGGTAATATTGCCAATGCAATGCCAATATTATCATGACAATGGTCCTGAAAAAAAATACATGGATAATTTAGGTATATGGATTACGGAATCACCCATAGCCTCTTAGATTGTTGAACCAAATTTAAGACAATCACCAATTAATTAAAAAACTTCACAATAGCAGGGCATGCTTGCAACAGCAGATTTCTACAGGTGCATCAAACTATTGTGGTCCTATTAACACAGCTTGGCTCGGAAGCATACCATAGGTGCAAGAATGCAAGATGATATGTGGTCCAAACCACTGGCAAATGAGCAGAATGATGGTTGAAAAAAGAGAATGAATTCAAACCTGTGCCTTTCATCCCATCTCGACAAACTTGTCCTGCAACAGGAAATTTGTTGCGAGCTCTCTCTCAGCCTGCCATGTTTTATTGGCACATATTACATACATATAATTTTAGATACGTTAGGACTTAAAAAGGGCCAAAGATCTCCTGGGAAACAGCAGTAGAGATTACCGTGTTGTCCCCGATGCCTCCAGGGAGATTAATCTGTAAGAAACCTCATGATCATCATCGATCACATGATTCACATCAGTGCGCTGCGGCATTGGTAATGATAAACCCAGGTTGATCTCCCCCTCCCATCATGGACTGATCACACACTGTCAATAGGTGGATGCATCAGCTTAGAGCAAGTTTAATAGTATAGCCAATTGCTGGCTACAAAATTTCTATAGTCAACTTAATAGTCAATTCATACAACAGTTACCTATAAACATATATTACACAATTAATAATATCTGGTTTCACCTATCATACACAAATATAGTTGCAGCTGGCTACAAATCTTTAACCCGCTGCTCTTCTCTCTTCTTTTTTATTTTCTCGAATTGTGTTTATAGCTGGCTTATAGTCTGTTATTGTACTTGCTCTTATATCTGCATACCATATCATGCATGCGTGAATCCCGGAAAAATTGGTCTCTCGTGTCTTTGATTATTAGCATGGCCATCCTGCTGATAGTTGCATGCACAATAATGGCTAAACTGCAGCATGCAGATAATGCATTGCAAAATGACTTGCTTAATTAAAAGGCAAACTCTATGGCATCAAGGTAGGGGTAAACTGGGACCAGATGAACACATGCATCAGCAAATTAATTTAATCAGGAGAGTCATCTCATCTATTACACAGAAACAGTGGCGGAGGACAAAAAAAAATGGAGGTGTGGCCATGGACTAAGCATATGACGAAGTTGAACGGCAATAACAAATCTCGGTGCCTATTCACAAGCAGAAGAGTACGCATGCCAGTGGAGCATTAGCTGATTACTCAGACAACAATACGAGCAACAAGTTATCTTTTCTGAAAGAAAAATATACTCCCTCCGTTTCGAAATGTTTGACGCCGTTGACTTTTTAGTACATGTTTGACCGTTCGTCTTATTCAAAAAATTTAAGTAATTATTAATTTTTTCTATCATTTGATTTATTGTTAAATATATTTTTATGTAGGCATATAATTTTACATATTTCATAAAAGTTTTTGAATAAAACAAACGGTCAAACATATGCTAAAAAGTCAACGGTGTCAAACATTTCGAAACGGAGGGAGTATTTGTTTTGAAACAAGAACACACGCGTGTTTTCTCGATGTGAGAGAATAAAATCATCAACAAATTGGCCAGCAAATATAGGTTTACTTAAAAGCCGTCGGAACGCTGGAAGAGTAGGAGTGCCACATCATCGATTTTTGTGAAAAAACCCCAACACTTTTGGTTAATTATGCGCCAGTCCTCGCTTCTTTCCACTGTCCGATCTCACCGTAGGGTCGATCTGGCCGTCCACGTGTCCCGCTGTGCCGGCCCTTCCTTACCCGTGCGATCGTCGGATTATGGACGGACGGCCTAGATTTCGCCAACCGGTACAAACCCTAGCCGCCCGTCCTCTCCTCTCCCTACGCGCGCGCCGCAACCTCCTCCGCTCACTCTGCAACCTCGCCCGCCTCCTGCGCTCGCGTGCGCCGTCGCCCACCTCCTCAGCTCGCACCGCAACCTCGCCCGCCTCTTGCGCTCGTGTGCACCGTCGTCGCCGCAGCTCCCTCTCCTCTACTGTGCTACCGCCGCCGCTCCCTCCCAATAAGCCGCCGGATCTCCTAGTGAGGAGGCCGGGACCGCCGGATCTGGTGACCCCGGTCTCCTCGCCGGCGGATCCGTGTCAGAAGTGGAGATTTCAGAGATAACTGAAGAAAAGTTCAGAGATAACTGAAGAAAGTCTGAAGAATGGTGATACCGTTTGGCTGACGTCATTTAATGAGAATGAACGGTGGAGATGCGAAGATTCGTATTTACAGCGGGATTCGACGGTGGCGATTCGCTGTTCTCTTATTCACTGTCATGTAATTTTTGTTTAAGAGCTTATGCTCGTTTACTTTTACCTGAATGCTGAATCTAAGCTGTAATGAGGTTAAAACTGATGCTTTGGATCCGCTCGGGAGTATATAACCTAGCGAGACTAATGAGAAGGGCAACAAGAACCAAATTATTGTCTTAGTAGCTTAGAACCCTAGTTTTTTTCCGAGTCTTGCGGCGCCCAACAGATTGTGAGAGAGAGAGGGGAGAATTCCATTTTTTGGCTCTGAATTTTCTTGGGTTTGACAAGGGTATCAGAGTAAAGCCCGATTCTTGGCTCTCGAATTCACCAAGTGAAGGTTGGGAGGATCTCCGGATTTCTCACCGTAAAATCCCTAGAACTTGGGCGGATCGAACCGGAGGCGAGGAGAAGCGAGGAGAAGGTGTTTTGAGCGAGGGTTGGAGAACCACGCAGGTGTGTTCTCTGTAAAATCTCCGGAGCTCGGGATTCCTACTCAGGTTGGCGGTAGACCTAGACGGCGAGATCTTAAGGGGAGAGGGATCTGTGAATTCCTTGAGCCGATTTCGTCAGTCAATCGATGATGCCTGCACGAACCAGATCCCACAACAGTTTGGACAGCGCTGGGGAGTTTGATGTTCGTGCTGAAATCACACATATTAGGCATGAGATGGCGGATCCGAGAGTGATGCGGTCGGAAATGGGTGAAATTAAAGGACTTCTGAGCAGTATCTGTGCGAGTATGTCGAGTCAAGGACCTGGATTTAGGGGAACGGCTGGAGCTAGTACTAGTGGCATTGCAAGGGGGGCAGCAGGGTTGGCAGCTTCAGCAGCAGCAACGGTGAGCAATACTGCAACAGTGGCTGGAAGTTCTTCAGTACCACCGGGTTTCAGTCCCCGACCTAACACCACTGGAGTTCAGACCGGGGCTGGTGTGACGCCACTGACTTCGGGAGCTCAGGTAAATCCTGTTAATGCTGGAAGCATGACCTCAACTGTGACAATCCCATCCTTTCTGCCCAGAAACACACAGGGTGCCATGACTTCTGTAGGAAATGTGAACTTCCAAATTGAACGAAACACTGTGAACCCATCTTTTGGCCCAGTTTTCACCACTGCTACTAGAACTCATGTGTTACCAGAGGGAAGAAATTTCAATTTTCCTGAGAGAGAGTCACAAGAGGATGTGGGGATGAACCATTATGGGATTGACACTAATCAGCCTTGGAGATATCCAACTAGGCAACCAGGGGGTACTGCTGTAGGCACAGGAGCAGGGATGCCAAACCCGGGAGGAGGTATGTACTGGCAGGAACCACCTAGATATTTGCATGGTGTCATACCAAACCCTTATACTGAAATGTCATTGAGGAGTCAGAGGTTGGAATTGACATTGTTCAATGGGGAGGATGCTGTAGGGTGGTTGCAACAATGTGAAAAGTTTTTTGAGATGACTGGCACCCCTGTGGATCAGTGGGTTAATTTAGCATCTGGACACTTAGTGGGAAGAGCAGGGAAATGGTTTAGAAATTTGGCCATACCCTGGTACTGTCTAAATTGGCAGCAATTTTATCTAATGGTTTCAGATCGTTTTACTGAAGCTAATGCCGATGAAGCTGTGGAACTACTACAGAATGCAAAACAGACTGGTAGTGTAATGCAGTACATTGACAAATTCGAAGACTGTGTTTCTTTAGTGAAAAGGGATCATCCTTACTTGACGGAGTCTTACATTTTGAGTTGTTTTATTGGGGGATTGAGGGCTGACATTAAGCATGATGTATGTGGGCAAAAGCCCCAGAACTTGTTGGCAGGATATTGGTATGCTAAGGTGTATGAGAAGGCAAGTATTGCTAAGAGACTAAGCTACCAATCTGGATTTAATAGAAACAAACCTCAATTCCAGCCTGCCCAGTCTAGTGGTACCAGATTTGTCAACCAGAAAAACACAACTCAAAGGGTGGAGAAAGAAAAGAAAACTTGCTGGTATTGCAAGGAACCATGGAATTACCAACATAAATGTAAAGTTGGCAAGGTGGTACATATGATGGAGGAGGTTGAAGAAGAATAGGAACCCCAAGAAACTCATGAGGAGAATGGAGAGACTGGATACCAGACAGCTCCTGGTAGTCCAGCTAAGAAGGAAGAAGAGGAGGGACAGTTGATGCAAATATCTACACAAGCAGCACAGGGGATGTGTGGAAGTAATACTTTCTCTCTCATTGCCCATGTTAAAGGAAGGAGGGCTGTAGCATTGGTTGACAGTGGGAGTACAAATTCTTTCATGAACTATGATTTTGCTATAAAAAGTGGGTGTGAAATTTTGGAAGCTAGCAATAGAAGAATACTGGTAGCTGGTGGGGGTATGATCTCCTCTTCCACAAAAACTGAGCAGCTGTCATATACTGTACAGGGTCATCCATTTGAAAGAGTGTTCCAATTAATTCCCTTGAAAGGATTTGATGTGATTTTAGGGGCAGATTGGATTTATGACCATAGTCCAATCAGTCTGGACCTAAAACAGAGAGTTCTTTGGGTAACATGTAAGGGCCAGCAAGTTAAATTTGTATATCATACTCTTCCATAGGGGAAGATAATGATTAAGGCTGGAAAATTTGGGAAGATGCTTGATAAGGGGATAATGGGTTTCTTCATAGAAGTGTTGTCTAAAACAGAAGAGAAGAAGGAAGAAACCATTATACCAGAACAGATAGCAGTTTTGCTTCAAGAGTTTGCTGATGTATTTGCTGAACCTAAGGGTTTACCTCCAAAGAGGGATTGTGACCATGCAATACCACTGAAGGTGGGAGCAGAACCTCCAAGCTTGAGACCCTACAGAGTCCCACATCAACAGAAAAATGCTATCGAAGAAATTATTAAGGAATTGCTGGATTCTAAAGAAATTAGACCTAGTCTCAGTCCATATTCATCTCCAGCTGTCATGGTGAGGAAGAAGGATGGGAATTGGAGGATGTGTGTGGATTATCGGCAATTGAATGCCAAAACCGTCAAGAACAAGTTCCCTATGCCTATTATAGAAGATTGTTAGATGAATTGAATGGTGCCAAGGTGTTCACAAAGCTAGATCTACGGTCGGGTTACCATCAAATCAGAATGGTGGAAGGTGATATCCCTAAGACAGCATTCAAAACTCATATGGGGCATTTTGAATATTTGGTGATGCCATTCGGGTTGACAAACGCACCAGCTACATTTCAAGCTCTCATGAATCAAATTTTTGGCAAACTTTTGAGGAAGTGTATTTTGGTCTTCTTTGACGACATACTAATTTATAGCAGAGATCTGAGGGAACATGAACAGCACTTGTGCATAGTGCTAAACATACTGAGGTCACATAAATTGTTCGCCAAGCGAAGCAAATGCACTTTTGCTGTAGGAAGTATAGAATATCTGGGGCATATAGTGTCCGGAGAAGGTGTTGCAACTAAGCCTAGTAAAATTCAGGATGTGCTGGATTGGCCAGTACCCAAAAATGTCTCAAAATTAAGAGGATTCTTGGGATTAACTGGATACTATAGGAGATTTGTGAAGGGGTATGGAACCATATGCAGACCACTTCATGATCTGTTGAAGAAAAACAGCTACCAATGGGGTGTAGAACAGCAAAAAGCTTTTGACAATCTTAAAGAAGTTATGACTTCCTGTCCAGTTTTGGCTTTACCCAATTTCAATCAACCTTCTGTCCTAGAGACAGATGCATGTGGTATTGGAATTGGGGCTGTACTGATGCAAGAAGGGAGACCCATTGCTTATTTCAGCAAATCTCTGGGGAAGAAGGCAGCTAGCTCTTCAACATATGAAAAGGAGGTTATTGCTATCTTAGAAGCTTTGAAGAAATGGAGGCACTATTTGCTTGAAAATCAGGTGGTCATCAGAACTGATCAGCAAAGTTTGAAGTTCATGGCAACCCAGAGATTAACAGAAGGAATTCAGCACAAACTATTGCTGAAATTAATGGAGTTCGATTACAGTATTGAGTACAAGAAGGGAAAAGAAAACAAGGCAGCTGATGCATTGTCTAGGAGGGATACTGATGGAGACAAGTGCTTGGCAATCACTCTGGTATATCCAGCTTGGGTGGAGGATGTGAAGAACAGCTACATGGGGGATGAGAAATATGCAAAGTTAGTAACTGGAGAGGAACTGAATGAAGGAGCAGAGGGGTTCACTTTACAATCTGGGTTACTGAGGTATAAAAACAGAATTTATGTGGGACAATCAACTGATATCAGACAAAGGCTGCTTCAATCCTTTCACAATTCCACCTTTGGAGGGCATTCCGGAATGAAGGTGACATACCATAAACTTAAGAACATTTTATTGGCCTAAAATGAAGAAGGATGTGGATAGACAGGTGACTAAATGCCCAACCTGTCAAATAGCTAAACCTGAACATATTCATGTACCTGGATTGCTGGACCCTTTACAAATTCCTGAGATGGCATGGACACACATTTCAATGGATTTTATAGAAGGGTTGCCAAAATCTCATGGAAAAGATGTTATTCTGGTAGTAGTGGACAGGTTAACAAAGTATGCTCATTTTGTTGCCATGTCTCATCCTTTTGACACTCAAGATGTGATACAAGTTTTCATGGAAAATGTATACAGACTTCATAGCATGCCAGTGGCTATTGTGTCATACCGAGACAGGATTTTTACCAGCGAACTATTCCAGAATGTTTTTAAAGCAATGGGTACTGCATTGCGGGTTAGTACTTCCTATCATCCTCAGTCTGACGGCCAAACCGAGAGGGTAAATCAATGTGTAGAAGCTTATCTTCGCTGTATGGTGTTTCAGGAGCCTAAAGAATGGTACAAATGGTTGCCTACTGCAGAATGGTGGTATAATACTTCTTATCACACATCATTGCAAGTCACTCCATATGAGGCCATGTATGGAGTAACTCCACCACAGATTGGGGAAAGGGCGATACCTGGAAATGTTTCAGAAGAGGCAAGAGCAACTGTACAGCAGAGGGAGGATATGTTGGCAAGATTAAAAGAAAACTTGGCCAAAGCTCAAACCAGAATCAAAAAGTTTGCTGACAGACTCAGGAGTGAAAGACAATTCGAGTTAGGGGATATGGTCTACCTAAAGATGCAACCATATCGACAGAATGCTTTTGGGCTGAGAGGATCATTGAAACTCAGAGCAAAGTTTTATGGTCCCTTCAGAGTGTTGGAAAAGATTGGGAAGGTTGCTTATAAGTTGCAGTTGCCAGAAGAAGCTAACATACACCCTGTGTTTCACGTTAGTCAGCTGAAGAAACATGTGGGAAGGCAGGCAATCCCGCTACCAAATCTTCCACTGGTGGGTGCTGATGGTACTGTCAAGACTGAACCACTTGCAGTATTAGCAAGGAGAGTAATTCCAAGACAAAATGAACCAGTGGTTCAATGGTTAATTCACTGGGAGAATTTAACACCTGAAGATGCAACATTCATCCAGGCCACTTTTCCACACTTTAGACCTTGAGGACAAGGTCTGGCTCAAGGGGAAAGGATTGTCAGAAGTGGAGATTTCAGAGATAACTGAAGAAAAGTTCAGAGATAACTGAAGAAAGTCTGAAGAATGGTGATACCGTTTGGCTGACGTCATTTAATGAGAATGAACGGGGAGATGCGAAGATTCGTATTTACAGCGGGATTTGACGGTGGCGATTCGCTGTTCTCTTATTCACTGCCATGTAATTTTTGTTTAAGAGCTTATGCTCGTTTACTTTTACCTGAATGCTGAATCTAAGCTGTAATGAGGTTAAAACTGATGCTTTGGATCCGCTCGGGAGTATATAACCCAGCGAGACTAATGAGAAGGGCAACAAGAACCAAATTATTGTCTTAGTAGCTTAGAACCCTAGTTTTTTTCCGAGTCTTGCGGCGCCCAACAGATTGTGAGAGAGAGAGGGGAGAATTCCATTTTTTGGCTCTGAATTTTCTTGGGTTTGACAATCCGGCGCCCAGACGCCCACCTCCTCCGCTCGCAAGCGCCGTCGCCGCCGCAGCTCCCTTCTCCTCTACCGTGCTGCCACCGCCGCTCCCTCTCTGCGGTGTCAAATATGGCTCGGGGACCGTCTAATTCATCAATCTTGGCCCCCCTCCAGTTGAATCGGTCGCCTGGATGGAGTCAACAGGGCGCCGCCGCTGCCCTCTTCTCCTGTCCCTCTCCGCCTAGACGGAGTCAACAGGCCGCCGCCACTGCCATCTTCTCCTCTCCCTCTCCATGAGAGCCTCGCTCAGTGCCATGAGAAGGGAAGGGAGAGTGTCGGCTTGGCCAGGACCACGATGAAGACAGCTGCAGCTCCGCGACAATAGCTGCCTGGTCGTTCCTGTTCTCTTTTTTCCTTTTCGTTCTAGCTCAGTGCCATAGGGCCATGAGAAGGAAGTGGTTGGACCTTAGTTGTTGATGATTACAACCGTGATTTGCTTCTAATGTGTAAGCCTTGATTTAGTTACAGTGCCAGTCTTGATTTGCTTTTAATGTGTACGGCATTCTTCAGTTATAGTGTGTAGGTTGTTTGGAGAAATTTCCCTCTGCATGTACTTCAACACTGTCATGTGTGATCAAACTGTTTAGCTTGAAACAACACACGCTGCTACTCAAATTTCCCTATGCTGTGATTAATTGTTTCAGTTAGGAATTGCATATACAGCTTTGGAGGGCAAAACGATATTGTTGATAGGTTTATTTGTTCCCATTTGTGATGCAGGGCATATTTATGCGATTTGGGGCTTTCGTTCATTATATCAAGCTTAGGATACGTTTGACATGTATGTAATGATTCTCTTTGGTTGCCAAGGTAAAGTTCTTCTTGGGCTGATTCAGTTCATATTATGTACACAAGAAACATAATAGTGCAGATCCAACTCAAAGCCTTTTAGACCATACTATAAATGCCCTAAATGCCCTACTATTCTTTATTTATCAGTGCTTATAAGCTTCTCCAGATGCAGGTATCCCTCCCAGTGCATATGAAGTGGAACATATCTATGTAAGTTTTGTTTTGCCTCGATACGAATCAATTACTTTTTTTGAACATCATACGAAGTCATTGTAACCTATTTAGAACTGGAATTTTAACAAAGATTGTCCTATGCTGTAGCCATGGGACTTTTTTTTATTATACACCAGCTTGCACGAGGTGCATTAGTCTTTGTCGCCTAATTTGATTCCTCTTCTTAGCTAGAGGTATACTAAGAAATACTAGCTAGGTTCTCTCTGTACGAGCATTAATGCATTTTTGGGAAGTATGGTATCTCATCTGAGGTGTGTGAATTTAGGCAATAAAGAAAAACATATACTCATGTTGTAGTTTTTGTTTAGAATTGAAATAGTTATTGATAAGAGAAATATGCTTAACATGCTACATGCATAGTCATATTGCTAAAATGTGACATTTCATATTGAAGACTATATACTATTTAAGCAGCTACCTGTGTTCCAAAACTATCAAATATTTTATTTCAAATGGTCAGGTAGGCTTACAGTTATTGACAACCAGTTGGGGATAGTAGGATATTGGATGAGGTAGTTCTTATAGTGTAGGAACTACAATCCATTGACGTGTTTGGAACTTACTGACAATGATAGTGGACATACTGGTATTTGAATAATGTCCCATGTGTTTTATTGCTAATTTTTGTTTAAACAAATTGTTCATGATAGTTGGGAAGTACAGCTGGCCCAATGTGTTATGGGGAACAAAAGCAATTGTTAATTGTTGCTTTCTCATGAAAAGGATGTAATTAATTATCTGGAACCAATGTGGAATAGTTATTCTCCTTCAAGTTTTGTCTTAATATCCAACAGATGGATATAAAATTGAAACCACTTTCTATGCATGAAACACTTATTTTTCTTCTTTTTTAGGCCAGTTGATCTATGATGGGATTCTTTGACCAACGATGGAATGTTCGTTAGTGCCTTTTTTTCCAAGCTTATAAACCTGAAATGTGTCTGCATATTCTGGAAAAAGGATATTCAGATAATATCATTACTTTAAAATAATCTACATATTCTGAATTTAAATAGCAAGTGGACAATACAAACTTATAAATTATATGTTCCCTTTTATTCCTTGGCATGGAATGTGAATCAGCAACCACATGTTCCATCTGGTATGTTTTCCATCTATGATAATTTTTCTGCTGATTTGCTGCCCCCCCCCCCACCTTTTTACCCTATATTTGGATCATGCAGATAACTTTAAATAGCCATACCTCCATACCTCAGAGCAACTATATCATATCATGTTTCAAGTCTTTTGGCCACGATTAAGGTAAGTATATCATATCATGCTAAAAGTCTCTTGGCCATCACATCTAGGTAGTCTCCGTAAATTCGATTAATCATAGCAACTACAATTGTCAGATATACTAAATAAGTCTCTAAATGATGGATATAAAAAAAATATGCTTCAATAGGTGCACATGGGGTCTTTCTTTCTTTTTTTTTCCTTACAGTGATATTTCTGGAATTTGCTACTGACCCATCATCTTTCAAATTGAATCTCTGTTTTTACATATACTTCTATGAAGTTTGCATCATAGGTTGACTTGACATTATGATTTCATTAGTTATTTTTGCGCTTAGACAATCGAAATTGCAACATTTTGTTTCCACTTCATGCATGTAAAATCGAACTCTTGGACATAATGTTGGCCTATTGGACATAGCTCAGTAGTCACTGGCACTTTCCAAGTAAGCAGCAGTCATCTAAATTGCTGCACATACATTTGGTTATATACTGTTGTTTTTATTGCGCCGAAACACTAAAATATCCTTCACAATGCAGGTGCTATGTGAAAAGATCTCATTGTTTCGTGATGAAGATTTCTATATGAAAAATTTTCAGGTATGCGCCTTGCCTTCTAATGATTACCGACTCAACATTGATCTTTTTCTGTAATCTACATCACACTGGAAAGGCTTTTATACTATTGTGCATTGGTTGTACAAATTGTTCTCTGAACGAACTGATCAGAACAATTCACATTTGATCTTGAAAATATTAATAAAGTGTAAATGCAAGTATGCTCTTGGCGCAAACTTGACAACTGTAACCATTTTGGGCTGCTTTGAGTATGATGTTACCTTCAAATCCACACGCAGCGTAGCGCATGATTATTGCTAGTAATTAACAAAGATGCAGAGATCTCTCCACTGAGATGCTTCGATCAGCGCCGGGTTGCCATCAATGACAAGAAACCCATCCGGTATATGGATATGTTAGCACCGAGAATATACATGTTTAACTAGCTAGTTCAGGCACGTGTAGATCCATGCAGGGAAACTGCACAGAATTCAGACAAGCCGCGCATAGTGAAATTCAACATGAGGTAGGAAGAGGATCAGACGTTTTCAGGGGCAGCCATTATATCTCGGGTTGTAGCAGCGCCATTGCGTTTTCTTGCTGTTTCCGTGGATGCCATGGCAGGAGCCGGTCAAGAGCTGACCATCTACGTCCTGCCACCTGCGTCTGCACTGGCGCGCCACGGTGCTGTACGCCCGCGCCGCATGCTCGCCGTCACCCCTAGCTCTCTTGGTCGGCAGTGACTCTACTGCCTACGGGCCTGCGGCGGTGCAGCCGTGTGGTGCGCCATCGGGGGTGGGGGTACTCGCGTCGGGAGCGAGGTATGGCGCGCGCCAACCCTTGCCCAACCGAGTCCTCCGCCCCTGCACAGAAGGGCAGCTGCAAGAGATGAAAAAAGAAATGTAACAATGGTGTGCATGTGTTGGTATGGAAGAATTGGATGAATATCTGCCCAAAAAAAAGGGTGACCAAGTCAAAAAAGACATTCCAAAACACAAACACTGACTTCAGATAATAATAAAAAAGGGTGAAGAATAAAATAACCAATTCCCCCCCCCCCCCCCCTCCTAAAAAATAGCAAAATATCAAATATACGAGGTGTCCTTGTACAGGAAATTTATACTACGGAGTACATCTCCATACTGACATTTTTCAGGAAATAAATGATTTATTCTCATTTCACTGGTCCACAATGACATTTACAAAATGATATATCCTGATATCTATATACATCCATAAACCAAAATGGCATTACAAAATGATGTATATATTATATTTCCATTTTGACATTTGAAAAATGGTACTACATCCATTCACCTAGTGATGTTGTCCAAAATGACTACAAAATGATATATATCCTAGAATGTTTATTTATTTCAACAAAATACTACTACAATACTCCATCTGACTGATCTGCAAGCATACTATAAAATTAGTGGCCTTATTGCTTGTTTGTATACAATCTACACCTTAGACCTTCTCTGGTGCTTAACCTGTGGAAGCGGAAGTTTGTGCCCCTGCCAAGAAAGAACACATATCTGAATATAGGACTACGTAGAGCAGCAGTCTTCGAATTAGAACTGGCAACAATTAATTTGTCCAAGTAGTAGGAATGAAGAAACAAGAATTGCGAACAGAGGAGACGGCTAATCTAGATGATCAATAAAGAAGTGTTAAATTTTGTTTGCACTTAAAAACTAAGAGAACAATACAAGATAAATTAACCAAGATCATTCTGTCGTTCAGATGAGAAAAGGCTACATACATGTCCACTAAGCATGTGATTATTTTTTCAGGATTGTGAAGTCTTCGAATTAAGGATTGTGAAGTCTTCGAATTATGATGGCTATGCACAAGTGGACACAAAAATCACAAATCGGGACATGAACATAGACTCTTTAGCTAGAACATGGGAAAAAAAGGGTGCTAACAGCCTTAGAAGTCAGAAATGCAAAGTCTGTTTCAACTCATCTGGTGACAACAAAGCGATGCCACCTCTCTGTTCTTGAAAAGGCCAGAAGCCCAGAACTCAGAAGAAAAATAAGGATTAGAACCAAACAAAACACACTGTGGATGCTCAAGCCTGGAAAAAAAAAATTCAAAATGTTAGTGCATATGCAAGAACCAGGATTGGAACCGACAACAGTTACTTTGTTAATGAAGTGGGAACGAATAAACAAGTAGAGTGAACGGAGTGGACGTACGGCAGATGCAGATGCGAGGTACAGGATCGGCTGGGGATTGGACGGATGCAGGGAACAGAACACCTGCTTCCAATGGCGTTGCTCTGGCCAGGCCTCGTCCGACGAGGCACTACGCCGCCGGGCGGGGTTGCTTGCACGACCCGATCCCCTCACCAATCAAAGATAGTAAATCGGCGGAGCCAGAAATTTAAGCCTGTAGAATCAATTACTATAAGTGAGGCATTTCTCTAAATTATTTTGAATTTATACATGAAAATCGAGATTTATAGGATGGTTTTCAAAAAGCTGTGCTGACCCCACAGAAAAGGCCTGAATCCGCCGCCAAGTCAAGGCACCCCGAGTAGCCAGCAAGCAGAGAAGTGCAGAGCAATCAGAAGAAGCGGTAGGGCCAACGTACGCCGGCAAAGAGGGCAGCCAAGCTAGCACAGGAAAGTAGGAAACAACGCACACGAGCTGGACTTCGAGCTAGTCGCGGCCCGCCCCCGGCCCTTCCCCTCCGGCAACCAAGCCCCAGATGGGCGGCGCTCCGCCTTACCTTTTTCGCCGGGAGGGGGATAGCGGCGCCGCTCGCCGACGCGTCACCCGGCCTCGCGCGTGTGCATGTAGTGGTGCCACTGCCACGGCGTCGATCGGTGTCGAACCCTCCGTCATGGCAGCTTGCTATGTGTAGGGAGGCGGCGAGGCGCCGAGAGGCGTAGGCGACGGCGCGGGGCGCGTGCGTGGGGGCGGCGCCCATGCGAGAGTGCGAGGCGGCAGGGAGGGGGCCGGAGGGGCGGCCGGTGGGCTTGGTGAGGGGGATGGACGTTTTGCAAAAACAACCACGTATATTACATGTTTACGGCGCCACCCTTACGATCGGAATTTTGTCTTTTTCATTGTACTTCCCCATCTACTCTATTTCATCTTTGCTGGATAAGTAATTCTATTTATCACCTATTTAAACATGTTACTAGTTATTTCTCGTAAATAAACAATTTATTAATATTTATATTTCTCGATACCCATGTAGTCAATCTTGGGTTGAAGAATAGAAAGTCACGCATTAAATCCGAGAAAGTTATTAATAGAATAGGTTGTTAGATAGAAATATGCCTATCAAAATAAATTTTTCAGATGTGTTAATATGCTTATCAAAAGTAGATGGAGGGAGTATTTATTAAACAGAATTACTAACCTCATGCGGATAGAAATTGTATCCCCAAATCTTGCAGATTTTGGGCCACCGGATGAGTTTCGAGATTCGTACTCCAGGCCTTCTCCTCCTCGTCTTCTCCCGCGCCGGTGATACCCTAGACTTCGGTAGAGGACCCTACAGGTTAGGGTCCCGGGGTGGGGTAGGGGTGGGAGGGGGAGGGGGAGAGGGAAGGGGAGGAGTTCGCCAGCTTAGAGGGATGGCCGGGGGAGGCGGCAGCCCGGCGGTGGGCGGCGGATCGGGCGGGCGGCGAGGCGCCGACGGCAGTGCCGGGGCCACGGGGCTAGAGAAGGGCGGTGGGCCGGCGTCGGTGGCGGGGGCATCTCGCAGCCGACGGCTCGAGGAGGAAGGAGGGGGTAGGGGAGGGGGAAGGGGGAGGAGGCTGGCTAGGGTGGTCTCGCCGGTGCCGTTGACATCCTCCGGCCAACCGGCAAGGCGGGCGGCGGCGCGGTGGGACGGTGGCGGCGGGGGATCGGGCGGAGGAATAGCGATGGGAGGAGGGGTGCGGACGCGCGACGGGAGGGGAACGGGAGGAGGAGAGCTAGGGTTAATGCCTTTGCATGAATCTTAAAAGCACATTCAATGGTCCAAAATTTGAAAGACGGTGTCAGGGTTACGGGTAAGGTATACCCTCTACCCTTCGATATACGTCACGTATCGATATGGTATGTTCACGCGTATACGGACGCTTTCGGCATACGTTAAGGAAATTCATCACGGAGTTCACAGATGGAAGGAGTCCTACTCGGTCAGAACTGGGTCGTCATTATGTCGTGTTCAGTCCGGTCCCTCCGAGTCCTACTGGGAAATAGGTGACCTGCGATATAAAAGGGACCCCCGGGAGGACCTAAGGCATCGAATCTCAGAGCCAACATATCCACCACAGCCTACGAAGCCAGAGCTTATCGGAGCTAAGTCGCCGGGAGATCTAGTCGGATCAACTCGACTACGATCTTGTCGTTATCGTCGAGTTCCGCTATTCCCTTTGTAATCTGTGGTTTCCATCGTATAATCCCATATCAACTGGATTAGAGCTATTACCTACCAAGGAGCCTGAACCAGTATAATCTCTGTTTCCTGTTTGCTTGATGTCGTACTACGTAGATCCTCGTACCAGCGTGCCTCAATACCCTCTATATCTGGTCTACGGGTATCCCCCGTCGACAAACGGGATGTGAGATTTTCTATCAACAGATATATAGACAGTCCCTTTATTAAAGGAACGAGGGTTTGTTCGGAAAACACACCACGACACAATTGTCAGTACGAGGATTGTTTCACTACATTTTACAGAGGATCTTACCCAATTTTAGCAATACCAAAAATTTAGCAAGTTGGTAATATTATCAAAATTTTAGCATGATTTCTTATGTATATATCAAAATTTGGTAACAAACTAAACGTAGGCACATTCTTAGTAACTTTGCCAAAAAAAATGGTATGGTTGAAAATGACCTGCATGCAGGGTGCAGCTGAAAATTGCCCGTGGGGCAAAGCGAACACTATGGCCCGATTTAGATGGCAAAAATTTTTGTTTTTGATGTCACATCGGATATACGGACATACATTTGAAGTATTAAACGTTGTCTAATAACAAAACAAATTACAGATTCCGCCTGAAAACTGCGAGACGAATTTATAAAGCCTAATTAATCCATCATTAGAAAATGTTTACTGTAGCACCACATTGTCAAATCATGGTGCAATTAGGCTTAAAATATTTGTCTCGCAATTTACACGTAAACGGTGTAATTGTTTTTTTCCATATTTAATACTATATGCATGTATCCAAATATTCGATGTGATGGGTAAAAAAAGTTTTTGTTTTGGGAAAACATTGTCAAAACAGGGCACGTTATTTTGCATCCACCCACCTGGTATGCCACGCAAATGTACATTAGAGATGAAAACGGATAAAATACGATCGGAAACTAGCTCTATCATATTTGTTTTTATATTTTTTTTCTCGGAATCAAATTCGGAATCGGAAACCCAGATACGAAAACGGAATCGAATATTATCGAATATAGATATGGAGCGAATTCGAATCGAAACGAATACGGTAACAAATAATTATCGAAATATCAAGTCCCCTCAAAGTAAGCTTCTTAAATCGAGGAAGAGATGTAGTCATTAATTTTCAAAAACAAAACATCAACATTTTCAAATTTTATCTCTATTTGTAAGGGCAAGGGGGAGACAGAAAATGTTGTGTTTACTTTCATATTCGTTTTCATTTCTAACAAAAAAAATCCGAATTCATTTCCGTAGTCGAAAATTTTTAGATATATCCGACCGAAACTATCCGAATCCGAAAAAAGGTCCGGTCGGACAAAAACTATCCGAATCACTTTCAACCCTACTGTACAAGGAGGCAAAGGCATCCAAATATTACTCTTCATCCTAAAAATAAGTGCATCCATGGGTATCCGTGTTCAACGTTTGACCATCCATCTTATTAGAAAAATTTATAAAAAAATTAGTCACACATAAAGTACTATTTATATTTTATTATTTAATAACAATAAAAATATTGATCATAAAAGAATTTTAAATAAAACGAACAGTCAAACGTTAGATATAAACCATATAAGACTAAACTTATTTTGAGATTATTTTGGGACGGAGGTAGTGATATCAGTCTTGCGAGATAACAAATTAAATTAAAAAAAGGAAAACGGTGGGGAAGGAGTGTTATGATCTGATCATTAGCCATTACTATGCGAGGTGCAAAAGACGCAATGATGATACTCGTCTCACACTTTGGGTCTCAACTCAACTCTGGAGCACGCTGAGTGATTCCTCGATACCAAAGACCCAAACGCAACAGGAAATAAAAGCCCGGCAAAAAGGGGGCAAAAACGGAGTCGACGAGTGTCCAGCAATTCCAACCGTGAGACACACCAAGATAGTGATGCACGGGAACGAGAATGGGTTTTAGCGTGGTGAATCGTGTCCGGAGAGACGATGCATCCTCCAGTTTGGGCCCTGTGAAGTGGGCCCAAAGCTACCCGTAGATCGATTTGCGCTGAGAGCTTGGGAGCCATGGCAGCCCAGCCCAGCCCGATGTACCAGCAGCCCATCAAACGAATTCTGTTTTTTTCTTCCCTTGACAATTCTCCAACTAGGCGTTGTTGACTTTTTAACCACCATTCGTCTTATTAAAAAAATATATAATTATTATTTATTTTATTGTGACTTGATTTATCATCCAATATTCTTTAAGTATAATATAAATATTTTTATATTTGCACAAAAATTTTAAATAAAACGAATGGTCAAACGTTGATTAAAAAAGGCAACGGCGTCATACATTAGAATACGAAGGAAGTATTATAAAACTCCAATTATGCGTGTGTTAACTTGACAATACATCACCTGAACTCCTGAAGAATTGACCATGAATTCTATCAACCGTTTAACTTTTGCAACACCAAAAGGCAGGTAATTAAACGATCTATTGGGAGTATTACCAATATTATTATCAATAGAAACAAAATAAGCTACTGTATTGATTTATAAATTCTACTAATAATAAAATAACTAATCTCCTTGATTCTATTACCAATAGTTCGTGTAGTAAAAATTGATATGATTCATTGGATGATTACCAATTAAGACCATCATAAAATTTATCTCGCCGAAATAGTGGCCGTGTTTAGTTCACCCCCTAACTACCCAAAACTTCCAAATTTTCATCACATCACATCACATCCAAAACTTTCCTACACACATAAACTTTTAACTTTTTTTAAAACTTTTAACTTTTTTCAGGAACTAAACACAACCTAAGAATAAT
Source organism: Oryza glaberrima (assembly GCF_000147395.1). Taxonomy (NCBI): domain Eukaryota; kingdom Viridiplantae; phylum Streptophyta; class Magnoliopsida; order Poales; family Poaceae; genus Oryza; species Oryza glaberrima. The sequence continues at coordinate 26,675,678 of NC_068328.1, forward strand.
ATACGGTAAGGATTTATATCACTATATCTGCAACAGGTCTGACTTGACTTGAAGATCCAAATGATGCAATTGTTGTCATGTTGTAGTCCAACAACTTTTGAACCGTGGAATTTTACTAACTCGTTATCATTTCCAAACTTCTGACTCTGTAGTACGGAGTATATATTAGGCCAATGGAAAAGACCGCACTTTTCTAAACCAAAAGTCATATTAGGCCACTGAAATCAAATGTAGTACTCCTCTGAAATCGCCTGCACAGCTACACTAGAATCTCTAAGCTCTCCAACAGCGTTTATTTTCAGTTTTGACCTGGAAACGACTCTGTGCCAGCATGTGTAACACGCTGCGGCAAAAATATTGAAATGTGTTTCAATTCAGTAACTCAAAATGAATAGTAATCCGAAATTTCTTTGTTCTTTAAGGGCCCTTTCGGAAGCAAGAATTTTAACACGAATTCAATTCACATATTTTCTTTTCAAAAAAAAAGCTTTGTTCCAAAGAATATATAAATTAATTGACGTTACTAAATAACCATAGGCAATTTTATACGGCATAAACTATCCAGTTTTTGGCAAGACAATATATTAGCTGTTTCACTCTCAAGGTGAAGGTCAGCTCCTTCATGGTAATATAAATAGGAGCTAGTTAGGTGACACCGTAAATCATGGACCACCCTAGAACTTGACACAATATAATTACTGATTAACATCATAAATATTTGTATATGAATTATCTTTTTTATTTGGCTCCTTATATCTGGATAAACCACATTTTGCTCTAAATTCTAGTGACGCCAGTGGTGATACATCATCTTATACATTGGATCAAAAGAAGATAAATAGCCAATATGCTCAATTTGGCGACAATTATATGTGGATAATTGTTTGTCTTCCTTTCCGTTTGACCTCGTAGAGCTTTGAGCTTAGCTTTTCATGTGCAAAAACTTCACTAAAAGAAACAGTTTGGTAGTGTGACGACTGACAAAACAGCAGATAGATCAGTTTGAGATCGACTGGCCTCATCACACCGATCTTACCTACCAGCTAAACTGCATGCATTCTTTTCACGCCATAGCCAAGAACCCAAGACAGCTACAGCACGCAGCAATGTCAAACGGTTGATTTGTGCCAAAATGTGGTTGAAATTTTGGAAGAAATCGAGAACTCGATATGTTTCCAAAGTGGATGGAATCTCGCCAAAATTTTGGCAGTGAACCGAATAGTAGTCAAGTCCAGTCAACACTATCGTGTAATTAGCAACCAAAATCCGGCAAACTTAGGCTTGGAACCACAGCAATCTATCAACTTCTTGCCACACTTTTCATCTGATCATTTTAGCACACGATTTATGCATTTATCCTCACTCTGATATGATCAGTTTCTTAATATCAGCTTTTCGCAAATTTAGAATAATTAGCACAAGCCAGGCCCAATGTTTGACTTGCTTACTGATACATATACTGCTGCTCATGAAAAAAAAAATCAAAAACCCATTTCGCCAAAAGTTTGTGTTATCATCAATTTTGAAAATTTTTCAACCCCAGATTACACGACGTATCAATCATTCGAGTCCAGGATTGTATTCATCAGTGTCTGACAACAACATTGCTGTTGACTTCTCCCTTCTTTAGTTTATCTCCTCTATGTTTCGATGAAATTTTCGTGAGGGTTCAACCAAGGAATTTGCTTTTTTGACTTTTGGATACGATGTTATCCGTAATATGACAAGTGAATTTTTTTTAGTGATGGAATCTAAAGAGATGATGCGATCACACAGGACAGCAACGCGTCAACCTCCTGCAAAATTGCTGCTGCTTATCACTCCGTTAAATATAAAAAACAAAGGGTTTCAACGGTTTGGTGAACTGTGGAAAAGGATGAACAAGTGGCTATCCATTTCTGTGTCTCGCCCAATTGGCATTGTATTATGATTCTATACACTTTTTGCCAAATCATGTCTAATCCTGTCGAGGCTGGGAGATCAATGTCTTGACAAAATTAATTACAATTCATTTCACATTCAACTTATACCATATGAAGCAAGAATATTTTTAGATTAATAATCCTTTTGCACTTTAGTTTTTCGTAAGAAAACAGTAGCTCAGTTTTTGAGCATGTACAGTAGTTTGCCATGACAACCTGCACAGCATCTTGTGTGCTAATAATCCTTTTTCACTTGCTACTTGCTATGGATAAATATGACTTATTGAAGTTCTTATGTTATTCAAAATATGTAAAACGTGTCCTTGTTTTGTTAAAAGGAGCATTTAACAGTGTTTGAGCATACTAATTATAAAATTAACACATGCACACGCACAACAACAACGACAATTTGGCCATCCTGGACCTTTCATGTGTTATATATTGTGATTTTGAAGGTTAAAGGCTGTGTTCGCTGCTGGGGAGTTTGGTCTACGTACAAAAAACGGAGCGGTCCATTAACAGATGATCAATTAAGTATTATCTATTTTTTTTAAAAAAGGATCAATATAATTTTTTAAGCAACTTTCGTTTAGAAACTTTTTGAAAAAAACGAACCGTTTAGCAGTTTGAAAGGCGTGCGCGTAAAAAAAGAGAGGGTGTGAGTTAGGAAAGGGGGATTCCGAACACACCCTAAGTAAGGTTAAAAAAACAACATAGTAAAAAGGCTGCGTTCATTTGTATGGGTTCCCAACTCCCCCTGTCGTTTTTCGGGTGCACACTTTTTAAACCGCTAAATGGTGTGTTTTTTGAAAAAAAAAATTCTATAGGAAAGTTGTTTAAAGAAACACATTAATCCATTTTTCAAGTTAATTTTAGCTAATACTTAATTAACATGTGCTAATGTGCTTCTCCGTTTCTATGTCGAAAGGGAAGGTTCCCAGCCAGCACTAATGAACACAGCCATAAGATATATCTTGAATCTAGCCAACAAATGATAGGTGCAAGAAATGGTAAGAAATCTATGTATGGAGAGAGGGGTCTTGGGGTTTGAATCCATATGCCGCGCGCATATTGCGCCTGAGTTGTGAAACTGAAAATTACATGCATTTTCGTAAGCGGTCTTAGGCTATGTTTGGCACACCCTTTTCCCAACCCCTCTCCCCCGTTTTTCACGCGCACGCTTTTCAAACTGCTAAACGGTGCGTTTTTTGCAAAAAGTTTCTATACGAAAAATGCTTAAAAAAATCAAATTAATCTATTTTTGAAAAAAAAGCTAATACTTAATTAATCATGCGCTAATTGATTGCTATGTTTTTTGTGCGTACTATTCCTGTTGGGAACCAGGAATGGCGAAACAGAGCCTTAATGTACTTGTTCGCATGTGAAATCCATTTTCATACTATTAAAGTGGTCTGCTTGTAAAAATCCAACCCTATCTGTTTTGTTAGAGGCGGCTAGGAAAACCGCCTCTACGAATCAATTTTGCCCGTCCATAATTTTTTTTGTTCGTGTGCTAAGTATGTTATCCCTTTTTATTTAAAAGTGGGGAAAAATCAGAAAACCTAATTCTTCCCTAAGTTTACTTTCATGATCTTTTTGAGATATTTCGTCCTTCATATTTGATTTAATCGGTAGTAGTTGGGCCTGGACCATCAGTTAATTTGATAAAACGCACAGATAATATAATTAATTGAGCACATAATCCTACCAATATTCAGAATCAGACACTCCGTTTCTAGGTCTGCGAACGTATACGGCATCAATAATTAGGGATGATCTATCGCGGCATCAACTAGGGAAGATCTATCGCGGCTGTATACTCCACAGCTGGTATCATCACATATACTGTACTACATTGAGGTGTCAACTGGTCGAGGAGTTAAATGGAATATTGATGACCATTATTATATATATGATAATTAGTATTCTTTATGAAGTACTGATCTGTTCTCCGTAGTCTCAAATATTTCGGGGTCCACCTTCTCTCCTTTTGTTATAAGTTAGTATAGAGTAAGAACTTAGGTGACACACCGCTACAAGTTTAAGAACCACCCATACACTATACTCTAAGTTATAACATCACCATTCTCACCTCCAATCGTCAGATATAAACGTCGTTAATTAGAGCTTGGTATGTCAAAGGTCTAACCAAACATCAAAGCTAAGAGATGCATATATATAGTATTAATGATGTAATGATATATTCGTATTTTTACATCATATTAATTTATTTGAGACTGGATTAAAAACAAGATATTTTATCTTACTATATAAAGTTGATGCCCACCGACTTCTAAACCTTGAATATGTAAATGTAACACATTATCACATACTAACAATTATTATCTAGAGTATTTTAAAAATCATGCAAACATTATATATCATTATAATTTTGTTGTGTCTTTTACAACTCAAGATGCCAGCAATATTAAATCATTATTTTCACATCATTTTCACATTATTTAAACATATACATCTATCAATCACATATCCAGCAGAAAAGCACGAGATATTAATTAGTTTAAGAGAAGAATAAGTACTTATTTATTTTATAGATGCAATAATTAAGCGCGAGTCAACTGCTGGGGGGCAGGGGAACTGGGGAAGGGGTCGGGTTGCCAGTATAATGGCAGTCCCCACGCTGCCCCTCCGGCCTCCGCCGCGCCGGTGCCCAACCTCCGCTAGCGTTGCACCTCCGCCCCACTGCCGAGGCCACTGTCGTCGTCGTCGGGGGCGCCGTCGTCGAGGTCGTCGTCGGGGGCGCCGTCGTCGAGGTCGTCAACCACCGCCTCCCACCTCGTCCGCCTCCTACCTCCCCGCGCCACCTCCCGCTGCTTCCCGGCCGCCTCCCCACGCCGCCTTCCGCCTCCTAGCGCCGCCTCCCGCCTCCCAGCGCCATCGCACCACCGCGCCATGCGTCGGCTGCCTCGACGGGAAGGAAGGGGAGAAGAAGAAAAGAGAAAGAAGGGGAGGAAGAGAGGAAGAAGAGGGGAGAGGAGCTGACATGTGGGTCCGATTTTATTTGGAGAGGTTTAATAGAGAGTCTGTTGGAGTGAGTATCTAGTTTGACTAGCTAAATCAGATGGAGAGTTGGCTATATGGGTGTTTGGAGAGTTTGATTTGGAGAGGCTGTTGGAGATGCTCTAACGGAGGTAAAGATTGGTTCAAGATTGATCATTGTGAAACTTTGGCATCAAAAGCTAACCCAAACTATCTATTTTGTTTGACTATTCTTGTTCCATATAATCTAAAAAATACCAGTAGAGGTTATCGCTAATTAATTTCTAATTGAGGTGATATATCTTTTATCCCAAACCTCTAACTATTCTCTATTTAGATTAGCCAGAATATATAAGCTGGCTTTTCCATAGTGCGAAAACTCATTAAGCATATCCATCAGTCTAATTCATATGCAAAATCTGTACCGTCATCTTCAAACTGATTCTTCAGTGATCGAATTGGTTTCAAAAAATGTGCACCATGAGCCTTTTGCTTAACCTGCACCAAAAGCGATGTGGTGAAAACTTTACACAGTTTAAGCAAATGATTGTCCTATCTATGCACACATAAATCATGAATGAACAACAATCCCAGTTCCTAAAATTAGGTAGGAATAAATTTCTTCAAGAGTAAATTTCACTTAACCCAAAGCATTGTGGTCTAGGTTGCACAAAATTAACCACGGGGCTTTTGACACGTGTCACTTAACCCCGAGTATTATCGCTATAAAGTTTTAGAAAACACACTATTGATCATTTTGACTTTGATCTGCTAAGCTTTTAAGTTCAACAATCACATTTTAAATTTATGAGTTTTTCATCCACCATATAAATGTTACAGTGTGCAAGTAACGTTTTTTAAAATTTTAATATAGGAGTATGTAAAAATGGTTAACAGTTTGTTTTTATGAAATTTTAGTACCATTATACTTAGGGTTATGTGTTAAATTTCGGTGATTTTGTGCAACTTAGACTGTAATATGTGAAGTTTTATTGATTTTACTATTTCTTCAAACATACTATAATATTTCCTCCATCTCATAATAAGTTCGTTTTTTACTCATCTCATTTGTCCTAAAATAAATTCATTTTTGAGTAATCATTGTATCGAAATTTTTGAAATAGAAAATACTCCCTCCGGTTCCATAATTCTTCACGTTTTAGACAAATGGCATGGTTTCTAAAATATATCTTTTGAATTTATTTTCTATTATAATAAATATAATATTTTATATATGTTGTTCTAGTTTCTTTAAACTAGATAGTTTTAAAGTTGTTAATAATTAAAATTATAAAAGTTTGACCTTAATTCTGTCCAAGACGTTAAGAATTGTGGAACCGGAGAAGTAATTATTTTCAAAGCTGCTAAAGTGTGTAATAATTGGGTTGGGATTTGTATAAAGTAGGGTTTTTTTTCTGTGCAGGATGGGTTAAAAATGAAAAAAAAGTTGGACAAAGGGAGAACATATCCGATCTTCACGAGGAGTTGAAAAGTTTAATCATGTGATAGTCATACGTGGCGTAAACAATATATGTTCATAATATTAAATGTTCGGATCCACTACAGGTTTAAAGCGTGTGCGGTGTGCATACATATATGCATGTGCAACCCACGCGCACGCATGTACCAAGTATTCTTAGCAGAACATATGACACATTTGATCCTCGATACGCAGTATTAATATAGTAGGATGCGTTTAGGATAAAGTTTGATTAAACTTTGACAGTCATTAACTTCTCCAATGCTTACTCTGAAAATCGATGTGTAACTTTTTAAAGTGTCATGTTCAAAAAAAAAACTTTTTAAAGTGTTGCCATTTTATTATTATGTTTTTGAAGAAAGGGCGGGCTATTGATAGAGTAGGCAGGGGCGGAGCTTGGTAGGAGAGAGGGGTGCCCAAAAATTTGGTTAAGAAATTTTTTTAAGTATATTTATTTTCATCATATATGCACCCCTCAATCTAAACTCAAACACTCATATCAGTTTAAATTTGGTCTAAAATAGAATAAATTAAGCGAGTAGCACCCCTCTCCATTTCATTCTGGCTCTAGGCTTGAGTAGAAGTTACAGACAAGAGCAATTTTACGGTCCCTAAGGTATCATGAGATACCACTTTTTCTATTATAATTTTATACCTCTTAGTACTTAGGTACTATAATGTACCAAATTTTTCGCTAAATTTTTTTTACCTCCCCAAGGACTATAAGATTGCTCTCCAGACAAACTAGGTATGTACGTGCATCGATACATGCATGGCATGGAGGCAAGGACCCGTGCCTGCAAAAGACTGCTAGTTAGGAATAATTAACTTTTCGCAACTCTTACAAGTGATGATAACAGATTTGCCACTGGACCCACATGCCATACACACATGAGGGTCCACATGTCATAGATAGCGAGTGGTAAATCTGTTATCATCACATTTTAAGAGTGGCACATAGTTAAATGCCCCGCTAAGTTATTCCTCCCAAATTAAGGGGAAAAAACCCGTAGATTAGTGGCCTCCGTTTTTTTTTCAGAATTGCAAGTAATTAACATGGTTTTTTTTCATTTATTTTAGTGAAGGCTTAAAAGATAAATATTTTTTTTCTTTGGGTACCCTCTCGGTGAGATGGCGACCTTGTGAAGTGACGAACTTGTGTTTGATTTTCGCAGTTGCATTTGTATCTAACGGCCGGCATTGTGGAAGTGAGGATGAGATTGATCAATGCAACCTACTCCTATCACTCGACACAAAGGATTAGGATGTATGGTGGATTTAGAACTACTGGAGCCGGCGCTATTGTGGAGCCTAGTGACAAAGATCTTTCGTATTCCGCAATTTTACAAGTTTTCCAGATTCAATAATAAAGCATTCCAACAAACAGAATCCATGCTCATCCATCCGGCCAGGAGCAATGACAAAGCCTCCGACACCGCTAAATCTAATCGGCTAATAGCGTTTCTCCATGAGTTAGGGCATTATTGGTTCCATGGGCTAAACATTAGCCCCCACCTTTTAGCTCTAAATTAGCCCCCAAGGATCCAAACAGATGGGCTAATTTTTGGCTAAAGTGAATTAGCCCCCCTCAAAACATTAGTCCCTCCAATGGGTGCTAATGGGGCTAATTTTATGTGGGGACCATCAAAAAGCAGCTCTCTCTCCCTCCTTCTCTCTCCTCTCTTTCTACTCTCTCTCTCCACCTTTTAGCCTTGAATTAGCTCATGAATCCAAATATACCACTCTAGGCTAATGTTTAGTCTACCAATTCATGACTAAACATTAGCTCTCAAAATTAGCCCTGGGCTAATCTTTCAAACAGAGCCTTAATGGCTAATGCCTAATAGTGGTACATGCTCTGATCACTTAGATCCCATTGGTTAACCTAATAAGTAAAAGCAAAAGCCAAAATTTAAACTTTTAAATGTGATTTCTAAGTTGGAGTAAAAAGGCAGAATCTGAACATTTAAACTTGATTTTTTAAGTTGATTTTAAGACATTTTAAACATAATTTTTTAGCAGTAGATTTTAAGTCACTATGAGTAAATATTTAAAAGGTTTACCAACCGATGAGGCTCTCGATATACAGCAGGTAGGTAAGGTTTCGCTGAAATGGCTAATCAGCTGAGTTTTTAACTCATTAACATATTCCCTTGCATTTTGTAGTTTGTGTTACTCGGATGATCTCGGATTTTCCCCTTTTGTCTCTAGCCGGATGGCCATTAGCTGACTTGACCAGAAATCGGCCATGTCATGATCACATAATTAAGTACTAATTAACCCACATACCAACCTATGGAATTCCCAGTGCAGCAAGACCGGTCGTTCAAGGCCTTCAAGCCCAGATCCAACCTCAAAAATCTCTCCTGCTTGACTTACCACTTCTCACTTCATTTCACGTAAATCCATCATCAAATTTTGCACTATATATATGCTTGATTTGTGCCACATTTGGCAAACAAAACCAACCAAAAGCAAAAGAAGATACTAGCTACGTGCATGCAACAACATGAAGGTTAAAGTCGAGAGCTCGAGGATTGTCAAGCCGTTGTACGACGCGGCGGCGCCGGCGCCGGAGTGGATGCCGCTGAGCGTGTTCGACACGGCGACGTACGACGAGAGCATCGCCATCATCTACGCGTTCCGGCCGCCGAACCCGCCCAGCGCGGCGATGGAGCTCGGCCTGGCGCGGACGCTGGCGGTGTACCGGGAGTGGGCGGGGCGGCTCGGCGTCGGGCCCGACGGGCGGCGGTCGGTGCTGCTCAGCGACGCCGGCGCGCGGCTCGTCGAGGCCGCCGTGGAAGCGCCGCTCGCCGCGGCGGCGCCGTTCGTCATCAGCAGGCGGCCGTCGCCGGAGGTGAAGCGACTGCACCCGAGCGTCGACGGCGCCCCCGCGGAGGAGGAGCTGCTGCGGGTGCAGGTGACGCGGTTCTCGTGCGGGTCCATGGTGCTCGGCGTCGCGGCGCACCACCGCGTCGCCGACGGGCAGGCCACGGCGGGCTTCCTGGTGGCGTGGGGGCTCGCCACGCGCCGCGGCGGGCGGCTGCCCGCCGTGGGCGTCCCCGTCCGCGACCGCGCCACCCGGTTCGTGCCGCGGGACCCGCCGCTCGTCGAGTTCCCGCACCGCGAGACGGAGTACAAGGCGCCGGCGCCGCCGGCCAAGATCAAGAGCGGCGCCGCCGGCGAGGACGACGACGACGACGAGCTCGGCGCGGCGCCGGCGCACGACAAGATCAAGATGCACAAGGTGCACTACACCAAGGACTTCGTGGCGCGGCTCAAGTCCCGTGCCTCGTCGGGGCTCCCGCCGTCGCGGCGCGGGCGTGGTTACACCACCTTCGAGAGCCTCGTCGCCCACCTCTGGCGCGCGGTGACCGCGGCGCGCGGCCTCGGCGCCGCCGCCACCACCACCAGGGTCCGCATCGCCGTCAACGGCCGCGGCCGCATGCGCCCGCCGGTCCCGCGCGACTACTTCGGCAACCTCGTGCTCTGGGCGTTCCCGCGCTGCGACGCCGGCGAGCTCGTCGCCCGCCCGGCGCACCACGCCGCGGAGCTCATCCACCGCGCCGTGGCCGGGATCGACGACGCCTACTTCCGCTCGTTCGTCGACTTCGCCTCCTCCGGCGCCGTCGAGGCGGAGGGCCTCGTCCCCAGCGCCGACGCCGGCGAGGTGGTGGTGTGCCCGGACATGGAGGTGGACAGCTGGCTGGGCATGAGCTTCTACGACCTCGACTTCGGCGGCGGCTGCCCCCTGTACTTCATGCCGTCCTACCTCGCCATGGAAGGCACCATCTTCCTCGTCCCCTCCTTCCTCGGCGACGGCAGCATCGACGTCTACGTGCCACTCTTCGAGAACCATCTAGAAGAGTTCAAGAAGATTTGCTACAACATCGCCTAGCTTTACTAGCTATACTAGTTACTAGCTATACTTGCCAGTGAAAAGTTAATCACAAAATAATACCGCTTAATATATAAAGGTATAATTAATAATGATAAGGCTAATAATACAGCCAACTGCTTACTGTATAGATCTTTATAGTTTATCTCTTAGCTTACTTAGATAGTGGTTAGCTCTTCACTATAATTATATGGTCCACATGTCAGTCTCACGGATTTTTTTAATTCATGTATCTAAACCGGTTCTAAACTTACAACTTATTTCTCTTCTCTCTCCTCTTGTCTCTCATCCACCTCTGTTTCTTATAGCTCTAGCTCTAAACATCAAACTTTATTAACAATGACAGCACAAGTATATAAGTATCTAAGAGATCCTACTAGCTAGCTACCCGTGTGTCACTTTGTGTAGTAGCTTAATTAATTAGCAAGAAATGATTCACCACGTACATATTACTGTTGTGCTTAATATTACTTAATTGTTGTTTGGTATTTTGCATGCATGCATACAAGAGTCACGAGAGTGAGAGTTGGACTGCTAGCTTGAATCAGCTTGAGTGAGTTTTTGGATTAGGTAGGTAGGGCCAATTCCATATGATTATACTAGGTTTTGTGTGATAAAGTAAGAAAAAAATATGTCGTACTCGATCACGCAGGGTCAACTTTTGTGTGTGTAGATAGAGACTACCAATTAACTATGCGCAATAAGAAAACTCAAGCTTGTCATTATATATAAACATGTACAAGAGATAATGTTAGGTAGCTATATACTCCATAATAACTGATTTATTAGAGAGGCGGCTACGTTACACCTAATTAATCCTGCTTCGTCATGTGCCACCGCCCTCTGTTTCTAAATTAACAACTTTAATTTGCATCGAAACGAAGACCATCTCGTGCTATTATAAAAATTAAAGATATTTTTGTCAGTATTTTGGTACGTCATTCGTATTTGAGTCGGTTTTAAGCTCGTTCGCATTTTGATATACAGATCCGTGTTTGAGTTGGATTTTAAACTTGTTTCCTTTTGAAAATATAAAAGGAATGAAAAAACTTGCATGCTAACTTGAGATGAAATACAGACTTCTAATTGCAGCTCATGATTTTCTGAAAAAAAAATATTCAAGCGAATTCCTACAGTATAAATTTTACCCTAACTAAACCATATAACAATAATAAAATCAAAATAACATTTACCCGTTACAACGCATGGGCATTTTTTCTAGTATCAAATAATTAGAAGGGGTGAGGTTTTGAACCTAGATCGTCTATCACATCACCTTGTAGAGCTAACCGGAAGACCCTGGACATTTCTCATTTGCATCCGAAACAAAGGATTGTAGGAACATCAATCATGTCAAGATCAGGTTGTCAATTTCGTTGTCTATTTCGGAACGAAATTTAGGAAATTTGGGTAGTTTCGCCCCTACCGGCAAGCAAATATGTCACCCGAAATTTTTGGTTTTTAATTTCCTTTTTCAAAGCTTATTAAAATTCAATCAAATTTTGTTGAATTTGCAAATAATTTCTAGCAAAAAAGTATAGAAATTTCTGAATTGTTCGGAAATTTCGGCGCATAGAGATTTCGACCCAATATAAAATTCATAACCATGATCTAGATTCGTACTTACTAGGTTGAGTCATGTTTATTTTTATGTTACTAAGTATGGAGGTAATAACTCCTAGTACTAGTTAAAGTTTCATCGCTTCTGTTTTCACCCAGATCCAAGCTTGCTCTTTTATCTTGCTATTAAAGTTGTTGGGGTGGTCACCACATGACGAAACACTCTTGTGATTCGTTCGCACACCATAATTTCCAGACGACGAGAATAATTAGAAACTTGAGAGGAGCTTCTTTAGGGCATGGGGAGTTGTAAGCAGGTGTTGCCACCAATCTTCCAGCACCGTGCAATCTTCTAGTCGTTCATGTGCAGGTCCAAAGCTAGTATTCGTTGCCCCCAGACTCTCAACGGGAGAGCTTGCATCCGGCCCGGTCAGTAGGTGGAGCATCGCCCCTTGTGTCACTCGGTAATAAATAAAAGGGGACATATTTGTTGGTTTGGCTATCCTCAAACGGTCAAACCTATCTGCCGGCCAAACTCCACACTACGGTGTGTTTAGTCTACGTCAAAATTAAAAGTTTGATTAAAATTAGAACGATGTGATTGAAAAGTTGAAAGTTTATGTGTGCAGGAAAGTTTTGATGTGATGGAAAAGTTGGAAGTTTGAAAAAAAAGTTTGGAACTAAACAGCCACATCTATGTTGTGTATTCAACTATATATATTAATCATGCAGATTGTATTTGGGACATGTACTCTTTTCATTCTTAAAAAAAAAAGGAGATGTGACCTCTTCTAGTATAACAAATCTGTACAATACTCTGTCTAAATTTATTGAAAGGGTTGCCTTTTTAGGAAGGAGAACGTATGTCGTTGCTGTCAGTGCAAGGTGATAACTAATGGTAACGTGTCTATTACCAGACAAACTTGTGGAGAAAAGAAGAGAAAAAAAACCCACACACATAAGAAAATGCCGGGAGGAAGCAACGAGGTAACTATAACGTTGGCCATATAGGATAGGATCGTAGATTAAAAAAAAAAATAGTGGTCAAAGAGACTCTCAATGGGACACCTATTACTGCCTGCTGCCTTTACCGCCGGCACGGCACGACACACACGCGGAGTATTACTCTATCGTCGTCCCGCATCGGTCGCGCCGGTACACCGTACACGTGCGTATGCGCGGCGGCGAGCCAAGCCTCGTACGTGGCCCCGCGAGTCCGCGACGCCCCATGCACACGCCGTCGTGGATTGGCCGCGACGCTTGTGCTCCCGTGCCGCCGCGGGCGGTATATGTTGCTGCCGGCCTCGTCCTGTTCAGGCCTGCGCGCGACGTGCGTTGATGGCGCGCTCTCTCTCTCCGGTTAGACTCACGATGAGTATTCACTCCAGCATTGGAGCGCATTTTGTGTCGGTACTCGGTAGAGATATCAAACCGATGACTCCTTCCGTTATAAAAAAACTAAATCTAAAAAATATGTGATATTTTCTAACACAATAAATTTTAAAATTTGGACAAAGGGCTGTACATATTCATTATATACATATTCATTATAGTAGGAGATGTCACATCCCTGTCTAGGTTATGTTTTTTTAGGAGGGAGTACACATCACGAAATTAAAACAATACAGCACATTAATCAGAAAACTCCAATCATCCCTTAAGGGGATTTTTTTTTTCATGTCGCTTAATAAGTCATTAAAAATTTTGAAAAAAATAGTAAGATAGATCAATATATGATATATTACTTCACAAACAAGCATGTTTAAATTTAACTTATACAATTAGAAACTAAAACAACAAATTTGACATTGAATAGAACGTATAATTCGCGGTTAAATTTATTATTTTTGTTTCGAATGGTATAAATCGAAGTCGAAAGATATATTATATATTGACCTATCTTAATAATTTTTAAAATTTTGTAATGACTTTTAAAATGCCATGCATGAAATCAGGGGATAGAAATCCATCTCCCACATAATCAAGGCAATATATAGGCTATAGCCACCTGATCTGCTCTTGTAAACAGCACGCACGTCAACGATATAAACTTGCCGCTACTACAACGTCATACTCGCGAGTTAGAGGTCAGAATGTCCCATAGGATGGCACGTCCTCGGTCCTCCTCTCAGGCATGGAGCCATCGCGGCGCAGCAGAATATGGCGGAAGGTCCACCCGATGACGGCGAGCGCCTCCTTCGCGCTGCCGATCTTGGCCCTCTCCCGCAGCTCGCCGGCGAACGGCCCGCCGCCCCACTCGCCGGTCCTCCGCCACCGCTTCAGCTCGTCCCACATGGCGTCCCAGTGCTCGATGTACGGCAGGTGCTCGGCGGCGACGCTAGCCGCCCCGCGGCGCCCGGCGCCCGTCGCCAGGACGGTGTCCATGACGGGGCGAAGCCGCTGCGTCTCGCAGATCACCACCGTCAGCGTCGACAGCGCCCGCTTGAGCTCCACGGCCTCGTCGTCGGCGGCGGCGGCGGCGGTGGCCGGGTCGTAGGCGGAGATCACCACGGTGGCCGGGTCTTCCTCCAAGGGGAGGTCCGGCAGGTTCTTGACGCCGCCGACGAGGTCGCCGTAGCTGCTGCCGAACGGGAGAGGGGTCGCCGCCGCGGAACAGGTGCTCGTTGCCTCGCAGGGCGTGCCAGTGGCCGCTCCGGTTGGCGAAGCCGGCGACGGAGAGGCCGTCCATCCTCACGGCCAAGGCACCCACGCCGCTCCCGTAGTCCCGCAGATCCACCATCATCATCTCGGCCCCCGGGGGACCCTCGATGTGCGGTTTGCCGACGGCGACCGCCGGGAGGTTGCCGGCGAGAGGGAGAAGAAGCAGGAGGGAGACGGAGAGCGCGGTGGCCATGGCGAGGAAGGCGCGCGTGCAAGCCGCAGCACAGTGGCTCGGGTTCGCAAGAGTGCGACGGCGGGTTTTATAGTGGCTTGGCAGGTGAGCGGCGCCGGAGCCCGGAGGCAAGCGCGCCGGGAATAACTAAACTTTTTATTAACGTGGTAATTAAAAATTTACCATTAGATCCACACACATATGAGGACCTATTAGAGTATAAATTGCACCTACGGTTCAATAACTTGGCAGGTGTGCGCGATATAGTGCAAAACTTGAGAATTGAACGTCCAAGTGCAACAACTGACAAGCAGATGTATTTTAGTACAAGAACTTGACAAGTTATTAGTATTTTGGTATATCAACTTAGTTATATATATGTTAGGTGATTAGGTGAGTTTTTTTTCACGATATCAATATGTCGTTACACAGCAATCCTACATATTTTACCTCATAATATTGAATTTAGTCTTTAAAAATTATGTTGCACATCCAATTTACATCCCGTTACCTTTAATAATGTTTATTTTCTTCACCTTCTTAAATCTTAACCGAAATATATATAATAATTTCTACATCCAGTTATATTGATTTTCAGTTATTAGTTGTTAGGATAAAAATATAAATATGCTTATACAAATCCACACTAGTAAATTATCAAAATAAGTACTTAAAAATTAAACATGTATAAAAAATACACCAAATAATTAAGTTGTCGTATAAATTTTTAACTTATTGTATCAAAATCGTATATACCTTGAAAGTTGTTGTATTTATATGATCACTTATAAACTTTGTACCTATCTGTCAAGTCGTTGCACTAGAACGCTCATTCTCATGTTCTTGCAGCAAATTGCACAAACCTACAAGTTATGTACTGTGGCTGCAATTTACTCTATTATAAAAGGCACTAGAACGCTCATTTATCATGTTCTTGCACCAAATTGCACACACCTATCAAGTTATGCACCGTGGGTGCAATTTACTCTATTATAAAAGGCACTACAACACTCATTTCTCATGTTCTTATACAAAATTGCACACACCTACCAAGTTATGTACTGTGGCTGCAATTTACTCTATTATAAAAGGCACTAGAACGCCCATTTCTCATGTTCTTGCACCAAGGGCATGTTTAGTTCGCGAAATGAAAATTTTTGGGTGTCACATCGGATGTTTGACCGAATGTCGGAAGGGGTTTTCGGACACAAATAAAAAAAACTAATTTCATAACTCGCATAGAAACCGAGACGAATCTTTTGAGCCTAATTAATCCGTCATTAGCACATGTGAATTACTGTAGCACTTATGGCTAATCATGGACTAATTAGGCTCAAAAGATTTCTTTTGTGATTTCCCCCTTAACTGTGTAATTAGTTTTTCTTTTAATCTATATTTAATGCTCCATGCATACATCAAAAGATTGATGTGATGTTTTTGGGAAAAACTTCTGGGGAACTAAATGGGGCCTAAATTGCACACATCTATCAAGTTATGCACCATGGGTGCAATTTACTCTATTATAAAAGGCTAGAACGCTCATTTCTCATGTTCTTATACTTAGATTGCACACATCTATTTATGTATTACGGGTGCAGTTTACTCTGTTATAAAACTGTAGCAAAAAGTTAAATATCCCGGTGCGCCGCGCGTGAGGCAGCTGCCGGTCTTTTCACCGCGCTGTCTCCTCTTCGTTTCTAGTAGTGATCTATAGATAACTGTACTTTATGTTCACCAAATTATTCGTCCTAATTTAGTAGAGGAGCTCCTGCTTCTTCTTCTTCTTCTTCTTCTTCTTCTTCTTCTTCTTTTTAAAAAAAGAAAAACTTGATTCTCGGATATAAATTGAGAAGGCAGTTCGTATTGAAAAATTTTGAGATAATTAATATGATGCAAATTAATTTGTACTCAATGGAAGCTGATCCATCGGTGAACACCAATGAGACAACCATGATATAATAATCATCAATGAAAGCGGCACGGCGAAATTGTTGGAATTAATGAATGAGCCTTAGCCCACTCAAAGATTAATTCTTTGGAAAATCACAAAAGCCCACCTCATGGGATGGCATGCATGTGGAGTTTAGTACCACCTTGCTTATTCTAGGAGAAGGGGACCTCCTTAAAAGGGAGGATGCCTTCCTAGCCATTTGAAGCATGTGTGGTGGAGAGAAGAGGGGAAACACACGCGCGCGCTCGCTCGCCTCGCCTCGCCGGGCCGGGCAGGCGGCGCGCGTGCACGACGTACGCGTCGAATGGTTCGAAAAATTGGCTTCTCACCCTTGCGCAGATGCAGCCTCCTTTTGCAGTTTTGTTTTGCTGCAAATTCGGATTCGTTTTTGTTTTGGAAACGTTCCGAAAAATCCGGTGCGTGCAAACGGCATGGAGTCCGGATAAGTTACGCGCGACTTATCCGGTTCGGTTACGCGCAGTAGAGATCGTGCGGGCGCCCTGATCAAGCGACCCTTCTCTATATAAATCGACCCGCCGTCTTCACGCAACACACGCGAAATCAATCTAGGGTTTGCCTCCTACTCTGTACTGCGCCGTCGCTCGTAGACTACTCCATCTCGCTCGCCGGCGTGCACCGGCGATCGGGAGAGCAGGTCTCCGGAACCTCTGTCTTCGACGTCCTGCACCGGGAGAAGACGGCAATAAGGTTTTTGGGAAGCGCTTCGCGCGACTGCTCCCTGTTCGTTCGCGACGGCTCGTCTTCCTCTTCGCTCGCGTGTTTCGTGCCTTCGTAGACGCCTGCGAAAAGTTTCGACCAAGCAGCCGGTCTTTCCGTCACCTCGGTACGTGTTCAATATGTTGCGCATATTTGATCTGTTCATGTTATACTGTGTAGTTTACATGTGTAGATCTAATGATGCGTTCATGGTAGTTTTCATCTGTAATGTCATGATTTATTTATGGAATAGATTAAATCATTATATGCCTATAATCTCAACAGAAATTGGCCAGAGGAAGCGAGGAAACCTAAGCTAGCTATAGCCCTTCATGTTCTCTCGAGGCCCGAGCTGTATGTGTGATTCTGCTGGTTCGTGTAGCCACTCGCATAGTCCCACTGACTTTTTTTTTTTTAGCAGAACGACGGTAGGAGAACTGCTGGAATTTAATTGAAAGGATGAAAAAACCAAAAGCATTTACAATCCCATTGAAGGGATAGGAGTTCAAGCAATCAAAAGAACCTCAAGGGGATCTAAAGGCCGTCTTTCGGAAATCTTGCTAAGAGCACCCACAATGGTTATCTATAGGCTCTCTACAAGAGATCCATGTCAGCATATTTTCCTACGTAGAAGATATTAAATGAAGAGGGAGAGTAAAACTATCTACTAACTTAGAGATAGTCTATAGAGAAAAACGAGGCAATGCATGAGAGAGATATAGATATCCATGTAGACATACTATTGAGATGGTTTAATATTAATCTAGTCTATTGCTGAGATGTACATGTTTTATAGATAGCACCTTACTTTACCATTGCGGGTGCTCTAAGTCTTGCTTTACAAAATGAGCTACTTCACTTGCGAAGCAAGGGGTGTTTTGAAAAATCCTTCTATTCCTTTCTAGCCAAACATTCAGCCAAGTAGTTAGTAAAGCACCCCTTATAGCTTACTTTTCACACAGTCCCACTATCACAACTCACAAGGAAAGCCGACACAAATTTGTGGTGATGTGAAAATAGGTGGACGTATTAAGTCCCCCCCCCCCCATTAAGGCTACATGTATATTATAGAGTGATCCTTATACTGATCCTTTATATGATCCCATTAGCCCTAAGGATCACTCATAAAAAATAAAAAAAATCACTATTATGTGCTGCAACTTAATTTAATTATCTCATCTTACTAAAAGGTGAACGATTTTGCTAGATATTTGTCATCAAATTTCTCCCCCTAATATTTGTCAGATGTAATTACAGTACAATCGTAGTGTAATTACACTGTAACTTGTATGTAATTACACCGTAACTATAATGTAACTTGTATATAACTTTCAAGAACTCTCGATAACATGTTATTTCAGTAAAATAGAGGTCGTGGGAACAAATCCTTTCACATATGTGTGTGCTGTGATTTTTTTCTTCCTCACCAGAACAAATCTTGTAATAGATCTAACGATTCAAAATTACATGAAACTTACATATAAGTTACACTGTAGTTACATGCAATTTACAGTGTAATTACATACAAGTTACAGTGTAATTACACTACGATTGTACTATAATTACATCTGTCAAATTTTTAGTAGAAAATTTGTCGACAAATGTATAGGTGCTCTCAAAGATAAAATGGTAAAAGATGGGCGCGGCTTAGCTTAACACACCCTCCTTGCATTGTGGAAGAGGTGTTATATATACCTCGGTGAAGCTAACCTGACTTAAGACCTATTCGAATATTATACGTCAAGCATGTCCTAAGGTTAACTTGTTCTCACGAGTTTAATACTTTAACGATACTCTCTCCATCCCAAAATATAAGGAATTATGAAGGAATGTGATACTTTAAATCTGGACAGGCACTTTATCTAGATTCGTAGTACTCTAAAGTGTCACATCCCTCTAAAATCTCTTATATTATGGGACAAAGAGAGTATATAGTTAATATCCCATCTCTGCTTGCTGCCTTAATCTGGACCGAGCATACTAGATCTAACGGCCACTGTATCCATCCTCTCCCTCCCATTTAATTTGTTCATTCTACATCTTTGGCAAGACCAAGTTTAATTAACTTCTTCCATTACAGCTTGTAAAATTAGAGCAACAATAGTAATTAAGCAAACTTGATCAACCAAAACACAGCAGAGACTTTATTAATTAGCATCTGAGCACACAGAGACACAGGTGCAGATCAACCTAATCACTCCAGATTATGGAAGTGCCGACAATGAACCGATCAGACCAGACCGTGCATATACAATCATGAAATCTTATATCATGAATAGCTTGCCGCCGCCGTCGTCGCCGTCGCCGCCGTCGTCCTCGCATCCGGCGGGCCGCGGGCACCGCGCCCTGTCCATCTTGCTCCGGGGACCGAGCTCACCCCACCGGCCGGTGCTGTTCCACTCCACCAGCATGGCCGATATCTCGCCCCAGTACGGCACGTACTTGGCCTCGTCGGAGCTCAGGTAGCTCTCCTCCTCCCACCGGCCGCCGACGGCGCGCGACACGGCCTTCAGCCGCATGGGCTCGGTGACCATCACCATGAACTTGGCCACGGCCATCTTGGCGTCGGCGGCCGGGGTGGTCGCCGGGTCGTAGCGGGACAGCACCCGCATGGCGCTCGCCGCCGACGCCCTCCCCAGCGGCACGGCGCGCAGGTTGGCCACGCCGCCGATGAGTTCGCGGTACGTGCCCCCGAACGGGAGCTCCGTGCACGGCGCCGCGCCGCCGGCGGGGATGATCACCGGGTGGTGGCAGCGCCCGCCGCGGAACGTGTGCCAGTGGCCCGTCCGGTTGGCGAAGCCGGCCACGTAGGCGTCGTCCTCCGCGACGAGGAGCTTCGCCTCGTCGCCGCCGCCGCTGGCGAACAGGCGGACCGTGATCTGCTTCGACGGCGGCTGGTCGTCGTCGAGCAGGTCCACGACGGCGTGGCCCATGAGATCCGGACCGGCCCCGTCGTCGGTGAGCGCGGCTTTGAGGGGCCTGTAGAGCTCGTGGTACCATGACTGCGTGGCGAGGTCGAACATGATCTCCACTTGCCTCGGCTCGACGACGACGACGCCATGCTCGCCGCCAGCGAGCAGCGCTGCTGCTGGCGAGAACAACGACGCCGCCACTAGTAGTGGCAGAAAGAGCGCCATTCTGGATGTGTACGTGCGGAGGAGGAGAAGGTTTTATAGGTTGTTGTAGCACTGGGTGGAGAAGAACGAATGTGATTGGTTCGTTGATCAGTCACGCACTTTTTGTTACGCACCCAACAGGCCAACACCTACCGGCAAGCACCGGTTAAAATTTTACTACATATTTTATGGACGTGACTACAGCTAGTGGTAGCCAGCTACCACTCTATCTATAAGAGATACTATTCACCTATACTTCAAACACAATTTTCTCTTAAACTACTCATCCAATTTACGATCCAATTACACTGTTGTGTTCGTAATAATTAAATCTTTACAACAAGATCTCACATGATTATATTTTGATGAAAAATCACAAATTACTTTTATGATATGTCTTAATTACTTTTAGATTTCACTAAGTTACTTCTTAGACATACAAAAGTAAATTCAGTAAAGCTTAAAAGTAATTTACATATATTATAGAGTTAACTTATAAAAAAAGAAAGTAACTTTAATTAATACATTTTTTCATTGAACAAAGTATCATATATATAATTATAATATATATAAGTTACTTTTAGATTTGATTAAAATACTTCCTATACATTCATAATGCTTTGAGGTGATTACTTTCATTATTATTTTTAGTTAATTCCATAATTTGTGCTGATTAATTTAATTTCTAGATAGAGTCATGTTTTTATCTCTACAACGGATTTACTTCAAATGACATGCCAAAGTTACATTCGTTTTGTTCTAAGTTACTTCTATAATATTTGTAAATTACTTTTAGCCTTTACTGAATTTACTTTTGTATGTTTAAGAAGTAACTTAGTAGAATCTAAAAGTAATTTAGACATGTTATAAAAGTAATTTGTGATTTTTCATCAAAATATAATCATGTGAGATCTTGTTGTAAAGATTTAATTGTTACGAACACAACGGTATAATCGGATTATAGATCGGATAAGTAATTTAAGAAAAAATTTCATAAGAAGAAAAAAATGCACAACCTAATAGCAAAAACTACTTGCATGCATGTCTGTAACGCTACTAGTACTTCTCACGTAATTGTCCGCGTCGCTCGTTAAGCCTAAATCGAGATGCCTCTCGAAATAGATTTTGCGATATTTTATCGACAGATTTTCTTAAAAAAAAGAATCAAATGTAAATATAGTATAACTATAATGTAATATAAACTTGCATGTAACAACAATATGTAACTGATATGTAACTTGTGAATAAAACTTCTATATATGTGTTCTTAACGATTTAAATCAAAGGTTGAAAAATAAACTTCGATAAAAAAAAAACCTCAAAATCAACTCTAAGTTTAAGATTGACAATTCAATTTTTGATTGATAATCACAAGTAATAATACCTTCGTTCTCTTTTCCTTTTCCCCTTAGTGTGGCCCTCTCCTCCATCACCACCGCACGCCCCCTTGATCCGGCCGCGATGAGGAGCCCCCACACCGTTGTCTTCCTCGTCTCATGAGAGCATCTCCAACAGTATAGCTATCTCACTCTCCAAGCTAAAATTTGGTAATTTTGAAAAAAAAACGAGCTCCAACAAACTAGCTATTCCACTCTCCAAGCTATTTGACTGGCTAAATGGGCTCCCTAGCTGGCCAAACTTGGCCAGCCAAAACTGGTTCGCCAACCTTGGGATTGTGGGACCCACGACCATACTTTTCTCTCCCCTCTCTCTCTCAGCATTCTCTCTGCCTCGGCTTCCTTGGCGCGCCACCGATGAGGAGGAGGACTGGAGTAGGAAGGCGCTGTCGTGGACGTCGTCCGATGAGAAGTAGTCGTCACCGGTGGAGGCGGAGGTGTCGTGGACGAGACACAGCGATGAGGCGGCGGAGGAGCAGGCAAGGCCGGCGAGGAGCAGAGGGCCACCCCTTGCGATGGTGGACAACGGCGACGACAACGACGAGGCCGCCATCCGTGCGTGCATCCTCTCCCATGCGAGCGGCGGCGGCAGGGCGGCGGATTGCAGCGAGGCGGCGCTGCAGCTGCCGGCCTCCGCTCGCCGGCCAGCCGCCATCCTCCGCTCGCCGCGACCGTTGGCGCCACTCACTCCTGCCTCCACCCCCTTCCCCGACGCCGACAAGCTGCCTTCAGGCGACCGAGCTGAGGGTGGTCTGACCAAGCCGAGGCCAGTCTGACCGGCCACTCAATTGCGGTCTGACCGGCCAGGCTAATGGGGCCCTCTAATAGGGCTACAACGGCTAGTTTTCTAGCCGTTGCAGAATAGCACTGTCTGACCGGCCACACACCTCCGGTCAGACCGGCAGTACACAGAGTTGGGGGATTTCGCCCCCAATGGCTAGTTTTGGTTGGTAGAAGTATAAATACTCCCCCTCCAGCAGCAAGGGGACTCTCTTGGCACCACTTCAATTGCATACACCCCTTTCATCTCTCACACACCCACTTGAGCTTTGTGTTCATCCATATAGTGTGTTTGAGGGTTGTTCTAGCCAAGAGTCAAGTGCAATTGCTTCCATTGTAGAGCTAGTGTGGCACTTGATCATCTACGAGTCGCGTCATCGCTTGTTACTCTTGGAGGTTACCGCCTCCTAGATGGCTTGTGGAGGAGTTGCCCGGTGACCTCTCCGAGAAGATTGTGGAGGAGGCCTGGTGCTAGTTTGTGAGTGGTTTGGATTTCACCACCTTCGGAGTGAAGGAAGAACTACCCTGAGTGATCGAGGCTTGGGTAGTCCTCTCCGTGGGCCGGCTTCCACCTTGCCCACCCCTTGACGAAGGGGGCGTGCGGTGGCTTCATGGTTGAGCGGTGGAGTTGGGCTCACCTCAACAGGGAGTAGGAAACCGGCAAGTTTCTGAACCTCGGTGAAAAATCTCTTGTCTCCTTGTCTCATTTGATTGTCACATTTACATTTGTGCAATTTATATTTCTAGAGACATACTTGAGATCATATCACCCTAGGATTGCAAAACATTGACATAGGAGTGTGATTTACTTTCCTAGATAATTAATTGAGCCACTATCACTCTAGATTTGCAAAACATAACTTAGTTACTTAGTTAGACTTAACCCTCACCGAGCCTAGCAACTTAGGTTAGTTTTGTTTAGGTGTCATTTAGTTTTTAAATCGCCTATTCACCCCCCTCTAGTCGACATCTCGATCCTACACCGCTGCCCCGCCGCCGCGCGCCATGCCCTACCACGCCGCCACACTCAGCCATCAAACCGCCGCGCACCACGCCGCTCGGCCCCAGCCTCCTTCCACCAGCGCCCTGGACTCCTCCTCCCCAGCGCGCCGCCCTGCGCTAACCCCCCACCACCATGCGCCGGCCACCCCCTCCCAATCTCAGGCGCACAAGAGCAGAGGAGAGGAGGAAGAACCAAGAAAGGGATAAAAGAGGAGTTTGGTGGGGAAGAGGGGAAGAAAGAGGAGGAAGAAGAAGGGAGAGGCTGACATATGGGTCCCGATGTCATAGAGTCAAAGTAGAGAGGGTAGATGGAGAGGTTGTTGGAGTGAACAACTAGTTTGGCTAGCCAAATCGGATAGAGAGTTGGCTATATGGGTATTTGGAGAGTTCGATTTGGAGAGGCTGTTGGAAATACTCTGATACATGCTATAATTTCTCCTAGTGACATTGTTTTTCTCACCTGGATATATCTGAATCCACATGCAAACATGTGGTGGCTAGTTCTAGTGTGCAATTTACATGTGGGCCCTGCCAGTGACACAACTGTAGACTGCATAAAGTCAGGGGATCTATTTCCCAACTGCACATAGGTGCTTAAGGGATTTTCCTGCCAGTTAAAGCTCTTTACTACTTTGTGTCCCATCCAAAGTTTCTGAGAGGAATGGGTGATTAAAGCAGTTTCCCGAGGAATGGGAACATGTCCGAGGGCCTGTTTAGATCCTCTGGTTAAATTTTTTACCCTGTTAGATCGAATGTTTGGACATATGTATGGAGTATTAAATATAAACGAAAAAAATAACTAATTACACATATTACGTGTAAATTGCGAGACGAATCTTTTAAGCCTAATCACGATCACGTCATGATTTGACAATGTGTTACTACAATAAACATTTGCTAATGACGAATTAATTAGGCTTAATAAATTCGTCTTGTAATTTACATGTGAAATCTGTAATTTGTTTTGTCATTAGTCTATGTTTAATACTTTAAATGTGTATCCGTATATCTGATGTGACACGTCCAAACTTTTCACCCCTGATCTAACACACAGCCTGAATGAATGTCTGTAATTCTGTATCGGCCATTGCTGTAGGTGGTGAGTTGATCACGGTTAGCTTGGTTCGGCATCCCGCTGCTGGAGATGTTCCATCCTTGACCGCCTGCAAGTCTGTCCCACTTTCAGCTGCGCAAAGTTAAAAAAACACGATCAGCACAGGCACAGCAGTATGAATTTCAGTTAGCCCCTGGCACAGCAAACACACCAAAAGATCATGTGTGTGTCACCACCTGCAAATCTTTGCAACCTTTTTCTCTCCCGGCACCGCCCTGCCCCCCACCGTCTCGCCGGAGCGTTGACGAGGACCTCTCTACTCTTCACCTCGCCGGTCAAGCGATTCCCGGCAGGGTTCAATTTTTCGATTTCGCTATTTCTATCAGGGTCACCGATATGGCCGAAAATCGGTAATTTTGGTCCAAAATAATTTGAATTTTTAAATTAAATTTGGTCAAGTTCAAACAATTTTCTGCCAAATTCAAAACACGAGAAACCGAAATCATTCGTACCGGGTGATCCGATAAACCAGAAATTTTCGCTCGCTCACGCCGATCGCGCGCGGCACCTGCTTACTAGTTACTACCCGTCCGCCTCGATCTTACCGTCGATAAAAATCGCCTCTCTTGCAATGCAGAGGCGGTTGCACCACGTACGACGCCGCGCCGCGCGCACTCGCCTCGCCGTCGCCGCCATGGCCGCGCTCTTCTTCGTCCTTCTGATCCCGCTCATCCTGCTCGCCGGCGGCGGGCAAGTCGCCGTGGAGTCGGCGGCGACGAGTAGGGGCAAGCTGATCATGGTCGACCTGCTGGAGTACGGGAGCGGCGCGGGGACGCTGGCCATGAGGGTCGACACCATCCACGCCGCCGGCTTCGCCAACCGGAGCGGCCACTGGCACGCGCTGCGGGGGAACGGGCACCTGTTCGACGCCCTCGGGCTCGCCGCGGCCCGCCTCCCGTTCGGGAACACCTACGCCGACCTCGTCGGCGGCGTCGCCAACCTGCGCGGCCTGCCCATCTCGATGCCCTTCACGAACCGCGCCGCCACGGTGCTCTCCGGCTACGACCCGGCCACCGCCGCCGCCGGCGGCGACGGCGAGGCGGCGCTGAAGCGGGCGCTGGCGACGCTCACGGTGGCGATCGGCGAGGCGCAGCGGCTCCGGCCGGTCATGGACACCCTCCTGTTCGGCGGGCTGGGGGCCCGCGTCGCCGACGAGCACCTGCCGTACATCGAGCACTGGGACGCCATGTGGGAGGAGCTGACGCGGTGGAGGAGGAGCGGCGGCGGCGCGTGGGGCGGGCCGTTCACCGGCGTGCTGAGGGAGCGCGCCAACATCGGCAGCGCGGAGGACGCGCTCGCCGTCATCGGGGTGGCGTTCCGGGATCACCTGCTGCGCGGCGCCACCATGCCCGACCTGAGCCCCCGTTCGATGGGATACTCTGATGGAGATCTCTAGTTAATTAACTCATCGTCACTCAGAAGAACAGGGGTTAACAACGTTGTGTTAGCGCGCGGCAAAAGTTACCGTCGTGATCATTTCTGGGCTACTTCCAACAGGAGATCGGCCTAGCTGGTGTCTTAATTAATTATATGTGATGTGCTGTTCCGTTTTCTGTGATATGTGTCATCCGTTTCATACTCCGTATCGATCATCATTATGTGTCTCCGGTAGGAATTTGCGCTCGATATATGGTGATCCAAAATTTATGAATCAATTCTTCGTGAATCACTCTGTACAACCAACTTGATCGATCGGAATGTACATACATGTAACATGTCCTAGACAGCATTGCATGCATTAATGAAAAAAAAAACCAACACCTTCACGCACATAATTTCTGGATAAAAAACCAGCACCTTCACGCACAAAATGGTTATGTACATGTGTTGTGTGCTTGTTGCACGAAGAAAATAAACTGCATTACTGGGCGAACCAAAGTTCAACTGGGCATATAACTCTATTTCTGTACATCTACTATTATAAAAATATAAACATACAGAGTTACTTGCAGCTGTGGAGAGAGAGCGATGATGGGGAGGTGACGAGGAGAAGGCACCTAGGGCGGCGGGGAGAGAGAACTCAGCCGTAGGAGGGGAAGAAAAAATGGCAGTGGCGCACCGGTGACGGAGCTTCACAACAGTGCTCGCGACCTCAACCACGCCGACCGTAGTGCTGGGCGACCCTAAGCTTCTCCATGCCACAACACATCGTGTTGCTTTCCTCTTCCCCATGGACGGTGACCACATCGTGTTGCTCCTCGTCTATTGGCCCATGGGCTGTGGGAGTAGTGGCGGGGAGCCTGAGGAGCGCTAGGATGGGGACTGCATTGCTCGAAGCGTCATCCATCGGTCAATGCTGCTCTAATGTGGAGCTACAGGAAAAGGCATAGGTCAACGACAGAGGGAGCTCGATGGGGTTCGCTGGCCGCTACCTTCCTTTCTCCGTGTCTGCCTCTATCTCTTCACTGAGAGCCATAGAGCTCCGACGCGGAGGTCAGTGATAGACTAGCGTGGTTGGGTTCGATGAGGTTCGCTAGGTAGGAGGAAGAAGGGAGAGAGAGAGAGAGGGGGGGGCCCACAGATTCTTCTGATTTTTTTGTGAAATTATCAATGACATGTGGGTCCCATTTAGTTTTTTTATTTTCTTTGCGAAGTGTGATTCCGCATTACTTAGGACGAAGACTACGTCAACATGTCACCTAAGTGCTACATCAGCGAAAAACGTTGTTCAACAGTACCGAGAGAGCAATTTTGTATTGGTTTTAATACTTGAACAAGCCGTCATAACCGTTCTTTCGAGGGATACTAATTAGACTCGACCTATGATTGGGGAGTCAAACTGGACTTCATCTTTATTACTCCACCGGAGGAAAAAGTACACCGAAGGTCCCTCAACTTATCATCGAGTTACAAAATCGTCCCCCAACCACAAAACCAGATATATAACATCCCTCAACTTAACAAAACCGTTGATTTTAGGTCCTTCGGTGGTTTTTACCCCAATTTTATCTGACGTGGCGGCTGAGTCAGCGTGGGACCCATATCTCAGGATGCCACCTCACCACCTCTCTCTTATTTCCCCTCTTCTCCCTTTCTCTCTCTCTCTCTTTTCTCCAGCCAGCGACGGGCGGCACTATGGGGAGGAGGCCGCGGGGGGAGGGGAGAGGAGGAGGTCCGGCAGCCGACGTTGCACCGGCGGAGGCAACGCCGCCGTCCGCATCCTCGTTGCCACCGCCGTGGTACAGCACCGCAAGACTCGTCCTGGAGGCTGTGCGCGAGCACATAGAGGCCGTAGAAGTCGGTGGTGCGCAGGCTGGTGACTTCTACGAAGAAGTACACCATGTTGGGGTTCTTGGGGTGGACGAGCACGAGCACTGGGGCCTTCTCCGACATCCTAGTCGCCTTGTAGCTCTCGCTGGCCCAGATGTCGGCGAAGCTCACGGCGTACTCAAGAGTCCACACCTTGGTCCCTGGATCAATCAGCGTGTGCATGAGACCTTGGTAGTAACACCATCGCTTGCAGAGCCCATGTCCACGCACCTGAACTTGCCGTCGCTCAGCTACACGCAGTGGCGGGAGGCGAGCGCTCTCTCGGCGCAGTAGCCACGGCCGTGGCAGTCTCCGTTGTGTTCTAGCGGGAGGTCAACCCTGGGGATTGGGACGTACTCCATGTGCAGCTCGTCAACGAACGGGTTGCAGAAGAGGATGCCCGCCGCAGTGTCCACCCAGTAGAGCTTGCCGGCGTGGGAAACGACGTCAAAGAATCTCCAGATCTAGCGGGGCAGGGGGTTGTTGGCGTGCTTCTTTTCCCACAGGCTGGTCTCGGACGAGAAGCATAGGAGGGTGGCCTCGTCGCCGCCAACGATGGACTAGAAGTCGATGGCCAGGTACTTTCCCCCACCTCCTGGCGCGACGATGATGCTCAGATAGTTGTTGAAGACGCGTCTCTCCAAGTCAGGGACGTAGGAGGCGGTGCGGGCGGCGATGTTGCATATGAAGTAGTGCTATGTCGGGATGGTGGTGACGCGGAATGTGTGCACCTTGCCGTCGACGTCGGTCTAGGACTACAGCTCGCCGAAGTCAGTAGGTTCTGTGGACGGCGGCGCAAGGTAGAGGACGAGCCCCACGGAGGGGTCGATCACGATGATGTAGGACTTCCACTTGGCAGAGGGGTTCACCGTCGCTCAAATGACGCTGTACGGCTACTTGGTGCGTTGCCATCGCCAGCCCACCGACTTCTACGGCCTCTACGTGCTCGCGCATAGCTTCCAGGATGAGTTCGGCGGCGCTGTGCCACGACGGTGGCAACGAGGATGCGGACGGCGGCGTTTCCTCCATCGGCGTGACGCTGGCCGCCGGACCTCCTCCTCTCCCCTCCCCCCCCCCCCCGGTGGCCTCTTCCCCACAGCACCGCCCGTCGCTGGCCTGAGAAGAGAGAGAGAGAAAGGGAGAAGAGGGGAAATAAGAGAAGTGATGAGGTGGCATCCTGACATGTGGGTCCCACGCTGACTCAGCCGCCACATCGGACAAAACCGGGGTGAAAACTACCAAAGGACCTAAAATAAACGGTTTTGTTAAGTTGAGGGATGTCATATATCTGGTTTTGTGGTTGGGGGACGATTTTGAAACTCGATGATAAGTTGAGGGACCTTCGGTGTACTTTTTCCCTCCACCGGACAAGGAAGGAATAAGTCCACTTAGACTCCCTTAAAAATGACCCAAATCTAATCCGTAACCCTCAACCGTAAAACCGGATAAGATGACTCCCCGAACTATTCAAACCAGTACAATTTAACTCCCTCAGTGGTTTTGGATAGTGGTTTTGCTGATGTGGCGATGTTGACTTGGTATGTGGTGTTGGTGTGGTGCTTAGGTGGCATTATAATTAAAAACTATGTGGGCCCCATTCGTCATTCAAAAAAAAATTGTGGGACCCACATGTCATCCCTATCTATCCTTCTTCCTCCTCCCTCCTCTCCTCTCTGTTTCTCTTTCCCCACTTCGGCGCGGGATCTGGGGCAGCGGCGGCGCCGTCGGCGGGGCGAGGGCCGGAGCGGTGCTAGAGCAACGCGCCACACTAGTCGGGGCCCATTTCCCGCACGCTACTGTGCCAATACGTACCTCGGCCGCTACCTAACCATCGCCATCTTTGAAGCTGTCCAAGCTACTGTTCATGTCTTCCTCTTACTCCTCTGTTCAACCAAGCTAATGTGTGCTCGATGATGGATGGATACTGATTATATATCTTGGCTCATGCTGCAGGGGGTGATGAACTGATGATACATTGATACTGACGATCTCGACGGCATGTTGGGGCTTCGGCCGCCGGCGTGCAGCGACTCAAGGGGCCGAGCGCGAATTGCATGGTGACGAACGGGACACAACTCAGGGTGCTCTACCTGACAGCGCTGGGCACGGGGGGGGGGGGGGGGGGGGGGGGGGGGCTCAAGTAAAGCATCTCCGGCTTCGGCTCCGACCAGTTCGATGAGTCCGACGACGACGAGAGCAAGAAAATGATGCGATTCTTCAACTGGTTCTACTTCTTCGTCAGCCTTGTCGCGCTGCTCACAATCACTGTGCTAGTGTACGTGCAGGACAATGTCGGCCGCCAGTGGGGGTACGACATCTGCGCCGTGGGCATCCTTGCCGGCCTCGTCGTGTTCCTCTCGGGGACCAGGAAGTACAGATTCAAGAAGCTGGTCTGGAGACCGCTCACCCAGGTGGCCGCCGTCACCGCCGCCGCATGGAGCAAGCGGTCGTTGCCGCGGCGTTGTCGTCCGACCCCAACATGCTCTACGACGTCGACGACGACGCCACCGTCAGCCAGGATGTCAAGGGCAAGCAGAGGCTGCCACACAGCAAGGAGTGCCGCCGCCGCCGCTCCGATCCTCGTCCTGCCGCCGGTGCCGGCGCCGGTGCAGCTGTCGCTCCAGATCCTGCGCCAAACTAGAGGAAGAGAAACAGATAGAGAAGGGAGAGAGGGAGGAGGAAGAAGGATAGATAGGGATAACATATGGTCCCACAAATTTTTTTTTGTGTGAATGACGGATGGGGCGCACAGAGTTTTTAATTCTAATGCCATCTAAGTGCCACGTCAATACCACTGACCAAGTCAACATCGCCACATCAGCGCCACGTTAGCAAAACCGCCATCCAAAACCACTGAGGGAGTTAAATTGCACTGGTTTGAATAGTTCAAGTAGTCATTCTAGGGTTTTACGGTTGAGGGTTACGGATTAGATTCGGGTCACTTTTAAGTGAGTCAAAGTGGACTTATTCTGACAAGGAAAGCTTGGTGACTGGGGTCGTAGAAAATTAGGCCCAAAGGCCCAGGGCAGGTGAGATGGGCCAAAGAAACCCTTGTAGCCCAAGAAAAATAGGCCCTCGTGGCCTCGCCACCTCGTGCGCGTCCACAGCCTGCGCGCACGGATCCCCGGCCGCGGCCGTCTTCTCCTCGCCTCCACTTACCACCACCACCAGGAAAGCGAGTCGCGCCCACCACCGCCAGCTACCACCTCGCCCGACTCCCCAAGCGCCGCGGCGAGTGACCAGCGGCATCGTCGTCGTCGGTAGCCGGCGGAGATCTCCCTCTCCGCGCGCGCGCAGGTAACTAGCTCGACGAGCCACCCACCCCCGCCTCCGCCTCCGCCTCGGGCCCAGATCCACCCAGCCCCCGAGCCGCTCGCCCTCGCCCTCGCCCTCCGGCCTTGGATGGTGGTGGTGGTGGTGGTGGGCGGAGCTGCTTGGATATGCGCTTCCTCTTCGTTTCGGCTCGACTTGTTTTTGGGTTGCGGTGGTGTGGTTTTTGCGGTGTTTGAAATGCGGGGGCGCTGTGGTTTGGCGAATTCGGTTTGGATGGATGGATCGGGTATGTATGATCTGGGAGCTGCGGGCCAATGCGATCTCAGTTCTGTCACTGGTGGATGTCGGATGTGATTTAGTAGGGAGGTTGAGTTGGCCGGTCTGAGAGGAGGCATGGATCATCTCAGTTTGTGCATTCTTGAATGAATCATCAGTTGGCCACTGCATGGCTGTCATTTCCATTTCCTTTTTAATAACGAGAGTTTGTGAATTTGTACAGGCAAAATGGACCGATTGTAGGATCAGATTCATGATTCACTAGCTATTTTCAACATAAACTGTTCAGCCCCAACCGATTTACGCACCCCAGCACTTTTTCATGTAGTTAACCCCTTTTGTTTTGCAGGAGAGCGATGCTGGCTGAAAGCGACTTGGGGTGCTTCCAACAGTGTTTCTGAACTCAGATTGCTGTCTCCCCTGCACACGATATGGACGAGTAATGATCGTTTCAGAATAGGTATTATAGATCAGTATATGCATGTTCAATTGTGAGCTAAGCTTTTTCTATATATCAACTTAACCAGAGAAAATGTTGTTGAGCTGCTGCAACGTTATCGCCGTGACCGTCATGTATTGCTCAACTACATGCTTTCTGGTAACCTGATCAAGAAAGTTGTAATGCCTCCTGGTGCGATCTCTTTGGATGATGTGGATATAGATCAAGTTAGTGTTGATTACGTCCTCAATTGTGCTAAGAAAGGTGAGGTGGTTTTAGATTTACCCAAGTATGCCACTCTGTATTTTTCATATGTATATTCTGAAAATTATTCGACCGTGTAGGTGAAGCACTTGACCTTGGAGATGCCATCCGGCTTTTTCATGACAGCCTTGACTACCCTTACGTGGTGAGCTGATCTATAGTAGCTGCTGCATTTATTTTGTTTCATTGAAAAGTTTGTCAGCCATTTTGCAATGTAGGAGCTATTTGAGTTGCCCATTTTAAAGCTCCAGGATAAAAGACCTAACCATTCCACTAAACTCCATGGATACAATTATGTTCATATATGGACATTTTAATATGTGTTTTCCTATTTTAATAGAGAATGTTTCATGTTTAGTTGATATGCTGTGCACATCATTTCAGAATCATTAAATTTCATTTCTTATGATTTTGAATGCCTTGACATTATACTTTTGTCAGAATAACAGTGGAACTGTGGAGGAATTCTTTTTACTTACAAAACCAGAGTACTCTGGACCAGCTCCAGCGAGAGAACCACCCCCTGTCCCTGCTATTGCACCATCACCTGTTGTGATACCGGCACCAATTGTGGATCCACCACCAGTTGCTGTGCACTCACCAGTCTCTACCACAAATTTATCAAAATCACAATCATTTGATTCTCCAACTGAGAAGGAGTTAACCATAGATGACATTGAAGATTTTGAGGATGAAGAAGATGAATTCGATAGCCGAAGGGCTTCTAGAAGACATCAAAGTGATGCCAATGATTTATCATTGCGGTTACCACTATTTGAAACAGGTAATAGTGATGACTGTTATGTCATTATGGTATTCAGATATCCAATAACAGATAGAAGTGAAATTTTCATGACTTATTTTCTTTAGAAGTCTTCATGCTGGTATGGCTACATACATTGGGTCAAGAAAGTTATTGACAACGGAAACTGTGCTGTTTTTCCAGGTATAACAGATGATGACCTCCGTGAAACAGCATATGAAATTCTTGTTGCTGCTGCTGGTGCTTCAGGGTAGGCTTATGCATTTCTTTGTGCTCATTTTTTTTTTCCAATTGGAAGATTGACAGTCTTCCAGGTATACCATATCATTTACCTTATTTCCATACCTACAGGGGACTTATAGTTCCACAGAAAGAAAAGAAGAAAGAGAAGAGAAACAAATTAATGAGGAAACTCGGACGTAGTAAGAGTGAGAGTACTCAATCCCAAACTCAGCGGCAACCAGGTTTGGTTGGTTTGCTTGAAACCATGCGAGCACAACTTGAGGTATATTGTATTAGCCTTCTGCTTCTGGTGACTGAATAATAAACGAATAAAAGAAGTTCACCTTTCTGTTCCCTGATGTTCATTAATGCTTCACACAACTTAAATTAGATTAGCAAGTTTGAGTGTTAGCAGCTTATAAGCTTCTTTTGTCGCTTGAAAGTCCATAAACTACAACTCTTTGAGTTTAAGGCCATCAGTCCCTTCATTATGTTTCTGTGCATCCAGGTTTTTTAAAGCATTTCAGCATGCTAATCTTACATACATTGACCTCCGTGTTCCCTGCTGTTTTTGGATAGATAACAGAATCCATGGATATTAGAACTAGACAAGGATTGCTCAATGCTATGGTAGGCAAAGTTGGAAAACGGATGGACAATCTCTTGATTCCATTGGAACTACTATGCTGTATCTCAAGAGCCGAGTTTTCAGACATGAAAGCATATCTTCGTTGGCAGAAGAGACAGGTTAGCCATCTTATTGTGCCTTAAATGATCTTGAATTCTACAGTATTTGGGGCCACCCTATCATGCCTTAACATTATATGTTTCATTTGTATCTTTGCTTAGCTAAACATGCTGGAGGAGGGCCTTATAAACCATCCTGTTGTTGGATTTGGAGAGTTAGGTCGAAAGGTCAATGAGCTACGAAACCTCTTCAGAAAGATTGAAGAATCTGAGGTTTTATTATTTAGAGATTACTCAGTGAATACTCTTATAGTTGACTTTTAGAACAATTGTGTAAAACTATCCAGTATACTGAGGCTCATCGTGGTGTTTTACTTGCTAGTCCTTGCAACCATCTGCTGCGGAGGTTCAACGCACTGAATGCCTAAGATCACTGAGAGAAGTTGCTACTTCTCTCTCTGAAAGACCTGCACGGGGTGATCTTACTGGTGAGGTTTGTCATTGGGCTGATGGCTACCATCTGAATGTGGCACTGTATGAGAAAATGCTTGGCAGTGTTTTTGATATCTTGGATGAGGGAAAGCTTACAGAGGCCAGTACTTAAAATCATCTTTTGTAATTTTCCTCTGTCTAGATACACTATCAGTTGCAGGTATTTCTCTTAACATTTTTGCTTCAATCTACCAG
The DNA here is from genome assembly GCF_000147395.1 of Oryza glaberrima. Lineage (NCBI taxonomy): Eukaryota > Viridiplantae > Streptophyta > Magnoliopsida > Poales > Poaceae > Oryza > Oryza glaberrima. Next base: position 26,710,308 of record NC_068328.1, read on the forward strand.
GAAGTGGAAGAAATCCTGGAGCTCCTAAAATCAACTTGGCGGATACTAGGCATTACAGAGACGATTCATGATACATGTTATGCATGGGTATTATTTAGACAGGTATAGCTCTAGCCAAGCAGTACTATTACTTGAGGTTACCCTTACTGGAATATTTTGTGGTTGCGTTATGGATTTATGATAGGCCCTAAGTACCTCTACATTCTGCAATAACCCTATGTGTTTCCATAACCACTGATTGAGGTCTACTCTGATATCTAATGTTCTTCTCTTAATAGCCCAAATAAGCCAAAAGCAAGTGACTTCCTCAAGCATAAACAGTTTTTTATGAAATGATTTCAAACCTTTTCTGTTCATAATGTCAGACATGGTCATCTGAAAAGGAGATCGGTGCAAAATCTTGGTTAGCCTTTACTATTTTGTGGAAATGGTGATGTGTAGTTCCAGTTAAGCATGTCATGAAGTAGGATGATCCATCACTAGTGTTCGTTGCCAGTGGATCATTTGTCTCTTGATACCATAGGTGCTCTTGCATAAAGACTGCTTCACTAACAATATGGCCCATATATACTTGTAAACCATATCCCATGGTGTGCAATTGACCTTTTTAGCTTATAAACTAAGTAACCTTCTCAATAGTATGGTATTTAATGGATGTTCTGCAATACAGTTTGTTTTTACAGGTGAGCAAGGACTCTTGAAAGTTGCGATTGAGCATTTGAGGAAGATACCTTTGAAGGAACAGCGTGGTCCACAGGAAAGATTACACTTGAAAAGTTTGCGTAGTTCTGTTGATGCTGAGGATAGCTTTCAAGACTTCACATTTTTCCAATCTTTCCTATCTCCCGTTCAGAAATGGGTGGACAAGAAATTGAATGATTATCACCTACACTTCTCGGAGGTTTGTTTTGCCAACTCCTGGTTTGCTCACGTGCTTCATAACATGCATGAGTTGTGGAAAGGATCTCCTTTACTCTTTCACAGTCATCTTTTTTATTCCATTGGGTTCGTACTTTATAAATAAAATATTTATCATTCAGTGTAGATCAATTATATCCCCTGGTATTGGCTTTTGCTTCTTTTTTTTTTTGTTAGTGTGCAACTCATATATGCATAAGGCAGTCAATCATTACAGCTGAGTACTATTTAGTCATTCATGCATATTGTCTTTTTTAGATCCTCGATTTCATATTGTACCAATACTTTCCGTGCCTCATGGTTTTGACTTTCACTGTTAAGCTTATCATTTTCTTCAATTGTTCTTCTTAGGTCATTTTTATGTGTATGACTTGGAGCTGTAATTTCCTTCTAATCAATTTCCTCTTTTCACGCTGCTGTTTCTGTTCAGACTTCAGCCGTTCAACATTTGGTGTTTACTGAAACCAAGTCCATAGATCACACTGAACCATTATATCTGGACTTTGTTTGCAACAAGGGATTATTTTCCCATATTAATATTTATTTTCATTTACAGGGCCCTAGCATGATGGCTGATATTGTAACAGTGGCAATGCTTATTAGGAGAATTCTTGGTGAAGAAAATAACAAGGTATTTATACTTCACTTCATTTTTCATCTATTACACCATTTTTAATCTAAAATTAGATCGTTTATTGCCGGCTCGTGCACTAGTGTAGCTAGATATTTCATGAGCAAAAGTCATTTCCGCTATATAATAATTCAGGGGTGGCTCTCACAAAAAAAAAAGGATATAATAAATTCTGTTCTAAATAGTAAATACAGGCCATCTGGAATGTAGAAAGCAATACTTCTACCATCTGCACATGTGGAAAATTCTGATGTCGCCCTTTATTTGTTTTGTACATCAGGGAATGGAGTCGCCTGATCGAGATCAGATTGACCGTTACATCACTTCTTCTGTCAAAAGTGCTTTCGTAAAGGTGACTTTCTTAGCGGCTTCTTTTGATAGCAGAGCTATACACTTTGCCTCCTACACTTTTCGCAATTGAGATGGATGTAAAATCGCTTACATAATCATGCCTGTATGTATGTGAAACCTTCAGCCTCAATCCGTTATTTTGTACATGTACTTCCATTTTGAAGTTCCAGTAATGTCGTATCTGACCATGTTCGCTCATAGGAAATCATCATACCATATTATTGTCAACGTTAGCAATTTTCTTTGTAGTTGGGGTGTTTGATTATTGAAATGTCTATTTCATGTATTAGAAATTATAACATGACCATAGTTTGATGAGAGATGTCCAAGCCTAAATATTGGTGGATGTTATGGTTTATGTGATTGAATTTCAGTTTTTTATATTTTCCAAATTACTTTTTGTCTATATCTTTTAGTAGCATTAAATAAACTGAATTCCGCTTTTTTACCACTACCTTCCTGAAAAGTCATTATGAAATGTCTTGAATGCAATATTACTATGCCACATTCATATAACAAAATCTCAGTACATGGCTGTCCTTTACATATCAAGAGATAGAAATTCCGGGATCTAAACCTTGTAACTATGCTCTGTCCAAACCAATATTTTTGTTTGTTTTGTTTACCGGATTGGACACTCACTGTGTGCACCTGAAGTGGACAGCATCATCCATGTCAAGATTCTGCAATTTGGAGTTGTCATAGACTTGTCTAGTTCCTTCCCCTTCTGAATTATATCTATAATATGGACTAAAGAAACATTTATTTCTTTTTTTATTCAGATGGCACACTCAGTAGAGGCTAAAGCAGACACATCACATGAACATGTTTTAGCATCTCTAGCTGAGGAGACAAAGAAGCTTCTGAAGAAAGATACAACTGTGTTTTCATCGGTTTTGTCAAAGTGGCACCCACAGTCTGCAGTTGTTTCTGCTTCACTTCTCCATAAACTTTATGGAAGCAAATTGGTAAGCTATGTCAGACACTCTTATCTGAAATGTCTGTATATCCACCACCATAGGATTCTTAATGCTTGCATGACATTTGTGCCAGAAACCGTTTCTTGAGCACGCGGAGCATCTTACGGAGGATGTGGTTTCTGTATTTCCGGCAGCCGATGCTTTGGAGCAGTACATAATGTCTGTGATGGCTTCTGTTGTGGGAGATGATGGTTTGGACAGCATATGCAGACAAAAGCTAGCTCCTTATCAGGTTTGCTTATTTAACTGTATCTTCTTCAAGTAGCAGCACTCACAACAGTGCAAAATGGTATCCAATCCATTTGCTTGATTGTTCACCTTGACATGGTGTGTTTATCAATTTATGTCAGTATTTGCCATTTTATCATCCAGCATACGATGCTCAGCAATGAACTGTTAGTTTATTTTGTGTTAAGAGTTCATATGTTGTTCATCCTAGTCCTTGTTTTATCCCAGATTGAAAGTAAATCTGGCACGTTGATATTACGCTGGGTAAATGGGCAGCTTGAGAGAATTGAAACTTGGGTTAAAAGAGCTGCTGAACAAGAGGTAACACTATTTGACTCAAGTTACTTTTTTACAAAGCTCTTACTGTCTCAGTATGTTTGATTTATCTATATCCAACATCCTCTTTCTTACCATGATATGAACGACCTAAAGTAATTTCTGGTCTATTCCACATGCTATACGAATGGCCTAAAGTTATTTATATCCATTTTATTACCTTTCAATCCCATGCTTTTCGGTTAGTGAAGTGAACCAGAATGTTTCGTGGTATATTGCGAAAGTGATCTATTTTTCATGATATATTTCAAACATAAATATCATGTTACATCTCTCAAAGCCTGCCATTGCTTCTTATACATTATTTGGATACAACATTATCTTATTCATTCTGTCATCTTTTTTATGCCAAACTTTTTTTTGCTCAACAGACTTGGGATCCTATATCCCCTCAACAACGCCATGGGGCTTCTATTGTCGAAGTCTACAGAATCATAGAAGAGGTGCTCCTTTTTGTCCCTCACTCCATTATCTCCTTGAATAAATTTTGCTTAATATTATCTTACGGGATAAAGTCTGTTTTTGTTTTCATGTAGAGATTTTTTTATGCCACAACATTTCAAAGATATTTGCATGCCTTAGGGCCTGTTTGGTTTGTTACCACCTTCAGCCTTACCAAATTTTGGTAAGGCAACAAAACAAACATATCCCAACAATTGCTACCATAACAAAATTCCATAATTCTGGAAGCTTACCACTCTTAAATTTATACCTTTATTTGGTAAGGTTTCAAACCAAATGTATCCACCAATGCTACCAAAATTTGGCATTACCAAAATGTGCTAAAATTTGGCATTACCAAATTTTTTTAGTGTTTGTTTGGGTTGCAACCCAAAGATGCCCTTAGTTTTCTTTAGATTTATTTTTTTGCTTGGTAGTTGAATATGTTATGGACTGATTTCCATCTGACTCTAAAGAGCAATCATTTGCCCCTTGCAAACTATTGCAGACTGCAGATCAATTTTTTGCATTCAAGGTCCCCATGAGAACTGGAGAACTAAATAGCCTCTGCCGTGGTTTTGACAAGGCATTTCAAGTTTACACACAACTTGTTACAGGACCGATAGGTTTGCATGGCACCCTTTTTCTGTGAAGTACTTTCTGTATATCTTTCGGTCATCATATTTTTGTTCCTTTCTTCCTTGTCTGAGTGATTTCAAAGGAAAATATTCTCTTTTACATGAGTATATGGCAAATAATCAATGCTGTAGATGGTGCATCGCTTCCAAGATCATAACTTAAAAGTTATTACTGTGGATGTGGACGCCAGAATAACTTTTCTGTAATTGTTGGTTTTGTTTGCTTGCAGTTGATAGAGAAGATTTAATTCCACCTGTCCCTGTTCTTACTCGATATAAAAAGGAGCTTGGAATCAAGGCTTTCGTAAAAAAGGAAATACATGAAGTTAGAACAGTTGACGAGAGGAAAGCAAGTGAAATAATACAACTTACTATGCCAAAGCTTTGTGTACGGCTTAACAGCCTATATGTGAGTCTTTACAACAGAGCACTGCTATATGGATTTGTTGCTTTGACTAGAATGACTTGTCAAGTTCCCGAGCAATTTCTGTGAGATATAAAACGATATATCTTCTTTATATGCCAATCTTAATAAAAAATTTAATTTAAAACTATGACATTTGGGGATCAGTGTATGTATCTCATTTAAATTATTTTCTAGGCTTCAAATGTGAGTTGATAATTATGCTGCTATAACCTATAGGTGAATATCTTCACCTTCCAGCCTGGCTTCCTTTGAATTTAGCTATTGCTAGTTTTTTTTTTCATGATCTACATCAGTGTCCTCATGGCATCTTTTGACTTTTCTCTTCCCTTTGAATTGTGTCCATTTTCATTAGTTTTGAACCAGAAGCACTTTTTTTTTTGTCAAACAGTATGGTATCAGCCAGCTAAGCAAGCTGGAGGACAGCATAAATGAGCGGTGGGCTAGGAGGAAAAGTGAGAGCATTAACATCAGTAAGTATGCTGTTATGCGTTTTCAAGAAAAAAAATGTATACTGTTATGATTTTCTTTAGAAAAAAAATATTTTAGTTGCCAATTTATCTGTTGAATATTCTGATAAGTTTGCAAATCAATCTATTTGATCTACCCCTTATAGATAACATCAGACTAAATCTGTTATATTGAAAATATCTGAACTTTGTCAGGACGATCAATGAGTGAAAAATCAAAGAGTGCTGTCTCGAGTCAGAAGAATCAATTTGATGGCAGCAGAAAAGAAATCAATGCTGCAATTGATCGGATATGTGAGTTTACAGGTAAGAAAATATACATGCCCCAGTGCTTTCTTGGAAGCTGACAGATATCTATTAACATGTTAACCTTTTCTTTCTTAGGGCTAAAGGTTATCTTCTGGGACCTACAGCAGCCATTTATTGATAATTTGTACAAAAACAATGTTTCTCAAGCTCGACTGGATGCTATTATGGAAGTACTTGATACGGTATGCTCATGAATTGTGCAACCTTTCAGGAACATTAAATTGGAGAAACAAAACCCTATGATCTGACAGCTAGCATGAAACCTACCATTTATCTATGTACTAATGCTGGTTAGCTACTTAGATGATCAACTTTTCACAGAACACATATTGTATTCTGTTATGAATATAGTTTATTTCCTCAAAAGATATGGATAAGTTAATTATCTGTGGCCAAAGTGCAAACCATTTGCTATATCACAAAAATCGATAATCAATCTTGAATCCTGTACCTCTGGTTATTAGTGTTTTTTTGATAAATATATATATTGTGATTTGGTTTGTAAGATTCGCTTGAACTATGGAGATATTTGATTCCACGCCTCAATATTTAGGTGCTTAATCAGCTTTGTAATGTCATTGTGGAGCAACTACGGGATCGTGTGGTTACAGGGCTTCTACAAGCATCTCTGGTAATCTTTCCGGATAATAAATTCTGTAGGATTGTTGTGACAGCTTGTGAACTATATGTTATCTTAAAGTTACCTTGCTTGGCAGGATGGCCTACTCCGTGTGATATTGGATGGAGGTCCTACGCGTGTCTTCTCTCCAAGTGATGCCACTCTTTTGGAAGAAGATCTTGAAATTCTGAAGGTATATCATTATCTGAAGTACAACCTGGCTGTTTTTTGCGTTATAAGGAACATAGTATTACCTGGATGTTGGTTGTTTTGTGCTTATTATGCCTCTGGAACATTTAATGTTGTCTTCTCTTTGCTGGCCAAACAAAAAACTGTTAGTCTTGATGTAAATTTTCACTTCGCATAGGAATTTTTTATATCTGGTGGAGATGGCCTACCTCGTGGAACTGTCGAGAATTTGGTCTCACGTGTTCGCCCTGTAATAGATCTGATCAAGCAAGAGGTAAGTTTGGATTTAATTTCTCATTTTGACACTGGGTAAACCGGTGAACAGAACCTAGGGTGTGGAACTCCAGATCGTGGAGGTAACATAATGACGTAGCTCCAATGGTTACATAGGTGTCTAGCAGTTGTTAGTGAACAGACATTAGCTTCATGTCAACAACGAACCTAATCATGTCCCATTCCTATTTTTGGTAAAAAAAAAACAGTAGAATCTTCACTGTTTGGATTATAGGCACCTGTATAACTTGTTCGTTTAGATGGAACTTCTCTGTTCCATTAGCTAGTTATCTCTAAGTCGTTGGCACAGAACACACATTAGCTTCATGTCAAACTCAAACGAACCTAATTATGTCCCATTTCTTATTTTGGTAAAAAAAAGTAGAATCTTCACTGTTTGGATTATAGGCACCTGTATAACTTGTTCGTTTAGATGGAACTTCTCTGTTCCATTAGCTAGTTATCCCAGGCTGAGTTTGGCACTCCATCTTCTCAACCCACCTCTCTCGTTTTCCGCACGCACGCTTTTCAAATTACTAAACGGTGCGTTTTTTTTCAAAAAATTTCTATACGAAAGTTGCTTTAAAAAGTCATATTGATCTATTTTTCAAAAAAAAAGTTAATACTTAATTAATCACGTGTTCTTCCCCCCCATTTTCCCAACCCACTTCTCTCGTTTTCCGCGCGCACGCTTTTTAAACTGTTAAACAATGTGATTTATGCAAAAACTTTCTATATAAAAGTTGTTTTAAAAAATCATATTAATCTATTTTTCAAAAAAAAAGTTAATACTTAATTGATCATGCAATAATATGAGCTTCGTTTTGCGTGCCGGGGAGGAGGGGTTCAACACAGCCTAAGTCGTTGGCACAGCAAACAAACCAATTCAGGATTTCAGGTAGCTGGTCCGCCCAGATCTGGTTACAACCCAAGCTGCATGTAATCGTGCCACATTGTTCCATGCCCTTTGCCCTAGAGCAGAAATCAGTCCCAAAATCACACTACCTCCGTTTTTTAATATATAATATCGTTGATTTTTTTTATACATACGTTTGTCCATTTGTCTTATAAGTCACGCTTAAAAGAACCTTGTACGATAAATAAGGCATAACAAAATGAATGATAACTACATAAAGTTTTTGAATAAAATGAATAGTCAACGTATCTTAAAAGGTTAATCTTAGAATGTCAATGGCGTTATCTCTGTCTCCTATTATAAAAATTAAAGATGTTTCCGTTGATACTTTGGTACATCATTTGTATTTGAGTCGGTTTTTAAGTTTGTTCACTTTTGGGAATACATAATAAGGAGTCGTATAAGAAATCCTTAAAAAACTCGCATGTTAATTTGGAACAAGAGTCGGACTCCTAATTGCTACAAAATTCTTGCCAGGCCTAATAAGAGTTCCAAATTAGATATCAATATTATCAAAATAAAAATCCCATATACTTTTTAGACAAAAAGATCTAACAATAATATGATTAAAATAACCTTCACCCGTGGCAATGCACGTACAATTTTTCTAGTATATTAAAAAATGAAGGGAGTAAAATTTAGCCGTAGGAAACTCTTATTTCCCAAAAAAGACTAGTGCGTGCCAAGTCATAATCATCATCTGTAACGGTTTGCTTCTGCATGTTTTTACCAGACACGTGTGCTCATCGATGACCTACGAGAAGTTACTCAGGGCGCTAAAAGTAAGTTTGGAACCGATTCCAAAACCCTGCTTAGGGTCCTTTGCCACAGAAATGATTCGGAGGCTTCGCACTATGTGAAGAAGCAATTCAAGATTCCCAGCTCAGCTCCTGCCACCTGATTTGCAAAACCAACTGGATTTTTCGGATACTGTACAGCCAATGGAATGCGTCTTGGCCTTGCGACCTGGAAATCGTGTCCAGTATCCGCTCCCCTGCTTGTAAGGTCATGTAACATTTGTGTATTATTAACAGTAGGAGCTAGGATGCCCACTGATTGCGGTACAGCATTTATACACTAGTTCTGGTACATTTGGCCTGATTAATTGGCTGTTTTAGGCTTTAGACCATGGAAGGTTTAGATTATCCTTTTTTTTTTTGTTTCATTCGGTCCTTTGGTGGTATGTGATTATGTGAAATCATGATCAGAAATGTCGGGAACAGAACGAATGTTTGACAAATCTCTAGCTTATTTTTGTGATGTTTCTGTTTTTAAGTCGATGAAGTGATTTACTTCGCAGCCGTTTGCTAATTGTTCCGCACTCAAATCAGCTATTCAAGGTTTTGCCCAGCTTGACCCGTAGTAAAGTATCAGCCGTGGTAATGGAGTTATGTCAGCCGTACGATCTAGTACTATGAACCGTATTGAGTTGGAACAGTTCATGCGGCTGTAAAGCCTTCTTGAGCCGTCGTAAGCAATCTTAACCTCTTAAATATTGCCCGTTTATCTTCCGTTTGATCTTCTAATGGATATTAGTTGATAATTACTGGCCTACTAGATCAATCTTGAGGTCTCACTGTTTCACAGGGGAAGTTTTAAAAAGTACTAGTTATTTGAGTAGCAGAAAAGTCTTCACGGATAAAAATGGTTTTATTCGAGTGAAGCTCTCGGTCTCACACAGAAATTAAAAGCCGTTTCACAAATCTCAACATAATAATTCTGTTAATTTATCGTTGGGGTAGTTTATTAAGCAGTATAGGGTTAGATACGATTTACTCGCTCCAGATTAGCACACGCACGCACGTAGGGGGAAAAGAAAAGGCAAAACAAGGCAAGACGATATGCATGACGCTGTAGGTGGAAAGTTGGATCCAGTACGTGTTATTTCGTTGTATTGGAGCACTATGCATAGGAAGATAAGTTTCGCACTAGTACATTTTGGTTAGCCCATTGAATGCGCACATGCCTGTAATAGTTGTAACTTGTTGCAGTAGTTACTGTAGTAGTTCCAGCAGGCAGCCAGCCAGCAATAACTTAGGGTGTGTTTAGTTCACATTAAAATTAGAAGTTTTGTTAAAATTAAAACGGTGTGACGAAAGTTTGGTTAAAATTGAAACGATGTGATAGAAAAATTGAAAGTTTATGTGTAGGAAAGTTTTGATGTGATAAAAAATTTTGAAGTTTTAAAAAAAGTTTGGAACTAAACTCGGCCTTGACCGCATGTCTCAATTTAAATAACAGAGGCCAACAAATTGAAACCCACGCACTTCACTTCGCTCACCACATCACCACCTCACTCCACTAACCAAAGAGAGAACGCAGCTAGTAGCATTATTAGCATCATGACCGCGATGGCGGCGGCGGCGGCGGTGTTGGTGTCGTTGCTGCTGGTGGCGGCGGCTGCGGGGCAGCAGGCGGCGCTGGTGCCGGGGGTGATGATATTCGGGGACTCGGTGGTGGACGCCGGGAACAACAACCGGCTGGCGACGCTGGTGCGCGCCGACTTCCCGCCCTACGGCCGCGACTTCCCGGAGACGCACGGGGCACCCACGGGGCGGTTCTGCAACGGGAAGCTGGCCACCGACTACACCGTCGACAACCTGGGGCTCACCTCCTACCCGCCGCCCTACCTCGGCCAGCTCGCCCAGTCCGACAACCGCTCCCTCCTCCACGGCGCCAACTTCGCCTCCGGCGCCTCCGGCTACCTCGACACCACCGCCTCCCTCTACGTACGGTTTGTTTATCTGCTTCACGTTTTTTTCTTTTTTCTTTTTTTTAAAAAAAATGCATTTTCGTCTTCAATATATTTCTTATTAAGTTAGTTGTTCAGTCTAAGTAACTCACTCGTCCCATTTTAATCGCAACCATAAGTTTTCGCGTCCAACTTTATCGTCCGTCTTATTTAATTTTTTTTATAATTATTATTTTTGTTGTTATGAGATGATAAAACATGAATAGTACTTTACTCGTGACTTATGTTTTTATTTTTTTATTTTTTTTTAAATAAGACGGACGGTTAAAGTTGACGCGGAAAAATATGGCTACACTTAAAATGGGACGGAGGGAGTAATATTTTCTGCAGAAACAATGTGCTCAATGATATGTTTCAAATTGTTATATTCTTTTCTAATTAAGATACAAAATTTACCTCGGTTTTCACTAGTATGTTTTTCAAATCGCAAAAGGTATATTTCGTATGAAAATTTTGTATTACAAAATTATTTTAAATCAGATAAATTTGTTTTTTAAGTTTAAAATAATTAAAACTTAATTAGTTACATGTTGATGTTTTTTGGTGCCCGCATTTAATCTTTATCTCCAGCCAGTTCAAACGGGACCAATTAAGCCATAATACTAGCTTGTAAACCAAAATCACTATATGATAATCGATGATCAGAGATGTGGTGTGTTTTGTGGCGTATGCAGGGGGCGATATCGCTGAGCCGGCAGCTGGGGTACTTCAAGGAGTACAAGACGAAGGTGGAGGCGGTGGCCGGCGGGAAGAAGGCGGCGGCGCTGACGTCGGAGTCCATCTACGTGGTCAGCGCCGGCACCAGCGACTTCGTGCAGAACTACTACGTCAACCCGATGCTGGCCGCCACCTACACCCCCGACCAGTTCTCCGACGTCCTCATGCAGCCCTTCACCACCTTCATCGAGGTAATCAAATCCATATATTATTGTAATTGATTAGTACCACTAAGCACTGATTGATTAAGCACAGCATGCAAAGCACTTGACATTTGGTTCTCCAATCTATCACTTGATTAAATGATGCAACCATGCATGCAAATGCTTACATGCATCAAGTCATTGTACTCCGTTTGTTCCACAATGGTCCATGCCATTGCCATGACACAATGGGCAAGGGCTATACTAAATGAATCTAAATTTAAGGTAGCAAAAAAAAACCCAGCTAAATTAACAATCAGTTTCTTTTCTTTTTTTCCATTTTTTGAAGAAAGGCACAGTCAATTTATCTTTTACTGCACCAAATTACAGTTAGACTTTTCATGAAACCGCATGCTAATCCCAGGATAACTGAAATAGCCAAACGTTTTGTAAAATGTGCATGGAGCAATATTTGTAGTGTCAGATTGTTCATCCCATTGGCCATTAGCAACAAGTTTAGAACTCGTAAGTAGCTAGTATTCCTGTTTACGAGTAGAATTTTCATGGTAATTACTTCTCCTGTTTAGAAAAAAAAATTACTTCACTCTAAAGAAGTCTTCTATAGGAGTAACGGCATGGGACAGTCCCTGCTCGTAGTGCACAGTGACATATCGATCGATCTTGAGCGGACAGACAGGCAATTGAATAGCCTTTGCAGAGGAGGTTAGAGGAGTAAATGGATCGATCAAAAGGTCACAGGTTCTATGGGTAGGACCGGTAGCTATCAATGGCCTGCATCTCAATTCTTCAACCTCCCATGGTTTTCTTTCCTTCCAAAACATGCACGTTCCTGCCATTCTCCACAGTACATACGTTGTTGTAGCTAGCATCAGTTAATGCACGCAGATGCACATTTAATTTTCTAATTTACATGGAGTACTACTGTTGCTGGTGTCACATGTAGGGAGATCATCCAATGCGAATGCTTGCTTGCCAGCAATCGCTACATTAGTACATTAAAATTGCTAATCTGGTCATTGGCACAAAGGCAAACTAATTAAGGGGGTCAGAGGCCTGTTGATTAGCCCTTGTTGAAGAGACATTTTTACTATAGTCCTATCCCAAATTGACCCCGGTTTTGGGAGAGAAAGCTAAACGAGATTACTACAAAAGTTGCAATTATATAGCTACAACTAGAGGCTTTCCCCCTATAATACAATGCTCTAGCTAGTGACATTCCGGACTGATCTGATCTGCCCCTGCCAATGTAACATTTTCAGCACCATGGAAATTGTGACCCATTTCCATGCTAGAGTTTCCAAGCTAGTAAATCCACAATTCCCTCACACCAATCCCCTCTAGTAAATGCACCATGGAAATTGACCCATTTCCATGCTAGAGTTCCAAGCTAGGCCGTGTTGTCCATATGCATGTATAGTGAGTGGTTTCACTGAAAAGGAAAGAAAGAAAGATTGGACAGTGGCAGTGGCAGAAAACCTATTGCTGCTGCCTGCCATTTCACAGATCTGTCTTGACCATGTGGATGTGGGTGGATGAAAGATTCAAGACAAGCATGAATCTCTCTCTTTATTACTGCACCGGCCGGTGTTGTCGATCTTGCTTGCCACCGATTTCACTGCTCAATACACAATGCCACAGCTAGCAGCTACTGTTGGGTGTAATGGCATACTTAACGCAGTCGATCCACCAAGCTCACATACGCAGGACATTTTTTTTTACTTCTTTGAATTTACTGAAAGAGCCAGTACACCAAGTACACTCTGTTTTTTTTTATTTGACACTGTTGACTAGTATAATTTTAATTTTGGTCAATAATATTTTTTTTCTGAATTACGATGTTTTGATAAATACAAGTAGTAGTATATCCAGTTCTTTAGCATGCAAATTGCCAAATTACATAGATAATGATATGTTTTCAAATGTTCGTATTTTTTTTTAAAAAAGAAGATGAGCAGTCAAAGTTTGTACTTGCATAGTACGTACTATCTGTTGTCAAACAAACAAAGATGAACGGGGGGAGTAAATAGGTACAAAATCACAAACATTTTCCCGCGTTTCATATTATTTGAGGTAGAAATGCATTCATGTGTACCGTGCAGTGAAAATGGCCTCGTCGTGGTACCGAATCAATTCAACGATTTTGATCTTGGGTTTTTTTTTTTGGGGAACGCGTGGTGTGTGTGCAGGGGCTGTACGGACAGGGGGCGAGGCGGATCGGCGTGACGTCGCTGCCGCCGATGGGGTGCCTCCCGGCGTCGGTGACGCTGTTCGGCGGCGGAAGCGGCGGCGGGTGCGTGGAGCGGCTGAACAACGACTCGCGGACGTTCAACGCGAAGCTGGAGGCGGCCTCCGACAGCATCAGGAAGCAGCACTCGGACCTCAAGCTCGTCGTCTTCGACATCTACAACCCGCTCCTCGACCTCGTCACCAACCCCACTGCCGCCGGTACGTACACATAATTACGTCTATTTAGATGTAAGTGACTAACCCGTGAAGCATACTTATATATCAAAACAAACTACAAACCCGTTTGTTTCGATATATCTATGAATGGGTTCGCAGGCTAGCTATTTACAGCCCCTAATCACGCCTCCTCTTTGGCAGCAATGCACGAATTCTCTCTCTTTTTTTTTGTTTTGAAGAAGATGTTGTGAGAGTGAGAAATTGAACTGATAATTAATTATGTGATGATGGGTACTACTCCAATTAACTAGGTTTCTTCGAGTCTCGGAGAGCGTGCTGCGGGACGGGGACGATCGAGACGTCGGTGCTGTGCAACCAGGGTGCGGTGGGGACGTGCGCCAACGCGACGGGGTACGTGTTCTGGGACGGATTCCACCCCACGGACGCCGCCAACAAGGTGCTCGCCGACGCCCTCCTCCTCCAGGGCCTCCAGCTCATCTCCTGATCCATCCATCCATCCATCCGTTTCCTGAGAATGACGGACGCATGCACAGCCAACAGCGCTACTAGCTTCTTGCTCTCGCTTCTGCTTCTCAACTACTCTACTCTACTCCTGTGAACTTAATTAGTTAAGTTGCTCTTTGTTTCTCCTGCTAGCGATCGATCGAGTAGCCGCCGTACGTGCTGCATGCTGCTGTTTCGGTTGCCCTGCTTGTTTAGTTTTGTTTTTCTCTCTATCGTGCAGTCATGTGCACGGGCTTGGGCTTAGTTGTTTTGCTGTAGTATGAATGAACTGCTTGCTTGGTGTAATATGTCATGTACATGCGCTTGGATTGTACTATCCCGCTAGCAATGGGTGTTTTGCAGCTGTGTGCTTTGGCACTTTGTGATCCATATGTGGCGTGTTTTACCATGGATACGCGATGAGAAATCCATAATCACATAGATGGTTGAGCCTCATAAAAAGCGCAATCACGTGTACGTACGTAGGTCGTGACAGTTCAATCACGAACACTACGATTTGAGAGACGATAAGTGAAAACATATATGTGCTTAACTCCACAACCACGCTAACTAATGAGATTATTGCTCTACCTATTCTATACCTATATATACTAATTAGACATTCTAATCTAATAAAATTCATGCGTTAATCTAAAAGTAAGAGTAAATTTTATAAAACCCTGTGGTTTAAGGTTAAAGTTCCAGAAAAAACACAGGCGTTATAACATATGGCACAACCTCGGTATTATGATATACATTGAGCACAAATTTACTTATAATTCTAAAATAAAATGTGCATATAAAATTGTTAACTATAAAATTCTTGAATAAGGTTGACAGTTTAACTCTTCGCTACTTTAAAGAAGAATGTTGGTAGTATGTTAACATTAATAAAGGTGAGGTTTTGTAAAACATATATACCATCAAACCTGTGTTTATGTGTTACACGTCATAATACATGTGGTTTTGTGTAACTTGTGTAACTTTGACCATATAAAACAGGGGATTTCAGAAAGTTACTCAAAAAATAGTAAGTAATAAATCTATTAATCCCTTTAGGTGGGACCAAATTACAACAGCTTGAATTGCTGATTGGATGCTCCAAGGAGGAGAAAATTGGAAAATCTGGCTATCCATGGACCAGATTATAATGGCTCAGATTAAAACAAGAGACCATGTTAGAAACAACTCTGTAATTATTAACTTTGAATTTCTTAATACATTGCAATTTTAAGACAAGTACGACTCGATGCTTACTAATTCCGAATTTTGAAATCCCGACTCCTGAAAAAAATTATAACTAACACTCCAAACGAACTTTCTATTTACTAATTAAGAAAAAAACTACGATTTAAACCTAATCTCAGAATTATTATATCAAGAAAACTTTAAAGCTAGTGCAAAAGGCATCACTGTGTCATGACTCATGATACTATACATAATTTTATAATTACTGATTTTGATTTTAGGAACTATTAATAAAATCAAATTGTTTGGTTCCTGAGAACTTAAACCAAAATTTACATACAACTTTCAATAGAGTTTCGATGACAAGTTTGATATTAAATCAATGCGAATATGCAGGTTATCATCGGAATAGGCAGATAAATTTACAGCGATGCACATACCAATTACAAGTGCATTATCTAGGCTATGGCACTCAATTCACGTGCCAAACCCAATTTTTTAATCTATCCACATAAAATCTTCATACCTCTACGAGAGTTCAAACCCAGTATTTGAGCTAATCGCGTATAGCAGTTTGCTCCTCAGCGTACTTGACCGTTTGTATGTTGGAAGCTGGAAAGTAATAAAATGAACAGAACAGGTCAAATAAAATGCAGCAATTTGGCATCGATGCCTATAAGAAATTAGGAACATGCGATGAGAAACATGTAATAAAAATTATCATATTAGCAGGGTGCATAGATAAAAGCAATATAGTTTTTACCTTGAGTGTGTTATAGCACGTGGAAGCAGATGGAAGACGATCCACGTCCTGGCCTCCAATTGTAGCCCAAAGTGTAACATCACATGGAACCTAGACAAAAACGATAGAACATAAAAAATTGAACAATGAGCAGTACAAAACAATCAATGTACACACAGGACTATAAAAACCAAACCTTATGAATTGTGAAAGAAGGCTGCAAATACTTGAATCCAAGTAATGGAGCTCGGGAACAGCTTGTCACAAACTTCAGTAGCATGCAACGTTCTGTTGGCTTAAATCCTTTGATAACCTGCACATTCCAAAAACCATATTTTTATTATGATCATTCCACTTCAGCCTTCACCAAAATTTCTTTTGTTTATTGTCAATCAGTAAAAATAGCTTCATCTTTGATAATAAGCTAATACGAGTAGCTTCCATCCTTTGTCTTGGAGGCACCTTTTCAAGGGAGATCTCTTCTTTTTAGATTAAATGAAAGATTGGATCTTGTCGTTGTAATTTTTTGTACCTTCTGATTTTATCAATAAAAATTTAACTGTAGGGGCCCTCCCATGCTGTTTCTTGTTTAAAAAAAAACAAAAATAGTTGTATTTAGCTAAAGACCAGTTGATTTTGTGCATCACATGCCAACAGACACTAAAGAGCAAGACCATATGGCCACAAAAAGTAAACAGAGAAAAATATCATATTCAACAAATGTACGAGCAAGTGCATACGCCACAAGCAAATAGCCTGGAGATACTGTTTTACAAAAGGAAAAAAAAAGTGACAGTTTTAAGCCCCCGGCAGCCCAGGATAGTAGTAAAAATGATTGCAAAGACCACAGACTAAATTAGTTTCTCCATCTAGAACAATACCAACTGTTCTCTTTTTTTGGAAGTAAACAATACCAATTGTCAACATGTGTCTGGGCATCTGGCAACCAACTTCCTCCAACCAGAGGCGAGATTGCAACGCAGCAGTAAAATACTGACTTCAGTCCTCACCACACAGTAGAATATAATAGATGAACTAAGCAATTTCCAAATCTGACATGTGTTTGCATCGATCTTGGCAGTCAAGCTGATGATAAGTAAAAAAAAAAACTTCCCTTATTATAAACCTACAAGTAAAACAACAAATAGCATGGGGGTAGATATGTCTACTCCAAATTGTTGGTTGATTTTATCAGCTATTTGCCGGTTAGTTAATTGGGAAATCCATTTCATAACAAAGAGGTAGAGTTAGTTTTGTGATGGGTAAAATTAATTCTTAACGCAAAGGAAAGGGACTTTGAGTTCTCTGCCAAAACCCTAAAACCCTAATTTGCCTGATCGGCTTGAGCGCTGGAAGGGATTCGGCGATCTCGGGAATTTCCATTGACGCAAGAAAAAGAAGGAAAGTCAAAGGAAGAAAAGAATTAGAAAGGGAAGGAAGAACAGAGAGTAACTTCAACCCAGATGGCTTCTCAAGCAGGTCAGTAGATCAAAATATTCCGCATTAAGCAGAGGTGACCGTGTATAGGCTAAACATTGAGATTATGTAATTTTTAGACTCCAACACAAACGAAAATCCAACTGATATCCACATATTAGTTTGTATGTTCTACCTATACATAACTTTGCACTTGATGTTTCTGATAGCATTAGGAGAAAAAAAAATGAATTCAGATGAATATATACCTCCCAGAAGAGTTTAACAGATCGACTTGACTCGGTATAACCACCAGTATACTTGGTGTTGTTCCGAAGATCATCGACATCAAAATCCTGTAATCCGCCTGAAAGCAGCTGTATGTGGCAATCATAGTCATACATTAGCAGTATTTCCAAAAGTGCAGACTATCATAGTTTTATTTCTGAAACAGTATAGCAAATACAAACTAATAGCCGATAGCACATAGCAGGAAATAGCAGGAACTGCATGTCAGTCATACAGTACATTTTGGGTTATACCTGATATAATTGGGTTTTTGGCTGTGTGAAAATTAGTCTGTTTTCATTACATGTGTGAATGGAAGGACATGCACCTGTTCCGTTTGGAATTCTGTTGCTTAGACCAAGTTCAATTTCAAAATATAATATGATCATGTGGACTTCACAATATTTGAGTCTTCAAGTTCTATGTTTACGAGTTCTATGTTTTATGGTTCCAACTTAAATATTTTAAATTCCTTTTTAGCATCACTTGTAAAGGAAAAGTTTGTTTCAGTATTCATGTTACCTGATTAAATTCGTTAGCATTAAACAAGCTCAGCCAAGATGGTGAAATGAGATCACCGAGTCCTCTGTAAAATGCATTTGCAAAAGGCAGTATCTGCAAGAGATTATGGTATTATCAAAAAGGCTGCTTATTGATAAAGAACAACAGTTTTTAGAACATACAAGAAAGCAAACCAAGTAACAAACCTGACGATTGAGCTTGTAGTCTGCTATAGCATGAACATAGTGCAATTTATTTTCATTTGTAACTGAGATGTTTTTACCACCAGGCCTCAGTTCATGGACAATTCTTCTACCACCCAACTCTTCAGTCAGAGTAAAATCCAAACATAGGTCCTCAACGTCCCCTTCATAGTGCTGTTTCAAGGAAAGGCCAGTTTGAAAACATAAGGATGAAAACATCAGAAAGGCACTAGATTGTTTGTGTAAAAAAGATGACACAAAAATAGCATCCCCATAACATTTGTCGCACCCAGAAATTCATGATGCAGAATTCCAGACTATATGTGTATTAAATCCCCGTCCAGGACCAGCTGGGGTACAAAAGAGACAGTTGGTATACAATGCACGTCTTACATATCACAAACCAATGGGGTCCACCAGCGTGTATCCCTAAGTACACGAAGGTAGATCCCATTGAGAGGAGGAGACTTGTCATGTCAACTTGTTGCTGCCTGGAGAGTCTGCATAAGCATAACTTTCCTCCATGGAGTTTGAGGCTGGAGGGAGGTGCACAGTGAACCTTGTCTCTTGTGTTCCCTGGGTCCCTGGCTAGTCCTGGATGGGGATTTAATACACATATTGTCTGGAATTCTGTATTGTGAATTACCGGTCGTGACAACATCATACACAAAAGCAGTGAAAATTAAATATCATATATGGTCTCTATATTAGAAGTGATATACTTGGTAAACATCAGTCAACAGAAAACCACAAAAACTTAATTGAGGTTTAGATCCATGTTTTATATTGAGTCAGCCGAAACTAATGACATGTCTTGAACATAAAGAATGGATGATGTTTCGAGATTGAAAAAACAGGCAATGCAGCAATGGCCATAGCTCAATTGATATTCATCAACGTACTAAGAGCATGTAAATTGCTACTTTCAGTAGCATAATAATTCAAATGTTTTTTTTGGGTCTAGAACAAGATTACAGCAGAATCTTTTTCTTAAAGAAAAAAACAGTACCTTGAGTTGCATTAGACTTCTGTAAAGCTCAGAATCAAGAGTTGATAGTTCATCCAAAAAACTATAGCGCCCAAGAAGTTTCTGCACAAATACAGGTGAAAAACAATAGTCCAATAGAATTCCTTCATAGAGCGCTTTGCCAACAACTCGGCCAAGAAATTCAATCATATCGATGCCATTATCCAAAAGTTTAGCTGAATTGCTTGGAATTAAGCTGCTATCAGATGCTGATGCTTGTGAAAAAAGCCCATATCTGTTGTGAGGGGACAGAAAACAAGTCAGTGAAAACATATATAAACATTCTGAAGTGGAAAACTAAAATATTGAAGGGCTAAAATTTCCACAGTAGGCATACTTTGGACTGAAGGCAGCTTTAGACAGATCCGTCAAAAACTCCTTTGATAGACCACCATAGTCCAAACCAGCTTCAGGAAGGCCACACTCACTGACAAACGACACATGAATGCAAGACTTCAATTTTGATCCAAGACAGTTCAACTGTCTATATCCATCTTCAACAATGTGACCTCGACGAATAACTATCTCAATAGATCCTGGACCTGGCCCAGATACTTCTCCAGTAACTCTTCGGGATGCTTTGTCCAACTCAATAAATTCTCTAAACATCTGCACTCTGAGTAAAAGCCATTAAATCTGTTAAGAGCAAATAGCACTTCTGTAACAGAGAAAAGTGCTAAAATATTAATGGAGTTCCCTGTTTTGTACACATATGGGCCTCACTAATAGGGTGGTTCACTTGAATAGCATGATTTGACACAAGAATCAATCCTTATGGATTGACTCTTTGAAAATATTTAATAAATTAGGTGTTGTGCATTAAAGTACTACTGCTAAGCTAGAACAGCATTGCATCGAGTGCTTAACTGTAATATTAGTAAATAAAGCCTCTAGATAAGTTCTGATGATGGAACATGTCCTGCTAAGGGCTAACATTTGAGCTAATATTTAAGAAATCCCAGACGAAAATGTTAGAAACAGTTATGCAAGTGAAAATGTTCAGATAGCGTGATGAAATTGAGATGAGCTTTTTGGTCAAATGAAGCATCGCTAGTGGAAAATAAATGGGCTAATCAACTCTCCTCAACCAACAAATGTAGCAAGACTAAAAATGATAATTAAAAAAATCTAAACTTTTTGATCAAATGAAGCATCGCCTCTTGGCAATCTGAACTTTCCAAAAATAATAATTAAAAAAATATTTTACACGGTATGAAACACGAGATTTACATGGCAACTGGCAAGAGAGAACTGATGCTGCAGGAATTAGGTTATGCAAGTATTGCTGTTAGATCTACAAATGGTGTATGGAAGTAGCCACTAGGGGCAATAATCGAATATCTAAATGATACAGTAATGACTTATTGAGTTTAGAATGTTTAGATTTTTTTTCAAGAGCTAAACAAAGTTGGATACCTTTCCTCAAATGGATATACATGTGGTATTGTAGTAAGTACAGAGCTCCGGATAGGAATTCCAGAAAACTGATTTCCTGGCAATGTAGCAAATGCTGCCTCATGGGCTCTGGCAGCCGCTGCGATTGGAATTCGGCCATTCCTAGCAGGTGCCAGCCACAGAGAAATAGGACAAAACTTGTGTCTGCTGTCCCTTTCATACAGTAGATTAAGACATCTCACAGTCACATCTATAAGTGGTTTGCTGCTGCTTCCACCATTCTGAATGAAAGTACTGTATACGAACGTATTGAGTGAAGATGCAATCTTTCGCTGCTGCTCTAGGGTAAAAGGAACCTGCGGATTCAGAGAAGTTTAAACACATAACCAAGATGTGCAGAAAAGGAGGTGGGGTGAAGTAGGTTGTGGTTGTGAGCCAATCTTTACCTGCTTCTCGTAAAACTCAATATCATCTAGCACAAGCAATAGGTGTCCATACGTAGCACAAAACAGATACAACATTTGCATTAAATCCTTTCCAATACACTCAGATCCTTGTCTCATGGCTTCAATATCCCATAAAATTAATGCTTCACCATTCTGCTCAGAATTTAAAGGATTGTCAACCAAATTTGTATCCTCTGCGTCATTTGATTTTCCTGTAATCTTCTGGAACACATTCGACCACTTGTTTGATGTATCCTTGAAATTTCTTCTTTGCCTCATGGAGGATACATGCTCACCTGAACTACTTGTAGCTGATTCTCTTTCATGTTTTGGTCCTTGTAATTTGTGGACTGCTTGTCCAAAGATATATATTTCTAATGCCCCCCATAAATCAACAAGAAATCCAGGGGTGAATGAGAGCATGTTGAGAATAGGTAATGAACCAATAGATGGACTCAGTAAAGAGAAAATTCGGAGCATGTGATAGTAAAAGCATACAATGTCCAGCAATTTTAGGCTACGCGAATGGGTCTGTGTATCTGGGTCATGATTATTTTGCCTCTTGCACACAGCATCCTCCTTTGCCAACACCAAAAGTTTCCTGAGGTGCCACTGCTGGTAAATTGGCTTCAGAAGATCCATAAACAGTGTTCTGCTGCAGCTGTCACTGGTATCATTTTCCTTGATGAAAGATGTATCAACACTATCACCAAAACTAAGAAGCATTTCCTTGATCTCCTCAAAAAATTTCAGTAAGCTTTGGGAAACACAGTTAATTGCATCAACATATAGGCAACAATCTAGCCCTTGAACAAAGCACCCTGAATTGGATAAATCATCATGCTCTGTAGCTAAAGTTACAAGATTTCCAAGAGCCCATCCACAGTAGGGAATGGTACCAGAACCACCACTAGAAACCCCTGACTTCTCCAATTTAGTTATTTCCTCAAATATTTTGTCCTTGGAGATCTGCTACCACCTGCCATGCCTTGATCAGTTTCGCACTCACAATATGTCAATATTTAAAAAAATAGCATGGCACCTAAAATTATTAAATCAAATTGTTGGCCCCTATTAAGCATGTTGGTGTTCACTCAAAATCCAAAAATACCATGGAATCAACTTGTTTTATATTCCTCTAAAAAGAACTTGTTTTATATCTGCCAAAAGGATATATTTAGTCTGTAGAAGTTCTAGGCCTTACAACAAGATATAATATATCATTCATGATGTAGCACAAATTCATTTACCACTGAACCAGCGACCCAAAAAAAGTTTCAAACAAAAATGGGGGCTAGAATCAATCTCCTATGATGGTACATCAATAAACCTAATAAATACCTGCTATTAACAAATTAATTATTATTTGAAAATCAGTAGATCAACTATAGTGTGCAATTATCATGTTAGCAGCAAAAGAACTGTTGAACCTATGACTTCTAGGAGAGTCAAGGCTTCCACGGCAGCTAAATGCTATACTATACAAAATGCAATAGAGTGACTTGTCCATATCAAAATCTTGAAACTCTTACCAGTAAAATATCTAGGGATGGTTGTAGTATAGAGATGTGCTTTATAGCAGGCAACAACAGAGGTGGCAAGCGTTTGCAAAGATCCGGAATTGTGAGTATAAGTGTAAAGTATTCCTTTGAAGCACCATTTAGATCAGCACCCCTCCCTGCTCTCATAGAATGGAAAGGTCGTAGCGCAATGGTGACTGCACTAGCAGTAATCAGGAACTGATCATCTGTTGAGATTGAAGAAATTTTCTTCTCCAAGGCATGAGAACCAAGATTTACTATATATCTCCTAAGACAACTATATGTACCACTCTGGCTTGCACCAATAAATTCAATCAAGCTCTCCACAGATGCATCAGCAGCTCTAGTATCCTCACTTGTAATTTTTTTCCATGTTTTGCAATCAGTTAAAGACACAGCCAACCTCATAGCAGTGTCAGTAATCTGAACCATGTTTCCATCCTTACAGCAAGAATGGTTACACCTGGCAAGAATGAATGAGCACAGTGAAATCAACTTTTTTGCCTGATAAAGCCAAATAGACCTTTCTTCTGGCGTGCCCACAGCAAAGGAACATAAATTTTTGCTTGCATCTACAGAGGAAAGATACATGTCAGTTGAAAAGGAAGGTGCAATGGTTAAATCAAAGCATGACCTGCCACAACTGACATGGGATGAAGGAATTAAAAGAGACTTGAAGGCTTGGAATGTATCGAAAGATTTGGCATTGGATAAGAGTTTGTGGAAAGTAGCTATCCATGTGCCAGAACTATGGCCTAGAAAATCACTTTTTGTGGTTTAAGTAGTTTTTTTTTTCCTTTTTTCTTGTGGTTCATGTGGTTTGACTTGGATTTCCTGTCTAGCCTACCCCAAATTGCTTGGGACTAAAGGCTGTTCTTATTGTTACTGTAATGGTTAAAGGAAAGCTAGCTCTCCAAGATAGTTCATGCTTTTTGTGTTTAACCTCATCTACCAAATGATAATTGAAGGACAGTTATGGACCTATGCATTCTAAACTAGTTATGTGGTAATATTTGTATTATCTTTAAACATGGAGGCCAGCTGGTTGGGAGCTTCTCTCTGTAGCTTAGCATGCATCTGTCCATTATTAAACAAGGTTACATATCGTAGACCCACTTCATACTTCTTGTCTATCAAAGCATAGCATGCACTTTACATTCAAATTCAAAGAACTTCTTTTTTCTTGAAACAGTAATATCTAGAGGCTACATTCCACCCCACCCCCCCCCCCCCCCAAAAAAAAAAAAAAAAAAAATCTCACCGAGAAGAGACTACCCATTTGTGCCAGCTCAGTGGATCAAGAGCCTCAAGAAAAAAGTTATTGTAATATTCCTTCCATATTGCACTGCTCAACCAAACAGTACTAATATATATATATATATATCAAAACAAATACTACCTCCATCCCTAAATATAGGGAATTTTGGTTGGATATGATGTATCCTAGTACTAAATATATGATATATATTAAAGTCTCTGTCCAGATTTGTAGTACTAGGATACATCACATCCAACCAAAATCCCTTATATTTAGGGACGGAGGGAGTATCTGCTTATCTCACGTCGACTGCAATTTCTTTTCTGTTAAGTACATAATTCCATTCTAGAACTAACAATTAGGTCATCGCCATACAAGGATTGAATAATATAAAGGATTATAATCCTTACAGCAAAAGGAAGTATTACATAAATAAATTTTTATAGGAGTTAACCACAACTAGTGGAATGGGTAAAGTAAAACATTTTTTTTCAAACTACACAGGAGAGCTGCGTGTCATTTCATTAAGGAGGAGAAAATAAAGTACAAAAAGGTCAAGATGGAAGTCGGTAAAGTCAAACTTTGATTATGAAAAAGGAATACCCATTGAGTTTATGCTATTCAAGATGATTTTGAAGCATGCCGAAATCGAGTTTAGAGTCTTGTCCTGTTGTCCCTTGTACCAGCTTGATGGTTGAGTAACGAAGAAAAGAAATGGTCTAAGCATCATGCTTGATATCCATTGTTTTGTCAGATTAATGTCAGGCTGGTTTATTAATGCTTCCCACTCTTCATGGAGCTGTTCTGAAACAATTCTTATGACTGAGTATCTTCTCCAAACACGCTGGCATAACAAAGCAAAAAACAAAAGCATCAATTGTATAAGTGTACAAGTGCAACAGTAGAGTAGTTTGAAAGAAGTACAGCAGAAATCTAGATCATATACAAGAGCACTGAGAGGGCCTTTATGTCTACTTTGGATGTATATTTCCCATGATAAAAATAACTATTTCTGCATCAAGCTTAATGGTCAGAAGAACGACCCACACACAGGAAAAAGAAACATAGTGGATTAGCATGATCCTAAAAAAATTCTACTGTCTGAGGTTGTGTCTATAAAGAGAAAGGAGATAACAATCGACTAACTGATCTCCAAACACGTTAATAATCAAGACATATTTTAAGTACTCCAGCAGCTTGCAAGGGCATCAAGTTTCTTGTCAGAGAACTCCCGGTGCTGTTTGCACTGAGGGAAAATCACATATAAACCTAATTTTAAATGTTGAACCTGCAATAAATTAATCCATTTGATTTGACCATCTGCACATCTATTGTGTGTTAAGGCTACCTACAAAGA
This sequence comes from Oryza glaberrima, assembly GCF_000147395.1. NCBI lineage: Eukaryota > Viridiplantae > Streptophyta > Magnoliopsida > Poales > Poaceae > Oryza > Oryza glaberrima. The sequence goes on from NC_068328.1 coordinate 26,735,933, forward strand.
CAGGATTATCACAAACTCCTCACAAGTTTGCATCAAATTGAAAGTCTTACCCTAATGTAGCAAATTCGTGCAAACACAAAATCGTTAAATATATTACATATCAAGCCACTAATCAACTTATCAACCTGTCTAGTACTCTAGTAGCCATCCATGATTTCTCCACCTCACAGACAACTGTAGCACCAAAACCATCCTGCCAATCTAACCACATCGAGCAACAAGAGGATCATGAAGACTTCTATCCTACTTTTATGTTTTAACCATCCATCATTTTTGTGTTTCTCATACCCACATATGAACAACAGCCACATGCCTAATGACTCTGTGGACTTCTTTTTGAAATGGCCACATAAGGTGGTTCGCAGACTTGGTTAGCTGCTGATATTATTTATGCAAAAACTAATTATAAGCTTCTCAGTATCTTTGCAGGACTTTGTTAATGAAATATCTAGAAAGGCACTGAGCAATTATGGGTTTCTCAATATTCTCTACCTGTCAGACCTCTCACCCATGCTTAAACCAACTCTCAAAATTTAGCACCAGCAACACTTCCATTCAGATTGATATGCGCATCCTAAATTCGTAATCATTGTGGACCAATAATTACATCAACCTCCCAAAAAAAATCTTCATATGACCTCGCACTTAATTCAAACAAATCAAATCCATCTCCACACAATCTCCAGAAAAGCATTGCTTCTAACACACCAACAAGGCACAGCACGATCTAATCGAAGTTCGCAAAAGAATAAAACGTAAAAGTAAAAGTATATCTCATGAGGAACGACGAGATTCCCAGATAAGATCGGGAGGCTGGTAGGTAGGCCGCGGAGAGGAGAGGAGTGGAGAGGTACCTGGATGGAGAGCGCCGCGGCGGCGGCGCGGCGGAGGTGGCTGCGGAGCTGGCGCTCCTCGGAGACCTTCTGCAGCAGCGCGTCGCGGGTGATCTCCCTCGCGCTCGATCCCCTCAGGGACACCTACAGCAACCAGAAAAAAACAAAAAAAAAATCAGCCACGGTAGAGCGATGCGGAGGGAGAGGAATCTACCATGGCGTGGAGAAGAGGGGGAACCTGGCGGTGGCTGGCGGGCGGCACCGACATGGCCGGCGGGGAGGCGACGGAGATGGGCGCGGCCGCCGCGCGTGGGGGGTCGTCGTCGTCACTCGCTGAACTGGCGGCCACCCGGGTTTAGGTGAAGATGGTTCGTTTTGTTGGTTTTGAGATTTGTAACCACGCTTATATTAGGTCGGTGAAGACGCGAATATTTGGACGAATAATCCCCAAAGTCAGCGTAACTGGATGATGGGGTTTGGATAGGTGTGTGTATGTCTACGTCAGCGTAACAGTATTCCGGTAGACTTGCTTAGTAGTATTTCAGTGAGAGTGGTTACTTTTCAGTTTCTTGTTACTGCTCTATTTCGAGTTTACTTTGGGTATTTTCAATGGTGTTTTGACTTTTTTTAGCTAAATTTTCTAAGTCTAATTAAATGTATAAAAAATATAGCAATATTTTCAACCAAACAAATATATTATCAAAATATATTTGTTTGGTTAAATTTAATGAAACTTATACGTTGTTGTAAATACTACTAATTTTTTTCTATAAACTTGGTTAAAGGTAAAAAAGTCTTTAAAAAATCAAAGCGACTTAGGCTGTATTTGAGGGTGAGGGGATTGAGAAGATTAGGAAGATACGCAAAACGAGGTGAGCCATTAGCGTATGATTAATTGAGTATTAACTATTTTAAATTTCAAAATAGACTAATATGAATTTTTAAAGCAACTTTCATATAAAATTTTTTTTGCAAAAAATACACCGTTTAGTAGTTTGGAAAGCGTGCGCGCGGAAAACGAGTGACAATCTCCCCAATCTCTTTTGAAAGAACGCAGCCTTATAATACAAAAGTTTTATATAATATGAGATAGAGAGAGTACTAAAATTGATTGTTCTGTTTTTTTAAGTGATCGATTGTTCTGTTAAGATCATATGTACCATTACAATATTTGTCCGTGTAACGTGTTTAGCTTCAGAAAGAAAACGTCGTTGGATACAAACGAAATAGGAGGATGCACCCTGGACGTTTGGGTCGGGGGGTTGCTCTACACACAGCAGCCAACCAGCCAGCCATCATCATAATTCATCAACCGTAGCACGAGCTCCCTGTGAGTGGATGCTTTTTCTTTCCCCAGGGATTTCGTAACCCAGCAGGCACCGTCGCATCATCACAGGGGCTCCTTCCCTTTTGCGATGGCATCATCCCATATTCCCATCTTGACAGCGAAATGCCAATTTTAGAGAGGCATACACAAAGCAAAACGGAAAACGAAAGACAGAGACGACACATTAATACAAACTGTACAAGGATCAGTTGGTACAACTTTACAGGCGTAGTAGTTAGGAAGGGACACTAAGCACCATCAGACAACTCCCCTTCAGAAGCAGCTCCAAAGCCGGAAGTACATGACAGTCTGCTTGATGTGCTATCTTAGATGTCATGAGAATGAGGGGTTTACACAACAGGCACCAATCAGGCTCTTTATGTTAATTACAATTACATTTACATGTGCTGGCAAGCAAGAATTGTACACTTGAGGAGAATCAGTATACTTTGGTCAGGAAAAAGACCTTCTATTGTGATGTTTAGCTGTAGAGCCTGTAGGCAAAGAATCCAGAATCTTTTGGTTTCAATCATGACAGGTTAAACATAAACTTATTGTGACTGCGCCTTTGGCGCTCCTATCTCGGCTTCATTTGCCGGAGTGCTGTCGCCCATGCTGGAAAGGATATGATCCACTGTCAATCAAATCATCTGCCTGAACAAAATTTGGAACGGGAAATGTGGCACTTACACTTCGCCATGGCTTGCGGTAATGTTTTCAGGGTTTGGTACCACCAATTCCTTGTTGTCGATTCCACTCGGAGAGACAGCTGCATTGCTCTGCGGGTATGGAAATATTGACAGTTCAGGAATGATTTCATTTTCAAACTCTTGATAATAATTATTAAAAAAATGAACCTGCTCAGTTGCAACCACAGAAGATTCAACTTTTGCCTTGGGGCAATTTCTCAGGGTACCCTGCAGATACCAATTAGGCAATTACCAGACACAAGGACTAGTGCCAGCAAAGGCAAATTGCAAACATCAGAATAAGAAGTCACATAGTGATGTTTGAGATATGTTCCTTGCACAGAGAATCAGCAACATTTTCATCCCACTTCTATGCAGCAACAATAACATGAAACAAGCGGCTTAATTAACAACAATGGTAGGCTCTCTTTACTTTTATTTTTTTCGTATACCCCCTAATTTCCAAAATGACCATACCCGCAATTCTGACATATAGCTATTGAAGTCAACGGCGTACCTAGAAAGCCAACGAAAAATAAAAGAAAAGGTACAATATGACAGATATAACCATGTGTCCATGTCTTCATAATATGGTTCAAAAACCATGACTCTTTTTACCCTAGTTGGTACTGCATATACACCATTGCTGCAAGTGCATTATCAACCGCATAAGATAGCAAAACAGGGCCACTGCCTTAACATGCCCTGTACTGTAACGCCATAACAAGAGGCATGCATGCCATGAAGAATGTTTTTGCCAGTTGAACCAAGCAATGTAATTATGCAATCCACCTCCACGAAAATATTACTGTATTCTAATGCTATCAATTTATGAAATGGGATAGGTGTCCTCAAAACAAAGATGAAGAGAAGCCCATTAGTTATCAGAAAGAAAGATAAACAATAAACTAGCTCATTAATACATGCAACAATACCTTGTTAGCCCACATCAGTCCGCAGGCGTTGCACAGAGTCCTTGGACCAGCTGGACCACGGCGCATTGCCGGTGTCATTTTTTCACTAGTGCCACAATTCTGACACCTGCAACAAGTATTTTACAGAAAGAAGATAAGTCTTCTACTAAACAATAATTAGACAGAACGAGTATATAGACTATCAAAAGATAAGAAATACTTTGATTCTCGAGATAGAAAATCTTGGCCTGAACCCTGGGAAGCAAGTTCACAGCCTGGAGATAGGGACTCTCCCTCCATATTTGCTCTTCCGGCAAATTGACCCTTCCTACGTTGCATCCTGAGAGTAAGTAGAAGCAACATCAATTTTTTCAAGCCAAGTAATGTTTATCTAGTCATACAATTTAGTTGCTAGTTGATTCCATAGCTTGATGTGCAGAATTTTATGCGCCTGGGTCTGCAAACAATGTAATCCACGGGATCTATCATCCCATCCTTTACCTCCTACCTATGCCTAATCTATCTCCAGCCTAGCTTCTATCCATTGATGCTGTGCCTAGCATGTATGCGAACTATTTGTACCATCACTGCTGGCCAGGGCCCCAATCATTCTTGTCTGTCAGTATTCAACAAACACAAAATTCACAAAGGAGATGGAGCTGGAAAGATTGAGGTGACAACAATGGTGATGGCTAAAACAATCGGACACAGAAAGTAATAGGTAGCAGCATAAATCATTAGATTTTTTTTACCACAAAAAAGACTCATAACATCCATCCATTGCTCATTGATACAATGGATATGGTACATCTTGCTCTTAGTTAAAGCTACACAGAAGTACAGCTCCAGACCTCCAGTCTTAAGTCAGTTAATTTGTTACATTTTTATTCTAATGGAGCCATGCAATTAATTGTTGGAACATATTGAGCAACTAGCATCCAGGGACAACAAAAAATTGAGCTTGCATTTTTTTCTTGCAAATTATATTGGTAGATGTTCATGGTATGATCATGGAACCAATCAAGCAGTAGACACATTGATTGCTAATCAAATTGAGAACCCCTAATGAAAATGTTCATGTGCTCCCCATGGACACTAAAGCAGTTCCATCAACTAGAAGAATGAAAAAGAATGATGATTGATCTAAACAAATTTAGAAGACTGTAGCAAATCCACATGGTTCATCTATGCCTTCTTCTGTGGTAGAATTTGCAAAAGATCGGTGAATACTCAATCAGACTAGATACAAACCTGAGTGCCACTTCTTTGCGTACGGCGTAACGTATTTTTTTATCGAAATTTCTTTCCTTCCGCTTTTCACGGAACCTAATGAGTGAAGCAACCCTTTTGGCAGGAATGTCTGTTCTCTGAAGTAAATCATCATAACCCTGCAGATAATTCTAACATGAACTATAAACGAAGAAAACAATACAGATTGCCAAGCGACTATGGAACTATTTATTTCCACATACTCTGTTCTCACGTTGATTTGGTAAAACCATGTTAGCTAAACCTGGTGGCATTTCACTGCTTCCTAACAATAACAGAACAGCTTGAACCTGGAAAAAAAAACTTCATCTTATGAAAAGACAGGACCATAAAAGGGAACAAAAGAAATACCTATACCTAAATGAATATTCAGAAAACTCAACTCTGGAATAAATTTAACTTGGGATTATAGCAAGCAGTTATACAAGCCGTCATATTGTTTACATGAATCAGGATTCCAGCCAAGAACAAAAACAACAGAAAACTCGGGTCACAAACTGCACAACTGAAAAGTTCCAAGGACTAACTTGTAAGAAATAGCAAGTCATCACCATGTGTTACTAGTAATCTACGTGAGTGATAAGAACTGACATACTCCCTCCGTCCCATAATATAGCAATCAAGTAATACGATAGATACCACCTAGTACTATGAATTTGGATAGACATCTTGTCCAGATTTGTAATATAGGTGGTGTCTAATCGTAGTATCAAGTTGCTATATTTTGGGATGGAGAGAGAATCATATTAACCGTTACTAAAACTATGAGCCAGAGGATAATAGTGGCTACTTGTTGTATTGCAACTGCGAGCTTACACTAATTCAGAGGCTGGACCGCTCTGCGCTAAGTTACTAACAGTCTAAGATAGGTATACCCAATATTCAAGTCTACATGAACATGACGGTATACTTCAAACCAAATCAACCATATTATCCAAATAGAATAAATTAGTACATTTCTAGTGTTGCGTTTTTTGGTGTAACAGTATCCAACAATCAACATTGTAAACTAGCTGAAGTGACAGTAGCAAAGGAGATTCAAGTTAAAAAAAAAACAGAGGGACATTTCGTGGGAGTAGCAGTACTAATCCAGAATTCCTGAACTGTAAGAATCCTACCCACAGAATGACTCGAAACAAACAAGAAACCACAATATACCAATCATATATCCGATTGCGGCGCACGAACACTAACACGTCAAATTCCTCATCGTATCCCACGAAATTTTTGAGCTAAACATTTCCAGGACGATTGCGGAAGGAAAGCGACACGAGGTGATGAGCGGAGTAAAGAGACCGACCTTCTCAGGCGTCAGGGATTCGAACACGTAGACCTCGCCCTGGAACAGCAGCGTCAGCTGGTTCGGGCTCCCCGGCAACAACGCCGAGACCGGCTCCGGGGCCGCCGGATCCTCGGCCGGCGGCAGCTCCTCTTCATCGCCCTCCTCGTCGTCATCCTCCTCCTCGTCCTCTTCTGTGCTGTCATCCCCGTCGTCGTCGTCGTTGTCGCCGCCGCCTGCTGCTGCGTCGGCGGGTGCGTCGCGCATCACGGCGTCGGCGTCCTGGGCGGCGGCGGCGGCGGCCGCCGCGTCGGGCATGGCCGGCGGTGGCGAGGTGGGGCCGTGGGGGGAGGGGGACTCAACTCGACTCAACTGAAACCCTAGATGTGGAAATGGAAGGCGGTGATGCGGCGCTGCGGCTGTGCACTTGGTACTGGGTGTGGCCGAGCTCGGGGAACGTGCTGTGTGGTGATGCGGAGGGACAGGCAGCACCGCAGCAGCTGAGGTCCCTTCACTTGTTTTTTTTTTTTTTAAAGTAAAGTCCATCACCGGTCTCTAAACTTATACCGCTGTGTAATCCCGGTCCCTAAACTCGCAAATCGATTGTTCAGATCCTCAAACTTGTTCGACTGTGTTATCCCGGTCCCTAAACTTGCAGATCACTCGTTTAGATCCTCCAACTTGTTCAGTTGTGTCACCCCGGTCCCTAAATTTGGATTTGAATATCATCTAGGTCAAATAGGACGGGCTAAAGACTTTATATTTAAATATAACTCATAACTTTTTCATGTAAACTCTAATGAAAACAAACTTTATATCAAACTTGTAGCCCTCGACGCGATCTACAACTTTGTAGTTGAATTTTTTTTATTTTAAGTCATTTTTTGTCCCAAAATGTAATTTTAAAATTAAAATTTCAAAATCTATAAACATGCAACAATATTTTGGGACCCTAAACAGTTTTAATTCAAAAACTTTTCAACTACAAAGTTGTAGTCGTGTCAAGGGCTACAATTTTGATATAAAGTTTGTCTTCATTAGAGTTTACATGAAAAAGTTATGAATTATTTTTTATATAAAGTTTTTAGACCGTCCTGTTTAGGGACCGAGGTGACACAACCGAACAAGTTGGAGGACCTAAATGAGTGATCTGCAAGTTTAGGGACCAGGATGACGCAGTCGAATAAGTTTGAGAACCTGAACGATCGATTTGTGAGTTTAGGGACCGGGATGACACAGCGGTAAAGTTTAGGGACCGGTGATGGACTTTACTCTTTTTTTTTCTCTCTCTTTTTTTTTTTTTTTTTTTTTTTTTGCTCTTGCCTCTGCTCTCATTGAGGAAAGAAAAACGGGGTCACCTCTTTTTTCAGTTAAAACCATCGAAATATTGTAATTTGGATTAGAACCTTTTTTTTTAGGTGTGGTTTTGTAGCATGTGTTTTTTCCATTGTAAACTGGAGTGCTTTGTAAAGGCAATTGAATATATGCTTATAAGTTATAACTTTACGGCTTTACGCTATGGTGAAATCTATGGATTCATCTTAGGTTGTGTTTGGCTGAGTTAGTGGTGCAAAAATCAAAATGGATTATTAACATATAATTAGTTAAATATTAACTATTTTAAATATTTTATTATTTAGATTTTTTAAATAAATTTCTATATTAAATTGGTTTATCCAAAATGTATCGTCTAGCAGTTTGAGAATCATGTTATGTTTATAACAAAAGAGAAAGTAACCGAGTCCTTTGAAAATCATGTTTATAATAAAAGAGAAAGTAACCGAGTCCATAAGCTAATAAAACTCACCCAACGTACATACTAGACATTGGTATGTTTGTATTTGGAGAGGCTAAGCAGGAAATAGGTGAGATTCACACAATGCTCACACAAAATCTCTCATAATCCTTAAAAGAAAAGGTATTTTTCAAAGATGGCACACGACAATACTGAACAATTCACGCATGTGTATATATACTAGCAGATTCCTACGGGATCCGGATCCTCTGCAGTTTGAATTGCTAATACAAAGTTGCTACTCAATTGCCTTTACAAAGCACTTGAGCAGTCACAATAAAAACTAATAGTTTAAATCAGTCATGTATTGTAGCATCAGGATTTTATCTTATAGCTAGTACTATCACATTCATCCTGTGGATGTTAATCATAGGTCTAGAATTGTGCTAGATGGTGCAGGTTTTTCCTGCTGTAATTTCTATAGCACCTCTGCATTTTGTATTCTAATACTGAGGACCCCAATCCACATCCTACGCCATCATTCATTAATGGGAGTGTCTATTTCATTTTTGAGAAAATCCAAAAAATACCATTGACATGCGCACAATTTCAAGAAATGTCATCGACAAGAACGAGTTTTATGAAATACCATCGTACAAGCAACTTTGTCCCAAAAACACCATCACTGTTAAGGTTCCATTAACAACCCTCCGTCATACAATCTGGAATAGGAATTTGAACTATTCAAAGAGTTGGAGATTGTAAGAGTAATTATACTTGCTAGAAGCTCCCTAAAGCGAGACAAGGTTCGTGAAGATGCATATACGTTTTACAGTGCTTTGCAAATTATCAAATTTAGTATCAAATATTCCCAAATTTTCATACCCAACTTAAAGTAACCTTTCCAGTTCAACCTACATAGCCCATACCATCACGGAGTTGCATGAACTCATTTTGCATCAATAGAATCGTGGTGGTGTGTTACCACACGAAACAACAAGAAGCAATTTGGTAACGGTCGCAACAAAATAGGTTTGCCAGCATCTCGTTAAGCCATGAGCACACGTTGATCAGAAACCTCTAGCACCGTATCATTTTTATGCGCGTTCGTTACATCGCTAGCACCAATAATGTAACCACATCAATGTAAATTGGCAGAACTATGTGAGTAGTGATCTACTTTAGCAACTGATGATCTATGCATCACTGTGATCCTCTACAGCAAAACTCCTAGTTGGTTTTAACAGACTTCCGGATGATCTCGTGCTATACAGCAAAACTCCTAGTAATTTTTCACGTACGTGGTTGCCCTCTACGTCAAAACCTCCGTATTCCAAACTCACAGGTCAGCAATACCCATTGCACGCCGGCAGAAAGTCAGCAGCTCTTTAGCATTTTCAATGGTGTTTTCGGTCAGTGAAGCATCTTCTTTGCCCAAGGAGGACTTGTCCGCAATCCATCTCTCCGTGATACTGCAGATCGCCTTGAGCTGTTTTTAAAAAAATGTAGCATAGGAAAAGCAATGATATATTAAGTTTAGATGCATTTATCATGGGAATGAAAACTAAGATCTATGTATCTCCATGAAGGGCATGATGGTATCAGGATTGAATTTTCTTATAAAGGATACAGATGTGCGTAGCCCATTCTTCAAAGAAACACCCTCAACTGAGGAATCAGCTTCTGTTTGAATCCCATGTCTTTCAATGTCATCTTTCATGAGGGTGAACTTAGCCAAGAAGATAGACACAAACTGCTTGAGTTTTGAAGAGTTCGTGATGGTTTCTCCTTCTTCTACTTGTTGCAGTAAACGTGTCAAGATACACCAAAATGCATTTCGAGCTTCATTATCATCAGAGATCAATGGAAGAATGTCAAATAGGCCCTCCAGTAAGGGTAAATCTGAAACAATGAATATAACACCACACTGTGACACTGTATCTAAATAGTCATGTTTTCAACTCGCAAACAATGGCTAAGAATTATGAGATATTGCTCAGCAAAATGTGGCATACCATGGGACAGAATAGGTGTGAGATGTTCTCCATCAGACAAAACATTTGCTATTATGATTACCACAGAAGCACAATAGCCCTCAACCTGAAGCATAGTTTGTGAATATATAACATGATCAGCATGCTCATCTGGAACATAATTACATCTAATCTGCATAAATTTTCAGGTGCTAAAATCCAGGTAAGAACTGAGGCTATTGAGGACTCACAAGTAATAGCACTTATCAACCTAACTACGATCCCGAAATATATTCAATAAGAAAAAAAATATTCTTGAAATATATATTTCATGCTTTTAATCCAGAATGGCATACCTTAAAATTTGTATCAATTAGTACAGCAGACTAAAACTATTTAGTAAGCAGGGTCAACTGCACACGACGTTAAATGGGACATGCAATCAAATAAATGAACTGTTAGTAGCATCATGCTCACCTCAAATTTATCTGGTAACTTGACTATATTACTTAGTGCTTTAATCAATTGGTCATTTGATGACATTACTTTTGAACAGTTGTCTATGGCGGACAGTTCTTCAATAAGGCGAAGGATTGAATCAAGAGAATCTGACCTGAAATGTGTTAAAAAAAAAGTCAAGGTACTAAAATTCCATTCCTGTGCTAGACTATTCACTCAAAGTTTGAAAACCCAAAAAAAAGTGATTAGAAGGAAATATGACTATTCCATAATTCCTGGTTAATGCAAACAGACTAAGCAGAAGGAACATGAAAACTGTAAAATACAAAGACTAAATTATCGGTGAACATCAAGTGCCCGCATTTCAGATGGCATTTATGGACCTATCCATGCATTAGATTTATAGCAAGAGGATATGTTGTATGCTTTATGAACTGTAAATAGAGTATAGTTCACTAGATTTGACAGTCATCTGTTCTTATTTCTTAGATAATTTTACATGAACTGTACACTTTTGCAATTTTGAAGTTAGTTCAGACTTCAATTCACAGAAATCATACCTGTCTAGATTGTTCCCATCCATTGATTTTTCAAGCTCATTTAATAGCAAACCAATAGCACAGTCAACTAAACCCACTTTTATCAAGGGCTCGATAAGAATGGTAATGACATCTTGATCATCAACAAGAGCTGATAGAAACTCCAGTATCTGCACCCAATAATTTACAAAGGAAATAGTCACAAATTTTGAACATGTACAGGATTCAAAAGATAATGCCATAAGTCAGTTGGCCAGATGATTTCAGCCGTACCACAATTTCACCATATAACTATATTAAATATCTAAATCAAATATATTAAGTTATACTAAATCAAATATCTAAGTGCACAGCTTTTTGGATGAATTCCAAAATAGTTCATAGGCCATAAATGGTCAAAACTAGTTTGCAATTATATCTTCAGTGTCTGCAGACTCATGGCCTCATGGGAAACATGAGAAACAACTGCAGGTAAGATCAAAGTTGCCAATAATGATGAAATAAATAAGAACTCCTAACAGAAGGGCAATCAAGAAGTTGTTTGGATGTCCTGGACACATTACAATGGATTAAGAGGTCTGGTCATTACATTGATAGTGGCCATACATGTAACAATCAACAGAAATGATTTACATAACGCCCTTCTAACACTGAATCATAATAAGATCAACTGAAAAAGAACAAATTATGCAAACACATCTAACTAACTATCATTTGTAAAAGAATAAAAGTAGCAATTATTACATAGAATGTCAAATAGATAAATCATCCTAAAATGTTCAACATCAAGCTAAGGTCAATACAAGTTATCAACCTATTAGGATCTAGTTGACTGGATAGACAAGTACTTCACCTTCTGAAGTAAGGTAGCATGCACTGTGTTTCCAATTATCCACATAATACGTGAAAGAATCTCATCAGGTAAAAGAGCTTCAGCCCATGACATAGATGCGTTGCTCTGAAAAATGGTGCTCAATAACCTGTATACAAATAGACTGTGTGACTATGACTGCACAACTAGTAAACTTCAGAACAGAACTCGGGTTGTCATGATAGTCTATATACAAAAATAGAAAAGGAAAAAAAAAGTAGAAAGATAACATGAATGTGTATGAGGAAAAGGAGATGCATAATAAGGAATCATAATAAGGAGTACTTACAAGTGCTAAAAGAAGTTACATTTTACTTTTTTTTTCTTAAGAACAGCTGTATATTCAAGCATTTTAATCCACAATCCACTAAATAGTGATGCTGTATATGTGTAATGTATGACTATCTGTCTGCATGTAACATATGTTGTAAGCATAAATTATAGTAAGATGCCTGATTCATTTCCACATGATAAATGCTTAATTTCAGGTGATAAAAGAACTTGTATTGCTAAAAACATGTTGTTACAGGTTCAATAATTTACAATTTGCTAAAGGAGTCAAAGGAACAATAGCGTGCTTATTGTTTTTAATCTTGTCAGAGCAAACAAGAAAGTGCTATGTAGATAGTCTTAATTAGCACAAGCCGTGCATCATAGGTAAATATGTAGTGGAAACCACCCCGTAAAAGTTTCCAAAAAATTTCAAGAAAAATGTTACATATAGTAAAGATGATATTAGAAAACCACACACAATTTTAATATCAAACTTCGTTGGTGAGATTTTTTTAAAAAACTTTTGGAAACTTTTATGTGGTGGTTTCCAGGTTTCCACTACATAATTACCCGCACATTCACCATATTCCATGAATACCAACCTGAATGTTTCAGTAAGGCAACCAGGGTCATCAAGAAATAACTGATCCACGACAGTAGCAATTAATCCATTATGAGAAGTGATTGCACTGGCCAGAGATTTATGACAAGCTAAGTTTCCTATGATCCCAATACAGATTTCCTGTGGAGAACAAAATTCAGAGAAGCAAGACTTATTAAAATATTTGCTAGCAAAAACGTGGAGGCAGTAGTAGAAGGATATTCCACTTCACCTTTGCTCGAAGAAATTGTCTCACATGAAGGTTTGCCAAAAGTACTTCAAGTACAAGGTTGTTAACCTACAAGAATTAAAGATCCGCACAGTTAGCGCTTCCCGCAAGCAGTCAATGCACTTAAAGACTTACAATACAACAGTACAAAAATTCGATGATGGTGCAAGCAGTAGTTTCAGTGAATCTTAGAACTCAATTGATGATTCACCTTCTATTGCAGTAGCACAATCTTTTACAAATAGTACATGCCCGCAGATCATGAAAAGCTTTCTTGTAAATAATATATTTTAATAGATAAGAATCGACTCCTAGTAGAAGATACTAATCTTCCTGTTCAAATGTTGATTGATGCTGGCATGCTATTGGGATAGAGGCATGCCGAAAATTTCACAATCATAATCAATAATTATGCAGAATATCTCATCGTAGAACTTAAATTCAATGCACAGTTATCAACTATGACATGATATCAACTATCAAGTATAGAGATAAGTACCATAAGTTCTGCCTGAGGTTCAATAACTGAAAGGTCCCACAGTTTGCAACCTTCATTGTCCCACAGATCTTTGTCATGAGGCTGTTTTGGTTCCCCAACATCAGAACTAGCATCCTTTTCTTCTGTTCGTCCCTGCTTCACACTGTTTACATGGTACCAGAGGTTAGCAGCTAATAACAAAATCAGCATGAAAATCTAGCACACGGCTTTCACTTTTAGAGAACTCTAACTGAAAATAAAATCTCTGGAAGTAAATTGCACCTTAACTCTTTATCCACATCTGGTCCCTGAGGTACCAGCTTCCTTATGAGAGAGATGGTGAAGCTGGGATCAACTGTTGACTTATCATCAGGTAACTGCATATAATTACAAGCAGGAGAGAAAACATCAATAAAGCAATGGAACACCGATTGAAAATATCCAGAAGTCATTTCTAATAAGTCAACTGTCAGCTAAAGCAGAAGCTCGCAACACACAGAAATCTCACTAAAAATTATCTAGAACCATGCGGAATTGTGGATTAAACCTTCACATTCGCATGGAACACTTGATTACGAGAATTTTGAGCATGCAAAGATGATATATAAGTTTTCAACTGTAAATGGTACATACGCTCCGTGAAAGCACTTGAATGACATTGGGGACACTTAGATGACAGTAATGCCCACGAGTTAAAGGACAGTAAGGAAGCACACCAAGTGCTTGACGAAATGCCCACGAGTTAAATGACAGTAACGAAGCACCACCCGCCACCAGGTGCTTGACGAAATGCCCACGAGGGCGAGAGTGTGAAAGCAATGCAGCGCAAAATGGGTTGGAGAGACGGGTAAGAGAGACAAAGGGGATGAACTGCAAGAACTGAGGGGACAAACGCACGTACCTCCGATTCCGACGAGGGTGCGAAGGGGAGATGCGTCGGGGCCTCCTCCTCGTCGTCGTCGTCATCCTCTTCCTGCTCTTCACATGGTGATGACGCGTTGCCGCCCTCCTGCTCCGCCTCGCCGCCTTCATGTGGGTAGTCAGTGGTGGCGGCGGCGGCGGCGGCGGCGGCGGCGGTGGGCGAGGCGATGAGCCGTGGCGCTGGCGCTGGCGCTTCGTCGTCGTTCCTCGCCTCGCCGCATTCCCCGAGCGCGCCTTCTCCCGAGGAGGAGCCAGGGGCCAGCGGAGTGCGGGAGCCGGTCGAGGCGACGCCCTCGTCCTCCTTCCCCGCTTCGCCGCCCGCCGGCAGCGCGCCACCTCCCGGCGAGCCGTCGGGCGCCACCGGAGCGTGGTCGGAGGCAGCTGCCGCGGGCGAGGGCACGGCTCCGCCCTCCTTCCCCGCCTCGCCGCCCACCGCGGCGGCTTTTCCTCCCGGGGAGGAGGTGGAGGAGGAGCCGGGCGCCATCGGAGGTGGTTTGGTGGTGGGCGAGGCGAAGGCGAGTGTGCCGGCGACGGCGTCGGCGACGCGGGTTTGGGGTTTCTTTCCTGCCTCGTGAGCTGACGCCGGTGCGGTCCGTTCAACTCCACTCGCAAGCAATAAATGCTCGGGCTTGTAACCGGGCCGGGCCTTCTGATAGATCACACTGGGTCTAATTAGGCCCATACAAATGTAACAGTTAATTATGTATGTACTACATCTACATATTACAAAACGGTATACCGTTCTAACGTAACAGTTAATGCTAAAATGATAGTAGCATGATATCGTAAGATACCAGATCTAGTATCGGACATGTGTATCATGTCGGTACAATTTTTGACATCAACATGGTACCTATAGTATCGTGTATGGTATATATGAGCAATAGTGGAGCTAGAAATTTTGTGAAGCCTGGACAAGTCTAACTACAACGGTAAAACCATTATCCAATTGTCTATTGTTTATATGCTCATTTTACTACCAAATTAGCATTCTAATAAAATCACACCTCAATATCTCGCTTAGTTGTTTTTTTAAACAAGCAGAAAACCTAGACAATGATATCCCGTTGAAACGGGATACCTTTCTATGAGACGGTACCTGATACTTGATGCATGCTGTGGTACCAACTATATGGTACCCGATACCTATGATATACCTATAATACCTAGAACCTGATACCTGTAATACTCGTGTAAGAGAATAGTTAGTATGTCTATCCCGTTATAATGGGATCCTATTTTGTAGCTGCCCTCTTAAACAAGACGATTGGTCTACTTGTATGCTACGATATACACTTGTGTTTATTGTCTTCGAAAGGTATAGCATCATGTAGTGGTCCTCGCCTAATTAGGCCCAGGTACACGGCCCATCTGCGATCAGTGTAGTTGAACTGTTTGTTGAGAGTTGAGACCCGAGAGAGCACCGGAGAGAGAGGGCGCCGCAATGGAGGGTTCCGGTGCTCAACCTGTCGGCGGCGCGGCGGCGGCGGCGGCGGCGCCGAAGCGGAACAACATGGACTACACCCTCGCGGCGCTGAAGCTCTTCGGTTGCCAGCTGGCCGGCGCCACCGAGGCCCCTCCCTCGGAGTCGGACGGCACCTCGCAGGCCCAGATGCTCTACGGCATCCGCTTCCAGCGCGTCTGGCTCCAGGTCGCCTCCCCACCATTCCCTATTCCCCCCATCTCCTAGCTCCATCTCTCCCTGACGACTTGTGGCGGCAGGCAGGGCGTGGTGGTGCTGGCGGACTACCGCGACGGCGCCGGGCACATTCTTGTGGATGACGGCTCCTGCGTCGCCGAGATCACGCTCACACCGAAGGAGGCCGAGGGGCAGCCATGGCGAGAAGGTTTGTTTCTTTGCTCGTGGCGTCCCCTTTTTTTTTTGTTGGAAAATCGTCAAAATGCACATATAGTTGTGCAGTTGTGGATTAATCATATTAGTTGTATCATGTGATTCATGGCGGGACGGATTGAGATTTCCATCAACTCTGGAACCATACACTATCCTAATAATCACTAGTTCGCCATTAGGGTGGCTATCAAAACCTAACTTATTGTCAGGGCATGTTTGTCCTTAGATGGTAACATGTGTTATTTACGAGAATGCTATTGGTTTACAAGCATATTGTTCAAAATAGTTTTGCGCTTCATGCTTGATTTCTCATCTGCCATGTGGTGCTATGGTACCATCCAATTGGCATGCCGAATTTGCTGGCAAAGTGGAGTGGAGTGCTACTTAATCTTTTGCGCAGCTTTTAGCCTTTTACTCTGTTTATGCTGTAGACCTATAGCCATTTTGGTACTTTTCCTGGATCCTGATTCATTTGCTCTAGTTGATGCCCTATTTTATTCTGTAGGCATGTATGTGATGGTTCTTGGGTCATATAGTGGAAAGGAATCTCTTCCTCGGGCCAATCGGCCAGTGATTAAGGTTACTTCCCTCATTCTTTGTGTGTCCCTACCTTCTCGGTTTTCACATGCATATTTCTTTCTATACAGTATATTTATTTTGTTTTTTCTGTCCATATAGTTATTTCAAAGTTTGAACATCGCCAACATTTGCAGTTTAAACCTTGCTTGGTCAAATGATTTAAAAGAAAGGAAAAGAGAACTAGACTCCTAGATTTAGCTTGTAAAATAAATACTAATCCATCCTAGTGATCTCACTTTCTGGAGCCTTCAATCTCTAGATTCTATAGCGTTAGGAGTAAGAACGAGTTGAAGAGCAAGATCCGTGTCTAATCACACGAGCATATTGATAATTAGTGCCAAATTAGAGTTAATTAACCTAAATTTGGTGATACTGATGAGAAGAAGACCCTTGATTCATCCGGGATCATATTACTTCAACTTCGTATTACTATTACAGAAACAAAGTGGTTACATATTGTATCATTGTGCTTGTTATCTGTCCATATCAGATTGTAGAAGCCATTTATATATCAAAATCTTATTTGAAGTGTAATTTTTCCATTATCTATTACTCTGTCAGATCTCTATAAGCAAATGCAATTATCATATCTCTTTCGATTGTTAGTTTGCTCAACTTCGCGTATCCAACAGTTCTATTTTGTTCCCAACACCCTGTGTTCAATTTGTAGGCAATTGCCATCTTCATGATGTATTCATTATAATTGAAGAGACAATTTAATAGGTAAAGGAGTCTTAATGCAAATCTTTGGTTCATGCCTTTCTGGTTGCTGTTTGTGTTCAAGTGATAACCGTAGCTGAAAAGCTTGAAACCATGAATACATGATTTCTTTTAGAAAGCTCCATTCGGTTTAGTTAGTGATATGAAACATAATCTGACATTCTGAACACATTTGTTGAAAGAACAAGGGATTACTAATACTACTATGTACTGCATTTGGAGCTTTATTGGTTGATTACATTCGAGATAATTTTTCTGAATTTTGGCCAACATTAGTCTGCAAAAGTGGGTGTTAGATCTGGAGATTTGAAGAACTTTCTACTCAGCTGTCAATTTTACATAACATTATTCTTGAGCCAACCTAAATTTGAGGGAAATGACCATAGTAGAAACAACTAGTAACTTTGACATTGACCAATCAGCATGGTGGTAACAACAGTTGCAGGGTTGCAGCAGAGTGACGGGTTACTGACAAGTTGCAATCTGTAATCCCCTTGCAATGGTCATCTTTGCTGAACCATGTACTTCCTGATTATGTGACAGGCTTGCAATAGCTACTGAAATCATGTGGAAGGCTTGTTCTTGCATGTATTAAGTATCAACCACGCTCTCTTCTATTTTGGTGACATGAAAAGACAAGGATAAGATGGTGGCTCATTTTTGTTGTTCATACTTTTAATCTAGTACACTTTTGCTTGGGTTAGATTTAGGCATTGGCAAAACATATCTAGGCAGATTACTGTAGTTGTCACTTTCAATGAAGTTCTCAAAAAAGAACTAGAAACTAAGTTCTGTTGTTGGGCTTCAGCCTTAAGACGTACAAGCACTTAAACATTACCCACTGCATTAGTTTTCCTGAGGACTCTTATCAGCATCTTGCTTTTAACGACTTTGAACTTGATTGTTGCAGGTGCATAAGCTAGTCGATCTTTCCGCGCAGCCCGACCGTGAATCAATGTGGTACATGGAAGTAGTTGAGGCCTTCAACTTCTTTTACTTGCAGTTCTCGGCTGCTAGCCCACTGATGAAGCGCTAGTGTCCCTGACCTCTTGTTCTCTCCAGTGTTCAGATGCTTCGTTTGGCTGTAGGCCTGTAGGCTGTAGCCCTTCCTAACACTTGTCCAGTGCCTATTTTTCACGGGTAGTTTTTGTTAGGGCTAATATGTACTCCTTCGAGCATCTCACATTGTGGTCGTTCATGTCGTGGATGGGTTTATTTGGGAGACGTAAACTTTTATCCCAAAGAAACTTGTCCAGAGTAATACTAACCTTTCATGTTGGTAAAAGAGAATGAATTCTCAGATGCACTCAGAAATCCTTTTTGTGCCATTGATAACATGAAAGAAATCTGCAAACTTTTTTATGGCGTATACCTGAATAGTAAGTAGGGTTCGCTTTAGCATTTGTCTCACCTGGTTGCTTTGTAGCCAACAAAATTGGCATTGCCAAATTATTTGGCTTACTTGAATATCAAAATACTACCTCCGGCCAGTTCTATTCATGGTTTTAGAGAAAAGTCCTGGCTTATTTTCTTTGTAATTTCAGTTCAAAGGGATTTTCCAGTAATTACCGCTCATTGAGTTGAACTACTCGGCATCGGGAGCATTTTCATTTTCTTTGTAATTTGGATATTTGGTTGTCCTAAATGTCAATTAATTATATCCAGAGGGAGTATAACTTCTTAAAGTTGGTAAGCAGACCAGACAAATCATAGCTATTTTTCGCCGAAAATTTGAGGAGGTGACTAGGGATCGGTCGTCCGATCCAAATCTCCAAAAATCGGGCGTTGACGTCAGTGCTACCCATATGTGTAAAACCACTTTAAACTAATTTTTTTCTCTTCTAAAATTTTTTTTCTCTTAAATTATTTATCCAAATCATGATCCGATTGCACCATTAAATTCGTTGCAATTAAATATTCAAAACAAGACCACACATGGATATATTTCGACGAAATTTTTTTAGCTTATTATTGACTTTTTTTAAAATGTTGCACAATGTTCCACCAGTTATATCGGAATTGTTTCACTAGGTAGAATGGAAATATTTCAATCGTTAAAATCGGGTGTTGTTTCACCTTATATAAAAACAATGTTTCAGCAAATAACGAAAAAAATGTTTCAATTCACTGCAACATTAGAACCGTACATAGTGAAACATTATAAGTACACTAAGTGAAACATTTTTTTGGTGGAAAAAAAAAACGAATTCCGAGGGTTTCCAAAATATGTGGATGATTTGTTGCAATGGAGTATTTCAATTCACTGCAACATTAGATTTATAGATAGTGAAACATTATGAGTGTAGTAGATGAAACATTTTCGGTGGAACAACAAATAAACCAAATTCTCCTAAACAGAGGGTTTTCAAAATATGTGGGTAATTTGTTGTAATAGAGTTGTGTGTGTGGACACGTGGTGGACCAGGGGAGAGCGCGCGTGCATGGGGTGGGGGGGGGTGCCCGATTTCTGCTCCCCCGCCCGATCACCCGATGGCAATCATTCTTGAAAATTTTAGCAAAAACCAATTTTTGTCCTTCCCAAAAAAATCCGGCAAGGCTGAAAATAGCATGAACCAAACAAACAAGCCGAGACGGGACGGGGCTAAATATAGCGACCCTCCGCCGTCGCTATACGACGTCGACGCTACGGAGTACTCAATAACTCAAACGACGGTATAGTAGTAGCCAGATCATATCTAATCCATGCCGGTGGACACTGCCAGTGGGACCCACATGGGTCCTCTGATCTCCAGTACCTTCATATTCCGGGCTGGAGAAGACGACGAAACAGAGGAACAGCTGGCAGCCCACCCCACCATGAATAGAACAGGGCCCCACCAGCCAGAAGTAACGGACAAACGTCATCCCACCGGAGCATCCGCCCCCGTCCGATCCGCGATCGGACGGCCCAGATCGCCCCCGCCCGCGCGAGCCCGCTCAGCCACCAGCTCATCTACTGGATAGCATTTTCCCTTGCCGCTTCTTCCTTCTCGCCTCGCCGTCGTCGCCTTCAACTTCGAGGCGAGAAGCGCGAGATCCCAAAAAAAAAATAGAAAAAATAGAAAAAAAAAACAAGCGAGGAACAGGAGAAGCGCCGCGGCAGCTAGCTGCCACGTGGACCTCGCCGCCGGCGTCGCCGCCGCCGCCGCGCGTGGATGCCCCCGCGGAGCCCGCGCCCATGGCGTCCGTTTCGTCGTCCCCGTCGTACTCGTCGCAGGCCGCCGTCCTCCTCCTCCTCCACCAGCCGCCGCACCAGCACGGGCACGGCGGCGCGTGCCTCCGGTACCGCGGCTCGCAGTCGCAGGGGAGGGGGAATGCCGTAGCTACGTCGCTGGGGCTCTCCGCGGCGGGGCGGGGCGGAGCGGGGGGCCTCCTCCTGCTGCCGCCGCTGCCCGCGCTGCGGGCGGCGGAGGGGAAGGATGGGCGGGCCGTGACCAAGGATGAGGAGGAGGAGGCGGCGGCGGCGGCGGCGGTGGAGGAGGAGGGGGAGGTGGAGGTGAGGAGGGAGGAGGACAAGCCAGGGGACGATGGGTCAAGGGAGGCCGCAGCGAGGGGATCGGGGTCGGGGCGATTCTCCGCCGACTACATCTCGCTCGGCATCAGGGAGCCCGTCTACGAGGTAACCGATCGGCGATCGAACGCCTTGTAATGGTTAATGGTAAATTGGAGACAGCAAGGGACTCATTCTTATGATCATATAAGTCAAAATTTAAATTTTAGAACTTAATTTTGAATTTGATTTTTTTTCATTGTAGATTATTCGCCGCATTTGTTTTTTTAGTCACTAAGGACACGTATATAAAAGCTTTACTCACAAATGATTTTTTATTTGCTAATAAGCGATTCGGATAAGGTTGCAAGGTCGTGCATCAGCTAACTTCTGTTCCTAGTCAGAATTATGGATTGCAATAGTTCATGTTCTCAAGGTCTTAAGTCCACTCAACAAGCCAAATGGAAATATTGCAATATGATCATTGTGAGTGTCCAAACGTAAATAAACAATACATTATATCCCGTTAATCCAAATGTGTAACTTTGGATGGAGGGCTACCAGTAGGCTTCATGCATAATAAATCTTTCTCTAGGTTCAGATTTTGCTCTCTCTTTTTTTCAAGTCATGGGGAGTTATGTCCCTCGTTGAGATCATTTTCTTTGCAAACTCAAATGGCCGTGTGCATCCTAGATGCAGAGGCTGGGGATGTAATCATCTCCCTTATCTAAAATAAATCTGCAATTGTCATGCTAATTTGATACATGTTTCTGTAAGGGTAGGTTTGCTTTGGAATGAAATGCCTGTTACATATTCTGGGACTTCTGCAAATTGCAAGATGCAAATTAACTTTCCCGGATATCAAATTTTACTCAGGTGATAGAAGTAAAATCTAATGGGAGGATGTCTACCAAAAAAATAAGCCGGAGGCAGCTATTGAAATCAAGTGGTAGGTAGAAAGAATATGTTTCTCAAGGACTGTAAAAACATGATTATGTAGTCTGTACCAAACTCTCATATAGTGCTTGATAATTTACTGGTAACAGTTTTAGAATTTGAAAATGCTGCCATTTCTTGTGGTTTTGTTCATTCTTGTGAATGTCAAGCTCATTGACAGTATTTATGTTGATCACCGACCTTTTCTTATAGGCCTCCGCCTACGAGATACCAGAAGCGTTGACCCATCGCTATGGCTAATGAATTCAATGCCATCCTTGCTGGTAATAAGATACTTTCAATAATTAATCATGTAGACTTTACTCTGTATATGTTTCCCATCTTTTCCTACAATTTTCAGTTACACAAACAATGGAATGAGTGATGCTAATAATTGTGCATGTACAAGAGTCTGAAGATAGTACAATTGCTCTGTTACAAGTATCTCAGGTTGCCTGTCAAAATTACCTATGTTATTATAGTCAATCACAGAGTCAGAGTTCAATTTTTTTTATTCAAAGATAGAAGTAAAGAAAAAGGTTTTAATTCTGCAATATTTTCCAGCTCACATTTCGTTTAGCTGTCTTTTTCAGTAACCTGCATTGTGATTGTAATCTTGACAACCACTGTTCATTACTATGAACTGATAACATACATAGAATATTTGTGTATAGCTTTTCATGTAAACTTCCATATCAATATATTTGAACTCTATGTTTGCATGGTTACTAGATTCTAGATTTATGTAGAAGTTAATTTTTTGCCTTATCAACCTGCTTCACAGTTCAACATATTGCTTCTATGTACCATTTCATATAGGTCCGTGAACAAGCCATATTAGTCAATCTTGGTTCCTTGCGAGCAATTGCTATGCATGAACGCGTTCTTATATTCAATTACAACAGGTCAGTTTGTACACTAGTCATTTTAATATAAATTGTATTTTACTTGGTGAACATCACTATTGTTATGAAACTTATCAATTATTTTATCTGACTTGAGTAGCCCAGGAGGAAAGGCCTTCTTAGATTCATTACTGCCACGGTTAAATCCAAGAAATATCAATGGTGGACCAGCAATGCCATTTCAACTTGAGGTATCAGGCATATGGATATTCTTATATTAATCCATATTTGTGGTCTGGAACAGTCTTAATATGATGATATTTTCCTTGTCAATTGTTTCATTTATATTTGCCTCCATGGAAGGTTTACTTTGTTTTCAACTCACATAGGAATAAGATTGTCATCCATGAGTTTTCCTAGTTTCTCTTAACGGTCGAATGGAATCTTGAACAAGAATAGGATTATCATCTTTGATTTTAAAAGTTCTTTTTGATTGTACAATATCTTTTTTGGTCTCATTAGTTATTATATTAAATCATTTAACATATATTGCTGACAAAAAACATTTTTATCGCCATCATGCATTTGCCAACATGTCATGCTATGCTTGCATTTTCACCCGATTATTGAGAGTACCATCCTCCTGCCAAATACTGGGCCAAGATGATCTGGTTATTTATTGCCTTCTCTTATATTCAGGTTGTCGAAGCTGCCCTGCTTTCTAGAATACAAAGGTTGGAGCGAAGGCTAATGCGTATCGAGCCTCGTGTGAGTGCCAGAAAAGTCCCTGCTAGCTCTACATCTTGTACAAGATTGTATATCCTGATGTTGTTAGTTCTACTTTCTGGTGCATATTCAATTTATGGAGCAATCTGATATATTGTCAATAGGTGACTTAAGACACTTACGAATTCCTGTTCCTGTCCTCTATTTTCTTGATTTCAACCTTGAAAACTTCATTCAAAGCACATATATACAGAACTGAACTAATAATAATGCATGTTATTTCCATATCCTGCACCCTAACTCTTTCCTTTGGCATTTAGAAGTCCCTGACTGCAGATTTGCACGCCTTCCTCTATATTTTTATACATCTTTACCAAATGGACTAATTGAAGCATCTGATCTTCACACAAGTCAACTGCACAAATCATAAGCTACTGTCAATACCTAGCTTTTTGCTGAGCACTTACTAAGTTTAACACTAGGGAGTAAGGATCTTCTTGAAGTCCCTTGTAAATCACAGACAAGACATAGACCAGTACCATGTGTCCGTGCCACATGATCACTGCAGAATTCCTTCTTTTTTAAAAAAAATGGGAAACAGTCGGAAAGAGCCCTACCAAGCTGACCCTGCATTTTCATGTGGTATTTTAGGTGTTGTCGTATTCTTGTGTTTGTGTTTCAGTCATGTATGGATCAAGAACATGCCAGTGTTCAAATTGACTCTATTTATAATGGAAAAAATAATAATTGGGGTATCTGGGCTTATATCTCAGGTGGGTGCTTTGCTTGAAGTTCTACCAAATCGGTTGACAGCTGATGTGTTGGAGCAGCTTCGTCTAAGCAAACAAGCATTGGTATTAAAGCTGCACTTTAGAATCATTTCCTGGACTTGTTTGTCAAGTTTAATTTTGTCTCTATTCATGTCAAGGTTGAGCTGGGTTCACGAGCAGGTGATCTCAAACAAATGCTTATTGATCTCCTAGATGATCCTCATGAAATCCGTCGAATATGCATAATGGGAAGAAATTGCACGCTCGACAAATTAAGTGATAACATGGAGTGCTCCGTTCCTTTAGAGAAGCAGATTGCTGAAGGTATGGATTGAGAGCATCATTGGACTTTTTATATTTTGGAGACATATTACTGCCTTCATGGATTTTTTTGTTTCCAAGCATGGCATGTGCGGAATTCACAAGGAGTGTTGCAATCACTTATTTGTCAGTAGTTAACTGTTTGATTCTGTTTTACTTGTTTCATCTGTATTTTTTTTGTTTTAACAGAAGAAGAGGAAGAAATCGAAATGTTGTTGGAAAATTATCTTCAAAGGTATTCATCTGCAATACAATCTTTTCAGATGTCTTGTTTCTTTCTTGCAGACCTTCATTGTGTATTCTTACTGTCAGATGTGAATCAATCCATGGTCAAGCAGAGAGACTTCTTGATTCTGCAAGAGAAATGGAAGATTCAATTGCGGTCAACTTAAGGTCTGTCTACTCTCACAGACCACATGATCTCACAAAGTTTAGCTTCATCAATGCATGTGTTCTTATAATTTATAACAATGCTCACTTTTGTGATTTTTTTGCTCTTGAATATAATTGGACAGTAAAAATATATGTGTAAATGTATGAATTTTAATAAAAAGTATATTTTGAATTTAATAAACGATCTAAGGTGACAACCGAACATAAATTACTAGTTCAACCAGACAATCAACCATTGTTTTCTACTCTTCTCTCTACATTTATATTCCAAATCATGTGCATGGTCCATAATTTGTTTAACACCCTGAAGTCACTCCAACTTGGACTAAAATGGTCTTTGATTTGCAAGCCCTGCATCTAAACAGACATCGCATTTTATTTGCTGCCTCTAAACTGTTTTTAGCAGCTACTATTTCTTTGTGAACCCTTCATCCAAGCGACTGAGTCCAACTGTACTTATCATAAAGCTAGGCTGCGTGCATCTAGAAGATCATGTAGCATGGTAGCTTTTCAGCAAAAAGAAAGAGAAACACGTTCTCCAATATGGAAATAGAATTTATATCCATCAGATAACTGTAAAATGATCTTTCACATATTTGCAGTACAACCAAACTACAATTAACATCACTACAAATGGACATTTCAGATTCTTAAATTTTATAGCTATATTGTGGCGACTAGCGAGAAAATACCAATTAAGAGCAAACAATACACTCCAAGTCTCCAACATAGATGAAATTAAGAAAGCAAATGCAAGAATTACTTGGAAATGGAGGACGCACCAATTATGTACTGGATACGTACATAGTACTAGTCTCAAAATTTTGCAAATGTTCTTTTGTGGGTTGGGGCCTTGGGGGCATGACTTCATTATCCTCCATCCTTTACTCTCTGTGGTGTGCGGGTGTCCACAGGCCATGGCGGTGTGTACTTTGCAACATAAAATGCCAGCATTATGTTTCAGGTTTCAATTATCAAAGCATAACCAGATAAAAGAAAGGGGGACTGCTTGAGTGCTTCAAATTGCATTCCCATAATTTTATTTTTTTAGAACTGATTTACGATGAAATTATGAGAGTGGGTCTTGGTATAAGGTGGTGTGTTCCTGCACCTCTGTTTGTGTAGCATACAATCACAATAAACTATTTGAGAATTGTGGGATCTTGTTCTTTTTGGCGGATGTGAAATTTATGTGAACTAGCTCAACATCACAAACATTTCATAAATTATGGGTTTTCTTAATTCTTACCACATTGGGCATCCTTACAGCTCCCGGAGACTTGAAGTAAGCAGAGTTGAGTTGCTTCTTCAGGTTGGAACATTCTGCGTCGCCATAGGAGCATTAATTGCAGGTACAAAAATCTGTCAGCGCTTTTGTATCTAGTGATTTTCAAATTTCAGTTCCTATCTATCACTCTTTATTCTTGAAGTAATGCTATAATTGAACCGTTGTATTTGTTTCCTGTAGGAATATTTGGCATGAACCTTAAATCGTACCTCGAGACAAACGCGGTATAGCATTGCACTCTTGAGTTCAATTCTGCTTTCTGCCACGTACTGGCACTACTTGATATAGCATGAGTTGATGACGAGTTTATTTTGGAGCAGTGGGCATTTTGGGCGACAACTGGTGGAATAGTAGTTGGAGCAGTGGCTGGATTTTTCATCATGTACTCATACCTAAAGACTAGAAAGATATTGTAAAACTCTGTAGCATTCGGTACTCCTAGGAATGTAAATAATTCGGTTTTGATCTCATTTTGAAAGCTATTGATGGAGGCACGTACAGATTAATATGAGATTGCTTTGATGCTCCCACGAATGCTGTCGTGGGCGTCGGTTCTGAACTTTGGACCAAGCGTTCGCTGCACGCCTGATGAAGCTAGCAGCCTAGCACCAAGACCATAGTATTTCGCATCTCTTACATAAAGCCGTGGCGGTTTTCATGACTGCACTGGGTGAGAGTGCTGAACAGTGTAACTCTAGATTGATCAATGTTACTGATTATCTTTGAAAATATTTGCCTGGATCCAACTTTGTCCTGCGTTGACATGCGCATGGATTTCCCCTTGTGCTTTCACTTTTCATACAGGCTGCCTGTGTCAGTTCCACGTGTAATTAAGATTTGGCTCATCGTGATTGAACCTTCCTCCGTCATAAAATAAGTTAATTTTTAGAGTTGAAACTTTGTCTCAAGATAAGTTTATTTCTACTTTCTTACCTAGGTTCTCCACAAATCACCCCTTTTTAATGTACTAGTTTTCTATTAATAAGGGGTTTTGGTCTTTTTTCCTCACACACACTAAAGTTTCCCGGGATATCAGTGATTCACTAATTTCGGGACTGAATAAGGATATAAGAAGGTGCCTGTGATGTTAGAAATGCAGTGTATTTCCACTATGAAGTTTTGCAAGTGACATCCCTATTGAGTGTTATCGGAGAAGTGGGAACAGGGGTTCCCCTCGGGGCGTTGTGGCTCATACTAAGACCTACAAGATCTACATCTTCAAAGTGTCAAGAAGAATATGAGACTCAAAAGATGTATAGTTTCAAGGTATCAATAAGAATATACAGACCTATGAGATCTACATCTTCAAGGTGTAGAAGTGAGCATAGATAGACATAGGGACAATTGGAACGAAGACTTTTGCCTATCTAATCCACTTGTTAGTCTATAGGTGTGATTGTCACATCTGGGCAACTAGCTTGGAAGGACAGCGACAAGGCTAAACATATCAAGTTTAGTGGAGTGGGCGCCACTCCTACATGCATGCATTGGCATTGAGGACCCCCCCCCCTCATGTATAAAAGGAGGATCCATGCCACCGATAAAAGGGCTCGTACACTCATCTAATCTAGGTTAGCCAAACATTGGGTGAGAAAGGATCTTCTCCTCCTCACTTAGGTTGCGTTCGGTAGAACATTTTCCCAACTACTTCTCCTCGTTTTCCGCGCGCACGTTTTTCAAACTGCTAAACGGTGCGTTTTTTATAAAAAGTTTCTATAGGAAAGTTGCTTAAAAAATCATATTAATCTATTTTTGAAAAAAAATTAGCAAATACTTAATTAATCACGTGCTAATCGCTGCTCTGTTTTCCGTGCCGGGGAGTGAGGGTTCCCAACCCTCACTCCTGAACACAGCCGAACTTTTCACATCTTACTTATAATTATTTTCATCATCCATGTCCACTATACAAGAGTAGGGTATTACGTATATGTGCGGTTCGAACATGTATACTCGCTTTGTGTCCATTCCCTTTGCAAAATCAGGACCCAAGCTCAAAACTTGCTCCCCCAGCCAAACTCACATAGAGGGAGTGCCTAGCTTCCCCGCTAGAGGAGTTCCGTACTCCGACAAGTGTATTGGTAGGTGGGTACATGTGGTGGTGTGTGCATTTCCATGTAATTGAAAATAACCTACCATTTATGTAGAGAGAGCACCAGTGGGGTGATGGTAGAGCCATAGGTGCATGATTCTATCCATCATTCTTTAAATTCTGGTGTTCACAAATATTATACACATATAAGTTGGTTTTCAACAGGAGGATTTTAGTAAGGTAAGGTGTGTGTGATAATCGAGAGAAAAAAAACACCTGCCACATACATAATTAGGTGTGAAGAAAAGAAATAACTCAACAGATTTACCCGAGGTTGCAATGAGAAAAAGGAAACAATGTCTCTGATTCTTAGAGGTATAGCGAATGCATCTTGTGATCTAACTTCGTCTATGATAATGTGACATATGAAATTTCAGGTGTAAAACACCATCTTTACGGGTAAATTTTACATGTTCAATAAATAATAGACATTACTTAAAGTTTGTAGAGACATCTTAGTAAAATAATAACACATCTTTTACGTATCAGGTTTAAAACATTATCATTATGGATAAAACCTACATGTTCCATAAAATAGTAGACAACACTTAAAATTTGTACTAACATCTTCTTAATACAACAATGGGCACATCTTTTACAAATTACAAAAAGTATTAATAACAAATCGTATAAGTCCACTCTTAGCAGAAAGTTTCATTTCACGGTTACCAATATTGTTATGTCGTCAAAAGAGTTTTGAATCGATAAATGAAATAAAACCTTCAGTGTACAATTTCATTTTGTGGCTTTTTAGGTTAGTCATAACATTTAATAATAATGCATGGGATTGAATGCAGTTGGATGAAATGAAATACTCGAGCTCCTCAATGCCAGTTTCAAATAGTTTTATAGTCTTAGAAACAGTGTACATCCAGTTCCATATATATGAAACTCTTTTAATCTCTCTTCATAATGATATTGCCATGTCATCAAATTTGTTTGAATGGCATCCCATTTATTGAGAAAAAACTCTATAAAACTACCACTAGAAATTTTTTTTTACATTAACTACCATTGAAATTGGCCTAAGAGCAATTTTAATAGAAGAGTAAGCCGTCAGCTCTAAAACCTATCAAACACATAGAGTGCTGCTCCACCAAACAGATATCATGTACAACAAAAGTTTACAAGCTTGCCATCACGCAATTACCAAAGTCTTTTTTTTAATGTTATGCCTATAACTGTTATTTTTTTCTTCACACTTTGCTAATTTTGTGGACTCCATAATTATATGGGACAGTAGGGAACAACCCGTTGTTACTATTATCGCCTCGACGTGGAAGTGTAGTGGGCAACTATTGATCACGGATTCACACTCTCTCCCCCTTATTTCTCTGCCAAGTGCCAACTCAGCATATTAGTCCGCATGCATGTAGTATGATCGATTAAAACGATCTGCTGTACCTGCTAAACTTGTGACATTCAAACCGATCGCAAAATATTTTGATCTCGCAAATATTGATGTACGTACACTAGTAAAACAACTACAAATCCAACTGTAGTCTGTAGTTATCCCGGTAGATGTCCCCGTCCCGTGTGCGACCAATTCGCCGTTCGTTGGGAGGCGCGCGCGCCGCTCGCCTTCGCTAACGCCGCGCGTCACGTAGACACGTACTACTAGCCGAAGGGAGCCGCGGAACGAAGGGGAAGTCAGTGAGGGCGAAGCACACGTGGCGCTCTCCATCTCTAACCGCCGCCAATGGCGTCGTCCCCGCGGCCGGCGGCGACGGCGGCGGCGCACCGCCGGGGGCTGATCCAGC
Source organism: Oryza glaberrima (assembly GCF_000147395.1). Lineage (NCBI taxonomy): Eukaryota > Viridiplantae > Streptophyta > Magnoliopsida > Poales > Poaceae > Oryza > Oryza glaberrima. Next base: position 26,766,092 of record NC_068328.1, read on the forward strand.
GCCCGCCCTCCGCGCAGGCCTACCTCTCCGCCGCGGCGGCGCTCCTCGTCCTCGCCGCCGTCGCCTTCTCCCGCGCCGGCCACCGCTTCCCGCACCCGCCCGCCACCCGCCGCTGCCGCCCCGACGCCGAGGGCTCCTGGTCCGCCGGCGTCTTCCTCGGCGACTCCCCGTTCTCCCTCGAGCCCATCGAACACGTAACTGCTCCCTAGAACACGCGAGAGCTCCTGCTTATTAGGTTTCGGTGTGCGATGCGTGGGGGGGGGGGGGGGGGGGGGGTGCCGATCGAACGACGCCAGATGACTTGGCTGATCTCCGTGCCTTGCAGTGGGTGATCTCGAAGGCCGACGGCGCGGCGTGGCCGGTGGCGAACCCGGTGGTGACGTGCGCCGAAGTGGAGGACGCCGGGTTCCCCAGCAGCTTCGTCGCCAAGCCCTTCCTCTTCCTCCAGGTTCTTCGAACCAGCTTTTCACTGTGTTCACATCTCAATTTTGAAGTATCCCTTCGCATTGGCAATCTCGGCAGGAATGTCACGATTCGATTACTTCAGTGGGCATTAAATCATTCAAATCTCTAACTCACCTGTCTGGAGTATTTGATATCTGAGGATGTAAATTTATTGGTTTTCATGTCACTTTTATGTGTATTTACTGCGTCCTCGCTCACGATCATGGTGGTCTGTATCCAGCCCTGATGGATGTGCAACTGAATTGTTTTCAGGGGGATGCCATCTACATGTTTTTTGAGACAAAGAATCCCATTACGTCGCAAGGCGACATTGCTGCTGCTGTGAGCGAGGACGCCGGAGTGACATGGCAGCAGCTGGGAGTAGTGTTACATGAGGAATGGCATCTTTCGTACCCATATGTGTTTACCTACAAAAACAAGGTGAAATATTTCACTCACAGGTTGGAGAAAACTGCTATTGCAATCATTCTCACATAGTCACATATGCTTTTACTTGACTAACTGCACAGGTCTATATGATGCCTGAAAGCAGCAAGAATGGAGATATTCGTTTGTATCGTGCATTAGATTTTCCGCTCAAGTGGGAATTGGAAAAGGTCCTTTTGGAGAAGCCGTTGGTAGATTCGGTTATCATAAATTTCCAGGGTTCCTATTGGCTCCTTGGAACAGATTTAAGTTCTTATGGTGCAAAACGAAATAGAGAGATCAGTATTTGGTACAGTAATTCTCCACTTAGTCCTTGGATTCCACACAAGCAGAATCTGATTCATAACACAGGTAAAATGTTAAGCACTAGAAATGGGGGCAGGCCATTCATTTACAATGGCAATCTTTATCGTGTTGATAAAGGCCAAGGGGGTGGATCTGGCCATGGTATCCAAGTGTTCAAAGTTGAAATCCTGAAGTCAAATGAATACAAAGAAGTTGAAGTCCCATTTGTGATCAACAAGCAACTCAAGGGCCGGAATGCATGGAATGGGGCACGCTCACATCACCTTGATGTCCAGCAGCTTCCATCAGGTAAACTTTGGATTGGTGTAATGGATGGTGACAGAGTACCTTCAGGTGACTCAGTTCACCGTCTGACCATAGGTTACATGATTTATGGAGTTGTTCTTATACTAGTTCTTGTCACTGGTGGGCTTATTGGTACAATTAACTGTTCCTTACCACTCAGATGGTCTCTCCCGCATACTGAGAAAAGGAGTGGGCTCTTCAATGTAGAGCAGAGGTTCTTTCTATACCATAAGCTAAGCTCTCTGATCTCCAATTTGAACAAACTGGGATCTCTTATTTGTGGAAGGATTAACTACAGAACCTGTAAAGGGCGAGTTTATGTAGTTGTAGTAATGTTAATTTTAGTGGTTCTAACTTGTGTTGGAACTCACTACATCTATGGGGGCAACGGTGCAGAAGAACCGTATCCAATCAAGGGCAAGTACTCACAGTTCACATTGTTGACTATGACCTACGATGCCCGGCTTTGGAATCTGAAGATGTTTGTGGAGCATTATTCCAAATGTGCATCGGTGAGGGATATTGTAGTGGTCTGGAACAAAGGGCAGCCCCCAGCTCAAGGTGAATTGAAGTCAGTCGTTCCTGTTAGGATCAGAGTTGAGGATAGGAACTCTCTGAACAACAGATTCAACATAGACAGTGAAATTAAGACAAAAGCTGTTATGGAGCTTGATGATGATATTATGATGACATGCGATGACTTAGAGCGTGGGTTCAAGGTGTGGAGGGAGCACCCTGACAGGATCATTGGGTACTATCCACGCCTTTCTGAAGGCAGCCCACTGGAATACCGCAATGAGAGGTATGCTCGGCAACAAGGAGGTTATAACATGGTACTCACAGGCGCAGCATTTATGGACCATGGTTTGGCCTTCAAGAAATATTGGAGCAAGGAAGCTGAGGTAGGAAGACAGATTGTAGACAGTTTCTTCAATTGTGAGGATATCCTTCTAAATTTCTTGTTTGCAAATGCAAGCTTGACAAGCACAGTGGAGTATGTAAAGCCAGCTTGGGCAATTGATATGTCCAAGTTCTCAGGAGTTGCCATCAGCCGAAACACACAAGCACACTATCATGTTAGGAGCAAATGCCTGGCTAAATTTTCAGAAATATATGGAAATTTAACTGCTAAGAGGTTCTTTAACAGCCGAGGTGATGGCTGGGATGTATAGTGACACATATTAGTGGATAGCTTTATTCCTGAGACTCAAATAGACTGATTAGCCAAGTATATAAGGTGGGGAAGCAGGGGGAGGACTAGTGCAGGAGGAATTATGTAATTAAGTTATTCAGCAATGTATCCTGTTGTGGTTCTACTCCCTCCGTTCCATAATATAAGGGATTTTGAGTTTTTGCTTGAACTGTTTGACCACTCGTCTTATTCAAAAAAATTTGGAATTATTATTTATTTTTTTGTGACTTACTTTACTATCCAAAGTACTTTAAGCACAACTTTTAGTTTTTTATATTTGCACAAATTTTTGAATAAGACTATCCAAAGTACTTTAAGCACAACTTTTCGTTTTTTATATTTGCACAAATTTTTGAATAAGACGAGTGGTCAAACAATACAAACAAAAACTCAAAATCCCTTATATTATGGGACGGAGGGAGTATTAGTTTAGCGTGCCCCTGCTGTAGGTTTTCCATAGATGGTTTTTGGTGTTCCTGCGCTTCCACTTATATTTCATAATTTTAATTCCTTTTGAATTCTAGTTGCCTCACATGTGCAATCTGTAATTATTGCAACTGTGCATGCAATTGCAATCGTGCCCCAGGAGCCAGGATAAATAGTTCAATCTCCCTCAGATTAACAGAGGTGAACTTCCTTCCTCCCTTTTTTCTTTTTGTGCAAAATTGTATATTACATGAAGAAAGCAATTATGAATCACAAAAGAAGGAATTTTATTTGTACACTTATCAGATTTCATTAAATGAGATATTGGTATGTACTTCATATTTGCATGTTCTGCACTGTGATCACAAATTCACAATCAGGTATCGATCAATCTGCTTTTTCTCCTCTTCCTGTTTAGTAAATAAGACCAAGGAAACTAAATCTGCATTTCCTCCATTTCTCCCCAATGCAGTTCTAGCAAATTGTGGTACAATCTTGAATTTTAGTCATGTCATTGCTACGAGAAGTAATGCACCGCTTGAATCAAAACTTGAAATTCTTCTTCAGGTAAATCACCACCTCTTGCTGAAACAAGTACAGTATGAGGGTTAATGCTATATTTCTCTTTTTGATAATCTCATTTACTTTAAGGAAGCTGGGAGGGGAAATATACTTACAATCAAGCAAAGAATTATGCAGCCTGCAGCTCCAGGAAAAAGGGCATACCAGAGTTGCAAGTGGTGAAACTTTGGACCATCAATAAACAAGAGAGGCAAGCTTGCAGCTGCAATCATCATGGAAATGGTGAGCTTTGCTATGATGCATTTAAGTAGAGTACAAAAACAGATGTCAATCAGAAATATTTTTTTAAATTCTGCTGAGCACATCTAAAGCACCACATCCCTGTTGAAAGAAAGATTATATACCTGGAGGGTGTGAGGCGCCTGTAATTGTCATGAATGCTATGGATGCAGAAAGAGCAGCACCTCTTGCCAACCATCCAGGCCCAAATAAGGAAAGGGCTAACACACCAAATGCCGCACAACCAATCTGGGCAACAAACATGTTGTATTTCTGCAAGATTTTGTCACCTGCTAGTATTAGTATTGATTTCACGTATGATCTAAGAATGTTTTTAGATTTGTTGTAGGACTCCAACTGGAATGTGTTCATCCAATCTCAAAAAATTAACCCAAATGGAAACACCTAATGATTTTTACTACACCGAAAAATCGTACATAACTACTTTTGTGGTTCAGTCATGACTACAGAAAGGAAAACAGAGGTATGGTTCCAAGCCTTCAACTGAGTTCTATGAGCCATAGTTTTTCAGTCGACGACAACATGGACACCCTGAAATTTAGAAGCATTATATTGCTACTACATGCTGCAGATTTTTTAGTAGATCTTTTTTCTAATTTGAGAAACTAGTTTGCAAATCAACATAATCTGGGTGTCCATTAGATTCAGTCAGTACAGTAAGTGGCAGCGATTAATTCATCTGTGCATCTTAGGGTTTCCGACTTGCCCAAAAATCTTAGAAAAGGATAATAGAACATTTGTTCCCCATAAAAAAAATAAAAGGTAGCATTATGCATAGAAAATTTTTCTTGTAGTATTGAAGAGTCACTGTCGATGTTGTAACTAAAATATTTAACTGTTAAGCTATTCATACCTTGGCAGCAGGTGAGCCTGGAGCGGTGAAAAGCACAGCGCAGACTGCTCCGAGAGGGGCAATTGTCAATGATACTCCCTTGTACGCCATCATCTGATCCATCCTTCCCAGCACGGCCATTGCTAGGAATGCACCTGCACGTTATCATTATTTGAGGAAAAATATGTCAGGTGAGCCTTCTTTTCTATAAAATTTATTGGCAAAACCATCAAACTCTCGACGGCTTCTGTGGTTTTGCCACTATATGCAAGAAATAGTCTTTTTTTTTTCTCTGCACAACCATTCAACAAAATATATCACAGAGAGGAAACCAAGCCCTCGCTGAATTCACTTGGCGAAAAAGCACGGAGATTCAGAGACCCAGCCAACGAAGGCCGACGAAGAAGACAAGTTTCAAGTTTCAGACTCACCGGCGGAGGGCCAAAGAACATCGCTGACGCTGATGCCGCCAGGCGGCGACGACGACGACGCCGGCGTGACACCGGCGGCGGCGCTCGCTTCCGCGACAACGACGCCGCTCAGGTCCCTCCTCCTCCTCCTCCTACTTAAGCCGATCCTCTGAGAAGAAAGGAAGCTGCTACCCTGCTTCTTGCTGCCATTGACATGCAGGAGGACGGGTAGACATGGCATATTGGAGTGGGACGCCGCTGCTAGACATTGCTGCACCCTTGCTCGTGCCAAGACGTTGCTGCAGCCAATGCCGAGCATCCCCGGTCGTTGCTGCAATGCCATTCTCTCTCTCTCTCTCCTTCCTTCTCTCTCCCCAAGAAGCACAGTATGGGTATTTAAATGGGCAGGATAAGGCGGTGAAGAGGAGATAGGGTCAAGAGAGAGAGAGAGAGAGAGAGAGAGAGAGAGAGAGAGAGAGATGGATGGCCTCTTGGGTGGACGTGAGGGGAAGAGAAGGCGGCTTAGCTCTTCAGCGCCGTGGAGAGTCGCAGATGTTGATGCCTGGAATAAGAACAAGTATATAGTAAACAAATACTACTGTACTGACAAGTGCATATGCTTCCCATGTTTTCTTCCGTTTTTGATCCAGGTCATATGCTGGTTGGATCACAGGGGAGAGGCATGGATCCGTTGCTGCTCCTTGGCAGCTTCTTGCTCATCGCTATCTGGCCACAGCAGATGGTACCAGTTGCTTTCACATGCTGTTCATGTGGTCAGTGGTGACAGGTTACACGGGCGGCATGAATCCAAGCGAAATCTGATTATATTTTGGTGTGAAGATCATCATTGGCCGCAATGCTGGCAAGTGCTAGAGATGGTCTATTTACCACAGGTTCTGAGAACATCCCCAACCGGTAAGAAAGAAAAGAATCTGAGCATTTTATAGCCTTATTAACTTGGCTAGTTAAATTTCAATATTTGATATTGATTGTTCTTGTCTCCTCACAAATTATGGGTTTGTATATTCCTTGTACTGCACGAGTATCTGCTCCTTCCATCTTAAATTTTGCATATGTTAATCACAAGCACCAAAGAAGCCCCCAAGAAGGCCCTCCGTTCGTTGACACTGCTGGTCGTCTAGGAGATTTGGAATGAAAGAAACCGTAGAACCTTCCAGCAAAAGGAGCTCTTGTCGAATAGCTTGCTGACGAAAATCAAAGAGGAGGCCAGAGCATGGATCTTAGCAGGAGCAAAACATCTGGGAAATTGGCTTATAACTTAGTTTGTTAGGACCTTTGGTCCTGTTTTTTCTTTTATACTGTGCAGTTTACTCCTTCCTTGTTCAATGAAATTAGCGGCTCGCCGATTCGTTAAATAAATTGCATATGTTTGCATTGGATCAGTTCCAAACTTACCTCTTTTGCACCTAACTTGACTCTGATTCCCCCACCATGAGAGCCGATCTAGAGGCTAGTTCGGCCTTACTTGTCGGAGACTGAACTACCGCTCGCTTACTTGCTGATCAAGGGCGTCATTTCCACTTATTCTAATCTTTGAAGGAAGAAGATTGAAAAACTAACAAACAAATTGTCTTCAGCCCTACTTAGAATTTATTTTCTGTTGTTCCAACTGTAAGTCTCCAATAGATATTTCGTTACAGCACCTTACATTAGAAGATGGTTACAACTTCTGACCACCAACAAACTGGGGTCTGACATGCGCAATTTGCTTAATTTGTTGAATTATTTTGCATGTGCAATGCCGGGTGCCCATAGCCTGGCTGTCGAGTATCGACATTGTAATCCAGCCTCCTAGGAAAGAAAAATAAGGACAGAATCCAGCAGAGGACTACAGGAGGCGGCTCTTGGGACTGATCAAAGAGGCAACCACTGAGCTAACCAATAAACAACTATCGAAGGATGGGCTAGTAGCCTTTTTATTATGCTCATGGTGGTGCAAATTTAGGTACCGAAAGAAGTTCATGCCTGTCAAAATTGTTCCGTATTCAAATAGTTGACTAAAACTGAGATACGAGTTGAAACATCTAGTTAAAGTCCTATCTACCATTGTTATTGGCCATTCTTTTATTTTTTTAAAAAAAGGATCTCCAGAGATGTAATATGAGATGAATCTTCATCTAATCTAAGAATAATGTGATTACATGGTTTTTGCTACCCTGATGGTCTGACCCGATCCAACGTGAGTACGTGAACAATAATGTTTTTGTTCTTTTAAGAATGACAACAGGTTAACATGCAAACTCGAATCTCATCAGTCTTTACCATGTTTTTTTCCCAGAATGTACTAGGGCACAATAACATACGAATATCCGAATCAGATTCCTAACTTCTTTAGTACACCGGAGATCAGCCGAATTATGGTAGTGAAGAACAAAAACAATATAATCGTCCCATCAATGAGGATCTGGGAACGTATAGCTGATTGACTTTTTTTTTTTAACTGCGTAAAGTTGAACACATGTGATCGAAACAAAGAAAATAAGTTTAGGGTACAGTTTTTATACTTCTATTTATGTACTTTTTTTTTCGAAAAGAATACTTCTTTATTGTTATCAGTTAGTACAAAACAACAAGCTGAACATGTCGAAAGGTTTTGAAAGCAACCAACAAGCCTAGTGTAACTTTTTTCTCTCCATTTTCACATGTAAATCCATTAAATTTTATGAAAATGACCTTGCTAAAATATGAAGTCTAAAGTAAGATACAGAGCAAAATGGGAGTGTTCGCGGAATAAGCGAAACGACATATTTCCAAACGAAAAGTAATTTGTGAATAAAACTTTTATATGCATGTTCTTAACGATCTAAAAGCAAATGCTGAAAAATAAACTTCGATGAAAAAAACCTTAAAATCAGCTCCAAATTTAAGGTTAAAAACTCCAAAATCCCTTAACCCCCAAAGATGACCTTAATCACACCCCCCACCCCCCCTCCCCGGGTGCCGACAGCCAGCCCACATGCAGCTAGCTATGCTAGCGGCATGGAAAAAGTCCACTTAGACTCTCTTAATTGTTCACCTAATCTAGTTCGTGACTCTTAACTAGAAAATCGGGTAGGATGACTCCCCCAATTACTAGAACCAGTACAAATCGACTCCTCCAGCGGTTTTCGAGGGCGGTTTTGTTGACGTGGCGGCATTGACCCAGTCTTCGTCCCACGTGGCGCTTGTGTGGCATTAGAATTAAAAAATATCTATGGGACCCATCTGTCAATCACACACAAAATATATTGTGGGACCCACATGTCATCCTTTCTCCTTCCCTTCTTCCTCCTCCCTCTCTCTCCCTTCTTCCTCTTTTCTCTCCCCCTTTGGACACACCTCGGGAGCGGGAGTCGGATCAGCGGCGATGGCGAGCGGGGGTTGGAGTGGCGACAGCGGCGACACAGATGCAGATCGGCCTCCCCTCCAGTCATCACCGCCGCCGCTGCTCATCTTCGTGTAGGGGAGAGGGGAGAGGAGGCGGCGGAGGACGTGGCGACGGGATAGAGGATACCGTGGGCAGCGGTAACATGAGAGCGGCTGTAAGTTCAAGTGCCTTAATTTGGTTTCGGTGATTAATGACAAATCTAATTATATGAGACTAACGTTTTTATGAGCCTTTCTTTGACTAGTCTCATTTGGATATGGAAATAAAAATGATGAGAGGTATGTATTAAACTTCACATATTCTAACTTGGTCTCTCTTGTGGATCCAAAAATATAGTGTGAGCTTCCTATTTGATCTTTATTGATTATGTGCATATGCGTTCCTTCATATCCGTATGTATGCACATCTTGAGGGGGAGCTTATTCTATATTTTGTTTATTATAAGATTTCTATCTTGATTTGAAATTAGTTTTCATCTCATCTCTATATTGTTTATATCGGGTTATTATCCATCACCAAAGAGAGAAAAGATTGAAAGATCTTGGATTAAACAATTTGTGTAATTGTTACTTTGGTGATAGATGATAAACCGATGTTTATGGGATTAACCTCTCTTTTACATAAGTTGTCTACTAGGTTATTTCCCGATAATGAGATGTGGAAGACATGCATTCTTTTGTGATGGACCTTAATCATGACAAGGATGAAATGCATGGAGATAAAACGATATGTACCACTTCTTATCTCCTACTTTTTGATAGGTTCATATATATGATTTCCATGTTATTGATATATAAGTGTGAGACTAATGTTTACTCGAATGTTATCTTATTTAGTCTCATTTACATTGAGAACATGGAGATCATGAAGGTATATGTTTTATGTTGGTCTACATCATTACTACATATGCCTTCTCTATATGTATAGGATAAACCCCCATTGGTCATTCTCTAATTATGCATACACTTGCATCTCTTGTATATTTATTTGTATGCATATATTTAGGGGGAGCAAATCCTATACATTTATTGTGCATGTTCTAGATCCATATTGTTCACCTATTATTTATATCGGATCTTTGCACTTGAGCTTGTATACGAGTATATGACACTTGTGATGTTAATGAATACTCAACAAACATATCGATATCTTTCATATGCAACCGGTTGGTCATCAAGTGAAGGATGACAACCGATTTGTTGAGACTAATGTTCTCCTTTGAGGTGTGAAAAGGAATAGATCCCACTACGATGAGGCTAATGAAACACCATGGGTTAGTGGTCACCAAGCCAAGGACATCGTCATGTTGGCAAGAATGAAGTCAAGCTTGTGATGAGAATAAAGTCTTGATAAAGGATGGACAAGACCTCGGCATAAACATGGTTCAACCGGATGGTCACAAGTGTTGATCTCGGCTCAAGCTTGACCCCAAGATGGATGGCGCAAGGCAAAGGTATAATGTAGCTAAGAATGTTTTCTTAGTCTTTTCCCGGTCTTGGTGTTTGGTGTAGACCGGATTTGCTAGATAGGCGCCGTACTATCAAGAGGGGTCTATGAAGCGAGCTTGTGGATGATTTTGTGACATATTAGTTCATATGCATGCAGGTGCATTTTGTGGGCTTGTCTAACCAAGTGTGATGAGTTTTCTCAAGTCCTAAACCAAGAGAGAAGTGGGCATGTCCAACAGGAGTGAGTGGCATCTTGTGGGTATGTCCGGTGGATATCCTTTGGAGTGTGAGCCCTTTATCCTTGACTTAAGTTGTGTTTATTGGATGGATTTTTCATGGGTTGGATGGCCCTTTGAATAAGCTTTCCATAGAATCCAAGAACGCCAAATTCTGAGACCCGAGTCAAGAGATATCGCCGTTTGAGCTGAAAAGTGACCTGCGGTCTGACCGTGGGCCTTAGGACGGTCTGACCGGGTCTGTTAGCCGGTCTGACCGGCGTGGTAAGGCCGGTCTGACCGGTCCCACTGGTCTATTGCACTGGTCTGGTTTTTGGTGGCGATACAGAGCCGCGAGAGCCGCAACCGGTCAGACCGAGCCGACGGCGGTCTGACCGAGCCGTGGACGGTCTGACCGGCCACTACACTGCGGTCAGACCGGCCAGGTTGAGTGGGCTCAATGATTGCCCTGTAACGGCTAGTTTTCTAGCCGTTACAAAGTAGTCCGGTCTGACCGGCCTCACAACGGCGGTCTGACCGGCAGAGCACAAAGTTGGGGATTTCGGTTCCAACGGCTAGTTTTGGTGGTTGGAGGTATATATACCCACTCCCCAGCAGCAAGGGTAAGGTTTTGGCACTCCATTGCATTATCTTGAACCCTTGCAAGAGCTCTCACACCCTTGTGCACTTAGTTTATCTAGTGAGATGTTAGAGAGTGAGTTAAGCCAATCCAAGTGCGTTGCTTCATTGTTATAGCTAGTGTGGCACTTGATCATCCTCGGCAAGCATCCTAGACTTGTTACTCTTGGAGGTTGCCGCCTCCTAGACGGCTTGTGGAGGTGTTGCCCAGTGACCTCTCCGAGGAGATTGTGGAGGAGGCCCGGCACTGTTTGTGAGTGGTTTGGAGTTCACCACCTTCGGAGTGAAAGAAGAACTACCCCGAGTGATCGAGGCTTGGGTAGTCCTCTCCGTGGGCCGGCTCCCGCCTTGCCCACCCCTTGACGAATGGGGCGTGCGGTGGCTTCGTGGTTGAGCGGTGGAGTTGGGCTCGCCTCAACGAGGATTAGGAAACCGGCGAGTTTCCGAACCTCGGTGAAAAATTCCTTGTCTCTTGTCTCATTTATTTGTTGCATTTACATTTGTGCTATTTACATTCATAGAGACATATTTGAGCCCATATCACTTAGGTTTGCAAAACTTAACTTAGTTGCTTAGTTAACCTTGCACCTCACCTTGCCTAGTAACTTAGGTTAGTTTTGTTTAAGTGCCATTAAGTTTTAAAACCGCCTATTCACCCCCCCTCTAGTCGGCCTCCTTGATCCTACAGCGGCCGGTGAAGGGCGGGGGTGGGCGGTGCCGGCGTCGGGGATACGGCGGCGAGGAAGGCACGAGGAAGCGGCTGGGGGGAGGTGGCGGCGGTCGGCGCATGCGGGGAGAGAGAGGGGGCGGATGGGGCTAAGGTCGTCAGGGTAGGTGGCGCGGACATCCTAAAGTGGAGAGGCCAGGTCATTCCTCTCGAGTGACGGTGGAGAGAGGGGGCCAACGCCGTTGTCGCCACCACCACCGCCGCCGTCGCCACAACTCCGCCCGGCCTTCGCGCCAGTCTTCTCCATCGCCGCCGCCATCACCGGATATGGACGAGAAGGGGAGGGGGGACGGCCGCAGTCCACCGCTGCCAACACGCATGCGCCCCCAGCGCCGCCCAAGCCGTCGCCCCATCCGGATCTGACTTAGCTCACGATGGTCCACTGTCAGCTACTTATCTATTTCCCACCATCCTCAGCTAAGTTAGCAGTGCTGACCACGGTCAAGGTGCCACGTCATCGAATACCGCCCACAATACTACCATAGGAGTCGATTTGTACCGGTTCTAGTAATTGGGGGAGTCGTCCTACCCGGTTTTCTAGTTAAGGGTCACGAATTAGATTCGGTGAACAATTAAGGGAGTCAAAGTGGACTTTTTCCTAGCGGCGCCGTCGACAGGCTGACATGTTCCATGGGATGGGCCGCCGACTCACCCAACCGCGCGCATCCCCGCGGCCCAAACCAACCAACTGCCTACTCGCGCGCTGGAGCTCACACACCGCCCCCGCGGCCGCGCGCGTCCGTCCCTCTTCCCTTCCCCTTATCCGCTCCGCTCCACAGCCTCGCCCCGATTCCCCCCTCGTGATTTCCCCCTTCCGCTCGCTCGCGCCGCTCCCTACCGGCCACCACCGCGCGCGGGACAAGCAACCTAGCTGCTCCGGCTGCCAAGCCATCGCCATGGCTCCGTGCCCCGCCGCGACCACGTACGTCCGCTGCACCCAGCACTCCTCCTCTCTGACATTTATCACCTTATCACCTTTTGCTTCTCTCCCTCTCTCTCTCGATCGTCAGAACTCGCATTGGGGCGCCGCCATTCGCCGCGACGACGGCTCGCCGACCCGCCCGGGGCGCGACGACGACGACGAAGGCGCGGGCGTCCGGGCTGCGGCAGGTGGAGGGCCCCGTGTCGGAGAGGGCGTACTCGTCCTCCTCGCCCGCTCCCACCCACAAGGTCACCGTCCACGACCGCCAGAGAGGTGTCGTCCACGAGTTCGTCGTCCCACAGGTTAATCAATACACACACACCTTCGATGCCGTCTCAAGCAGCAGTAGCGCAATTCTCCTTCTTGTGCTTTGTCTGATTCGTGCCGTGGTTGGGGGGCGCAGGACCAGTACATTCTGCACACCGCGGAGGCGCAGGACATCACGCTGCCCTTCGCGTGCCGCCATGGTAGGCTCCCATCCTCGTGCCTTTCCCAGGACACATTTTTTCTTCTGATTGGCTACACTTTGCCCTCACTACTCACTCGCTCACTCAAGCTTATTAGGGCAGTCCCAACCCTCCACCTAGGATGGTGTCTATGGCATTAACTACATTGCCATGTAGGACTTTTAGCTTATGCGGCACTATATTAATTAAGAGAGAGATTGAAGAGAGGAAGAAACTGGGTCTCATGCAAGGCACAGCTTCAACACGAGAAAAGCTATGCACTAGACACTATCAAGTTTTGCATTGGGAGAGAATAGTGTCTTCATAATAGATGAAGATTAAATATGATTGGTAGAGAAGAGAGATGATGTATTTATTGATGGCCCACTTTAAGAAACCATGGGTTGTAGAGTGTAGTTTCTATTGTGATGTCGCTGGCTAGCGTATCATTTCTCCCTTTTCTTCTGATCTACAATATAGATAAGCAAATGAATTACTTTAGGGAATGTGCAAATGGATTGCTCACTTTGTATTAAGATGGAGAAAGAAAAGTTACATCATCAGCAATTCGGCATGCAAAACCAGCAGATTGACCAAAACAAAAAACCAAATACAACCAGGCGACTAGACTTCTGAATTACTGAAGACACATTTTTCTAATCAGGTTGCTGTACTAGCTGTGCGGTTCGGATAAAGTCAGGACAAATAAGACAACCTGAAGCACTTGGAATATCTGCTGAACTAAAAGATAAGGTGCATCCATCTTTTTATGCTTTGTTGTCACTATTAATTAAGTATATCATGTTTTTACTGTTTCTGCTACAGTTTGCTTGCCACTTGATCCGCCTCATTCCTCAATTTACTCGGTGGTTTCAACAGTGTCTATGTTCTATCCATTAGTAACACACGATCCTACCCAGTTAGTATTCTTTACAAGTCCATTGATGTTCCTGCAAGGTTTCATGGCCTTCAGCTTCACAATTTCTTTTATTCGTTACAAAAGTATCACATTTATTTGTAATCAATAGTTTGGATGGTACTATCTAAAACAACTGATTTGGAGATGAATTGTTGACCTGTTAGGATCCTTAAAGGTTCCCTTCGATTTTGGTAAGACAGAGTTGTATTGTTTTCTTTAATTAGTGTGTGAATTAGGTGTTCTAGTTGTGTGCCTATAAAACATTCATTATTCTGATTCTTCTATTTGGCATAACAAAAACTGAAATGGTGATATGTTGCATGTCTTATTACTTCCTTTTTCAGGGCTATGCATTGTTGTGTGTTGGTTTTCCAACTTCTGATGTTGAAGTTGAAACACAAGATGAAGATGAGGCAAGCACTAAGCCACCTTGTTAATAGTAATAACTGTCTTATCTAACCATACAGAAGGAACTAGACTGTATTCTTCTGAATTCTTATGATAAGTCCTACATGTTCCACTAAGCACATAACACCTCAATGTATAGGTCTACTGGCTCCAGTTTGGAAGATATTTCGCACGAGGACCTGTTGTAAGTATTATTAAATTTGTATTTCACAACTCATAGTTTTTATGCCTAGGAACTCCCGTGTAGACAATTTATAGCATAAGCGCATAACTGTTGATGTTGGCTGTGGTTGTCAACACCACTGTTATTCCAATTCCACTTTAAACATGAAATTATATCTTCTAGCTTTTCTCAGACATAGTGGACTGCTCTTTTTTTTCAGGAAAGGGATGATTATGCACTGGAGCTTGCAATGGGTGATGAGTGAGCCGTGTCTAAAGAGGTGACACCACCAGAAATTTCAATCTCTACATTGTTTAATCTGTTCATTTTTCCCCTTCTATTCTCATCTAACTCTCAGTTCTCGTCCTTCACAGTGGTGTTTGCAGTCGGGAGCTCATGTTGTCTTAAGGACTTTCTTTGAAAGTGGAGAAAGGGGCTTTTTCCTCAGCTCACAATTTTCCATCTTCAGTGCTGTTACTCTGTTAGCGATTGTTTGGCATGTAAAAAAGTGTGCTTTCTTGTAAAAATACCATTTTCTAGTTCGCACCTGACAGACGAAGAACACCATGGATTACACGTAAAGTTGTAAACTGAACACCTAATCTTGAGTGCGAATAATGAATAATGATCACCGGAGTTATGAGTTTGGGAATGATATGCTGCCATGAAAACCTTGAATTGAGTGAATTTGAATCTTAAATTTATATTCAAAGCAAATGTAGTTTCAAATACTTCCGTTCTATACAACCAGTTTGAAAATGAGCTTCTAGAGTTCGTTGTAGCTGAGAATTTGTAGTAAACTAGAGTACTGATGCAGGGCAAGTTGGTTTTATGTTCATGTTGCCTCAGGTTACACCGTTGTCCAATTCTGCGTGGAACCAACCTGAGAATGCTCAATTCTCTGAAACTGGAGTAGCCGAGATGAATTCAGACAAATCCTCTGCCCAATTAGGCCGGAAATCAGCCAACTTGTTATTCTTCACCGAATTAGTCCCACGAATGAATTCGGCACACCTCTTCCCATCAACTAAATCAGACTGCTTAATTCATGTCAGCAAATACGGTCCACAAATGAATTTCCCAAACCAAAATAGCAAATACCCACAGAAGTCTACGAATGGATCCACTAGTGAATTTGGCCCAACACATCCATCAACGAGTTCAACCCATCCTCAACGAATTCAGCCCACCAACAAATTTGGTCCCAGTTAACTCCATCAGTGAAATTGGCCCACGAAATTCCCGCAAACAAATTCGGCCCGCTAAAAGATTTGGTCCATCTGCTACCCATTAGCGAATTCAGCCCAAGCATAAATTCGGCCGTCTTATTCTCGACATCGTATTCAGCCCATGAGTAGATTTGGCCTCATAGATTCTCGTCTACAAATTGAGCCCAAGAGTAAATTAGGCCGACTAAATTCTGTCAACTAATTTGGCCCAAAAATAAATTTGGTCCATCTATTTTCCGTAAACTAATTCGGCCCATGAGTAGATTTGGTCTCATGGGTTCCCGTCAACAAATTGAGCCCGAGAGAAAATTTGACCCTCTAAATTCCGTCAACCAACTGGGAAATTTGGGCTACTAATTTCATTTCAACGAATTCGGGCCATGAGTAAATTTGGCCCACTAATTCCCAATAACGAAATTTGGCCTACTAATTCCCAATAACGAATTCAGCCCACCACGGAATTTTCACCACTTTATTCTTCTAAAAAATTTTGGCCCGCTACTGAATTTGGCCTGCTAATTTTTCATCAATGAATTCGGCCCGTCAATAAATTTGGCCGACTCAATTCTTGTCAACGAATTAGGCCCTCAATCGTATTGGACCGACGTAACTCCCACGAACAATTTCGGCCCATCACTAAATTTGGCCCACTTAATTATCGTTAGCAAATGATTTCGGCCACCTAAATCCAGTCAACGAAATCGGGCCACAGGTACATTTGGCCCATTAATTTTCCCAAACAGTTTAGGCCCAATAACGAATTCTTTCCGCTAATTAATTTGGCCCACCGCCGAGTAGATAAGGCGCGTATTGCGATTTGCGAGGGAAGAGACACGCGCCTCGCCGCCGCCCGCCGCGATGCTACTGGCGCGCGCTCCGCCGCCGCCGGCGATGCCCTCGGCGGTCAGCTCGCCGCCGCAACGGGAGAGCATACTCCGCCCATACTGCGTTCCCTGGACCCGCGGCTCCGTTGCGACGGCCGCCGTGGCGAAGGCTGCTCCTTTCCGGGGCGAGCAAAACCACAAGCAGGTAGCGAGCGTGGCGAACCCCCTGGTGAAGCACTGCGTTAGGCTCAGGCTCTCCTCCGCGTACCGCCGCTCCTGCCGCCGCATTCTCCTCGTCGGACTCATCCCCATCCTGTAAACTTTTCTCTATTCTAAGCTGCGAAATTCCCTTATTTTGTTTTATTCTGAGATGAATTTTTTTCCTAATTCTGTACTCGTACGCCTTGGTGCAGGGAGATGTGTAGCTTCGAATTCTCCACCATCGAAACCTTGCTTCTCTTGGACGGCATAGAGCTACCGGAGGAATTGTACGGGTTCTCTGGCAATGTCGTGTATGTCAGCGCCGCTGTGATGAAGAAAGTTTCTGGGATGCAATCAGTTGATTCAACTGAGGCAATCGCTATCATTCACATGCCTAAGTATTTCCGCGACCTTGACAGCGACCAGGGTGGAGCTGTTCTTGATGAGTGGCTCGGCTCTGCAAAGAGGATTTTGGTTCTGGATGGGATTCAGGTAAAAAGAAGTGTGCAATATTCCGTTATTATCCATAGTAAATGGATGTCATTTTGTGCATAAGACGGCACATAATATGTTGTTTATTGTTTATTTTAAGTTTGAACTAGTCCATTTGATTCCTCTTAAGCAAGGGTTCTAAATTTTTACTGTGTCCATAATGGTTCTATCCTGCAGGACCCTGGTAACCTTGGAACATTGATAAGATCCGCTTGTGCTTTCAGATGGGTATGTCATTTACTACTAATTGTTGAAGCGTCTCTGATTGCATTTCTCAAAACTTGATGTTTCATGGTCTCATGGATCACACCATCCTATTGTTTCATATAAAGTAGTTATCACAGCTTGTTTTACTTCTCAATAATAAGGTAGAACTTAAGTGATAAAAAAGCTAATACTACTAGTAGTATGTAGAATTATTAGGTTTGCACTTGTTTTTACATCTAAGGATGATAGTGTAATGCTATTAATGACATTTTGAAAGCAAAAGGTTAGTACATTCTGGGTTAGAAGGCTAGAAACCCCATAAGTGTTCTACATTTCCACAAAAAATTATGCTCCTATTATACAGCATCAGATGAAGTTTAGTTAGCAGTTAGCACATGCCAATATGCCATCACACAAAAATATCTGCATGGTGTGTAGCCTACCAGAAATTTATACTAACTCTTCAAGTGCTTTCAGTAGTGTTGTTCGGTTAGTCTTTACCAATTTCTATGCTTCTAACAACATTTAAAACCAACTACCAACAGGATGGGGTATTTCTTCTTCCAGCTTGCTGTGATCCTTTCAATGAAAAAGCTCTTCGTGCAGCTCGTGGAGCCTCATTGCAGCTTCCAGTTGTTTCTGGTAACTGGTCTGATCTGCATGCTTTGATGGCTAAATCTGATATGAAGATGCTGGCAGGTCATCCAGAAAGCAGCAGTAATGGATCTGAAAGAACACATGTTCTATCTAAAGAACTAGCGGATTCACTGATGAGTGAATCAGTGTGCTTAGTGTTAGGAAGTGAGGGCAATGGCCTTTCGGCAGAGACCCTTCAAGCCTGTGAGCTTGTAAACATTCCTATGCAAGGTACATTTGAATCTCTGAATGTTTCAGTTGCAGGTGGTATCTTCTTATTTATGTTACAAACTAAACAGCAAAAAATGGCAGAACGTTAACTGTTTAAGTCATCCTTGATTTTTTAATAATTTTATTGTTCTTGTCCAATCTGTTACATTTGGTTCTTCTTTCTGACATCATTGCTGATAGCTTGATATCAATCCAAAGTGAAGGAACAAACTGTTAAGAGGAATGCAAGATCTTGGTTGACAAACAAAACAAAATGAGAACATTTTATTATATACCCTCCCTTTAAATTGAAATGAATTGTTTACCCTCCTGCGCCGCTGACATGTGGGATCATCTAAGATCGCTGACATGTGGACCAGGAGGGTAAATCCTCAACTTCAATCTAAATGGAGGGTATATGATCAAACTTTACCTGTTTTGTCACAAGGATCATTGGATGGCACTATATGAAACCTAGTAAATGATGATGGAATGAACTGCCGAAAGAATTTTAAAATGAACTCATTGTTCAGATAACCAACACAACTTTGTGTAATTCTTGTAGTATGTATTTGTACAACTGAAGATCGCTATGCAATTTATGAAAGGGATCCACCATAATCACTGCAGCCTTGCCTTTGGCCCTTGAATATAGTAGCTTCAATCAAACACGGTGGTCCTTTATCAATACGAGCCTTTTGGAACAGGCCAGATCAGTAGTCCTGGTCCACAAGCTTATGTAAGTTATCTGTGAAATTTTGTTGATTGTTACAGGAATCCTTCTATCAGCCCAAGCATTTACTATGTAGAATTGAAATGTTAGAGTACATTTAACAGTAGTCAGTTGAATCATTATGCAGATTTTGCGGTAAAATGTCCATTTAGACACTGGATTAGATCTTCCGTATCTATTGATATAATCTTCCAAACTTAAATAATCTAATAGGAAGCTTTAAGACTTAGTCCAGTTGAGATATGATTCATTGATTGAGACCAACTTTATGTTCTTTCTTGAGCTGGACCGTCTAAATGCTATAAATGACTAGCAGCTTTCAGTATTGCTTCTCGCTGCTGTGGGCTGTGGAATACTCAAACTGTAATCTAATTAATGATACATAAGATCAGCAGAAACTCCTGGCTTTGTCAGCACCGTAATGACACCTTCCACATATTTATTATGGGATCTTACATGTGATCCACCATTGCTGACTGAAAAAGGTATCGTCCTTAATCGAGACATCTTGCACACTGGATTTTGCAGCACTACAACTTATTTCAGCCCCAATTAGTTGGTTTCCAGAGGAAGGTATGTCTTTTCAGGTGAAAGCTTCTTTGTTTAGCCTGTGAGAGCATCCTGAGTCATATCTCATATGCATACTTAGTTCTTTGATTATTGTACTATACATATCATCTCTGGGAATGCACGTCTGTCATTCACTGAAACGGTGGTGCTCCAGTTTCCCTGTTTCTCTTGTAGTGATACTTACCTGTACTCCTGTCTATAGCTGATATGTGGATTCCTCTGACGACATACATGCTGGTGTAAAACTGCTCATCTTACCGTGAATTTTGTATTTTCTGGAAAAGTATCATTGGCTCCCCAAACAATTTTTCGATTGTTGATGGCTAAGTTTTCTTAACCCTTGGTAGGTAGTTTATTTCTTCTGCAATGCAGTGCCCTATGCATTATGGACTGTTAGTGTTCACTTTTCCTGTACTCTGCAACTGGGACAAATATCATATCTTCTGTAGGCAAAGAGGCATTACATTATGTATAAGTTGTATGCTGAGAAACCAACCACTAGGTGCAAAATCAAACCTGATGGTTCTACATGAGCCAGCACTTCAATATTTTGGCACCCAAGTGCTAGTGGCTGATGACAAATTTAAGATAGAATACCTGTGTCAACCTAAAGGAGACACAGAGGCATACTGATGGAAATAAAGTTGAATTTGATTCACCGACGCATTGTTTGGCACTGTGGATTGTAGAATATTAATTTGTTGAAAAAAGCAATGAAATGACCTTTGCATTTAGTATTTAAAGAGGCAGTGCTGGAAACGTAGTTTTCTACTGTTTTATTATTCTATTCATTTGTCTTGTGTTTAATAGATAATAACTTGTTATGTTAGGCTGTGTTCGTTTTCTTGTGTTGGGAACTCATTCCTTCCGCACGGAAACTGAGTGACTCATTAGCACTTGATTAATTAAGTATTGATTTATTTATTTTTTAAAAAATAGATTAATATGATTTTTTAAAACAACTTTCATATAGAAATTTTTTACAAAAGACACATTGTTTAGTAGTTTGAAAAGCGTGTATGTGGAAAATGAGGAAGGTAAGTTGGGAAAGATGGGGGAAGAACACAGCTTAGGAGCTTTGGGAACCAATTAAGAACATGGGCTGAGACCCTCACCAAAGGAGATATCTGTATGATGACAAATCACCTCTGAGTTTTGCTCTTTTGAAAAGAAGTTCTGATGATCTAGGGGCATTTATATTAATTATGGATTTGGGAGCTGGTCAGACTTAAAATGACAGGCAGTGGATATTTTCCTACATGAAGTGGTGGAACAACATTTGTCAACTTCTATTTTATTATCTGCTATTCTTTGGTAAGCGATTCTTTCGTCATTCTGCGTTATACATTCAGTGTTTTTCCTGTGACAGTGATTGGTTGATAGCTATACTCATTTCAAATGATGATTGTTTTGGGATTACTCACAAAACGAAACATCACCAGCTCATTTTAGAACTGAATGTGGACAGTTTTCAATCCCAGTAGTCTTCTGCTGGCCAATTCTCTGCCTTGTACTGTAGCATGCTCTAAATTACTCTACCTGCAACTATTACAACCTTGTGCCCACTGTTTTCTTGTTATATAATTGCTAATTTCACGCAATTTGTGCATGTGTACTTTAATACTGGATCTGTGCTAACTGCTAAGCATCACTGAAGTGTTCATGTGCTTCTAGCTTGGTTTTCACATGTCTAGTTCAGAAGTGCAATCATAAACCAGTTCGACTAAGTCCTCAAAAAGGAGAAAACCAGTTCTCGGACCAGTTCAGAAGAAGAAACCAGTTCTGGACTAATCATGTTATTAAGATACATACAGATAGAATATTTATTGCATGTTGGGCATGCTGTTGTGTACTCATCTCACTGTACTCAACCTCAGTGCATACCCAATCAAAAGCTATGATACCTAGATGTTTCCTTTCATCATCTATGTGTTTAGCTCACTAATCAACATTATCGCTTTGTCAGCATGCCAATACAGGCAAGTTGATTTAGTAGTGTGGCCAGCACATCTCAATGCACATTTCCCAAACAATGTTCTCTGTTATGATAAAGGTCTTAAGACCCATAGATATATGCTTTTGTTGAATTGTTGGGTATGAATCATCAAGAGCTGGTGCCATTTGGCATCAACTCATTTTTTTTGCAGTTTGTTAGAAAGGGATTGGTGTGGTTGTGTACTGACAAATCTATGGTATTCAATAAGAAATTAGCATAGGGTGATAGGGAGGTCACTGATTGGTGCATCATTTGCTTAATTAAGTACTGCCAGGTTGGTGTGTTAGCCTATCTGGAGAGAGAGAGAGAGAGAGAGATCATGCAAATCAAAGCTTTTTGGTAGTTCATGTCAGTTTGATACGTGTGCATGCATCTGAATGTAGATCGGTGTCCTTCCATTTGTCTCTTCCTTTGCAGATTTGGGGATTATTTGTGTCCTCTTTTTTTTTTTGTCAGAAGAGTTCAGGGCATTGCCATGTGGCTGGTATATATATTCCTGCTTTATCATTTGCTGAAGTCCCAAGAAGCCACAATACGTTAAACTCTTTATATATCAGGGAGGAAAGAAGTAGATTAATTTGTCGGTGTTGTTAATACATTTCCCTCTAGTTTTTCAGCTGTAAACTCCTGTGCCTAGAAAAAAAATAAAAAGGGGTACTATCACGTCATTATGTTAATTCGGTATACAACTATTTTACTTCTGATCCCACAGATGTAACTGTATCTTGTATATAATTGTTAATTATGTTTCTCCAAATACAATTTTCTGTTCTATGCACAGCTATATCGATCAATCCTCGCTATTAAAATTTGGACTCATCATGATCTACTGGTTTACAAAGTTCTCTTTGTCTTCTATTAATATTGTAATTTCTAGGCCTTTGGAATGAGTACAGTGGTTTTTTTCAAGTTTGTTTTGATAATATAATAGATTGATGTCATCGACATAAACCTTCGCATAATAGAACTTGGAATCGTGTTACTATTTTTCTAGAGTTATTTTTTCACCGTAGTTTTCTGTAGCTAGCCATGGGAATGGTGCCTACCTCGACTGGCAGGGAGCTGTTAGGAGCAGACGAGCAGTGCACCAGCCTGAGTTTGAATCCCTTTCAGTGCATGTTGTTGGTAACTTTTTTGGTTACGCCGTCAATCATGATGAAAACACCTAATGTTTTGCGGTGCTACAAAGTCGTCAACCATCTCGATCTAGATAAATCTAAACCAAGGTGGTTTATGTAATTCAAAACTGACTAGTTGAAGCTGGCTTAGATGAAATAGGGATAAACATTTGTCTCGTGGGTGGAACAGAAGGTTTTTGGGACAGACCTACAAAGAGATTCGCACACCCACATCGAGGACAAACGGCTTTCAGTGCAAACCGACAAAGATGGATGAAAACTAGAATTAAAAAAGTGATTGGCTAATTGTATTGAAAAGAGATTATGTGTTCAGTTGAACCGGCCATAGCCTTTATAAAGAGACTGGTCTTGTCTCCTACAGAACCTTCTCCACGTCTTACTCAAGGTAGATACCAATAAAAACTCAAAAAACCTCAACCCAAGCAAGGAAGCCTGAGACCCGACGAAATTCGACTCGAAGTCGGACTTAGACGGTTTGACCGTCCATTTGTCGCCAATCAGATCGATCAGCCACACACCGGCGATCAGACTAGCCCTCTGTAGGAAATCCCGATCTTATTCAAATTTGATCATATTTTCTTATTTCATGTCTAGATGTCAAATTTGGATGTTAACACATGTTTTCTCACTACTTTATCAGCAATGGATGCTAAGATCCTCTTTAGTAACCTAACACATTTTTTTGTTTTTTTTTAAAAAAAAGTTAGCCATGAGTCCATGACATCCTAGGACAAGAGTAAAAAAAAAAAAATCAAAACAGATAAATCAAACTTAAAAGAACACCCAAAATTCATAAGATCGTCGATGTGCTGCCCAAGTTGCCGTCCACGGCGACGTGACAAGACTACAAGAGAAGGGAACCAAAAGGTGGCAATGGCAAAATCCTTGGTTCTGCTCGACTGCTCCTACTCATCAGTCACCGAGGCGAAAGGCATGGCTGTTCTTGCTCCAAACCCGTAGGCCATCCACTGCCCATTCGTCTGCGCTCACAAGTTGCAGTTAATGCTAAACACCAAAGGATGCATATATGTAAGTATATGCTCCCTCCATACTCATAAATAAAGTCGTTTAAAACAATATTTAAGTCGAACCTTGAAAATATAAATTATGAATAACTCTCAAGTTGTTGAGTTTATAAATATAAAAATTATATGAATCGATTTGTCTTGAAATTTTTTTATAAAATTATATGAATATAACTTTTTCATAAATATTTTTATAGAAACAAGAAGTTAAAGTTGTGTTTTGAAAACCGTGTCGCTGTAGTCCAAAACGATTTTCTTTACGAGTATGGAGGAAGTATGCTTTACAAGTAGGAGTAGGTCAGATGAATCTGATACAGTAACTATGAGTAGGATTCCATCATAGAGTTTGCATGCACTGGCGTAGAAGACAATACCAACACGATCATATGAGCCAAAAAAAGGAAGTCCAATAATTAATCCAACTATCCAAGTAGTACTCGTTTAGATTCTCTTAAAAAATCAGTCGAGTATTGTTAAAAAAGAAAATAAAATCAGTCGAGTAATTAATTCAAGTACTCGTTTGGGTTCTCTTGAAAAATCTCTAGCTTCCTTCAAAGGTCGGTGCTGCCGCTTCGTCGTGGCACTTTCCTGCTAACGAATTCAAAAAAGCGACAGGGGAAAAAACACTTCAAGCTGTATTTAATTCACGCTAAAATTAAAAGTTTGTTTGAAATTGAAACGATGTAATAGAAAAGTTGGAAGTTCGTGCGTAGGAAAGTTTTGATGCGATGAAAAAGTTAGAAGTTTGAAGAAATATTTTGGAACTAAACACGGCGCAAATTGGATAGGAATTGGGAAAATCAAATCGGTGCGTTTTTTCAGGTGAAAATGTCAAGCAGTCATGCTGTGTCTTGTGCATTTCACGGCACGATGGTGAACTCACTCGAGCTATTCAATTGTGAAAGCTCCAAATCTTGTCTCGGTCATGTGAGACATCTCCGGCGACGACGATGGGTAAATTACTCTGTCGGTTTATTTATCTTTTCTTTTTTTTTAAAAAAAAAGACATGTCCAGCCACGTGACTGAACTATGGGTAAATTACTCTGTCGGTTTATTTGTTTATTTCAAAAAATATAAAGATGAAATACTAAGAACATCGTGCCCCTACTCCATTCCCAATATAGATTTTTGGGGATTTCAGTCGGAAAAAAAATACACTAATAGTTTCCCTGCTCTCTCACAAAAACGAAATTCCCTTATCTTTCATTCTCACTCTCCACAAGTTGAAAACCATTCTCTCCCAAATTTCATCTTTTGAGCGAGACTGCAACTCAAGAGCAAGCAGGAGAATGACCCTGCTAGCTAAATGGGTGGCATGATCTGATAATGCCTAGGTGAAGGGTGATCATCTTTTCATTTTAGAGAGTTAAATACAGACATCACCTTCCTTTCTATTTTAAGAAGTTAAATACAGACTATGGAAGCATATTTTTAATAAGAAAAACGGGTCAAAGTTATACATTAAAACAAAATAAAGTCAATAGTGCATTGAGGTACAACTGTTAATATCCTATATGACAAAAGAAAACAAAGACTAATTAATCACACTTTTAAAAAACAACGTCCATGGTGCAAATTCAGAAGTTGAAAACATACGGCAACAAAAAAAATTAAATTCGAAGGGGAAAAAAAATGTCGAGGAGGAGAACACGGTCGAGGAAACAAGATGGAAGGAAGCTTCACCTTTAAAATATGCAAAATCTCCACAAAGTCAACTTTCCGCCTCTGCCCGTAGACTTCTTTGACCGCATTTCCACCGCGCGTTTGACTTTGGCATCTTTGACCGCCGCCATGTCATCGAGCCTATCGCCTCTTGCCACGTCAGATCCTCGCAGCTTTCGTTTCGCCTCCTCCGCTCCGAGACGAAGGCACGAAGCATGCTGAAGGCCGCCACGTGGCACGGCTCGTCCAAACAGCAGTTAGTTTTTAGGCTATCGCTGGTCTTGCCTAATCACGAAGCAAATTAGTTAAGCGTGTGCCAGCTAAATTCACAGTGTAAACCTTCGTCATTAGCTAGCCGACCTTGTCATTAGCTACATAATTAATTATGTGTTACTCCTACAATGCAAGCTTAAACAGTAAAGGCTGTAAGGCTCCGTTTGAATTCATGGAGGATGAAGATTAAGTAAAAAATACATAAAACAAGAATATTATTATTATTATTATTATTATTAATTAAGTTATTTATCTAATAGTTTAAAACAAAATTAACTTCTATATAGAATTTTTTTCACGAAATATATAGGTTAGTAATTTGAAAAACGTGTTAATGGAAACGAGATAAAATACATATCTTAATAAAAACAACGCGTTACCTGGATTAATATGCTTTGTCCCATTGTGTTTACGCGATAAATTACTGGACTAACTAACTCGCCGCACAAACAAAGGTTGCTACGCGTGGGACGTGACCATGCGTTGTCATCTTTTAATTTTCAATTTTTTTTCCTCCATGGGCGGCGCACCGTCGTTGTTCAATTCCATTTCCACGGAATAAAATGGGAGACGAAAACGGTGGTTGATGCCGTACAGTGGACTAATTAAAAATTATTTGAAGCTCTTTCGCTTATCTTTTGGCTTTTTTTAGGGATGGAGTGTAATTTATGGGGCACTTGACACTTGACATCCTAAAAAGACAAGGTGTGTATATCAGTCTCTCGATCGATGGTTTGACAATATTAATTAGCGAGGTCCTCGCACGGCCGAAAGGTTAAGCAAATGTGAAGATTCATATAGGTTGCCTAATTCCTATTTATTTGCAAATATATATATATATATATATATATATATATATATATATATATATATATATATATATATATATATATATATATACACACACACACACTACTATGCTACCGGTATTTGGTGATTTTCGGTATGATGTATTCTAATTTAAAAATTTTATGTATGATATATTCTATTTTTTTAGAAAAATTCAGGAGTAAATTTCACTTTGAGTCATTTTTTATTACTGATGTTTTTTAACCACCATAAAAACAATGTTTTCACTTTGAACCGGATACTTTTATCTTTGTGGCACTTTGAACCACCCTTAATTCTTTTATCCATCTACATTAAACTTGTAATATGCTAAAGAAATGATCTCATATATAGCTGAGGAGTTCATTGACAAATAGAAAACTGACATAATCGACATAATCGAGATCGTTCAGATGCTTTAGAAGTAGGTTGGGTGGTCTAAAAAAAACAAAAACAACTTTATCCGGTCCAAAGTAAAAACATTGGCTAAATGGTGATCCAAAGTGAAATATTGATAACAAAAGGTGGACCAAAATGAAATTTACTCATCAACTTTTGACCATTGATTTATCATAAATTATATTTTTAATAGCTATAAATCCAATATTTTTACACGTTAATATATACTTCTAATTGAACTACCTTGATCAAAACCTATAAAGTCGATTATTTCGTATGAGGGCGTTTATAATTTACAAATATGCCATGTAATAGGGCCTGTTTAGATGGTGAAATGAAAATTTTCGGGTGTCACATCGGACGTTTGACTGGATATCGGAAGGGGTTTTCGGACACGAATGAAAAAACTAATTTCATAACTCGCCTGGAAACGCGAGACGAATCTTTTGAACCTAATTTAGTCGTCATTAGCACATGTAGGTTACTATAGCACTTATAGCTAATCATGAATTAATTAGATAAAAAAATTCGTCTCACGATTTACATGCAAAGTGTGCGATTAATTTTTCTTTTTATCTATATTTTATACTCCATACATATACCCAAAGATTCAATGTGATGTTTTTGTGAAAAGTTTTTGGGAACTAAACAGGGCCATAGTGTTTGGCATGAGAAAATTATGAACTCAGAGCCCAAGCAGGAGCAGGACCGAAAACGCGTGACTAGTGCAAGGTTTGAAAATAGTACTCCTTAAGAGCGATACTTTCAAATCTTTATCTGGAGAGGCTCAAGTCTTTTTTTATTCATTTTTTTTAGTTTCATATTTAAATGTCACGTGGAACTTATGAATCCTAAACACAATGCCTAACTGGCGTCACATCACCGATCACACTCCACCCCCATTCAAAGTTTCAAACAAACTCCACCATTTTCGTATGAAATTGGGTGTGCTCGCGCGCAACTTGATCCACACACGTACGCGTTGCCCATCGATCTCCAACAGAATTCCGAATTCAACAAACTCTAATCATCACCAAAGCATGGCCCTTGCCCAATCCCAGCTTTCTTCCAAAAAAATAAAGAAGAGGTTTCCATGGCTTCCAGGCTTAGATCACCGAAATTCAATAAAGTTTATCTGTCCTTTACTTTGTTTCGCCATTGCCATTTATGCACGGCGGTTTTCAATTAAAAAGCAGTGAATAGTGTAGCCAGATTTACCAAAGTGTGGTTGCTACCGTTTTCATGTCACCAGTAGTTGTCTCGTCCCAAGATCACGGCCAGGTTCGATGAACCGGCCGCGGCAACCCAGGTTTTGAGGATGATGAATTGATCCGCATTTGAATCAAGGCTAAGCTTTGCGTTTTCGTATCACAGATTTGGCGGGTGATGGACGGAATTGGCGGGAATGGTTAAGTGTGTGCACCGTTAGCTGGAACCCACTAATTAAATGGATGCGGTTTTGATCAGCTTAATTGGGACAGGTGACAACGGCCGGCCGTTTCTGATGCAGAGATAGAGGTAAGAGGGATATTCAGCTGATGAATCTGTTCTCCAAAAAAAAAAAAAAAAAGGTGATGAGTCACCTCACTGGCTGATGCTGATGCTGGCGTGTATCCAACGGATCTCTCTCTTGCTTAACCGTCTTTTTAGCTGAGGTAGGACAATGCCTTTGATTCCTTGGTCGAGCTAACTGATGGATCAATGACAGCTATTAGCAAAGGCTGTTTGGATTGTAATTTAAGCAATGAGAGGCAAGAGACCAAAAAACAGTACTACCATTATTACTACTGCTCGTTCTTGAAAAACGATTTAAATTTTAGTTTTGCTGTTAGGGGTTGTTAATTTGTATCTCAGGTTTTGTTAAAGCTGGTTTACCTTAATCATGTTTTAGATCAAATCTTGTTTGTTTGGCATAAGAGAATTGTGGATATATATAAAAAAACATAAGTTCTCTCAAAGTAAAAAAAAAATGTTTTATTCCCTTCGCTCTTCTGCCTTTTCTCTTGTGGGCCAAACAGAGGATTTGGATTTTACATAAATCTACGGTAACAGAATAATAACCTTAAACCTAATAATTCGTATAAAACTTGTTTTTACTTTTCCCATCCAAACAACCACTAAAGACGTCTGATTAGCTCAGTACTTAAAATACAGAACCTTATGGGATTTTATCTTTTTTCTTTTTGAAAAAAAAACTACTCCCTCTATCCTTCTCTAAAAGATCTTATTTTTATTTATACGTTTGGAGTATCTTTTACTCCCTCTGTTTCACAATGTAAGACTTTCTAGCATTGCCCACATTCATATAGATGCATCTATATGAATGTGGACAATGCTAGAAAGTCTTACATTATGAAACGGAGAAAGTAATACGTATCTAAACAAGTATTTGCCTAGATGTATAACCAGAAATAATGTCTTTTAGGATAGAGTTAATGTGCAGTTAAGTACTCCCTCCATCCCAATAAATACATGAATATATCCAAAATTTATTTAAACATTGATTTTTTTAGGCGAAGTGAGTATTAATTAGGGGTAATCTCTAATACATGAGTCATTAATCTCTACTGTTTTTAATAAAGAATCATTAAAGATGTCCCCTTAAATCTCTATAAGGGTTCTTCTGCGCAATAATAGCATGTCCTTTACCATTTGAAATTACCCCTCAATTGCTGACCAGATATTTTTAATGGCTCGTTTAATTGTTAAGGATCACAGTGGTGAACCATTAGATATTAGGCTCTGAGTAGAAGTACGTGACTTGAAGATTTGTGCGAAACTTTCAACATGTTGAAATTAATCCACTAGGTAAGGGATTTATTGGGGTGCCGGACATTAACAGAGGGGGAGACGACCAATAACCGATGGTGCATTAATTGGTGTGGACGGTAGAAAGAGCATTCACGTACGCTGCCACTCGCTAATGCTTGAAGGAGGGCAATGCATGGGTCTATTCCCTCCGTCGAAAAAAAAAACTAACATTGTATTAGAATATGACATATCCTAATACAATAAATCTAGACATACTCTATATTTAAATTTGGTGTATCATATCCTAATACGAGATTGATTTATTTTACACTACTAGAGAAAGGGGCTTTAGTCCCGGTTGGGAACCCCTATACTCCCGGTTATACAACTGGGAGCACAAATCCAAAATTAAAGATGCCCATCTTTAGTCCTAGGTAAAATAACCGGAGTAAAATGGAGCCAGGCTAGGTGCGGTTGCTTTTTTTTTCTTTTCTTTTTTTTCATTGCTTTTAACATTGAATATTGATTTCACTCCATTTCCAAATCATCCCAAATTCGTGAAATCCCAAATCGATCATCACATCACAGGATCCTCTCCAAATCCTCAAATCGATCATTTCCAAATACATCAAAAATTCTTAAAAAAAATTACATCACAAGTTCTAAAAAATTCATCACAAATACATAATATATTCATCACATCACACACAAATCAAATACATCTCAGATATGAATAAAAAATTCTCAAAAAAAAACCTTAGAGGCGCTGCCCACCTCTGCCACGCCGGCCTGCCGCCGTGCCACCCGCTTCGCTACTACAAGATGAGAGGAGAGGATAAGAGCAAGAAAAGAGGAGAGGATAAGATAGAGAGAGAAGAGGGAGAGATGAGGAAGATGGGGAGAGAGACTTTGCAATAGTGGATTTGAGGATAAGTTTTAGGGATTATATATGACGGGTTGAGTTTTAGTCTCGGGACTAAAGATCTAAATAATCTTTACTCCCAGTTGGTTGGGACTAAAGTTGTGATCTTTAGTACCGACTAAAGATTCTCGGCCCCCTGACAGGCCTCTGATAGAAGATGAACCGTGACTAAAGATCATCTTTAATCCCGGTTGATCAAAAAAATTTTAATCAGGACTAAAAATAAATTTTAGCCCCGATTCTTATTAGAATCGGGACTATTGTGAAAATCAGCCGACCTAGCAAAGATCACTTCTCCAATTGTGTTAGGACCAAGAGAGTATATTTCAAAGGGGGCAATGAAAGAGTGAGATACACAGTTTTTATTTGTCAATGAAAGTTTATTGTCTCAAGTTGATTTATTTTGAGATGGAAGTAGCAGTTTTGGAGTTCGGATATAAATTTGTAGAATACATAGATACATGCCGGTTTGATGATATATATATATATAGAAACTTTTAAGGCTCCTGTGATTTTTTTAGAGCAAAATTCATTGATAAAACCTTTTCGTCTCCGGATAACATTTTGATATCAAGAGGAAAGTTTTATTTATCTATAGTTGATAGTTTTCATAGACTTTTTTTAAGGCTCCAACAAATTTTGCAGGTATTTCCTCAGTGAACACATTTGATGTTCGAAATAATGGGTACTAAATTAGTGCAGTAACTCTGTGATTTTATTTTATTTTTTTGACAAACTAACCGTGTGATTTCAAGAAGTCGAAATGTTATGGAAATTTGTTAGGGCATCCACACTATGCTAAAAAGTGGGTAGCAAGGAGTCATATTACCTGGTTCACTATTGTGAGGGTAGGTAGTAAGGTGGATAGTAGTATGATCCAGTAGTAACACTACTACCAAATAACAAGCAATCAACAAATATTAAAACACTCTCCTTTCTCACTCCCACTCTCTTATTCACCCATCCATTCCTAGTAATAACTAAAACAACAACTCCCTTCATTGTAAAATATAACAACTTAAAATTGGATAGGACATATCTTTCTGTCCAGATTCGTATAACTAAGATGTGTTTCATTCAGTCATATGTTGCTATATTTTAGGATGGAAATAGTACATGATTTTGTGTTCCATCCTTATTACCCACTTGCTATTCCCTTCATTCACAAATGATCAGCATATATGATTTGTGCACCTATGCCAATGCACTCCCACATGCCACTTAAATTTACATCGATTAACCTGCAACACCGTTTTTTCATATCCTATGCATGCAACAAGGGAAATTTGCACCAATGATATATTGCTTGCATGTATACATGCATGCACCTCAAATTACAATTAGTTGAATAGTACATTGAACTATGCATGCAAAAGACCATTTAATAATACACAGAGAAACGAAAAGCCAGGTATAAAAAGTACTATCAAATATGCTTACCATTTCTATATAACGTTGAAAAAAATTATATGATGATCATTTATGAATGGAGAGTCTTCCTCCTCATTATAGTCCTTCTAGAATCCAAGGTATTTTGTCGAAATATATCCTGTCTTTGAACCTTTGTATCCCTAGGAGAGTACTACATTATAAGGAGGCCCTTAGAAGTAATCCTCTCTTCAATGTCCTGACTAGTCGATGCGATGTGCTTACAGGCTACAGCAAAGAAGGGTACGTGCAGCTGGTTGGAAGTCGAAACCGCGCGCAGCTGTACTCTCTTTATCACATGAAAACAAATTTATGACTAGATGTGATATATTTTAATAAAACGAATCTAGACATTATAGTACAATAAATCTGGATAGAAGTATGTGTTGAATTCGTTGCACTAGGATATGTCACATCCGATCCTAGTTTTTTTTTATTTTTTTTACGGAGAGAGTAGCTAGCGAGAGAAGTTCAAACCGCACGGCATACACAGATCACACGACACGAACATGCTAGCTAGATCAATTTACCAGTTAATTTGTCTAATGCTCTATTCATCTTCTAGCGCTTAGACTAACAAAAGAAAATTAAATAAGTTGTACGAAATGTACAATCCAACATTACTGGGTGTGCTCAGTTTCAAAGTCATGAACAACCATTTAGACATACAAAACAGGTGGAAAAATGAAGGCGATGCAAGAAATTTTGGTCAAGGCGTATCTAGAAATTCCAAGCCCGACCGGCCTAACACTCTCGACTCGTTTCAGAACATTCAGCAAAACGATACTCCCTCCGTTGCTTCTTTAACGTTTGACATCATTAACTTTTCAATAAAAAATTAACAATTTCTCTTCTTAAAAGAAGTTACTCCCTCCGTCCCAAAAATTACTACCAAAAGTTACTAGAGTACAATATAAGTATTTTTTTACTATAAATCTGGACAAGCCAAAAGTTATTATATTTTAGGACGGAGGTAGTACATAATTATTATTTTTTATTGTTATTTGCTTTACTATTAAATATACTTTAATCAATTTTTTTCATATTTGTATAATCTTTTAAAAAAGAATGGTCAAACGTACGTCTTCAAATATTAAAAAATAGGGGCAGTAATTAATTACTGTACTTTTCCTAGCCCGAGCTACTTGTAAAAACAATATACAGCCGGCATGTCACATTAGTGTACTTGCCTTGAGATAAATTAATATAGAGAAAAAAATAGCTCAGCTCAGCTCTCTGAATTTCTACTACTACAACGTGGTGGCTCTTCTGAACTCTGAACCTTTAATATATTTTTTCCCTCAACGAAAGAGAAAAAAAAAATCAAGGCCGGACGACGTACTGGCAGAGCAAAGATCCGAATCTTGGGGCGTCACATGCCGCCACATGTGGTCCTTAGCTCGTCTCGTTGTTCTTGCGTCGCATGTGCATGGATGGATGGATCATGCATGTAAGCTAGTTGCACTTGCACCACACTGACCGCACGCAGCAGTGGCACGCCTCACTCACGTCACGCGTATTCCCTCTCCGTTCCTTAAGAAAAGAATCTAATACGAAAATATGATATATCCTAAAACTATAAATCTAAACAGACCATTATCTAAATTGATAGTACTAAGATGTACTTCCTCCATCCAAAAAAAACCCAAACCTGGATTAGAACCTGGACACATGTGTGTCCAGGTTCAAACTTAGGATTGGATTTTTTTTGGACGGAGGGAGTATGTGAATTTTAGAGACGAAGGGAGCATATTTCTCTTGCAACCAAGCACAAACAGCACAAATATTTATTATAGACAAAACATATCGGACAATCCTCGATCTCTCTCTCTGTGTGTGTCTATATATATATATATATATATATATATATTGTGTGTGGTGCACCAGAGCTGTCCTTATCCTTTATGATATTGCTTATGCTATTTTAATATATGTATTTCTTTTGTGAATGATGAATATATAGTTGAAAATATAATACATGCATATAATATTATATGCGTAGTAGTATATGATTTGACCTAATTAGGTTGTGCATACGTCTTTCACATAATCCATCAAACACTAGATAGATCATATCTAGGACATCCATTGTCAGTCAAAGTCACCATTTTCGCCACCACGACGAATCTAATTCCATTTCGTGCCAGAACGTACTCTCGTCGAATGTGAGAGCGAAAGCAGTATATCCACACTCCATGACTCCATATCCACTAGCCCTCCTCATGGATCACCAAATTCCCCTCCTCCCTTCACAATCAGCCAACGTGCAGTGACACCCAAAAATCCTTGGAGTCCACCCAGGTTCAACGAACCTGGACGCCTTTTTCTGCCTCCCTAAACCTCTAAAACCCGTCCCAGTTCAAAACCATGTCCAGGTCCATCCAAGAGAGGTTCAAATTACACTGGCTGAGCCGCTTAAAATCAAGGTGGCAACCGGCTGGTTGCTACCGCTTTTTGACCTGGTTTGCATTGTGAGGTTGTTTTTTCTTCTCCCCGAGATAAGAAAAAGCGAGCGTTTGCCGTTTCGGCCGGATCGGCGGCCTCGGGCAACGTGCTCGAGCAGGCTTGTGTGTGCGCACACGAGTCAGTCAAGTCGCCACATGGCCGGAAAACACAATGCGTTGGATCGTTTCGTGGCAGACAAGTTTTTTTTTTTTGAGTGATTCCAAAGAGGAGCAACCAGGGTTCGTAATTCTGACAAAAACCGGCTGTATTCTATGAAATTTCGACGTTTCGATACGGCTCGAAATTATTTTTTGGTTAAAATTTCGAAGGTCAAACATTAAGTTTGGTCGAAATTTAGTCGAAATTTATCGAAAACCGATCAAAATTGTCGAAAACTGTGATACCGACGGGACTCGAAATTTAGTGGTCAACCGGTAATATAAACCCTGGGAGCAACTACTTGTTCCATATTCCTGATGTGAAAAAAAAAATCTCAATACATGCGGTGGAAACTTTGGTGCTCCCTTAATCTCAAAAGTATCTCTACCGATCTTGCAATTTCTTGTGTCCTATAAAATACATAGATATCTTTATATTAGGTATAAATTTGGACTATCTTTTCCTATGAATTTGAGTAAACCAAATTAGACATGTTCGCGGTATAGCCGCTATGAAACATCTGCTGACACAAAGTGCTATTCGAGCTAGCTGTACCGTAGTCGAATGAGTGCAGCCGAATTCATAAGTAAAGATACCTATATTTTTGGTGACGAGACTAATAAAAGTTTGCCTATAATTTTCCTATTTTTTAGCACATAAAATGTACAAATTAAGGGTAAACATACAATAAGCACATCATTGTATTATATCAATAAAATCGCACGATCACGCTGACACTATTTTGTTTCCTAAAATATTGTGCATTGAAATTGCGATTTTTAACACATTTGTTGCAAGACAGGATAAGAGAATGGAAATTGAATGAAATCTACTCGGAGCAATAGAGAATTAGAGACTTCATTTTGAGGAGGGAATGGGCAAACAACACGCCGAAGATACCGGGAGAAATGAATCCGCTATCCAAAATCGAGCTAATATAGCACTGTTACTCATATGAATTTCTAGATTTTTTTCCTACATATATAGTGCATTACTGAAATTCTATCATACAGTTATTATTAATTTGTAATAGGTGTATTTTGGTCTTATTAAACTCCAATAATAATGGTTTAACAATTACTCCCTCTGTTTCACAATGTAAGTCATTCTAACATTTTTTATATTCATATTGATGTTAATGAATCTAGACATATAAATATAGAAAATGCAAGCTAGACTTACTTTCTCTGTTTCATCATGTAAGTCATTCTAGCATTTTCCACATTCATATTGATATTAATGAATTTAGATAGATATATATGTCTAGATTCATTAACATCACTATGAATATGAGAAATACTAGAATGACTTACATTATGAAACGGAGAAAGTAGATACTAATAAAAGGGATAAAATATACCCAAACAATCGAGCCTTGTATATGTATTTTATCTACCTTGATACGATTGGGATCAAAGTAATACAGTAGTATATTCTTGCTTTCATGGGAGGATCAAAAAAATGATAACGGTATAAAAAAAGCAGTGAAGCAAGCTCGCAGACAACACGCCGGATACAAAGGGGAAACCGAAATAAAACCGCCGGAGAAAAGGAAATGAATATATATATTTTCAATTTCGTAACGAAAAAAGATATATATATATATAAAGAAGCCTTGAACTCCGCCTTTAAATACTCCCACCTCGCCTCGCTCCCCTTCCCCATCATCTCATCTCACACCAAAAACGAATCAGCTCGTCTCCTTCCTCCGCCTCCGCCTCCGCGAGCTCCCATTCCATTCCCGGATTGCGCCGCCGCCGGTGTTGCAGCAGCCATGGGGATGGGGCCACTAGAGAACGCCGTGGTGGACGCGGCGGCGGAGGCCGTGGCGGCGAAGGCCGCGGTCGGCGGCGTGGGCGTGGGGGGTTCGTACGCGGTGCTGCAGTGCGGGGAGGACTCGGAGTACGTGAGGAAGGCGTACGGGGGCTACTTCGAGGTGTTCAGGGCGCTGCTGGCGGAGGACGGCGAGCGGTGGCGGGTGTACCGCGCCGTGCGCGGGGAGCTCCCCGGGGAGGAGGAGGCCGCGGGGATCGACGGGTTCGTCATCTCCGGGAGCTGCAGCGACGCCCACGCCGACGACCCGTGGATCGTCGCCCTCGTCGACCTCATCCGCCGCCAGAACGCCGCCGGCAAGCGCATCCTCGGCGTCTGCTTCGGCCACCAGGTGCCACCCCCCTCCTCCTCCTCGTCCGCCATGGATGTCTCCCTCTGTTCGTCTCGGTTGCGATTTGGTTTGGTTTGCTCGGGGGAGGGGTGAAATGGTAAATTTGCTCTTTCCGAGATCGGCGCCGCTTGCGATTACCTGGTTGGAGTGGCGTTGTTCTAGCGACTTCTTATGGATTCTTTTTTTTTCGTCTTCCTTTTGCTTTTTTAAAACCATGCGCAGTAAAAATTCGAACTAATTGCATTATCGCAGGTTAAACAGGTTGAATCCGAGTACAAAATTTGTAAATAGTAATTCATAAATTGGGGGGTAAACCTGCAATGGCAACTGCAGAAGTTCACAGCAGGTGAGCTTAGCCTTCGCAGTGATCCGCACGGACTTTTTTTTTATTTTGAAAAAGTAGTACTTCTTCTCAAATAAATAAAAATTGCTTAAACTTAAAATATACTCTATCCGTCCAAAAAAATCAACCTCGTGCTGAATATTAACTGTCCATATAAATCGTTTTTAAAATTAGTAGAGCTATAATATTTATGGGGCGTGAATCCCGTGGGCCCACACCGAACCGCACCCGTGGCCAGAAGAAATTCCCGTCTTGTGCGTTGGACAGGTGGGCCCCACTCCCTGTCACGCCAACGCATTAGCCTGGCCGCTTAAATAAAAGAAAATGAATTTTTAGCTTTTCGCTAAATCTAATTCCGGACACGGTTGATACAGCCTGGCACAGTGCGCCAAGGCGGTTCACGTGAGCTGACGTGGCGGCACCGGCTGAGCTCACTTGCTGTTGCACACACACAAGACAATCTAGTAATATAATTTTATTTAATATATTTTTTCTTCTCTATATTTGGCGGTAATCAACTCCTCCGTGGAATTGCTGCCACGGAAGCTGCTCGGTTTGAACGGCACACGGTTGGCGTGATGCATCTAAACCGGTGAAGGCGGTCAGCGGTCCCTTTTTAAATCAAACCACCAGCGACAGCGCCCAAAGAGTGTGATTTTTGTGTTAGGTTGGGGTGGGCTTACATATACATGTTTGAATCCGGTCGTTTGTCCGAACGAGCGGGAACCATGGTTACGTGAGGACTCTGTATACGTTTTGTTGTAAAAAAAAGGATGAGTCTGCGTATTCAACTTACTATAATTGTTTTGATTTTTTTTAAAATTTTTTTTAAGAGATTGCACAGTCTGATCTGTGTCTATAGAAAGGAGATAGAAGTAGCCTTGTCCCTAACTTGATCGAAGAGACGAGTTGTTTTTGTTTGTGCGAGTAGGGAAGCGCAACTTGTGCTGCTGTTCTTGGGGGACATTGATCCCCAACTTGTCAGCGGGATTGGTTTCTTTAGTGATTAGTATAATCGTAGGATGGAGTCCCGTACCGATCATAGCTTAATATCCAAGCCAAGCATCGTCCGTGATTTCTGTTCAAAAGTCAAAGCTTTGCAAGAACCGTACAGAGCTCTGTCGAAGAGGTCAGCGTGTCCATGGCAGCAACAGCTGCGCAAGAACAGTTATAATTTACTCCTACATTCGGTGTGCCGCGTTAGATCTCGCAAGCTGTCTGAATCCGAAAATGGATCCGATGTTTCGCATCATGCCAGCTCAGCTCGCATGTACTCCCTCTGTCAAAAAAAAAAAAAAGACAAACCCTGGTTTCTGCGTTCAACGTTTGACCATCCGTCTTATTTGAAAAAATTATAAAAAAAAATAAAAAGACAAGTCACGCATAAAATATTAATCATATTTTATCATTTAACAACAATAAAAATACGAATTATAAAAAAATTTCATATAAAACAGACAGTTAAAGTTAGACATGGAAACCTAGGGTTTGCCTTTTTTCTTTTTTTGGGGGACGGAGGGAGTACTCCACTGTCTGTCTGTCGGTGTGCTCTCCTCCTCCACCCACATGGCTGGGCTCTGCGAAGCTCTACCAGTTGGAATTAGTTGAAATGTTTGTGATTTGTGAACGAGCTGGATGTGATGCGTCGCCGGCCGGCCCCGGCATCGGTCGATGATGACCCCAGTGTGGCGAGGATGGAATCGATCGCCTGTCAGAAAGAAACACGTTTAGCTCTTAAAAATGCCAGCTTTGGTCTTAATTATTCACGCACAGGACCGAGTTGGCTGTTGATCTGGTCCCCCTTTTGAAGATCTCTGCATGTGATTGACTGCAGTCTGCAACATTTGTTTTTATTTTTACTGGAAAGTTTCAGATATGTAGTAATAATATAGTTTTGCCGTACAATGGTTCAGTTTCTTGCCGTTTGAAAAAAAAAATACAATCTTTACACAAGTGGCTAACAGAGGCGTGATCACTCTGCTGCAGGTCCTGTGCCGAGCGCTGGGCGGCAAGACGGGCCGATCGAAGAAGGGCTGGGACATCGGCGTGAACTGCATCCACCCCACCGCGGCCATGGCGAGGCTCTTTTCGCCGATCAAGCTCCCCGTCCACATGCCCATCATCGAGTTCCACCAAGATGAGGTACACTTTTTCGCCGTTTCGTTTTCAAGGTTTGCTCTGATCAAAGCTTCAGAAATGGTCAATGACCTGACATAACTTACATGGCAAAATGCAGGTGTGGGAGCTGCCTCCTCAGGCCGAGGTGCTGGCGCGGTCGGACATGACCGGCGTCGAGATGTTCCGTCTCGGCGACCGCGCCATGGGCGTCCAGGGCCACCCGGAGTACAGCAAGGACATCCTCATGAGCATCGCCGACCGTCTCCTCCGGAACGATCTCATCCTGGTAAGCTACGGAATTGACTGAACTCTCTGTGGTTTCTTCTGTCTACTACTGTAGCTGGTCTGAAAAACTGAAGATTTGTGTTGATTACAGGATCACCAGGTGGATAAGGCGAAGGCGAGCTTCGACTTGCGGCAACCAGACAAGGATCTGTGGAAGAAGGTGTGCAGGGGTTTTCTGAAGGGGAGGCTTCAGTCATCGCAGCAGCCGCAGCAGCAGCAACATCAGAAGCAGCAGAAGGCGGCGCAGCTGGTGCTATAGTAAACAAGATTAGTGAGTGAGATCAGATGGGGGCATTGGGGAGCCTAGATTAATCCTTATTTTCTGCTTCAGATTTGTACAGGAAAAAAAACTATTTATTCGGAGCAATAATAAGAGAGTAATTGGGGGTGGCCTAATTAGCAAAATCCCATTTGCCAATCAATTCCCATCTTCCATCCTACATTTTCGTCACGCGGCACATAACAAAACGTACTTACATGGATGCTCGTTCATGTATCGATCGTCTGTACTGTAGGATGCTTCCAATTGAAACCGAGTCCCTTTTCAACTTTTCCAAGAAACAAAGCTGTGTCCATCCACAGCGCCCAAACCTGCAAAGTACAAAAACACTAACTTTCTCTTTGGCGTCATTTCAAAAGACCCAACCAACCAAACAAAACAAGCCAGTACCAAGTCCCTCTCATGGCTCAACAGTGTTGTGTTTGTTAGTTGGAACGAACGAAGGACATTGTCATCATTTGGGCTACAGAATCCGCTCGGTTTCTTGGCCGTCCTCATCGCGCGAGAGAGTCTGCCAAGATCCAAGATTCCGGCCGGTCCCCGGCCACGCACGCGCCCATCTCTCGCGAACGTGACGCCGTTGCGGCGTTGGTGAGGACGACCACAACGCAACGCAGCACAACACAAACGCGGTAGAAATGAGTTGAAGAGATGTGGCCAGCCATGGCCATATGTGGGGTGCGGGGGGTTAGTGTAGTACGGACAATGGACCACCGGCGGAGCGCCGTCAAGCTGGTGGAGACGCGCGAGCGAGACGGATCCACGCGCAGCCTTCTCCGTAGGCAGAGGGATTCCGGGACCGGCGGCCGGTCGCTCATGCTTGGCGGAGGGGGACCAATTGATGCAATTGAAATGGAGATAGCTACGTAACGGTATTCCGTTTAAACGGGATGATACCTCAGAGGTACTCCCTCCCCTCCATCTCATAAAAATTATATTTCTAGCTTCAAGTTTTTGTCTCATAAAAATTGTATTTCTAGTCATGTGGGGCCCAACCAATTGATTCATCTATATAAGTTTCCTTCCATCCCACATAATTTGGGCTGCTAATGCTTGTAATTTTATTAAGTATGTTAATTATATGGGTTAATTCTCTCAAACTTCCTTTTAATCATTTGTATATATGGAATGTGTGCATGCAGTGGGTTCATTAAATAAGGTTATTGTGGTCATTTTCCAATCCTACTATTTTATCCTAAATTAGCTAGAAATGTAATTTTTATGGGACGGAGGTAGTATCATCTGATGTGTGGATATCAGCCGATACCTACCAGGTATCTGACAATACTTTAGAGGTTTCATCTCTTCTGAACGGAATATCGTCCTGTAGCATTTTTCATTGAAATTTACTCCGAACTATTTAGTTTTTTTTAGGGGGTGGCAATTAGGATATTTATAGAGTGGAAATAAGATTCTATTTGCTTTACTACTTTATCCCTATTTTTTCTAAGGGAAAATCTGCTCTAGGACACTTTAGGCTTTATTTTGTTGCCAATTCCAACCTTACTTAGTTTGATGCCTTAACAAAATTTAGTAGTATTTTTGAGAGGAAAGTTTCGGAAGTAACAAATTTTAGTAGAATGTCATTGGTAAGGTAATGTTTAGTTCGTTACCCTACTAAAATTTGGTAGCACTACAATTTAGTACGTCGAAAGTGGTAACAACGTGAACATGCCATCTCACTTTGATGTGAAGTTGAACGAGGGTTCCATAGCAATGCCTTCAAAAAGGTGAACGGCGCTCGAGGGCATTGTTGTCGCTCCACCAGCAAGCCGAGTAAGACTTTCACCTCAGAGTCCCCATACAACCCTAGCATCCACAACGAAAGCCACCAAATTTCACATACACACCGAAGCTACCTGCACTATGCACACTACCACCCGCACAATGGTCGGACTGGTACCATTGACAACCTGCTCTGCCACCTAGCCAGACCCGGGGAGCCAGGTCGTCGGTGCTACTAGATGACCACCAACTAGACAGCCCCCTCACAGAGACCACCATATAACCTGGATGTGGATCTACAGAAAGAGAGGAGGAGGAGGGAGGGGGGGGGGGGGGGTAGGGAGAAGGAAAGATGGGGAAAGGAAGAGGGAAGGAGGAAGGAAGGATGGGGGGTGGGGAGGGAGGCGTCGTGGCTATGCCGACAATGGCTAGACAAGGTGGAACAGGAGAAAAACGAGGAAGGGAAAGGAAGAGGGAAGGAGGAGGGAAGAAAAGGGTGGGAGTTGCCATCGCTAGCGGCGGCGACGCTAGTGGGACGTGGCCGGCAAACCTCCTCTCGGGGCTGGTCGGCTCCCGTGTCTATTAGGAGAACGGCACGTGAGTTCTTTTTTCTCTGCGTGTGTAGACAATAAATTGCTTCTTTTTAGGCCCTTCTATCATGCAACTAGTGCTTCCAAACAAATCCCTGTAACACCTTGTAAGCCATAGAGACAAGCATTGTTCATGTCGTTCTGTAGGATCATCCCAATTCCGTCCGTGCAATCGTGTGGTCTGATTGAGTCAACAACATTTTGTTTGGTGGAAGAAAACTGATGGATCACCTATTCATTTATAGGGATAAATTGAGCAGATACCTATTCATTTATAGAAGAAGTGGTTAGTAAAAAATGGTTTTTTTAAAAGAAATGTACTTTTAGAAAAGTGGGGGTAAATAGTAAGTGACAATAATTCAATGGATAATCTGAAAAAGAACAGGGCCTTAATTTCATCTAACTGCGCGGTGGACATGTCCCCTTCTACTTCAATAGGTTCTCCTGTTGAAAATTAATGAGTAAAATACACCAGCGGTCCTTAAACTTGTCAGGAGGTTTCACTTAGGTCCACGAACTTGCAAAGAGCACATCGAGGTCCCTAAACTTGGTTTATTGTATCATCCCAGTCCAAAGCCGCGTTTGACTGTGGTCTTGCCTACGTGGCACGCCACGTGGACGATGACATGGAATTTTTTTTATTTTTTCTCCCTTCTTCCTTCTTTTTTCTCTTTCTTCCTTGTCTAAAAGATGAAAATGCCTCGTACACATCATTGTCCGTGTCATCGTCTTTTCATAAAAGAGAAAAAAGAAGGAAGAAGAGAGAAAAAAAATAAAAAAAAATTCCATGTCATCGTCCACGTGGCGTGCCACGTAGGCAAAACCACGGTCAAAAGTGGCTTTGGATCTGAATGATACAATAAACCAAGTTTAAGGATCTCGATGTGTGCTTTGCAAGTTCGTGGACCTAAGTGAAATCTCCTGACAAGTTTAAGGACCGTTGGTGCATTTTACTCAAAATTAATTGATCCATGGCACATAAGCCCCCTCATCTAGAGGTTCACAAACTGCTTAACATTCAGAGACATCCATCATATGGAGTTGTTTAATCAGCATCAAGAACCGCGTGTAACTTATTATGATGGTTATGCACCAAACTTTCATTATAATGTCTATCAGTTCCGAAGGAAAAAAAAATGTTAATACGATTTTCCATCTTTTGCACGAGCAGCTACACGAGAAAATAGCACGAGAGTTCTGGTAGTACAAAATTGGGGCAACTCGCTGCCAGCCATACTACTAGAGATAAGATAGGTGTCTAGGTTCGATGAACCACAAGCGGTACCGACCGTGACCGGTCCGTGTTGTGGATAGACGTAGCCATCCCAATTGCTGTGGAGCTCCCAAAAGTTGTGGACCATCCAAGTCAACCACATCCTGAATCAATGGTTCGGTTCACATCTCAATCGACGATCCAAAGCTCTAGTGGAGCCGAGGACGATGGAGCACTGTTGTGCGAGGTTCCAGCCCACTACTCTCACCGCCTTACCCCTCTTCTTCCTCCCGCTCTCCCTTGCCACTCTATACAAGATACCCCTATGGGAGCAGCACTAGCCCCCATGAACTAGCTACATTGGGGCATGGTTGTCGGTGATGCTCCTCAGCGGATTGGGAGGAGAAGCAGTGCAGTTGATGGGAGAGTGGACCGGCGCGGCGGATGGGGAAGAGGCGGCAGGTGAAAGGAGAAGCGACGCGACGGATAGAAGAGTGAAGCGGCACGGTGGATAGGAGGCGAGGCGATGCATCCTGAGAGCGGGGAAATTTATTTCTAGGACTGAGATACACTTCCTTACCTTGGTCACATGCATTGTAGGCTATGTGACCTCAACAATTACTCACCCTAATTTAAGCTATGAAAAAGGTAACGTGCAATGGGGCGTTCGAGGCCTTGGGCCAATTTCTTAGTTTCAGAAGGACTAGCAACACCCATAGCGTATCTTGCATTGCTGCTGCTCTTATCTACTACTACCAGTAGTTGTTGCTATAGAAGAAACGCACCAACACAGTGCCAAGTCGCAGCGACTATTCATCATTAACTTACTTGGGATGACACTGTGCACAAGATGCTGTACAATACAGGGGTTCAACATTGACATATGCTTGTAAACGTCGGGAATGGAAGCACATCAAGAAGGGTTAGAAGACATGTCAACGGCTCAACATGACATAGATGTTTGGATGTGTTTAGTTCACGCTAAAATTAAAAGTTTGATTGAAATTGGAACAATATGATGAAAACGTTGAAAGTTTGTGTGTAAGAAAATTATGATGTGATGGAAAAGTTGAAAGTTTAAAGAAAAAGTTTGGAAATAAACTCGGCCTTTACAGTGACAGATGGTGTAATAGACAACTTTCCACGAGGGTACCAGAGCATATGAACATTTTCTAATGTAGGAATGTGGGATCATATAATTTGGTTGTTGATGTTAGAAACACACTTAAAACGGAACAACCTAGTACTTGCATACGTAGGCCTTGTTCGGAAGACCTACTTACCACACGGCTGCAGCTGCACAGCGCAGCCAACCAACGGCTGCAACTAACCAATAGTAGCTACAACCTATAGATGTTGAAGCTAGCAAGTGTAGGGAGCAGTAGTTTTTGTGCAGCCGAACGAATGACGGCTGTAAAATTTGGGCTACCAACGACTCGTTAGAATATAATTAATTAAATATTAGCTATTATTTTAACATAAATATATCAATTTATATATTTTAACATAAATACATTAACTTTTAAGACAACTTTCGTATAACATTTATAG
Organism: Oryza glaberrima; assembly: GCF_000147395.1. NCBI lineage: Eukaryota > Viridiplantae > Streptophyta > Magnoliopsida > Poales > Poaceae > Oryza > Oryza glaberrima. The sequence continues at coordinate 26,810,930 of NC_068328.1, forward strand.
TATTTTGATAGGCTTTGCATGGGAAATGAATTACAGGTTTTTTCAAAAGTTTAGTATTTTGATAAGCGTGAGAAATTGAGTTAGATAGGGTACAGAAGGCAGCCTCAGTTACCCTTTATTACTATCTTTTTCATGGTTTTACTTCAATTTCTATCATAGAAACGTACATGTCGCACTTCTAATGATTTGCCCTAATGGTTAGTTACCCTAATGATTTGCCCTCGTATAAAAAATAACTCAGTCTGCTCTCAGGCGAGCCACAATTTTGACACTAGTTTGAATTTCCACTAAAATTTAAACAAGATATAAACGCAGCATGAAACCGTCCAGTAAAGTTATAAGTATGCAAAACCCCCAACCTGCCAGAATATGGGCCAGAACCAGTGACAGAAGTGCAGTGGAACGCAAGGAGAAATCCGTCCAAAGTGAGCTCACGAACTTGTCAAATCAAAACAATATCGCATCAAAACAAGGCGGCAAACGGAGACTGCTGTGATTCCACGAAACATGAAACAACGGAGCGTTTCGAGAAATAACGGGTTTAATTCCATAATATTTATGACACCCAGAGCAATGTAGGCAGTTCTAGCATTTTAGGATAGTAGAATGTACCTACTCCCAGAAGTAGCATACCACAAACCCAAGCGTACCAACGATTATCAGAGTACAGCCATAAGCAGTGGCACCAAGTTCATGAATTTGCCAAGTTATTCATGTATAATCATGAGAGTAACGCGAGGCCCAATTAATAAAAGTTCCAAAAGGCCACCAGCCTAAGCAGATGCACCACCACGGCGGCACTCGTTCAGCATATCCAGGTAGAATTGGCACTTGCTGATGTCACTTCCATAGTTGTTGATGCACTGCAATACAAAAAAACCAATAATTAGGATTTAGGACAACCTCCATGCTAGTGCGTAGACTCTTGTTAGTTACAGGTAGTAGCATGCATATACAAATTAATTCTTATCAATTCAATCTATGTTAACACTATGAAGAAATGAGGATGCTTTCTTCTGTTCACATAGAATTAATCAGATGATGGTAACCAGAGAATGGTGGGGGTGATCAACATGCAAGCCAGATGCCAGATGGAGTTTTAAGAGTAAAATTAAAATAGATAAACGAAGCATCATCAAATTCATTCTCATGGCTGCATGGGAAATGTAAGCACGAGTAGATGGAAGCAGCCAGGCAACAAAAGATAACTAAGCCAAAATGGGCAGGAAAACATACATCTTGGAAGGCCTTGGAATGGATGCTGCATGAGTCAGATGGAGTAGCGTTGGCCATTGGGGTGGCAGAGGCAGCAGCCTCGGAGACAACAGTCTCATGCTGAATAGTACGGGGACCCATTACAGCATCAACAGCCCTATGTGCCATGGCACTACCAGTACCAAAAGCCATGCCTGCATATATGTGCAAAGAAGTACTTATTAGAAACTGCATTGTTAATATAATGCTATTCATTTCAATTAAAATGAAGCAAAATGATGATACCTTGAGCAATAGTGGAACCAATTCCTCCCAGGATAGAGCCACCTCCGTTCTGGGCAGGAGCTGGAGGAGGAGCCTGCCTTGCTGCAATGAACAAATTACAGATGTCAATCAAAGAACACAAGACACAACCTGACAAGACAAAACACTTTAAAACCAGTAAAGATTATACAGGTACAATGAGAACATAAGGCACAACTTGACAAGACAAAACACTTTAGAACAGTAAAGAATAACACAAAATTTGTGAAACCCCAACATGGACAAATCAATACCTGGCTGCGGAGGGTTCCTCAAGGGAGCAGCACGTGGTGCAGGGCGAGACCTTGCTGCAAAATAAATGTCAAAGCATAAAAAAGAATGAAATGGGTTGAGATGTGTCACACTAATCTAGAGCATATGCATGTAGAAGGGCATAATACATACAGTTAACAACATCATAGTCTTCGTACATAAGAAAAAAAAAAAAGAAACACCACTTCATATCAGAATCTATCTAAGAAGGGATGAACAGAAAATCAGGCCCCTTCCCTCAAAAAAGATTCTATTTGCTATGTGCCCCAGTCTGAACCAAATGCAAATATACTAAGCAGCTGGTTATTCATGAGGCAGTGGTGCCAAGCTGCATAGAACATTATAGTATAGTACTAACTTATACAAGTGGTCTGCAAACTAATTTTAGTCATTCAGATCTTTTAATCTTTGAACACTATATATATATCTTAATATTAGTAAATCTCACGAATTTTAAAGGAAATGGATTGATAAGAGAGAAATGCTGGAATATGCAAGGCCGATCAATGAACAAACCCAGAAAGAAGGGACTTGCACTTAGAGCAGCCAAAGCAGTCAATAACATCTCTATATGCCCCATAACTAAGCCAAGATAGCATGAACAACTACAATGGCTACTCAAAAAGGCAAACAGTATTTGCAGCCCAAAGCAATTGAAAAAAAAAAGCTTAATGCACAATGTGCAAGGCTGTTCAACAATCCCTATAAAGAAGGGAGTTGTACTTAAAACAGCTAAAGCAGTCAATAGCCTCTCTATATGCCCTCTAACTAAGCCAAGATAGCATGTATAACTAGAATGGCTACTCAAAAAGGCAAATAGCATGAGCTCCCCAAAGGAACCGAATTGAACAATCTTAATGCATGTTCAACACCACTTTCTGATGACCAAATATGAAATAGAGATAGCTGTATGGAACTAAAGACTGCAGGAACACGTAGAAGATGTACATCTAGAACATCTTGGTATCATTTCTTGTTATAGAAGATGAGGTACCTAAGCCCAAGGAAATTTCAAAACTTCCACAGCTATGATGGCTACTCATTAAGACAGAATGAAATTCTACAATAGTGATGAAATAAACACAAACAGTTAACTTTAATGACTAAGGCAAAATGCAAGGGTGTAGTTTGGATTGTGGATGGAAAACTGTAGCAAGAAATAGTATGAACATAAGAATTTGATGGAATGTCTAGAGCTGCTTGGGGAGCACCGCATATTATGGTTTACAAGGCGCTCCCTCAAAAGGCCCAAGTGGGCATCAAATGCCCATCTGTATGCGCCTCCTAACTAAGCCAGGACAGTATGCACAACTGAAGTGGCCACTCAAAGAGGCACATGGAATGGAAGCCATTGGTTTATCATAGCACATGCACGATGCAATTCGCAATGTATATAAACTAAAGATATATATGTTGGTTTATCATAGCACATGCACGATGCAATTCGCAATGGAATATAAGAAAAATGTGGAGTCCATCTAAGAAAGGATCAATGGAAATTTCCTTTCCCTAATATATTATGGATTCAAACTTTGTTATATGCCCCTGTCTGAACCGCCTGCGCATTTTGCCACAAAACAATTCGCAACCGGTTATTCAAGAAGCAATCTTTTCCCCGTTCCTGATCTAAAAAAAAAAAGAACCCCTTCGATAATCCCCCAAACACGGGTAGAGTCCTATGTATACACCGACGACAGATCTGACCAATCTAGCAGCTAAATACGCCAATACAAGAGGGAGGGCACTTCCTGATCCTACATCCCACCAAACGCTAAACGTGCGACCACGAATCGCCCAATCGCGCGGCGCAGATCGATCCGAATCGAAAATCTACCCAATCCAAACGAAGGCCACAGATCCGAACAAGAACAACAACGGGCGCGTTCAACGCGAGAACCCAATCCCAAACGCCGCATGGCTACTGGGGCTAGGGGGGAGAGAGAGGATGGGGGTTACCTGAGCTGCGGCGAGCCATGGCGGTCGGCGGCGGAGGAGAAGACGAAACCCTAGATGGCGGCGCGGCGAGGAGGGGAGCGAGCGAATGAAGAGGGCAGCAACGGGTCGGGAGGTTGAACGGCAGCCACGCCTAGGGTTAGGCTTTTATAGCCGCGAGTCCGGATTTTTTTTTCTTTTTTTTTTACCCGTTCTTGCTCTCTCTCTCTCCAACCTCCCACCTTCTTGCAAGACACGCCAAGCTGACATGTGGGGCCAGAAATCTGCGGTGACATGTGGGGCCATTACTTGTGGGGTCCACATGTCGGCGGCACGCAAGCTGGCTGGGAGCCTTTGACCGTTGGAGGGGATATGCTCGGAACACTCTGGATTCCTCCAGATGACCGGAAGCAGCACGAAGCCGTGAACGGCTACGTTTTCATTTTTCGTGCTCCCGTGATGATAAGGTGAAAAATGATTCGTGATTCTTCCGATTTGTACAAAATGAATTGAGCAATTTGGTCAAAAATATTAAGCTCAAATTAGCATGCATTTATAAATGCCAGATGAAATATCTCTAATTAATAATCTTCTAGAAATCTCAAACTAATATCCATATTAAGGTTTGGTCCAACCAGCTAGATCCCACACACACAACCAAACGCATGTTGCAATTGCACACACCATTGGCATTGAAAACAAAAGAGTATGCTGCAAAACATCAGGAAAATATGCTATTAATCCATGCCAAATGCTCACACAAAAATTGATTCGACTTGCAGTTGTAATCCCCTAGACGAGGGTGTTTAATTGTACAACTCGCAGTGGCTCCATGTATAAAATCTCAATCCCCTGGCCTATAGCCAAAGTGGCTGAGGAGACCATTGTACAGTTTTGCGTTGGCTTCATCATGTATTGGTAACTACTGCTACTATGGTTTCACTTGAACATGGAAATGTCGAAGATGAGGGCAGAGCCATCCGTGGACACGGAGACGATGGAGTTGCCATCAGCAGAGACGGCGAGGGACTGCACGACGTCACCGTGGCCGGCGAAGGCCCTCACGCACTCCCCGGAGAGGCTGTCCCAGATTCGCACCATGCCGTCGATGCACCCCGACGCCACGAACCTGGACGGGCCCAGCCATGCCAGGGATGTCACCCCCTCCTGTTTGTTGTCCATCACACAGGCAGAACAGATTATACCGTTTGAGTGCATATCTAAGAAATGGAAGTGACGGTTTTTGGCGCAGGCAGAATCTAAGAAATGGGCGACGGTTTTTGGCGCTTACATCGTGGTTGCAAGTGCATCGGATCGATTGGCGACCAAGGTCCCAGATGATGAGCTTCTGATCCATGCTCCCTGTAGCCACCCAATTGTAACTGCAGAAAATACTCCAGGTCAATGTGAGAAATGTGCGGTGTTCACGTGTTTACCATACTGCTACTCTATGGATCCAGTACCTTGGTGAGATGCCGACACACTCAATAGAGCCAGTGTGGCCGTCCAGTGAGCCAACAACCTGCAAAACGACAGCGATGATGATGGTACCAAAATGCCAGACTGCATACATTTTCAAACAAAACAAGAAAAAATTCCAGCCTATGTACCAACTAACATGATAAAGACACACTAGCTTGAGTCATAAGAACACTTACCTGGCCTGAGTTTATGTTCACAACACACACAGAATTATCCTTTGAACCACTAACAATTGTTTGGGAATCCGAAGTAACTGATAAGCATGTTAATCCATCCGTATGATAGCCATGGCCTGGAGACAAAAAAGATCAGAATTTGATGTTCACGACTGATTGAGTATATATGAATTCAATCATATGGTAATTTACCTCGAACAACATGTCTGCTTTGTGCAGTTCTTGGGTCCCATATTCTCAATGATGCATCATCTGATCCAGTACAGATAAGTTTACCTTCAGAAGAAGGTATGTGCATTAGCAAACAATATTTTCATTCAAAAACTATGTTGCCACTGTAGAACTTCTGTGGACAGCTAAATAAAGATGGTAGGAGAAAATTTCCATGCTAAAGCATCCCAAACAACTTGTTTACTCAGGGTTAACTAACAAAATTAACATAAGCAAATTGTTATTGATCAAGGAAATATATTGGTACCATCTGGAGTAAAATCACCACATGTCACTGTGCTACTATGGCCAGCAAAGGTATTCAGAATGGCATTATGGTCAGCATTCCACATCCACAAATTACAATCTTCTGATCCTGCAATTATCAAATGCCCTCGTGGATGCCATTTAAGCCACTACAATACCAAAGACATACAGTTACACCACAGGACTAATCATGAAGTATTCATATATTTTGGGAGAGGAAACAAGAGTTTGTCAGCGGCAATAAGTTCAACTAACAAATGAAATGGAACAGAATCATCTCACCTCGAAGCCAGATCCAGAACCCTCAAGGGTTCCCTGAAGTGTTCGTGTAGCTGTATTCCACACATTTATGCGTCCATCAAAACTTCCAGAAGCCAAAAGATTCCCATCTGAACTGAAAGCAACCGTGCAGACAGTATCTGTGTGCCCTGTATTGCGAAGCTATTGCATAAGTTCAATAAAATAATTCCGAGTATCAACACTCTGTGATAATAATGATTATGTGATGACTAATTACAACAATAATGTGCATGCAGAAAAAAAAGAAATCCATGGGCCATAGGAAATCTCAAAATTCTTTGATACAAAGTATCGAGCACAGAAAGCTTCTGGGTTCCATTGCTGATATGCATGATAAGAGAGAGTAATTTAACACAAAATGGTTAATAAAAAAATGAGTAAATGATTTGTCTGCATAAGATCAATATATAACAATTGAAATGCTAATATGTTGATTTAGAGACTACAGGCAGTATACCAAAACATTCCATTAACATAAATGAATACATCAACTTAATAAATAAAAGAAATGGAAGTGAAAGCATATACCTGAGAGTTAATATTTTTTAAAGGTGGAAAGGAACAGAGATGTTCCCATGAATATTTTAGACACAGCAAATTAACACTGTAATAGTAATTAATAACTAAATCATACCGGCCAGCTCCAAAACATCCTCTGCTGATCCAATCTTCCACAGAAATCCTCTATCGTCTTTCCCTCCAGAAGCCACAAGTGATGCATCTGTAGGACTGCATGCCACAGCGAATATCTCGTCTGTGTAGAACAAGAACAGGAAGTATCAGAATATGTATAACAAAATCTGCATGGATAAGTATAACTGGAGACTGGAGTACAAAAAAAAGGAGCAATTGCTGCCTGAGTTATGGATGGTGTGGCTCAGAGAACAGTGCATCAAAGTTACACCAATCAAGTACTATATTGACCAATGATCAGCACCAAAAAAATCATAAATTCATTCTTTTCAACCAACTTGCCTGTATGAGCACGAAATGCATATTGGGAATCATCCTCTTGCATATCACCTGAAATTGAAAGGATAGATAATTAAAACCAAATTTCACAAATCACAAGTAAGACAGTTCAGAATAGTTAAATGCTTAGCATGTAAATGAGCAACTGAAGAACAGATTGCAACTAAAATTCTAGAAAAGAGAATGTTCCTCTAGGATCTGACAGGACAGCTGTAGAAACATAAATACACAACCATTGCAGTTTTCTTTATAAATCAAATTAAGGCTGGACAAAATATGTCCAACTGTCATATTTCTCACAATTGTTCCATCTTTTTTAGGACGCAATAATATTTTCATTTGCAAGTTAGATAAAGAAAGCAGTTAGCCGATTGCTAAATCATCTAAATGCAGTTGCACCAAACGAGATTACCATAATGCACCTGAATGCCAAATGGAGCATAAGATAAACAGTAAAACAGGCAAAAAGCATAATACTAAAACAGAAGTGCACTCAAAATAAGTTTTCCGGATACTAATAAAACAGAAGTGCACTCAAGAGAAGTGATCCAGATTGTAGCTTTGCTTAAGAGAACCACCAAGACACCAACATCAACAAAGCAAATGTCAAACTACGCCCCATGTAACTCCAACAATTATATAGGCAGTATAACAGCATAATAGTAACACAGAAATGCATCCAAAATAAGTGTTCCAGCTTATGTAGCCCCCAATCTATTGCCCATGATTGTAATTCTGCTTAAGAGTCGAACTCATGATATTCTACAGAATTCCAACAGTATTGGAGAGGAAAATGTTATATTCTACAAAGCATATTGAGCCTTAGCATGCAACATACCCATCCCATCGTCATCCTCATCATCATCCCGGTCAGGGAGATCTGAAAAACACAACCAATAATAGTAAGCACCAAGCAAAGCAGAAAACAGATAGATGGATAGTACTACTACTAGTAGTAATACAAACCTTCCTCGTCGATGGGTATCTCGTGTATGATGTCCTCCTCATTGATGAACACCTCCTCTCCATCAGAGCCTTCGCCGGCGGGGACCTCGCCCGAGATGCTCATCGTGACTTCACCTGAGTTGGGGGCGACTCCTCGGCCGCAAGAAACGAGAGGGGAGAAGGGAGGAGGAGGAGCGGCGCCTGTGTCGGCGGAGGTGTGCCCGCGCCGCCGCGATGCTTGCCTGCGACGAGCCGGGCTGGGGCAGACTAGGGTTCTGGACTTCTCGGCTTCTCCCGCCTAGTGTCACTCGTGTTGTAGGATGGCAATGGGGCGGGTCGGGGCCGGGTTGGGCTGGAACGGCCCCGCCCCCGGCCCAGGAGTGGAGGGCGGGTCGAAATCGATCCCCGGCCCCGGCCCCTCCGGGGCCCCGCTGCACCCGCAGGTGAGGACGCTTGGAGGAGGCGGCGCGGCGACGGGCAGAGGCGGAGCGGAGACGGCGGCGACGAGCGGAGGCTGAGCGGAGACGGTGCGGCGACGGGTCGAGGCGGAGCGAAGATGGCGGCGGCGCGGCGACGAGCGGAGGCGGCGATGGGCCTTGGGCTTTGATCCGTGGGCTGTGGGTAGGTTTTCCCCCATAGGCCCAATCCCACGAGAAGATGGAACATCAAAAGGTAAAAAAAAAAAGCCGTGGCAAACCCGTAATTATTCGCAGGAAGCATCACTTCGCCGCAAGACGGCGGCGACCACCGCTCCTCGGCTGGAGGGAGCCCTCGTCGCTGGCGAAGCCCGCGCGGCCACCTCCCCTGCCGGAGTTGGCCATGGTGAGCTCCACCTCTCTCTCTGTGTGTGGCTGCGCGCCTCGCTCCATGTTCCGGTCGGCTTATTCCTTACTCGCTTCCTCTCTCTCGCGCGCGCGTCTCCGCGGCGCTCGCAGTTCTCCATCGCGGCCATCAACGAGAGCGACACCGGCGGGCAGTGGGAGCCGCTCGCGCCTACCAAGGAAGCTCAGGCAAGTCTCCTCCCCCCTTGTCGCCCCGAGCATTCTCTCTTCCTGCGTATCTATCTAATGCTTCGCCTCCGTAGCTTGTGATTTTGGGCCCCGTTAGGGTTTTCGGTTCTTCGAGCGCAATGTGATGGATTGATTGGTTTTAAGTGGGTAAACGCAGCTTAATGTTGTGGCAAGCAGACTCTAGGAGATGTAGAATTCGATCACCCTGTTCTTTGATGTGATGTGATGTAAGGTACCATGTGTTCTTTAGCTTGTGTTTTCGACAATTTGGGAGCTTGAAGTGGGGTTTTTACTATCTATGGTTTCTTCCGATTCTGCGACTTGGGAATTCAAAATAACTGTTTTTTGTTCCTTTGATTTGATGTTTGCTTATCCCCTAATAAAAGGATAATGTAAGATTTCGGTTTTCATTATCGGTTGTAGGTGTAGGAGGGCACTCAGGTTAGACCTTTCAGGTTAAGGGGCAGTATTCTTGATGTTGAGCTATACATGCTCAATTGCTCATGATGTAGACGAATGCGTGATAGCATAGTACTACATTTTTTTTCCAAAAAATAAAATTGTTAGGAGGTTAAGGTCGTTTTGAAAGCTAGCTGTTGGTAAAGATTTTGGTGTCATCTTTAGTTATGCTAGGAACCGATTTAATTGAAATACGGAATAAATATCTTCTAAACTGCTTTACGAGAATCGGAAGATTAACACAGACAATTATTATAAGTAAATAACTTTGGGATGGAAATTTTTAGGATTACTAGCTAATTACCAATCCTCCTTGACATATTTTGAATTAACATAAGTTATAAACTTTATGAAAAGTTGTATATGTTTCTCAGAAGGAAAACACGTATAGTTTGCTGCCAAACATCAATCTATATCATGTGCCTAGATTATCTATTATCTAGAAAACATCTCACCAACTCAATCCATAGGAGCCTTTTGATTTAGATGTTCTAATGCTCCTTCTCTATTCGGAAGGAGAGATATGCCCCCCCCCCAACCCAAAAAAGAAAAAAAAAAACCCTGAACTAAACTTGGTTTGGTGCAAGTCTTTTTCATTTTTAATTAAATGGTTAAGAAGGATATCTCAGGGAAATTCCAAGTTATTATTGTTAATAGCCCTTTATTGAACATGCTGCCATCTGATTATATATGTGGAACTTTGTTTAGTTAGAGGCATGATCATAAAAAGGTGCTCCAACGGAACAAAAGGGAATCTTCCAGGGGCAGATTTCTACTTTATTTTACTCTTTTTTAATCCTTGAATAACATTGGTTCTATTATGTAAACATTAATTTAGGATGATTCATTGACCACTCTGATTGTCTTGATGTTGCTCTGCTGGTCCTGGATTACAATGGAATGCATGTGTTAATTTATAGTTTGATAGGTAATATACTTGTTCATCTGCCCTTTTATTGATGTGTTGATGTGTTGGGATTTGGGATTGGGGATGGTGTTCTCTGTGCTGGATTTTTATGGACGGATACATGTGTGTGCCATTTGTAACTGGTAATTTAATGCATTATGTATACATATCTACTCCCTCCTTCCACAAAAGTTAGACCTGTTACTTTTTTCACCAAGACCAAGAGAAATTAACTCATTTGCATGTAACAAAGATCAAGGAGTATATGCACGCATGCAACCAATGAACATTAAGATGGCTCATCGGGTTCTGATTAAACATCAAATTTACCTCTCCGTTTAAGTCTTGGATGCATAGAGACTATAAATAGGAACAACTTATTTGGATTTTGGAAAAACTAAAATATGAAATAGGTCGAACTCTTGTGGATGGAGAGAGTTCTGGCTGGTACACATTTTTATTTAATTTTAGATTCGAAGATAATTATTTCGGTATCTTTAAAATTAGAATATGTGATCTGTATTGTTTCGAGAATTGTTGCGATGCACAGTCAGTCAGTCACTGTGCTAGTACTTCCTCCATATCAATATAAGGACTTTCAGAGTTGGGCACAGTTATTAAGGAGAAATGTAAAATAAAATGGATGGTTGTGATTGGTTCAGATGAGGAAGTAGGTGGAGAAATTAAATGGGAGATGGTTGTGATTGGTTGAGAAGTGGAAAGGTAGCTATATTTTGGGACAAATTTTGAATGCTAAATGTGCTATGTTTTGGGACGGAGGCAGTATATCATAATATACCAGTTCTGATGTAGTTTTACCTGCACCAACTAGATGTGCGTGGCTATCATATCATGTCTGTCCAAGGAATTGATTCTGCCAGTCTTGTGCAATAGGTAGGTCACTGTAATTGATCTGAGAACACGTTTAGTAGTTAATTAACAGTATTTAACTGAAGGATTCTTTTGTAAATCTCTTCCTGTGCTAAGGTCATTTTTTTTAGTTTTACAACTTACAAGCTCTCAATTTTGTTGCCGCAATATTACTGTGTTATTGAAATTACTTTTCAAAATGCTTCAGGAATCAGCACTCTCTCAGAAGTACCACGAGGGGCTCCTCAAGTTGCAAGAAAAAAATTATGTAAAAGCTCGTGAACTTCTGGAGGATGTCTTAAAGGACCCACTAATATCAAAAATTCAGGCAATCTCTATAAGAACATTTCAGATATCAGTTTGTTTAGACCTGTGCTCTCTATAACACCAAGTTGTTTATTTTAAACAGGCTGATAACATTGTCAGTGATCAGCATTTGCTGCAGCTAAGGTTCTTTTCTCCATACCTCATTTGTAATGTTCATGATGTAATTCCATTTTTATTTGTTGGTTAAAATCATTGACATAGCGCGAAGAATTATACCAAGTGGAATAAACACTCATAAAATAATGAAATTTCTTAGAACTACAACAGCTCTTAATTTAAGAAAGATGCATTTGTGTCATGGGGTAACCACACCCCCATCATCTAATTCACCATGTTGCAATGATTCATAAAATTCCAAAAGAGAAACAAACTCATGTGTAGTACACATAAAGTTATACAAGCCTGCAAAAATTCATTCCAGATATCGAGGAACAAAAAAGAGAAGCAATCAATTGGAACTATTCATCATGTGCTAGCATTACAACTTCTCTTTTTTGGATCTCAGCTCTCTTTTTTGGATCTCAACTTGTAGGATGAATCTGTCATTAAATTTGTGCAGATTTATAAAACATTATGTTTATATTAATTTGTGAAGCATAGGAATGTGTTGGATTCAACATATATTTGCCGTGGAGATGGTCGTTCCTTAGGACACCATATTTTTTAGAACCATATTTTTTGGTGGGACAATTCTCTCTCATATAAGGAAGCATAATTTGAGTGACGAGTTGCAATGGCACTGCTTGTATACTACTCCCTCCGTCCCTAAATATAAGGGATTTTGGTGGGATGTGACACATCCTAGTACAACGAATCTGGACAATTACAGATTCGTTGTACTAGGATGTGTCACATCCCACCAAAATCCCTTATATTTAGGGACGGAGGGAGTATTATAACTAAAAAGTAAGATATTGATAATATATCACAAGAACGTAAATATACATTACTATTACATTGCATACAGTATGCAATCTGTAAAATGAACGTGGATGGTGGAGGATAAAAAAAGAACTTGGGATACAAATGACTCAGATTGAATTGCAAGCATCAACTAAATCAATTCTATGCTGAATTGCAACAAGCAGAACCTTTCAACCACATCCCATCCCAATTTACCCCAATCTGATTAATCATGGTTTTGGTTTGATCATGTTTTGTGGATAGATCTCTTCTTTTAAGTAGCTAATATCATATGGATGATATAATATAATCATAGGCAACTGTTTGTGTGTCACGATTTCTTGAAGGTTGTGCTATACTACACATGTGCATAATTGGGTGTGTTGACTCTTAAATCAGATATAACTGACTAAATTTCAATGGCTGATAGGTTTGAAATCTGCAACATTAATTTTTAACATGAGGCTTCTTAATTTCACAGGTTTCTTACATTGAAAAACCTTGCGTCTGTTTTTCTTCAACAAGGGTCAGCATTTTATGATAATGCTCTTCGTTGTTACCTACAAGCTGTAGAGCTTGATGCAAATGATTCAGTTGTATGGAACCATCTGGGAACACTTTCCTGCTCTATGGGTTTGTTGAGCACATCAAGATGGGCATTTGAGCAAGGGCTTCTATGTAGCCCAAATAATTGTATGATGTCTTTTTTCATTATTCCCTTCTAGTTTATTCCCACTGCCTTTTAGTTCATCTATTGTTCCTAAAATCCATGATTTTTTTCTGGTTTTCAGGGAACTGCATGGAGAAACTCTTGGAGGTGCTTATAGCTATCTGTGATGAAGTTGCATGCCTTTCTGTAGCAAAGTTAATACTTAGGAGTTGGCCATCACATCATCGGGCTTTACATGTAAAGAAGACCATTGAGGATGCAGAACCAGTACCCTTTGCACCTCGAGGTATCGACATACTTGAACCCAAGCATGCAAAACTCAAATTTTGTAACAAAAGAAAATCTGGAGATGATGAAACGCATCATGAAACAGTGACAAAGAAGAGTAGGCAGAATGCTAAATTGCAGTTGACTGAAGCCAAATGGATGGCCCTTTTAGATGGTATCCTAAGCTTCTTAAGTTCAAACAACACAAAAACTAATGAAGATCACGGTGCCAATACAGAGAGTCAATGTGATACTAAGAGGAGTATCAATGGGTTTGCTTATAACATGATGGATGTCTCCTTATCTACGGAAACATTGAAAACTATGGAATCTGCAGGTGGGAATGAACATGATTTGTACCATGATGGTGAAAGTGTGCTGTCTCATGACTGCAGAACTGCAGTTAAAGAGAAGGACACCAATTCAGATAGAGAACATCCTCATGAAAGGAGAAGCACACGTCTTGAGAGGCTGCGAAGTCGTAAATCTGGTAAAGATGAACATGAATCCAATGGAAAAGATATATCACATGCTATAACTCAATTTCTAGATTCATTTATCTTGAAGCGCACAAGTATTCCAGAAAAGATCGATTGTTCTGGAAATGGTGATGCTTCTACCCCTGAAGCTCTAACATATACACCTGATCGTGAGGCAAGTGATGTGAAGCAATTTCTTTCCAAAATATCAAAAAATTGTGGACCTCTTCATATTGGCTATATGTTACTTGAGGAAATAGCTCAGACCAACATACCTTTTCAAGATTACTTTGTTAAGTTCATTGAACTAGACAAAATTACTAGAGGCTGGGCTCAAGATAGATCTGCACAATGCTGCTTATTTCTTGCTGAATTATACTATGATCAAGCTCTTTGTTCTGGAAGCCCATTAGCATCCTCAGAGTTGTCCAATTCATCTTACCATCTTTGTAAGGTCATCCAATCAGTAGCTTTGGAATTGCCATTCAGAACCTCTGATGGAGCAGCAAAGTCCACCAATTTGGATTTGAATATGGAAAGCCATATGGAAGAGGTGTGTTCAAGCGATAAAACTGAGAAGAATGCCTCAAATATGTCCAGAAACTCTGTAAATTCTGTCAACTCGGTTTGCAGTAACATTCTTTGTGATGAAACATCTGAATGTGATTCTTCTTCAAACACTAATTGTGTTTTCTGGATTCGCTTCTTCTGGCTGAGTGGTTGTCTGTCCCTTTCATCAGACTGCAAAGAAAAAGCTTACAAGGAGTTCAACATTGCCCTGTCACTTATGAGAAGTAGCAACGAAGCCAAAATCAATAGAGAGTTTGTCCTTCTACCTCACAATAAGCTTGTAAAATTGCTTACAGCTGATAGGATTCTTCGTGAAATTAACTTGGTCAAGCTTGAATCTTTACTTTGGCATAATGATGAAAACATCAATAAAATAACTCATACAGAGTTCATGGAATTGCTTCCTCCACTTTTGCTTTCCACCAAAGATGTCTATGTTGGCAGTGCATATGGTCCACCAAGAGAAAGTGAGAAAGTTATTTCACTAGAGTTAGGTGCCTTGGATGTTTTAATATCAGCATGTGAAAATGCTAAATCAATGAACATCCAGGTATACCTTGACTCTCATCGAAGGAAAATGCAAGTTCTAACTGTGGCAGCTGGCATGGTTGGATCGGTTACCACCAATGAGGGGAAAAAATCAAGTGATATAGAGTTTATGGAAACAATGAATAGGAATCGACTGGAAAGTGTTGTAGAAGCAGTCAAAGATGTTTCTCGAAATGCTAGTAAAGCGAAAGCCTTTGTTGATCAGTGTGATAACCCTGTAAGTTGACTGTTCTATTTTCTGTGGATTTTCTTGACTGTCATTTTAATTCAAGTCTTTCATACTTGGAACGCTATCTACCAAGCTTCACTTTTATATTATAGGTCAATGCACAACACTGCACCAGACTAAAAGAATATTAGAAACAAGGTATAAAGGAAGAAGTATGTGTGGAGCTAAATGATAATTTCATAAAATTCCGTAGGTCTATATAAGTTGGTGAAGCTGCATAGAACAGTGGAGGAGGAGGAAGGGAGGAAACTTAAATATTCTTATTTTATTTATTTTGTGGAGAATAGGCAGGAGAACTGTGTATCATTGCGGTTAGAAGTGAGCTAGGCTCAAGTATAGGGACACACCGCTAAGCTACCAGAGAGAAAAATGCACACAAAAAAGAAGCTAGGTATACAATTTAAGAATTGGTATATTGGTGACTGCCAAACTTTTTTTTACTTTGACCATTTACTCATTAGAAATATTTGTATTGC
Source organism: Oryza glaberrima (assembly GCF_000147395.1). Taxonomy (NCBI): domain Eukaryota; kingdom Viridiplantae; phylum Streptophyta; class Magnoliopsida; order Poales; family Poaceae; genus Oryza; species Oryza glaberrima. The sequence goes on from NC_068328.1 coordinate 26,826,721, forward strand.
ATGCTCATTGAGTGCTGTGAAAAATAACCTCTATCTATGATTTTAGGCTTTTAGTAACATATGGTAATAAATAAGTATCTTGCAGACAGTATAAAGGAAATTTTCATGTTTATTTTTTGAACAAAAGGAATAGATAATACTATGAATACCATAAATGATCACAGGGAATTACAATATGTAGAATTGTATAGCATGTCAGAGGTAAATCTTTTGAGCCTCTCTGGAACATCAACTCGCCCCCGAGCTATCTAATATACAATTTAACCCTTAAGGATGGTTGTTAGGGTAAAGGTTATGCTGTGCATTCTAGGATGGTTTGTACTGTCCTTCCTGACTGTTTACTGCTTTATGTGGAAGTTGTTTATCAATGGTGTGTTCCAGTTTAGCTTAACACTAATGCTATCCAGCATGAGTGAAATTAGTATATGAGCAATTGTAAGACGCCCATTATTCTGAGATTTTTCAATTTCATATTTGTTTCTATATTGCCTGTATCAGTTTCTTTAATCTATCAGGTTGAATATCTATATTTCTAACAATCTCGGGGATATTATTATTGATTAATTCCTCAAAGAGGGCTACTGAAACGACTGTTTTATTGTCATATTTGCAGGATGGGCAAGACGGTTTCAGTTCACTAGTTTCTATTGTTGGTGATTTTCAATCATTGCTCCTCACAATCATGTGTGCTGCTGTTAAGATGATCCTATCCAGAAAACACTCGTGCACTGGAACCTCCTATCAGGCTGACCAGTTGGAGAGTTCCTGCCTTGTTGATGCAGCCATCGCATTTTGCAAACTTCAGCATCTTGATCCTATGATATCTATCAAAATTCAGGCATGTTCTGCGCACCACTTTACCAAAAAACTCTCTAGTATTGATTTTCATGATTAACTTTAGTTGCTTTTGTTCACATATGATTCTTTGCAGGTTGACTTGATTGTGGCAGTGCATGATTTGCTTGCTGAATATGGGCTCTGCTGTGCTGGGCGTGATGGTGAAGGGGAGGAAGGGACATTCCTCAAGTTCGCTATCAAGCATCTCATGGCACTAGATGTGAAACTAAAATCCCAACTTAGTAGGTGTTTCCTAGCAAATTTATTATGGTATCATGTTTCTGTCCCAATTAATTACTAGAATTTGTTTATTATCTCTATCTTATTGTTAGATCCAAATGGGATGGAAGAAGATGCAGCAGAAAATGACAGAGCAGAAGATGTTACGACTGATGAGGCATCTGTTTGTGACAATAAACATAATTCTGAGGATGAGGAAGAATCTGGTAGGCCATATTCATTGCGTGTAACTATTCCATTTTCCTATATATCTTGTGGTAGACATGATGTACAATGACAGACAATACTGTCTGATTATGTCGCATGCATATTGACTTACTGACACGTAAATGCCTGGTGATATAGTCAAATTAGAATCCGACAAATGATTGAATAAGGTTTCTGTTACCGACTTACCATTGACCCTGAAATTCTCTGTTTTTGCAGAATTGGATGAAATACAGTCAAGCATTGACAGTGCCTTGGACCAGGCCTTTTTCTGCTTATATGGTTTGAAGATAAACCCTGATTCTTGCAGTGAAGATGATTTAGCAGTACACAAAAATACAAGCCGTGGTGATTATCAGACAAAAGAACAATGTGCTGATGTGTTTCAATATGTCCTGCCATATGCAAAAGCTCTATCTGTGAGTAAATTCATATTGAGTTCCTTCATTTTGTTGTTTCAGTTTGGTAAGAAGCATCCATTGCAGCGCATAGTGCCTTGGTCATTCTTTATTCATCTTCTTCAGAAAACTGGCTTGGTTAAATTACGAAGAGTGCTGCGAGCTATACGTAAACACTTTCCACAGCCACCTTATGACTTATTGGTCAATAATCCTCTTGACAATTTCTTGGATGGACCTGATTCATGCGAAAAGATTCTCTCTGAAATTTACGAAACTAATGGATCTAAGGAAGCTGTCCTGAATGTACTGTTCCCAGGTGAAAATGGCTACGAAGCATTCAAGAAACTGTCCAATGCTAGGTTGGCTTTGTGCATTGTACCTATAGTCCCTCCTCTCCTTTTATTTTTCTTTTGCACTGGAACAAGTTTAGTTGTGGATATACCCTAAGTACATTTTTGACTGATTGCTGCAGCTCAGAGCCATACTCAGAAGTTTATGGGAACCTGTATCACTACATAGCGCAAGTTGAAGATATAAGTGCCTCTGACAAGTATACAGGTTTTGTGTTAAAAAAAGAAGGGGGTGAATTTGTTCAACAGAGTGCTAACCTTTTCAAGTACGATCTACTGTATAACCCATTGCGGTTCGAAAGCTGGCAGAAGCTTGCTAATCTGTATGATGAGGTAATGTTTATTTGGTTACAGCAGTTGATTGAACCTGTTCCATTGTATCATGCATTTCTGTTGCATAACAAGTTTTTGTCTTGTTCAAAAACAGGAGGTTGACTTGTTGCTGAACGATGGTAGTAAACATATTAGCATTTTGGACTGGCGAACAAATACAACTTTAATCCAAAGAGTTGAGATGGGTCGTAGACATAGTCGACGCTGCCTATTGATGAGTTTAGCATTGGCTAAAACCGCTTCTGATAAGGTGTGTCCTCTTGTTCTGTACTCATCTATGAGATGCCTTAGGTGCTATTTTTCTTCTTTCTATCTTGATGAGAACTTCACTAATATTGGCAATGACGTCTAACTCATTTTCTTTCAGGCCCAAATGCATGAAATGTTGGCCCTAGTTTATTATGATAGCCTGCAAAATGTGGTACCCTTTTATGATCAAAGGGCTACTTTGCCAGTGAAGGATTCAACATGGGAGACATTTTGTCGAAATTCTATGAAGCACTTTCAGAAGGCGTTTGAACTGAAGTAATCTTACATACCTTGTTAGTAATCTCATATTCTGTGTGTTGTTTGCCACAAGTAGGATGATAATGCTTATTTCCTTCACAGGGCTGAGTGGCTCTATGCATTTTACCTTGGGAAGTTGTGTGAGAAACTGGGGCATTCCCCTGCTGAAGCATTTTCATACTACAACAAAGCTGTTGTGTTGAATCCAACGGCAGTCGACCCGGTTTACAGGATGCATGCATCACGCATGAAGTTACTTTATACCCAAGGAAAGCAGAATCTGGATGCTATACAGGTTTGTCTAAGATTCATGAATCAGTTTTTGCTTCTTTTTTTTTTCTTTGTAAAAGTGTTACGCACGGTTGGGTTCCTTATTTAATAGTTTGTGTACAGTCTTAACTAGGCTATTGACATGGGCACTGGCCAAGGGCCAAGGAAAGGGTGCAGCCTTAAAGAGGGGCCTGCTCCTTCCTTGGCCTCACTGGTCTAGCTTACTACTAGCAGTTTCTGGTTTTCCCCTCGATTGTGACAGGCTAGTTTATAATAGATATTTTGATATTAACTCTATTGATTTATGTTTTTTAGGTTGTTGCTGATTATACATACAAACAGTCAACCAAGGAAGATGTCTTGAGCATGCTACAGTCCATAAATAATGTCAAGAATTCACCCTCTGATCATAATGATAAATGTGTCCTTGATAGCACAGCGGAGAATAAGTTTGTTGACCCTGATCTACTTGATAAAGTGTGGCACATCCTATATGATGATTGCCTGTGTGCCCTTGGTACTTGTGTGGAAGGTGAGCTGAAGCATTTCCATAAGGCAAGATACAAGCTTGCACAAGGATTGTATAGAAGGGGTGAAGCAGGGGACCTAGAGCGAGCTAAAGAAGAGCTTTCATTTTGTTTCAAATCTACTCGTTCTTCCTTTACGGTGAACATGTGGGAAATTGATGGTTCTGTTAGAAAAGGAAGGTAAAGTTTTTTTGTCCTTGTGTAATGTCGTAATTACCCATTTACAAATGCATGTTGATTTATCCAACCATTACAGCTTACAATATTATTATCTTCCCAAAAAAACTCTGGTTTACCTTCCATTTTCCAGGAGGAAAAATCCGAATATTGGTGGATCCAAAAAGAATCTGGAGGTCAGCTTGTCAGAAAGTTCACGGAAATTCATTACATGCATCAGGAAGTACATGATACTTTACTTGAACCTTTTGGAGAAAAACAGGGATTTGTGGACCCTAGAGAGGGCGTACACTTATCTGCGAACTGATAAGAGGGTACCCCCTAATAATCACAACAATGATGTTGAGCTATATTTGTTTTGTGGATATATTATAATAATAAGTCTATTTTTCTTGTAGTTTGCTCTATGCTTGGGCGATATCGTTCCTGTTGGTCTTGGGAAGTACCTTCAAGTTCTAACTTCAGCAATCCGCAATCCTGAGATTCGTAGAGTTTCTGGCGATGCTTCCGTTGAGAACCTACTTGAGAAAATGTTTGGTGTGTTCATGGACCATGCAAACTTATGGGCTGATATAAGCACTATTCCAGAGGTCAATAGTCCCGAGCTATCAGAAAGCAATCTTTACAGGTAATTACTAGATTAGAGTGCAAAATACATAGTTACTCAAGCCAGATGGTTTTCATACTTTATTTCCTTGTGGCAGTTATATCCACCAATACATCCATTTGCTTGAGAGTGATGTCCGACTGGATGTTCTTGAAGGACTAAATGAGAAGATAAGAAAGCGTTTTAAAACACCCAAACTGTCAAACAGCAATTTCGCCAAGATATGCAAGCACGCTTCTCTGGCATGGTGCCGTTGTATTCTCATCAAACTTGCATCCATCACTCCACTGCCTGAATCCATGGAAACAACTGATCAGCCTGCTCCACTATCCAGCGGTCTAGTGCTTTACATCGACTTGCAACCTGATGAGCTTCTCATCTCGTCTCCTGATGGGCCTGCTCAATTCAAAGGCCTCGATATGAACTGGTTTGAGACTTTTAACAGAATTAAGAACATTCCGATCAGGCAAACATCCGAAGATAACATGGAGACTGCTGTTACTGTCATGAAGAGCACCTACAACTTCTATCGGGAGAGCTCTTGCGGAACATTCCCATCGGGTATTAATCTGTACACAGTCACCCCATCGCAGCCACCTGTTGAAGGCCTACAGCAAGCCCCAGACGCAATTGAGAACCTTGACCTCAGTATTCCAAGGAAGCTCCTTCTATGGGTTTATACCTTGGTCCACGGCCGTTACTCCAATATATCAGCCGTTGTAAAGTACTGCGATGAGATGAAGGTATGAACATGATGCCCAGTATTTAACCATATAACCTTCCCCCTTCACCTCAACTAACGCCTACCCGTTCTTGTTGCAGTCAAGAAGTAAAAGAGGAGCCCCGACATCGACAGCGACAGCTTCACAGCAAACCACAGTTTCTCCCCAAGGTATCGCATCAAACTTCCGCCATCTGGGTATCCCTTCTTTCCGTACCCGAAAAAATGCCTAATGCATGTTGTGTGCTTGATGTTATAACAGTTGGCTCCAAAGAGAAGAGCACCCACATTGACCCTAGCGAAGCTCAAGAAGCAGCAGCCCCTACTTCAGCTCCAGCAGCGGCGATTGCTCCTTCCCAGCAAGAGGCAGGTGTTGCAGTTGCAAGCAGCCCTCATGAGGCCCAGAAAACCGCCGCCGCGGCGGCGGCTTCTCAACTCACCCGTAGCAGCTCATCGAGGGCGATGGAGAGCACTGGTCAGGATGGCGGTAGAGGAAACGACGGCACGGCTTAGCTTTGCCCCATGTCTACTGGCTGCTAGTAGGCTAATTTCTGCAGTGTGTGTGTGTGTGTGTCCATGTGAATATGTGTGACCTGTGTGGCTGTGTGACTGACCCCCTCCTAATGTTGATGTCTCACAACGCTGATGATTACCGTCGCAGGAAAATATGCTGTACAGTTATTGAAAACCTGTAACAGACAGTAGTGGCATGCTTATTGTCACTCAATTTACCTACCAAGATATAGGTGGAAACATAGGTCAAGTGCGAATAGGTTCACAACCTGGAATGTTGTTCTTACCCTTGGTGTACTCGGTACTCCTTACCCATCAGTGCTATGTAAAGCTGCGCTCATAAAACTGAGTAGTTTTTTTTCCCCGTAGGTGACTTGATAACACTGAGCATTAACGATGATAAATTAGCATACCCATGGCTCAATTGCACCCAAAGAAATTCAGAAAAAAAAAAGCAACTACAAAAAGAAGAAAAAAAAACGGTACAGTACAACCCCATTAAACGGGCTGGCCCATCATTAGGCAGCAAAGCTTATTGGGCCGGTCCTTGGATAAACTCCAATCGCACCTAAGCACATCGAGGTCGCCGCAGAGGCAGCAGCCGTCAGCCACCACCCACCGCGACCGAGGAAGAAGAGAGGAGATCAGGAGGAGGGGAAGAGGAAGTAGGGATGGGTTTCGTGATGGAGTTCGCGGAGAACCTGATCCTGCGGATGATGGAGGACCCGGGGAAGCGAGACGCGGCGCAGCGGGAGCACGTGTACCGGATGAAGGAGCGGTGCGAGCGCACCAAGGCGGCGTGGAGCCTCCCGCTCCGCCCCTACGGCTTCTGGACCTTCGACCGCTTCAACTCCCAGCTCTCCTGGGATCCCCAGATCAGCCACGCCCCCGGCCGCCGCGACCCCTACGACGACGTCCTCCACCGCCACTCCAACCCACCCCCCTCCTCCTCCTGATCCCCCGATTCGATCCGGAATAGGTAACTTGCCCCTCGATTTGCTTCTTGGATTTCTAGGTTTAGTTGTTCGTTGCTCGATTCCCCTCTTGGGGAGGTCCAATTAAGCGATTAGGGCTCGTTTAGAGGGTTTAAAATGTCTTAGCTGTTCGTTGCTCGATTCCCCTTTTTGGGGAACTCCAAAGTTAAGCTTGCTTGTCGAACATTCAATGTTCATTGCATTCGGATAGTTTGTATATGTTCCATTAGGTTAGGCTTGGTCACCTGTGAGTTGCTAAGCTTGAGGTGTTCACTGAACTAATTTCCAATCTGACATCACCAACAGCCACTCAAAATTCAATCCCTAAATCATTTTTTTTTTAGATCTCTAAAAAGGATTTAAGGTATGAGTATAGCTGTATCTCCAAGAGATTCCAAAAATTTAATCCCCAAAACAAAAAAAGTGGGCCACATCGACAACTACCAACAGAATCGTCATTCCTCTCCTCCACTCACGCTCGCACACATTGCATCTTCCTCCTGGCTCCTTTCAGGACATTCAGTGATCAATCTCTTTGACATCATTACTGACAGTTGAAGCATTGAACAATGTTTCTATTGGCCTCAGCTACCATCTGAGTATTTGTCCCAAAATGATATTTCACTTGATTATTACCACGATCTCCTGTATTTTACATGGAAAAAATATTGGTTCTGCAATCATCAACAGTGGGGGTGTCAGCCCAGAAAAAAAATCAGCTTTTTTAGTGTGAATGGTGTTAATTAACAACATGAAGTTTTCAGCAGCAAACAACAAGATATTTCAGCAGCTGCAACAGTACTTTTCAGTACTAGCAAGCAGCAGTTTTTAGCGGCAAAGAACAACAGTTTTCATCATCCAGCAAACAACAAATTTCCAGTACCAGCACCAAGCAGTTCTCAGCAACAGCAAGCTCAAAATTTGAGCAGCAGCAACGATCAGTTTTCAGCTATCAGCAATAGCAAGCTAACGAACAGCCATGTTCCATCATTGAATTGCAACAAAAAAGCACTGACCAACAGCACTTAATCATCCAAGGTCGAAAATATATTGTGGAGAATGGAGGAAACAATTATCTTATTAAGGAGAAGAATAAATATTTGAATGCCTAGAGCAAGTTTGAGCAATACTCCATATAGTTTGGGATCATTGACCTGCACCGCTGAACGAGTCGATGGTAAATTGTTTTGACGGACGAACTCCTCTTCATCTGGGCATCACCGCCCAGAGACCAATGAAATCGACTCCGACCGAGGTGCACGATGATTCGATGAAGGCCAGCGACTGGGCACCTCCGGCTGTCGCCGGCTGGTCGCATGGGGCCTTTGTCTCCTGCACATTACCAGAGGGCGCCGGGTGGCCGGGAGCCTGAGACAGTGCAGCGCCAGTCTGACACGAGGGACAGGCTGTGTTGCGGGACGCGGTAGGGTCGAGGGATGATTGGAGATGAATCGGGGCGACGGCCGAATCAATTCGGTGGTGGTTCTGGTGGGAGCGCCGACGAAGGTCTGCCCAATTGGGGTGGAGATGGGTCCGGCGCCGCCACTGAGAAAAAATGTCGACGCTGTGAAAGCTTGGGGGAGCCATGGCTGCTTTCCAGACATCTGCGGGGAAGATGAGGCTGCTGGCGTGATGGATTGACTCACAGGCGGACGAACGCACAAAGAAAAATCTGGTAGGAAAATTTTTACCCAGCACGCGCAAAGTGCATGCGATCGAAGGATTGGGCGCCGAGTCTCTTCCCTACAAGTCGAGAACGAAATATACGGGTTTGGAAACGCCAAGCTTTTAGGGGTGATTTAGGTATACTGTTGGAGCGATTTTTTCCTGCAAAACTCCTCAAAACTGGTATTGGGAAGAGTATTGGGAAACTGTTGGCCATGCTCTAATACATGGTTGATTGAATAGATTCGGGAGATGTCGCCGGAATGTATCGAGTCAAGGACAGGGAAATAATGCTTGTTTGGAACCTGTAGGTTCGTTCAACTATTATCCTGGGAGTAGGTTGTTGACTCATACAGTGCAGATGGATGTCACAGCTCTAGGTTTTCTTTAAAACATGAAGTTGAGTGAGGAAGAAGGTGTGTTAAATACTTAATGGTTTCTTAACTTTGTTTTGGTGTCACATTAAGGAAACAATATTTTTGAATTTGAATCTAGCAACTTGTTAGCTCTTCCAAATTCATAGATGATGCATGACGTGTTGGTAACTATGCCTGTATTCCCAAGCGGTGAGACTAAGACTTTAAAATTTTCTAACTACATATATATTTAACAGACTCGGATTTTAAAATTGAGCCTAAAGTAGTTATTATGTTTTCAGTTGACATATCCAAAAAAAAAATCAAATGCTGGAACATATACTCATATAATTGCTGCATATGCTAGAACTGCCAACTTTAGTAATATTTTGTTTATGTTTATTCCTACGATGCTTTTACATAACTTTACCCACCAAATTGTTGGTATCTTCAATAGTATCTTGTTGATGTTTGGATGGAAGCCTTTTTTTTCCAACACTATCAAAATTTCTCTCCTAACTAGTATAAATTTTACCCTGACAAAGTTTCTCGCACTATCAAAGTTTTGTTAGGCTAGTGTGCTTATAGTTTCGCATTATCCTAGTTTTTTATGATTAGTTGGTTGCTGCTATTAACTTATAGACTCCTGTATGTCTTTGATAGTTTGATTTACCTAATTTTAGAGACAGAATATGTCCATTGGGATTCCTAGTTATGAAAATGTTCGATGGGCCTCTATGGTCTGGATGATAAGAAACAATTATAGTTTGGGCGCTGGAGTCAGTGTCATACTCTTTTCATGTGTTTACCTCTCATGAATTGTTCAGCTCCCCTAATTTGAAATAATGGGATATTATATAGGTATATATTTTACAGCGTATCCATGTTAATGTTGAATGGGGAGTAAGTACCTTGACTGCCTTCATTGCTCTTTTCTTTTATTTTGAACTGTTGGATTATGATATATAAATAGATGCTAGTAAAGTCCATATTAATGCTTGACGGGAATCTGGGGAAGTGCACACTGAGTCTCTCAGACCCACCCTCAGTTCGAGTATGGTTGCTACATTATCAGAAGCTTGCAAACAAAAGAAAACCAAGTTGTTAGCTTCAGGCTTATAGATTGCGAGCAAATTATTGCAATATTTTGATTTTCCAATCAACCTACGAAAATTATAGAGTTCTTTGGGTGTTCATTTTCCACTTGATCTAACACATTTGTTGAACATGGCAATAGCCTCATAAATGCAAGTAGTTTGTTCATGGAAAAATGCTATCAGCTCAGCTATTGAAGTTTGTCTTTAGACCCCTGTTGTGGTGTTTAGTATCTCTGTTTATGTTGCCTGATGATAGGATCTTGTAAATTTTATGGTTTTGCAGGTCACCCAGTCATGTGTTGTTACCTACAAAACCTGTAGTCCATTTGTGTTCTTCGTTTATCTTTTACTTGGAGCGTCAGATGATTTGATGGTTTCTTAATTTTCTTTTCTGCAGATGCCGTTCGTGAGGAAGTGTGGTCGCAATAAGAAACCCGTTTCCATCCAAATGACGTCTTTGAAAATTTTATCCTTGAACTACCGTGCTTTGGTCATATGCTTTCTGTTTGGTTAAAAGCTCAGATCCAGAAGGTCTTAGAGAGGCCTTCTGTATTTCCGTTCTTGATTTTACTGTTCTGTATGGCTGTACCACAGAAGGTTTTAATAATCGCACTGAGGAATTGCTTGCGTCATTAAAATTTGAAAACCATTCCAATTGTTGTGGTATACAAAGCTTGCTAGGGCATTTTCGGTGCAATATTATGATGTGTTCTTTAGCGTGGGTTGGGACGTGGTACGTGAAACGAGTGATGGATTAGCGCACTACTCTCTCCTTCACTTACAAATTGATCATCATATAACCTCATGAATACGGATTTTATTGGAGTGCAATTCATGCATCACAGGAGGAGAATACGTGTGCTAAGGGTGTACTTGTGCATTATCTTAATCAATGCATGCATTGTGGGAAAATGTATGTATATTGTACAAACATTATATAGAACATTATATAATGATCAATTTGGAATGAAAGGAGTATTAATTAAGTATTAGCTTGAAAATTAAAAAATAGATAAATATGATTTTTTTTTTAAAAGCAACTTTTTTATATGAAAGCTTTGTTAAAATACATGCCGTTTGGAAAGCATGTGCGGGGAAATGAGGGAGTAAAAATTGAAAAGGAGAAAAGAATACACCCTAGAGCCACCGTGTAGGGCATCTATTTGTCAGCGCGTAGTAGATTGAATGCTCTAAGGTCAAGCACAATGTTGGCTGTCGAGTTCACACCCTCCACATTGTTTTATTTAGTGCACCGGAGGGGAATAAGGCAGGCCGACCAAAAAATAAGTCACCCATAATAATCCCCATGACTATTGCGTGGCTCCTTCCCATGACTTCTCCTTCATTTTTTAAAGTGGTATATGAGTTTATTCGATGGGTGCGATCTAGTATAAAAATCTTGGAAAACTCGTGTTCCGATACACAAACTTGTATAGGTGCTTGCTAGGTGTTGGAACTAATTGTCTGGATAAAAAAAAGTTGTAGATAAATTTATGTTGTTTAGCACCAAGATGTGTTTACTACCCCCTCCATTTATAAATGACTAGTGAACTTGCACGTGCAAGGCACGTTATCATAATATATATTATTGCCAACTCGCGATGTGAATCATTGGATGAGAGGATCTAACGGTTAGGAACGTGTGGGTGTACTAAATAGAAAACTGGTGTTTTTTTATATTAATATAGATTGATATAGATGTATGTAAAGTTTTTAACTCTCAATCCGCTTTTTTATCTCTTCGATAATTAACGGGAAATCCCGCCTAAGATGAAAGTAGCCATCAGTGACGCACCTTCTTGAAGTTGATCTCCGCCATCAAGAAGCTGAGGCACTTGCTCTTTAGCTCCGGGCAATGGTACCTCTCGGCGTAGGCGCGTAGCCTAGAGTCATCGCCACCGTCTCCACCGACACGCTCTCCCACAGCTTCTGTGCACACATCAGCTTCAACCTCTCCAATGCGTACCTGTTCGCCGCCACGAGCAAGCTCTCGAAAAATCCGGTCGTCGTCGACGTCGAGCCGGCACCGCCTCGGTCGGCGACGGCAAGGCGTCCATGTACACGAAGTGTAGTAGAGCTTTGAACGTGGCCGGGTCAATGTTGTGCAGGGTGACGCACGGCATGGTGGACTCCGCCATGGACCCGAGGAGCTCCATCTTGAACACCGGCGAGCGTGCGGCGAGCACGGCGCGGTGTGCATGGAACGTCTCGCTGCCGACGGAGAACGACACGTCTGAGCCGTCGGCACGGTCCACGATGTCGTCGAGCTGGCCGTTGAGGTTCGACCGCGGGATGGGTATAGTGCCGTCGTCATCACCGGCATATAATATATATTTAAGAAAAGTAAAAATAGGGGGAAACAGTGTGCGCAAAGATATATTCATACACTGACTTGAGAAACATGGCAAGGCTGTGTCCACACGCTGAATTTAGATACATTCCATGTTCACGTTCACAAAATAATCTGGATTTTATAAATACCTAGAAATCCAAATCAATTGTTAAGCATGAACTTGTATAATATGAATTTAGTATGAATTTGTAGAAAATAAATTGTAACCTTAAATGGTAACAGGAGTATATTGTTTACACAACCTGCAAGGGCTAAGGTCAGACACTAAACTCAGACAAACCTTACATCCATTGGTGAATTTGTAAACTTTCAGTACTTGAGCTATAAGAACTCATAACTTTAATTAGCTCGCAGCAAATCAAAACATTGAGCAACATGTAGCTATGGTCATGTAGTTGTCAGAGGGAATATAGAACTGAGAGATCAAGCAATCTGTAAGTACAAACATGTGAATATCAAATATTATTCTGACAGGGAAATATGCTTAAGTAATGGTGTCCTCCAAGCTTACAATCGTGATTAACTTGCTCCACTTAAGTCATGTCCATCACCTTGCCTAATGCCATCCACCAAACCTGCAATCCTGATAAAATTGCTCCACTGAAGTCATATGCATCACATTGTGCCTAATTCCATCCTCCAAACCTGTGGTCAGAGGTGCCACCAGGTATATATTAAGGTTGTCTCCTCTTGCAAAGAAGAAAATAAAAGGACTACCTATTAGCAGCTTGCGAGCAATGGCAGGATAATCCCAGATCAATGCCGATATAAAAATGAAAATTATGTATGCTGTAGTAGTGCTCGATATAAAAATGAAATTATATATGTTGTAGTAGTTCTAGACTTATAGAGCATCATGGAATGCGTTTTGGTCGCGTCGCATGCCCCTGGGGCAGAGGTTGGGGATATAGCACATCTTCTGCTTCAAAATAAAATATCTTCTTTATCTAAAATAAGGTTTATCTCTTTGGAGAATATATTTCACCAAAAATTACCAAAATTCTATCAATTCACCAACAACTGCTAATGAAAAGGTACACACTCAAATTCGTAGACCAGAAAAGGAGAGTAGCAATTCCTATTCAGAATCAGTTGTTTCATGCTTGTACCTCTACATACACTAAGCTGAGCTTATCTAATAGGTTCATACTATGAAAATATATCCATTTATCCTTGTCTATTCATAGTAAAATAGTAAAAAAAACCTAAAGTAAAGAAATAATCTTGCATATATGGATATTACCTTTTTTTTTTTGCCTGTGGAGTACATGAACTCAGATATATCAACCAAAGGCCAATCAATGGCAAATAAAAGAACAAAATCTCCTTGGCCCTCCTCATTGAGCATCTTAAAGCTAAAAGCCATCAAATAAAGGCCGTTCTTCCATTATGCTCACTCCATCCCAGCATATCTGCATATGCTTGTATTAACTGCAGAGACAATTATGGCAGTTTTTTTAGCGTGGCTAGCTATAGAAATCAAATGGTGGATTGCAGTACCACATTAAATCAGAAATTCAGATTTACCTTTTTAGGCTACATAAATAAAATATAAATCTTTCATGTTCTCATGAATAACCAATAAAATCAACCTTTTCAACATTAACCACATCCTTGGGAGTAGTCATAATGTTGTATCCTTCAATTTTTGCACAAATTAGTTTTTTATGCCAAAAGTAAAAAAAGAATGTTTCGTTATAACCAAGGGAGATCGAACCAAAAGAGTCAAAGAATTAGAACATCTAAATACCCAATATACTGATCAGCTCCACACACGCTCTTCCAAAGCACAGGTCCCGCCCGAAATACTTCTGTCTGATTTGTATCACAATTGGGATTCCTCTGAAAGAACATGATCCAAATTTATAACTCTCGTTGATCTGGCATTGCTGTTCCATAATGGACCTCTAGCTTTGTTTTCAATGGCATGTTGCAGAACATATCATGATGTATTTGATAGGTGCATGTACATGCTGTCAAGAAAAAAATCAAGGTCTATTAGAATTAAGTTTTACAATGGGAATAATTATAAGCTTCCATCGAGCCTCTTCTCTATCAGTGATTTGGATTATCTGCACTTAAAAAGATGCATTGTCAGCTTGCCTCAGAAGTTTGAAGGTTTCAAGCGGCTAACTGTCCTGAATCTGAAATATTTCTCCTCAACCAGTGACATAAATAATCTGATCTCCTCATACCCTTTGCTGAATACATTGTATTTGAAACTGGTAATGGAGGATTAGAAGATATGTCTCAGTACATTAGCAGAAAAGTGTCAATAGCACAATCAACATTGGTCACCCAGGAAAACGGTTCATTAATCAAACTGATGAAAAAAAAATTGATAGCATCAAAATCTACACTCTGCAATTCGTTACAGTATCCGAGACCACAGGAGAAATCGTCTTTACCTTTACTGGAGGGGAGGACCAACGGATGGGAAGGGCCCGCAGGGGCGGATCCAACGTGGGTGCAGGGGGGACTCTCCCCTATACCCACAAGACCCATGGATACCCCCGGAGCAACCTCTTTATTTTTTTTCACCATGAATGATAAACTAAAGGTCCCTAGATGGTTAGAGGTTAAAGAAACTGTGTAATTGAGCCCCCCCCCCCCAAATTTTTGTTCCTGGATCCGCCCCTGGGAAGGGGATCTCGGGTGATGGTGACGGGATCTCAGGTGACGGTGGGGGATCGTCGACGACCTGTTGAGGCGCGACCTGAAACCATCTGGCGGCATACCTATGACAGCTTGAGGGCGAGGTGGCGCCGTGGGTGGCGCCGTGGAGAACGGACGGACGGCGTGGCGGCAGCAAGGGAGGAGGGATCGCGGGTGACGATGACGGTGGAGGGGCGGGATGCGGCGCCGAGAGCAAGGGGGTCGTCGCTGTTCTGGCGAGGGCAATGGGAGGCACGATGGAGGCGCGGGCAGTCGGCGGCGGAAGGCAGAGGAGGAGCGTGCGGCGGCGGAAGGTGGAGGAGGAGGCGCGGGCGGTCTGGGGCTCTGGGCGACGGTTTTTTTTTCTTTTTGCGAAGAAAAGGATTCAGAAGCGCTAATCGGTAGTTAATCCGGCGCTAATTGCAAGGTTAATCCTACTTCTAATTTGCATCATTGGATGAGGGGATCTGATGGTTAGGAATAGGTGGGTGTACTAATTGCACTAAACAACTCGTGCTTTTTATATTAGTCTAGATTATCATATTTTTATGTTGTCCAGAAATGATCGGTGTATTTTGGTAAATTGGTATTCCCTCTCAGCGTCTTTTCCTTTTCCATTTACCTTTACGAAGTAAATGGATCAGCGCATGCAATTGTTTGCGTGTAGTGCCTCATTGTATCCCTTCACCTTCGTGTGCACTATATGACACATCCACTAAAGTGAAGTAATATTTTTCTTTCATCGATACGCTAATTAAATAGAGTATGGGTCGATTTTCTCCTCCTTTGGTCTCAATGCGAACACGATGAATTCTGGAGGGAGGGAGTAATGAAACTGAGTCAGATCCAAGCAGTCCATCCGTTTTGGAGCCGTCTGCTGCACTGAGAAACTGTGATTTTCGGATGCATCGCTCGCTAGTGACCGGTGCACCTCGTACCTGCCAATCTGCCATATATCGTTGGTGGGCGAGTCAACAACTACCTTCCCACTAGTGAGTTGTGATCCCTGGAATCCGGCACAAGACAAATATAGCATAGCGGCGACATGCATCATCATCTCCCTCCAACTCCCAAGTCTCCCAATCTCTCTTGCGCGGTGGCAGAGGTAACGACATGCACACCAAGGAATTCATTGACGGGAAACATTGCCTTGCCGGCGACAAGGACCTGGTACGCCAACATTACATTTGGGATCATTTGTTCATTTCGGCATTTCTTTTCTTTGGGGTTGATGTTTCCTGTGGGTGATTTATATATTTGAGAAATCTCTTGATGGGATTCTCGGATGGAACGAGACATCTAGTTTTTTTGGGTCTAAGTTGCATCCCTGATCAAAGAGATCTAGAAATGGATGAAAATTGGGGCAGACAGAATCACACAATACACCAAAAGCTTCAGTTTTCCAATGTGATTTTTTTTTCAACTATGATCTTCTTTGCAATTTACAATACGGTGAAGATTGAAATGAACGACACCGGAGACCCGACACAGATGCGGAAAACCTTTTCCAGACGCTAAGAGGAACACGAGCTTTTCCAATAACAAAGCTCGGGGACCTGACCAGGGAGGGGCATCCGGCCCCTCCCATTACAATATAAATTTGATCCCCCAGAAAAAAAGGGGAGAAAATTGGACAAAGAACCAATCAAATCAAACCGAAGACCTAAATAATAAATAACAAATAGGCCTAACGATTACTGACCAGACTAGACCATGTGATTTTGGTAAAAGGGCAAAAGGGCACGAGTAGTATGTACATGAGTTATGCACAAGTTGGAGATGAGTTGGACAAAAGGAGAGTAGGAAGATGTTTTGCATTGAAAGGATCACCACTCTTGATAGTCCTTTCTTTAGTGTAGGAAGGTAAAGCCAGAGTTCTCCCTGATCAAAGGCGGCATGTCAACATCTGTTACCTCAATTTCTTTCATTGACTTTGAGATATCATCCACCGAAAACGGAATGCTGCAATCAGAAGTACCATGGCCAACGTTAGAGAACAACTTTTTCAGGTGTGATTGACTTTTGTTGAAGTTTGGTGTAAGGGAATAAACCTTGAATCATCGTCCAGCAAGAAAGAACTGCTCACTGCGTTATTCGAATCTTCTGTCATCATTATCCTCATACTTGAGATGACCTATAAGCATTTGTGCATGAACAAAAACAATATTTAGTGATAAAGAAATAAAGAAATATAGTAGATCCACCGCTTGACCCAGTAGCAGATGTATATTGGAAAATTTGACAAGTAAAATTAGGCCAAACAAGATTACCTCTGACGAAACAGTATGGGTTCCATATTTATCATCCCAATACATTGTGCTGATTCGGTATAGCTGTTGTATGCTTAGGACCTGAAAATTTGCATCATACATGACAAGTCAACCAACAAATGTCAAATGGCTTGAGAAACTTAAATTAGTTCAAAGATCACTTACAGGGCATAAATCGTTGGTAATTTCTTTCAGTGTTTTCTTTGGCTTTTGATGAATTACCTAATAATACAACCAGTTAGATTATCCTATTTTGATCCAGAAAATCAAAAACAAAACAAATAATCGGTATAGAACACCTACAAGGAATCCAACAGCCTGCCTAATATGCTTCAATTCTTCCCAGGAAGAACCTGCATACTGTATATTAATGTGTATGTTAGCACAAGATTAAAATGATCTCCAGGAAACTTAAAAGGTCCATAAATACCTCCTCGGTCGCATAAATACACCACTGCTCTAATTCTGCCAGTCCAGCTTTGACATATTCTCCATTGCTAAATGAACAGCACTCTCGTCGAAGAAGCAGACTACAAGATAAGGAGCATCTCAAAATCCCAACAGAAGGAGAGTACGTAGAACAGGTAAAGCAAAAACCAAATCTTACCTGTTAAACAACTGAACATTAATAAATGAGAAGATTTGAGTGAACACCTTGCTGATTAAGAATGAAGGGACCTGTTGCACATTTAATACAGCACAAGTTAATGTCAACTCAATCAAAATTGTATGTGAGAACACATTGCTTACGTACATAATTGGCTTTCAGAACATTCAAGTAGTTCGTTAGAATTTTCACAATGCTCTGCCAATGGGCAATCAGGGTTTGTTGGGCCAAGGCATTCGCTTGAGAACGAGATCCTTTAATTAGACTAGCACGAGATGTTCTCGGCGCCTGCAAAAAATAAGCATCACAAAAAAAACAAACCTGAAGTTCACTCTCTTTTTATAAACAAATACCAAGCTAGTGCCCCCAATTCATACCTGGATGCAAAGACCAAGTAATGGGGATATTTCCTTCTTCAAGTTGTCTCTTATCATGCCATAGATTTTCTCAAGGAAAGCTGTAAGCTGCTGCTTGAAAAGCAGAGCAGGATACTTGGCTTCAACTTGACGAAGATCACCTATTCCTCCCATCAAGCGGCTAGCCAGAAAAGGACGGCCAGCACTCTGTGGTGAAGCTCTCATTCCCTTTTAATTTCAGAAATGGTGAATTAAAAGATATTCGGACTAGAAAATCCTAAGAGTAAAACAAACAGAGATGAAATATGTTTTACCGAAAACACCCGCCCAAATGATGCAGCAGAAGATCTTCGCCTCTGAGGTGTGAGTCCAGCTGCTCCAGTTGTTTTCAGTGTTCGTTGTAATAGTAGGAGTAATGTGGATGAATTGGAGAGCCAATATGCTAGTTTGTCGTTATTTTCCTGGGCCTTTGGAAAGTAAGAATTTAAACTTAGCTATATAGCAAATTAAGGATATAAAAAACATTAAGGGTAAACGAATTTTAATCTATACTCCATCCATCCCAAAAAAGGACAACTTCTGGGGATGAATCTGACAGTATCCCCAGAAGTTGTTTTTTTTTTTGGGGGGATGGAGGGTGCGAGTTATAGCAGCATTAAAAATTTTAAGCTCCAGTATTTCTGTTTTTCAATTTCTACAGCAAAAGCCTAAGATATCTGTAATAGGCAAACAGAATATCATATGCAGCTTTCCAACTTCCAAGAAAAAGGAGGTAAAGCGGAATGGACAAGCAATATATTATTTATTACCTCTATAGCAGTGCCTATTGTTTGAATTATACGGTCAAAAACACCAGTCCTTTCAACTTCGAATGATCTCCAATGCAGAAGGCATCTGTATATAAGGCAAGCAGCAATGGGCCTCCCACTGGAGAAACCTAGATCTTGTGATACACATTTGATCAGCATATCTTGGTTTTCCTGAAGCATAAAACAAATACAGGATGAAAAATAACTCACAATAGTCATAACTTCAGGGTCAAATAAACAGAGGTGTGAAATTTGCTTCAGGACAGAAATGTCAAACAAACAGAAAAACACACCTGTTGCTTCTCGTTGAGTGATTTTTGTGGCTTCTCCTCAGTCTCAGGCTCTTTAGGGTTGAGTGAGATAGGGGTGATATCCTATGCAGAGATACCAAATATCAGCAACTTTTGAATGAATATCAAATGCACAAATTATTCTTTCCACTTACAGGTAACGGTTTCACTTCTCCATACGGAGCTACACCATTCTCCGGAGTTTTAAGCTAACAAAGCACAATTGATTTGAAATATTAGACCATCAATGTGAAATTTGAAAAGAATTATATTAATACAGAATGCAAGTAGTCAGGGTCATGGAATACTTGGAAGGGAGACTTAGGATATGCAGCTAATGATTTTGCCGTAGGAGAAATAGCAACAGCCTGTTGACGTAGCACTTTGTTCTCAGACTCCATGTTAGTTGCTTTCTCTTCCAGCCTGTGCTCAATTTTACATAAAGACCATTCAGAATGAAGAAAAAGGAGTTAATACAAGTATAAACAGAGGCATCATCCTTAACAAAAGAAAAGCATTACAAACAACGAAATGAAATAATGACAACTGATAGCGTTGTTTAGACTTCACCTCTGGACAGTATCCTGAAGTTGCTCAATCTTTTTCTCTGCACCTTCAAATTTCTTGATTAGTTCTTCATTTCTCCGTTCAGCTTCAGCATATTCTTTCTTTGCAGTTTCTGTTGCTTGCCTTTCTGTTTGCAGCAAAGCCTGAAAACATCACAGTCAGACGTAAGTTCAACTATACAACAAACATATATTTTGAATTCCAAATACACAGGGTCCACTACTGCCATCAGTCTTTTTTCTGAAGAGGGTGGCAAATTGTGGAAACGGGATTTCTAAGCGTATAGGGATTTCTTCAAACTTGACGTAAGTTCAACTATACAACAAACATATATTTTGAATTCCAAATACACAGGGTCCACTACTACCATCAGTCTTTTTCTGAAGAGGGTGGCAAATTGTGGAAATGGGATTTCTAAGCGTATAGGGATTTCTTCAAACTTAGCACACATAACAAAAACCACATGACCTCTTTTTCACTAAACACTTAATAACATTTTCTTCATAAGATAAGCAAAAGTATGGCATAAACCTTGCAAATTTTCACAAGGCAAGCTAATATTGTTGTCAATGAAAAATGCCTCAGCTAAAGATCATTTCATTAAAAGATCAGTGTAAAAATAAGGCTGTATTTATGCATGCACCAACTACTAGGAACCACTTTCAGATTCTACCATACCTTCAGTTGTTCAACCTCTGCTGTCAGTGAGTTAATCTTTTCCGTGTCTTCGACCAATACAGGGGTCTCTTTGATTACTGGAGGTGCCTCTTCTATTGCCTTTCTAGCTGCTTCTCTTTCCTTAACAATCATAGCCTTTGCTTCTTCAACTTGCTGTTGCATATCATGCAATGTCTCTTGCAGCTTAGCAATTTCCTGGGCTTTTGCTTCCTCAAGGTCAGTCTGCAAATTGAGAATGTTACACTTAAGCATCAAGTACCAAACTACCAAGCCCAAATAGTGTCACGTCAGCCTCAACATACCCTTAACCGCTTCTCCAGTCCAAGGCGCCATGTCAGTTCTTCAACACGCTTCTCAAGTTTATCCTTGGCCTCCTTAAGGGCCCCTGTTTCTCTCGCAGCCTGCAGACGATTCATGGATAAACACAACAATGACATATACTATGGTAAAGAATATTTGAAGATTGCAAAGGGATAACAAGCTACCATTTTTAGCTTTCTAAGCTCTCTTCTTGCAAGCCTTTGTCTCCATGCACACTGATAAGTAAGAGCTGCTCCTTGCAGATTCTTGTAATGTGCATAGTCTCTGTGGCAACGCCATCGAGCCTATGTTTAAAAATGCCATAACACAATATTACAATGTGTTTCATCAAAAAATATTACAATAAGTGTTTTAACAACAACAAAGGAAAACTACAAATAGAACAGAAACATGATGGACCTAAACTTCTCAAGCCATGGCATAATTTGTAAAATTGATGAAATACTATTACAAAACAATGTAATTGAAGCCGTACATACTTGGATATGGACAGCTGCTTTAGTTTCCTTTCTGAATCTGAACTCTTTGCGGGCAGACATTGCCCTTAATCCTGTCTGCAACGTGATTGCAGCCTCCTGTAGTTGTAAATAAGACACGCGAGCTTTGTGACGACGAACATTCTTTTGTATCTTCACTGCTGATGCTTCCCGCCTCATGCATTCGTATAATTTACGCGCCAAGGTCCCTAGATTACAAAAAAAAAAAAGGGAAAAGGACAGCTGCATAAAATCTGTCCAGTGCTGCAGAAACTGCATTATACAGAAGGGGAGGAGTACCTCTAACGAAAGATTGTAGCTGTGTTGCTGATCTTCTGAGCGAAACAAACTGTTTCCGTGCAATATATGTAGAGATTTGTCTCTGTATAATTCTTGCTGCTCTTCCTAGCACTTCTGCTCTTCGTGCATCCAGATCAGCCATCTGTCCAGCTCTCAGAAATACCTTTGTTTTTCCGATCTGAAAGACAATCAAGAGATTATGTAAGAGCTAACCCAAAGACGACAACAATAAAACCTCAAAACGTGTATACACAGCATGCATCTTTTTCAAACATTGCTTTCACTGATTCTGTTAACACAATGGCGCAAACTCATGTATACACCATGGGCATTTGGCCTAGTTGCATGTATTACCTGGTAGTTCTCCAGCCCCATTTTTTCCAAAATCTTCTGGCATGCAATTTTATCATCATTGCTAGGTACAAGAACAAGATAAAAGTGAATAGCTTGAAACATCAAAAAAAAAAAAAACTTATGCAACAAAAAACTATGTTTTCTATTCAACTGGATTTCTTACCTTCCTTCTAGAACTTCAGGAGCAAGAACACCAAAGCGATTAACAAATTCATAGAATGTTTTCCTTGTGGGATATCCAGCACAGCTGATCCTGATAGCTTCAAGAACACCCTGCATTTTGTCAGGATTAGTTCACCAGAAGCTAGCATAAAAACAATAATAGAACATGTGAATCTTACTCCGCATCGCAGTTGTTGTATAACATTTGTGTTCTCAAAAATGGCTGGCTTTAGGAGGTTATTTGGCTTCACACATCTAATATAATGGGGTTCTGTTGAGCTCAAGGTCTCCATGAGAGATTGAAGTTGCAGCTGAGAGTTGGACAGCAGGAATGTAAACACAAAAAAGGTCAGCAGCATTGTAAACAAGATATACTTTCCCAGATAGAAATAAAGCAAGACTTCTGCACTGAATTTTAATCATATTTATATTATCACATGAAATTATTTAGGAAGACAAATTGAATGGTATCATTAGCATGCAGCGAATCTATATATACTTTTACATGAATCAGAAGATTGACTGCACGATAACTTACATTTTGAGACAGAGGGACCGCCTTGTTTGACTTGCTAAGTTGCTAGAGGTTATAAATATAATTAGTGAAGACTTGAGCAATCTTTACAGATGTAACAACACCATTTTTTTTCTGTACGATATACATGCAGACCTAATGACTATGTCACTATGTATAGCAGGAGGAAGTGAGCAACAGTGTTGTCATACGCCGCCATTATGGCAACCAAAGGAGAGTACGAAGGGAAGGTCAGAAGGATATGTGAGAACTCACATGCTAGGAATTTTGAATAACACTGATGCAGCGACATACGTAGTACATAACATTTAAAAAGGATGCACGTATTAACTAGATAACTTCTGATACGATACATTGGTACCATTTTAAGGCTACAAACAAGGTAGGATGTGTAAATAAGTAAGGTGTATGCTACTACAAATTTTTCCAACCATATTGTGGAAGCTAGAACAAAATCAAGTAAAGTTTCACCTTGAAACGTGACCCGATTGATGAAAATTTTGAAGATTTTGCAGTCTCTTCAGGGAGTGCAGGAAATAAAGCAGCTACAAAAGGACAAGAAGAAGCATTCAGCAAATCCTGATGTTCAGCCACTACATAATCTTTGTTCTTGTCTAGGAAAAAATCAGCCTGGTACGTCACCTGTGGATGATACATAACGATGTCTAATTAGTATGATGGTTACCTTCTGTAACAATACACATATGTTTTAATGAAGAAGGCTTACATCACCAGCATAATGAACAATTGTAAAATCTGTGCGTGAAAGCTTCGGTTTGGCAAACCGTTTGTTATTCTTAAATGTTGTATACAACTTCTGCGCAAACGTCTCATGTGTCGATCTAGGAAACATACTGCGAACAAAATTTGCAAAACATTATTAATTCGCAAGCAGTTACATGTCACAGGATTGAGATAATCTACAATTGATCCAGATGTTATAGTGATTGAAGATATATATGTTGCTTGCAAGTGGTTTGGAATGATAGTTGTGAATTCCAGAACATACCATGCTTCATCCAGAAGTGCGATCAAACCACCTTTCTGCGAGTACGGAAACATATGTTATTGCCATTTTATAGAACTCCAAAATAAAAGGTTATTACAAGCAATATGTTGTTTCCAATTTCCACAATCAAATACTAACAAGCAATATGTTGTCTGGACAAGCCTTAGCTCATCCTAGAACTAGAAGCATCGCACGTATGAAGGGAATCTGTAAAGCTCATTATAGCTAGGAGACTTTCTTCTACCAACCACATACTATCAGACACAAGTCTGTTGAAACATTATATGCACTGCAAGTACAATGTTACCAAAAAGACCTACAACCTAAGGACATAACACCAAATAAACAGATTAATTTAATTAATCCATGAAATCAGTAAACTCCCAGATGGTAGGGCCCTGAAGGTTCAAAACTTACAAAACAGATTTTCCTCTAGCCTAAGTTAAGCTATCTCGAGCAGCAAACATCAAACAGACTAGGAGCCTACATGATAATCATTTCAAAATGAGAACACAAATTGGATCATTTTCTTACTGATTTATAATTACTGACACTATTATTGGCAGGAATAGTACTGCAGATATAACCCCATAGGAACAGCTGAACAAGCCTTGTTGCCCAACCACCATTTGTAGGATGAGAATAGGTTTTTTTGGGAAATTTTATCCCATCTCTTCATCTAATATTCCGAAAAGCTTATAGTGGAACTAGATAAATTTAGCTTGTAATATATATTCTTTTGAAGAGCTTATATTATACTACATCCGCCCCATAATCTAAGGGATTTTGGTATACATTTGCATAGCCAAAATATGCCATCTCATAGCATGTAAGAATGTGTACCTTCTCAATCAAGTCTAACACATCTTGATTATCAACAAACTCTATGTAACTCCAGTTTATCTCCTCTCTGGTGTATTCTTCTTGTTCCATTTTGAACACATGCTGCAGGACAAACATCTCACATTAGACACAAACCAGCAATCTCTAGAGCAAAGCCCTCTTTCAAGAACAAATTCAAGATGTACCTGGTTAAAATGTTGTTGCAGCTTTTCATTTGTATAATTGATGCACAACTGCTCAAAACTGTTTAGAGGAGTGCAACATGTTGCTGTTTTAGCGTATGTTATGAAATGGATTTTTGGCCTAGTTTGAAAAAGGTGAAAAACACTAACCTGTTAATTTTGAAACTCTCAAAACCATATATATCAAGAACACCAATCAACTGTTTTGAGTTTGGGTCCTGTCCAATGGAGACATTGATCTTCTCCACAATCCTGAGAAGAAGATAACAGTAATAGTGGGGAAATGTCAAGATGCATAGTTGAAATCTAATTGAGTTTTTCTGCCAGGGCAAAGGGAAAGGATCATTACCAATCAAATAATCGGGAGTATATTGTTTTTGCTAATGCATCTCTGCTAACAAGTGCAGAAGCAGGATCAAGTGTTCTAGTTATAATTTCTTCAGGAGTAACTATTACTCGTGTTATCAGTGCTTTTTCCAGATTATCGCAATTACACCTGTAAGAAATTTTAGTCGTTAGCAATATGATTTTTGGTCACCCTGAACATTTAGGAAAATAATAAAAGAAGAAATTTACTCACTTCAACAGTTCTGCTGCAGTGTTAAGGTGGAACCTGGATTTGTCATCCTTGATCACAGATGAATCAATTTCTGTTCCCTTAGCAAAATTTATATTTCCAAGATGAAGTATAGCAGCTACAACCCTGAATATAGCTTCCTGTAATACAATTTGGTAATTACGTATTTACCATTAGTCCTCAAACTAGTATTTCCAACAGCTTCAGGCCTTCAGCACAATACAATACAAACCTGCTCTTCCTCATTGATTCCAACTATGTCCATGGCCCTTCTTGTTGCTAAATATTCTTCAGCATCATTAATTCCTTCTACTTCAATACAGCTTGACTGATTGAGGTAATGAAAGGATCTAGCATCGGCCAACTTATACCTCTGTGTATCCTGCATATGTATATCCATAGTAAAGAATATCCTTTAGGCTACATTCAGTCCCACGTTCGAAACAGAGATTAATAGTCAGACAAATATCAGTAAATCAATAGGAAAACATACCTCTGGGGGTGCAGCACAAAGGAAATAAAAGCAATGATAATTTCTCTCTGGAGTATTTATTTGGCATACACGGGATCTTTCCAGCAAGTAAGTTCTGATAGCAGCTCCTGAAATGCGTCCAGTCTTGTCGAATTGGATCTCAACAAACTTACCAAAGCGACTTTACCAGAATCGTAAAGCAAATGAGGATGTCAAAAAACCAATTGGTGATGTCCAAATAAAGCAAGAAGAAGTGTCAATGAAAGGAAAAGAAAATGAAAGCAACAAGGTTAACTTACCTCGAGTTATTGTTCCGCACAGTCTTTGCATTACCAAAAGCTTCAAGAACTGGGTTTGACTGAAATTATATCGGTTATTAGGTAATCAGCCAACGGAATTTTTTTTATTTGAAAAATAAATTACTATGCAGACAAAGAGAAGGCTAATGAATTGCCTCTAGAACTTGCTGTTCTACAGTTCTTCCTTCTACTCCTGATCGCCCACCTAAGTGTGCCAGATATCTCATAAGCATCTTTGTTGTTTCGGTCTTGCCAGCACCACTTTCACCACTGACCAATATAGAGTTGCTTTTCCCTTCATTTATCATTGCTCTGGTTGCTCGCATTAATAGGTCATATCAGGGAAATGTAGGTATATAAAAAGTACAATCTGCTGACAGGATCATATATATGGCAATATCAATATTATACAACAGTTCACCTGTAAGCAACATCTGCAACTGCGAAGACATGAGGACTCAGCTCCCCAAAATCTGCACCTTTGTATTGTTCCATCATATGGGTATCATAGAGATGTGGCAATCTTTGAAATGGGTTTACCGCAATCAAAATGCTGCCAGTGTAAGTCTGGGAATGCAACAGAATGATAATCATGCGCTAGTCATGTAGTGCATCTAAAGTAAGATTTTGGGCAGAAATGATAAGGCACTCACATATATTTCATTTAGCTCATAACGGGTAGCAAGATTCTGTAGAACACCAGGCTCATGTAAGTATGATAATCTTGTCATATCGTCCACTCCTCCTGGTGGAGCTTCCATATCCTTGGGGAAAACTTTTGATTTATTTGTCTTAACCTGTGCAAAAGCATTACTTGTGATGAAACTCGTAATCCATTTTATGTCAAAATGATACAATCCATGGTTACAATGAAGCCACATATAAATAACTAAACAAACAGTATTGCGAAGTTCTCCTTGTACATTAAAACAGAGCAAAATAGATCCATTGAAGGATTTTAAGGAAATACTAAGAACTAGAAAGAGATGATCTGCAGAATGCAAGATAAGAAACTGCAAACTGTACCTTTTTCCCATTTGAAGTCTGCACATGAACTTCATTGTCTTTTATGCTAACAACCTCTCCATCTATCCAGGCTAGATTTGGGTCCTCGACCCAAACATGAGAACCAACAATAATATTAACAGGAGTCCCCTGCAAAACACATGGTGCAGTAATCAAACAGATGCCTAGATAAAACAGAACTAAGAATAATTTAAGGCTTTGATGGATGATCTAATACTCCTCCCTCATTCTCATGCAGAGGGTTGTGTTACATCTTGCGAAATTGTCATATATAACTGACAACTGAGAATATGCATAAGTATGTTGGACATGACAGAGGATAAAAAGGAGACGTCCATGACGTATCGCTGCCAACTTTACCAAGCATCAGACACTCAGGGTTGACGAATACGTC
Source organism: Oryza glaberrima (assembly GCF_000147395.1). Lineage (NCBI taxonomy): Eukaryota > Viridiplantae > Streptophyta > Magnoliopsida > Poales > Poaceae > Oryza > Oryza glaberrima. The sequence continues at coordinate 26,854,038 of NC_068328.1, forward strand.
ATATGACATATCATTAAAAGGCTTTTCAAGAAATAGGGATTTTAGCCGAAAGGTAAACACAGGATTTGCTTTAGTGGAATGAGTGATTCGATGTCCTCTTCTTTTTTTTTCCTCCAACGTGTAGGTCACAGGTGGATTCATAGTAGATCTCGCAGGTGAATTTTAGTTAACAATTCCTCCAATGATTGTATCCTATACTTATATAGTTGCCTCCCACTAACTGTAGTAAGTGCTAATTCTCTCATCTCTCATGTAGACACATTACCTCAATTGTTTTCATAGTCTTTTAGGTGATTGTTCTAAGGTACAAATTGTCTCTCTTTTCCACACCATGCATATCAATTATGTATAGCCTTTGGAGAAATGATTAAAGGTTCTTATGGTACAAAGCACATGAAATAAACCATTTGGTAACAAGAAAATTCCGACTTCGCTCATTATGCCTACCATTTTATCATGCAATTTTCCCACAGCAAAAACACGGGGTCTCATCTAGAAGATTGATAAGATTCAAAAATCAGAGCACTAAAACATCAGGCTAACATTCACTCCACTAGTCCACTTACCATGCAATATGTCAAAATCAGTTTTGTGATGTGCAAACTTGTTAAGGCTTGAAAACCTTAGTATTTGTCTTTTGCGGTATCAGAGTATCATGAATTCATGATATAAAAACCTTGGTATTTAAGTTTGCAAAGTATAATAGTGTTTCCTTACTAGTTCTTTCAAAACCTCAGTATTTATAAGTTTTGCAAAGTATAATAGCATTTCCTTACTAGTTGCTTCAAAACCTTAGTATTTAAGTTTTGCAGAGTTTCAGTAATATTTAAGCTTAATCCTAGCTAGTTGGTTCAAAAACATGAAAATATCAGTCTCCTCAAATTGTTTTAGTTAGAGCTTTTCGAATAAATATTCGAGTTCAGAAAGTTGTGTCAGGACTCGGGACCTAAAAACTGCTCATAATGCATATGAAAGGGCACGGTTCCATTTCGAACATCACCTAGCAAACTTCAACAAGCACACCAAAAGTAAAACACAATACCATGCTTCACACGAAGCTATAAGCAAACATCTTATTCCGCGTCCTTCACATTATTGCACAATCAATTTCTCCGCAAATAATAGCTAACCATTGTTGTCATCCATGTCACTCGCAGGAGCCATTTCACCTACCAAGTTACTACTATCCAAAGCTCCAAACCAAGTTGCTCTATCCCAATTTTGCATGAGTCCAGGTTTCTCGTAAGGTGGCAAACTAGGCAGCTAAACAATTTGTAACTACACTACAGTGAGAGCAATGAAAAATTGTGTAGTAGTACCAAGTAATGATGGAACTACTATGAGCAATTTCAGTTGAACCCCTAACTTTTTGTTTTGGGGAAAAAATGCTGTTTTCGTACTAAAGTTAAGACAAATAGAAAACCTAGCTTCTAGTCCCAGATCTAGAAGAGAAGATATGGATAACGCGAATTCGAGAAAAGTGTGCGTAGAACGAGATGGAGATGAGAAAGGAAGAGGATGCGCGTCGGTACGGGGTGCTCACCATGACGACGGCGGCGGCACCGCTGCTCGCGGGATGGATGGAGATCGGCGCAGGCGGCGGGCAGACGAGCTCGCGAGGAGACGGGAGCCGCGGGGCCGAGGGGAATCAGACGCTCAGAGCACGCGGCGGAAGCAGCAGCGGGACGCCCCCGGCGCCGCTGCTCGCCGGTGGCGATGGAGATCGGCGCGACGGCGCAGTCGGCGGGGCCAAGGGCTAGCTCCCGAGGGCACCGCGCGCGCGCCGCCCCGGTCTCCTCCCGCTACCCCCCGCTGCTTTGCCACCACCACCTACCCACCCCTAGCTGTTGGTTGCTGCCCCCAACTTCTCTCTTCCTCCTATGCGATTCGACGCGGCTGCTTGTTGGTTCGATTGCTTCGAGCGCGCCGCCGTGTGGCTCTGTGTCGGCTTCGTCGTCGGCGACGGCGGCGATGACGGCGGCGGCGGCGGCGGCGGAGTCGTGGAGGGGAGGGGAAAGGGACAGAAATGGTAATTACAGGCTGTTTCGTTTTTAGTTCCCTTGCGTTTTGAAAGAACCGAGGAATTCTGCTCTCTTGGAGCAAGGCAGCTAAAATACCTGCGCTTTTCGCTTCAAGGGCTTGTACTTCTCGGAATTTCACTTTTTTTCCTCTTAGCATTTTCGTTTTAGTCCTTATGATTGAAAAGAAAATAAATAAAGGGTGTCAATCGGAAGGTTACTAAACATTTTTGTAGGTATGTACTTCTTCTTCAAATAGGAGGGGGATGTATAATATAATATGTGATGGTGATTAAAAAGAGAGGGATTAACAGTTAAAACATTGTATGTGAAAATAGTTTTTATTGATGGCTTAAGCGTTACTTCCTTGGAACAACGTTTGCCCGCTCACAAAACACTAGCATGTGAAGAGAAAAAGATGCACTCGATATTAATGTTATGTTAAGCACAAAATATAGGTTTGTGTAGAATTCAAAGTGATGTTCCAATATTTTGTTCTCTTTTTTTAACTCTATATATATTAGTATTGCCCTTCTAGTCTTTTTCATTATCCATATAAAATTCAAAATCATAAAGATGACCGGTCAGTAATCATGACTCTGTACTTCAATAACTATATCAAGTTTCACTCCCCTGGTATTGGTCCTCAAGAAAAAAAAGTTATTTTCTCCTGCACTGAAAATGTTCTGTGCCCGACATTTCAATAACATAGGTTGCCATAAAAGTAATTTAAGTCCCCTTTTGAAACACAGGTGAAAAAACACATAGGAACAGAAAAAACATTTGAATTAAAATAATACTTCCTCCCTTTCATATTACTATAAGACTTTCTATAATTACCCATATTCATATACTCCCTCCGTCCCATAATATAAGGGATTTTGAGTTTTTGCTTGCAATGTTTGACCACTTGTCTTATTCAAAAAATTTTGAAATTATTATTTATTTTATTTGTGACTTACTTTATTATCTACAGTACTTTAAGCACAACTTTTTGTTTTTTATATTTGGAGAAAAAAATTTAAATAAGACGAGTGGTTAAACGTCACAAGCAAAAACTCAAAATCCCTTATATTGTGGGACGGAGGGAGTAGATGTTAATTAATCTAGACATACGAATGAGAACAATGCTAGAAAGTCTTATAATATAAAATGGAGGAAGTATGTTTTATAATCCTATAGTAATTGAGAACACAATAATCGGGAAGATGAGCCAGTTGATTGTACCATAGAAAAAAATCAACCAAATAAAAATATCACAAGAGGTCTAGTCACTTGCTCATTTCCCTAAAGAATTGGTGAAAACAATCCTACGAAAATTTTCATATCATCTTCCTATGAATGAAAGGATTTTATTAAAAAAATCCTTAGAAGAATGAATCCTCTAAAATTATTTTGACAATCCTTCCATTTCAAAGAGGGCCATAGGATCTTGGGGTTGTGTGGAACTTAAACAAAACATACGAAATTTAGGAAACCTCATTATTTTTTCAATGGGCTTCCTGCATGGTTTCTAACGTTCCAAAGGATTGTGGGCCTATTCGGCTGCACTTAACTTTATTGTTGTGCACCCAACCCAAACAGTAAGTTGAGTCTGCAGCTGCAGCAGCAACGGCTACGTGTAGTGGCTGTACCAGACAGCCGAACAGGCCCTGTATCCCACATTATCACATGGACCTGCATGTCTACGCCACAGGAGTACAAACACAGCTTCATAGGACCAGGGTGTCAAGACTCTTCTTATTTTTTTCCATATAGGAGGGTGTCAGGACTCATGACAGCAAATGAAACGCAGAAAAAAGAAGAAAAAGGAAAAACGGTTAGAGATGGGAGGACTCAAGTTGCAATTTTTTCTTGTGTGACCAACTGACCATCAACCACCAGAAAGCTCAAGGCAGAGCATATAGTTTCTTTTTTTTTTCCTCCTCCTCCCCTATTGTAATATGGCTATTTGCCCGTGTGGCCGGCACGCTTTCGGCCACACCACCAGCCGCCGTCAGCAACCGGCTATAGTCTATATAGCGTGCAGCGTTGGTTTTTCGCGGCGTGACGCGCGAGAGCGCACCGCCCGTCCACCGAGTGGACGAGACTGCCCCTCCGGTCCGCGGCATCGTGTGGCGGAGCTCGTGTGGCCAGCCGCTGCCTGCCGTCCCAGTCCAGCCACACGAGAGCCGCATCACGCTCGGAACTTTCTTTCTTTTTGAAATAGTACATCTTTAATAGAAGATTATAAAAATAAATGTTTATTAACTGAAATCATAAATTTAACACATTGTCGAATAACCGTGTCAAACAACCATTGTTGGATAGAGTTTAAAAAAATAGAGAATCCGATGTGTGTGCATGCATGCGTGTGGGCTGTGGGTCCTATCGAGTTCGGTAGGCCACCCTATGCTTGTAACCTGTTGAACAATCGTTGTTTGATAAATACAAGTCGAATAATGATTGTTCAATATATATATTGATTATTTGATAAGGTGCTAAATTTGTGTTTTTTTAATCAATCAAAATGTATTTTTATATTTTTATATTAAAGTTATGTTATTTTAAAATTCTCGCTCGCGCACGGTAGAGCGGATGAGAGACTGGGGAGGGGGGGAGCTGCTTTTGAGGTCAGGCCAGGATGTCTCGCGGCCTTCTACTTCTAGGCTGGATGTGGGGGCCACGCCACGCCACCTTGTTGCCCCCCGAAACACACCCGATCCTCTGTGCCGGGGAAGACTCCAAGGTTCCCCTGCCTGCGTCTGTCCAAATAGTACCAGGATCCGTGCAAGAAAACACAATCTCAGCAGTTCAAAAAAAAAAAAAAGAAGAAGAGAGAAGTTGAAGGAAACGCTTGCTTGGAACTAGCTCAACCCTTGTCGATTGCGTTACCCGAGTGCTGACTGCTGACTCTGGATTTTTTTTTATTCGAGACCTTTGCGGAAACTCATTTGACATATAGATCCCTAGAACAACTTAGGTTGTGTTTGGTTGGAGAGATATCCCGGGATGGGATGGGATGATCCTCAAAATCAAGTGTTTGGTTGAGAGACTAGAAGGGATAAAAGATAATATTCCTCCAATATTCGGGACGATCTCATCCGCGAAAATCTGGCGGACGGCGCCATCCCACTTCGCACACGCACGGTTAACCCTTTGGGTGCGTTTGGATAATGGGAAATGGGGATTGGGATTGCGAAATGAATGAAGGGTTAGGATTAAATGAAAGAGGGAGAATGAATGGTTAGGATTTAAAGATATCTTTTGGTGGGTGGGAAATCATTTCCATTTCCAATTAGCCAAACATTGCATTTGGCCTAACTTTTTTTTTAACCGCACCCCTTTCCTTTCTCCTTCGCTCACCGGCGGCGGGAGCGCGCGAGCAAGGCAAGGCAGCGGCGGGAGGACGCAAGCAATAGCGAGGGCGAGCCGGCGACGGGAGCGCGCGCATGGGCGAGCCGACGACTAGAGAACGTGAGCAAGAGCGAGGGCGAGCCGGTGGCCAGGAGCACGCGAGCACGGGCGAGCCTGCGGCAGGAGCACGTGAGCAGGGGTGAGCCGGCGGCGGCCACGGCGGTGTCCAACCAGCCTCCATCCGCCGTCGGCCTCCAATGTCAGCAGCATGCGCGATGTTCCTTCTCCAATCCTCCTAGAATCCCAACGACAGCATTGGATGGGGATTTCGTTTCAGATCTGTACATGTTCTTTTAGTAGACATTTTTTTCATGTGAGCAAGAATTAGTTTGTTTGTGATGTGTGCAAGTAATTTGTGATGAGATGATTAATTAGTGCTTGAGCATGATATGGCAACATATTTATCTTTTTGTTAAATTTTTGGGCTGCTACGAATGTATTTTTTGTGTGAGAGTTTATTAAATTTTTGTAGGTGCTAAAAATATATTGTTCATGTGAGAAGTAACCTCACCAATTCTAGTTGAGGAAGTACTTTTATCCAGATATCCCACCTTATCCCTCCATCCAAACAAATGATGGGACCATTCCATCTCACTCCATCCCTCTAACCAAACAAAAAAATAGGGTGCGCTCCATCCCTCTAACCAAACAAAAAATAGAACCATCATATTCCAGAAAATAGGGATGAACCCAACACATCCCACTTCGTCCCCATACCAAACACATGCTTATTATATAAATTGATCAAAACTTGGCACTGAGTCTTTAGGGTATGTTCACACGAACATGTTCTCAACACAAACAGTAAACACGGAAAACAGAGCGGTCCATTAAAATATGATTAATTAAGTATTTGCTATTTTTTTTAAAAAATAGATAATATGATTTTTTTAAGCAACTTTCGTATAGAAACTTTTTTTTAAAAAAATATACCGTTTAACAGTTTGAAAAGTGTGCGCGCGGAAAACGAGAGTAGGGAGTTGGGAACAAACCTACTGTAAGAGCAGGTACAATAGCAGGCTATAAGCCAGCTATAAACATATTTTCAAGAGATAAAGGAAGAGAGAGAAGATCAGCGGGCTACAGATCTGTAGCCAGCTGCAGCACAGACTCCAGGACGTAATGTGTGTATGATAGGTGGGACCAAATATTAATAGTATAGTAAGTAACTATTGTATGAATTGGCTATTACATTGGCTATAGATGATTTGTAGCTAGTAGTGGGCTATATTATTAAACTTGCTCTAAGCTTATATGGAGGAGAGATAAAAAAATCAAAGGTGTTTGCTCTAATGTAAGAGCTAGCTTAACACAAACTCCAAAACAAATACAATAAATGTATAAGTAAAAGATAGAGATGGGAGAAAAAAATTGTAGCCAATCTTATAGCTAATCTATTACATATATTGGTTTTAAGATTGGCTAATAGTAAGCAGTGAGCTCTATTGTTATCCTTGCTCTTAAACTTTGGAGCCAATTTGCATGGCGCCGACCCCCATCATCCGGTCTACACATTCCATTCAAGTCTTAGGCTGTGTTCGTTACTAGGGTTAGTAACCCATCTCCTCTGTACGGAAAACAGAGCAGTTATTTGACGCGTGATTAATTAAATATTACTATTTTTTCAAAAATAGATTAATTTGATTTTTTTAAGCAATCTTTGTATAGAAACTTTTTTAAAAAAATACACCGTTTAGCAGTTTGAAAATCATGCACGCGGAAAACGAGGGAGATAGGTTAGTAACAGGCTGAAACAAACGCAGCCTCCAAAAACTAAAAACAAATCACAGAAATTAAATCATAAAATGTTACTACTGAATCAACGTATAAAGGGGAAGTGGAAGATTGAATCAACATCTGAAGGGGAAGAGGAAGGGACCCACGCCATCATCCCAGATTATTGGTTTTATAAATTAATAAAGAAATATAATTAACAAGCGTCCAAATTTAGAAAACGTCATCGACAAGTGTGAGTTCCAAAAAATACCATCGTACATACGACTTTGTCCTAAAAATACCATCACCGTTAGGGTTCCATCCAATCCACGTCGTTAAATGCATTGTTCATCCTATAGTATTTAACGGCGCGGAATGAACGGAACCCTAACGGCGATGGCATTTTTAGACAAAGTCATTTGTAAGATGGCATATCTTAAAACTTACACTTGTCGATGGTATTTCTTGGATTTGGATGTTTGTCAATGATATTTCTTGGATTATCTAAAAATAAATTAGCAAAAGAATCATAATAACTGGTATTGAAGTTTCATGAAATTGACAAGTAACATTAACTTGCTGGTCTATATATGTGAAAATCATGGATGCTACGTTTAGCTCATAAAATCTGTTCTATAGTTTCTACACGTGCGGAATCATGTACATGGATCCACCAATGTGTGTCCTTGGTGCATGTCATGAAATCCAAATCATGGCGTAGGTAGGTGGTTTTGGATCTAGGAATTAAATTTTAGTCACTGTCACATGAGATATTTGAATACTAACTAGAAGTATAATAATAAAATTACATAAATGAGAGTAAATTCGCGAGATAATTTTTTAAGCCTAATTAATCCATAGCCAACACATGTTTACTGTAGTATTACATAGGCTAATCATATATTAATTAGGCTTAATAGATTCGTCTCGTGAATTAGTCCTGGGTTTTATCATTTGTATATGTTTAATACTTCTAATCAGTGCCAAGCATTCGATGTGCCCTGATCCAAACAGGGTCGTAGTCTATCAGTCTCACAGAACGAAAGGCTCAAAGTTTTGCTTGACCTGTTCTAATTAAAAGGGCTAAGCTGCACAGAAGGAAAATCCGAGAAATCCAAACCGCCTTTTACACTTCGCTATCATCGTTTCAACTCCAAACTAAACTACTGGGCCACACCAAGCTAGGCAAGTTGCTATCCTGTTTGACTTGTTATCGTCACCGCTTCGTTATTTCTTGTTAAGTCGAGGGTGAAAATAAGAAATAAATAATTTTTACAAAACCCCAGTATTATGCTTTAAGGGCAGTTTTGAATTGCTACCAAAATTTGTTCTACTATTGGTTAATTTGGACTGAAGCCAATACTTTTGGTAGCACCCATACAAATTTTGGTAGCAGTCTAGAACCTTCTTCACTATAGTATGATGGTTTGGCTATATTTTGGTAGCAAACTAAATACAAAATTACCCAATCAAACAATTGGTAGTGCCAAACTTGCCTATGTTTAATTTGGTACTACCCAACACTTGACAGGGTAGTCATACAAACAAACCTTAAGTTGCAAAAAAACATAGGAGTAGGGATGGCAATCGGCCGCGACGGGCACGGGCAGTGCCTACCCATACCCTTGTCCGTGGGTATGCCCGTTACTACATGACGGGTAAGGATTGTTGCCCATGCCCATCGCCCGCGGGCGTGCCCGTTTACCCGCCACAACAAAAACAGTGGAACAAAAAGTCTACAAGCTTCTAAGTTTGAATCAAGCTGAAAACATCAAATATTCTCTGCCTTGGTGTAAGGTCTCTCCTCTGGCGGCGATAGAGAAAGGGGGAGAGAAATAATAAGGGAAATAAAAGGAAAACCACATCAAACAAAGAACGTGGCTTATGCACTACTTAAAAAAACATTTATGCTGGCGGTAAAAAGAGGTTTGTGCTGGCGGCTGAGCAGCCCGCCAGTAAGTAAAGGCCAGAGAAAATCATTGGTTTTCACAAGCGGTCATAATACCGCTTGTGAAAATTAATTTTTGCAAGCGCGTTCTTAAGAGGGCCGCCTGCGAAAACCAATTTTCGCAAGCGCGTTCTTAAGAGAGCCGCCTACGAAAATCAATTTTTCGCAAGCGCGTTCTTAAGAGGGCCGCCTGCGAAAACCAATTTTCACAAGCGCATTCTTAAGAGGGCCGCCTGTGAAAATATTATCCGGTGAAAAAAAACAAAAACTCAAACTCAAACCGATTCAGATATGCCCTCAATTACAAATTCAAGCATCCTCTTCTTCTCACCAAATCACAAATACAAGTCCACAATCACAAATTCAAGCATCGATTCAAATATGTTGGCCTCACAGTGCAATTTCACCATCACAAAAATCAAAATTAATTTTGCCAACCATGCTGTCGATCCTGCGGAACAAAAAAAATGTTTCAATCCCAACATGCATCACCCATTGCCTCACCACGAGAAGAACAGCAGCGGTTGCTGAACCCAAGGCTCCGAGCTCCCGGCAGCGGCTCGATGCGAAGGAAGGAGCTCCACGGCGGTGGAGGGCGGCAGCTCGTCACGGAGGAAGGAGCTCCACGCCGTCGTCGATCCGAGGACTTGGGGCTGCCGGATTGCCTAATGGCTTGCCGATGGAGGACTTGCCAATGCAGGACTTGAACGAGTCGCCGCCGGATCCGCCATCTGCCTCCCGCAACCGAGCTCTACTGCTCGCACGTCTCTCCGCCCGTGCACCGCCGACCACCGCTGACACCCGTGCACTGCCGAGCACCGCCGCCGCCCGATAGATCCGGAGCTCTCGTGTACCCCCATCGCTGATCGGCACACCCCACCCTTTCCTCCACCGCGCCTCCCCTTCATCCTCTTCCTCCACCGTGTCATCACCTCCTCTGCGCCGACCACTCCCTTCCAGCCAGATCTGGGAGAGGGAGAGGGTACAGAGGGAGGGGAGGAGCCTCCGGATCCCGAGTTGGCGGTGGATCCGCTCTCTCGGCCGGCGTCGTCGTCGTGGTTGCCGAGTGTCGACGGCGCGCAGTGGTGGCGGGTGGGAGCGGAGTGCAGGAGGAAGGGCGTGCGGTGGCGGCGACGGGTGGGAGTGGAGCGGAGGAGGAAAGGGCGCGCGGTGGTGGGTGAGAGAGGAGCGGAGGAAGAGCGTGCGGTGGCGGCGGCGGAAAGGAGAGGAGCGGAGGAGGAAGGGCGCACGGAGACAGAGATGGATAGGAGCGATGGGATGGGGATGGGAGAGGAGCGGATAAAGTTGGGGAGAAGTGTGAGGTTGGGAGGGATTTTAAGGATATTTTTTCCTTTTTGCAGGCGGTGCTCTTAACCTCCGCTTGTGAAATTTTTTTTTTTGCTGTCGGTACATTAAGTTGGCCGCCAGCAAAAAATATATATATATATATTTTCGCTGGCGGTATATTAAGTGTGCCGCCAGTAAAAAGGGACATTTTTTCTAGCGGTATATTAAGTGGGCCGCCAGCAAAAATAGACATATTTTTGCTGGCGGCTATCTTAACACGGCCGCCAGTGAAAATCTATTTTCGCTGGCGGTACTTAGCCCCTCACCTCTCAGTACATTTTTAATGGCGGTTTATGCGTATGGCCGCCAGAGAAAAAAATAGAGTGACGCCATGAAAAATCGATTTTGTAGTAGTGATGTATTCTAGTGGATTTTGCTTCTAGCCTACAATGTAAGTTAGATTTCACGGGTAAATGGGCAAAGTGGGCATATGTAGTGTTACCCATACCTGTCGACGGGGGATACCCGTATACCGGATATAGAGGGTATTAGGGTATGCGGGTACGAGGATCTACGTAATACGACATCAAGCAAACAGGAAACAAGGATTATACTGGTTCATGCCCCTTAATAGGTAATAGCCCTAATCCAGTTGATATGGGATTATATAATGGAAACCACAGATTACAAAGGGAATAGCAGAACTCGATGATACGACGAGACCGTAGTCGAGTTGGTTCGACTAGATCACCCGGCGACTTAGCTCTTATAGGCTCCGACTTCGTAGGCTGTGGTGGATGTGTTGGGAGTAAGATTCAATGCCTTAGGTTCTCCTGGGGGGTCACTTTTATACCGCAGGTCAGTTGGTCTCCTAGCAGAACTCGGAGACATCGGACCCCACACGATACAGTAACGACCCAGTTCTGTCCGAGTAGGACTCCTTCTATCTGTGAATTCCGCATCTATCTTGTGATGAATTTCCTTAATGTACACGGGAAATATCCGTATACGGGCGGGTATACCGTATCAGTATACAACGTATATCCAAGGGTAGAGGGTATACCCTATCCGTAACCCTGACAATACCCATGCCCATTTACCCATCGGACATAGCCTTTGACCCAATAAAAAACCCATGGGTATAAAATAGAGAACAAACCCAACCCTAATAGGGTTTTTACCCACGAATAAACGGGCAAACGGGCACAATTACCATCCCTACATAGGAGGTTAGGCATGTTCGTATAATCATGGGTATTTTGGTCGTAAGATTTTATAGAACCACAATGTTAACCATATCTTAATTTTGTAAAAATAAAAAACAATAACTTAAAATTACTACTGTTGAATTAATAAAACATATGTTTTGGATGTAATTTGCAGGATATCATATGCATGCATGGCGTATCAAAGAAAAAATGTTTAATGTCGTGGTTTATGACTCTATAAGGTTATAATGGTTATAAAACAAATTGGACTACTCCCTCCATCCTAAATTATAGGATGTCCTATTTCTTTTTAGGAAGATCAAACTTGGTAGTTTTTGACTAATAAGCATATTAACCATATATTTATGCTAAATATTATGTATGTTATATCACTAAATTCATAATTTAACTTTCATTAAAAAACTAGATTCATATTTTAAAGTGCTTTAATGTGATGTTAATTTTATATCTGCTAGGAATATAAAATATAATAAATTATTGGTCAAAGTATATCATTAAAACCCGTGTAAAAATTTATACATTGTAATTTAGGACGGAGGAAGTATAATATATGAGTTTTGTGAAAATTGCTTAAAAGTAAATGGGATGTCGGGTTCGGTGTTGGGCACGTGCTACAGGAGAATTAGCCAGCAAAATGGCTGTCTTTTGTTCATTGGATTGGTTAGCAACCCCAGATCTAATGCTTAGATTTCTATAGTACTAGCATATATGCAATTAAACCTCCACATGACCTTGAAATTAATATCTGGTCCAAAAGATTTACTATTGGAGTGGTTTATATATTGGATGGTACGATATGTTGCATAGTACTAATAAATAATTGACATCATTAATTTTAGAGACACATTTAACTATTTGTTATACTTAAAAGATTAATTAATTAATTTTTAAAAGTTGTTTTTATCACTATAAAGTATAAACACTTCAAATATGATTTTATGCATTCGCACAAGATATAAAAGTGTGTGAGCATGCATAACGAGGGAAAACATCAGCCAATTCCTTTTTTTTTTCCGAGTGCCAAACAAGACTGGGAGAATAAAGACGGTTTACACCATGTGTAGCATATGATTTTTATTTAAAGTAATTTTGTGCACATAGAAACTAGATCGTGCTATACTCATCATGTGTTCTAAAATCTAAATGCGCCTAAACACGACATGCATGTTAATATCTACAAAGTCGTTATATATATAAAGAGTCATCAGGAGTATACGTTAGACATGCAAATTCCTTATATTTTAGGATAAAATTCGAATCCTTCATGAATGGAAACGGAGGAATCCTTTTGTCCTAAACAAAAAAGAGGAGAAAATTTTTATATTGAAGCTAAGCGTAGCGGGCCTCATGGCCCAGGAGGCCATTTCACCAAGCCCAGTCCTCGAGCCCGCGTAACTGCAAAAGGCCATCTCGCCGCCGGCGCCGCCGCCGCCGTCGTCGTCCTTCCCCCCGGCCACCGCGTGCGCCCGCACGCTCGCGATGCCCCTCGCTTCCTATGCCCCGCCCCGCCGTAAGCGGAGCGACCTCGAAAGGCGGCGTGCGTTGTCGTGCTTGCGCCGCGCCGCGCGCGCTACCCGGCATTTCCCGCCGCCGGCCGTGAGCTCCGGATCGCGTCCCCCCTCGCCGCCGAAGCGGAGAATGTAAGTGTGAGTGTTTCTCTTTCTCTACTAGACCTCGATTGCCTAGCCCTCGATCCAGGTCTGACCGTTCGACCGATCCCTGTGGCAGGGCAGGGCAGGGCGGCGGCGTCGGCGTCGGCGCCGGGGAAGGTGCTCGTCGCGGGAGGTTTCCTAGGTGCTGGAGCGCCCCAACGCCGGCCTCGTCCTCATCACCACCGCTCGCTTCTACGCCGTCGTCCTCCCGCCCCGCGACCAGCTCACCCACGACGAATCCTGGGCATGGGTGAGCCCCCGAAACCCCAGATTATTTCTCACACAATTTAGTAGCCATCACCATCAGGGAGAACTAATCCTTACTCTGTGTGGTACCTGTCCCATATGGTAAATTGCTACTAGGCGTGGACGGATGTGAAAGTGACATCTCCTCAGCTCTCCCGGGAGGCCACCTACAAGCTCTCCCCGAAGAAATCGACGTCCCAAGGTAAGTAGTCCATGATCATTTGCTGGGATTGTACCATTTGCGCAGCAGAACTCTGCTCTGTAGTTGTCATTGGAGACTTGGACCTCATGTAATCATGTTTGGTGATAGTGGTTAATGACTTGATGTTGCAGGGAATCTGCAAACCCTTTTGTGGAACAAGGCAGTGCAATTCTCGGTGGCAGCTGCGGAAGTGACAGTCGCTGACAAAGAGGGGAAGGATGCACTGGACAAGCTTTGCTTTTGCAAGGTTTTGCGATTTTAGTCTCAAGTTTTGCTCCTGTCCGAATCATTTTGAATACCACGCTATAATTTGATTTCGTATCGTTGTTAAATTCTCATCTCTATTTTTTGTAGGTTGCAACGATTTTTTATTCCTATAGAGAACAGGTAAAGCTTCTTTTCTGAATTAGCTTGCGTTGTCGCGCATTTGCTTTCCTTTAGCCAAGAGCTTAACTCACCAATCCCAGGTTAGAATTTAACAAAGAAGTGTGACTTAATCTGAACGTGGCCCTAGTTGATTCTTTCAGCTTTGCTGACCACCTAATCTTGAACATATATTTTCTTTGCATCCCACGAAAAGCACTAACAAACACGGTTGCCACTTGCCAGTGCCTAATTAAGGATTTAAGAAAAAGCCTTCTATTCTTTCCCTCCTGACAATCTGTAGTAATTTCAGCTGATTTTTTTTCCCTGGATAGATGTCTGAACAAAACTTTTGGTAATTTTTCATGACTACTCGGATAATTTACTGAAAAGGGGTGGCTCAGGCAGAACCATAAGGGAGAAGATATGCTTTATGCTTTGTAATAAGTATTTTCTCTCTGTATATCTGATACCTGGTGATGTTAGATTCTCTGCTAATTGAATTATCATTCCATTGGTAAATGTTTACATTTCACCTATCTGTAACTGCAATAAATTGAACACGATTGGTTATAATGTAATGGCATTGCTTTGAGGCCTATCCTTTCTCTTATGTACTTTATAAAGTTGAAAAGTTTTTGTATTGTACTCTGTGTGGTCATGATATGATATCCTCTATTGTGTCCACAAATAAATATTCAATGGAATTGTGAAGGATGAACCAGCTGCAAAAATAAAAATTAAAAATCAATGCGGATGGGTTGCATGGTTTTATAAACTGCAAATATACTCTCTTTCCATGATTAACTTATGTCTGAATATAACTCACTTTTGAAGCATTGTGCCGCTGTTAAATAATTAACTTGTCTTTTTCCACCGTTTCTCCAGATTGAAGCACGTGGCCTCCCTCTAACTCCAGACCAGAAGTATTGCTTTCGCTGCCTCCATTCTGTCCAATTACATTTAATTCAGAAGTTGCTAATGGAATTATGGAACAATGCCTGGAGCAAACCTGAAGTTGCCAAAACTGGACTTGGGTCATCAGCTGCCATGACGACATCAATAGTTGCAGCTCTTCTTCACTATCTTGGAGCTGTTAGCCTTTCATGTTTGGGTGAACTTTCTAGTGACAGTGCAGCTGCACGAGATCTTGACTTGCTGCATGCAGTTTTGATGCAGTTTCCTCATTGATTTTGGGTGATGCAAGTGATTCTGTATCCAAAGCTTGGAGCTCAGCTGGTGTCCTCCCTCTTCTCGTTCGAGAAGATCCCCGTGGTGACCCAGGAACAAGGGGTGTGTCAACCGATGTATCATCATACAGATTAACTGATACTGTTGCGGAATTCCGTTATATTTAAATTCATGATGTGTTCGTTTGGTGTCTCTACTCATGTAGCACTAGCCAAACATGATACGTTGAAGAGGCTACACATCTAGTAAATGGTTATAAATCCTGCGCACGCAACAAGATTTGGCATGTTTGTGGCAGATGGATTATTGTTTAGTCACTTAAATGGGAAACCGCCTGTAGTTATGGAAATATTATAGGATATGTCTACTTAAATTCAAGATACGGGATATGGTGCCTTTGATTCGGAACTACTGCAATAGCTTCCCTTTTTTTTTTTTTTGTTAGAACCGAAGCTGCCGTAAAAGTTTCAGATTTTCGGAATGTCTTGACAAGGGTTGTTTTTTCAGATTTTCGAGGTCATATTAGAACTTAACATTCTTCTATACTGCATCCCATTTGTTGGATAAACATTTGTTGACATGGTTAATATTGTTGCAGCTGCTGACATTCATTCAACTAACAGCAGGAAATCATTTGGACATGACGGCCATAGACGATGTGCTCGCGCAAGATGATGTTAGCATGTCATCTAATGGTAGTCAAAGTTAAAAGACTCAGAGAGACGATATACATTATCACTGGCAATCGGATCCACATATCAATGATCACGTCTCTCTAGCTTTAAGTCAGAGAATCTCAATCCATATATATGCACGTAGGCCTTCAAAATCTGTGTATCAACAATTTGGCACGACGTACTCTCGCAGCACGAACTATATTGAACTAAAGCATGCGAAGGTAAGGAAAATCCCAGGTTGGCTTGGCAAGGAGTAGCCGTCTCTCAAATCGGCCCGAGGAAAAAGTCCAGCTTAAATTTTGGCAAAATTTTGAAATGGAAGAACTATTTAATGAAGGACGGAGAATCCGATGGTAAAATTGTGCCGCAGCTGTCTACACCCCATGCCATCACTCGTAACTCAAAACTGGAGTACATTTAATTTTGCTGTTTGTTTGCTCATCAACCATCCAGCTCACTGCTCACACACAATCAGTTCAGTGGAAAGAACTTCATGGCCTCTCATGCATCCAGTAACCAGTAACCATCTCGACCAACGATGAAATAATTGGCACCAGCTATCCTCCATAGCTGTGATTTTCCAGCTTTCTCTATTCTCTTCAGCCCATAATAACAAAACGGAAGTGTCTGCCTCTTAGCCTTTTTGTCATATGCTCCTCACTGTCAAAGCTTTCACCGTTTTCTGCTTGAACGAATTGCGTGGCAATCCAATCAGACAAGCCGCGGAGAATGTTGAATATCATCGGAGATGTGCATTTTTATGCTCACTGAAAAATTTTCTCAAATGTTTACGATAAGTTGTCAACGAATCGATGATGTGAGGTTGATGTTGTCCTATATTTGTCGGGCGTGCGATGACAAGGATGTGAGAGGTATGGACAATACCCATAGGTGTTTGTGTCTATCTCTCGGATATAGCAACCACCCGTGTTCCCTTTCACATGTCACAAATGAGCCTTTTCAATGTAGTCCAAATCAATTTCGAAATGAAATCTTTTTTACTACACTATTATATTTTCTCCATCAACGCTATTTACATTCACACAACTGGAACAAAACAACCCAACAATACAAATTTGCACGTCATGTCATTAAATTACAAACACAGGCAGTTCTATTTATTACCATCACCAGTTCACCACCAACATCATTTTTCATTGCCATAGTCACCGCCATCACCATATTTAGCTCGATCAAATAGACACGGATTCTCTACCATGATGCCTGGTGACTCTAGATCACTTACACATAAATCATAATAAATAAACCACATATTAGTGACTCAAAACCAAACAATGTAGCATATATGATCTCGTTCCCTATCAAAATAGGGAGAGAACGCCACGATGGCACATTGTACAG
The DNA here is from genome assembly GCF_000147395.1 of Oryza glaberrima. Classification (NCBI taxonomy): domain Eukaryota; kingdom Viridiplantae; phylum Streptophyta; class Magnoliopsida; order Poales; family Poaceae; genus Oryza; species Oryza glaberrima. The sequence goes on from NC_068328.1 coordinate 26,871,325, forward strand.
TCTCCTCCATATCCACAAAATCCCAAGTCGCATCAAAGGACCAACTACTACTCCCTCCGTCCCATTTTAAATCCGTGTATTTCTAAATCCAACGTTCTACTGTCCGTCTTATTTGAAAAAATTATGAAAAAGTTTAAAATTTAAGTAATGTACTCTCTCTGTCCCAGAATATAACAACCTATGACTAGATGGGACATCATCTAGTACGATGTATCTGGACATAAGTCGTACTAGGTGATGTCCCATCTAGTTATTGGTTGCTATATTCCGGGACAGAGGGAGTACAAAGTATTATTCATATTTTTTATCTGATAATAATGATAATATTAAAATAAGATGAACGGTCAAATATTGAACAAATAAATTCACAGCTGCATTTAAAATGAGACGGATAGAGTTGTACAATAGCAGGCATAAACGCAGGCTACTAGCTGTAGCCACCTGAGCAGGTCGCGGTGCTAAGGTTGCAAATTGCCAAATTGGGATCTGCACTCTGCAGTGCAGAAAGGTCCAAGAAGGGAGGAGCAACAGGGGTTGGGTTGCCCAGGGCCCCATGCGTCAGAGGGATCGCTCGCCAGTCGCCAGTCGCCACTGGTGGCAGCAGCAGTGGCTGGCCGTCTCGGTCCCCCCCTCCTCCTCATCTTTCTCGTGTCGTCGCCTCCCCCCTCCCGCCCAACCCATCGCGTTTCCCCCCCCCCGCGGAGAAGCAGCACCGAAATGCGACCGCGATGCTCCCCCTCCTCCTCCCCCTCCCCGTGACCCCTCCTCCTCCTCTCCCCTCCCCAACCCTAACCCTAGCCCCCGCCTCCGCTCCTCGCCGACGCCTCGTCCTCCTCGCCGCCGCGGCGCCGCACCACCACCACCACCACCGCCGCCGCCGCGTCTACCGTCGCCAGCGCGCGGCGCCGACGCAGACGCGGGCGCCGAGGAGGACGTTGTCGGCGTCCAATGCGGCCCGCGGGGAGGAGGACCTCGAGGAGGCGATCTACGAGTTCATGCGGCGGTCCGACAAGCCGGGGGCGTTCCCCACCCGCGCCGAGCTCGTCGCCGCGGGGAGGGCCGACCTCGCCGCCGCCGTGGACGCCTGCGGCGGCTGGCTCTCGCTCGGGTGGTCCTCCGGTGGCGCGGAGGCAGGCAGGGCCTCCTCGTCGGTCGGCGTGCACCCTGACTACCCTCCCGAGGCGGGGGCGGCGGCGGCGGCGGGGGGCGCCTCCGACCTAGCGCAGGGAGCCGTGTGGGCGTCGTCCAGGTGGGGTTTTGCTATTCCCTTCTACTGGGGTATTTTCTTCCTTGCCCCCCTCTCCCGTATGAATTCCAGCTGAAATTCCCGTGCGTTTCAGGGAGGCGGAAGCTTCGCCGTCCGGGCGCCAGCCGGAGACGGAGGAGGAGGAGACGTGGGTTTCTGCTCGGCATCGTTGCTCTGTTTGCTCCCTTGGGGTGTTCGTTTCTTCCTGATTGTGTTCGTTTGCTTGCGCGGTGGTTTGCAGGGAGACGAAATTTGGGACTGGGTTGGACGGGATGCTTACCAGGCTGCAGAGGGAAAGGGAGAGGGTCCGGCCGCCGCTCCCACGGAGCAGCGATGGAGCGGGAGGGGAACGCGACAATGTTGGTGCGTTGGGTTTTCAATTCCCAGCATATTCTTCAGAAACATCTATTGTTTTCAATTGTGCATCATATATACTTGCTTCGCAAAAATAGTTTTACGTGTCCCTAGGGAAGCATTAATCTGACTACATTTGAGATGATAGCATTGATCTGACTACATTTGAGATGATAGCATTAATCTGACTACATTTGAGATGATTAGTCCGTGTATCAGTGCACTTGTTGCCCCCATGGTTTCAGCTTGTGGAATCGTGGCTGGCTCCTATTCAGTGCAGTACTGCAGTTCCTTGCTGGCAAAAAGAGGCATTCATGTCAGTTTATCCAAGCCGTCTGATTTTTGCGGATGACGGTCTTGTCCACGAACCTTCCCTACTTCTGCCTCTAGTAGGGAATTTCCTAAATCAACCATTACAATTCTTCACTCTTGAGTACTCCCTCCGTACTCATAAAGGAAGTCGTTTAGGACAATGTTTAAGTCAAACCTTGGGAATATAAATCATAAATAACTCTCAAGTTGTTGAGTTTGAAAATGTAAAAATTATATGAATAGATTTGTCTTGAAAAATACTTTTATAAAAGTATACATATATCACTTTTCAATAAATATTTTTATAGAAACAAGACGTCAAAGTTGTGTTTTGTAGACCGTGTCGCTGTCCTAAACGACTTCCTTTATGAGTATGGAGGGAGTACCTAGTAAAATAGTTGCTTATCAGTTGTCCACATATAGCTGCACAGGGGGCCAAAAGTTGCCTTTTTCACAGTGATGTGTCTTTCTGATTTTAACACCAGTTACAATCAAGAGTAATAGTAAAACAAACATCATATGATTAAACTTCAAATGTAGTGTGTGCATGTGTGTTATATTCTAAGATTGACCATGTTTTAGGTATTTTATCGATTATCGCACATTCATGGTAGTCTTAGTTCACTTTTAGTATCATCGAACGACAGTTATGTCACCCACTAGAAACTTATAAATAGGAGAAGTGAAATTGAATGTTTGACTACTGATATCACTGATTAAATCATGCATTGTAATTGGCAATATTGTAAATGAAGTAAAACGAAATATGAAGTGATTATACACCCCACAATTTACAATATTATTAATGAACTTTTGGTTTGTCGTTATTGGATAACTTGTTTGTACATATTTGTGGTGTTCCTTTTGGATGTATTATCTACTTCCTTTTCTAGTTTGTATTTGCATATAATGTGTATAACTGAAATCATCCTTCTGTGTTGCATATATGCAGCTTTAATGGGTCAGAGTGGAGCACCCAGTCACTCTGCAACTGGTGGCAGGTACACTCCAAAGGTACCTGATAATGGAAATATACATAGTTATCATCCCCAAAATGGAGCACTAGAACATAACAAAAGCTCAAAGAGTTTGACTAATGATGCATGGCGAACATGGTCCCTTGACAAGGGTGGTTTTTCAGATTTTCAAGGTCATATGACTAACTTTCTTCCGTACTGCATCCCATTTGTTTGATGATTATTTGTTGACATGGTCAATATTGTTGCAGCCGCTGAAATCCATTCAACTAACAGCAGGAAATCATTTAGACATGATGGCCTAGACATTCTTGCACAAGATGACGTGCACGGGCCATCTAATGGTGTGGCTGTACATGATTATGATATTAATGATGTAGACTCTGAAAGAGACGATATACATGCACGCCTTCAAAATTTGGAGTTGGATCTTACTGCCGCTCTTCATACATTAAGATCAAGATTCGACAAGGTTATATCAGATATGGTGTGTATATTTCCCCTAACATCATCAATTTTACTTTCATTTGTTGTGAATTACTAGTGGACTATAATTTTTTGTGCACGAAGTGTTTTTTCTGCATCTGTAAAGCTGTTAGTTTTACGTAAAAATTCTGCTGCCACACAAACAAAAGAAGAAAGATAGTTCCATTTATTTAATTAACCTTTTGTATGTCTAATACTCCATCTGCTTTATGCTCTCGGGAAGTGTGCAATAAAAAAAATGTATTTTGAGTTTTTAACTTGCAGTTTCCTGATTAAAATGCAGATTAGAAACGTGGAAATGATATGACTTGATTTTCCATTGAAATTTCGTTCATAATATTGTAATTTTTAACTATAATGTATATTTAGCAACACTTCCATCTGGCAGCTACTTTTGTATTGCAATATGGCAGTTACAGGGCATACAAATACATGAAACACTAGTGGATGAAGTTGTGCTTTGTGCCTCTCACCTTGATCTTGCCAGAGGCACTGTACTCATTGTTCTAAGCATCCAACTTTGTTGTTTTTTTCCAGTCCGAAGGTGACGGAGCAAAAGCACCAAATGGGCTCTCTGACGATTGGGAATTTGAAGAGACCAAAGTAATGCAAGCTCAGGAAGAGCTGCGGTCAATCCGTGCAAAAATAGCAGTATTAGAAGGAAAGATGGCACTGGAGATAATGTATGTCCACCTAATATCTGATTACCTATGCTTTAGATTTTGTATGTTCCCTTTTAGTAATTGTATACCATGTCATCAGTGAGAAGAACAAAATAATTGAAGAGAAACAAAGAAGGCTTGATGAAGCTGAGAAGGCCTTGAGTGAGCTCCGTACTGTTTATATTGTGTGGTCTAATCCTGCTTCAGAGGTTCTATTGGCTGGATCTTTTGATGGCTGGACAAGTCAGGTGAACATTTCAACCAGTTCTCGATTACCTTTCGTAATTTTTGAACTTCGCTAAGGCTTAGGATGATTGTTCTGCCATGTGGTGCTAATTTTGAAAGATAATATGAAAAATAACTATCATGCGTCTATGTGGCTAGTAGGTTTAGAATCTTTATATGGATATCATTGATTTTGCCCATTTAAGTATTTGAAGTTCAGTGGGAATGGCTTCAACAATTCAGATTGTCCTGCACTTGCTTAAAGTAGATTTGGTCCAGAAGGCATAACTGCATTATACCTGACTGGTTCTGGTTTTGAATCGTAATTGGCAATTCGATGTAACAAGCACTTGTATTTCATATAATATAATTTTAATGTTAATGAAGCCAATCTGACACTCTACATAGCTCTGTACTTCCATGCTTGATAACATTCGCATTGTTACCTTGTTATGCTTATTATTATGGGGCAATTGCAAATTTACCACTACTTTGAATCGTTATTGCAAAACTGCCACTAGAAAATTGCAAAAATGCCACTAGAACTGTCATTCGAGTGGTATCCTTGCAATATTCAAAAAACCGGTGACAAATTTGCAAATGCCCCTATTATTATATGTTCAAATTGGAAAGTTTTTTAAATAAGTGTTGTGTGTACATTTTTTTTTTTATCATCTGAAATCTGATGATAATCTAATTCCATAACATTGTTGACTTTGTGCAGAGAAGAATGGAAAGATCAGAAAGAGGCACCTTTTCCTTAAACCTGAGGTTGTATCCTGGTAGATATGAGGTAATGGTCTGTCTTATTATGCTTCCAGGCATTATTATTTTCATCTCATCTGATAGCCCCTCTGCCTATTCTCCAGATTAAATTTATTGTTGATGGTGTTTGGAGGAATGATCCTCTGCGCCCCCTTGTGAGCAATAACGGGCATGAAAACAACCTTCTGACTGTCACTTGACTTGAAGCTCCATTTGTCAATCCTGGTAGCATTTTTGTAGATTGTTATCTAGATCTTTATCAACATGATTAGGCCAATCCATCCAGAATGGAAACAAAAAAAATGAGTGAGCTGGTTAGCTCTGTTCCACCCTGTAATTATCTGCTTCGCCTTAAGTCGTCGTTCTTTTTCTTTGGTAGAGATTCTTACAATTTAAACAGTGTAAGGGTGTTGTCAGAATGCCTCACCCTGTTAGATAGGAGAAGAGAATAGTTGTGTATTCTTTCTTCCCCGTCTTTTGCCCGGAGAAGTATAGTTGTGTGATGGGTATCCAGGTGTCTGGTTGTACACCTTCATGGAATGTGGTTGTACATCTCTTTTGTGGTGACAAAAACTCCCCCCGCCGGTAACTTTGCACTTGCAGAAGCTTTAGGTTTTAAAGGTGGTCGCCTCACTTGCGAGTTGTTACTACGCCTTAATTACGCAATCTTCTTATGCCAGCACTAGCACCTGAGAATCTGATATCACAGAGGATTGAATTGTGTGCTATGCAAGAAGAGAGCTCTGTTGAAATTGTGATTTTCTGACGCTTTCGAGTATGAAATTATTGTATCTGAGACCAGGTTGAACTCTGATGGAGTGTGGCTGCATGAAGAGGAAAAGGCAAACAAAGTCATACAAGTGCAAACAGCAAACCTGAAGGTTCATTCAAAACTATTTCATTTACTTCCTTGTGAATCAGTCAAACAGCAAGTAGCGATTTACTAGGATTGAAGATTCATTTATCTTTGAATTTTAACCACTTACAAGAAACCAACCCTTTTGTTTCTTTCCTTCTCTTTCCTCACCCACTTAATCCTATAGATTTTATAATTCAAGACACCACAGATACAAAAATACAAGAGAGAAATGATGAGGCAGAAAAAAAAAACCCAGCTAAAAGCACTCCACCAATTAATTATCTGCCATTGACATAATTAATTAACCACCCAAACGAACAAACTTCACTTCACTTGCATCTCAGTTGGCGGCTGCCCCCTTGAACCTGTACCACTTGGCGCAGATCATGAAGTAGATGATGTTGAAGATGCCGATGCCGGCGATCATCCAGTAGAAGAGGTCGAGCCTCCCCTTGTTGAGGTCCTGCGCCAGCCAGTTGCTCCCGGCGCCGGTGGTCCGGTGCACGATGGTGACGAGGAACCCACTGAGGTAGTTCCCCAGCGCCAGGTTGCAGAAGGCGAGCGCGCCGGCCACGCTCCGCATGTGCTCCGGGATCTCCTTGTAGTAGAACTCGATCTGGCTGATGAGGTTGAACGCCTCTGAGAGCCCCAGCACCATGAGCTGCGGCACCATCCACAGGCTGGACATGGCCGAGATGGCGCCCCCGGTGATGGTCGTCCCCAGCGTCGGCTGCGTCAGCGCGATGTGCCGCCTCCGGTCCTCCACCACGGCCGACATCACCATCGCCACCGTCGACAGCGCGATCCCGATCCCCTGCCGCTGCAGGAGGGTGAGGCCCTCGTCCTTGCCCGTGACCCTGCGGAGGCGCGGCACGAGGAGGCGGTCGTAGATGGGGATCCACAGCGTCTGCGCCAGCATGGCGAACACCGTGAACGACGCCGCGGGGATCTGGAAGCTCCGGCCGAGGTGTCGGTCGGACTGCAGCGCGGACAACACCACGTAGGTCGACTGCTGCACGACGGCGACGTAGTAGATGATCCCCGTGGACCAGACGGGCACGATGCGGATGAGGCACTTCACCTCCTCCACCTGCTGCACGCTGCACAGCCTCCACGGGTTCGACGGCGCGGCGCCCCCGGCGCGCACGTCGTCGGGGCCGGACACGATGGCCGCCTTGTCGAGGCACCGGAACTGGTCCGTGTGCGCCAGCTTGGTGACGATGGCGCTGGTGTGCGGCGGGTCGAACAGGTCCTGCTTGGGGTCCTTGGGCTGCTTGAGCGACCGCTTCCTCGCCGCGGCGGCGAACACCTGGACGATGCTGGTGAAGGGGGAGCCCTCGGGGGTGACGCGGACGTAGAGCCTGGTGCCCATGAAGAAGAGGACGCAGGCGAGGAGCATGAGCGCGGTGGGGATGCCGAGGCCGATGGGCCAGCTGACGTTGCTCTGGACGTAGATGATGACGGTGGCGGAGACGAGCATGGCGGAGGTGAAGGTGAAGTAGTACCAGTTGAAGAAGCTGTTGATGCCGCGCTTGCCGGACTCCGTGTGGGGGTCGAACTGGTCGGCGCCGAACGGCATGCTGCACGGCCGGATCCCCGCCGACCCCAGCACCAGGAACGCGAACGACATGAACAGCACCGCGAACTGCCCCGACGTCGCCTTCGAGCACGTCTCCCCCACCCCGCACTCCGCCGGGTGCAGCCCGTCCGCGGCGGCCGTCATCGTCAGCAAGAACATGCCCTGTCCGTCCATCGTTGGAAGGAAACCATGCGTTAGTACATTGGAGCCATCGTTATTTTGCAAACGAAAAGTAATTTGTGAATAAAATTTTTATATACTTGTTTTTAGCAATCTAAAAGCAAAGGTTGAAAAATAAACTTCGATGAGAAAACTTTAAAATCAGCTTCAAATTTAAGGTTGAAAATTCAGATTTTAGCTGATAAGTATAAGCTTATAAGACGAGGGCTTTGAATTGGATGATTATGGGCTTTGAGTTTCGTGTAATAACCCATGTGAACTTAAATGGGCCATTAGTTGGGCCGAGTTCTGTCTGCACAACCAGTCGGCCCAAAACAACAGATGCATGCGAGCACAGCACACAAACCGGGAAAACTGTTTAAATTAAATTTGTAATCTGATGATTTGAACACTCTTATGGCTGATTATCAGCTGTGTGATCCTTTTTTTACTTAAATAAGAACATAAAATTTGAAAAAATTATCCAATATAAAATTATGTTACCGTTCCAATAGAAGTGACCTTCAGAATCAAGCAGCTGGCCCACCGCCCCCACGAGCACCAGCGGCGCAAGCATCATTCGTCAGAAGTGGCTCTCGCTATCAAACCATACTATTACACGCTTAGTACTACTACCTAAATGGCGCTCATGATTACACTACGTCATTAGTACTAGTACGTGGTTGGTGATAGTCAGGTTGGTTATGGTTAGGGAGGTGGTGTGACATTGATGCCGCGACGTGGGCAGCTCACTAGTCAATTCCTGGAGCTTTGGATGGCAGCACTGACTCTCACTTGGGAGCATATCGTTTTCGTGCGAGCAAGTGCGAGACACTAATTGATTTTTTTGTACAGGTGTACCGAAATGCAAGCGCAGCTAAGTACTAATGGTGTACAGTAATGCTGATATATTCCAGGAATTGGGGGTGAGCTAGCTAGCTGGTCAATGTCGATGGCCACACCAGGACACCACCCCACTTGCGCAGTTAGTTGGCAGTCACCTCCATACAGATTGTCCGGATAAGATGGCCGGATCCCCAACCTCACTTCAGCCTCAATGGTTGCCACTGTTCATCATCTCATTGCACTTTGCACTTGGCAGCACAGCACAGAGCAGAAAGTTCTTATGCTTAGCCTAGGCCCCCCAAGATTCTAGCACTTGTACTCCTACTAGATGAACCGTACAAAATTACTGCAAATCCAAACAAAACGCAAGAGATTTCCCCGTTCTAACTAATAGTGTCTTGATAGTCTAATCAGGTACTATTATCAGTGTGAAAACATGACATAATGTAACCAGGTTGGATCTTGGGATTTCAGTGCTACGGCCTTCCAGAGTTTGGCCTTAGAAAAAGACACCGTTCAAGTCAAAACACAACTACAAATTGAACTGGACAGTGGACACTGCATCTCACCAACCAAGCCCCTGTACTACGTAGTACTATTATTGTTGAACAGAGTTAATTAAAACTTGAAAATTATCCGTGTTGCATGCCTGGCAAGCCAAGGCACCGTTTGGTCCCCATGTTATTTTTGTACTGAAATTAATACAGGCGAAAGGTTAAACAAACTGAGGAGAGGAAGCAAGTCCACTTCAGGATTCAGCACAGATCGAGATGATCCACCAACCCAATCCAAATGCTCAACAAGTTCCCTTACAAACACAGTTTCCTATGTTTAAAACTTAAAATTAGCGACGTGAGATCCACAAATAATACAGACCCAGCCAACTGCCTCGACTCCTAAATAATGCATTTTTTTTGCAAAAGTTCTTTTTTAGAAAAAGAGCTTTAAAAATCATATTATTCCTTTTTTAAAAAAATACTAATAAATCATATGCTAATAACTAATAAAAAGAGTTAACTTAACTAATCATATGCTAATAAATCACTCTGTTTTCCGTGCACAGGAGATTAACTCTCAACCCCATCTAACGAACACAACCTAAGTGACTATTTGGTAGAGCTCAAACTTCTAAATTTAGCTTCAGGAGTTGGGTCTGAAGTGGAGTTGTGGATTGGTCTAAACCCAGCTCCACTTCTTTAGATCATTTCGTGAGAGCGCTCTACCCAACCCCACTCCCATTTTAGATGGAGCTGAAACTTTAGCTGGGCTCCAACTACAATAGAGGTGTAGCTGAAGCTATTCAAAACAGAACTAGGTGTACTACTCCTATATATTTGTACATATAATTGTAAATATGTCCACGTCAAATAGGCCATACCTTTTTTCTTTTACAAGAAAACTAGGGTGAGCATGCAACAACACCTAGCTTAGACTGATGATGTGTTGTTGTTGTACATGGGTCATCAGGAAAAGAAAACCAGCTTCTAGTGTGGGCAGAATTAATACTGCTGCCCACAAAGATAGATAAAAGTGGATTATAGGGCATATAATACGGATTAGAAGAGCGCTAATCATGAGCCACTGCGCCGCTGCAAAGTGCCGCTTTGGCAAAAGGGGAGCACATAATCAGGGCACGAGGCTAACCGATGTAGGCCGCCGCCTCTTTGGGAAAGCTACTACTAGTATTGGCAGATTAACCCATTATTTCCAGCAAAAATTTGGATGTAAATTTCACCACAGAACTAAATTATACTAATGTCGTTTCAATTTACCGCCCAAATAATTAAGGATTGAACTCTTCTAATCCACATTCGCCGTGAATTAATTAATTAATTAATTAAAAATAATCACGAGCGCACAAGCGCACGTGGTTCCTCGCTCACTTTGCCGCCCATTTCCATCGCAGAGAAAAGAAAAATAAAAATAAGAATAACAAAAAAGAGGCCAACTCGAAAGTCCAACACCCAACCGAGCTACTGACAAGCCAGAGGCCACCAACTCCCGATTTTCTTTTTTTTTTTAAAAAAAACAAAACAAATCTGAATCCGAGAAGCGAAATCGCGCCGCCCCCAAATCGCAGCGACATCCACCTCAAAATTCGAAGCCCGGCCTCGAATTGGGAGGCGAATGCGTGGCGGCGGCGGCGGAGGAGGAGGGGAGGTGGGCTTACGATGAGGGAGGCGACGGAGGCGATGGCGAGGGCGAGGTAGCGGCCGAGGTAGGCGTCGGAGAGGAAGGCGCCGATGATGGGGGCGAGGCTGGTGGTGCCGTTGAGGCCGTTGAGCAGCGTCGCCGCGTCCACGCTCCGCATGTGGAACACCTGCGTCAGGTACACCAGCAGGTTCGCCGACGTCCCCAGCGTCCCCAGCTTCTCGAACGTCTCGTTCCCTGCACACCCAAACCCCCCACACCTCCATCAGCCGCCGATCGCCGCTCGCCGGCGCCGCCGGAGGGGGAAAACGATCGAATCGGCGATCTCGCCGTACCTATGATGAAGGGCATGGCCCTCCAGCCGTGGTACTTGAGGGCGGGCTTGTCGCCGCCGTTCTCCAGCTTGTCGACGTCCATGCTCTTCAGCTTCTGGCCGGCCTCCTCGCCGCCGCCGCCGCCGCCGCGCATCCTCTCTCACCAACCACCACCTCTGCTCTCCTCCAGTAGAAGCGAAGCGACCGACGCGGGGGAGGAGACAGAGTGAGAGTATACTGACTGCCTCGCCGAGCCGAGTTGCCGGTTTATAAAAGGGAAGGAGGAGGAGACGCGCAATTCGTACTAGTCGTCAGTCGTCACGGGGGGAAGGGCCTTTTTTTTTGCTTCAAACCACCTAGACTTTTCGTTTATTGCAACAAGGTCCCTGCTGCCAAACTTTTTTCTTCTTTCTTCTTTCACCCTCATCGGTTGCCTAGAGCTTTGGCTGATAAGCCAAAGTTTGGCTTTTTCCCTTAAGCAAAAGAAAACCCATTGTTTGGCTTATTTGGCTTAATTGGCTTGTTGAGGATTTTCTGTGGCTGGTAGTTCTATAGCGCTTAGCTTGTAGCATTGTGATTGAGAATTAACGTTCCAAAGCATATAGATAAGCACCATCAGTTATGATTTGAGGCGGGCACTTATCAACCGCAATAGTTAAGTACTAAGCTCAGAAATCACAATTAATTAGGAAATCAAATAGGCACATTACATAATCAGTGCATTGGTCACTAATTTGTACCGATATATATTTGGTACGATCAGTGCATTGGTCACTAATTTGTACCGATATATATTTGGTACGCCATATAATCTCTTAGTTCCATCATGTAGTTGTCATCGTCAGGCGGGTTTTCTTCCACATCATCCTCCTCTCGTGAGTGAACATACATCTCATCGAACTCCTTGTCGTTGACGTCTGGATCGTCGTGCACTGTATCCAACACAAAATTGTGCAAAGCAAAACATGCGATGATTATTTTTGTTTGCCGCTTCGTGCTATACGAGGGTATGCCCCTCAAAATCTTCCACTTGTTCTTCAATACCCCAAAGGAACGCTCGATGACATTGCGTAACGAGGCATGTAGATAATTAAACTTCTCTTGCAATCGTTCAGGATTGCGGTCACGAAAATCCGGCACATGATATCTTTCACCCCTATAGGGAGCCATATATCCAGGAGCAAGGGCATATCCAGCATCAACCAAGTAGTACTTATCTACACAACAACACACATGTGTAAACAAGCATGGCAATTGTAACTGGATTGCAAAAGTATACACACATGTACGTACCATGAGGTGGGTGAGGAAAAAGATGAGACTTCTCTCCCCTCACGGCATGTTTGAAGACAGCCATGTCGTGACATCTTCCCTTCATCCCCGCAGCAACAAAAGTGAAACGCATGTCAAAGTCACATACAGCCATTACAATTTGACTAGTATATCCATGCCTACACATGTAGGTCATGCGTTCCTCTTGCGGAACAACGACCGGAATATGGGTGCCATCAATAGCTCCAACACAATTGACAAAATGTGGGAAAAACCTAGCCTGCAGCAACCTTTCATGCACATCGCGAAAATCAGGATCACGCGGTTGGATAATATCCTTTGAAAATTGGAGCATCACCTTCAAAATATGCCTAAATTTTAAGTGGACAGTGTCTGGTGACCTTCGAAAACGCTCGCAAATCTGGCTCTGTGACTGTGCGGTCCCACATGTCCAAAGGAACATCCCTAAAACCTCTTTCGAGTTCACTTCCCGCGTTGAATGCAAGCCATATTGCTTCAATGTGGAGTGTAAAGCATGAAACGCCCGAGGCGTCATTCTAAAGTTCTTGTAACACTCAGAGGGTTTAGACAGTTTAAGCGTTACCCATTGCAAACCTGTCAGCTCCTGAAATGGATACCTCAAGATTTGACTACCATCCCGATGATGACGCTTGCGTCGTTCTTCCTGAATCAACTTATATGCCAACTTAGCACCCTCCAGCACAAGTTTCCAATATTCGCCATCATCGTCGCTGCACTCAGAGGAGTCACTGTCTTCTGAATCACTTGAGCTTGACATTCTAAGCAATGTTAAGAACACTCCATTAGTTCACATGAGACAGTTATTACAACTTCACAAGTACTGGAAAATCAATATCCTAATACATAGATAAAACATGGATAATATTGCTAGCAATAATAAAAGTCGGTACAACACATAATCCATGTGCATGCATGTTTCACTGCACACAGTTCTGCCAAGTCCAATCGATCCACACAAGTCGCTCGTGTGCAGTCTCCATCCTTTGGAACGTTGCTCTCCTGATAGGGCAGCGCAACAACTCAGCTGCCTTAAGAAATGGCTCAAAAGTCCTTGGCAAACCGTCTGCTACCAAAATTTCCAGACAATTGTCCACTTCCTCCTGGGAACGACGCCTCTTCATCAGGCTTGATGACTCACTCCTCTGTGCTACGCCGTCAGATATGCGCTGCAGCTGATACTCAGCGAACGTTTTCTTCACTTTTCTCTTAGGTGGGCTATCGACTACTTGTTCCTTCCCAGCCCTATGGTGACAAGCCGAGCCACGAACAGTCTCGTGCGACATGCCTAAAGGGATGTCCTCAATTCCACGGCTACTATCACTACTGTCCACATCACCTGGACACATCATCTGCCCATCGTCCACCAATTCATCTCCAAAAAGCTGAGTGAGTTCTGCTTCAAACTGCAGTGGCTTATCACGAAACGACTTCACTTCTTTGCCATGCAACTGCACAAATTGACGTGCAAATTATTATAGTCGTACCATATCAAAATAATATGCTACAAAAATAGTTACAGAATAATGCAAAAACCATGTATATGCAACATAGTTCTCATTAGTCCGCAGTCCGCACACGACATGCTAATAGTAAAGTTCATAGCAGCTGTTCTTATGAAAATAACAAATCAATAGACACTTTACATGACATACTATAAACAGCAATATAAATTTTATTGCAAATGAAACCAGAGTAGTAGTATTGTACCCCTTCCATTTTTTTCCACCAAGCCGCATCGTTTATTATCATCCCTGTGGTACTGTCGTACCCTGCACCAGTCTCATTCTTCAACTTCTTCCATAATTCAAAAGTTTTCTTTAGGCTGGTGAACTTGTTCTGAAGTTGTTTTGCCGTTAACTTTTCCTCCGCGTACGTTGCAAAGTCTTTCTTTATGTTTCGCCACCCTAGTCGACTCATATATTGTCCGTCCATGTTCATTTTAGCCTTTTCACGAAGGCATAGATCAAGGAATGCCTTGGTCATTCCTCGAGTCCAATAGGCACGTTCCTGACTCATCTGCATGGGCTGGAGTTAGGGGAGAAGACAAAATGTGTAGTGGGTTGTGTACTCCCAATAATGCATAACCCAGAACAAAGTATTCATACTGCATATATTAATCAACCACAATATTTATGGAAAATCATAGTACTGCATACAAGAACACATGTCCAGGCATACTTGCCTTGCAGCGCTGCAAACGAGCAGTTGTGGAGCGCAGAGCGTACCGCCGTCGATCTATTCCGGAGCACGAGGAGGAAGATGATGGCAGAGGCGTGCACGGGTGATGTTTTTTGCAGTGGGCAGATTTGCAATGAGAAGAAATCACACCCGGCGGTCGTGTCTGGTTGGCATCGCGCTGCCCCTGTCTCGCCAGCGCTGAAGTGTCGAAAGGACTTCACACAGGCACGAGGCGTCTGCAAAATAATTTCGTTCAGGTGATAATCGAGCAAGCGGGTATCCTGCATTACCATTAGAATATTGCATGAGAACACATTCACTACAAGAAAATCAAGCTATTGCCATGGAAATATTACAACAGTAAACAATTCACTGGAAGAAGGATAGTCACAGACAGGCTGTACCATCTCAAATAGGACACTCACATCAGCCATTTTATTCAGTCTAATTCAATTTCGATACGGAGTATCAAAATTAATATTTCTGTTCAACTAATCAGATCAGTGAGTCCAAAAAAGATGGGGGATTAACTTTCTGGAGAAGTTCTCTTGGTCAACAGGTTCAGGCCTAAACTGAAAACTAGATCATAAATGGTTGCAAGTGAAGTTGCTGCCTCTTATTTTCAAGTGATCCAAAATGCAGTATACTTCAAAGATTGAAATAAATGGTCACAATTTAAATCGACATTTTGATTTATAGTGCCAATGACTATAGTACTTAGTAGATTATCTAGGTACTGAACATTTGCTATCTTGTTTGTAGACGATACAAATTTATCATCAGATACGTCTATTTAATTCCTTAAATATATTCGAGCACTAACTAATTTAATTCCTTAAACTGTGTTTTTAGAAGCCAAATCTTCTCTTTTTTTTGGTAGCATTATTTCTGCGATTGAACTACTGAGAATTCTGTATGCTGGAAGAACAAGAGCAAGATATCAGTGCATATCAAAGGTACCATACGGTACAAACAGATTTTGGGGGCAATTTAATACAATTAGCATGAAGGCACGGAGAGGATACACACCCCCCTAAATTGCAGACAGGTATAAACTCCAAAAGTAAATTCAGCTAAACTGAAGACTAACCACTTGCGTGATCGACGAGGACACAGGAGGATTGAGCTCTTGGAGTGATGCCGCTACAGATGGAAACGACGATGTGGGCGCCGGGAAGTCTGCCACGTCCTCGGAGAGGTGGGCAGCAGCGAAGGCACCATAAGCGTTGGCGAAACCAACGCCCTGGGAGCACGGCCGTAGACGAGGGAGGCGTCGCCGACACTGGAGAGGGCGCTGGGGACACGCCGTAGACGAAGGAGGTCGTCGACGCCGCCTTGTTGCCGCCACGGGGGAGGGCGTTGGGGGCACTACCGTAGATGAGGGAGGCCGCCACCACCACCACCGGCTAGTCGATCTATGCAAAGAAGCCACCTCCGCCGCCGCACGAAAATGGCACGCCCAGCCAGCGGAAGGACAGATCCACTGGCCGGCCACCTCCTTGGCACCTTCTGGTAAGCTCCCAAATGCCGCTCCTCTGGATCTCCGGCGTCGCACTGTGCGGTGCCGGTAGCTGTCTTCACCTCTCCTCTTCTGCGGGATTGTTTTTTTCACGTGTAGGCACAAGAAAGACCACAGGGTTAGCCTCCACCGACGCTCCAACTTACTTGCGGGCCCCACCTGTATTTGGCTAAAAGTTCTCAGCCCAATAAGTGATTCGATGGGCTTTGGCTGAAAAGCCTCAGCCCAAACATTCCATCCGATGAGGTCCTTTGCTAGTTAGTTAATGCTCTCCCTTCACACTGCGTCATGATATTTTTGCTATATCTTCGTCGCCACTGGCTTGCACGCGCTTTTTTTGTTGAGACAAAATGTCTGAAGGGCACGTTTGCTAGGGGTGAAAATGGAGCGGATTCGAACGGATAGTGGTCATACTATATCCTAACTCATATTTTTTTGAGTGGATTCGGAGCGGGTGCAAATAATGTACGGATGCAGATGCGGAGCGGATTGTTTCGGATGTCAGAAATGGTGCGGAGTCAGTGTGGAATCAGTTCGGAAACAGATTAAATTTATCAGATGCTACGTGTATATGCGATCAATGCAACATCCAGTTAGAAATCCAAGGAACAACGATACAATAATCAATAAATGACCCATCGTAATAATTATATGATTAAGTGCTAAACAACATAAACACATGATGTTCATAATATAAAAAATATAGCTACGTGAGTGTGACATGAGACGATAAAAACCTTAGACTAAAAAATCTTTGTTAATTGATGAATTAGGGTATTGGATGTACCAACTTATGTTATATGCAATAGATAGAGTGGTTATATATGTTGATAATTTCGGATTATTCGGCAAACGGCTTATCGGATAATCCGATAAAAATGTCGGATAATCCGCATCTGCCGGATTTTAGAGATATCATATCCGCATCCGTATCCGCCGGATTTCTAAAAGCCCATACTATATCCTCATTTTGGACGGATTCGAAGCGGATCAGATCGGATATTATCCGATCCGTTTTCACCGCTAACGTTTGCCATGTACAAGTTTTGTATGATCTTTTTGTTTTATGAATTGGTTCATTTTAGGCCTGGTGCCAAAAGATTTGAAATTTGGTTCAAAAGTTTAATGTTGTTGAAGGTTGAGATTTATGGCTATATCTATTGTACTAAAAAATAATCTAGCTTTATATAATGCAAGTTAAATTTTTACCTCAAAATATCTGCTCCTACATCTATATAGAAGTTTCTTTTAAAATATTAAATAAATACAATTTTAATGTTATAATATTTAATTAATCATGTACTATTGACTCAAATCGTTTTTTATAATGTCTATCATCTCAGCCAAACTACTGAATCGAACGAAACCGTAATGTTGGAGGACAGAGCTGAAACCGATGGAAATCCCTAGTTCCAAGTCAATTGGGTGACTTCGCATGGTTGAAAAATTTGAAAATGGACAAATGGAATGATCTTGAGCTACCTAACTCAAGGTCCTAAAGCATCTCCAACAGTCTTCCCATCCCACTCTCTAAGCCAAATTTTAGTTATTCTAGCCCAAAAGACGCTCCAACAGCCTCTCCAACCGGATGGCTAAGCCTTCCAGCTGGCCAAAACCCTCCTTCCACTAGCCAAATTTGACAACTCTATTTGGCTAGCCAATGGTGGACCCCACACAGCCAATCTCCTCCATCCCCACACGGTAACCGAGGAGAGGCACGGGAGGAGCACGAGCACGAGGACGAGCACGGCGACCGCCGGCCTCTGCTCGCCGCCGCACCAAGCCAGTCGCCAGCCTCCGCGTGGCGCCGCTCGCCGCCTTCGCTCGCCGTGGCCGCCGGCCTCCACGCGGCGCCACCCACCGCCTCCGCGCGGCGAGGCTCGGTGCCACCGTCGCTCGCTGTTCTCCGTCGGCCCGTCGTCGCTTCACGTGCCCGCTGTCCGCCGTCGCCGTATCAAAGAAGATGATGTGGGGATGATGCAATAGTCCAGTAGAAGGAAGGGAAATATATGTGTGGGGAAAATGGGTTGTAAGAGGAGGAAGAAGAGTAGTAGAGACTGACATATGGGTCCTATTTGTAATAGACTTGTAATAGAGAGGGTAGATGGAGAGACCGTTGAAGTGAACAACTAGTTTGACTAGCCAAATTAGATAGAGAGTTGACTATATGAGTGTTTGGAGAGACTATTGGAGATGCTCTTACTACTACCACACTCCCTCACTCAATCTTCCTAAAACACCCTATCCATCATCCATATTACATATTTCGTAACTTATATCTCTCTTTTTCACGCGCATATTTTCCAAACTGTTAAACGGATTTTATTTCAAAAAAGTTCTATACAAAAGTTACTTAAAAAATTATATTAATCCACTTTTTTAAATAATAGCTAATATTTATATTAATCATATGTGCAAATGAATTACTCCGTTTTACGTTTGCAAGAGGTTAGTTCTCAAACTCAATAAAAAAAACTCAGCCTGATAAACTGTAACAATTATTTAAAAACGAAGACGGCGTTTTCTGACAACACGATAAACATCGGGGAGTCAAGTAGTTTAGGAGCTAGCTGGCCGTGGTCCTCCCCTGAGATCGCTGTCGAGTTAGGACGGACTAATTGAACGAACGAACGAACGATCGATCGAGTTTTGCCTTTGAGTCCACCGCACGGCGGCATTCCGGTGAGCAGTGCAAGCTGCTGCTGTCTCTGTCGCCGTCGTTGCCTGCCGCGACAAAGTCCATTGCTGTTGGACCCTTGTGCAAAAATTTCCAAGCGAGTCTGTTCAGTGATGCACACAGCTCGTGTCCTCTTCCTTTGTGTGTATCGATCTCTAGTGATCTGATAACGTAGCGTCGTCGCTGAGTCCGAGTTTGTTTTTACACCAGAAAACCTGCCAAATTTCAGCTGAATCTTGCACTCCATGCTAATTAGCGTCATCGTCTGTCCCTACTACATCTTTTTCCAATTTTGTTAAAGTTTCTGAGGTTACAATAGTAATTGCTGGATTATCTGGTTTTATTTTTTAGGTTATTTGAGGGTTTTAACGAATGAATTAACAGTTTGTACGAAATATTTTATGAAAGCATTGATAAACAGTTTGGAAAACATGTGAACGAAAAACCATAATCATGAAAGTACAGGGCCTTGGAGTAGTACCTAAATGATGTGCTAAACCAACCGGTTGGCCTCTCTTAATTAGCTTTCCGGTGAGACGTGAGGGGCATGTTGAAACGTTTGACCTTTCCAGCTGCTAGTCCAAGAAATGAGAAGCAGAAACAGAGCCGAGCAGAAAGAGTGATGGTTAGGTCATTTGGTTAGGTGCCCTTGAGAGAAGAGAAGACCAAGAAGATCAGTGCAGGACAGGATCAGCGTGTGGTATTTGGGGGGGTTGTTGAGGGGTGCTTAAACCGATTGATAATTGCATTGTTTAGCTACCAAAGCATGCATCATCCATCGATCAAGAGTTGTTAGCATGGCAGCATCCCGGTGACTAGTACGCTACTGTCATCGAGTGAGTGAGTGAGTGAGAGCAAAATGCAAACCTCCTCCTTTTCCTCTCTCTCTCTCTCTAGCTTTGCCATGTTTGCAATGGCCAATTGGCCATTATTGAGCTCATGAGGTTCCTTACCACATGCACAACAACACGCAAAGCGACGCCATTTTCTTTCTTTCCTTCCTTCCTCCTTTCTTCCTTCCCTTTTGGGCCCATGGCCATGGCCAATGGATGATGTATGGGGCATGCACATCAACATCGAATGACACACAAAACTTTCTCCTTTCTGTTACTAGGGTGCTTGTAGTGTGCAATTGATTGTTGTGTCCAATGTGTGACCTACGTTAGGGACGGACATGGGAGAGGAATCCGAGTTGCCAGTCCTAGGATTGCCTGCCCTTGTGTATGCATACAAGGTCCTTTTGCTTTGAAATGGTAAAGGAAAGTAACATGTACTATAATTTGTAAAAGTAACACTCCCTCTGTTCCTCTTTACTTGTCACCATTGACCAATCATGTAGAACACTAATCTTTCTAAGCATTTATAATTAAATATTTTTTGCCCAAAAGACGATCTTTCAATGTTTAATTATAAATTGTATATGGTGACAGGTACATATAAAAAGAATGAGTATTTTTTTTATAATAAAAAAGGTAATTTTATCATAAGGTACCAGGAGATACTATATTTTTTTTATAAAATTTGATACCTTCAACTAATTAAGTACCTCGAGATGCCTAGCGTAAAATTTTGATACCTGCTAATACTTTCTTAATGATCCTGAAATTTACATCTTCAGTCTCCACCATTTAGATACATAGCCAGAGTTGTTTGCATCTTTATTTACCTGTCATTGTTGTTTAGTTGACTGGCATCTGTCATTGGTCCGTTTTGTTAATCACGCTGTGGAATGCAAGCAATTGACCTCTCATCTGAATCTCGTTAGCTCTCAGGAATTCCTCATTTCAAAATTCATTTTTTTCTCTGTCCAGAGATGCATCCTTTTCTATTGTGCATGATGAATGAACCATTTTGTTTAACTGATGATTGGTCGCCTCAAAAAAGTTTCTCAAAGATTCGTCAAAATGAGTGGGCGTGTCCGCCCTTTTGCATCGCATTGGATTTTAAACAAGTGAACCAAACAAAGCACTACCACTACTGTACCTACCTTGATCGATCGATCACATGGTTGTTCACTAACTAAATAATAATTCAAAAATGATTCTTCACATGCACGAAGCTTCAGCTATGCTTGAAATTATATTTATATACAGGCCGTGTACATCCATTCATGTATGCATGATGCATTTTGTTAATTGCTAGTTGGTGCTTGCTTTTGGTCGTTATGGATCGACCTACCCACTAAATATCTGTATTATTAGTACTAATCGGTAAACTAAATCAAGGAAAATATATTATTGGTATACATGGTTGTCTCCTGGATCTAAGGGTGTGAGTGTGTGACTGATATGTGTGGAGAAGCAAGGTTGACTAGCTGGAAGCTGGTTAACTGTACCAGTATTAGATAGACTATGGGCATGTTCACTTTGATGTCATTTTTAACCTTACCAAATTTTGATAAAGTTGTCAAAAAAAGTGGCTACATTTAGTTTGTTACCAAATTTTGATAACTATATAAGAAATCATGTTAAAATTTTGGCAAGAATTTTGGCAACTATACTAATGCTAAAATTTAGTAAGGTTTTTTTTGGCATTAAAGTGAACAGGCCCTACCATACTCATGCTGTACTCTGTACTAGTACCATGCATGCAACATCATGAACAGTGGTTGAGAACAATGCAATGCAGTGCAATGCAATGGCTTGAAGAATTAATTGAGACAAGATAGTCTCTGACGTGGACTTGGTTTGGATTAATTGTAGTACTAACAATACTTGATCAGTCAAGCTTTGGGGGTGAAAGAATCTCTTATGGGTTAAACTAAGGGTGTATTTAGTTCACGCTAAATTTGAAAATTTGATTGAAATTGAAACGATGTGATGAAAAAGTTGAAAGTTTATATATATAGAAAAGTTTTGATGTGATGAAAAAGTTAAAAGTTTAAAGAAAAAGTTGAAAACTAAACCAGACCTAAGATTAAACAAGTGAGGAGTTAAGGAGTACTTTACTGACACGAACATTATTACCCTTATCACCAATCCGATTGCGACGTACTGACATGTGATACAGCCAGTGAGTGCCACTGCTCATTGGAGAATTTTTCTTATCCTGTTGACAGAGATGGAGTAGTTTCAGTACAGTACCGTCTAACCTTCAGA
This sequence comes from Oryza glaberrima, assembly GCF_000147395.1. NCBI lineage: Eukaryota > Viridiplantae > Streptophyta > Magnoliopsida > Poales > Poaceae > Oryza > Oryza glaberrima. The sequence continues at coordinate 26,893,046 of NC_068328.1, forward strand.
GAAGAAGAACCTGAATGCATGTTTATGAGGGCATCCGATGGCGATCACAAGTTGAAAAACAGTCTAATCACCCTTCTAAAATGTGCACGCGATTAAGCAGCAACCATGGACTATGTGCTACAGAAACCACTAGTACAGTAGGACTAGTGGACTACTACTAATTGACACTGTCAAATAGTAACATGACAAAACTGAGACTGATCGGGCACGTGACGGTGACACACCAACATGCCGTCCTTGTGTTGCGTTTGTGTACTGCTCCATCCGTTCTAAAACAAATTAATCTAATTACAAAATATATAACACATTATAATATAACGAATTAGATTATTATATCTTGTCCTAATCGTGATTGGTTGATTTTGAGACGGACGACTGGAGACCTGAGTATCATCTGTGGGGCCCACATTTTCGGGGTGTAGCGGTCGCCGTTTTGGGCTGCTTGTGTACCCTGCAATCCATGCATTGCAGATTTGCAATCGCCAATTTGGCCTTCCATTCGTCACTGTCAGAGTTACAGTAGGCAGGTCAGAGTCAAGGCGAGAGAGAAAAGACACGGGGATTCGTGTCTATACCTTATGTATTTAGATTTAAATTTTGGTTCCAAATTTTTAAAATTTTTTTATCACATTAACCTGTCATACACACACAATTTTTCACTCACATCGTATCAATATCAACCCAAACTTTCAACTTTGGAAGTACCTAAATACAGCCTAACTAACTAGGCTGCAGGAATACTAGTACAAGCCCGGATCAGAGGAGGTTGGTAGCCACGAAGAACTCGTTCGGTTGTTGCTTGCTGCGTTGAATTGAATGCAGATATACGGCTCGAATGATTTCTTCCATCCATGTACGGTGCATGCACACACAAAGCTTTTGGTACAGCTTTGGACAGATTTATGCCAAAGCTAGCACCAAATTTACACTGTAGATTTGCTACCCACCCAGAGGATATCTCATATTCTCATGTTTCCAACTAAAACAGAGGCTTAACGGATCACCTTATCGTAGTCGGTTCATACACGACCAGCGGCGGCCAACCGACATTAATCGGTGTTACCGGGTAATTCTTGTTATAGGACATGTTATTGAGTTACAGTATAAAAGTATTATGCTGCTGACTTTAGAACACATATTTGATCATTCGTCTTATTAAAAATGTTATGTAAATATATAAGATATAAATCATGTTTAAAGTACTTTAAACGATAAAACAACTCACAACAAAATAAATTGTAATTATGTAAATTTTTAGAATAAAATAAATTATCAAACGTGTGACAAAAAATCAGTGGCGTCATCTCTTAAAAAACAGAGGCAGTAAGATATACCGAACATGACCATATACTGAAATCAGATCACTGTATTTTTTTTAAAGTAGTGTCAAGAAGGCTAATTGACACATTTTCTTTATCCTTTATGATCCAAGCAATTAGGCTATTATTTTACATACGATGATAGCAGCATGTGGAGACTGGAGAGTTGTTGTGCATGCATGTCCAACTGATCAAGCGTTTGATTCATTCCAGGAAAAAAAGAAGCTTCTGTCACCCAAGACCGGGGAAGAACCTGATGCGTGCACGCGATGCTACTTATATTATTGGTGCTATCTACAGATAATATTGGCACAAATCATTATGATCGTTATAATAACTTCGTTATAGCTATGCTTAACTACCCAGAATTGACGTCTCCAATATGCATATATTTGTTGCTATATGCTGCATTGCAATCAGTACAGGCGATGAAAAAAAAAAAGTGTACAGACACACACAAGAAAGTTGGCAGCTATAAAGTGTAGGAGAGCCTTGTCTGTTCTTCTGTCTCTCGCAATAAGATAGAACTTGCTGCTGTACACCACCGAACGCCCAGCCCATTTAAGGGCTCTTTCGAACAAGTAATCTTGGAATTTTCGAAGAAATTTAATATAAAGTTTTTTCCTATATAATCATTTAGATTAAAGGAATGGCTATCTAAAACTTATAAGAATATATACATTTGGATTGGCTTAAACCATAGTTTTTTTGAAGGGATTCTAACATGAACTTTAACCTCTTAGCTAGAAAAAAAAATCATCCTATGTTTTTCTATTTATATATATATGTATTTCAAAGAAGTCCTAATTGAGTAATAACACATATAATAGCCCATTTCTTATCGTTGGATTTGAACTATGCATATATATTACTATACTTTTCCCTATTAAATTAACTCGATATGCACTACTACCTTGGGAGAAAAATGCGACCGATATTGATCATTCATTCATTTCTAGCAGCAACAACCAAATTCCTAACCGTTCTCGTTGGTAGGCTGTGCGTCCTTGGTACTCCAGCTTGAGTGGCCATATGCATGCAGATTGCAGAGGCAGAGGCCAGGCACCACGGTTACGGATCTGTTTAGTTGACACTAAAATTAAAAGTTTAGTTGAAATTAAAACGATGTGATGAAAAAGTTAGAAGTTTATATGTATAGAAAAGTTTTGATGTGATAGAAAAGTTAGAAGTTTAAAGAAAAAATTTAGAACTAGGCCGGCCTAGGTACATCGAGATATGGAATGAGCTAAAAGATAGAGGCAAGACAAGGACGTGCACTGATGGACGCACGCACCACCACAACAACCTAAAGCTAAAACTAAAGGTGTGAAGCACTCCTATGCTCCCTCAATCGCCCACTCTATCTATACATGACTATATATATATATATATATATATATATATATATATATATATATATATATATATCTCACCTGATCTTTTTTTCATATACATGTATGAAAGATGCTGAAGCTTTATCTAATTTATTCATCCCTCTACTATTTCTATCAGGATCCATCCCTGGTAGTCATGGAATCGATCATCTTGCTTCTGTGAAATCAATTTGTTGATTTAACCTTGGTGATGAACAATTGTCAAAGGTAACAAAAAAAAATGGTTGAGTTGATGTTTGTAAAATTGTGGTGAAATTGGTAAAGTGTCAGAACACTGGTGTTCTTACTAACACAGGGTAAGTTCGATTTATATCATAGCAGTGAGTATTGTCTGCAGTACTACACCTCCAGTAGCAGCCGCTGATATGTGGGATTGGGTCTACCTATCAGCCACTGCTACTATAGATGCAATATTAAGGCCTTTCACAGTGCAACACCGTGGACCAGTGCTCCAGCTCGACACGTCGGATTCGAGCTTGTGTGGCGTTAGGGTCCGCTCCCTAGCAGAGGAGCTCACTCCCACGGAGGGATGCGCGATTCCACTTTGCCGCGAGCCCACGCGAGGCGAGGAAACGACGGCTTTTTTGCGCTGTGGAGCGCCTCGCCCCGCCCGCTCGTGCCCTCACGCCGCCTATGGAAGGGTTTTCCCCAAGATCACCCTCCAAAATCGCGGCAACAAATCAACAAATCGACAGCAGCCGTCCTCCTGCTTCTGCTCCTCCTCCTCGTGGCGGCGGCGGCGGCAGCGGCTGTCACACGAATAGGTGGTGGCCGGTGCTGCGCGGCTCCTCCGCGGGGTCTGGAGGCATGGGAGGAGCAAGCGGCGTGGGTGGCGCGGCTCCTCCGAAGGCCGTTGTCGAAGAAGAGAGCGCCACCTCGCCAGTGCAAGCACCCCAACCCGGTACTCACCTCGCCCGCTTCCTCCTCGCCGCCCATTCTTGAGCCGCTGCCGCCACGCGCACCGAGCCCGTCGACACCGTGCTCCGCCGCTTTGGCCAGGTTGATGCTGAGCTCCACTGCCACACGTGTTGAGCCCGTCGACGCTGAGCTCCGCCGCGGCAGCCGGGGACGCCACCCACCACCGACCGCGCCGACCGAAGCCGCCACGGCATGGGAGGCACGGCGGCGTGGGAGGAGAGGAGAAAGATGCACGACGGCGGACCGGGAGGATGAGCGGCAGTTGAGGCGGAGTGGGAGGAGGCGAGGCGCGAGCTCGCGACCGGGAGGAGGAGAGTTTGAGAGAAGCTAAGGGTAGGTGGGGAAATTTTATCGCCCCACTACCCCATGTCCACGCGCCCGAGGTCACGCGCACCGTGGATTTGGACCGAATCATTCGGTTACCTCCCACACTACATTAATCCAATTAACCCTTTAGGCTAACTTTTTAAGCTAAAAGTACGGATCTCATAGCTTGCACTATGAAAGGTCTAAAGAGGATCCATGTCCATACCATAGGTGTTTGAACGATCACTCAGAGGGGCCGGATAACGGCGATCTGACTTCGATCCTACAGCTTCGATCGATCAGCAGCCTTGGATGCGATGCGATACGTGGATGGATCGATCAGGTGGCATATCGCTTTCGTACCGACGAGACGACGACCAAAGTGCATGCAGGCTATAGCTTTGGATCGATTCGTCGTCGGTTGGGCTTTTGTTGGGGCACCTGCAAGGTAGCTAGGCTAAGGTAGGCGCTTGCTTGCATTGCACACACACTCGCATTATATTGTTGGATCGTTCCGTTCCAACGCGTCCGGAGTAACAAAAGTTGGTTGGTTGGTTGGGTTGGGTTGGGTTAGTTAGTTGACAAGTAGTAGTACTAATTTGATTTAGACGTGAAACGATTATATATATATTGGTGGTTCGTTGGTTGCCTGGGTCGTGGAGGCCATGAATTCAGAAGCTTAATTAGCAGCTGCGTTTAATTATTATTAGCGGATGCAACACTGGTGGATTCGCTAGTCTCTACTTACTATATATACATACATATGATCTACTGTTCTAAGTATATATATACACGACCTAACTACTTTGCTCGGCCGCTATCATCTCTGTTTTTTTTTTCTTTTCACTCTGCATATCATTTCCAAATTCCAATTCTGCTTCATTTGTTTTTTTCAGCTTGATTCTGCCGGCTTCATGTTGGTTAGTTATAGTATCTTATTAGGGGCTAATTTTAAAGTAGAATGGGGCTTTTGAGTCCACCAAATTAACACCTCTTTTCCTTCCGTAGTCAAACCTCGCTTGGATGGGCCGTCCGTCTGCAGCCCACGGGGATCACCTGCTACAGCACCAAACCAGAGCAATGTGGATGCAACATGTTCGTCTCGTCGAAATGGGGCTGATTGATGCTTGCTTGGTTTTACCAAAGTTCTATAGCTAAAGTGTGGCATGCCATAATTTATGTGGCTACGAAATTCTTGGCTATAAGTTAGGCAAATGTTGGCAAAGATATGTGACTATGACAAATGGGGTTACAAAATCAAAAAGTGTGACATATGACAAAGATGTGGCAACTAAGCAAACACTAGACTAAGTTGGCCAAAATAGCTTGCCAAAGTTGTGGCAAAGTATGGTCATCATCTAAACAACCCCGGAATGCTTCAACTGGAACAGCCTTTTTATGGCCATTTGCTCTTATGAGATTATGACCTCAATAACATGGGCTGTGTTTAGTTCGCGTGCCAAATCTTTTGAAAGTATACGGACACACATTTAAAGTATTAAACGTACAAAACAAATTACAGATTCCACCTGTAAACTGTGAGACGAATTTATTAAGCCTAATTAATCTGTCATTAGCAAATATTTACTGTAGCGTCACATTGTCAAATCATGGTGTAATTAGGCTCAAAAGATTCGTCTTGCGATTACATGCAAACTGTGCAATTAGTTTTTTTCGTCCACATTTAATGCTCTATGCATGTATCTAAACATTTGATGTGACGAAAAAATTAGAAGTTTGAAGAAAAATTTTTGAATCTAAACACGGCCATGTTTTCAGGGTGTGTTTAGTTTACGTCAAAATTGAAAGTTTGATTAAATTGAAACGATGTGATGGAGAAGTTAAAAATTTATATGTGTAGAAAAATTTTAGTGTGATGAAAAAATTAAAAGTACGAAGAAAAAGTTACGAACTAAACCTGGCCTCGGTTAGATTGCTGAGAATTCATTTCACGAAATGTCACAGCCAACCCTAAGCTCAATCATGTACAGAGACCGAAGAGGATTTTAACTCTTGCACGCAATAAAACCTTGTGCCATCTCAGTCAAAGTCTACTTCCTAATTGGACACATCATATAAATTAAATACCTTCTGTTCTGTACTGTATGTCCTACTCCCTCTGTATCATTTTAAGTGCAACCATAAGTAAGTTTTCATAGCCAACTTTGATATTCTATCTTATTTTTTAAAAATTATGATTAGTACTTTTATTGTTATTAGATGATAAAACATGAATAATATTTTATGCGTGACTTATATTTTTATTTTTTTTAATAAAACAAACTATTAAAGTTAGACACGAAAAATTATGACTATACTTAAATTAGGAACGAGGGAGTACTTTAGATTCAGTTGAGCTAGCTCGATCACATCCACGATGATCAGTTAATCAGAGTCCACTTAATTTCAAGGTCAGCATGTGGCCATGGGCTCCATTGATTCTTCTACTCCTACCTTGTCAACATGAGATTGAGACTTGACTTGAGAGAGTGTGTAAAGTGACGACATGAACCCCCAAAAAAAAAACAACAACAAAAAAAAAAAAAACTGTAGTTGAAACAGAGAGGAAAGAGTGTGGACTGAAATGGACAGAAGGCCAGGAATCTAGGCAAACGTATGTACGGCTTATGGATAGATAGCAAGACCGACACTTGTAATGGCGTCGAAACTATTCACCGTCCTTTTCTGACCTGTCGAGTAGCAAAATTAATTTGTGTGGACTGTTGTTAGCGCATCCCCATCAAGAGCCGTCAGTGTTCTATCTTTGTGTGATGAATGCCAACAGCTTAGAAAAACAATGAGTAGAACGAGATTTTAAAGGGGAACTAACATTGTTAGTTTAGTAAAATATGCAAAGCATCCGGATGCATATATATGAATTGAACTTCATGGTTATAGCTAAGTACCAATATATATAGTACATGAAGTTGCTAAATGCGAAGTGAGGAGCATTTCAGAATGGAGGTAGCAAGACTAACCTTTGTTATTCAACTGGTTATTAGCAACACTCTAGTCGGTATCATCAAACGTTCCATCTTTCAATCCGGCAAATCTGCAAATTTTGGGTTACTATCAAGGATGGGCCTATGTGGTTGCCCTGCTTTTGGTTGGGCTAGTGGACAACTTTGCTCCATCCATCTTTCTCTGTCGGCTGAGCCCATGCAACCTTCGCCTCCTCCTCTGTTCAACTTCGTTTATGACCATCTTGCCTTCTACTAATCTGCACTTCTGCAGTTAACAGGTCAAAAATAGCACTCCCTCCAGTTCCATGATTCTTGTCATTTTGAACAATATCACGATCTCTTCATCAAAGTTCTAATAGTTTAACCACAACTTTATCCAAAACAAGAAGAATTACAGAACCGGAGAGAATATTAATCAAGTCGATTACATCATAAATACAAGAGGGGCAAACAAAAAATGTTCAGCAACATAGAGCCTTTCTCATGGCAAAACTGTTGTATAAGTGCACGCAATGCTTTATTTCCGAGGTATACAAGCATCGTGAGAGATGTGGCACATTGCATCTCCCTATCTATACGGCTATATATGGTGCCACCAGATTCTACAAACATGCAGGTTAGTAGTGGCACCCAGCACCAATGACCAAACACATCGGTGTGTTGGATTTGGATACCATGCAACGGATATGGGGCAAATTTACAATTTACAGGTTGCCCCAAAAATGCCGCCAGCTCCAGCCTCCTTAAGCTATAGTATTACGTTGTGAATTGAGTTACTGCATGCTATTCCAGAGAGCAGAGAATCTATGCCCTCAATGATGCATTGGCCGGCTGTCAAGTTGCCCCGCTCATTTTCCTGAACTTCAGAGGGAGGAAATTGCTTGAATCGGCGTTCCTCTTCTTGCCAAAACTGCTAGGTGTGACACCAGTCGGTGAGACCAAGGAAGTGGTGGTGTTTCGCCGAAACCTCCCCATGTTCCAATATGAGAATCCATCATGTTGGCTTCCAGAACTAGGAGAACGCATAGCAAAATTTCTTGGTATCACACTTTGCTGTCGGTCATGGATATCCTGCAAGAGATCAAGAGTTAATCTGCAGTAATACAACATGTAAAGTTGTAAACAAACAAATGAATCCAGCCTTGGACTACTACAATTCAATTGGTAGTTATTGGTATCCTACAGTTTCTGTTTATGATAAGATCTCTATATGTTATCCTGGAACAAATCACCAACCAACAATTCAACATACAATTATGGCAACTAGCATGGCCTGCCATCCCTTCAGCCAGGAAAAAACAACTCAAGAGTAACAATCACAGGCACTGACGTTAGAAAGATCCAAGGTGAATCTGCTGTTCACTTAGATGGTTCAATTAATTTAAGATTAAGACTTGAGTATGGACCATGAATAAGAGTTGGTTGCTGACAATGGAAAATTATGAGCTCTTGCTAGCAAGATTACTCTTAGACAACATGCTTCTAGGAAATGTCACCTTATAAGTTGAGTGCCACTAGTTACTAGGTACTCCCTCCATTCCAAAATATAAGGCCACCCCTAACCCAAAGACCAAGAAACAATTATTATCATCTTGTAGTTTGGATCATCCTAAAATCCTATCTTACTATAAAGTTATCCCCCACTAACTCCTTAAGCTTAACATGCAAAGATGCCACATCATCATCCACTAACAAGATGCCACATCATCATCCACTAATTAACAAGATGTCACATCATCATCCACTAACAATCATCACATTTAAACATCATGCAAACATGCTATATCTTTATAGTTTTTATAATTTAAGAGCTTTTCAAATACAAACATGTTAAATTATCATCCAACATAATTCACATAATGTTTCAATGTATATCTTCATGCAAAGATGCTACATCATCATCCACTAATTAACAAGATGCCACATCATTATCCACTAACAATCATCACATTTAAACATCATGCAAACATGCTATATCTTTATAGTTTTTATAATTTAAGAGCTTTTCAAACACAAACATGTTAAATTATCATCCGACATAATTCAAATAATGTTTCAATGTATATCTTCATACTAAATTCCCGCAGCAATGCGCAGAGTTTCACCTAGTAAATACAATGCATGCATCCAATAGAATTAGAGAACATGAGAGTGTAGGATTTAAAAAAGTAATAATTTAATGGAGAATGGATCATAGTTAATTGCCTACATGCATGCATGCCTTATATTATGGAACATCTAAAAAAAAAGTGGTTGTGCCTTATATTATGGAATGGAGGGAGTAATGATTAGCAAGATACAATTGAAGACATGGGAGAATGAAGACGTGTGGTGTCTAGGAAACTGAACTTTTGAAAGAACGACACGAGTTAAAGCCAAAAATATTTAACTTTTTATGGTACCATGTCAACGATTAGACCTATTTTCTTTATTTTCGTCTATTCGGATTTTAGTTACAGCTTGAAGCACTGAACATCTTCAATTCACCACATATAGATCTTGCACACCTTCCTTTTGATCTAACTTGATATAACTCACCTACAATCACGCACAATCACTATGTAAATAAATTTCTATGGGTAATGCACTTGTGCAGCACTCCAGCTTTACGGCATTCTAATTAACTTGATAGCTGGCAAAACCTGACAGAAATTTACTCATCACTTCAACATAATGATGTTTGATATCTAGTAAGCTGAATTGTAAAAACTTAAGTGAACAGAAAAAAAAAACTGCTGATAGCCATTGCTAAATAAGTCTCAACATAACGTATTGAAGTTAAGTTTATCCTGAAAGGTTTCCTTTAAAAAAAAAAAACTTGGACACCAAACCTTGATTTTCATTATTTTAAGAAGCAACAGTATTCCATCCCACGACTGCCCCTGCCAACTGCACTAGCACTGTTCTCATCCTGAAAGCTTCATTGTAACGTAACATCTGATGATCCCAGGCAAGCAAGTTGCAGAATTAGCAACTTGGAATTGATACTAGTCAAATCAGTACTGTAAAGATAAGTGCATCTTACAAAGTTTCACCAGATGCACATGCCCAGATATGAAGTGTCTGAACTAATGCCCTCGTCACTTTTTGTGCAACTATAATCTATTGCATCACACCATGTAATGAGAGAAATGAAGATGAAAAACTTACCTGAAGAGTTCTTATGGGAACCATGTCCACAGCATGGCTAGGGTAAGCAGCAGCTATGACAAGAGAAATTTCATAATCACAATTAATTGAGATCCACTGTAAAACCAACAGTAAGTATGCGTAGATTCAAATTGGATAACATGCTGAAATAGTATTGCAGTAAGACAATCATTGGATTCTATTACAGGCTTAGAGCTACAATATCTCAAGTCGGAAGAGCGAGAAATCCTAAGGATGCACAGAAAGAACAAAAAAAACAGATAACTGTATCGAACAAACGCATACAGTATTTGAACCATATTGACTATGTAGAAAAAAATTGCTTCCTCTGCCGTAAATACTTGCTTTTGTAACTGTAACATTTTCAAGCTCCAACTAATTTACATCATATATTTTCTTAAATGGCAAATTTTATAGAAAATTCTGATGACATGAGGGGGGGGGGGGGGGATAAGGAGTTGAAGGAAAAGGTTGAAGAGAAAATGGGAAGGTACAACAATTGAAAAGGTGACTTGTTAATCAGAAGACCTAGTATCTTAGTCAATAGCATGACAAGCATCCACAATATTCAGTCCATATTTCCTTTTTTTTTCCTCAAATAATTCATCATCATGGCACAACTCTGTAGTCTGTGCATAATGTGTTTGTAGTTGCTCACTAATCTTACTACACAAAATTAACTAGTTAAGCATAAAACCGTTTGCTAATGCCATCGTGAATGATGACGTATACATTGACAAAACCACGAGGAGTGGCTATACTTTCCTCTCTTGTGCTACCATACCAGTTAGTATAAAATTTAGACCAAACAAAAGCATGCCAGTGATTGCGTTATCATGTATAGGATGATCCCAGCATGCTTGGTCATTTTTATGTTTCTCAAAATCAAGTGAAGGTTCTAAGTTGAATTGCTCATCGCCACCCTCACTTTGAATGGAATACTTTGCGCATGAAAAAAAAGAAAAAACAGGCTGCAATTCCACCCAATAAGTTGGAACAAATATATAATTCCGTACATAATTGCAATGCAGAAGAAGATGTGTGCAAGGAAGAAGAAAGAAAAATCTATACCTGCAACTCCCATTGCAAAAGGAGATGAGCTGCCGCCGGGAATCATCCGCGACGACGGCCCCGGGAACCCGCCGCTGCCGCTGCTGCTGCCAACCTCGAAAAGTGGCATGGTAGGCGAGAACTCCCCGAAGTCGGTCACCGGCGGCGACGGTGACGGCGCGGGTAGGCGGAAGAACGGCGAGAGCATAGGTGGTCCAGTTCCGCCGCCGCCGCCGCCGCCGCCGCTGCGGACGGGGGAGGCGGCGTCCCACGCGGCGAGCGGCGCGCCACGCAGCGGGCGCGGGCTCCAGCGGAAGGGACCGAATCCGGGGGCGCCCATCGGGGGAGGCGGCGGCGGCGGCGTGCGGGACTCGTCGGTGGAGACGGCGTCGTGGTGGTGCTGCGGCTGCGGGAGCGGAGGCGGGGGCGGGGGAGGGGGCAGCTGGTTGGGGAGGAGGTGGAGGCGGCGGATCCAGACGGAGTTGAGCGGGTCGGGGTGCTGCTGCTGCGGCGGCGGGAGGCGGCGGTGGTGGTGGTAGGACGGCGGCAGCGCGGAGCTGTGGCTCCCGACGGAGCTCCGCAGCGCGAGGTGCTCCGACATGGCGGCGGCGGCGGAGGGCGGGATCGCCGGAGACCGCGAGGAGGACCCCGAAGGCGAAGGCTAGCTTAAGCTAGCCCTCGCACAGCTCTGGTCGTGTGGCTGGGCTCACCTAGGATGGAGGCGAGGTGGGGAGGAAGCAAGCAAGCGGGGGGAGGAATATAAGCTGCCGGGAGGTCGCCGTCGCCGGCGTCGTGGTCGTCGTCGTCGGCGTCGCGGGGAGTGGAGGAAGTGAAGCGAGAGCCGAGAGAAGAGGGTGATGAGGGGATAGGGGTGGACACGAACACACGACCCGCTCATCCGCTGGCGTTGACACGGCTTCCATAGTTGCATATGGGATGCTCACATTGAAGCCAAAAATTAGGTAACATTTGATTATAAGGTATATATTTTCAATACGGTTTTCAGATTTTTATTTTATTCTATGATCCTAATAAATATGAAATTAGTATCACATAAAAGTGCTTCGATGTATGAATCTAGTGATATAGCATGCATAATACTTAGTATAGATATAGTTAGTATGATTATTAGTCAAAAGCTACCCAGTTTGATTTTCCTTAAAAAGGGGCGCCCTATAATTTGGGAGTAATGTTTTTAAAATTTTGACAGGATTTCCTATATATTTATTAAAATTTGAAAAAGAAAACTAAATGGATGCGCAAATTTAGCAACTCTACCAAAAGTGATATGATTTAAAGTGGCATCATTCTAAACAAGCCCATAGGTTTTGTATGTATGTTGAAAAGCCGCAGCTAATTTTCAACCTTTTTTTAAAAAAAACAAAATTTAGCGTGTTTATGGTTTTTACCCTTGCATTTTAAAATATAGAATAAAAATTTTAGATTATTTGTTTTCATCGGATCTAATTTTCTACTTCCTCCGTCTCAGAATGTAACCATTTTTTTTAGGTACGCAAGTGTATTAAGAAAGTAGGTAGAAATGATTGGAAGAGGGTTGTGATTGGTGGAGAAGAGAAAGTAGACGAAGAGAATGGTTGTGATGGGTTGAGAGGAGAGGGTAGGTGAAGAAATAGCTTCATTTTAGGACAAGTTACTGTGCTAGAAATAGCTATATTTTGGACGGGGTAGTATATATTTTCAATCAGTCTGGCCCACCAATCATGAATCACTCGAGTCATCTTGGGTGTGCTCTTTCACAGGTTTAACCTTATGATGTGACCATTGTCAGGGTTATGGATACTACATACCTAATATTAGTTGATTAAATTTCGACAGGATCCACCACATACCATGTCTTATACAAATACAACCCTCGGATATAGGAGGAGTTCCGGATAAGGAAAGACAACCAGAGTTCTACATGAAAATGACAAGGACTACTCGGATTGTATCCATATTGGTTTCCCTAGTTCTACTTAGACAAGGAGGCACCTATGGATATAAATACAAGGCACCCTAGGAGGAGAGGGGACACAATCAACATACACGAAACAATAGATCAAGATAGAAGATCAACATAGAAGCCAACATACACCAAGATAAGACGCCGGATATCGACTTCAGAGATAGGCATGGCTAGTCCCCTACGGTGTCTCCGGATACTGATAGGAGAGACATTGCGATGTCTTTGATCTCGCCAGCACGAACTCGAGGAGGAAGACTACCCTGTTGTCGACTACGAGTCAGACCTTCAGACTGCCATGTCGACAACAGTTAGATAGGCTACCCCAAATATTGTACTGGTGTGATTATGGTGAATAAGAGCAATACCGGCTTCGGCCAACAGGATGTAGGGTTATTAACTAACAATTCAGGGGCCCGAACCTGTATAAAAATCCTCGTCTCTGTCTCTTTTACCTCAGTCTCGCATATATCCTAGTACCAACGATCCCCATACTATGAAAATACCCAAATCGTGATATCAAACGTCGACAGTGCCGCACCATAGTTGCTATTGATATAACCGTTGCTCATATCATAGCACAATAGGGAGACAAGCCGCCCACACTCTAGAATCCAATTCGGCCAACTGCAGCAGCGTTGACTTCAAACGGCCGCCAAATATGCATACGATCTTCGTTTCCGATCCATGAGTACTTGATGAAAAACTCTCGAAGTCCTCTTTTCAAAGGATCCAGCCTCATCACCAAATTACATGTTAGTCATTTGCAATTGAAGAAATAAGGTGATGCCCACCTATCTTGGGCCATTAGGCTTATAACTTCATTTGGGATCCCGGCCCAACTAGGACCCATGTGGGGTGCGCCCAAACCTAATGGAGCACGACCCTACGGACCCTTTGGTTGTCCCCCCACCTTCTTTAATAGCTAGGTACCATTTAGGGTTTTTCGGGTTTTGTATAGATTAAAGTTTAGTCATTGTTACTTTCTTACATCGCGCGTGTCAGCTAGTCCGTTTGTTTGTCTTCGGAACCCAACTTATCATTTGTTTTCAATTCCTATTTGCAATTCATATTGCTTTTATCTTGTTATTGCTTGTTTCTTCGATTTGCTTATAGCAATAAGGTTGATCTGCATCGGTGTATCAATCACTAAGACGCAACGCAACAACACCTCGTACGGCTGTAGTTGGGTCATTAACGTTTCTCTCAAATCATAGTTATCTTCAACTCATCGAAAAATCGGACCAATCATAGCCATGAGTGTCTCGAGTGGAGCACAGGGTTTGTTAATGTTGTATCAATAGCAACTATGATCACATCACCTTACTAGTTAACAGTTTTTAACACTGTACATATCAAAGATACTAGTATGACCGTATGGATGCCTCTAATATCCATTATCAACATGAGATAAAACTATGAGCTCTCTTTCTATCCCAATCCATGTTCTCTGCAGTACTGCTTATTGGCTGTAGATCCAAATATCTGTGGGGTCCACATATCAGTGTGCAGTACCGTGGAGGACCATCACTCTTTCCATCCGTCCGTTGGTAATGTACGGGGGACACATGTCACACATCTACGGTTGTTACACTTACACACCCACATAGCCGGTCGTCGTCGGTCGGTACTACTCCATTGGAAGCGTCAGATTCCATAGTGCTAAACTATTACACATACACATGTTTTCTTTTTGCTTGGAGTTGCATGCTTCATGTCTGGAAAAGAAGTGCTCTTCCTCCAGGATCACTATTTGGCTTTTTTCAAGATTTGTTTTCTTATGGGAGGGGTCTTCCTTTCATTATTTGCATGTTATTCAAATAGTTATGAAAATTTTTAAAAAAAAATTGAGAAGATATATTAACATGTGATATATCACTCCACAAACATGCAAATTCAAATTTAATTTCTACATCTCGCAACGAAAAAAATAAATTAAACTACAATCAAATTTGTTTTTTCCGTTGCGAGATGTAGAAGTTGAATTTGTACTTGCATGTTTACAGAATGACATATCACATGTTAATACATCTTCTTAAATTTTTTTCATAACCATTTAAGTGACATGTAAACAATAAGTGGATATCCCCTATAGGATGTAAATAGTTTCCCTTTTCTTATTTGTTACTCCTACTTATCTGAACATGCTACAATGGGATTCCAGTTTCCCTTCGCTGTTTCTCTACAACCGAATGCTGTATAGGACCTGAGCTCCTGCACAGCATTGGGTTGTATGCTAAACATCATAAGTTGTTTGAAGTTCGACATACCACTCTCTAAAATCATTTTGTTTCAAATATTCATCAACCTACTTAGTTTTATTACAAAAAGCATCCCAATGCACACATGTTTAACCAAATCAATATATTTTCATAAAGTGTGAGCTGTTAATGTAATCTTTACCAAAATTAAATACTTTGTATTATCTTGACAATTTTTTTAGATTTCATAAATAAAATTGATGATAAGAACTTAAACGTTATCGCATTCACTAAATGAGAAAAAAAGTTCAATCAAACATAAAAAAATAAATCTAATTCAAACATTTGAACAACATTAATTGACTCAACTAACTTAGTCTGTGGTGACTTTACATCAACGATAACAGACTAATTTGGTTAAGCACGTGAGCAAAAAGATGATTTTTGCAACAAAATTAAGTAGGGGGTGTATGTCGGTAATAAATAACCTATATGATGAAATTTCAAACTTTAAATGATTTATGGGATGCTTTTTTCCTTGCAATTTCTCATACTTCGTGATATTGAACTGACGACACGCATCATAAACACAGTACAGCTGAATAGCTGATCTGCTGTTCGAATTGAGAAATTGCACGCAAGTCGTTAACCATAACTTATTGCACGGTCTTGTTCTTTTCTATCAAGATGCTAAATATAGTGTGTTAGGTGTGAAAACTTTTTATATAAAAGTTATTTTAGAATAAAAAAAATTATTTCTAAATTTATAATAAGAGTAAATTTCAGAAAACTGCAACTTTAGTGACAAATGTATAAGTTTGCTGCAACTTTAGCGATATGTTTCAGTTTGCTGCAACAATAACACGAGAAATTATGATAAAACTGTAACTTTTATGTTATATGTTACTACAGTTGTCACATATATGTACTGTAGCAGCATATAACGTAAAAGTTGCAGTTTTGTGATAATTTTTCACGCTATTATTGTAGCAAACTGAAATATGTCGCTAATGTTGCAGTAAACTGATAGTTTTATCACTAAAGTTGCAGTTTTCTAAAATTTACTCTTATAATAATTAAACTCAATTAATAATATGCTAATACTTTTTTATTTTTGCGTGTCGTAATCTAATCTTCATGTTCTTCAGATTAGCACCCCAACGTTTAGTAATGTTGTTCCCGCCAAGTTTCGATTAGAGCTCAGCACGGCACATCGCCGGAATGGAGCCGTCGCCCAGCAGCAGCTGCCGGAACGTCCACCCGACGACGGCGAGCGCCTCCTCCGCGCTGCCGATGCTGGCGCGCTCCCTCAGCTCGCCGGCGAACGGCCCGCCGCCCCACTCGCCGGTCCGCCTCCACCGCTTCAGCTCCTCCCACATGGCGTCCCAGTGCTCGATGTACGGCAGGTGCTCGGCGGCGACGCGCGCCCCTCGCCCCCGCGTCAGGATGGTCTCCAGGATCGGGTGGAGCCGCTGCCCCTCGCAGATCACCACCGCCAGCGTCGCCAGCGCCCGCTTCACCGCCGCCGCCGCCGTCGTAGCCGGAGAGCACCACGGTGGCGTAGCTCGTGAAGGGCGACCCCAGGGGGAGGCCGAGCAGGTTGTTGACGCCGCCGACGAGGTCGCCGTAGCTGCTGCCGAAAGGGAGAGGGGTCGCCACGAGGTCGCCGCGGAACAGGTGGTCGTTGCCTCGCAGGGCGTGCCAGTGGCCGGTCCGGTTGGCGAAGCCGGCGACGGAGAAGACGTCGGGCCTCACGGCGAGCGTCCCCACGCCGCTGCCGTAGTCCTGGAGGTCCACCAAGATCAGGTCGCGCTCGACTCGCACCTCGCCGAGAACGGCCGCCGGGAGGTTCCCGGCGAGGGGGAGAAGCAGGAGCGGCGCCGGGAGGAGGAGGAGGAGGAGGAAGAAGGAGAGCGCGGCGGCCATGGCGTCGTACGTGCAACAAACCTGGAGAGCTAGCTAGCCAGTGGCCCGGTTCTTCCACGATGGCGACGATTTTGTAGCCGGCGGCGCGCGGTCGAGTGGGTTGGCAGGTGAGCGGCGATTTTGTCGCCGGAGACCGGAGGCGGGCGCGGCCGGCGTGCGTGATCGGCGTGCCCGGAATCTCTATTGACAGCGCTGTAAAAACTAAAAAAAAAAAGTCAAATATACTCCTCCATTGGATTACAAGTCATTTTTTTACTTTGTCAAAGATAAATTGTTTTAAGTTTAATTAAATTTGTGGAAAAAACATGAACATTTTTTACCTAAGACAAATATGTTATGAAAATATATTCGATCACTAAATTTTGATTATTGATTTAATGAAACTAATTTGTTGTTGTACATATAATTGTATTTAGGAAAAAGTACGAAATACTCCCTGAACTATCGCGGTCGACCGAATTACCTCCTAAATTTAAATAACGGATATTTTATACCCTAAACTATACATACCGGACAAACGACCCCCCTAAACACTGTTCGGGCGGTTTTGATTTCAGCTATCACACGTGCCACCAATGTGGCAGCCTAATCAGAAAAAAAAATTAAAAAAATCCCTGGCCCATCTGTCATCCAACTTCTCCCAGCTCGCTTGCGCTCTCTCTCTCGTGCGCGTACTCGGGCTAGGGGCGGAGGCGAGCCAGTTCCCCCAAATCCAGCCGCCGCCGCCCTCTTCTTTCCTTTGGCCGCCCGCGGAGGAGGCAGCCGGAGCTCATGGTGGACGGCGGCGCGGGGATGGGAAGATGGCGACGGCACGGGGACGGGAGGTGTGCGGGGTCGGCGACGGCGAACTTCTTCGCGCCGCCCTGGGAGGAACGAGGCGGAGGCCCAGCCGCCGCCGGTGAGGAACGAGGCCGGAGGCGGAGGCGGCGGAGAGGAAGACCGGCGTCGTGTGGTGGCAAGCACGAAAGGGGCGGCGAGCGCGAAAGGACCTGTCCGCGAGCGTGGCACGCACCAGCGCGGCGGGGAAGGGAGGCGGAGGAGGTGATCGCCGAGTACCTCGACGCTGCCCGTCGCCGGCCCTCGCGCGCCGACCGCAAGCGCCGCTCGACCTGCGCCCGCGCGGCCGCCACCTCGACGCCGCCCGTCGCCAGCCCTCGCGCGCCGACCCCCGCGCCGCTCGACCAGGGACCGCGCGGCCGCCACCTAGGCGCCACCCGTCACCGGCCCTCGCGCGCCGACCCCCGCTCCGCTTGATCTGGAACCGCGCGGCCGCCACCTCAACGCCGCTCGTCCGATGCTTTGTGGATAGCCGACTGGCGCCTTCGCCGCCGGCCAATCCGGCGACCCCTCCCGCCGCCTGCCGGAACCCGAACCGGTAGTTGGCGTTCATCTGGCTGGCGAGCAGCTCGGTGGCGGAGGGCCCCGTTGGACGCTGCGATGGGAAGTTTAACATCTCCGAGAACGCGCACGATCCATGCCCGGCCGGCGCCTCTGCGTGGTCGTACATGGCGGCAGGCTGGGCGTGCTCATCGCCGTCGATGCGGAGCAAGCCATGGCCTCCCCTCTCACCCGGCCGGCGGGTCGAAGCCCTGCTGCACCCTCAGGCCTCAGCTTGTCGAGGCGGCTCTGCTGCGCCAAGTGATGTTGCTGCTGCTCGTGCTGTTTGGTCTTAGCTGGAGCCAGGGAAGTCGAAGGCCTGTTGCTGCTGCTGTTCCTATGCCGGCGATGGTCATTTGGCCAACAAGTTCCTCTTATTTCTCTGCAGCTACCTGAGCTCATCACCACAAGAAACCGGATGGCAAGCTGCCGGCGGCGAGCGCCCATCGCCTCGCCCGTCCCCCCGCGCCACTGCCCACGGCGCGTCCCCGCGCACCGCCGCCCACCGCCCGTCCGCAGCCGCGTGCATGGGAGAGAGAGAGAGAGAGCGCGCGACCGAGGAGAGGGAGACCGGGAAGGAAGAGAGATGAAATGTGGGCTCAAGGAGTCTTTTTCTGACTAGATTACCATGTTGGCGTGACCTGTACAAGTTCAAGTCAAAACTGCTCAAAATAGTGTCGAGGGGGTAATTCATCCGGTATTAAAAGTTTAGGGTGCACTATGTCTGGTTTCGGATTCAGGAGGTAATTCAGCAAACCGTGATAGTTCAGGGGGTAATCCATACTTTTTCCTTGTATTTATCTATAAACTTAGTCTTGAAGTAATTTTACTTTTATCATAACCTGGTGGTAGTAGATACTGTTGCATTTTGTGAGTGGTGACATCTGCATTTGACTGCATGTTGAACGAATTGTGTTGTTGCTGTGCAGAATGTGATGTGAAGCACGTAGGTGCGTGAACTGTCAAAGGTGTAACTTAATTCGTCAAATTTGATTGCTGATTTTGAATTGACAATGGTAGTTCGTGTTTTTCTTTAAGGTGATGGAATAAATGGTTTACGTCTCTGACATATACCGACAGGCACATATCCAATAAGTTTTGTTGTTGGAAGAAAAAAAGGCAACACAGGGTGATGCCGATTTGGATCAAATAAACTACGGAGTTGCTAGAAATATGGCGTCATATGCTACAGTTAATTTTTTTTTAGCCACTTACACAGTAGTTACACCTTATTTACACCCCACTTACATATGTAATTAGTATGTAATTTTCGAATTTACATATGTAATTTTAGTACTTACATATGTAATTTTGAGACTTACATTGTAAATACACTAAAATTACATATGTAGTTTAGGGACTTACAATGTAAATACATACCGACTATTCTTTGATGAAAAATATGGCGCCATAAATATAACTACACCCATCAAACGGTTCTCATTGTAACAAGCGCATGATATGATCTGGAAAACAACCACCACAATAGGACTTAAATCAAACACACTGAAATTTAAGATCATCCCATTCAGAAAGGGAACAACGAACACAGACATCACGGTGACACACGAACTGACACTAGAGCATAGAGAGCAACGTTTTATTCAGAGAAACAGCACCCGTGCAAATGCAGAATATACTCCATATAAGTATCAGGCGCTGTGGCTGTGATCCTGCAGCAGCTGCACGAAGCTGCGGTTCGCGAGCAGCTTGGCAATGGCGAGCGCCTCGCCGGCGCTGCGGATGCCGGCGCGCCTCCTCAGCACCTCGGTGAAGGGCCCGTCCCACTCGCCGGTGCGCCTCCACCGGAGGACCTCGAACGACATGGTGTCCCAGTGCTCGATGTACGGCAGGTGCTCCGCCGCCACGCGCGCCTCGCCGCTCTCCCACCCGCTCGACACCGTCTCCCTGATCGGCTCCAGCCGCAGGGCCTGGGTGAACATCACCGACAGCGCCGCCACCGCCCGCTTCACCGCCGCCGTCCCCTCCTCGGCGTCGGGGTCGTAGGAGGCGAGCACCCCGGCGGCCCGCGCCGCGGCCGCTTTCCCGAGCGGCAGGCCGGGGACGTGGTGGAGGCCGCCGATGAGGTCGCGGTAGGTGTTGCGGAACGGGAGGCGCCTGGCGTTGGGGATGGCGTCCTCGTCGCCGCGGAAGACGTGCCAGTGGTGGCTCCCGTTGGTGAAGCCGGCGAAGGAGATGTCGTGGCGGTGCATGGCCAGGACGGTGCCGTCGCCGTCGCCGCTACGCAGTTTGAGAAAGACCAGGTCGTCGCCGGGTGGGTCTTGCTGCTGCGCCGCCGAGACCGAGAGAACCTCTCCGCGGTGGCCGGCGAGATTGAGGAGGAAGCGGAGGAGGAGGAGGAGCAGCGCGGCCTGGAAGTTCGCCATGGTGAGATCGGGCTAGCTAGCTCCCTAAGCTTTGATGCTCTCCTCAGCAAAGCAAAGCTATATATGCGCAGTGTGTAGTGATGAATCCTCGCAATTTGCGTTGGGCAACTGCACCAGGAGGGTGAACTGGTTGAATGCTGATAGAGCTGTTTACACCTAAAGGGGTTTAAAATTGAAGAGAATTGTCAAGATTTGATAAAGTTACTGGTTTTCTCTACAAGGCCGGTCTAACCGCCGTGTATTGGCCGGTCAGACCGTTGCTTGCGGGCCGGTCTGATCGGCATGCCAACAAGAGCCTAGCTCGTCTACAATATTTTGGTCGCGCCATGAAAAAAGCGTGTCCCTCCTAGCGTTAGGCAGCTAGAGAAAGGGAAGAAAAACTCTCGCAATTTTCACACGTATGCTCCTAGACTGCTAAACATCATGCATTTTTTGAAAAGAAAAAACTAGAAATATTGCCGCGCCTGACCATGATGCTGCTGAATTGAGTATACACAATTGCTCAAACTGGTTCAAGAGAATTAACAATTGAACATTGTATCAAACATAATTATCTCAACATATTGAAGAGACTTATTTACCATTATCTCGTACACACGACAGGAGGTCGTTTGCAAGTTTGCTTTGGCACATAAATCTGAAAGTAGAGAAATCAACACATCGTGTACCGATAAACTATTGTGTCACTTGATTGTGAAGGATCAGACCAGCTTTGTATTGCATCAGTGTTAAGCAGTGATAAGAAGTGAATACTACTTCCCAGTAGTCTTTTCAATGCAAAGGAAAGGATATTAAGGAACGATCATATCAATGCTTACCAATCATCAATGCTTGCCAATGACAGTAATTTCAAATTGATAGATTAAGATACTTAAATATCACACATCGATACAAAATTACAACACTTTTGAGTAGTTTTGTAATTTCTCTCCCATATCAACTCTGGTGAAAAGGAATACTATACTAAAAAGGCTAGACAGTTGTGATACTATATAAAACTTTGCTTGTTCGTATTCTGGAAATGCTCCACACAAATATTTCCATTTTATGTAAGAAATGAATGAGTGTATAGTTGGATTGGAAATTTTGACCTGAACTCTGCATATACAACACAATTAATTTTGTAGTGCTAAAAAAAGCTAGCAATATGCTAAAGTGGGTGAGAATACTTGATGTGTCTAAACTGGCTTTAACTCAATGCAAAATAGGATGTAGTGATTGGAGAAGCTTTCTGGGATGAATCAACATGGTAGAGAAGAACCACTTTTATCCTGCCATCACTCTTTGGTGGACTATAGAAAGTCACCTATGTTTTCAGTTGCAAATATTTTGGCATTGTGAGGTTACAGGTTACTAATTCAGATTTAGAAGATAGACGAATGCATAGAAAGGAAGAAGCTCACTTCAGATATAATGGCTATAATATAATAACATTACCTTAAACCACTGTACAACCAACTGTCCTGAAGGGTATAGGGTTAAAAAAGGTGGGGAGCAACAAACCAATAGGGAAAATTAGCGTTTCATGGGAAGAAACAAAAGAATTTATATGTTTGCATTAAGCACCTGGATATTTAAGTACAGACCACATGACTGTGAGTAATAACATTATGTGAATATCTTTTTCTAAATATGCAACCACTTTTCAATTTGTTAAGCTAGTTAAGCTAGGAAATAAGTATTGATCTGGCTTGCTTGTTCGAAGAAGAAACCACCCCCAATAACTGCAGTCACCTTGCCTAGCTTAGAAAAGAAGAAAAAGCAATTCTCTCACGCAAAAATATTGTTTTGAACTGGTCGAATGCTGATAGCACACACCATAATCACGAAAACGTAACAACACAGCATTTTTTCCGCGTTCGTTCCATCAGGATCCCAACCTCCACTCTCTCGCTTTTCACGCGCACACTTTTCAAACTGTTAAGCGGTGTATTTTTTTTAAAAAAAATTAATACGAAAGTTACTTAAAAAATCAAATTAATCATTTTTTTTTAAAAAATAACTAATATTTAATTAATCGCGCGTTAATGAACGGTTCCGTTTTTCGTGTAGAGGGGATGGGTTCCCAACCCAACAATCGAACACAGGCGCTAGCTAATCTGCTGCTGGAAATTGTGGACTCACACACATACACAAATGAACGAGAACTTGTCGCTAATGGAAACGTTATTACTACTACTCTACAACTAACTTTAACAGTTTATCATAGAGGTCAGTAGACTCAGTGCGGCACATCGCCGCCGCCGAGCCGTCGCCGAGCAGCTTTTGCCGACTGCCGGAACGTCCAGCCGACGACGGCGAGCGCCTCCTCCGCGCTGCCGATGTTGGCGCGCTCCCTCAGCACGCCGGTGAACGGCCCGCCCCACTCGCCGCGCCGCCTCCACCTCCCGAGCTCGTGCCACATGGCGTCCCAGTGCTCGATGTACGGCAGGTGCTCGTCGGCGATCCGGGCCTGCTCCCCGGCGGGCGCCCTCCCCATCCGGCTGGCCTCCAGCACGGCCCGCGCGATCGGCCGGAGCAGCAGGGGCCGTGCTCGCTGGTGGTGGTGGTCGCCGCGGTGGAACAGGTGGTCGCTGCCGCGCAGGGCGTGCCAGTGGCCGCTCCGGTTGGCGAAGCCGGCGACGAACATGGTGTCGACCCTCACCGCCAGCGCCCCGGCGCCGCTCCCGAAGTCGAGCAGGTCCACCATGGACAGCTTGCCCCTCAGGCTCGTGGGGGACAGCTCGACGTGCCCCCTGCGCTGAGAGAGACGAGCGGGAGGAGGAGGACGACGAAGAGGAATGGTGCGGCGGCCATGGTGAGGAGTGAGGAATGCGTGCAAACCTTGGGCAAGCGGGCGGCGATTTATCCGCCGGCCCGGCAAGAGGGCGGCGTGAGATCTCGGCGGAGTGGCAGGTGTGCGGCGAGTTTGTTGCCGGAGGCGGCGGTGGCTCGCCGCGCGCGATCGGCGTGAGCGAAACTCTTGACCGCGAAGGCGAAAAGTAGAGCCGCTGACAGGTGTAGGGGGTGGGCATTCCGTCTAACCGAAAAAATCAGTTCGGTGTTTCGGTCTTTTAAAAAATTCGGTCTTTAGAATCACAAGACTGATCGGTCTTCAAGAAAACTCAGAACCGAGCGATTCGGTCTTCGGTTTGTTCGGTTCGGTCTTGGTCATAAACCGAACTAACCGTAACACTAACTGTGGTTTGAACAGCAGAAAAAAATCGATGAATCAAATCAACTCAGATCGAATCAAAGCAGCTCGGATGAACGACAGGTCGACAGCAATATGATGATCCCACGAGCAAGTAGCAGGTAGAGCACGACTCAGAGAAAAGAAGCAAATCAAGCAAATTAATCCTACTGTGACTTGGATCCCGTCGATCTCCATCGCCCCTCCGAAAGCTCCATATCTCATCCATCTCGTCTCCCATCGTCGTTGTTCCCGGCTACCCGCGGCTGCCATCGCTTTAATCACAGGCTCACGGCCGGCGTCCTCCGCCAGCGAGGTCTCTTCCACCACCGTCCACCAGGGTGCAGCTGGCGACCGGGCTAGAGTGCGTCGGGTTGGGCAGGGATCGCCACAGCCGCACGACCTTCTTGGGAGGCGCTTCTCCGTCGGGCGGCGTTGGGCGGTGCTGCACCGTCGGGCATCGGGACTAGGGAGTTGCAGAGGATAAGATCGTGGCTTCGTGAGCAGGGACTAGGTGGTTGTTGCTCACGTGATGAGGTATTGGGCCTAGTGCGCTGAGATGTCACATGTGGTATTGGGCCTCTGATATATTTCGGTTTTTTTTCAATTCGGTTAACCGAGCCTCAAGACCCGATTGACCGAACTAAATTCGGTTAATTGAAAGTGCATACCGAATTTATGACCGAATTTCTCGGTCTCGGTTAGTTCGGTTTCGGTCTCGGTCATTTCGGTTCAGTCTTTTTCTGTCCACCCCTAGACAGGTGGGGCATGAGTATACAAGATTTTTTGCGCATGATCTGGTGGCACACACATTGGAACGTATTTTGTGTGAATTTGAATCATCCGATGATCCGTGCAGCCATTTGCATTGGCAGAAGGAAAACGGAGAAATTTGTTTGGACGCTTCTGTTTGATCATTTCAGAAGCGTGTGGCCGGCCTAGAATGAGTTTGGCTAATGCCCAAATCCTCGTGCCTTGCTCTGATCTAGAATGAGTTTGGCAAATGTCCCAAATCCTCATGAACTGAACAAGGAGTATCAAGCCTGTGCCGAAGAACAGGTCCAGTAAAAGAAGTATCCCCATTCGGTCCAACACTTTGGCACTTGGAATTGACGCTCGTGCTGATCGATTGTGTTTTCAAACAGTATATGCAACTAGAAGTGTAACAGAATCATTGGCGGCCGCTTAACTTGCAGACGGTGAAAGAAGAAATCTGTTACCACTGTACATATCCAACAGTTCTTTTTTTTCGTAGGAGCCATATTCTTTTTTTTGACAGTATGTTCAACAATGCTTGCAGCTGTTAATTTGCTGTAGATGTGATGTGTCAACACTCTCAAAGGTGCAGTTAGATTCATGAAATTTTGATGCTGAATTTAATTTGGATTAACCATCACAATACCAATCTGTATGAAACGGAACTCCCATCAGTAAACAGCACTGAGGCACAAAACATTTACTGCATAATAATTGTCAGAGGCGGCTCACCAAATTAAGTTCTAAACACTTTGATCTGAAAACACAAAACACAACATCACAACACACAACAATATTTTTATTCAGCGAGCAGCCGCGCGTGAGACGATGAAGCAAGCAAGCACTGCAAGCTGCAGTGATCAGATGCCGTGAGCAAGCTGCAGCTCCTCCAGGTCGCGATCGATCAGCACGCCGGCGACGGCGCCCGCCTCCTCCGCGCCGCCGATGCCGGCGTCCTTCCTCAGCAGCTCGGTGAACGGGCCGTCCCACCTCCCGGTGCGCCTGAAGCGGAGGAGCTCGAACGACATGGTGTCCCAGTGCTCGATGTACGGCAGGTGCTCGGCGGCGACGCGGGCCTCCTCCCCCCCCCCCCCCCCCCCCCACCCGCTCGACACGGTCTCGTTGATCGGCTCCACCCGCGCCGCCTCGCTGATCATCACCGTCACCGCCGCCAGCGCCCGCCCGAGCTCCTCCACCTCGTTCCCCTCGGCGGCGAACGCCGCCGGGTCGTAGGAGGAGAGCACGCGGGCGGCGCGGCCGAGGGGGACGCCGGGGAGGTTCCGGATGCCGCCGATGAGGTCGCGGTAGGTGTCGCCGCCGAAGGGGAGGACGCTGGCCGCGGACGGGACGAGGCCCTCGCGGCCGCGGAAGGCGTGCCAGTGGCGCGTCCGGTTGGCGAAGCCGGCGAGGGAGAGGTCGTGGCCCTGGAGCGCCACGGCGGCTAGCTCGTCGGCGTCGAGGCCTCCGGTGAGGCCGACGACGAAGAGGCCGTCGGAGGGCGGCTCGAGGTCGGAGACGGAGAGGACGTCGCTGCGGTAGCCGCCGAGGTCGAGGAGGAAGTAGAGGAAGAAGGCGGCTTGGAAATGCATGGCCAAATCGATCAATCGATCAGCTTGCACCCCTACTTCTCCCAATCTCTCTAGCTATAGCTTCGTTCTGAGCAAGTGTGATACTGGAATATAAGTACGAGAGAGATATTAGCTCGATCGCTTTGGCACGTCAAAAGAGCGTGTCCTCTCTACCTCTCCGGAGAAAGGGGATGACAGGTGGGGCCAGGACCCCGGGCACTGTTGGGAGAAGCTAATTGTATGACTCCGCTGGTTCAGTATGAATTTTATTTTTTTATATACTCTCTCCATCCCTAAATGTTTGACGCCGTTGACTTTTTAAAATATGTTTGACCGTTCGTCTTATTCAAAAAATTTAAGCAATTATTAATTCTTTTTCTACCATTTGATTTATTGTTAAATATACTTTTATGTATACATATAGTTTTACATATTTCACAAAAGTTATTGAATAAGACGAACGGTCAAACATGTTTAAAAAAGTCAACGGCGTCAAACATTTAGGGAAGGAGGTAGTAACTATTTAAACCACATGCATACTCCTAGATGTGATAGCATCCATATGTAGAAAATACTTTCCAAGATCCATCTCTACTTTCAAGCTTTCCATGTCGTGAGGAGGAAGAGGGTGCAGACTCCTTTTTTTTTTTCGTTTGTCCCTTACCGGTTGCTAGTGCTGTCCATCATTCATAAACCATTGTGGTTACACTCCATTTCGACGATTTGAGATGTTCGTAGGTCGTCTAATTAGATAAGATATCTCAGTTTTTCTTGTGTATCTATATTTCACTAATAAGTTAAAGGACATATCTAGTGTGTGGTGACAAAGCACGCGGTATGTGTTGTTTGGCCAACCATGCATTTCGCTAGGAGGTGGAAGCACATATCTAGTGTGTGGTGGGTATGTGTTGTTTGGCCATTCCCAGGTTACCAATTTATCGAAGTACAAACTATTTTTTGCACAACTATTCAAGAAAAGAGCTTGCATTTTTTTTTCGAGATCTATGGTTTTCAGGTCAATATTTTTTCGAGGTATATGGTTTCCAGGACTCCAGGTCAATATCTTAGTACTTCCTCCGTTTCACAATGTAAGTCTGTTAACAGTGAAATTTGGTAATCGGCAAAGACGTCATCGGCTTAGAGTCATTATCGGCTGCAGCATCTCGGGATCAGCCGATGGGAGCTATCAAGTCGCCAATAGTCAGATTCCTGCTATATTCGGCTAAGGAAATCAATCTACTAACGGAAGCTTATCCATAAGTGACCGAGTTTAAAGAGAATGCGGCATGGCAAGTTATCTATTAAATAGAAATAGTTTGTTAGTTTCCTTTTATCTTTAGAAAAGTATGTTTAGTGTCCTATAAGGACTTTATCTGTTCCTTTTATCTTTAGGAATGTTTCTTTCTTGTCCGACAAAGACTTGTATCAACCCATGGGTATAAATATGTACACCCGGGGTCATTGTAATCTATCCTCACGATCAATACAATTTGGCGCATCGCCACCTTTTACCTTTTCTACTTTTTTTTATCGTCCGGTGGGACTTGGCACCTGACGCGGGGCTGCATTGGTGTTCGATCTCCGGCGAAGGGGTAAGTCCAATGTTCCGTCGGCCCAGGCAATTGTATCGTTTACGTCGGCGTCGTTCAAGGCTGCATCAGTACATTCGACCTCTTGGATTGCTCTGGTTTGGATGATATATTTGCCTACCTATTTATCATGTCTCTGTTAATCTAGTCTTAGCATATCAATTTAGCTCTATCGGCTGTCTCTCGCTTTAGGGTTTCTGCCGGTATCGGCTAAATCGCATTGCTAGATTAGATTAGCCTAGGCATCTACCACCCTGAAAATCAGTCAACGGCTTGATTGTCTAGATATTGTGTTTGATCTACTAAGTCGTGCTTAGAACCATAATCTCTAGCCTGCCTCTTGATTGCCAATAAGGGTTTCATCGAGGTTTCAGCCGGTGAGTTATCTGGACGTTGCATCGGCTTATAAGGATTGCATATACATAAAAGTTGGATTTAGCCGATGACAACAAAAGTTTCACTGTTTAATCTAATCTTGTGGATTTCATGATATCGGACCTCTAGCCGATGTGTGCTTTAACCCTCGGATTGATGCTTATTTATCATATCATTGCTAGCCGATTGGTTTATACAGGACTATATTGTTATTTTATTATATCATCATCAACCGATTGCTTAAAACCTATCGCTATCGGCTGGTATCGACATCAGCTGTTATCGGCTATCGGCTGGAACTACTCCATCGGCTTGTCAGCCGATCGGCTGTTTTGATCTACTATTTGCATATCTTGTCAGTTGCAGGATCAAACTGACTGGCACGCCCGCATCTCATCAATCTTTGGACCTGCACAGGAGCTAAGCAGATCTCTCAGACCGGTGTGTTCGATTTTTTCGTCAACAAAGTCATTCTAGCATTTTTTATATTTATAGTGATATTAATGAATCTACTTACATTGTGAAATGGAGGGAGTAGTTTGTGTTGATTGACCCTAGGAACCGCATACCTTGTAAGCTGATCCGGCCGTATATTCTTCGTGGTCTGTAAGCTTTTATTTTTTATTTCGTATGCTGCCGCTTCATACGTATACGTTATGAATGGTGTTCATGGCTTGATGCATTCATATTGATGAAAAACTTGTGACTAGCAGCCTCCATTAAGGTGTGAAGCTGTAGGGTTAATTCATGAAATTTCATTTCCTGGCAGTTCCTATTGAAAAATTGAAACACGATGTGATGCAAATGCACATGAAGATGGAAATGGTCAGTTGGTGAATAATGGAACAACATTGAGGCGCACACGGCACACACATGTTCATATAATAAATCACTACCAGACCATCTAATCTACACTGGCCGAAGATGGTGGGGGTCTTTCGGCTAGCTTTACAAGATAGAGGGCTAGATGACTTGGATTCGAAACCACACTCCTTTTAGTTATTTGATATTAGGTCATTTCTTAATATTAATGTCTTTTTTACACTTGCCGAAAACCATCGGGAAAAATATGAATTACTGTTAGAAAATATTTCTATGTGGTACACACCATATACCTATGGGAATAGCGACCACCATATACCTATAGGAATAGCCGAGACCACAGAGAAATGTGGTTTTTCCGTCGTTTGCCGAAAGAAATTATTTAAGTTATTTCCCCGTGATCTCAAAACAACCACATAGTCAAACAAACTGGTGTTAGAAAACGAAACACATCACATGTATATGTTAGATTGAGATCCTCTATTATTGAAGTCACCGTGCCTTTAATACTTACATGTGAGTCCAAAATATTCTATCATATTCACGTGACAGCGACAAAGTCATGTAATTTCGAAACTCGAGATTCCTGACCGGAATGATATATACTCAACTCAATTACTCAAATAGTTAAACAGCACGCGCGATGCGGTCATGCTAGCAAGCAGTAGAAAAGAGAGAGGTTGCAATTTTGCATCAGGTGGTGGAGTGAGCCAGGATCAGCTGCGCCAAGGTGGGATTCGCCAGCACGCTGGCAATGGCGAGCGCCTCGCCGGCGCTGCGGATGCCGGCGCGCCTCCTCAGCAGCTCGGTGAACGGCCCCGTCCCACCTCCCGGTGCGCCTCTACCGGAGGACCTCGAACGACATGGTGTCCCAGTGCTCGATGTACGGCAGGTGCTCGGCGGCCGCCACGCACGCGCCTCGCCGCTCTCCCGCCACCCGTTCGACACGGGTCTCCCCGATCGGCTTCAGCCGCATATGGCTTCCACGAGCATCACCGACAGGCGCCGCCACGCCCCGCCTGAGCGCCGCCGCCGCCGCCTCCTCCTCGCCGGCGGCGTCCGCGTCGTACGACGCGATCGCCTCGGTGGCCTCCGCCGCGGCCGCTCTCCCCAGCGGCAGGCTGGGGCCGATGAGGTCGCGGTAGGTGTTGCGGAACGGGAGGCGGCGCCTGCAGGCGTTCGGGATGGCGCCCTCGTCGCCGCGGAAGACGTGCCAGTGGCCGCTCCGGTTGGCGAAGCCTGCGAAGGAGAGGTCGTGGCGGTGCGCCGCCAGCGTGGCCTCGCCGCCGTCCAGGTCGATGAGGAACACGTCGTCGCCGGAGATGCCGGCCTGTCGCGCCGCCGAGCGAGCCGCCGCCGCTGCCACTGATCCTCCTCCTCCCCGGAGGCGCCGGCCGCCGCCGCGGCCGGCCGAGAGGTCGAGGAGATAGACGGCGAGGGCGAAGAAGAGGAGGAGGAGGAGTCCGGAGCGAGAGCTCTTTCTTCTTCCTCTTCGCCGGCACGCCGCCGCGGGATGATGAGAGCTCGACTTGGACTTGGATAGTGGAATCGTCGTCGTCGATCGAGCGACACGATCGAGAGCAAATTGTGTATATAATTGTGGTGATGATAGTGTCGTGGTTGCATGCATGCGGGTCGCGTTGGACAACTGCACCATGGTTTGTGATGAATCGTCGTCGTTGCGACCGGCAAGTACGGCACGCACGCACGCACGGGTGGGAGAGAGAATGGTAGGGGACTTGTTTGATTGAGGCGGGCATCGAGCTGCGTCGATACGAAATTTCGGAACTTAAATTTGGATCTATGCACTTGTGTACCGTGGTGAAAATCGATCTGCTCCGAGATGGATTCTAATAGCTCGAGTGGACGTCCACCCGTTTATTACATGTCAACTAGATGGTTACGAAAAATTTTCAAAAAAAATAATAAGATGTATCCATATGTAATATATCACTCCACAAACATGCAAGTTAAATTCAACTTTTACAAGTTGTAAAAAAATAACAAATTTAATTGTAAATATACATATTGTAATTTGAGTTTTGTTTCTTATTTTTGTTACAACTTGTAGAAGTTGAATTTTAACTTGCATGTTTGCGGATTGATATATTACATATTGATCTATCTTGTTCATATTTTTTTAACTTTTTTCATAATCATTTAGATGACATGCAATACCGGTGGACGTCCACTCGAGCTATTAAAACAGTTTCCCCGATCTGCTTTGCTCGTAACCTTTCTTCTTCGATTGCGCGTGCTGGAAATGTGCGTGCAGTGAGCAGTGTTGCGACTTGCCATACGGTCATCGCAATCGCAAGTGGTGGCGTAAATGCGTAATACGTTGGAAAAAGTACATCGAAGGTCCCTCAACTTGTCATCGAGTTACAAAATCGTCCCCCAACCACAAAACCAGATATGATACATCTGTCGTCCCTTAACTAATCAAAACCGGTCACAATAAGTGTTTAAGTGGTTTTGACACCGGTTTTGTCCTATGTGGCAACTAAGTCAGCGTGGGACCCACGTGGACCACGCATATCAGGATGCCACGTCATCTCTCTTACCCCTCCTCTCTCTCTCGCTCTTCTCTTCTATGGGCAAGCTGGCCGGCGGCTGGGGAGGAGGCCACTGGGGCGAGGCGGGAGAGGAGGAGGCGACGTGGCTGGCTCATGCCGCATCCCGTCCTTGAAGTTCCCATCATTGTGGGAATCGACGAGGCAGCGCGGTGGTGTCAGAAGTTGCGCGGTGGAGCGGAAGGCGGCGTTGATCGCGTTGGGAGACGTGATGGCGCCAGAGAGGGAGCGCGGCGGTGGCGGGGTGGTGTTGTTGCCGGAGGAGGCGAGGAGGGGCGCCAACCTGCCGCTGCCGCATCCTGACATGTGGGGTCCATGTGGGTCCCATGCTGACTCAGCCGCCACGTAGGACAAAACCGGTGTCAAAACCACCAAAGGATCTATTGTGACCGGTTTTGATTAGTTAAGGGACGCCAGATATCTGGTTTTGCGTTGGGGGGGTGGATTTTCTATAGGAGCTCACTACTGCTGCATTTCAAATGTGCCCGCCTATTGCCTTAATTTACAGACCTCTGCGATTCACATATAGCCCCACTAATGTAAGACAGCTCAAGCGAGTCTAGCCTGAGATATAAAATCACACTAGCCAATAAAAAAAGTAGCCAAACAAAGCCAGGTAGTTTTCATCCAGGTGAACAAGTAGAAAGAGCTTACTTGGTAGTGGGGAACTCTTGCTGCATTATATGAGTGTGTAGAAGAATTTGAATTTTAGAATCGAAGGTTCATAATATAAGACTTCTCGGCTCTTATCCATTTTTCGAATTTTTTTAGAATGAATACATGATTCAATTTGGCAGACAGAGTAGTAAAGATTTCATCGAAAACTTACAGCCGTATGTCATGTGCAGGTACTGTCCAGTTGAGTCTGCTTTATTTCAGAGCTTCTAATGTCCGTATGCTGTCGCGGTTTGGTCAAGTCTAAATGCTCATTATGGTGGCTCATGCGACCTACCTTTTTTCAAATCCAAAAGTCCAGTATCTTCCTACAAATTAGTGAATTAGGAGGAGCTCTTTGTGCCGAAAAAGAAAGAGCAGGGCAATATTTCAAACTTGCATTCGAACTGCGAAATATTTATACAAAGGGGGGGGGGTCTGTCTATAGAAGAAGGGAATCCAGAGGAAGAAGCAGCTCCCCGAAGGAATCCTTCTAACTACCACCTATCTACCTCCCGCTTTTGTTCGGACAAGGCGAGTTTCCTAAGATTCACCCACCGCGGATACACTAAGCGTTCTTCCCTAATGGCAATTTTAATGGCAGTGTCTGTCTAAATGGAGGCATTACCTTCAGCTGAAACCATTTCTTATAAAGACAGACCACCAAAGTTTAAAATACTTGCTTGAGCAAAGATTAACTCAACCACTCCAATTCAAAACCCTAACCAAATTCATTGGACTCGATTTTTAGATTGAATACAAAAAGGAGAAAGGGTGAAGATAGCAATCCCCTTTGCCTCCCCGGCCGGGGAGCCCCCAGGACAAGGGGGGCGGCGGTCAACCATCAACTCTCGATATGCATATTGATCAATTGATCTCCGCGTCCTGCGGTCTCGTCTTTCTCGATATGCTGCTGAAGCAACTGCGGAACATGTCGGGCGGGTGGTGGGCTCGGTCATTTCGCTAGGGGGTGTCCCAAGCCAAATTCAAAAGTCATGCTTGGGACCGAGCATCAAACCGATGACACAGGGAGTAGTGGCGAGAGGTGGCGGTACACAACAGCCGAGAGGCCGTGTACCGAAGATTTCTACAGGTTGATCAACAAGTAAATCCTCCCGGATATGAAAAGACAAGATCAATATGTCAGCTAGCTTACTAATACGGCAGCTGCTTAAACTCATGCTGTACCTACATATCTCATTTGGCTATCCTTACCTATTGGCTATCCCAGGTGACCTTACACCTAATGGACGCGGGCCGGGCCTGAATGAAGAGCGGACCAGACTCTTCTTTGTTTCAGCTGCTCCCACGCACGCAGACGGAAGGTCAAGGAAGTTGGTGAACTGATGACAGGGAAGCCGGCGACCGAAGCCCCGGTGAACGGCGGCCGTAACTATAACGGTCCTAAGGTAGCGAAATTCCTTGTCGGGTAAGTTCCGACCCGCAAGAAAGGTGTAACGATCTGGGCACTGTCTCGGAGAGAGACTCGGTGAAATAGACATGTCTGTGAAGATGCGGAACGGTTAGGCAACACTAGGGCGCCTGGGTCCAAATTCCGTTTACCAAACAAGATGTCGAGAGGCGAACTCTGTAATTCCCCCCCAGCAAAAGTGATAGCGGCTGTAGCATCCGTGTGGAAGAGGGTAAGCTTTCGGCAACACCTTTTTCAGATTGGAACCTAGGTTGGGGATAATGATTTTTTCAAATCTTGTTGGGAGATGCTTTTCTCCGAGTCCGACTGGGACGGAATGGGGGACCCAGGCCCTTCAATGCCTCCCTCCGGATCCACTAACTCGGAAGAGCTAGGGAAAGCTACTTTACCCCGAAATGCAAGCACTAGATAGGCCCTTTCTAGCTTTCGGAAGAAAAAAACGATGATGACATAGTTGTCAGATACGCTTCTGTGGATGAAATAGTCGAGGTGGAATGTTTTTAAGGTTTGTCTTGACGATAGCGGAAAAGGATGAAAGCTTGATTCTTGGGATCGAGAAATGGCTTTTTTCATTTGGGACTGCCCTCTTCCAACACTAATACTATTAAGACTAAATCAGTCTACCAAGAGAAGGCTTCACCTTTTCTTATCTTCTTCCCGGCACAAAAAGAGGGATTAGTATTATTGACCCCATGAGAAAGCACTAACACCTTCCTCGTTGGGGCTCCGCGCACTGGGTCCTTAGAAGCTCTGAAATAAAGCAGACTCAACTGGACAGTACCTGCACGCAAAAAGGCATTTAAAATGCTTCTTATTCCCGTGTTTGATCTTATCCATCTCTGCCCCGCTTCCATGTGGGCAGAGACCCCTGTAGAGAATGAAGAGGAACCAAGGATCTTACTCTCAAGAGTGCTTCGATAGGCTCCACTCTCTCCCCTGAATAAGTCAGGCTCCGTTAGCCTGGGCTGAGATGGGGATAACGAGTCGACGATTGAAGCCCCCAACGTTCTGCCAGACACTGGACAGGGGTAAGCTCTGTAAATGTGTAGAGCCTCAGAAGCAATAATGGTAAATGCACCAGAATTCTTGGAGAATATTCAAATACCCCAAAGAGCCAGCTATATTAGGGTAATTATATTAGAATTGAGCCGTATAGCTTCTCACTTGTTATGGCTTGGACCTTTTATGGCAGATCTCGGTGCGCAGACTCCTTTTTTTATATTTTTAGAGAGAGAGAATTAATATATGATCTATTTGAAGCTGCCCGCGCCTTTGCCTGCTTCCTTAGCTACGTCAGAAGGTAGGGCCTGATTGACAGACGGCTCCGAAGTAGCAGGGGCCTGTTTGACAGAAGGAAGGGCCTGATTGACACAGCCGCACCTTCCAGTACGGCTACCTTGTTACGACTTCACTCCAGTCGCAAGCCTAGCCTTAGGCATCCCCCTCCTTACGGTTAAGGGTAATGACTTCAAACATGGCCAGCTCCTATAGTGTGACGAGCGGTGTGTACAAGGCCCCACGCTAGTCTCCAATAGCGTCTTAAGCGTTGGTTTTCTTTGCGGCCAGTTTCAAGGTCAGGAAGGGAAAGGAAAGAGCTGGGTTTCTAACAAACACGGAAACGTTTCCTTTTTCGTTTTTCGCTTTGATTTCGATAGTAAATTGTTTGTATTCATCGCATTGATTCTCCGTACGGACTTACGGGAAAGCAGGTACCAACCATACAGGGAGCCAACTAACCACCTATTGTACCCCATAGAGGCAGCCTAATTACCACATTTTTGAGAGAAGAAAGAACTGTTGACTGCCGAACATATCTATTTGCATTTTGATACCATCTTCCACCGGGGAGCTATCGCAATCAGTCTTTCTCTTCCTTTCTTAGTAGCAGATCGAGAGAAAGTGATTTAAGAATGTGAATTTGATTTGATAAGTAATCAAGGCAATTAGCTTAGGTTCATCCCGAATCCATTCCATGTTTCTTAAACAAGTCCTTCAAACCATCGAATCGATTTCATGCACTTCCCTCAAGCCGAAACCGGAACGGGAAACTTGTCTTGTATAGTAGGCAGCGGATCTATTCTGTTCAGTTCTTTCCCTGCTACGCTACTTTGTGATCTTTTGTAGGTAATCGATCGAATCCGCCTAGACCGGGGAAGATTTCTAAGAACGCAGGTCTAGCATTTTAAACAACATTTGCCAATGCACAAAGTATGGTAAGTAAGGTAGGCTTAGCTGACTGATGCTTACTAAATCGAAACTTTGACTTCTATATTCAACTCAGTCTTTTCCTTAAGATCTCTGCTGTTGGAGATAGCGTGGGCGGCCCCTCACTTTTATTCAGAACTTTGATGGTACGAAGTGCCCAGTAAGCCTGGCTGGAAGAAAGGAATATTAATTACAACCACTTGTATGCAGCTTAGTCGGACTCAAAGGATATAAGGGAATTGGCGCTCGCTCGGATTCATTTTTCAGGTCCTACATGTTCTAGGACTATAGATGATCCAACATGCCTCCGTGTCTTCCGGCTACTTTATCCCCAACTTTGATTTCGCGTTTTTGTAAAATATATACACGAACCATTATGCCGAGGGGATCCCTCTGGATCCTGATTAATGCGACGATGGTTATTCAGTTGGTCGTTAGGCAAGATCTTTGTAACTTGATGACAAGTTGAGGGACCATCAGTATACTTTTTCCTAATATGTTGGGCTCGCGAATCTTTAAAAGCCCATGACTTGTGGGCCTTAGTGGGCTTGGCCTAAAAATGCGGCAACGCGTCTTCCTCGATGCCGGCCGTCTCTGCTCCCGGCGGTCTTTTTTTTAAAAAAAAAACCACTTCCATCGGCTGTTTGTAATCAGACATCAGCTGACCGCAGACGCCGCCGGCGAAGTAGAAGCCATTTACAGCGCTGGAAGTGGTAAAAATAGCAGATAATTTACGCTTTGTGCGTCAAGAGGAGTAATGTATTATTGTATTTCTTTCCAACGAACTGTCTGGTTTTTACTTGTTAGTAGAGAGTAACATCCATTTGCAAATTACTGCACTTGTTTTTTTTAAACAAAAGTTATAATACTACGTATCTTCTCTATCTCTACTATATTATAAAAATTAAAAATATTTTTGTCAGTATTTTGGTACGTTATCCATATTTGAGTCGGTTTTTAGATTTGTTCTTTTTGGAAATACAAATCCGTGTTTGAATCGGATTTTAAGTTTGATTGCTTAAGAGTCATATAATAAATCTTTTTTTTAAAAAAAACTCACATGCTAACTTAGGATGAAAGTCGGACTCCTAATTATAGCTCATGATTTTCTTAAAAAATATCCAAGCGAATTCCAATGGTGAATTTCACCCTACCTATACCGTATAACAATAATATAATTAAAATAATATTTTTCTAGTGTGTGTATATATATCCAGGAGCATTCCCTCTATCTAAAAAAAACTCAATTTCTAGAGTTTAAATATTGTCCAAAAAAACAACTTCTACAATCTTACAGTCCTACCTATCCTCAGCAGGTACAACGAGAAGTTTTATTATCACGTTTACTAATATTTTTTTTAATAATTAAAGATATTTTAGTCATTCTCACTCTCCACTAATTCCATCTTAGATTGTCAGGAATGGATTTTTTTTTTTGACGGAACGAGTAACAAACTCCTACAGTATGCCCTTGTTTAGATCCAAACTTTTTCTTTAAACTTTCAACTTTTCCATCCCATCAAAACTTTCCTACACATAAACTTTCAACTTTTTCATCACATTATTTCAATTTCAGTGTGAAGTAAACACACCCAATATTTGAGAGGAAGTACTTCAACACAAAGGAAGAAGACTCTAGAACAAAGGCCCAGGGTGGGTCCAAAGTCCAAGCGGCACACCACCGGTGAGGAAGTAGCGAGAGGCGGCAATGGCAACACCGCTTGTTGAAGATTCGTGCAAGCCAATCCGCCCAACCAGATGCCCTACCCGGCGGCCTCTCTCTCCTCTCCCCCATAAATCTCTCTCTCCCACGGCCTCCACCCATCGCCTCCCACCCGTCTCGCCGCTCCATCTCCAAGCCCGAATCCCCAAAACCCTAGCCCACCCCCTGCCGCCATGGCCGCCTCCCCCACCGGCTCCTCCTCCTCGGCCCCCGCCGCCGCGGCGGCGGCGGCGATGGCGGCGGCGGTGGCGGCCGAGGCCACCGACGGGCCGACCCTCAGCGTCGTCTCGAAGCGGCTCCGCGCGCTGCGGAAGAAGCACAACCGGATCCTCCAGATGGAGGAGTCGCTCGCCGGCGGGAGGAAGCTCAACAAGGAGCAGGAGGAGGTGCTCCGATCCAAGCCCGCCGTCGTCGCGCTCATCGACGAGCTCGAGCGGATGCGCGCCCCTCTCGCCGCCGCCCTCGCCGAGGAGCTCTCCTCCCGCCCCGCCCCCTCCTCCTCCGCCGCGCCGCCGCCCCCCGCATCCTCCTCCGCCGCAGGCGCCGCGGATTCGTCCGTCGTCGAGGATCTCCTCGCGCTCATCTACTTCGGCACCCTCTTCGACCTCAAGCCGCAGACCGAGTTCGTCGCCACCATGGTCGCGCGCGCGCAGGAGCGGGACTGCTGCATCACCTACGACTACGTCACGGAGGACGCCGCCGACCTGCTGCACCAGTCCGATCTCGACAAGGTGTCTGCTCTGGCCGCCCTCGCCGCCTCGCGCCCTGCCGCGGCGGTGGGCGTCTCGCACCGCGACGCGCTCCAGTCCTGCGCGCAGCACGCCCGCCTCTGGCTTCGCCGTGCCGATGAGCCAATCCACCCCGAATCCAGCATCACTTGTAAGTATAGGGGTTTTGTTTATAATGTTGTTTGATTTTAGCTGCTGATTGGATGATTTATATATATCCGTGATGCTTTATTTGGTTACAGATGCAGCGGTTAGGGCGAAGTTGGACAAGATCATGGCTTCAGACTACTACACAGCGCAACCGGAGATGCCGGAGATGGGGGCTGTGGTCGATTTGTCGGCTGCTGTGCAGGAGAGCATGGTTGTGTCACCAGAGGCGCCGGCTGTGGAAGAGAGCCAGGCTGAGGGACACAAGGTGAAAAAAATATTTGTTCTTTTCTTGCCAATTAACTTTACTTGGCGTGGCCCAATGATTGTTGTCCTGCTAACTTTATCATGCTGTGGATTGATGATGGATTTGATGCAGTACAATATGTTATTATTGCTGCTGCTTGTACTATTATATCTGGTCTGATTTTGTTGTCTAGTGCTATTATTATGATCAACTGTGGATAATTACTTCATTTGGGGGTAGAGATTGTAAGGCAGATCCAAATTGTGTTTATCAAAAGCTTGAAGTTAGATAACTTGCATATGGTTTATTTGATGACAAATGACAGTTAGTGCCTGTGTGTGAGAATTATGCTGGAAAAGGTTCATGTATCCCATTTAACTTGCCACTCTTTGTTTGTACTACACCATGATATTTGTATTATTCTGGGTCTGATGTCACATATATCTGAAGTAAAAAGCATGAGTATTCCACTATATAGGTGCCAATGATTTTGCCGCTGTTGGAAATTGATATGTTTAACAATAGTGTATCTCTAATTGATTATTTTGTAGTAGACAAATATACTACTATGTTTCTCTTGCCTGCTATCATTTTGAAAGCATGATATAAGATGCCGAGGGTTCAAAATTACAACTTCCATGAACTTTTTATGCTTAAGATTTTTTTATACGGTCCTTAAAAGATCTATTTTTTCTGTACATTTTCTTCTTTTTCGACCAGTTAAGCCTCATGGATGGATTTGATCTGCAAAATATTCTCCTTTTCAATTTGTGTAACTTAAGTTTTATATGCTTTGTCTGCAATAATATACTCCTTATATATTGTTATGCTGAAGTATTGCTTCTCTGATGCCTTAATGGCTTAATGCATATATTTTCTAGTTTTAGACGTACTCAGTTTTTATTTTACTGCTTTTTGACTCTGAATATATTATCTATTGTACAGCCATGCATCCTTGACAAGCATTTTTTACCAATTTGCTTGGTGCCTGCAATTTGCATCTTAAACTTTGAGTTGCCTACTTAATCTTTTATAGGTTTATTATAAAATCATTATAAGGTGATGTAATTCAATATGGATATGTTTATAATTGTTTTCATTTGCTCTCAGTCATGTGCAACTAGGTTTACAGTCTACTGATCTAGTTCGCATGAATATCCTGTTCTGATGGATATTATGAACACACCAAATTGCATCTGTGTCTATATGATGTATTCAGATCAATTTAATTTACTACATAGGATTGCTGATTGCTTTCTGTATGACCCAGTTTTCCATGCTGAACATGTGCCCATTATTAGCTAGTGCTGCTTTCCCATTTACATATTGTTCTGTCTAGAGCTCTTGTTTCGTCATATCTGAAGTCACCATCAACAAATAAAGACTAGAACTTATCGCAGACAACAGTCATACCATATTAGATTTATCTTATTGTGATAGTTCTGGAGTTCTGCTATGAATTTTAGGTAGATTTCTTATGAGCACATGTTCAATGTTCATTGCTGAAAAATGCTTAGATAATATTGAACCACTGTGCAAATTTATTATAGCAACTACCATTATGGAGTTCATTTTGTCCAAAGAAAATACTATTAACTCCCTTCCGGCAGTATACAGGCATGCCAACTCCTTTAATGGGTGTCTGTCATACATGTTTTCATTCTTCGAGTTGATAACACCTAAGTGAAGCAATTAGAGAAAAGGTAGTGCATTTATAAAATGGAAAAAAAATGCTTTGCACCTAAAAGTTGTGTGTATCATTGTCATTCCTATTTGTAGGAATAGAACACAAGCTGAAAGTAAGGACTATGGTTCAGGCATAACCCTCCTTTTTTTATTCTAATGAGGTAGGTTGGATAACCTTGTTGCATGTCAAATATCAGATGTACCCTTTATATGCTTATTTCCCCATTCACGCTTGTTGGATTGTTGATAAATTTTGTATGATTGAGCCTTGAAGTGTGATTGAGTTTTAAAGATATTTTATTTTATTATTTGACATTATTCATTTGAGTAAACACCTAATCAGCTCCCTTCTGGCTATATAAGTGCTACTCCCTCCGTTTCATATTATAAGACTTTCTAGCATTGCCCACATTCATATATATGTTAATATCTGTAATCATTTGTCACTCTGTAGTATGTAATATCGAACAACTTATAGAATTCTATTTTGAGCTTTAAAGTGCCAATCTTGTCCATGTTTGTGCATGATAATTTTTTTTGTGAATGAACATGGCAAACTGAAGCTCTGTTCTTTATGGATGATTGAACAGATTATAGACAATCGTCCATAGGGATGGATTAACCAAAAGATTAGCTTAGAACTAGTTATCTAAGCAATGTTGATGTAGAAAGTTTTTCGAGAGATTGTGTTTTGAGAACTGTGGTACTCATAATCCATATTCCATAATGCATGACATAACTTGATTGTCTTTTTAAATTAGGAACAGCAATAACAAATGGAGGTCTAGAGAAGGATAAAGATTAGA
Source organism: Oryza glaberrima (assembly GCF_000147395.1). Taxonomy (NCBI): domain Eukaryota; kingdom Viridiplantae; phylum Streptophyta; class Magnoliopsida; order Poales; family Poaceae; genus Oryza; species Oryza glaberrima. The sequence goes on from NC_068328.1 coordinate 26,934,483, forward strand.
TTATTTTGACGACTACAGACTTTGTACATGCGATTTGTCGATGTTGCTAGTTAATATCAGTTCGTAGGAAGCAACAAAATGAAGGATATATTTTCATCATTGCTAAGACTTTGCTTTATTATTTCTTACATTATTAATGCTTATTCATCGATATCCTTTTAGTATGACCAAAGTTGTGCCTTTAATGGGCACTTAACCCAAAACTGTCTGGCTAGCCATATGTGTGGATATTTTTTTTACTGTGCCTGTGTAATATAGTACTGTTGAAATTGCTGGCATATTGAGCTCATTATATATTATTATTTGTAGTATTTGCTAGAAGAGTCTGATAAAAGTTTGTGATGTTTGCAACATCTTCGGCATTCTAAAGCCAAATCTTTTGGTTTACGTGTGTATAGACTGAGCAATATTTAGATAGAACACACTATATTGTGAGGTTAGAATTGTGTCCATTATCGATTGTGATGGATTTTGTGTGGGCATAATTGCTCCAAATTGTCATTATCTTATTTTGAATCTAGTGCACTGTAGAGGCATTTCTACAAGAGAGATTTTTTGTAGTTTGGATGTGATTTGACTTAGGAAACTTGAAGGTCTATTATCCTGTGGGCAAATGTTGTGATCAATTTGTTTTGTTGGCGTAGTTTGTTTGTTGCCTAGTCAGTTCTTTTGAGGCACGGGCTATATCTTGTTTACTGATATCTTATATTTTGTTTGTTGACAGGATGAGAAGGAGGCTTCGGAGGCTACAGAAATCTACAACGATAATCAGCCTAATGTAGCTGATGCTCAGAATGTGGTATTTACCAATGATTTGTTGATATTTCTATATGCAATATGTTTCCTCATACTGACTAACTACATAACTTCAGGAGGATGAAGCCCCGGTGAATACTTCTGAAGAGTTCTCAGCAGCAGAGGTGGAGCAGGAGAAGTTTGAAGCAGATGTGGAGGAACAAAAGAGGAATGCAGATCAACAGTTCACTTCTCGACGGCCTTACCAGAACCAGCGCGGTGGTGGTGGTCGTGGTGGTGGCAGGAGGGGTTACCAGAATGGAGGTCGTGGTGGACGTGGGGGGCGAGGAATGGGCGGTGGCGGGTACCAGAATGGTCGTGGTGGTGGCGGCGGCGGTGGCTACCAGAATGGCCGTGGTGGGGGTGAGGGTGGTGGGTACTACTATAATGAGCCTGGTTACTACCAGCAGAGGGGGTACAGCAACAGAGGCAGGGGTGGTCGCTCTGGTGGTGGCAGCTCTTATTACAACAATCAAGGTGGAGGTTCGCAGGGAGGTGGCCACGCCCATCCTGGGAGGGTTGAGCTGGGCGCAAACGCTTAGCTTCCTAACTATTTTGCTTGGAGGAGTGAGTGTTACGCGAGGAGAGGACATAATCTGTGGGAGCCATTTTGTTATTATAGAACTAACTTAGCCCTTTATTATGTCAACATTTGCCCCCCTCTGTGAGTTCTTTTGTCACTCCAATGACTTTCATATGGATGGTTGGTTGATAATGCGGAATACTTTGGGGAAGTAGTTTAAGGTCATATTCGTTCTCCTTAATTCCATTTCTTGTGTTTATGTGTGGTGGTTGTTTTACTTCTCCTCATTTTCTGCTTAATGAGATTTATCATGCATCTACTGTCTACATATCACAACAACATGATACACATAATTGGTGCTGCTCTTTTTTTTTTTCTTCATGAGTTGGCTTCATAGATGCTGCTAAATCGTGCCAACTCAACTCCCAAGTTTCCCGTCCGTTACTGTACCATATTTTTTTGTGAGGATTGTTTTATTAGCTGTTGTTCTATGACGACCCTGCAAATGTCACCAGGTGCGACCGTGTGTTGTTTACCTGAGCAATCCGAGCCGAGAGCTGCGGTTATGTGCTCTATGTGCAACATTTTTGTTTATGTTTTTTGTCTTATGTTTGTCTCTTGCATACCTAACCCAGTCTGTTTTAATTTGTTTATGCATGCATTCAGCTCAAGGAAATGTTCTGGTCGGACTTAATCAGACAGCTGACCTATAGTTTCTTGTGTTATGAGAAGACCTAGAGTTTCTGCTGAGCGAATAGACATGGACAATGCCACATCTTAACACTCCACCTAAATTACTTGACCATTTCTTAACCACCATTCCACCTAACATTTCTGTCTACCAAAAAAAAAAAACACACATGTAATCCTGTTTATCACGCTGACTTTAGCAAACCGGACAGGTTGATTAGTGTCTGTGTGTGTGAGAGAGAGAGTGTCGAATGGCATGGTAATTAGCCGGGCACTTGCTTTCGGAAGGAGCGAAATCATGGGTACTAATCATGGCCCCGGTGCACGTCGCTTCATGCCTTAATCATGACCCTGCATGTTAGCTATCTCCTCCCAAAACCTTTGACCATTGCCTTTCTTCTAATTAGCACTTGTTTAATTTGCTTAATCTGCTCAAAGCGGAAAGGAATTTGTTGTACTCACCTTTCTAGCTTGCACAGTTCCTCCGTCCTTTCGCGCCGATTCCATCATTAGCTCTCACTGCCCTGTTTAATAAGTGGTCCTCTCTTACTTGCAGGATGGGAAATTTTTTTTCAATTATACGGCGGAACACACAATATTATACATGCTAAAAGGACATAAGTTGACGGTACATCTCTTATCCACTTAGGGCATCATCTTTTTGATTATGTTTATGTTTATCAGCCAAAATTTAAATTTTTAACCTTAAATTTGAAAGTGATTTTAGGGTTTTTTCATTAAAGTTTATTTTTCAGTTTTTAGTTTTCGATCGCTAAGAATATATATATATATATATATATATATATATATATATATATATATATATATAAGTTTTATTCATAAATTATTTTTCGTTTCCAAAATGTCGTTTCGCTTATTCTACAAATAGGCAAAACAATGTGGCTGTAAACTTCGATTGAAAGTTCACTTCGTTGTGTGTAATATTTGTGATAATTAGGATTTATAAAATTAGCCCTAATGGATGGGTCATTTTCCTACGATTCGACACCACACTAGTGCTTTTCCGGCGTTCCTAAATTCTAAGCTTGATTAAGGTTCATTAATTGCATCAGCTACCATGCTTGTGGTGGAGATTGCAAGAGAGAAATTTTGGTTTCTCGAGTCACCTCACTCCTACTACTCCTATAGTATGGGTTACGGCGAGATGTTGGGAGTTGGATATGTGTCATGTCATATGAATTGATCACGAACAAAACATTGTGCACACGCACGTCTGGTCACTTGGTCAGAAGACGTGTCCACATTTCAATTGTGTCTTGATCGCAACAAACAAACAAACGGTAGTAGCTAGCTTAGCTATATCTGAGGGATTGGGACGCATTACTAGCGATGCAATTAAGCGGGTAGCTCACACAGCAGCTCATTTTTCATCCATTCATTTTGTAGTGGGTGTGTTGTTGAGAGGTGGGAAGGAAAAATTATATAGGTAAAACAAGTTAATCTATTAGCACATGTTTAATTGAGTATTAGCTATTTTAAATTTTAAAAATAATTAATATGGTTTCTAAAGTAATTTTTTTTCTCTTTTTTCAATAAAAAACGTACCATTTAACAGTTCGGAAAGTGTGCGCATGAAAAATGATATATTTCTTCTCGCTTTGTTGTAGGAACAAAACAAATACGGCTTAAGCTCTACGCGCATCCGTCTTCAGGTAGCGCTAGGGATGCCAGTGGAGTAGACAATCAGTTTTTTTCCCTGATTATTATAATTCTAGTTCATTTTTGCTTCTAAAATGTTTAGGATATAAAATATTTAAATGGGTCTTTGTACGAGCAATAGTATTGCCCACTTGTATATTTTTAAATAACCGAATAAATTCTTAACTTTTTTCGAAGAAACCACAGACACTTGCATGCCTGAAGCCCTGAATGCCGGCTCGAGGTCGTTTTGTACCCTTTGTGCTGGAATCCACACGGCATCAGCTAGATCGACCCCAGCTGCGCGGCATGATGAACAACAAACAGATCAGGGAACAACACACAGAAAAGCTAAATTAAGCATGCACAAACCGCAGGCTAATCGATCAGCTGACTAGCTACATACTCCCTCCTCATCGTTTGGCATATTCATATGCTTATCAGCCAAAATTTAAATTTTCAACGTTAAATTTGGAGCTGATTTTAGGGTTTTTTCATTGAAGTTTATTTTTCAGCCTTTGCTTTTAGATCGCTAAGAACACATATATAAAAATTTTATTCACAAATTAATTTTCGTTTGCAAATATTCAAAAAATATGCCAAACGTTGAGGCTGGATATGTTGTAGTACAATAAATGTTTATATCTAGTACGATCGTACAAGATCGATTTATTTTGAGACGTAGCGAGTATATACGATACGAGGCCAAATTCTGCATTTGAGCCAAAGGCACCTAGCTATAGCTATACACGCCTACACCGGGAGACCAACTCAATGGACCGACGCAATGCAAGAGGCAGCAGCAACTCGACACTTCGACAGCAACAGAAAGGAATGGGAGAAAAAGAAGTTGAATAAAAAAGAACAGTTCGAGCTAGAAATGGTTGTAGCTAGTTGGAGATCGAGACAGCAAAGGTATCAGGTATTTTATAGTAATCCTGCCTCTTGGTAGAGCTGTCCCTCGTACTAGGAAGCTACGCATCCTTTCATCCGCATCAAAACTTCAGATTCGTACAGGGAAATTAAAGTGTTTTCTCAAGGATACCATCTCGTTTATATAAACATGTTAGCTAAATAGTTACATTTTTAAAAGGAAACTTAATAAGATATATTAATATGAGATAAACACCTACAAGCCTTTAAAAGAAAAAGAATATAACTGTAAATTTACGTTAACTAGTTTCGGTTTAATTTGTTCCTTCGCTGCAACTTGTTCATATACTACTAGTATGCATCATCATGCAGTAGGAGTATGCATGATATATTGGTCCCTTTCTTTCTTCATTTCTCATCTCTACTACTCACTGATCCCATCTCTCGACACGACGTAGCCCTGAAGCAAAGCTCCCTCCCTCACTGGTCGTCACTGCCTCCCTCTTTCTACCCCCTGCTTTGATCGATCGACCATGCATGGCAAAGCATCATGCGTGCACACTGATGCTTCTTACCGATCAAATTAAGTTTTTTTTTTTACTCAGATCAGCTCATATCATTCATCAAAAAACTATATTTGATTGATTCCTGTCTCATTTTTTTCTTCTCTCTTTCTCTGTCGATTTGATCTCATTGCAATTGCGTAGTAGACCACTTCAAGACATCGACCTCTTCTTCTCCCTCCTCTCTTCCTCCCGCCCGTCTCTCTCCATCATTTGATTCACACTATATATATATATATTTTGCGGCTTAATTTCCCTTGTTTCTTTATGCTTCTTGTTCATCCAAGCTAAGCTGAGCTGAGCTGAGATGGGCGAGAGATGTAGAAGTAGATAGAATTAAGCTAGCTAGAGAGGTAGATATATAGCTGTGGTGAGGAAGTTTCCAGAAGGTTCTAGAAGATCGCCATGGGCAACACGTGCTGCGTCGCTCCGGCTACCACCGATGAGGTGGGCGCGCCGCCGCGAGATCATCATCACGCGGCCAAGAAGTCGCCGGCGCCGTCGGCGACGACGACGACGGCGACGAGGCAGAGGCATGGCCAAGAACCCAAGCCCAAGCCCAAGCCCAGGGCGAGGGCGAAGCCCAACCCGTACGACTGGGCGCCGCCGCGGGTGCTGCCGGCGAGGGGCGGCGCCGCCGCGTCCGCGGTGCGCGTGCTGGAGGGCGTGGTGCCGCACCACCCGCGGCTGCGCGTCACGGACAAGTACCAGCTCGGCCGCGAGCTGGGGCGCGGCGAGTTCGGGGTGACGCACCTCGCCACGGACCGCGCGACGCGGGAGCGGCTGGCGTGCAAGTCCATCCCGAAGCGCCGCCTCCGCACCGCCGTGGACGTCGCCGACGTGCGGCGCGAGGTGGCCATCATGGCGTCGCTCCCGGACCACCCGGCGCTGGTGCGCCTCCGCGCCGCCTACGAGGACGCCGACGCGGTGCACCTGGTGATGGAGCTCTGCGACGGCGGCGAGCTGTTCGACCGGATCGTGGCGAGGGGCCGGTACACGGAGCGCGCCGCGGCCGCCGCGGCGCGGACGGTGGCGGAGGTGGTGCGCGCGTGCCACGCCCACGGCGTGATGCACCGCGACCTCAAGCCGGAGAACTTCCTCTACGCCGGCAAGGCCGAGGACGCGCAGCTCAAGGCCATCGATTTCGGCCTCTCCGTCTTCTTCCGACCTGGTCAGCTTCTTCCCTTCTTCTTCCTCTGCAATGCATGCACGCTTGAACAAAACTTTTTTTTTTTTTTTGCCTCTCTTCCCCATTTAATTTTTTTAGAACATATTCTCAAAAATTTTTAGTGGTAGTAGATATTCTCAAAAATCCCATTCAAATAATTTTTTTTAGAGATTTTCAGTACCTCAAAAAATCCCATAGCAAGAAATTTTGGAGATTTTCACTATATGAAAAATTGAACTGCAAATAAATTTGGAGCTTTTCACAATAATTTTTCACAACCTCAAAGATTGTAATGTAAATAAATTGGGAGCTTTTTCAAAATATCAAAGATGAAATTGCAAAAAAAAAAAGATATTTTTTCCTTCACAATGTCAAAAGATCTAATTGCATGAAAACAGAGATTTTCCAGAAATGCTCAAACTAGTTTTGCAGTTGTTTTTTTGGGTTGCACGTGGATTCTTTGAGAATTATAATACTATAAGCACAGTTGGGAATAGTTAATTAGTCCCCTGCTACAACTTTTCAAAAGATCCCTTCTGTTATAAAAGGTGAAATTTTATCCCATTTCTTAAACACGTTATCTTTTCACGGGTGCCAAATCATAAAGCACAAAACACCCCCAAATGATCAATGGGTAGGTAGGAGTACATATAAAACCTCAGTAGAGCCTTTTATGTTTTTATATATAAAAAACATATCTTTAAGAGAAATTTTATGGTACTTAAAAGAGGTGCTCTCTCCAATCATTTGCACTTGACGTTGGAAGAACCAATCGTAATTCTGTTAACGTCAAATATAAATGAACCGCGAGGGAGGGAGAATCAAATTTTGCAGAGAGAGATACCGAAAATACGATGCCTCATAAAAAACCGCAAAATCACTCATATTAAAAAAGAATCATAAACATCAATAAGAACACATTATTTCTAACAAAATGTGAACCCATAGTTGGTCGGCTAGCCAACCCAAATTTGACCCCCTCCCTTAGTAAATTTGGTGTGCAGTGAAAATAGAACAGGTCGGCGTTTCGGTGCCCTCTTGCGCCTGAATTTCACTTTCACCGGTGGAAGAAATTAAGAACAGTCTGCATTTGAAATGGCAGCTGATCGTGACGGTGAGCCGAAAAACCGAGCCAATTCTGCCCGAAATTTTCAGAGAAAAAGTCTGTGGATGCTGGGTCATCAGATGATGCTACTCCTCTCTGCAGACACGCATCACGCCGTCCCCTGTGTTTAGCTTACTCGGTCAGTGAGTTCGTCAACCTACCACAAAGCTGAATTTCTTTTTTAATTAACGATAGTAGAAAAGAATATAAAAGTATAACCTGAATATTTTTATTTTGAAAAAAAATGGATTGGAAAACCATGTGTTTATATCTAGACCGAATATACGCAGCCACGAAAAACAGTGATTAAAAAAGAGAACAAAATCACCACCACCACACGCCGAGTTTTTTTTTTTTTCATAGTTGCGTCCAGACTGTTAAGAGGTCGTGGTCGGCAGCAGATTGCTGTCAAGATCTTAATTAAGATAAGCAAGATCGGTGTCAAGGATCTTACGATAATAGACGACTCGCTCTTGTTGAGTCCTCAGGGGAGAAAAAAACTGTCACTCTTGTTCTTAATTATTGTTCCTCTTTGATGTTGCATGGCCGAATAGATTGAGCTGGACAGATCATTTCAGAATACAGTCAGCTCGTACCGTTATTGCTTGGAATGTAAGAATGGTGGTAAAACATATGAATAGCAAATAAGCAGAGTTTTAATATAAATACATTTGCATAACAAAGGATCCGTATAATAAAAGAAGTACAAGAATTGGATCAGAGAGACGGGGGTTGTTTTAACCTTACTCCAAAATATTAATGCATTGAGCAGTCCAAAGGAATTTCATGAGATTTTTAGATCTCCAATCCTTTCCTCAAATAAATGGAAAGATTTGAATTCTACAAAACTCCTTGACAAGTCCTTTGTTATAAACAGAGGCTCTCTATTTTGCACATTCATGTTCAAGCAAAAAAAAAAAGACATTTTGCACATTGACATGATCTTTCAAACATAATATTGACCATCACTTTGCATCATAATATATACAGTGATAAAATTCCAGTGTATTTTGCTTATCCATCTTGAACGTTTAAAATGGATTTTTATTTATACCTTAAAAGTCTAAATGCATATCTAAAGCATCAAAATATGGGGTTAAGTATACATTTGTGGATAAATTTGTACTAACCACAGTACAATATTTGTGACGAGATAGAGCCTAGTGAGAGTGTGAGACTGAGATGGGCCGGCCTACATGCAGTCTGTGCAGATAGGCCCAGTAGATTTCATACGGCCCATGTTTCAAATCCAGCCTTTTCTTCAACCTCACCAAAAAAACTAGTTATACATTTGTTGTCAAAGATGTAATTATAGGCTTATAGCACAATTGTGTTGTAACTATATTATAATTTAGTATCATGTAACTTGTAAGTAACTTTTAAAAATCAATAGGCGACATGTTATTTCCATGAAATGGAGGTAATGGAACCGAATTCCCTTACATGCGTGTGCAATGTGATTTTTTCTTATCTACCTTGCATGAATTTTAAAGCAAAATCGAATGGTTCAAAAGTATGTGAAAGTTACGTACAAATTACATTATAGTTACATGTGTGATTACACATATTTACATTTGTTAAATTTTTATGAGAAAATTTGCTGATAAATATACAAAAAAAAAGAGAAAAAAAGAACTGACTTGGCAAGTGAAAGGAAACAGGGGAGAGGTTCAGGGAGATCGTGGGGAGCCCGTACTACATGGCGCCGGAGGTGCTCCGGCGAGACTACGGCCCGGAGGTGGACATCTGGTCCGCCGGCGTCATCCTCTACATCCTCCTGTGCGGCGTCCCGCCGTTCTGGGCCGAGACGGAGCAGGGCGTGGCGCGCGCCATCCTCCGCGGCGCCGCCGACTTCGACCGGGAGCCATGGCCGCGCATCTCCCGCGCCGCCAAGTCCCTCGTCCGCCAGATGCTCGACGTGGACCCGCGCCGCCGCCCCACGGCGCAGCAGGTGCTCGACCACCCCTGGCTCCACCACGCCGCCCGCGCCCCCAACGTCCCCCTCGGCGACGTCGTCCGCGCCCGCCTCAAGCAGTTCTCCCTCATGAACCGCCTCAAGAAGAAGGCCATGCGGGTACGTGGCGTGCGTGCTCTGCTCTTGATGTCGTCTCCGGCGACGGCGAGCCCGTTTCTGTGTCTGACCGCCCAGCGATGCACGCAGGTGATCGCGGAACACCTGTCGGTAGAGGAGGTGGAGGTGATCAAGGACATGTTCGCGCTCATGGACACCGACAACAACGGCAGGGTCACGCTCCAGGAGCTCAAGGACGGCCTCACCAAGGTCGGCTCCAAGCTCGCCGAGCCCGAGATGGAGCTTCTCATGGAGGCCGTAAGCTTCTTTACCCTTCTTCAAGATAGCAATGGCGGCAATGGCGAGTTCTTGATTTTGCATTGGCAGGCGGATGTGGATGGCAATGGGTACCTGGACTACGGCGAGTTCGTGGCGGTGACCATCCACCTGCAGCGCCTCTCCAACGACAACCACCTCCGCACGGCCTTCCTCTTCTTCGACAAGGACGGCAGCGGCTACATCGACCGCGCCGAGCTCGCGGACGCCCTCGCCGACGACTCCGGCCACGCCGACGACGCCGTGCTCGACCACATCCTTAGAGAAGTCGACACCGACAAGGTAAACACACACGCTTCCCTTCCACTACTCCATTTGCAACAAAAATGTTCTTCAATTCAGCTCTATCTCTTTTGAAGCCTAGCCAGATAGTTTGAACTCCACTCAGAATTAGAGTGAAATTAGTTGAAGCGCTTTTACAAAATGAACTGGAGAAATGTAACTGGGTTTAACCTCCTCCACAACTCCACTTCAAACTCGGCTCTCAGAGTTAAATTTAGGCATTAGAGCTCTCCCAAATAAACTCTGAAACTGATCAATCTCTGAATTTGCACGCAGGATGGGCGGATCAGCTACGAGGAGTTCGTGGCGATGATGAAATCCGGGACGGATTGGAGGAAGGCGTCGCGGCAATACTCGAGGGAGCGGTTCAAGACGCTCAGCAACAGCCTCATCAAGGACGGCTCGCTCACCATGGCGCGCTAGCTAGCTCGACGAATTCAGTCGATTCAGGCTTGAGAATTCATTGAGAAGATGAGGTCGATGCAATGCTCGAATTTTTTTTTTGATGCATACTTCATTCGAATTTGAATTTGGGTTTTCCATTTCGTCCAATTTTTCTTTTGTACAATCTACTGTAGATCGATCGGTCGTCTATCTGAACCTTCTTTGTGTAGGATGTGTTAGTGAACGCTGGGATTGTTTCAGCATTCGTTGTACGTGTTTGAAATTGCGTCGGGTGTAATTATGTGGTAACGGTGGTAATCAAGCAAATTTACAGCAAATTCATTGTGATGATCTATACTAATATGCATATGAAACATCAGGTTATTCACACAAAATCTCTTGTCAGCTTTTCTCGTCGGCGGTAGGGAGGACACGCTCTTTTCATGGCGCCGCCGAAATAATCTCCTCGTTGGACAGTTTCACTATAATATCACGCTGCACATAGCTTTTTTTTTTTTAACGACCACACAAGACAGTGCGAAGTTTCATATTCATCGTAGGAGGATACAGAGGGTAGTCCGGGTGATCCCCGGAAAAAAAAAAAAAAAAAACGGCGATGGACCCCCCTATATATTAAAAAAAAAGAAAATAGCGATTTTTGAAAAGGAAAAAAAGCGATCTAATCCTCTTCCTCCCGTCGTTCCCGAGTCCCGACTCGCGGCGCCCACAGGCCCACACGCGATCACGCGACGCGAGTCCTCCTCGGCCTTCGCCGCGATCTCATCTGATCACTCCACGTGAGACGTGACGCGACGCGATCAGCAGCCAGACAACCAATCACAGGGCAGGGCCACGGCGCCAACGGCCAGCCCACGCCGGCACGCGCGACCCAGCGGCCAGCACCCGCGCCCGGCGCCCCCACGGCCACGCCGCCACGCGCGAGTCCCGCACTCTGCCGCCTTGGCCGCTGCTGTGCTGCGTCTGGTTGGCACTACATTGGTGCTGACCTGCTGTGCGTGTGCCGCCGCGAGGAGCCGTCGTCGAGCTGATCAGCCGCCCGCGCCAACAAGGCAACAATTTTAGGTTTTCTATGTGTATACATTTTTCAATTTTTAGTTTTAAAATCTTATTAAACTCTTATGCATTGTGATATATCATGGTAATTTTTTTATAATTTGGTCTATTCTATTATCTATACTTGCATTGTATATATTAGTATCGTTAGATTTACTGTGTTTAGAAAAAAAAATTAGGTCGGACCACCCATATCCTAAATGCTAGATCCACCACTAATATTTATGCATTGCACGTAGCTTTGTTTTTGCTCGGCGTCCTGGTTCACCATGGCGGCGAGCTTCCATGCCACTCTCCTCCTCCTCTTCTTCCTCCTCTTGGCCGTGGCCGGGCGAGACCACCACCTGGTGGTGGAGAAGTACGGTGTCAGCATGAAAGGCGCCGACGGCGACGTGGTGCACCGTGCACCTGGCCGTGCACAAACACGACTACTCCTTCGCTGGCTTCGCCAACCGGAGCGGCCACTGGCACGTCTTCCCCGGTGATGAGGACGTCCTCCTCGACAACGCCAGGCGCCTCCCGTTCCGCAACACCTACCGCGACCTCATCAGCGGCCTCAAGAACGTCCCCGGCCTGCCGCTCGGGAGGGCGGCCTCGCTGCGCGCCATCGGGGCGCTGTCCTCCTACGACGCCGACGCCGCCGGCGAGGAGGCGATGAGGCGTGGCGTGGCGACACTGTCGATGGTGCTGACCCAAGCCCTGCGGCTGAGGCTAGTCGGGGAAACCGTGTCGAGCAGGTGGGAGAGCGGTGAGGCGCGCGTGGCGGCGGAGCACCTGCCGTACATCGAGCACTGGTACACCATGTCGTTCGAGGTCCTTCGGTGGAGGCGCACCGGGAGGTGGGACGGCCCGTTCACTGAGCTGCTGAGGAGGCGCGCCGGTGAGGCGCTCGCCGTGGTCCGCGTGATCGCGAACAAGAGCTTCGTGCAGCTGCTGCGGGCTCACAACCACGGCGCCTAATGCTAAATTACTCGGGCATCGCTAGCTGGCGCGTGAGCGTCGGCGGCGCTCGTTTTTTCGAGCTAAGTAGTTATACTAATCTATTAGTATATTAGATAATAACAATTTAGGATAATGATGGTAGTAGATAAGATTTTATTTTTTCTGTGAGATTTTTTTAACTAACAAATTAAAACGAAATCTACATGTGAAGTTACAGTTTCAAAATTTTAAACCCAGATTTGAAAACTTTCAACTCGAAATTTAAATTTTTTAAATCAAATTTGAAAACTTTCAACCTAGATTTGAAAACTTTTAACTCGGATTTAAAAACTTTCTACTCGGTTTTGAAAACTTTCAACTCGAGATTTAAAAACTTTCAACTCAAGATTGAAAACTTTCAACTCGGGATTGAAAACTTTCAAGTCGAGATTTGAAAATTTTTAAATTAAGATTTAAAAATTTTCAAGTCAAGAATTAAAAAATTTCAAAAAAAATTAAAAACACTTCCTGCTGGAAGATTAAAAAGTAATCAGGAAAAAACGCAAAAAAAAAGGAAAGCGAAAAAAAAAATCACGGAAAAAAAAGAAAGCGAAAAAAAAGGAAAACGGCGGTGGTTAGCGAAGAAAAAATTGCGCGCACGTGCCGCGTGGGCCGGGAGTGCACACTACCGGCGCGCGCGATTATTAGGATTCTCGAAATTACTCTGCTTGCTGCTTTGCTTTGCTTTATTGATCGTGGTGCGTGGCTGCGTTGCTGCATACCTGCTGTTTCTCTGAATAAACGTATCTCTAGTGTAGTAGTGTATCTGGTGCGGAGCTAGAATAAAATTGAGGAGTGTGTCACTTGTTTAATTTACTTTATGTTAGATCTTGTTTAAACTGGTACGGATGTTTAAGTTTGTATTGAGTGGGTGCACAAGTAATGAAAATATACGAGCTATAGGTTAAAAAAACCGGGTCACTCGACACCCCTTCGTATGCTCAAGTTCCGCCCTGACTGTACTAGTAGTAGTGTCTCAGCGTTCGGTTACTGACTTCGTGTGTGTTTCGTGTTTCCATTCCGAACAGAGGATATCTTAATTTTACGGGTTAATTGGATTCATGCCACGCGAATTGTGGCAAATCAAAAAAATACCACACCTATTTCGGAATCCGGGTGCATGCCACTACTATTTCGTCAAATTGGAACCATGCCACAATGTACACCCTGCGCGCGCTTTGCCACCGTTTTAGGGTACCGTATTTTTGTATGGACGTTTCTGCCCTCGTGTTCACGTGTGCTTAGACCAGCTCCGGTCCGGCTCGAACAGCCCGGTCGCCATTCGTTCCCCACACCGAAACCCTAGCTTCTTGGAGACGACGCAAGCGACGGCTCCGGCGCAATCGACGGCGGCGGAAGGCGGCGGAGCAGGGCAGCGGCGCAGGCTACGGCGACGGAGGGCGGCGTCGCAGGCAGCGGCGCAGGCTTCGGCGCCGGAGCAGGGCGGCGGCGCAGGCGAAGGCGGCGGAGCAGGCCGGCGGCGGAGGCTACGACGGCCGAAGGGGAGGACCTCCGCCGATGGGAGGATGAGTGCGCAGGGGCCTACGCCTGCATCCCCCACCGCGTTGGCAATGTATTTGGGCGAATCCCTTGTACGGGTTGCTTCCAAATCGTGAGCACCTTCCCCCATGAACTCTTTATGCAGATAAAACTGCGATTTGAGTTTCGATTTGAACTTTGTATGTGCGATTTGAGTTATTGTTTTGTCATTCGTTGGTAGGCATTGGTTTTCAGTCGATGTTAGGGTGCAACCCTATGCGACAGTAGATGCTGATGGTAGGAAAATCATCAGTAAAGGAGGCACTAGCATTGGGTAATCGATTCAGAGAGTTTTTCGTTTGATTTCCTAATGGAAAGTTTGAGGGTTGAGTTTAAGTGGGGCTCGAACCAGTCTCCCTCAGTGTGGTATTTTAACAAAAATTTGGGTGAGGATGTTAGGCTCATAGGGGACACTGATTTGCCAGATATTTTCGAGATGTATGCAACCGAGGCCAGTTTCCACCTACTTGTAGCAGTTCTTGAGGAAAGCATGGATGTTGCTTCTGTGTGTTGTGTGCATGAGCCCATTGCTATCATCCCACCTGAGAACCGTTCCCACAATGATGGTTCTGGACAAGCTGCTACTAATGATGGTTCTGCACAGCCTACAACAGTGGAAGCAGATGTTAGAGAGCCTAGCATGTTTGATAATGAGGAAGAATATGTTGGTGTTAATGATGAGCAGTTGTATCTGCCTCCAAAACCTACTCAGCCACCTGACACCTCTGGCCAATCCTCTCAGCCTGCTGCCACAGGGTTTGGTGGCCAATCCTCTCAGCCTGCTGCCATAGGGGTTGGTGGTCAATCCTCTCAAACTGCTGCCACAGGGGTTGAAGCTCCTGAGGTAGAAGTCACTGATGAAGACCCTCAGGTTGTTAGAGTGTTGCATGATCCAGAGAATCCAAATATAGTGAAGAATGCTCTATTCCCTGACATGATATCTTTTAGAAAAGCAGTTAGGCATTATGCAATTAAGAAAGGTTTTGAGTTTGCTGATTTGAAGACAGATAAAACAAGATTCATTGCAACCTGTCGCGCTGAAGGCTGTCCATGGAGAATACGTGCTTCCTTAATCCATGATAAGAAAACAATTAAGGTATAAATGTATTATTTTAGTTAATTTATTTTTTCATCTCCTGAAAGTAGTGTTAGTTTTAGTAACTTTTTATCACCATGTCATGTCATGCAGATTACAGTTCTTCCCTTTGAACACAAATGTGCATCTACCAAACTAAGAGAGGGCAAGATGGCTACACAGGGCTGGGTTGCTGATAGGCTTGGTGATTGGTTGAAGAACAATCCAAAGAAGCGTGCTAAGGATGCAAGGGGGAAGCTGCAAGAACAGTATGAGATCAAGTTGAAGTATTCAAAGGCATGGTCAGGTATGAAGTTAGCACTAGAACAGATACATGGTAAATATGAGGAAAGTTTTCAGTTGCTTTTCAACTGGAAGGCTGAAATTGAGAGGAAGTGTCTAGGTAGTATAGTTGAAATTGAATTGGAGAAGTTAGGAAATAAAATGTGCTTCAAGCGTTTGTTTGTAGCTCTAAAACCATGTATAGATGGCTTTTTGCAAGGGTGTAGGCCATATGTGGGTGTAGACTCAACTAAGTTGACTGGAAAATACACTGGACAGTTAGCTTCAGCCACCTCTATAGATGGTCACAACTGGCTGTTTTATGTATCATATGCAATTTTTGATTTGGAAACTGATGACAACTGGTTGTGGTTTATGAAACAATTGAATAGAGCTATTGGTTGTCCTGAAGGGTTAGTTATCTCAACCGATGCATGCAAGGGGTTAGAAAAGGTTGTTAGTGCTGCATTTAGTGATCCTGTTGAGCATAGAGAATGCATTAAGCACCTCTATGCTAACTTCCTAAAGAAGTACCATGGTTCTGTTATCACTGAGCATTTGTATCTAGCTGCTAGGAGCTACACCGAGGAGGGTTTCAAGTACCATATGCAGCAAATATATGCAGTGAAACCAGATGCAATAGAGTTTCTTGAGCAACATCATTCAAGAATTTGGTACAGATGTGGCTTTGGAGAAAGCAGCAAATGTGACTATCTGACAAATAATGTTTCTGAGAGCTTTAATGCTCAGATCAGAAATCTGAAAGGACTGCTTCCTCATGAACTTGTTGACAGCATACGAGAGTTAATAATGGAGAAGATGGCCACTAGAAGAGATGTTGGCAAGAAAATGGATGATGGAATCATTCCAGGTGTTATGAAGCAGCTTAATGATGCCACATCTCTTCTTAAAGTGGTGAAGATTGCCAGAAGTGATGATGGGTTTGCAGAGGTCACACTTGTGGATACTGACAACAAGACTAGAAGGCATATTGTTGACCTAGACAACCAAAAATGCTCCTGTAGGGCTTGGCAAATAACAGGGAAGCCATGCAGGCATGCATTGGCCTGGATATGCAGCAATGGAGGAAGGATACAAGATTTTGTGAGCCCATATTATAGTGTGCACATGTTCAGGACAGCTTATGTAGGCAAAGTACCACCTATGACTGACAGGACACAGTGGCCAGTAGTTGATTTGGGCTTCAAGGTGCATGTCCCTAAGCAGAAGAGAGGTGCTGGGAGGCCTAGAGTACAGAGAATAAGGGGATTTCTGAAGCCTGGAAGAAAGAGAGTGAAATGCAAGAGATGTAAAAGATTTGGACATTTTGAGAAAACATGCAAGCTGGCTGAACCTGCAGATGCAGATGATATGAGCAGCCACTGCACCCCCCAAAAAGAGTATATTGCTGTCATTGTGCTTCCATTCTTAATTAGTCTTTGTGCAAGCAGTTTGTGTTCTTTAACTCCAACTTGATAAAAAAAAACCCAACTTGATAATTATTGTTAGTTACACTCCTGATGTATTGTGCTATGTTGTAGTCATTAAGATTCAGGCTTGTATGCTTGCCATATGGTCTAAAAATTCTCACTTTTTTGTAGGAAGAGACAAGTGTGCAGACAAGGAAATGATCCAGGAGTGTCAACAAGTGAAGCAAGCTGCTCTGCACCAAAGAAGAAAAAAACACCTAGGAAAAAAAGACACCAAAAAAGGAGAAGACTCCCCAGAAGAGGAAAGACCTAACATCCTCAAGTGCACCACCAACTAGAGTAGTTAGGAGCCTATCTACCTATCTTCGACTGTAATGCCAGCTGTCTCCTCTCTAAGTATTTTGCTAATTGCCAATGGCTGTGATGAACTTGTAATGCACGTGTGCCTGTGAACTTGTAGTAACCTATTTGCAGTGACAATGTAGCCTGCCTCATGTCTTACGTATTTTGCTAGTAAGGCTGCTATGAACCAGTAATGTTGCTCATGTATGTCTGTACTGTTGTATGCATATGTTAAGCCTGAAAACTGAAATTATTGATGCACAGAAATGTCCCCCCGGTGGTTTTTAACTCCGATTTTATCCGATATGGCAGCTGACTCAGCGCGGGACACACGTGGATCCCACATGTCAGCCTCTTATTCCCCTTACCTCTCCACCTCTCTTCCTTTCTCTCTCCTCTTCTTTTCTCTCTCTGGCAATGCAGCCGGCGGGTGGGGAGGAGGGATGCCGGTGGGGGAGGTGGGAGTCCGGCGGCAAGGCAGCGCGGCGACGAGGCGGGAGAAGGAGGGCCTCCCCCCACACCGCCGCCGCCGCCGCCAGAGAGAGCAATGGCGACGCTGCGTCGGGAGAAGACGAGCGACGGCAGAGACCCAAATTTTCCCTACTTGACCATCTCCTCCAATCTAGCAATCCCCATCGGCGGACGGCGGTTGCTGCGGTGCTGCCTGCAGGAGGTAGCGCGCCGCGCGCGGGAGGGCAGGCAGAGGGGAGTAAGGGCGCGGCCAAGCTCCCGGCCTCCGGGGCGCAGAGCTGCCGCTGCGTCATCCGCTCCGGGCAGCGGCGCAGCGTGGCCAACCGCCGGGGCCCAGGGGCTTAGGCGAGCGGCCGGGCACGCGCATGAGCGTAGCGCAGGCAGAGCAGAAGCAGGGGCAGGCATGGCAGAGGGCACAGCAGCCAGTGCAGCCGTGCAGCGCCGAGCAGCAACAGCAAGCAAGCCAAGTAGCCAAGCTTCCATCACTCCATCAAATTCTACATATGTGAAATTGTGAACTAATAGCTATGTATCTTATCAGCCTGAAATAATGGACTATAATTCGATGTTTGCTTCAAAGAAGCTACATCCACACCTTTATTTCTGTGCACTCCGTGTGCCCCGCTTCCCTCATGGCGGCGACGGCAGCCCGCATTTGCAGACCGGGCATGACGCCGTCGACGGCAACCATCTCGCGAACGAGCCACCGGAGCAGCTAAAACTTCCCCGCCGATGCAAGCGCCACGGCGAGCACGTTGTACTGCCGGGTGGTCCGCCGCGCGCGCAGCGACAGGAGGAGGCGGAACACATCGAGTCGTCGACCGCCTGGTCCACGAATCCCGCGGAGGCGAGGTGCTCGATGACGACAGTGTAGGTGCAGGCATTCAGGAGCGCGCCTTCGCCGGACCATGGCGCGGAAGGCCTCCACGGCGACGGCATGGTCACCCGCGGCGGCGGGATCTGGCGCCCGCGCCGTCGGCGGCGGCGGTGGCGGCGGCATGGGGGAGGCTCTCCTGCTTCCGCGTCGTCGCCTCGTCGCGCGGCCGCTTCCACCGCCGTCTCCTTGCCGTCGGACTCCCGCCTCCCCCACCGGCCTCCTCCCACCCGTCGGCTGCGCTGCCAGTGCCCAGTGAGAGAAAAAAAGAGCAGAGAGGAAGAGAGGTGGAGAAGGGAGGGGAATGAGAGGCTGACATGCAGGACCCGTGTGGGTCCTACGCTGAGTCAGCTGCTATATCGGACAAACCGGAGTCAAAACCGTCGAGGGATCTATTTTACACTGGTTTTTATAAGTTGAGGGAGACGTTGTATCTGGTTTTGTGGTTCGAGGACGATTTTATAACTCGATGACAAGTTGAGAGACCTTCGGTGTACTTTTTCCTATAAGAGATGACCCAACGAGATTAGGGAGGCAAGATATACTTTATTTAAGGAGGAGCACGGTAAGTTTTCGTGTCTTCGGATCGGTCCGACACGACCCGAGTCTTATTGGATCGTGTTTGAGCTGATGGTGCAGCAAGTAGGTGGGCATGGCCCGGTCCACCGTGTAGGTCGGGTCGTGCCAACCCGACTGATTTCAGCCCGGGTCCGATCGTGCTCTGGCCGTGCCGGTGAAGCACCGAAGACTATCAACGAGAGCCTGGTGGGCCGTCACGGAGCGGCTTGAGGCTTCCCAGGCCATGCCCTGTGGATGGGCCGGAATTAACAAGTCCGGGATTAGGTGGGTGGCACTGATCAGAGCAAGCTCCGGCGACGGCGAGACGCCCGCCGCCGGCAAGCTACCTCCTGTTCACCGATCACCTCCGGCGCGCGTGATCTCATTCCTCGATGGCCCTGACTTGATTAATACTCCATCCGTTTCTAAATATTTAATTTTTTTAAATATGTTTGACCATTCGTCTTATTAAAAAAAAAGTAATTATTAATTCTTTTCTTATCATTTGATTCATTATTAAATATAATTATATGTATACATATAGCTTTACATATTTTATGAAAGTTTTTGAATCAAACATGTGCTAAAAAGTCAACGGTGTTAAATATTTAGAAACGGAGGGAGTAATTGGCGCACTGAGTTAAGAATATCGTCAGGAACATAAATTCTGTGCGCTAGAGGCTTTGCTGAGGTACACAGCGCTGCATTACTTTTTTTCGCCGGGCCTTACTCTGTTTTTGACCGTTCAATTGTATTCTCGATTTGTTAAGGCTCAGCATCTTTTGCTCAGCTTATAAGACGCTGCTAAAATTTAACTTTTATAAAATATGATTTTGATTTTTTTTTTGTCATCAAAGTTATTTTTTTACCATTAGTTTTTAAATCGTAATGTACACACACATATTATATATAAGTTTTGTCCGATTCATAAAGTTTTGTCCGATTCATAAGTTATGAATAATCAACATACGGTCGCCATTTATCTCTATTGTGTTCATTTGTTATTATGACGGGAAGATCTTGAACTAAATAGCCTGGAATATACGTATATGATGAAATGGACTTTTTATAACTAAAACAATATTATTATAAGCACACTAAAACTCACTGTACTCTGCATGTATATAAGTAGAAAAAAAAACAGGTGAAACAATTTCATAAAAATAATTCTCATAATTTCTTAATAATGTCACATTATCCAGCTAGCCACATGCACGCGCAGAGATGGAATCCAGCGGTGGTTCCTTTCATGGCACAACGTGACAAATACATGAAAGAAAGAAGCAAGGAGAATCATCTTTGATCTCTACGTGTCCATTACTCTCCGTAAAGGTGACAACGATGATACGAGAATTATCACGAGGCCCACTGCTGCACAAACACATGGCGATTGGCGCATTATTCGGGGAATGCGATGGTTAATAATTAAGGTTAAATAGTTAATACAGTCCTGAAGTATCGCTTCGGGTTTATTTTATTCCTTGAGATTTTAAATTGTCCAAACAAGTCCTCTAAATTAATCATTTAGGTTAATATAGTCCTTAAAAAAGTGTCACGTGAGCATGCCAAGTCATTCTCACATGCAGTGCTATGAATGAAATGACCATTATACCCTTATATACCATATAGAAAAGAAAGAAAATAAGAAGATAAATGGTTCACGCGTGTATGATCGTTTTAGAATGGTCACTTACGATTGCTGCAGCCAAGTACTGATCACGTAAATTTCTTTGTCAGCCACCCATTCTCAACAATGCTGACATGGGCTGGCCTGTTTTTTTATTTGTCTTTTCTTTTTTTTTTCTATATGGTATATAAGGGTAGAATGGTAATTTCATTCATACCGCTACATGTGAGGATGACTTGGCATGTTCACGTGGTATTTTTTTGTGAGTTCAAGTACTATATTAACCCAAATGATTAATTTGGAGGACTTGTTTGGACGATTTGAAACATTAAGAACTAAATTGAGCTCAAAGCGTAATTTTAGGGACGTATTGGCTATTCATCCAATAATTAACGTGCAGTGCTTATCGCTAATTGATTTTGCTTCATTTATTCGCATTTGTCCTAATCCTGCATATATAAAACCAACCCAAGTTTTAGCGAGATGTAGTTGGCCAGTTGCAATATCTCAAAAGAGTAGCTGACACTCTTTTCGGGATTAGTTAATTAACTGATTATTAGTAACAACTGACGACGAATCTGAACTGAGATTACTACAGTAGTTGTTTTTTTCTTTTCCTTTTGCGAGGTTGGGCAAGAGGGCGTAGATAAATTGCTGTATTGGCGCGAGCACATGCATGTCGCCGGCTGGGATATCGCAGGCAGGTTTTAATAAACCGGTTATTTATCTCGCGGTTATCAACGAACTGTAACATTTTAAATTTTCAAACCACGACATATCTCACGGTAAATATTGCGGGCTAGGATATCCCAGGCAGGTTTTAAAAAACCGGTTATTTATCTCGCGGTTATCAATGTACGGTAACATTTTTAATTTTTAAACAACGATATATCTCATGGTAATTGTACGATTTATACTGTAACTACGTAATTATCGTGGTAGCCGTTAAATTATGAGATGACGATCATCTTATTTTAAACGGTTTGGGAATCCTGATCGCAGCTACGGACCAAGCGGCGGATGCGCGTCGCGATGAGAACGAACACGCGGCGGCGGCACGTCAGTTTCTCTGGCTGCTTGCTATGCTCTACCTGACTCCACGCTAGCAGTAGTCGTAGCTTTCTTGGTGTTTTCTGCTGTACATTGCCCAGAGAAACCAACAGTTTGGCTGTCGTCAAAGCCTTGTTCTTTTCCGACGTCGTTTGCTTGTTTTATTTACAACCGCCTGTTTCTCTCTGCCGACTAGTAGTAGCTACGGTCGCCGAGAATGCTCGAGCTGTTCGAGCTTGTGTCATGTCTGGGAGCTCGTGAGATTATGAGAAAGCAACCAGCTCATAAGATTTATTTTTTAAAAATGATCTTTTTTTTTTAGCTTGTGAGTTCTACTTATTCTCTATATTTATAGCTATATATGTAATCTTAAAATAGTTTAAATGAGAGTCTGGATTATATCGGAAGTAAAAAAATTTAGAGAAAATTTAAATGAGAAAAAGTTTCGAAACATGTCTTAAGTTGTGTTCTAATTAAAATGGATTTGAGCTAAACTAATTCCTCGTTTATCACGAGCACAAACTGTTAAATAAGTATGCTTCATACTAAATATAAGTTTATCTAAAATATTTAATAAATTTATTTTTCAAGTTTACAATAGACAACACTTAAGTAATCATCTTCAAAAAATACTTAAGTAATAATGTGCTAGTAACTTATACCTTTTTAATTAGTACAGCTAACTAGCTAATGCTAACCGTTATATATAACGCACTTAGAGATTGAGATGGAACTGCATGCCTACCGATCGCCACGGGTGCATATATATCGTTTTGTGTGTGTCATCGCTTTCGCTTTGGCTTCTCCTTACAAACCGATATAATTTTCTGCGAGGAAAATCGATTTAATTCTCCCAATAATTGAGAAAGTACTCTAACCATCTGATCGCTATCAGATCGAGGATAAAGATCAGTATGTGTCAGCACAGCCAAAATTAAACGAGGACAGTGATGACTGATCCCTGCAATTATTCTTTTCTTTTCAATTTTCCTCTTCTTCTTTTATGGAATGGAACCAAACTCCAGCACACTGCGTGATGTGATTAATTTTGCCAGTTTGGCTTTACAGACAGCTGGTAAATGGTTTGGTCGCTGTTAGTTTTAGTTCATTGACGCTTTAACAGTAGTACTAAACAAAACTTTGATGTCAACTTGTGAAGTCTCTACTGGAAAGTTTTACTTCTACTTGACAAAAGCGTGACTTTTGACCTGATCTTTTGTTGACTTCCATGTAGATTACGCATGCGACCAAAAAATTGCAGGAGCAAAAGTCATATCAATATCAAGCTCATTAATTTAATCGTGCTAGTTTAGGCATTACTAAAAATATCTTTTTTGAAACATCAGTTACATATACAACAGCAGCATTGGTATATATTACTCCCCCAATTCTATAATATAAGGGATTTTGATTTTGAGTTTTCGTTTGCATTGTTTGACCACTCGTCTTATTTAAAAAATTTGTGCAATATAAAAAACGAAAAGTTGTGCTTAAAGTACTTTGGATAATAAAGTAAGACAAAAAAAATAATTCCAAATTTTTTTTGAATAAAACGAGTAGTCAATCAGTGCAAGCAAAAACTCAAAATCCCTTATATTATAGGACGGAGGGAGTATGATATTACGATGGTTTTACAATTTAGCCAGGGTAGGTGAAGGTTATTTTGCTTTCGTTTCAAGATATTCTATTCCATGAGGAATTCGGGACGAACATATAATACTCCCTGTTTTGTAAAATATAGTAGTTTGTAACTATAAATTTAAACAAATTTATGACGGAGCTGAGGTTATAGACAAGAAGTCAACTATAACGATCTCCTGTGGAAATAACTGTACTGCACCAGTACAATCTAGTAGTACTGCATAAGTACATCTTCCTTTTTTTTTAAAGGGTGGCATATATCCCCCTGAAAACAAGGGTTGCATATACTATTATTCACAGATGGAACCTGTATTAATTATTTCCTTTGTACAGTGGGATTATTGTGAAAGGGATCAAATCAACAATGGTAGTGCTTACCCCCCACGTGAAGCTGCTAAATGCAAGTTCTTCTTTGATTTGTATTTCAGCAGCGCCACTCAGTCTATCCCTTTTACGCTTAGGAGCTTGAGACGGTGAACCACATCCTCCTTGATTGCGTGTTCGCTTGGCAGGTGTTGGTTCTGTTGTTGTCGCCTTCTGATTGGGCTGCCCTCTCTCCTCCTCGTGGCAATTGGTTCCAGAACTGGTGGCCATCTTTTAGGACATGCTTACCTGATCATCTCCGTGCCAGCTTTGACTCTCTGGTCCTCCTAGTTTCTTGGCAACTGTGGAAGGAACGGAACTCTAGGGTTTTCGACTTTACTCTCTCTTCGGTCTCAGTGGTTCTAGAGTCCATCCTCACTGAGGGCCATCTATGATCGTTAGCTGGCGTTGCTTCTTTCGGGTTTTTTTAGAGGGTAGTGTGGCTCTGCCCCCTTCCCGCTGATTGGAGTTGTGTCCAGCCGTCGTAGCAGTCTCTTCATTTTTCCTTGTTTTTTTTTTGTTTTTGTCTTTTCTCCTTTCCCTTGGCATAAGCCGGTATGGTTGATTGCGTTGTGTAAACAAACATTCTTTTTTTCTAATATATTGACATACAATCTTTTTACGAGTTCGCGAAAAAAAATAGTGCTTAACCCCTGAATCATAGTGAACAGACCATAGTGATTACTACTGAATATTACTTCTCTAGTTTACAATTCAAAGACTAAAATAAGTCAGCAATATGCTACTCCTTCTGTGCTATAAAAAATCAACCTAAAGCTTTATCCAGATTTATAATATTAGAATATATCATATCTGATAATAGATTAATATATTATGGGACGGAGGGAGTATGGAACAGACATTCTGGGCCCACATGGAGATAATGTAACTAAAGCTACTATCCCGGATCTCACATTCACCTGGGCTCCACCTGTTGCCATCCAACCATATATCATACCAGTAAATATATGTTAAACTGCTACGAGTCCCCGAGAACTGATGGTCAGCTCCGTGAGTTCTTACACAAGACCTAAAAAACTTCTCAATTGAAAAGGCAAACGCTGAATAAATGTTATTTATTGTCAATGTCTAATTAGACTTTTCTTAAAAAATATATAAATATGTGTAATTTTGTAGCGTTTACTTGCTTTCTTCTTCGTTGATAGATGATTACGATAATTAGCCACCTGTTTTTTTAGCAATAACTAGGAGTAACTAAGAAAAGTAACCAATTCATTTGAGTAGGGTTGGCAATGGGGTGGGTCAGGGCCGGGTTGGGCTGGAACGGCCCCGGCCTCCACCCGGGCCTAGCCCTGAGTGGAGTTGCGGGGCCAAATCAACCCTCGGCCCTGGCCCCTACGGGGCCCCGCAACCCGATCGAGGACCCGCAGTCACCAGGGGAGGACTGGCGGAGGAAGAGGCTCGCGTGCGTCGCCTGCTTGTTGGTCGTCGGGCTCGCCGTGCCTATGCGCTGCCCGCGCGTCGCCCTCGCGCCGCCCACCGCCAGCCCGCGCGTCGCTCGTTCGCTCCTCGTCTGCCGCCCATGCGCCGCCCTCGCGCCGCCAACCCGCGCGCCGTTGCCTGGAAACAGGAGGGAGAAGGGCGCATGGCTGCGGCCCGTGTGCGACTGGAGGCGGAGGGAAAGGGGATGGCCGGAGGGGAGAGGGCGAGATAGAGGGGCGCGCCGGCGCAGTGGTGTGGCGGTGGCGGCTAGGTGAGTAGGGGGAGAGTACGCCATGAGTGATGGGGTGGTGGGGTGTGTTAGGGGTAGGGTTTTTCTCAAGTCGGGTTGGATCTAATGGGCTATATTTAGGATTGACGCTATATTTAAAAGTCTGATATACCTGCTCCGGAGCCCCGCGGGTGGAATGCCTCCCCCGGCCCCTCACTCGCCTGATTGCGGGGCCCCGGCCTCGACTCCCCGCGGGGTAAAAACTTCACCTGGCCCCGGCCCCGCGGGGGAAATTGCTATCCCTATATTCGAGTATGTTAAATCCGAGTAAACCAAAATAGTAAAAAAATGTTAACGAACTAGCCGTTTCAACACTTCTATCCACATTATAGCAGTTTTAAAAAACAAGTATGTGAGGTGGTGTTGGCGGTGGGATACATGTTGAGTTGTCTTTTTTTTTCTCTCTCTAAATTTGTAAGAGAAAATTAGTGATGTGTATGTAGATTACCTAATACTACCTCTGTCATAAAACAATTGTGATTCTAAGTTATTTAGTACACATTAAGATTTAAAAAGAAAAAAAAATGATACCCCTAATTAAATGATGTATAGGTAAGAGTAAAAGGGTAGTTGAGGGTAAAATATGGAGACATTTGAATGATATGTGATTAATAGGACCATTAGTATTCTATTGTGACAATTATTTTGGTATAAATTTAAATCACAGAAATAGAATTATTACGAGACAAAAGTAGTATTTACTTATGAAATGGAATCAATGGTTCTTATCCAAGCCCTCTGCTTTGTAGTAGTAGCTACAAAATGACTCATGTAATTTCGTTTTCTCATTTTAAATTTCGGAGATTATGATGCATTGCTGGTTGGCTAAGGATGAAATCAGGAGCGTTGATTACGCTAATCTGATCAAAGCATCTCAAAACCTGCCTTGAAGCAATTAAGCAACTTTCAATGAAACAACTCCAGTATTTCTTGTTCCATCCCCTGTCCAAAGCAATTCATCAATTAGGAGCGTCTAGCTAGTTCCATAAAAAGCAACTACTACGAGTGTCCAGCTAGTTCAATATAAAAAGTATATGATCGGCTATGATTATGTCTACCTTATGTTAAATTAGCTCCAATATAAATAATTGATTATTATTTTTGAATTTAAAATCACTCGAGAACGATCAAATAAACCCGATCGGTATATAGCAGCAAGTCATTAGTTGGTACTGGTAGCACGCGTCATGATAGACAAACGTGGATAACCTTGCTATTTGGACAGAACCAAACAATATTCTTGTACCACAGCTTTATTACCATTGAAAAAAACATATGAAAATACATAGTTGGCACACCCTTTTAAAATAGTATTGTTTTAATGATAACAGTAAACCACTATAAAAATATATATAATTAAACAAATACATTGTCCCATGAGAACTATATAGTAAGTTTGTCTTAACAAATTTAGAGCTAGCGGGCTACAAATAGCGAAATAAAAATTCGTCGACAGGTGATTAGCCCTTCTCAGCTTCCACGTACATACATGACAACAATCGCATTTATGTTAGCCCTATCGTGCTATAATAACTAATGGCGGTAGAATTAGACCGTTGCATGTCTCCGTTATAGTATAACTTTTAGTTGTGACGTGAACTCCAACCAATTTACGTGCATGCATGGGAAACGTTTGCGTTTCTAATACTCTAGCATGACGTGTATTCATGCACGACATTCGTCTGTAACTGTTCACGTGTCAAAAGCTCATCGCTCTTTTGGAACACCGCAATCTCGAACCGGTTCAATTTTTTTTACGAAAAATATCTGAAATCCCCTTATTTCTTTGTTATTTATAATTTACAATATATTCATGTGTTCATTTTACGGATTTGCTATCCTATTCTCGATATGCTTTTGAGATTCGTGCTGGTGGAGAAAAACGGTAAAAAAAATCAGATGCGTGCAGCAAGGATCGAACCTCTCAAACCGGTTCAATTTTTTTTACGAAAATATCTGAAATCCCCTTGTTTCTAAGGATATCTTCTTTAACTTGCAATATATTCATGTATTTTTTCAGAGGAATATATTCATATAATCATTTTCTTACCAAGATTTGGGCCGAGTTTAGTTCCAAACTTTTTTTTCAAACTTTCAACTTTTCCATCACATCAAAACTTTCCTACGTATAAATTTCCAACTTTTCCGTCACATCGTTCTAATTTTAACCAAACTTCTTATTTCGGAGTCGACTAAACCCACCCTTGGGTGAAAATTTTGGTGGTTTTTGAAAGGCAAAGTCTAAATCAAGAGGCCTCTCGTTTTAGTGCTAACAAGAGACCCTATCTAGATACCTTAACTGTAGAACTAGTCCTCATCAAGTAAATAGAAAATATATTCCTATCACCTATATTTCAAATAAAATTTTCTCTTAAACTACTCATCCGATTTACGATCCGATTACACGGTTATATTCGTAAGAATTAAATCTTTCTAACAAGATCTCATATGATTATATTTTGATGAAAAATTACAAATTACTTTTATAGTATATCTAAATTACTTTTAGATTTGACTAAACTACTTCTTAGACATATAAAAGTAATTTCAGTAAAGCTTAAAAGTAATTTACATATATTATAGAAGTAACTTAAAACAAAAAGGAAGTAACTTTGTCATGACATTAAAAGTAGATCCGTTATGGAGGTAAAAGCGTGAGTATATCTAGAAATTAAATTTAATCAGCACAAATAATGGAATTGACTAACAATGATAATAAAATAAACAACTCACAATATTATGAATGTATAATAAGTAATTTAATCAAATCGAAAAGTAATTTACATATATGATAAAAGTAACTTAGATATATAATAAAGGAAAAAGTACGAATTACCCCCTGAACTATCGCGGTCGTCCGAATTACCCCCTAAACCATAAAACCGACATTCTTCACCTCCAACTATACAAACCAGACGAATTACCCCCCTCGATCCAATCCGCGGTGGTTTTGGTCTACATGGCGTACGCATGGCAGTCCAGTCAGTATTATATATATATATATATATATAAAATATTGGGACCCACCTGTCATATAGCCTTCCTCTCTCTCTCACTCTTCCCCTCTCTCTCTCGGTCATCGGCAGGCGGGGGCGGCGGCCTCGGTGCGGAGCTGCTGCGGCGTCGGACGGTAACGCGGAGGCGGCGGCTGAGGGTGGCAGCCTCAGCGTGGAGCTGCGGCGGCGGGGGCGGCGGCCTCAGCGCGGAGCTGCGCGTTGGCGAGGCGGACGAGGCCCGCGCGGCCGCGGGCGGCGTGCCGTCCTCAGCCTCGGCGCGGAGCTGCGCGTTGGCGAGCTCACGGTTGCAGCGCTTCCTGCCGTCCTCAGCCGCCCTCAGCCGCCGTCCCCGCCGCCCTCTCTCTCCTCCCTCCCTCTCTCTCTCCTCCCTTTGGCGCGCCCTCTCTCTCTCTCCTGTCTCCTGAAATAGTTGGTCATCAATCGTCTTCTTCGTCTCCTTGCGATCTGATTCTTTTCTGTCACCGTGTTATTGAGGTGAGTCATGGAGATATATGCTTTGCATTTCGTTGCCTTTGTTCTTCGCAACACAAGCAGAGAAAGACGAGGACCTCTTCAAGGTTCCCCGGTTCCCGGCCAACCCCTACAACTGCAGCAAGGGGAGGGAGGAGAGAGAGAGGGCGCGCCAAAGGGAGGAGAGAGAGGGCAGCGGCTGAGGGCGGCTGGAAGTGCTGCAACTGCGAGCTCGCCAACGCGTAGCTCCGCGCTGAGGCTGAGGACGGCACGCCGCCCGCGGCCGTGCGGGCCTCATCCGCCTCGCCAACGCGCAGCTCCGCGCCGAGGCCGCCGCCCTCAGCCGCCGCCCCGCCGCCGCCGCCTCCGCGTCACCGTCCGCCGTCGCCGCAGCTCCGCGCCGAGGCTGCTGCCTCCGCCTCCGCGTCACCACCGCCGTCGCAGCTCCGCGCGGAGACCGCCTCCCTCAGTCGCCGCCTCCGCGTCACCGTCCGACGCCGCCGTAGCTCCGCGCTGAGGCCGCCGCCCCCGCCTGCAAACGACCGTGAGAGAGAGAGAGAGGGGAAGAGTGAGAGAGAGAGGAAGAGTGTATGACAAGTGGGTCCCACAATTATGCTGACTGGACTGCCACGCGTACGCCACGTAGACCAAAACCACCGTGGATTGGGTAAGGGGGGGTAATTCGTCCGGTTTGTATAGCTGGGGGTGAAGAATGTAGAATGTCCGGTTTTGTGGTTCAGGGGGGTAATTCGGACGACCACGATAGTTCGGTTGGGTAATTCGTACTTTTTCCTATAATAAAAGTAATTTACAACATATATATTTCTTTTATTAAAATATAGTCATGTAAGATCTTGTTATAAAGATTTAATTGCAACGAACTATAGTGTAATCGGATTATAAATCGGATAAATAATTTAAAAGAAAAGTCCATAAGAAGAAGAAAAAATACGTGTATCATTTGGTGTACTAATAGGTAAAATGAGTCTCTAGTTAAGACAATATAGAGTGCAATCTCTGCATAGTCACGTCCTTTTGAAAGCAAACGGGATTCATTAACCAACGGGGGTGGCCACAGCATTAAAACCAAGGCAAGCCCCACAGCACCGCCTCCACCCTCCACTGTGCAACCGATAAGAGCCAGCCTCGGCCTTCTCCTCCTTCCTCCTTCCTGCGACTGCGAGCGGGAGCCCGCGGCTACCAACCCGGCGGCGGCGGCGGCGGCGGAGAGGAGAAAGCTGTGTGGAACACGGAGAGGTGGAGAGCGTCTCCGGTCTCTTCCAAAGTTTCCACCCGAGGAGGAGATCAAATCTTGGCCTCTCGAGTCAGCCCCCCCGCGTCCGCGTGGGAATCTTTCCAGATTCGCGCGCACGCTCCGTGGACGCGGATCGGGAGCGGGGAGGGGGACGTAATGGTGGTGGAGGGGAATGGCCGCGCCTACTCGATCACCATTGGCGTCTGCGTCATGGAGAAGAAGGTCGGGGGGATCTTGCGGCCCTTTGGTTCTAGGACTCTCGTTTTCTTTTCTTTTTCTTCTTCTCTTTTTTTTTTTTTGGGTGGTTCACGTGATCCGCGAACGCATGGATATGGCTGTTTGATTTGGTTTTCCTTTCGTTTTTTTTCCTTTTCGATCTCTCCTGTGTTCACTAATCACTTATCTGTTCTTTCTTTTGGACGTCTCTGGTTTCTTGATCGATTCGTGCTGTTGCCGTGCGTTTCTGGTTCTTGATTTGATTCGCCTTGTTGCCGTTACTGCGGCTGCCTATTGATTGATTTGGCCGGTTCTTGAGGAATGAGGTTTCTAGTCGCGCCGCTGGTTCTTGACTATGATTATGATATGGTCTAATCAATCTCTTGATTTTTTTTTGTTTTTCTCTGCAGGTGTTCTGCTCTCCAATGGAGCAGATTCTTGAGAGGCTCCGTGCATTTGGAGAATTCGAGGTACGCGAGATTTTTTTTTCCAAGCCGTTTCTCTTTCTTTGTTCGATCAATTTGCAAAAGTGGAAACGGGTGTGCGATTGAAGCTTGTCATGTGGATCAGTGGATGGGTGGATGGAATTGCATACGATAAATTTTCTTCTTTTTGGTAAAAAAAATTGCTTTTTCGAAATATTTTATGGCGAGACATCCGTGAATCTTTGTGGATACCAATTTATTCTGCATCTTTTCTTTGTGGATACCAGTACTTGAGGTCCCCATCATGTGGTTGCTTTTGCGGTTTGTCCCCAAATGTTTTGTCTTATAGCAACTAGGTCCCTTAATCTGTACTGGACACGAGTGATCTCTCAGTTTCTTTGCAATATTCTTTTTGGGTGGACTTAAGTTCGCCTACTTTGCTTTACCGATAATTTAGCCACTATTGTCAATTAAATATTTGAATGTTAGCACTTGAGTACTCCATATCCCCCATTTTTTATGCACCAATGTTGACTCCTTTTAAGTATATAAGCTATTGACCGGTGCTTTAATATGAACCGGGATTCCCTATCAATTAAACAATGGTGTGAAATGCAATGGAAATCTTAACTTTCTGCAGACGATAAGGCATCGGATTTGGTCCACGGCATGCATATATTAATCCATTTGCATGTTGTTCTTTGCATTCTACTCGGGACCACTGACCACTTCGTCATTCTTTATGCATTACCGTAGTTCGAGCTACATCACATGTCACTAATTACTCCTTGCTTCCATTAATTCATCATGTTGCTTCTTTTATTTTATGTTCCATACTTCATATATTTTATCAAACCTGTTGATAAACCTGGACTGCACTTATTTTACGCTTCAAATTTCTCTATTTTTTATCTCAGGCATACTTAATCTCATTATTAATTACTCTATCTGAACTTCAATTTATTAATTGATGTTCAAGTTATGTGCAGAAAGTTGAAATGTTTCAGATCAATTGTCATTCAGCATTATTTATTTGTCTTGCAGATTATAATATTTGGGGATAAAGTTATTCTCGAGGATCCTATTGAGATGTATGTAATGACAACTCAGGTTATTGATAACTTAATCATTGTTCTTTTCAAGTATAGGTTTATCCACACTACTTCTGTAGTATTTTTTTATGGCATAAATATAGTGCATGCTTGGCTGTAAGTTTACGAGTAATGTCTCACTTATCTGCATTTTATGTCCAGTTGGCCAAAATGCGATTGCTTGATTGCCTTCTATTCATCTGGTTTCCCTCTTAAAAAAGCTGAGGCTTATGCTGCTTTACGAAGGTATGAACTGTTTCCTTCTACATTGTTATGTTGGCATAAATTCTATTATGATTTAGCAAATACATCCCTGTTTCCAAAATGATTTATAGAGCACTTCTCAAAATTTTTATTATAATTTGTCGTATCATTTTTCTTGGAATGTACATGATGATTCTTATACAACATTTAGACAACTAGGCCGGCGTCAAGGAAGTGTTCCTTTTATTTTTGAAGTTCTGTTTGTTCCTCTTCAATATTATCTTACGTCTTATTTTAAGCTTTTGCTAGTGTAGTACCATACGTTGCACTGGTTTTCATATAAATGTCATGCATTCTCATTCAAAAAATGCCCAAATAGTTATATTTAAATGTAAACTAAATACAACCATATGGACTATTCATCCATATATACACATGTGTACACGATGCAATTATTTTCTACAACCCTAGAAAGGTTCACCCTTGCCTGCAAAGACCCATCCACAGAAAATCAGTGTAGTGTGGAGCACACTGCACATCATCACCATCTTCCATCACCAACTCCTCTTATCAACAAGCTTCTTATATGCATCTAGATATTGGAACATTGCTATTGATCTGTGTAGTATACCAGATATCTCACTGGACATGAGTTGATCAAGAGAGCATTGAGAAAGTGGAAAACTTTTACTGTTTCTTACAACCACTGGAATTTCTTTGCCGTTAATTACTTTAAATAAAATGTTAAAAGTAAGAACTGCCTCACACCCTCACCAGCTCACCTTATTGAGGGTGATTTTTTTTTCCTTGAAGTGAATAGAGGTTACCTTTTCTGTTACATTTGGTGATTTTAGTTTGCCCATATCTCCCAGTTGTCTTGCATTTTGTAACAGCAGTCTTATCCTCTATAAATGTCAGGCCTTTTTTAGTGAATGAATTGGAGCCACAACACCTACTTCACGACCGCAGAAAAGTATATGAGGTATTTCCATGGCATTCATAGTGTCTTCTCTTGCGCTCAGTAAAACGCATGATCTTTATTCTCTGATTACGTACACTCCTAGAATAAATATATATGTTTTATCTTTAACCTTTGTGAGAAGTGATCTTGTTATCTATGTTGGAACAGCATACTAGCATTGACCTATTAAGAGTTTCAGTTTAGCATTACTGCTCTCAAAGTGTCTTTACTTAAAAGTGGATTTTCCAGAGCTCCGATAGGCACTCCTGTCATATTTATAGTTTCAATAAATTGTGTTATGGGGTTTCCCCTGCTAGATGAAAAAAAAATTCTGTTGTTGCTCTGCATGGGGTGTTTACCAAGGTGTCAGTGAATCACTTGACATTTTTGGAAGATAAAATAAAATGTTAGTGAGCCAGTTGACATTCTTGGAAGATTCATCTACAGGTAGTATAGAAGATATTCATTTATGCAGTTACTAGTTGAATACCCATGTGTTGCAACGGACTTCAAGTAAATATTCCATATATTTTATAATTGAGGAGTTCTATATAACTCTGGAAGAAAACACATAAAATTTTCAACCAAACATCAGACATAATTTTCAGTCATTCACAAATGATCTACTAATCAAGAGATCCCACCAACTCAAGAAATGGTGGTGGAGTGGCAGACGACCACCAACGCACCTAGTTTCTTCTATATTGTACTGGCAGCACATATGTTTACAGGAGTACTGAAGCACGAAGTTTAACAGATGACATTTTTTTTAAAAAAATCTAAGGTTATTTCGGCTTGGGTGTACTTTTGATTGCCACTGACCGAATTGGCTAGCATTCTAAATATTTTATTTGTATGTATCTTCCACATCTTGTTTATCAGACACCAAGTCGCTCTTCCTCAAGTTGCAATAATTTTCTAGTAATTATGGGATGTGTTTTTCATGATTTCTCATTTACTCTTCCAAGTTATTCTTTGGAATAATTACTAAATTTTGCTAAATGCAATCATTTTCATGATTAAGCATCTGGAGAAGTATGGAATTCCTGTACCCAATTATGCTCTTGTCAATAGAGAATATCCGTACCAAGAGTTAGACTACTTTATTGAGCAAGAAGATTTTGTTGAGGTTCATGGAAAGCGATTTATGAAGCCCTTCGTGGAGAAACCTGTCAATGGTAATTGCCAGTATTTATCTAATTAACTTATTTCTGCTGTACTGTGATTCGTCTCTTTGAATTGTTGTTTCCATTGCCTCATTGGCACTGCTGTGGTTGATTTTGCTGTATGCATGAAAGCATACACTATATTTTTTTTTTGTGCTGAGGGTACAACAGTGAACGAAATACTATCATTTTAGCCTCCTTTTTTATAGTAGTATGGCTTGTTAGTCTATGTTTCACTCACAATGATCAATTATACGATAACTGATTCCTTAATCCTTTTCAGGGGATGACCATAGAATAATGATATATTATCCTAATTCTGCTGGTGGTGGAATGAAGGAACTGTTCCGAAAGGTAATTTTGAATGTAGCACGCCACAACAGTTTAAGTTTCATGCATCATACTTACCACTCTTTTACCTGGTGACTGTAATTACCTTTCCCCCTTGAGTCCTTAAACCTGCCAATTGCTTTGATTCTTTGGCTTCTGGAAAACAAAGATATATGAAAACATATCTCTGGAGTTATTTTGAGTTGAGGATCCATGCCTTTTATTTTCTGCAATTTAAGGAAAAAGGGGCCAATGATTACCTAATTATAATTGCTATGCTATCACAAGGCTTGAATGCTTGATCCCTTGCATTTCCCTTTGCAGAATTCAATTATTAGCTCCTTTATATTTTGTTTGTCAACATGTCAGGTGGTTTCTAAACAGAGAGGAAACCAAACAACATTTTCTGTTCTTCATGTATTCTTATGTATTTTTCTTGTATCTGGATACAAAAATAAACTTTTTGTTATATTTCTGATTAAATGTAGGTTGGTAACCGATCTAGTGAATTTCATCCTGATGTCAGGAGAGTGAGGCGTGAAGGATCTTACATTTACGAGGAGTTCATGCCTACTGGTGGGACGGATGTTAAAGTAAGAAAACTTTTGCAAGTGTTCTGTTCTTTTAGTTGGGCAAGTGTTCTGATTCAACTGCTGTACACTGAAAAATAGCATATTAGTTTCACTTTAATGGTTCTGGCTGTTCTCTTAAAAGGATTCATGAATCTATTTCTTTCCTATGTTCAGCTTTGTTTTGGAAAACCTGAAATTGAATGGACCTATATCCTTGCAGTCAGCCATATACAATTTATTTATGGATGAGAAGCTTCTCACGGTCTCACCAAATGTGGAAACTATCCATGTTCACATTTCACAAAAGAAAAATCATTTGGTCTATTTTTTCCAATAAAAGAAAGTCGAGCCTCAGTGTGCTCAGCTCCTTTTATTGGATTCTTTGTCTATTTTGACATGGTTCATTCAACAGTTTGGAGAGCTTTTGCATTGAGTAAATCATGCAGGGAACATATGTTCCACAAATTTCACTTTTCTGGCTTCCGTCTAAATTATCACAAAACTATTTTCAGGTTTACACAGTTGGCCCAGGATATGCACATGCTGAGGCACGTAAATCACCAGTTGTTGATGGTGTTGTTATGAGGAACCCTGATGGGAAAGAAGTGAGCGATTGCACATGTTTTTTGTTAAATTCATTTGAATATGCATTGATTTGTGTTGTTCAAAGTTCATGTTGTGCCATGGTATTTGCTTCATGAAAATAGAAAAAATCCACCTAAAATTTGTGTTATCATCACTGGTATGAAACCTGCACATATTTCATTTGTTTCCAAGCAAATTCACAGTCAAGCAGGTCTCTTTGCTGAGATGTCCACATCTGTTAGGTCAAATTGATACCGTTTTCCACAATGGACTTCTGATTGTTATTACCAGCTTTAAGGTTTTATTCGATATTGAAGTCAACTTAAACTGGGCATGCTTTGTGCAAACAATTTTACATAATGTAGCCAAGAACAAGACAATGGATTGATTTTTGGTGGTTTGGCAATTTGTTAAATGATTATACCGTGGAGTATGGTAAAAACACTGGTATCAATATATCGTGAACTAGCATTTTTATTGTATATTACTCATCAGTGCATAGAAGAAATAGTCGGACTATTTTTTGGGGTGAGAACTTGCTGTATTGCACCAGGCTGTAATTGGCTGCCCTATAGTCAGACCAATGTGGACAGGCATGGAGCAATCAACCTATGGCTAATGATAATTAATAAAACCTTATTATTTTTAAGATCATGGAGTTTGTTAATTGATACACGCAGTAGTTTAAAAATCTATTGGCTATTTAATGGATGTTGTTTAGTAATGTTTGAATTATGACTCTAAATTAAGTTTCTTGACACGGAGCTTTTCATCTACTCCATGAACAATGTGTCATCCTCTTCATTTCTTGATATTCCTGTTTCCTATTGATCTTTCTTACCTTTTATTTTATTACTTGAAGGTACGGTATCCTGTGCTTTTGACCCCTACAGAGAAACAAATGTCAAGAGACGTGTGCAGTGCTTTTAGGCAGATGGTAAGCTAGCTTACTTTGTTATATCTTAAGTTTATTTTGAATATCCTATGAAATGAACGCCTAGATTAATTGTGCCTTTTATTTTTGTTTTGTTTTGCTTGAGAGTGAATTCTTCAACTGATACTGCAGCAGACTTATATAATCTAGTTTCGTTTCAATTTGCAACTCTGCTGAATAGATAAGGTGTTGCATGTTGTCCAATTTTTGGGGGAAGTAGTATGTTTTACTATCTCTATAGTTATGCTTTAGATACTTTGCATCTATCGTGTTTGCTTGCTTCTCATCTTCTTTTCATGATAACCGCCTTGCGTTTATCATAGTATTTCCTAATATTCCTATTATGTTCTGATATGACTTGTTTCCATAGGTTTGTGGTTTTGATCTCTTAAGGTGTGATGGAAGATCATATGTTTGTGACGTTAATGGATGGAGCTTTGTGAAGAACTCGTACAAGTAATTTATTTAATCCTAGTGTTCTTTTCTTACAGACTGTCTATGGACCTTAATTAGTTCTGAAAGATTTGCGTAACTTTTTCTATCATTCAGGTATTATGACGATGCTGCATGCATCTTACGAAAGATATTTCTAGATGCAAAGGCACCTCATCTTTCTTCAACCATCCCTCCAAGCCTTCCTTGGAAATCTAATGAACCAGTTCAGCCCACTGAAGGTCTTACACGACAAGGAAGTGGAATAATTGGCACATTTGGGCAGTCAGAAGAATTACGTTCTGTCATTGTTGTGATACGCCAGTAAGGATTACTGCCTCTATGCTGGTTAAGCTGGTATTGAATGATAAATATTGGTGTTGTGTCTTGACATCTAATATCTGTTTAGTGGCGATCGGACACCAAAGCAGAAAGTGAAATTGAAAGTTACTGAGGAAAAACTCCTGAATTTGATGTTGAAATACAATGGTGGAAAGCCAAGAGCTGAGGTATCCCCTTTGTGGAATATTTATTTTTCATTATCCTGTTGGTGCTTAAACTAAATCATTTTTTCTTGATTTCCTTGCAGACAAAACTGAAAAGTGCCGTGCAACTACAAGACTTGCTAGATGCCACAAGGCAGCTTGTACCACCAACAAGGTAAGCCAATCCAGAATTAGCTGTCTGTGCAAGTTTATTCTTCTATTGGCTTGCCACAATTCGCAAACTTGTTAATTTAGTCAGTTTGATCTTCTATTTACTCAACCAAATTTATATTATCTAGGTCTGGCCGGGAAAGTGACAGTGATGCTGAGGATTTGGAGCATATTGAAAAGCTTCGTCAAGTCAAAGCAGTACTGGAGGAGGTAATTTTTAATTCAAATCTGCCTGTCCATGTGATATGGATATTTCTTCACCAGGTTATGGGGGAACATATCTTGCGCAAACTCATACAAGTAGCTAGTATTATGCATGCAAAACCTTTTCAGTTTGGCATCAAATAGGCATGACAAACACTCGAATCTGGATGAATGGGTAGTCCCTTATTTAGAAATTTATATTTCAAATGACTATGCGCTGGAAGAAACAAAGTGGGACAATTATTCTAACTCGCTATGGAATAATAATAGAAATACATGCTGTTATTTCCGCTTCCACGGAACCTCACTTCCTTTCTGTTTTTGCTATCAATCCATAGACTTTCTTGTCAATTTGTTAACATTCTTTTCATTAATTTGAGTCCTAATATTCTTGTTCCTAATATTTGTTCAGGTTTACACTAGATATACCCCGTGGAGGCTCTTTATTATTATATAGCTAACACAAATGTATTCAGTGTGCTTTGTAGCCACTTAGTTCATGATGCCACAAATGGAGGCATGAATGCTATTTACTATTGATTTCTCAAACTTTTAAGTTATAAACCAGTAGACTCTGATACTAACATTGTTAGATTTTTGTTAATTTTTGGTCAATTCAAGAAATTATAATTTTTTTTGGAGCTATAATAATCTTTTCACTCTTAGTTACTTATTCTTTTCCTGCCGTTAATGGAACAAGGTGCCATATTTGTCTTGCATACCTTGTAGTCAAACATAATGAACTAGTGGTAAAAGGAGCATGGAACTTGTATATATCCTCCAGCCTTCTAAAGGGTGCTGGCATATCTGTCATAACAAGGTTATACCATTCTTTTACAAGAATGCTGACATATGATAATTTTTGTTATCATTGCAACACTAGGGTGGGCATTTCTCTGGTATTTATAGAAAAGTGCAACTAAAGCCACTGAAATGGATTAGAGTTCCAAAGCGCTGTGGTGATGGTGAAGAGGAACGACCAATTGAAGCACTGATGATTCTAAAATATGGCGGTGTACTCACTCATGCTGGGAGAAAGCAGGTTTTGTACTCATAACTTTTTACTTTAATTTTCAACTGTTTGTTACTCCCTCTGTCCCACAATGAGTTCATTTTTGGCCTCTCCCATTTGTCCCAAAATAAGTTCATTTTTGAGCAATCATTTCATCGGAGTTAGTTTTCTATTGGTATATGTGATGGGTGAAAAATGAACTTATTTCGTGACGGAGGGAGTATTATGTATTCTCATGGTAAATATCCACCCTTCCTCATTACAACTTAATTAATCTAAGTTTAATTTAATAAGCATCAGAGCTAGAATTATTCTGTATCAATCACTAGTTTTCTGTTACTCCAATCTAGGCTAGTACCTAAGCATTGCAATGGAATTTAAATGAATATACCAGAATATTGTAAACTTGCAAGGCTCTATATATATATCAGAAGAAAAACATATCCATAGAAGGTCCCACCAACTCAAGAGGTGGTGGTGGGATGGTTAGTCAACTAGGTTCTATTATGTCGTACTAGCCAAATATCGATGAGTTGTAATGATCTAGAATAAGTACAATAGAAATTTGAAAATTTTTATACAATTTTCAATTTATCATCAATCCACAAATAACTCTTACAACCGAATGAGCAAATTTGGATACAACAGGAACAAAGTTCATACAGTTGCATTTGTGATCAACTTTATTCTTACGTCATGATTTTATTTTTCATGCTTCTCATTCAGGCTGAAGAGTTGGGTAGGTTTTTCAGAAACAATATATATCCAGGTAAGATTCACATTGTGTTGCTTCTGTTATTATGTAAAGAACTTTTTTTATCTTTGATGTTCTTTTCAAGTGAAAAGAGAAATTTACACTGGAGATCCATAAACTTGAGCAGTAGTGGCCTAGGTCCTTGGCAGGCTTGTGATGTTGAACACCTGTTCCACTTAGTTTACTACAACAATTTTCTAATTAATTTGGAAAGGAAGTTCATGTAAAAGGTGACTTAGCTGTCATAATAACATGTATGTGAGTAGTTGATGTGGCTTGTTGAAGTTACT
This sequence comes from Oryza glaberrima, assembly GCF_000147395.1. NCBI lineage: Eukaryota > Viridiplantae > Streptophyta > Magnoliopsida > Poales > Poaceae > Oryza > Oryza glaberrima. The sequence goes on from NC_068328.1 coordinate 26,974,465, forward strand.
GCTTAGATGAAGTTCTTGATGGTTGCAAACAAGAAATTATAGAACACCCATTTTTTATCTTTGCAACTTATTTTAGCTAGTTAAATATCTGTACAATACCTACATCAATTATGTTTTTCAAAACCTTCAGCTTACAATTGGCTCATTGACATAAACGACAGAATTGTCAAGTAGGGCCCTAGCACACCTGTCATTAATGGGCCTTCTAGTGAAAATTTCAGTTATTTTCTTTAGATATAAATGCAATAAGAACCTGGCATTATTATAGGCAATGATTGGCTAGGAAAAGTAACTTTACTGACATTACAGTCTGTTGCAGATTTCTTTTTTTTAAGAATAAAGTTGCATGTATTTAAGCTTTAAAACATTTTAAGTAATGTAATGTTCTCAATGAAATGTGATCCCTGTCAGGCTGCCTTGTCTTGCATGATGACCTTGTATCATCTTGGTTTTCTTTTCTCTTTTTTTTTTAAAAAAAAGTTTATTTCTTGTACTCAATATTCTTTTCTTACTAGTATGTTATCCTGAATATAGGTGAAGGAACTGGTTTGCTTCGCCTTCATAGCACCTACAGACATGATTTAAAAATATACAGTTCAGATGAAGGCCGTGTGCAGGTATACTTTTGGTCTTCTTTTTTTCAATTTGTAGCCCCTCTGAAATAGTTCAATTTAGATAATCTGAAATAGTTTTATTTTTTTAATTTATTCTGTTTTTCCTTTCTATGCTGACATTGGTCATGCCAACAGGATTTAGGAAAATTTTACCAGTTGATAGGTAATTGTTGTTAGTTACCTTTCAACTACTTTTTATTTCCTGTGGTAATAAAGCCCATACCTGCTTGTGTTTAACCTATCAAATACGGAACAATGGATGGGGGCAAACATAACTTAAGCTGATGAAAATTGTTTGGTCTCAGTGATATATGATGTTTGTTCTTCTCAGATAGTGCTAAATCTGCTTGATCATATCCATACCGTGTTCAGGATGGCTCGGAAGCAATAATCAGTCTAATATTAATCAATGCATATTCAAACTTTATTGGAAACTCTGTAATCTAATTGTACTCCTAGATAATTGCATTTTTTCACTATTTCCTGGACTACTGGAAAACCAGGCAAAATATACTATTGTCATAACTAATAGCCTAACTTCAAATCTGTATATTCAAGCCCAGCACGCTCATTTTGGTACTTTCACTACTTTGATAAAATTACACCACTGTTATACACTTTGACAAATTGTTGTACTCGAACACATAAATACAGAAAAATATATTGCAGAAATGATAGGATAAGTTATTCAGTAGGATAATCATAAAAGTGGATGCTATCACTGGGTATAGTAGAGAGAAGATAGCAGCAAAATAGAAGTGGATCGTCTGCAACTTGTCTTATAGTATGTGGCTATGCGTTATTTTCTCTTGTAATGTTATTTATCATCTGAGTATATGTTCATGATGGTGTACTTGTCAGATGTCAGCAGCAGCATTTGCCAAAGGCCTTCTTGATTTGGAAGGGCAACTAACACCTATACTGGTCTGTTGCTTATAATTTAGATCCTTTTTGTTGCTTACTTGTGACTCCTGCCTCTTTCTCAACTCTGCCTTTGTACTAACTTCTCCAGGTCTCTCTAGTAAGTAAAGACTCATCTATGCTAGATGGATTGGAAGATGCTAGCATCGAGATGGATGAAGCAAAGGTTTGCTCTCATATTTAATAAACACCCGGTATTTGTTTATGGACTCTGAAGTATTGAAGTCTCAAAAAGACACAAGCACATAGTATACTGCGAAGAGGTTAATTTTAAGGTATATACTGTCTGGTGCTACTGTGGACTGGCACTGGTGCATCCTCTTCAGCTTAGTTGGATTGATACTCCTCTTTGGTTAGGAGATTTCCATCGAGAGATCAATTAGAGATTGCCTGTGAGGATTTAAAGGATATAGCTAAGAGTATGGAAATTTTGGATGAGATTCTGTTATTAGGAAATCCTGTCCTGATGACACTTATTCTGTCTTCCTGTTTCTCTCACTGCCTCTTGTCTTCTTTGCTTTCCTCATCACAGCTCCTGGTCAGTGACGCTTGGGGCCAAAACCACCTACCCATGACAGTTACTTGTTACAAGTCCCGTATAATTCATGCCATGTCCATACTTACCATGTCAACCAGTTCCATATACGATACAATTAGATATGTATATGTTTTGGCATGTTTGCTTTAATCTCAGGAAGCTAGATCATTTACGAGTATATTACAAGTCTAGCCTGTATCTTGTATATGCCAGGACAACCGCCTGGCATAACTATGAGTTTTAACACTTGCTAGTGTTGAATCTAACCATTACTTTATTTTTCACCCCTCATAAATCTTTAGAAGCACCTGTGATGTTACTTAGTTACTATAAGCTAATTCTTAATCCTTCTGTATTGTCATATCTTCACTTAATAACTAGGATCTCCTTGCTGCTTTCTATTCCTGTTCATCATATACTATTACCAAAAATTAAATAAATAAACATTTTCAGGCTAGATTGCATGAGATCATCATTACAAATGCTAAAGCAAAGAATACCAATGAACCAGTGGAGTTTCCATGGATGGTTGATGGTGCAGGATTGCCTGCAAATGCTTCGCAGCTTCTCCCTAAGATGGTACAGTACTTTGACTGGATATAAGCTTGGTCTTTTTCATAAGCATCTTTTGAAGTATTCAAATAATTTACAGCATTTGTTTCAATAATGCATTTCTAAACCACTCTAGGAGAGGTTTTAATAATAAGAGAAGACAGCTATGGAAAATATTGGACTGTCTCATGTAGGGCAGTCTTTTCTTCAAAAGATATGAGAACAAAAATATTGAGAACTTAGGGCAGTGCTAATAATTGGTATTTATGTATATGCTGATGATTAACAAAGAACTGTGAAAAATATTAGCTCACATTCACCTCAAAGCAATATGTTACTGTGTCAGTCATGCCAACTGTGAAGTCTTGAGCTCAATAGGTTTATACTGGAGCATGTCTTGCTTGATTCATGAAACAAACCTTTTGAAGCAAATATAATTAATGTTAGAAGTCATGATGGTGTAGGATTCAGTAGATGCCACTGTTTTGTCTTGAGAATTTACGCAAAAATGTATATGATTCTTATTTCCTTGCTTTAAAACTTACTAGGCCAAGTTGACGAAAGAAGTAACTGCACAAGTCAAGCTACTTGCTGAAGATGAAGATGAGAAGCTTGCATTAACAAACTCGTTTTCTAGATATGACCAAGCAAAGGCTTTTGGAAAAACAACAATTGATGTTGCTCGTATTGCTGCCGGGTTGCCTTGTGGTAGTGAGAGCTTCCTCTTGATGTTTGCTCGATGGAAAAAACTTGAGAGGGATTTATATAATGAAAGAAAGGAGTGAGTAGAATGTTTCACTTTTAGACTTCTTGATGTCAGAAATCATTTTATTAACCAAGTATAACTTCCTTCTCCAATCACTTATATAGTGCTCCATAAATTTTACTGCAGCCGATTTGACATTACACAAATCCCAGATGTCTATGACTCCTGCAAGTAAGTGAACAAACCATCTTCAAGTAACTAGGTTATTTAGAAAGAAATCAGGAGCGTGAATTAACTGTCTGTTTTCATTAGCAATCTCTATTTTCTAGCTTTTCTGAATCCAAAGCCGCTAATATATTGAAGGGTACCTAAATACTCATTATGACATAAAGTTATTTAAATTTGACACAGAATTATAACGTGATGCCATTATTCTTCCTTATATATCTAATGTACTTATTTGAATTATGAAAGATCATTTACATCTGTCATGAACCGCACAATCTAAGTGCTGAATTACATTGCAGATATGACCTCCTGCATAATGCACATCTTAACCTTGAAGGTTTGGAAGAGCTTTTCAAAGTTGCTCAAGTAAGGAACCTTAACGTTCTATACTTCCATTTGATCTCTCTTTTAAATTTGCATGAATGTTACTGATGGACTTCTTGAGTAGCCACGAAGTCATATTGACTAAGTACTTCCTGCAGAAGAGAAATCAGTCAATTGCAATTGTAAATATATACTGATATGCAATTGCAAAATATGGCCATATTATTTTGGTATGAACAACTGGGTAGATAGGGCATTGAAGTTCTGACATCTGAGGATATCATTTGACACAAGTCACCTGTGCCACATAAAGAATGACATTCCTAGTTTTCTTTGCCTCCACAAGTCTTGGAGTGCAGACTATTGCATTGTGGTCACATAGGCCTTGAAAAGATCGCAAGCGGTTAAATTATACAGTTCCAATGCTCAGGTGATGTGACTATGTGAGACAAACTGTATGGTCAGTGCTTATGTTATGATGATTCCTCATAGAAGGTTCAATCTTATATTCTTTTTGTATAGCCTTATGAGAGATGTGAGTCTTAAGTTCATTATGCTAGATCTTGTGGAGTGAAGTGACCTGGAACAGACATTGTTTGTTTAGTGCATCTGTTTGGATGATTCAACGTAGAAGGTCCAATTCCACATTCTTTTTGTACAATGTTATGTGAGATATTAGTGAGAATTTCATTAAGCTAGATATTAGTGAGATATGTTCTTTTCTTCATACTTTTATCATTTCGTATAAATCAATTACTCCCTCTGTAGAAAATTGTAGGGCATATTTTATTTGGAAAAGAAGTCTTTAAGACAAGACTTTGACCATTGATTGCGCATAAATATATTCATAATATCTATAAAAGCAATGTTTATGAACGCTCTTTGAAAAATGAATGTATTGGTATAATTTTATGCACTAAAATATACTTATAATTTGACTAATTGTTTGTCAAAAATTTACAAAGTTTGACCTTCTGAAAAATTATAGCTTTTATCTATTAGAGCCACATATGATGTTATAGTTTTGGATTTTTTTTTGTTAGTTTATTTGCGTAGATTAGTTCTCTTTGACGTTTTTAATATTTTCATCATAGCTTATCTAACATTGATTGTTGTAGCTTCTTGCTGATGGCGTAATTCCAAACGAGTATGGGATCAACCCAAAGCAAAAACTAAAAATTGGCTCAAAGGTTTGTTTTAAGAAAGACGTTACTGTTTGTTCCATCCACAGATGATTATATGCTCTTTGAATGCCACAAACTGATTAATCATTTTGAATGCTTTGATTGGTTTTCCTAGATAGCACGTCGGTTACTTGGAAAAATTTTAATTGATCTACGGAACACTCGTGAAGAAGCAATAAGTGTTTCAGATCCAAAATTTACAGAAGATGAAGCTACATTCTTACCAACGAAAGAATCAGAGTACCAACAAAAACTTCAAACTAGAAATGAGGATGGAAGAAGATCTAGTTCCACAAGTGAGAAATCATTGGATCAGGAAGATGAAGATGATAGAGAAACTAAATACCGCTTAGATCCTAAGTATGCCCTTGGTTTTATCAATCCTAATCAATCCTAATCACATGTGTATTTAATTTCTCTAATTCACTTTATTCCAGGTATGCTAATGTAAAGACACCTGACAGACATGTCCGGACAAGGCTTTATTTCACATCAGTATGCATGAGACTTCATGTTCAGCTTTGCTTTTGTTCTTATCATCATTTTTGGATTTAATTGTTATTCTAACATTCTCTTTAACAGGAATCTCACATACACTCCTTAATGAATGTCCTTCGCTATTGCAACTTGGATGAATGTCTACAAGGGGAGGATAGCCTTGTCTGCCAAAGCGCTTTAGACCGACTGCATAGAACCAGGGAGCTTGACTACATGAGTAATATTGTGCTTAGAATGTTTGAAAATACTGAGGTATGGATCTTTTTCATATGGCTCACAAGAAAACTTGCCTTGTTACAAATGCTATTTTTATTCTGGGTAAGATTTCTGTTTTTCACAAAATACATGAGACCATATGTTTCCAAACCGCCATTTTATGTGCGATGAGGTCCTGGATCTCTTTATCTTATTTCCTTGACTATTCTCTGTTTTGCACCTACTTATGTTGATGTGCTTCATAGGTTACAGTTCTTACTGTTGGGATAACGTGTACAGCCAGTTCTCTGGAATTTGGATGTTGTTGTTTTACACGGTCTTATTTGCTTACCGGATTTCGTATTTACAGGTTCCTTTAGAAGATGAGAAAAGGTTCCGGATTGAAATGACATTTAGTCGTGGTGCTGATCTTAGTCCTCTAGAGGTGATGCTTGCACCTTCTTTTGCAACGCAGGACATGAGCTCCGGTGTGCTTGCTCGCTACTAGATGCATTTGAGCAATTGAGACTTACTCATGTAATATATGTTTTGGTCCAGGATAAAACCAGTGAAAATACTTCCTTGCTCCAGGAGCACACCCTGCCGATAATGGGGCCTGAGAGACTGCAGGAAGTTGGTTCCTGCCTAACACTGGACAAGTTTGAGAAAATGGTGCGACCATTTGCGATGCCTCCTGAAGACTTCCCTCCAGCTGCTGCGCCACAAGCCTTTTCTGGCTACTTCAAAGGCTCTGGAATGCTTGAAAGACTCGCTAGTCTCTGGCCTTTTCACAAGGGTGCGACTAACGGGAAATAAGTGAAAAGGCTACAAAATGGGTAGAATTGATCCATGTGAATATTTCTCAACTTTTAGCATCTGGTGGCAACACCATTTGCCCAATTTTGGTAACTTTGTCGAATGTTTCAGAGACTGGATCCTTTATAAATGCTCTTGCCCAATGTCTTCAAATCCTGTTGGTGAAGCACAAAAATATACTCTCTCCGTTTCAAAATGTTTGACACCGTTAACTTTTTAGCACATATTTGACTGTTCGTCTTATTTTAAAAAAATTGTAAAATATGTAAAACTATATGTGCACATGAAAGTATATTTAACAATGAATCAAATGATATGAAAAGAATAAATAATTACTTAAATTTTTTGAATAAGACAAATGGTCAAATACGTACTAAAAAGTCAACGGTGTCAAACATTTTGAAACGGAGGGAGTACATGCAAAGCTAACTCTGAATATGCAATCTCCTCAAGTTTTTTCAGGAACTGGCTTGTCCAGGGATCAAATATACTTTCTGCTCCTGATCAAGCTCTGGACAATGTTGGCATTTTGGCAACATGGACAATGTTCATCAGACAATGTCTGTTGGAGAACACCTATGCTAACACCTAGGCATGCACTAATTTCCTTGCATTTGATTTCCACCTTGCAGCTGGTTAGCTCATGCACATCTATTTTGGCACACTTCAACTCTGCTGAAAAAAAAAGGCTGCACAGTCAATCAGCTAGACACGATCATTGTCTGGTGAATGATATTAGAATCTGATTGAGTTGTAAAGTATAGGTTACGTGTGCTTATGTCATTTAAACTCCACCATCTGGTGAGCCTGGTCTCAAGAAACATGAGCATGGGTAGCATCCGTAGTTTTTAGTGTATTTTAAGAGATCTGGTCAAAACCTACAACAATAAGGCAAAATTAAAATAAAATATTTTGTTTGCATCAACGATATACTCCTAAAGGCAAGATTTTCCAATTGTTAAATAAGCAAAAGATAGTGTGATGAAAGCCGGAAACCTAGCGAGGTAGGTGAAGAAAGACAAGGGATGTGTGAAACATGATATCTTCATCTCGTCTTTCTTTTTGGCCATTTTAAAAATGATTTAAACTCTAATTTATATTTGGGGGCATGATTGGATCACACATTGCACTGACAAGTGTCGCTCTACGTTTGGATGCTTCCATTGACTGTGGAAAGATTACAATAGCATATCATTTCATTTTTCTTAAAAGAAATTAATAGATAAGTATGCCCTTTGACACAGCTGATGATAAAAGGCAAGAAAAGATTATGTCAACTTCACTTTAGTGGCCGAAGAGCGAGTTGCCTTTTGCAGCAATTCAGCAAAGTGCAGCTTGGAAGCGTCTGGCGTATTATGCCAAGTATTTGGACAGCAGGAATTTGTCGCGATGGGTCTTTGACAGGCATTACCATACCAATAGTTGAGAGCTTAAGGCTCAATCTGAATATGTTTCCGCCTTTATTCTTAGTAACGTAATTTCCATTATATATGGATAAATATTATTATCCGTAAAAAATATTCTCTAGTAACTATATTCACACGAAAACGATGCAAACTAAAATTAGAAAAATAAAATCAAACATCAAATCCTGTTGCTGTTTGGCAGCCACGTTAACTTGTAATTAAATTGTAACGTGGCTACCAGCGCCAAAGAAGCCAAGACAATGGCTGGCTACAGTTCACTAGTGTTTACTGGGTGAAACCCCGCGTAATGCTGCGAGAGTTTACTACGATAATAATAAGTAAAAATAATGTGTGAAATGGCTTAAACAATATGAGCTTGCATAAACATAAGTTGATGTGATTTAAATTTAATTAGTATATAGAATGATGATCAAATGTAAAAGTAAGATGATGTGGTTTATGAGAAAACAAAAGAAGGAAGATAATTTAGACCATACATCTTAGGGCTAAAAAAATTGAGATAATTTGAACCAAAGATTAATCATATAAGGATTAAAAGTAAAAACAATTGATGAGATATGACTTAATGAGAGAAAAATAAAAGTAACATGAACTAAGTGATGATGAACTTTATAGGTATAGGACATAATATAGAAAAAACGATGGAGAGATATATTAAAATAGTATATGAATTATGTGGAATGATTTGATATGCTTACATTTTAATTCTCTAAAATTTAATAAATTATTAAATTATAAATAATATAGCAATACATGTATGATGCTTAAATGTAATAGTAATTGTTAGTGGATGATGATGTGGCACCTTTGCGTATAAGATAGAATTATCTTGGTTAGAATTTATACATAATTAAAAAATGGCTATACATACCATCCACCGGTGCGTAAAACCTTCGTTCTATATAACTATTTTGGGATAAAGGTGCAATTCAAGTATATAACAGTACTAGTTCAGTTTTTAAATATGCGATGATTTTTGACACGATGTTTTAATATTCATCATGTTCAACAATTTAATGTAATATTAAAAACTATAATTCATACTTAAAATACATTTAATGGTAATAAAGATCATAACAGAATGGATGATATTTATATAAAAAATTAATAGTAAAACGAATGATTGAATATCATGTATAATAGTTGACAACATTGCCATATATATTTAAAAACTGGAGGTGGTGGCGCAAGATTTATACTACTCCAGTATTAGTACGGTAATGAAGGGCACTTTAATGATAGGGTCAGCATAGCAGGTGATATCAATTAAGATATCAATCACACGTAAGTAAAGAGAGTTTATTAAATCATATAATCTCCTTAATAGATCAAAACAAACGTGTCAGATGTGAAAACAGCAAACGATGTGATGAATCTGAACACCAATAATTAACATATATAAGAGATCACGAACGTGATGGTACTGCAGATTGTGACCCGGTAACAACAATATATATGAAAATTCAGGATGCTATAACTGTCATAAATATAGATTATATATGTCTTTGCTCGGTGAAATAATATTTGGTTCATCAACGATGAACAAAATGACTATATTTCAAATGACTATTATATACTCTTTCGCCATCCTAAAATATGTAACGATGGTGACCAACGTCTTAAAAAAATGAAATACTTCATCCGTATACTATTAACTTCTATTGTAATATTTATCTATTTTTTTACTCAAAAATTTTATATAAATGTTATTTATTTTCATTAATGAAACTCTAATTTAACTTGCAACTTTATATATTTCTACTAAATTTCTAGTTTTAAATTTTAGCTTATAATTTTATATATTTATACTAAATTTTGAACATTTTTAACAAGATAAAAGTTGAAGAGCGTCGCATATAAAAAAAACCCGGAGTTATTAGTATATTTAATATTTCAATACGAGATCCCATCGCAGTCGGTGAAATTAATTTGCTGACATGCATGGCATGGCTCGCAAAGAGCTAAAATCCACGTAATGCATGTTTGACCTCGGCGCACGTGGGCCATATGCATACATGTACATGTAATTGTCTATTTGCAATTCACGGGAATAGAAAAGGAAATGAGAGAAGAAGAAATGGAAAAAATAGGAGGAGGAGTGTTTTATTTTTATTTTTTTTTCATGTGTAACATATGGAATCCACTAACACGTACGTGTTACTGCGCAGTACCACGTCAGCGCGTGGAGTGGGTTAGAGTCCATTTAAACTAGCTATGGTACCTAAGAGTACGTGTTACTGCGCAGTACCACGTCAGCGCGTGGAGTGGGTTAGAGTCCATTTAAACTAGCTATGGTACCTAAGACAAATTTGAGAGCTTGAAAATACGTTTAAGAGTTTTGAAATCTAGATGATATAGCTAAACAAGTTTAGGTATCATCCATACACTTCTCTCTTTAATATATATTAGATGGTTATGATGAGTGATGAAATTGATCCAATATGGTTCTCTTTCTATAATTAATGTGACCTTAAGGTATATTGAAGATTAGTTCTAACTATATCAGATGTCTAATCGGATAAATACGATTAAAAACTAAAGAAAGGCATATTCATTTTTGTAAATAATTCTTTTATAATTATATAACTTATCTTTAAAATAAAACATGTATATATATTTAATTTAAATTTGGGCTTTCTCTAGACCATAGGCTGACTTTTAGACTCATAATTTAGCCTTGGGTTCGTGTCTACCTGGCCACAAACACACCTAAAATATTTGGTTAACGTATAGGAAGAAAATATTTGGTTAACGTATAGGAAGAAATGCTATACGTTATCATAATATCTTTTTTCTCTCCCAACGTTAATTTTGAAAGTTCATGCATTGGAAAGCACCAATGTGATGGTGACATCATGGATGCTTAACTCAATGTGCTAGTGTTCATATAATCCTGATGCCTACGAATGTTTCCCATATGTGTATAGGTGCCCTTTTAATTAATAATATTTTAGTGAGATCGGATGTACCACTAGTCTCCACCTATGTGAACATATATTAGAGATTGTATTTTATGGGTGGGTCATTGTATAGTGGCGTGGACGTGCATATGAAAAAAAAAAAAGAAAGAAAGCTCCTGCACCTATCTTCTGTGAAAAATATTTTCTATGTGCCTTTATTCACAACGTACTCAGGCGGTGTGTTGTACGATGGTGATTTGATAGGATTTTTTTTTACTCTAGAAGTATAAAATGAAAACAATATGGCTGAGAAAAGGAATCAAGTACGCTCATTTGTAAAAAAAAAATAGAAGGTAGCTCGAATACGTAGCATTGTTTTTGCCTTTTTGGGCTCACATTTCCTCTTTAGAGAGTCCCTAGAGAATTTCTATTATCTTTTATAGAGTACATACATCAACCTACCTGAAGGTACCACTTTATGTTGATCATGCACACAAAGTTAGTCGGAAATCTTAAATCTTAAATCCTAATTCCTAATGTTCCAAAGCTTCTCTAACATATTATATGTTCATTGAGTGTTGAATCCTACCAAATGAATTACTACGTAGAAAATAAGAGAAAACTCTAGATCAAACGCCAAGAAAACCAACAAGAGGTGGAAAACCAAGAGGTGGATCCCTATCTACACCGAATCAACCAACCTTTTTTTTTTGTTGGTAGGTGCCGATACGACCGATGTCATATGGCCTGCAAGAGATATCTATGCTCACGTAGTATAATTAGTTCAGTAGCGAAAAAGGTGTAGCCATAACGTCAATTTTGTTGTCGCTTTGTTGACGTCCACTAGATAGAGTGACGCTCCTATACTAATCACTAAAGTCAAATATGCAATGGGAAACAACATATTTGTGGTCATATGTATTTATATATGTAACTCCTTTTAATTGATACACACATTGATCATTATATTTGCCACCACAACCATTACACATGTTCTTGATCATTATATTTGCCACCACAACCATTACACATGTTCTTGGACATTATTATTTTACATGAAAAAAAATAAATCTAGCCTTTTGCCCTTACAATCATGCATCCATACCAAAATACTTTTACAATCTCTACTAGGGGTGCATTCGGCTGGCCTTGCTGCCGCAACGGCTATGGCTGTGACATTGTAAACGGTTGTAGCACCCAGCCGGTTTGAACTACCACAATCCTCACCAAAATGCTTTTGTAAACTACCGGGGCTGCGTTCGGTTAGCCTTGCAGCCGCTACGGCTGCGGCAGATAGCGCATGCTATTAGGGTTTAGTTTTATAATCTAGATCAATCTTTGAATCTATTCTTATTTTCAAATGTAAACAATAAACAACCTCAGGTTAGAAAGCTGAGGTCTAAAAAGAAATTTAGTACCAAGTATTAGTATATTTTTAAAGCTGTTATAAAATCACACATTATTACTAACATAATAAAATGGTAATGAACTAAAATAGCAAGGAGTAACCCTATATGACAACAACAACAACCAAAAAAAAAACCATCTATAGGCATAAAATTGTGAGGAGAACCACAGATTGTCCTGATTTTCACATAAAAAACCTACTTTTTCCCAGCCCAAAATCTCCCCTTTGCCTGGTACACTACCTACCCTTTCTTTTGTTGTCCAATTCATTTCCATTTCTTGCCGTTTTCTTCCACATTCTTCTCTGCTGCTGGTGTCTCTTGTGGGCCGCGTGGAAAGCCACTCTCTCCTCTTTGACCTCGCTATCTATCCATCTACTGCAGTTTGCTCACTGGAAATGTTTTTCGCGTATAAATAGCTGGGAGGAGAGGCAAGGGGACCGGAAAGAGCGCGAGAAAGAAAGAAAGGCGAGTTCTTTTTGGCAAGGGAGGGAGGGGGGGCACTCGTTGAGGGTGGGTTTCAGAGGTGTGGGAGGTCGCCTCCATGGCGGAGGACAAGGGAGGCCTCGATGCCGTCCTCAAGGAGTCGGTCGACTTGGTAACGCCCTCATCTTTGGATGGGATGGTTGTTCACTTGTTCTTGGGGTGTTCTTGGGTTTAGCACCGGGGGTTTCTTGGGTTTTGGAGGATGATTTTTGGCGTGGTTGTGGTTTCTTGGGATGGATGGATGGTTTTTTCAGGGTGGCGAGATTGGTTTCGGTTCTTGCTGTTCTTTGGTTTCAAGGATTTCAGTTTCAGGGTGGCCTCGGTTTGTGGTAGAGATGATTGGTCTCTTTCACGCGCTTCTGTTGTTCGGAGGGATCTTGGTTTCTGCATGTTCTTGGATTTGATGGATACCCGTTTGTTTGTTCTTGCATGTGTGTTAGTAGTTCGTGGAGTCGAGTCAGAGTTCAGAAAAATGCAGATTTTTTTTGTGTGCGCGTGTGTTCGAAGTTCTTGTTTGGTTGGTGGGCTGTGCAGCAAAATCGGCATGAACTAGTTGTTTCTTGTGAATTCCAGAATGCCAGGTGATATTCTTGGAATAAAGGTTCATTTTTTTATATTCGGTTACTGTTCTTGTCACTCTCTGATCTCTGATTATTATATTCGACGGTAGGATATCGTCTTTCCCCCACATGCAGGTGTTGACTGCTTGCTTTAGTTTTCTCGTGTGTGTGTTTTTTTTTTACTCGGTTCATATCGTTTTATGGTTATTTGCATTTGAAGATTGATTCTTGTTTATTGGAATCTGTTACAGTTCTTGGTTCCGTGGAAATTGGAATCATAGGTCTCATACTTGAATGTTGAAAACATATTTTATTATCGGTAGTCAAATCTTTATTTTGTTTTTCTTGGGTTACCATCATGACAATTGCGTGCAGGTTCTGGTAACTTTCTTTGTGCCGATTTTTTTAAGAATAAAAAAAAACTAAAATTTCAATTATTTACAGGAGAACATCCCGATCGAAGAAGTATTCCAGAATTTGAAATGCAGCCGACAGGGGCTCACTTCCGAAGAGGCGCAGCTGCGCCTGCAACTTTTTGGTCCGAACAAGCTCGAGGAGAAGGAGGTTGAGTTCCTTCATCTCATCTTGCCATTGCTATCAAAGATTTACCTTTTTCTTGTTGGAAAGTAATACTATAATTCAGTTCATTTGCGTTACGTTTCCGCTTATGCTGGGTCATTGATGGTTGCAGGAGAGCAAATTCCTCAAGTTCTTGGGGTTCATGTGGAATCCGCTGTCATGGGTCATGGAGGCTGCAGCTATCATGGCCATTGCATTAGCCAATGGTGGGGTAAGTACTTAGGAGTCTTAGACATAATGACAAAATCTGTTACTCCTATTTAGTACTTGGCTTCTGTCCTTTTCTCTGTTGATGAATGCAGTGCAACTGTGTAAGTGGTCCCGTTCCTTTTAACAATATATGTGGTGTTATCATCAGGGGAAGCCACCAGATTGGCAGGACTTTGTTGGTATCATCACACTGCTACTTATCAACTCAACTATCAGTTTCATTGAGGAAAACAATGCTGGCAATGCTGCTGCTGCGCTCATGGCGCGTCTTGCGCCAAAAGCCAAGGTCTTTCTTCAATCTCCACTTTTATTATGAGATATCCACTCTATTGTCCATATTGAGGTGGAGCACTTTTGAATATTGAAACTCATGTTGTGTTGGTTGTTAGGTGCTCCGAAATGGTAGTTGGACTGAGGAAGAGGCAGCCATCCTTGTGCCTGGGGACATCATCAGTATTAAGCTGGGAGATATCATTCCCGCAGATGCTCGCCTCCTGGAAGGAGATCCTTTGAAGATTGATCAGGTTCTTTCTGCAATTCACATTTTAAAGTCATTTTCAGTCTTTAAGTAATTGAGGTTTACTCATGTCATGATGTGATCTATTGTTAATAGTCTGCGCTGACTGGAGAGTCATTGCCAGCCACCAAAGGTCCTGGTGACGGTGTTTACTCTGGTTCAACGGTTAAGCAGGGTGAGATTGAGGCTGTTGTGATTGCAACTGGTGTGCACACTTTCTTTGGAAAGGCTGCACATCTTGTTGATTCCACCAATCAAGTTGGCCATTTCCAAAAGGCAAGATTGAGAAGCCTCACTTCTGTTCATGTCTCATGTTGTTAGCCATCTGAATAATCAATTTATTACTCATTCTTGCATTCATTTTTATCCACTTTGTGCAGGTTTTAACAGCTATCGGGAATTTTTGCATTTGCTCAATTGCTGTGGGGATGTTTGTTGAGATCATTGTCATGTACCCTATCCAGCACAGGCCATACCGCCCTGGGATTGACAACCTATTGGTGCTTCTCATTGGAGGCATTCCTATAGCAATGCCCACAGTCTTATCTGTAACCATGGCAATAGGGTCTCATCGCTTGTCTCAGCAGGTTTGTATCTTTTTAGGCACACTGTTAAACATAGTGTGGCCATACCAGAACTTCTGTACTATAATACTTGATTCTGAATTTTATTTCTGCAGGGAGCTATAACAAAGAGAATGACTGCAATTGAAGAGATGGCTGGCATGGATGTTCTTTGCAGTGATAAAACAGGAACTCTGACTTTAAATAAGCTCACAGTGGACAAGAATCTCATTGAGGTAAACTCAATTATTTTTTCCCTTAATTTAAATTTAATTAAAGCACTTATTTACATCTTTTTATCCAGGTTTTTGAAAGAGGAGTCACTCAGGACCAAGTAATTCTGATGGCTGCTAGAGCATCCCGAACAGAAAATCAAGATGCTATTGATACTGCAATAGTCGGGATGCTCGCTGATCCAAAAGAGGTACATCGATTTGTCAGATAGGGGAGGAACGACTATCTTGTTTATTTGAGGAATTAAACACCAGGAAATATTTCCTGCAGGCACGTGCTGGTATTCAAGAGGTTCACTTCCTGCCATTCAATCCGACTGACAAGAGAACCGCATTGACATACATTGATAGTGATGGAAAGATGTACCGTGTTAGTAAAGGCGCACCAGAGCAGGTACAACAAAAATCATCTGCAGATATGTTAAAAAAGCTTTGCTGGAAATTTCCATTTATATGATGGAGTTATTGATTGATTTCATAAATTGACATGCAGATTCTCAACCTGGCACACAACAAGACACAGATAGAACGACGAGTCCATGCTGTAATTGATAAGTTTGCAGAACGTGGACTTCGATCACTTGCTGTAGCATATCAGGTTAGCACTTCTTCGGATACTCTTTGCACAATTTGAATGTTTTAACATTTTGAGTTAATTAAGATTAGGAAGTATCCAGAGTCATTATATATGTTGAAAAATCATTGTTCCCTGGGCCAGTTTAATTTTCATTATGGTCTCCTTTCCCTATCATGTAGGAAGTTCCAGATGGAAGGAAAGAGAGTCCTGGTGGGCCATGGCGCTTTGTTGCTCTCCTTCCACTCTTTGATCCTCCAAGGCATGATAGTGCAGAAACAATTCGAAGGGCACTTAACCTTGGTGTAAATGTTAAGATGATCACAGGTACTCTTCTGATTGAAAAAAAAATCTAGATGGTTTATTTGTTATATATATTTTTTATTATTCTTTTCTGGTCGTTGTGGTGGTGAGAGGGTACTCCATGTCCAGTTATTATATGGTGCATCAGTTACTAGAATCCTAATCTACTCCATCCGTCCCAAAATATAAGAGATTTTGGGTGGATATGACACTTCCTAGGACAATGAATCTGGACAGAGAGTCACATTCACCCAAAATCCCTTATATTTTGGGACGGAGGGAGTACAATAGGAAGAACAACTAGCATAAATTTGCAGTACTGCAATCTGTTCAATAAGAAATGCATGATTATGATGTATCATAAAGAAGAAACTCAATTTTCATCATTAAAAAAAAAAACCATCCATTGCTCTTCTGTCATTGTTTGGAGCCATGGGGACCATCACCAGTTCAAAGCTGCAGATAGTGGTCTTTGTAGCGGTTCCAGTCTTCGCCATTGCTTATATGTATCCATTTACAGGTCTAACTTAATGTTTATAGAGACTCTTTCTTGTTTATATAACTTATTTAAATTATTTTTGTGAGGATAATTTATATTTAATTCTGATTCAACATTTTTTTAAAATTAACACTGTAAACATGCCTAAAAAATTGTGGTAAGTTGAGAGTTGGTCTACCAAGTGTCATTACTGGATCATGTCATGGAAATTTATTGCAATTTTGTTAATCTTTCTGAATTATGGGAATTAAAATTATTTCTTTATCTTCAGGTGACCAACTAGCGATTGGGAAAGAAACAGGGCGTCGTCTAGGAATGGGTACAAACATGTACCCTTCATCTGCTTTGTTGGGACAGAACAAGGATGAGTCTGTTGCTGCTTTACCAGTTGACGATCTAATCGAGAAAGCTGATGGTTTTGCTGGTGTATTCCCAGGTATGTATGCAATCAATTGCAGAATAAAAACCAAATGGTTGAAAGTCACAAAGAAAAATATAACTGTGAAGTCCTCTCTTTTCTCAGAGCACAAGTATGAGATTGTAAAACGTCTGCAAGCACGGAAGCACATCTGTGGAATGACTGGTGATGGTGTAAACGATGCTCCAGCCCTAAAGAAAGCTGATATTGGTATAGCAGTTGCTGATGCGACTGATGCAGCAAGGAGTGCATCTGATATTGTACTCACAGAACCTGGCTTGAGTGTGATCATTAGTGCTGTTCTTACCAGTCGGGCGATTTTCCAGCGAATGAAGAACTACACTGTAAGTCAGATGGAAACAAACATAGTGTCTTTTAATATTCTGCCTTTTTCTTTGGGTTATTTTGCTAATTCATTTCCATGTTTGCAGATATATGCTGTCTCGATTACAATACGTATTGTGGTATGTTTTCTTTACTGGAGAACTAGAAATTATGGATTTCCTCTCATTTGGTAAATAAATAGTTGATTGTTCTCGTAGGTATTTTAATTTAACTACAGGTCAATCAGAACTAACCATTCAGATAAATTTAACAGAACTAAGCACTAAATGATTCCAGTGTATAACCTTTTGTACATATTAACTTTGATGATCCCCAATATGATGTTTTCATCTTACTATGCCAAACAATGTGTATCAACTTTATGTTTTAGCTAGCACTTAATGTATATTGACTGCTCTTTTGACAGTTTGGGTTTATGCTGCTTGCCCTTATATGGGAGTTTGATTTCCCGCCATTTATGGTTCTGATCATTGCAATTCTGAATGATGGTATGTCACATTCTTGTTCCCTCCATCCCTGCTATCTCTCCTAAAACTTCAGTAGTAAGTAGAAACTATTTTCATGATGTTCACTTCAACCATTTTCTGGCACAAACAGGTACCATAATGACTATATCTAAGGATCGAGTAAAGCCTTCTCCACTACCTGACAGCTGGAAGTTGGCTGAAATTTTCACAACTGGAGTTGTGCTGGGTGGATACTTGGCAATGATGACTGTTATATTCTTCTGGGCTGCATACAAGACCAACTTTTTCCCTGTAAGAAGTGCCAAAAAATGATAACAAATGTTTCTAATTGAACTGTTGGCCTACCACATTTTGTGATTGATTCTTGTATTCGCTTTGAAACTTAATGTTGCATTGATTTTCAGAGGATCTTTCACGTTGAAAGCCTTGAGAAGACAGCTCAAGATGACTACCAAAAGCTTGCATCTGCTGTATATCTTCAAGTTAGCACCATCAGCCAAGCTCTTATCTTTGTCACAAGGTCTCGCAGCTGGTCATTTATCGAACGCCCTGGCTTTCTACTTGTCTTTGCTTTCTTTGTTGCACAGCTGGTATGCTCTCTCCCTATTACCGCAAACTGATAAATTCTCTTCTGGGTAGAATTGTGTTAATCTAACTTTCTTCCCCTTCAAATGCAGATAGCTACATTGATAGCTGTTTATGCTAACTGGGCATTCACTTCAATCAAAGGCATTGGATGGGGCTGGGCCGGTATCGTGTGGCTCTACAATCTCGTTTTCTACTTCCCGCTCGATATCATCAAGTTCCTCATCCGATATGCTCTGAGTGGGAAAGCATGGGATCTTGTCATTGAGCAGAGAGTAATGCTAATGCACCCTGCATAGTTGTCTTGGCTCCTTACCTATTTCGACTGAATTTCCATGCATTTGTGACTAATGACCCATCGATTTCGACAGATTGCGTTTACAAGGAAGAAGGATTTTGGCAAGGAAGAGAGGGAACTCAAGTGGGCACATGCACATAGGACACTCCATGGCCTGCAGCCACCGGATGCGAAGCCCTTCCCAGAGAAGACCGGCTACAGTGAGCTGAATCAGATGGCGGAAGAGGCGAAACGGAGGGCCGAGATTGCAAGGTAGGACCTAAATCTGCAGTAGACACTTGTATAATTCTTTTCCATGATCTGTCACCTTAAGAATCATATAGAAGCACCATGTCCTTTATATTGCATCAATTCTCAGTTGCTTTTGCCATGTTCCTTCCAAGATCAAGAAGCATCTCCCTTTCTAGCTGCACAATGCCAATTTGCATCCCCCTGGAACACGTGGCGTGAAAACGATGTAAAGCTAACTAACTATGTGCTTGTTCTTGCTGTTGATGCTACACTTGCAGGCTCAGGGAGCTTCATACGCTGAAGGGGCATGTGGAGTCAGTTGTGAAGCTGAAGGGCCTGGACATTGATACCATTCACCAGTCCTACACAGTGTGATAGACTCTTATCTAACAAGAGTAATATGGTTGCTGCAGAGGAACTGTTTCGTTTCATCTAATTAGTAGTTTTTATCTCCTCTCAGCTAACATAAATGTAATCAACCAACAGTTCATACAATCTATAAATCAAATCATCAAAGGGGATTGTTGAGATTATCCGTTTTTGTCGGTGTTTTCCTATATGTATTGTCCCTTAAATTGGAGGCCTCCCATGTGTGATACCATTGTGTTATGGTTTATATTTTCGTACGTCTGACCGCGAATTCATGGAATGGGTTGTTTCCATTCCACTTTTCCCCTGAACGAATATAAAATAGCTTGTTCAGTAGGAAGCTTCAAAATGTCACACCTTAAAAAGTGAAAGTTGTCTCATCTCCTTTCTTGAAAGGAAAATGGATGCATGAATAAACTTTTCTTTTAATTTTTATCCTGGGGGTTAGGTATGTGCAAATTGTTCACTGAACGATCTTTTTTTTAAAAAAAGCAAAATTGCAGTTGCGCATGCATTTTCCATTGGAAGCTCTCTGTTTTCTGCATGTAAAGCATTTCAGATGGAGCTGGTGAAATTCGATAAGCTGACTGCTGAAGCTTCAGAATCAGCCTGATTGCAGTAAACAGAACGTGCAAATCAGAAATGAGAATAACAAAGTAGAGGAAACAGATAGTAATACATCATTCTTTTTCAAGACAAATGACAAATACATCTAGCAGAAGTTCAGGCTTTGGAGATGTTTGTTTCGACGTGATATGGCTCTTTGGTATAAAGGAAGTAACATTCAGACGTTTCGCTCTGTGGTTTGAACCCGAAAACCTTCAATTGTTGCACATGCCGGACGCTCCTCCACTCTTCAGAGCTGGCATCCTGCAAGGATATCAGGTTGAGCAAGCTCAAGTTGCAGTTTATGTGTAACCTCTTTACCTTTGCCTCCTGTAAGTACCCCGGGAGCGTGTCAGCATCCAAGTCCTCCCAAACGATGCTCCGGACTGCAGGCAACCTGTCAAACGCCTTCAGCTCTGGGCATCTGAGGATCTCAATCTTCGTCAAGCTCGAGCAGTTTACAACCATCTCTAGCTTTGGGTTGTCAGCCAGGTAAAGTTCAACCAGCGAATGCAAGTTCTCTAAGGATTCAAGGCTCACGGCGTTCGTCAGCACCAAAGCTTTCAGCGCTCTGGTGTGGTACACAAGCCCCGGAGGGAGACGATTCAGTTTGCAGCTTTCCACTGTGAGCGACTCCAGAGCAGGCATTGCTTGGACATGCTCGTCCCAGTCCCACGATGCCCATCTCAACATCCCCTGGAAACCCAGCCGCTTCAGCCTGGGAAACGCAATGCCTGCACCTTCAGTCTTAGTTGTTGTTGTCGTCGTCGATGGTGCGTTGCCATCGACAGCAATGCCTACCGGAGGGAGGATGAAATCATGACTGACATGCTCAATGGATGGTGCATGCTCAATCCAGAGGTAGTCAAGGTAAGGGAGTTGGCCCAAGCCACCGGGCAGCCGGTCGCAGCACGCGTAGTCTTCTAGCACCAGCCGCCTCAAGCTCCGAAAGGCGGGGTGGCCATCCACTGCGGTAGCCGATGTCCAAAGTAACCTGCAATCGTAAGACTGTCAATTGAAGGTGGAGGGCGGAGATGCTCAAAAACGTTCTCGATTCTCTCGCAATCCTCCTCGCTGATACCACCTTGCACGGTGCCTTTTGCGCTGATCCTGCTAGTGCATCTCAGCTCCAGTTGTGTGAGGTTCTGCTTGCTGCTGAGCTTTGATCTTGCTGCCATTTGGCCAAGTGTTGCCTTTTCCAGAACCTCCAAATGTAGTGCACTGAGATTTGGCAAAGATCCTAGCTCTTCCAAGCTACACCAATCATGTGTACTGTCATCCAAATCGGTTGGGAACCCCAACATCTCAACCAAATTTTCTAGCTTTCCGAAACCCCTAGGAACTGAAGATACCATTGTGTCTGATGTCCAGTGATCTTAGCTTCCGCAGTTGAACAATGCTTTCAGGAAGTTCAGACACATTTATGCAACCACAGAGATCAATGTGCTGTAGAAACCTCAAATTCCCTATGAGGTTAGGGAGTGCAGATATGTATGTGCCTTTGAGACCTAGGTATCTCAAATGCTTAAGGTGACAGATGGAGTCTGGTAGTACTATCAGATTTGCATCCTCAAGATGTAGCACCCGAAGGCAAGAAAGATTATTCAAGAAATTCTTGTGCTTAGTAACGATGCTCCTGAATAGTATCAACGTCCTTAGTGATACTTGCCTCTGTAAAGCATCCCACTCGACTTGTTTGAAATACAGAGCCGACGAAACTTCAGAGTACCAAGTGCATCACCTATGGTCTGTTTCTGCATCTCGTTAATGGCCAATCCCTCGTCCTTCGCTACATGTTGGGCAAAAGACCGGACAACATCATGCATGGTGCATCCTAGTTGATCATAGTACCCATCACTTGGGTCCAAAAGGTTCCTTAAGACTAACTCTTTGTAGTACTGAGCTGCTACAGCCTCTGGCAATCCTGAACCCGTGCTATCTTGCACGAACCCTTCAGCGATCCACATTCGGACAATGGTTCTTGATTCGATCACCTCACCTCGTGGGAAAAGTGAGCAGTACACAAAGCATTGCTTCAAATGAGAAGGCAACTCTTCATAGCTCAAGCAGACCACTTTGTTAATTTCATCATTCACTTCATGTTTACACCATGCAGAATGTCTAGAAACCTCCATCCAGGCACCTCTTGTTCTGCTCTTACTAAGAGGCCCCCAATCATCTTAATTGCGAGCGGTAAACCATCACACCTGTCCACAATTTGCATCCCAATATCCTCCAACTCATCCAATTCAGCTTCATCACTCTTGTTCAAAACTATCTGTTGGAATAGTAAAAAGCTATCTTACTTAAAAATGAAGTGTATACCTAATAACATCCATTGAATATAAGCTATTCTCAAATACAGTAAACAACAACAAAAAAAAAAAAACCTGCAACATTCATTTTTACCTAATAACAACCATGCTTTTTTATCATGTGATTTACTTAAAAAAAACTCTCATAATTGCAGTTAGAAAGTAGATAGTTGTAAACCATTTATTTAAGGATTCTTCAAGATCTACAATAGCTTAAACATCGAAGCTCATCGTGTGAAATCCGAATTTCAGTCCCAAACTTGCAATTGGCACAATTGATCAGATTTGTTTGTGATACTGACCTGCTTCTTGAGCAAGGACCAAGCATCCTGTCGCCGCAGCTTGTCAACACGGTGGAGGTACCTCACCTTCATTCTGTGAGCAACGCCATCGTTTCTCGTGGTCACCAGGATCGGGCTCCCCGGGGCGCCATGGCTAAGCGGGACCCTGAGCAGCTCGTTCCACGCCGCGTCGCTCCACACGTCATCCATCACCAGCAGGACCTTCCTGTGCGTCACCGCGCGCTGCAGGGCGCGCTCCAGCAGGGCCTTGTCCCCGGCGACGGCGAGGCCCTCGCAGCTGGCCGCCCCGGCGGCATGGGCGATGGCGCTGCGCAGCATCGTGACCTCGTCGGCGTCCCGGCCGACGAACAGCCAGATCCTGGCGTCGAAGCTCTCTTGGACCGTGGCGTCGCCGAAGACCATCCTGGCGAGGGTGGTCTTGCCTATGCCGCCGGCGCCGGTGACGGCAATGGTGGGGATGAGATTGCAGCCGCCGCCGGCGTCGTCCAGGTCCGTCGTCTTACTGACAAGGATGTCGGCGAGCATCCTCGTGTCTTCCGCGATCTTCTCCCCGACGACGTCGGATCGGATGAGGCCCGGCGCGGTGCGGCGGCCGTCGCCTGAATCTGCGCGCCGAGAGCAGCAAGGGGAGGGAGACGAGGAGATGATCCTAGTCTGGGAGACGAAGCCGAAGCGGGAGCTCCTCCTCTCGATGCCGTCCAGCCTCCGGTTGAGCGCCCTAACCCTCTTCCCGATCTCGCGTGCCCGGACGGGGTCGCGGAAGCAGGAGAGGGCAGGGACGCGGACGGCGCGGAAGCAGCAGCAGCAACCCGCCATGGCAACGGGCGTCGCGGCCTCGCCCCCCGCGGCGGCCTGGCACTCGTCGAGGATGTCGTCGGCGTCGTACATGGCGTCTCTGAGCTCCCGCACCCACCGGTCCACGGCCGCGTCGCGGTCGCGCGCCCTCTCCGCGTCGGAGAGGACGGCGCGCAGGTCGCCGAGCGTCGCCTCGAGCCTGGAGATCTCGCCGGGCACGCCCAGCAGCGCCTCGACCTCCTCCTTCGCCGTCTCCGCCAGAATGCGTGCGAGGCTCGACGCGAAGGCGTCCAGCATCGCCGCCATGATCGCCGCCGACACACTGTGCTGGGAAAAAAAAAAAGGAAGAGATGGAGAGTTGAAGTTGCTTGCGCCGACAGATACTCAGATAGTCAAAACTCCAAACCTCTGCGACTGCTCCACGTCCATGATCACGAGTCCACCCAAACCAATTTCCGGCGTGTTTAGTTCCAAATTATTCTTCAAACTTACAACTTTTCTATCAAATCAAAACTTTTCTAAACACACGCTTTTTCTAGTGTTGGCGTCGATTTGTGGGACCCATACTGCTGCATTTGCCGATCTATCAGCCAACCGTTCCTTTCTCCTTTCTATTCTCCCCGTGATAAACACTTGTTTAATCAGCTGAGTTCGACTCATTTTGGGGCGTCGATTTTCGGTCTGACACATAGCAGCCGACTCCGGAGGGTATAAGAGCAAGTTTAATAGCATAGCCTATTACTAACTCCAAATCATCTATAGCTAATATAATAGCTAACTCATACAATAGTGCTTACTATAATATTAATACATGGTCCTATCTATCATACATACATTACGTCTTGGAGTCCGTGTTACAGCTGGCTACAGATCTGTAGCCCGCTGCTATTCTTTCTCTTCCTTTTTCTCTTTAAAATATGTTTACAGCTGGCTTATAGCATGCTATTGTACCTGCTCTAATGGGCGATCGATTGCCGTCGCTCAGCGATCGGTTTGCCCCTCCTCCCCTTGTACTCCTCTCTCTCCTCCCCCTTCCTCCCCTTCTTTTCTTTTTACTACGGTACACAACACAATTTTTTTTTGAAAAACAAAAGTTAGAAAAATTTATGACTATATATAAAAAATTTGAATTCAAATTCAAATTTGAATCAGGTATGTAAACTTTTGACTTATAAACTTTGGGTCTATAAACTTTAGGTGTATAAATTTTAGATGTATAGAAATACTATATATAGAAAATATTTGAATTCAAATTCAAATTTGAATCAGATATAATTCAAATTCAAATTTGAATCAGGTATGTAAACTTTTGACTCATAAACTTTGGATCTATAAACTTTAGGTGTATAAACTTTAAAAATATTTGAATTCAAATTCAAATTTGAATCAGATATAATTCAAATTCAAATTTGAAACGCGTATATAAACTTTTGAGTTATAAACTTTAGGTCTATAAACTTTAGGTGTATAAACTTTAGATGTATAGAAATATTATATATAAAAAAATATTTGAATTCAAATTCAAATTTGAATCGGATATATAAACTTTTGACTTATAAACTTTTGGTCTCTAAACTTTAGATGTGTAAACTTGAGGCGTATTAACTTTAGGTGTATAAATTTATTGAAATAGGAAAGTAATGTGATGCCAAAAAAGGAAATCAAGTGGAGGGGTGGAGGGAGGGAGGGGGAGGGGATCGATCGCTGCCCCATCCCCAGGGCGATCGATCGCCCAACAGCATTTCCGGCCGACTCCTATAATGTACTACTCCCTCCGTCCCATAATATAAGGGATTTTGACTTTTTACTTGTACTGTTTGACTATTCATCTTATTCAAAAAGATTTGAAATTATTATTTATTTTATTTGTGACTTACTTTATTATCCAAATTACTTTAAGCATAACTTTTCGTTTTTTATATTTGCACAAATTTTTTGAATAAGACGAGTGGTCAAACAGTGCAAGCAAAAAGTCAAAATTTATATTATGAGACGGAGGGAGTATTTGGTTCGGTTTCTCTGCCCGTGCTCGATTTTTGTCTCACACTGGAGCTGCTCTTAGGGTGTGTTTAGTTCGTGAAAAGAAATTTTTTTAATAATACATAAATCTCCATTGGATTTGTTTTGGATGGTCCAGATCTACCCAATGTAACGTTGTGACTTGCCTACCCAATGTCCGCCAAGCTGAATCAGTCAAAATTCATAGTAATAGAATATGCTAAATTCAGTGCTAGGTTGGTTTTTATAGGACGAAATGAGCAAGTTGCATATTGCACCAGGCAATAGAAAATATTTTCACTTTAGACCATGTTTTGTTACCAAAGTTTGCATCTTTGCACTTTAAACTAGTGAGCTCACATGCAAGTGACAAAACTATTTTCTTCATCGTTGGTCTTCCCTGAGCCTAATTTGTTGGATGCCATTTGCAAAGCATTTTTCCACCCCATGCGTCAAAGATCCCCTCTTCTCACAACACCGGTGAACAAGTCCTCTCCCCGCTCCGCCACACGATGAGCTTGGCGGGGTGGGCCGTGGGGGTGGGTATACCTCTTTTTCCGATTATTCGCTTCACTTTTTTAACATACTACATTTGACTTTAAGATACTTATTTTTACCGATGTTTCGCTATCGATTACCCTTCAAGCAATGTTTTTTTACTTTGGTCCATGTAGTTTTATGTATCATTTTGGACAACTTAATTTTTTTATTCATTTGCATCTAATTTGTCATATATCAAAGAAGAATTAAATTTTAAAATATACTGTTCATTCATTTTTTTTCTCAGAAATATTCGGGATGCAAAATTTTTTACAGAAATATACCATCGGTCTCGCACAACCGTTGCGCGAAGATGACGTGGGAATGACGTCGCGAATGGTATCGCGCGAGACTGCGCGGTCTCGCGCCAGAGACCGCACGGTCTCGCGGAATGGAAGAGCGAGACCGAACGGTCTCGCTGTCAGGGTTACGGATTAGGTATACCCCTTACCCTTCGATATGCGCCACATATTGACATGGTATACCCGCGCATACACGGATATTATCTGCATACACTAAGGAAATTCTCCACAGTGTTTGAGTCCTACTCGGACAAGACAGGGTCGTCAATGTATCGTGTAGGGTCCGATGTCTCCGAGTTCTACTTGGAGACCACCTGATCTGCGATATAAAAGGGACCCCCTGGGAGGACCTAAGGCATCGAATCTCACAGCCAACACCACCCCCACAGCCCACGAAGTCGGAGCCTGCAGGAGCCAAGTCGCCGGGAGATCTAGTCGAACCAACTCGATTACGATCTCGCCGGTTTCATCGAGTTCCATCGTTCCCTTTGTAACCTGTGGTTTTCCATCATATAATCCCATATCAACTGGATTAGGGCTATTACCTATCAAGGGGCCTGAACCAGTATAATCCTCATCTTTTGTTTGCTCGATGTCGTATTACGTAGATCCTTGTACCAACGTACCCCAATACCCTCTATATCCGGTCTACGGGTATCACCCGTCGACAGTGGCGCGCCAGGTAGGGGGACTTGGTGCTCAAGGTTCTACTACTATGTCATCCAGCTTCGTCGACAACAGCGTCAACACCAACCTCAACCACGGGTTTCCTGCTTCAACAATGTTGGTGTGGACTCAAGTCGGCGAAATCGTCTTCCCGGTTTACACCACGATACCGATCTCAGCCGGTCCGTCAATGACCGGAAACGAGAACGCAGTGGCTGCAACCCAAGACGACTCCGTGTCGAAGGATCCTCCCGCCGAAGCGGAGAACGGAACGTCGACAACTTCTAAGCTTGAGAAGAATTCTAATGCGGCCGAACCTTGTTGTTCCGACAAGAACCACGAGCCGACGAGAACAACTTCCGAAGCGACAAGGTCCTGGTGTCCTATCCACAAAACCAGGAAACACACTTTGCAAGCCTGCTGGGTTTTTCTCAACGTCCGCGGCGAAATTCGCGCTTGCAAAGAGCGTGGAATTCAGCGTATTTCTCCAACTCGTGATGTTTACTGTCCTATTCACAAGACAAAGAATCACGACCTCTCAAGCTGCAAGGTCTTTCTCAGCGCCACGAAGACGTCACCTCCTAAGGACCAACAGTCAGGCATATCCCTTAGAGATGAAGACAAGGAACAACGAACACTGGTCTCAGATCGATTCGTCGGCGTAATCGACATCGATTCCCACGAACCATCAATCCTGCATCTACTCGAGGACTACGCTCATCTCCAACGAGTACGCCTGTAACACCCTGAAAATTCGACCGACAAAAATCTAAACTCTAAAAATACGGATTTTCAAAAACTTTTTAAATTAATTGCATCATGCCGATCCTATTCGCCTATTTTATTTGGATTTGATCTCGAAGTTTATTAATCGTGAGTAAAGAATAGTTAATTAGGAATAAACCTTAAAAATAAATTGGTAAAATAAATATAAATTAAAATAAAGATTAGGTATGGATAGAAATGAGTAAAATATTATTACGACCATATTTATATCCATCAAATTTAAAGAGCAATGGAATGAGAATTAACTCTAATTAAATTCAAGTAAATTATAATAATAATATATAAAACATGGAATAAATTAATCTAGAATGAATCCATGGATTGGAATAGCACAAATATTGAGTATACTTCATTTATGCAAAATTTGGGAATTAAAGAATCAAATTTAAATAATAAATGGGCCAAAATCGGGTTAATTAGAAAACGTCACTGTTCATTGCACTCCAGGTGCTCGACACGGTTCCCCTAGCCCCGCCCCCTCCCTTGCCACGCGCGCCGCTCGCCGCGCGCCGCCCGCCTGTGCGCCGCTCGCCCGTGCGCCGCTCGCCCGCGCGCCGCCGTCGCCATCATCGCCGTCGCGTCGCCGTCGGCCTCGCGCCGCGTGCCGCCGCCTCGAGCCCTGTACCGCCGCCTCGCGCCCCGCGCCGCGCGCCCGCCCGCCCGTCGCGTCCCGCCCCGAGCCGCGCGCCGCCGCTGTCGCCGCCGCCGTCGACGTCCCGTCGCCGTGCGTCCCGTCGCCGCCCCGAGCGCCGTGCCGCCCCTGCCGCGCCGCGCCAACGTCGCCGCTACCGCCCGTCGCGTCATCCCGAGAACCGTGCCGCCGCCTCGCGCCCCGCGCCCGTGCCGTCACGCGTCGCTCGCCGCCATCCCGTCGCGCCGTCCCATCGCCGCTGCTGCCGCCCGCCGTCGCGTCGTCGCTGCCGAGCCGTCGCCGTCTCTGCTCCGCGCCCCGCGCCGCGCCGCGCGCCGTCCCGTCGCCGCGCGCCGCCGCCCCCGCTGTCACATCGCGCGTCGCCGCAGCCGTCGCGTCGCCTCGCGCCGCGCACCCCCACCTCGCGCCCCACGCCGCCGTCGCGTCTCCCCTCTCTCCCCCCCTTATCTCTTCCCCTCTCCTATATAAACCCCACTATTTCCCCTCTTTCCCTCCATCCTCACCTCCTCTCCTCTACCCACTCCACCACGCCGTCGCCTCCACGCCGCCGCGCCGCCGTCTCCACGCCGCCGCGCCGTCGCATAGAGTCGCCACACCGCCGCCACGAAGCCGCCGCGCCGCGCCGCGCCTTGGCCGTGCCGTGTTCCCCGCCGCCGTCGCAGCCGCCGTGCGCCGCCGCCGTTGTCGTGCCGCCGCGCCGCCACCTTCGCAACCGCCGCGCCGTCGCCCCGGAACCGCCCCGCCGTGCGTCGCCGCCGTGCGCCGTCGTCGCACCGCCGTCGCCGCCACCGCCGTCGTCGCCGCTGCCGCCGTCGGTGAGCCGCCCTTCTTCCCCCTCGCGCCCACCGCCGCTGCCGCTCGGGTAGGAGGGAGAGCCGAGAGAGAGAGAAGGAAGAGAAAGAGAAAAGAAGGAAAAAGAGGAAGAGAGAAAAGAGAGAAGAGGGAGAGAGAAAAGAAAAGAAGGAAGAGAAAAAGAAAAGAAAAGAAAAAGGAAAAGAAAAAGGGGGAAAAGAGAAGGAAATAAGTAGGAAAAATTAGGAGAAATTTAGGACACTTAAAAATATTAGGACTTAAGTATAGGATTAACGAAAATATAGTATTTGCAAAATAATGCTATAACCATAGATGTATTTAAAAACTAAACAATTAGGTGAATTATATAGATTATTGTAGATTGTTTTAAATGATCTCTACAAATGATCAATTCGCGGTAGTGATTTAGATATAATTAATTAGATGAATTCTTATAGGCTATTATAAATTATATTTGGGTAATCTCTATAAGAAATCGATTCACGATAGAAATTCGGATTTAATCACTAGGAATTTTAGACGTATATTATATTTAATCATTTAGTCATAGACTAAATTAAATCGTATAATATTATAAGATAATTTTAGGATTCCGTCCGATGTTTAGCTCGCAATAGAAATTTCTAACCAAATATATGAATATAATACTCGGGTAGATTCAATCAAAAACTTATGCTAACCAAATATTTACACCCGCAAAATAGCTTAGGATATATAAATCGAAATTGGGTTTGCCCTAGTCCGCGAATAGTAAAGTTAATATAAAATAATCGACTTTCGCGTTCGACTTCCATTTGGATTTATTTGGATTTTACTTGAATTCTAACCGAATTCAAAATCGATTCTTCGCACGTACTTGTAGAGCCCGAGAGAGTTGCGGATCCAAGTGAAGGCCAAGACCCGCAAGACTTTGAGCAAGGCAAGTCATCACTATCCCTTGAACATGTTGATCCCAATTGCGAAATTGCTTTGTTTACAAATAAAATTGCATGCAATGATGAACATCCCACTTGTGATTATGCCATGCCTTGATTATTGTTTACCCTTAAATCTTTGTAACCATGTTTACGTATAAGTCCCTAGTCAACTATGACAATCGCTTAGAAATGCTATTCTAGAATCATGCATACTCATATTTATCAAATGCTATATGCTTGGGCAATTACCTTTGGGAAGGTAATTGAGATGCGGCATGTGGAGACATGAGCGCCACATTGCCATGATGTTGATGACATGATTTGTGAAAGGAGAAATAAAATTAAACAACTGTTTTCGACTGGGGCGGACGGAGGATTTGGGTGGTATCTGGAAAAGGCTAGTACCGTCCCCGGTCAATTAAGGACCGAGCCATGAAGTTAAGCATGAAACGACCCCCGTACAACCGTACTTCTCGAATGGGTATAGACCTAGCGGATTAGATAGCCGAGCGGAGGCAGTATCCCTGCATAGATGGTTCACCCCTGAGTGAGGCAGGTGCGCTACGATGGGACAGCCGTTGAGGTAGGGCCGAGAGGCGTGCCCTACATCGGTGTCGCCATTGGTAGGACTGCCATGAGTGTGTGAGAGAGAGAACTTAACTTGAACCATAATTTAATATGTGTGTGAGACTTCTCTTTCCCGGGAGCGCCAGAACTCCTCTCACTGCTAGAAACATGGACGCCTAGAGTGCATGAGGATTTAAGTTCATGGAGCGGGTACTGCCAATGCGAGGTTATCGAAAAGCTTTGCCGTGACGCGTCTCATGTGTTGGGACGAGGCTCATGTGTTGGGCAGTCGCGGAGTGCGGGTAAAGTGTACATCCACTGCAGTGTGAGTAAACCAAATCTATTCGAATAGCCATGCTCGCGGTTATTGAGCACCGGGACATGTATTACACTTGGCTAGACTCTAAATTCTTAACCTGTGTGGGATGGGATATTGCATGATGATTTTTAGGCTGATGGAGCCACTTCCTAAGAGGAAGGAAGGTGGACGTCCTCAGAAAACCATGACGACTCAATGGCGGGAAGCTATCCTTGGGATCACAATGGATGGTGAACAGAACCGTCATTGTTTAATATGAACACTGGTACTAAAATTTGATTAGTCTGTGCTAGGTCTTAGGCTTGTGAAAAGAATTACAAAACCGGCTTTGCGCAAAGGAACCATAGCTATCCTTTGAATACCCCTATCATGTGCATTTCTTGCTGTGGTGGCTTGCTGAGTACGGTTGGTACTCACCCTTGCAAATATAAAATTAATCAGAAGCGGGAGATGAAGCTTCGGAGGATCCCTATGCCTACTACCAGGAGGGAGAAGAAGACGATGGCGCTCAGTAGGTCTTAGTTACGGTCGTTGCCTGTGGCAATGGCATGCCGCTGCCTGAATTCCGCTGCCTCATCTATTTCTGCTTTTGGATGTATTCCGGACCGCTCGGTTCGATGATTTAAGAGAATGCCTGCGGGCTTATGATGTAATAATTAGCACTAGACTCTCGTGTATGTGCTTTTGGTATTTCCGCTATGAACTCGTGTGTACCAGACTACTTGATCCAGGGAAATGGTACTGTTTACACGAATGATTCCTGTTATAGAAACGGGGGTCTACAACGCCACGCGAGGTATTAGCTATCGACGGGACCAGCACGTCAGCACACGCTAATGCGGAGGCGGAAAATCAAGTGACTACACCGGCCCAGCACATCAGGACCCTTAAACACAATACTGAGAGAGAGACCTTACGATCCCGTTCTGAACGATGATCTCGCGCGGTGGCAGGAACGGCTACGGGAATCAGTAACCAACCTCAGCCACGCGTTCGAAGAAGCCGCTGCTGCTATGCACCGGGAACAACCACCAATCGGCGGTGTCGATGGCGAAAATCCCGAACAGCGGGAGTCATCCCATCAAGCTACCCCTCCACCTCGTGGCACCGGCGATCTCCGCGACCATCTCAACGGCCGCCGAGAGGCACGGCGCACGCGAGACGACGGGAATCGCTCCCGACATCGCGTCTCTTCCCGACATCACGAAGAACGAGAGGGCCGCTCGAGCGAAGACCGAGACCGCGCTAATTGCCACAATCGCCATGATCATGATGATCGCGAGAGGCGGACGCAGGGCGATACTGGTCGGGGACGCTGCCATAACGACGAGGACGACGGAGATTGGCACCGGGACAACAACGGAGGGCGACGACAGGATTCTCGAGAACCCAGCTGACGACCCCGTAATCCCACACCGGAACCAAGCGATTCATCGTCATCGTCATCTTCTTATTCATCCTCATCGTCAGACAGACATCCACGAAGGACACACGATCGCCGACAACCAACCGCCCCTAGCGCTGGGTGTAGAGCTTTCGGTCGTTCCCTGCGTGATGTCCGATGGCCTGAGAGATTCCGACCCGGAGCAATAGAGAAGTACGATGGGAGTACTGACCCAGAAGAATTCCTTCAAGTCTACTCCACAGTACTCTATGCTGCCGGAGCGGACGACAACGCGTTGGCAAATTATTTGCCAACTGCATTAAAAGGCTCTGCACGCTCATGGCTGATGCACCTCCCGCCCTACTCGATTTCTTTGTGGGCAGACCTGTGGCAGCAGTTCGTCGCCAATTTCCAAGGAACTTACAAGCACCACGCGATTGAAGATGACCTACATGCGTGGACACAGAACTCGGGTGAATCCCTACGGGAATTTGTTCGGCGCTTTAACGAGTGCAGGAATACAATCCCTGAGATTACCGACGCTTCTGTAATTCGCGCCTTTAAGTCTGGAGTCCGAGATCGCTATACCACCCAGGAGTTGGCGACAAGACGCATCACGACTACTCGGAGATTATTCGAGATCATCGAACGATGCGCCCACATAGACGATGCGCTGAGACGCAAGAATGACAAGCCGAAGACCGGGGGAGAAAAGAAGCCAGCCACGGACGCACCTGAGTCAAGCAAGAAGAAAAGTCGCAAGAGTGGGAAAAGGAAAGCTCAAGCGGAAGTTCTCACAGCAGAATACGCGAACCCATCCAAACGCCCAGACCCACAGGGTAGCGACGCAAAGAAAGCATGGTGCCCCATACACAAGACGGACAAACACTCTTGGGAAGACTGCCTCGTTTTCAAGAAGTCGCTCGAGAAACATATGGCGTTGGAAAAAGGCAAGCGAGTACGCGTGGTCGAAAAGGATGCGGAGGCGGCTGCTCAAGAATCAGACTCAGCATATCCAGACTCCGACCTCCACGTCTCACACATTTTCGGAGGCTCCACAGCGTACTCCTCCAAGCGAGAATACAAGAAAGTGGAACGTGAAGTCTGCTCGACATGGCAGGGGACTGCACCCAAGATGAAGTGGTCTGAACAGAAGATAGAATTCTCGGAAGAAGACCATCCCAAGACTGCCGTCATCCCAGGACGCTATTCGATCGTGGTCGAGCCCACCATTCGAAACATCAAGGTCGCGCGAGTTCTCATCGACGGTGGCAGCTCAATCAACCTTCTTTTCGCCAGCACCTTGGACGCGATGGGAATCCCACGAAGCGAGTTGACACCTACCGATCAACCCTTCCATGGAATTACTCCCCAGTCCTCATCCAAACCATTGGGCAAAATCACGTTGCCTGTGACTTTCGGCCAAGCAAACAACTTTCGAACGGAGCAGATCACCTTTGATGTCGCTGAATTTGATACAGCGTATAACGCCATCATCGGGAGAACTGCACTTGCGAAGTTCATGGCCGCATCTCACTACGCATATCAAGTGCTCAAGATGCCGGGACCGAAAGGAACAATCACTATTCAAGGGAACGCTAAGCTAGCGGTACAACGCGACAAGCGGAGCCTCGACATGGTTGAGCACACGCCCAGCCCACCCGCCACAACTGAGCCTCCCAAGAAAGTGAGCAAGACAAACAAGACGCCGAAACCAGACGGCGCGATCAAGATCGTTCCACTCACTAGTGCCAACCCCAACAAGACCGTTAAGATCGGGGCATCACTAAGCGAGAAATAGAAACTCGCGCTCATCACCTTCCTCCGCGACAATGCTGACGTGTTCGCTTGGCAGCCGTCCGACATGCCGGGGGTCCCTAGGGAGGTGATTGAGCACAAACTCATGGTGCGACCCGATGCTAAGCCAGTAAAGCAAAGACTGCGGCGATTGGCACCAGACCGAAAACAAGCCATACGAGAAGAGCTCGACAAACTTCTCAAAGCTGGCTTTATCAGAGAGGTGCTCCATCCAGAGTGGCTAGCCAATCCAGTCATGGTGCGGAAGGCCAACGGAAAATGGAGGATGTGCGTCGATTTCACCGACCTCAACAAGGCGTGTTCCAAGGATCACTTCCCTCTTCCTCGAATAGATCAACCGGTGGACTCAACAACCGGCTGTGAGCTATTGAGCTTCCTCGACGCTTACTCTGGCTACCACCAAATCAGCATGGCGAAAGAGGACGAAGAGAAGACAGCATTCATTACGCCGTTCGGGGTATTTTGTTATGTTAAGATGCCTTTCGGACTGATAACCGTAGGGAATACTTTCCAGCGCACGGTCCAGGGCGCGCTTAGCAACCAGCTCGGCAACAACGTCGAGGCATACGTCGACGACATCGTTGTCAAGACCAAGACAAGCGACTCATTGATTGACGATCTACGGGAAACGTTCGACAACCTCCAACGATACCGCCTCATGCTCAATCTAGAGAAGTGCACGTTCGGAGTACCGTCGGGCAAGTTGCTCGGTTTCCTCATCTCTGGCAGAGGAATAGAAGCAAATCCCGAGAAGATCAAGGCAATTGAGAACATGAAGTCGCCCACAAGACTCAAGGAAGTACAAAAGCTAACCGGATGCATGGCAGCACTAAGCAGGTTCGTCGCTAGGATGGGAGAACGAGGACAACCCTTCTTCGCTCTGCTGAAGAAGCAAGACAAATTTGTATGGACACTGGAAGCCGAAGAGGCATTTATTGCACTCAAGCGCTACCTATCAAACCCCCCTGTACTTGTTGCTCCCCAACCTAATGAAGAATTATTCCTCTACATTGCCGCCACGCCATATTCCGTTAGCACCGTCATTGTCGTCGAGAGAGAGAAAGTACAACGACCAGTCTACTACGTCAGCGAAGCTCTCCACGACGCAAAGTCAAGATATCCTCAGATCCAAAAGCTGCTTTACGCAGTAATCACGACGTCAAGAAAGCTACGCCACTACTTTCAGGCCCACAGAGTCACAGTTGTCTCCTCCTTCCCTCTCGGCGAAGTCGTGAGAAACAAAGACGTTGTCGGCCGCATTGCGAAATGGGTAGTCGAGCTAAGCCAGTTTGATGTCCACTTTGTGCCACGAACAGCCATCAAGTCCCAGGTGCTCACCGACTTCGTAGCTGACTGGACTATGCCTGATAACAAATCAGACAACCAAATCGACAATGAAACGTGGATAATAGCGCTCGATGGTGCACTCAACAGCCAAGGAGCAGGGGCAGGATTCATCTTGACATCTCCTTCCGGAGATCAATTCAAGCATGCAATCCACCTCAACTTCAGGGCAACCAACAACACAGCCGAGTACGAAGGACTACTCGCCGGGATAAGAGCTGCAGCCGCACTTGGAGTCAAACGACGGATCGTGAAAGGGGACTCCGAACTAGTCGCAAACCAGGTGCACAAAGATTATAAATGCTCTAACCCTGAGTTATCCAAGTATCTCGCAGAAGTCAGGAAGCCGGAGAAAAGGTTCGATGGGATTGAAGTCCGACACGTATACCACAAGGACAACATCGAGCCAGACGATCTAGCACGGCGCGTGTCCAGACGAGAACCGCTCGAACCCGGCACTTTTCTGGACGTCCTGACAAAACCATCAGTAAAAGAGGTCAGCGGCGAAGTTAACCCAAACGCCCCCGACATCAGCTCGGAGGCCACAGAGGCAGAACGCGTCGTTGCCGATATTGAAACCACAGACGATTGGTGCACCCCACTGATCAAATTCATCAACAGCGACGAGTTGCCCGAGGACGACGCAGAGGCTGAGAAAATAACCCGTAAAGCAAAAATCTATTGCATAATCGGCAACGATCTATACAAGAAAGCGCCACACGGGGTACTTCTCAAATGCGTTTCGTCCGACGACGGCAGACACCTCCTCCTCGATATACATGAAGGCATCTGTG
The DNA here is from genome assembly GCF_000147395.1 of Oryza glaberrima. Taxonomy (NCBI): domain Eukaryota; kingdom Viridiplantae; phylum Streptophyta; class Magnoliopsida; order Poales; family Poaceae; genus Oryza; species Oryza glaberrima. Next base: position 27,010,929 of record NC_068328.1, read on the forward strand.
GGTCACACGCCGCCGGTCGGACGTTGGTCAGGAATGCTTTTCGACAAGGGTTTTTCTGGCTAACCGCCCTCAAAGATGCATGCGACATAGTCCAGCGGTGTGAAGCCTATCAATTTCACAGTAAACACACAAAGCTACCCGCACAAGCGCTCCAGACTATCCCTCTTACTTGGCTGTTCTCGTGTTGGGGGCTAGATATACTCGGGCCATTCCCACGAGGACAGGGCGGCTACAGGTTCCTATTCGTGGCGATCGACAAATTCACAAAATGGATCGAGGCGATACCCACGGGGGAAATCAAGGCCGACAACGCCATCAAATTTATCAAAGGGATATTTTGCAGATACGGACTACCACATCGCATCATCACCGACAACGGCTCCCAGTTCATCAGCGCCGGTTTCCAAGATTATTGCATCGGGCTAGGAGTCAAGATATGCTTCGCTTCGGTCTCTCATCCTCAAAGCAACGGACAAGTCGAGAGGGCAAACGGCATAGTGCTACAAGGGATCAAGACCCGTGTCTACGACAGGCTCATGTCACACGACAAGAAATGGGTCGAAGAACTCCCATCAGTACTATGGGCCATACGCACCACACCGACCACGTCGAACAAGGAAACACCCTTCTTCCTTGTGTACGGCTCCGAGGCCATGCTCCCCAGCGAGCTACGACATCAAAGTACACGAGTACAGAAGTATTCCGACGAGGATCAGGAGGAACAGCGAAACGACGATGTGAATCTACTCGAGGAATATCGCGAATGAGTTGCCGTCCGAGCAGCCAGTTACCAACAGGCCCTCCGCCATTATCACGAAAAGCGCATCCGAGCACGCATACTTTCGATCGGCGACTACGTCCTCCGATGGGTTCAAAGCCAAGCAGGGCGAAACAAGCTCTCACCCAAATGGGAAGGACCTTACACGATCACACAAGTCTTGCGACCAGGTGCATTCAAGATAGCAGACGGCGATGGCCGCGAGTTGGCAAACTCTTGGAACATTGACCAACTACGTAAATTCTATGTATGAGTCAATATAATCCATACCTGTAACACACCTTACAGTATCAATAAAGCCTATTTTCAGGCACATATTACAATCACAGTGTTCCTGCCTGATGATCCCTTACCCAGATGACACCTAGCGTTGAAACCTATCCTCATGTCCCTTTACGCCGTCCTGACAAGGCCTCCGAGGAACCTAAGGGATCTTCGGCTGGGGACGCCTAGAGCCGATAAGGCATTGTCGGATCCTGTAGAGACGAAAGACCATGTAAGACCTGGTCGTGTAAGAGTTCTCGCCGTGCGTATTAACCAAGCCGTGTAATCGGAAAATTAACTTTCCAACTTCACGGCTGGGGGCTAGGATCAGTGCTTTCTCAACCAAGGCAGGTCAAAGGTTCAAGAGCCTTGTCCCCCGAGAAGAATCCTCCGACGATAAGGCTGGGGGCTAGGGAGAGTGTACGACTCAAATGACTGACCAAAGTCGTGAACTGAGGAAACACTCTTACACACTATATCCAGAGGTACGAATACTACCAAGAAGGCCAACGCCAGTCCGTAGACTTGAAAACCTTCTCCGCTAACGGTGCCATCGACTTCGCCAGGTGGTCTATCTCCGCAGGAGTCCTCCGAGAACGAGTGAACCCTTCATGGAGAAACTCGAGGTGCATTTGCGGAAGATGATCTCGTATGCAAGCCAACACATGCCCTCCCGCATATCGGCTCGACCGACGGCACTCCTGTTTCAGAGCTTCGTCAATCCGCTTGCTGACGCCTTCAAGCTGAGTACAGGCCCCGTTCAGCCACGAGATGTATCCGGCCGCCGACTCCTCAGGTTCTCCGCGGACCACTCGAAGTTCTCTGCAAACTCTAGCCATGGATGTGTAGCAGCTCTTCAAATACGAGTTAAACCACACCTCACGACCTCGGAGCGTTTCCACGGCCTGTTCCTTTTTTACTTCCAACATGGCTCTCTCGAGTTCCGCCACTTCAAATTTCGTCTTCCAATATTGGATACGACGATCTTGGCTAGCAAGTGCGTCCTCGAGGTCTGTCCAACATGGAAACGACTACGTCAGACTGCTTCTCTCTCTCGAGAACACGACTGATCAAATCGGAGGAGCGAAAAGCGATGAAGAGACCACAAACCTAAGGAAGTTGTCGCTGTCCCTGTCCTCGCGGGTAAAATTTCACCCACGTTGTCCAGCAACGCGTGTCCCACAGACGCAAGATCCGGAGGGATCGCTGACAATTCAGGCTGCCCACGCTGCTGGACATCCTCGACATCGACATCTCTACAAAGGACAAAAGTTCCCGAGGTCAACATACAAGAGTGTAACATCCTGAAAATTCAAGACAATAAAAATCACTAAAATTTCGAACTTTTTAAAACTTTTGCATCATGCTGGTTGTTATGATTCCTATTGCTTGCCAAACCATAAATGATCACCAAGAAAGTAAAGAAAAGAACTACATTTAAGCAGTAGATATGATTTACGAGAATATATTTAATCCTACAAATAATTATGCACAAGATATTAAAATCAAATAAAAGAAAAATTATTATTAACCTATTTTATCAAATATTAAAATATTTGAATAATGTTGGTGGGTGCCATAATATGAGTACACATGAAATGATGATCATTTAAATAAACTAAGCTCTCTGTATATATAATAGAATTATGGGAGTATTTAATTCGATATGTAGATCGATATTGCACCAAGTTCCTAATTGCATTTAGGGATTGAAATTTAATATATTAAACCCCTCCATATAAAATAGACTAACATATAAATAAATTGAGCTAATGTGCTATTGTGTTAATAACGGTCTCATTAGAAAATTATAGAATCTTTAATAAACCTTAAATATTGGACAATATTAAATTTTGGGCAAATTCACATTTGAACACTTAATACGGTCACCCAAATGCTTAGGAGTAAATACAAATTTAATTTGCAACTTTTCTCAATTTATAAATCAACCAAAACCCTAAAAGAAGAAAAATAGGAAAACTTTGAAAAATATATAATAATAATAAGAATATGTTCAATATTAAATTTGAATATAAATTTCGATGGAATAACTTAGACTTGGTGTATTTTTACGTTGTGACAAAATTAGTGGCAATAGTATATTTTTCCTAATTGCAAAATACCTTCTAAAAACAAAAATAGCCGGCTAGCACTGTTCATTAGCCCCCTAAGTGTTCGATTTGGTTCCTAGCCATCCTAGCCCTCCTCCTCCCCCTGCCCGTTGCCGCTCATGTCGCCATCGTCGTCGCCTGCGCCGCTGCCGCGCTCCAGCTCGCGCCCCGCACCGCACGCCATCGCCATCGCCGTCGCGCCGTCGCCGTCGCTGCCTTGAGCCCCGCGCGCCATCGTTGTCGCCGTCGCGGGGCGTCGTCGCGCGCCCGTCCAATCTCTCCTACCGCGCGCGCCGTCACTTCGCCGCTGCCGCGCCGCGCCGTCATCCCATCGCCTCGCGCGCCCACACGCCCCGTCGCCGCCCGTCGCGTCGCCCGCCCATCGCGTCACCGCCCCAAGCCGCGTGCCATCGCGTCGCCCGTCCCGTCGCTGCGCGCCCGTCTCCTCACCGCCTCGCGCCCTGCGCCGCCACGCCGCCGTCGTTCCACCCCTCCCCCTCTCTTTCTTCCCCCTCTCCCCTATAAATACTCCACCCCCTCTCTCTATTTTCCCCACCCCATCTCCCTCTTCCTCCCCTCTTCCCTCTCCACCGTGCCACCGCCTTCGTGCCGCCGCGCCGCCGCCCTCGTGCCGCTGCACCGCCGCCTTCGTGCCGTCGCGCCGTGCGCCGTCGTCGCGTCGCCCTCGCGCCGCCGCACCGCCGCCTTCGTGCCGCCGCGCCGTGCGCCATCGTCGCACCGCCGTCACCGCCGCCGCCCCTCCCCTCGTCCCGCCACCATCGCCGCCGGGTAGCCGAGCCGCGAGAGAGAGAGGAAGCAGGGAGGTAGCGGGGAGAGAGAGAAAAAGAGAAAGGAGAGGAGAGATTAGAGTGGGCCCCATGTAATTGGTGAATAGTAATCCCTTCTTAATCTTTATTAGTTGTGTCTATTACATGTGGGTCTGGGTGGTTAAAAATCTAATTATAGAAGTTTTATGGTCTCGAGTCTATGACAAGCGGGCCCTACCGGGTTTAATGGCCGGTTTGACCCTAGTCAAAGGAGCCGGGCCCACCTGTCATTTGCCCATATGGATTCCTTTAGAAAGAAAAATAAAATAAAAGAAAAGGAAAATAGGAAGACCCCACCTGTCAGTCACTATAGCTTGTGGATAAGGTTGTATTAAAAATAAATGAATTAGTAACAGTACCATTTCGCAATTATTACAATTAATTCAAATTTGAATCTTTAAAATAGCGTAACTTATTCGTTTTAGCTCGGATTTGAGTGAAACTTGAACCTAAATTCATCTAAATTCATAAACTTTCCAATGATATATAATTCACTATTTACTAAAATATATTTACAATTATAAATTAAGTAATATCAAATGATTAGATAATAGTTAACCTAAATAGTGTGCCAATAAATAAAAATGGATATTGTACAGTAGCATAATTATCTTTAATATGTCTTGTCACTGTAGCAACCAAATAAATTAGTTATAATCAATCCTTCAAATTAATGGGTGTATAGGAAATCCATGACTTATAAATTATTTATATAAAGTTTAGCCTCATCTTTTGTAACTAAAATATAAACACACATAGGTGAATCTTTAACTTGTTTAGGAGAGTAATCACAGAGCTAGTTGTATTTGGACCACTTAAAAATTAGTCGATACAATGTCATGTGAAGTAGAATATATATATATAGTCGGTTGATATCCATTAGTTAACCAAACAGAGCCATCTTAAAATCGACATGTATTGTATAGCTTACAGTAAAAAGCAACTACTCAAATATATGATCCAATAATAATATATTGTTGCTTACACATATACTATACATCCCATTATAGTTGTACGGTATAGTATTAATTTGCGTGTTGCATATATTAAATTAGAAGGAGTATATGACAAACATGTATATTAGATAAATACTAGTTATAAATCTTGACCTCATATAATTATAATTATAGTTCAACTGTAACTTAGGATTATTCATTGTAAAATTATGTGATGGGATAATCTGTAACCATAATATGATTAACCTAAACAACTCTAACATACAAAGCATGGATAATTATTAACCTTTTATAATTTATTGTAACAAGTAAAATATGTTCATAATTAAAGTAAAGCTTCCATCAATAAAATAATAATACAAATGATTCACTGTAATTATTTGATTGATCCTAAATCCATCTAACAACAGAACCTCTAGTATATAACCGTCCTATTTAGATAGATGCATACATAGCCATAATCCTTCCATAGCCATTTGATAGACTAAACCACCGATTAGCCAAATATATATGTATCCCATAAATGCTATGTTGGTTAACTCCTAAATAGGCCACGATGACAATAGAAAGATTAAGAAAGTTTAGCCTTAGCATGATCGGGATCCATTAGCAAACACGAATAGTACATTTTGTTGCGCATATTTGATTGTTATTTGAATATTGGTTTTTCTCGCATATTATAGACCTTGTGTATCGGTTAGTCGTGAGGCAACGTCTGCAACTTCCAGGAGGTGAAGGTTGATCAAGATTGTATAAAGAATAAGGACGATTTGAGCAGGCAAGTCATCACTATTCCTTGAACATGTTGATCCCAATTGCGAAATTGTTTTGTTTATAAATGAAATTGCATGCAATGATGAACATCCTACTTGCGATTATGCCATGCCTTGATTATTGTTTACCCCTTATTCCTTCGTAACCATGTTTACGTATGAGTCCCTAGTCAACTATGACAAATGCTTAGAAATGCTATTCTAGAATCATGCATACTCATATTTATCAAATGCTATATGCTTGGGCAATTACCTTTGGGAAGGTAATTGAGATGCGGCATGTGGAGACATGAGCACCATATTGCCATGATATTGATGACATGATTTGTGAAAGAAGAAATAAAACTAAACAACTGTTTTCGACTGGGGCGGACGGAGGATTTGGGTGGTATCTGGAAAAAGCTAGTACCGTCCCCGGTCAATTAAGGACCGAGCCATGAAGTTAAGCATGAAACGACCCCCGTACAACCGCACTTCTCGTATGGGTATAGACCTAGCGGATTAGATAGCCGAGCGGAGGCAGTACCCCTGCATAGATGGTTCACCCCTGAGCGAGGCAGGTGCGCTACGGTGGGACACCCGTTGAGGTAGGGCCGAGAGGCGTGCCCTACATCGGTGTCGCCATTGGTAGGACTGCCATGAGTGTGTGAGAGAGAGAACTTAACTTGAACCATAATTTAATATGTGTGTGAGACTTCTCTTTCCCGGGAGCGCTAGAACTCCTCTCACTGCTAGAAACATGGACGCCTAGAGTGCATGAGGATTTAAGTTCATGGAGCGGGTACTGCCAATGCGAGGTTATCGAAAGGCTTTGCCGTGGCGCGTCTCATGTGTTGGGACGAGGCTCATGTGTTGGGCAGTCGCAAAGTGCGGGTAAAGTGTACATCCACTGCAATGTGAGTAAACCAAATCTATTCGAATAGCCGTGCTCGCGGTTATTGAGCACCGGGACATGTATTACACTTGGCTAGACTCTAAATTCTTAACCTGTCTGGGATGGGTTATTGCATGATGATTTTATGCTGATGGAGCCACTTCCTGAGAGGCGGGAAGGTGGACGTCCTCAGAAAACCATGACGACTCAATGGCGGGAAGCTATCCTTGGGATCACAATGGATGGTGGACAGAACCGTCATTGTTTAATATGAACACTGGTACTAAAATTTGATCAGTCTGTACTAGGTCTTAGGCTTGTGAAAAGAATTACAAAACTTGCTTTGCGCAAAAGAACTATAGCCATCCTTTGAATACCCCTATCATGTGCATTGTTGCTGTGGTGGCTTGCTGGGTATGGTTGGTACTCACCCTTGCTATTTATATATCTTTTAGGAGAGTGTTGAAGAGAAGCCCTTATCAGTATGCTTGCGTATCTAACAAGATGATCGGAGTGCGATCTTGTTATAGGTCTCGTTTCCCCAGTCGACTGCCTGTGGAATGTTAACCGGGCCCTTATATTATTTTGTTTTCCGCTGTTGTTCTCTGATAGTTGTTGGCCTACCTGGCCCTAATGTAAGTATTTAACTATTTTAGCCTGAATTCATTCATGATATGTTGTGATCCAACTATGTATGTGTGTACCAACTACTGATCCAGGGATTGGTACGGATAAACACAGAAGATTTCCGATTTCCAAAATCGGGGGTCTACAGAGAAAAATTGTCGCTGTCCCTGTCCCTGTCCTCGCGGGCAAAATTTCACCCACGTTGTCCAGCAACGCGTGTCCCACAGACGCAAGATCCGGAGGGATCGCTGACAATTCAGGCTGCCCACGCTGCTGGACATCCTCGACATCGACATCTCTACAAAGGACAAAAGTTCCCGAGGTCAACATGCAAGAGTAAACTAGAATGATAATTGCTCTCACGAAGGCGGTCAGAATTCAAGTTTTACACAGCGTGTCTTGGAAGTACAAGAAGTCCTACTCTTCAGATAGGGGGAGCACAGACTCCCCCAGATCACCGACTAATTCCATCACCTCCTTACGCGTGTTGCTAGCCGCCCCCTGATCCAAGATCTCGCGCAGATCGAGTTCAGGACGCGACAGCTTTACACACGCGAGGACATGACACGCCCCGGTGTAGATCCCGTTCGACGTCTCCTCCGCGATCCTGGCCGCATGCTTGGAGGGGATCTCCCCCATCGCCGTCGCCAGTTCCGCAAGGGAGGATGTCAGCGAGAATTCGTCAGGATTCACCGGGATGGTAGACTTGATGCCACACTCCCCGGCAAGCTGGTGCAGGCCAGTGTAGGTGACCCGCAACGAGCCTCGGATTTCCGACAGGTTGTTCCCGAGTTCCGACATACGGTCCTCGAGCCCCTGCCGTTGTCGCTCGTTGCCGGCCATCAATTCCCTCATCTTCGTGAGGTCTTCACGAGCTTCCGCCAACTCGCGCACCAGCCGGTCAGCACGCGCATTCGCCAACGCTGCTTCCGACCTCGCCTCTGCAATCTCGCGGCCAATGCCGCGAGCACCAGCTTCGAGGAGGCGCCCCATTTCGACTTGGAGCTCCTCCCAGGTGAGGACGGCAGCGGGTGGACCACGACCTGCCACGGGATCGCTGACTGGGCCGCTAGGCGTCGCCTCCTGACTCTCGGCTGCGAGTACGACATCCGTTGAGGGCGCGGCAGGCGACGCGCTGGAAGTCCCTCCAGACTTGTTTTGCGCAGCCTTTGCCCGCGCCTCCCTATGGAACGACCACGGATCAGACAACGCTTGAATGGAATCACGGAAACGTAAAAATCCATCTACTTACTTCTCGCCAACCGTCACAAGACGTTGTCGTCGTGGAGGCGGGGGAGACGCGTCCGAGGCCTGAAAGACAACCAATGCGAAGTAAGGCAAAATCCTTCTGGCGGCACGATCTGGCGACAGGATAACTTACCAAGGGGGTCGACGTCTTGCGACGATGTCCGCTTATAGAGGAGAACTTCCTCCCCTTTGTCGGAACATTGCCACCACTAGTAGTGGCTGCAGCAGCATCAGACGCCTCCTTGGCGACCTTCTCTTTTAGAGACGCCGCCACCTGATGGTCCACGAACGGCCCGATGATGTCTGTCAGAGGAAGAGCCTACACTTAATCAAGTCATAAGGTGATCTCGAAAGGAAAATGCGGGATGCTTATCGAGTATACTTACGTTGATAGCGTCATCATGTTCAGCCGCCCCCTTTTCACAAAGGGGCACAGGGATGTTACTCGCCGTTGTCGGACCACTGATCATCACCTGGCCGACGCGGCACTCCACGGTTTCGCTGTTCAGACCTGTGAAACGAGAACCAAATTTCGATAAATCAAGGGGAACACGAACATAAGCATGTCAGGATAAATGCGAGAAAGATACCCCGAGGAGAAACCCGGGTCGCGTCCTCCGGTCCGAAATATTTAAAGGCTGGATAGGCCCGAGCCTGGAGCGGCTGGATCCGCCTACCAACGAAGTCTGCAACGACTTCATACCCCGACAAACCCCGTACTCGGAGATCGTCGATGATGTCGATAAACGACTGAAGATAGGGGGTCAAAGGGGGCTTTGCAGTCCAAGACGAAATCTTGTCCGGTTGTTCATCGGGAACAACGAAGACAAGGTCCGAATCTTTGATCTCAAGATAGAACCACCTATTCCGCCATTTGCTGTGAGAAGAAGGGCACTGGAAGGGGATATAACGCGACTTCAGGCCATCCCGAAGTCGGAACCCAACGCAACCAGATACCCTGTTGGACTCCATCCAACGCAACTCATAGTAGAAGCGAAAAAGATCAAGAAAAGGCTCTACCCCAATGTAGGCCTCGCAAAGATGAGCAAAGATGCTAAGAAAGGTGATAGAATTGGGATTCAAATGAAGAAGAGAAAGACCATAGAAGTTCAAAACCAGGAGAAGAAATTTGGAAGGCGGGGGGAGAAAACCGCAGAAAATATAGTCTTCGATCGCAACCATGCGACCTAAGACGGGCTGGGGATTAATACCTCCTGCTTCCCTCTCCATGCTTCCACGACTAGGAAGGGCGCCGTCTTCCTGAAGCTTCTTCAGCGACGCACTGGTGGAAAATGAGTTGCCGAGGTCCATCGCTGATCGAAGATCGCCGGAGAAAGAGCCTATGTTGCTAAAACTAGGGTTTCTTGTGGCAGCGAGGAAGGCGAAGAGCGCTTACAGGCGGAATGTTTTCTGCACGGTGGGCGGACTGCAAGATGGATCCCCAAAATTCCTTTAAATAGACGCACTACCGACGGTGCGAATTCCAAGGAAAGGAGAGAGATGGCCGCCGGAAATTTTTGGGTCTGTTACGTGCGGCAGTTTTTCAGACTTTAGTTTAAATTCACTCATGACCGTTGGGCTTCACACGGTGTTCTCGATCATGTCCTGTCTCTATGGTTCCCACACCGAGAACGACATCAGTCTCGACATCAGAAGCCGCTATTGGTCGCATGAGTTCATTTAAGCAGAAATCGGGGGCTACTGTCAGGGTTACGGATTAGGTATACCCCTTACCCTTCGATATGCGCCACATATCGACATGGCATACCCGCACATACACAGACATTATCTGCATACACTAAGGAAATTCTCCACAGTGTTTGAGTCCTACTCGGACAAGACAGGGTCGTTAATGTATCGTGTAGGGTCCGATGTCTTCGAGTTCTACTTGGAGACCACCTGATCTGTGATATAAAAGGGACCCCTGGGAGGACCTAAGGCATCGAATCTCACAGCCAACACCACCCCCACAGCCTACGAAGTCGGAGCCTGCAGGAGCCAAGTCGCTGGGAGATCTAGTCGAACCAACTCGATTACGATCTCGCCGGTTTCATCGAGTTCCATCGTTCCCTTTGTAACCTGTGGTTTTCCATCATATAATCTCATATCAACTGAATTAGGGCTATTACCTATCAAGGGGCCTGAACCAGTATAATCCTCGTCTTTTGTTTGCTCGATGTCGTATTACGTAGATCCTTATACCAACGTACCCCAATACCCTCTATATCCGTTCTACGGGTATCACCCGTCAACACTCGCTGAAGCAACGAGCGACACTGTCTGACGGCTTATTTTAATTAGTGATTAATTACTCAATTAACTAATAATAATTAGTGATTAATTATCATAATTAACGAATTAATAATTAATAATTAATAATTAATTAAACGCTAATAAGGATAATTAATCGCTAATGAAATCGGCATGGCATGGTATCGCGCATTGCTTCAGCGAGACCGAACGGTCTCGCTCTTTCATTCCGCGAGACCGCGCGGTCTCACGCTTTTCCTGCGTGATACTGTCTGCAACGTCATTCCCACGTCATCTTCACATGGTTGTGCGACATCGACGGTATATTTCTGTAAAATTTTTTACAGACCGAATATTTTTGAGAAAAAATTGAATGAACAATATATTTTGAAATTTAAACGGTCTACACCATACAACTGAGGAAGTTTATTGATAAATAGGAGCCGACGTACTGAAAATCGTTCATATGCTTCAAAAAAAAAGGGATAATCCAAAATAAAACAAAGTCAAGATTACCTCGTCCAAAAGTAAATACATTGGTTAAAGTATGTTAAAGCGAAACATGGGTAATAAAAGATGACCCATAATGAAAATCTACTTAAGAAATTATATATTTACTTATACTGCATTAGATTAGATTAGCGGGATCGAATGTTATTATCCATTCTCGGATGGCTTAACCGGCTTATTTTTAATGATGGGCATATTGCCCGCGCATTGCAATAAGATCTTAATTAATGAAAACTATCATTAATCCATTGTTAATATTATTATTTTTATACATCATCTCTTGATATTTGTTTATATAAATTTATTACTAACTTGTGAACCATTTTTCCTCACATTATCATTTTTCTCTTAAAAAAAGTTGTGATTTTAATGTGGGTTCTGAGACCCCATTCGTCCTTTTTCCATTGTAAAAAAGATAATGAGTTGGTGATGGAGTGAACAGATTTATTACTTACCACCGTTATTATATATTTTTTTAGAGTACAGGAAAGCCAACCGATCGCTGCCCTGTTTAGTTCTCAAAACAAAAACTTTTACGCTATCAAACATATGCATAGAGTATTAAATGTAGGTAAAAAACAATTGTGAGACAAATCTTTTAAATCTAATTGTACCATGATTTGACAATGTGATGCTATAGTAAACATTTAGCAATAACGGATTAATTAGGCTTAATAAATTCGTCTCGTAGTTTTCTAATGGAATCTGCAATTTATTTTGTTATTATTAGATTACGTTTAATATTTAAATATATATTCGTATATTCGATGCGACAACTTGAAAAAAAAAGTCAAAGTCAAAATCATGCTGCGGAGAATAAAAAAAAAATGCACGCCCCTATCATTGCAGCGATACACAACATGTCATTGGGGGTCCGATCTTCTCTGCTCATGGCGGCGGCGCGGGAAGCATTCGCGGCCAAGCTGGCGAACGTCCTGGTGGGGATGGCGAAGGAGGAGGTGGAGACGCTCCTGGGCGTGCCCGGCGCGATCGCCAAGCTCGAGACGACGCTCGCCGACCTGAGCAGCATCCTGGCCGACGCCGACCGGAGGCGCATCGACGACCCGGGCGTGGAGCGGTGGGTGAGGGAGCTCAAGGACGCCATGTACGACGCCGACGACATCCTTGACCTCTTCCGCGCCATGGAGGGCGGAGAAGACCCCGGCTCGCCGCCAAGAGCTGCTCCGGCGCCGTCGGCGTGCTGGAGCGCCCTCTGCCGCCGCAGCCCTGCCGCTACGCGCAAGATCGGGAGGAAGATCCAGGAGCTCAACCGGAGGGTGGAGGAGATCGCGAAGAGGAGCTCCCGCTTTGGATTTGTCTCCCAAGTAATCCACTCCTCCTCGGCCCTTCGTCTAACCGATAGACCCATGTGTTCTTGCTCGTCAGAAAGCAGCCGCAACCGCAAGACGGGACCATCCATCATTCGATCCGATGTTGTCGGCGACAAGATAGATCTTCACACAAGGAACCTCGTTGATCTGCTGATTGGCAACAAGCTGGCGGATGGTCGCACGCGCGCAAGATCGTCAGGCGATGTCATCGCCGTCGCGATCACCGGCGCTGGGGGGATAGGCAAGACCACGCTTGCCAGGATGGTCTTCAACGACGCCGTGTTGGAGAGCCACTTCGAGAAGAAGGTATGGCTGAGCGTGAATCAGGAGGTCAACGAGGTTCACCTCCTGCACGGCGTGATCGCCGCGTTTGGGGGAAGCTACCATGGCTGCGCCGGGGACAAGGCCCTGCTCGAGGACACGTTGAAGCATGCCGTGAGGCAGAAGAGGTTCCTGCTGGTGATGGATGACGTGTGGAGCGATAGGGTGTGGAGCGATCTGCTCCGAGCACCGCTCGGTGCTTGTGCTCCTGGAAGCCGAGTGTTGGTGACGACGAGGAACGACGGAGTTGCTCGTGGGATGAGAGCCCAGCACCTCCACCGGGTTGAGAAGCTGGATCTAGGTGATTCTTGGTCACTGCTAAAGAAGCAGGTAAGACTATCACATAGTATCTATCTATCTATTATCTATCTATCTATCTATCTATCTATCTATTATCTATTATTAAGACAGCTCGAAAAAAGGCACCACATTCGCTGTGGAGGCTAGAAATTTTCACATTAATCGGAGAAAAAGAAAAAAAAAGAAAAGGAGAGTCCAAGTAGGAATACAATCTAAAAAAGAGCTGAAATTCAGAATTAAAAATAAGCAATATTGAAAGAAATTTCTATATAAGAACCCAATACGAGATTAATTAAAATTCAAAATAAAAATAAAATAAAATCCAAAATTAGAAAAAGAAAAGGTGAGTCCATGTAGGAATACAATCTAAAAAAAACTGAAATTCGGAATTAAAAATAAGCAATATTGAAAGAATTTTTCATATAAGAACCCAATACGAGATTAATCAAAATTCGAAATAAAAATAAAATAAAATCCAAAATTAGAAAATAAAAGGAGAATCCAAGTAGGAATACAATTTAAAAACAGCTGAAATTCGAAATTAAAAATAAGGAATATTAAAAGAAGAATGCATATAAGAATCCAATACGAGATTAATTAAAATTTGGAATAAAAATAAAAATAAATCTAAAATTAGCAAAAGAAAATAAAAGAAGAGTTCAAGTAGGAATACAATTTAAAATTAGCTGGAATTAGGAATTGAAAATAAGCAATATTAAAAGAAGAATCCATATAAGAACCCAATACGAGATTAATTAAAATTTAGAATAAAAAATAAAATAATAACCAAATTAGAAAAATTAAAAGAGAGTTCAAGTAGGAATACAATAATAAAACAACTAAAATTGCAAATAAAAACATTAAAAGAACACAATACAGTATTAACTAATTTTTTATGAAATAAATTCTGGAATTAGAAAAAGAAAAATAAAATTTCAATTAGGAATACAATTTTTAAATAACTAAAATTTGTGATAAAAATAAAGACTATTAAAATAAAAGACCATCTAAAACACATGACGAAATAAATTAAGTAACATGCCTATAAAGAAGTAGAGTGGTGGCGGTTGATACGACATATAAAAATTGTTAATAAAACATCAAATAAAATCCTAATGACGATTAAAAGGAGGGATGTCAGGCAGACCGTGAAGCAAACAAGTAAGGTGGTGGCCAGGACTTCTAGAAAGTAAAAAAAACCATTGATAATCATTTCGATTTTTAAAATCTCAATGACAATAAAAAGGAGAAGCAGCGGGCGGGGTGTATAAGAGTATAGTTGCAGAGCCGCCGACGGTTGATGGGACTTCTAGAAAATAAAAAATGAATTCCAATGATAGTTATGTTCAATTTTTAGAATCACAATGACAATAAAGAGTATGCGGCGGACGGGCTGTAAAGGGGCATAGTGGCCTCGTTTGATGGGACTTCTAAAAATTATAAAAAATAAAACAACAAGTTCATTTTTTAAAGGTTCGGAATTTGTAAAAAGTAAAAAAAAAACAATGATAATCAGGTTCGATTTTAAAATCTCAATGACAATAAAGAAAGGAGATAGCGGATGAGCCATAGAGGAGTACAATGGCAAAGCTACTGACGGTTTGGCGGGACTTCTAAAAAGTAAAAATGAACCCAAATGATAATTATGTTCAATTTTTAAAATCTCAATGACAATAAAGAGAAGAGACAGTGGACGGGCCGTACAGGAGTGTAATGGCAACGTTTGACGGGACATCTAGAAATTATAAAAATGAAACTCAACGTGACAATAAACTCTAAAAACTACAAAATCCAATTTTTAAAGGTTCCAAGAAAAATGGATAGAAATAGTGGTAGATTGAGCAAGCAAATAAAGAAAGAGATGGCATAAGAGGTAGCAACTGGTGCGACTTTTTAAAACTATATAATTAGAAATACGAGGATGATAAGTTTTGGTCTTTCAAAGTCTTAATACAATGAGATAGCTATTAATAAATTTTAAGTAAAATCATACTTAAAAAATATATGATTTTGTTTGGGTGCTAGCCGCGCAATTGCACAGACTACCCAGCTAGTTAATTACTAATTAGTACTGAGATGCACATTGCTAATTACTCCCTCCATCTAATTTTGATAGTCATATTTTATTTTGGCATACTGACCAAGGATAAGTAATTCTACTTATCATCCATTTAAACATGTTATTTCTCGTTAACAAGCGATTCATTAATATTTACATTTCTCGATGCCCATGCAGCCAATCTTGTGTGGAAGAATGGAGAGTCACGCATTAAATCTGAGAAAATCATTAAGATGATAGGTTGTTGGATTGAAATATGCCTATTAAAAATAAATTTTTCAGATTTAGAAATATGCCTATCAAAACTAGATGGAGGGAGTACTAATTATTACTCCCTCCATCCCATAATATAAGGGATTTTGAGTTTTTCCTTGCAACGTTTGACCACTCGTCTTATTCAATTTTTTTTGAAATTATTAATTATTTTATTTGTGACTTACTTTATTATCTACAATACTTTAAGCATAACTTTTTCGTTTTTTATTTTTGCAAAAAAAATTTGAATAAGACGAGTGGTCAAATGTTACAAGCAAAAACTGAAAATCCCTTATATTGTGGGACGGAGGGAGTATTAGTACTGGGAATAATTGAATATAGAATAGAAATGTGCATCTCTGTACTACTCCGTCCCAAAATATAAGAACACCGAATAGGACAATTTCTAGGATTACGAATCTGGATATTTCCTAGTACTATGAATCTGGACATATAAGCTGTCTAGATTCATAGTACTAAGAAATGTCCTATCCGGTGTTCTTATTGGGACGGAGGAAGTACTAATTAGTGAGATGCACATTACTATTCTATATTCAATTATTCACAGCAGCACATACATGCGTTGGTGGATGGTATTTCTCTTGCTCCTACAAAATGTGAGGCTGTTATTAGTATTTCTGCTCAGAGGAAAACAAGTGTTTTTAGCACAAATTAAGCCGTTGAAACCAACGGAAAACAACTTGATGCAATATATTTTACTAGTACTAGGTTTTTCTCCCTAGTTTTGTTCCTCTCTTGCTCTCTGATGTGGCAATTCTCCAACAGGTAGTTCTGAACGAGGGCGATGAATCTGAGATTGATGGACTAGAGGACATCGGATTGAAGATCGTAGAAAGATGTGATGGCTTGCCACTTGCGATTAAGGTTGTGGGTGGACTCTTACTGAACAAGGGCAAAACGAGAGATGCTTGGGTGAACGTCTCTAATCACTTTGCATGGTCAATGACAAGAAGCAATGACGACATCAACAAAGCGGTCTATCTGAGCTACGAAGAGCTGCCTCCGCATTTGAAACAGTGCTTCGTGTTCTGCTCACTTTTCCCTAAAGATGAACTGATCATAAGAGGAGTAATAGTCAGGATGTGGATTGCACAAGGTTACGGACATGACATAATGAGATCGACGCTACCTGAAGATTTGGGAGTTGAATATTACAATGAGTTGGTGTCACGGAATCTTCTAGAGCCATACAAACGATCCTATGATCTATCAGCAAGCACAATGCATGATGTTATTCGCTCCTTTGCTCAACAGATAGTTAAAGATGAAGGACTACTTGTCAATGACAGACAAGATGTGCATGGTATTGCAGGTGCTTCAAAGCTGCGTCACTTGTCTGTATCCAAAACTGCAATAGAGCGGGTCGCTATACAAAAGCAAGTGTCATTGAGGACATTGTTGCTCTTTGGGAGATGTATAACTGAGTTCACGTATTTCAGGAACAATATCTCTTGCCTAAGAGTACTACATTTACAAGGTGTAGATCTTGTTGACCTGCCGGACTATATATGCCATCTCAAGCATCTAAGATACTTGGGGCTTGCAAATACAGGCATATCTGCAATCCCTCGAGGCATAGGAAATCTAAAATTTCTACAGTTCATTGACCTTATGGGGTGTCGGAATTTTCATCAGCTTCCTGACAGCATCTTGAAGCTACAGAATATGAGGTTTCTCGACTTCAGGGGCACGAGGTTAACCTCAATTCCTCCAGGTATGGGAAAGCTAGAAAACTTGGTGAACATGTTGGGGTTCCCAACTTATTTGGATGACAGGGGACATGCCTGGAGCAGCTTGGAAGAACTACGGTCTTTGTCGAACCTAAAATGGCTTGATTTAAGAGGTCTAGAGCTTGCATCTTCAGGCTCTATGGCTGCTACAGCAATGCTCAACAGTAAAAAGCACTTGAAAATCTTAGACTTGACATTTGCCAGTAGGCTCACCGACAACGGGATGATCGAAGGAACCAGCAATGTCATCGAGGAGCAGGAACGAGCCGAGGATGTGTTGAGTAATCTCTGTCCTCCGCCTTGCGTAGAATGTCTTACGGTCAATGGTTACTTTGGATATTGACTACCCCGATGGATGAGAACAATGTCGGACTTTCCAAGCTTAAGGCGTTTGGAGCTGAAGGACTACGTATGCTGCAAGCAGCTGCCTGTCGGCTTGGGCCAGCTCCCTTATTTGGATTGATCATGCTCCATCCATCGTGAGCATTGGCCATGATCTCCTCTTCCTCTCCTCCTCTAGTGCTGATGACCAGAAAGTCACAACTGGAACAAGGATCACTAGGAAGCTGCAGCTCCATGGTCTTTCTCGCGGTGATGCTGGTGTTGCATTTCCAAAGCTAGAAACACTGGGTTTAAAGGGGATGTTGGGATGGAGAGTGTGGAACTGGGATCAGCAAACACCAGGGATGCCCGCCTTAGACGTTCTTACCATCACCGGTTGTAAACTACGTTATCTTCCGCTTGGACTTGTACACCATGCAACCGCACTAAGGGTGCTGAATCTCAGAAATGCGCCGCACCTGATCTCCGTAGAGAACTTCCCGTCACTTGTGGAGCTCACGTCAGCTGACAACCCGAAGCTGCAGAGGATCTCCAACAGTCCAAGACTGCGACATATCGTCGTTATCAGATGCCCAGGGCTGAAGGTAGTGAAGGATTTGCAATCACTTAGGAGCGTCATTTGGAAGGATTTGGATGCTGATGCCCTCCCAGAGTACCTACGAGAGACAGAGCTAAATAAGCTGGACGTGTACTGCAGTCTAAGATTGCTTAAACTCATATCCTTGCAAGATGGCAGCTATGAGTGGGAAAAGATCCAGCACGTCCAGCTACTGAAGGCATATGGGAAGAGATCAACGGAGGATAAGGTTGACCGGCACATCTTCTACACTAAGGATCCGTACTCGTTTGAAGCAGATATGGGCGAAGATCTATGATCAGTGGTGGGCCAGGATCTCTTCAAGCCTAGTAGGGCTTAAACATAAAGGCTAAAACTATCCATGTCTACTCACTAGTGGATCCATCGCCGGGCGGCCGCCCTGGCTCACCGGTACGCAGATGATCTATTATAATTCTATGTAATTAAAAATACAGAATTTAGTGGAAATTTTAACTCCACAACGCATTATCCTTTAGCATTCAATACCATAGCTTTCAACCATAGGTTATTCTTAGCATCAGTGTACTCCTATCCAACCAATTGTGCCTTTTCAACCATAAAATTGCATGCACAACCAGTTGTGCCCTCCTCTAACAACATCCCTAATTTTTAGATCTAATTCATTCAATTGGTGTGAGAAACCTAGAGCCCATAACAAAGACATTCGAACCAAGCACAATACAACAAATTATTTTGCTAATTACTAATATACTTGCTCTGGCTCCTACTATTTATAGGGTGAATTCATTGTACCGAACTTGACAAAACGATTGCAATGCTCTGCTTATCTTCGTCCAGTAATCCATTAGACTAAAACAAACTAAAATCCAGATTAGCAAAATCCTAATCGACTCAATATTACACAGTGCAAGGTGAAGAACTGAAGACCTGACCTAGAGTTGGGGAATCAGAAGTTTGGAGCATTTCCAGATTAGCTGGGCATGAACAGCGAAAGAGAGGACAGAGCACCTGAGGTTGGAGTGGACTTACTAGACTGGAGTTAAATGATTTTAAAGGTCTGCTCGTCTTTTCTAATAGACTAACTGCTACCAAATGCAAAATAAGGATGCAGATTGAAGAATAGAGAGAAGGCTGACCTGGACTGGGTTGAGTGCACGACCGTAGCCTAAAGGATGCGGTACCACAAGTGTATGCAAACTATAAATAAAAATAACAAAGAACAGAACCTTCAAGTATAAATGGCCATATGGCCCGAGGCCCGACGGCCTGACCCAAGGCCCGGTGATTTGGCCCGTCCCAGGCACAACACGGTTCGACTCGGGAGTCGGGTCGTACCCATGCTGGCCCGGCCCGATAGCTGTGCTGTGCCTGGGCTACTACCTCGGCAAGCTGGGCCAGCACGGTCCAGCACGAAGTTCAGGGATGCGAAAGAGACTTATTTTCAATCTATGTAACAGACGACACAAAGAATAAGGAGTATTATTTATTTACTTATTTTGTAAAATTGAAAAGCAAGTCACAAACGGTGTTTACAGAACCGATTGAAACCAAACATGGACTACATAAACCACTCAATTTTTCGGTCAAGTTGATTTTTATTTTTTTACAAGATTTGTTAGGATTTTATCGGTTTAATAGATGGTTCCCATAAAATCCGAAGATACCGCTGGGGAGCAGTTTTGATCCAATATCAATATTGTGAACCCTGATCGTGAATTTCACTTCGTGTGTTCAAAATATATCAATGTGTGCCATGTGGGTTGTTTAATTAGATGTTATGCTGGTCTTTTTCACAAACATGGCCACACATGATCCATAAAATATGCCAACAGTATCAAATTTTGAACATTAAATTCCACAGCTGCCTCGTGACCTTGCCGCCGCCACCATCGCCACCATCGCCGAGACCCGCCACACCCTACCGGAAGTAGCTGCAGCCACCGCCACCAAAGAAGAGAGCCATGGCCAGTAGCCACCAGCCTAGCTCCGTCATGGTCCCTAAATTTGAAAATATACTGTTCATTCACTTTTTTTCAGGAATATTCAGGATGAAAAAACTTGTGTAGAAATATGCCATCGGTGTCGCACTTCAGTTGCGCAAAAATGACGTGGGGATGACGTCGCGGACGGTATCGCGTGGCGAAAGCGTGAGACCGCACGGTCTCGTACGGCAACAGCGCGAGACCGTCTCGTGGGATGGAAGAGCGAGACCGAACGGTCTCGCAGAAGCCATCAGCGACATTGTCTAATGGAATCCATTTGATTAGTGATTAAGTACTTAATTAACAATTAACTAATAATAATTAGTGATTAATTATCATAATTAACCGCTAATTAAATCGGCAAGGCACGGTATCGCTCTTTGCTTGAGCGGTATCGCTGTTTGCTTGAGCGAGACCGTGCGGTCTCGCATTTTCATTGTGCGATACCGGTCGCGACGTTATTTTCATATCATTTTCGCACAATTGTTGTGCGAGACCGATGGTATATTTTTGCAAAAGATTTTGCATCCCGAATATTTCTAGCAAAAAGTTGAATAAACAGTATAGTTTCAAATTTAATTCGGTCCCCTCCCTCATCTCTCTTTTTCTTCCCCACAACAGCAGCCTCATTGCCACTGCCACATCTGCCATTCGAGCTCGGGAGAAGAGGGCAATAGAGGATGAGAGAAGATATGACACGTGGGCCCAACCACTTTTTAATCCTTTGCTCTTGAAATTTTGCATGGTAGTACAAGGTACTTCCCTGCTTGTGGTAGTATTTTCAAAATCTCGTAGAACTCGTACACACAGTTTTGTGGAGTGAAAATCCATGATTTCACCAAATTACAACTTCCTCCATTTCATATTGTAAGTTGCTTTGATTTTTTCCTAGTTAAACTTTTTAAAGTTTGATCAAGTTTATAGAAATATCTAACATCTATAACATCAAATTAGTTTAACTAAAACAAACATTTAATATATATTGATAATATGATTGTTTTGTGTTTAAAATGTTTATATTTTTGTCAAACTTAAAAAAATCGACCATTTCAGTTAAAGCATATGAAACGGAGGGAGTAGCTGCCATCCATTCCTTTGTCATATCCAATGCTGTCAGACGACAGCAGTGCAGGGAACGCTGGGCACAATTTCCTCGTAGCATCAGATAGAACAAGAGTGAAAAAACAACATATTTGCTCATTGGTCCGGTCGTACTCCCTCTGTGTCCTAAAAAATGATAAACCTGGATTTCCGTGTCTAACGTTTAACTGTTCGTCTTATATGAATTTTTTTTATAATTAGTATTTTCATTATTGTTAGATGATAAAACATGATAATACTTTATGTGACTTGTCTTTTTAATTTTTTTTATAATTTTTTTAAATAAGACGGACGGTTAAACGTTGGACACGGAAACCTAATATTTGTCTTTTTTTGAGACAGTGGGAGTAACTCGTAAGGGTCCCATCAAATCATATATAAATTGGTTCGCGGCCACTTATTATGTCAAACAGCGAATGTGCACTCTATAGGGCATGTAAGCATATTGGTATACTGTATTTCATAACTCGAAATTAACGAGAATAAGCAGCCTGTAGAGCATTTGCCTTTTCGGATGCGACTGAAGCATCTGCAGCTCTGCCATGCAATGAGTATGCCTTCTCCTGGTAGAGAGAAAACAACTAAATCCTATTAGAAATACAATGGAAATATGTGTACCTCACTAGTGTCTTCTGTATGATTACGGATTACCAAGCAACAACTGAATTGGCTTGACCTTTTTAAAGCCATAAACCCTGAGGGTAGTTGTATTCAGAATAGGGCCTGGGATGAATATCAGAATGGTACTAATTGGTCTGGCCGATAAAATAAGTTTGCAAGAAGTCCAAGGTTAGGCCAAGATTGCACCGAAGGTCATTCCTTAGTTCACATGTTACATTTGGCATGGAGATATCAGTTGATGTGTTGATACTAGACAGAAACACGTATTAATCTCAAATGCCTTGTAGCATTCTGCTTATATGCAAAGATGAATGCCAGCAGTCTCTACAGACGATACAAAGTTGACGCAAATATTTCTATTTTGCCTATAGCACAGCCACCAACTTATCTGAAAGTACTAGTAGATTGTTGTCAAAATGCTATGTTCAGGCAACCATCGATCTATAGCAACCAACATTACGTGTCATGACAAGATATTTTAAAGATTATTGGAGTTAATGTTTCGGATCTTTAACAAGTCAGTTAAGAAACATTAGCGAGAAGAAAATGCAAAATGGATAAATAGTAAATACTTACCAGCAAGCGCCACAAGAAGGGTGCACCCTCTCGTTTCCTAATTTGTTTCTCGAGCACCTCAATTGCTGTGTACAATCCAAATTGCATTAGCTCCTTAAGGAGCGACAAAACAGTAATTTAGTTTTCTAATGATGAAGAACAAATAGGCAAATACCTCTGGAACTCTCTCCGGTATTTATTAGCACAGTGTACCAAACTTCATTGAAGACATCCACTTGCTCATCTGATGCCCCAATCATCTACTTGTACGTATGTTGATGTTCAGTAAAAGAAAACAAATACGATAATTACTTGTCTTGAACGAAAACAGGTTTGTTAATCATACTTTACAACTGAGTGCATCGAAATCTGGACCCAAGATGTCAAAGACTTTCTTGTGCTCTCCTTTTCCATATTCATACACAGCCTCTGCTAGCTGTGCCAAGGAAAGAATTAAATAACAGCAAAAATATAGTATCTTTTATAGAATAAATATGCAATTTTATCTTTCAAAATACTCCTCAACTGTACAGTAGGCATGCATGTAAAAAGTTAAATAAATTACAAACTAATAGCTACAGGAAAGCAAACATATCTTAAAATTAGTTAGCAGGTAATAGTAATGCCACAAAAACATACAATGTAATGATATTGAGGCATCAGAAGTGAATGGTGTTCATTTTTCAGAAACACTAGACAAATGATAGTCCACACTTTTCATTGTGCATGAGTTATATATTGCTTGTGTCTTGGTACTTAATCTTGCAAACAGAATTCAGCATACCTGGATTGCCTTTTGCATCACTTGCTGTTTTTTTGTGTCCATCGAACTAACTCTGCAAGGTTAATGGGTTATTCTAGCATTATTGACTAGTATTAATAGCAGAGTCTTGTGTTCCCTGAAGAAAAGTTTTAATGTATCTGACCTTGACCTAAGTGATTCCAACAAGTTGTCTGCTCTTGTAATCTCACCCATACTTGACAGTGCCCATAATACAAGTAGATCAAGGAGCCATTCCACATGCCATATTTTCTGAACAAAGTACAAAGTTCAAATCGAAATAGTCAGAAAAATGAGTCCTGCACAGCTTTAGTTCAGACCTGTAAAATGCTCTTGGCAGTCGGCAGTATACAGCTTACTTAAATCTGAACAGTTTTTATGAATATATTTGAAATTATTGAAGCTTAAATCTGAACAGTTTTTACGAATATATTTGAAATTATTGAAGCTGAGACAGTACCTCATTCGTAAGTGCATCTAGCAATGCTGCCAATCTATCTTTGGCCAGATCAACCTGACCACGAATATGCAAACGGAGTAGCAGCCCTAGTGCATTAAGGTACACCTGATGCATGAGAAATTACTCAGTGTCTCTAAAACATTGATGTACAGGAAAAATGGCCAGCATTAATACCTCTGCTGCCTCACAATCACTTTTCTCAAGCTCTGTCATGAAGTTATGATCGTATATCTCCAGAACTTTACTTGTAGGGAATTCACCTTCCAAGTAACAAACAGCAACATGCCACCAGTTGTGGGTTAGCCTACAGAAAGAAGAAAATGATTTTATAAGAACTATTTCTGTGGTTATTAGTTATTACTAGCATCAAACGAGAGAGCATCATGTGGAAAATTGTATACATAAACGATGAGCATGCTGCCCATGATGGAGAACACGATTTCATGAACTCAGTAGCTTCTTTGAAATGGCATTCCTGCTGGAAAACATGGCACAGCTGCAAGATGGAATGGCAGATGAAGCTTGTATTAAAGAAGTTTGTCGGTAGAATATGAACGATTAGGTATAAATGCATAACACAATCTGTTATGCCGATAAACTTCTTAAAATAACAAAATTATGTCAAAACCACCCGCATACATTATGCTGTGACCAGCAGTCGTTCTTGTTTATGGCCAAGCCTTTCCGAGCAGCTTTTTCAGCGTCATCCATCCTTCCAAGTTCTAGTAATGGGAAAGCAAGCATGCCGTAAATGTAGTTCTGGTCTTGATTCTCTGGCAAAACCTGATCAAGAATGAGTACAACAAAGCTAATGAAAAGAATAGTACCTAGAACTATGGTACATTGATAAGAGGAAGTGTTTTGAAGCACATCCAGAAAATCCTGCATTCTTCTATTCCACACACACGCGCATGCACACAAAATTCCAGCACTAAAAGTGATGCTTTTTTGATCAACTGTTGTAAAATATTTTATTTTTATCCAAAGTTTTGAAGTGATGATTCAATAAAGTTGCTACCATGGGTGTTCCTTTAAATAATAACAAACAGTGTTAGATTCAACTTCGGTTTCATTAGTTATATACGATATTTCCACTTTGTAAGCATATAAACATACACGAGCCTTTGTAGTGAACTTACCTGTTCAACAAATTTGAGCGATGTATCAGGGCGTCCCATGTAGAAGCAGATGAGCTGAGCTCTCTTTAGAGACATGAGATCCCTGGGGAATTCCTTCAGCAACTGCCACATGTAAAGCACACACCACCAATCAATTCTTGCCATTAATCAATTTATCCAGCAGCACATACTCTCAATTTACAAAAAATGGAGACAAGCTACCCCCAAACCTCGAAGTGCCGCTCGATCGCCACCTGCTCGTCCCTCTCCTCCCCGATCAGCGCCGACAGCGCGCGGAACACCGCCCTCTCGTACTCCGTCGCTGCACCCTGGTGGAAGTTTAGAGCAACACGAAAGCGCAAGCTCACCGAGTAAATGGAGGATTCGAGGAGGGGGGAAAAAAATTAAGGCGGCGAGCGACAACGTGAGGGGCGACGACGCTTACGAGGTTGTCGGCGGCGGCGGCGAGGAAGGCGGCGGCCCGGGCGGGGTCCCGCGGGGCGACGTGGTGCGCGGCGAGGGAGGAGGCGAGCGCGCACCGCGGGTCGGCGGCGGCGGCGCGGAGCACGGCGTGGCCACGGCCCCGGCCGAAGCTCATGGTGTGCGCGTAGTGCTCGTCCAGCGCCGCCGCGCAGCCCCCCGACGCCGTCCGGTACTCCTGCCCCCACATGTCCCTCCGCACCTCCCCCTCCCCCTCCCTCGCCGCCGCCGCCATCTCCCCCCGCGCTCTCGCCGTCGCCGTCGCCGTCGCGTCGGCTGGGCGGTGGGTGGGAGTGGGAGAGCGGGACACGCACGGGTGCGAGTTGTGTTTAGCTGCCACGGCGACGACGTGGGCCCCACGCTGGCCTCCCGGGTTTCTAGGGTGAGGTCACTGACATATGGGGACAGGTAATGCTGGAGCCCACGTGTCAGTGACTGTTAGGCAGGCGGGGGTAGTCCGCGTGAGAAGCGTAGATGCCGCAAGCGTGGGGAGAAGAAGACGACGAGGACGAGGTGAGGTGGATTAGTTTGGAGCGACCTGATTGGGTTGGAATTGGATTAGTGTGTGTGCTAATCTTATCTTAAAACAACCTGCCGCTGGCTTTACTTTCGAATATGCTAAACAAAACCGATTTAAAAAATTTATTGGATACATACCACTACGATGTGAATATTATAGAATGAGCTAATATCAAATGATTATAGGAGTGAGGCTTCGAATTCAAGTCGGCTAGCTCATCATCATGTGGAGCTAGCTGAAACACCTCTAAACGTTTTCTCGATACATACTATTACTATTTAAAAAAATATAATTACAATTCATATATTCGTATCCATGCTATACAAATACGTACAAAATAACAACCATGCTATCGACGTCACGTTTTCTATCATATAGACCAAAATACGCTAGACGTGAGACCCGCATGTCAGTTCCATCTTCTTTCTCTATCCATCACTCTTCTTTCTTCATATCTCTCTCCACCTCGCTGAACCCAGGAGGCGAGTAGGACACGACGAGGGAGGCGAATGGAGAAGTGGTGTCCAACGCACCGGTGAAGCATTGGTACTGTTCACCTTGGTTCGAGAAGGAAGGAGGAAACTCGATGTGCCCCCACTCGAGCTCGCCGCTAAGCTGCCACCCATCCCAAGCTCCTCCCAATGGCCCCGCTTGCTCCCGGTGCCGAAGAAGACGGTTCTCGCCAGATCTAGGTTGACACCCTCCTCGTCTTCACAAGTTCCACTCGTCCTCATCGTGTCGTCGTCTTCACGACTGCCGGTGGGAGGATGAGAGACCCAAGCCCGGCGCCGGAGATTTGGCGGCTCAAGACCGTTTCCTTGGGGCTACCATCAAAATTGGCGGACAAAGCTATGTGCATGAGGCACCTAGTATCGCCTGAGTTGGCAAGCACTATTGTCATCTGCTCCACAGGAGAGAGAGAGAGAGGTTGGAGATGTGGGGGTGGCGATGGAGGTTGGCACCATTGCCGTGGCAGACCAACATGAGGGGAAGGGAGAGAGGGGAGAAGAAGAAAAAAGAATTGGGAAGAAGATGGAAAATGTGACCATAATTGGCTTTATGTATTTGGATGGTATGGATCATAGTAACAAAGTTTTTGGGTCGATGAGAGGTTGGAGATGTGGGGTGGCGATGAAGGTTGGCATCGCTGTCGTGGCTGAGCAACATGAGGGGAAGGGAGAGAGGGGAGAAGAAGGAAAAAAAAGGGGAAGAAGATGGAAAATGTGACCATAATTGGTTTTATGTATTTGGATGGTATGGATCATAGTAACAAAGTTTCTAGGTCGATGGGATCGAGGAACTGGACTGAGCAACGTGGTACGCTATTTGTGAGAGGGTTTTATAAGGTGGGACGAAAATAACCCCGTGTTTCCGTGACGGCCTGACGGGTACAACGTTCTTGGGTCGAGGAACGCTACCACTGATTCCGTTTTACGTGACTATGGTATGGACTCGAATAGAATATATTCTAAAATTACATTATTAAATTCAAAAAATTGAAACCAAATCAACCAAAATATGCACTGGCGAGATGTGAAAACGTCTCAGTGTGATGCAGCGACCAGGAAATCTAGCGCGGCAGGTTACGTCCATCTCACCCGTTCATCTTCCGATCGGACGGCCCACGCTCCACGGACGCGACGGTTGGAGCCACTTCAACTGCTCTTTCATCTCTCCCCGATTCCGTTTCTTCCTCGACCTGCTCTGCTTCTCCTCCGCACCCAAAAATATCAAAGAACTCAAAAGCGGAGAGAGGCGAAGAACAGGGGGGACGCCATGAACGTGGAGGAGGAGGTGGGGAAGCTCAAGGAGGAGATCCAGAGGCTCGGCCAGAAGCAGCCCGATGGATCCTACAAGGTAAATCACTTTTTTCTCATCTCCTCTCCTCTCCTCCGAAACGAGCACCAGATCTGGCGCCTGCAGCAAGGGCCCCGCATTTTCGGTGATCCCTCGAGTTAGAATTGCTTTCCTCTTCGCGATTCATACGCCATTGTGCAGCTTGGGTGTCATCGTGTGCGCTTTTCCAATCTCACCGACATGAGATTCCTCCAGAAATCATGGCCTGGTCTATTTGTGTCCATTGCCCAAAAAAAATGGATTTCTAGGTGACCATTATTGGTAATGCTGGTATGTGTCTCTATGGAGAATTGGCGATGCATTGTTCAGAGGAAGAGAGCTTTTATCTGCTGGTGTGTACATTGAAGATCCCTAGTTAGTGCGTAGCTGGTCATGAAACAAAATAGAGGGATCAGTGATGCTATTGATGATCTTGAATTCGTGATTGAAAATTTTGAGCTTGATTTGGTATTTTGTAATGTTCATATGCCCCCAAGCCTGTGAAATTGCATTTTATATGTTAGATATCGTTTGTTGTATATGTCCAATGTCCTAGTGACGAGAAAGATGCCCACTGTGACTGTCAGGCAGTTGAAAGAAATGGGAAACAATAAAGGACCAACAAGTAAGAACTAGAATTGTGTATATATTATTTTTTCCCAGAATTCTTGATGTATATGCTTCTTGAAAAAAAGAACACTACATGTGCATTCTATTTTTTTTCTGCCATCATTGTTCCATTACGACATATACTCATGTAAATGTATAATCATATCATACAACAAGTATGTGGTGATGCCATTATCCGTCTTTTCTTCTGATGCAGCCTACAATTTCCAATCATCATCTCATATTGTAATTTTGAATCACAAATTTTGTTTCTTAGTTGTGTGTTCTATAAGCAGTGTGATGACCAACTGGTCCTTATCATTTTGATCAGACTTTCATTTTCCTCTTTGGTGGTTACAGCTTTTACCTTGTTAATTGTCTCATTCCTTCTCTTTTTCCTCTTTATTTTCATGTTAGGTACAACCAACGAAAGCTTTGCAAGTGATAGTTTTGACCATTTTTAGGCACTTTACTCCCTTGAGTACTTCCTAATTATTCTCCCATTTTCTCCAAGCTCTTTTTCCATTGAATCGACAACTCCAGCTATCCCTGGCATTCGTCTACCTATATACGCAAGATGTGTTGCTTTGTCAATTTATCCTATGAGTTAAATATATCCTACTCCCCCCTGTTAATTGTTCTGTTCTTCATCAAAACAATTCCTGTCAATTTCACTTGAAAAAAACATTTTTTTTCTATATCTTCATGGACAGGACTTATTCCTTGATCCAGACTCATGTATGATGGTTTTTGTATTAATTTTTAATCATTATACGCTACATTACAATTAATTTTTGATACACTGTATAACACTCACTTTTGGATTCAGTCGTAAATGTTAATTGTTCAAGGCATTATGAATGTGTGAAGCAGGGTTCAATTTGAACAGATGGGTATCATAGTTCAGGGATCGCTTCTATTTTTTCTTAATCATCCAAGTTAAACAATTTATGAAATACTAGCCTGGTTTTGCATGATTCACATACTGAAATAGCATAGGGTAATGCAACAAATAACAATCAAAACTAGTAAAAGAAATGGCTGATTTTTTAGTAAGTTCCTATCCGAGTTGCTGACCATCACATGTGTAGGAGTAGGAGCAGCAGACCGCATAAACTTAACCTTGGAAACGTTTTTGGCATAGCTATCCTACGCCTTGTGAATTTCTGAATTACTGAGCTTATGCAAATCATACTGGTTCACCTTACTTAAATATTGTGATCTGCAGGTAACTTTCGGTGTTATCTTCAACGATGACCGTTGTGCAAACATATTTGAAGCACTAGTCGGCACCTTGCGGGCTGCCAAGAAGAGAAAAATTGTTAAGTATGATGGTGAGCTGCTTCTACAGGGGGTTCATGACAATGTTGAGATAACCCTGTTGCCTCCTCCAGCGGTCGCTGCTGCCTGAAGAGGGAAGCATCTGCGAGCCTCTGGTGTTAAGGCGTTGATATGCATATAATCTATTGTGTCTAGATTCTCATGAACCATTTGATATTCGAAGCGGATGCCTATCGCGTGATGTATGAACTATGGGTATGCAGTTTCTTGGACATGCTTGTATTGGAACTGAAATGATAAGTTCGCTGCTGATATATTGTGCAGTGTAGAATGAGCCATAAAATGGCCATGAATTTTTTACAGTACTGCATTCATGAAGGCCTCTAAAAAAACTGATCATTCCACCATGGTTCTTTACTCAGCTTGCTGTGCATCCACATTGGACGTTAACTATTTACATCAGCAAGCAATTACAGCACCTACTTCTACTCTGCTATTATCATCCTGTGAGACTATGACATCTATAAGGGCCTCTTCATGATTCTCACATTATTACTTCCTTTTTTTTTTTTACATATTAGGGTAAATTGCATGAAAAAAGTAAAAAGTGGAGTAAGCATGAAGAAAGTAGCTGGCGAACATGAACATCTATGAGGATCTTTATAGCACCTACCTCTTGTCACTACTCTTCTTCCTATGCATGTTGTCATATAAACCTCCAAATGCAGAACAGATGAAACAATAATATTGGCCAGAGGACACACATCACATATAAGGAAAAAAAAAGAGTACTGCATATATAATAAGTCTACATAGGTATGAGAGGTATCAGGAACAGCGTTATCAGGAACCTTCTGCACAAGTTAGCCGTGCTATGGTATTAGTTCTAGTCATGAAAAATCTTCTCTCTTTATATAACAAATAACTAAACCTGAATTTTAGTTGTGTCCGAATCCGTCTTTTGTGCATATGATGCTTTTTCAGGTATGCGAGAGGAACTAGGCCCTGTTTGGAAGATTGCCCATGGCTAATTTTGAGAGCTAATGTTTAGTCATGAATTGGTAGGCTAAACATTAGCCTAAGGTGATATCTTTGGATCCATGGGCTAATTTAAGGCTAAAAGGTGGAGAAAGAGTAGAAAGAGAGGAGAGAGAGGGAGAGATAGGGCTGCTTTTTGATGGTCCCCACAGAAAATTAGCCCCATTAGCACCTCTTAGAGGGGCTAATATTCTGAGGGGGCTAATTCACTCTAGCCCCAAATTAACCCACCTGTTTGGATCCTTGAGGGCTAATTTAGAGCTAAAAGGTGGGGGCTAATAATTAGCCCATGGAACCAAACAGGGCCCTAGAATGAACATGGCGAGAATGAAGTGTAGATTCCTTGAATGCAGAAGAATACAAATTATAGCAATGGAGAATAATAAACTGGTAAAAGGCAAATGATGGGAACGGGAGCATTTGTGAATTGGGAAAGCCATCCAAAATAACATACTATATGCTAGCATTGGAGAGTCCATCTTGTGTCTCACGCGATCTCCATTTCTTAGATCCTTGAAGAGTGTGAGGATAGGAAGCATCAGGAAAAAGAAATCTCCATTGCTATTGCTTGGTGGGTGTAACAGCAGCAAGCCTACATTGGGCAGTAACCATGGTTCTAGAAATTAATTGATCATTTCCATTTTCCACCGTGGTTCTTTAGTCAGCTTGCTGTGCATCTACATTGGGCAGTAACCATTTACATTAGCAAGCAATTACAGCGCCTACTTCTACTCTGCTACTATAATCCTGAGTAAAACAACATAATTGTCTAGGACTGACATCGATAATGGCCTCTTCATTGTTCTCACGTTATCACTACTAGTATGAAAAAAAAGGAGCTAGCATGAAGAAAATCGCTATTGCACATCTATGAGGATCTTTATAACACCGACCTTTCACTACTCATCTTCCTAACATTAGTATATGAAAATTGGCGTAAACCGTTGAGACTAGCCACTAGCGTCTGTCACTTCCGTTCTTCCTCTTTAGTCCAAATGGGAATAGGAGGTATCAGGATAAGCGTAGCCAAACCGTTCTTCCAATAAAGTAAGCAGGCTTATGATATTAGTCCTTATCTCTGAAAATCTTGTGTTTCTTGCTGTAACAAATAACTAATGCTGAACTTTAGCAAGCTGGTTCAATACCCTCTTTCATAGAGTTACATTACTTATATATAATGTCTTTTCAGGTGTGCGAGATAAACTAGAAGAACAAACATGGGGAGAATGGAGTGTTGCAGCTCTTCTACCTATGAGGATTGAAGTTATGTGACTCCTCGCATCTTGAAGAAGAACGGCACGGATACACTTCCCTGCAGCTAAAGATCATTTTCCGCTTACATAGGTTTGCAAGGTCCTTCAGCCCTACGTAGGTTTTGTGTGTCAGATGATCAATGACAGATTGACACACACCAACCTGATCTTTATTGCTGCATCGATCTTCAAATATTCGGTGCATAATTATCTAGATGTGTAGAATAGATGAAGAACCAGCAAAAGATAGAAAGACAAAAGATGAAAGGAAATAAAATGTTTTTGCTTCTGTGAAAGCCATCCGATTAATATATACGCTAGCATTGGAGAGCCCATCTTGTTTGGTCATGAGATGTCCATTTCTCAGCTATCTCTTAGAGCGCGAGGATGTTAAGCATCAGGAGAAAGAGATTGAGAGATCGAAATGATAAGTAAGAGAAATACCGTGTTTTTTTTACTCTCAGAAATCCATTATATCTGAAAACAAACTTTTTTATGAACAAAGTAGAGACCAACTTCAGAATTGTACATCCTTAGAATAAGTTATCCCTGTGCACCCACATTTTCAGGGATATGAAAGAAACAGAGTAAAACGTACCCACGAAGTGAGATTGAAGTAATGCTCTGTAGGACAGAGATGGTTAATGTTACCCATTCTCTCCATTTTTTTTCCATCAACGAATGCTTATTATGAGAATAAGCATGTAACTGGACTGCCAATGGACTTCCTGCTGGATGTAGCAAGGCTGTGATTCTGTTTAGACTTAGTTCTTATCCCCTAATACAATGACGATATATTGTTCTTTCTCAATTTGCTGTGCAAGTGTGCATGCAGGGTTTTCAATTTCAATTTGTCGAAAATTTCGGTAAGACCAAAATTTACGAAATTTCGTGATTTTCGGTACTTTTTGGACTGATTTTTTTTGAAATTCTAACAAATTTTTACTGGAGTTGAATAAACTTTGACCAAATTCAACAAAAAATTGAGAAAATACGAAAATTTCAGTTAATATATTGATTACCAAAATTTCAGAAATTTTGAACCAAAATTGCAATTCCCTGTGTGCGTGTAGATTCGACAATAAGTATTTACATCAACAAGCAATCATAGCACCTACTTCTACCCTGCTCCTACTATCATCCTGAGTAATATAACCTAGTACTACTTGTCTATGAGACTGACATCTATAAGGGCCTCCTCTTGGAGTAATGCAAATGAAAAAAAATGGAGCAATCATGAGGAAAGTAACTGGATGACATCTATCAGGGTTTATTTTTATAGCACCTACCACTTGTAACTACTCATCTTCCTACGCATGTTTGTCACATAAACCTCCAAATGCATAATGCAGGGAATGGTATAGAGAATATAGGACAGTAGGACACACATCGCATATGAAGAAAGCATAATAGTATACTAGCATCCTATGTCATTCCATTCTCACATTTCGTCCAACATGGGTATAGGAGGTATTGCGAAAAACACAGGCATGCTAACCTTCCACACAAGCAAACAAATCCCTCTTTTTAGTAGAATTACGTCGTGTATAACTTTTCTCAGGTATTCGAGAGAAACTAGGATGAACTTATTGAGAATGAAGTGTTGCAACTATTTTAGCACCTACTACTTTAGTCATTTTATAGAGCAGATATGTGACTCCTGAATCCTATGTTGAAGAAAAGCAATGAAAATGAGTGGTTCCACTTGTTGAAGACGTTCCCTTTACATATATTGATACTTGGCCAAGGACCTTCAGCAGTGACCCTCTACTTGTCTTACACTTTAATCTGATGAATGATGATCAATGCAACACCAACCTGTTCTTCATTGTTGTGTCTCCTCATCTTTGATACATAAACATCAAGTTGTAGATAACAAATGGAGAGCGAACACGAGATAAAAACCAAATAATAAAGGGAAAGTGAGCATTTGTTATCTCACGAATAACATAGATGCTAGCATTGGAGAGTTTATCTTGCATCTCATGAGATGTCCATTTCTCAAGAGATATCTGAGCTTGAGGATGGGAAGCATCAGGAGAAAGAAATCCAGAGGTACCCATAGAAGAAGTAACACATATACCTATAGTATATGTATATGTTACTTATTATACCTATAGTATATGTTACAAAACAAATTAGTATGTCCCATAACAACTTTTGATGAACAAAAACAGGAGAAAGACTTCAGAGTATTACATCTTTGTAACAGGTTCTCTCTAAGCACACCCACATTTTCAGGGATATGATTGAAACATAGTATAACACTCGGAAGGATCTAGTTGAATGGACATGAGACAAAACAACTGTTGTGTCAAGCGAGCGTGCTAGGCAAGGAGAATGTGATCATTGTAAAAAAATTTTGAAGAAAAGATCATTGTACAGAATGAGATAATCAGAAACACCATGCACCAACGATTGGTAATAGTAGCAGGCTGAAGATGTCGCCGATATGGTGGCGGAGCAGTAGGCAGCCATGAGAGCTGCTGCATGCCAATGCCAACAAGTGCATCATTGATACAATAAAGTCTGGTTGTTTGGGGTTTTGTTTTGTTGAATGGGTTGTAGTTTTTTTATGCATCGAGGTGTTTTCAATATATAGCTTAGGGGAAATCATCATGATTCGAATTTCATTGATTTGCTGCAGAAAATTTATAAAACTTGCTGAACTTTGCAGAGGCCTGATAAAGCATTCATGACAACTTGGTGAAACATTCATTTGACATGGTTATACTTATGATATGCCATGAATGATCAATGAAACTTTTAGAGATACTGACAATACACCTGATGAAACTCTGAAGACAAAACTAGCATGCACGCATGTATCATGTAAGCTAAAGGTGCTTTACAATGGTTTTTGTTAGTAGAATTAATCTAGAGCCCTCATATTTTCTAATCTAATGGATCAGATCTATTTCTATTACTACCTCAACTATTTGCAGTAGAATATTTCTTTTGCTGGTAGTGGAACTCATAAATCAATGGTCAAGGTTACTTCTATTGGTGACAATATTGCTAGTAGAATACCACCAATAAAGACCACCACAAAAAAAATCACATCTATTTATTCTTCCACCTAACCTACTGGCAGTAGAATTCATAACTCAAGACTTAAATCACTTCTACCACTGATAATAATATTGGTAGTATTTAGTAAAGGCTATCGCAGGTACTTGAGTAATAACACCTACTTATATGTTAGACTGACATCTATGATGGCCTCTTCATGACTCTTACGTTATCGGATCTTTAACTTGTTGACTTATTAGTATAATATATACATGAAAAGAAATTATGGAGCAAGCATGAATGAAGCAAGTAATTATGTGGATGGACATCTACAAGGATTTATTACAACACCTACATCTATAAGGATTTACATTATCTTCCTATGCATGTTTGTCATACAAACCTCCAAATGCAGAGAGGAAGAAACAGTAGACACACATCACTTGTGAAGAGAATATTATAGTATACTTGTTCTAGGAGCATCATATTGTTATACAGAAGTCACTTCCATTTTCCCATTTAGTCCACATGAGCATAGGAGGTATCAGGAAAAGGGTACCCAACCAAGACTTCTGCCCAAGTAATATGCAACGCTTGTGGGAAAGCTGAGATTCAGTTGTGTTCAATACCCTCTTTTATAGAGTTATATACAATGGTTTTTTCAGGTATGTGAGAGAAACCAGAACGAACATGCATGGCTGGAGAGGTGGAGAACAAAGCATTGTGCTGTTTTAGTTGCTCTTGCTTGAGTACCATGAACAAAAGATATGTGACTTCTCAGAATGCTTCAGGATGTTGGAGAAGAGGCGTGAGTATGCTCTTCTGCTTCTGCACGGGTAAACTAAAGATCCATTATTTGCGTCGGTTGGACGATGCCCTTCAACAGTGATACATGCCATGATGCTTTAATTGTTAATCCAGACATGTGTGTGATGATCAAAGGCACACTAACATGTTCTTCGTTGTGTGTTTCGCCATCTCTCGCACAATGTATGAGCAGATGAAGAACAAATACAAGATAAAAGACAAACAATGAAAGGAAGGAGAGAATTTCTACTTAAGCCATTTGAGTTGTCAAATTTTCAAGAATTTTTCATGATTAAAGTGACATGCAAAAAAAAAGGGCATCCCCTTTAAAGGGTAAAATGACTTTCCCAAATAATTAAGGGGATCAATGCCACGCCAACCTATTATTTCATCACTGTGTCCATCTTTGATACATAGACATACGAATGAAACGGAAAAGGTCAAGAATGAACAAGAGATAAAAGGCAAATAGTGGAAGGGAGTGTACATTTGTGGTTTCATGAAAATAATTTTTTCATTCGGGTAATGTATATATATGCTAGAGTACTTCTAGCACTGTAGAGTCCATCTTTTGTCTCATGAGTTGTCCATTTCTCAGAGATCTATAGAAGCGTAAGGATGGGAAGCGTCAGGAGAAAGAAAATGAGAAACACCCATATACCATGTAAGACATCCCAATACCTATAATGTTTATTACTTACAGAAATTCAGTAGGTACCATAACATTTTTATGAACAAACTAGAACGACTTCATAATTTTACATACACCGATACACTTTTTCAGGGATATGAGGTAGAGTAAAACGCATAACGGATGGATATGATACAATTGACAGGAGACAAAGCAGGCACTGCACAAAGCAAGAAAGGCAATGGCAATGTGATCTCTCTCTATAGGATGATAGAACCAGATATACCATGCATCGATAAGTACTAGTAGAGTAGCAGGCTGCAGGCGTAGGTGGTGTGGGGTTGGAGTAGGTTCATTTGAGAGATCAAGTGTACTTGCCAACCAGTTTATAGATTTTTTTTTTTTGCAGATGAATTGTATATGTTTTCTGCCAAGTGTTGAGGTGGACTCAATATATAACTCATGGGAAATCGACTTGTCATAGGGCGGTTTGCTTTAACTTTTGTTCATTTGGTTGCTGAAATTTGAACAAGACTAACATGGAAGTAGTTGAAACATGCATGAGAGACATGCATGGTGAAATATTCATATGACACAATGATATTGGAGAGATGCCAAGAACGCTCAATAGAACTTTTGAGAGGCACCGACAATACCTGATGAAACCCTAATTGAGTGGCATGTTTGTATACCACTATACTGTAACTATCGTATTTATTTCTTCCGTTTCATATTATAAGAAGTTTTGGGTTGTCTTGAAGTCAAACTTCTTTTAATTTTGACCAAGTTTGTAAAAAAAAAAACCTACACCTGCAATACAAAATTAGTTTCATTAACTCCATCATCGAATATTTTTTTTGTTGAAAATGTTGCTAAATATTTTCTGTAAACTTGGTCAAACTTAAAAACTTTGACTTGGGACAAACTCAAAACAACTTATATGGAACGGAGGGATTTTTTTGTCGCAAGCAAACAAAGATGCTTGATTGGCTATTTGCCTACATAATTTCCTAGTTATTTCATCTACGTATGTATTACTCATTATTACGTTGATGATTTTGGTATTATTCTGTTTGTTTTCACGAGTTTTGGTTACAATAGGAGTTATATGGTTATTTTGGAAAAGAAAAGGAAGTCATGGATCCACAAGACCATAATTGCAAAACTGATATTTGCAATTAAATAACTGAATCAAACTCGGT
Source organism: Oryza glaberrima (assembly GCF_000147395.1). Classification (NCBI taxonomy): domain Eukaryota; kingdom Viridiplantae; phylum Streptophyta; class Magnoliopsida; order Poales; family Poaceae; genus Oryza; species Oryza glaberrima. Next base: position 27,048,352 of record NC_068328.1, read on the forward strand.
GCTATATATATATATATTGAAACCAGGAAGAGAAAAAATAAAGACAAATCGAATCAGTTGTGTTTAAAGAAGAGCAAAAATGAGATGTAGGAGTAGATAGCGAGTAGTAGCTCTGGAAAATGTATTCTATGTTTTCTTTAGTTTTGCTATCTGAACTAGTGTGTCCATGAGAATCAGAGACATCGAGAGCAAGGAATGCAGACGTAGAAGTTGTGTTCGTAGGTGATCATCTCTACGACATTTTTTCTTCTAGAATTTCACTTCGTGCTAGCTGCTAAATCGATTAACACACATGATTATAAAATTAGTTCTTCTCTTTCAAAATTTCGTGTGTGTGTTTTCCTTAAACCAACTGAGTTTTAATATATCTGTTCAGTGTCCTATTTTGTGGACTTCACATATATCATTTTTCAGGTATGGGAACCAAACTACAATGTACCAATAGATAATGTGTCAACATAGTGGAGATAATCCTAGTGGTTCTTCAACAATAGTTAGACACAGCAAAACCATAGATGACTTTAGCAATTCGGGGAAGCCGAAAAGATCAGAGTCAATATGTGGGCGCTAGCTTTACAGAAGTTGTGGGTACAATTTATTTCCATGAACTAACAAGAGTGGAGTTACTTTGTTGGATTGCATGTGGCAGCCAATGAGTTCATGAGGAAAATCTAAAAAAGACTTGTAAGGATGTCACTGCAGCTTCACTATTTAATAAATGATTTTTCATAACACTGGGTTTTATTTTCGCTGGTAGATCCACTTACGAAAGTACCTCTATTTTTACAAGCAGGGCTCTTAATTAAGACCCCGCTTGTAAAAATCAATTTTTTGGGCACGACCTGCAAAAATTGTGGGAGGGCGTAAAAGGACACGCGTGTGGACCAACCAAGGAGGTGAAGCTATCTTTTCCCCCTCCCTCAGCTCTCCCCTGTGGCACTGTGAAAGTAGATTAAAACTGCCTAAACAGCTTAGAAGAGTTCTCTACACGTACCATCACAGTACTGGGTCTTCTCAATCTGGAAGGAAAGAAGTACTAATTAACAATGTCTACATCACAACCTTCTCCCTTGGCACCAGGATGCTACAGGCCTAGATCAATGGCGGAAGAGGCGGCACTCTGGAGTGCAGCTGGTGCCGCGCTGCTCCAGCTTACGCCAGCTTAATGTCGCTAGGTTAGCTGCCTAATGTCGCTAGATTAGGCTTATGTCCTCCTGGGTTCTGCCTCCTTTTTGTTTTTGGTTGTACCAAACTTTATTCATCTTAATGCAGTGACACGCATTACTTAGGTTCAAGTGGTCAGAAATTCAGTTTTTTCCACATCTATTTCTTTGACCAAACAAAGTAGAGAACTACATATTTCTTCCCATACATCTACATTTTCAGGGATATGAAATAGAACAGCCAGCACTACCAAATTAACTGAGCTGGCTATTCACAAAGCGAGAGACTCTAGCACATCTCCCTTGTAGTGTCTGATCACCATCTTCCTTATATAAACTTCCAAAATGAAACATGAGAAAGAACTGTGGACACTAGCTAGACAGAAGGCAAAGGATAGAAAAAAAAAATGAAAGAACGATTGTGACTTTGGGCAATAAATCCATCTGAATATTGGTAGCATATTTTAGAGTATATCTAGTTTCCCACAAAGTGTTGGGTTCTGAAAGTATATATGCTAATGTGCATGGGGATGGGAAGCATCAGCATAAACAAGGCCAGAGAAGCCAAGAGTGATGGTGAGAAATTTGGTGCACATGGCATGATTTTGTTATGAAACACACTAGGAAACTACTCTCCAGTTGTGTACATCTGATCTTGTAACATGTTCTCTCCAATGTATCTTTTTTTTTCAGGGATATAATATGGAGGAGCCAGCACTGGTTTGGAGACAGTGATGATTATTCGCAAACTGAGGCTAAGGCATGTCACTGAACATGGTGGTTTATCGAGGAAATCCCGTGACATTTTTATTTTCTCCCTGTTCCTCTCCGCGTCTAAATTGAGTTGGAAAAGAGTAAAACGGAACACGTTTTTAACTAATACAAGAAAATGGTTACGTGAAAACATCATTTTACTGATGGCGTATTAGTAAACTGTAATATATCATTTTTTTTTTCAAAAATGCTTGATTGGTTGGATTTGCATACATGATTGATTACCTATTTATTGCATCTATCTGTGTACTACTTGTGTATTAAATTGGGGTTCACAAACAGTTAAATCACCGTAGAAACAATGGAATGTACTGTAGCAATTAATATTGTCCATCCAAATTTGATCTAACGGCTATAAATAGCTTATGGCATGGACCGCTGTAGTTCTCTACCATTCCAATTAGAATGACAGAGGATACGATTCCATTAAATTGGTGATTTTGGCATTATTCCTTCATGAGTTCTGGGCCTAAACTAGAGGAGTAATATGGTGGTTTTGAAGGGGAAAAGTCATGATACCGTATTTCTATTTGGACTAATTGTGATTAAATAACAGAATGAGTATATATATGTAGCCTAGGGCATCATAACTAGCCGAGGAAAAGAAAAAAAAAAGACAGACCAAACCAATTTGGTTTGGGTCTAGGTTTTATAGCATAGCACAAATGACTAGGGCCAAGTTTAGTTTCAAACTTTTTCAATGAACTTTCAACTTTCCATCACATCAAAACTTTCCTACACACACAAACTTTCAATTTTTCTATCACATCGTTCCAATTTCAACTAAACTTTTAATTTTGGTGTGAACTAAAACACACCCTAGGAGTAGCTAGATAGCAAGTAGCACTGGAAAATAGACTGCACTTTTCCTTCGGTTTTGCTGCCTCAACTCCTGTACGTGTCCATGAGAAATGGAGGCATCAAGAACAAGAAATCCAAATCATGTAGCCTAAATTGTAAGTAACCAAATCTTTTTCTTCTAGAATTTCACTGGTCAGATAGATCAGTGAACAAATGTTTATGATAGAAATAACTCTTTTCTTTAAAACACGTTTGCTGTGTTTTCCTTCAAAACGCTGAATTTTAGTATGTTCAGTGCCCTCTTTTGTTGATTTTACTCGTCTAATTTTTCAGGTATGAGAACCATATTAGAATGAACTCATACAGCACTTCGCAGCACACATTCCATAAGCCTCCTACTGCTTCTTTGCTTCAAAGCCTTCAACCGTACTCTGACAACGAAACCGTAGATGGACCCGAGTCCAGACATGGCCCAAGGTCTGGAACAGTTGAGTTTATTGCAGACCAGGGTGGTTCTCTCCGTTTCAGAGGAGCTAATCTGATAGTTTGGTTTTACTAATACATGGAGTAGAACAAGCCGAACAATTGTGTATCAGAAAATGGCAGGGTTGGCATGCATGAGAAAGCATAAAAACTACTGTAGATGTATGTATCTCCTATCGGAGTTTCGTTGTTTTGAGTAAAAATTTTGATATTCTCAAATATATAGTAGAAACTGCAAAAACATCCGAATGATATGTAGAACAGAAGCTGATATCACTTTAATTAGTTCATGATCTATATTATATCTGGGGCATACACAACAGGCCTCCCTAATCCTAATATATCATACAATTAATAGGTAAGATCCAACTCGGTGAATCAAATTTTAATCCTAGTAATCACTACACGAAGACCTAGAAACTGTTCACCTTGATGCCATTTTCAACCATAACATTTTTTTATAAAGTTGCCAAAAAAAATGTTTACGTTCAGTTTGTTGCCGAATTTGGTAAATACATAAGAAATCCTGCCAAAATTTTGGCAATATTACCTTCTTACTAAAATTTTGGCAATACCAAAATTTGATAAGGTTTATTTTGGCTACAATTTGAACAGGCCCCTAATGAGCGAACGTGTAACTGCTTGGCTGAGCTAATCCAAATCTGATTTTGATGGCTAGAATTTGATTTGTAAGGTTAATTTTAGGGATTTCTCTATCATTTTCGTTAGCCTATTCTCTTTTCATGATCCCTAAGAAGTACGAATTTTACCTAAAACTATTCTTTAAAAATCAAACTTCAAAATTCAAAATCACTTTGGAGTATAACCTAAATAAAGAAGCATATGGACATATTCTAGTGAACCGCAGTTTGGGAGTGAACTAGCACAGGCTGAATCTGCTTTACATCTGTTCTATAAAACTATGAAATGACATTTTAGGGGATGATCATATCATTGAACTACCTATACAAATTAAGGGATGAGATTAAATTCCATTGGTTTTCTTCCCTAACAAGAAAAGAAGATAAAATCGCCGTGATTGGTGGCAATAAATTACTACCTCCGTCCCAGAATATAAGAATCTAATACCGGATGGGACACATCCTATTACTACGAATCTGGACTGGGTTACGATGTGTCCCATCCTATACTAGGTTCTAATATTCTGGGACGGAGGGAGTAAAATCTTATCCGGTTTGCCTCCGAGCTCCACCAGTGCACTTAGAAGGAGGGGACATCTGAATTCTTACGCTAATTTACAAAATCTTTGCTTTCCTGGTTTCATCTTAGGCAAAATGGCATATGCAATGGCAGCGGCTACTAACAAACACCAACATCAATGGAACACCTACCACATTTCCCTTGCAGTGTCTGATCCCTATCTTCCTTATATAAACTTCCAAAATGAAACAGGAGAAAGAACTGAGGACAGAAGGCAATGACGAAGGGGAATCGATCTGAACATTGGTAGCATTGTAGACTCTGTCTACTGTCCCAGCAGCGTCATTGTTCGTTTTCTGGAAGTATATGTGCATGGGGATGGGAAGCATTAGGTAAAAGAAACTCACCGACACTAGGAGTGATGGTAAGAAAATTCAGTTTGTGGTGCACCTTTTTTTTTTATGAAACAAACTGGAGAACTATTCTCCAGTTATGTATATCTGATCTTGTAACATGTTTTTTTCTGATTGACCTACTTTTTCAGTGATATGAAACAGAGCAGCGGGCAGTGCAAAGTTGATCAAGGATCAGTGGTGACTATTCACAAAGTGATGACTGATAATTATGCACTAGCATTGTAGAGTCCATCTGGTTATAGATCTCATGTGACACCCGTTCCTCAGAGATCTGCCGAAGTGTGAGGATGGGAAGCACCATGGAAAAACAAAATAAAAATCATAAGTTGTTTAACTTTTTTTCTAGTCAAACTTCTCTTAGTTTGACTAAGTTTATAGAAAAATAGAGTAGTATTTTGAACACAAAACAAATATATTATCAAAATACATCAAATTTTTAATTTAATGAAACTAATTTAATAATTTAAATGTTGCTAGAATTTTTTATAAACTTGGTCAAACTTAATAAAGTTTGACTAAGAAAAAAAATCAAACGGCTTATAATATAAAACACGTAGGGAGTAATACACTAAGACAGAGACCTTTTGTCATGTATTTGCTTCCGGAAAATTTTATTTTAGGGTAAGACCTCACAAAATGAACTACCAAATATAGCTATCAAAATTACATTCTTCCTTTAAAATATGGTCAATAAAGACTGGTGGAATCGACAACCAATTCGATGTTTCGCCCGTCACGCATCCATGACTACCAAATGAGCAGCTTTTATTCGCCGATCGCTGCACCCATTGGACCTTCATTTCCCAGGAAGTACGTCTTTAACATGTTCTTGAGGTCTTGGATCATTGTCCCATAGATAGAACGGTTTACTCCAATCTGTGTTAGCATCCCCACCACCTCCAAACTATCTGTTTCAATAAGAGCAAGTTTAATAGTATAGCCGATCGCTGGCTCCAAAAATCTCCACATCAGTATACTGAAATAGTGAATAAAAGTAGTATGTGTACAATAAGTAGATGTAAAATTATCTACACCCAATTTGCTATGTGTTGATGCTTTTTTTGGCCAACACAATATCACCTAATGATTTGCGGTGTAAACAATAGAGTCGCCAAAATCGAATGATAAAAATCGGCTAGTGAAACCGATTTCGAGATTAATTCACTTTCGCGGAATCACACGACTAATTTACAAGCAAATTAGCAAAGAGGATAAATATCGTACTTACGTGACGACGAACGACTAGTTTCCGAGCAAACTAGCAAAGGATAATCTTCTCGATTTTGTGGAGAAGCACGACCGTTTTTCAGCGCAAAACGGCAAAGATTAACTAAATTCTAGGGTTGTCAGAACTCAGCCATGAAAACAAAATAGAAAATAACAGGAAAGTAAAGAACAGGAAAATAGTAGATTGATAATTTTGTTCGGGGTTTCCTCTAATCTGTCGTCACCAGTATATATACTGGTCACTCTAATCAATCTTTAACAATCCTAATTGATCCTACAAAAATATGGAAAAGTTTAATCGGAAAGGAAACAAACTCCTATCCGTTTCTATCTATCTTGCCGCAACACGCGCTAACCGGCTTCATCAGCTCTAACACGCCACGCCAGCACCAACAGCCAGCCTAATGCATCCATGAAATCAGATGACCACATCCATCCATCCATCTGCTTCTATTTAATCACCGTCATGCAGACCATCGAGCAGCAAGCAAGCTAGCACCAGATAGCACCAGATTTAACCTTCTAGTGCACCAAATAATCCTGCACACATATAAATTGCGCTACTCTTATAATTAAACCACTAAACAATCACACCAACTATTTTACATAATTTGGCCCGAGTAAATGCACTAATTATAAGCCAAATTATGGTACAAACACATGCCCCCTGTTTTCGGTATAAGTAGGACATATAACTTTTGTTTTACTGAAAACACCATAGAATTAATCAAACCATACCACAATCGTCCTCTCAGAACGATACTCCACACATGATATCGGTCCTGAGCCCATCCACAGTCGTCCTCTCAAAACGATACTCTATATATGGTATCGGTTTTGAGCCCATCCACAATCGTCCTCTTAAAACGATACTTAATCACAATATCCGTTCTAAGACCATCCATAGTCGTCCTCTTAAAACGATACTCAAATAAGTATTCGTCATGAGATAATCAAGCCTGTTACAAATATGTTCTCAAATATTTTTCATTTAGTACAAAATTTACTACTAATTCGGTTGTCCCTAATGTCCACCTAACCGAGTTAGCTCAACTTAGGGCAGTTCTTGGACCAAAACATTTTAAAAACAACACCTCTAAACTTCGATACATCTTAAAAACAACTCATCCGACCCTATAGCTCGGCAATATGATTCATAATCCAATCAAGTATATTTTAAAACCCATCGCCGAACTTCCTATCTCTCACCCAGTCCATAAACTTTTTTTAAAATCATTCACTGTAAATCTTACTACTAATTCGGTTATCCCTAAAAACCCCCTAACCGAATCAGCTCTGCACCTGTCGACGTTGCCTAGACTGAACCAACATTACTTTTGTACAGCCCTTCATCTGCTCAAACTGATGCAATATTGTGTCCATTAATGCCGCATGCAAAATAGTCCAGGAACACATATGCACACACTACCTAGCCTGTAACTTACACACCTGCAGCTGTCTCCAGTACACGTACAGTACCACCAGAAGCTAGCACATCCATGTGCTAATTTAGCACTCACTCATAGGTCCAAATATTTTGAACAAATAAACCGGCCTCCACTTATGTCAACATTATATATACAGCCGGTTTATCCATGATAAAAATATATATACTCTACTGCCATGATAACTAGGAAGCCTGATGTGCCAAACAATTTTCCTTGCTATTTTCTTTGCTATTTTTCTGTCAATGTATCCAAACACCGGTCCAAAAAATGATTTAACAGTTCATCGAAAAACTGAAATGCATTAGTTCATCTTCTGAACTAATAAAACACTAAAAGCACCTACATCCCTCACATCAACATCGACTAAACTTTCCAAACCGAATAATAGAGCATCTACTCGGTCTAAAGTGCAAGGATACTCTAAACGGACTGACATGGACCGATGTGTCATAAGCAATATTACTTAGCGAAATTAAAACAGTACCAATACCTTCCCCACTCACACAAACTATATACGACCAAAATAATTTCTAAAAAGTTATAAAAAAATCACGGTTATTTCTAGCACCTAAATATTTCGGTCTCTAAAAATGATAACAACACCTACAACTAATAATCAATATGCAAAACTATACGGTAACATCCCTCCATAATATAAAGACCCATATGATATCCAAGGATAAGAATAAAACCATGAGGGATAACCATACATACCTGAGAATTGATTCCATGATATAGGTATTGGTGGCATAAGTGAAGAATATGAATAATGTGGTGGCGAAAGAACCTGGCGATTGGATGCAAACCATTGATTTGGTGCATGCCTCTGAACTCCCTTCTTCTTTTTTGCCTCCACTTCTCTTTTAACATCTTTTTCATTATGCACTTGAACACTTCCTTTAGGAACCCATGCCATACCTCTCTCCCTCAGCTTTTCTGCACTTAGTTTGTGTAACTGCTTCTTCTGCCAAATTGATAAGCTGTGTGAGTGTCTCGGCTGGCTACCATTGCCCCCTGAACTCTTCGGCGGATTCAGACTTGTTATTAACTCTGCCGAGGATGCCTCTCGCTTCATACTCTCATGGTGTAAATTTTCTAGTTGTTGTACATGTGCATGCCCCTCAGGTTCAATAACCCTTTTTTGAATTGAAGCCTTATGTACATTGACACATGCACCAGTAGCTAAGCCATTTTCTTGACCTCTATACATCGGCACCCATATTTGTTTCCTCGTTAAACTACCTCCCATTTGTACCGAAGACTTTTTCCTGCTAGACCACCTAGACCGATTTCTCTTATCAAACCGGTCATCCTTGGCATGTAACTTTCCTAGAGTTGCAAAATGCAATCGGCCTTCATTAATAACCGATTGTATTTTCTGACGAAAAATATTACAATCACAAGTACAATGATCGAACGAATTATGCCATTTACAATAAATTCGTTCTTTTAAATCTGGAAGCGATGGCATGACATAGTGATCAAGTAATTTAATATAACCATTTTTTAGCAAATCATCAAAAATATTATCGCACATAGTCCAATCAAAAGTATACTTCTTTTCCTTTAGCTGACACTTTTGTGGAGACGGTTTTAAAGCAAAGCAAACAAATGGTTCAGATTTGCTATCTAACCATTTGACTACACAATTGCTTATATTTCCATTGTCCAATGATTTAGAACTATCCACTACATCAGCATGAGCCTCATTAATATTTTCCAATTTTAATTTTAGTATCTTTTTTTTCTAGAATTCAACATTTCGCAGCTGGATCAGTAAATAAATTAATGTTTATGATATTAGTTCCTTTCTTTGAAAAAAAACTGTGTTTGTTCTTAACAAGCTGAATTCTATGTTCAATGGCTTCTTTTGTTGACATCTCACCTTTTTCAGGTAAAGGAAGCTAGAATAAACCGAGGGAACTTTCAGACGCCGCAGTGAAAAATCAATCAGCTACTTCAACAATATTTAGACATAGCAAAACCACATATGAGTCTTGCTCTTTGAGCAATACTCCCCCATAATATAAGGCAGGATCAAACTTGACACGGTCTCCAAAACTAATCTTTGTCTTATAATTTCTTATATATTATAAGGTGTGTAGTAACAAAATTGTAATCATATGAAAGTAAATTCAAATGTCAATCCAATAATATAACTTTTAGCAAGTAAAATTCAATTCATATTGTCATAAATATTGGTCAAAATATTTTGAAGATGGGAATCTTGAAATGCGTGGGCGCCTTATATTATGGGATTGAGGGAGTAATATGAGTATAAATCTGATCCAAGATCTGAGGTTGAGTACTTTTAGGGTGTGTTTGGAATCATGGGTTCCCAACCCCTCTCTTTCGTATTCCGCATGCACGCTTTTCAAACTACTAAACAGTGTGTTTTTTGCAAAAAGTTTCTATACGAAAGTTGCTTAAAAAATCATATTGATCCTTTTTTTTTAAAAAAATAGCTAATACTTAATTAATCACACGCTAATAGACTGCTCTGTTTTCCGTGTACAGGGCATGTGTTCCTAACCTCTATACACGAACACAGCCATTAATTTGTTTCATACCAGGTTGGTCTGTCTCTGACCTTATAGAAGCACTATTGAGATATACACCAATATAGTTTTGTTACAGTAATCCTATTAACTACTAGTCTGTTCCAAAAAAAGAAGATAAACCCTAACTACGAATCTGGACATGCATATACGCAGGTTCGTAGCTAGGATTGAGTTTTTTTTTTTTTTTGGGACGGAGAGGGTAGCTAGCAGCAGTGGAGTTTACTACTCCCTCCATTCCAAAATATAAGGCACAACCACTCTTAACCCAAATATCAAGAAATAATTATTATCATCTTGTAGTTTGGATCATCCTAATAAATACAATGCATGCATCCAATAGAATTAGAGGATGTGAGAGTGAAGGATTTAAAGAATTAATAATTTAATGGAGAAGATGTCAGTAGTTAATTGTAGGCATGCATGTATGCCTTATATTATGGAACATCTAAAAAAAATGGTTGTGCCTTATATTATGGAATGGAGGGAGTAATTAGTACTCCCTCCGGTTCTATATTAATTGACGTTTTGGACAGGATCTCACTTACCAAGAAGTGATTAATTAGGTTGCCTATTTCCTGTTTTACCCCCATTAAAAACTTTAGTGTAGCTCTTTTATCAAAAACTCCCATGCAACCTGTGTGGCTATGGCCTTTAGTTTCAAAGCTGGAGTTAATACGTCGTTGCTTGGGAAGTTGGGAGCCTGCTACAGTTGATGAGCTAGTGAAGACAAGCATTACATGCATGCAAAGGTATAGCAGTCCAAAGTGACAATCAAATACCAAAACGTCAATAATTTGCATCTAAAGAGCACAACCCTCAAACATCCATATATTTGATACCAGAGGGAGTAGGAAACTACGAATGCATGTGTCAGCAGGCAATGAATTTCATGAGAGAGCATATAGAAAACGAGGAGAATGCCACTATTGGATAAGTGAAGAAACATATGTATATACTTTTTTTCGAACGCGCAAAAGAATTGCACGTCAATATATTAGAACGTCCGTATATACAAAAGAAGCTTATATATATCTCCTCAATTAATTCATGTCTTCACGATTTATTATATTTAGGCCATAGTGCCATGCATACACGACACGCTCCTTAATAATTTACTAGAGATCTTAATAAAAATTATGTATAGGCCATGGTGAAGCACTTCACGCTCCAAATCACTAGGACTGCACTGACAAAAAAAGCACAAAGCCCTTATAATGTTGGACATGCAAGCACAATAGACCGCATACAGAACTGAATAATGGAGTGAGTAATTGGACATAAATACTCGACGGCGGAAAATGGAGTTTTCCTCTTTTCTTCTTCTCCTGATAGCAGCTACTAACACCCAACTCGATGCAACACGTACCTCATAAGGGCAGTCCCAACCCGTAGTGTCCATAAGCAGTATCTATGGTGCCATGTCAATAAGACATCACAATAGAAACTACACTCTACAACCTATGGTTTCTTAAAGTGGGCCATTAATAAATACATCATCTCTCTTCTCTACCAATCATATTTATTCTTCATCTATTATGAAGACACTATTCTCTCTCAATGCAAAACTTGATAGAAGTTGTGTCTTGTATGAGACCCACTTTCTTCCTCTCTTCACTCTCTCACTTTTAATTAATATAGTGTCACATAAGCTAAAAGTACTACATGGCAATGTAGTTAATGCCATAGACACCATCCTAGATGGAGGGTTGAGACTGCCCTAAGACTCATATATCCCTTAGCAGTTTCTCCTTCATTTTCGTTAGGATTAGGGTAATTTTACCATCCTTAGAAACTTATCGGGAGACACCACATTTTCTAGTATAAAGCTTTGTATCTCGAGGTATCAAAATTTTAATGTAAAATTTTTATACCTCCTAGTGCTTTCTCATGGACCATAAAAGTTCTCTTTTCGTTATATAATGTTCTAAAATAGAACAGGAGAAACTTCTCTTTTTCATTATATGTTCCAAAATAGAAGAAGAAAGACCGTGGACAAATGTCAAGAAGAAAGCAAATTAGAGAATATTTGTGATTTGAAGAATCCATCAGATTATACTAGATATTGTTAGCACTATATAGTCCATCCATCCGGTGTCCCATGAAATGTTCGTTTCTGAATCTCCGTGCGTGAGGATGGGAAGCATCAGGAAATAGGAAACCGGAAAGACCAGGGTGAATAGTAAGAAATTGAGTGTGTGGTGTACGTATCAATTCTTCTGACGATACAAGGCATGTTCTCTTTTCATGTAACTATAGGCCTCATCGTTTGGCTTTTCTTGTAATAAGCCAAAACGGCTTATTAGAGAATAAAAATAAATTTGTAGGTAAAACTTTTATATATGTGTTCTCGGTGACTTAAAAGCCAATGCTGAAAAAGAAACTACGTTGAAAATATCTCAAAGTCAATGTCAAAATTAAGTTTGAAAATTTAAATGTTGGCTTTTTCTTTGCCTGAATAGGCCATCCGATGGGAGCCTAAATTTTTAGGGATATGAAACCTAGCACTGAGCAAAGGAGAGGAGATAGAGCGGACTATGCAGCAACGCTCTTCGAAGTAGATGATGAGTGTTTCGTCATATTTCCATGCTCCCGTCTCCTTTTTCCCTTCTTTTTTCAACCCGACAATAATGGATGACAAGGGGGAGAAAGAAACTTGTTTTAGCTGATAAAAAAATCAGTATGCAAAATATAGCTGAAGAAGAAAAAATGAATAAACTGAGTCTGGTATTTTCTTTGCTCGAACACTTTAGTGTGTTCAGGTGCATGCAAATGCATGTACTTCTTGCTGGTAGAATTAATGTCTCACTGCACAAAATTGAGTTAAAATATATTGGCAAGAAATTGAATTTGAGACCTATGGTTTGATACTACATTGAACTGCATCAATTAGCCATATTACCCAAAAATCAATAACTTATTAATTGCATGCACCAACTATTATGGGAGAATAGCCAAAATGGTCCCTAAAGTTTCGCTCCTGGGTCATTTTAGTTCTTAATCTTTCATGTTGTCCAAACAAATTCTTTAAATTTGTCACATGGGCTAATATAGTCCTTGGTCCTACCAAAATCGCCTCATGGACAAGTCATGTCACCCTCCCATGTAAAATCTATATGATTTGTCCAATTTACCCTTACATATATCATATGAAAATAAAAGGCAAAATGAAAAAAGTTAAAAAAAAGTATAGTATATGTAAGAGCAAAAATATACATCAAATGGTGAAAAAAAGGAAAAGTATTTTTTCCTATGGTTATGTCTAATTTACTCTTACATTTATTTTTTATGATATATACGTAAGGGTAAACTGGACAATTCATCATAGATTTTATATGAATGATGATATGGTATATCCATATGACGATTTTGGTGGACCCAAGGATTATTCTAGGCCTTATGACAAAGTTTAAGGATTTGTTTAGACTATTCAAAAAAGTTAGGGACTAAACTAATTCTACATAGAAACTTTATGGACTACAGTAGCTATTCTCCCAACTATTATCTAGCAAGGAAGAGCCTTATTATTTCCATATCTAATTCGTTTGCCTGATTTCTTCTTGTCCTATAATCTGCAACGGTAGCTGCTACGTACTAATTAACAACCTGATCAATGCAACACCTACATCATCTCCCTTACAGAGTTGCAGTGCCTCACCATCTTCCTTATATAAACTTCCAAATCAAAACAGAAGAAATTAAGAACATAGCACAAAGCAAAGGAGAGAACATTTGTGACTTCGGAGAATCCGTCTGAATATTTCAACTAGCGTTGTAGAGTCTATCTGGTGCCATAGGCTATGTTCGTTTCTAAATCTGTGTGCGTAAGGGGCGGAGCTAGTATATGTTAGGGGATGCCCAGGAACCCGGTCAAGAAAGTTTTTTAGCTATACCTCATCTATTTTCACCATGTATACACCCCCTCAATACAAATTTAGACACCCGTATCAGCTTAAATTTGATCTATAGTAGAGTAAATTAAGTAAGTGGCACCACCCTCTGTTTCGCTCTAGCTCCGCCCCTATGCGTAAGGATGGGAATCATTGGGAATAAGAACTCCAGAACACATGTGCCTGATAGTAATTAAGAAATACAGTTCATGGCATAACTAGTTTTTACAAATGAAACGAAATGGAGAACTAGTTCGGTTCTATACATATGATCTTATAACGTAGTTCTTTCCATTCACCTACCTCTTCAGGCACATGAAATTGAGCATCGATTAGCCAAAACGATACTTGATGACACCTTTTACAAAGCGAAGCTCTAGAAGCACAGCTGAGAGTAGAGGTCTCCGGCAAACAGTTGATGGAGAGAATCAGAGGACCATCGTGGCATTTTCATTTCTTATGGAGTTATGGTGATGGGAAACAATGGATGGTGTAACCCGCCAAAGTTTTGCATTTAACTGATCAGCTATTTTGGCTGGACTACGGTTTCTTGTTTTCAATGAAACAAACCAGATAGATTGAATCTGCTTTACATGCAGTTTTGTCAAACTATGAAATGCATAATTTTCTTTCTTTGCTTGGACTTTTTTGTGTTGTTAGGGTGAAATGTGCCATGTAAGAAGAAATGTCAATATACAATGTTATTCATGAATATGGTGGAGAGCAAAGCGGTGGTCAAGTCTTTTGTTGTAGTAATGTGTGAGGAACTCCACGGAAGTGATGCTCATGTACTATCGAAAGTTTTGTTGTTTGGAGTAAAAATTTGGTCTCAAATACCAGTTACTGTAGAAACGCCTAAACTATGAACATAGAAGCGAAGCCAACTCTCTCGGTCCTAAAAAAAATCAACTTTGATACGTGAATCTAGATATAGCCTACACCCAGATTCATATACAGAAGTTTATTTATTTTAGAACAGAGTGAGTATATAAGTTTATTAGTTCACGATATGTCTGGAGCATACACATTACGGTCCCTAATTCCAGTGTAACGTAAAATTAGTAGATAAGATCCAAATCACTACAAACTGTACTGCAGAATGCATCCGGCCTTAATGTTTGGACATGCAAACATCCTAAGCTAACACAAAGGACTTGAGAATGGAGTGAATAATTAGGCATCAATAATTGAGGATGTACTATGGGGAGAGCATTTCCATGTCTTTGTTTTTCTTCATTTCTTCTTGTTCTGACATCTACAATGAAAGCAGCTACTAATACACCTGATCAATGCAACACCTACATCATCTCCCTTGGAGTGTCGACTCTCCATCTTGTTTATATAAAGTTCCAAAATAAAACAGAAGAAAGAAGATAGGACAAAGAGGCGAGAACAAAACAAACAAGAGAATACTTGTGATTTTGGAGAATCCATCTATAATATTTTAGCATTGTAATATTGTATAGAGTATGTTGTGTCACAGGAGGTGATTTTTTTTTTAATTTCTTTATGGGTGCGGATGGGAAGCATCAGGAAGATAGGAACAATAAATCATGATATATGGGTCTGAAAGGCAAGAAGTTTTGGGAATCTATTTTTGATGGAACAAAAGTGGAGAACTATGTCGGTTGTGATACATCTGTTCTTGTAAAATTACTCTAAATCATGCATCCACATTTCCAGGGACATGACATAGAGTAGCAAGCACATGGATCTGGCCATTCACAATGCGATAAGCTCTAAGAATTACAAGTACTCAGTGGTTGATGTGGCGCGTCAAGTGACATTTTAATTTTCACCAATTCTTAAAATGTAAAGATTTTTTGAAGGAAGGTACCATCCAGGAGAGACCCATCTAGGTTTTATGTAACTGCTTGGCTAAGCTAATAAAAAAAATTTGAAGACTATAATTAAATTCCAAGGTTACTATCAGGCAGTAACCTTGTCCCTAATAAAAAGCAGTTTAATCTAGCCATGCAGAATTTAATCGCGCTGCTCCGCATATCCCGCGGATGCAACTGCCTTGCCCGGTTGCACGCATGCAAATGCTTGAGGATGAATGGGTTTTGTGATTAATGTGATTTTACAGCATTGACCCCAAGAACTAAAATAGGAATACAAATTTATTCTTTTGAATTTTATACTACAATAATTTTAAGTTAGTAGAAAAATCAATCTATACCATTGAATCATTCGTAGTATATATTGGTAATATATTGTACTGTAAAAGTTCTCAATCTTTTCCTCCCAACATCTTCAGTGATGGCAGCTACTTACACACTGATCAGTCGTTGCAGCATCTACCTCATCTCTCTCCCAGTTTCTCATCACCATCTTCATTATACAAACATCCAAAACAGTAGGGTGGAAAGAAGTCAAGAACGCGAGAACGTTTATGAATTTTGGAGAATCCATCCGAATTTTGGAGTGATCGTGAGGATGGGAAGCATCAGGGAAAAGAAGCACAGAAATCTGGAACCTCATTGTAAGAAACTCTATGTGCACCATACCGAGTTCTTTAGTCAGTCAAATTAGCGGATTACTTACTCTACTTCATTTGTGTACATCTGATCTTGTAACATGTTTATTTTCGTATACCCTTTCAGGCTTATCAAACAGAGCCGTGAGTGGTGGAAAATAGACAAAGCAAGGCTCTATACCCATCAGGATTTCGCGTAAAAGATTGAGAAATAGCTAGCTGAATCATGACATTTTGTTTCCAACATTCCTCAGTTCCTCTACGTGTGTGACAATGGGTGACAAGGGAGAGAAAACAAATTGGTAGACGATACGAGAAAATTAGTAGCAAAGAATATCAGCAGGTCGAATAGAAGCAGAATTGGGACAGATCAAATCTACATTACATCCAGTTCTATCAAACTATGAAATGCTTTATGTATAATTTCTCCGGAAATAATAAAATAAGACCGCGAGTATCTACCAACTAATTACCAGTTTTTGGTGGTACCTGACAGCAAATTCACGTTCTTGCGGTGTCCATATGCTAATTACATGTTTTTTGGATGTCGTATAACAAATTTTGCCAAATCCATTTTCCCCTCAAGCAAGCCTAAATGGGTTTCATGGATAGTGCTCACTGTTGCCCTAGCCTATTTTTCTACTTTTAGTTTCGATTTCGGTTTGGTTGCAAAATATGATGTTAGCTTCATTTTTTTACAAACTTTTTTTAAGCAACTAGCACTAGATATTATATACTACTCATACGTTGTTTTTCAAAAAAACATTTTTTTTTCTAAATTGAATTTGTCCAAATTATATCAAACCCTGGCAGCAATTCCTGCTACCAAGCTTGGGTACTGCACCGTAAGCTGGTAATCACCGGTAGAAAAACCCTAAACAGCATACCCCTTATTTTTTTGTGAGGGAGTAGCTAGCATGGGGCTTTTCCATGTCTTTATTTTCGTTATTTCCTCTTATCCTGACATTACTTACACCTCTCATTGCCTCACCGTCTTCTTTATATAAACCTCCAAAATGAAATAGAAGAAAAACTGAGGACGAAGCAAACAAGCGAACATTAATTTAGGTTCTATATCTTTGTGTCCCATGCGGTTTTCGTTTTTGACCCTCTGTGTGCCTGAGGATGGGAAGCATAAGGAGAAAGACACCCAGAACGACCAAGGAGACGGGTGGTAAGAAGTTCAATGTGTTGTGGTATACCGAATTCTTTTACAAAACTAGATAGAGAAGAACTAGCTCAGTTATTATGTACATACTTGTAACATTGTTTCGTTTCCATGCTCCAACTATTTCTAGGGACATCAATCAGCTGAGCGAGAACCGAAGAGAATCAACGTCCAGATTATGTAGAATGTCCGAGGCCTCTTCGCGTGCCAGATCGACAAGATAGAGTAAAACACCATTAGCCGAAAGTTCTTAGCACATTTCTCTATTTAGAGGAGGTTATTTGCAATCTGCAGACGAGAATTAACATGCCAAATCTGGCTTCTATGCAGCTCTATCGAACTATGAAATATGAAATGCTCACGTATAATTTTTCTTTCTTCCTCACACATTATTAATTAGGTGCTGTTAATTAGGTGAATGTGTAGCGGAACAGAGGTGGTGTTCACAAGTTATGAAGATGAAGATTAAGTACGAATACGGAATACGCAAAACGAGAAGATCATTAGTACAGGATTAGTTGAGTTTTAATCATTTTAAACTTAAAAAATAGATTTATCTAATATTTTTTAAAGCAACTTCTATATAGAAAGTTTTTATACAAAATACACCATTTAGTTTGAAAAGCATAATAATATAAACCGAGGTAAAAATTATATCGGAGAGAGGGAGAAATATAGCTAGTCTAGACTAGCGGCAGGTAGACTTAAGTGGTGCATGGCCGGGCAGCCGTCGAGGCCCTTGTCGTCATAGGGCGTGAGGAAATCGGCGACGGTGATGCTATAATTTGCTCAAGGGTATCAAGCTCTGCCACGTATACAAAGATCACATTTGCAAAAGTTCTCGCAGTGTGTAAAAGTGTAGAACCCCTCTCATACCACGTCTTGGAATATAAAACTAATAAAAACCAACAGCTTGATCACATTTGCAACTTCTTTCTTAAAATGCCTTTACATTCGAGAGATGCCTTTGCTACCTCTGGTGCTTCGCATAGTGTGCTTTTTCTCTCTTTAGTTTAGAACCCGTGTAAAAGTTTCCTGCAATGTACAGAACCGATAGTTAGCTCCTCTCTCTCTCTCCTAATACCCTTACATTGTGGTGTGGATGCTCTAAATGGTCTTTAAAAATAGTACTCACTATTAAAAGACGCGAATATGAGGGAAGGACATAATATTAAATATAGTAAATTTCACTTTGGGCCATGTATATTTACTAGATTGGCACATTGGACAAGGGGTAAACGTATATGTTTTCACTTAAAACCATATTTCTTTACCATACTTTACATGTTGGACCAGGATTTAGCATTTGGGCTACCAGGACAGCTTCGGCCCAGTCCATGTGAAGCGTTTGCTCATATGGAGGAGGCGATGAGTCCAAGTGCACGCATCAACTCTCTGTGTCAACCACGCCACATCTACTAAAGCCATATCGTGAGCTCGGCACACAGACACCGGCTGTTACCGACATCTCTTCGAAGGCCTCGTCTTCTTCGCGGCGGCGTCTTCCGACCACGTTATTGGCGTCATGACCAAGGGCCAGTTTAGTGGACATCGACGCCATAATGTACAATGGCGTCCGGAGGGCACAAGCTGCGGAACCACCCGAGTCGCTGCTTAGCTTCGTGGAGGCAGTCAGTTATTCGGGGATTTCGGGCTTGGGATGTACCACGGAGAGAAAAATAAAAACGATGTTACAGTTCTGCAATTCAGATGTGATTTGGGGCATTGCGGGATTGCATTCTTCTGTGTACCTTGTAAGTAATCTGTGTTCCTGACTCTTGAGATCAATTGGTACAACATAACTTTAAAAAGAAAGATTGGTTCTTGTTTAATGCCAAATGGAATAGTTATGCCCTTATTGCTTCACATAATCTGGAAGCCAATATTTAGGTCTAGTATGATTTCAAAACCTATCGACCTAATCATGTTACCAGTATTTTTTCAACTTCTAGGCGTGATTAGGGGCCATGCATGAACAGCGTGGAAGCCGTGGCCACATGTACAAGATGACGTCGGAATCCACCTTGTCGATGATCACCAGAGAAAGATGCCCTTGGTTAAGGGGCAGAAGCTGTAGCCTATAGGTGGAGACGCCGTTGAGGAGCCCTCACATTGTCGCTGCTCCCCAACAAGCGCCGACGCACATGCGGGGACTCGCCCCCTCCACAACGAACAAGCGCTTCACGTGGACTGGGCCGAGGCTTTCCTGGTAGCGTTAAACCCTGGTCCAACCTGCAAAGCATGGTAAAGAAAGATGTTGTTAAGTGAAAATATAAGTTTAGCCCTGGTCTAATATGCCAATCTGGTAAACATATATAGTACAAAGTGAAATTTACTCTATCAAATAACTAGAAAGGGTGAGGCTTTGAACCCAGGTCATCTAACCCACCACCTTGTGGAGTCAGCCGGAAGACCCCTGGATGTTTCTCAAATAGCGCTCACTATTGTCCTGGCCTTTCTTTTCTACTTTTAGTTTCAATTTCGGTTTGGCTGCAAATGATATTAACTTCGTATTTTTCACAAATATTTTTCACCAACTAGCACTACAAATTAGGTACAACTTATATGATGTATTTATTCATATCTTCTAAGTTGGAATTTGCCGAAATCATATCAACCCTACCTGCGATTACCGTTATCGGACCCTGAGCAACATACGCCTTATATTTTTGGGTGAATAACCAACATGATCCTTGAATTTTTTCACTTAAGGATCAATTTAGTCCCTAACATTTTGTATTGTCCAAACAAGTCCCTAAAATTCATTGTGTGATTTAACATAGTCCTTGGACCCTCTAAAAATGCCATGTGTGTATGCCACATCATCTATGCATGCAAATTCAATATTTAAATTAAATGTCCATTCTACTCTTACGTTTTCATAGGAAATAAAGAAAAAGTATTGAGAAAAAACAACAAAAAAAAAGGTTTTTGCCATTGGCTAAAATATGTAGCATTGGTAACTAAAAAAATTGGCATTTTCCTTAGTTTTATGATTCGTTCTTGCTTTTCCCTTTGTTTTTCCTTTTTTATAAAAAATGTAAGGTTAAAATGGACATTTTTAAATGTTAACTTTACATGCATGAATGATGTGGCATATCCACGTGGTGTTTTAAGTGACTCAAGGACTATATTAAGCCGCATGATAATCCTTTAGAACTTATTTGGACATTATAAAACATTAAGGACTAATTCGATCCCTGAGCAAAAGTTGAAGTGAACTGGCTATTCACCCTATAATTTTATAAAAGGAGGGAGTAGTAAGAAAAAGGGCCTTTCCATGTCTTTATTTTCCTGATTTCCTCTTGTCCTGACAGCTTGACATTACTAACACCCTGATCAGTGTAGCACCTACCCCATCTCTCTCGCAATGTCTCATTCTTTATATAAACTTCCAAAATTAAACAGAAGAGAGAATTGAGCAAAAACCAAACAAGAGAACATTTGTGATTTTAGGGAAATCCATCTTGATATTGCTAGCTAGCGTTGTAATTCAGATTCTATCTTGTGCCTCATGCGGTTTTCGTTTTTTTGACTCTCCGTGCGCTTGAGGATGGGAAGCATCAGGAGAAAGGAACCCAGAAGCAAGGAGACGGATGGTAAAAAATTCATGTGGCATACCGAGGGCCTGTTTGGTTGGGTATTTCAACTTACCACACCTTAAATTAGCACATGTTAAAAGTGTGGCGAACAAAATCCTTGCTATATTTTTGGCTCAAAAATGTGTGGCAAAGCAGCAAGAAGCTGCCTAACTTTCTTTCGCAGACTAAACTATGGAAGCAAAACAAACAAGGGCTAAGCATGTGTGGCTGACTAACATAAGGTGCGGCATTCTGTGGCATAGATCCAAACAGCCCCTGAATTCTTTTACGAAGCAAAGCTAAGCTAGAGATCTATCTCAGTTAATTATGTACATTTGGTAGCTTGTAATTAAGTTTGTAACATGTTTCATTTGCATGCTCCAACTATTTCCAGGGACACCCATCAGCAGTGCAAGAACCAATCTCAATATTCAGATTCTGTAGCATTGTCCGAGGTCTCTTAGCTCATGGTGCTTTGCGTGCCAGACTGGGAAGATAGGAGTAAAACGCAAATGCTATTAGCCGAAAGTTGTCAGCACACATTTCTCTATTTAGAGAAGGTTATTAATTTAATTATTTCGCAATCAGCAGACACGAATTAACATGCCAATTAATCTTCTTTTTATATGCAGTTCGATATGAAATATGTAATTCTCACGTATAATTTTCTTTTCTTGCTCATGCATTATTAGCGTTGTTAGGTGAAATGTGCAGTGGAACAAGGTTACAGAGAGGGAGGGAGAAATATATAGCCTCGTTCAAAATTCTGGAACAAAATTTTAGAAATTTCGGTCCTATCAGACCCTCCCAATATAACATTATTTTGGCCAGAATTTCTTAAAAAAAATTTTCATTCTATTATATGAATTCGATAATATTTTTATTTAAACTTGGCCAAATTTCAGTATATCGGCATCCCTCCGATACAAACGCCAATTAAAAAACAGAAGATTAAACCCTGATATAGCTAATCTAGACTAGCGGCGGCAGGTAGACGGAAGTGGTGGAGGGCGGGGCGGCCGTCGAGGCCCTTGCCGTCGTAGTGCGCGAGGAACTCGGCGACGGTGGTGCTCCTGTACCGCGGCGGGTCGCCGCCGGCGGTGAGCTCGGCGATGGGGCCGTACAGCCTGCCGCTCCGGCTGCTCTCGCGGCCCAGGTCGACGTTGCAGAACGCCGCCACGGACACCCGCGCCGCGTCCCTGCTCCGGTTGGCCACCACCCGGTGCTCCACGCTCCTCATCCTCCCGTTGCTGACGAGCTCGAGCAGGTCACCGACGTTGACGACGAGCGCGCCGGCGACGGGCGGGACGTCCACCCACCGCCCGCCGAGGAGCGCCTGGAGGCCGCCCATGCCGTCCTGCAGGAGCACGGTCAGGAACGCCGGGTCGGAGTGCCTCGCCGTGCCGACGGTGGCCTCCGGCTCCGGGCACGGCGGGTAGTAGTTGCTCACCACGCTGACGCCGTCGGCGCAGCCCATCCCCCCCAGCCGCCCCGTCTCCAGCCCCAGCGCCGACGAGAGGAGCTCCAGGACGGACGACGCCAGCCGCCGCGCCGCCGCGGCGTACTCCGGCAGCACGCCCCTCACGTCGGCGGGGAGCTCCTCCGGCGCCGGCGGGTCCGGCGCCGCCTGGCAGAAGAGCGTGTCGCGCCAGTTGGCGGCGGGGGACTCGAACAGGTCGAAGTTGGAGTTGAACCTCACGCGGCGCCGCGGCGCGTCGCGCGTGTAGAACGCCGCCTTCGCCGCCGCCGGCCGCTCGTTGAACCGCCGCACCGCCGCGAGCATCCCGTCCGTGAGGCGCGCCGGCACGCCGTGGTTGACCACCTGGAAGAAGCCCACCGACTCCGCCGCCGACCTCACCTGGGCGACCACCCTGTCACGGTCGGCGTCGGCGCGCGCGAGGTCGATGACCGGGATGGCATCGGCGTCGGCGGCGTCGGCGGCGGAGGCGACCGGTGTGGGGTCGGGAGGGTGGTGGAAGATGCGCGGGACGGCGGTGACGCCGGCGTCGACGAGGCCCTTGACGCCGGCCTTGGTGTCGTCGAAGGCCTTGAGCTCGCGGAGGCGGTCGTCGTCGTAGCCGGACGGCATGGCAGGTGGTCGATCGATCGAATTGGGAAAGATAAGGCGGCGATGATTGAATGATTGATGGTAGTGGAGTGGAGTAGGTAGCTGGATCAGTACAAGGACGTCAAACAGAGGAGTCTAGAGAGTCTGGAGAGAAGCAAATTGGGGTGTGTTTACTTCGTACTAAAATTAGAAGTTTGGTTTAAATTGGAACGATGTGATGGAAAAGTTAAAAGTTTGTGTGTGAAAAAATTTTGATGTGATGAAAAAGTTGAAAGTTTGAAGAAATAGTTTGGAACTAAACTCGCGATTGATCATTCTGCATAGTCCATCCAATGATGCATGGCACATACTGCCATACTCGATTTCGTTTGGACTTGCTCTGGTTCTGCTGCTTGTTATCGCCAATCGGCTCCAGAAATACTGCGTTCGTGCGCAGTGGATATGAACTATTGTGTCTCAGGTAGGAGAAGTTGCTAAATTCGTGTGAATTCCATCAAATTTTGATGACAGAAATTCAAACTTGTCGGTTTGTGTCGAATTTTGAACGAAATTCACTGAAATCATTTCGAGGACTAGCAAAACCGTGGTGCTAATAGGTACAGGTTACAGCACTACCTATACTACCTCTGTCCTATTTTAAGTGTAGTTGTGGCTTTTCGTGTATAATGTTTGACCATCTATTTTATTGAAAAGTTTATGATTTTTTTAAAAAAAAGTTAAGTCACACATAAAGCATTATTCAAGTTTTATCATCTAATAACAATAAAAGTACTAATCATAAAAAAAAAATCAAATAAGACAGACAGTCAAATGTTAGACACGAAAACATACAGCTGCACTTAAAAGTAGCTACAATATCTATCCAACACCATTAACATATTAAAATATATAGTGCATTTCAGAAAACTACTGGTATTGTGACTAAAATATCACAAAACTACATAAGGTGTTATATCACAAAACTATAATCTAATACTAAATTTATCACAGAACTAAAGATTTAAGACCAATTATCATAAATATAACTATATATTCAATATTGAAATTATCATAAAACTACACATTTCAAGGTTTAAATACCTATCACCATTGTGGCTAAAATAGTTCTAAACCTATAGTTTTATGATGGTTTTGCAATAAATGTGTAGTTTTGTAATAAATTTGATGTTAAATCTATAATTTTATAAAACACTAAGTTAAATCTGTAGTTTTACAATAGTTTGGTCATTTTATCTCTAGTTTTATAAAATTTACTCCAAAGTATAACTTCTATCTTTGCAAGTTTGCATCATTCCCCAGTGCTTCACTCTTTCTTCTACTACCCTCGTCCACTGCAGTTTCAGGATGTGTTCGGGTTGTAGTCCAACTTAATCAATGCCTTTCCAATCATTTGGCACCCCTATATAGCAACAAATTGAAGCTTACTCAAATCTTACAAAAGAAGAATTGGCAACAATCCAAACCAACTCTACCAAAATTTTAGCAATTGCCAAACCTTGCCATACCAAAAAAAAAAAAATGTTAAGGCAGTGGCTAGAATCAAACAGGCCCTGAGCCTTTCAGGCCTTCTTCGGCACCAGCCACGGGACAACACTAATCCACCAAGGGCCAAGGCTGTCAGTGACAGGCCCTTTGCAACCGGCAGCTGCAAAGGGCTAGATTGCCCAGATATCCCTCAGAACTAGCAACTGTCTCAGTGAATGCCTTTGGGCTAGAAACAACTGGGCCTCGAGTTCTGGTTTATGCGGCCCATCGCATGGACATCAGCCCATCACTTAACCAGGAAGAGAGCACCCAATTCCCCAGATCGCCGGAGAAACGAGAAGCTCTAGCCTGTCCGTCGGTTAAGCCGTTGCTGTTCCCGTGCCTGCAATTAAACGAACCCGATCACGAGCCATGTATGTACGCAACCACGCATCACCATCCATGATCTCACTTTTACCTGAGTGCGTGCACTATATGCCCAGGATAGCAGGAACGGATTTGAGGCTCCCAGCAATCCACGTCCAGAGATAAAGAGGAGAGAAAAAGAGAAAGAAACCTTCCTTCCAGTCCAATCATAACCTGCAAGATTATAAGCAAATTAATTTGGTTCCCACGAAAAAAATACAATAGTACTAATAGTAAATTAATTGGGGGAAAAACATGGACCTCTCATGGACGCTTTGCCTTTGCACCAAGGAAATCTGGGTCACAGATGGGGATAACCACCACCAGCCAGCTGCAGCAGCATCGGACAAGAGAAGAAGGATCAGGCTCCCCCATCAATCCTATCATTATGATCAGCTTCTTTTACCCACTCACAAGCCTCCTCCTTTGGTTCCATGTCTCTCTCGCCTTTATTTTTTTCAGCCGCCGCATCACATGCATGATACGCATGGCCCATCATCCTATGTAGCAAGAATCTGACTGATGTTTCAATTATCAGAATACGTTGTACCAGCTTCACGAAGATGTTTCCAGGCGCTAGCTATAGCTTCAGTCCACACAAGGACTGAAGCCAGCAAACACTGGTTTCAATTATCAGATGTACTAGCAGAAGTTCTTCACGATACCTTGGGAGGGTTTTCTTTTTCTTTTTCCCTCTTCCAGCTCACCTTCCGAGTTCCGATCATCACAAGAAACATCAATTCAGGTCCCGATAGAAGATGACCGACGCTGGCAGGTGGAATGGGGAGAAGCAACAGCAGTAGACATATCTGCACA
Organism: Oryza glaberrima; assembly: GCF_000147395.1. Classification (NCBI taxonomy): domain Eukaryota; kingdom Viridiplantae; phylum Streptophyta; class Magnoliopsida; order Poales; family Poaceae; genus Oryza; species Oryza glaberrima. Next base: position 27,074,275 of record NC_068328.1, read on the forward strand.
GTCAAGAGGAGAAATTTCTAGCACAAAATAGCTGGAAGACAAAATCTTAGATAACACAAGCACACAAAATCTCAATTTAGTGGTTTCACCAGTAGAGGAACCCTAGTGTGTGACACTTCACATGTTTGCATTGTTTAAACAAAGGTTCTTGCGAGATCAATCTGATCTTTAACTCCTTTTTGACTCATAAGTTTAACTCCCTTCTAAGATCTACTTATAAGTTATAACTACAGCATTGGCAGTATAATTTTTACATCCTGATTTGTTTTTCTTCAGTTTCACATGAGTCAACATGTTAAATTCATGAAAAATTGCAGATACAAAGTAACCAATATCTGTGAGTATATAATTATTTAGCTTTACAAATGCATGAAAAATATCAAAAAAAGAGATTCGTCAGTTTCTTCTCACTTCGTCAGTCTAGCAACTAAGTAAATACAAGTACATATATCTTCTTCGATGATCAAGCCACCACCATTTTTAGATAATGGATAAAATCCAGCCTCTATATCCAAAGTGGATATACACAGCCAAATCTAGCCAACACCATATAGTTGCAGTACACGATTGACAATCAAAAAGACATGTTCTTAATCTAACAATAGCTAAACGTGTGCCAATATTATCATGGATAATTAAATGAGAACATACATTCACCAGACGTGCAAAAAGAAATGACAAGATGTGCAGAAGGTACTGATATCTAAGATGACTATGGGTGGTTGCTAGCAGCTAATAATATTTCCTTTTATCATGAAAGTGTGTTTGTTCCACTCATATTTTATTTAGGACACTGGGCATTAAATAAGCATCAGAAGAAAATGTCATCCACAGTGATAACCAGCTGCAAGCACAAATAATCATAACCTCAATTGATTTTTTTTTCTAACACAAGTTCATTGTTCCCTCTTCTCACTTCTGTTACTATGAACCTAACTCGCTATCAAGATGCCCATCACTTTTTCGGATTATCTTCAGCCATCCTGTGACTAAAACTTATGAGCAGATCAAAATGCAAGTGTCCCCTCAGATATCCAAGTGTAAAGAAGTTTCTATAATTGGATCGTTAAAATTCTTGAATCCATCCTTCACCATATGCACGAATCTATAATATGTCAGCAAACTAGAATATACTACGTAGAGAAGAATCATGATGTTTATGAACATTCCAGGATGCCAGATCAACCAATAGGCACTTATATAGCATGAAAAATAAGCTAAGAGATAAACAATGTGTACATATAAACAGAAGAACAGAGGAGCAAACTCCATTTGATGTAACCTAACAAGACAACCTGAAGTAGAAATCAACATATATAATAGCCTTTTCAATTTCAACATATATAATCCAATAGCGAAGATGTCACGAGCAAGGATTATGTGGAGAAGAATCGGGATGAATGGGGATAGATTGGATTATAGTAGATGAAATAACAAGGAATACGGTCCTGAACCTAAACGGCGCGACGCTCTCCGTCGCACTGAGAAGGCAGGCCGATGGGCACTAAGATAAATATTGATCTAATGCCTAACTGACCTGGGATAGGATCCCTCCTTATATAGATGGAGGGCTACTTAATCTAATCCTAACAAACCTTATCTAATCCTAACAAACCCTAATTCTATCTCATGGGCCTAGGACTCCCGGCCCAAAGCCCATGACATTACTCCCCTCTTTTTGAGCAGCTCGTCCTCGAGCTGCAGCAGACCCTGCTAGACTCAAACAAAACACCATAACCTAAACTAAGACTCTTAAGCCTTTTACATCTCGGCTTTTATTATGAACAAAAATAAGAAACAATTCATGCGCAGGAGGACCTGGTCCTACAGAAACCCTGAGCAGGAGGTTAGGCCCACACGGTGGCCAAGAACAACAGCATGCCTCCCACCGAAGCCCACTTGTCCAGCCCAACAGCAAAGGAATAAATAGTTGACTCGGATGCTTCATGGGCCAACGTGGAAACCACCCAGCCCAGACCAGCCAACCCAATTGGGAGAGGACAGAAACCCTATCCTCTTGTTCTTCACGAGGCCACGCCGCCAGAAACGATGCAGCCGTGATCGAGCCGCGAGCTTCACGAACCAACGTGTGGACCCGGCGCGATCTGCGCCATCGCGACGCACGAGTGCCACGCCCACCCGTCGCGCTCGCGACTCGAGCCGCATGCACGCCGCCTGGCTTTGCTCCAACCGTCGCCAGAATTTGCGCCACCAACTGCGGAAACCGTGTCGCATCGCCTGGAAATCGTGCCCGAGAACCGGACACCCAAGTCGTGTTGTCGCTGTCTTCTTCTCCACCACCATTGAGGGCGCCAATGGCGACGGTGCCATCGCCAGTCCCAGCGGCAAGGTCGAGGTTGCGCAGCCACTCCCAGACTTGGCGCCGCGCGCCCTCGCGGACGCAAGGCCACCGCATGCCGGTATAATGGTTCGGCCTCCTCAAGGAAAGCAGCCGGCTCGGTTGACTGAGCCGCCAAGGCCCAGAGTTGCGCCGCCAAGTTCATCATCTTCTTCGAGATCTCGGCAAGACCTTCACTAATGTTGGGAACCGCAGCGATCTCAGCACCCATGGGCACGGAACCGAAGCTCTGATACCAAGTTGTCACGAGCAAGGATTATGTGGAGAAGAATCGGGATGAATGGGGATAGATTGGATTATAGTAGATGAAATAACAAGGAATACGGTCCTGAACCTAAACGGCGTGACGCTCTCCGTCGCACTGAGAAGGCAGGCCGATGGGCACTAAGATAAATATTGATCTAATGCCTAACTGACCTGGGATAGGATCCCTCCTTATATAGATGGAGGGCTACTTAATCTAATCCTAACAAACCTTATCTAATCCTAACAAACCCTAATTCTATCTAATGGGCCTAGGACTCCCGGCCCAAAGCCCATGACAAGCCCATGACAGAAGAACCTTCTTCGAGGAGCAGCTTCCCAACCATCTCAATCTCTTAAAACTATCCAGTATCCACACATTGTCATGACTGAAAACTCATGTGCAGAATCTTTATTTTGCCGATACATCTTTTATCTTATAAAAGTATAAAACAGAAAACACTGAAGAAAAACAGATAAAATCTGTTATCTCGCTTATGACTTATCAATTAACACAAATTAGGTTATTCCATTAAGACTTATAAATCAGGCTGGAAGGAGTAGCTTTAAATTGAGGTGGCCTAAAATTCTTTTTTTTAAAGAAAAAAAAAGTACACATCCACATATATCCCCAAGAAAACAGATCGAAATGTTGTAAACCTATAAATGAAATAAAAAGTTACTAAAACAGAGACTACTGAAACTAAAAAGGCACTACTGATTTTATCTTTAAAAGCTGATAGTGCTGGAGGAATCATTGAAAGAGATCATCACGGTCCTTCACTAGGTCAGGCCGCGATTTCCATAACCCTGGTGGGTTATACTCCGTATAGAACGAATTTTACACAATCGAGAAGGTTTGGCATCTGCCAGTGAGTGACCCTAGAAAATCGAAATTAGAATAAGCAAAATTTAATACCATCTGTTTGTCGCAGAAATTTACTAACACTAGATGTTTCGACATGTATTTGTAACAAACCTATGGTACATTTTTTATCATGGCATCAAACTGCTTAGAAACCACATAATTGAGCATTGCCTGATCAATCAGTTGGTCCTAAACAGCATTTTATGCACAAATCTAGGCGATTGAGATGCTATTCATTTAAGCCAAAAAAAAAAAAGTAACCACTGTGTGTGAATAATTCAGAAGATACCGCTAGTCATGCTGTCTCTTATAGCATAAAGTATGCACAGAAAATCTATATTTATGAATATACCATTATCGAGATACTATTATTTGGAAAAGGTAAAGCAGTCAAAATTTTACCTGGTTTTGCATGAGAACAAAATGAGAAAGCAACAATCGGCTTCTGTTCAATCTTTCACTGTAGTATTTCCATAGAAATCCATCTTGAAATGAAGTGGAAGGCCCAAGCTTTCACTGTGAGCAAAACAGAAATTTACCACTTCTTCGGATTTTCAGCAATCAGAAAGTGAGCAGTAAATCTCAGTAAGGATGGATGGTAGAAAATAGTTGGGCCAAAAAACGTTAAAACATTTATGTAATTAGTACAATGCAATCCAAATAAAAGGAACCTGTAAATTACATCCCTGGAAAAGGGAAAATATAAAAAGGCTAAACAGGGGCAAGCACTAAGCACTCGTACAGCAACGGTTAAAACCAAGGCTTCATGAGGATCAGAAGGTCGTAATGCATAGATGTGCTGATATATGTCCATTGTATCCAAGTCAAATTAATTCATGCCTGCAGTAGATAATCACAATTCCATACTTTACCAACTCCCTAAAAGAAAAGAGAGCAAAGGAAACTGAAAACAAAATAGCAAATGCATACCTATGATGTTACAGGCATTGGACTTTGGCACCCATGCAGCTGCAGAGTATTCTCAGGAGGCTGGGATTTTTTTTGGTCCAGAGCAGGATTAGGAGGAATATAGGCCATTAAGGTAATTAATTTATCAGGTATTAGTGTAGACGACTATTGTTATTAAGTTATCTGTGGAAGGCAGGACCATGGAATGGATATCATCCATTAGATTCATCAGATCGGACGTTTAGGACTGCCTGTGCACATGAAGATCTGGACAGAGCAAAGAGTATATATTAAGTACAAATTAATTGTTTTGGAGAGATTTGGGTTGGGGGAAAGGATGAAGGATCCATCTTCAATACAAAATGATCAAACCAACCAATTGCTAGGATTACTTGTAGCAACCTTTCATGTATGGTAAAAGTTTGAAACTAGTGCTTTTCATGTTATATATAAGTATAGATACAGATATGGTAAAAACAAGGCAGAAACTGCTCTGCGGTCTGCACCAATGCATGGAATGCATAGCATGTAAAAAGTACACTTGTCTTCTGACATATGCCACTTTGATGCTGATAGTTATGCTTATTAATTAACCCATTGTGACATATGTCCTACTTGTTCTAAACTTGAAAAAAATTATCAACTCAAAGGCCAAATCAAGAACAGAAGTACTGAACTGAACTAATAGTGGACAAATGTGAAAATCACTGAACTGAGCAGCAGTACTTTGGAAAACAATAAGCAGACCTGTACATACGCATGTAGCCCAATGCAAGGTACTTTTCTTCGTTAATTGCTAGTGCTAACGGGCAACCAGGCACAGCTCACAGACCATACCCTAATTGTTATTAGGCTTCCATGTAGATATGGCATAGATTATCCTTCCTTTCCACCCTTGAAGGAGCCATCCACTGTCTTCATCAATGACAAAGTCTTTGTGATAGATGTCTTTCACTTTGTCCTTGGCTTTCAGCACAATGTCTTGGTTTAATGGAGACTGGACAAATCCAGCCCTCAGATTCCTCACTTGCCACTGTTTGTATGTCTCCGGTCTCTCGACCCTGTCTGAGCCTTCACATGCAATCACATTGAGTGCTTCCCGGCCAAATAGATCTCTCTCAATTAGTGCACGCTGGGCATCATCCCGTGGCACAGTTGTCTCGAGCATGTCAAATAATGCAGAGAAATGAAATAATGCCTCACGGAACCGTGTGATGAAGAAGGGAACGCTGTATGACCCATTCACAATGCCATGGATAAAAATTGCTGGGTTCACTTGCCTTATGGTATTGAGCACCCTATTCCTAGGACTGTCTACGGCAACTGTTTCATCAATAAGATTTCTGAACCGATACAAACAATTAACAATCACTACTTCATCTTTCTTAATATTGAGATCCTCAACACGGATTGTTTCCCACTTTGATGCAATGCCTTGGTACTCAAAAGGGACACCAATCTTCTCAGCATATTCTGCAAGCCTCTGCCCTGTCTCTTCGATGCGCTCAGTTGGGCGGAAACCTGGCTGAGGTACATCAATCCCTGTGATACGCAGCTTTGGTGGCCCACCTTCCCTCTTGAAGAGACGTCTAATCAGGCACGGCCATTGGAAGCCGAAGTAAATGCCAAAGTCAATGATATGCACCTTTGATGCATTTTTTGTCAAACTCAAAATTGTTTGATTTGAAAGAAAATGTGAGAGCCTCTTGAATGGGCATGCTGCAAGGTAAAGATGGTATGCCTTGAGCATGTCAGAGGCTGTTGTCCGTTTTGCCACAAGTTTATGGTAAAGTTGGCTCCCTGTTCCAGCCAAGCGAGCCTCAAGACCATCTGCAAAGCAATACGCCAATCTCTGGGAGCCATCTCCATTTGGCTTGGCATGCTGCCTTATTTGCTTTAACAACTCATTAGCAGTCCGGCGGTCATCAGCTGCCACTGCCTGAGCACAGTGGATGAGTAGCGTCCTAAGGTCCACCACATCCTTCTTAGTTGGCTTCCGTCCCCGTGATCGGGTCCCACTTGGTCCTTTTGGCTGAGCAACTTGAGAATTCTTGGAAGCCTCAAAACGCATCATTTTTCGAAGATCAGTTGCCTTCTTCTCAGTTTGACGAAGCAGAACATCAAACATCTCAATCCAATCAGGTTCATCAGAACAAAATGCAGACTGTTTACTATTCCGTCCTTCCATCACGTCAAGGTCTTCACTCTGTCTGTTTTTCTTTACCTTCAAAACCTCTGCCTTGCTGCCATTCAGAGAAATAGCTTTCCCTGCTTCTTGACGTTTTGCAACACCACCGGCCTCTAAATCAATCACTACCTTATCGCTACCCGGGAGAAACTTCTGTGCCTCGTCAACACCTCTCCTGAAATCCCATGTTGGAAAGCTCTCAAACAAATACTCAGGGATCCTGCCATTACTAATCAAAGGATCTTCTAGTGTCTCCATAGCATTGCGAACATCACTTGATGGGCCAACCGGCGGTTGAGAAGAATGACCAGACAAGCTCCGATACTCACTGTGTCCAACATAACGGCATTGGCTGCTATCGACCGCACCACTAATGTTGCTGCTAGTAACAGAACTAGCCAAGGAGTGTGGATAGCTGCTAGTGCTACTCTCACTCGGGCTGTCGAGGGGCCAAGCTACCAGCTGGCGGTCAGGGGAGGGCGGGAACTTGTGCCCAAGAATGTCATAGAATGGCTTCGCAGCAGCGCGGAGCGCCGCGGACTCCTCCTGGTACATGCTGACCTTCTCATCAATGTCCTCCTCCATGAGCATGCGGCTGATATAGTTGAGCGACTCGTCCGAGATGAACTCCCAGTCCTCTGGGTTGTCGGTCCCCGAGCTGACGGCGGCCCTCGACGCCGTGGAGGAAGTGGCGGAGCTGGGTCCGGCGTCCATCTGGGGCACGATCGCCGGCTGCGGGCCGGCGAACCTGAAGTAATCGCTCTGGCTGCCGTGATCCGTGTAGCCATCATAGGACAAGCCACAGAACATGCCAGATAGCTCCCCGAAATTGTTGTCCAGACCCATCGATAGCCTCCAAAAATGGCACACCTGCTTCACCTTTTCATGGTTAGCGACAAGCTCAGTATACTCAACTTTTGGTTTTCAGCTGATCAAAACCACAAGTGATAAAAAATCAGCTGAACCACACGAATTTGTATCGGAAAAACAAACCGCTAAACTGTTTTTAATTAAAACTACAACACAAGCAGCTATTGATACCACACCACGCATCAAACAAATCGGAGAGAAAAGGGGAAATCAGCAGCAAGCCGGAGCCCCAGATGGATTCCCAATCTCTCCACCACACCAACCCAACCCAACCCTCTCATCAAATGGAGCAGCGGACGAGAGAGAGAGAGAGGAATGAGGAGCACCTCACCTCCGGTTCGGTCCCAGCCGAGACGGGGACGCACGCGGCGTCGCTCCCTCCAAAACCTTTTCCCCCTCTGCGGCCCACCGGTTACCGGGGCCTTCTCGCCGGCGGCGAGCGAGATGCGCGTGGCTCCGGGGCCTCGCGGCTGCTGCTGCTGCGGATCGGAGATGGCGGTGCGTGCGGATCGAGGAGAGGAGGAGGAGGAGGAGGGGTACAGCTACAGCGGTGGAGGAGGAACACGGGGAAGAGAGACGGGAGGAGGGAGAAGGAGGAGAGGGAGAGGGAGTATGGGGAAGAGGGCATCTTGGTCATCCGCCATTTCCGACCTTTTTTTAAAAAAAAGAAAAAAATGGAGCTCTTGATGACACGTAAAGCGCCCTAGTGGTAGCAAGCACTGTGCTGGATCGCTGGTACTATTATTACTCTTTTTTATTCTCTATTCGTACAAGGTATCCTCTGTGCAAGAGGGGTTTTTCTAGAATAAATTCCTAGGGAGTTTGAACTAAAGAGTGTTTAGGCCAAGTGACGTAAAGTTTTGGTGTATCACATCGAGTATTATATAGGTATCGTATGGGGTATTGGTACATTAATAAAAAAACTAATTACAGAATCCGTTAGTAAACCGCGAGATGAATTTATTAATCCTAATTAATCTGGCATTAGCAAATATTTACTATAGCACCACATTGTCAAATCATGGAGCAATTAGGTTTAAAAGATTCATCTCGCAAATTAGTTGCAATATGTGCAATTAGTTATTTTTTAACCTATATTTAATACTTCATATAGGTGTTTAAACGTTCGATGTAATAGGGTAAAAAATTTTGGGGTGGAATCTAAACAGGGCCTAACTTTAGTGCTATTGCTTCTTCCATCTTAAAATACACCCTCCAATTTCATAATTATTGGCTTTTTAATAATAATAATAATACAACCTCTAAAATAAATGTATATAATAAATAAATACAATTTTACTTTTATTATAATGTAGTAATTATAAGATAAATCTATATAACAATTATATTGTTATAGTATCTTAAAACTAAATGTTTTTTAAAAGAGTAAATTTCAGAAAACTACAACTTTAGTGATAAAACTATCAGTTTGCTGCAACATGTTTCAGTTTGCTTCAACAATAGCGTGGGAAATTATCACAAAACTGCAACTTTTATGTTATATGCTGCTACAGTACATATAGGTGACAAATGTAGTTGTTTTCTAATAATTTCTCACGCTATTGTTGCAGCAAACCGAAACATATCGCTAATATTGCAGCAAATTGATAGTTTTGTTACTAAAGTTGTAGTTTTCTAAAATTTAATCTTTCTAAAACTACTGAAAGATAAAATTTTTACCTCAGTTTTATCCAAAACGGTAAGAATTATAACCGGAGGGATTACTACGGATTTGAATGGATCTATTGTTCATGTTCGTAGTACCGGTTTGCAAAAGGAGTACATACAAATTTCATGTGTTAGGACAAAGACTTTTAACGCGTCAAATAAATTTAGAGAAATACTACATGATAAGTATTATATCAATTTAGAACGTGATAGCTAGGTACTATGTTGTATCAAACTTTATATCAACATGTACCATACTTAGTACTGAGTAGTTATTAAGTCTGGTACATACAGTAACTATGAGGACTGCAGCCTGATGATCCATGTGCCGGTACTGGTGTACCATGTGCTAGTCATCCCGTATATTTACATGATAGAAGAAATCTGCTTATATAAGTAAGTTAATTGTACTAGCATAATACTCCTGCGTTGCAATAGGTAAACTTTTTTTCTTAATTATCTAATATATTATCATTATACTAATTTTGTTGTCTCTTCATAAAGAGGAAAATTTTCATAATATTTTATTGTCATATTTTCCTTTCGATGGTATCTATGATATGAGGGGGCTAAAAGAAAAACAACTCACATTTCGTGGGTCCCGCATGATAGTTGGGTGGTGGTGGCGCCGCTACCACCACTATCATCTTTTATATTAGTATAGATGCCTATTATTTAATATCTAGTTACTTCTCTAATCTTTTCGCAAAATTTTGTTGCAGAACGTTCTAAAACACCATGTAAATGTTGATTTTGCCCCATATTCTTCTTCATTTCTGCCGATCGATCCGAGTCCAAAGCAAGAATGAGAATGGAGTCCATGATCGAGAGAGCCGTGATAGTGAAGTTACTGTAAAGTGTTCCCGCTTTTCAACTGGATAAATTATTTTTGTAGTGTAAGTGTCTTTTAGCAAACAATGCAAACTTTTTTTTTTTGGAGAAAATAACCGCAAACTTTGAGATCTTCAACCAAACCAAGTGTTATTTTTTTCCACTGGTGTATTCCATCAAAGTTCGTATCTTTCAGCGCCCTAGCTTATAGAAATTGGTGTCCTTTTCTTTTCCCAGTTTCCACAGCTAAACGGTACGTTGAGCCGTATGGGTGTGAGCAGCTACTCCCTCCGTCCTAAAATATAGGGGTCACATATATTTTGGGACGGAGGGAGTAGCAGTGTCTCCACATATATCAATTTATTTTGGGACGGAGGGAGTAGCAGCTAAAACCAAGGGACAAATAATCTAAGATAATGAGATCGAGCAAGTGGCCAGCTTAATTAGCCGCGGCCATTCAATCATGTCAATGCTTAATTCGATAGTATGGCGAAGCGCTGAGAAGGCAAGATGTCAACATGGAACAGCATATATTGGATTATTAATTGAGACCTCAGTTCACAATCGAATAGCAGCCTGTCAATAGGACATTTGAGAGGACAAAAGGTGACCAAAAAATGGGGGCCAAAAATCTAGCGACAGAATTTTAGCAAAACCATTATTATTTTTCAAAATATATGTGGTTTCATAGGTATACATAATATGTGTCTATACTATTACTTGTGTCAAAGCAAGCAATTTCAAACCCCAAATCATCCTTTCTTGAGTATTAAATTTTTTTCTAGCTATTTTATAGTTTTTTTTCTTATAGAGATAACTTCATTTGCACTACCGTCAAAATTATCACTTGATTGTTAGGAAGCTTTTTTTTCCCCCATTGAACCATGCTTCAGTAAAACTCTGTACCTCCATCGCCGAAATCCATCTTCCGCGTGTTGCATATATATATATATATATATATATATATATATATATATATATATATATATATATATATATATATATATATGTCAAGGTACTAGTGTTATTGCACTCTACAATGAAATGGACCTTGAACTCATCTCATGCTTGAGGAAAGTGGTATATCACATTTCATTTGCACAACAAGCTTAACATACATGACCAAGTGTACTTTTTTTGGAACAGCAAGGGCAGGATAACTGCCACCTTTATAATAGAAAAGAAGAGTTTATTTAAAGGTGATGGATGTACAACAAATTTTCCCTTAGACATATAAGATTCTCGTGCCATGTGCAATTTATGACTCCTCTCACTCTTCCCATCTTGGTTATAAATATAAGTCAAGCTCCAACTATGGAGAAGAAAAAAATACCAAAGACATCAAATCAAGCCCATTAAGTGCAACACAACCATGAACAGATGAGCAATACATGTTTGCTACAAACCTACGCCGAAACTCAACTAAAATCTCCTTTTCCCCATCACGATTTTTCTAGGTTGCGTCCTCCACATGATGAGGATGGGAGGGGAGGTGTTGGGAAAACGACGTTCAGAAACTTCAGAATCTAATTGCCCGGCGGCATCCTCAGCTCTTCTAAAGTGGTGTTTGGATCAGGGATTAAATTTTAGTCTATGTAACATTGGATGTTTGACACTAATTAAAATTATTAAACATAGACTAATAATAAAACTAATTGTATAAATGAGAGCTAATTCACAAGATAATTTTTTTAAGCGTAATTAATTCATAATTAGCATATGTTTATTATAGCATCACATAGGCTAATCATGGATTAATTAGACTCAATAGATTAATTTCGTGAATTAGTCCAGTATTATGAAATAGGTTTTATCATTAATCTACGTTTAATATACTTCTAATTAATGTAAAACATCCGATGTGATAGGGTCTAAAATTTAAAAGTGATGACTAATTGAGCATCCACGTGTCATCCCACTGTGCTCGTTAATTAGGAGTGTTGATCCGTGAACCCGACTCTATATGTTGGTTTTGGAGTTAGAGAATAAAGCACAACATAGTTAACTAGCAAAAGACTTGCATGCATGCTTAACAAAATGCCTATATATCATGCTGACATCGTTAATTCTTAGCGGCTATTTTTTCATATGGACTTCTTGATTTGGGACTCATCTGGAGGTTGAAGCCATATAGCATGCATATAGGAGGCCACCAAGATGCAATAACGATCCTAAAAGGCTTTATGACGGATATAACATAAATAGGTTGGAGGAGGTTGCGGGTGTTGGATTTGTACACCAAAGGAAAGATCGCACGGCAATTCGGCAACAAAGATGTGGTTAGCACATCTCAGTTCTCAGGTCATCTCCGGCACATATTAAGCGATAGATTATCACATAATTAATTAAGTATTAATTAAAAAAATTAATATGGTTTTTTCAAGCAATTTTCTAGAAGTTGAGAAAATCTAAAGTCTTCAAACCTGCATGGAAATGCAGCTCCCACGGTATTTTGCACTGGCGTGGCCACTGTCGCGTTGCGACACGTCAGCCAGCGCCGGAAAACGGTTGGATTTCACGAGCACTCATGCCTCCGCGTCATCTCTATAAATTTTGCAGAAAAACCCTCGTGTTTACAGATATTTTGTTATACGTAGCTGATCTTCCCCATCTCCATCAGGCTTGGTAAGTTTTTGTTCTTTTTAGTGTTCTTGGTAGACCAATGAAAATGATAATGGTGTGATGTGCAAATTGATGAAGGTGTGGATGATATGATGTGCATGTTGATGTATGAATACATATGCACTTTTTTTGTGTGTAGATGTAATACACGTTCTTGAGCAGTGTACAGGTTCTGTGATAGGGTTTATTACTATCTGTCAAATCTGAGATGCATGTTCAGTCAGTTATTTACGATGGTACACATGAACGAGGATAGCTATATGCTATTGTTTTTCTTTGCTATCAGACCTCTTGAGTAATAACCTATTGAACTGCCCGATAGACCATATTTCTTATGTATTCATCTATTTTGATTCAAAGATATCAGCTTCAGAGTTCACTTCACCTTCAACTTGCATGGAGCGCGTCGGCGCATGGTTCTCCTCAACGAGTCTTGGCTCTGCCGTGCCCCTCCTCGCGCCGCCCCTCCGTGTTGACAGCCATCTGAGGTTGCCTCCCCCGCTCCACGGCGACCTCTGCCTCAGCGCCCTGATCCACAGCAACCTCCACCTCGGCTGGAGCTGGGAAGGTCCTTTCCACAACACGGTGACCTTGGCCTCAACCTGTTGATGCTACGCTCTGCTGGGCAGTGAGGCCCTCGATGTGGTAAATCCATTTATATGCCAATTGCTTTGCCAGTTGATAACTGCATTGATGCTGTAGCTAGTATGTCATATGCTCGCAATTTCTAACTTCTTTCCTTCTTTGATTTAACAAACAAAGTATAACCTTGCTCTTTTTAGTAAAACAATCTTTCTCTAATGAGTACTTGTGAGAACTATGTATTTCCACGCTTCAGTTAATAGAAGAGCATGCCTTATTTGATAGTATTTGCTTATGAGAACTCAACATTATTTTTATCCTTGGAAACAGTTGGCTTCAAAACTTATATGCTTTTTTATTTTCATATGAGCAAGTTCAGATGCATTTCATTGCGCAGTTCCAGTGGAGCTGAATGTAGCACTGGGATTAATTATTTTGTACAGAATTCAAATGCGACTTAATATTTGAATAAATTCGGTCTTCATTGAAGTGAGGTTTAATATTTATGAAATATATTACAGTTGCTTGGGCATAATGTGCTATAAATTTAGATATGTTAGACTATGTTATCAAAACAAAATGTACATATCAGCATTAGGGAACAACATCCGACAAAATTTGGTTTCAAATACTCGAGCTATATGTACTTTCTCCTTATCTGAACATATTGATGAGTGTTTTTGACTTTGTGGCCATCGGTCCTGTGATTTTTCTCCAATACACAGAAATGGCATTGATTTATTTTGGAAAGGGAGTGTGTGCGAGTTGTCTATTTCAAGAATAGATTGGATCTATCCGGCTGCACTTTAGAATATTTTTTAGTATTTTTCGAATAAATAAGAAAAGGGTACACGATCTCGACGAATTACTTCTGAATAAATGCAGAAATCATATGAAAGAACCATAGCATTTCGCGACCTATTGGTAAATCAAATCAACTTTGATTCTCTATAGACCAATAATACGAGACCATTAACACGGTTAAAGCTAAACTGCTTGAAGTCTAGGCAAAAGGGGGTACTCTTTCTACAACTATATTAGTATTAGTACCAAATGCTTTAAACAGGAAATAGCTAATGTAGAATTTATCTGATATAGAACACTCATATCGATAAAATGGTTTGAACTATTTACTAGAAGGGGCACTCTGCCCTTTTTTATCCAATGCCGAATCGATGACCTATGTATAAAAAAAGGAGAAAGTTTTTGGATTTGAAGAAAAAAGTAGGAATTCTATCCATTTTCATTTTCCATTTTTCTATTTAGTTTTTCTTAATGAAATTCAAAATTTTAACTAAAGGGAAAATACAAATAAAAAAACAACTTTGCTGCCCACGATAGATTTTTATCTAGGCGGAAGAGTCCTCTTAATATTTATCTAGTCTTATATGGGTTTCGGTATATTGAAATATAAACAGAAAAGAGAGGGTAGAGGATAGGCTCATTACATTAAAAAAAATATGGAAGTAGCCATAGGAAAAAAAGAAAAAAGGGAGCGTGAGAGCCAACTGAATCGAAAGATTCATGTTTGGTTCGGGAAGAGATCATAAAAGTTGTAAACTTAATAGCAAGGTAATCTACTTTCATTAAAAGATTTATTAGATAATCGAAAACAAAGGATCTTGAGTACTATTCGAAATTCGGAAGAATTGCGTAGAGGAACCATTGAGCAGCTCGAAAAAGCTCGAATTCGATTACAGAAAGTCGAACTAGAAGCGGATGAGTATCGAATGACTGGATACTCTGAGATAGAACGAGAAAAAGCAAATTTGATTAATGCCACTTCTATTAGTTTGGAACAATTAGAAAAGTCTAAAAATGAAACCCTTTATTTTGAAAAACAAAGGGCGATGAATCAAGTCCGACAACGGGTTTTCCAACAAGCCGTACAAGGAACTCTAGGAACTCTGAATACTTGTTTGAATACCGAGTTACATTTCCGTACGATTCGTGCTAATATTAGCATTCTCGGGGCCATGGAATGGAAGAGTTAAATTAATTAGGCCTTGAACTTCTACTTTCCTTTAGAATTTAGGCATTATTTTTCCCCTTGCTTCCGAAAAAAAATAGTAAAGAAACACTAATGGCAACCCTTCGAGTCGACGAAATTCATAAAATTCTCCGCGAACGTATTGAACAATATAATAGAAAAGTAGGGATTGAGAATATCGGTCGCGTAGTTCAAGTGGGGGATGGGATTGCTCGTGTTATAGGTCTTGGTGAAATAATGTCAGGCGAATTAGTCGAATTTGCAGAAGGGACTAGGGGTATTGCTCTGAATTTTGGAATCCAAAAATGTTGGGATTGTATTAATGGGCGATGGGTTGATGATACAAGAGGGCAGTTTTGTAAAAACAACAGGAAGAATTGCTCAGATACCCGTGAGCGAGGCTTACTTGGGTCGTGTTATAAATGCTCTGGCTAAACCTATTGATGGGAGAGGCGAAATTGTAGCTTCGGAATCTCGCTTAATTGAATCTCCTGCTCCGGGTATAATTTCCAGGCGTTCTGTATATGAACCCCTTCAAACGGGGCTTATTGCTATCGATTCGATGATTCCTATTGGGTGCGGTCAGCGAGAGTTAATTATTGGGGACAGACAAACCGGCAAAAAAGCAGTAGTTACAGATACAATTCTCAATCAAAAAGGGCAAGATGTAATATGTGTTTATGTAGCTATCGGTTAAAGAGCATCCTTCATAGCTCAAGTAGTAACTACTTTCCATGAAGAGGGGGCCATGGAATATACTATTGTAGTAGCTGAAATGGCGGATTCCCCTGCTACATTACAATACCTCCCTCCTTATACGGGAGCAGCCCTGGCTGAGTATTTTATGTACCGCGAACGGCATACTTTAATAATTTATGATGATCTCTCCAAACAGGCACAAAGCTTATCGCCAAATGTCCCTTCTATTAAGAAGACCCCCCGGCTGCGAAGCTTACCCAGGGGATGTTTTTTATTTGCATTCACGCCTTTTAGAAAGAGCCGCTAAATTAAATTCTCTTTTAGGGGAAGGAAGTATGACTGCTTTACCAATAGTTGAGACTCAACCTGGAGACGTTTCCGCCTATATTCCTACTAATGTAATCTCCATTACAGATGGACAAATATTCTTATCCGCAGATCTATTCAATGCTGGAATTCGGCCTGCTATTAATGTGGGTATTTCCGTTTCCAGAGTAGGATCCGCGGCTCAAATTAAAGCCATGAAACAAGTAGCTGGCAAATCAAAATTGGAATTAGCTCAATTTGCAGAGTTACAAGCCTTTGCACAATTCGCCTCTGCTCTCGATAAAACAAGTCAGAATCAATTGGCAAGGGGCCGACGATTACGAGAATTGCTTAAACAATCCCAAGCAAATCCTCTTCCAGTGGAAGAGCAGATATCTACTATTTATATCGGAACAAGAGGATATCTTGATTCCTTAGAAATTGGACAGGTAAAGAAATTTCTGGATGAGTTACGTAAACACCTAAAAGATACTAAACCTCAATTCTAAGAAATTATATCTTCTAGCAAGACATTCACCGAGGAAGCGGAAATCCTTTTGAAGGAAGCTATTCAGGAACAACTCGAACGGTTTTCCCTTCAGGAACAAACATAAATTTTGCACGTCTACTCTTGTTAGTAGAAGTAGTAGAGGAGAAATCGTTGAGAAAGATTTTTCATTTGAATCATGCAAAAAAGTTTTCTTAGTTTTTAGTATAGTTATTTAAAGAATAGATAGAAATAAGATTGCGTCCAAATAGGATTTGAACCTATACCAAAGGTTTAGAAGACCTCTGTCCTATCCATTAGACAATGGACGCTTTTTTCATATTTTCTTCTTTCTTTTCATTTTTTATCGGACCAAGAGAAAAAATTGTTAGACCAAAACTCTTTTAGGAAAGAAAAACAAATGCATATACAAATGTATGATGCATATATCATAAAGAAGGAATATGGAGCGGGTAGTGGGAATCGAACCTGCAACCCCACGGTTATGAGCCTTGTCAGCTACCAAACTGTTCTATCCCCCACCGCCCACGGTCCATCAGGTATACGGGCCCCGCAGGCACCCATGGTCCATTAGGCCTTCACACGTGACCATCGGGCCAGAGATGTTAACCTAGTCTGGCTCTGATACCAATTGTAGGATCGTAAAGGGCCGTTCCCACCCCAAAAGCTAGCCTTTGAGGTGAGGAAAGGTCCTTTACGATCCTACATGGCAAACTTTTCCTTCACTTGAATTTCTCCATTCCAAACTTAAATACTTAATCTAATTGTTTTCTCTTTCCTAATATATGTCTTGCATTTTCTTTTCTCTTAGCCTATATCTTAAATTACACCATTTAAGATCTAATTCATGTTCCTCATTCTTGGTTTCAGATTGCTCGAACTACAGTGGACATTAACCGTACTGCATTTGAGGGCCTCATTTTTGGTTGCCCTCACCCGGGCAGATGTGGGATGCAGCCTGTGGTGAGTCCAATGAATTTGCACCGAGAGTGGACTGCTGCTGGTTACTCATAAATTATTCCTGAACTTGGTTTTATACCCTTATATCTCCTCCTTAATAAAGCGATAGTAAATAGAAACAGGATTGACCGCTCTTTGCTTTTCATTTTTAATTAACAATCCTTGATGTCATTTGTAATGTTCCTGCTTCGGTGGCTGTTTTTTATTTTATACCTGTAGATGATTACAGGAAAAAAACATATATTGATAAGTATATGTCATTTGCTAATTCCATTTTATTGTACAGGTTGGGAACGAGGTGGCCGAACTGACCTTCTGCTTGCTTCCTGCAGATGACGATGGTTGAACAGAGTTGCTCCCTCTCCCGGCCTCCCACCATCTTCTCCTCTCTGTCTCTCTCTCTCTCTCTCTCTCTCTCTGACCATCACCTCCATCGCTGTCAGGGTGATGCTTGAGCTTAACCAGTAGGGTCAATCTGATTGCACTCCATCTCATTTGTGAGTTGGTTCTTCCCTTTCTTATCTACCTTGCATCAAAATTTGTTCACTTGCATTCTTTTGTTTTGCTTCAGGTCAAATAAGGTTGAATATGTAAATAATTTACCAACATGATGTTTTCATATTGGTTGGTTTAGTAAGTTAACACTTAATACCAATTAATGAGATCATAGGTTTTATGCATAGATCATCAATAATAACGTAGAGTGACCTCCAGTCTATTTATTTAAAGTGAATGTTGGGTCCCTACTTTTATCCTTTTTTAAAACTGTAGGCTCCAGGCCCAAATGTATTTATTTGAAGTGCATTCCTCAATGAGCTATGGCTATATTTTACCACCTAGAGGGGTACAAGTATCATCATAATTAGTTTATTGTCATTTTTCTTATTTTAATTTTGGTGGATCGGAAACGCCAATCCTCCCATAAGGTGACATAACATTTGGCTACCATGGCCTTCGTTCTCTCCTTTTTTTTTTTGGCTTTGTGCACTTTGCATCTGGTTCGTTTTCCCGTTTTACCGTTTTATACAATCATGGCCTTCTCTCCTCATCTGCATTCTCCTTCGTAGGTCAGGATACCTCATCATGCGGTTAACTTTGGTTAGTGAAGCCTCTGACTATGATCATCTCTTATTTTTAGGAGGTATGATCTTCTTGAGTTCTTTCAATTGAGTTGCACTGCCTCTCCCAAAAACAGCATGATCCTCCTCTGTTGTGAATTTGCATAATTCCAAAATCCAGATTGTACTGCTGTTGTCATATACAAATGCAATTTGTACACGATAACTTAGTAGCATGTCTCGAGGATGACAAAATATTAGTTACTTATACCAATTGCATACTGGTTCCCTTATATAATATAGTACTTGTGTTGTTTTTAAAAGAGGTATTAAGATTAGATTACCAAGAATTTTGTCTAGCTTATAAATCATGATCTCCTGCAGATGTGATGGCATATTAATTATTCTATTGCACACATGCATATTTCCATTCAGAAAAACAGAGAGGTACATCAACTGGGCATAATCCCATTCCATTGCTTTCCATATGCAGTTAAACGGTTTTGTTGTCATTTTTTTTGAGAATATTGTACCGGTGATATTCAAATCCATTTATGTTGTGTAGTACCAAAGTATCGTGCATCTCTATGATATATCTTCATCATAAAGAAAAGGATTCAGTTTACAAATCTACTAAATTTCTGAGCTCGATCTTTCTTGGATCAAAGCTAGATATAATATGTTTGTGAGCTCAATATTCAAACTCATCTAATTATTTCATAGTGTACAAAAAAAAGACATAACATGCATGAGAGTGACCTATGCAAAGCAATAACAAATAGTTAAATACTTCATGTTAATTCTGCCTCTGTGTATTTCTACTTTTCTATTTTGATGTAGAGAGTATTGTTAGCTTCTCCTGGCATTGGATTGTTACAATAATTTGCATTTGGCATGACACGCTTTATATCTCAATGTTCCACTGCAGGTTCATGGAGATGATGATGGGTTGCTTCTTTATTGAGCCCTACCCACTCTCAGGGTATGATGTGTGTTGCCTCCATACACGTTCCCATGAACTATACTGCTTATGTTTTATTTGATATGCCTTTGGATTTAATGAACATATTGACGTGGCAAATTATGAGCAAAGAACAATAAGCTTCTGTAATTATATATCAATAGGATTTGCAATGAAGATAACTATGTTGGCAAAATTGGTTGGAAATTTATGTTGCCTTCAGCTCTATAAGCTGAAAATTTTGTTGTGGAGTAGATTGGTTTGACAATCAACTTATTCAGCTCTGTATTCACCACTAACAGATCATTTTAGATACACTTGATTTTGTTATTATTTACAATCCCAATCCATTCACCCAGAACAAACAGGAAAGGGAAGTTTTGACAAAATATAAGTTCCCCTGCGAGGGAAACAATTTACTGCTGAAATTGTCTATTTACAGTACTTTGGACACATATATGCATGAGAGAATATAGCACCTCGGCTGATGGTCTTGGGGGTGGCATGAATGATGGCAACAATGGCATTGGCACGTTGATCTCCTTGCCGGGCTGGTGGCGCTGACATCCTCCTACCCCACCCTTGCTGCGCCATCGGTTGTCCAGGTGTCTCCATGCTGGTCGGTTGGTTGCTCTGGTGGCACAGCTATCAATCTCCTTAGGTATGACTAGGTGGTGGACGCTGCTGATCTTGTGATACAACGGTTGATTCGGCAAGGAGAGGCTTCTAGCTGGACAGTGAAAAATTATTTGTGTATCTTTGGTCTTTTGGTCTAAGTTGAGGGTGGTTTGAATCTTAAATTATTGTACTACTGTTTCCAGAGGCATTTCGTTTTCCTTTTTATTATGATTTAAATATGTTCTTGAGGTATAATATGCAAAACATATTGGTTCAACTTACTCTATAATTTTGTATGCAAATATGGCTACTCTGGGTATGGAGTACCTACTATAAAGATAGCTTATTTGTCGTGTAAAATGAGCTAATCATACTATATACAGGCTACATTGAAGTTTGGCTGGTGGTTAATTATAGTAGCTGTACAATTTGATGTTATTCCAGAACTTAATGACAACACTGATGCAATATTAGTTTTGTGATGATTTCCATTTTTCTTTGCCTATACGTAAATAAACATCAATAAAAACACAGAATCCTCCTGGCACCATTGGTGCAGCGCGCAAAGCGCGCGTCCACCGCTAGTATAGTATAGAACACATCCTAATTGGACCATGCAGCTGGTTCCCCTTCCCCTGCCGACCTGAGTCGAAAGCAAGCTAGACAAGAAATCAAGTCCATGCATGGCAGCCTAGTCGAGATCTGAATTTTATCTTCTTAAATAGTACTAGTAAGAGAAAAGGAGAAGTATAGAAAGTGACGTTATTTTAAGTTTCTCCCATCCTACCCACTGCCAAATATATTATTTAATGGGATAAGTGTAGAAAATAACCATAAATTTACAGCCTCATCTTTTGGTTTATGCTTATGCTTATAAGCTAAATTTTGAATTTTCAACTTTAAATTTGGAGTTGATTTTGAGATTTTTTTCATCGTAGTTTATTTTTCAGCCTTTACTTTTAAATCGCTAAGAACACGTACATAAAAGTTTTATTTATAAATTATTTTTCGTTTACAAATATGTCGTTTCGCTTATTCCGTCAATAAGCGAAACAATGGAATACTTAAGTGTTATACAGCCACTACTCATTTTACAATTTTTACAATCCTACCCCACTGCTCATTTTACAATTTTTACGAAGTAGCCCCTAATATTTTCTGATAGCATAGAATAGTCTAGTGTTTTAAATAAGTGATTACGGAGTATCATATAAGTATATACTTAAATAAACAAACAAGTAATACTAATATTTGATTAAAATATATTTTGTTTTTGACATTTATAATATAATTTTTTTTACACATAGCCAAGCAAGTGTATTTTACTAGTCTCACGACAATTTGCACAATTAGCCCAGTACTCACTCCATCTATTTTTGATAGGCATATTTTTAAAACTGAAAAATTTACTTTGATAGGCATATTTCAATCCAACCACCTATCCTCTTAATAACTTTCTCAGATTTAATGCGTGACTCTCCATTCTTCCACACAAGATTGGCTACATGGGCATCGAGAAATGTAAATATTAATAAATCGCTCGTTTACGAGGAATAACTAGTAGCATGTTTAAATGAATGTTAAGTAGAATTACTTATCATTGGTCATTGTGCCAAGATAAAATATGACTATCAAAAATAGATAAAGTAGATGAAGGAAGTACATTACTCATGATTCGTTCACATTTGATCGTCATATATACTCTGGACATCAAGTCCAAGGACTACATTTATATATCATCGAACGAGCTATGTGGTCGCTTCGTTTCCGCTGAGGGAAGGAGAAGCAACGAGCATGCAAATCGATTAGAGCAGGTACAATAGCACGCTATAAGCCAGCTGCAAATATATTTTAATAAGATAAATGAGGAGAAGAGAAGCAGCGGGCTACAGATTTATAGCCAGCTGTAGCATAAACTCCAAGACGAATTGTGTGTATGACAGGTGGGACCAAATATTAATAATGTAGTATGTAACTATTGTATGAATGCGCTATTAGATTAGCTATAATTAAATTGGAGCCGGTAGTTGGCTATACTATTAGAGTAGGAGTATTTGCTTCTGTAGACCGCATGCAAACATGCATGCAACTGATGCCCATTAACTCACGCTCATAGATAAATGAACATGTACCACTTCAATTAGTTATCTGCTGATCAATTTAAAATAACCTTAAAAAAACTTATATATGCTGATTATTTGTGAATCGAAGAAGTATAATATATTTATGATTTTACCATAAAGAAGAGAAAATTCCTATGCATATGGAAGTTTAACCAATCCATTCTATGCCTCCGAATTTTGTCCACTCCCTTTATACCCATGAACTGTATTTTTTTTTATCTCTTTCATACCCATTCCATTAGTTAACCGTCAGTTGACTGCGTAATTCCTATGAAAATTAAATGACCATTTCGCCCTTAGACATGGAGAAAACATGGAAATTGTAGACTAGCTATATTGTTGGAAGTGTATAATTTTGTTATATAAGACTAATATATATATATATTCATGATTTTATCGTACATGAGTTATTCATGGCAAAGTTTATTTTTACATAATGACATAAAATTAATATTTATTTACTTATTAAAAGAGTATACGTAGTATTTTTATGGTAATTCAATATACTTTTTTTTCCTTAGTATAGATTATGCAGGAATGCTTACCAAAGCTATGTTTATCATTTAAAAAATGCTACACATAATTTTTTAATATATATTAAAATTTCTATGTACAACAAACTTATGAATATTTTGGTCACAAAACAAATTTCTATACTTCCAACAATATAGTCCATAAATTTCTACATATTCCTCACATATTAAGGGTCAACTAACGGTCAATTAACGGCAAAGGTATGGAAGGGATTCTAATCAAAATTCAGAGGTATATAAGGGAGTGAAGAAAATACAGGGGCACAGAAGGGACCGCATAAAATTTTAGGGGTGTGGAAGAAATTCTCTCTCTAAATAAAGCACCAAGTGTGGTAGTGGAAATTAAAACACTCAAGCCATTAAGACCAACAATCAAGCACGGAGCCATGATAAACAAAATGTCTTACAAACATGCATATATATATACTCCCTTCGTCCCTAAATATTTGACGCTGTTAACATTTTTAAACATGTTTGACCGTTCGTCTTATTAAAAACTTTTGTGAAATATGTAAAACTATATGTATACATAAAAATATATTTAACAATAAATCAAATGATAGGAAAATAATTAATAATTACTTAAATTTTTTGAATAAGACGAACGGTCAAACATGTTTATAAAAAGTCAACGACGTCAAATATTTAGAGACGGAGGGGGTATATACCAAATTTCATCGTATATATCTCTTTTGCCCTCAACATATATATATTTTTGTTTCCTGGTTATCGTTGCGTGGGAGGTATTGGGAAGAAGGCGGCCGGCAACAGTTGCACTGACCCGTAAGCGCAGCTGCACCGCCAATTCCATCGATGTGCAGCCCATCGGCCAGTGGCGGAACGCGGGGGGGGGGGGGGGGGGGAGGGGGGGCAGGGGCCATGGCCCCTCCCAATAAAAAGAAATTTTTTTATTACCTCCATATATGGTGCCCAGGTCCAGCAGGCCACCGTATGGCCCAATTCAGTCCGGCTGGCCCATCTATATCTCTGTGTATGTATGCAAACAATTGGAGATGCAACCGTAGGAGCCATAGCCGCTCGGCGACGTTTCAGCTTCGCATCGCAGAAGTCCATTCGCGACTCCGTCCGTCCGCCGCACTGGCAGCACTGCGGCACTGCCATTTGCCGACTACCGGTGCTGCACGCCGGCATCAACAACATCAACACCGACAACATGGCTGACTCCTCTCATGTTCCTGTTCCTCCTCCAAATCAAACCAATGTAAGCAGGCCCTATTTCCCTAATCCATATCTCCCAATCTATTTTTGATATAATTTCTTGTCTCATAATAGTAGCATAGGATTTATTTTTGATAAAATTAGATCAAATTCTTATAGGAAACCAAGGCAAAACCTAAAAGAAAGACGTTGCATTCTTTCTATAATAATGACGGCAGATTTGATTATGGATGATTTCAATACAGTGAAAACTCGTGCCGTCAAGTTTAAATGAACATATAAGTATATTGCCCACTTTTATAAACTATTTGCTTTTATGT
Organism: Oryza glaberrima; assembly: GCF_000147395.1. NCBI lineage: Eukaryota > Viridiplantae > Streptophyta > Magnoliopsida > Poales > Poaceae > Oryza > Oryza glaberrima. The sequence continues at coordinate 27,098,670 of NC_068328.1, forward strand.
ATTGCCAATGCATGAAAAAGAAAAGAGAAATTACTAATTTTTTCAATTGTCAAAAGCCAGCTGGCCCCCTTTGATTTTCTGTCCAGCTCCGCCACTGCCATCGGCGATCACCTATTGCGACCCAATGGAACCGTGGCTAACACATTCCTCTCGTGTCACTCCTCCGTGAGCACGTACGACGCCCTGCACTGGTTGATCAGGATAGTTGGCCGTTGCCTTCACTGTGAGGTGCGATCGAGATTCTACAAGAGCTAGTTGTCGTCTTTTCCAGAGGCCACGTACTTCAAAGCAAGGGTTTGCTCTTTTGATTTTGGTAGGACCCAAATTTACGAGATTTCATGATTCTCGTTTTGATTTTGGTAGGACCCAAATTTACGAGATTTCATGATTCCCGGTACTTTTTGACCGAAGTTATTTGCAATTTTAACAAATTTTGACTGAATTAGAATAAACTTTGACCAATTTTAATAAAAAATTGATAAAGTCCGAAAATTTCAGTTGATACAGTGACTTGCCAGGGGTTTCGAAATTTGAAGCCTGAGTGACAGGTTCCATCACAAAGAATTTGAAACCAGTTAAGATATGTCCACTTTACAATTCTCTCACAATTTTAATTTGCGTCGATACGATTTTGCTTGAGAAATACCTCAAATCATCCCGCGAGATTTTCCTCAAAGACAATAAACTAATCCCTGCAGGCACCGTTATGTGCAATTCATGCTTCCTCCCACACTCGTCCTACCTTCGCTATGAAATAAAGCTCTAAGCGTAATGGTAGAAAAATACTAGAATCGTCAAATCACACTATTCACTATGAAATGAAGCTCCAAGCGTGACGGTAGAAAAATACTAGAGTCGACAAATCACACCATTCACTATGAAATGAAGCTCCAAGCGTGACGGTAGAAAAATACTAGTCTTCAAATCAGACCATTCACTATAAAACGAAGCTCCAAGTGTGACGGTAGAAAAATACTAGAGTCGTCAAATCACACCCTTCACTATGAAATAAAGCTTAAGTGTAACAGTAGAAAAATACTAGAGTTGTCAAATCACACCCTTCACTATGAAATAAAGCTTAATTGTAACAGTAGAAAAATACTAGAGTCGTCAAATCACAACATCTAAAGCAACACGACCATGCAAAGGTGAGCAAATATGTTTCCTACTACTAGTACAAACACACACTCTTCCCCTAATATGGTATGTTTGTGTCTTGAGCTCCATAGTCCACATGAGGGTAGGAGCTAGTGTCGGGAAGAGAGCGACCATTGCACGAACCTTTGTACAAGGGATCACGCGATTCAGCTAGCGGAGCAGCCGCATCCATGCACGGCGCTGCCGAGTGACCACCGTTATCTCACAACCCAATAATGAACCAGTGATTAACAATGAGTACAAGCTAAGTGTCACTAATCCGTGAACGCGGCAGTTTGCACTGGTTGATGAGGAGTGTTTGCCCCGTGTTAGTATTGTTTATTTCTATGATTTCAGAGGATATATGGTTTATCAACTATTTATCACTTCCTCCTTCGTTTCATATTATAAGTCGTTTGTTTTATTTTCTAGCCAAACTTTTTAAAATTTGACCAACATTATATAAAAATATAATAGTATTTCCAACACAAAATAAACATATTATCAAAATATATTTAATGTTAGATTTAATAAAATTAATTTGATATTTTAGATGTTGTTAAATTTTTCTATAAACCTGATCAAACTTAACAAAGTTTGACTAGAAAAAAAACAAACGACTTATAATATGAAATAGAGAGTATATTATAAGTAAAATTATATTTTAGTCTTAAGAGAGTCTATATATAGTACCGAGTTCGTCTAGAGCCCTTAAAATTGTAGAGCCGACCTAGTGGCAGGATGGAGGGTTGATTCAGTCGGAGGTCATAAGATAGTGTGCAACATTATAGTTGGCTAGCAGAGCAACTAGTTACTGGAATGTCTAGCGGGCTGGCAGTATTTGCAGTGAGATCTCTAGGATTTTTGGGAGTCCTTGAACTTGGGGATTCATTTAGAAGTAACTTTAAATTAAAAGTTTTGAAGCCATCCGGTGTGCGTGGTTAAGTGATTTCACTGTTTGTGTCTGTTTTTTCTTTTAGATTGGGAAATATGGTTCTCCTCAACTTCTCCGGGTTCGGCGAAATTAAAACCTCCAAATTCCGCTTGCAAGTTTGTGTTTTCAAGGCGAGAAGCTTTTCGGTAGAGCTTTGGAAAATTTTACAGGTCACATATTTCATCCATTTGAGTTTAACTTTTCTATGGTTGATTATAGTTGATTCTTGTGTGCTTCTAAGCGTGAAAAAAAATCAAAAAATTAAAAAAAAAATCCGGGGAAGAGGGCGCTAGCCACATTAACGCGCTCCCCCTGCCACCTCAGCGTCGACCCGCCACGGTGGTAGGAGGACGGCGCCAGAGAGGCTGGCGCCCTCCTGTTGAACGATGGCGCCATCGACTCTGACGCCCTAGAAAGGATCATTTCCGGGATAAGTTTATTTAGGGGTCTTTGTCAAGTGAGTTTTCAAGAGAACCAAATTGTAAAAAATCCATGTCTCAATGCTTAGCTTTTGACAGGCCACTCATGAAAAGCGCTGAGAAGGCAAAGATGGACACATCGCAGTTGATACCAGCAATTCACAATTGAATGGCAACGTGTTGCATATGATAATGACAATCTAGGTTTTAAGTGGACCTCCAACTCACCTCACGTGCAAAGGAAAACTATATGTTGATTATTCAAAGGAAAATTGTAAAATGCGTACCACCATTACCAATAATGTCTAAGAGGAATATAATGGTGGTGACAACAAATCTGACATCATCACCACATTACTCATTTTACAATTTTTACAAAATAGTCCCTAATATTTTTTAATATCAAAGAATAGTGTAGTGTTTTAAATAAGTAAATATCATATATTTAAGGAAAAAGTACGAATTACCCCCCGAACTATCGCGGTCGTCCGAATTACCGCCCTGAACCACAAAACCGGACATTCCTCACCCCTAACTATGCAAACCGGACGAATTACCCTCCTCGAATCAATTTAGAGCGGTTTTGTCCAACGTGGCGCACACGTGGCAATCCAGTCAGCGTTTTTTAATTAAAAAATTATGGGACCCGCATGCCATACTCTTCTCTTCTTCCCCTCTCTCTCTATTCTCTCTCTCTCTCTCGCTTTTTCTCTCTCGCAGCGGACGGCGCGGGGACGGCGAGGACGGAGGCAGCGGCAGCAGAGAGGCGAGGCGGCGGCGGAGGCAGTGGCGGCGGCGAGGCGAGGCGGCGGCGGAGGCAGCGGCGGCAGGGAGGCGAGCTGCGGGGCAGGGCGGCGGAGGAGGCGAGCGGTGGTGGGAGCTCGCGCTGCTCGCGGAGGAGGCGAGGCGGCGGCGGCGGCGGAAGAGGCGAGCGGCGGTGGGGTGCGGCGGCGGCGAGGCGAGGCGGCGGCCGACAAAAGATGGGGGAGGGGAGAGGCGCGGCGGTCGGCGTCGCCGCCGGTGGGTCCGCAGCGGAGGGGGCGCAGCTCGACCGGGCTCGCCGGCCGCCTCTTCCCTCTCTACCGCCTCGCCTCGCCGCCGTCGCCGCCTCCTCCGCCGCACCCCGCCACCGCTCGCCTCTTCCGCCGCCGCCGCCTCGCCTCCTCCGCGAGCAGCGCGAGCTCCCGCCGCCGCTCGCCTCCTCCGCCGCCCAGCCCCGCCACTCGCCTCCCCGCGCTCGCTGCCTCCGCCGCCGCCTCGCCTCGCCGCCGCCGCCGCTACCTCCGCCGTCGCCGTCCTCGCCGCCCCCGCGTCGTCCCCGTGAGCCGTGAGAGAGAAAAAGCGAGAGAGAGAATAGAGAGAGAGGAAGAAGAGAAGAGGATGACATGCGGGTTCCACAATTTTTTAATTAAAAAAACGCTGACCGGATTGCCACGTGTGCACCACGTTGGACAAAACCGCTCTGAATTGGTTTGAGAGGGGTAATTCGTCCGGTTTACATAGTTAGGGGTGAAAAATGTCCGGTTTTGTGGTTCAGGGGGTAATTCGTACGACCGCGATAGTTTGGAGGGGTAATTCGTACTTTTTCCTATATTTAAATAAGCAAACAAGTAATACTAACATATTTGATAAAAAAAATATTGTCTTTGACATATTATAATATAATTTTCTTTTACACATGGCGCGGCAAAGCAAGTGTATTTTACTAGTCTCACATGACATTTGCATAATTAGCCTAGTATATTACTCCCCCATTCACATTTGATCATCATATATGCTCTGAACATCAAGACCAAGGAGATTTATTCCGGTCCAACAAAAAAATACCTCGAGGTATACCAAATTGTTTCTAATCATTGGATCTAATTGGACGGGATGGACATTGTTAGATCAACGATCGGAAATGATTTGGTATCGTGAGGTACCGGTATCTCGAGATATTTTTTGTTATAGCGAAGCAAAACTCTTAAGACTAACATTCAAGCTAGCACGCAGCCATGATGAACAAACCGTCGATCTTACAAACATGCATATACATAAGTACCAAATTTTACCGTATCAATCTCTTTTTGCCATCAACATGCATATTTTTTCCTGGTTACTGCTGCTGCGTCCTCTTCCACATGAGGATGGGAGGTGTTGGGAAGAAGGCGGCCAGGGTCTCAAGAATGGGCTGCTCGGCAACAGTCGCACTGACCCGCAGTCCCACACGCAGCTGCACCGCCAATTCCACCCCCAATGGAACGGTGACTAACACCGTCCTCTCGTGTGTGTCACTCTACTACAGTGAGCACGATGTCCTGCAGTGGTAGATCAGGATAGTTGGCAGTTGCCTTCCCTGTGAGCTGCGAGATTAACTCTGGAAGAATTTAATTTTGTCTTTTCCAGAGGCCATTTTTTTCATAGCAAGGTTTGCACTTTCGATTTCAGTAGCACTGAAATTTATGAAATTTCATGATTCTCAGTACTTTTTGACCGAAGTTATGTGAAATTATAACAAATTTTGACTGAATTTAAATAAACTTTCGCCAAGTTCAATAATCGTTTGAGGAAATCCAAAAATTTCGGTCGATATTGTGACTTACCCAGCGGTTCAAAATGAACGAAATTTCGAACCGCGATTCCAATCACTGGTTGACAGCACCGCGTGATTAATTACAGAAGAAACGGGTAATAGAATGCCTAGCACGTCGGCATCATTGCTAGTGTCATCTTTAAGACTTTCTCAGACACCTAGATTTCTGGGTTCATTTAGAATTTAAGATTGAAGTTTTGAAGCTATGCGATGTGTATGATTATATCGTTTGACTGGTCGAGGGTATTTTTGGTTTCGATAGTGCAAAACAGATGAACTCACGACATGTTCGAATCTCGATCGGTTGTGCTTGAACATTATGAGGTTACGACCATAACCCTAGCTAACTCGTACTCCCTCCATTTCTAAATATTTTTTTTTACCTTGAATACTGCCAGGACTTTGCCCAGCAGTGCCGTTTCTAAATATTTGACACCGTTGACTTTTCAGCATATGTTTAACCGTTTGTCTTATTAAAAAACTTTTGTAAAATATGTAGAACTATATGTATACATATAAGTATATTTAACAATGAATCAAATGATAGGAAAAAATTAATAATTACTTAAATTTTTTTAATAAGACGAACGGTCAAACATATTTAAAAAAAATCAGTGATGCCAAATATTTAGAAACGGAGGGAGTATTTGACAGTGCGTGCAGTCCTTATAAGTCAATGTATTGTCCATTTCCTGGGCAATTTTGTTCGGTTCCTTTAGTGATCTCAAAATTTCAGACACCTCGGATATTTTTTTTAATTGAAAGAGATTTGTTTGTTTTATTCTAATTTCTTCGCATCTAGTGAAAACTTGTTTAAATTGCTTCATATTAAATAAAAAATATCTTACAATTTTAATTTCCATCGATGGGATTTTGCTTCAGATATATCTTGAGATTGACAAAGTCAACATTATAAATGCAAGCGCACGTGCAAGTCTAGAATTTGAAACAAGTGATAGGTTCCATCACAAAGAATTTGAAATCAGCTAAGATATGTCCACTTTGCAATTCTCTCACAATTTTAATGTCGATACGATTTTGCTCGAGAAATACCTCAAAACCCTCCCGCAAGGTTCTCCTCAAAGAAAATAAATTAATCTCTGAAGGCACACATATGTGCAATTTATGCTTCCTCTCACACTCGTTCTACCTTCACTATGGCCGTGTTTAGATTCAAAATTTTTCTTCAAATTTCCAACTTTTTCATCACATCAAAATTTTCCTACACACACAAACTTCCAACTTTTCTATTATATCGTTTCAATTTTAACAAAACTTCCAATTTTGGCGTAAACTAAACACAACCTATGAAATAAAGCTCCAAGTGTGACAGTAGAAAATACTAGAGTCGTCAAATCACACCATTCACTATCAAATAAAGCTCCAAATGTGACAGTAGAAAAATACTAGAGTCATCAAATCACACCATCAAGAGCAACAGGACCATGCAAAGGTGAACAAATATGTTTCCTACTACTAGTACAAACACACACATTTCCCCTGATATGGTATGATTGTGTCTTGTGCTCATATAGTCCACATGAGGATAGGAGCTAGTGTCGGGAAGAGAGCGACCATTGCACGAAACTTTTGTACAAGGGATCGAGCACACAATTCAGCAGAGCAGCTGCATCCACGGCCCGGCTGAGTGATCATCGTCAGGGGCGGGTCCAGAATGAGATTAGAGGGGGACTCATTTTTTTCTTCCTTCTTCAGCCCCTCTATTCTTCTTTCTTTCCCTCTTCTTCTCCCTTCCCTCTCTCCAGGGACGGATCCAGCATGGGGGTGGCGGGGTCTCAAGCCTCCATTACTGGTGTGAAAACTATAAGAGCGCCCACTAAAATTTTTACAATATGTAGATGGGAGGAGGACTGTAACTCTATCTAGTTTGCTCAGACTCTACTGCTATTTCTTTTTAGATCAGCCACTGCCTTTCTCCTTCTATCAATAGTGACCTAGCGGGGTAGAGAAACTCGAATCCCTGCATCACCTATGTTGGATCTGCTCTTGGTCACCGTTATCTCACAACCCAATAAAAACAGTGATTAACAATGAGTACAAGCGTCACTAATCTGTGAACGTGGCGATTTGCACTTTGATGAGGAGTGTTTGCCCCGTGCTAGTAATATTTATTTCTATGTTTTTAGAGGATATATAGTTTATGAATCATTTATTATACTATAAGTAAAATAATATTTTAATCTTAAGAGTATATAGGGCTGAGTTTGTCCAGAGCCCTTAAAGTTGTAGAGCCGTCCTAGTGCCAGGATGGAGGGTTGATTCGGTTGGAGGTCATAATATAGTGTGTAACACTATAGTTGGTTAGCAGACCAACTGGTTAGTGGAATGTCTAGCGGGCTGGCAGAATTTGCAGTGACATCTCTAGGATTTTTAGGAGTCCTTGAACTTGGGATTCATTTGGAAGTAAGTTTAAATTAAAAGTTTTGAAACCATCCGGTGTGCGTGGTTAAGTGATTTCACTGTTTGTGTCTGTTTTTTTAGATTGGGAAATATGGTTGAACTTATGACGTGTACGAATCTCAATAGTGCCAGAATATATTTGAGGTTATGATCATGAATTCAAAATGTGTTTTACAAATAGTTCTTTTTAAGAGTAAATTGTATTTACGGTGCATTAACTTGGTATGTGGATGTAATTTGGTACAACAACTTAACTTTAGAAATGAGCGTCCTAGTGTAACAACTTAAATTTGGTGCAATTTAGTGTAAGAACTTTATAAGTAAGCGTACGATTGAAATAACTTGCAATGTGAGTGCGATTTTGGTACAATAAGTTAATGCAATGCAGCAACTTAATTGTTTTGAGAACTTTTTGTTATACAAATTTAATTTTTAAGTATACTAGCTGGGATTTGTATAAGCATACTTAATTTTTCATGTTAATATCTAAAAGCCAATTAAACTTTATTATGTAGAAAATTTTAATTGCGGTTGAGATTTGGGAAGGTGAAGATAAAAAAAAAATCAAAATCAGTGGTGCAAATTGGATATCCATTGTAATTATTAAAGATTAAATTTAATATTATAAGGTAATATTAGTAGGATTACTATGTGATGGCATATTGACATTGTGAAAGAAAAATTCCCATGGCACTCGTTAACCAGAACAACACATACTTAGCCAAGTTTGTATACTAAAATACTAAATTGTCACGTTTTTTTATTAGAATGCACCCACATACCAAGTTGTTATACTTGGTCATTCAATTATTAAGTTCTTGTACTATATTGCACCCACATGTTAAATTATTATACCATGGATGCAATTTACTTTTATATATAAATCAATGCATTGTTTCAACAACTATTTCCTGACCGAAACCACCATGTATAGTCAAACATGTCCCCTTTTTATTGTTTCCTATTACATACTCATTTTGACAACAACAAAATTTAGGCATATAGTATAATACTACATCCGTCACAAAATATAAGAGATTTTATCAATGCAAATGTATAGCTAAAATTTTTTATGTTTTAGGATAGAGGTAGTATAATGTTGTTTTTTTTCTAAGTAGTACAACCTGTACAAGGCATCCTTTATGAAATAGTGGTCTTAGAAGAAATTTTAGGAATTGAGCTAGTTTTTATAAAAGCTTTGTAAACTTCATGTGTTTGGAGAAAGACTTTATAATGCATTAAATATATTTATAGGATAGAAGGAATATGCTTATATATACAAGTAATTAAGTCAATTGCATATTCTTTTGTATATATCTAGTTACTTTCGTAATCTTTTGGCAAAATTTTGTTACGAAACACTAAAATTTTGGATTAACTTGATGATGTAAAAAAACATGGTTGTGCTCTAATGCTTTTTTTTTTGTGAAAACGCTATGTAAAATATTGATTTTGCCCCATTCTTTTTCCTTTCTACCAATCCCAAGTGTATGCAAGACCGAGAATGGACCCATGACTTCTTAGTCCTGCCTTTTTAGTTTACAACACAAGACAAACTCAGAAAGGTACAATAGTGAGTTCTTCAACCGGATATATTATTTTAATGGGGTAACTATCTACTAGCAAATAACTACAATTATTACAATTATTTTATGAGAGAAATAATCTCAACCATGAGTATATATCCTATAGCAAAACCAAGTTTGTTCCGTGGTGTCTTCCATCAAATGACGTATTTTTCGGTGTCCTATATAAAATTTTGTGTTTTTTTTGTCCACAACTAAACAGTTGAGCAGTACTGGTGTGAGCAGAGCAGCAACTAAAACCTAAGGACAAATAATCTAATACAGATCAAGAGCAAGTGGTCAGCACTTAGCCGCAGCCATTCAATCATCTCGATGGTTTGATAAACGTTTCGATGGGACTAAAACTTTCTAGTCTCTGTCACATCAGATGTTTGGACACTAATTAGAAGTATTAAACATAGATTAATGATAAAACCCATTCCATAACTCTAGACTAATTCGCAAGACGAATCTATTGAGCCTAATTAATCCATGATTAGCCTATGTGATGCTACAGTAAACATTCTTTAATTATGGATTAATTAGGCTTAAAAAAATTTTCTCACGAATTAGCTCTCATTTATGTAATTAGTTTTGTAAGTAGTCTATATTTAATACTCCAAATTAGTGTACAAACATCCGATGTGACAGGGACTAAAGTTTAGTACCTGATCCAAACACCACCAAGCACCGAGAAGGCAAGATGTTAACATGGCACAACGTATATACTCTCTCCATACTAAAATATAAGTATCTATAAGTTATTTAAAAATAAAGAAATATTTTGAATTGCTTAGATTCCCTTCCAAGCACCACATGGCTAAAAATATGAGTTCCCATGCATTGTAATCAGTGCATTAAAAATGCTTATATTACGGTATAAATTTTAAATCCTAAAAATACTTATATTTTGGAATGAAGAAAGGACATTGTTTAGACCACAACTCACAATCGAATGTGTTAACCGTGAAATTTGATAAGCCCCTAAGAGAATTATCACATCACCAATAGTCGGATTCCTGCTATATTCGGTTAAGGAAATTAATCTATTAAAGAAAGCTTATCCAGAAGTGACCGAGTTCAAGGAGGATGTAGCATGACAGGTTATCTATTAATTCTAAATAGTTTGTTAGTTTCCTTTTATCTTTAGGAAAGTGTGTTTAGTGTCCCATAAGGACTTTATGCTTTCCTTTTATCTTTAAGAAAGTTTCTTTCTTGTCCTATAAGAACTAGTATCTACCTATGGGTATAAATATGTACACCCGGGGTCATTGTAATTTATCTCTCGATCAATACTACTCTCGGTGCATCGCCACCCTCTTTTCTGAGGTTTTACTTCTCAACCGGCGAAATTTGGCACCTGGCGCGGGGCTGCATCGGTTCAGTTTGATCTCCGGCGAAGGGGTAAGTGCTACGTTCCGTCGGCCGTGGTGAATCTATCGGCTACATTGGTGTTGTTCAAGGCTGCATCCCTTCGATCTCTTGGATCGCTCTGGTTTGGTTGATATATTTGCCTACCTGATATCTTAGTTCTATCTTGTAGACCCCCGTTTTTATAACAGGAATCAATCGTGTAAACAGTACCATTTCCCTGGATCAAGTAGTCTGGTACACACGAATTCATAGCTGAAATACCAAGTGCACATATACGAGAGTCTAGTACGAATTATTACATCATAAGCCCGCAGGCACAGTCTTAAATCATCGGACCGAGCGGTCCGGAATACATTCCAAAAACAGAAGTAGGTAAGGCAGCGGCACACCATTGCCACAGGCAACGACCGTAGCTAAGACCTACTGAGCGCCATCGTCTTCATCACCCTCCTGGTAATAGGCATAGGGATCCTCCGAAGCTTCATCTCCGACCTCTGATTAAGTTTATATTTGCAAGGGTGAGTACCAACCGTACTCAGCAAGCCACCACAGCAACAATGCATATGACAGGGGTATTCAAAGGATGGCTATGGTTCTTTTGCGCAAAGCAAGTTTTGTAATTCTTTTCACAAACCTAAGACCTAACACAGACTGATCAACTTTTAGTACTAGTGTTCATATTAAACAATGATGGTTCTGTCCACCATCCATTGTGATCCAAAGGATAGCTTCCTGCCATTGAGTCATCATGGTTTTCTGAGGACGTCTACATTCCCGCCTCTCAGGAAGTGGCTTCATCAGTATAGAAATCATCATGCGATATCCCATCCCACACAAGTTAAGAATTTAGAGTCTAGCCAAGTGTAATACATGTCCTGGTGCTCAATAACCGCGAGCACGGCTATTCGAATAGATTTGGTTTACTCACACTGCAGTGGATGTACACTTTACCCGCACTCCGCGACTGCCCAACATATGAGCCTCGTCCCAACACATGAGACGCGTCACGGCAAAGCTTTTCGATAACCTCGCATTGGCAGTACCCGCTCCATGAACTTTACATCCTCATGCACTCTAGGCGTACACGGTTTCTAGCAGTGAGAGGAGTTCTGGCGCACCCGGGAAGGAAAGACTCACACATGCATTAAGTTATAATTATGTTTAAATTCTCTCATGGCAGTCCTACCGATGGCGACACCACTGTAGACACCCGCCTCGCGGTTCTACCAATGGCTGCCCCACCGTAGAGCCCCTGCCTCACACATCAAGAAACCACTATGCATGGATACTGCATCCGCTCAGCTATCTATTCCGCTAGGTCTATACCCATATGAGAAGTGCGGTTGTACGGGGGTCGTTTCATGCTTAACTTCATGGCTCGGTCCTTAATTGACCGGGGACGGTACCAGCCTTTTCCGGATACCACCCAAATCCTCCGTTCGCCCCAGTCGAAAACAGTTGTTTAATTTTATTTCTCCTTTCACAAATCATGTCATCAACATCATGGCAATGTGGCGCTCATGTCTCCACATGCCGCATCTCAATTACCTTCCCAAAGGTAGTTGCCCAAGCATATAGCATTTGACAAATATGAGTATGCATGATTCTAGAGTGGCATCTCTAAGCATTTGTCATAGTTGACTAGGGACTCATACGTAATCATGGTTACAAGGGAATAAGGGTAAACAATAATCAAGGTATGGCATATTCACAAATAGGATGTTCATCATTGCATGCAATCTTATTTGTAAATAAAAATAATTTCACAATTGGGATCAACATGTTCAAAGAATAGTGATGACTTGCCCTGCTTAAAGTCTTGCGTGTCTTGGCCTTCACTTGGATCCGCAACTCCCTCGGGCTCTATAGTTACGTGTGAAAATTAATTTGAATTCGGTTAGAATTCAAATAAAATCCAAGTAAATACAAATGGAAGTCGAATGCGAAAGTCGATTCTTTTATATTAACTTTACTATTCGCGAACTAGGGCAAACCCAATTTCGATCTATATATCCTAAACTATTTTGCGGGTATAAATATTTTGTTATCATAAGTTTTTAATTTAAGCTACCCGAGCATTATATTCATATAATAGGTTAGAAATTTCTATCGCGAGCTAAATATCGGACGGAATTCTAAAATTATCTTATAATATTATACGATTTAATTTAGTCTATGACTAAACGATTAAATATAATATACGTCTAAAATTCCTAGTGATTAAATCCGAATTTTCTACCGTGAATCGATTACTTATAGAGATTACCCAAAAATAATCTATAATAGTCTATAAGAATTCATCTAATTGTTTAGTTATTAATTACATCTAAATTACTACCGCGGATTGATTTCTTATGGAAATTACCAAGAATAATCTATAATTTATATTAAATTTTGCAATTCTACGACTATAATTAATCTATAATTAAATTCTAATTATTTTAAATTTTCTAAACTATTAACCTCCCTATTCTATTCCCCTTTCTTTTTTTTTCTTTTTCTCTTTTCTTTTCTTTCTTTTTCTCTTTTCTTTTCTTTCCTTTTTTCTTTTCTCTCCCTCTCTTTCTTTTTCTCTTTCTTCTTTTCTCTCTTTCTCTCCCTCCTGGCTTCTTCTCTTCCTCTCTCTCGGCTCTCTCTTCCTCTCTCTCTCTCGGCTCTTGCTACCCGGCGGCGATGGCGGCGGAACGAGGGGAGGGGCGGCGGCTTACCAACGGCGATGGAGGCGACGGCGGCACGACGACGGCGCACGGCGCGGCAGCACGAAGGCGGCGGTGCGGCGGCACGAGGGCGGCGCGACGACGGTGCACGGCGCGGCGGCACGAAAGCGGCGGTGCAGCGGTGCGAGGGCGGCGGCGCGGCGGCACGAAGGTGGTGGCTTGGTGGAGAGGGAAGAGGGTAGAAAGAGGGAGATGGAGTGGGGGAAATGGAGAGGGAAAAGTATTTATAGGGAAGAGGGGGAGAAGGAGAGGGGGAGGGCGGCGGCTTATGGCGACGCGACGGGCAACACGCGGCGCGGCAGGCGGCGATGGCGACGGGCGGGCGGCGCGGCGCGGGGCGCGAGGCGGCGACGCGACGGGCGAGCGGCGCGGCAGGGTGCGGGGCGCGAGGCGACGACGCGACGGGCGAGCGACGCGCGGGTGCGGGGCGCAAGGCGGCGACGCGACGGGCAAGCGACGCGCGGGCGCGGGGCGCGAGGCGGTGAGAGGGCGGCGCGCAGCGACGGGACGACGGCGCGGCGATGGGACGGGTGCGTGGCGCGGGCTCGAGGCGCGGGGCGACGGCGCGCGGCGGCAGGCGGCGATGGCGACACACGCGCGGCGACGGACGGACGGCGGGCGCGTGGCGCGAGGCGACGTGATGGCGGCGCGGTGCGGCAGCGGCAAAGCGACGGCGCGCGGCGCGTGGGGCGCGAGGTGCGCGACACGACGGTGACGGCGACAGCGGCGATGGCGACGGCGCGCGGCGGCAGACGGCGACGGCGATGGCGCGGGGTGGCGGAGACGCGGGCTCAAGGCCGGCTACGGCGCAGAGGTGGGAGAGGAGGGGAAAGGCTAGGGACCACATCGAACGCCTACGCCATAATGAATAGTGTATTTTCCTATTTATCCCGATTTTAGTTTATTTCCTATATAAATTTGATTCTATAATTTCTAAATCTTGCATAAACGAAGTTTACTCAATATGGGTATTATCCCAACCAATGGATCCACTCTAGATTAATTGTACCCATATTTTATTTTTATATCATTTACTTGATTTTAATTAGAATTAATTCTCACCCCGTCGTATTTTCAGATTTAATTAATACGAATATGATCGCGATAATATTTTATTCATTTCTATCCTCACCTCAACCTTTATTTTAAATTATTATTCAGTTATTTATTTTGCTCATTTAATTTTAGGTTTTATTCCTAATCAATTGTTCTTTATTTGCGTTCTACAAACTCCGAAATCAAAATTCAATGGAATAAGCGAATAAAGTCAGCATGATGCAATTTATTTAAAAAGTTTTATTTTTGAAGGCCCATATTTTTAGAGTTTAGATTTTTGTCGGTCGAATTTTCAAGGTGTTACATATCTATAATTGCATTGTGTTTAGAGACACATTGGTTTAGTTGGGACTGTCTCGGTTAGGTCTGATGTTCTGTCTTAGCTGATATATCTCTACAATCACAATGCTGTTATAAATAGATTTGTTATATCCATCACATTAGACAGATCTAGCGGCTCATCGAGTATTAGATTATCATATATAATCTCGTGATGCATCGGTTAGATCCAACCTACTAGATTGTTGTTGATAATATAAATCTTGTTAAGCCGAAGGTTCATGCTAGTGTTTTATCGGAGTGCTGGTCGATAAGTTATATGGACATTGCATCGGCTTATAAGGATTACATACAAGTTAGATTTAGCCGATCGCAACAAAGGTTTCAATGTGGATTTAAGGACATCAGGCTTTTAGCCGATGTATGCTTTAACCATCGGATCAATACTTATCATATCATATTATTATGAGCCGATTGATTTCTATTGGATTATATTATTGTTATATTTTATTATCATCAGCCGATTGTCTTTATATCATTATCTACATTAGACATATAGCCAAATGCTCAAAACCCTATCGACATCGGCGGGAATCGGCATCCATCGGCTTGTCAGCCGATCAGCTGTGTTATCTGTTGTTTACAATCTTGTCAGTTGCAGGATCAAACTGACAATCACGCCTGCATATCATCAATCTTTGGATCTACACTGGAGCTAAGCAGATCTCCTAAACTAGTGTGTGTTTTTGCATCAACAGAATGGCAGCTTATGTTGCATATATATGTGTTGGTACTAGTGGTAATTGCAACGAAATTTCCATTTTTTTAAACTTTCTAATTTTTAATTCTAAAAATAAATCATTTTAAAACTTGTTTTCAAGATCTGAACATTTTAGCAACGTCAGTTGGACTAGCATGGCAAAACAACATTGCCACGCCAGTCTAGCTAGCGTGCAGCGTTATTTGGTCAAACAACCATGGCTGACTTGGCAAGATACAGTGTTGTTTTGCCATGCCAGGCGGGCTGGCATGGCCAAAAGGTTCAGATTTTGGAAATAAGTTTTGGAAAGGTTTATTATTAAATTAAAAAGTTGAAAAGTTAAAAAAATAAAAAATATATATATATTGCAATCTAGATTGAAATGGACCTTGAACTCATCCCATTCATAAGGCGGTAAGGGAAGAAATATATCACATTTCATATGCACAATCTGCGTAAGGTGGTAAGGGAAGAAATATATCGCATTACATATGCACAATAAGCCTAACACACATAGAGCTGAGTGTAGTCATTTTCTTTTGAACGCGAAAGGCAGGGGAGCTATCTTCTTTGCATTAATTAATGAGAGTTTATTTACAAGTGATGGGGTGTACTGCAATGTTTTCAATGGATCACAAAGGTTTCTTCTACCATGTGCAATTTATGATTCACCTCACTCTTCCCATCTTGGCTAGTGGAGTAGTATAAAGGAAGATCCAGGTGTAGTTAAGAAAAATACCAAACACTTCAAATCAAGCCATTAAGAGCAACCCACAACCTTGCAGTGAAGAACAAGCGTGATTCCTACAAACATACACAAACTCAAGTGTATCCCTTTAATTCCCCCCATCACAATTTTGCTAGGTCGTGTCTTCCACATGAGGATGGGAAGTGTAGGGAAGAAGACAATTTTGCTAGAATCTTTTGGGTTCGGAAGGAGGGGTTGGGAGGATCAAGATCCTATGCAGTCACTGCACCGTGCCTTTATCATTTACATGTAGGTCCGATGTATCGTCGGGTCCACATGTCAGTGACAATAGCACAATAAAATCGACTGTAGAGGATCTCAATCCGGGTTGAGAACCCATCCTCATCAACATATAATTAATTAATTATTAACTAAAAATTTTTAAAATAGATTAATATGATTTTTTAAACCAATTTTCCTACATAAAATTTTTGCGGTGTGTCCCTGTAAAGTGCGAGTGCGAGGCTCTAGGTGAATATAGAGGTACAAGTGAGGAGACTGTAGGACGTGATTAATTAGCAGAACATTTGCTTGATGTAATGCCTAGCATATATGTGAAATTTTGGGATTCATCTATAAGTTGAAACCGTCTGACACACTCAGTTAAATTGTTGTTCAAGACATTTTTTTCTTTTAGACAGTACAATATGTGTGAACTTATGGCGTGTACCCGACTGATCCAATCTTAATCGTGTCAGAACATAGTTAAGGTTAGGACCATAACTTGTGACTAACAGTACATAGGTCTTATAAATCAATGCGTTGTGTCAAATACTAGAAAAAGTTTGGACTTTTCCGGAGCCCACAATCAAACAATATAATCGAGCAAATAAAACCAAGAGAAAATGATCTAAGAGGATAAGATCTATCATGCAAGTGGTCAGCACTTGGCTGCAACAGACCAATTTTGTGTCAATGCTTTTAGCTTTGACAAGCCACTCTTGAAAGCGCTGAGAAGGCAAGATGGCACATCGAAGTTGATACCGCAATTCGATCACAATCGAATGGCAACGTGCTGCATATGGTTATCACGGTGATTACTTCAATCTAGATTTGAAATGGACCTCCAACTCATCTCACGTGCAAATTAAGGAAGCCATACATCGCATTTCATTTGCACAACTACTATAATGCTTAATATGTTGCCTCTAAAAATGCCACATAGGATTGGATAATGAGGTGGAAGAAATAAGTGAAGAAAGAGAAGGTGAGCCATCCCTCATACAAGAGGCAACCTCCATACAAACCCCAAGAAAAAGGAAATAAAAGAAAGAGAGGATTGGACAAACAAATAAACTAAAATTATTTATGTTAGTATGCTAGAGGTGGTGTAGATGTGGTGTATTGTATATATCACTTCTTATATTACATGGATAAAATTAGATGTGACAACTACCCTTACTATAAAACTTGCCAAGGCTGCGTCGTTTCAGCCTCTTCCCAACCCCTCTTTCTCATTTTCCACGCACACGCTTTTTAAACTGTCAAACGATGTTTTTTTCTACAAAAAGTTTCTATACGAAAGTTTCTTAAAAAAATCACCAAATTAATCTATTTTTTAAAAAAATAGCTAATACTTAATTAATCACGTGCTAATAGATTGCTCCGTTTTTCGTGCGTGGAAGATGGGTTCCCAACACCCACTAACGAACACAACCTTAGCCTACCATACATGCTCTGGGTGTGCTATTATTTTCCTTATTATAGTTTAGAGAGTTTCTCCTACTATACGTGCAATTTATGATTTCCTTCACTCATCCCATCTTCTCTACTATAAATAAAAACATCTTACAAAATCAAAGCCATATATTCAGAGCAACGCAAGCAGGCAGCCATCAGTCATGCACCGAGATGAACAATAGTACATCTTACAGACATGCATATATCTTTTTGCCCCCATCACATTTTTTTTCCCGGTTATTGTTGTGTCCACCTCAACGTGAGGATGGGAGGTGTTGGGAAGAAGGCGTAGTCTCCCGAATGGGCTGCTCTGCAACTGTTGCACTGACCCGCAGGCTGCTGCACCACTACTTCCACAGCCGTGCAACCCATCCATCGGTGATCACTGTCCTGTCGCGGCTCGACGAAACGGCGGCTAATCGGAGAGAAATCTGATAGTTTAACACTTTTTTCGTTGTCCAATTGCTTAATGGCCACTTGTGAGGATGATATATGGAATCATCTGATTAAGTGAAAGTGGATAAATATGTCTTTTTCTTTTAAGAGAAAGACGGCAGGAGTTTTGCCGGTTATATTGGAAGGAATAAAAAACAGTATAAAAATTTAGATTAATGCATGGCGCAGAGCAACACATCCTCAAGGAATAGGGAGATGATTATTAGGATTTAGGAGAAGTGTTAACAACTAACCAGGAGAGAGATCCAATGAAGAAAGAGACTTCAGGGTGGTTTGAAGGCCAATTCTCTGTGGTGGTGACATCGTCTAGGATGAGTTCAGCGACTTGTGATACACTCTTTTGGCGACTTGTGATACACTCTTTTGGGCTCCTTTGAAGATTCTCTCATTTCTTTGCAGCCAAATTTACCACCATCTTGTGATTAGAGCACCCCCAAATTGAGTCTCCTTTGATTTGTTGTTCCTGAATTTGAAATTGTAAGCATCCATGTTTGCAATACCTCTTTGGGATGAGATTTTGGCCCAATACCCCCAACACGCAGGGAAGTGGATCCTCTGACGTGAACTATACACTGACGTGGTCACTGACAGGTGTCAATGACCACGTTCCTCTGACTTCACGTTAGAGGATCCTAATCCCGCACGCAGCAGGAATTGAGTAAGAAGATGGGGAGAAAGTGTGAAAAATGCAGTTTAGTGCCCTACAGCGCAAATCAAGTGTCTGGATTTTTTTGCTAATCAATAATTGGATAAGACACCGTTGGCAGCAGCAAGCCACCGGGGATGGGAATGGAAGGAACCGCCATGGGGTTTGGGATGGGAAGGAGCCACCGGTTGCTGCTGCCATCGTCATTATCAGTGACCTTGATCCTGTGTGCCGTCAAGCAAGCTGCTAGCAGTTGCTGCCCTTTCCACCGTTCTCGCCCTTTTCCATGAAAGTGTAATGGATCGAAGAAAAATAAGTAGCATGTGCTATGAGTAAAAAACATAAACTTTTTGTGTTATTCTTTTTTAAGTATCGGTCTTATTTTTATGCTATGTATCAAAATTTCTCTTGATTTTTTATGTCTAATTTTCTTTTAGACAGGCAACATGTGGTTGTACTTATGATGTGTACGAATCTCAATTGCCCGTACAAATTAGGGTTACGATCATAACCTTGTGTGTTTGACATAATAGTTATTGCATAAGTCAACGCATTGTCTCAAAAAAAAAGCCATCTCTTGAAAAAAATCATTATGCACGCCCATCACCATTTTATCGTTCCTTGTTATACACCATTATATTTGGGCCATGGTCAAATTTAGGCCTATAATAGTAGTAGTATAATGTTCCCAAACAAAACACCTTAACTCCTTTGAATTACGTACTTTATGCAGTACACTATTATAACACTTACAATACATCACATCATCTTCATATCAAAGCCTTCAATTCCCCTACCAAAATGAAGCTTCGTCTTCCTTTCGATGTATTTCTTATGCGCGTCCTGGCATCTTTCATGCTCTCCAGCACTGACGGATTACACACAGGAGGAGAAATGTATTTCCATCATCAAAATGAAGCTTCATACTTTTAAGTTATTTACAGTTTGGAGTATTTCTTGAGTGTGTCCCCTGCATCTCTCACGCTGCCTGGCACCGGCAGATTACATAGAAGAGTAACTCTGGATTCAGAAATCTGAGGCTCTTTCTCCTTCATGGATGGATGATGGATCCATCTTCTACAGCTTCACCTCCCATACCCCTTCAGAGTTCATCCATTTTTTAGCGCTAAGCACAAGGCTGAAGCTTCTTGAAAGATCAATAAGCAAGACATGTGCATGGTACGGAGGATATCACTTTTTTTTTTTACCTTGAAAGAAAACTTGTATTTTTTATTGCTCGATGTTGAATTGGCTTATCTGGAGATAAATTTTGATAGTGTTCGAGACTATCAAATTGCATTGTTTTTCTTTTATTTTTCTTGTATTTTTTATTTACCAATGTCCTGAACTCTTTTGTCTTCTTTTTTCGAGTCCACAGCTAAACAGTTAAGCCCTATGGCTGTGCAGCAACTAAAACTACGGGCAATAATCTGAAATAATGAGATTGAGCGAGTGGTCAGCACTAATCACTGTTTTTTTTACGGGCACTTCATGAAGCGATGTGAAGGAAATATGGCGCAACTAACACAATTGATCCCGAGATTCACAATCGAATGATAACAAGTTGCACATGTTATTCAAGAGAAAATAAAATATTTAAAATTTCGACCAAAATGATACCGATCAGGGTGAGGGGTACGATAAAGCCGAAATTTCAGTCCAAAATTTTGAACCTTGTCATCGCCCCGTGAGATGGAAGAATTCTTCGACAGTATGTCTAGCAAGCTAAGCATCATTTGGAGTGACATCTCCAGGTTACAACCATGGTTTGTACTTAATACTGGCGCATGCAATTCCTCTAAATCAATGCATTTGTCTAAAAGCCATTTTCTGAATACTTCTGTTCAGTTTGTTTGCCATCTCAAAGTTCCTGGCCCACCTTGTTGCCTTGTTGGCATCTGCGTGCATGCACAAAGAGATACCACCGAACGCGCATGCATGCAACGGCAAGACTGAAGCACCCATCTTGCTCCTTGCGTTGAAATATACTTCCCTCTTTTTTCTGAATACACAAGATGCACATCTTTGTATTAAGAGAAATAAGAGTATGCACAAGCGGAGCCAAAAAAAGAAAATTAGGAGGGGGACGGGAAACAGGAGAACAACAAATAGCTTAAGCCTATTCTCGTGAGATCAGAAGGAAACGACCTAGAACAAAACCAAAATGGTTTACACCGGCAGCGCTGCGTGTGCCAACCGCCAGAGAGTCGCTTCCGCCACCATAGCTCGGGTTATCTCTGACCAGGGCCTTTGCTGAGAGTTGAAAACCCTATTATTTATCTCCTTCCAGATTGTCCACGCAGTAAGGGTTACGATTGTGTCAAATCCCCGCCTGCTAGCCCTCTCCACTTTAAGGCGGGAATTACAGAGCCAGAGATAGAAGGAATTTTCATTCAAGGGGAGACACTGTGGCAAACCAATATTGGAAAGGACGACCCACCAAAGCTGACGAGACTCCGGATAGGCGACCAAGATGTGATCAATAGTCTCATCATGTTGATCGCAGAGCACACATCTGTCCGGGTGAGGCAAACCCTTGGAACGCAGACGCCAGACAGTAATATACTTCCCTCTTAATTAGATGAACCGTTTAACCAACTAACTTTACCCGGGAAAAAGGCAAATATGTGCAGAGAAATCACTCAGCGTCTATCGGTCTATGTGGTTCACGAACGCGAGAGCCTGGGAACTACCCGCCTTGGCCGGACAGTGAATCCGCTGATATATGTACCTGTGCCATTTTTGTTATGTATATGGTATCCTATTTGTGTCTATGTAAGCCTGTCATACATTTAACAAATTTGGAAGTTCAAACATTCATTTTCAGAGTTTTAGGGATCATGAATATATCTAATGACAAGTGTAAGGGCCGCCCATATATTTTACCCTTATTTTAGTTAGTGTCCAAATTATGTAGAACCATGTGAAGATCTTGAATTGCTCTCATGATAGCAGTCAATAGAGCTGTATATCTATCATGTTTCATTTTATCCATTTTCCTGTTATATGCATGTGAACTAAAACTATAATACCTATCATGTACCACCATCATCAATACAGCATTTTGATGTCGGCAATACTACTTCCCTCTCCTGTTTCCTTGGCTATAAAAGGATATGATCCAAATGTAAAACACAAGGAATAAAAAACAAGAGAGACGCCACAATGGTGAAGAAAAGCTAACTATAACATCGATGTTCAGGCAGAGGTTGAGTTTTCACTTCCATGTTGTATCGATCCATTTTCTTCATTTCATTCAGCCGACCTAAGCATGGGAGGTTTCAGGAGAATGATTTCTACGGTTTCGAAGAAACAGTGTCGTGTGTATTGGGCAAGGAGAACAAGGCCCAGGTGAAGGGCAAAACCTAGTGATCAAGCGGCTGAATACTGCTAGATGTTGCATTGGCTTGTCTGGACATTACATTGCTACAGTTCCTGAGGCTGAGATTAATTGTCCGGGACAAGCTGCAGATTAGCGGTGTTTATGTTATTCTTATCCTGTTGGTGAGAGTATTGAGAGGTCAGATCAGCAGGTCGACATGTTTGCAGTGTTTTATAGGAGTAACATGGTCAACCCCATTCAGATTGTTGTCGACTGTCATTACACATTTTTTATGCACTAAAGCTCTCTTATTTTCTGCCGAGACTCGACACGAATTGTTTTTGACAATGTAAGTCTTATAAATCAATGCATTGTCTCAAAAGCCAACTTCTGCCTTCTTGGGCAATTTCTTCAGTTCCTCGGTGATCTCAGACCCTTCTTAGATATTCTTCAATTAGCCAATAATTTCGGTTTTATTTTAATTCTTCTAAGGTGGCTAATTTTTTTTTGTTTGAATTGCTTCAGACTAATTAAAATTTTCTCACAGTTTTAATTTCACTCAAAGAGATCTCACATACCCTATTTAGTTTTTTTTCCTAGGATGAGAAATTAATATATACCTTTGCCTGGCACACATATGCAGTAATTAACTCTAGGTGTTTAGTGAGAAGTTATCTAATTTTACGGAACCCATGCCGCCATCTTTTCATTAGATGCGGTAGATTCATTTTGCATGGACGACCCACATGCCAATGACCCTAAATCCCTAAGGTCACCGACTTAAAAGTCAAGGATCTCGTTCCCCTTTCAATAAACACTATAACTCACCTACCCACCCTCCCAAGCAGCCCAATACATAATATCGTGTCCTCTCGTTTTCTTTATTGTCTCCATATAAAGGGTTCAAGCTGACATGAAACATTGGAAACTTAGAACAGGGTGAGAAAGCTAGGTAGTGGTGGTGTAGTGCTTGATTCCGGAGAGATATATGTGTGTGAGAAAAACCTAGCTAGCTAGTTGCAACAGGGGATTATTCCATTTGCTAGTACATCTTCATGTCATTTGTTTTCGGTCTATTGGGCTATATGCATTGTGGATAGGAGGCATTGGGATAATTGTATTCGCAAAATACTGGGTCGAAACACAGCATCTTCACGTGAGAAGGATTTGTTGTTCAATTTCCTAAGCCGTTCCAAACAAACTCCGGGTAACATGCCTACAACCTGTCAGCCTTAAGATTGAAGAATGACCAAACGAGAAAGACAAGCTATCGTCGTGTACCTACATCCTCTTTTGTTATGCATAAGGTGGCGCATGGTTTGGAGCATATTCGTTATAATATGGGATATGCAATGTAAAAGTGTAATCAATGGAGCTGTATACCTTTGGAGTTATATTTTACTAAAAACTCTGTTTATATGGGTGTAGTAAGGAGGCTAACGTTCATAAATTAAAATATGTATGCATAACAAAATGATAAGCACCACAAAAGAACATCAACTACAGCACCGGGGACCTTGGACAGTTGGATTTACTATGAAGTGCATCAGAAACTTGAAATTACTCTGATTAAACCCAATGTTGTAATGGTCAATTGGAATGGTGAGAATTTGGCATATTAATTGTAGTTGCGAATTTGATCTCACTTCTTAATATTTTTGTTAAAATTGTGAAGGGAACAAATTAATCTTATCATATCAACATACAGTTAGTTTTTCGGGTGTTTATTTTTTAGTTCATAACCAAAATGTATCACACCTCACGTACCACTGTATGTGATGATCTTGATTGCTCTCATGATATCAGTCAAGGAAGGGTTATCTATCAATTATTCCAGCTTCTCTTCATTCATTTCCCTGTAATCTACATGTGAAAAAACTCTAATTTGGAAGAGAGATAAAACCTAACTTGTACCAATCCATTTTTTTTGTCAACACAACTTCTATCCCCTGCTTCTTTCCATCTAGGTTATATAAGTACGAAAATGTGAAGTACAAGGAAGAAAAGAAGAACCGCAATGGTGAAAAAACACAAGAGACCGTTCCTACTTTCTTCATTTCGTTAAGCCAACCTAGGGATGGGAGGTTTCAGGAAAATGTTTTCAACCACCTCAGAGTAATTAACCAAAGTTATTTTTCTTTCCTTCGAGAGAATTCCAAGCTAGTTGAGATAATTTGAGAAATTTGGAATGTCAAATGCCAATATTTTGATGCTACAAATTAAGAGAGACCTCTTCTTTTTTTTTCCAGTTTCGGGGGTCATACTAGTCCGAAGTGCATATTAGCTTGGTTAATTTTACCATCCTTGGAAATGTACCGGGAGATATCATATTTTCTAGTGTAAAATTTGGTGTCTCTAGGTACTAATTACCTTGTTGTACCAAAATTTTTAGTGTAAAATTTAGGTACCTAAGGTATTTTCTTAAGAATTGTAAAATTTCTATATTGGCTTATTCAAGAGGCTTGCTAATCGCAACCGAGCCTGGTTCTTTTCTCCTCCATTGTAAGGTACACTCAATGGCTCAACTCAATTGCTTGTCAAAAAGGGTGATTTCCACATCAAAGGCCGGGTACAGAACTGCAGCAGTACAGCCCCTTGCTCAAACAAATCATTTATTTGATGACCAAATTTCATTCAACTATATTGCCTCTGAATCGGCCTCTTTTTTTTTTTTTTTGAAACACAAGTAGGAGCTCTCCTATTTCATTGATTAGGAGGAAAGTACATGGCCTTCACCTGTCAGCTCAAAAGCACTAGAAGGCAAAGGAGGACCCTGTGGCGAGCCAGGGACAACTTCTCCGGGAGAAGCAAATGATAGAGTGGCTAGAACAGATAACTCTCAATGAGGACGATCTGGGCGTTGAGGTCTTCGTTTTGGAAAAACACTTTTGTTGCACTGCTTCCAAATATTACAGCATATGTATACGAAAACCCCGTCTAATCTTCTCATGTCAGCTTTCCCAAATCCATGGATGCTTCGTGTAGATGAAAACTCCGTTTAATCTTCTATAAATCAGCTACATTTTGACATTTGGAGGTTTTTACTTTTGCTCAATAAAGCATGGCTAATATTTTTTTCGAACAAGAGGGCAGGAGGACCGCCTCTTTTCATTAATAAAGGAGGAGAGAAGTGGTTTAATTACCCCTAGCCTCCTCCTTGATCTTTGCTATGAGTGTAGCGGGGGTTGAAGCGATGTGCTGGAACACCCAGGCATTCCTTTCCTTCCATATTTCCCAGCTGACCAGCAGTATTAGGGTGTGAAGTCCGCTCTTTGGTACTCCGTTCGGTTGGCCTACAACCGTCCACCAGGATTCCACTGAGTTTAAGGCGTTCCAATATTCTAGTGGCAGGTTGATCTGTGCCCATTTCGCTATCTCTCCCCCATATTCTTTTTGTAACTCGACAGTGTGCCAGAAGGTGCACTGCCGTTTCATCGCATGTTCGATATAGTGGGCATAATCTTTGGTTGTCCCATCCTCTCCGCTCTAATCTGTCAGCCGTCCAAATTTTGTTTTGAACCGCGAGCCACGCGAAGAACTTGCATTTTGGGGGACCCCAAGGCTTCCATATTGAGGTTCATAGGGTGACATTTGTGGAGCCATTAAATTGTAATTGGTAAGCTGATTTTGCGGTGTAGACTCCTCTTGCAGTGGTCGTCCA
The DNA here is from genome assembly GCF_000147395.1 of Oryza glaberrima. Classification (NCBI taxonomy): domain Eukaryota; kingdom Viridiplantae; phylum Streptophyta; class Magnoliopsida; order Poales; family Poaceae; genus Oryza; species Oryza glaberrima. The sequence continues at coordinate 27,124,420 of NC_068328.1, forward strand.
GGTTATCGTGTCTTCCCCGTCGGTAGCGCCACTCCTTGTAATTGCTCCCAAAGCGTCACGTATTCCTCAAATTGGTTTGTTGTCGTGAGATTGGCTATGTTGATATTCGCTATCCACTGGTTGCTTGTTATAGCCTCTTTAACCGTTGCTCTTTTCTTTCGCGAAGCTTCATATATGCGTGGTGCTATTGCTTTTGGCGCTGTTCCTTCCAACCACATTGATTCCCAAAAGCTTGTTGTTTCCCCATTGCTCACTGTGACGTGTGATTGCGGCAAAAAGTTGTCGGTCCCCTCATCGCACGGGATCTCCATTCCTATCCAAGGCTTATTTCGGTCTGTCCACTCGTGCCATAGCCATCTCAACCTCAGTGCTCTGGCCAAGCACTCCAAAGCATGTCTAATATAGTCTACTTCTAACATTGCGAAACATTACATGTGAGGCCTACATATCATAGTCACAATTAGGCGAATTTTGTTTTAAATGGTGAAATGGGTGAAATTGACCATCTATTTCCATGTCAAAGGCCGGGTACAGAACTGCAGCAGTACAGCCCCTTGCTCAAACAAAACATTTATTTGATGACCAAATTTCATTTAATTATATTGCCTCTAAATCAGCTTCCTTTTCTTTTTTGAAACACAAGTAGGAGCTCTCCTATTTCATTGATTAGAAGGAGGCCTTCACCTGTCAGCTCAAAAACCGAAGAAGGCAAAGGAGGACCCTGTGGCAAGCCAGGGACAACTTCTCCAGGAGAAGCAAATGATACTATGACAGAGTGGCTAAAACAGTTAACTCTGAATGAGGACCGGAGAAAGATCACCCTTTGTTGCGCTGCTTCCAAATATTCCACGAGATGTATATGAAAACTCCGTCTAATCTTCTCATGTTAGCTTTCCCAAATCGTTTGGATGCTTCATGTAGATGATTTAATCTTCTAAATCAGCTAATTTTGACATTTGGAGAGTTTTACTTTTGCTCAATAAAGCAAAGGCTAATATAGTCTACTTGTAACATTGCGAAACATTAGATGTAGTGAGGTCCACATATCATAGTCACACTTAGGCAAATTTTGTTTTAAATGGTCAAATGGGTGAAATTGACCATCTATTTCGCCTCAAACGCATGGTTTGGAATCCAAATACTTCACCATTCACCCTTTCTTTTTCTTTTTACACATTTAATTTTGCGCACGACCAAATTTGGTCATGATGAACAATAAAATTGTCCCAAACCAAACACCTTGACTCCTCTGACATATACATTATTACAACAGACTTACAATATGTCACATTATCGTGAGATCAAACCATTTCATTTCCAGCATCGAAATGAAGCTTTGTACTTTTAATTATTATTATGTTTACAGTTTAGAGTATTTCTTGAGCGCCTCCCCTGCATTTTTCACGCTCTCCGGCACCGGCAGATTGCAGAGAAGAGTCACCCTGGATTCAGAGATCTGAGCCCCCTTCTCCTTCGTGGATGGATCCAATTTCCACAGCTTCACCGCCCACACCTTCAGAAGTTCAGAACTTCAGATCCATTTTATGATTCCAACACAATTAATTATTCTTTTAATTACTGCCAATCATCAGGCTGAAAGCTCCTAGAAAAATACTCGACATGTGAAATGTACGGAGGAGAAGATTTAATTTTTATTGCTACATGTTGAATTGGCTAGCCTGGAGATAAATTATTTTGTCTGTGAGGCTGTGCTTGTCTGGGACAAGTTGCAGCCTAGCCGTGTGTATCTTATCCTCTTCATAAGAAGATTGAGAGATCAGCACGTCGACATGTTGCAGTGTTTTATTATAAGAGTAACATGGTCAACCAATCCAGATTGCTGTCACTACAACTTCTTTTTTTCTGTATTAAAATGTCATTTATTTTTCTCAAATACACATCTCTAGCTGTGTAGTAGCTGACAACTACCCCATTGATTTGTGCCCATAACTTATCAATTTTGATCACAAACAGTCTACAGTCCTCACCGATCTTGGGAGAGAAAAATACATTGGTTGCCTGTCGCTGTTGGCTGTACCGGCTTGTTTCCCCGGGCTCAAAGTTGACAATAAATGATACTCCCTCAATCCCAAAATATTTGGACGCCGTTGATTTTTTAAAAAATGTTTGACCGTTCGTTTTATTTAAAATTTTTTTAAGTAATTATTAATTTTTTTTATCATTTGATTTATTGTTAAATATATTTTTATGTATATATATAGTTTTACATATTTCACAAAAGTTTTTGAATGAGACGAACGGTCAAACGTATTTAAAAAAGTCAACGACGTCAAATATTTTGGGATGGAGGGAACGATGAAATCTGTACTAGCACTGTGTGATACCTGATATTGTCGATGGAGGTAGGCCCAGTAAGCAAAGATCTAGGAGTACTATAGTAAACAGCAGCATCATAGTTTGCTCTTCAGTTTATTACTTGGACTGAGAAATGCATAGGGGTCTTCTAGCTAGCTCTATAAGGTGGTGGGCTAGACGACTTGGGTTCGAAGCCTCACCCCTTCTAATTATTTGATACTACTCCATAATATTTGCATTTTTTTGTTTATTACTCGGAATCTCGGGGTATGATGCTTTTTCATCGCAGTTTATATTTTAAGCATTGGCTTTTAAATTATTGAGTGTGTTTGAGAGGAGATGAAAATAAAAGATTAAGAAGATACGCAAATTTAGGTGATTATTGCATAATTAATTAAGTATTAATTATTTTAAGCATGAAAAATGAAATAATATGATTTTTTTAAAGAGACTTTTCTATAATTTTATAAAAAATATATTGTCTAACAGTTCGGGAAGCGTATGCGAAAAAACAAGGCTCTTTTTATATCTATCTCGGATACTCTCAAACATGAAAGTTTTTACTATATTTTTATATATCTCATAATGAATTATATGCGAAACGAGAGGAACCCATCATCAACAACTTCGTATGGGGATTTAAGAGGCGGCTCGCTTGCATCATTAGGTATGGCCAGCACGCACGGAATGACAGGTGGTGGTGCCTTGTCTTAATCAAGTGGTACTAATCCGGCACCTACTGATTAATTAATCGGCGTGGTTAAATCAGATTAAACTAGGGGTGTGGGTAATTACTACTAGTAATTAGTGATGAACTGGCTGGACGGATGAGTTAGTTGACTTGTGGTACTAGTAAGCAACCAATTGGAGAATAGTGTAGTGAGAAGTCACCGATGGAGTGGTAGGTTAGGTGATGGGCGATGATGAGGTAGGTAGGTAGCTAGCATAGCAGCAGAGAAGAGGAATTGAGGATGATGGGTGAGGTACCTGGGTGGAGCGGCCGACGTGGAGCGGGGCGGCGCGGACGAGGACGGTGTCGCCGAGGGCGGCGCTGCGGAAGTGGTTGATGCTGAGCTGCACGCCGGCGACGCGGCTGTAGCCCGACGCCATGTGCGCCCCCATGCTCGCCAACCCCTCCGCTATCAGCGCCGACACGCCGCCGTGCAGCACCTTGAACGGCTGCGCCCCATCCATCCATCGATCAGTATAACAATCACACGAATTAATCCAAGGCTCGGGAGGGGAGGGGGAGTGGGCGTGGCGCGTACGTACCTGGCAGCAGGTGGGGGTGACGAGGAGGCGGCCGGTGACCTCCGCGGGGGAGACCCGCTCGATCTCGAACCCCATGGCGTGGAGCGCCGCGTCCAGCTCCTCCGTCTTGGGCCGCGGCGCCCGCGACGACGACGACGTGGCGTCGTCCATGCCGGAGCCGGACCGGGTAAACGGAGGCGGGAGACTGCTAGTAGCTTGGAGGAGCACGCGCGGGGAGCAGTAGCGAATTGAAGCTACGCTATCTCTCTCGGGGTCGGGGAGGGAGCTGAGCCTGAGCGCGACAGAGGGCGTGGGGGGAGGAGAGGAAGCCACGGAATTTTGTTGGGTCGCTATTATAGATGGACTGGCCGGAACAGACCGGCGGACGGCGGAGGCCACTGGTCGTTACGACGTGCTTATTATTATAGCCTGTGTTTAAATGCAGTATCACATCGGATATACGAACACATAATTAAATTATTATATATAGTCTAATAATAAAATAAATTATAGATTCCATCTGTAAAATCGCGAGACAAATTTATTAAGTCTAATTGGTTCGTTATTAGCAAATGTTTACTGTAGCATCATATTATCAAATCATGACGTAATTAGACTTAAAAGATTTGTCTCGCAATTTACACATATTTAAACATTCGATATAATGGGTGTAAAACAGACCCATACTCTGGCGATTTATGTCTCTTTCTGTTTTTTCTCTTTTTATTTCCTTCTTTTCGCTGCTCGCTTTATCGTTCGTTGGGGTCGTTCATCATGCTGACGTGCTGCTTTGCTCCGTGGGCAAGGGCGTTCGTACGTTCAAACTTTAATTTTAACCAATTTTATATAAACTAGCAAAATACCCGTACTTCGCTACTGATAAGTTATTTGTTAGGCTAAGTATTGATTAGATATTTTGATGATAATTAGAATGGATAAAAACCACTATTGCATATTGATATACTCATGTTCTCATAATACCCAAGATGGTCGTGGATGCACCATCGATCAAACTACGGTGAGGACTGTGGTATGATGTGTCCCACGATTGGACTCATCCATTGATGGTGGACATTAGCAACGAAGAAAACGCGACCGACAATATGGTCCTGGTAGAGAAAGAGAGAGAGACGCCAACGGCGACCTCCGGTGGTGAACATGACCAGATGAGTACATCAAAACGTGTTTTCGGACGAGAGGGTTCTGTTTTATTTGAACACATAGGAACAAGAAAAGATGGAGAAAAACAATTAACACTGTTCATCTTTCCTAACCGAAATAAGAAACAAAATAGGAGAGACGATAGGCGCCGATGCTCTGGTGACCAAATGGCGGTGAAGAAGGTGGCCGGACGTGTCCCACGATGTGACTCCTCTATAGATGGTGGTGGTTGGAAAAATAAACCAAAACAGCAGGAACGTGGCCGACGAGACGTGGTCCCAACAAAGAGAGAAACGATTTGGTAAAAAAGACAAAGAGAGAAACGACAACGATGAGCTCTATTGATGAACACGGCTTGGTGAGCGCATCCAAACGTGTTCCTGAATGAGGGGATTCTGTTTTCCTTGATCGTGTAGAAGAGAGGAAGCGCAGGGGAGAAGAGGGGCGTTGGGAGGAGGAGCGTTAGGAAGGAGAGGGGCCACAGGGGGAGGGGGATCGTGAGGGAGAGATGGTTGGCTACGAGAGTGTCGGAGGGTGAACTCCTCCACCAGGGAACCATGAGGCCCCCCTTTTTTGGTTCGGCCGGGAGCAGCGTGTGAGATTCGAGGACTTGGTGAGTGAAACTGTGTGATCTTGAGGGGGTTAGGCCCCTCCAAGACGATGAGACAAAAGGGGTTTATACAGGTTTGGGCCGCTGAGAAGCGTAATACCCTACTCCTGTGTTATGCTGATTGTGGGAGAAATTGCAAGATCTCCCTGTTGGAGCCGAAGGTCTTGATCATGAGGGGCAGAAGCTGCTCTAGAGTCTAAAATGGCTCATCCTCTCCCCCCTCCATCCGTTCACCCCCCTAAGTAGGCCTGGAACTCCTTTTATACCTTGAGGGGTTACCACATGGGCCCAACAACCTAACTTACTGGAGAAGTATTACAATCTTTGCATTAAATGCATGTCTTGCCGCCTGACTTGGGAAGCCAAGCGCACGTCATCTTGATGATGGGGCCCGTCAAATCTTGCCGCTTGACACGGGGGGTGCCCCTGTCAGTCGCCATTTAATGGTTGAGGACTTCCGGGTTCCCGTTCACACCAGGAAACATGAACCCTGGTCAATTCAGACCGGTTGGACCAGTTCTGACCAGAATAAGTGTCACACCCCAAAGTTCTTTCCCAAGCCTAAATTGAAGTTATAAATGGTCTCAAGAAAATACTTGTGTAAATCAAGAGAAAACCTTAATAAATTAACGCAAATAATAATCGGAATTGGCATGTGGAATTTTTCTTGAGTTCTACATGTCAAAACTCACTAACAGGATTTTTAGTGGAATTTTCAGAGCCCTAGAAATAATTTTAACCAATTAAAATTGAGCACATGCAATTTTAATCCCAGGAAAAATCCTTTTTCCTTTTTTTTCCTTTTTCTTTCTTTTCTTTTCTCTTTTTCCTTTGAATGGGCCGCCGGCCCATTCCTCTTTTTTTCTCCCCCTCCTCCCGCTGGGCCGGCCGAAGGCCGAGGCCCAGCTAAGCCGCGCGGGCCGGCCGCCCGCCTCCCCTCTCTCCCCGGGACGCCGACAGGTGGGCCCCACCTGTCGGGGTCGTCCCCTTCCTCCGGCCGCCCGTTCCCACGTCGCCACCACCGCCGAAATCGCCGCCGCGCCCACGTCCCGCCCCCTCCGGGCCACGTCGGCCGCCCCGGTTGTGCGCCGCGCCTCCCGCGCCCACCTCCCCTCTCTCTCCCGCCCGCGCCCGCGCCCGAGATGGTCGGGATTCGATTTTCGAATCCCGCCTCTCTCTCTCTCTCTCTCTCTTCTCCCACTCTCCCACGTCGGCCGGCGATTCCCGCCTCTCCCGGCCACGTCCGGCCCCCTCTCTCCCTATTTAAGCTCCGGCGTCGCCCCCTCTCTCTTTTTCCCCATTTCACCGAACTCCCTCGTGCTCCCCATCGCTCCCGCGCCGTGCATCCACCCGCCGCCGCCTTTCCCGCCGCTCCGGCCGCCGCTAGCCGCCGCTAGGTTCGCCGCAGCACCGCGCCGTCGCCGCCGTCTGGTTCGCGTGGCCGAGATCCACCCCGTCCACCCCTCCTTCGTCGAGGTTCGCCGCCGGAGCGCCGTTCTCACCGTGCGACAGTGAGAGCCGCCATGTCCGCCGCCTTCGGCCATGGTTTCCCATCGCCGTGGTTCATCTCTCTCCCTCTAATCTCTCTCTTCTCCTTCCTTAGGGCACCCCGAATCCCGTCCGTCGGTTGCCGTCGTCCTCCCGTGGCTCGTCGTCGCCGTTCGCCGTCGTCTTCCTCCACGCCGGCCACCCTCGGTAAGGCTTCCTCTCCCCTCTATTCCCCTCCCTCTCCTTCCTAGCCGCCGCTTAGCGCTGCCGCCTTCGCGTCGCCTTCGCGCCGCCGCCTCCGCCGCCGGTTGCCGTCGCCGGCAACGCGTGCGCGTGCGCGCGCCGTCGCCGTCGCCGTGGCCGGTCGGCCGGCCTTGAGCCGAGCCGAGCCGGGTCGCCGCCGTCCGTCCGATCAGCCCCGGGGCGATCTGGGCCGTCGGTCCCGTGGACCGGCGGTGGACCACCCGCGTGGTCCCGGTCCACGGTGGACCGCCCCCCCCCTTTGAGCCGCTGCCGAGTGGGGCCCGCGTGCCGGCGCCCCTTTTCCCTCTCTCTCGAGCCGCTGACTGGTGGGCCCCGCATGTCGGCGCCGCCCCCCTGATGACGTCAGCCCTGGGATTTATTGCGCAATAAATGATTTAAGGACTTTTTGTTATAGTAATAAACACAGTGAATCTTCTAAAATTCATAACTAATTCATCCGTGCTCCGTTTAAGCCCATTCAAGTCTCAGTAAATCAAGAAAAATGTGTAGAATCCATTAAAAATGGTTTTGTTCTCTGTTTCAGTAGCCTTATAGCCTGTTTGCAATGTTTGCATTGTATGTCGCTAGACTCCGGTTCTTCCGACGCTCCGGTGTATTTCGAGATAGTCGCCGAGGTTTCTCCTGCAGCAGAGCAAGGCAAGTCATGCTTGTCACTTGAACATGTTGATCCTATATTGCAAATGCTCTATTGTTTTTCTTCAAATATTGCATTGTTTTATAATGTTACGATGGGGTGTTTACCTATTGTTACAGCCATTCTATTTTGATACCATGCTCCTTTGTTAGCTTGGGTTATAACATGAATAGATTTTGGACTAGGAATTGCTTAGCCATGCTTAGTTCCACTAGCACACAATGGGGAAAGCTCACTAAAATATAGACTTTAGGTTCAATTGGTAAGGTTGGTTTAGTACCACCGTTTTGGTGTTGGTTAATTAAAATGAATCACATGGTGGGCTGTGGGTGCATGGTTTTGCTAGTCGCACCCATGGCAGTTAAGGACCGGTTCGCGGGATGCCCTGGAAGAACTTATCGTACTTACCACAAGCCAGCGTGGGCAACAGCTGGGCTTGTAGTGTAGCTTTCCTCTAGTCGACGCACCCAGGCAAGGGTGGGCGTGATGGAGCGGGGCGGGCCCTGCGACGGCCTCTGTCGTTTCCGGATTCACCTAGGCACGAGAGGGGACTGCCCATTGCCCGCTGGGGACGGGGGTGAAACCTGAGGTGTGGTGTGCTTGGCTAGAGGGGGTTATGCGAAGGGTCCTGTCACGGCCTCTTTCCGGTATGTCGTGGTGGCATGTCGGCACACGGAAACGTGTCGTGGGGCTGTGTCTTGTGGGTACAATTGTACACCTCTGATCAGAGTAAAACTATTCGAATAGCCGTGCCCGCGGTTATGGGTGGTCAACCAGATTCACCGTGATTAGTCTCACCCTAGTTTAGTCTAATGAAATTGGATAGTATAGGTGGATGGTTGGGCCTGTTGCAACGTGGGATAGCGTTGGACAGCGGATGATCAATATTAATTAATTATTACAACTGTTTAAATCTTCCAACTTCTGTTTATAAATGCTCACTTTATGCAAATGAACCACTCTAGCTCTCCTTTGATAATTCCCTGCATCATATCCCCATTCCGGTATGACTTGCTGAGTACAGTGGGTAGTACTCAGTCTTGCTCTATTTTTCCCAACCCCAGAGTACGAGTATGTGTCAGATGGAGGTTTCTCCGAGGAGTAGGCTTCGTCCGTGCCGTCGAGGATGCCTGTGGAGTGGTGTTCCCGCTGCAGTTCTAGTCAAGGCTTAGCTCCTGCTGTCTTTCGTTTTTTCCGCTGTATTTATGTAAGACTTTTATAATGTTTGTAAGACGTGGATCTGAATGTCAACATTGTCGTTTGTGTACCCCGGCCGGTCCTGGACGGGGATTTTAATGCACATTCTGCTTGGAATTCTATTCGGGAATTTCTGGGCGTGACAATAAGAGGCTGTGAAGCCCCTCATTATTATGATGGGACGGGATGGAGCACGCCGCCTGACACACTGACAGGCACGGGGGTACACAGTCGCCGTCCCATCGGTCATTCGATCGGTCACAGACCGGTCAGATGCGCAGCACGCCGTGTAAAATGCGGCATGGCGCGACTGCATGGACCGCTTTAAATGCAGTTAGGTGGGCGTTAGGCGCGCCCACCTAACCCTGTACACGCGGGCTGATACGTTGAGGGGGTCGGGGGAGCCCGACCCCAAGCTGGGAGGGGGCAGCCACCACTCCACCCCGAGCTCGACCCTCCGCGGGGGAGCCACGTGGTCTTGGGGGCGGCCCGATCCCAAGCTGGGAGGGGGCAGCCGTAGCTCGACCCCAAGCTGGGAGGGGGAGCCACGTGGGTTTGAGGGCGGCCTCCTCCCTCTAGACGTGATACCCCTGGGCCCATATCACCGACAGAGAGGGAGGAAGGTGGAAGCAGATGGATGGAAGTAGGCAGAAGCGAATGCGCCGTAAGAGGGAGGAAGGGAAGGAAACGGATGCTAAGTGCGCCGGAGGGAGAGAGGGAGGCAGAAGAGGAGGCGGAAAGGGAGAGGGGGGCGGCGCGCGGGAGGGAGTCGGGATGGACGGACGAAAAAAGGGAGGAAGCCTTACGTATTTTTTAATTAGGTATATAGATATAATAGTATTTAATTGGGTTGCAGGAAAAATATAGGAATTTAACGACAGAGATAGACTCGAAGAAAATTTTCCAAGAGGTTGGACCTCTCGTTAAATTTCCTCTAAAACCTACAATGCAATGAAATATTCCATAGGAATGGTTTGGAAAACTCTAATCCTTTGAATAAAAGGATCGAATAGAAAAATTTGCTACAGAATTTCAGTCTTGTGAAATTCATATATAAATCCTTTGATTTGGAGGGACTCTAAAAGTTGTAGTGGTCGCCTAAAAAAGGTGTATCTGCTTTTTTGACCATTTTCTCCGTTGTGCTAATGCGTTGAGACTTGAGATTAGATGCTGTCATCTTCTTTTCTAAGAATGGCCGAATAATTTGTTATAATTGTTTTAAGGCTATAAATGATTGAATTAATTATTATAAAGTTTAAAAATTGAATTTAGACGGTACTCTATGAAATTCATATACATAGTTTTTTTTAAAAAAAATCACACCGTTTAAGATTCGATAATATAATCCGTTTATCAACAACCTTTTTTTTTCTATCAATGCATCAGATACTTACTCAATTTAGGACCGGACAATCTAGACAGAAGTAGTACGAGGTTAAATTTGTATGGGACGGGGTAATCACGCAGCACTACTATATTACTCCCCCCTGAAAAAATCAACCTCGAACCTCTCCTAGGAGAATGTGGAGGTGTCTATATATATTGTTATAGAAGAGGTCATATTTCCTCCTAGATTGAATTTTTTTTTACGGAGTAGTTGACTACTAGTACGTGGCTCTAGCACAGAAACGGCGATAATGAAGAAAAGAAAAAAAACGCTAAAGAAACAAAAAAAAATCGGTTTAAAGAATGCTTACACAGCTACTACACGTTGGTCAGAGGTGGTGTGCGTGCGCGGTTTACACGTTACCTGTAGCAAGAAAAAGTCCACTGTATTTGGGTCGTGGTAGGCCCAGTTTGTGGAATCTGACCGATAGTTTAGTACTATACTTTTAAACCAACCGAGGTAACTACGTGGTTATGAACTTGTGCCCATGTTACAGTAGTTAGTACTCCAGCTCATCATTTTTTTAAAATTCTTACCCATAATAATTAATTAAAGAATAAGTTCATTATGGATCTCTCAATTTCACTACTACGAAAAGAATTTTTTTTGTGCGGTAAAAAAAGTTTTCGCGTGTGGGTGGGTGAGCCACACGCACCCAGGTATATGCAAAAATCACTATTTTTGCCTACGAGTGGCACACTCGCACGCGAAAAATCTGATTTTCGCGTTCGGTGTGGTTATGTTGCGCACGCAAAAATTAAAAATCAAAAATGAATCCAAAAATACGAAACCCTAACCCTAGCCGTCGCCGTCCTCCTTGTGGCCGTTGCCTGCTCCCGTCGCCGTCACCAGATCCGCCGCCCCCATGCCTACCCACTACCCGCCGACGCCACCCTCCCCTCTGGCCGCACCGCTGTCGACTCTACCCTCCCCTCTGGCCGCACTGCTGCCGATGCCCCTCCCCTTCGCCGGATCTAGGAGGGAAGCGAAGGAATGCTGCTCACTGACATATGGCTCTATGTGGGTCCCACTGACTCAGCTTGTCACGTCACATCAACTAAAATTGGGTATAATACTGCTTAGGATGTCGGGTGAGCCGGTTTTGTAAATTAATAACGGTATTTGGGTTTAGGGGCGAAATTCAGACTCAGCAAAAATGTGAGAAACTAAAGTGAACTTAGTTACATTGATTAATGACAGTTTAGGCCCTTAACCATGTTGGTCTCCGTCAGCCGCTCTTCAACTCGGCCCAGTTATTCGTGGGCCAGCCATCCTGGCCCATGTACCGTCAGCCGAGCCATTACGACGCTGTCCCAGAACTCCACGTGGGCCCCACCTGTCAGCCACAACCCCCGTGCCCCGTCCCATCGCCACCGCCGCGCCGCCAATTTCAAACGCTAGAAGCCGCGGACGGCGGCGGCTAAAAAACCAAACGGACTCGCCGCGTCCGCTTCGTCCAGATCCGCCTCCGCCCTCCGCCACCGCAGGTAAATCCCCAAATTTCAAATCCTCCTCTTCCCCCCACACCTCCACATTTTCTAGGGTTTCCATGCCCGATCTCTAGCCATGTCCCGCTCCTTCTTCCCGACCTGCTCCTCCCTCAAAGGTGGGTGGGTTGGGTCTGGCCGCCGCCGCCGCCGCCGCGGCTTTCGGCGAGATTTTGGTTGGGTTGGAATGCGTACTGTGCGTTCTCACATTGGGGGTTGATTTGTGTGTTTTGGTGCAGTGGAAATGGAGGAGATGTGCAGGGAGATGGACGAGCTGAGGTCGGAGGTGGAGGCGCTCACGGCGGAGTGCCGCGCCAAGGCGGAGCTCGCCGAGGGGCTCAAGCGGGCGGGCGCCGAGCAGGCGGCGCGGCTCCGGGAGGCGAGGGCGGAGGCGGAGAGGCAGGCGCGGGAGGTCGCCGCCCGGGACGAGGAGATCTCCTCCTCGGGGGAGGCGCGCCGGGAGCTGGAGGCCAGGCTCGCGGAGAAGGAGCAGGCGCTGCGGCACCTCTGCGCGGCGCACGAGGGGCTCAGGAGCAGCGCCAGGGAGAGGAGCGATGCCCTGGAGTCGGAGAAGCGGGAGCTCGTCGCGGCGCTGGAGGAGTCCGAGGCGAGGCGGCTCGAGCAGGAGGCGGCCGCGCGCTCGTGCGGCGAGGAGGTTGCCCGGCTCAGGAGGTTGCTGTCGGAGAAGGAAAAGAAGTGCTCGGAGGCTGAGCAGAGGGCATTGGCACCGAAGGAGGTGATGATGAGGGACGATATGCTGCTGAAAATGGAGGACCAGAAGGCCGCCATCGAGGGGAAGCTCAAGTGGAAATCTGAGCAGTTTAGGCACCTCGAGGATGCACTCAAAAAGGTACAGGATGAATTCAGGGCCGCGAAGAAGGAATGGGGCTCTGACAGATCAATGTTGGTTGATCAGATTGGCACTCTTGAGGTCAATTTGGATTCCAAGACCAGAATGGCTGAGGATTTTCGGTCAAGGCTCGAGATGTGCAGCCAGGCATTAGCCCATGAGGAAGGCCGCCGGAAGCTGCTCGAGGCGGAGATGTCTGAATTGAAACACTTGTATGGTAATGTGGTCTCCGATTATGAAGAGGCGAGGTCCACAATTGAGTCGCTTACTGCAAAGCGGGATGGGGAGATCGCATCGTTGAGAAGCTCACTGGCTGAGAAGGTCACATTGCTCAAGGAAATGGAGTATGGGAAGGCACGTCTTGAGCAAGAAAATGAGGATATGCGATCTTCGTTGAAGGAACACCAGGAGGCTCAGATTGGTGGTGCAGATGCTGTAGTTTCGTTGAAGGTTCTGCAGCAGAAGTTCCGAGCTCTAGAACAGACGCATAGAAACTGCATTGATAAGCTGAGAGATAAAGAGGCAGAATGGAAAACACAGATGGAGAAGCTTGGGAGTGAGCTGGATGGATGCTTGTCACAGTTAGATTCTAAAGATACACTTATCAAGCAAATGCAGATTGAGCTTCTGAGCAGTTATAGCTCCCTGGAGATGCAAGCTGTGCAGAATTGGGAAGCTTCAGTAGCTCTTGTTATTGTAGAATCAAAACTTTATGATTCTTGCTCATATTTTGAAACGATTCAACTGGATATGCAGAAGAACTGTGCACAACTTGAGCACAATTTTGCTGCTGCAAGAAAGCAGTTAGAGGAAGATAACTGTGCCATTGCTCAATCTCAAGCTGAGCGGGCACAACAAGTTGAGGTAATAGCAACATTGCATCAAAGAATTGAGCAGCTTGAACACATGGAAAAGGAACGCGAAGAGATGCAAAGGCAGCTTGATACATACAATCTTGACAATGCATCAAGAGATGTTCACTGCTTAAAAGGTGAATCTTCAGAAGAGGAAAAAGGCCTGCATGAGAAACTGCAGAAAGCATTATCTGATTTGGATGAAGCATACTCTGCAGTTTCTGAGCGGGAGAGTGAGCTGAGCCAAATAGAAATCAATCTTCATAAGCAAAAACAAGCAATGGAGCATTTGGAAGAGCTCAAACTTTCTATGGAAAATGAACTAAAGGGCTATATGGATGAGAACAATGTACTGAAAAGAGATCTTATTGCAACAACAGAAATTGAAAAGTCCCTAAGAGAAGAAAAGGAGAAATTACTAGGTGCTCTCAATGAAGCAAACTCTGCCCTTTCTGAGAAGAACTGTGAACTGAGACAATTTGAAATCATTCTTCATCAGCAAAAGCAAGCACTAGAACATTTGGAAGAACTGAGAGTCAATATGGAGACTGAAATCAAGGGCTACATTGATGAAATTTGTGTCCTGAAGAGGGATCTAGATGCTACCCATATGGCTAAAATAGAAGCCGAGAAGACTTACAGTGACGAAAATGAGAAGTTGCTATGTGCTCTTGATGAAGTAAACTGTTGTCTTTTGGACAAGAAGAATGAGCTTGACCAAGTCACAGAAAATCTTCATCAGCAAATGCAAGCAGTGGAAGAATTTGAAAAGTTGAGAGTTAGTATGGAAACTGAGCTAGGGCGCTACATGGATGAAAACTCTGTGCTAAAGAGTGATCTGGTTTCTGCTCTTAATTCCAAAATGGATGCTGAAGAGTCTCTTAGGGAAGAAAAGGATAAGTTATGCAGTATAATAGATGAGAGGTGCAGGAATATTGACGAGCTTCAGCAACACATCGCTGTGCTGGAAGAAGAAAATTTAGATAAAAAGCTTGATGTGGCAGGTCTTATCAAGTCAGAGGCTGACAGGTCCATTCAAGAAGTCAATAGAAAGTACTCTGAAATCGTTGAGGTCTTTGACAAAAAGCTTTTGGAACTTGAAACAAGGCTCAGTTTCTTCGAACAGAAATACACATGCAGAGAGCAAGAACTCATGGAAATGTTTGATCAGGAGGAAGCTGATTGGTATACACTAATTGCAGAAAAAGAAAATGCTATTTCTGAAATTCAAGAAAATGTTGAATCTGCTCAAGTTGACATTAAGCACCTAGTCGAATCTGCTGCAGAAAAGCTAGCAGAAGTTCAGGTTGAGGTTCGGCAACTATATTGTTTAGCAGGAAATCTTAATTCACTCAATCTTATCCAAGAGCATGATAATTTGTTCAAGGACATGCTCATTGAAGAATGTGAAAGAGAGCTTAAGGCAGTGCAAGTAAATTTAGCGTTGGAGAAACAACAGTCCAACAATTTGAAGAATGATCTTGAGCAACTCAAAGCCAAGGCAACTGCAGAGATGTTAGAAAATGCAAAGGAGCATCTGGAAGTTGCAAATAAGCTGAGATCTTTGGAGGAAAGAAAAGAAGTACTGGATGAGCATGTAGGAGAGTTGAAGTCTAGGACAAAGAATATGTGCAATGCCTTTGTTCAAGAGAGGAAATATTTATTTGATGAGTTGACTGGACTGGTCGATACCATTGGAGCAGCAATTCATGTAGATGAAGATCTGATGACAAGCTTGACAAAGATCATGCATAAAGTTAATAATGAAGAAGCCTTCCGGAATTCTAGTAGCAAAGAAATGCTTAGCTCGGAGAATATAAATGCGAGGAATTCTGCACCCTTGGTCAGGAATAAATCTGTACAGCTCCCAGATAGAAGATTACCATTAAAGGAGCACAACTATTAGCCTTCGTAGCTGAGGTCAGATTGTGTACTGACATTGTTGTTATCTTAGCATCCTGTCTCTCTGGATCCACATAGGCTTTACATGCTACCTGTAGATTTGTGCTGCCATTTGTGTTGTGTTGTTTATACGCAATAGCTATGCTCATCCTACATTTCTTATGTATCAGCTTTACCTTTAAACTAATTTATTATTTTGACTACCTAGAGGAATGAGATTATTCCTTTAAAACATGTGCTCATTTCATTATTTTAATCACCATCAGCTGTGTTGTGATCAGCAGTTGATTGCTTAGATGAATATTTGGCATCAGATGTAAATCTGCTAGTTACTTTTAATTGCTTGTGCATTTTCCTAAGCTCGTAAACAGCAAGTTCTGAAATGTTCATGTTAATACACCTGAGTTGACTTGTTTGAATTGTTGAAAAGCCACTAGAATAGCTCTGAAAAAAATTGAGAGAATATCCAAATGAGGTGCTGCATCATAAGAATTTTTCAGTAGCAAGTAGATTCTCCCATTCCCTTGTCTATGAGGAATCTGCTGTCAGTTGGTATGTAAGATTACGTATGAAAATTTTTGTTTGTGCAATTACGTCTGTTGTAAATTTAGTGAAGTTTTTTTCCTTAAAATTTCTCATTTGTAAGAGCAACCTGCGTTGCTTATCATAGTGATTTTCTCTGGGACAGAAATAACTAGATAGCATACCAAGGCTTCAACTGGTAAGGTAAGCAGTTATTTTTACATGTTACAGTTTCACTAGTTTACCGAGGGAGTGAAACTGACAAAATCAGACCAGAATCTCCTGGTAAGGTCATGCACTCATGCAAGTAAAGAAGAGGGCTGACTTGTTACATGGTTCTCTAGTCCTTTGCAATATACTTTGTCATCTCTCAAGATGCATAGTTTGTGGAGCTGTATTCCTAACAAGATGAATATCTTCATTGGTTCCTGGTGATTCAACTATATGTCCACTTTTGAATGAATTTGAACATTTGAAATAACGTGTCTGGTTGGGTGATGAACTCAATCTTTGATTCTTTTCTGTAGGACTGAAGAACCTGTGGCCTGTATTCTTTAATTACTCTTTCTCAGTTTATATGGTCACTGAATTTTTCTTGTGCATCTTTATATGCATGATTGTAGCAGGTTTGCCTGTTTGAATTCCTATCGAACTGTGATCTGCTAGTTGTTAAATATTCAGATTATTTTTTTGTTCTGTAGCCTACTGCCCTGTTAACTTCATAACTGATGTTCCTGTTATTTCATCCCCAATGTTCATTGTGAGGTTAAATGTAAGTTTTGTGGTGGCGTTGTCAATCTGTAGGTTCTTATTTGAACTTGTGAAATTTTGACATACCAGGATGCTACCTGCTATTATACGAGATTAGGCGCTCAGTTGTGTGGGTTTTCTTCCCTGTTATCATTGAGTCAAAATGGCCGTAACATCTTGAATCACTAGCAACTGGCCAATCCAACACTCTAATAGTGCTTCCTATTTTCTGCAGGAATTCACTGATTAAGTAGGAGTTGTAATCACTCCGTTATTTGATACATATCTCAGGACCATTATCTCAACAGTTAATCTGATCTGCAGGTTATATTGCTCTATAGGCTTATAATGCAGAGTTGCGACCCATACACATAATTTCAGATGAAAATACATCTATTTTGTCTTCCTTCTGGAATACAACCTGAGATTTTGTATCAACTGGTCTGATCATACCCTTTGTGCTCTTGGACAGGGCTTAACTGAAGTTTAAGGTAGCTGAAGACAACATGACCAATATTTGCTTCAGAAAAGAGGGTCTGCACTGGAGCAAACAGCCAAGAACAGTCCAAGCTTGCTGCAAGGAAGGTAAAAGCCAATGATAATATCATTTGATCATTACATATGCTCTGCATCATGTCTCCATCATGCAAGGAGAATCGTTCATCGATCCTTATTTCAGTCGTTTTGCTGAATTGTTTTCAACAATTTTTATCGAGTGCAAATCAATTTCTGTTTGGCCTTAGAATAACTGATTAAAGTTTTTGCCATTTTCTAATGTAAAGTTATGACAGCCTAAGATATTGCATGTTGTACAGCCTAAGAATCCCCTTTTACACGTTACAGTTTCACTCATTTTAAGGAGATATTTGATGATGCTAAAAAAACCAGATGAAAACCTTCTTCCCAGGAGAATGCAAACCAGTAAGAACTGCATCCTTACTAACCGGCCTTTGGTCTGTTGAAACATACTGGGGCCATACCTCAAGATCCGAAGCTTGTGCATCTGTATTAAATTGGTTTGCAGCTCTGACATGGGCAAAATCTGAAAAGCATTGTTGTTGGTTGAATACTGGAGCGAAGTGGAGAAAAACTGCTGAAGAAATCAATCATAATGTGTGGGGGATAATACACCGTCTGAATGGCTGTTTTGTTCATTCTGAACCTTCTCCTGGATACAATTACTTTCAGTATTGTATAGAACTGAGGACATATTAATAGGCTCTTTGGTCTAATTAAATCAAGGTAACTTCTTCGCTGATATTCAGTCTGAGTATGCAGTGTTTGTGGTCTAAGGAAATCAAGATAACTTCACTTATAATCTGTCTTTAAATGCAGTACTTGTGGCTGATATCCGGCTTGCAAACAGACATGCTGGAATCGTGGACAAGGAATTTCATATTCCATTATTTTGTGAGAAAGGAAGCTTCTGCACTCAGCTGATTGCGTAATTACCTTCTCGTTTTGCGTAAAACACTTAATCTTTATCTTCATCTTCATCTTCAGAAGATTCAAACACCACCTGAATCTGCTTGCTTTATTGAATTCCCTGATGAATCATTGCCCCATGAAACGCTGCAAGGTTGTCAAGCAATCATAATTATCCATGAATTTTTGAAACAATCAACAGCACACATCAGTCTTAAACTGCCCGTACCATTGTTCAGAATTTACTTCATTTATTTATTTACAGTCAAAGAATCAATCTTAATCCATCAATTCATCCCGTGGTCAAAACTAAAACCACAAATCGTCCAAACTAAATATTGGACGAAGATCAGGATGTTGCAATGGCAATTACAAGCATTTACAGCTTCAGTTCTGATTTCTGAAGATAGAAATTGAATCTTCTCAATTTCTGTAAATATTATCTACAAGAGGCATGGTTACTGGTTACAAAGACTAAGCCCTAACTATCACTCCAACTCCCAGCAAGCTCTTCGGCTGTCCATCTCCATGGCCACCATGGCCGCCTTCGCCGCTTCTTGGCCGCCGGCCGGTCGCGCGCCATTGACGTTCTTGGACATGGAGGGCAGCGGGCGCACCGGCCACGCCGGCGGTGGCAGGTCGCGGCGGCGGTGGCAGCAGCAGCAGCAGCAGCAGCAGCTCTGGCGGCGGCGGTCGTAGAAGCACTGGTGCGAGTGGCTGCCACCGGCGGCGAGCTCCTGCGCGCTGCGCGCTCGCCGCATGGGCGGCGGCGCGGCGGGGAGCCCGGCGGCGAGCCCCATCTCGCTCCGGGCGCGCCGCATCATCATCGGGGGCGCCGCGACGGGTGGGTGTGGGCGGCGCCGCTGCTGGACGCCGGCGGCGGCGTCAACGGCGGTGGAGACGAACACCCGGAAGCTCGCGGACGGCCGCGTCGCCCTGAGGCGGTCGTACTCGTCGCGCATGTGGGCGAGCTCCTCGTCGGAGGTGACCGACACCAGGAGGTCCTCGTCGGGGCCCTCGTCGGCGAGGCGGTACCTGACCGCCGTGACGGCGGCGGCGCCGGCCTTCTCCGCCAGCCGCGCCGTCAGCTCGCGGAAGGGGACACCGCGCGGCACGGCGAGGGCGCGCGTCTCGCTGCCGACGTACCGGAGGCCGCCGCCGGGGCCGCACGGAACGAGGCGGCCGCCGTGGCTGCAGAGCAGCCTCATCATCGCCTCCTCCTTCGCCGCCGCCATCGGAACGATTCGATCGATGATGGATCGATCTCGGAGTGTCAGAAGGTGAGGTGAGAGTCTGGAAGGTGAGGGGGGAGATGAGATGAGATGTGCGCGGGGGCGGGCGAATCTGGCGCGAATTTATCGACCCCGCCTGCGCGTGCGCAACCGTCAACGCGTCGTTCGAAATCCGAATCGGATTCGACATGGACCCTGTCTCGGGGTGATGCTTTCGTTTCGTGGGCCGAAATTGCATATGTCGGCCCAACGGACGGATAATTCAGGTTTTCCCAGGAGTATTGGGGATTTGGGGGTGCTATCATTTGCATAAACTGGAAATGATATCCTAGCGATTTTAGTAAAAATATACCATTTTATCATATGTTACTCTACCAGATATTAATGTAAGTTCGATTAAATAAAAGAGTTGTGTTAAAATAGAAATCTAAAATGAAAAGGAAATGGCTTGAAATTTCTCTTTTTTTTCTAAATAACCGGGCATGCGAAGTTTCATATTGGTACAATAGGAAAAATAATTATAAGATCTATAACAAAAGAATAGCCAACACACGACAACTCCTTGAAACACATCAAGAGAAAGTACTAGCACCAAACCAGTCGCCATTGTGTGACTGATTGTCGCTAATTTTAAAAGGTGCTACAAATGCCTTGCTGAACACCTACTCCAAACAGAAGACCGTCGATGGGCTCTTAGTCATCTTCATGGGGAAGAGTTAATGAAGGAGAGGGTGAGAGAGAAGATATGCTTATCCCTTGTGCTAACCTAGTAATGACAACGTAGAACACACAGCTAAACTAAGAGGAACCAAGGAGGTAAAGGTGGTCAAACAGGACCTCCTAGACGAAGCCTCCGGGACGGTAGTGGCGCTGAAGACGCCACCATCATCCGTAAGCCAAGACCCAGGCACCCAAGCCTGTTTAGCCCCATAGAAAAAAAAAGAAAAATCATTGAGCTCTATGGACCTTTTACCCGGCCATGGCCAAGTGACCCAGAGCCTAAGGTCCACCTTGAGGACGACATACCCTGCTTTGAACATCACCAATAGTTGCCAAAATTTTTGTTCCCTAAATCTCTTTTAAAAATCTCTAATAAGTATTTGAGGACTAAAATACATACTTCACTCCAAGAGATAGCCTACCTGTTTGGTAGAGCTCCAACTCCTAAATCTAGTTTTCAGGAGTTAGGTCTGGAGTGTAGTTGTGGAACTGTCTAAACCCAGCTCCACATATCTAATTTCATTTTGTGAGAGAGCTCCACCCAGCTCCGCTTCCATTTTAGGTGGAGCTGAAACTATTCGGCTGAGCTCTAGCTCCAGGAAAGGTGGAGCTGGAGCTGGAGCTGTGCCAAGTAGACCCTTGACTAGAGGTGGACCACCTCCAAACTACCAACTTGATCTCCCCTCGTCCTACGTGATCACGCACGCCCCTCCCTAGCTAGTCACGGTGGATTGGGAGCCGGTGCACTCCCCCACTAGTGGAGTAAGAGAAGAATGGAGAAAGGGATTTCAATCGGCTTGCAGCTGACTTGGGCAAAACTTAGAAACCACCATTGTTAAGTGGAGAAGAACCAAGAGTGGATTGTAATATCTCGAGGAGAAGTCCTCTTGTATTCCTTTGCCACTCAAACCCAATGTAAATGGTTGTAAAAAAATTCAAAACTTTTGATAATGTAGAATATAGTGATATCCTGATATTTATCACTTCACTTAAAATCAAATTCGAAATCAACCTACATATTGAGAAAAAGAAGGGACACATTCAAGTATAAATAGTGCACATACTGTTCATATGTTGGATTTGTCTTTTTAATATCTTCGATGTATGAGTTGAGTTTAGACTTAAAAGATTTTGTAAAGTTTATATGTTGTATGAAGTGTCAAATTTTCAATGAAATATTCATAACCATTGGATAGTTTTTTACCGAACTAGGGAACATCCCCTCAAGGAATCTGCATACTTTTCCCAGAAAAACTGCTGAAGAAATCAAGCATAATGTGAGGGATAATACACCATCTGAATGGCTTGTTTTGTTCATTCTGAACCTTGTCCTTGGATGCAATTTCTTCAGTATTATAGAACTGAGGACATTCTAAATTTCTAATCGGCTCTTTGGTCCAATGAAGTCAAGGTATGCTGATATTCTGTCTTGAGTATGCAGTATTTGTGGTTCAAGGAAGTTAAGGTAACTTCACTTACAATCCGTCTTTATATGCAGTAGTTGTGGCTGATAGCCGGCTTTCAAACAGACATGCTGGAATCATGGACATGGAATTTCATATTCATTTATTTTCTGAGGAAGTAAGCTAATTTCGTATTCAGCCGATTTAATCTGATTGCTTAATTGAATGCTGATCGAATCTGATTGTTTGATTGAATTTCCCTGATATTTATTCACTGCGCCATGAACTCATGCAGGCTGTGAAGCCAACATATTGTAGATGTAACTTTGAAACAATCTACATCAACATCAACAAGCAATAAACTGTACCTACCATTGTTCAGAACTTTATTTATTTACAATCCAAGAACCAATCTTACTCCCATCATTAATTACATCCTGTGGCCAGAACTACAAATTACTGAACCACAAATCGTCCAAACTAGTAATAGACGAAGAGGACGTTCCAACCATTGGCAAACTACAAGAATTTACATCTCCACTTCCGATTTCTGAATGAATTCAGAAATCGACAAGAATAGCTATGATCTACAGAGACTAAACCCTAGCTATCACTCGAACTCCCAGCAAGCTCTTCGGTTTTCCAACTCGAAGACCACCGGACCTGTCGCCTTCGCCGCCGCTGACACCGCAGGAGCCGCCTGTCGCGCGCCATTGACGTTCTTGGACATGGCGGCCGGCAGCTGGCGCACCGGCCTCGCCGGCTGTGGCACAGCCGCGCACTGGTCGCGGCGGCGGTGGCAGCACCAGCAGCAGCTCTGGAGGCGGCGGCGGTTGTCGAAGCACTGGCGCGAGTGGCCGCCCCCGGCGGCGAGCTCCTGCGCGCTGTGCACTCGCCGCACGGACGGCGCGGCGGCGCTCCGCCCGGCCGGCGGGCAAGGCCGGTGCGCCAGGCGCCCGGCGAGCTCCTGCGCGCTCCGCGCGCGCCGCATCATCATCGGGGGCGCGACGGCTGGCGCCGCTGCTGCTGGACACCAGCGGCGGTGGAGACGAACACCCGGAAGCTCGCGGACGGCCGCGTCGCCCTGAGGCGGTCGTACTCGTCGCGCATGTGGGCGAGCTCCTCGTCGGAGGTGACCGACACCAGCAGGTCCTCGTCGAGGCCCCCGTCGGCGTGGCGGTACCTGACCGCCGTGACGGCGTCGCCGCCGGCGCCGGCCTTCTCCGCCAGCCGCGCCGTCAGCTCGCGGAAGGGGGCCCCGCGCGGCACGGCGAGGGCGCGCGTCTCGCCGCCGACGTACCGGAGGCCGCCGCCGGGGCCGCACGGCACGAGGCGGCCGCCGTGGCTGCAGAGCAGCCTCATCGTCGTCTCCTCCGCCGCGCCCATCTCGATCAATGGATGGATGGATGGATCGATCTCGGAGAGATCGAGTCGAAGAGCACGGAGAATTGCGGGGCGAATTTATCGGCGCGCGTACGCGTGCGCGCGCAACCGTCGACGCGTCGTTCGAAATCCGAATCGGATTAGAGTATTAGACGTGGACTCCGTGGGATCGTGGGTGAGGTGATGTCATCGTGTGATACTGATGCCTACGTGGGCCGGAATTGGATATGTGGGCCCATGGGAAGACATATTCAGGTCTTCTTCCCAGGAGTATCACTGTATCAGGGTGCTCTCATTTGCACAAATTGGGAAAAATAATATCCGTAAAATTTTAGTAAAATAGAACATGTTGTCGTACTGTTACTCGACAAGGTTTTAATGTAATTTTCGAGTAAACAAACGAATTTTGTCAAAAATGAAATTATTGTTACCTGAAATTTGTCTTTGTTGTTTTTCGTATACTCCCTCCGTTGTTTTTAAATATAATTTTCAAAACAAACCTCTATAAATCTTGATTTAAAAATAATATTTTTACATTTTTTTTAGAGGAAACATAGAACATTACTCATAAGAAACATAGAGGTAGGCTCCCCTGAAAAAAAAAAACATAGAAGTAGGCTAAGGCCCAGATTGACAGTCCAAGCCTGTTTAGGCCCACCCAAAAAGAAAAGAAAATCATTGAGCTCCATGTACCTCTTACCCGGCCATGGCTAGTTGGCCCAGAGAATGAGGTCCAACCACCCTTGACGATTTTTAATTTTTATATTTTCCTAATATTTTTTTAAATATATATATATTTTGGTCCTAAAATTTTACAGACCTTTACCTAACGCTATATGAGAGAGCGTTTTTTTTTATAAACACCCTTCTAGAGGGCCTTTTTTACGATGTTGTAGACGTTCATTGGCATATGCTAATGATCACCCGTTGAGGAGGCCGACCATTTTGCAAATAGCCCTTGCAGCTCTTGGAGAGGATGGTAAGAGGGTCGCCTATAAAATTGATACCCTAATCGTTTTGCATGCGGCTCCCTTTAGCCCTCCTAAAGGGTGGCAAAAAAAATGACACCCTTGATTATTCTGTAATCAGCTCATTTATCGCTCTTTGCCTAGCAAAATGACCAATTCATCGGCGGGCGTCTGTTAGCATGCGCCAATAGCCATCTGCAATGTCATAAAAACATCATCTGTTCAAGAGGACGTTATGGTATAGATCTGTGATGCACATGGTGACTTTGTGAATATGAAAATATGTTGACCCAATCTTTGAATGTGCTCATATGTATTGGGTGCGTATGTTCCTGTGAGCGTCATGCGTCTGTAGTGTATTTCGGAAAAAAAAAAGGGGGAAAGAAATCTGATCTAGTAAGATAACATATATTATTCAATCTAAAACTGGAACCATAAAAGGACAGCCGTCAGATACGGATGGAGGGAGATAATGGCGAACGGCAACCCTTGCTAGCAGCCTAGCAGAGGATACGTATCTGGAAATACAATCTGGCAACTGGCAAGGAAGAGCAACTTGTGGGGAGCATGCGAATTAATTAATCTATGCAGGTGAAAATGCAGGTAGGTAGGAGAACACAGATGGGAGTTCATAGGAACAACCGAAACAACAGGTAAGCCACGTTGGTCCTCGATACACCATTGATTCTGATAATATATAGTACACCACATACATGATATGCTACATTATATTATAAAATTATAGTATGCTAAACAGCTAAAGTACTTTTGATGATAAAATCTACTAATATATTCTTCCCCCACATCGAACGCAAATGCTATTTTATTTGCCAACTTGCACTGCCAGCGACTAAAGTTTCACCAAAATATGACTATATATCACAAAACGCGCGCACAAAACTTTTTTTTGAAAAAAAAAAATTGCCAAAGGATCGAACACGAGCAGCAGCAAGTCAAAATTGGAGACTTTGTTCGTGGGCTGCCATAAACTTCCAACCGTTGAACTGTGTCCTTGACCGAGACGTCTACGTGCTCCCAGCTCAGGTTTGTGTTTGCATACTGTTTCAGACCACACAAAGCTTTAATTAATTTGCCTCTTTTTTGTTTGAACGAACTAATTCTGTCATCTTCGTTGAAGGATAGGACTTTTGGCATTGCGTCGATCGACAACGCAGTTGACAAATGCAGCCAGCCGCTTTCATGAAACTATGACTTTCTAGTGATCTTTGTGAACCAAAGTCAGAAGAGTTGGAGCTATTGCTCGATCTGGAAAGAGATATAGTCAGCTCAGTTGTTGTGGCACAGTCAAATAAACCCACAGGTTTTGTAGCACCAACCATTTGTGCTGAGATGGAGAGATCAGAAACTATGAGCATGCATCAAGCAAATAAGGGCCTGTTTAGTTCGCGAAATGAAAATTTTTGGATGTCACATCGGACGTTTGACCGGATATTGGAAGGGGTTTTCGGACACGAATGAAAAAACTAATTTCATAACTCGCTTGAAAACCGCAAGACAAATTTTTTGAGCCTAATTAATCCATCATTAGCACATGTGGGTTACTGTAGCACTTATGGCTAATCATGAACTAATTAGGCTCAAAAGATTCGTCTCGCGATTTCCCCTCTAACTGTATAATTAGTTTTTCTTTTAATCTACATTTAATGCTTCATGTATGTGTCTAAAGATTCGATGTGATGTTTTTGGAAAAAACTTTTTGGGAACTAAACGGGGCCTAATTGAGACATGCATACTGAGTAGGAGTACATTACAAATTAACACTGAAACAGTCAAGCAACCACGTACATATAATCATATAGTATATATCTCTAAGCAAGCATACCTGTAGAAGAAAAAAAAAATCCAACCTGATTGCGGCAAATAGGAAAAAAGAAAATATCCATCCAGTGTGAACCGTGGACTTAAGCAAATGTTATCGTGTTTTCTCTGCCATGCCAACACTCTTAGGTTGTGTTTATTTCACGCTAAAGTTAAAAGTTTGGTTGAAATTGGAACGATGTGACGGAAAAATTGAAAGTTTATGTGTGTAGAAAAGTTTTGATGTGACGGAAAAGTTGGAAGTTTGAAAAAATATTTTGGAACTAAACACGGCGTTACTCCTAAAATTTGTGTGCTTAACTTGTACTCCGTCCCAAAAACAATCTGCGTGTTCAGATTTGTTGCTAGGATTGAGTTTTATTTTTTTAAGGACGGAGAGGTATATATTTTAAAAGCATGTACAGAGACTTGATGATTAATTTTCTGAAGGATATTTTCGGTCCAATTGAAAAGATAAATTCGTTAAATATATAGAATGTCTCAAAGACCACGAGCTTCTAACATGGTGTTAGCAAGAGTGAAAATCTAAAAATTATGCAACATTGAATCTTCAATCATTGATAGCGTACATCATACTCTGGGCTTGTTTGGTTACAGCTTCAACTCTACCTCTATCTCTCCTGTAGCTAGAGCCTAACCAAACAGTTTCAGTTCCACCTAAAATAGGAGCAGAGCTAGATGGAGCGCTCTCCCAGAAAGAACTAGAGACTCCACTCCAGACTCAATTCTCGAAGCTAAATTTAGGAGTTGGAGCTTCTACCAAGCAGGCCATTTATCATCACCCAATCATCAGGTTCGAAGCTTTTGGCTTGAGGGACATTTTTAAAATATATATATATATATATATCTTAAATTGTGCGGAAAGTATTCTCTAGCAAATTACTAACTTTTTATTGTGCCATTCAACTGTAACATATTTTTACGGTGTCTATCAACAAATTATACAAACTTTGAGTGTCATGTGATAAAATTTGCCATTCCAATATGGCTGCTCGTAGTGTTCAGATTTTATCTTAAATTAGAATACAATTATCTCTTGATCTACTCCGTCTCAACTAATAAAAAAAATACTCAATTTAATTTTATATGACTTCTTAATACTCACTTTGAAAAAAAAAATCAAATATGATTTTAGAACGGAGGAGTGGCTATGTGCATATGTACATGCTCGAGGAGTTTAAGATTTTATAAACGCTTTCTAACTTCTGGTTGCCTGGTTGGTTTTCTGAATTTCAAAAGTACAGCTTCTTAGAATCAGATGAAAATTTAAGTCGTTTGGAAGAGTCGAAGGTGTTAGGAGAAGCTTTACGGCTTTAGAAACTCGGACTAGGCACTTCACACCGTGAAGTTGAAACTCAAACCACTCTATTGTTGTCTACTACTACTCCCTCCGTTTTACGTTTTACAATGTAAGTCATTCTAGCATTTTCCACATTTATATTAATGTTAATAAATCTAGACATATATATCTATCTAGATTCATTACTATCAATATGTGAGAAATGCTAAAATGACTTTGTCGACGGGTGATACCCGTAGACCGGATATAGAGGGTATTGGGGTACGTTGGTACAAGGATCTACGTAGTACGACATCAAGCAAACAAAAGACAAGAATTATACTGGTTCAGGCCCCTTGATAAGTAATAGCCCTAATCCAGTTGATGTGGGATTATATGGTAGAAAACATAGGTTACAAAGGGAACAAGGGAACTTGTCGGATCCGGTGAGATTGTAGTCGAGTTGTTTCGACTAGCTCTCGATGACTTGGCTCCTCGTAGGCTCCGGCTTCGTAGGCTGTGTAGGTTGTGTTGGCTCTGAGATTCGATGTCCTCAACCCTCCCCAGGGGGTTCCTTTTATATCGCAGATCTAGAGGTCTCCACGTAGAACTCGGA
Source organism: Oryza glaberrima (assembly GCF_000147395.1). Classification (NCBI taxonomy): domain Eukaryota; kingdom Viridiplantae; phylum Streptophyta; class Magnoliopsida; order Poales; family Poaceae; genus Oryza; species Oryza glaberrima. The sequence goes on from NC_068328.1 coordinate 27,151,958, forward strand.
GGTATCGGACCCTATACGATACGCCAACGACCCAGTTCTGCCCGAGTAGGATTCTTCCCGTCTGTAGATTCCGTGAAAGGTTTCCTTAGAATATACAAAAAATATCCGCATGAGCGTAGGTATATCATATCGATATGTAACGTATATCGAAGGGTAAAGGGTATGCCTAAACCGTAACCCTGACAGACTTATATTGTAAAACGGAGGAAGTACTATCAAAGTCATCAACCGATCAATCTCTTTTTTTAGGCTTATTTAGTTGGTAAAAAAATTTGCCCCTACATATCACATCGGATATACGGAGGCAGATTTGAAGTATTAAACGTAGTGTAATAACAAAATAAATTACAGATTCCGCCAGAAAACTGCGAGACGAATTTATTAAGCATAATTAATCCGTCATTAGCAAATATTTACTGTAGCACCACATTGTCAAATCATAGCACAATTAAGTTTAAAAGATTCGTCTCGCAATTTACACGCAAACTGTGTAATTGGTTTTTTTTCCACATTTAATACTTCATGTATGTGTCTAAACATTCGATGCGATAACGTGAAAAATTTTGTTTGGGAAATAGATAGGCCCTTATTTCCTACTCCCTCCGTCCCAAAAAAAAAGACAAACCTTGGGTTTCCGTGTCCAACGTTTAACTATCCGTCTTATTTAAATAAATTATGAAAAAAATTAAAAAGACAAGTCACGCATAAAGTATTAATCATGTTTTATCATCTAACAACAATAAAAATACTAATGATAAAAAATTTCATATAAGACAGACAGTTAAACGTTGGACACGGAAACTTAGTTTTTTTTTTTTTTTTTTTTTTTTTTTTTTTTTTTTTTTTTTTACGGAGGAGTACATGTGACGAAACAACTGGCCGGCCGGACCACCGGCTAGTGTACGGACCCGGCGCCGGAATGCGCGGTGGGGCGACCCATCAACGAGCCGACACGGGTCTCCAAGTTGCGCAATATTTAAACCAGCAGGCGTGGTCAACGCCCGCCCACATGCGACATACGACTCTCCCCCTCCCCTCCTACTCCCGCAAGTCCAAGTGCTGAGCTCCTCCCCCAATAAATCCGCCCCGCCCCGCCGCGCCATGCCCGCGAGACCCCACCACGGCGACGGCCATGGCGAACAGCAAGAGCCTGCTCCTCTGCTGGTGCTCGCTCCTCCTCCTCCTCCTCGCCGCCGCAGCGCCGCCCGCCCTCGCCCTCCCGCTCTGCACCGACTCCAGTGAGTAGTGTGATTCCGGCGTGCCGTTCCTCTGTTCTGGACTCCTTTTTGTTTTTTGTTGTTGAGTTTTGTGTGTGGTTGATCGGGTGCAGGGGCGCCGGTGCCGCTGAACGGGACGACGCTGGGCTTCTGCGGCGGCGGGGGGAGCGGGAGCAGCAGCTGCTGCGGCGCCGCGGATGATGCCGCGCTGAGGAAGCGGTTCGAGGCGATGAACGTCTCCGACGCCGCGTGCGCCGGGGTCGTTAAGTCCGTCCTCTGCGCGGTACGCACGGATCGTTACTACCTCTGCTTATCAATTTATCATGAGTTTCCGTGGCCGTCTCGTCTTCAGGGGAAAAAAAATCTGAAGACCAAAAAAAAGAAAAGTACTAGTGTTGGTTCAGCAGTTTCTGCTGTTTGGGTTGCATACCAAGTGTTCGATGTTTTGCCTGGTCAGGCTGATATTCCGGGGGGAGGTTCTAAGCTGAGCACTTTTTTTTTTCATTCTCGGGGATGATGATAGTGTTGATCAGTCGTATTAGCATTCCAAATGTTGGTAGCCGAAATCTCTAAACCAAACTCATGAACCACCCTCACAGCGAACAACTTAACTGAATCCTTGGGCATTATTCTTCCCATGTTGTGATGACTGCTGAGTCCACGCGCTGCACACCTCTGCCCAACACTATCACTCGTTGACTTCATAGAGGGATGGGCAGCAATCCAAGTACCATTTATTCTTGAATCAGATATTGGATAGGTGTGTTGTGATTCAAGACTCTTAACATACCAGGATATAGCCGTACTCTTATTACTATAAGAATCTAAAAAGGAAAAGCAATAGAATTTTCATGTAAACCGCCTTTGGTTCTAATAAAAAGTTCGTCTAAATCATTAAAAAGGAGGTGTGACTGGGTCATGCATGGGGTAAAGCCATTGGGTTTTACTGTGTATAATGATAATAACAACAACACTGCCTGACTGCCATGTGATGATCAGTACTTGCAGTAGGACATGGATTTCAAGAGATATTCTGCTGTTTATTTTTTCTGTGAGCTGATAGTTACTACTTATTTGTTGCTCGTAGACATCAATGCTAAAATATTTTCTAATCTTGTATCCAGAAATGTAATCCATATTCGGCTGAGTTGTTCAACTCAAGCTCAAAGATTCGGATGGTTCCCGTCCTGTGCAATGGATCAGCTTCAGCTAGTTCTACTCAATCGAAGGATTCTACACAAGACTACTGCAAACTAGTTTGGGAAACATGCAAGAATGTGACAATACTGAATTCTCCTTTTCAATCTCCTTTGCAAGGTGGTGCAACATTACCTAGTTCATCATCAAAACTTACTGATGTTTGGCAGTCAGAAAATGACTTTTGTACATCATTTGGTGGCTCATCTGACAACCAGTCAGTATGCTTAAATGGAAATGAAGTTTCATTTAGCACTTCAGAACCATCACCCAGTCCTAAAGGGGTGTGTATTGAGAGAATTGGAAACGGGACATACTTGAACATGGCTCCTCATCCGGATGGATCCAACAGAGTTTTCTTGTCTAGCCAAGCAGGTAAAATATGGTTGGCAACTGTCCCAGAACAAGGCTCTGGAGGCATTCTGCAATTTGATGAAGCCAGCCCATTTATTGATCTAACTGATGAAGTCCACTTTGATTCTGAGTTTGGACTCATGGGTATAGCATTTCACCCAAAGTTTGCTACCAATGGGCGCTTCTTTGTTTCTTATAATTGTGACAGAACTCAGTCATCTAACTGTGCTGGTAGGTGTTCATGTAATTCTGATGTTAACTGTGATCCTTCAAAGCTTGGATCTGATAATGGTGCCCAGCCATGCCAGTACCAAGTTGTTGTTGCAGAGTACTCTGCGAAAGTCTCATCATCAAATGTTTCGGAGGTATGCATTTTGATACACTCTTCTGTGCAAATATTGACATCAATGCTCTTTGCTTATCCTTATTCTTCTTCCATGTGTTCTCTTATTTTCGAAGACACAATGCAGCATGTATATAAAATGAAAGAAGATATCACAGAGTTGACATTTCAGTAGCATTCTCATCATATATTTATTTTCTAGGCAACATCTGCTAATCCATCCGAGGTTAGAAGGATATTTACAATGGGACTGCCATATACAGCCCACCATGGGGGACAGATACTTTTTGGACCTACAGATGGATATCTGTACCTTATGATGGGTGATGGTGGAAACAAAGGCGACCCTTTTAATTTTTCTCAAAATAAGAGATCACTTTTGGGGAAAATTATGAGGCTTGATGTTGATGGCGTTCAAAGTAAGTTAGTAATATGGATTTTGTTTTCATGGTTGTTCGTAATGTCATTTCATTGACTATTCCATTATTATAATTTGTTAAATTGATGCCATGTGTAACTGTTTCATCTCCATGTTCCTGTTGTATAGAAAGATTATTCTGTTGGAAATTTTATAATTGCTTTATTCAAATGCCCACTATGTATAATTTAATATTCTTTCCTTCCTGAATACCAGGGTACTAGTAACTATACTAAATGAAGCAGCCTACACTAAGAAAATGATAGCATTAAAAATTTGCACCGTTTGGTGTTTACATAATTATTTAATGTGCACATGTTTCTGAATGGTTGAGATTATAAAAAAATATAGCTGACAATGGTAAATTGTAATTTTGTGTCTGCGGTCCTAGTTTGATATCAGAATAACATTACGTGACTGTTTACATTTGTCAGCCAAAGCTATTTTATCAGGTGAACACACTGTCCTTTTGGAACTTTCTGGATGAAAATAGTCATGCCATTACTGCATCTTCATGATATGGTATTTACTTTTTATTAGATTATTGCTCCTTCACAGTATTGTTGCTTTTCAGGCCAGAGTCAAATCATTAACCAGAGCTTGTGGGGTAATTATTCTGTTCCTAAAGACAACCCATTCAGTGACGACCGAGACTTACAACCAGAGATTTGGGCCTTGGGCTTGAGGAACCCATGGAGATGTAGTTTTGATTCTGAGAGGCCTTCCTATTTCTACTGTGCAGATGTTGGGCAGGTAATGTTTCTGAAAATATTGGCAAGTGGGCAACCACTTCATATTGTCATGTGCATGTTACACAACTCATTTAAGTCTCTTCTTTGCAACTGAGCTCTTTTAATATGGGCTACTGAACTAGATTTGGACATGATCATGCATTCTCTTGCTAAAATTTCCATTTTTATGTAAGGGTTTGTAGTTACTATGCACATGTTTAAGCCTTTTTAAAACCCCATACGGGTCCATATTTTGTGAAGATTCACATATGGGAAATCGTGTAAGAATCTTGCCTTGTTTTCATCATCTATGGTATTCTTTTGCAGTATGTACTGTTCTTTTTGCTCATTATGTTTGAAGGCTGAGAATTATTTCGGGTACAATATAATATGGACTGTCAGGATGCATTTTGATCTGACCATTTGCTTTTATTGGCATTTTTACCTTGACATACATCCATAGGATTTATATGAAGAGGTAGATTTGATCTCGAAGGGTGGAAACTATGGATGGCGTGCATATGAGGGCCCATACATTTATCATCCAGAATGGACTCCTGGAGGGAATACATCGCTTAACTCTATAAATGCCATCTTCCCTGTTATGGGCTACAGCCATTCTGCTATCAACAAGAACACTGGGTCTGCATCAATTACAGGTGGATTTGTTTATCGAGGGTCTTCTGATCCCTGCCTATATGGAAGGTTTGTATCTGCTATTAGTTGGTTTCTTAACATTTCATAATTTTGGAGCAAATGACGTAAAAAATGACTCCATGCAGCATGAGTAAAGTTTTCCATGTATCTAGTTTCATTAGGTAACGTGTACGCTGGAATTCATCATTTAGAACCAGTTACACTACCTATTCACAACCAATCATGGCACATGCTATATTTCTATCATGTCAAGCCAACAGTGCAACTTCACTTTTTTTTAGAACTTATGGTGCGCAAAATAGTTTGTGCATTAATTGTAAAACAAATGCATATATACAGTATATTTCTAATGAAAAAATAAAAATATGGATTGAGCGTGTAGAAAAGCACTTTGTTGGGCTTTGCAAGACAGAAGCATATAACATGTTAAGTGCAGAACTTTTCACTCTGATGCTTATTCATCAATCCCTATTTTTGTAGGTAGTCACCCTAGTACTAGTTTTTGTGTATACCATTTGCAGTTACAATAGCACCCTAACCATACATTTGCATCTTTGCACACCGACATATATTCATCAATCCTTCCATTGAAGAACATGACTTTAATAGCAACTTGAGGATTGATGAATATCAATATCATTCACATTTACAAGCTGCATAGTAATTAACCAAACGACTATTTGTTCTTCTAGTAATGAGCCGTGATAGTAACATATCATCTATTCTGATATATATTAATCAATCCTCATAGTAATATGCATATTGCCAGTATTGTTCTTCTAGTACTATTATTTGTGTTTACCATTTACAATTACAAGTTGCGCAGCAAAATTAGCTATAGAAATTACAATTTCTATCCCCTTGATATGTGTTCAGGTACATATATGCTGATCTTTACGCGTCAGCAATGTGGACCGGCACAGAGACCCCAGAGAGCAGCGGAAACTACACCTCAACTCTGATTCCGTTCAGCTGCTCCAAGAACTCTCCAATACCCTGCGAATCTGCATCAGGCAGCAACCAACCATCGTTGGGCTACATTTTCTCCTTCGGCGAGGATAACAACAAGGATGTCTTCCTTCTAACATACAAAGGCGTCTACCGAGTTGTCCGGCCTAGCCTCTGCGGCTACACCTGTGCCGCGGAGAAACCAGAGACCAACAACAATGAAACGTCTCCCTCAGGCTCTTCATCATTAGCTTCAGGAAGGAGGATAGGGAAGTTGGCAGTAGTAATGGCGTTTATTTTGTGTGCATTATTCTTCTGAGATGTCCATCCCTGTTAGCTTGTTATATATCATGTATGGTTTCTTTCGCACCTTCTGTACAGCATTGACGAGCCCTACACGTCTGTGTGACTGTTTGTGATTATTAGTAGTATTTGGTTGTGCTTAGTTCTCAAGTGGTGGGCTTGTGCAATGTAGCATTGTGATGACTGAAAATTAATTAGCCGTGCTTGCCTTTAGGATTGGGCAATGGGCAAGAATATTTGGCAAGTGGAACCACGTTACTGTTATAAATGAAAGTTGTACGGGGGGTAAGCTTTGTTCTGAACCTTTAGTTTTCGGGCTTGTTTGGTTTGGTGCTAAATTATGTCCAACTAATTCATTGGTAATTTTGAATAGTGCATCTATATGTTTGGATTGGTGTTAAATTTTACCAACACCAGTTCTTAGGTAGTACAAAATTTGTCCACCTAAATTTGGTAGTGCCAAAAGTTGTCTAAACTTTGATACTACCAAGATTTTGAGATTTTGGTAGGACACCAAACCAAACTGGCCCTTCATCTTCTTTTTGTTTGAAGAAGACAAAAAAATAAACTCACCATCTGGACATTCTTCTATTCCATCAAGGTTATCTTATCCTCCTGTGTTCCATCACTTCTTCCAGGTTGTTCCTGTACCTTCCTGCTCATTCGGTTGACATCAGTCATTCGGTAAGGCCATCCCCAACGGGTATCCTTGGCTAATAGCCTTGCTGACGTTGTCGAGCTCACGTTTCTTTTCACGCCGGATCCGTCTCGCAGCAGAGAGAAGCGACTCCTCTGTGAGGCACGCGTCTCCTTGCGCTCCTCATCTCCTTTTCATGGAGCCACAGGTCGTGGGCTCGTGGCTACACGTTAGGCGATGCTATGGTTAAGCCTCACGCTAATGATCCTTGTTGCAACATAGTCATTTTCCTCCTTCAACCCTCGGCCTCGTCGCTTGGAGGAGGCCCACGGTAGTGGGGAGGAGCCGGAGGGGAGGCGCGGTTTGGAAACGGCGTGGTGGTGGAGCTCCCTGGAACGAGTCGGCGGCGTGGTGGGGAGTAGGAGGCAATGCGACCCACCAAATCCAGCTGCCGGCATGGTGGACGTGTTAAGAAACGATAGGCAAACAAACGATAAAAAACAATAGATCAATCACAGAAGACACGAGATTCTAACGTGAAAAACCCTCCCAAAACAGGAGAGAAAAACCACGGGCGCCAGCCAACAAAATATCTTCACTATATCTGCAGTGAGGTTACAACGCCGCACGACTGCTTACAAGAGGTATATATATGGTGAAACCCTAGAAGGGATGACGATCCGTTTCGCGGGGGCTCCGCCCCCCACCCCCAGGCGTCCCCAGGTGCACGGCCCAATGGGCTAGCTTCAGCCTCCGCTCCACTATGGCAGAAGCACCTTTATTAAGTGCAAATGAATTTGGATCACAACTCAACAGGACGGTGACAGGTGGAGGGAGAGAGAGAGGTGGCGGTGACCTGGGGACGGCGCAGCCTACCTAATCAGGTTGCTGGCTTGGTGGACGGTGAGGGACGGAGGGAGAGAGAGGCGGCAACGACCTGGGGATGACGCAGCCCACCAGATCTAGCGTGGTGAAGAGGAGCTCCATCGGCGACAGTGACAGGAGAGCTTGGCTGGGAGGAAGGAATCGTGGGTGGCGACGGATGGAGGTGACGAGAAGTGAAGATAGTTGCGCAGTCTAGAGGAGGGGAGAGGTGGTCGGTCGATGGGCATAATAATAAAAGAGGGGTAGGTGAGGAATACCACACTCGTGGTTTCGTAGGCTGGGACACATGTGTTATGTACTAGAGTGTTTTCACATAGTGCCCTCAAATTTTAAAAGGTTTATTCAAGAGTAGCTTTTATTGTGAGTAGAATGTTCCATGTGTGATCTTATGCTATATGGTCCAAAGGAGACCACTACTATCGGTGGCTTTTATTGGGGATACTCTAATGTTGTTAATTGAGTTTCTTGTCCTACCTTCTGTCAGAGAATGGAAAAGGTGTCTTTGGATGTTGCTAACCTCATTCTTCATCATTGGGTTGGTTGTCCCTCCCCTTGGAATCGTGCAGAGGTGCTGACAGCCAGACGAAAAACTAATAAGAAGAAAAGATTAGCCAGCTTTGTGTAGTACGAGCTACCATTTGTAGACAGGATCACAGGAAAGAGAACTATATCAAAGTCTTTTCAAGCATCCAATCCCTTTGGAGATCTCTGAATTTGTCAACGATCGCCGCGAGCTCGACGTCCGGTCGGCCTGTATAATCGCTTCTCGCCCCTACACCTATACGCACGAAATGGCAAAAAGAAAGTACAGGAAGGGGATGTTGGAACGATCTAACTAACTAATTAAGCAGCTAATTAAGCCCGTGAACATTGCAACTGTATTGTACTAATACACCTATAGCTAGGTGACAATCTCTGCTTTTTGACTTTGTCCGGCTAAAGCTTCTGCTCTAATTGGAGAAATTTTAAGAATATTGTTTGGAACGAGTTCAAGTGTATAGGAGAAAATATATAAAAGGTACTGCACTTCAATATATAAAAGGTACTGCACTTGAACGTTAGGGAACGTACAATTCCGACTAATGAAATGTCTCATAGTACTCATATCGCAATCGTAGAGGAATAATGTTGTTGTCTCGTCAAAAAAGCAACTTCTCGGGCATTAGGTGCCGACAATGAAACGTACATAGCGGCAAAATGCTATTTAGAGTCGTACGATCTCTTTTACAGTTATACATGTACTGTGTAGAAGTCAGAATGGGAAGTCAGTTGAGTGTAAAATTTTGTATATTTGCAATGAATGGACAATTAACTACTGCTCTGTTCTTACTTTTGCTAGCTGCATGTTAATAAAACTTATTAGTAAAAATATATCCATATGAAAGTAATTTTTTTATAACAAATCCATTTTCGTGTATTAAATTCTAATATTTATAATATATTACTAACGTAAATTAAAGAGGTTTGACTGTAATGTTTATATCACAAAACGGTATTTGTTTTCAAAACAGGTTGGCTATATGCAAATATAGGACGCCATCTTTTAAGAAACGGAGTACTTTTCTTTTTAAACAAAATAGAGGTCTTTTTCTTAACAACCATAATAAGTCGGTTCTGCTATTTAATAGGTAACACGCGACAATTTAATTTCCAGTGAAAAATATTTTATTTTTTAGCCATCAAATATTTGTGCTGTGGGGAGAAAATATTTCACCCACATGCAAAGGCGAGGGGAATTAAACTCATGAGGTGCCGATCGCAACCGTCAAACCCTAGGTACCACTGCACCAGCTAATAGCTTTTTCTGTATACATCCAATTTACGTGTAAGTTATAGATTTATAGTATAATTACATATAAGTCATAATATAATTATGCTCTAACTGCATTATAAATTTAAAATTACATCTACTACGTACTTTCGAATGTTAGTACTTCCTAATAATAAGACTAATAAGTACGAATACTAAGTACGTGTGTGTTTGGAGGGTGTTGGTGGGCAACCCAGTGAACCGCCTAACCAGTGCCGCTAGCAAGCAGGGTCCCCCCGAGTCCCTTGGACGCTGCCGGCGCTCACACGAAAAGGAAAATCTCCCCCACGTAATGCCTCCCATGTCTCCGCGACACAACCAAACCCCGCAAATCCCCTTCGCCACTCCGATCCCTCCCGCGTCGATCGATCGGCTCTCGTCGCCCGCACGACGCCCCTCTTCCCCCGCTCCCGCGCGTCGCCGTTCACAACACCCCCCCTCCCCGCTCCCATCGTACGAACTCGTACGACACGCCTCCGCATGCGAGGATTTTCCCTGCCGGCTACGCACGCCACCACGCTCTCCGTGACAACGAGGCGCCAACCTCCTCCTCACTACCCGCGTCGTGCTCCCCCTCCCCCACTCATATAACCGTCCACACCCCGCTCCTGCTCCCGCCACGCCATTGCATCCATCCAATATCCATGGACACCCACGCCGTGCCCCGCGCCGCCGCCACCGTCGACCTCCGCTGGCTGCTCTCCGTCGCGGCGGGGGCCGTCTTCGCGCTCCTCCTCCTCCTCGCCGCCTCCCCGCCCTTCCCGCTCCGCCCCGCCTCCCTCTTCACCACCACCTCCCCGCGCCGCGCGCTGCCGCCGCTCTTCGTCGAGTCCTCCTCCACGCTCTCGGCGCCGCCGCCGACACCGCCACCCTCGCCGCCGCGGTTCGCCTACCTCATCTCCGGCTCGGCCGGGGACGCGCCCATGATGCGGCGCTGCCTCCTCGCGCTCTACCACCCCCGCAACAGCTACATCCTCCACCTCGACGCGGAGGCGCCCGACGACGACCGCGCCGGCCTCGCCGCCTTCGTCGCCGCGCACCCGGCCCTCTCCGCGGCCGCCAACGTCCGCGTCATCCGCAAGGCCAACCTCGTCACCTACCGCGGCCCGACCATGGTCACCACCACGCTCCACGCCGCCGCCGCCTTCCTCTGGGGCCGCGGCGGCGGCCGCGGCGCCGACTGGGACTGGTTCATCAACCTCTCCGCCTCCGACTACCCCCTCGTCACACAGGATGGTACACTCTCTCTCACCATTAATGCCACTCCAAGCTCTTCCTTCCTACTACTCATTAATTGTTGCCGTTAGCGGTTGGATCAAATTCAGTTCATCCGCATTTCCTGAAAATTATTGGTGTTCTTGATTGGACTCCGCATTGATTCTTCGAAAATTGTGGTTAAGATGCTCATTAATTTACTGCAGATTTGATGCACGTGTTCTCCAAGCTGCCACGCGATCTCAACTTCATCGATCACACAAGCGACATCGGATGGAAAGCGTGCGTGTTAACTGAACAGTGCCAATGCATTATTCTGATCGGTTCCTTTTGCTGATTGATTGCACTGTTTATGTGATTATTTTATCAGATTTGCAAGGGCGATGCCAATGATCGTGGACCCAGCGCTGTACATGAAGACAAAGGGTGAATTGTTCTGGATTCCCGAGAGGAGGAGCTTGCCGACAGCATTCAAGCTCTTCACTGGTATGATAAGATACTGTCCTGAAAATCTCTCAGTGGAAACCTGATGCTGCAGTAAATTTGTCCATCATTGCACTTGATTAGCATGATAGTGCTGTAGTTTTTTAGAGGAGAAATGTTACTGCTTTTAAGTTCTTCACTGGTATGAGTGGCACCATGAGAAGAAGTTCAACCCAAAGGATCTTTGGTACAACAGAATTGCAGCTGTTGCAGGCTTGTAGGTGATGTTTATTGCATTGTTGATTTTGGAGCGTTGGTGATGTTGTTTACTCGTTGCATACCAAAGATTTCAACAGGATAAATTGCTTGTTCTTGCAAATCATATCCTGTTGAAAAATTATGATTTTTCTGTTGTTCTTAATTCATAATTCCAATAGCTGTTTCAAACTTGACTTTGTCTGAACTCTGAACAATTGAAAGGTCTAGATTCACTAAATCTCAGATAGTTGGCCTTCCTAAAAATAAGGTGATCCTCTCTAAGTTCTGAATTAGTGGAGACCATGTTTCTTCCTAGGAAGCCAATAAACGCAGCATTCCTGTGTCTGATTGCTTCTCATGGTCTTCTAATTAGTGGAGTATTACTAGCTAGTTAGCCTAATTAGTATGTGTAATATAATGGCAATCAAAATTAACTTATTGATCTTCGCTAATCCAGTTGATATACTCAATTCACAGGTTCGCGGAGTAATAAACTGCCAACTTTATTTGAGCTATATAACATTGTTTTATTTTACTTGCGGCACATTTAGCTTCTCGGTCCAAGAAATGGTGCGGCACATTTTTATATGAGATTAATAATTTATAAACAGTGCTACAGGAGAGCAGGATAGCAGGATGACCACCTCTCAACCACAACCTAAAAACTACTAAAAGAAACATAATAGCTGGATAGTAGCAATCATATTATTCATTAGAAAATTATATTCATCGGATTATTATTATTATTTGCTCTATGGATCAAAGAAAGTTGATGGCGTCTTTGCTTCCTTCCTATCAAAGAGTCAAAGTCAACAGTGAATTGGTTGCTGCAATGAAATGAATAAACTTGCCAGCTATCTTATGATGGCCCATCATATTTATGCTATAAATCAGTAATATAATATGCTCCATCATATAATAAATTCCAAAGTTTTACTATGCAAAATGCACCATTTTCCTCTGCCATTTCTCCTCTATCTGCAAAGAAGAAGTCCTGCTCGCTCACTGACTAAATGTCGTGAGTGATAGATGATGTGGCCGAAATAGCGTCCCAGTTTGAAGAAACACCTGCGTTATGATGGTAGAATCATGTGTATATGAATTCAACCACCATGGTTCCACAAATATTATGTACAAACAAATATGCTTTTAATATATAGTAGGAATTTAGCGGTGCTAGAATATGTAGCTGGTCTCCGTCTCTTTGAGCGTGTGTGTCTTCCGTGAAATAAAAAAAAGTCTAGTTTTAATCTTTTTAGAGATAAATTTTAGACTTCCGTGAAAGTTCAGGGACATTAAAAAAAAAGAGAGACATTTTTCTTACTCCATTCGAAATCAAAGACTAAAATGCGAGATATCTGCAGGGTCAGCGTGGATGGTGCTATCGAGGCCGTTCGTGGAGTACCTGATCTGGGGGTGGGACAACCTCCCGCGGACGGTGCTCATGTACTACGCCAACTTCATCTCGTCGCCGGAGGGCTACTTCCACACCGTCGCCTGCAACGCCGGCGAGTTCAGGAACACCACGGTGAACAGCGACCTCCACTTCATCTCCTGGGACAACCCGCCCATGCAGCACCCGCACTACCTCGCCGACGCCGACTGGGGCCCCATGCTCGCCAGCGGCGCCCCCTTCGCCCGCAAGTTCCGCCGCGACGACCCCGTGCTCGACCGCATCGACGCCGACCTCCTCTCCCGCCGCCCCGGCATGGTCGCCCCCGGCGCCTGGTGCGGCGTCGCCGCCGCCGCCGATGGCGACAGCAACAGTACTACTACCGGCGGCGCCGTCGACCCCTGCGGCGTTGCCGGCGGCGGCGGCGAGGCGGTGCGGCCGGGGCCTGGCGCCGACCGGCTGCAGCGGCTGGTGGCGTCGCTGCTGTCGGAGGAGAATTTCCGGCCGAGGCAGTGCAAGGTGGTGGAGGCGAATTGAGCAAAGCTAAGCTAGCTTAGCATCTCGCCATCGAAGATCGATCTCTCGTCGATGGGATGAAATCTTGATATGATCATGTGAGATGAGAGCGCAAAATTGCCTGAATATTGGGAGTACGATCGATCGATCTCACGTACGGCATATAGGGTGCATGACACCTGAATATACTGATGATGGTGTGTGCATATATAATTTGTATGGTGGCAATGTGGCATGCAAGAATGCATGATGCTAGGTTGTCAATTAAGGTATACGTGTGTATACTGTATACTGTAAAAAGAAATAGAAATACTACCAGCATATATGGAACGAAGAATGTGTGTATTATCCGACATTTTAACACACTTATACATTTGTTTTTAGAAATTGGAAGAGTACAAGCTAAGTACAATTATTTTACCCTTTTTTTCAAACTAGGAAGGTAGCCCGCGCATTCGCGCAGGCATGTGTCGTATGTTAAGTTTGAGATACTTATAAAAGTGAAATATTAACCGGAGAACACCTCCCATAATTTCTCTATAAATTGTTTTCGTGGCATTAATTGCTTTTATAATTTTATAACTTGTTAAATCATATTTAAGTAATATCTATAAGCAATTATTTATAATCATCTTCATCATTTGAAAAGAAGGTAGACTTACTTTATTTAGAAAACATGTCAACGTAAGTAAAAGTAAGTTGTTTTTCTTTTTTTAAGTTGCATATATATTATCATAGTTTACTAAAGGATGAATTGGCTGGGACATGAAGCTCTAGTAAATGTATGGGTTTATATAGCCTAATATGATTGATGTGGTTTGAGAGACGATCCATCTGTGAACATTTCATGTAGAGCGAGTGAGAGGCTCCACGCAATCTAACATGAATACGATAACGATGAAATATAATTGCACAATAATATTTTTTAAATGTGATGTACCATGAATATACGCTTGTTTTTTTATATATAAGATAGATATAATGGTTAGAAATAATGGTACAATTGATTTAAAAGGCATAGGAGTATTCCATATATGTAGCTTATGGTTGTTTTAATTATGTGGTTGGTGACTTACGAACACTCTGGAGGGCGTTTAATTGATTTTTGTTATGTACAATGATTTAGTATAACACAATACATATTTTCAATTATTTTTCATGTTTATTTAGTGTTCATGCAAACGGTAGGATCTACCTTCAAATGATATATTTTAACTTTTATATAGCAGAATAAAGCTAATGAATGTTTAATTATAAATAAAACAATAGTTATGACTGTTTTTATATTATGTTAGTTAGAAAAAAATAGAAGAGGTGATAATTGCATTGGAGAGGAGAGAATGCGATAGCCAGAGTGGGAGGATAGTGGTATTACGAAAGACAGGATGATGGAAGGAGATTATTGTTTTTAAGATAGATCAAATGTATCCTATAATTTTGAGTTATCTATTTTTATAAATACATTTAATCTTAGATCTAATTTAAAATACTTTTGGTGTTGTATTTTCTAATTAAACTACTTAATATATTCTAATTTTAGTGCATTTTATTAATCAGAAGGTTTAAAAATCTATTTGATAAAATAATAATAATTTAATAATTTATTGGTTAAAAATATTCAGTCTAGTTTGAATTTAAATAATTTATAAAAAAGGAGGGTGGACACCGGCCTTAGAACACGAAGGATGTCCGTTTCTACAAAAGTGTATAGGACGGTGATTTAGTTTTATTTTTTTGAAAAAATATTATTATAAATTGTGATTTCCATCCAACTAAAATAGCATGAAAATCATGAAAATAGGATAGAAAAGGAACAAAGGGGAGGGCGTACACGAAAGGAGTTCACGTACATGGAAATGTACTTAATGACGTATGATATCAGGTCCACCATATAATTGTAAATCTTATAGCTAAAAATCTAAAATAGTGGGTTCACCGGTTAATTAGAATGCCATATGGCGGTTTAGGAATGTTTTTAAAAGTACACGTGGCGGTTTAGGAGTATTTGTAGGAAGACATGGACAATAGTTTTTTTTTATGTACGTACATATGCATGTTTTCTTTTTTTTCCAAATAATAGTCTCCTGTACATGCATATATACATACATATATTTTCTCCGGATGAATAGTATATGTTTATTTTTCTCTCTTGCAAATACACGTGAGATTAGAAGAGAGGGCCGGGATTAATTACTTTAATATGATTTGATCTAATCTATTCTACACCTGTACATGCGTGACTACATATAAAAGGGAAAGTGATGTTACGTGTGGGAGGGAGGAGGTGGAGGTGGAAAGATTTTTTTTAAAGATAAATCTGACGGCTTAAAACAATGGGTCTACCGATTTTAATGAAAATGGATGGATAGATGATTTGCTTTTTTCTTAGAATTTGTAGAAATTTCTATTATTTATTAGAATGTCATGTGGCGATTTAGGAGCGTTTGTAGAATGTCATGTGGCGATTTAAGAGTGTTTATAGGAAGTTTAATGGACTTTTTAGTATATAATAGATAGATTGGTAATGGGATATATTTGTATTATTTTCTTGTTACTTACAACGAACTACAAGGAAACCGACCTGTACACTGCCTCTCTAACAATGAAATCAGCCAAAAACGAAGCACGTTTTGTCTATGGTCAGTTCTTCACTCACTACACCTGGTCTCAGAGTTAGGATTGCTTCCTTTTATTTTCACGAATATTAAAGAATGACCTAATATCAAATAAATAGAAGACTCACTACACCTGGTCTCAAAGTTAGGATTGCTTCCTTTTATTTTCACGAATATCAAAGAATGACTAATATCGAATAAATAGAAGAATCGCTACACCTGGTCTCAAAGTTAGGATTGCTTCCTTTTATTTTCACGAATATCAAAGAATATCCTAATATCGAATAAATAGAAGGGGCGAGACCTCGAACCCAGACCAACTAGCCCACCACTTTGTAGAGCTAGCCGGCCAGAAGACCCCTGGGTGTTTCTCGCTTCCTTTTATTTTCCACCAAAGAGTTATGAACATGGATAATTTTACTATTCTTAAGTAAAGGTATCAGGAGATATCATATTTTTTAAAGAAAACTTGTCACCTCTAGATATTAGGTATCTTAAGATACTAAAATTTATACATATTTTCTCAGGTACTATAAAATTTTTGAAAGGACATACATACCAAATTCTCAATTGATGGTATCCCTGAGGTCTTGTTTAGAAGGGCCTCAATTAATTCTAGCTCATCCACTTCGTATAAAATCTCAAACACATACAAGCGGATAGGAATGCATTTTGGCCCATCCAAATGAAGCCGTACCTGAAGAAGTCTCTGTTCATACATGTGTACGTACGTGCTCTCGAGTAATACTGATAATTAATTAGGCGATCCCCTAATTCATTACTTCACAATTCACACGTTGGCATCAAGGGAAAAAAAGAATAATTCATTCCCAGGATACAGTATCTGTTTTTGACAATTTGGATGGGCTATATGGGCCACGATTGCCTTTAATACTGTGGAAAAGTACATATGAGGTCCCTCATCTTGTCATCGGATTTAAAAAACATCCCCAACTGCAAAACCATATATATTTCATCTCTCAACTAACAAAATCGGATCTCTCTAAATTCCTAGACGATTTTGACTCTGGTTTTGTCCTACGTGGCCGCTCAGTCATAGAACCCACGTGGGCCCATACGTCAGTCTTTCCCCTCCTTCTCTCTCACTTTTCTCTAAACAGGCCAGCCGACGGGTGGGGAGGAGGCCGGCGCGGTGAGGCCGGAGAGGAGGGCGACGGCGGCCAGCGACGCGGCAAGCAACGGGCGATGGGCGACACTTGTATGCTTTCATTGGCAAAAGTTCGGTTTGCTTGCTGCAAATTCCTGCAACAACATACGTGGTATCATAGATTGTCAGTACTGAGAGGTCTTAGTGAATTAGAACTACAATAAATAAATCGATATTTTCTATATGTACTCTGACTTATTTTCCCAACCAAAAAAAAAAAGCAGGACCTCATAATGTCGAACAACGAACGATCCCCAGAAAAAAAAAGAAGAACTACACATCTATATATTCTCAAGCCGGCTGGTTTGCCGGGTTATGATTGGGCCACTTGGCGCTGTTAAGATGTAAGATAAATCAGGGATTATGGATGGTAAAAAGAAAAAAAGAAAACACTTGCATACGCTGCCCCACTCGAGCTTTCTCGAACGAAAGTGCAGCAAGCCAGCAACATTCTAGAGAGGCTTCCGAATTCCGATAATCCGATCCACCTGCCCTCAAATATATTCAACCGCACAAGTGATTCATGTGTATGGTTAAGAACAATAATCACAAAATCTATTTCGAGAGGCATCTCGATTTAGACTTAACGAGCGATGCGGATAATTACATGAGAAGTACTAGTAGCGTTACATACATGCATGCAAGTAGTTTTTGCTATTAGGTTGTGCATATTTTTTTTTCTTCTTATGAAATTTTCTCTTAAATTAATTATCTGATCTATAATTCGATTACGCCGTTGTGTTCATAACAATTAAATCTTTACAACAAGATCTCACATGATTATATTTTGATGAAAAATCACAAATTACTTTTATGATATGTCTAAATTACTTTTAGATTTCACTAAGTTACTTCTTAGACATACAAAAGTAAATTCAGTAAAGCCTAAAAGTAATTTACATATATTATAGAAGTAACTTAGAACAAAACGAATGCAACTTTGGCATGTCATTTGAAGTAAATCCGTTGTAGAGATAAAAACATGACTCTATCTAGAAATTAAATTAATCAGCACAAATTATTGAATTAACTAAAAACAATAATAAAAGTAATCACCTCAGAGCATTATGAATATATAGAAAGTATTTTAATCAAATCTAAATAAGTAACTTATATATATGATAATTATATATGTGATAATTTGTTCAATGAAAAAAGGTATTAATTAAAGTTACTTTCTTTTTTATTATAAGTTACTTCTATAATATATGTAAATTACTTTTAAGATTTACTGAATTTACTTTTGTATGTCTAAGAAGTAACTTAGTGAAATCTAAAAGTAATTTAGACATATCATAAAAGTAATTTGTGATTTTTCATCAAAATATAATCATGTAAGATCTTGATGTAAAGATTTAATTGTGACGAACATAACAGTATAATCGGATCGTATATTGAATGAGTAGTTTAAGAGAAAATTGTATTTGAAGTATAGGTGGATGGTGTCTCTTATAGATGGAGACAAACCAGCTATAATACCTCCATCAATAAATACATTGATTGTCCTGTGTTGCTAAGAAAAAAAAATTCTCCCAAAATGATTGCTCGTTGCCTTAATTTTACGAGCGGCTCATTTTGTTGGCATGTAGAATTAAAAAATGGTGTGTAAAAATGATTTTTATTAAGTAGTATTAAAATATGTGAAGCGTGTCAATTAGTAGCATCTAAGAAAGCTACCGTTATGTCTTTTAATTTTTCTGACAATTATTAACGTAGGAACAAGTTTCGTTCAATGATATTTTCGAACAACTTTCTAAAGGTATACAAAATAGAAAAAAGTAAATAACTAAATCAAATTAATCACAGAAGATAGGATGAAAATTCATAATCCTAAGAGTTAATAGATTTTCAAGAGTGTATACATACATGAAACATTTAATTCATGAATGTCACATTCTATAAAACATGCTTTTTAAAAAAAGGAGAAGTATATTACATCCTATTTGATGAATACTTATTTCCTTCCTTTTCCAAAAATTTAAAAAAAATAACAAAAAAATCTGGAACTCTAGTACATGCTTAACCCTCCGACGATTCCTTTCAGTTTTACTTAGGAAATTTAGGCCTTGCCTCTATTCGTCCCAAAATAAATTAATTTTTCATCCATCCCACACATACTAATACAAAACTCCCAAAATACTATAATGCCCCTACTTTATCAAATCCAAATTTAACTATTCTTCACTTTATCTACTCGCAATATAATTATTCTCTAATTATTTAAGATTAAACTTATTCTAGGATAATAAAGGGGGATGACTAGGGATCGGTCGCCCGATCAAAATCTTTAAAAATCGGGCGCTGACGTCAGCATGACGTCAGCGTCCGATTTACGTGCAAAACTATTTTAAACTGATTTTTCTCTTAAATTACTTATCCAAATCATGATCCGATTGCACCATTAAATTCGTTGCAATTAAATCTTCAAAACAAGATCACACATGGATATATTCCGACGAAAAAAAATTAGCTTATTATTGAATTTTTTAAAAATGTTGCACGATGTTCCACCAGATATATCGGAATTGTTTTACTAAGTAGATCGAAAATGTTTCCCTCGTTTAAACCGGGTGTTGTTTCACCTTATATAAAAACAATGTTTTAGCAAATAGTGAAAGAATGTTTCAGTCCAGTGCAACATTTGATCTATACATAGTGAAACATTGTGTATACACTAGGTGAAACATTTTTCGGTGAAACAAAAAATAAAACGAATTCCCTTAATAGGGGGTTTCCAAAATATGTGGGTTTTTTTGTTGCAATGGAATATTTCAGTTCACTGCAACATTAGATCTATACATAGTGAAACATTGTGAGTACACTAGGTGAAACATTTTTAGTGGAACAAAAAATAAACCAAATTCCGTTAATAGAGGGTTTCCAAAATATATAGTTGATTTGTTGCAATTGCAGGTAAGGCAGGCACTATGGTGAAATCCAGTAGCATACATGTAGGCGTGTGGGGAGGGCCGTGCGGGGGGAGCGCCCGATCCGGCTCCCCCGCGTCGGGCGCCGACGAAGTAGTACTAACGATTAACGGATAACTAAGAAGTATGTACCTAATATAACCGTATTATTCTGTCACGTAGTGTGTAAATCTTTTCTCATTTACCTTGTCTAAAGCACATAAGCATCTCCTATATACTAGCACAATGGTGAGCGATGGAGAATACATACGGGCCATACAGACACCCTCTGCCCGTCCTACAACCGTTCACCGTGCGGCGAAACCGTGTGGACCGTGGCATCTATCTATACAGAATGGTTTTGCAAGTTGAGCTTCTAAGATTTATACTCCCTCTCTATTTTAATTTAATGTATGACGCCGTTGACTTTTTAATAAATATTTGACTTTTCATCTTTTTCAAAAAATTTATATAATTATAATTTATTTTATTGTGACTTGATTTATCATCAAATGTTCTTTAAGCATGACATAAGTATTTTTATATTTACATAAAAATTTTGAATAAGACGAATGGTTAAACGTTGGTTAACAAGTCAACGACGTCATAAATTAAAATACGGAGGGAGTATGTACGTAGTATTATAGTTTAGGATCGTCAATTAAACTCGTTGTAAAGAGGAGGAAAAAGTAAACGTACTTATGGCCGCTCAGCTCGGTCGGAATCTCCACGGTCCAAGGTTGGGAAGGAACGGTCAAAAGCTCGATCCCCCGCGGCTCCCGCCTCGCGCGAAAAGAAGAAAAAACATTCTCCTCCCCTCCCCTGCGACGTGGATCGATCCACAGTTCAACACCAGCATGCAGCGACGACAGCATATGCCACCATTGCAACAACCTCCTCTGATCCTCTCTCTCTCTCTCTCTCTCTCACACACACACAGCCTCTCTCAAAAGCCGGAAAAGCTAGGCCGCCCGACCAGTGTAGCGAGAGAGCTAGCTCGGACTACACACTAGTATTCTATGCGCTGTGCCAGCCAGGGTCTGGAGATGATAGCGATGCGTCCATCTCTGGAGAGATGTTGTGCTGTGTTGGGTCGCGAGGAGGGAAGAAAGCAGAGAGTGGATTGCGACAGCGCGTCCGGGCCGGTTAATTCCACCGGGAACTCTCAAAGCGACGCCGTAGGGGCCGGCAGAATCCGGCGCTGTCCCCTTGGCGCTCGCCAGCGCCATCACACGGTCGCTTTCCCGGTTTATCTTTCTCGATGCCCAGCCAGGAGCCAACAAGGCGTTTCTTTGCTTGTATATATATGTCTTTTACTGGAACAAGGATTTTACGTTATACTACGATCCGTGCAGTATACATTTGGTTGAGGGAGACGCACGGTATAACATATGGAATCTAACAACATCAATATGCTTCAAACAAAACATATAACAGTTGATCTTGCCCTAGCAAAACAAAATACGCCCTATTTTTAAAATGGAAGAAGTAAGAGAGGAATGCTTATGTGTTGATGATGTTGGCATAGATATGTATCCCAACGTGTACTCGTCTAGGGCTGTTAAAAAGCTTAAGCCCCGCGAGCTGCTCGAGCTCGACTCATCCATAGCTCAATTCGAGCTCCAGACGACACGAGATGAGCTGAGCCCGACCATATGCCAAAGCTCGCAAGTTTTGTTAAGCCGAGCTTAAACTTATAACGAAACTAACAATATATGGTTTTTATTATCTATTTAAAATATTATGAGATTAAATATGTTATTTGTATGTATCTCACACTATGGCTTGTATTGGCATCATATATTTATCTTATTCCTTTTCTCCTCTTTCATTAATGTGATAAATTAAAAATAATTATACTTTTAAGAGATTATTCTTGAAACAAACATAATTCTATTTACAAACCAATCTCAGTACTTGAGCTCAAACCAAGCTTGTGTGAAAGCTCGACGGACAAGCTCAAACTTAGATAGGCAAGCTTGCTTGAGCTCGGTTTGTTGACAGCCCTATACCTGATCATCGAAGTTGAAGGGCTCCTCAAAGGACACTACATTAGCGCCTACCACATTAATCTTGGTGTGGATCCAACAGTGAGAAATCCGACTTATCCAACCAAAAGTGTGTTGAAAAAAAAAACTCCGAATAAAGCAACGAAAAAGAAAGCTCAAATATCTAATACAACTAGATGAAACAAGTACCTCGTATTTAGAGCATAAGCATCACTATCAGAAATCTCTTTATACTTGAAGGAACCTCCTTATACTTGAAGGATTGAGATTCTCCGACATAACATCAGATCCCACCGTTCAAGAGCACACATGTCAGTGACTACATCAATGAATCTACCTTTTGTACTAACAATGACACGTTGTTTCAACATTAGCCACCACAAAGGAGTGGCATTTTGATCGAATCCCTCGCACATCCAAATCATTCAACCCATGCGCCCATGCTCAAGCAACTAGACATAGCCAGTACTACAAAGCGACCGTATCTGATAGTACTATGACTAGACCAATATTCTGCCGTCGGTAGTAGTACCAAGTACTAAACCCTGCATTGCATTGTAGTCATCATCACTTCATCAGTTTGTTCAGACAGAGTAGGTCCCCTTCCATTCCACAGATCACCCATTTGAATACTCCATCATCTCTCTGCCTGCCTCCCCTGCATCCATTCCATTCCGATGATCGAGCTGGCCCGAATCCTGGCTACTTTGGAACTTCCCTGTCTTTCTCGGGCTCTCACCCAAATTCATTTTCATCGTACAATCTAAAACTAGATGTAACATATTCTAGTATAATAAATCTAGATATATATCATATTTAATATTAAGTTGGTTTTTTATGAAACAGAGAGAGTATCTATTTATGCAGTTACGCAGAGAGCTGATCTGATCACGACGTGACCCTTTCCTCATTTCTGCTTGTTGCTTGCTGCTTTTCGAGTGAACCAACCAAGAAAGAAAAGAAACGACGAGCTACTAGTAGAGTATAATAGTCATTCAGTCAGGTGTATGACTCGCCACGTTGCTATCGATGCACATCAACATCAACCTCTGCATCGAAAGCTAAGCTAATCCGATCTGAGTATATATATGTGCGTGATCAGATATAGTCGAATAGTCCATAGCCAAATCATACACACATAATTTCTTCCTCTAGACATTAGTCCATTACCAGTTTAATTACCACTTGTGTTTTTCAGCCTCTTCGTCTTGCTCCCAAGAACTCGCGAAGTTGTTGGCTAAAGCCATGATCTGTTCGTCCACACGGTACACCTCATCGTCTCTTGTGTGTCGCGAGGAGATCACTAGGAGGAGATAGCATCGTAGCGGCGGCAACCGGCGGCGACAGCTTATTATTACAGGAGAGAGGTTGCTGACGAGGAGGCCAGTGGTGATCGTCGTGGTCACGCCTGAGCAGCAGCAAGCTAGCTAGCTAGCGGCAATGTGCGGCGGCGGCGGCGGCGGGCAGATGGTGGTCGTCGTCTTGCTCGTCTGCGTCGTGCTGGTGTCGTCGGCGGCGATGGCGGGTGGCGCTAGGACTGGGCCGGTTCATCTTGCCGGTGGCACGACTAGTAGCAGTAGTGCTCCTGGCCCGGCCGTCGCCACGCCGCGAGGTGATGCCGCCGGAGCTACGACGATGACGGCGACGACG
The DNA here is from genome assembly GCF_000147395.1 of Oryza glaberrima. Classification (NCBI taxonomy): domain Eukaryota; kingdom Viridiplantae; phylum Streptophyta; class Magnoliopsida; order Poales; family Poaceae; genus Oryza; species Oryza glaberrima. Next base: position 27,175,611 of record NC_068328.1, read on the forward strand.
ACGACAATGACGGCGGCGGCGACCACGGCAACGTTTGCGGCTGATCCGTACAAGGATAGCAAGAGGAAGGTGCCGAATGGGCCCGACCCGATTCACAATAGGTACTCATCTCATCTAATTCTATATATTTATCTTTCTCGTTGCCACACTGCAAATTTAATCAAGGATGCATATGTGTTTCTAGTCTTACTTTTTTAGTGCAAGCATGTGAAGTTAGCTCTGAAATTCTGCTGATTAAGCAGTAGTGGGCTAGTGGTTAACCTACAACTCGAACAACTGTAACTCTGTTCTGCAGCCTTGTCCGAGAAAATGCATAAACCTATTAAGCAAATCAGATTAACACACCTACTAAAGTGGGCTTAACTACTCGATCTTGAGCTCGTGACCTGTCAAATGAGTAGGTATGTTATGTAGCATGTCATCACACAAAACATCAGTGTTCAGAAAAAAAGAGAACTGGTTAATTAGCTTTGAAATGCGCTGTCAGATATGTGCACTGATTATTGAGAGCATCCAAGAGGCCTCTCTGAAAAGAAGAGGAATGCTTCGATGTTTGCGCATGTCGTGACTGACTGACAGTCTCAAAGGAGTCGGGCAAAAACGCCCAGCACAACACAAGAAACAACAAATGATTGCAATACACAGAAACAAGTATATACTACATTTCTATGCAGTATATATGTATCTATCCATCCATCCATCAATCCAAGAATTATTCCTAGCTACCAATCATATAAGCATGCATCCATGGGCCCCATTGAAGCAAGCTAAGCTAGCTAGTAGTCGAATTCACAAACTGACCTCGGTTTTCTGAATTCTGATTCTTCTTTTCATCATGATGTTCTCCCCTCTCTGCATGTGCCTAACCATCATTCTTGCATTTTGCCTTTTTTCAGGAGAGCCAGATGGGGAGATGCACCAGCGAGGAGAGTGTAGAACAACTACATGCATCCATATTCATGTAGAGTGTCGGATCGAAAATCGAACACATGAAACTGTCCATTATAGGTTTTGTAAAAGAGGATGCAGATCTCTGAAGAAAACAAGATTTGGTGTTGAATGGAAGGTTTCATGCCAGGTAGATGATGATGATGATGATGATCACATTATGGACGATGGTGAATAGAACAGCCATGAAGGGTGGTGGTGCTGATAATGATGGTGGCAGGAGGGGATTTATATAGTTATAAGCTTATATAAGTATTCTTGTATAATATATTAGAATCAGAGAGGGAGCTGAAAGTGCAAAGCCATGGCACATTTTGCTTTGGCCAAAGTGCATGCTCTCAATCCTCTCCACTCTCTTGGTGAGATTTTGTTTCTTTTCTTTTCTTCTTCTTGTTCTTTGGAGGGGTTAATGGTGTTAAAAGGAGCACTCCAACTCCAAGAGCTAGCTAACTTTGTTAGCTACTTCATTTCACACAGAGTAATTGAGTAAAGCTCACACAACAACTTCTGAACAAAGACTGAAGAATGGCTCAAAGCAAGTTTAATAGTATAGCCAACTACTAGCTCTAATTCATCTATAGCCAATCTAATAACTCATCCATACAATAGTTACATACTACACTATTAATACCTGGTCTCACCTGTCATACACATACTACGTCTTGGAGTCCGTGCTACAGCTGGCTACAAATTTGTAGCCCGCTTCTCTTATCTCTCTACATTTATCTCCTTAAAATATGTTTGCAGCTGGCTTATAGCATGCTATTGTACTTGCTCTCATGCATGGTGCTTTATTTTTTGTATTTTTTTGTGCTTTCCTTCTTCCCAATGCATGGCCTCTCTTTATAGCAACCCCTCCTTGCTGTGCTTGGAAAGGAATCAAAGGGAGAGCAGTAAATCTAACAATGCAAGTGAACGAATGAGTGATACATCCATCATTCACCAATTGAAACCAAGAAACCGAAATTCCAGATAGCGAGGCAGGCAGATCCGCAGAGGTATATAGGCTTCTGAATGTCTGATCATTGGAGAGGGGTCAGCTACTATTCGGAGGCCTAGAAAAAATATACTTCCTCCCTCCCAAAAACTAAAATGAGATGGAACATAATCTGCATATGTTGTATTAGATTATGTTACATTCCACTCTAGGTTAATTTTTATGTGACGGAGAGAGTATCAACTAATACTCGATTAAACACCACCAAATACTATACATTTGGATAAATGCTATCCAAATTCATAACTCTCGAGGGTATGTCCCCTCATTACTTATACGTCACTTAAGTAGTTACCAAAAAAATAAAATAAATTGATAAGATGTATTAACATGTGATATATCTTTACAAATATGCAAATAATAAGGGACGTCTTCTTAAGAGTTTAGAATAGTTTTTTTTAATAAAGTATTCAATCAAGTACTGAATTACTACTATATTTTGGGACAAAGTGAATAGTTCTAGCCTAGGAGAGGTTCTTTTCACGCAGAAAGTAAGGTAGGATAGCTAGAAGCAGAGGCAGGAGACCGTGTCTTGATTCTTGGGCACTGTCATTGGCATTGGCATTGGCTTCTTTTGCACTTGACACAGGCAGTGAGGCGGCAGCAGCAGCAGCAGCATCTCGTCCTCGTCGTCGCCGCTTTATCTTTTAGCTGCTGTTGCTGTTGCTGCAAACGAGAGTCACGCATTTTGAGGGGGTATGCTGATCATGCTGATTCGGGGTCTTGCATCCCGAGGATGCTGGTGATCGAGGACGAGCTGATGAATAATCGATCGATCAGCCTGCTGCCTGCGCCTGCGCCTGCGCCTGTCCTGCACTGGCTGTGCTTTGCTGCTGGTGATTTTGGAAGTGCACTCGAGCTTGCATAGACTAAACGTTCGTTCACCATGGAAATATTCTTGCAGCCAGAGACCAGACTCCAAGGCCGGCGGACATGCAGTCAGGCGGCACAGCTAGCTACTGGTACATCATGGTACGCAGAATATAGGATTACTACAGCATGATTACAACTACTGTAGATCATAGGTCTATCTAAATTTGTTGCACAACTTAGGCTGTGTTCGTTGTAGGGGGTTGGGAACTAACTCTTGTGCACGGAAAACCGAGCTGTCCATTAGCACGTGATTAATTAAGTATTTGCCAATTTTTTTAAAAAAATGGATTAATATGATTTTTTTAAGCAACTTTCGTATAGAAACTTTTTTGTAAAAAATACATCATTTAGCAGTTTGAAAAGCGTACGTGTGGAAAACGAGAGAGGAGAGTTGGGAACCAGTGCACACCAACTCAGCCTTATTTTAAAAAACAATCGTTGCACAAGATATATATACGGAGTATTCCAGCATCTTAGGGCAAATTTTATAAGTAGATGATATTGTCACATATAATATTATCCACATCATTAACTTATTTATCGGAGGACAGCTCATACACCGCATTGCCTTTAATATACTAGCCCCAATACAACACAACTATTTATTTTATCCACTCTCATCAAATCAATCTCACTCTTTTTTTTCTTTCTTCCTTAAAATTTGTGAAGAGGTTGCTCCTTATATGAGGGGTGGCTCATCATCTCTCTCCTCTATTCTCTCCTCCACCTCATCATTTAAGCTTAGGTAGCATTTAGTAGATTGTGTTTAGATACTTATAGCACTTGTCCTTCTAGGTTAGTTTATTTTACAACGGATGATATATGTGGCACGGATCGCCTCCCGTACGTTGTGGCCTTCACTGCATCACTAGCACATGCTTCATTCATCCTAAAATATAATAATTCAAAACTTATTCTAAAACAACAACATTTCTATTTCTAATTTCACATAATTGGTTAGTACACTTGTTTAATTCTAAAACTCATTATATTCCTAATTGTTGATGAAATATGTGGGTTAATATTGATCTTACACGAAATACACATGTATCTTGTTCTACGCCCGTGATGTGGACCCATAGACATGGACATACCCCATCCGTGTATATCCCTGTTGTGCCCAACACAAATACAGATATATCTTGTCTTTGACGTGCAACCATCTCAGACGGAAAAAACAATATTGGTGGTATGAATTCATCATAGATGTTAGTGGTGGAGCCATGAATTTAATCTTGTGGAGTCAATTACTACTAGTTTGTATTTAAGTGGTGTCATTTCTCTATTTTTTCTGGGTTTATACATGAAAATAAATGCCTATATGGGGTGTTTTTGAAAAGATGTGGGGTCAGCCGACCCCGTAGTTTATACATAGGTCCACCACTGATAGATGCTATGTCCAATCCTGTCCGTGATTTGAACAACACCACAAATGACTCGATACATGTATGTGACCTTAGCGGGATCACATATATTCCTTCGCATCCCCGTCTTTATGCTAAGTAATGTCTATAATTTAGATAATGATCATAGACACGGGAGGTATCCCACATATGTACCATTCTTTAGCATAGGTATTATGCCATCAAAACTTAGGTTGTATTCTTTAGCATGAGTTCCTACACACGCTTTCTAAATTACTAAACAGTGTGTTTATTTAAAAAAATATCTATAAGAAAGATGTTTTAAAAAGTCAGATCAATCCATTTAGGGAATTTTTACCGTCCAGCAGTATAGGGCGGTACCAACGAACGGCTGTCGACAATCGAGTACCTAGCGCGCGGTACCTGCACTCATCCTGCTCTGTACTAGTAGTCCGAAGGGTAAATTTGGAATTTCGTGTTTAACCACGAAGCCGCGTCCCTCTCGCAGGAATCCCGACTCGGGAGTTCTTGCGCCTGACGCCCCATGGTATTCCTCTTCTCGTCTCCCAGCGCACCTACCTTGCAGGAGAACTCACCAACGACGAGAAACAGGGAGGGAGCTAGGGTCTGGATCCGGCTGCCCCAAGCCTGGGGGGTGCAAGATCTGGAAGCGCTGGCCACCAAGGCACTGGATCCGGTCTCCCGAGGAAACATCCTCACCATCCCCAGCGACAGGAGTTCGACCAGCCGTCGGCACCCTCGCCGCACAACGCATCTTCCTCGCTAGCGATTTGAAACCATCCGTGTTGATTTTGTTTTCCTCGGCTCATCCATGGCACTATGGCAGAACCATCTGCCTTGATCTTTTTTTTCCTCTCATCCTTTTCAATCACAGTATGCTCTCACTATCGTAGATGGATGAAGCTAATCTATTGGTTCTATTCAGACATGGATTCAAAACATTGATATCCAATTTGTACGACATATAGCTCCACATTTTTTCCCCAAAACTTGAAAATCGGTGGCGTGTGATTCATATATATGTTTTTGGGTCGATGTAGGGATTAATTACATATGCATGCTAGATTTAAATTGGTTAGCGAACCAAGTCAAATCAAGTTTATATTGGTTTATCTGATGATACATGTGATTTTTACGGCCTCCGGATCCCTCGATGCATCGGCACCGCTCAGACCAATCAGTAGTTAATCGGCGACGGCGACACGGAAGAACACTCAGGTAGCACTACGATGGTGCTGGTGGCCATGAAAGAACACCGATGTAGCGACTTCGGCGATCAGAAAGTTCACGAACAAGACGATGATGCGAGATTGAAGAATCGGGTCAAAGGGCGATGGTGCTAATTAATGTTCTCCACCGCTACTTCCCTTCTTTTCTTTTCCCAATCATGCCCCTCTTGATTCAACCGTACCAGTACCTGGAGGTACTAGTTGATGGACCATAAAAACTCTCATCCATTTAGTTTTAAATTTATTTGTTAATACTTAATTAATATGCGCTAATCCACTGTTTTATTTTGCATGCAGGAGAAGAGGGGTTCCTGACCCCTCGCGAACACAGCCCACTACAGGATGTATGTCATTTAAAGGCATTTTGTGGAAGGCATTTCTTTAAAACTGCCTCAAATCATCTCTTTTAAAGGCAATTTTCATAAAATGCCACAAAAAGTATTCCTATACATGGCAAATTTAATTAATGCCTTCAATACTTTTATCATTAGAAGGCGTTTTAAAGAAAAACGCCTCAAAAACTATGTGCTTTCAAGGCATTTTCATTAGCGCTTTAAAAAATCTCCTATTTCAGGCGTAATCACGGAACACCGTAAATTTTATGTTATTTGGGGGCATTTTGCAAAATCGCCAGGGCAACAGATAGTAGGCACTTTTGAGAGAAATGCCTCCTAATCTATGTCACATATGCAAAAAGAACCCTGAAAGAATTTAAGGTATAGAAATTAGTCCTTCCACCACTCAATCACCAACCACGCGTACGCTACCTTATCCGATCCCTAGCTTTCACAGATCAGATCGAGCGAAAAAAAATTGGGAAAGCCCGGCCGGTGACTTGCCGCCGGCGACCGCCCCGCACCCCGCCCTCCCGTCGCCCGTCGCCCGTCCCGTCGTGCCGCCATCGACGGTCGACCGGCGCCCATCGCCGCATCAGCGCATCGCGCTGCGAGCGTCCTGCGCCCCGGCCGCCCGGTGACCTCGTGGGGGTGACTCGCCGCCGGCGAGAGCCCTGCGCCCCGCCCGTCGCGCCGTGACACCGTCGACAGTCGACCGTCACCCGTTGCTCCATCGCGGCTCCACACACAAGCGCTGCGATTCCCCATCGCCGCTTCAAGCCCTAGGCCCCTACATCGCGATCTGTCGCTGCATCGTCGCTGCTTCAGACAAGGACGATCGTCGACCTACTGCAGCAAGTACAAGGTATGTTCCTATCGCTACCCACTCTTCTCACCTCAATCGTGATAGGATTTGAGAAATTTGCTTGATCTATTGGTTAGGAGATGTTTGGTGCTGTGTAGATGCTTTAGATTAGACCTGAATAGAATCTGATCTAATCATAGTGACCTCAATGGCGATTTATAGTGTGTGTTATTATTGGTTGGATCCTAGGATTCACACTGGAATTTTGGTCCTATGTGCAGAACTGAACTTTTGAAATATCAGAGTGCAAGCATTTGAATGTATAAATCCATTTGCTAGATACATATTACTGGAACTTCATTTGATATACTTTGGAACTTCATTTGATATACTTTGTGCAGTTTGTAGATACATGCCTATGTATAAATTCTCTGAAATGCTCTGACATTTTTATGTAGACTTTGGCTGTAATATAAATTCTCTGAAATTTGTATGTCTTGATTCTTAAATTGCTGTGATAAGTTCTTTTCTAGGAAGTACAGTACTGAATTGTGGGTTGTACAATACTTAAATTATAAAATCATCCCTAATATATTTTTGAATTAATCCATGAGTTGTTTCGAAGAGCTGTAGCTGTACAATCTGACCTATATAGTAAAAAAATGTTCTACTCTTGATTTAGACCATATGCTCTGATATGGATGACCTAATATACTGCCTATATATGCATATAAGTTCAGAAACTTCTGTAGATTGTTCTGAAAATCTGAGATTGCAGTAGTGCTTGTTCTGAACTTTGGTTTTCAATATAGTATAAATTTGGTTTTCAATTTTTGACATTTCCCAGAACAATGGCTGTAGTATAAATTATCTGAAATGGATATTTTCAATTCTCTGAAATGGCTGTAGCACTGAAATTTGAATAGTAGGATTTGTTCTGGGTTCTCTGAAATCTGAATATATATAGCCTGCTCAAAAAAATATATAGCTTGCTCGATAGGGATTAACATGCTTATATTTACTTCAGTCTTTCCTGTAAGCAAATTTCATAACCCAAACAACCTAAGTCTTTCCTGGTCTCTACAAAATTCATAACCCAAACAACCTAAGTCTTTCCTGCTGATTTCATATGTGTTATTGCTATGCATGATATCAAGGCAAAGCCTCTTTTTAGGCTGGTTGCCTGATTGTAATGGTTTGATAAGAGTATACTGGACGTTTCTTTTTCTTTACACTTTTGTATTCTTTAACAGAGCACAAAACATAATTGGAACATCATGGATAAAGGGTGGATGAAAGCATCGAGATCTAGTATTGAATATAATATCGGGGTTAATAAATTTATAGACTTCGCCTTGTCCACTTCAGCTAGTGACAATAGGATTCTTTGCTCTTGCAAAACCTGTGGGAATAGATATTGGTTAGGTGAACATGAGGTTCGAGAGCATCTGATTTGTGATGGATTCTTGGCTGGGTACACCTCATGGATTCATCATGGAGAAAGCATGTTGAATTCCAAACCAAGTGATGCCTCAAGTTCACACCGTGAAGAACATAATGATGACATGGACCAAATGCTACTTGATGGCCTCGGGATGTATGACATTCGTACTTTAGGGACAAATGATGGGGCGGAAGATGACTTGGATGTTGATGCTGAAGCATATTTCAAGTTAGTGAATGATGGAAGTCAAGAGTTATATCCAGGTTGCAAGGCATTCTCAAAGCTGCAATTTCTTGTGAGACTTCTAAACATAAAGAATATATGGGGAATAAGTAATGGTTGCTTTGATGAGATTTTAACTCTTATAAAGGAAGCCTTGCCAAATGGTGAAGCCTTGCCGAAGAATTTCCATGATGCCAAGAAATTTGTCAGAGCCATTGGTGTTGGCTATGAGTGTATTGATGCATGCGAAAATGATTGCATATTATTTAGGAAGGAATTTGCTGATGCTATAGCCTGTCCCACATGCAAAACAAGTAGATGGAAAATTGAGAAGAGCGGAATTGATGGAAAACGTGTCCACAAAGTTCCTCGGAAGGTGGTTCGCCATTTCCCTCTCAAGAAAAGACTACAACGGCTGTTTATGTGCTCCAAGACAGCGCCATACATGCGGTGGCATAGCGAAGGCCGAACAAAGGATGGCTTGATGCGGCATCCAGCTGACTCACCTGCATGGAAGAATTTTGATGCCATTCACCACAAGTTTAGTTCAGAAATCCGTAATGTTAGGTTTGGTTTGGCCACTGATGGTTTCAATCCTTTTGGAAACATGAGCTCCTCTTATAGCATATGGCCTGTCATCTTGATCCCATATAATGTCCCACCGTGGTTGTGCATGAAAGAGTCCAATTTCATTCTCTCCATTATAGTGCCGGGGAAGAAGGCACCAGGAAAGGATATGGATGTCTACATGCAATTGACAATTGATGATCTTCTAGATTGCTGGAACAATGGTGTAATGACTTATGATGTTTCTCGTAATGAGACGTTTTGCTTGCGTGCTACACTCCTTTGGACCATAAGTGATTGGGCTGGGCGTGGATGCTTGTCTGGGGAGAGTACTTTAGCATGTTCTCACTGTCTTACAAGAACATGCTCACTTCGGTTAAAGCATGGGCACAAGACATGCTACATGGGGCATCGTAGATTCCTGGATCAAAACCATATGTTAAGGTTTGAAGATGAAACATTTGATGGTAAACAGGACTTTCGAGAGCCTCCAGCTGTATTTTCATCACTTGACATATCTAATATGACTAAGGACATAAAAACCAACTTTGGAAAATTGCAAGCACAGAAGAATAGGAAGAGGTGCCGTGGGGCTGAGGCTGAGGCTGAGGAGGTGGATGTGTCGCATACATTTAGAAGGAGGAGTTGTTTCTTTCAATTGCCATACTGGGAGACACTTCTAGTACGCCATAATCTTGATTCCATGCACGTGGAGAAAAATGTCTTTGACAACATAGTCAATACCCTTCTGGATGTTGACAAGAGATCCAAGGATAATCTGAATGCACGTCTTGATCTTCAAGAAATGGGAATACGACCAGATCTGCATCCTCAAATAATAGGGAGTAAACCATACCTTCCTGCAGCTATATACTCTATGAGTTCACAGGAGAAGAAGATGTTTTGCCAGGTTCTCAAAGACGTTAGATTTCCTATTGGATACGCATCCAACTTACATGGTAAGGTGCATGTAGAGGAAAAGAGGTTAGTTGGGTTAAAGAGCCATGACTGTCATATTATATTGCAAGATCTGTTGCCCATAGCAATAAGGAAGGTTCTGCCAGAAAGGGTTTGTGTGCCATTAATCCGGCTAAGCAATTACTTTAAGAAATTATACTCCAAGGTTATTTCTGCAAGTGACATGCAAAAATTAGAGGCTGAGATTCCTGACATCCTTTCCCTTCTGGAGCAGATTTTCCCCCCTGCCTTCTTTGATATCATGATTCACTTGACTAATCACCTTCCAACTGAAGTAAGGCTGGCTGGACCTGTCCATTACCGAAACATGTTTGCTGTTGAGAGGTACTTAAACAAGCTGAAGAGTATGGTTAGGACTCGAAGCCATCCTGAAGGATCCATAGCCGAAGGGTATGTTTTTGATGAAAGTCTGACGTTTTGCTCGCGCTATTTGGTTGGCTGCCAAACCAAATTCACTCGAATTGGACATCACAATGATCCCAGTACCTCTCATAACCATCTTCCATACTTGACAAGAATTGGTCGTCCCTTGTCAGGCTCTAATGCCAGCCAATTGGACCACAAAACATGGATTGAAGCTCAACAATATGTGCTGATCAATTATCCTCACATTACACCATATGTCCAGTAAGTGGATAGCCAAATATTGTGTCTTCTATATTGATAATGATTTAGCACACCTTCATATATTCCTTTTATTATTGTAGGAAGCACCTAAATGTCCTATATATGGATAAGCGACTAAATAGATATGACGTCAAACATATCCATGAGAGCACTTTCCACACTTGGTTCACAGAACATGTAAGTTGATTATCTGTTTTGATTACTAAAACTGTCTTACATGACTAAACCTTTTGATATTGTATTAACCAACTTAATTTATATAGGTTCAATGCTTAATTTCTAAGGGCAAAGATGTTCCTAAAGAAGTGGAAGTGCTAGCACAAAAGCCATACTTTATGGTGAAGAAGTACAATAGTTATTCTTTGAATGGATGTACTTTCCACACAATGTATTATAGTGAAGGCAAATCTACACAGTGTGATGGAGTAGCTTTCAATGCAAGGACTTCTGGTCCCTCTACTTCTAGAGACAACAATCCAGCAACATGTGATTTTGATTATTATGGCCGCATCGTGGAAATAATTGAGCTAAATTACTCAAACATAGGGCATGTGGTGTTATTCAAATGTGCATGGGCTGATAGTCTGCAAGATAGGGCAGTTCGAAAGGACCAGTTTGGGGAAACACAAGTGAATTTCAAAAATTTGCTTAATAGTGATCATGACACATCTGTTCAGCCATTTATCCTTGCCACTCAAGCTTCCCAAGTATATTATGTACAAGATCCTATTGAGAAAGATTGGCAATATGTGCGCAATTCAGCACCAAGAGTCTTTTTTGATATGGATGCTAGGATTAATGAAGATGATCCTCAGAATACTGTATGTTGCATGCCAATTTGTTAATTTTGAGTTTTCTGTTGTTTACTTCTGCTACATGACCTTTTTTTTATATTTGTATCGTTGTATCTTGAAAATTGTTTACTTCTGCTATTATATGACTTTACAAATATATTGCAGGAAAAATGATCGAACAAAGAAACATCCCTAGAAAAGAGGAGTTGAATATAAAACTTAGGAAACTTAATCACCCTCCAGCAAAGTTGCAAAAGGTATAATGTACCACTTATTACTTCTCCTTGGGTTTCTCATTTTCTGTTGTTAACTAAATTTTGTTGTTTATAATGATAGTTGAATTCAGGATACTTTCATGATGCGTCCCCATTCACATCCAAGCAAAAGGACATGTTTGCAGGTTCTAAATATGTGTACTTCTGAATTTGTGCTCTAAGTTGTTTTGACGTTGCATCATTATTTTATATCACATGGATGCAATATGTTTTATGATGTAGCTGGATACACACAAGAATATGAGGATGGAGAATATGAACAACACAACTTTGAAAATGAAGATGACATAATAAGCAACAAAGGATCTGATGGGGAAAGTATACATGAAGATTACTTTAGTCATGATGACAGAGATACCGAACCTGAAGATAACCTGCCACCATATGCTGATCTGGAACGCATGCATGTGCATGGTGAGTTACTGAATTTTGTTGAAACTGAATAATCCAAAGTGTTTAATCAATTTAAAGCGATCTTGATGGATGATCCAACTTATGTTTGAAGTTATATTGAATAATCACTTGTTTACAATTATATATTCTTATTAGTTACAAAGGGAAGTGCTGGTGGTATGTGCTGTACTATATCTCAATTGATTTACTGGAGTATATGCATGCAATTTCTATGCTTCTTCTTTTGCACCAACATATTGTTGTATTCAGTAATGTGTTGTGTTTTTCTTATCATATCCAACTAGATTAGAAATTAAAATAAAGCTTGATTTCTCTATTTTATCACTGAATGGCTTGCATAAATATTAAGACCACAAAAAGTTAGATTGCACGTGCATGATTACTAGTATAAATATGTACAGAACATGCACTTTTATTTGGAACAATTGCTACTGCAAATTTCCCCTTTTTATTTTGAACATGAAGGTCCTATTCTGATTTTATTTGAAGCAAATGCTAGAAAATACAGAGAAAGGTGGAAGAGGCCCCACAATGATGAGATCGCTGTGGAAGGAGCATGATCCTAGCCAAAAGATTAGATTGAAATTCAATAGATATAGTCAACCTTGTGGATTAAAGACTTGCAAGTAAACCAATTTTATTGGAACCCTTGTGAAAGGCACATATGTATCCTTAGCTGCAAGGAATTGGAGCAAGGTACCAGAAGCAAATAAGATGAAAGTATGGACAACTGTCCAGGTACATCCCAGCTTTAATATCTTGAACTTGCACCTGCATTGTCATATATAAACAAACTAGGTATTGTGGTGCTAACAACACTGTGTCATAGGCACTTTTTGCCATTGAGGATCAATATAAGCCTTGGGTATTGCAATCAGCGAGCAAAAAATGGAAAGATTTCAAGGCTGTTTTAAAGAGCAAGTACTACAATCCTGAGTTATCAAGGACACGGAATATAATTAATGGTTGCAAAAATAGAATCCCTATAGCTCAGTGGGTGTGGTTAGTAAGCATTGGAAGACTAAAGCAACTACAGTAAGTTCAATTTGCCAAAATTAGTACATGTTTGACATAAATTATAGAAGAAACATAACTATTAATTTCCTTAATCTTATTTGATATTTTGTTGCTTAGGTTAAATCTGAGAAGAATAAAGCATCACGAGCATTGCAACTTAATGCTTCTCACACCACTGGTTCACAAAATTTTGCTGTTGTTCTAGATCAAACGGTACTTTTTGTGTTTCTATGGACTTTCAAATTATTTTTGTTGTGCAAGTGTAAATTCTCATGGGTATTGTCGTATTGTTGCAGGAGATTAAAGAGAATAGAGAAGTAGGACGTGCTGAACTCTATGTACTTACTCATACCAAACGAAATGGAGAACCTATAGATGAATACAGTAGTGACAAAATTGTATGTTCTTTGTTTCTGATTTTCCTTTAGTGCTTGCACAAGTCTACTTCGTAGTTAACAAAAAATGGTTGTTATTTTCAGGAAAGGATTAAAAGAAGGATTGAGGAGAACCCTGCACATATTGGTGAGGAAGCACATGATGATGATCTTTATTCAGAAATTTTTCCAAGAAAAAAAAATGCAAAGAGAAGTGGCTTGGGGCTATTAGTAGGTGGAGTGGCTTCAACTCGCCTAGCTGAAGCTATCGCACAATTACAAGAGACAAAACAAGAAAACAGGGAGCTTCGATGTATGGTGGATACATTAGTAGCAAATCAGACTTCGATGATGGCTCAAAATGAAAGATTGGAGAAACAATATGAGGAATTAAAAAGTATGTTGCTAGCTTCTCAAGGGCATGCACCTATAACTAGGAGTCCCGTGCCTAAGTCAGCAACTAAACATCAATTGGAGGTAATTTCCTTTCTTTCCCTCTTGCATCATTCATTGTCTCAAGAAGTCATGGTATGTAATGCATCCTATAATTTTTGTTTGAAGGAGTTGGATGATGTGAATTACAATAATCATGCACCATCACTTTCATCTAGAAACAAGAAAACACTTCCACGATCAGAGGTATGCAATAAATTTAGCATTTAACTCATGTGCTGAGTTAAAATTTAGTGCAGCTGATTGTTGCTGATTATTATTTGTTTCTGAACGACTAGCCATATAGTAAAGTGACATCTGCTTCTCTACAAAAACAGAGATTTAGATCTCCTCAGCTAGAATTGAACAAACAAACAGAGGTATTCAACAAATTTGGCATTCAATACATGTGTTGAGTTAAATTTTAGTGCAACTAATTGTTGTTGATTATTTTTTTTCTGAATGACTAGCCATGTAGTAAAGTGACATCTGCTCCTCTACAAAAACAAAGTTTTAAATCTCCTCGGCTAGAATTGAACAAACAAGCAGAGGTATGCAACAATTTATCATTTAATATATGTGCTGAGTTAAAATTTTGTGCAGTTGATTGTTGCTGATTATTATTTGTTTCTAAATGACTAGCCATCTTGTAAAGTGACATCTGCTCCTCTACAAAAACAGAGATTTAGGTCTCCTCAGCTAGAATTGAACAAACAAACAGAGGTATTCAACAAATTTGGCATTTAATACGTGTGCTGAGTTAAATTTTAGTGCAACTAATTGTTGCTGATTATTTTTTTTCTGAATGACTAGCCATGTAGTAAAGTGACACCACCTTGTCAACGAAAAAAGAAGCTTCGATCTCCTCCATTAGAATTGAACAAGGAGAATATGCTGCCGCCAACTGTTATCCAGCGCAAATCAAAGAAACCAACACCATCTGAGCTCAATCTACAACACAGAAAAAGAAAGTTTCAAACACTACTCCATGAGGAGCTTGAGGTCTGGTTTTTCCTACATGTTTCTTATCTAAATTCATGGTGAACTAGCTAATAGAAGACATGCTCAAACTATTATATTGTCTTTTAGGTTGGGTCTAAGGAAGAAACTACTTTAAAATGTGGCATGGAAGTTGGCATAACATCTCCAACAAGTGGAAAAATGGTTGCGCTAGGTACCATTCAGAAGACGGACAGGAATGCTATCTCTATCGATGGCAAGGCACTAAATGATTGTGTAGATATACTTGTTAACGCCGTATTCAACCAGCACACCATACTGCCTCGTGCAAATGGAATGATCAACATACTAGGAAATGCTCAAGCCCGTTGCATCCCGTGGCCACGAGAAAATGTATGATGCCTATAACTAATTAGTTACTTTGCCTACATTCTTTACATCATTACATGCAACTTATTTATTTTTGACCAAATTTCAGCTCATCCATCCTAATGGCAAAGCACTATATTCCAAGGTACTAGACAATTTTCCTAATTCATAGTTTGTTACTCCAAGGTTGCAAAAATTTAGATGCTAAATATTATTTGTACCCAATTCTAGGTGTTAACTGCTGTTAGACACATCTCATCTGACCAAGGAGACATATCTGCACCAAGGAGACAAATACATGATCTAACATACAAGGAGAACATAGGACATGAAGATGTACATTCTAGGACAAGAAGTCTTGGAAAAGCCAGCGCTGGTTCCTTAAGTGCTATCAAGTTCAGTAATAGCCAAGTTCTAACAACTTCACGGTTCTAGCTTATGAAAGTAAGTCTCCTATCCCAAGTTTGAATATCTTTTCTCAAGACCATGGCAATAACAATGATGTTTCATAATAAGAAATAGAACTACTGATTTGGATATATTATTATTTTACTAGGATTTAAGTGGATTTGTAATTGTAAAATGTAGCAACTCAATTGTTAGTTGTTTATATTTTGCAATGTAGAAGTTTTAGAAAGTTGTGAACTTACAAGTTGCAGTTAAGGTGAATAGTCATCCATGCTATTTCTTGATCTATGATTCCTTTTATGGCATATTGGCATATTGTGCTCATTTGTTTCTTTCCCTTAGAACTTTTATGGACAGTTATAATTTGTGCAGATGCCTCATTTGACTTGTAAATTTAATACAGATGTGCAACTAGATGTGCAGATCTGCACTTGTATTTGCAGATAGCCTGTCTATTTCAAATGAATTCGTATGTTGCACTTGTATTACAGGCTATCTGAACATCCTACTTGAATTCGTGTTTTGCAGGTGAAGCATATTATTTTCGTTGTATGGTTTTCTTCACATGGCTTGCAAATGCAACATACCACCAATAAGAATTGGAAGCTATACTGTCAAGATTTTGTACAAAGTGCAATATAGACACTTGTGATTGTGTGATCATCATATGCTGGAGGATGAAAACAAATTGCACTTTACAGTAGCATCATGTCATTCTTGTTGATTATAGTTTTGTCCTGTGACTGAGAAATCATTGTTGTTATTAGTTTTTGATCTTAAATTTGATTTCTCTATTTGAGTTGCAATCTCATATTGGTATGCTCATAATTTGTTTGCGAGCGCATTGTGGAAAAGACCACTAATTACTAATGATGCAATGAACGCCATGGATCTTCTTGCTGGCATTTTAAAAAATGCCTCCAATCTGCTAGCTGGCATATTGAAAAATGCCTTCATATCTTCTGGGTGGCACTCTGAGAAATGCCACTGAATACCTAAGTAGGCATTTTTGGAAACGCCTCCTAAATTATCTTTGGAGGCGTTTTTTAAAACTGCCTCAAATCACTTTTCCCGTCAGTAGTATATTTGGCACTTTTTAAAATGCCTTGAAAGATCATTTGAGGCGTTTAATCAGGCATTTAAGGCGTTTTGAAATGCCTGCTAAGCTATGTCATCCTGTAGTGGCCTTAGCTGCATCCTGAAAAAGAGCCAGGATTTGGCAGCCACAAACCCCGCAATACCATACCACACAAACATCATAGAATACCAAAAAATATTTTGGTACATCCTGAAACGTAACTCAGATTTTGGTGGCCACAAATTAAACCATGCAAAGATCACATATCACATATACGACACATAGAGCAATCTAAGATTATGTAGACAGATCGAGTTAACGTTGAGACGAACAATAACATAGAACCGAGGAAGATCAAATGAATAACAACAGCGTCAATTCAAGTCACCTATACAGATCAACATCAGTTCAAGACTTCAAGTCATGGAGAGGTCAATAATTAGCAGTGGCACCATGGAACTATTTTAGCGATATCACCGTCATAAAAAAATTGGTGATCCATTTTAGAATGTGACTAGAAAATCAGCATGCCAGTTGGCACGCCGACTGATTTGTGTTCTGTACATATTATTATGGCTCCTCTAATCTCAATAAAATTTCCATGTTTATATGGATCAATTAGTTCATCCCTTCAAAGAAAATATGGAATTAGTTTAATGCCAATAAAATTTTTAATGAAATTTCATACATTTGAAAGTATCCCTTAATTGGTTATTTTGTGTTTGTAAGTGATAAGGGGCCGATTGAAATATACAATTTTGGTTATCTAAATAAATTTGAAAACTATGTTGAACATCTAAAATAGAAATTTTTGTATAGTCGCTTATACCGAAGAAAAAAATGTAGCATACCCGGTGCACACATTATATAGTGTATATTTGGAATGTGGAAATTACTATATAGATCTTTCATAAAAAGTAGTTTAAGTACCTTAAAATTCCACGAAAAGTTACATTTATAAAATAAGAAATAATATATGCTTTGTGTAAAATACGTTCATCAAATAGGATGTAATATGCTTCTCTTTTTTTTAAAAGCATGTTTTATAGAATGTAACATTCATGAATTAAATGTTTCATGTATGTAGACACTCTTGAAAATCTATTGACTCTTAGGATTATGAATTTTCATCCTATCTTCCGTGATTAATTTGATTTAGTTATTTACAGTTTTCTATTTTGTATACCTTTAGACAATTGTTCAAAAATATCCTTGAACGAAACTTGTTCCTACGTTAATAATTGTTAGAAAAATTAATAGACATAACGGTAGCTTTCTTAGAGCATCCACAATAGTAAAGTAAGGTGCTCTCTATAAAACATATACATCTCAGCAATAGACTCGATTAATAGTAAACCACCTTAATAGTATGTCTATATTGGTATCTATATCTCTCTCATTCATTGCCTCGTTTTTCTCTATAGACTATCTCTAAGTTAGTAGATAGCTTTGCTCTCTCTCTTCATTTAATACCTTCCAAGTAGGAAAATATGCTGACATGGATCTCTTGTAGAGAGCCTATAGATAACCATTGTGGGTGCCCTTAGATGCTACTAATTGACACGCTTCACATATTTTAATACTACTTAATAAAAATCATTTTTACACACCATCTTTTAATTCTACGTGCCAACAAAATGAGCCGCTAGTAATATTAAGGCAACGAACAATCATTTTGGGAGAATTTTTTTTTTCTTAGCAACACAGGACAATCAATGTATTTATTGATGGAGGTATTATTGTTGGGCGTGACTACACAGATAGTGGCTACCACTCCATCTATAATAGACACCATCCACCTATACTTTAAATACAATTTTCTCTTAAACTACTCATTCAATATACGATCCGATTACACCGTTATGTTCGTAACAATTAAATCTTTACATCAAGATCTCACATGATTATATTTTGATGAAAAATCACAAATTACTTTTATGATATGTCTAAATTACTTTTAGATTTCGCTAAGTTACTTCTTAGACATACAAAAGTAAATTCAATATTAGACATACAAAAGTAAATTCAATAAAGCTTAAAAGTAATTTACATATATTATAGAAGTAACTTATAACAAAAAGAAAGTAACTTTAATTAACACCTTTTTTCATTGAACAAATTATCATATATATATAATTATCATATATATAAGTTACTTTTTTAATTTGATTAAAATACTTCCTATACATTCATAATGCTCTGAGGTGATTACTTTTATTATTGTTTTTAGTTAATTCAATAATTTGTGCTGATTAATTTAATTTCTAGATAGAGTCATGTTTTATCTCTACAACGGATTTACTTCAAATGACACGCCAAAGTTGCATTCATTTTGTTCTAAGTTATTTCTATAATATATGTAAATTACTTTTAGACTTTACTGAATTACTTTTGTATGTCTAAGAAGTAACTTAGTGAAATCTAAAAGTAATTTAGACATATCATAAAAGTAATTTGTGATTTTTCATCAAAATATAATCATGTGAAATCTTGTTGTAAAGATTTAATTGTTACGAACACAACGGTGTAATCGGATTATAGATCGGATAAGTAATTTAAGAGAAAAATTCATAAGAAGAGAAAAAATATGCACAACCTAATAGCAAAAACTACCTGCATGCATGTCTGTAACGCTGCTAGTACTTCTCACGTAATTGTCCGCGTCGCTCGTTAAGTCTAAATCGAGATGCCTCTCGAAATAGGTTTTGCGATTATTGTTCTTAACCATTCACATGAATCACTTGTGCGGTTGAATATATTTGAGGGCAGGTGGATCGGATTATCGGAACTCGGAAGCCTCTCTAGAATGTTGCTGGCTTGCTGCACTTTCGTTCGAGAAAGCTCGCGTGGCGCAGCGCATGCATGTGTTTTCTTTTTTTTTACCATCCATAATCCCTGATCGATTTTGCTATATATTTGTCGATAAATTTTCCCCCAAAAATTTGACAGATGTAATTACAGTACAATCGTAGTGTAATTACGCTGTAACTTGCATGTAATTACACTGTAACTATAGTGTAACTTGTATGTAACTTTCAAAAATCTCTCCGTAACATGTTATTTCAGTAAATTGGAGGTCGTGGGAACAAATTCTTTCACATATGTGTGTGCTATGATTTGTTTTCTTCCTCACCAAAATAAATCTTGTAATAGATCTAACGATTCAAAATTATGTAAAACTTACATATAAGTTACACTATAGTTACATGCAAGTTACAGTGTAATTACATATAAGTTACAGTGTAATTACACTACGATTGTACTATAATTATATCTGTCAAATTTTTAGGAGAAAATTTGTCGACAAATGAATAGGTAGTCCCATCCCTGATTTATCTTACATCTTAACAGCGCCAAGTGGCCCAATCATAACCCGGCAAACCAGCCGGTTTGAGAATATATAGATTTAGGTCCTTCATTTGACATTGAGTTTGAATTACATTCCTAAACCATAAAATCGGGTACAATGTACCCCTCATGTTTTAAAACCGGTGCAAATGTAGTCCTAAGGTAATATTGAAGTCGATTTTGGGTGAAGTGGCACAAGATGCAAAAACAAAAAAAATATATGTCCTTCACATCGGACCCACATGCAAGTAGAGGTGGGGTGGATGCCGTGGCGGCGGAGGCGAGGTGGCTCTAGCGCTCGCGGTGCATCGTAGGCGGGACCCAGGTGGACTTGAAGTGGGTGGTGCAGTCAAAGCCATGGCTCTTGCAACAGGTGTGGCAGCGAAGGTGGGTGCAGTCCTCCTTTGCCTGGTTGCCGCAGTTTTGGCATCTGATGATGCCGCTGGTATTGGGGCCCCTCCCGCCGCATGAGGACGGCACCACCGCGGTGGGGTCATCGATGAAGCGGACGATGTTGGGGGCGTAGAACGGGTGCGCCTGGTGCTACTACCATAGTTGGAACTCGCCACAAGAGGTTGTGTTTGGGTAGAGAAACATTGTGGTGAACTCGAGGGCGATGGGGTTGATGGAAGGGTGGTGGTTGTTTCCTCCACTCTCAATCGAGCCCCTAAAGCGGCAACTTGATGGTGGTGGGGGGTTTGTCTGCGGCAGGGAGCAGGGAGTGGGAGAGGTGAGAGGAGACGAGGATGAGAGAGACAGTCGGCGGACGGAAAACTGACGGTGTCCACCACCGCTGCAGCGGACCCGTCCCCTCCTCCGATGCAAGGGCGAGTCCGTGGGTTGCGCAGCTGCCACCTGAGAGCGTGAGGGGATAAGAAAGAATGTTATTTCACTTACATGTGGGTCCCACATGGTTTTTTATTTCCTTATTTTCGCTTCTTGTGCAATGTCAGCACCACGTCACCCAAAACCACCTTCAATACTGCCTTATAACTATATTTGCATCAATTTTGAAAGAAAATGGATGTTTTGTACCCGATTTTATGATTCAGGGATACTGAATAAACTTGACATCAATATGAGAGACCTAAAGATGTTATTCCAAAAGGAAAACGATTGGTTGAGTTAGACCCTTTACCAGCCCGTTTTCGCCCAAGGAATAAGTTCACCCGCCATCCCTTAACTTTACGTCGAGTTTGTACGACATCCCTAATCCCCAATACCAAAAATGTTGACCCCCTCAATTGTTCAAAATCATGCAAAATAAGTCCCTTAGTAGTATGGATAGGGGTTTCGCTGATGTGGCAAAGTTGACCTTGTCCATTCGAGCTGACTAAGAACTTACGTGACAAAAACAAAAGTGGACCCCACAGCTCGCAGGTCTTCTCTCTTCCCCTTCCTCCTCAGCTCTTCTCTCTTCCCCTTCCTCCTCTCCAGTCTCTCCTCCCAATTCCCAAATCATGGCAACGAGGAGGCTGCATCGTCGCCTCGTCAGGTGTGGCGGAGCTTGGCCCTCTTCCCCCTCCCGCCACGCAGCCGCCCCCCTATCCCGCTGCCGCGCTTTTGCGTCGTTGTTGTCGTGACTAGGTCGGCGCCGGCGCGGTGCCCCGACCTGGACAACCAGCACCTGCTGCTGCGCGGCATGGAGAAGAGCAAAGAGGGGAAGCTGAGCGAAGGCGCAGGCGCGTGCAGGACCGGCTCAACATGGACGGTGACGGAGCCAGAGTAGGCGATGATAGCCAAGGAGACTGATAGGGACTGGGTGGGACAGCCGCTAGGTGCCGGGGACGAAGTCGGAGCTCGCCGGCTACCATAAGAGAAAAGAGAACAGAAGAGAAGAAAGAGAAGAGAAGAAAAAGAGAGAAGGGAGAAGAAAGAAGATTATGTGGGTCCCACATTTTTTTAAAGTCTCCCTTACATGTGGACTCCATGATTATTTTTTATTTTTTTTCTGACTAGAATGCCACGTCTGCAAAACCACATATCTATACTGCTATGGACCTTAATTGCATGGTTTTATATAGTTTAGGGGTGAAGATTTCTGGTATTAGGGATTAGGGATGACATACAAACTGGACGTAAAGTTGAGGGACGGCAGCTGAACTTATTCCTTCGCCCGAAGGCTCTTCAGCCCAGACAAGTTCAAACCTGGGCTGCTACCGCAGAATAATCATGGACCGTAAAATGTGTCAAACTTTGCGCCCATCGTCAAGCACCACATCTAAAGTCGATGAACAGTATTTGAGTTCAGAACAAAATTTGGATTTGATGAACAAAACCCAAACAAATTCTGAATTTGATGGACTAAACAAACGAACTTTTGCACAAATCAAAATCTCTCTCGAAGAAGAAGAAGAAGAAGAAGAAGTCCTAATAGGTTTTCTCCTTCTCGAAGGCCTCGTAGCACTGGTACACGGTGGTCACCGCGAGCAGCATCCCGGCGCCGGAGCCGACGGCGCCCATCAGGTCGGCGGCCACCGTCAGCGCGCCGACGCACACGCCGCCGAGCGCCGCCGCCGCCGGGATGTACCGCTCCAGCTCCCTCTGCATGCTCGCCTCCCGCATCCCCGGCATCACCATCTGCTGCTCCCGGAGCTGCCTCGCCGCGTCCCGGGACGACGACCCGGACCCCACCACCCACGCCCTGGACAGCGCCGCGCACGCCGCGAGCACGAACGCCACGTACATCGCCGCGTGGAGCGGGTTCGCCGACGCGCTCGCCGCGCTCGCCGGCGCAGTCACGTAGTAGGCGATGCCGCCGACGGGGACGGCGGCGTCCGGCGTCCACTTGCCGAGCAGGTCGACGAGGAGGCTCCCGCCGAACCGGCGGTACAGCGCCTGGGAGACGAGGTAGAGCGACGAGACCGCCGAGGAGAGCAGCACGACGGGCATGCCGGAGGTGTAGAGGAGGCGGACGCTGTAGGCGCCGCCGCGGTGGCCGCGCGGCGCGTTCCGCGGCCGCACCGGCAGCGCCACGCGCACGCCCTGGAGGTAGACGGCGGCGAGGAAGACGGCGCAGGTGGCGGCCAGGCCGCGCAGGTCGGGGAGGCCGCCGCCGCCGCCGCCGCGGAAGAAGGCCTCGCGCACCGCGGACAGCTTGCTGGCCCTGGTCGCCAGCAGGTGCGCCGCGGCGGTGACCGCGCCCACGAACTCGGCGCCGCGGCCGCGGTCCACCGTCGCCGGGCTGAGCGCCCTGGTGACGACGCCCTCGCAGGTGTTGGCGGCGGTGAACAGGGAGATGCCGGAGCCGAACCCGTACCCCTTCTGGAGGAGCTCGTCGAGGAAGATGGCCACCATGCCGCCGAGCACGAGCTGCAGCACGACGAGCACGGCGTTGCCGGCGCCGAGCACGCCGACGCTCCCGTACGCCCCGGACAGCACGTACGCCGTCGCCTCGCCGGCGGTGATCACGATCGAGAGCAACTTCTGCGCCGCGCTCCTGAAAAGAAATCACGTCAAACACATGCAAGAACGCAACGCCATGATCTGATGAACTCGATCGATCTACTCACAGGAGGGCGCGGTCGTCAGGATTGGAGGAGTCGGCGCGGACGAGGTTGGAGCCGACGAGGAGCTGGACGAGGGTGCCGGCGGTGACGACGGGGGTGATGCCGAGCTCCATGACGGTGCCGCGGTTGGAGGCGAGGATGGCGCGGACCCAGTAGAACGGGTCGGCGCCGCCGCCGGCCGCCGCCGCCCTGTGGAGCCCGTAGAGCGGCAGCTGGCTGCAGGCGAGGAAGGCGAAGAGCGCCGCCGCCGTGCACGCCAGCTTCCGCCGGAACGGGACGCGCCGGCCGTCGGGCTCCCGCACCTCCGGCAGCAGCGGCACGAACGGCCGGACCAGGTCAAGCAACCGGAACGACGACGACGACCTGCCCGCCATGGCTGATCTGACGAGCAAAATCGATCGATCTGAGGAGAATTTCGCAGCCTTTTTTTTCCCGCCGAATTTAAGGGCGGTTTCGTTTCGTCTCCTACTCGTGTTGGACTCGATCGACGCCGCGGAGTTTGAGGTCTCGTGGTGACGCGTGTACCGGCCGATGCGCGTGAGCCGTCCGATCAGGCGGGAGATCTCGATCGGACGTGCGGGAGCTACTCGCCGTGGCGCGAATTCTTCACCGTGGCCGGGGTGGATACGAACAGAAGATTGGCCTAGCCGGGCCCACTGACAGAGACGGAGAAGACGCCTCGTATAGGCTATGGGAGACTCTCGTAGAGCCACGTAGCATTTACGCATCTCAAAGCAGGGGTCCATCTTCTTCTCCAATTCTCTCTTCAAGTTGAGGATGTGTTTAGTTCACGTTAAAATTGAAAGTTTGGTTGAAATTGAAACGATGTGACGGAAAAGTTGGAAGGTTGTGTGTGTAGAAAAGTTTTGATGTGATGGAAAAATTAGAAGTTTGAAGAAAAACTTTAAAACTAAACAGAATCTGTGAGTTCTTCTCTGAATAATATCATCGATGCAAAGATGTAAAATATATAATTTTTTCTTTTGCATACATCCGTTAAATCTGAACAAGTTTTGTTTATTTCTCTTCATCCACTCATCCACATCACCACATGTAAAAAAAAAAACAAGATGCACGGATAGATGATGAAGATCACTACTCTCTCTTGATTTAAGGACAGAAGCAAAATACAAAACGAACAATACATTATACTCTATAATTAATTTAAAGGCACTTACAGATGATAAGGAGAAGAGATTTTGATAATAACGTAAAGATAGGAAGAAGAGAGAAGAATACTCTAGGCTAACTGAATGCTTGAAAAATAATTCCAAACTTAACATCTCAATCTGAAGAAAGAAACGAGAGGCATTTCATTTCGTCAGTAACTTGATCTCTCTCTATCAACAGAGCCTATATGAATAACTCAACGCTGATCATGGGTGCAAGCTCAGCCTTCATCGCTGTCGCCATTGCAGGGCACCGTGTACTGAATCACGACTCGAGCTCCTGACGACAGCCTGCAGGAACAAATTTCAGAAAAAAAAGATGCAGGTCTCAATACCAAGATGGGGTCATTGCAGAAGCAAAATTCTGCAGATTCTGCTGCTCTAATTGTAAAGGGTAATAAGCATGGAGTGCATACCCAGCACTGACAAAGAGTTGGGGAGGGTTAAGAGAGGCCACTAGCACTTAACTTTCTTCGATCTTGACGAGCTTCTCCTCCTTCCTGAAAGAGTCTATCCTGCTGCCCGGTGCTCCTGTGGCGTCAATGAACCTCTTGCTGCCGTCTCCTGATGAAGCAAGGCTGCAGTCTGGTCCGGCCGACGAGCTCCTCCGGCAGTCGGAGATCGGTGACTTCATTGCCTCGCTCTTGGGGTGCAGGAAGGATGACAGTATCGGCGTCCGAGGGAGGCACCTTGCGCGAGATGTGTTGACGGTGTCTTCGTCAGGTCTCGCGCAATCTAGCGTCTCGTTGCTCCTGCAAATTGTTTGTTCATGGGTAAGAACATGTTTCATTAAGAAAGAGAGGAAAATTCACATGCTAAGTTGTGAATGGCTGCAGATGACAGTGCCTCTAACAAACTCTTCACCATGCTGTAATTTTTTGCAGGTAAAATTTTGGATTTCAAGAAACTGGGAGAAACATTGGTCCATTGAGGACAAGGATCTGTGCAAGAACTTCGCTGGCTTTGGCAGTGCCTACTATTTAACAAGTTGGTCCCTCTAGATTGACAGCTTGTAAGGATAACAACATATTATTCATGAGCAAGAAGAAACAGTAAGACTGTTGTATTTCAGTTGAGCAACTGAAGAATCTTGCCAGCCAACTGTCTAGCGTGGTCCTCTACATCTGACGGGTGGCTCGTGTTGTACCAATGTAGAAATCAGGCTAGCTGCATGGAATTAGAACTGTACAAGCGAAGTAATGACAAAAAAAAAAAAGAAGCGACAGAAGGGCTTTCTGTGTTTAATTTTTGGCAAGATCTTCAGAAAAACTATTCACTCTCAATATCTCCTTATTACACTATTTTCAAATCATCAAACCAGGCCTTGTGTGGAGGTTGTGTAGAAGGCATAAGAAAAACTGAAAATGTAAAATGCAGGGAATAAAAAGGCCTGGTGTGGTGATAGTGAAAATTTCCGTTTTGAAATTAATTTCAAGTATTTCTCAATAAGCATATTTCATCAATTTTGCAACAATGGGGCTCCAAAATTCTTGGATTTACTTATTTTGTTTGCTATATGGTTTGCCAGCTGCATGCTGGGCACAATATGACAAGGATGCAGTGTTTGTTTTTTTATGGAGACATGCAGCGGTGTTGGCACCAAGCTAAGCTAAGTACAAACGCCCTTGTCATTGACATCAACGGAATGATAAAAGCAATGGTCCTTGTTCATAAATTATCTACGGTACATGTTTCTTTTCTGATTATTAATTGTCTGCTCCTAACCTAACAAGCCCCTTCCGTGAATATAACTCAACCAGGTATGTATTTCATACACTTGCATCTTATTCTTATGGCCACCAAGCTGAACTTTTTTTTCTCAAACACGCAGGAGATCTACCAAGCTCAACTGATTTTGGTTAAATGCATTGAGCATTGTCTGGTAAAAAAACTGGGTTTTCATGGTAAATGCACAATGAATCAATGAAAAAGGGCATTATACAACTGAAAAGTACGAGCCTTCGATTTCTGCTCGATACGAGAGCATTTTTTCTAAAGCACTGTCTTAATTGAAAACCATAGCATATATATTGCTACAGAATCAGCCTACATTCAGACGGATAAAATATCTAACCATTTCCACAACTAATAGCACAAGCCAAAGACTCAAATAGCATTAAATAGTCCCAGACACCCAAATACCCAACACATATCTACATGCACTCAGAACTCATAAGAGAACAAAACTGAAGCCTTCAAATTCAAAATAGTTGAGCACAAGTTCAAATTTTGTATTGAAGAAATAAAGCTTACCTTTCCGCATTGTAGGAAGAAGAACGTTTAAGCGCTGAATATCTGTCAGCGGGTACATCTCTTTGCATCTTAGTTTCAATAAGGCTCCCACTAAAGTATTCCTTGTCTTCCAGACGCATACCCATCAATCTGGGATTCTCTGACAGGTAATCAAGCTCACCCATCATCATGGTACGAGAAATTAACGGTGACGGGAACTTCATGTTTGGGAACCTTGGCTTGTATCCTTCAACAAGTCTGATATTCTCATGATCTTTCACCGAAAGCGAACCACAGGTGATAAGTTGCATTAGTACATTCGCTGGCCTCAGCTTGGGGCAGGTTGGCATAATGATATCATCCTCTTCAAGAATCCGAAAACTATTCAATGCATTGTTATCTGCTCGTATCAAGGACTCTAAACTCTCCGACTTGCCACGGGATGAAGGTATGCTCAGTGGAGTATGACACTGGGACATGGCCTCCCTGGCGATCCCTTGGAGCTCTGCTGACCGGCGTGGTTGGCTTTGCCGGTACTCAGTAATTTCCCGGACTACGGAGTCATGATCAGTGCTCAAACTCTTCTTGTGCATCTCGGGCACTTTCCGGACCGACCTTCTGCCGAGGTCATCAGTTTGAGTTGCAGCATCCACACAGCCAGTGGGCTTGTAAACTCTGAATTCTGCAGGACTCGCGGAACCAGCCCTTGACAAGAGAGTTCTTTGAGGCTCCGACTCTGGCGACATGTTCTCCAAGGAGGTAACTCTGCATTGCACTGGTGAGTCATCCTCTTCTAGAGAAGGAACCGAAGGCGAACGCCTCGGCTTGGCTTCTCTAACTATCACACTAGGAGGGGAGGAGGAATAGGAAGCCTCTCTAGGCAAAGGCAGCCGTGCACCCTCTTTCAGCCTGCTCTGTTGCTTTTGGTTTCCATTGGTACCCTGATAAAATTGGCCTAAACAGGCAAAAGGCAACAATAGTCAGCAACTTACCACTGCAGTTTCCAGTCCAAAGTTCAGAGACAAATGCCAATTCATGGAAGATCACTTACCTGAAGAAGACTGGTCCAAGAGCTCGGAGCCCTTGAGCACATATTCGCCGTCGGTTGCCGGGTGGACGAGATCATCCTCTCCAAGATCATGCCACACGAATCCATTCTTGTAGCTCCTGAAAGATTGCATTTCTCAAACCGATCAAATTAAATTTCAGACAGCCCAAAATTATTACCAACGAGAACAATTCTGCAGTACCTCTTGCAGGACCACGAGTACATAGCGGCCATACCCTTGCCGCGCACTATGTTAAGGTGGCTAATCACATCTGTAAAAGTAAATTACAAGAGTAAATTATACAGGGAGAGTTAAAGAAACTTCTTTGTTGCTGTCGCTGGCATCCACTGACCTCTGAGATAGAGCCCCTCCGGCGAGGAGACAGGCACCTCGACGAAGTGAGGATGCTCAAGGTGGCGACTCCGCGTGAGGTAGTACACCACCGGCACCTTCCTCGCCGCCGGCCTCTGCCTCTCCGGGCTCCGCGGCCGCCTCCCTCGGCTCTCCATCTCAGCCAAGCTCTCCAATTAAACCGCCAAAACTACCGCCAGTTCAGCGTGAGCAGCAGAGAGAAGAAGAAGAAGCGGAGACTGAAGCGCCCAAGAAAAAAAAAACTGTGAGTCTTCCCTGCTGCTGCTGCAACATCAGATCAGAAGGCACAAAATTCAAGATCAAGGCCAGAAATTCAGGGTGGTTGAACGGGCGTATCCAAATCGTGGTAACTTCCAAGCGAGTAAAAAACATCAAATTGGGTCACCTTGTCAGCTGTCACCTCTCCAAGACTTGAGCTCTTGAGAGAAATCAACAGGAGCGTGCCTCCAACATCTGCATTTTTGTGGCCATACAACATTCAAGACTCTGAAACTTTTTCAGCAATCAGATACAGATAAAGGGAGAGAGACAGACAGAGAATCGATAGGTCAAGAATTCCCAGGTGGGCGGTGGCACCTCGAAGAAAAAATGCAAAGCCCTTTTCGCTCTCAGTGAACCAGCCACATGAGGGGACTGAACTGAAGAGAGAGAGAGAGAGAGAGAGAGAGAGAGAGAGAGAGAGAGAGAGAGATAGACTGACAAGAAGTGTGCTTAGCTAGCGAGCTAGCTTGCTCCAAGAACCGCGAAAGTTTATCTCCTTTTTACGCCCACGCCGCAAGAGTGCAAGGTGAGATGAATGTGGACAAGGAGGAGCAAACGGATACCTAGGGACAAAATCCAAGCATTGCGTGAAGCGATGGATGAGGAGTGCGTGTGCGTGAGTGAGAGAGAGAGAGAGCAGAGCAGAGAGTATACCTCCAAGATTGAAACTTTTGCTACAGCCAGTGACGACGCCGCAACGGACAAGCAGGTGGCTCCAAGGGCCTCGACGAGATATGTTGCCAAAAAGTTTCGGCCAAAACGGGAGCAGGAAGAGTAGGAGGAGGAGCACCGCACGAGAGAGGCACGGCAATGGCTCGCTCTGCTGAGGCGACCAATCGAACTAAATGGAGGAGGAGCGGATGGCGTAAACCGAGGTTTTTGGGAGCGTTAATGGCGAGAGCAACTGACCTTTGCTTGCGCAACTTTTATCGAGCAGGTAGCGGGCGTGCCGTGCAGTGGGACAGGGACATCCCTCGCCCTGCAGGGGTGCGTGCAGGTGCAGGTGCAGCGCAGCTCCCTGCGCGCCCTGCGCGTGTCAGGGGGCGGAGGTCAAAACCACGACGAGCGACGCTGACGCGAGCACAGCTGAATAAAGCGGGAGGAGGGGGGCAGTGTACAGCCGCCCGGGCGTAACGCGGCGGCGGCGGCGGCGGGGGGGGGGGGGGGGGGGGGGGGTGGTGTGGACGGACACCGCGCGGCGAGGGCGGTTAGCTAGCTAGCTGCTGCCTGCTCGGCGAGGACGGGGCACGTACGAGGAGGCCGCCACGCCGGGCATGGTGGTGGTGATGGCGGCGGACATGGTGGGTGGCATTGATTGCTCGCTCGCTCGCGCCGGGGCGGGGAGGCAACGCGAGCGCGGCGTGGCGAGGCGCGGCGCGACGCGAACGGAACGCCACGGTGGTGGTGATTACCGGGATCGAGGAGGGAGGAGGAGTACGAGCACGCGAGCGAGTATTTAGCGATGGACCGGGCGTATGGACCACGGCGCACGGCGGGCCCACCCTACAGTGGGTTGGTTGCCCCTCGGGCTACATCCGAGAATTTATTATGGCGGGGTATATGTGTTGGGAGCCCGTGGACCAGGTTCACGGAGGGTTCGGGTCCGGGGTCCCCATCATTGTAACATGGAGAGGGAGGGAGGGGCCTTTGTACGAAAAGGCTTCATCTTTACGATAGTAGAGGGAGGGAGGGGGTGCATAGAGGATGGTGTAAATACTGGCCTCGAATGTACTTGATGGTTTATGAAGTTTTATAAATGGTTTCTTCTCACGGTTATTCTAGGTGGGCAGGTGGGGTCGTACGCTCGAGGATTGTCTGTGGGCACTGGACATGCCAAACCAACAAACTTTGGAACATGAATAAATGACATGACATGATGGAGGAGTCGTAGGTGCAAGATTTCATTCATGAAGATTTAAGGACTGCTTGGTTCACTCTAAAGTTTGCCAAAAATTATCACATCTTATGTTAAGCAAGTTAACTTTTTGTTTGGTTCGTAGTCACAATTGTGACCAGATTTCTTCTCATATTTTATGATCCTACATGTCATCAACTTAAAAAAGTGTGGCACAACCTATTTTGCTAGCTAAGGTGTGGCTTATTTTTTTTTAGCCACAACTGGGCAGGTGCGGCATAAAATGGTGGTGATAAACTTAGTATAGCATTCAAACAACCCCTTACGTTTTCAATAGGAATGCGATGAGGTAGGAGATTTACCCTGATATTTGGGCCCTGTTTAGTTCACACCAAACTTCCAACTTTCCATCACATCACATCACATCACATCCAAAACTTTCCTACACACATAAACTCCCAACTTTTTTTCCAAACTACCAACTTTCCCCAAACTTCTCCCCAATTTCAGAAACTAAACACAGCCTTGTTTCTTTGAACATGTGTTAAGGAAAACACATTCGCATGTGTGTTAATGTGGTGTCTACTTCGTAGCGTGCGCATTTGACTCATGAGTCTTTAATGTAAATGTAGAAAAAAAGTGAAACGATTTTTGTGTCAACCTTGAATTTTAGAACTTAGTTTTAAAATTGATATATGATTATCTTCATTTTAGTCACCTAATTTTAAAGAGCAATTTTACAATCCTTGAAAAGGTATCATGAGGTATCATTTTTTCTATTGTAAATTTGGTATTATGAGGTACCAAATTTTACATGTAAATTTTTGGTACCTTTTCAAAGACTATAAAATTGCTCAATTTTAAAAGTAGAAGTATAAATGCCTCATCCTAAAATAATTTTTTTCGTTGTTTCATTCACATGTCTCTCTGGCTTGAGCTGAATGTTAACAAGTTATAGGCATGTAATCATGTACTCCCTCCGTTCCAAAAAAACAACTTTAGAATAGGATGTGTCTAGATTCGTTGTATTATGATACGTCACACCTAGTCTTAGGTTTTTTTTTGGATGGAAGGAGTGCAATGCAACTATATTTATTAAATTTATTAATGTATCATATGTCAACAAAAAGTTGATACGCAATAAATGGCAAAACATTAGTTAAATACATAAGGATATGAAGTAATTTTAAGCCCTCATCAGGGTTTACGATTCCGACGAAATCCGGTCAGATTTCGCGAAATTTTGACGTTTCAACGAGGCTCGAAAGTAGAAACCGTCTAAGATTTTGAGGAGTTTCATCCAAATTCAAATTTAAATTGATAAAAAAAGAAAAAAAATCAAATAAAATCTTATAAATACTATGATATTCATAGAACCTATTGGGATATAAATTTTCGAAAAAAATGATGTATTGTGTGTATTTACTGAAACTTACATCAGGAAAAAAAAGAATTTCAGCAAATCACCTCTATTACAAATTACTGATCAAAATTTCGATGATTTCGATCGGAATTTCGCCAAAACCGAGTGGTTTTCAAGAACTTGTCGGCAAATTCAGAAGAATTTGTATTCAAATTTTGGTTTATGAAATTTGTTCGGAATTTACCGGTTTTCCACCGGATTTCGCGAAATTCCGAATTCCGCCAATACTCGAAACGGAATGGTCTGTCGGAATCGTAAACCCTGGCCCTCATTACCAATTAACCAACACTTGATAATTAAAAAAAAGGACCAAATGATCTTGACCAACAAGCACTAGCTCGCGAGAACATATATTGAGTTATTATCTAGCCATCGATATATGCACCAAGCAGTTTGGATTTTTTTTTAGAGAGAGGAGCAATTTGGATTCGAAGCAAATAAAGCATGTAGACAAGTACAGTACATGCTTGGCAGCGAAGTGTAGCTCCCAAAAGCAGTAGCCGAAAATGCGGAGACCTTGCATGCTGCAAGCATGAACAACAAAACATACAAAAAGCAGGGAGAAGAAGTGCAGTGAGATGTGGGTTCTACATCTACATTCCCTAATAATTTTATGGTAGAATAATTGCATCATGGAGGAGCACTATGCAGAGGGGTGGCAGCCTGTGTAGGCAGAAAACGACCTAAGCTTGCAGGGAATTTTAAAATTTGTCAGAAGTTTTTTCTCCTTCCCTCTTTTTCTTTCCTGGCCATGCTTCTGTTTCTATCACTGGAGTTGGGAGGGCAGCACAACAGTGGAAAACTTGAATTGTGTGACAGTGTGAGCGACCTGTCTCTCTGTGAAGCCATGGACCAGCAACCCAATATAAATCAATGACTGTTCACCTTTACTCTTGCCCCTTTTTTCTCCCTTTGCCAAAAGTCAAAAGCCACAAGTACAAACAACTGCTGCATTTTGGAGAAGGCTTTTCACTGGGAGTAATATATTTGTAGTGTAGCTCATGGTTCCATGCTAGACCGCCCGCTAATAAGCCGGACCAACGTGCATTTTGTCCGGTGTTTAGCTGATGGATGATTTGCAGCGATCTTTGATTGAGATCTCTGATTGATGGTGCGTAGCAGCATACCTATACATTGGCGCCATTAGCCCCATACACCAGACATTGGCCTACCATTCTCCTGTAATCTTGTCAGGCTGTGAAAAAGGCACCCGCCAGCTAGCTACGGTCATAGGACGGCTACAGCTCATTTGCTTTAGGAAACATTTTTTCCCCTAACAATTGTCTTGATTGCGTACTTTGCACTGGATACCAAAACCAAAGTATGCTGGATAATGAGACGGCTCTGCTTGGTTTGGTCTGGCTCATTGCAATAACAAGTTATCTCGACTTGTTATCCTAACAAGCTATAAAAGGTTCGGCTCGCTTGCTAGCTCATTTAGCCCACGAGCCAGAGCAACAAAACATTAAGCATACAACATACAATATATATAAAAACAACAATGCATCACTTCCATACTTAAATCAAAGAAACAAAGCAAATGTCAAGTTTGCAAGTCGTAAGATTCAGGTCCATCATCCATTCATCCATGTTAGTATTAAGTATCGATTCCACGGATTATCAAGTATGCAGACTTGTTAAAGCTCCAGGATTAAACATGAAAACTATACGATGTAAAAACTTATCTCTGAAAATGCTTATGTTACTAACTCTGTTCCAAAAATATAAGCATTTGCAAGTTGTAGTAGTATAGAACTATAACAAGAAATGGTCAAATCGCATAGACCATGAAAAGCACTCCTAAAAAAGATCAAGAAATAAAGAACACAGTATACTTCAGTAGTTCAGTAAAGCATCCAAGATGAGAAGGCAAACATCTTTAATGTTGCTATGATGTGTTAAAGAAAACATGGATGATTGCAATCACCGGTTGCTTAGGAGTATGTCTTAACCCTACTACTAATGATTTTTATTGTTAAAACCCCACAGATTAGAAGCTAGAATATTCTGGTCAACCATCCAGATATACGTGGATATGGTAGCTGCGCTCATCTCAATAAAGCACCCATCCTGGAGCTAGCAGCAAGGCTCGGCAAAGTGCCCCAGTTACCTGGGAGTTGGGACCGGTAAGAGCAGGTACAATAGCAGGCTATAAGCCAGCTGTAACCATATATCGAGAAGAAAAGAAAAGAGAGAGAAGAAAGCGGGCTATAGATTTGTAGCCGGCTGCAACACGGACTTCAAGATGTTATATGCGTATGAGAGGTGGGACCGTGTATTAATGGTGCAGTATATTTTTATAGTTAACTATTGTATGAATGGGCTATTAGATTGACTATAGATGTTTTGGAGCCAGTAGTTGGCTATACTATTGACCTTGCTCTAAGGTTAACTACGCTTCCAGCTGAAGTTAACCCAAAGATTAACTGAAGTTACTCGTTCCCGAGTAACTGCAGAGAAAACTATACAGTTGCAGCAAAGGAATGCGGAGACACAGAAGCAGCCAAGACGGATAGCATACCAGACAACAGCGCATGTTAGTAGGGCCAACAAGGTTGGGCCCTGGCCTAAGACCCAACAGAACAGTGGCCTTTGTTCTCCCATTTGTCAGTCCCCATGTTGTTGCCCCTCTTGTGACACTCTAGTAGTTTATTGCAATTCATTAGCAGTCGCTACAGAACTGACCTAAATCTTAAGGACCTTCTGGAGTGGTGTTTAATACTACCAGGCACCAGCTCCATGCCAAAAAGGATCTGTATTATCTGTGGACTAAAAGGAGCATGTTCACAAGGAAGAGGGGAAAAAATAGAGAAGATTGTGCACGTGATAATCATGTGCCAGAGAAATCAGAAATGTGACCATATGGTATTGACTGCCAAGTAGGTTATTGTACAGATATGATGTAGTATAAGTTACATATAACCTGATAATATGTATTTTTTTTAGTGAAAGATGGATATGTATTCACTACTTCTATATGGGTATATATATCCCTCCTATATACTTCTCGAAAGAGGAAAAAGAACTCTATACGACTATGCATACATGTGATTTCGTGGCAAGAGTAAACTTATCAGGTTTCCTGGAGATTTTAACTTACAGTATCTCCCTAGCTCTGTGTCATCTTGGGTTGCAGCACTGCGGCCTTCCTTGTGCCAGCTTGTCCCAGAGGCAGGCCATCTGCCCCGGTGACTGGTAGTGCGCGGTGAGGTAGTCGTCGACGCAGCCAAACTGGCAGAACCGGAGGCTGTGGATATAGTCCACGGCCTTCACCGTGTCGACGAACTGCCCCACCCACATGCCCATGCTCACATCCTCCATCTTGAACAGCTGCAGCAAAGCAAAGCCAAAACAATTGCGAGGCAATCATTCATTTAAGCACCCGTGCACGCTGCACTGCATGGTGATGGATACAAACTTTTTGGCTTTTGATATGGCCATCTTTATGGCCTAGGAATGATTGGATTCATGTCTTTCTGTTTCATTCAAAAGTGGTGGCTCTAATCATCTAAAGGGCACCAAAGTGAGACCAGGCGGTTCTCAAATTCTTCCAGTGGAATGAGATATGCAACAACTCTACAGAATCCCCTGCTGCTTGATACGAAATGAGTACAGAGATCTGAAGATGTTAAGTGGAGGAGCTTACATTTAGTCTGCCCTTCTCCATTTCAGACACGACGAAGTTTGCAATGTCAGAAGAAACAATGTAGCCAGGACCATTGGCATAGGGCGGGTACGCTTCTCTGGGCCACTCCTGGAATTTTAACAAAGAATATATTACAGAAGAGTTCAACTGCCGCAGCAAACTCATAATTGGGCACCAAACGGTTGCACTACCAACAGACTAGCCAACATGAATACATGATTACAGGAGACAATAACAGATTTATACGGACTATAGATATTGCTCTTGCAGTGCTCATGAATTGACAGCCAGTTGCACGTTGAATTGATGTATTGTCCAAATCAATAATACGACAAGATGATTGTTCAGATAAATTCAGAAACACTAGTACTTCAGAACAATAACAAATGAACAGAGTTACAGTAAGCCATCTTTCACTAAGCTCTACATGAATATCTATAACCCTACAATTTACTCTGTCAAATAGAAGTTACAGATAGTATAACCTTTTCACTACAAAATTGAATGAAGCTCTAATATACTTCCGTCAGAAACCAAACAATTTGATTTCTGACAGGCAGCATCCCATTAATTTTGATCATTAAAGTAAAAGCCACAAACTAGTACTCCAGTAAGAAGTAACAAATGTAAATTGGTGATAGCTTTTGCCAGCAACATTTTAAAAGTAAGGGATTTTTTCTGTTCTTCAACAGATATTACCTCAAATGAGACTGCCCATTTTCCTTCTCTCAGTGGTCGATGGTAGTAGTTAATGTTCCCAAGATAGAAGCTTTTACCATATGGGATTTTCCTAACGTCAGCCATCACTGAATCAAGTCTGACAAATGTATCATCATCGCACTTCATGATATACTTGGCGGAAACGACACGTGTCTTCCAAGGACAAGTATAACAAAAGCAATGAACAAGCACATACACAAGAGTTTTCAGAATTCAGAAGGATACAT
The DNA here is from genome assembly GCF_000147395.1 of Oryza glaberrima. Lineage (NCBI taxonomy): Eukaryota > Viridiplantae > Streptophyta > Magnoliopsida > Poales > Poaceae > Oryza > Oryza glaberrima. Next base: position 27,211,953 of record NC_068328.1, read on the forward strand.
GAAAAATTAATGTAATGTGGTTTTTCATATGCATCAATTTGCTACATACCGCATATTCGCAAATGGCAACAGTCTTCAGAACAACCAGATCATAACTATCTGCAAAAGGCACAATGACAATGTCTCCAAAGAAATTTGCTTCTTTCTTCAAATCTTCATTAACTTTTTTTCTTCCATTCTGCCCTAGAACATGTTGCAGTTAATATGTCTCTCTTGACATGAATATGGAAAAGACAAGCAGCAAAACTAAAATGGTTAGACTTAAAATTACCAAGGCAACAAAAAATCGAGCCATGGCACCAGATGAATTTCGTACTGAAGACATCCATGATCTCCTCACAGCCATGCGCTCTGTGAAATGGCTTCCTGCTGAAAGAATGCCTATGAACAACTCTATAGGTTCTTCAGGCAGAGGTGGAGCTTTCAGTTCTGTAAGCAACTCCAAATTTCTCTGTGCATTTCTAGGATGAGCCATAGGTAATGAACCAGCAACTATTGATTGAATGTCAACATCGCCATTCACTGACAAGATAGCAGCATCCTCAAGGCTATAACCCTTGAAAGAACAAAAACAATATTTGGACACATCAAACAACCATGCAAAAAATTACAGTGGATGGAGCTGCTGTGCTATGCTTTCTTAAAAGTCAATAGAAATGCTAATCTCCAACTAACCATATCAAAATGCTTACAGCTGTCAGTTAGATGTTAGAGGATAACTCTAGAAAACAGTATCGCTTGCAAAGAAGGATGGTTTCAGAAGTAAGCACTTACAACACGGTAAGGAAAAGAAGCGACATGCCTCCCATCGACTTGAACATGGTAGCCTTCTAAACCGGTGCTTAGTGTTAGAACAAACAATTCGTCCTCTACAAAAGGGTATGGCCAATCCATTGAACCTCTGTTCCTCTGTCCAGCAACACGGTTAAGAAACCACATTTTCTTCAACTCATTGAGTTTGCTGCCATAGTTTCCACCCCATTGCTCACATTTCACCAATCCATCAACTGCAAAAATGGGAGGCAATTAAAAAGAAAACCTAAAATGATCACTGGCCAAACTAATATTCCTCAGATGTAATTATTGGGGGGATGTATAATCGGTAGACTTAACATTTGTAGAAGAAGTCAGTTATCAGGTTATCAGATGGATAAGTAAAAGCAGATATATACATTCGAAGTTTCGAACTATGAAGAACTAGGGTAACATTTCAGACAGAAAGGATCATCTGCTCCAAGTCTTCCAGTTACCGAAAGAACTATTTGGAAACAGGGACCAATGCCATGAGCCATAGCACTTTATTAGTATGAGAAATGACAAGCCACAGAGAGTAGCGATATGGAACTGTAGGAGAATTGATAGGCTGTTCGCCGATGCAATTAATTTGTTACTATTGTTAGAAAAGTGTACACTAAGAGTACTGATGATGAGTTGGGAAGTTCCGCTTCACATAGTACAAAGCGAAGAAACAAGCCATGAATGGCCTACCAATATATCATAAATGTGTAAACAGCATGGGAATTCAGGCTTTTATTCATATGACTCGCACAAGGTACAAAGCCTTCTGCATGGTACTTCAACACCAAGGACCATAATTAGATTTTTCAGTAACAGATGAAGTCACTGGGTGCATCAAACTTGTAAAAATATGGGAATGAACGATTGATCTAACACCCATGAATCAAATGGAGCACTTCACTCCCCATTTCTCCTCATGGAAAGCATCTGGCATAAACTTCCCCAAAGCTTTGATAACAATCATAATTTAATATTTCACTAAAGGTGGAAATGTTAACATGACATATTGGCATAGCATTCCATCAGTAATAGCATGGCAGAACCTATGTATAAACAACGGTACCTTGGTAAATAGTCCATACAATTGGCAAACATGACGAGCAATGGCACTTTCCTTTTTGAATTGTTAGTTCTCTCATGATCCGTTAAGACTACCATTAAACTATAAACAACTAGCACATTCAAAAATTTATACAGTGAAAATAGTCCATTCGTTTGGCAAACATGTTGAGCAATGATACTTACCTTTATGAATTATTCTGTTCTCTGACAATCTGTTAAGACTACCAGCAAATTACAAACAACTAGCCCATTCAAAAAATTTATAGACAGTTGACCACGCAGGACAAAAGCTGCTAAATCATTTCAGAGACATAAAGCTAAAAATTATTGAGACTAGGCTAAGACCGAAAGCTGGAGACTATTGCGCACCAAACGAAGTACTATCAAACCACAGTCAGATTAGCACCTACCGTGAAACATGGCACTAAATGCAAACCACTACTAACATAAAAGCCATTCGGTTAATTAGCATCACATGTGTACTATCAATAATAGCAACTAGAGCTGAGCTCCTCAATTCCTCATAGCTTGGACTAATTACTGCACTAGCTATGATATGAATATATGATATCGATACTTCGATAGTACATATGTGATGCTGATTACTGCACAGATTATTGAAGGTGAAAAGTCTATCAAGCACACGTACCAGTCTCCTCGTCGGGGCGCGACCGCCAGCCCTCGCACCGGAGCGCGGGTCCCCACTGGCCGCGGAATCGGGTGTTCTGCTCGATCACCGGCCGGCCGCTCCAGTCCCCACGGAGGCGCGGGTTGAAATGGAGGATCCTCGCCGCCTCGTCCCCGTCCCCGTCCCCTCCGCCCCGCACCTCGACGGCGAACTGCGCCACGGCGTTCGCGGCGACCCGCCGCGGCGAGCCCACCACCGTGACGTGCGACCCCAGCCCGAGGCCGCAGGGCAGCGCGAGGGCATCCCCCGCGCCACGGAGCTCCGCGCCGGACAACGCCACGAAAGGCGGGCACCGCGGCGGCGAAGGGTCGGGACCGCCGCCAACCGCGGGCGGCGGCGCGGCGCCGGGGAGGAAGGCCTCGCGGAGGAGGCGGCCCCCTGAGCGGAACGCTCGGACGGCCGCGGCGTGGAGCGGCGGCGTCGCGTTGAGCGCCCGGATGTCGATTCCCGAGACGGCGTCGCCGACGAGCCCGTGGTGGTGGTGGTGGGACGACGCGGTGTCGGTGTCGGTGTCGGTGGATGTGGCGACGGTGACCGCGGCGGGCACGACGAGGCCGACCGGGGAGTGGAGCGAGAAGGTGGCGACGGAGAGGAGCGCGGCGAAGGGGAGGAGCATGAGCAGCGGCCGGAGGCGGCGGCCGCAGCCGCAGCCAGCGGCGGCGCGGCGCGGGCGGCGCATGTCGGCTTCGTCGGCGTTTGGATTGCGGGGGGCGGCGGCGAGAGCGACGAGGGAAAAAAAGGTTGCGCGAGTTTTGGAATTTTCCGTGGGTTTAAGAGGGGAAGAGACGGAGGAGAGAGGAGAGACGTTGGTTGGTTGCTAGGCTAGCGCCTTTTTTGTGCGGAGCCCCTCGGTGATTTGGCTAATTAATGAGGAATTATTGGGGTGGCGCTTTTCTTTAGACCAATTGCTAATTGCTCATGTGTATTGGTAGGCCTGTAGCCATAATTATTCGTATCAATGTGTCAATGTGCATTTGCGTGCACTCGTGAAAAATTATTTTTTCTCCTACCATTTTTGATGTGTTTTTGTTATCACTGATTAGTATAGCGTGCAAATATAGTGCACTAGCTTGTTAGGTATTATCCATTGTTCCCCGCCAAAAATAGGTTATATTATCCATTGTTTATACTCCTAAATCTTTACTAACAATAAATAGAGTAATTTTAATTGTTGAACGCATGATTCTAAACAATAATTGGAATGTTAATTACATCATATTAAATCTTACAGGAAATAATACTATAATAAATGATCAAAACATGTGTTTGATGTATGATAGAAAATTTAAGGTTATATATTGATATGTCATAGAGATAAAGACAGAGAAATGCATTGGGTGTTTCAAAAAAAAAATTGAAACATGAGTTTAGACCTCATGCTAGTATTTCTAGGAAACTTTCCTAGCCTATGTATTTTCTTCGAAGCCATCCATACAACCCAAATGACATACTAGGGTTGTTCATATGAATTGAATTCTTCTTTTTTTTTTTATAAAAATCTTTCAATCCAAAAGTGCCATGAATATGTGTTTGGATTTTGTCTAGTAGCATAGCGGTAGCCGGTAGGGGTGCCTCTCTGTTGTCTACTTGTCTTGTCTCCCTCTACTCAAAACAAAAAACGTGGTCCGTATATAATGTCGTATTATTGTGACTATGCGAAGTTATCACTTGATTTATACGTCTTTGGTACGATCTGTTTTGGATTATTAATTGGTATGTTTTATTTAACTAAACTAGCGCTGTAGACAATGCGATACGTGGATGCAAAGATGATTTTCGCCGAGACGGCATCTCAATTTAAATCCAATTAGAACCATATATATACGGATATATCATTACGCAAGGGAAAAGAAATAATTAGAGCCTGTGAAAGGGGCCCGTTTGCAACATTCCACCGAGAGATGGGGAAGAGAGCCCACAAATCCACGTAGCATCTCAACTTTTTCGGAGCATCTCAGGAGCACCGAGCCGGCAGAGACGGCGACGGCCAGAGCGCGGGACACGCGTGGTGGTGGTGGTGGCGCCCAGCGGCGGCGGCGGCGACGAATACAACGCGAGGCCGCGACAGATTCCGCCGCCGCCGCCGTCGGTTATCACGTCGCGGCGCCGCTCGCGAGAGCGGTGGCGCCTCGTCGGACGCTCCGCCGCCGACGTCACTGATTGACCGAGTAGAGCTCTCTAGTTGGGCCCGTACTGGTTGGGCCGGAACGGGGTTTTGCTTCGGATAAAGTACACCGAACGTCCCTCAACTTGTTATCGAGTTACAAAATCATCCCCCAACTGCAAAACCAGATATATGACATCTCTCAACTTATAAAACCGTTCATTTTTAGGTTCTTCAGTGGTTTTCACCCCGGTTTTATACGATGTGGCGGCTGAGTCAGCGTGGGACCCACGTGGGCCTCACATGTCAGGGTGACCACGTCTTTGGTATGATCTATTTTCTACCTCTTCTCTCCCTTCCTCTCTCATTTTTCCCCTAGGCGTGGATGGCGGAAGTGTCTTCGACACGGTAGGGAGGAGGATCGGCGTGGCCGACTGTTGGCGGGGGAGAAGCGTGGTGGAGAAGAGGGCCAATGCAATGGGCACCGCCGCCGATGGCTATCGACGCACGGATGGCCGCTGCGGTCGTCTGCCTTCCCTCCTCCTCCTTTCACGTGCCTTTTGCGCCGCCATTGTCGTGGTCGTGCGTCATCATCGGGGTGAGGCGGCGATGCACGGTGGCGCGGCGAAGGGGAGGGCCGGCAAGGCGGAGTGGAGGGCCGATGCGATGGGTGGCGCCGCCGATGCCTGCCGTCGCACGGATGGCCGCAGCGGTCGTATGCCTTCCCTCCTCCTCCTATGCGTGCCGTGCAGCGCCATTGCCATGGTCGCGCGTCGTTGTCAGGGTGAGGTGGTGCGGGCGACGCGGCGGAAGGGAGGGTCGGCGCAGCCGGCGGTTGGCGAGAGAGGAGCATGATAAAGAGGAAGCCAAAGGCCGATGCGGCAGCGACGGCGTCACCGACGCGACTGGGAAGAGGGTCGGCACGCTCGGAGAGGAGATCGGCTGGCCGACTCCCCACCCAACATGGTGGCCTGCTCCCGCGCCGCCGCTGCCGTTGGACCTTCTCCTCTCCCTCCTCGCCCCGCCGACCTCCTCCCGACCTGCCAGCCTCCTCCCTTCTCTAGTGTTGCCATCGCGTCACCCGTCGCCGGCCGCCGACGCCCTCCTCTCCTGCCTCGCCCCGCCGGCCTCCTCGCCACCCACCGACCAGCCTGTGCAGAGAGGTGAGAGAGAGAGGAGGATGTGAGAGAAGAGGGGAAAGATAGAAGGTGCTGACATGGACACCCTCACATATGGGGCCCACGTGGGTCCCATGTTGACCTAGCCACCACGTCGGATAAAACTGGAGTCAAAAGCACTTAAGGACTTAAAGTGAACGGTTTTGTAAGTTGAGGGATGTTATATAGTATCTGGTTTTGTGGTTGGGGGACGATTTTATAACTCGATGATAAGTTGAGGTACCTTTTCTTTTTGCTTCCGTGCGGCCCGTAATGGTTGGGTTGGAAGGCCCGGAATGGGATTACAGCTGATGTGCGGGCCCATTATAGTTGCTGTGAACGAAAGGCCCATCATGTGGTTTTCAGATTTTGGCCCGGAAGAACCGGAACCGGAACCAGATTACTAGGCTGCTTATTTTTTGCAGGTGAACCAAATTAAAATACTACTCCCTCCAGGTTGATAATACTTGTCGTTTCGGACAAGGACACGGTCTCAAAAAAGCAACTTTGACAACTATTTTCTATTATAATATATATAGAAATATCAACAAATATATAATTTTATTGAAGTACTTTTTAAGACTAATCTACACATATGGTTTTCATATTTTTAAGATAAATATTTTAGAAAATATTTGGAGTCAAAGATTTTAAAGTTTGACTTTACCCTTGTTCAAAACGCCTAATATTATCAGCCTGGAGGGAGTAGAATTTTTAGACGCAAAAAATACAATAAAATGTCGTCCTACGTTTCGAACATTTGTCGTCTAAAAATACTATTATAAAATGTTATTATACGATTCGAACATACTTCTTTCTCACACAATAGAAGGGCAGTTGCTACCTGCCGCTGCTGAATATTGGCTGGGTCAGATGTCAGAACTCATGTCATTAGCAAATCTGCTCACGCAATGCTACCAATTGCCATGGTCAAAGCAATGTCGTCAGATATATCCGTTCTAATCCGTACGAGTAGCTATTACCGAGAAAATCAGTCGCCAAACCATCTGGTCAATTCTTCATTAGCTTTTAATTCACTTATCAAATGTGGCTGTTGGCACGGGTTACGTACTTCCAAAGAAAGAACAGGCATCGCCATATGACTGTTGTTGTTGTTGGATGAATCATGAATGCAAGACATTCGTTTAAATAGGATTCATGCAACATGTATGAAAGTACTGGGAAAGAGAGGGGGAGCGCCAACTGCCACGAGGTTGAAACTTCAAGATCCAACTCTTCTCCTTAAAACATGGGAGCAGGTAGCCAGGTACTTGCCATTTACATACACATAAATACACTACATATATGAAGTTCCATGCAAATTTTCACTGCATTCGGACCCCCTATGCCATCAGAACTCACATGAATCCGACGACAACACGGTCCGACTTTAATCTACAGCTCTACCCGGGCGCGGTAGAAATATATTGATCTTAGACTTGTGGATAGCATCCATGTTCATAAATAAATAACCACACAAAACGTACACACTCAACAGCAAACCTTGCACAGCCTCCTGAGCTCGTCTTCTTTATTTTGTAACAACATCGAACCGGAGGTGCTCAAGTTTGCTGCAGGTCGATTCCCAACTCAGAAGCTCATGCCTGAAAATGATACAAGGCTGGGTCAAATAACATTTTCGGGCACTTGTCTCCAACTCTCCATTAAGGATGGCAGCTTCGGTGCAGGCTTATATAGCTCAAGTGTTCAAAAAACGTATGACATTGAAATATTGCATTCAAACTGAACACATAGATATCAGATTGATTAACCTGGTAAAATTAGGATTTAGAAAGATACCTAGATTACATAATTAATGCCATCTCATATCTTCTTATTTCACAATATTTGGTTACTCTTGTCATCTTAAAGTATCCTACATAATAATGCATCTAACCATCTACAGCAAACAAAATACTGAGAAGCCATATCGTCACACTTGTGCATTGATATCCCGTTGGCAGTTTGGCACTACACAGACAGAACAAGTCACTATAGGTCTGTAGCTAATATAAATAACCACATATTTAGTAACTGATAGTATGTACTAAAAAACCATAACAAAAGCATTTCAACAAGGCGCAAACATGCTTACGGAACCAGCCTAAGTTTTAGACCAATGTGCAGCCGTAATATCAATATATTACAAATATCACAGGCATATCTTGCCAATACTTTACCTATCATCTGATCTCTTCCACACTCTATTCTTCAATCCTACCTGAAATAATGAACTGTTGAAATTCTACTATACTAACACTTCCATTTTTCACTAGGTTCAAAATTCACTACAAAAATCTGGTTGTCTTATCACTACAAAAGAGGAATGATTTTTCTCATATTTTTTCTGTAATTCTGTTGAACTGTTCATAGTAAACACTGAGACGATAACTAACCATCGTAAGTAAACAACACTACGGGAACACTATTTTTTAATTTTCTTAACACAAAACACTGTCGCCAAGATGCCAACTATGGAGCTAAGCAAACACAGTTTACATCTTTGTTTTGAGCTATCGACAACATGGTGGATGCAAGTAGGTGAAGTATGGGCCTATATGCTGATGACGATGGTGACATTGACCCAACAAGCTTTGATCGAACAAAAATCCAAAACCATTCAGACCCACATGATCAAAGATCATCATGAGGACGCTACTCGCCTAATCACATCAAGAATAACCGGCTGAAAATATTGAAAAACAAAACCTTCCTATCCTAATGCCAGAAGTCAAATTGGTGGTTCCATGACGCATCCTAACATCTAAGCAGCAGCAAAAGCACAATCCTGTAAGGATTCATCCCCTAAGAGCAGCCTCAGCTTTGATTTTCAGAGATACCACGTATACGAGACATCAGTATTCTGCCAATATCTAAGAACTAAACAAGAGCGCATCTCTTAGCACTAACATCAGAGGCACAATTCCAATTCAAATACCTTGCCTAATCAGCAGGATTAAACCGAATACCAGCTCGTATCTGAAGCTATACCTCAGCCACGGGGAGCAGGCCAAGCTCCCGGATAACCCCGGCAGCGCCGCGGAGCTGCGCGCCGGCGCCGCAGGCGGGCACCGCGTCGAACTGCGACGCCGGGAGCGCCTCGGAGACGAAGCCGACCTGGAACTCGACGGTGCCCTGGTCCGGGTGCGCGACGATCCCGGTGACGGAGACCCAGAGGAAGAGCTTCTTGGCCTGGATGCCGGAGAGGTCGGAGATGGCGCCGTACGAGAGGCGGCCGCGGACGCTCCTCTCGTAGTAGACGAGGTGGGAGCCGAACCAGACGTAGCAGGTCCCCGCCAGGTGGATCTCGAACTCCCCCGTGGCCTCGTCGAAGCTGTAGGAGGCGACGGAGTCCGGGATGAGGCCCCTGGGGAGGCCGTACTTCGGGAGGAGGTCGTTCGCCGCGCCGTTCGGCTGGACGCCGCCGCCGGCCGCGGAGGCGGCGCCGGCGACGACGATGGCGGCGGCGGCGGCGGCGAGGAGGAGAGCTTGAGGAGACATGGCGGTTGGGGAGTTTGGGATTTTTTTTTTTTTTGGTGATCAATTTTCCGCGCGGTGTATGGGACTAGGGCTAGGGGTTAGTTATACTAGTAGCATTTAAATTGGGTTTTTCGGCCGGCTTGACTTTTGACTTATGAATTGAGAGATGAGAGAGAGTTCTCATTGCTTGAGAAAGAGTTTATGGATGGTGATTTGTCAAGTGAGCATAAAAAAACATGCTCACCCAGCTAACTTTATTTTTTTTCTTATGGAAAAGAGAAAGGGTGAGGTAAGACAGTATCTTAAAAATCTGATTATGTTTAAAAGATCTCAAACTATTGCCACCACCATATTTGTTATCGAAGCAAATCGACACACAATCCAATATGAAATTTCCTCGTTTTAGTCCTTCTCTTTTCCTTTAGAGTGTATTTTTTTATAACAATTATTACTAGTATATTACGAGAGATATGTAGCTACAAACAACACTGTGATATGAGTAGACCAAACATTCACATGTTTAAGAGTCCATTTATAATAAATGCACTATTTTTAGTTTTGTAAATATAGAGTGTCACTTCCTTAGCAATAAGTTTTTCTGCGTGCAACTTGACTGCTTCATTGAGCGAACTTATGCTTGGCACTAGCGCTCAATGAAAACAGTCGGAAGCGATCGGAAAACAACCTCAACTATTTTTATAACCATATTTTTCTCGGAAATGAAATCGAAAACGGTAAAGTTGGAAACGAAAACAATATCGGAAATATCAGAATATTGGAAACGAAATAATACGAACGGAAACATGTCGGTATAGATCGGAAACCGGTAACAAAGACGGAAATATTAAACTATAAAAACATATATTTAATTTTGCATAAGTATGTAATACATATAAATAAATTCAAGCTTATACTATATAAATTATAAATTAACTTCATTTTTAGCCATGTACTCAAGTTAGGGATTTGATTTAAGAGTTAATCAATCTCTAAACCGTGGGTCAAGTAGAGACATACCCAATAAATATCGACATATTTAGAAATACGGTAATTACCATATTATAAGAAACAGTAATTTCCACAAGAATACGGTAAATATGAAAACGATTGGTATAATAGCAAAACTATTTCCGTTTCCATTTCCATATTTTTTACCATTTCTATTTTCATTTCGGTCGATTACCATTTCCATATGGCTCAAAAACGAACGCAGGTTGGCTGGTAATTTCCGCTACTGTTTTCACCCCTACCCCTATCACATCTACTATATTAGCTCATGCTCACTCACTCTTTACCTCATACGTGAATACTTTGACGTAACCTCAAGTGTGACTTTGTGTCACTGATATGTGGATCCGACGTACCTTAGAGAAATAGAACCTATGTCTAAACGTTGGGCACAGGAAGTGCTTGTTTTCATTTTAGCTCTTTTACACCATTTGCATGTACCCTTCCAAAAACTCATCTTAGCAAAAGAGGTGTTTATTTTACAAATACACTATAACGGAAGCATAGAATTCAGCCAAAACTTCTAAACCGTACATCTATAGCTTTAACCCGTTTACTTTACACGACTTATCCTTAATCAGGTTGGCTTTGAATTTATATAGCCTCGGCGATGGAACCACTACCCGACAACCCCGCATAACAGCCCTAGCTTATTGGTGAATCGCAATAGAATTATGATGATATCAAAGGGAATAAAAATAAAAGTTTCAATGTAGTTAAATTTACTCGAATCTAAATTATGTGCAGTTCGATCATCATAATTTTTTTCAAAACAAAAAACATGGGACCCGCCTATCATCCACTCTGCCTCCCTTTGCCATCCTTCTTTCTTATTTCTATCGACCTACCAATTCGATAGAAAAAACATAATTTTTCCGTATCTCTCTCTCAAAAGGTTCAATCCAAATTATGAATTTGATAATTTAGACATACATATATCCAGATTAATAGTTAGTATTAAACTTTTCACGGGACGGAGGATGTAGATATTCAGATCTCTAAGATCAAATGATATAATAGTACTTGGTTCATTAAATGGAGTACCAGTACAGAAAGAAAATTTGATGGATTTTATTGCCGGAAATGAGGACCTCGCTTGGAAAATAAATGATTGACATGGGCAACCAAGCATGGGCACACACATGCGTATGTCACCATGTGAAAAGTGAAAGCCATGGAGCAACTCATACACACAAGCTAATAAGCTATACCTCGGCGACGGCGGGGAGCTGCAGGCCGAGCTGGCGTGCGAGCCCGGCGGCGCCGCGGAGCCGCGCGCCGGCGCCGCAGACGGGGACCTCGGCGAAGTCCGACTCCGGCAGCGCCTCGGAGATGAACCCCGCCCGGAACTCGACGGTGCCCTGGTCGGGGTGGGCGACGATGGTGGTGATGGAGACCCAGACGAAGAACTTCTGCGCCTGGATCCCGGAGAGCCCCGTGATGGTGCCGTACGCGATCCGGCCGCGGATGGCGTCCTCGAAGTAGGCGAGGTGGGAGCCGAACCAGATGTAGCAGGTGCTCGTCAGCCGGATCTCGAAGTCCCCCGTGTCGTTGTCGAAGGTGTAGGACGCGATCGTCTCCGGGATCAGCCCCCGCGGGAGGCCGTACTCCGGGAGGAGGTCGTTCGCTATGCCGTGGAGCGGCGCGGCCGAGGCGGTGGCGGAGGTGGCGCAGGTGGCGCCGACGGCGGCGGCGAGGAGGAGGATGGTGGTGAGAGGAGACATGGCCGTGGCTTTTTTGGGGGGTTTGGGTTTCTGTGGGTTGTGTCACCTTTTCGATCTCCTATGTGTGTTGGCGTGCTAGTGTTAGGGGCTAGGGGGTTGCTTTTAAATGGGAGGATTTAACTGTTTACCGTTTAATAATTGTGACTGTAATTTTTTTATTTGGCAATAAGAATAAATGTCATCTAATAGTTTATCGCTTTGTCTTTGTATGTAGGTTATACCTTGATAGAATTCGGTTCGGATCACACTTTACCCTCCAAGACAGCCCCCGCTGTATCCCTAAAATGACATCTATTTCTTATAATTTTTTTCCTACAAAAAGTATTTTCTGTTCATGTTTTTCCTAAGTTGGCAAAATGCATCATATTGTACTTCTGAAACATTTTCATAATTTGAAGCGACTATCTACCAAGGTTATAAATATGTAAGACTGATGGTAAAAATAAGTACTAAACAAGACCGACTTGGATTCCACGACACGGAACCACTATATAGATAGTTATACCTTGAGAGAATTCAGTCGGATCACTTTACCCTTTGAGGCAACCTGCTTTATCCCTAAAATGATGTCTGTTTCTTGTAAATTTTTTTCTACAAAAGTATTTTCTGTTCATAGTTTTTCTTAAGTTGGCAAAATGTATCATATTGTACTTCTAAAACATTTTCAGATTTGAAGTAACTATATCTACCAAGATTATAAGTATGTAAGGCTGGTGATAAAAATAAGTAATAGACAAGACCCACTTGGATTCCATGGTATGGAACCACTATATAAATATCATCACGAAAATTTCAAGACAGTCTAAATCATAATCATTTTCTTTCTGTGTATGATGTTGTTGAGTTCTGTACATGTTTGACCATTCGATGTGTCGGCAAGTTTCTGAGCGCGATTCGCAGGTCAGACAGGGCAACTTAAGTCACAACCATCCATTCGATCATTGTCATGATATCAGTAATTATCCTCACATCGATCGATCTCAACTCCCTGTAATGAATGGACCAGAGATGGAACGGAATTGTATTGATTTGAAGCATTAGAGGCGACAGCGACGAATAGCCGAATTGGTTGGCTTTAATTTGGTCGCCCCAATTAATCCCAGTTGGCAGCTTGAACGCTGACACTGACGGCCACCTGCTCAAGCAGCTACGTATACGTGTATCATGTAATTGCGCCATTGTGTGCGCGCGGCGCAGTACGGGTGGTTGCCAACGATAGATCGAACGACCGCGTATTCATGACCTTCGGTCGCGGAGGGCCTCAGTGATTTGGGTGTCGAGTCTTATCGTGTGTCGCGTGGGTGTATTGTAATAAGTAACAGGTCGTTGGTAGTTAGTTTGTGAAAATTTTGAAAAATTGAAAAACCTAGCTTCTTGAATTTAATTTTTATAAGATTATGTGACAATAGCTTCCTTTTTTAATAATGGAAATGGATTACATCTCCGGTTTCTGTCATAAGACAAACAACCATAAGTTTAATAGTAATAAAAAGGTAAGATAAAAATAAATCAAAATGAGAAATAAGGTGATGGGACAAATCCCCAACTCCCCTTTATTATTGACTAGCGTTAAATCACATAAAATATTTTAGCTAGCAATTCTTATGGAACTACGCCACCCATAGTGGAATAAGAGACCCTTGGCTACCAATTTCAAGAGTGTAGCACTATTGCGCATAGTATCCTGCTCCTCCTTTGGTAGCATTGTAGACCAGAAGTGAAGCCAGTAGGAAGACATAAAGATAACCTACATAGGGTTAGATAATTGTTTACCATTAAAAACTTTATCATTACGACAACGCCAAATTGACCAACATACAACGCTAGCTCCAATTAGAATCATCTTCTTAATGGACCTAGATACCCTTCTAAGCCAATTACCGAAAATGTTTTTGACGTTACAGGGTGGGGGATATTAAAAGCAAAAAAAAACACACATCTCCAAACAAACTGAGCGACATGACAATTAAAGAAAAGATGTTGGATTGTCTCTTGTGCATAGCAGAAAGAACAATGTTTGTCTCCCCTATTTTCTTTTAGCCAGGTTATCTTTCGTTAGATTTACTTTCTTGTGAAGAAACCACGTAAAGACCTTAATCTTTAGTGGAAATTTTAAGTCCCACAGAATTCTCTTTTTATCCGAACATTACAGTTCATGATCGCGGCATATATAGATTTGACGGAAAATTGACCATTCTTATGGAGCGACCATACAAAGCAGTCCTTTTCATTTGACAGAGTTATATTAGTTAGCCTGAGGATCACATCGTTCCACTCGATTAGCTTGACAATAGCTTCTTATAATCTAAATAAAATCTAAACTATTTAAAAGAGCTTTTGATTTAGGGAAAAATTGTAGTGGTTAGAAACTTCTCCAGACAGGCTTTAGATCAGATAGATACATGTGTCCTTCCTTGGGCTAAGCCTCGTGTTGTTAATATCCATCGATCCATGATCATTCCACGGCCAACGATTACGATAGATCGATGCATTCAAGCGGAGTAAAGGTCGATTGACTCGTTAAAATTTTTTACTGAAAACACAAATACCAAAATTTGATCATAAGGTAGATAGTCATCCCAAAGTATGATGTGCATTTGTTTCATGCTATTGCATTCCATGGCCATTATTCTCATTGCTTAGAGCATATCCAAAAGCCTTGATAATTTGACTCATCAAATGCCCATATAGCTAACCAGCCAAAGAAATCCCTCTCTATATTTCCTTTGCATAAAAGAAGACATCACTCTTCAAATGATAGACTGGCGATATGACCCACGTATTAGTCTTATCTCCTTCCTCCCCTAGATCATGCCCTCACCACTATCTTCTCCAAAGCAACAACAGGGATGAGGAGTGAGAGGAGGCACAACGCCATGGCGAATTAAAGGACGATACCATGGCGAGGGAAGGTTGAGGTCAAGATCATGGGGAGACAATGGGGAAGCGGCGCCTAGCGAGCTCACTTAGAGACAGCAGGGAGGCGGGTGAGCTCGTGCGTGGAGGCGCACCAAGCTCGGGCAAAGACAATAAGGAGGTGACAAGATTTTTATTTAAGATGGTTTAGAGGTCCAAATGATCTTTGATGAAGAAAAACTATATATCAAAGTGATAGAGCTCAACAAGATCTACAATTTTATATTTAATCATTTTTTATTTTAAAATTATTTAGGATGTCAAATAAGCCTTACTACTTTTTTAGCAATAAAACCCCATAGAATATTTACGTTTAGGCCCTTCCTTTCTCTAGAAGGATCGGTTTTTCGAAACCAACCTGCCAAGGAAGGAGTAGTATATTTCTAAAAATTTTAAAAATAATAATATGTTTTATTTTTTTAAAAAAATGAATATATATAAATTAAAGAATTGTGGAAGTGTGTCTGAATCCCCCATCCCATCGACTGAAATGGACCCAAGCGAGTAGTTCTTATCATTAGGGTTGGGAATAAGTCTATTTTGTTTCTCTCATCTCTTACCTTCGATCAAATTGCATCTCTCAACTGTAAAACTGGGTATAAGGCCTCTACTAACTTCGAAAACTAGTGCAAATCAACTCCTTCAATGATTTGGAAAGTGGTTTTTGCTAACGTAGCATGTTCCACAATAAAACTTGCTAAGTCAGTGCATGGCCCCTAAATGTTAGTGAAATTGAAATGTGGCAAGCATATGTGGTGGGGCCCACATGTCAATTGCATCCCTTTTCTGCTTCCCATCTCTCCCTCTCTCTCCTCTCTTCCTTTCTCTCTTCTCATAAGCCGTAGCAGAAGCAGCACCGACGGTGTGACCGGGAAGGAGCCGCCGAGGAGACCCGTGGCAGGCAGCGACAAAGATGGCATTGAGCAAGCCTTCCCCAGTAGTGTCATTGTTGTCGTGGCAGGACGGTCATGCGCTGTGATGGCAGCAACGCTTGGCCACAAACCTAGCAGCAGTGAGCTCTTTACCGCGGGTGTCACAGGGGATCGACGACCACCTAGAGTAGGGGGCACAGCAACGCTGCCAGCCCGTCGTCACGCCCAACACCCACTGGCACCTTTGCGACGGGACGTCAGTGTCGCCTAGATCAGGCCTCCTCCACTAGATCGCTGCCACCCTTGGGCACCTATCTCCGCTGTGTCCACGGCCAACCTCGTCGGCCCAGTGTCACGCGTTTTGGCATCCAGCCTCATAGACGCCCCTTTGATCTCAACTCCAATACATGGACTTCTTTGACCACACCGCGATAGGGGGGCATGTCCTCCCCGTTGTTAGGCTGCCAGGCCCTCGTCGTCGATAGGAATCCACCGCACCGCCTCCACAATGTTCAGCACGACCACTACCCCACCTTGACCACTGCACCGTCCCAGCTTCGCCCGACGGCCGCCGTTGTTGCTTCCTTTCTGCCGGCTTCCCTATTAATGTGTCAGATCGGCCATCCATGTCCCATCCTCCTCTAGTCTGCCTCAACAGCACCCTCTCGCCGAAGATCAGGGCGACAAGCACCCATAACCATTGTCCTCTCCAATAGCCGCTCCTTGCACTCCACCTAGCCGTTGCTGACCTCTCGCCATGCTCCGTCGGGAAAAAAGAGGAGGGAGAGAAGAGGAAAGGAGAGAAAGAGGGAATGACACATGGGCCCACTATAATTTATTAGTTTTTCGATTAAGAGACCTGCTGACTTAGCGAGTCAAAAGTAGTCAATCTGCTATGTCAGCAAAAACCGCTTCTTAAATCACTGGAGGAGTCAATCCTATCTTCCTATATAGTTGGTACCCACTAAGGGGCATTTACTTCTATAAATCAAGATATGTAAGAAGCCACATCATCAACAATTTTAAGCCATTATATCATATTAGTATAAAGATAATAACCATTGTATCAAGAAGCTACTTATTTATCCAATTCAATTATTTATTAGTTATCCATTCACCTCTCTTTGCTCTACCTCACTGTCACACATAGCACTGTTACATATGTTGTGCATAACACCATGTTTTCCGAATACAACTCAAATTATTGTTTAATATGTGTGATAAGATAACATATAATTATTAGGTATCGTTACCTGAATCTATTTTCAGAAAGAACTTGAGTGAAGTAGAGAAATGCAAATTGTCTAACTATAATGAAACCTATATTACGTATGAAAATAATATTCATATATTATAACAATACACAATAACGCTTGGAAAAATAAAACATGAATTATATTGTAATAACATAAGACATATATAAATCCACGCAATCATATATTTTGTATATACATAGAGTTGCACCTAACCATTTAAAACTATGGTATTGTTTGACGATAAAACTACAAAACCCGCGGCAAAGACACGGGGTGCCAACTAGTTTATACTGATTTTATACCCGTTTTGTGGTTGAGGGAGACGAAGAGCAAGATGTGAGGATGCAAAATAGACTTATGCCTGGGTTGAGCAAAAGAAAAGCCACTTCAGGCCTGAGAAAAGAAAGCTTCTTGGGTCTAGAATTTTGGGCTCAGTTTCTGGTCGTGCCATCGGATAGATTAGTTACGAAACCACCAGCCTTGTACGGAAGACTATTAGTTAGGCAAAAACTTAAATTTGAAATGCGTGAATTGGGCCGGAACATATTTATCGGTATATCTATATATACCTAATTAAAAAATTCGTAAGGTTTTCATGAATTTTTTTCGTCCGTCGTCCCGATTCCGATCCGGCCATTCGTGAGATCGCATCGCGTGGCTGAACATACATGTCCGCCTCACTTCCGTCCCATACGGATGTACAGATCAAACATGTTCCCCTTGAACTAGAGGTCAAATCGTACAGAAAAGAGAGAATAAATCACAAAATCACAACTCCACTGAATCACAAAATCACAAATCCAACAACAATGAATCAAAATCATGCAGGAAAATTAAATCACAAAAAACTAAATCACTGGCACCACTACTCATTGGAGCCGAGGATGCCGCTGCCCCCGAGGTCGTGGTGGTTGGCGCGTGTGCCGCCGCCGTGCGCCATGAGGGTGCCGCCGCCGAGGGGTTCCCATGAAGAAGGTGCCGCTGTTGTGCCGGAGAAGAAGGTGATGCCGAAGAAGGTGATGCCGCCGAGGAGAGAACGCCGCCCGCCGGGGAAAGGACATTGCCAGCCAGGAGGAGGGTGGTGCAAGGCACCGCGGCTGAGGCGCCGCCCGCCTTGGGAGCGCGCCGCAGCTAAGGCGCAAGTTTCCAAGGGCAGGATGCCGCCCGCCGGGGAAAGGACGCCGCCGGGCGGGTGAGGGCACCCTGGCTGAGGGGTAGGGGTAGCAGCATCGCCGTGGGAGGAGGAGGAGGAGCAGCGTCGCTGGTTTGGGAAGAGGGAAGGCGTCACCACTTGGGGAGAGGGAAGGCGGAGAAGGAGAGAAGGAGATATGGCGGGTGGGCGGAGCAGATACAGCGAGAGGAAAGAGAGAGGGAGGATAAGGTCAGGCGGAAGAAACGAGGCGCGTGGGGGCGGAAGAAACGAGGGTGCGCATGCGACCGCCCTCCGCTGATGAGCGTTTTTTTCTTTAAAAAAACTTACGGTTTTTTTGTTTGGTCCATCTTTTTTTATCGTTGTTTTTTATCGGTTTTTCCTTTTTTTCTCACCGTTTATTTTCCGATTGGATTAATCATTTTTATCTTTTTTAATCGGTTTTTTCTTTTTTTTTGCTTTTTTTAATCGGATTTTTCTTGCGCACGCCGGTTTTTTGTTAGATTTTCTTTTTATCTATTCCAATCCGAACCCATATCCATATGTCTTTCCCTGCATTTCCTCCTTTAATTAATGGCAAAAATCGATTCCCAACTCCTTATTTTCCCTGTAATTTTCCCTTTCAAATCGTTTTTAGTTTGTCGAATTTAATCTACATTTACCAGTTATATTCATATAATGTAATTAATCATGGAGAATTTAATAAAAATTAATTTTATTACTTGGGAAATTTTATTACCCACATTTACCTTGATTTTCATGATCCTTTCTTTTCCTCAATATCGTATGTAATTGCGATTTTATATGTAGCGGGGATGAAATAAATATAAATATATGTAGTTTATTTATAGTAAAGATGCTGAAATTTGTATTTTAATTAATTACGTAATGTAAATCTTTCTCGGTTTTTTCTTAATTTTCTCATGTTGTATTCCCGTTGCAACGCACGGTCATTTTTTTCTAGTTGAGACAAAATGATCTGAAATCGCCTGAGATTATCATAGAAATTTGGAGTATTTCGCAAGTTAAAAAATCTGTTCTTTACTTTTTCATGTTTTTAGACTGTGATTAGGTAGTTTTTGAAGCACAAATACTAACTCAACACCACTTATGCTGCATATGATTATGTGTGACCATATTTCTTTTCCCTTTCTGATGTTGGAACCACTACCTTTTCATGTGAGGTGGTACAGTGCTTCCAGGTTCATATTCTACCCTACTGATGTATAAATGAAGCAGCGGATATTCACCATAAATCCTGCACAAGTTCGAAGTACACCTAAACCTACTCTTTCACAGGAAAATTAGTGATATTTACTAAAATCTAGAATCATGATTAGCAACAGCAGAGGCCACTGGAACTCATGCAATGATATACAGATCTACATGTGCCATTGCCTCTGTCCATGTTACTTGTGTGCAATTCCACGTGCTCAGATGATGGTGCTTCTACACAGGGGCTAATTTGGCTACCTCTCAATAACCAAATTTTGGTTAGCATGTTCTAGTAAGCTTCATGTTCAGGCCCCATGTGTCATCAGTGGCTTATATTGTGTGTAATCTATCCCATTCAACCTAACACAGCATAAAATCTGCTCAGGCAATTCTTCAGCTTTATTTCCCTACATAACAAGCAAAAGGAAAATTAATTAATCCAACTTTTATTATAGCAAAGAAAATGGTTGTGGTCGCTGTTGTAAGCACATACCTGAATGGTTAGACCAACATCTAGCATGCATATTTTTAGCCTGTCCAAAAATGTTTCGAAACCTTTCCTTGAGATGTAGCTAAACCTATGCATGTCAATGTCAACCTCAAAGTAGTTGTCACCCTGCAAATAGACATAAGATGCAAACATTGCTTGAGGAAGTCATAAAGTTAAAAGTAGTAAAAGATCACAAGGTGGTTATGATGAGAACATTGCATCTACTTCTCTAATAATGACATAGTAGCTGATGTATGTGGACGCATGCTACAAAAGTATACATTAGATTCTAAAAATAAACACAACTAACCAGGTAAAACTCGTGTTGAGGTCTAGAAAGCACAGGCTTCTCATTGTATGCATGCATTAGCTTCCTTTCTGCCGCACTTAAAGGAAGGTCCTCCAGATTTGCCACCCGGCCAAGTATCTTTAGCCGTTCTCGAAATGGTATGGTTGTTTCCATCGGAAACGCTTTCACCTTTTCTACATGATCATCAACTAATTTCTGTTTGGGAAGTCAAAGGAAAAAAATAGAAGTTACAGAATTGTTGACTTATAACAATAATCAGCAAAGGTGACTGTGTTTAGACAGTAATAAAACAAATGAATGTTGATAAAAGAAAAGGTGACTGTTGACAGATCATCAATCACAAATCACACAAGAGAATAATGTGTATTAATAATGTAATGTTAGCTAACCAAGGCCAATGATGAAAACAAATACAACTCCTAATTAGACTACTCCTGAAACCACAGAATGTCCAACCTGAGTTGTCAGACGGTAAAGCATGAAAATTTTTGGTATGCATCTTTTTGTCTGTCACCTATTTACTATATATACCTAAGACATTGGCCCTTGATCTTCAACCTACGAGAAAATGGTATTTTTAACATCCCATCCTACAGTCAAGTGACTGCCTTTCTTTTGTTACCAGCCCAATATTCCCAGGATTAAAAATGTAGCGTGAAAACCCCACTACATTAAATGGACCCTTGCAATGAGGTACTCTCTACTATAGTTCGTACTAGCCTGGATGATATAATTATTATATCAAGTATAAACTTTATATTTTATTCACTTCAAAAAATGGAGAATCTGGTCTCTATATCATCATTTTGAAACTTTTACGGCGCACATAAAATGGCTAGGAAAATCGGCAATCGTCATAGTGACAGACCTTCCTAATATGCACAGAAAGGTATATACAGCATTAGAATAACCATTGTAACTATGAAAAGAAAGTAGCACAGAAAGAATAAGTGAAAGAAACATTGATTGTAACTATCAAAATCTTACTCTGATATTCTCTATAAATGATGGGGGTAGTTCTTTTGAGTAAGCATCGGAGAGCCTAAAATACAAAACAAAGCTCATCCCTTCTCCATCGATTTCATTTTGAAATAATGAGGCAGGATATAGTGGAACCTGTGAGAAACACATAAAAAATGAAGTCAAACCACTGAATGATAAGACACAACTATCAAGAGCATAGAATGTTTGCATGTGAAAAGGAAATATACAGTGGTTAACTGGCTAACAAGAAACTCAAATTCAGCTGTAATATTCAAAATTTTCATAACTTGAATCCTGCTGCAAGGTCATAGGAAAAATAACTTTCCTACATGTCAAGTGGATATATCCTATTCCTTCATAATAGTATCCATATCTAGAAAAAAATATCTATAATGAACACACAGGTGTCACCGTACCAGCTACTACAAACTTAGGGGTCATATGAGCAATTAATTGTGAGTTCCTTTTAGAACAGATATTCGTCTTAAAAATAATGGTGTTTATACAGGACATTGCAGTTGTCAGATACGGTGATTTCTATCATTTGGAATAATACTATTTAATTATGTGAAATTGCAAAGCTTCAAAAAGAAAAGTTCATGACCCTCAAGCATGCAGACTGATAGTTACATCTTTAAAAGAGTTGCTGCATATGGTTATTACAAGCAGAGCAGCACAATGCTACAAAAAGAATTCCATGCAAAATTTTCAACCTGATCAAGTGTGTGTCATTGTACCAACAAGAAGTTATTTAGAAGAGGTTATAAAATAAAAACTAGAGATGTTTTATGATGCTTGGATGGTACTAGAGGTAACTTATTCACTTAGAAGTGAGCAATGGATGATGTTCCACTAATAAGTGGAATGTACCTGTAGAACCTTACCAGCAGAGAACATCTCAAAAGTCTAAAATTGGGGTAACTCACCTGTACATTGACCACCAAAAGTGGTGGGAGTTTACTGGAGATTTGAACATCGGGAAGTTGAACATATCGGGATATATGGTTGAGTTTTTGCGGTGACAAGTATACATCAACTCCAAATGGGTAGTACGCTGCATAATTTGGAGCAAGCTCTTTCTTTTTATCCCTGATTTTTTTTTTCAAAGGTAAGATCACTTGCTTTCCATAATCATCCAGTACTCTCAAAAGGAACATGTACAATGGACTGAACATGATGGTAATATGCTTGAAACAAATCCTGAGAATAATGCTTACCTAAAATAGTTTGACCCACGGACTCGGAAAGTGCCAGGATCAATATGAGACCAGCTGTTCAGTATTTTCTTTTCCAGTAAGCATAACTGAACTTGAGAACCTGCTAGAGGCCTTTCAAGGAAATCCTTTGTAGACACTGATCAAAAGAGAAGAACTGGTATTACTTAATAGTTTTTATTAAGCCAAAATTTCATATTTTCCTACATTGTGTATAAAGCAAGAAAAAAATCCCAGCCGAACTGCACTAACATGTGAATGTTAACATTTTGTTTTCTTACACTTTTATCCCAAGCATTAATATATGCCTCACCCCAAAAGCCCACCGCACACAAACTTTGAAGACAAAACATAAGAAAAAGACCAAGATGTCTCCCACCTCATAATATGGGGTAAACTGACTGATAAATTTTAATTACCAAGCACCATAAAATTGAAGATCATCAAGATGGAAAGAAGCTGATATGAAGTGTAATCCAGTACTTGAGGAAAGTGCCTAAAACACAGAGGCCAAGGAAGAAATGCTTACATAGTGTGGAAGAAGGATGAGCTTCTCCAGACTTCTTCTTGAATGAGAGCTTCAAGGAGGGCATCTTCATGGAATGAGTTGGGCTTGTGGAAAGTGGTCTCTTCTTCTCATTTACACCAACAGCGGAGGCAATACAAGGCAAACAATTGTTTGGCAGGAGGCCACAGTCGTCCAGTATCCTTCCTCCACCGCCGTGTGCACTATCCTCAGCTGAAACACTTGCCACATCCTCATGGCTCACAGAGGACCGCACACCATTCTCCAAATTCCCCCTTGACAGCTCGCTGGACCTCGGCTTTCTGTAGTGCTGCTCCGATGAATGTGAGCTTCCGTTGAAGCTCCCCCCATTGGCATCTCTCGTGCTCAATGCCGCATCGTTCTCGAACCCATTCAACGAAAAAGCATCTGCAGAGTCAACAAGAGCTCAAAAGGTTCAACGATCTTCAATTGAACCGCACCGGGGGAGGCTTGGGGGTAGGGTACTACTACCCTACAGCCTACACATCCTACTACATTGTGTGGGCATCACGCGTTACCATCTTGCACGCTGTGGAAATCGTCCTCCCCGTCCGACTCGCTCATGGCAAACGAGTCGTACCATGCCTCCTCGATGCTCCCGGAAACTGCAGCAAGAAAGTTCCCAAATCTGCGTCAGGTCAAACTGGACTAGCAAAGTACTACCACCACATTGCTACGCATCCGCATTCATTGGCGCGGAAAACAATAATTGTACCACCCAGAAGACTAATTGCAACGCCCACTGATCGTCCCGCACTAGTAGAACAGAACAAGGTAAAATTCACCGAAGCAATTAAAAAAAATTCATCAGTTGTTGGTAGATGCGCACGGCGACCTCTAGAACGCCGTAGTTTAATCGCCTGGAAGGCGCAATCTCACGCGGGCACGCACCCGAGAATGGTCCCCCAGGATCAAATCTAATTCCCCCAAACGGAGCAGAAGCAAAAGGAATCCGGAGAAAAGCAACCCGCCCACCCATCCCAATCCCAATCCCAATCCCAAGCCAAGCACGCAGCCCCACCCAACCTTGGAACGCGGGGTTGCTGTAGGTCCGGTGATCCCCGGCGGCACCGGAGGAGGCGGCGGCGGAGGCGACCGGCGGAGGCGGGGAGCCAGGCACGATGTCACCCTCCTGGATGGTCTCCATCGACGCGGCCCGCGACGGGGCCTTCCTCCGGCCGGACTTCCCCCTCCGCCTCCGCCGCCTCGCCCCCCCGCCCGCCCGCGCCGCCTCCCCCGACCGCGGCGTGTGGGGCTTCCCCCCCACGCACGCGCTCGGCCGCGACACGCACGTCCCCATCCCCACCCCCCCCCCCCCCTCCCCCCCTCCTTCCCCTCCCGCGTGACGTGAGGTGAGGTGAGGTCGCCGCCTGCTTGGAGATCGGGGACGGCGGCGGCCGCGGGGACGAGAGGAGGAGGAGGAGGAGGAGGCGGCGGCGGTTGGTCGCGTGAGGTCGCAAGCTTTTTGTGGAGGTGGAGGTGGTGGCGATGGCTGCGTCGCGGTGGCGTTGCGTTGCGGTGCGGCGCGGCGCGGCGCGTGGGGCGTTGGCTTTGGGCTGGGCTTTTGTTTCCCACACGAGTGGGTTGGATGGTGGACGCGGTGTATGGTGGGCGACGGCTCGTGTCGCGACTTTTTTTCGGGTGGGGGTGGGGGGATGGGAGGTGGGGCCCGCGCTTTTCTGGTGAGGAGGAGGTGGGGTTGGGGGGTGCTGTGTGTGACTTGTTAGTTTGTGCGTGTCGTCTCGTGTCATGTCTGAACGTGAGAGATTAGCTAGCAGCTTATTATTACTCGGTTAACATCTCTCGTTTCATCACCATTTTAGTGGAGATTATTACCAAGCCTGTCTTCTTGTCCCACCTTTCTCAACTCATTTATCTCGTTTTTTCACGCGCGCACTCCCAACCTATTAAACTGTGCATGTTTTGTAAAAAAAAAATTATATAGAAAAGTTGCTTTAAAAAAATCATATTAATTTATTTTTTAAATTTACTTTAGCTAAGTATTGTATTAGAAATAGCTACTACATCTATAATAAAATATACAAATTTATAATACGATGAAGTATTTTCTAGTACTACGAATCTGGACGAAAAGGTAGCACGTTTTAGAATAGATCAAGGCGGTAGTAGAGTCTATCATATGGAGATATGGAGAAAGCATTATAGATAACTACTGCAGAAATCTTTGACCATCCCCCATAATGGGAAGCTAATACCTTTCGTTCATAGTACGTCACCTTCTTGCAACCGCTTGAATGCTTTAACTTTCTACTAATAATGTGTTATTTCGTGGCCACAAATCATATATCCTTGCCACGAAAAAATCTCACGCGCGCTATGCAATTCTAAAACTCGCCTTTGACTTGTTGTAGTAGTACCATACTCCGTACATGCATCAGCAATGCATAAAATCGTCAAACCATTATACCTACAGATCTGTTTTGTTTATCTAGCAAAAAAAAAAGAAAGAAAAAGAAACAGCCACAACGTGCGTGATAGTATTTCGTTGACCATTGACCAGTCTAGCTCGATAGCTAGGCATACTAGACTGGATGATGCAATGGAAAGTTCCAAGCCCTAGCTAGCTTCGCTGTGAAGTGATGGCTTAGCCACGTGCACGCGCACGTGCACCATGGCCGGTACGTGGTCCTGTCACGTAGGGGTAGTACGGGCCAACGGGGTACCCCTGATGTATCGTGCACCACAGAAGGGAGAACGGGGACGGATGTTGCGTCACATCCACGGGACAGTGGGACACACGCATTATGCATCTGTCGTCTAGTAGTATTACGTCGACCATCATCGTATACATTGCCCTCTTTTTTTTCTCCGTCTAGAAAAACTTAACATAGAAACAAGCAGATGTGATCCTTTCTGGATTGAGTTTTTTCACAGAGGAAGTAAAACTTAAGGTCCGGACAAAAAGAAAATGATAATTTTTTAGGAGGGCAAATGTATGCAATTAATATTATAAGTCATTTTAACTTTTTATCTGAATAGACTTTTTATGTTTATCAATATAGACAACACCAAGTTAGTTTAATTAAATGTAATATGTTTGATAAAATATTTGTTTATTTGGAAAATTGCTCAATTGAAAAAAAATCTCGTTTGGAAAAATGCTTGAAAGTTAATTTATGAGAAAGAAAATCTGATATGGTTAAGGCCACTTCGAACGTGTGATATCTCTGATGAGAATTTAACAAATCATATGAATTCATGCGAAAAAAATTGTTAAGGCCACCCGTCTTGTTCACGTTACATCGTACTACAATTATAAGTTACTCCCTCGGTTCATAAGATAGAAACCTAGGATCGGATGGAATATTTTATGTCAAGATTCGTTGTACTATGAAATGTCCCATCTGTTTTAGGGGCTTCCCTATTATAGGACCGAGCGAGTCAAATCATACGCACATTATATTTTTTTCTTTTTTCCCCTACTACTATGTTTAGGTTGTGTTCGACACTCACGGTTGGGAACGGTTCCTAGCGGTAAAAAAACGGATCAGTTCATTAGCGCGTGATTAATTAAGTATTAGCTAATTTTTTTAAAAAATAGAACAATATGATTTTTTAAATAACTTTTGTATAGAAACTTTTGAAAAAAACACACCGTTTTACAGTTTGAAAAGCGTGCGCATGAAAAACGAGGGAGAGGGGTTGGGAACCCGGACAAACGAACTGAGAAGGAGCCTTCGTTTCCAGAGAGATTCAAAATAGAGCTTGACACTGAACTCGAAATAGCTCATCAACAATTTACCACACAATTTACATGCCAAGTGAGCTCATACATCGGACTGATTAAAGTTTTGAAGGCTGCTCCTGCTCCCTCACCTCAAAATCTGGCGACCTTCCTTTTTTTTCGGGTGTACGTGGACGCGGTCCACGGAGCCGTCACCCGACGTCAGCCGAGTCACGGAAAAAGCCGGTAACTCTCACGCCGACGTCATCATTTCTTATGGGCAATACCAAAAAAAAAAAACATTTACTATATTTTTTTTTGTATGCGTGTTCTTTTTCTCTTTTTGCACAGCTCCAGCCTCCAGGCAGGGTCCAAGGCATGATTGGTGGCTGATGCGTGTTGTTATCTCGTTTCGTTTCTGCTCGCTGACTCGCTTCCATTTCGTGCTGAGCTGCGTGTGAACTGCTCTATCTGTTTCATATTATAAATTATTTATATTTTTTAGTTCAAATTTATTAAAAATATAAAAAGATATTTTAAAAAAACAAACATATATATTCAATGCTAGATTTTATAAAACTAATTTGATATTTAGATGTTATTAAATTTTTCTATAAACTTAATTAAACTTAATAAAATTTGATAAAAAAAAATCGAACAACTTATAATATAAAATAATAGAGTATTATATATTTATTTCTCGAGCAGCCTGGTTTGAACCGTTCTTGTTGAACATGGTCACTGTGCAGTGCAGTGCAGATCGATCAGTGCGTGGATGTAAACAGAGGAAGAAGATTTTGACATCGTTTCGTCAGCTCATGTGGCCATATGCATGGCCACGACAACTCGACGACCTAGCCTAAATTTGCACAGCGTGTCCTTCTCGAATGCTGCAGGAGTAATTGACTTACGGGTAATGCAGGGCTTGGTTAGTTTGGAGCCTATTTTTATCTCCACCAATAGTACCAAGAACTTTAATGGTATTAAATTTAAATTATTCTAGGATAAATTTTGGTAGCAAACCAAATATACATATCACTATTGAAATTATCAGAGATCTGGTAGGGCAAAAGTTTGCGTTTGGTAGCATTGGATTGGAAGAAAAATTAAAATTTACTCGTTCTCCACGCACGTACTGAAATACTAAACATTTTTTGAAAAGGAAAGTTGCTTGAAAAAATATATTAATCATTTTTTAAAATTTAAAATAATTAATCATTGTCAGGGTTATGGGTAAGGTATACCCTCTACCATTCGATATACGTCACATATCGATATGCTACACTTGCGCGTATACGGACGTTTTCGGCATACGTTAAGGAAATTCATCACGGAGTTCACAGATGGAAGGAGTCCTAATCGGACAGAACTGGATCGTCATTGTATCGTGCCGGGTCCGATGTCTCCGGGTCCTACTTGGAGACCAGTTGACCTGCGATATAAAAGGGACCCCCTAGGAGGACCTAAGGCATCGAATCTCATAGCCAACACATCCACCACAGCCTACGGAGTTGAAGCCTACAGGAGCCAAGTCGCCGGGAGATCTAATCGAACCTGTTTGATTACGATCTCGTCGGTATGATCGAGTTCCGCTATTCCCTTTGTAATATGTGGTTTCCATCATATAATCCCATATCAACTGGATTAGGGCTATTACCTATCAAGGGGCCTGAACCAGTATAATCTTTGTTTTCTGTATGCTTAATGTCGTATTACGTAGATCCTCGTACCAGCGTACCCCAGTACCCTCTATATTCGGTCTACGGTTATCCATGTCGACAGTGGCGCGCCAGGTAGGGGGACTTGGTGCTCAAGGTTCTACTACTATGTCATCTAGCTTCGTCGACAACAGCGTCAACACCAACCTCAACCAAGGAGTTCCTACTTCAACAATGCTGGTGTGGACTCAAGTCGGCGAAATCGTCTTCCCGGTTTACACCACGGTGCCGATCTCGGCTGGTCCATCAATGACCGGAAGCGAGAACGCAGTGGCTACAACCCAGGACGACTCCATGTCGAAGGATCCTCCCGCCAAAGCGGAGAATGGAACGTCGACGACATCCGAGCCCGAGAAGGATCCTAGTGTGGCCAAACCTTGTCTTTCCGACAAGAATCACGAGCCGATGAGGATGACTTCCGTGGTGACAAGGTCCTGGTGTCCTATCCATAAAACCAGAAAACACACCTTGCAAGCCTGTTGGGTTTTTCTCAACGTCTACGCTGAAATTCGTGCCTACAAAGAGCGTGGAATTCAGCGTACTTCTCCAACTCATGGTGTCTATTGTCCTATTCACAAGACAATGAATCACGACCTCTCAAGCTTCAAGGTCTTTCTCAGCGCTATGAAGACGTTACCTCCTAAGGTCCAGCAGTCACGTATCCCGCTCAGGGATGAGGACAAGGAACAAGGAGCGACGCTGATCTCAGATCGATTCGTTGGGGTAATCGACATCGATCCCCACGAACCGTCAGTCCTGCACCTGCTCGAAGACTATGGCTCATCGTCAACAAGTACGCCACGCGAGGTATTGGCTATCGACGGGACCAGCGCGTCAGTGCGCGCTAATGCGGAAGCAGAAAATCAAGTGACTACACCGGCCCAGCACATCAGGGCCGTCAACGCAATACTGAGGGAAACCCCCTATGATTCCGTTCTGAACGACGATCTCGCACGGTGGATAGAACGGCTACGGGAATTAGTGACCAACCTCAGCAACGCGTTCGAAGAGGCCACTACTGCAGCGCACCCGGAACAGCCACCAACTAGCGGTGCTAATGGCGAAAACCCTGAATAGCGGGAATCGCCTCATCGAGCCACCCCTCCACCTCGTGGCACCGGCGATCTCCGCGATCACCTGAATGGCCGCCGAGAGGCGCGAGGCGCACAAGACAACGAGAACCGTTCCCGACATCGCGTCTCTTCATGACGTCACGATAACGAAGAACGAGGAGGCCGTTCGAGCGAAGACCGAGACCGTGATAACCGCCACAACCGCCACGATCACTACGATCGCGAACGGCGGGTGCTGGGCGATACTGGCCGAGGATGCCGCCATAATGACGACGACGATGGAGATCGGTGCCGGGACAACAACGGGAGACGACGACAGGATTCTCGAGAACCCGGCCGACGTCCTCGTAATCGTACACCGGAACCAAGTGACCCATCATCATCATCGTCAACTTCCTCATCCTCATCGTCAGATAGACATCCACGAAGGACGTACGATCGCCGACAACCCACCGCCCCCAGCGCTGGGTGTAGAGCTTTCAGTCGTTCGCTGCGTGATGTCCGATGGCCTGAGAGATTCCGACCAGGAGCAATAGAGAAGTACGATGGGAGTACCGACCCAGAAGAATTCCTTCAGGTTTACTCCACGGTACTCTACGCTGCCGGAGCGGATGACAACGCATTGGTGAATTATTTGCCAACTGCATTGAAAGGCTCTGCGCGTTCATGGCTGATGCATCTCCCGCCCTACTCGATTTCTTCGTGGGCAGACCTGTGGCAGCAGTTCGTCGCCAACTTCCAAGGAACTTACAAGCACCACGCGATCGAAGACGACCTACATGCGTTGACACAGAACCCGGGTGAATCCTTGAGTGATTATGTTTGGCGCTTTAATGAGTGCAGAAATACAATCCCCGAAATCACCGACGCTTCTGTAATTCGCGCCTTCAAGTCCAGTGTCAGAGATCGCTATACTACCCAGGAGTTGGCAACGAGGCGCGTCACGACTACTCGGAGATTATTCGAAATTGTCGATCGATGCGCTCACGCGGACGACGCATTGAGACGCAAGAACGACAAACCGAAGACCGGAGGAGAGAAGAAACCAGCCAAGGACGCACCTGAGTCAAGCAAGAAGAAAAATCGCAAGAGTGGGAAAAGGAAAGCTCAAGCGGAAGTTCTCGCAACAGAATACGCAGACCCTCCCAAGCGCCCAGACCCACAAGGCAGCGACACGAAGAAAACATGGTGCCCTATACACTAGTCGGACAGACACTCTCTAGAAGATTGCCTCGTCTTCAAAAAGTCGCTCGCAAAACACATGGCATTGGAAAAAGGCAAGCGAGTACATGTGGTCGAGAAGGATGCTGAGGCGGCTACTTAGGAATCGGACTCAGCATACCCAGACTCCGATCTCCATGTCTCGCACATCTTCGGAGGTTCCACGGCATATTCCTCAAAGCGAGAATACAAGAAAGTGGAACGTGAAGTCTGTTCGACGTGGCAGGGAGCTGCGCCCAAGATGAAGTGGTCTGAACAGAAGATAGAATTCTCAGAAGAGGACCACTCCAAGACTGCTGTTATCCCAGGGCGATATCCGATCGTGGTCGAACCCACTATTCAGAATATCAAGGTCGCGCAAGTTCTGATCGACGGCGGCAGCTCAATCAACCTTCTCTTCGCCAGCACCTTGGACGTGATGGGGATCCCACGAAGCGAGTTGACACCAACCGATCAACCCTTCCATGGAATCACTCCTCAGTCATCGTCCAAACCATTGGGCAAAATTACGTTGCCTGTGACTTTTGGCCAAGCAAATAACTTCCGAACGGAGCAGATCACCTTTGATGTCGCTGAATTCGATACAACATACAATGCCATCATTGGAAGAACTGCACTCGCGAAGTTCATGGCCGCATCTCACTACGCGTATCAAGTGCTCAAGATGCCGGGACCGAAGGGAACAATCACTATTCAAGGGAATGCTAAGCTGGCAGTGCAATGCGACAAGCGGAGCCTCGACATGGTCGAGCACACGCCCAGCCCACCTACCACAGCTGAGCCACCCAAGAAAGTGAGCAAAACAAACAAGACACCGAAACCGGACGGCGCAATCAAGATCGTTCCACTCTTCAGTGCCAACCCCGACAAGACCGTCAAGATCGGGGCATCACTAGGCGAGAAATAGGAACTCGCGCTCATCACCTTCCTCCGCGACAATGCTGACGTGTTCGCTTGGTAGCCGTCCGACATGCCGGGGGTACCCAGGGAGGTGATTGAGCACAAACTCATGGTGCGACCCAACGCCAAGCCAGTAAAGCAAAAACTGCGGAGATTTGCACCAGATCGAAAACAAGCCATACGAGAAGAGCTCGACAAGCTTCTCAAAGCTGGTTTCATCAGAGAGGTACTCCATCCAGAGTGGCTAGCCAACCCAGTCATGGTGCGGAAGGCCAACGGGAAATGGAGAATGTGTGTCGATTTCACCGACCTCAACAAGGCGTGTCCCAAGGATCACTTCCCTCTTCCTCGAATAGACCAACTGGTGGACTCAACAGCCGGTTGTGAGTTGTTGAGCTTTCTCGACGCTTACTCCGGCTACCACCAAATCAGCATGGCGAAAGAGGACGAGGAGAAAACAACATTCATCACGCCATTCGGGGTATTCTGCTACGTTAAGATGCCATTTGGACTAATAACTGCAGGAAACACTTTCCAGCGCACGGTCCAGGGCGCACTTAGCGACCAACTCGGAAACAATGTCGAGGCCTACGTCGATGACATTGACCAAGACAAGCGACTCATTGATTGACGATATGCGGGAAACGTTCGACAACCTTTGACGATATCGCCTCATGCTCAATCCAGAGAAGTACACGTTCGG
Source organism: Oryza glaberrima (assembly GCF_000147395.1). Classification (NCBI taxonomy): domain Eukaryota; kingdom Viridiplantae; phylum Streptophyta; class Magnoliopsida; order Poales; family Poaceae; genus Oryza; species Oryza glaberrima. Next base: position 27,244,228 of record NC_068328.1, read on the forward strand.
AATACCATCGGGCAAGCTGCTCGGTTTCCTCGTCTCTGGCAGAGGAATAGAAGCAAATCCCAAGAAGATCAAGGCAATCGAGAACATGAAGTCGCCTACAAGACTCAAGGAAGTACAGAAGCTAACCGGATGCATGGCAGTAATAATCAGGTTCGTCGCTAGGATGGGAGAGCGAGGACAACCTTTCTTCGCTCTGCTGAAGAAGCAAGACAAGTTTGTATGGACATAGGAAGCCGAAGAGGCATTCATTGCACTCAAGCGCTACCTATCAAATCCCCTGTACTTGTTGCCCCCCAACCCAATGAAGAATTATTTCTCTATATTGCCGCTACGCCATATTCCGTTAGCACTGTCATTGTTATCGAGAGAGAGAAGGTGCAACGACCAGTCTACTACGTCAGCGAAGCTCTCCACGACGCAAAGACAAGATATCCACAGATCCAAAAACTGCTCTACGCGGTAATCATGACATCAAGAAAGCTATGCCACTATTTCCAAGCCCACAGGGTCACAGTTGTATCCTCCTTCTCTCTCGGTGAAGTCGTGAGAAACAAAGACGTTGTCGGCCGCATTGCGAAATGGGTAGTTGAGCTAAGCCAATTTGATGTCCACTTTGTGCCACGAACAGCCATCAAGTCCCAGGTACTCGCCGACTTCGTAGCCGATTAGACTATGCCTGATAACAGGTCAGACAACCAAATCGACAACGAAATGTGGACAATGGCATTCGACGGCGCACTCAACATCCAAGGAGCAGGGGCAGGATTCATCTTGACATCACCTTCGGAAGATCAATTCAAGCATGCAATTCACTTCAACTTCAGGGCGACCAATAACACAGCCGAGTACGAAGGACTACTCGCCGGGATAAGAGCTACAGCTGCACTCGGAGTCAAGCGACTGGTCGTAAAAGGGGATTCCGAACTAGTCGCGAACCAGGTGCATAAAGATTACAAGTGCTCTAGCCCCGAGTTATCCAAGTATCTCGCAGAAGTCAGGAAGCTGGAAAAAAGTTTCGATGGGATCAGGGTCTGACATGTATACCGCAAGGACAACATTGAACCGGATGGTCTTGCACGGCGTGCGTCCAGACGAGAGCCACTCGAACCTGGCACCTTTCTAGACGTTCTGACAAGGCCATCAGTGAAAGAGGCAAGCGGCGAAGATAGCCCGGTCGCCCTCAACAACAGCTCGGGGGCTACAGAGGTAGAGCGTGCCGTTGCCGATATCGAGACCACAGACGACTGGCGCACCCCACTCATTAAATTCATAGGCAGCGAAGAGTTGCCCGAGGACGCCGCAGAAGCCGAGAAAATAACCCGTAAAGCAAAAACCTACTGTATGATCGGCAATGATCTATACAAGAAGGCGCCAAACGGGGTACTCCTAAAATGCGTCTCGTCCGACGACGGCAGACATCTCCTCCTCGACATACATGAAGGGATCTGTGGGTCACATGCCGCCGGTCGGACATTAGTCGGAAAAGCTTTTCGACAAGAGTTTTTCTGGCCAACCACCCTCAAAGACGCTTGCGACATGGTTCAGCGGTGTGAAGCCTGTCAATTCCACAGTAAACACACAAGGCTACCAGCGCAAGCACTCCAGACTATCCCTCTTACTTGGCCGTTCTCGTGCTGGGGACTAGACATACTCGGGCCATTCCCACGAGGACAGGGTGGCTACAGGTTCCTATTCGTGGCGATCGACAAATTCGCTAAGTGGATTGAAGCGACACCCACGGGGGAAATCAAGGCCGACAACGCCATCAAATTCATCAAAGGGATATTCTGCAGATTCGGATTGCCTCACCGTATCATAACGGACAACGGCTCCCAGTTCATCAGTGCCGATTTCTAGGATTACTGCATCAGGCTGGGAGTCAAGATCTGCTTTGCATCGGTTTCTCACCCTCAGAGCAATGGACAGGTCGAGAGGGCAAACGACATAGTACTACAAGGAATCAAGACCCGCGTCTACGACAGGCTCATGTCACATGACAAGAAGTGGGTCGAAGAACTCCCATTAGTACTATGGGCTGTGCGTACTACACCGACAACGTCTAACAAGGAGACACCCTTCTTCCTCGTGTACGGCTCAGAGGCCATGCTCCCCACCGAGCTACGGCACCAAAGTATTCCGATGAGGATCAGGAGGAGCAGCGAAACGACAATGTGAATCTACTCGAGGAACATCGCGAACCAGTTGCTGTTCGAGTAGCCAGCTACCAATAGGCCCTTCGCCGTTACCACGAGAAGCGCATCCGAGCACACACGCTTTCGATCGGCGACTACATCCTCCGACGGGTTCAAAGCCAAGCAGGGCAAAACAAGCTCTCACCCAAATGGGAAGGACCATACACGATCACACAAGTCTTGCGGCCAGGTGCATTCAAGATTGCAGACGGCGATGGTCGCGAGTTGGCAAATTCTTGGAACATTGATCAATTACGTAAATTCTATGTATAAGACATCTTACAGCTTCAATAAAGCCTATTTTCAGGTACAGATTACAATCAAAGTGTTCCTTCCTGATGACCCCTTACCCAGATGACACGTAGCGTTGAAACCTATCCTCATGTCCCTTTACGCCGTCTTGACAAGGCCTCCGAGGAACCTAAGGGAACTTCGGCTGGGGACGCCCAGAGCCGATAAGGCCTTGTCGGATCCTGTAGAGACGAAAGACCATGTAAGATCTGGTCGTGTAAGAGTTCTCGCCGTGCGTATTAACCAAGCCGTGTAATCGGAAATTAATTTTCCAACTTCACGGCTGGGGGCTAGGATCAGTGCTTGTTCAACCGAGGCAAGTCAAAGGTCCAAGAGCCTTATCTTCCGAGAAGAATTCTCCGACGACAAGGCTGGGTGCTAGGGAGAGTGTATAACTCAAACGACTGATCGAAGTCGCGAAGTGAGAAGACACTCTTACACACTGCGTCCAGAGTAAGAAAGCTTAGTTAGATAGATTTCTTTTCTATTTCACAAGTACTTCTTACAATTCCGTAAAAATCCAAAATTATATTACACTTATCCCTAAGACACTTGTCACATGATACGGAGACTACCAGGAAGGCCAACGCCAGTCCATGGACTGGAAGACCTCCTCCGCCAGCGGCGCCATTGACTTCGCCAAGTGATCTATCTCCATAGGATTTCTCCGAGAACGAGAAAACCCTTCGTGGAGGAACTCGAGGTGCAGCTGCGGACGATGATCTCGTATGCAAGCCAATACATGCCCCCCGGCATATTGGCTCGATTGACGGCACTCCTGCTTCAGGGCCTCGTCAATACGCTTGTCGATGCCTTCGAGCTGGGTGCAGGCCCCATTCAGCCAGGAGATGTATCCGGCAGCCGATTCCTCGGGATCCCCACGGGGTACTCGGAGCTCTCTACAGACTCTTGTCATGGACGTGCAGCAACTCTTCAGGTACGAGCTGAACCACACCTCGCGACCTCGGAGTGTTTCCACGGCCTAGTCCTTCTTAACTTCCAGCATAGTCCTCTCGAGTTCCGCTACCTCAAATTTCGTCCTCCAATATTGGATACGATGATCTTGGTCAGCAAGCGCACTCTCGAGGTCTGCTCAGCATGGAAACGACTAGGTCAAACTGCTCTTCTCTCCCGAGAACACAGCAAAGCAAGTCAACCCAGACGGAAGAGTAAAGGAGATGAAAACAAAAATAATCAACCTAAGGAAGTCGTCGCCATGCCCGTTTCCACAGGCGAATTTTGATCTACATCGCCCTGCGGCACATATGGCTCGAGCGCAAGTGCCGGAACGATCACTGGCAACTCAGGTTGCCCGCGCTGCTGGACATCCTCGACATCAACATCTCTACAAACGACAACAAAGTACTCGAGATCAAAATGCTAAAGAAAACTAAGGTGATGACTGCACACACAAAGGCGGTTGGAACCAATGAGAGTTTTACAAAGCATGACTAAAGAGTACAAGGGAGCCAAAATCCTACTCTTCAAAAAGCAGGAGGACGGACTCCTTCAGATCGCCGACTTCTTCCATCACATCCTTGCGCGCGTCGCTAGCCGCCCCCTGATCCAAGATCTTCTGGAGATCGAGTTCAGGGTGCGCTAGCCTCACACACGCAAGGACATGGCACGCCCTGGTATAGATCCCGTTAGATGTCTCCTCTCCGATCCTGGCCGCGCGCTTGGAGGGGATCGCCTCCATCGCCGTCACCAGTTCTGCAAGCGAAGACGTCAGCGAGAACTCGTCGGGATTCGCCGGGATGGTGGTCTTGACGCCACACTCCCCGGCGAGCTGGTGCAGACCAGTGTATGTGACCCGCAGCGAGCCACAGATTTGCGACAAGTTGTTCTCAAGTTCCGACAAACGATGCTCGAGCCCTTGCCGTTGTCGCTCATTGCCGGCCACCAGCTCCCTCATCTTCTAGAGGTCCTCGCGAACCTCCGCTAAATCGCGTGTCAGCCGGTCGGCGCGCTCATTCATCGACGACGCCGCCGCCGCCCTCGCCTCCGCGATCTCGCGGCTAATGCTGCGAGCACCAGCCTCAAGGAGGCTCCCCATCTCGACCTGGAGCTCCTCCCAGGTGAGGACGGCAGCCGGCGGACCCGACCAGCCGCGAGATCGCTGGCTGGGCCGCTAGGCGTCGCCTCGCGGCTCCTGGGAACGACCACAACATCTGTCGAGGCCACAGTAGGAGACGCGCTGGAGGTCCCACCAGATCTGTCTTGCGCCGCCTTCGCCCGCGCCACCCTGCAAAAGGCTGCGATTGGGACAGGCTGCAAGAGTTTGACGAAGTGACAAAACCTCAAATTCATCCACTTACTTCTCGCCAAGCATCACAAGCCGCTGCCGTCACGGAGGCGGGGGAGACGCATCCGAGGCCTAGAGTATAATGGGCATGACGTGAAGTGGAAGTTTTCCAACTACGCGATGAAGGACAAGGAGAGCTTACCGAGGGGGTGGGTATCTTTCGACGATTTCCGATCACGGAGGAGAATTTCCTCCCCCTTTTCGGAACGTTGCCGCCACTCGTTGTGGCAGCAGCGGCAGCAACATCGGACGCCTCCTTGGCGACGTCCTCCTTCAGCGACGCCGCCGCCTGATGATCCACGAGTGGCCCGATGATATCAGTAAAAGGGAGAGCCTACGCTTCATGAAGTCACAATGCGATCTCGGAAGAAAAATGCAAAAGGGCCGCCGAGTACACTTACATTGATGGCAGCTTCGCGTTCGGCTGCCCCCTTCTCGCAAAGGAGGACGGGGACGTTGCTCGCCGTTGTCGGGCCGCTGATCATCAATTGGCCGACGCGGCACTCCACGGTTTCGCTGTTCAAACCTGTAGATCGAGAACCAGAATTCAATAAGTCAGGAGGAACACGCACATAAGGAAGTGAATTTAAATACAAGAAAAATACCTCGAGGAGAAACCCGGGTCGCGTCCTCCAGCCCAAAATAGTCAAAGGCTGGGTGGGCTCAAGCCTGGAGCGGCTGGATCCGCCTACCAATGAAGTCGGCAGCGACTTCATACCCCGACAAACCTCGTACTCGGAGGTCATCGATGGCATCGATGAAGGATTGAAGAGAAGGGGTCAAGGCGGGTTTTGCGGTCCAAGAAGAAATCTTGTCTGGTTGTTCCTCAGGAACAATGAAGACTGGATCCGAATGTTCTATCTGAAGATAGAACCACCTCGCCCTCCATTTGCTACGAGAAGAAGGGCACTGGAAGGGGATATAGCGTGACTTCAGGCCATCCCGGAGTCAGAAACCGACGCATCCGGATACCCTGTTGGATTCCATCCAACGCAACTCGTAGTAGAAACGAAAGAGATCAAGAAACGGCTCTACCCCAATGTAGGCCTCATAAAGATGCGAAAAAATACTGAGGAAGGCGATGGAATTGGGGTTCAAATGGAGCAAAGAAAGGCCGTAGAAATTCAATACCAAGAGAAGAAATTCAGAAGGTAGAGGAAGAAAACCACAGAGAATATAGTCCTCGATCGCAACCATGCGACCCAGGACAGGCTGGGGTTCAATACCTCCTGCTTCTCTCTCCATGGTCCCGCGACCGGGAAGGGCGCCATCCTCCTGTAGTTTCTTCAGCGACGCGCTGGTGGAGGTAGACTTGTCGAGATCCATTGCCGCCGGAGATCGCCGGAGAAGGGACCGAGATGAGCTAGCTAGGGTTTTTGCGGGAGCGGAGAAGACGATGAACACTTGGAGGCTGGAGAGTTTTTTTTCACAACAGGCGGACTTCAAAATGGATCCCCAAAACTCCCTTAAATAGTCGCACTTCCGACGATGCGAATTCCAAGGAAAGGAGAGAGATAGCCGCCGGAAATTTCTGGGTCCGTTACGTGCGGCAGTTTTTCGGACTTCAATTGAAATTCACTCATGACCGTTGAGCTTCACTTGGCGTTGTCAATTACTCCTTGTCTCTCGGTCCTCACATCGAGAACGACAACAACCTCGACATCAGAAGTCACGATCGATTACACGAGTTCGTTTAAGCAGAAGTCGGGGGCTACTGTCAGGGTTATGGGTAAGGTATACCCTCTACCCTTCGATATACGTCACATATCGATATGGTTCACTTGCGCGTATACGGACGTTTTCGGCATACGTTAAGGAAATTCATCACGGAGTTCACAGATGGAAGGAGTCCTACTCGGATAGAATTGGGTTGTCACTGTATCGTGCCGGGTCCGATGTCTCAGAGTCCTACTTGGAGACCAGTTAACCTGTGATATAAAAGGGACCCCCCGGGAGGACCTAAGTCATCGAATCTCATAGCCAACACATCCACCACAGCCTACGGAGTTGAAGCCTACAGGAGCCAAGTCGCCGGGAGATCTAATCGAACCTGTTCGATTACGATCTCGACGGTATCATCGAGTTCCGCTATTCCCTTTGTAATCTGTGGTTTCCATCGTATAATCCCATATCAACTGGATTAGGGCTACTACCTATTAAGAGGCCTGAACCAGTATAATTTTTGTCTTCTATTTGCTTGATGTCGTATTACGTAGATCCTCGTACCAGCGTACCCCAGTACCCTCTATATCCGGTCTACGGGTATCCCCCGTCGACAATCATGTGCTAACGACTTGTCTCGTTTTGTATATCTTCTCAATCTTACCCTTTTCTCTTTTCTCAAACACACCCAAAAATTTGATATCAAACCAAAAAATCCCGTAAGTTCACTCTAGCTAGCACTCTTCGGCTGAGTTCGTTTATGCGTGTCCCAAACTTCTCTTCGTTTTTCGTGCGCACGCTTACTAAACTACTAAACGGTATATTTATTTTCTTTTTGCAGAATTTACTGTATGAAAGCTGCTTTAAAAATCATATAAACCCATTTTAGAAGTTTTTTTTAACTAATACTTAATGAATCATGCACTAATCGGTTGCTTCGTTTTTCATATCGAAAGGTGAGGTTCCCAACCCTCGCCCAAAAACAAAGCTTTCATGTTGTTTGTAACTCTTTCTCTGCTCAATATATATCAACCCGTAGTTGGAAAAGTTTTCAAAATAATAATAAAAAGAAAAGACAACTCGCGATGACCAAATCTCATGGGACTATGGGAGTTATTCTCTTTTGGTTAGCATTTATGAACAGGTCCAAATTATCAGGTTACTCCACTAAATAAACATGGGGAAAAGTCTGAATCCCCCCTTGACTTACTGAGTGAGCACGAATTATTCTCTAAACTTGGAAACCAAACATCTTTCATCCCCAATTGTTAATATCGGATGAAGAACCCCTTAGCAGTTTTGCGGACGGTTTTGATCCTACATGGCAGTACAGTCAACAACTTGTTTTTTTCTAAAAGAAATCAATAGAACCCACCTACCATATTCTCTCTATTCCCTTGGTCTTAAAAAAAACTCAACCTAAAAGAGAATGTGACTCCTCCTAAAAGAACGAATCTGGATAAAGGGCTATCCAGATTTATTACACTAGACCCCTCCTAGATTGAGTTTTTTTAGGACGGAGGGAGTGCTATGTATCTTTTTTCCCCTTTCTCTCTCACCTCCCCTCTAGTTCACATCAAAATTGGAAGTTTGGTTGAAATTGAAACGATGTGATGAAAAAATTGAAAGTTTGTGTGTGTAGGAAAGTTTTGATATGATGAAAAAGTTGAAAGTTTGGACTGGGCCTTTCTCCTGTCTGGTGATGGCAACATCTTCCTCCTGATGGCCAGGACCGGAACTGCGGGCGTGGGCATGGCGGGCATCGGGCACTTGCGAGGAGGGCGATGGGTGCCGGTGCGCGTGGTGGTCGAGTTCACCATGCGCACGCTGCGCACCGCCATGTCGCGATGGGTGCCGGTGCGCGTGGTGGTCGAGTTCACCATGCGCATGCTGCGCACCGCCATGTCGCGATGGGTGCCGGTGCGCGTGGTGCAGATGCTAAATATGTAGGTTAAAAGACTCGAGAAATTAAGCAAGCACTGTGATATGACGGTGAAGGAATCATGATCTAGCAGCGTGACTCTTCTAACCATTAAAATCCAGTTGTTCACTACTATTCTCTTATTGCACATACATCCACTTATTAATTAGTGCCATCTAATTAAGCTAGCCGCCTACCCTTAAAAATTAGTAAAAAGGAAGTGCTATAATCAATCAGTATTGAATTTGAGAGCGATAGAAAAGAATCAAATATCGCCGTCAAAAAGAAGCCGACCTCTTATTATTAACTTTGTTCTGTTATTGAGAGCGATCGACATATAATATATTTTCAATTTTTTTTTACCATATTCAACAAACCAAACTCGATCGACCGCAGAATCAAGCCGACTCTTTCTGCGGCCTCTGCAGGGACAATTTGTTTGGAATTTAAAACGACTTACTAGGTTCGTACGTGTTGCACTTGCATGCATGATGCATCCATGCCAGCCGCCATGCAGGACCGTGGACTTTTCTTGTTTACTCCACTAGAAGTACAAGGCTCTGACAATGCGGAGTACGAGTTGTTCATGCCACGTAGCATGTGTCAGCGTCGAGCTGGGCGAATGTGATTGGTTCAGTTGTCGTGTGGTTTGTGGCGATTCTTCTAGCAGAGAGAACACATGATTTATCGAGCCATCGCGCCCGTAATAAAATATATCTGACTTGTCTTTTAGAAAAACATTTACTTACCCTTTGTATATATGTTCATTCTTGTAACTAATTAAGGTCCATTTTTTTCTCAACTTTAAACTTTTTTTTTCGTTAGCACGTTTTTCAAACTGTTAAATGATGAGTTTTTTTTATAAAAAGTTTCTATATAGAAGTTGTTTAAAAAAATAAATAAATTTATTTTTTAATTTTATAGTAGTTAATAATTATTAATCATGTGCTAAGGAGTTTTCTTGTTTCGCGTGCACTAGAAATATCTCCCCGGTTGGAGAGAATGAACTGTACCTTAAGAGCGTCGTTTGAAGTCAACTTTTATCATTTCAATAAATATTAGTGTCAAAATCTTGATAAGTTTTGGCAGTATCATACTTTGTATTGGTGTTGACAAAAATTGGTAGAAAATTAACCATACATGAGGCGCTATTGAAATTGCTAAGAATTTAGTAGGTCTAAAATTGATATCACTCCAAACAAGCCCCAAATTTTATGAATTAAACTGCATAAATTTTAAATAAGCTATATAATAAGCTGTTGCAACAAAACATAATATTTAATATCAAATTTTATTACAAAACTACATAATCAAGGCACAATGTCATGAAACTATAGAGTTAGCATTGGCTTTATTATAAAACTACAAATTTTAAAGCATGGTTTTACCACAAAACTGATTTTAGTGTCTCGTTAGGATAGCAACGTTGGAATGAACTATTCCATATGCAATCTATAGTTTGATTATAAATTATAAGCTAAATATGTAGTTTTATATGCACGTTCGCCCGGTAGTTTCATTTATACTGGTATAAATTGACGGAAACTAAATATTTGTTTGGCAAAAGAAACTAAACAATTCAGTCTACTTTATTCAAAAGCAACCCTCAAGCATCATGCATGCTTCATGCGTTCTCGCTAGGGAGTGAGGCCTAATCATGTGAGGAGGTGACCGGCAAAAAAAAATAATAATCAGATAGCAATTTCCCAGAGAGATCGAGATGTTTTTCCCATAATTTGCCCGCCACAAAAGCAAGCAAACACACACCACAAAACAGTAGCCGAACCACCATTTCGACTTGTAAAGCATCAGGTAATTCGTTCTGATCGATATGATATGGGTGTCCAAGTCTGAAAGCTCCATACGCAAACGAACATATATATATATATATATATATATATATATATATATATATATATATATATATATATATATATATATATATATATATATATATATATATTTGTAAGAGAATATTCCACGATATATTTTCCTTTTTCAAATTCTTCGAAACTATACCGTGTCAGTATCAACGGCGAAATGTAAAAAATCGGGTGGGTTCTACGAATTGAGAGTAGCTCAGATGCTTATAGATTTTTAGATTACTTAATGTGAAATTTATCAACTTAAGTTGCAATGCAAATTTATTGATGCTTACATTTGCAGCTTCTTTTTTTAGACGACATACCTGTCGAGATAACATGTGTTTGTGGCGATTTTGCTAATTTCAGGTTATGCTAGTGTAGTTTTTAGATGCTTAAACCGTACGATGTATCACTGTCACGTGTATAAGAGTGCTTATGTCTCTCCTATTTTGTCTTAAAAAAGAAAAAGGTAGCTTTTGTATAAAGTAAATGCCAGATTTGTCCATTATACTTCCTCCGTCCCTAAATATTTGACGCCGTTTACTTTTTTAAATATATTTGATCGATCGTTCGTCTTATTCAAAAAATTTAACTTTTTTAAATATGTTTGACCGTTCGTCTTATTCAAAAAATTTAAGTAATTATTAATTCTTTTCCTATCATTTGATTTATTGTTAAATATACTACTACTACTCAAGTTTTTTAATAATATTCACAAAAGTTTTTGAACAAGATGAACGGTCAAACATGTTTTAAAAAGTCAACGGCGTCAAATATTTAGGGACGGAGGGAGTATAAAAGAAAATCAAAATTGATAGTCAAATTAATATGACAAATCTCATGATTTTGAAACCGCAGCTGTATATGCAATATAAGGTGGCGAAGAAATCAACAACAAAACGCGCGTATACAGGTCTACGATGTACGGCCGTGCGTTGAAACAATTGAGGCTTATATCAATAAATTATTGGCCATATATTTTTTTCAATAGCTTTGGAAACCTTGCGGCTCCACCGTTTGACTTATTTACGGAAAAACCAAATGATATGTTTGCAAATGGAAAATAATTTGTGAATAAAATTTTTATATATGTGTTCTTAATAATCTAAAAGTAAATGTTGAAAAATAAACTTCGTTGAAAAACTCTAAAAATATCAACTTTAAATTTAAATTTGAAATTTTGAATTTAGCTGATAAGTATAAGTATGTAAAAACGATGAGGCTGTTGGATCGTTGGGAGATGTTGATTCTACTACATACGGAGTATTTATTATTGGTTCGCAAATGATTTGATTTTGACGATGACTGCATCCAATGCATCCATCCATCTATCGCGCACAGTGGTAGCAGGGCAGCGTGTGTATAGTACGTACGTGTGGGCGTGTGGCTGGACTGGTTTAATTTGGTCGGCCAAGCCCATCGATCTGCTTCGCGGCGCGGGCACTAGTTGGTTTCTTTTCCGCGGCGTGGTTTATGTGTGTGGAGTGGTGGCGCACCGGTTCTTGTGTGTGGAGTGGTGGCGTGTCCTCCAGTACGGTCGGGTTTGGAGCCACATCCCTCTCGTCGGATCGACCGGGGTCCTCGTGTTTTTTTTCGTTTGTCTCCCTACTGATCATCATGGCCCCTATGGGCGTTCTGATGAGTAGCGAATTCAGGATGAAAATTAAGGTGGTGCCTGTCATAAATTATTATTAATCTCTATTGCTAATCAAAATAAGATTTATACTTTTTTTCTATAAAAAGAGACAACATGTCGTGCAATAAAAATATATATGCTACAACAGTTTGTAGGTTGCCTTTTTCTTTACTTCTTCTAAGTAAAATATGTGCAGAGTTTTATTCTGCATATACTCCTACCAAAACACTGAAAAATACATACGTACTTCTAAATTAAATGTCTAGTTTAACGGAAGAGAAAAAAAAAATACTATCGATCATCAATCTTGGGAAGCATAATTGGTTAGTCAACAGCCCGATATGGCCCAGCATGGCGTTACGATCGTCTTCCTCCTCCAGCAGCAACTATGCATCCATGTATTCTCTCTTCTTGCTGCTCTTTGATGATTCTCCAAGCTAACTAACACCACAGAGAGAAGGGATACATGGGAATTCAGGTTATTGGAGGTGGGGCTTAAGCTCCAACAAGCCCCAACGTAGATTCGCCCATGGTTCTGATATACACCTCTCCCATCCCATAAACGCGAATGCATAACATGCACACATATCTATATCAAAGCCTACACGTATCACTGTATCAGAAACATATATAAACGTACTAGTCATATGCCCGTGCATTGCAATGGGAAAAACCATTTTTAAATTACGAGAATATGAGATCCATCATTGAAAAAGTGCTACCTAATCATTTTAGGTGACATATTTTCCAACAATTGTACATAAATCATTGTAACCGCAAATTGAGGGTATACAATCAAATTTCAATGTAGCATGTCCGTGCTAATGCTACGGCAACATATAATACATACACCCTTCGTCTAAACAAAATCAACTTGCAGCTATATATCTAGATGTAGGCTATGTAACATAGCCAGAAGTAGGTTTTTTTAGGACGGCAGGAGGATGCAGCTCACAATTTTGCAAGCAATATACACATGTTATGCTTAACTCATTTATAAAAAAAAATTGAAACATTTTAAGAAGCCAAATACAAAAGCAGTTATTTTAGGAAACAACAAAATAAACACCTGACCAAACTGCTCAAAGATCTGTTATATTTATATTAATTGATCCACTTGTTTTTGCTCCGACCATAATCCATGCCGAGCACTCGAGACTTTGATCAAGTGTCCTAGATAGAGTGAACATTTGTGAAACAAACAAAACATCTAAGTTAAAAAAATGGTGGGTTGCAGTTAATTTAAAATATAGCAAAATCATGACAACATCATGGAAGTAAAAATATTCCCAGATTTTTGTTCTAAATACCAGCAATATTTTTATCATTTTCTTCCTCAAGAAATATTTCTATCATTTTTACAACAAAATTTCTATAATTCTCAATTCAAATGCAATATTTTGTGGAAGTCTACAACGTTATCTATACTTTTATCAAAATACCACTATTTGACAATGAGCTTGCTTGGTTTAAATATACCCATTCTTCTTGGTGGTAAGTACATTCCCATTAGTTGGGAATAGGCACAAATTAAAAGTAGCTAGATGTGTGTTTCTTTTGAAGTATCATGGACACAATACAATCAAAGCGCATTGAGAGCTATCTAAAACTATCCTCCGCATACAATCAGGACAACATATTAGCAAGAAAAATAGATCAACAGTTTTAGTTAGTTTTGATTTTAACTCGTCATCAAGATGTTGACGGGCCTGCTTGGATGTGATGGTTGTCACTGCATGTTCTCTCTCTCTCTCCCTCCCCCTCACCCCCCCCCCCCCCCCCCCCCAAAAAAAAAAAAGAAGAAGAAGAAGAAGAAGAAGAAGAAGAAGAATCCCACGCCTTCCTGATCACGTCTTCAAAAAACTCCTGACCACAAGAACCCAATAATTAATGAAGAACAGAATAAAAATTAATTAGTCTGGTGTAACTTAGGAGTATCAGCTAAAATGTTCTATGAATCTTTAATCACCTCGAGCATCATGTCAGTTTACTTGCTATTAGTATAAAATGATCACTACTTAACAGGTGTAATTGCATTTGAATCATGGAGCACGCTCCAGTATCATGGATCAAAATGACCAATAAATCTCCACAAGATCATGTGTCTCTCGGGCATGAGCAAATGTGCATCTAAGACAATATAGAAGCTGTAGAGAAATATCTCAACCAATGCTTATTCTTCTGTAGTTGGATGCTGGCAATCACTACACTCGTGGAAGGCCCGAAGCTACAGAAAGGTGGTGGAACCAGTACAAATTAGTCCAAGTCACCATAAATAATCTGAATCATTAATTCAAATATAATCAGAAAATTTATTTACAGCTTACGAAACAATAACAATGCATATTAAAATAGCCATAGCCATGCTGCAACAAAACTTACGCATCCATCAATGGGGCCAAATAGACAACCAACTGCACAGCTGACCAGTGACCACATCATTTTGGAGTTTAAGATGTTTTAGTGTAGTTAGGAAAGCCTGATGTCGTTATCACAAACTGTGCTTTGATGTGCTCAATAGTAATTCGCACAAACCGTCAGCAGCCATAAGCACATATAGTTTGTGGAACAGAACATGAAACATCCTAACTGGTCAACATATTATTTTCATCCTTATTTAGCCAGAGGAAGAGACAAGTGGATCATATACACTGGTTACTTGACAATTGGCAGTAAAAGTGTTTACTGACTTGAACCCTAGTATGACTAGTTTCATAAAGTACCATCACAAGATAGATTCAGAAGAATAATACAGCATCACACTGAGAAGTCCAACAGTTCTGAATAATGAAAACAAGCAGAATAAAATAGATTCATTGCCAGGTCGATTCCCACAAACAATATGTGCTTGGCAGATGATGATTCACAAAGATCACAATGTGAGAACAAGAAGAGTTCAAATGTCTGCGTGAATGTAATTAGACATAGGTGTACTATATTACCTCATGTAACACTGTCACAAGACCAAATCCCTTCTCCATCCCCTAAAACTGGGCAAAGAAGTTCTGCAAGATGCATCACATAGAAATACTCAGAAACAACAAAAATGTTTGAATAATCAAGTATAACATAGAAACCAACGGTGATGTGCAGCAAACAACACTACAACAGTGAGTCATGAAACAACCATATCACAACATTAATTCTGAAAGGTGAAAGCCATGTGCCATGTGCAATCTCTTTTAACTCATGAGTTAATTTATCAAAGGTGTTGGTATTTAGGCATGAATTGGATAATTCTTCTTAACCATAAAAGGGTCAAGGAGACTAATTAATCTAATTCACTTCTGATCAGACAAAAAAATATGAAATGATCTTCCTTTGAGAATATTAGACAGCTATACTGTTGAGAATACATTGCTCAAGAAAGGCTTGAACAAATAAATAACTTTTCACCTTTACCTTGACCCTCCTTTTCATGTCAAAGTCACATAGAAACATCTTACAAGCATTCATGACTCAGAACAAAACCAAGTTGAATGTCAGTAATGCAAATTCATAATTTAGTAACCCACATAAACTTCAGTATGGTGCATGACAACCAATAAACTAAACAGAATAAGCAATACTTCAGAACAGTAGATTATAAGGATTACTCATATTAAATGCAAATGCAAGCATTTCTTACCACATCAATAATAAGTTTCGAGAGCTGAGCAAACATTTCCACCGTTACTACCAACCATGAGGGAAAATACCATACATAACACCACGCACCCTCCAGAAGTTTCATTAAAACAAGTTTCTGAATACAATTGTTTGTGGTAGCTTCAGAACCTTGAAATCAAGTTC
This sequence comes from Oryza glaberrima, assembly GCF_000147395.1. NCBI lineage: Eukaryota > Viridiplantae > Streptophyta > Magnoliopsida > Poales > Poaceae > Oryza > Oryza glaberrima. The sequence goes on from NC_068328.1 coordinate 27,259,892, forward strand.
TGCATTTTTCATGTTAGACCCACATTTTTTCTACCCTAGTACACATAGGTCAGGCTTCAAGAACTTAATCTCCCCATTACCAAACTATCATTCTTTTCACTTATACAACACATAAAACCATTCAACATAAAAGTTACTTCAGTATTGCAAAGATTGGCATGTGAAAGGTAGTACAGTACCATCTTATCGAGCTTTATTGACTTAATACGACCTTGCTTCCTGCCTTCCTGGTTCTGTACAATTGCATTTTTCTTTTCATAAGCCAATGTGCAACACGTCTCGTGTCTGTTTAAACTATTCCAACTGCATGATGCAATAATACACAATAGCCCTATTTTATTACAACAACCTAATATGCCATATATTTCATTTTCCATGTCAAATATTACCACAGGAAGCAACTCTCAGCTTGCGTTTCCTTCAGCATTACGCAACCTCAAGGTAATTACATAGAAGTCAAAATTAACCACCACAGGAGTGAGCAGCCAGGAAGAACACAAGTCGGACACGAAACAATCACCAGGAAACAGCGAAGATTCTTAGCATAGTTCCGCTATCAACTTTGAAATTGACGGCACAATAACACAATCCGGGAAATTGAACTCGATTGCTACTTGGCAGCAGATTAATTTCTAACCAGAGACTAATTTGGCAAGCCTAAATCAAGAACCTATCGAACACAAACAGCTCGAAATCACAAAGGGGGAGGAGCCCGTCAGACCTGGAACCACGCGGCGACCGTGGCGAGCGCGGACGAGAGGCGGCATTTCTTGGAGTCCTCGCACTCGTGGGGGGACTCGAACTCGTCGGCGGGGAGCTTGCGGGTGATCCAGCCGATGTCGAGGTAGACGTAGCGCGGGGGCGGCGGGAGGTCGACCTTGACGCGGACGACGTCGAACCAGACGAGGAAGCGGCGGACCTTGACCCCGGAGAGGCCGGTGAGGGAGCCGTAGCGGAGGACCCCCGTGACGCGGGGCTCGAAGTAGGTGAGGTACTCGTAGTGGGCGTAGCAGGGCCCCCCGAGGTCGACGGCGAGGCTGCCGTTGGCGGCGAGGGAGAAGGCGGTGACGCTGGCGGGGAACAGCCCCGGAGGCAGGCCGTAGCGCGGGAGGATCTCGGAGAGCGTCGCGTTCTTGTGCGGCGGAGGGGAGGAGGAGGGCGCCGCCGGGGGCTCCTCCGCCGCGGCGGCGCCGCCGAGGAGGAGGAGGAGGAGGAGGAGGAGGGGAAGCGGCATCGGTGAGGAGGCTTTGGGAGGAGGGAAACAACGAGGCAGGCACACGTTTCTCGCGAGAGTTTGCTCTGCCACGCTGGTCGCTGGGTTAACAGCGATGGCTGATGGTGGCAGCCAGGTGGGACCAGTGATCCAGCCTTATCCTGGTGTTGTTTAGGGTGTGTTTAGATCACATCAAAATTAAAAGTTTGGTTAAAATTGGAATAATGTGATGAAAAAATTGGAAGTTTATGTGTGTAGAAGAATTTTGATGTGATGAAAAAGTTAAAAGTTTGAAGAAAAAGTTTAGAAATAAAGTAGAATCATCACAATACTACTCCATCCATCACGGTGCGTCTATCTCAGCCTCGCGCATGTAGCCCGTATCTAGGTAGTTTTCAAATTCTAAATTTCCCGAGTTAAACACGAAACTGAAAGGATTTAAACTCTAATCCACCCAATAAAAAAATCAGCAGAACGATACATAGGAGAAGACCATATCCAAATTCCAAATTTCCATCTGACAAAAAGAAACTAAATGAATCGGACCACAATAAATAACTCCAACCAAATAAATAAAATCATCAGAAGAAAAATCCACAAGACAACTCCAATACACCACAATAAAATCAGCAGTGGGTCGATCGCGCTACAACACGTAACAATCAAAAATCGGATATGGGAATTCCAACCCCACCTTGACCTCCTTCTTCAAGCTTGGCGCTGGATCGATGGCGGCCAGGGATCGTTTGATGCCACGGTCACTCTGCCGCATGCGCCCTCCACCTCCTCCACCGCTGCCCATACCAAGAGAAGATGGAGTGGTCGCCGGCCTCCGCCCATGGCCAGCTCTGCATTGCTGGCCGCCCTCCGTCGTAGGCCTCCACTTTGCTCATGAGAAACTTGAGTAGTTGAGTAGAGAGGAGGGGGAGGCTAGAGGTGAAGGATGGGAGGAGGTAGAGTGCGCCGGCGACTGCTCACATGCTCGATGTTGGCAAGGTTGGTTTGGGGAAGATCCGGGTGAGTGCGAGCGGCGGCTGAGGATGAGGATAGGAAGGTTGACTAGTCACTTTTCTCGTACTGCATCCAGATACGTCGACAGGATCGGAGGAGAAAACGGTACGGTTCCCCCTTTCTTTTTTCTTTTTTTTTATTTTTTGTTTTTTTCTTTTTTCTTTCCTTCTTCTTTTGGTTGAGGACTCCAACCCGGTTAGACATGAAAGTCATATATGTGTATATGCAGATCTATATACCACTTAAAAAATATGTAAGGGTTTTGGGAGTTATTTTTTTTCGTCTGTCATCTAGCTTAAATAATATGTAAGGATTCTGGGATTTTTTAATCTCTTATAAATAATACTATTTTAATAAAAAAATACAAAAATAGAAGTTGATTGGCAAAAATCGCAAGTTTAATACCTTGTCAAACAGCTCGACATGGTTGTTTGGTCCACTTAAAAAAAATAAAAAGTACATGAAAGAGCATGGCAGGGTGGCCTATCAAACTGGGGATGGGGATGTTCAATAGGTCTTGCATGCTACAGTGGCACACAGTGCCGTGCATTGAGTTTCTCTTTTATTTTTTTATTTTTTATTCCCTATCGAACAACAGCACTTTGACAGGTAACCTGTCGAACTGCGGTTGTTCAATATGTACCCTTATTGAATTTTGGTTGTTCAATAGGGTGTTATACTTGTAATTTTTGTCCGTCAAATTCTATTTTTGTGATTCTCTATTAAAAAGTATTATTTCTAAAAAAACATATTTTTTGGTTCAGCATCTAGCTTTTGTTGCACACACATATCTTTGCTTGATTCTCTTATTCCCCGCACCACGTCTAAAACTCTAGATCGCGAAGAGTCCCCAAGGTTCATGTGGAAATTGATATATGTCTCATACTGCATCCAATCTGTTAAGTTTGTGGCTGACCCAAAAACTTCAAAGTTTGAGGAAAGCAAATAGGTCCACACAATTTCCGACCCCAAAACCTTTAAAATTTGAGGAACGCGACCAAAAATCAGCAACGAGAAGAGATGAAGTTGCAAACAGAATCAAGCCATACAGGTTTTTCGCCATAGCGGGAGACGACAACTTCACAAAAACAAAACCAAAAATTCGACTAGCTCAACAAACACAAGAAACCAGAGTACAGTGGCATCTTAGCAAACCACCACCTATACCTTCCATCGTCGTATAGGGGAGGACGGGGGAGTGCCACGACCCTCGTCGCCTATGGAGGCTGCTGCCATCGCCGTTCCTGCCTAGAGAGGATAGAGGAGCACTGCCGCCCTTGCCACCTAGGGAGGGCTGAGAAGGGCCGAGGGAGCACTGATGTCCCACACTACGGGAGGACCTCCGTCACGCTGAGGGGTCCGGTCGGCTCAGGAAGCGCCACCACTGTCCCTCGCGAGTTGCAATGAGAGAGGCTAAAGTAGCACCTCCGTCATCACTGAACATATTCTATCGATGAGGACCAGATTACATAATATCTCGGATTCGTCATCAACTTTCATTTTAATCCTTTCATTCTGTAAAAGGTCATTCATTAATTGTTTTTTATGCCTACCCTCGAGTTTATAAATATTTTCACATAAACTTATTTGCAATATTAGAAATGGGAATCGAGATCTCACGGGCTTATTCTTCACCTTAGGAATGATAGAACAAAGGTGCTTTATTCTTCAACCTCACTGGTGTGCTTCGTATAACCTCACTGGTGTGTTTCATATGAAGCGATGAAGTTATATTTGTATTCACCTGTTGCGAAGCACGGGCATTTTGCTAGTAACTAATTAAAATATTTATAATTTTCCTTTCATCACACTTTTTCGTCTGTCCTCCAAATTTTGACCGACTCAGTGCGTCATCCATATCTAATTTTTCGTCCATCCTCGTCATCCGCATGCTTCCGCACAACTTGTAGGAGTCCGCATCAAATACAAATAATCCACATCGATTCTTAATAGACACAAACAAAAACAAAATTGAACAAGGACAGGCAGGGAGGATACCAGGTTCAATAGGAAAGGAAGTTGGATGCGGATTCGATTTGATCTCAAACTTGAATAAAATTAACCCTATAAATACAAGAAAGAACAAGATACATAGTAATTGGTGAAATCTGACCTGATTTCACAGAGGCGGGTTTGATTCATCTCCCCATCAATGGGACAGGTCATAGGCAGCGGTTGGTTCGAGAGGAGGCGGCGGCAGGGCTCCGATGGGGCGGAGGCCTCATGGACGCGGTGGCCCTCAACAGCGAGCTCCTGGATGTCGGGTTGTCGAGGGAGCCAGGCAATCGATGGAAATGGTGCATTAGGAGACGAGTCCTGGAAGCAGCGGCTCCCACATGCGAAGACGTCGAGAAAGCAGGCGGTGGTGGCAATCGTGTAAGGCGGAAGCAAGGTGGCGCTTGGCGCTGTGCTGCTGGAAAGGAGCGAAGGACTGAAAAGGGGATCGATCTAATCCAGACGGACCCGACCCCGTTGAATGGTTAATTGAACCAATGAGTGGTTTTTCCTGGATTTTTCACCTTTTAGTTCTTTTGAAAAACTTATCCTACAAATAGCAAATAGACCCCTAAAAAAATTTATTTTAGAAATGATCCTTATCGCGGCGCCAATGTCATTGGCGCTGTGGTCCAACATAACGGCGCCAATGACGTTAGCATTGTCCTCTCAGCCCTCGGGTGAAAACTACTCCCTCCTTACCATAATATAAAGGATTTTGACTTTTTGCTTGCACTATTTGATCATTCGTCTTATTCAAAAAATTTGTGCAAATATAAAAAACGAAAAGTTGTACTTGAAGTATTTTGGATAATAAAGTAAGTCACAAATAAAATAAATAATAATTTCAAAATTTTATGAATAAAACGAATGGTCAAGCATTGCAGTAAAAAGTCAAAATCCCTTATATTATAGGATGGAGGGAGTAAGTCACTAATGGGAAAGGGGACGGCGCCAACGTCATTGGCGCTGAGGACCAATTTCTAAAAAAATTTAAAAAGGACCTATTTGTAATAAAAAGGGACCCATTTATAAATAAAAAATTATAAATAGGTCCTCAACATCAATGTCATTGGCGCCGATGATCTATTTGTAAATATTTTTTATTTACAAATAGGTCCTTTTTTCAAAAAAAATACAATTTGGTCCTCGGCGCTAATAACGTTAGCGCCGTCCCCCTTCACATTTGTGACTTAACTTTCACCGGAGGGCTAGGGGGACGGCGCCAACGTCATTGGCGCCGTCATGTTAGACCTTGGCGCCGTGAAAAAGATCATTTCTAGAATAAGTTTTTTTAGAGATCTATTTGTAGGATAAGTTTTATAAAAGAATCGAAATGTGAAAACCCAGTGGTTTTTCACCAGGAAAATTAAACCGACCAGTTCTTTTTTTAGAGCAGAGTGGTTCTTTCTAGAGTATGGAAACCGACCCACCCTATTCCTATTCCTTTTCCATTATTTTACTGTAGGCTCCCGCAAAGTAAAGAACTACTGCACACAAAAAACGGAAACTAATAAATTAGAAGAAAAAAACATGGACCACGGTACTATGCAAAGTGAGGGGCATGCATACCAAAGCAGAATAAATTAGATCAGAATGTAACAATGAGATGAAGTGATCAAATCTGAAAATATTTCAAAACCATCATATTATATTATTATATGAATCGAAAGAGCGTAAAACCTTGAGTTAATAAAAATGTTTTTTTATCTCCTTTATTTATGTGAATTCATATTTGATATATGGCACTTCTTTATTTTTAAACCTGGAGTAATGTTTATAGACAGCTTCATGTTTCAACTTGGGATAAATATCTATCTCATTCATATCCTTATATATTTTTATATATGGAAATATACTCTCGCTGGTTTTTATATACGACATTTTTATATATGATACCAGTAACTTTAGAATATTTTAATCATTCGTCTTATTAAAAACATTTTAAACATAAAACAAATATATAAAATAATACTTAAAGAGCCTTTAATGATAAATCAATTTATAATTAAAAATAAAAGATTTTTTAATAAGATGAATGGTCATAAGTAAATACATGATGGAGTATCTACTTAAAGAATTCATATTTTTTCCAATCGTCACTCATATTTTTTTTCCAATAGTCACATACATGCTTTTAGTCTTGGTTGTCCGTGCGCGTTTTGTTTTCATCCTTTGCTTTTCTTCATATGTCATTTGATTTATGTGTTGACTTGAGGTGCTGTCTCGCTTATACTTTCCACGATGTTACCTCACACTGTTTTTATTGACCACGCTCTCTTTTATTAACCGTTTCCCCAGTGCAACGCATGGGCATTTTTGCTAGTAATAACATAAATGTAAATAGGATGTACTCCTTTAGTCCCACAAAAAATAAATCTAAAGATTGGATGTTGTCCAGTCACATCCAGTTCTAGATTCGTTTTTTTACAGAGAAAGTACTTTTTATCCTTACGAAATTCTTACTAACAACAATCTCAAGTATTTTATTTTAGTTAGTAAATCCTTGGTGGTGGGCAAGCGTGATGGAGGGAAGACAAAACAAGATGAAGAAATATGACTCAATTCTCTGATCTTTTTGGTCGCTTGGAAGGTCTGAAAATATAGAAATGACTACGTGTGTATGGTGCTACCCCTAATACTGAGCAAGTCCTTCGAAGACGGCCTTAATTGGGTGCACAGCAAGAGGCTGCCAACCTTCAGGAGCTAGCCGTTAGGGTTGAGGCAGAGGGCTCATAGACTTGTTTCTTAATTGGTGTTTCTTCATCTTTATCTTTTCCTCTTTTTTTTCTCGTGTGGTGTCTTGCAAGACTTTTTTTCAGTTGTTTTTTACTTGCTTAATGAAATGATACGCATATCTCTTACGTGTTAAAAAAATAAGTTGCAGGAAATTAAGATTTAATCACATAATGATGCAGGAAATTAAGATTTAGTTCAGAGAAAATTTACAGGAATTTTGTAGCTTCTAAACCAGGAGGATTGCATATTTTTCAGCTTTCTCATGTCGCCTCTTGCTCTCCGTCTCTGTAGGCGTATGTTGCTGGGTTCGCTGCCACCCCTGATCGATCACCTACAAACCACTCTCCATTTTGCCCCCTTTGAATCGCAGGATTGAGAAAACATAGGAATAGGAAAAACATAGGATTTTGATAGGAATGTAAGTGTAAAACAGAGGATTGCAAAACACAGGAAAAACATAGGAATGACCGTTTGATTGAACCACAGAAAAAACACAGGAATTGGATGAGAGAGATAGACTCAAAGGAAAGTTAGCAAGAGGTTGAAGCTCTTGCTAAATTTCCTCTAAAATCTCTATAGGATTGTCATTCCATAGGAATTTCAAAGGATTGGATAGGATTCAATCCTTTGTTTCAAAGGGCTTCATAGGAAATTTTCCTATAGGATTGAAATCCTCTAAAATTCCTATATTTTTCCTCCAAATCAAAGGGGCTTTCTCAGCTAGGAGGATTGCATATTTTTCAGCTTTCTCATGCCGCCTCTTGCTCTCCGTCTCTGTAGGCATATGTTGCTGGGTTCGCTGCCACCCCGATCACCTACAAACCACTCTCCATTTTGCCCAGTACTCCACCACCACTCCGACTGCCGCTGCCTCACCCTCCCTCCCATAGCTTCGGTGGCGCCATCGCCATGAAATCCACAGCTCACCGTTGTCCTGATGACCTGATCATCCTTCTAAGGCTCTCACAACACTCCCTCCTCTTTCTCTCCCAAGCTCTCCTTCTACCCTGACCCTCCACCCCAAATACTAATCCACTCCGTTGGCGCATAATTTGCTGCCATGGTTGCCGAGAGCATATGCTTGAGTAGCACTTGGAGCTAACTAAGCTAGTTGGCGAGAGAGATAGATGCTCTGGGTAGTCGCTTGTTCTGTGGTAGAAGATCAAACCACATCAGTTGAATTTTAATCCAACACGTACGGTTGGTTCAAGTGATGGATTTAAGAAAATCCTAAGTTACCTGATAAATAGCAAAGCCGAGAAAACATGTTAGCAAGTGTATCTTTTCACTTTTCAAACCGTCGGGTTGTTATGAGAAATGGGTAAGAGATTTAACGTTTCAACGTTCTCGGTCTTTGAGGTGTGATTTTCACAATATACACATTTTATTTATATGTTTCATTCAGAAGTTATTGATGATCAAAATTTTACTAAATGTCCAAAATATAAAGTATTTGTAATTAGATATGGAGTCGGTTTGTTATAAAAAATGCGAGCTGCAATAAATCTTTACGTTTTAAGACATTTACAGTGTAGTGATATGTCCACCTTAGACTCATGTTGGAGCAAAGCAACCACAATAACCAAGAGAATGGCCTTATGGTGGTGCATGCAAGTCTCATTTGGAAAGTAGCACCGAGCCACTGCTTGGAAAGCCGCATTAAGAGATATACTTCGTAGTGTGTGGTTTCAATCCTGAGATATCATGTTTAATCTCCAATATGTTTATAATCTATTTTCAAAAAATATTTGGAGGTACGCCCCTAAAAAATCTCGTTTTTGAAAGCCGTATTATTATCAATGTCCTCGTTGTCGTTGTGTATATATGTGCTTTTTTCTTTGCACATTCGAGCTAGTATGTATTGAGAAGTATTGTCCTCAATAGTAACTTTAACCTACGAGTCACTCTCTCTTTATGACATCACACTTTGAGGTTACTTCATCCGTCCCAAAAAAACACAACCTAAGATGGGATGAGACATATTCTAGTACAACGTATCTGGACATCTAGATACATTGTACTAGAATATGTCCCATCCCATCTTAGGTTGTGCTTTTTTTGGGACAGAGGGAGTACTTTGTATTGTAAATATTTTAACAAATCTGAACAAAATTGTTTGCTATTCCCTCTGGTATCTAAAGAAGTCGAGGAAATCCTTAAATACAAGGATATGCGGAAAGGCATATTAGAACTCTCCTGATTGCACACGCATAATAACTACTAGAAAAACGATTTTTTCCAACGTTATGATTTTATTTTTTTCAGACAGATTATAAAATCACCGTTTGTAAAAATAGCTCAAGATACCATAAATTTAGTTATTTTTATAGGCGAACCTCTTAAGGTACGCTTGCGAAAATCAATTTATGAGGCGGGACCTCAAATCCTCAGCCCGCAAAAATCCAACCACCCACACCACCACCCTTCAAACACTAATTCCTCACCCATCCGCCCACCTCTCCCTTCACTTCCTCACCTTCCTCCCTTTCCCTCCACTCCCATATCCAGCCGGTGATGCGGAGGGTGTAGGCGGCAACCACAGCAGCTGACGGCGCGAAGATGCACAGCAACTAAGAGGAAACCTGGCGGCGCGGAGGCGATGGCCACAGCAGCCGGCGGCACTCCCCTCCCCTCCCTCCCTTCCTCCCAGATCCGGCCAGAGGAGGGGAGCCGGCGGCGGCAACGGCCGATGGATGGGCCTCACATATTTTTTTAATTTTTTCTGACTAGGATGCCACGTCAGTGAAAAACTAGGCATCCATATTGTCTATTGATTTACTTTGTATGGTTTTGAATAGTTGAAGGGTTGACATATCTGATATTGGAGTTTAGAGATATCATACAGACTGGACGTAAACTTGAGGGACGAAACTGAACACACATCGCCTACTGCTTTAGGCATAAAGCAAAACATGCTCCTACCGGTCCATCTTGGATAGTAAGCCACGGCAGTGTTCATCTTTCTCTTCTTAAATGGGCCAAAACTACTTTGTAAAAAAGGCCCAAACTGAATCCAGCTTTGCTGTGCCAATTGTAGAAAGTCCATGGACCGAGACAATTTTCCTTCATAATAGATCACATATTACGATAAATTAGTATTAGGCCGACCCAAGGCCTGTCTCTGGGGGTGGGTCCATCCTTATCTGCCACTGCTTAAACATGCCAAATGTGCTCCATCCCATCTCCAAAGGTAAATGTCCCAGCTGTCTTTCCTCCAGGTCACCTGACAAATGTCACTGCATATATAGATGTGAAGCCAAACCATGCATGCATGCTAAGCGTGCCAATGCCCACGAGATTTGTCCTTCCTCTTCTAGCCAGCCATTTCCAGAGCCGGACACTCCTGTGCCGCGTTTTCGCCGAGGCTGACAGGTGGGCCCCACCGCTCCGAAAGGAGGCGTTACTACTGGGGTTTAATGGCGCCAGCAGAGGAGGAGAGGAGATTAGGATTCAGAGATGAGTCGCATTTGTACTATATGACGATCTCGTCGTGATCATCTCGATCCAACCTTGCTTGCCGCTGTTGCTACAGATTGTTCTTTGTGTTTTTTTTTCCTCTCCTTTTCTTGAGGAATTTGAGATCTCCAGGTAGCCATGGCGCATGTCCTTGTCGTGCCGTATCCTAGCCAGGGGCACATGAACCCGATGGTGCAGTTCGCGAGGAAGCTGGCGTCCAAGGGCGTGGCGGTGACCGTGGTCACCACCCGCTTCATCGAGCGGACGACGTCGTCGTCCGCCGGCGGCAGGGGCCTCGACGCCTGCCCGGGGGTGCGGGTGGAGGCCATCTCCGACGGCCACGACGAGGGCGGCGTCGCGTCGGCGGCGAGCCTGGAGGAGTACCTCGCCACGCTCGACGCCGCCGGGGCCGCGTCGCTCGCCGGGCTCGTCGCCGCCGAGGCGCGCGGCGCCGGCGCGGACCGCCTCCCCTTCACGTGCGTGGTGTACGACACGTTCGCGCCGTGGGCGGGGCGCGTGGCGCGCGGCCTCGGCCTGCCGGCCGTGGCGTTCTCCACGCAGTCGTGCGCCGTCAGCGCCGTGTACCACTACGTCCACGAGGGGAAGCTCGCCGTGCCGGCGCCGGAGCAGGAGCCGGCGACCAGCAGGAGCGCCGCGTTCGCTGGGCTGCCGGAGATGGAGAGGCGCGAGCTCCCGTCGTTCGTGCTCGGCGACGGGCCGTACCCGACGCTCGCCGTGTTCGCGCTCAGCCAGTTCGCCGACTCGGGGAAGGACGACTGGGTGCTCTTCAACTCGTTCGACGAGCTGGAGAGCGAGGTAAGTGAAGAATTAATAAACCGGAGATTTAATGTTTTTCAACGAATTTTTAAAGCGTATTACTATTTTTCAACTAAATTTTGTCTCGGTGATTGATTCGTAGTAGCATCATGGCCCATGCGTATAGCTTTCTTTGATGGCCTTCATATACGTATAAACTGTTGGCAGTTGGGACAAAGCTGATAAATCCTTTACATGCCTGCTTGGAATGTGAGAATGTCATATGATTTTGGTAGAAAAAAATGATTGGATAAATTATTCGGAATCAATTTACTCTCCTTTGTCGTACCCAAGTAGATATGCAGAATTCTAGAATTGGATGGGTGCAATGTAGTTCTTATTTATGCATGGGTGTGGGCGCGGCGTCAGGCTAAAATATTTGGGTTTTTGATTAATCCCTCTTGTTGATTTGTACTATAAAAAATGATTTAATTAAATCATTTTAGCCTGTCCATATGATACATTTGGAATGTGATGAGAATGGCCCGACGCTTTCTGTGGTCGCCACGGTTGTCGTGAAGACACGTGTCAACAAAGTCCTATTTGAAACACAAAAGTATTAGGAATTTTAATTTGGCCGATCGGTTGTGCTGCTGCCGCTGCCTCTGTGGCAGTTCATAGCTTTGCGACAGTTGCTATGAAGACACGTGTCACTAAAGTCTTATTTGAAACATGAAAGTATATTAAGAATTTTTTTAGCCGCAATGTATTTTTCAAGGATACGAAAACAATGTATTCTTTAAGGATGACATTTTAGAGGATACAGTATATATGCATATGTAGCAAGTGCTCGATGCTCCGGTGTTGTCTCCTGTAGTATTATACTAGGGGGTAAATTATTAACTTATTAATACAATGATTAGGAGTTACTTTGTTATTTACGTTTTTCCCGGCTAAATCTATCTATGATCATCCATTGTGTTGACATCGCTCTCATTTCATCGAAAAAACCAAAACAGGAAGGAAAAAAATGTTTAGTCACTGCTAAATGATGATTATATCATCTGCATCTATTTTTTCTTGACAATAATGACTGCGTACATTTCTATTACCGTTAACTGTGGTGATAGTATAAATAGATCTAAACCTTTTGATCAAATGAGATCAATGGGTCATATTGATTTATACTGCCCGTAGAGAGCACCGTAGTAATGGTCATGTAGCAAATATAGGATATGTGCATTTTCAACCTTCACAGTCAATTTCCTGTCTTATTTCTTTTTACGCCAAACTTGGAACGATAAAATTATTGAAATCCTATAAATGTCAGAGGAAATATATAGTGCAAACTTAGTATGTAGTATAAATCTAAAAAATAAAGTATGATAAAGAATAGAGTCTTTCTTAAAAAAAAAATAAAGTCTAATATTTGTCCAAGTTACACGGAGTAAAACTTTCGATTTAACAATGAGTAAAAGTTATTTATAGTGAGGTAAACAAATCTCAGACACATATTAAATGCTACTGTGATAATTTTCAGGTTTATATTAGGTATGTGATTTGCCAGTGGCCGATTGCACTTGACTCCACAAAATGGACTAATTGATTAACACTCTGATCGTACTGTTCTAGGTTTTGGCTGGGTTGTCGACCCAGTGGAAGGCCCGCGCCATCGGGCCATGCGTGCCACTTCCCGCCGGCGACGGCGCCACCGGCCGCTTCACCTACGGCGCGAACCTGTTCGACCCGGAGGACACCTGCATGCAGTGGCTGGACACCAAGCCGCCGAGCTCCGTCGCCTACGTCTCCTTCGGCAGCTTCGCGTCCCTCGGCGCCGCCCAGACGGAGGAGCTCGCTCGCGGCCTCCTCGCCGCCGGCAGGCCGTTCCTGTGGGTGGTCAGGGCCACCGAGGAGGCGCAGCTGCCCCGCCACCTCCTGGACGCCGCGACGGCGTCGGGCGACGCGCTCGTCGTGCGGTGGAGCCCCCAGCTCGACGTGCTGGCGCACCGCGCCACCGGGTGCTTCGTCACGCACTGCGGCTGGAACTCCACCCTGGAGGCGCTCGGCTTCGGGGTGCCCATGGTGGCGCTGCCGCTGTGGACCGACCAGCCCACCAACGCCCTGCTCGTCGAGCGCGCCTGGGGCGCCGGCGTGCGCGCCAGCCGCGGCGACGCCGACGCCGACGACGCCGCGGGGGGGACGGCGGCGATGTTCCTCCGCGGCGAGATCGAGCGGTGCGTGCGCGCCGTCATGGACGGGGAGGAGCAGGAGGCCGCCCGTGCCCGCGCGCGCGGCGAGGCGCGGCGGTGGAGCGACGCCGCGCGCGCGGCGGTGTCCCCCGGCGGCAGCTCCGACCGGAGCCTGGACGAGTTCGTGGAGTTCTTGCGCGGCGGCTCCGGCGCCGGCGCCGGCGAGAAGTGGAAGGCGCTGGTTCGGGAGGGCAGCGAGGCTGCAGCGTCGGAGATGTGATCGATCCGTGAGGCGCCGCACATCGCGTGAAATGCGATCGACGTGGAATGGGAATCCCGAGGCCGCTGACGTCAGAGTCTCGAAGACTGGTTGATGATTTAGTTTGTTTTTTCTTCTTTTAATCAGGGATAATAAAACAGTAATTCAGACTTGTGGTAGGTGGATAAGTTTATCTCGTCAGATTGCAGTGGTTCGCAGTTTTTTTTCTCGTGTTCCGTTTGGTTTTCTAGTACTGTTCTCTCTGTTAGCAGGAAGAAATTTTTGCCTGCCATCCCGTGACGCACAAGAATATCGCCCAGTAATAATATTTACTGACGTTTAGTACAAAATTCATTCCAACTTTTGAACATTTAGCAATTATAGTTTATAAAATCTGATAAGTTTTATCTTCAAAGAAATCTACTAATTTATTATGATATGATAAACTAAGCTTATTAATTTTTAAGACTAAGCGTGGCCTAATTGATGGTCGAAATTTCAAAGTTTGATCAAATGTTATCTTAGAGACCTACTCTATCCGTGATTTTTTTTTACAACTTTTGGCTACGGATCTGAACATAATTGCATAACCTATGTTCAGATTTGTAGCCAGAAGTTGTTTTTTTTTTATGGATGGAGGGTGTATATGTCTTTTTATTGGAGAGAGTAATATATTGAACGGGATTAGACACCACGATGACAATGCAATTTTACAACAATGAAAGGATAACTAGACACACTTAACAAAATACCATTTATTTAGTTTATCGAAAAGGGGAAAACCATAGTAGTAATAATATATTTTAGTTTCCTTTGCATCCGTAGCCTGTGATGGCGACGACACGTTTATTCAATACAATAATATACACCGCACAACCATAGTAGCAGAGAGCCCAAGGCCTAGATCCACGTAAGAATACTCTCATATATATTGTCAGATCAGTACCCACCGGTGAACTTGGACTTGAGCAGCTCGACGACGCCGGCGTCCACCCGGAGCGCCTTGACGAGCACCGGCGTCGGGATGGGTGGGTTGGAGCCGAACAATGTGAGCGGGACGAAGACGATGCCAGGGTTCTGGCTGTTGAAGGACACCACCATGGTGGCCTCCGTCTTGCCGACGTTGAACTGGAAGTGCATGAGCCCCCTCGGGATGACGAACGTCTCGCCGGCGCGGACCACCCTGGAGTAGTACCTGTTCCCGGTGTCGAGGCTGCCGATGATGCCGACGAGGAGCTCGCCGCGGAGCACGATGCCGACCTCGGTGGCGCGCGGGTGGACGTGCGGCGGGTTGGTGCCGCCGGGCGCGAAGTCGATGCGGTTCATGGACACGCCGAGCGTGTTCACCCCGGGCCACCCCGCGACGTCGAGCTGCGTGACGTTGGAGCCGTTCGGGTTGGCGTTCACGTCGCCGCCCGTGGCTAACCTGGACGAGAAGAGGAACTCGTCGCCGGCCGCCGGCGTGGGCTTGCACGGGTACCCGTTCACCGTCACCTCGCTGTCGAGGTCGGCGACGCAGAAGTCTTGGAGAGGGTCAGGGTCGTTGGCCCGTAGCACTGGCGCCTGCTGCAGGAGCAGCACGACGAGCACCACCCCAGCTAGGGTAGTTTTGAAGCACTCCATTGCTAATCAACGAGCAAAGCTAGCCAATGCTTGTATATGTTCCTCAGCTCTCGGTTCAATTTCTTTGAGAATGAAAAGGCACCTGGCAGAGCAAGTAGTATGGAAGCTACTTTGCCAATTGGGTGCCGATGATCGAGCTAGCTTTGGAGCCTTTTATATAGGGGCAACAATTGAAAAAGTATTTTCTAATTTTTTTTTAATTTTCTCTATAACTATTTGAGTCGCATGCAAGTGATAAGTACCAAAGCACCTAGCTGTAGAAAATCCTTGTCCGGCAATAATTACTTTACGATACTCTAGATTTCTAGCATTTGCTTCTGGACACTCTAATTTTGTGATTGTAAAAAGATACTCTGACCATTATTTTAATATAGACCCTCTCTAATCCAAAGAGAATGTTTGCAAAAGACGTTTAACCCTTCGACTGCCATGAAAGATTTAAATTTTAAACAAATTTTGGCTGAATATAAACAATGTTTTGTGGAGGACTCAGAACATTTCCCGAATTGTGGAAATCCAAAACATTTTATGCAAAATTGTTTAAATTCAGCCAATATTTGTTTAAATTTTATTTTATTATTTTTTAATTTCTTTTCCAATTGTCATTTATGTCATTTGGGACATGGCTTGAATTATACAAAATATGTTTAAATTCAACTTAATTTGGTTAAATTTAAATCATGATAGGTGGCCCAAGGATAAAATCGTCTTTTCCAAAATTTCATATCTACAGCGGACAAAGATATATTAACATATTGGTCAGAATATCTTTTGACAAATAAATACAAAAGGATGGGACATAAAAACTCAAATGCCCTATGGTAAAGCTGATAAAAAAAAATTAGAGCGTCCTAGAAGAAATTTTGCGTTATATATAGGCAAGCGCTACATTGGCAATGCATATCGATCCCTACAGGGATCAAGATTTTTTCTAAGAGCCACAGACCGCCAAAGGAAACATCAAAACAACCAGTAATTTGAATTTGTTAGCCAACCGTCGAGAAATGCCAGCCAAGTCTAGAGAGCAAGGTAAATTACATTTCATTTGTGATTAACCGTGAGGCACAAGCAACAACAACGTAGTAGGGAGGAGTGCCTGATTTTTTTCTGTAAAAACCGACGCCCGATTTCTACTTGCATGCAAAGATAAATAATAGAAAAAATGATGTAAGAGAAGTGTGATGGAATGGAATGGAACTTGAGTTTCAGAAGGATCCTATGGTTTAAAAGAGAGCTATGAAAAGGCTGAAAAGTTTGCTAGAAGAGGTAGTGTTAAATGAGATCAACACAGCCTCATTTGGAACGGTGGGAAATTCACTGTGAAATCCTTGTATAGAGAGTTAGAGAGACTACCTACCTTCGGTGGGGTTAATTGAGAGCTATGAGCTAGCTATGTTTGAAGAAGCAAAATACCGTTAGAAATCAAACACTTGATCTGATGGGTCTTTTTTTTTCCCTTATCAGAAGAGATCGTTTAATTCAATGTCCAGTTTAATTAAACCCTAAAACAAAATTGGTGGGCTCTGAAAGATGTAAGAAACGTTTGGGGGTAATTTGCTAGGTGCCGACCCGTCAATATCCTGTCTTGGTGTTGTTCCTATCATGCAAATGGGTGGTAAGAAAAGCTAGCTTAGAAGAGGTTTGCATCCCCAGCAACCTATCATTTTCTGCAAACTTAATTTTGTGTAAGAACCTTGTTATTTACTTCATCCATTTCAAATTATATGCCATTCTAGCTTTGTCCTAAGAAAAGTATTTTTATGTTTGACAACTAATTTCTAGAAATATGTGTAGTTTAACAACATACGAATTATATATATTATAAATTCATTTCTCGTGGTTAGTAAAAAGATATAAATTAATATTATGATGTTAAAAAAATATAAATGTCTAGAAATTGATAGTCAAATATATAAATGTTTGACTTAGATAAAATTAGAATGCTAAGTAATTTAAAATGGAGGTAGTAATTATCTTTAGGCTTTTATTGAAAAAAGGCAGATAGATCATAAATGTATAAGAAAGCTACAGACTCTATCAGGGGTAGAGAGTGTGTGTTTTGTACTTGGTTACGTTTCTTGCTTCGTTTATCTGCCCATCCAATTTGTAATCCTCACCTGATTAAACACCTGATTTATTATTTTTTATCTCCTAGGGACTAGAGAGAAAACAATGACTTCTCGACTTTGATAACGGTGACTTTAGCTATCGATTGATGGAAACATACCATAAGACTTCACTACTTCAGTACGGATTTATCATATCATTAGTACTCCATCCGTTTTACAATGTAAGTCATTTTAGTATTTTTCACATTTATATTGATGCTAATGAACCTAGACATATATATCTATCTAGATTCATTAGCATCAATATATATATCTAGGTTCATTAGCATCAATATGAATGTGAAAAATGCGAGAATGACTTACATGAAACGAAGGAAGTATATTATATTTTTACTTTTCACTCATTTAAAACTTCTACTAGATGTACCACTAGGTCTAATATAATAGTAGAATGGGTAAATTTCACAAAACCCAAACTATTATAAAACTACATATATCAGATGATGTGTCATAAACTAAATTACAGATTCAATATCAAATTTGTTGGGGAACTATAATTTTAAGATAATGTGTCACAAACTATACGATTTAGTAATGAAGTTCACAAAACTATACAAGCTTAGCACCAATTTAATTATAAAACTACAATGTTTACTCTACGTACCTCACCTTCATGCCTCAAGTGGATTCTTCAGGTGACAACATAGTTCTGGATGTCTGGAACAACGACGATGACACACTTGATATCACGAATATCTTGCAAGTGTCGTATTAGAGATATATCCCATTGGTGCGGTGTCCTTAATGTCCCTGCCATATTGGTTTTGTTAGAACGGTGGTAAGATTTGGACGACCGCCTATTTTACATCTCATTTACTTTTCGACATTATCTTTCGTTGTAGTTCTTGTCAACGATTATGTCAGAGAGATTCAATCGGTAATGATCATCTGATGTTTCGGAGATTCTAGTTCTTAGTTTGAGGAAGACAAGTACAACATACAACTTACAAGCCCCTGGGAAACAATGGTTATATAGATTCTCGTGAACTATAGATGGAGGTTTTATAACTGTGTTTAGGTTGGTTGTCGAAGTAAGTACCTGTATCTTGGGGGTCAGGAGACAAATGATTCGCCTATGAACTGGTGTAAATACCATCAATTATATATTGAAAATGTAATTTGGAAACAATGAAAAGATAATTGCACATACTCGGTAAACACACACATTTATTTAATTTATTGCAAAGCAGAAAAAAAATCACAAAGAAGTACATTTTGGTTTCATTCCCACAACATGGGAGATTGGGAGATAAAGTTTATTCACTCCAATAACATGCAACCGCCTCGCGAGAGCTTTTAGTTACGCTGCTGGTATAACAGAACCAGCAGAGACCACCATGAAAATGTTCTCCGGTTAATTAGTACCCACCGGTGAACTTAGACTTGAGCAGCTCAACTACGCCAGTGTCCACACGCAGCGCCTTGACGAGCACCGGCGTCGGGATGGGCGGGTTGGAGCCGAACAACGTGAGCGGGACGAAGACGATGCCGGGGTTCTGGCTGTTGAAGGAGACAACCATGGTGGCCTCCGTCTTGCCAACGTTGAACTGGAAGTGCATGAGCCCCCTCGGGATGACGAACGTCTCGCCGGCACGGACCACCTTGGAATAGTACCTGTTCCCCGTATCGAGGGTACCGATAATGCCGACGAGGAGCTCGCCGCGGAGCACGATGCCGACCTCGGTGGCGCGCGGGTGGACGTGCGGCGGGTTGGTGCCTCCGGGCGCGAAGTCGACGCGGTTCATGGACACGCCGAGCGTGTTGACGCCGGGCCACTCGGCGACGTCGAGCTCCGTGACGTTGGAGCCGTTCGGGTTGCCGTTCACGTCGCCGCCCGTGGCAATCTTGGACGAGAAGAGGAACTCGTCGCCGGCGGCCGACGCCGGCTTGCACGCGTGCCCGTTCACCGTCACCTCGCTGTCGAGGTCAGCGACGCAGAAATCCTGGAGAGGATCCGCGTCGGTGGCTCGGATCAGCACGGGCGCCTGCTGCAGGAGCAGCACGACGAACACCAGCCCAGCTGCTTTGAAGCCGTACTCCATTGCTAATCAACTACTATTAGTAACTACTAACTAATTACTTCTTCAATCAGGCAGACAGTAGCAGTGACGAGCTGGCTGGCTTTGTTTGCTACTTTGCTTTGCTGATGATCTAGTTAGCTTTGGAGCCCTTTATATAGGGGAGCACCCATGCATCGATCGTGCCTTCCGTGCATAACTGATCATGTTTCATGCGTACGTGGCACACGTGAGAAAATTTGCAATTAACTTATAGGAAGATTAGTCAGCAGTCAAGACCCCGTAGAGGCTGCTAAGGAACAGTCAGACTGATCTGTAGTTAGCTAGTAGGACCTATAAGCAACAAATCCTACATGCTCTCCATGCCGGTCAGATATACAGATGGCTTATTCAATTATTTTCATCTCTAACGTGCAATGACTTCTCCCCCGATGATTTTGATTTTTAATGTTATCTTTAGCACTGTTGGCTCAAAGAGACGATATTCGTATATACTGTTAGGTTTCTCATCATAAATAATTAAATATATCTATTTATACCTACGAGTTACACATTAGCTCCGGTGGAAGCTTCCAATTTATTATAACAAGTACAACTTGTGAGCATAAACGTAAACATTTAATGTTATATCGAGCTCCTTTGAAACACGGAATTGAGAAAATGAAGGAATAAAAAACATAGGATTTGATATAAATGAAAGTGTTAAAGGGATAATAGCAAAACATTGAAAAAATACGCTGCGCCAAGCACACCACCCAATTGCTACCCTCTAGATAGTTTGAAAGAGATAACCCGGCAAAGCAACACCTGCTGGGCAGAGGCGATTATTGGTGGCTGCTAGTTGGGTTTTGCTTACTGTTCAAAGGATGAAACATGCATGTAGGTTCATATGCTATTTGGTAGCAAATAAGAATTTTGGTTCCCATTTTTTAGAACTATTTCACAAAAGACAATATTTCTATCCAGCTAGCTGGGTTCACTGTACTTAGACGCACAGATACAAATTTTTGCGGTAACTTTTCTAGTTTCATTTACTAGGAGCTAAACAAGAAC
Source organism: Oryza glaberrima (assembly GCF_000147395.1). Taxonomy (NCBI): domain Eukaryota; kingdom Viridiplantae; phylum Streptophyta; class Magnoliopsida; order Poales; family Poaceae; genus Oryza; species Oryza glaberrima. The sequence continues at coordinate 27,280,333 of NC_068328.1, forward strand.
TATTCCTCTATTCCAAAATATAGCAAGTGTTTGCTATTAGATGTACAGCTAAAAATTGTTATATTTTTTATGGAGGTAGCCCAAGCTTCCCTAGCTTGCCTCACCCCTGCATGTGAGTCCTCCTTATCAAATTCTTGGTTACTAGATTAGACCCTATGTTGTTTTACGAGATTGCTCTATACAAGTAAACGACTTGTAAGGATATGCAAGCTATAAAAACTAACAGAAAAAAAAAGTTTTGAACTCTTCGGTAGTTACATGGCGGGGAGATCAGTAGACTTTCAATTTTAATTGAATATTTAAACTTTATAAACTTGAAATTATTAAACCAATAAAGTTCATAGATGTTATTCAATGCTTGTCGAGCTTTTGATCACAATTACATAAGATACTAGTTAATACCTCACGCTTTGCTAGCTGTGAGATATGTGGATAAATGAATGTTATATATTATAGAAATGATAGATGCATATGTTGTGAAAATGATTGTGGAGATAATGATTTGAATTGCTTGCATATTGAATTCTAAAAAATATAATAAAATTATACATGATATGTTATATTTGCATGATATTTAAAATACTCTAGATAAAAATTGCTAGTGGGTGATGACGTGACACACTTGTGAATTAAAATACTTTAGATAATAAGTGCTAGTGAGTAATGATGTAGCACACTTACATGTTAAGTTCTAGGAGTTAATGCGAAGGTTATGATGTACTCCCTCCGGTTTCATTTTAATTGACGTTTTGGACAATGACACGGTTTACAAGATATATCTTTGACTTTATTTTTCTATTATAATATATATAATAAATAAATGCATGTTTACTTTTATTATAGTGCTTTAAAAGACAAATCTATATATGTTATTCTAGTTTCTTTAAACTAAATATTTTTAAAGTTATTTATGGTCAAAGTTATAAAAGTTTGACCTCAACCTTATCCAAAACGTCAATTAATATGGAACCGGAGGGAGTAACACACTTGCATTTTGAGTTTTAGGATCTAGTGGACATCAGCTTTATAGTAAGATAGGATATATAAATACTGAAAATACAATTTCAAAACAACATGATGATAATTGCACATACACAGAAAAGATACACGATTCTTAATTCATTATAAGGAGAAAAAAAACATCACAAAGAAGTATTACATTTTATTTCCATTCCCATAACATGGGAGAAAGTTTATTCAATCCAATAACATGCAACCACACAACGGGAGCTTAAAGTATGCTGCTGGTAGCAGAGAACACCATGAAAATGCTCTCGGATTAATTAGTACCCGCCGGTGAACTTGGACTTGAGCAGCTCAACTACACCAGCATCCACGCGAAGCGCCTTGACAAGCACCGGCGTCGGGATGGGTGGGTTGGAGCCGAACAATGTGAGCGGGACGAAGACGATGCCGGGGTTCTGGCTGTTGAAGGACACCACCATGGTGGCCTCCGTCTTGCCAACGTTGAACTGGAAGTGCATGAGCCCCCTCGGGATAACGAACGTCTCGCCGGCACGGACCATCTTGGAGTAGTACCTGTTCCCGGTGTCGAGGGTGCCGATGATGCCGACGAGGAGCTCGCCGCGGAGCACGATGCCGACCTCGGTGGCGCGCGGGTGGATGTGCGGCGGGTTGGTGCCGCCGGGCGCGAAGTCCACGCGGTTCATGGACACGCCGAGCGTGTTGACGCCGGGCCACTCCGCGACGTCGAGCTCCGTGACGTTGGACCCGTTCGGGTTGGCGTTCACGTCGCCGCCCGTGGCAATCTTGGAGGAGAAGAGGAACTCGTCGCCGGCGGCCGACGCCGGCTTGCACGCGTGCCCGTTCACCGTGACCTTGCTGTCGAGGTCGGCGACGCAGAAGTCCTGGAGAGGGTCCGCGTCGGTGGCCCGAATCAGCACGGGCGCCTGCTGCAGGAGCAGCACAACGATCACCACTCCAGCTGCTATGGTTTTGAAGCTGTGCTCCATTGTTGATCAACTAGCTAGTGCTTCTATATATCTAGCTCGATCAGCTCAATATATTCTCTTTTGAGAATGAGAATTGAGAAGGAAACTAGGAAAGAAGCGCAGTGACAAGCTGGCTTTGTTTGCTGCTATACTTTGCTTGGTGAGGATGAGGATGAACTAGCATTTGAGCCCTTTATATAGGGGAGCACAGATGCATGAGCCATGCATAGGTTATGTTTTTTTTCTTTTTTTTGCGAGGAAATGCATAGTTTATGTTGGGACACGTGATAAAATTAACAGTGCAGTTTTGTGGGATTACCGGATTATTGTTACATGCGTCGAAACAATCTTGTGAGAAAAATCAGGTCAGCAGTCGAGGCCACAGAGAGGTTGCTAAGGAAGAGAACCTGTGACTGTGAATTAGCTAGAACCTATCTGCATGGACTAAATCTCCATCAGAAAGAGAGATTTGATGTTCTTTCTCTCTCTTATTTGTTTTCTTTCTTTTTCTCTCTTTTTTTCTTTTTTATCACGAAAGAAAGAGAGAGTACGTTGCAGTTGTGTCTCTCTCATTTTTTCTTCTTCTTTTTTTCTTTATCTCTCTTTCTTTCTTTCTATCACGAAAGAAAGTAAGTCGCAGTTGGTTACGTGTGTCTGCTTGCTGGACGCAGATCGACGGGATGGGCGTACGCTGATATGCACCCTGCTGGTGGCGTTCAGGGCTCGTTTATTTTGCCATCCAAATTTGTAACGCCCCACCTAACGATTTATTCCATTGCTGCTATTTTTCATCTATAGATTAGAGCAACGAAATGATTTCAATTCTCATCAATGTTATCGATCTTTAATTCGAATCTCGGTCAAATTTCTCACTAGAACAAATTACATTTGTCTAATTTTAAACTGGATATAAGCCGATGATCGACAGGGTGCCAGCCAACAGCCGATCGAGCACATATCCCAAACTTCTTCCCTCTAGAATTTGAGTGAGATAGCTGAGCAAGAAACATACTCCATCCGTCCCTAAATATTTGACACCGTTGACTTTTTAAAATATATTTAACCGTTCATCTTATTTAAAAACTTTTATGAATATTATTCAAAAACTTGAGTAGTAGTAGTATATTTAACAATGAATCAAATGATAGAAAAAGAATTAATAACTACTTAAATGTTTTGAATAAAACGAACAATCAAACATATTTAAAAAATCAACGGCGTTAAATATTTAGAGACGGAGGGAGTATATGATGATGGAAAATACTAGTTTAATTTGTAGTGCTCTGTTTTCGGCAGAAGAAGAAAGCGGCAATAGTATGAACGAAATCTGACCAGTGTGTGGTGTGGGTATCTTTGGAATGAGTGAAGTGCACCAGCGGTCTCTAAACTTGTGCGGGTATGTCATCTAGGTCCCTGAACTCTCAAAATGTATTTTTAGGTCTCCAAACTTGTCTTGGATGTCATATAGGTCCAAACGGGCTTCGACCCGCTCCATCCGCTGATATGGCATACCACGATGGTGTCTACGTGTCGATGGGGCCCATGTGGATCCCACATGTCGGTATCTCTCTCTCCTCCTTATTCTTTCCTCTCCCTTCTCGATTCCTCCTCTCCTTTGCTGTGCTTTCTCGTTCAACTCTCACATGTGTGCGCGCCCGGCGGGAGACGGTTGGCGCGCGACAGCGCGGGTGGCGGCCGGGCGATGTCGGCGCAGCGCAGCGGCGCGGGAGAGGCGGCAGTGGGGCTGTGGGGATGGAAAGGGAGGCGCAGCGACCGGGCGACGTCGGCGCAGCGCGGCGGCGCGGCCGAGGCGATGGTTGCACGGCGGAGCACACGCGGGTCGAAGCGGCGCGCTGCGTTGACTAGCGGCCTCCGTGTGACCCCTGTTGCTGAAGCCCCTTCTACGCATATCCCACTGCTAGCGTGGCTCCGGCCGAAGCAACCCTGCGCGTGCCCCCGGGCAGCCCCCGCGTCCCCGACACCTCCGACGCTGCACTATGCGGACCCGTGCGGGGCCATGCGGGGTAGTGCCGGGCAACCTCGCCGTGCAGGATCGCCTCCGCTCGCGCCACGCCAGCCACGTGCGGCACCGTCGCCACCGCGCGCCCGTCGCGGCTGCCGCCTCCTGCGGGCCTCATTGGCGCATCGCGCAAAATACACAGCAGCAGCCAGCAGGCATGTATGCGTTTGCATGAACCCACGACCACGCAGGCATGCATGTGTCTAGACAGCAGGCTTGCGTGCGTTTGGATGGCACTGCCACATTATGCAAGGCACTGTTCCCAGCGGAGGCTGCCTCGTGCACCGCCCTCAAGCAGCTGCACGGCCGGCAGGACGGGCCTCGGATGGCCTCCGGTCTCCGTGCCGCAGGCGACGCCGCACTCGCCTCGGACGAGGCCGCGTCCTCCGCACGGAGCTCCGCCGCGACCCCGCTGCCTCCGCCATCTCAACACGCCCCCGCATGCCTGCGTCTACTCCGCCGGTCGCACAGGGCTCGGCCGTGGCGCCGCCTCCATCGGCTCTGCGGAGGAGAATGGCGGGGTGATGGCGAGTTTTCTTGAGGGGGGTGAAGTCGTGAAGAAGAGGTGGCGGCGTCGGAGTTGAGGGCGCACGGGGTCCAGGCCGCACGGCGTCAAGCGCACCCAAGGTGCTCGTCCGTGTGACTCCAGAAAATATGGTTTTTAATTTTATTTTTATAAACATGACTGACATATGGGTCCTCATCGACACGTAGACGCCACTGTGGCATGCCACGTCAGCGGATGGAGCGGGTCGAAACCCGTTTGAATCTATATGACACCCAAGACAAGTTCGGGGACCTAAAAATGAATTTTGAGAGTTCATGGACCTAGATGACATATCCGCACAAGTTTAGAGACCGCTGGTGCACTTCACTCCTTTGGAATCATCTGGTAAATTACCCACCAAGCCACTAATGGTAATTTAGTCTACACCAAATTGGTCCATTTTCATGCACCGTCGCCCTTCATGGCCACACATCGGAAAACTATTCCAAACTCTCCATTAGACATCCCATCCCAGCGTTATTTGTATGTCGTTCAAATAGTTATAAAAAAATTCAATAAGATAAATTATTATGTGATAGATCACTTCACAAATATGCAAGGTCAAATTTAATTTCTACATGTAGCAACGAGCAAACGAATTTGACTATGAATATAAGTTAACTAGTTGTAGTTTAATTTGTTTTTTTGTTGCAATTTGCAAAAGTTAAATTTTAACTTTCATGTTTGTGAAGTGATATATCATATGTTAATACATCTTCTCAATTTTTTTTAAAAAAATTATAACTATTTGAGTGACATGAAAACAGTGAGGAGATGTCCTTTCGAGAGTTTAGAATCCACTCCCCCACACATCACAAAGCAAGACATGGCCAAGCCCTTTGGCCAGATTCGCGGTCTCTCTCGCCTACTTAAGTTGAGATATCGCACGACATGGCCCCCCTTGGAAAATATACCAAGGGCGCCTAGTCGAGGTGAAGCTGGGTAAACTCATGTACGTGGAAGACATTGTTAATGCCATCATCAGTGAAGGGGTGGAGCCAACACTAGGAGCAACAATAATGGCGATGCCAATGCCAAAGCGGGTCTTAGGCAAAGAAGGTTTTGCTAGGCAAACTTTGCGTTTTATTAATTTCATTATCATCATTTCGATCAAAACGCAAAGGAAGAAAAAAGGATTCTTTAATTTGTTTTGTTTTGATTTTCTCTAATTAATTGTTTGCTTGTTAGCTGAGCCAAAATTTAATTTAAATTTTGATACTTAATTATGGAGTTGATTTTTTTGGGTTTTTTCATTGTATTTTATTTTATAGTATTAATTCTTAAATCGCTAATAATATATATTGAGTAAAGTCCGTCATTGGTCCCTAAACTTGTATCGTTGTGTCATCCCGGTCCCTAAACTCGCAAATCGACCGTTCAGGCCCTCAAACTTATTCTACTGTGTCATCCCAGTCCCTAAACTTGCAGATCACTCGTTTAGGTCCTCCAACTCGTTCAGTTGTGTCACCCCGGTCTCTAAACTTGGATTTGAATATCATCTGGGTCAAATAGGACGGTCTAAAGATTTTATATTTAAAAATAATTTATAATTTTTTCATGTGAACTCTAATGAAAACGAATTTTATATCAAACTTGTAGCCCTCGACACGATCTACAACTTTGTAGTTGAATTTTTTTATTTTAAGTCATTTTTTGTCCCAAAATGTAATTTTAAAATTAAAATTTCAAAATCTATAAACATGCAACAATATTTTGGGACCCTAAACAATTTTAATTCAAAAACTTTTCAACTACAAAGTTGTAGGTTGCATCGAGTGCTACAATTTTGATATAAAGTTTGTCTTCATTAGAGTTAATATGAAAAAGTTATGAATTATTTTTTGATATAAAGTTCTTAGACTTGTTTAGGGACCGAGGTGACACAACTGAACAAGTTGGAGGACCTAAACGAGTGATCTGCAAGTTTAGGGACCGGGATGACACAGTCGGACAAGTTTGAGGACCTAAATGGTCGATTTGCGAGTTTAGAGACCGGGATGACACAGCGGTACAAGTTTAGGGACCGGTGATGGACTTTACTCATATATATTTATAAGTTTTACCACAAAAATTATTTTTTCTTCATTTATTTCTCCATGGCGCTCCCAAACGGTTGTTGGTAGCAAACTAGTGATTGCTTCCAATGGCAAGAAAATTATAAATCTATATCTATATCTATACCTAATTAAAAAATAAGCAAGGTTTCCGGTAAAAAAGTTTCGTCCGTCCTTTCCTTTTTCATCTTTTTCCTTTTTTTTCGTTTGCTCTTTGTTTTCCTTTCTTTTTTTTTGCTTTTTCGCATTTTTTTTCTTTCGGTCGGCTTTTTTTCCCCATTTTTTCTCGCATTTTTTCTTTTTTTTTCTCTGTCCGCTTTTTTTCCGTTTCTCTCTGTCCGTATATTTTTTTCTTCCATTTTTTTCCACCTTTTCTCCCTTTTTTGGGTTTTTTTTCATCCGTGGTTTTATTTTTACTTTTTTGGTAGGATTTGTTTTTTTTAGTGCCATACTTTTTCCGGTGTCGGGCCAAACCCTAGCAATATCGTCACATCGATATGTCTTCCGCTTTAATTCACCGAATTTAATCTCCATTTGAAAGTCATTTTTTATTAAGTTTTGCGGATTCACTCCGATTTTGATAAAAAAAATAAAAAGAGGAGATTGAGCGTATCAAAAGTCCTCAACTAATTTTAGAAGATTGAGACAGATTCGACCGGATTTTGATGGGGAGGATCGGTTTTGGCATCGTATGGACACAAAACTGTCTTCTAGAGATTAAAGAAGCAGGCTATGCAAGCTGGAACTGCAGCTCCACTTGTGGGTTGGGTCTAAGAGAGGCAGGAGAGGCAGGCAAGTAGAGGAGGTAGCCGGCTGGGCTAGGACTGAAAAGAGAGAAGGAATGGGATTTTGGTCCAAAACCAAAGAGTAAAATATATAGCGATCCAAAAATATTTTTGCCCGTTACAACGCACGGGCATTTTTTTCTAGTTAAACCCCATATGTTGTGAAGAGGAGATTTTCCTTTCTTTTGACCTATGTTTTAGTCGGTTTGGTCATATACTCCTGTATTAGGGGTTGTTTGGGAGAGAGGGGCTAAACTTTAGCCGGGACTTATATTTCTGAGAGAGAGACTAAAGTTTAGCCCCATTTTAATCTCTCCAACCAAACACCACCTTAGTCATATTAGTTACTCATACTATCTATACTACTAATAGAAATTCTACTGATATAAAGTGGATATGAACCGTTAAATGCGTCTTTCCGATCCACTATTACAGTAGTAAAGTTTGATCAAGGATAAGGCCATATAAGGTACCGTAAAGGAACTTTTTAGGCGAAAAAGAAGTCAGGAAAGAGTGAGAAGGATCGTTGGCTTACTGTCTGCTGGTTGGGTTTTGCTTACTGATCTTTAAAGATCAAACATGCAGGGGAATTTTGGTTGTTATTTTGAAAAGTATTAAGAAGAGACAATCGATCTCCATGTGTCCAGTTAGCTAGGTTCAATGTATAGTACTTTGGCGCCAAGTTCATTTTCTAGTTTGATTTACCGGCTGGAGCTAGGCGCCAAACAGAAACTAGCTGGCTGAATGGAATCTTTTGAAAATGTTCACATGTTCAGGCACCGATGTAGAGTCGTGTAGAATTTGTGGCCACTCTAGAGTCGTGTAGGGGCAGCGGGACACCTGGTGTTACAATACGGCCAGTTACTTTAAGCAGTTCATGTTTTTGCATTAAAGCAAATCATCATTCAAACAACGTGTGTGGCGCTAAATGTTGGGTGATTAAAGTGTGAATTCTTTTGATGAAAAAAAGTTCTGATTTAATTTTATACTACCTCCGTCTTTTAAATTTATCGTTTTGGGTATAACATAATTTCCAATACACGCGTCTCATCTTTATTGTTTTTTATAATTATATAATTATAAACTCACTAAGAATGGAACTGTATGAAATTGTTTTTCATGAAAAGATTGTTAATGATATTTTCAAATACTGAACCTTCATTTTTAAAATCTATTAATGATTCAAGAAATTGAGGTTTAACCGCACGTATTAGATGACAACAACCTCGAAATGGAGGTAACTATGTAATACTTATAGTGCAATTTTTGGAATTTATTGGATAAATTTGTAGCATTTATAGTTTGTATCTTGTCGAAAATATAGTGTAAATTACATGTTACTAGCAAAATTGCCCGTGCGTTGCAACGGGTGAAAAAATTTCAATGACAATACACGTTTCACATGTATAACCATTTCAATAATAATGTTTGTATCGATCGTTGTAATAGCCCAACCTCGATGAAGGGGCAACATTACCTATGCCTCTTTTACCCAAAGAATTCGATTATTTTATGTGGTTGTACACATATAATCTGAAATACTATTTGAATCTCATTCTTGCAACTAATAATAGGATTAATCAAATCCTACAATGTCTCGCATGGTCAACTCTAGACAAAACAGATATTAGCTATCAAGACGCAAAAAATCGGATGTTTTCTCATTCTTGCAACTAATAATAGGATTAATCAAATCCTACAATGTCTCGCATGGTCAACTCTAGACAAAACAGATATTAGCTATCAAGACGCACATAAAACAATATAAACGATATGATTATTTTTTATGGAATCGGATGTTTTCTTTTCCTGAAATCAGACAGTTTTTTCGCATTGCATAGTGCCGAATCAGATTTTTTTTTTGAAAAAAAGTCGAATAATTCTTTTTAGAGCGGTTTCTTTTATAAACGACGTTTTTTTTCCTCACGTGGAGTTGAACGGTTTTTTTGGATCCACTTTTTCTCGTGTGGATTCAGACTTTTTTTTTGTTTTTATATAAAACTATTTTTATCTCGCGTTGAGTCAGACATTTTTTCGGACCGGTGTTTTTTCTCCTCGTGTTGAGTCAAGTGATTTTTTCGAACCGATTTTCTTATAAATGGTGTTTTTCTCACTTTTGGGTATTTTTTTTCCTTTTTTTATAGATGATGGAAACTTGCCATGCGTTGCAACAGGTAAAAGTTTTTTTTCAGTAGTATAATAACTATTAGGAGTTGAGGACCCTTCACCTGGCATGCCTCTCCTAGCTTCCGAATACAGTCTTGTGTCCGTATAATGACAGAGCCGATCATCTCTATTAAATATACCCAACCTCTGAAAATTTATTAAGGTCTTTTGATCCACTTGATCTCCTATTTCCATTTTTTTTTTCCAAAATCAGAGCGAATCTGCAATAGGATAAAAAAGAAAAAAAATCCGGCCGGCATATTAAAGCCAAATTGAAAAGGGAAATCATGCGGCAAAGGATTTCTAATTAATTAGAGGATAAAATAAATGGATATTTATAGAATTTAGGGTGGACGTTTTTTTTTGGAAGGACCTTTTTTTAACGGATGAGAAGTCCTTTTTTTTTCCCGGAGTCGGGCGTTTTTTTATTAGGGGAGTCGGACATTTTTTTTCCACGTACGAGAAGTCCTTTTTTTCCCGGAGTCTGGCGTTTTCTTTTATTAGGGGAGTCGGACATTCTTTTTTTTTCTTTTTTTGCGACAAAATTTTTTTGTCGCCCTTTTCTATTTTATACGGACGGTGGAAACATCTTTTATTTTTTAAGTAGTATAGAGATATGTTAAAAGGATTGAAGTTCTTTTAAAAATGTGGCGTTAGCAATCCCTTTTTCTAGGTGGCTTGGTGGTGCATAGGAAGAGGTTGCTAAGGCCCCATCTTTTGGCTAAATATTGCTAATACGCCGTATGACATATTAGAAAAAAATAATTTGCATATAAAACTTTTATATATGTATTCATAGCGATTTAAATATCAATATTAAAAATAAACTTAGATGAAAAAACTTTAAAATCAACTCAAAGTTAAGTTTTAAATTTTAAATTTTAGCACTGTCTGATTCGGTGTGAACAAAATGATAAGAGCCTAAATTTATAACATTTGCCAAGGCCTAATTGAGGAATTGGGCTTATCCCTGGTGCATGTCTACCTACTTGAACTAAAGGGAAAAAAAAAGTCCATTCTATGTCTACCTAGTATCCCTCAACTATAAAATTTAGATAAATTAAGCTCATATGCAGTATTAAGAGCAGTTTTAGCTAACATAATATCTACGCGACTTGTTAGAGGTTGGGGTTCATGTGACACCACCATGGCGCTTACATGACACAATGAGGAGAAACAAGACATCTGTCAATGGAAATCTAGCTGAAAGAAATAAGCAAATATGTTGGATCCACGTGTCAGTCCGCTTGCGGTTAAAACATAAAAAAACAAATTACATTAAGACCCCTGGTTCCCCTCTGCTCTCCCTTCTCTTGCGCCGCCGAGCTCAGCCTCTAGGACGCCCCGGTGGCCGGGTGCGCATTCGCCGTCGCCTCTCGCGCGCCAGCCAAGCCGCCGTCCCGCCGCGCGCGGACGTCTCATCGCCGCCGCCGGTTTGCCCGTGCGTCCATGTCCACGCGCACCAGCGGCTGGGAGGGTCGCGGGCGCGGCTCACTCCGCCTCGTCTACGTACGGAGTCTGGCGCTGCACGGTGCACGGTGCTTCGCGGCGGAGGGAGAGGTAAATAATACTGTATTGTACTACGGCCGCGGTGAGCGGGTGCCACACGACTCGTTCGTTTGCTGGCACACACGGCTCAGAGCAGAGCCATCGATCAGCAGCCCGATCGAGCAAAACACACAAGCAATACGTTATTCAGCAGCTCATCGTCGTCATCGATCGAATTCACCATGAGCCCATGACGCCGTCGCCGCCGCATGAGACTGACACCAAACAGAGGTTAGGGGCTATGGAACAGAAATTGCCAAGCACTTTGTAGCCGGGCTCCTTGCGGCACTTTGTAGCCCATGCCTGGTGTCTGGTGCCATTAAATGGGCTGCTCCTTTGGGCCCATAGCAAGCGAGGACAGAGCTGATTCGCACGCTCGTTGCATTTTCCATAGGCGAATTTTGCCACATAACATTGTGACTTTGCGTTTTAGCTATAGGATACCGCGTGAAGTGACTTTTGGGGAAACCTACTCCTAAAATATGGTTTTTTTGCTAGGAGAAACCGCACCCATTAAGGGGGAACCTACTCCTAAAATATGGTTATTTGCTAGAAGAAACCGCACCCATTAAATTAATATTTCCTGGTTGAATAGGAGAGAGAAATTATATGAAAGTTCTAAAATGTGTCCTTGTGCCCACATGCTAGGTCTTCCTTCCCTCTTCTCAACTCCTCTCAATTAATCCCCAACCTCCAATCCAATTCCGCCCAGCCATGGCGACGCCGCCGCTGGCTGCCGCCGTGGCCCTCACCGACCTCCTCGAGTTCGGCACCTTCGCGCCACCGTCCCCGCCGCCGCCCTAGAGACCCTCCACCTCCACCACCACTCGCTCCGCCTCTCGTCCGCCCATGTCGCACTCCTCTTCCCGCTGCTCCCACTCCACCCGCGCCTCGTCTCGCCGCTGCTAGCCGCCAGCCCGCACCTCCTCCCAGTGTCTCTCCTAGCCTCTCTCTTCATCTCCCCTCGCCTCCTCCTCCTCGGTGCACTCGCCTCCGCTACAAACGGTGCCAGCCCGCACCTCCTCCCGGCGTCTCTCCCCGCCTCTCTCCTCGTATCCCCTCACCTCCTCCTCCTTGGCGTACTCTAGCCATGCCATGCCAATTCGGGGAGTACAGAAGCGGAGAATCTCGGCGGCGGCGACAGTGATGAGTCCGGCGATGGCGCCACTACGTCGCGAGCCGCATGGTCGCCGCAAGCAGTGCCATTGAGGGAGAGAGAGAGGGGAAGAGATAAGGAAGAAGATAGGAAGAGAAAGAGAAAGAAAGGAGCAATTTGGTCAAGGCATGTAAAAAAGTGGGGCCCCTCTCGTCTAGTCAGCACGAAAATATTAATTTAATTGGTGCAGTGTCATTTGGCAAATAACCATATTTTGAGACTATGTTCCCCCAAAAATCACTTCGCGCGGTGTCTTACAGCTAAAACCGTAAAGTCACAATGTCCTGTGGTAAATTTTGCCTTTTCCATATATACGTGTACGGCTTTGCATTTTTCTCCCCCTTGCATAAAGTACTTTGTTATTTATATTTAGTTTCTCACTGTCAACCATGCATTGTGCAACCTCTACATTGTTTATAAGAAACCATTACAAACACAGGTGCTCACAATACACATACACTCACCTCTATAAATACACACATATCTACGATACCATATATGTATGACCACCTCTAAAAGAACGGGCCAGCATATTTTGAGATTGATGAAGTCACGTCTATCACGGAAAGAATAAATAGCTGTAAACACAAGAACTTATGTTATGCGTGTTAAGAATATGACTTGAACCTAGGTGGGCTGCACTACTACATAAATTATTTTCTCAAACGGCCGGCTAGGCCGTCCACCTCTCCTCAAATGTCTGTCAAAATTGATATATTTTAATTAGGCAGCGCACTAGCGCACGAAAATAAGTCGTCCGTATGTGAAAAAAAATAAAAATCCTTAAATTTGAAACCCTAGCTAGCTCTGATCCGCCGCGCAATCCGTCACTACCACCGCTATCGCCATCGCCGCCGAGGCCCCGCAGCTCCCTAACTGGAGAGAAATAATGACAAGTAGAGAGGTAGGAGATAAATTAAAGGAGAGGGAGCCCGATGCTAAATTTTTGCATACAATTCTCCGAAGAGGTCCATCGGAGGGAGAGAAAGAGGGAGGAGAGAAGAGGTAAGGATAGAGGAAGAAGATGGAACTGACGTGTGGGTCCCACGTAAAGGGGTAAGGGGTATTTTGATCTCTGTAAAGATGAAAAATGTAACGGCGATGGCATGAACCCAATTTTACAAAGTTTCAGTGTCACCCAGCTGATATCGTAAATAGTAGTGCTAATACAACAAATTTGCAATTATATGGATCCAGTGAACCCAAAATTTATTATCTTACCTGGGAACAATATTTAATTATCAATTTGTAACAAAAACGAAATTCACCAAAGCCTAATATTCCGGAACGAATGTAATGTTGAATGGCTGAATAGCCAGATGAGTTATAAGAGTATAAACGAATTAATTAAAACTATTATAATGTTAAAAATGGATTTAAATAATATTTATGGAAGGTTTTTTTAACAATCGTAGCGTTTAGGAGCGGCAAACGTGCATATTCTGATTACATTTTGTTACGGGAAAAAAGAACATGCATATATCAATTAATGGCTAATGTACCTACCCACCCAGTACATATAAGTATAACATTGGGCCAAAATGAACATGGTAGTTTAACTACACTTCATTCTCGCACTCCATTCTTTTGTTAGGTACCTTCTGTATGTAGTTGCTATGACTATATTCAAATACAGTCTTCTTACGTAGAGAATCTGGCTACACTGATTTTTATTATGGTTTTGCAATTTCACTTCCAACAGATTTTTTGGCTGTTATCTTATTTTTTTCTAAGATCTTGCATCAAGATTTATATTGTTTATATATATCCAACTTATTGTTACACTCAATTACCTAGCACTTACATTTTGTTATAGTGCACTTACACTCAGTTATATATATAGCACTCCCACTTAGTTATAGTGCACTAGAATTAGATTGTAGAACAACTTTTTTTTTTGCTACATTTATGTTTTTCGACGTGTTTGTCTTTTTTTTTTGTTTATCTCATTTAAAACGAGTTATATCCATTGGTGAAGAATTCTGCAAGATTCGAAATTATAAATCTGTCGCGAGATAAATAGGAACCAATTACTATGTTCATGGAAAAATTAATTGAAGATGCTAGCTTAGACTGACGAGATCATATATGATATATCCCAGCTTAATTACCATGCATGCATCTACCTAATCCTGAACATCAAACTGAACTAACTCTACCAAAAGTTGTGGCAAAGTGACATGCCACACTATCTGTCTCGGTCAGTTTGGTTTTGTCCTGTTATCTTCGCCACGCCTTTCCACACAACTCCAATATACACGCATTCTCTGGTCGCTGCAACCCCAGAACTACCATTTCCTAATCTCCAAAAGCCAATCTGTATCACTAACAGTAACTATAGCATAACAGTCGACGAACGAACGGCTCATCATAGAAAGGTATAATTCGATCGAGATTGCAAAGAGAAATCTTATCAACGGCGCCGACATTTGGCAATGGCGATATATCAATCGCGTTCAGATGCAGGTCTAGCCGTCTAGGTCCAATGTCTCTGACGACGACGACCGGATTCACGGCGTGCGAAAGAAGTGAGACTGCAAGACTGCAACTGATCAAGTTCAAAACTAGCTAGCCAACCCTATCTAACATGAGAAAAGGGTAAAGGAAAAGGGGAAGGAAAAGAGAAGCTGTCTGGTTGAAGCTGAATATCCCATCTGCAGTGTTTGTGCCATGGTTTTCCCACCTAAAAGCCGAATCAGGAGAACCTACCGATCGAACCATGTCTTGGCTTTATCGGTCGATCGAAACTGCATTGCCCCCCTGATGTTTATGGACTTATCAAACAGCGAAAGAGAAAAGTGTATTAAGATTTAAAAGCACGATAACTGAAAATGACGAGGAATTTTTTAAAACACAGTATAAACAGTCACTCACAATGCACACCCTATAAATAAGAGTCCTACTCCGGTGCTTTCTACTCGGAGTAGAAAGTAATCTAGGCCCTTGATCATATTTAATTGTAGGGTTAAGATCTAGTTCTACTCCTACCAGAATTAGTGGAAATAGAAATGTGGAGGGGTGTTTTTGTCTAGGAAAAATAATTCGCGAAGGGGTATTATTGTTTTCCGATCCATAGATCGATCACCATGTCATCCTCGTCGGAGTTGGTCGTGTAAGATCTTAATCGATCCATGTAATCCATGAAACAACACAGTGATCGGAAACGGCAAGAAGACGAATGAGCCGAGACGACGCCGCTAAGCAAATGACATTGCATGCGTGCGTGACGCTGCCGCCGAAGCCCAGGCCGGAATTTTTAGTACCGCCAGAACTCCTGCTCAAGATCGTCGCTCGCTCGGACGCCACCACACTCGTCCGCTCCCAGACGGACGATGCGACTGAGGAAGCGGACAAGGCGGCGACGGCAGGGAATACGGATGGCGACGGAGGGGGCGGACAGGGCGGTGAGGCCGGGGGAGGAATAGCGAGGTGACTGCGTGCAACAGAGTTCGGACCTGATACGATGCGAACAGAAGAAAACATCCCATGCCAAAATTACCCCTAAACGATATTAGGAGATTACTTACCTGCCCTTTAAAATAAACGGTCAAGATTAATTCTACTTGGAGTAGAATACTGCAAGTAGATTGCATCGGAGCATTACTTTATAAATAAACATGCACACCATACATTTATGAGTGTGGTATATATATTCTGGACGACAAACATGTAGCAAAATCGATATACCTATTAATTAATTTTCTTTTTTTTTCCTCTATTGTACCCTCGACTATTGAGTATGGAGTAGCTTATTACTCCCTCCATCATTTAATATATGACGCCGTTGATTTTTTTTATGATATGTTTAACTAGTCGTCTTATAAAAAAGTAAGTATTATTTATTTTATTGTGACTTGATTTATTATCAAATGTTCTTTAAGCAAGATTTAAATAGTTTTATATTTTCACAAAAATTTTGAATAAGATGAATGGTCAAATGTTGGTCAAAAAGTCAATGGTCTCATATATTAAAAATTGGAGGTAGTATGTACTAATAAATTAGAGCAAAATGTAGAAAATAATTTTGGTTGATATTTTACACGAGGAAAGGGACGTGGGACGTTGAGTAAATTCTAGTGATTTTTATTTGGGCGATGTAAAAGGTGTGTAACCCAAATAGAAAGTAATTTAATGTAGCATGCAGAAAATTATCAGACATATCACATATATTAAGTTATAGAATTATAATACTGGGTTACACTTTATTACCTATCGTGCTATCTAGTGTGGATTGAACCAAGACCAGGTGACTAATTTGAATGCCGGGGATTATCAGCGCGTGATATAGTAGGTATCTTACATTTCTATTTCTATTGTCCAATAATGTATATGACCGTCCACGTATATCGCCTAAGCAGTAAAATATTCATTGATCTGCCACTGTTAACTAAAAAGAGCCTTTTTAGTCGCAAACTAAAATAAAGATGATGTCATTGACCATACAAGTTGAAAATAGGAGCAAGATGCCCCGAAGGTCTAATGCAAGGGATTAAGGGAGGTGTTCATGGTGTGAAGTTGAGGTGAGGTTTACATTAGGCTACACAAATATTTTAGGAGCAATCACATGGGTCTCGATAAAAAATCAAATAGTGGCCCCAACCGAATTGCTACAATCCCTTGTGTACACCAACACATACTCAATAGGTAACACATGCGTGTTGTGAAGCTTTACCGATCACGACAATAAACTTTTAGGATGCCTATATAACACACCCGCTCAACGTGACCACGGCGCGTCCCTTCTACCCCTATCTACCAATTTATTCTTTCTATCCCCAAACAAAAATCTCCATATACGGTGTAAAAATTTCTTCGAATTTTCATGGTCACCATTTTGTTTTTCGAAAACCAAAAGAGGAGGCCCTGCCTCGATCGTAAAGCACACCTGATTTTGCACCAAATTCCAGCGGAAAACCGATGCTACAGTGACCCAGCGAGACGAAACGCACGCGACGCGAGCCGCGACCCACCCTGTGTCACGCTCGCGCCGCGGCAAGGGAGCGGGGAGAGCTTCGCTTCGCTTCGCTTGGGCTCGCATGATAAAACCGAGGGCCGCGCGCCTTGCGTTTCGCTTCGCTACAAAACCCCCCACCTCCTCCTCCTCCTCCTCCTCCCCTTTCCTCTCTTCCTCATCCGCTCTCTCTCTCTCTCGTCGTCGACCGCCGCCGTCTGTCGCCGGAGTGGGGGCCATGGCCCCGGTGAAGGCTGAGGAGCTGGTGGCGTTCGTCCCCAAGGAGCAGTACGACGGCGTCGACTACTGCATCACCAGCCCGCCGCCATGGCGTCCGTGCTCTGCTCTCCTCTCCTTGTTACCGAGCTTAGCTTCGGTAGCCATCGATGGAGTACTGATCGGAGTCTCTCTCTTCCTGTGTGTGCAGTGACGGCGGTGCTGTTGGCGTTCCAGCACTACCTCGTCATGCTCGGCACCACCGTCATCGTCGCCACCATCCTCGTGCCCCTCATGGGCGGCGGCCATGTGAGCCACTCCTCCTCCTTACCTTCCTCTTTCTCTCCCCCATTTTTAGTGGTGACGTGAGATTTGATTGGGCGCGGTGTGCAGGTGGAGAAGGCGATCGTGGTGCAGACCATCCTGTTCCTCGCCGGGATCAACACGCTGCTGCAGGTGCACCTCGGGACGCGGCTCCCCGCCGTCATGGGCGCCTCCTACGCCTACATCTACCCGGCCGTCGCCATCATCCTAAGCCCTCGCTTCGCCATCGTCGTCGACCCCTTCGAGGTATGTATCACAAGCTCTTTCCTCCATTTTTTTCTTGCCTGACCACTACTCTTCTTCTCTGCTCAATCCAATGTCACACATCCACAGAGGTTCGTGTACACGATGAGGTCGCTGCAGGGCGCGCTGATCATCGCCGGCGTCGTCCAGGCCATCATCGGGTTCTTCGGAATCTGGAGGATCTTCATAAGGTGATGTTTGCTCTGCTCGTTTCTCGCCTGATCTGTTCTTGATGGATTTTTTTTCCTGCTCCGGCGAAGCATTTCGCTGATGACGCCGAGACGATCCGATCATGGGCAGGTTCCTGAGCCCACTCGCGGCGGTTCCGTTCGTGACGCTGTCCGCGCTCGGCCTCTTCTACTTCGCCTTCCCCGGAGTGAGTGTTCTTGGCCACCAAATTAACCTCATCGTCTTCTTGATTAGCATCTCCCATGGCTGGTTTAGAATGTTGGAACACTGAAACACGAACGTCGCAGGTCGCCAAGTGCATCGAGGTCGGCCTCCCGGCGCTCATCCTGCTCCTGCTCTTCACCGAGGTGACCAAAAACACCACGGAAAAATTCTCACATCAGCTTTATAGCAAGTAGTGAAAGAAATGTTGTGAATTTGGTCTGCTTTGTTGTTTGTTTGCAGTACGCGGCGCATTTCTTCGCGAGGGGGAGCTTCCTGTTCGGGCGGTGCGCCGTGCTGGTGACGGTGCTCGTCGTGTGGATCTACGCCGAGATCCTCACGGCGGCCGGCGCCTACAACGAGAGGTCCCTCGTGACGCAGTTCAGCTGCCGCGCCGACCGATCGGGGCTCATCCATGGCGCACCCTGGTAAAAAATAAATAAATTCCGCCGACGTACGGATTCAGAGTTTCTCTGCTCGATTTTTTACCACACTGACAACATTGCATCGATCGTGTTCGTTCTTCTTCTTCGACGAGGCAGGGTCAGGTTCCCTTACCCGTTCCAGTGGGGGTACCCCATCTTCTTCGCCGACGATTGCTTCGTCATGATCGCTGCCTCTTTCGTCTCACTGATCGAGGTAGGCATGCATCATCCTGTTCATCATCACTCAATTTCATGTTTTGTACTCCGACCGTATTTTAATAGATGGCGTTGTTAACTTTTTAACCAACGTTTGACTATTTGTCTTATTTAAAAATTAATGTAATTATTATTTATTTTATTGTTACTTGATTTATCATCAAATGTTCTTTAAGCATGACATAAATATTTTTATATTTACATAAAAATTTTGAATAAGACGAATGGTTAAATGTTGATAAAAAAGTTAACGGCATCATACATTAAGATAATGAGTAATCAGTAATTTTCATTACCAGATAGATGTCTACATTAGTTGAGTTCCTAATCATTGGTTTGTCACAAACATGTCTTCAAAACACTGGGGATTTGGTGAGAAGTTTGTACTTGTAAGTCTGACGAGGAATTCTGGTCGATTTCAGTCTACGGGCACGTTGATGGCGGTGACGAGATATGCAGGGGCAACGTTCTGCCCGCCTTCAGTTTTCGCTCGTGGAGTTGGCTGGCAGGTACTGAAAATAACAGAAACTTTCAGTAATTCTCACTGAGTTTTTCTGCAGAACGAACGCTCACTGCACTGCAACCTGGGCAATTTCAGGGCATATCTACCATTCTGGACGGGATGTGTGGTACATTGACAGGATCAGTAGCTTCAGTGTAAAGCACTCAGCTCTCTTAGAACCTTACCTAGATTTCCACTTAGAAGGATGGAAATAACTTGTCCTTGTATTGCTTGAGAAGTGAGAATGCAGGTCTGTTGGCCTTGACGCGAGTCGGAAGCAGAAGGGTTATAAAGATCTCAGCCTTGTTCATGATCTTCTTCTCGCTGTTCGGTATGATTTCCCATCATTCAGAATCTATCAGCAGTGTTCACCATTGCATTGTTAGCAACTCCACATTATCTGATTCTGATACAATGAGATGCCGGAAAATCAACAGGGAAATTTGGGGCAATCATTGCATCAATCCCATTGCCAATCTTCTCTGCACTGTACTGCGTTCTCTTCGCTTATTCAGGTGAGCCTTCATGATACCATCACTAATAAATTCAAGAGATCATTCATGGCCGAATGCATGATCTATGATGTAGAGGCTGAAATGAATTCATTATGGAAAATTAATATTCCGGAAGACTTACACTTGGTTTCTGCATGAGACAGCTGCTGCAGGGCTCTGCTTCCTCCAGTACTGCAACCTCAACACACTGAGAACCAAGTTCATCCTCAGCATCTCCCTGTTCTTGGGCCTGTCCATCCCACAGTACTTCAGGGAGTACGAGGTGTTCTACGTCTTCGGGCCAGTTCACACCCACTCACCCGCTGTACGTGAACCAACCCAGCTCTGAATCTCTGTTCTCTGATTGCATCAAGATCATGGCCGTTTTACTTTTCTGAATGTTTCTGAATTCTGATGATACAACATCTTTCTTTTTGCAGTTCAATGTCATCGTCAACGTGATCTTCTCCTCGCCTGCGACGGTGGCCGCCATCCTCGCCTACCTCCTGGACTGCACGCACACCTACTGGGACGGCCCGGTGTGGAAGGACAGGGGCTTCCATTGGTGGGAGAAGTTCAAATCTTACAGGCATGACCCGAGGAGCGAGGAGTTCTACTCTCTGCCGTATGGCCTCAGCAAGTACTTCCCTTCGTTCTAGGCCAAAGGATGGCGAGAGGTAGAAGATGATGCAATCATCTGGAGCCTTTAGCTTCAGTGCTGTGGCTGTTGCATGCAAAGCATTTTGGATATGAGATGTTGTGGATCTAATGAAATGAAACTTAGAATTTTGGATGGTATTACCTCTGTCAACTTGGGGGGGATTCAGGGGCCTGGATGATCCTGCCATTGATTTTGATTTGGTTTTTGATCTCTGATCCAATTTGAACAGCAGAAGAATAGTAAACCTGCCAATGATCAAATGAGTTCCTCAACTAGAAATCATAATCGGTTGGAATTCGTCCCAAATTCCAGTTCATTTCGATTGCAATTAGAGCCCATTAGGAAACACACGATTTACACAATAATTATACATGATTCTAACCGAAATCTGCTAAATTCCCGCGATAATTAGGAAGAATCCGGCGTTCCGCCCTAATTGTTCTTCCTAACCGATACTACGGAATGCCGTGATGGGCCGGGAATCGCCACCACCTTGGGCACCCACACGCCGGCGTTCTGACGCCTTGGGCCGCCGATGGACGGCGGCCTGGTCGGGCCCACTACGACGCTCGCCGCCGGCGCGGTGGACTTGGCCTCCACCACCGGCGGCTTCTCCGCGACAGGCTCCGGTTTCGTCTCCCCGTTCGTCCCGAGCGCGCCGCCGCTCCGCCGGTTGCCGCCCAACTCGGCTGCCGGCGAATTGCTGATCGGCGCCGGCTGGGGGGCCTTCCCGTCCGGCGAATTGCTGACTGCGTCCTTCTTCCGGTTGCGCCGGCTCGCCGGGTTGTCGCGGCCTCGGGATGACGCACCGGCCGCCTCGGCCGGCGCGCGTGGCGCGTCGCTGGTCACCGGTGCTGTGCCCTGATCTCCCGAGGCCTTCTTCCCCTTGTTCTTCCTCTTCTCTTCCGGCGTGACGCCGGGCGACGATGCGGTGGCCGTCTCGGCCGGCGCGGTTGGCTGTTTCGTGCCGGCGGCGACCTTCCCCTTCTCCTTGGGTTTGGGTCGCCCTTGGAACGCACTGGCCGGCGTGGCCGCGGCCTCGTCGGCCCCCTTCCTAACGGCGTCGCCTCTTATCGCCCTGCCCTTCTTCTTGGCCGCATCCTCCCTGCGCGGCGGCGGCAGCGGTAGCGGCGCCTCCGATTGAGGCGCAGCCAGAACTCCTACTGCTACATCCATCTTCTTCACCGCACCATGCGACGACCGCGACGGCGACGGCGCCACCCGGTGCGCTACAGCCACGACTCCTATCTCCATATCCATCTTCTTCGCCGCAGCCTCCACGCGCGCCGGCGGAGGCGGCGCATCCCGGTGCACCACAGCCATGGCCCCTATCGCCCCATCCACCTTCCTCGCCGTCGCCGCAACCTCCGTGCGCGCCTGCGGCGGCGGCGGCGACGCCCGGTGCGGCACGGGCGCCCACCGCTCCCCCCCGCGGCTCCTATCACTGCCGCCCCGCGACTTCTCCGACGAGCCCCTCCACTCCTCCTCCGCCTTATCCGCCGCTGCCGCCTCCACCTCCCGTCGACGCTGCTGCATCTCCTGCTCCTCCTCCTCCTCCCTCTCCTTCCGGCGGAGCTCCTGGAGGTCCCTGAGGCTGACGTAGTTGGGAGGGATGCGAGGCGAGTCACGCTTCGGCCTCGAGCTCGTCGCCGACGCCGCGGCGTCCATCTTGCCCCTCCCCTCTACTCTCTCCGGCGATCGCCGGAAGCATCCAACGACAAGACGAGACCTGACCTGACCAGAGCCGATCTTTTTTTTCTTCTAAAGCGAAAAAAAGAGGAGAGGATTGCGGGCCCAGTGGATCTTCTGAGGCCGGCCGCCGGGTCTTCTGCAGGGGGGACCAAGCTAGTCGTGCCGCGTCCTTCTATAGGTCTTGGGTTTTTATTAGTACGTTTCTAGCATATAAACACGTCAATATTGAACAGAGCTTGCATAGCGAGTTAAAAGCTTTGTTCGGCTGTAAAGTTTCCAGACTTCTCGCTTCTCCCCCTCTCTCTCTTTTTTACACGCCTACGACCTAGTAAATCGCTAGACAGTATATTTTCTATGCTATTATAAAAATTAAATATATTTTTGTCTGTATTTTGATAGATCATTCGTGTTTGAGTCGTTTTTTATGCTCGTTCGCTTTAGAAAATACAAAAGGCGTCTTATAAGAAAAAACTTGTATGCCAACTTGAGACGTTTTTAAAAACACAGAAGGAATCGTATAAGAAATCATTTTAAAAAAACTCACATGCTAACTTACGATAAGAGTCGAACTCCTTACTACAACTCGTGGTTTTCAAAAAAAAATCCAAGCGAATTCTCACAATAATTTTCACCTTAGCTAAACCATATAACAATAATAATAAAACTAAAATAATCTTTACCTATTGCAATGCACGGATATTTTTTTCTAGTTATAAAAAAAAATGTTGCTTCAAATATCAGAGCCCACAACTAGTTGCAGTGAAATAACTAATTATAAGTTGCTTTACAGTGCTGAAACGTGCTACCGAACAAGTTGGTAGAATTATATTTGTATTACAACTATATTTCTAATACAATTTTATTTTGCTCACAACTAGTATAAAAATTAATCTACACAGTTTTCTCATATTAACTTAATGATTTGTAAGCTTTCAGAGAGAACATAATATTAACTTATTTCAGCTTTCTCTTAATATAGCATTAAAAATATATTACATAGTAAAAGACATCATTCCGTATATGAAATTACATGATATTAAATTTTGGTGCCAACTCTATTGGTACAAATATTCATATTTATCTTAGTAGAAAATATTGTTAGCACTATAAGTATAGTAACATTGTGATTGTTTTGAAAAGAAACATTGTGATTGTGGTTTATAGTTCATAGGTCGGTCAAAAAGTCTCATATCTATCTATTAAGTACACAATGCCTCTAACATGTTCATATTACTTTTTCTTAAACATGAGACTTTTCCGGAAACACCAAACATACGTCGCGTACAAAGAATGCCTCTAACATGTTCCTATTACTTTTTCTTAAACACGAGACTTTTCCGGAAACACCAAACATACATCACGTACAAAGAACGCATGAAGACTTTTCTGAAACATCAAACACGTGTCACGTACAAAGAACACATGAAGGCCTTATTTAGTTATAATCCATCCTCAAGGGGATAAGAGAATTGAAGAGAATTACTTTCACACTTACCCCTCAAAAATCTTTTTCTTATGGGGATTAACCGAAGCACTAAACACGTGTAGTGTACAAGCAACACATGAAGGCTTTATTCAGTTAATCCATCCTCAAGGGGAGGAGAGAATTGAAGGGAATTACTTTCACACCTACCTGTCAACCTTTTACTTATGGGGATCAGCTGGAAAGCCTGAGGAGTGTGCAAATTGCTAGATGACAAAATGACACCACAAAAATAGGTAGATGTTGGTGTGCTTGTTTTTTTTTTAATACGCATGAGTATGTGTATCATTTCATTAAGAAAGAAACGATAAGGGAGTGGCTAAAACGCCCCCTGCCCCCCAGCCCCCAAACAATAACAGCATACTGCTACACAAACACAACTCACTCGACCTGACCTTACCCAACCAAAGTAATCAACTTTCTAAGAAACTCACCGAGTTTAGAGGCCCCAACCATACAAGAAAGACCATATCCATTTGCTACCATTTGAATGACAGACATAACATTAACACTAGCCCCATAAAACATACAATCATTTCTATGCTTCTATATTTCCTTAGAAAGTCGCCTTGACCCACCAACTAGAAAAATGATTTGTACCTTAGTTTGGTGAGATGAAAACCAATCTCAACCTTTGAAGGATTAGGAACCAAACCTATTGAAAGAAGACGCGGTTAACAAGAATGTGCTGAATGGATTCCTCAGCTTGATCACACAACAAACATATGATAGGGTGAGGCAGCCCTCGCCTTTCTAGACGGTACGGCGTCCAACAACGGTTGTTGATTACTAGCTACACAAAAAACTTGCATTTTAGAGGCGCTTAACTCTTCTAAACTCTTTTCCACAGGGGAAAAAACTTGCAAGTGTAAGCCTCCAACTTAGACAAGGCAGTGAGGCACTACTTAATAACTACTCCCTCTATTTCATAACTTGTCGCAGGACACTACTATACATTCACTCTTAACCACTCCTGTTTTATAGATAAATTTGTAGGTATTACAAATGTGTCATATTACTTAAGGTTATACACGATAAATACAAACATTCCAATTACATAATAAACGATTTAGAAGTTACTAGTTGTCAAACTAAAACAACGTC
Source organism: Oryza glaberrima (assembly GCF_000147395.1). Lineage (NCBI taxonomy): Eukaryota > Viridiplantae > Streptophyta > Magnoliopsida > Poales > Poaceae > Oryza > Oryza glaberrima. Next base: position 27,305,262 of record NC_068328.1, read on the forward strand.
CGACAAAATTGACAAATATTCAGAAACGGATATAGCAGGTGATAACGTCCATCTGTTCTTTTTTCCTCTCACCTTTTTACGCAGTTGCCAAATATACGCACTGAAATGTATATCATAGCAGTTGGCGTAGAATAAACCTAATATTTCATCTAAAGAAACACACATTTAATAGTATTATGAGACATTTTGACCTCCATATAACATTAGTACGCAAGTAACACATTCTCAAATAGTCCAATCAGAGATACTAAATATTATGCCATGATAAAATCCTCAGTTTACCACTTTTTTGATACAAGACAGCAAAAGTGGGAGTTCTTTTTTTATATATGAATGGATCCAAATAAGAAAACATCCGTTCATTTCCTACAGTTCACCGCTGGGTATGGATTAAAATGACCATGGAGTACCGGTAATCCTCCTGCCACCTCATGAAATATGCACTCACTGGCCCCTGCAATAAGCAAATACTTTATCAATGAAAGAGAGAGTGATTCATACAACACGAACTATACAGCAACAATTGGACATTTATACGTGAAAACTTTCATGCAGCGTAATGCTTTGCCAAAACAGAAAAACATAAACAAAAACAACATCAGCATACCAAATATCACTATGTATTGGCATATTATGAGCACTGAGTTGGATAGATAATGTGCATGCCAACTTTTATGATAATGCATAATCAATCAGTAACCAACCACAATTATGCTTGTATTTCAAATGACAGTTGTAGAAATATGCAATTTTTAAACGATTATGAAAGCATGCAATTTTATTAAACTGAGCACTGAAGGTCTACATGTAAATTGTCTTTCATTCTTCGTTAATACCAAATGAAACAAAGCAAACGATAGACCTCTGGGATGCTCTATATTTCCACAATTCCACATTGTATTCCTAAACATTTCTCAGATTTACCAACTATTGGTAGAAAAAGTCCCGTACAGATCAATTCAATTTGAGCATTTATAGTAGTTTGGTTACATACGAAATATATGGTGAACATCTATTAAAATTAGGGCATTGACCTTTTTTTTTCTTCAGATTTCTAATCTTCTAGCAGAACAGTATTTTGTACTGGTCAATTCAACCAGATATGCTATAATGCTACTCCATCCGTTTCATATTATAAGTCGCTTTGACATTTTTCCTAGTCAAACTTTATTAAGTTTGACCAAGTTTATAGAAATATTTAGTAACATCTAAAACACCATATTAGTTCCATTAAATCTAACATTGAATATATTTTGATAATATATTTGTTTTGTGTTGAAAATGCTATTATGTTTTTCTATAAATTTGGTAAAACTTAAAAAAGTTTGACGAGAAAAAAAGTCAAAACAACTTATAATATGAAAGGGAGGAAGTTAAAAGTTGAATTTAGGGGCATCATACTGTGCATATGCATAGTGGAAAATAATTATGATACCACTTTGCACAGCCACCATCAAAATGCAATTACTATTCCATAGTCACAAATTTAAAATAATTGCTCTGAAAAGTAAGTGAATATTGCTCAAATTCATGTTGTCTCATGTAGGAATGGTTTACATATCCAGAGTATTGCTCTGAAAATCAACGACCGGTATTTGTTCATTAATCTGCCTAGTAATAGTGATTAACCTAACTGGCTAACTCTGAGGTGTAAACAAGGAATTGTAACAAGTAGGGACACCGATTCCTTGTAGATGGCTTAGTAGATTTTTTTAGAATACTGATCTGGTACAACCTAAAGAATTGTAACAATAAGATAAAACAACTACAAAGATCAGTAGGCTCCACATCTCTGTATATTGTACCATATTGGTTTGTTGTAATACTAAAGGTGGTCTGGTTCATTCACTAACTGATACAGATAAGTTTCATTGGCTATATGCCTACTCCCTCTGTCCCAAAAAAAAACTCAACTTCTAGAGTTTGAATTTTGTCCCACAAAAAACCAACTTCTACCATCTTATCTACCCTCAGCATGCAAAACGAGAAGTTTTATTCCTTCAATACCCTTTACCTACCTATTACTCTTACTATTTTTTTCAATAATTAAGGGCATTTTAGTCATTCTCCATCTCCACTAACTCCGCCTTGAAATGCTAGGAATGGATTTTTTTGGGACGGAGGGAGTATGTCCTAACTGATTGCTGCCCAAAGGCGGCCGTGGAATAGTAGCTCATATTATACAACTAAGCTGCTTGATTACAAAACAACCTTCTTGCATCAGGCAAAAGTATTGTAGGATTAAGCAGCAACTATACCATCATACTCACATGCACCACCAGCAAGACCACAAAAGTAGGCCTGCATCAATTCCTCCAGGAGATTTTTCAGTGAACATAGTTTATGGTGAGAATTGGTTTTGAAAAGTCTATTTTGACATTGCCATAAACTTGTATCTACCTCATCGATGGGATGGTGACAATATTGGTCAGGGACAACAAATCGTGGCGCAGCAGATCACTCATTTCCATCTACCGCAGCTCAGGTACTGACAATCCAGCGATCACTCATTTGACCAAACGCATCCCAAGTGCAACCTAATCCGTTTCCTGCTTTACAACAGTCGCCTGATATAACTCAGGCTTGCATAAAACCGGCCAGCCATTTCGTCGAACACTTGGCGAGCATGAACAAAAGCACTAACTCCGGCCAATGATAACGATAATTCTATAACACAGCAACTCGCACCCACGAGGGCACAGGAATGGCGTAGTAGCAGGATGGAAGTAGTGACAGGGAGGGGGAGGCGGCGCTGACCTGATCTTCTTGATGAGGATGTCGCGGAGCTTCTTGCCGAGCTCCTGGGAGCGGACGCGCTGCATGAGGGCCTTGCGGGCGAGCACCCGCTTCTCCGAGTCCTTGACGTGGTGGTGGATCTGGCTCCGGGCCCGGATCAGCCTCTCGATGCCGCTCGACCGCATCTTGCGCGCCATTACCCCCAGCGCGCGCTCCAGGTTGCCGTCCTTCACATGTACCACGATCCCCCGCGCCTGCTGCACTCGCGCCGCAGGCGCCGCCGCCGTCGCCGGCAGGATCCCCCGCGCCGCCCGTGCCAGTGCCTGCATCGCTGGTTCCCTCCCGCCGCCTCCGCCGCCGCCGCCGAGTGTGTGGGTCGCGTTGCTGCTGCTACGCCCTTCAATTTTCTCCTTTCGGTGCATCGAGATTCGGGACAGACCGCTGGGTATATCCAAGGACCGTCCGTTTCTCGTCTCCCTTTTTTTGCGGTAAGGTCCCTGAAATCTTGTGATTTCGCATTTTAGTTGCCTCTCTCCCAAATCCCAATCCCGACGGCAAGCAGAAGTGCAGAACCCTCGCCGCCGCCGCCACGACTACCCATCGACGGTATGTATTTCTCTATCTCTGTTATTTTTTTTCTCTCCTCGCTCGTACTGTGGATAAAGCGGATCCAATCCATGACATTTGGGTGATTTGTAGTGGGTGCTAGTATCGATCCCTTTCGTGGATTCTGGGTGCTACTGGTTATCGTTAGGTTTTTTTAGGGGAACATTTCTAGCTTCTTTGTAATTTTTTTTTGAACCTGTTAGGAGTTTTGGCTTCCAGTTCAGTCTGGATTTTTTTTTTCATTCTTGAACATTTCACACACAAGGAACCACGGTATGTCTTAGCTTCAATTTAGGGGCCTTTTGACACCACAGTGTGTCATAAAGTTGATATGGATATATATCCCCTCAAAGTAACTTAGTTGATTGAACTTAATAGCAGTGAAATGCTAACGTGTGTTGTTTCTTGTATGTGCATCTGAAAGTTATTGCATGTCCCAAATTTTCTTTGTTTGAACCAAATAGCAGGGGAAAGAGCCATTCATTAGGAAATACTGAGATTGACTTTGACATGTAAATTCAGGATTATTATTATTTTTAATTTAATGTGCACAAAATGCTAGCTCATTCTTTGAAGAAGCAATTTGCAGCCCGTTGCACATGCACGCTATTTATGCTATGGAAGAAAAGAAAGGTAGGATTCAAAATAGAAGATGCCTACCTGATACAATCTTCCTAGAGTAAAGTTGTCATTTCCTGCTTGTGGTATTGTTAGCAAGTCCTGCAAGTCTCAAATGTCAAGACAGCTGCGTCAGTGTTATCAGCTACATTTTGTTGATTTGCTGCTGCTTTTAGAATTTCAGTGATGTATTCTTATGGAGAAAGGTGATTTCTCCTTGCTTATTTTTTTCTTGTGGAGAACAGTTCTCACCTTTTTTTCCCTGTGATATTCTCGGGGTTTTAGCCTTTTCACCCTGGAATCTCTTTAACTCTTGGATGTTGCAAAAGCAATGGCAGTGCGATATATCTCTAAGTCTTCGTTTGCTTTTTTTTGTACAGTCAGAAATTCAAATCCCCCCTGTGGCAGTTTGAACGTGTAGTATTTTCTTCCATCAATCCTTTTATAAGTGAAATGCTTCTTGTTTCAAAATTTAAACAATTTCCAGCATTTTGGCCTGGAAGAAGAAAGGTTTCATCCACAGGCAAGATGTCTACCTGATACTATCTCTCTAAAATAAAATTTCCATTTCATGCTGTCATGGTGTTAGGATGTTTTACAGGTTTAATCAGTCCAATAAACCCCCTTAATACCATATCTGATAAGCACACCTGACCTATAGTTCCTAAGGTTCAACTCAAATTGCGGTAAGCCCTAATTAACAGTGGTAGGAACATTAAGGTAACTAATTTTCCATGGATCCTTCAACACTGTAAACCGTGATTTAGATGCCCATTCTATGTCACATTTTCACTTTCTGTACTATGTAATACTATATATACATATGGAAGGTAAAAACTCAGCAACTTTAGCACTACATAATGGAAGTTCCTGAATTTTGGCAGTAATTGTTGTAGCTACTGCGTACTGAATCAGTTCTTTACTAAAAGGCTAATGATGAGAACTTGTGGACAACTGAAGTTTCATGCAAAAATTGTGAACTAGTTCACTATCCCATGCTTTCCCTAGTTTCATGTGACATAATATCCGTCTGCAGTGGTGAAGCTTCATGGAGGCCAGAGTGGGTTTTGGCCCCCTCCAGTTCCATACAAATTACACTATGTTAGTGTATGGTATATTCATAGGTTTTCATTAGCTGTCTTTGACAACTATTGATGCATAACCCATGTTAACACCCCCTTCTTAACAGTCTGTGAAGCTCTGCCATCTCACCGTCTGATGTCGATGCACATTGTATGCTATGTGCTATGTTTACGACTTTATGTAGTCCTGACTTTATTATAGTCTGAAACATCAATTATTGGTTCTCTTTATTCATCCTCGCCATCTGGATGTGCTTTTGGCTAATCCTCTTTTTATTTTTCTTGGCTTGCAAAGCAGCTTAATTGGCCGATATGGTTATCCCTCCTCCAGCTAGGGCTCCTGCAATCACCAAGTTCCTGAAGCCCTATGTTCTCAAGATGCATTTCACAAACAACTTTGTGAGCGCCCAGGTCATCCACACCCCATCTGCCACGGTTGCATGCTCGGCGAGTTCACAGGAGAAGCTTCTTAGGCCAAGCATGGAGTCCACACGTGATGTCGCCGCGGCGGCGAAGATCGGGAAGCTGCTTGGCGAGCGCCTGCTGTTCAGAGGCATTCCTGCGGTGTCGGTCTCCATGCCAAGGGACCAGACGTACCATGGCAAGGTCAGGGCCGTCATGGATTCTCTTAGAGCCGCCGGTGTGAAGTTGCTGTGATGGAAGCCGACCATTTGTAGCATCTCTGCTTGCAGTTTCTGACATGTAAATATGTTTTGTTGGGTACGTACTGCCGTCCTCTGAAATTTCATTTTAGCTTGCATAATGTCGTCCACTGAAGACTTGGTGAATCTGAACTAAGGAGCTGTTTGGTTGGGTTTTTTTTGGCCGGGATCTGTTTAAGGTGGAATCCGATACTGTTATTTTGTGACCAAAGCTTGCAAAACTACAAATATTTTTTTTTATCAAAATACTACAAAACTATATATAATGATGTATTACGAAACTGTATATTTTAATGTGAAGTATCACAAACCTACAGATTTACTAATTTAGTTATCATAAAATTATGATGTTGAGTTTAGACTCCTGGCACCACTATTTTGCTGTAGTTAATATTCTGCTAGATTTATTGACACTCTGGTTTTGGGATAAGACTTGAAGCTAAATCTATAGTTTTGTAACAATCCACCTAAATATGTATTCTTCTAATAAATTTGTTGTAAATCTATACTTTTATGATACATTTTCTTAAATCTCTATTTTTAATAGTTTGCTCAAAGTATATAATTTTGTAACTTTTTTTGTTGTTTTGTTTTAATTGGGCTGGAATCGATTTCACGTTGTGGAAAAAGTACACCTGACCTCCTTCATCTTGTCGTTGAGTTACAAAATCGTCCTTGAACTAAAAAACCAGATATATGGCATCTCTCAAGATACACAACTAGGTACTTAGGCGGTATTGACCCTGGTTTTGTCTGACGTGATAGCCAAGTCAACATGAAACCTAGGTGGGTCCCACGTGTCAGCACCTCAATCCTGTTCCACCTATGTTCTTCCTCTTCCCATCTCAATCCAAGCCTCCAGCGTGGCCAATGACGGATGGGGGGTGGCAGGTGGCGGGAGAGCCGCGTGGCGGCTGACAGTGCCCTCGCTAGCGAAGACGGATGTGGGAGTGCCAAAGCAGGGGAGCATGAGGGGAGAGCGAAGGGGGGAGCATGGGGATCGCCCTGAGCCTAGTGAACTCCGCCTCTCCTCGTCACCTTCATGGATGGATCTGCCCAAGCTGGATCGTCGTTGCATTACCGCCTCGGGCCTCCTCCCATGCTGACTCAACTACCATGTCAAACAAAACCGGGGTCGATGCCGCCTAAGTACCTAGAGTGACTTAGTTTTATAAGTTGAGGGATGTCATATATCAGTTTTTTCGGTTGATGGACAATTTTGCAATTCGGTGACAACATGAGGGACCTCGTATGTACTTCTTTTTTCCTCACGCTGTAAGCAGATACCGGGGCCGCCGAGTTAAAGCCCATCCCACTCGCCCAGAGTAAAGCGGTAGCTCTACGGGGCCCAACTCCTCTCACACGTTCGCTCTTACCCCAAAACCCTTCGCCCTCGAGCTGCTGCGCCGCCGCCGCACGCGATTCCTCCTGCTCCCGTCGGCGGAAGCTAATCCCCCACCATCGCCTGCCTGCCGCGTGCGCCGATCTCCATCCTTGAGCAGCAGCGCGCGGGCGTCCTGCTGCTTCCGCCGCATCCTCGCTCGCCGGTGAGCATCCGTCCTCTTCGTCATCCCATCCCTCCCTACCCACACACCTTTTTCTCGGATTCGCGTTAACCCTAGCTTCTCTTCTAGCACCGGAAGCTTTTCAATTTGCCTTAACTTTACTAATGACAGTTTATTTTTGTTCATCAAAAAGTTTGGGGTTGTTCAAGTGAAGCACCATGTCCAGCGTTACACCTGCTGCCGACGCGCAGCCACTCGATGAGAAAGAGCTGGAGCGGAAGCTGAAGAAAGATCAGAAGGTATTTGATCAAACGCTATCTTCTTAATTATATTCATTTCTTTGGCCTAGATTACTTCTCTGTCACCAGCTGGACTCAAAATGGTCATTGATTTTCACAATGATAAAATCCAAGGTGTTCACTACTATTGCACATTTGCACATGACAAAAGTCACTGATGTGTGAACTGTTCTGCGCACAGGCAAAAGAGAAAGAGGAAAAAAGGCTTAAGGCGAAGGCAAAGGAGGCGGCTAGGCTCCAGGTTTGAACATGATTAGTGAATTTCTATGTGACTGAATGTAAAACCAGATATCTACTCGGTGAAATGCTCTGTAGAGATGGGTCTTCTATTTTCGTGCTGATTTACTTTTATGTAGGCACAAGCAGCTTCAGATGGACCTAAGAAAAGCGAGAAGAAGCAAAGGAAGAAAGCTGTGGAGGATGAGAATCCTGAGGATTTCATTGATCCAGACACTCCTCATGGGCAGAAGAAATTTCTTGCATCTCAAATGGCCAAGCAGTATAGCCCAACTGCTGTTGAGAAATCGTAAGATGCTACCATGTTTTTCTCTATCTTATAATTCATACAATAAGAAAGGCCTACTGAACTTCTGCATGCATTTGTTTCCTCCCACCTTAATGCAGATGGTATTCCTGGTGGGAATCATCAGGATATTTTGGGGCAGATGCTGCAAGCTCAAAGCCACCATTTGTTATAGTAAGTGGATCATACTTCGAAGTTTAGAGAGCTGCTTTTCATGGAATCAATTATGTATTTTCTACATGCAGCAAATTACCCCATATATGTTGCTGCCAAACAGCTAAATTATTTCTTTTCAGGTTTTGCCACCTCCAAATGTCACTGGAGCGCTTCATATAGGCCATGCACTTACGGTGGCTATAGAGGTACATCATTATTCTTGTGGAGACATATCCATAGTAACATTATCGATGTTAGCTAAACATTGAATAATGATTTTAACGTCCCTGCATTTAAGCAATGCAGGATTCCATGATACGCTGGCGGAGGATGTCAGGTTATAACGCTCTGTGGGTTCCAGGAGTTGACCATGCAGGAATTGCTACTCAGGTCTATATCTTCGATTTGTTTCACCATCATCTGAAATTTATCTTACGAAACATTCATCTGCAGATAATATAGATTACTTGATATATCTTTGTCGCTATTACTTTCTATTAAACATACTAACAATTTGGTCAGTCGCCAATGGGCAAACACATGGCAGCATTGGTTATATTAATTTACAAAAGCTCCAAATGGAATGCTGTCCTTTTTCTAAAATATCTTTTCTCAAAATAAATTGTCAACACATGTTGCTCAATTTTGTTCACCGTATCGTTATTTCCCCTCTAAACCAATAATCATTTTTGCCTCTTAAATTTCTCTGATCTCATGTATATCAGGTTGTAGTGGAGAAGAAGCTTATGCGTGAAAGGAATTTGACAAGGCATGACATAGGGCGTGAAGAATTTGTATCTGAAGTAAGCATTATTTTTCCTGAACAAAATTTTATGCCTGTTAACTCTGTATTCTTTTGATTATAAATGAGCAATTTATTACCATTATCATATGAATATCGAAATGGATCCATGTTGTTAGACGTTATGGAAATTGTGGTGAGCATATAATATGATGCATTCAAAGGATTGTGTTCTTTACTTGTTTAGTTTCACTCCCCATGTGTCTACCTTTCTCTTGTTTATTCTGTTTTATCTATCATATTCTGGACAGGTTCTCAAATGGAAAGATGAATACGGGGGTACCATATTGAATCAATTGCGTAGGCTTGGGGCCTCACTTGATTGGTCCCGCGAGGTACATTTACTACTTTCTGTAGTTAGGAGATAGTATGAGTATACTTATGACAATACTTGAGCAATAAGTTATTTTATACTACCTCCATCCTAGAATATAAGAAGTTTTAGAGTTGGACACGGTTATTAAGAAAATAAGTAGAATTAAATAGAAAGAGCTTGTGATTGGTTAAGAAGTGGAGGTAGGTGGGAAAAGTGAATGGTGGAGGGTTGTGATTGGTTGGGAAGGGAATGTTGGTGGAGAAGTTGTTATATTTTGGGACAAATCCTGAGTGCTAAAAGTTGTTATATTTTGGGACGGAGGGAGTAGTTCTTATTCTGAATATTAACTTCCCCTCTGCCTTTGCCAGTGTTTTACAATGGATAAACCAAGATCAAAGGCTGTAACTGAAGCTTTTGTCAGGTTGTACAAACAAGGCCTGATATATAGGTCAGTTCCATCACCTTATTTTGTTGTTAGAGTTGAACATTTGTTCCTTCTATTGATTGCACCATTATGTTTTTACCTGTTTGCTTCTATACAGTTGATTTTGGTTGTTGTTTGCCATCTTAGTTTTATTTTTCCTCTTATGGATGGCATGCTTCTATACAGGGATTATCGCCTCGTGAATTGGGATTGCACCCTTCGAACAGCAATTTCTGACGTAGAGGTTGTTGAGACTTTTTATTGTGTATGATGGTGGTTGCAATTGCACGCATAACTAAAATTGATCTGTTTGTTTGAAATTTCTGTTTTGTTAGGTTGATTATCTAGAGATTAAAGAGGAAACTATGTTAAAGGTTCCTGGTTATAATACAACTGTACAATTCGGTGTGTTGATCTCTTTTGCATATCCACTTGAGGAAGGATTGGGTGAGATTATTGTCGCAACAACAAGAATCGAAACAATGCTTGGGGATACAGCCATTGCTGTTCACCCTGAGGATGGCAGATACAAGCATCTGCATGGTAGGTATGCAATCCATCCCTTCAATGGCCGAAAGCTCAAAATAATCTGTGATGCTGAGTTAGTGGATCCCACTTTCGGTACTGGGGCTGTCAAGGTAGGAGCTGATGCTGACTTCTTGACTATCTCTGTTTAATTTAATCTACTTGGATCTTCTGCATACACGTTTGCTGATCTTATATGCAGATTACACCTGCCCATGATCCAAATGATTTTGAGGTTGGAAAGCGACACAACCTTGAGTTCATCAATATCTTCACAGATGATGGGAAAATAAACAACAATGGAGGTGCACAATTTGTAGGAATGCCAAGATTTACTGCTCGAGTTGCTGTTATTGAGGCACTGAAGGCAAAGGTACTGCTAGATTTGCTAAATCATCCTTTCCCAGCATCTTGTGATCCAATCTCTAAACATTTCTTTGGACTATTGCTGGTTTGTTATGGATTTATGCATCATTGCAAAATAGTATCAGAGTGAAAAGCACTTACCATGAATGTTTTAGGGCATTCTTGCATATTTATATTTTTCTATAACTCAGTCCAAAGAATAAATCTGATAGTGTATAGCGATAAGGAGTTAGTGGAATATAGCATGAAGGTTTCCTACTTTTGACATTGTCCTGTCCCCCATCCTCTCTCATTTTTCTATTAGTGGGTCTCTTAGCACAGTATTACTTTTATGATAAATAAGATGTCTTGGTTTCTGTAGACATCAGTGGTTCTATTAAATCTCAAATCCTGCATTTTGTTAATGCTTTTATGGTCGGGTATCTATAACAACTATGTGTAAAACAGCATTGAACTGTTTATGTAACCGGATAATCTCACCAATTTTGTTCTGTCAGCTTTCTTTCCATTTGGTTTGCTGTGGGTTTTGTTCAAGTATTATTGAAGCTTGATTCTTACCACTTTATGTTCTGCAATATAAGGGCTTGTACAAGGAGACAAAGAAGAACGAAATGAGTTTGGGTGTTTGTTCAAGAACTAATGATGTGGTGGAGCCTATGATAAAACCCCAATGGTTTGTTAATTGCAATACCATGGCACAAGCAGGTATTGATGCTGTAAGGTCCAAAAGAATTGAGATTATTCCACAACAGTATGAGCAAGACTGGTATAGGTAATGTCTATCACCTTCTCATTTGTCAGTTGAGAATTATCTCACCTATTATTGCAAATGGCATCATATATAGGCAATGGAATTAGAAGGAAAATAATCCATCCATTGTCATGCCCTTACAGATGGCTTGCAAATATACGTGATTGGTGTATTTCGAGGCAGCTTTGGTGGGGACATCGCGTTCCTGCTTGGTATGTTATACTAGAAGATGATCAAGAGAAAATTCTGGGTTCTGATAATGGCCGTTGGATTGTTGCTAGAAACGAAAGTGAAGCAAACCTGGAGGCACAGCAAAAGTATCCTGGGAAGAAATTCGAGTTACATCAAGATCCTGATGTGTTGGATACATGGTTTTCATCTGGTCTCTTCCCATTAACCGTACTTGGTTGGCCAGATGATACAGCTGACCTTAAAGCTTTCTACCCTGGTTCGGTGCTAGAAACTGGACATGACATTATCTTCTTTTGGGTAGCACGGATGGTGATGATGGGGATGCAACTTGGTGGCGATGTGCCATTTGAGAAGGTAATGGCAATTGCATGGATGTGCTTCCTGTGCCATTAAAACTGTATTATAACATTTTAGCAGTTCAATCTATACATTTCATCCAGTTTTTACACTATTGTCTTTCATACAACAGTATAATTCTGATCGAAATTCAAACATGAAAAAATCTATCTTCAAATTGCTAGCTGTGGATGTTATAATGAAGGAGAAGTCTATTTGAGACTACTTCGTTCGTGAGCATCATTATTTTCTGCTCTGCCATTTGTCTTCAATAGGTCACACTAATTTCATCTGAATGTACTCTAGTAGCTTGTTAATTTTGGACATATATTACATTTTTGTCAACATGCTACTTCGACTAGGCACAATACATGGTTGATTGGGAACTATCCTCAGCTGAACACACAAGTTTACCTTTTATTTCAGATTTTAAAATCTATTATTTTTCTTAGTTTGATTTTTGAATTACTTCGTAACCTAAGACGTGTTTAACTGCAACTAGAAGTATTACTTACACTGGTAAGTGAGGCGATTCTAGCTGAACACGCTTAAATTGGGGCTCTGCTCTCTTGCTCAGGTTTATTTGCACCCTATGATACGTGATGCTCATGGACGCAAAATGTCCAAGTCGCTTGGTAATGTCATTGATCCCGTTGATGTGATAAATGGCATTTCACTGGATGGTCTCCTCAAACGTTTGAAAGAAGGCAATCTAGATCCAAATGAATTGAACATTGCAACAGAAGGGAAGAAGAAGGATTTTCCTGATGGCATTGCTGAATGTGGTACCGATGCTCTCCGTTTTGCACTGGTTTCTTACACTTCGCAGGTTGTAATTACACCCATTTCAGTTTCTGTTGTATTATGCTTGCAATTCATCTCCTAATGGATTTCTCTCTTGGTTCACAGTCTGACAAGATAAACCTGGATATCAAACGAGTTGTTGGATATCGACAGTGGTGCAATAAATTATGGAATGCCATTCGTTTTGCAATGGGCAAGCTTGGCAATCATTACACTCCCCCTGCAACTATTTCTGTAACTACAATGCCACCAATATGCAAATGGATATTGTCAGTACTTAATAAAGCTATCGGCAAAACTGTCACCTCGTTAGAAGCATACAAATTTTCTGATGCTACATCTGCTATATACTCGTGGTGGCAGTACCAACTATGTGATGTGTTCATAGAAGCTATAAAGCCTTACTTCTTCAATGACTCTCAAGAGTTTGAATCAGCAAGAGCTGCCTCTAGAGATGCCTTATGGGTTTGCTTAGACACTGGTTTGCGCTTGCTCCACCCATTCATGCCTTATGTTACAGAAGAGCTCTGGCAGCGTCTTCCTCAGCCTAAAGATTCTTGTCGGAAAGATTCCATTATGGTATCAGAGTACCCATCTGTTGTTAAGGTATTATCTTAAAGAAGACATAATTTGTGTTTGGAAATATAATTGAACCAATATATAAGATAGCACACATTTACCAATGGAGACATATCTTTCTTTATGACAGGAATGGACGGATGATAAACTTGAAAATGAGATAGATATTGCCTTAGATACTGTCAACAAACTAAGATCTCTGAAGCCACCATCTGATACAAATGAGAGGTGCGTGTATAATCATCTATCTTAATTTGTGTTATTCCTGTAATATACATGATGTGTTGTCAGATTCATTTTGTTCAATACGAAAGTGTAATATATCTCTTGCTTATTTTTCCACAAACAGACGACCTGCTTTTGCACTTTGCCGAGGCCAAGAGATTACTGCCACCATTCAGTGTTATCAGTCTCTAGTTGTGTCTCTTTCTTCCACATCATCTCTAAAGGTTCTGCCTTAAACTTCTGTACTATTATGTATGCATGCATTTCTCTATTAGCAAAATATTTAGATTGAAATTTATACTGAAACCTGGGATGGAGTATTATTAGTTTAGTACCTCATAAAACTTATGTTTCTTACCATCCATGCGTTTGAAAATTCCCCAAAAGTCCTGCCTGAGTTGAAAGATCTTGACAGAAGAACTGATCTGATATTTGAAACCATTCAGATCCTGACAGAGAATGATGAAACGCCACCTGACTGTGCAACAGCTGTTGTAAACAAAGATTTGTCTGTATACCTTCAACTCCAAGGAGCTCTCAATGCAGAAGTTGAGCTTGAAAAGCTGAGGAAAAAGAGAGAAGAAATTCAAAAGTAAGCGTACTTATGTTATCTCAAAATATCTTGAATGAAGATTTTCCTATGTTTCACTGTTCCCCTGCGCTAGAAGGATATAACTTACTATTACCATGCACGCAGGCTCCAACACGCACTGTCACAGAAAATGGAAGCTTCTGGTTACAAAGAGAAGGCTCCACAGAATGTCCAGGAGGAGGACATGAGAAAACTCACAAGTTTTTTTGAACAGCTAGAGATTATCAGTGAAGCTGAAAAGAAGCTAGATGCAAAAACTGGCAATAATTGACCCAGAAATCTCTGATGTGATTTTGAAGATGCACATTTGTTGAAGTTTATCTCAAATTTTTTGCATGGTTACCTTAATCATACCTGAATGCCCAGGTACTCATTTTTATATTTTGCAGCTTGAAGAGTATATTCACAGCATTATACTTTTGTAGTTTTGGTTGTCCAATCTTCCGTTTGAAAATATTTTTTGTGGTGTTGATTTTTCTTACCTGCGCCGCTTCGGCATCAGAATCATGGGCCGCTTGCTTTTATCATGTCCTTATTCGTTCTCTTGTGTTTTATGTTCATGTCAGAGTGTGCGTGCATGCAAGGGGTATGTTGGATAATTCTTTTAGTACGTTACGTATATATACACGAGTTTCTTATAATTAAGTGTACCAGTTAATCAAACTTTCCAGGGGTGAATTGCTAACGTGTGTTGCTTCTTGCATGTGCATCTGGAAGTTATTGCATTTTCCTTTTTTTTTTTTGAACTAAATAGCGAGGAGAAGAGCCATTCATTAGCAATTGAATTTGACATGTAAAGTTAGGATTGTTTATACCTTATTGTGCATAATAATGTGCTAGTTCACATGCACAGCTGTCTATGCTATGGAAGAGAAGAAATGCAGCATTCAAAAGAGATGCCTACCCGATACAATCTTCCTATAGTAAAGTTGTTACTTCCTGCTTGTGGTATTGTTAGCAAGTCCTGCAAGTCTCAAATGACAAGACAGTGCTAAGCAACTTGTATCATATCGTTGATTTGCTGCTCTGCTTTCGGGGTTCCAGGGATGTTACTTGTTTGGCATGGCACCAGCTTCCAGGGAGTTGGAGCCCAGCGAGTCTAGGTTACTTCACAGCTCTTTAGAAATTGGAGTTCTATCAAACGGACTTATTTTTCAGTGTTTTTTTTCCTTAGTGGAGAATGCTTCATGCTTATTTTTATTGTGGAAAACCGTTCTTGCTGCTTTTTTTTTTCTGTGATTATATGTCACTGTTTTAACCAGTTTACTCCATGACCTGACAAAACTGAACCGTGTGAGACCCAACAAAATGTGTAATTGATTTGAACACGGTTAGCCCATGATGTGTGATTGATTTCGGAAGGTGATTCTGAAACTGATTGAATAGGCAGTAATGTATTTCTACAATCATTATACATTGTTTTACCGATCAAATTAAGCGAGATAGTTTTATTGTTGGCACCTTGAATTAAAAAAAGAAAACATCTAAAAGCGGCATTATACAGAAGATTCACACATACTACACTCAGACACACAAGTCACAAGTACGCCCCTTATGCCCCTTAACAGGCTAACACGCTAAAGCAGAGACTAGCGGCGTGTGCTTAATAACCAGTGCTTTGCCAAATGAGATTATCATCATCCAACGCAATACATACCATCAGTGCTTTGGTTACAAAGACGTTTTATTTGAATTCTAACTTTCCAAGCAATCATATGTTCATATGGTAATCTTAGTTAATTGATGCACTATTGAATTCCAAGTAATAAATCATATTGGTAATCTTAGTTTAATTGTTTTGTACTAACTAGGAAGTTATGATCACGGGGAACGTTGAGATTACCACGAATCTCGATTTACCGTAACGAAAGACGCACTAATCTACGTTAATCTAGGATCGATCTACGTAAATTCCTCGTTCGTTCTTCTATTTCTTACGTGCATCGGCCATGTTAAATATGGCTGATAAATTATCAACTTACCGAATTAAGTACGTACGTGTAGGTTTTCCTAAAGGAATATATTTGGTCATGCATGTCGCAAAGAAGCACAGTTTCTACTTAATTGGCGATTAAGAGACGAAATCGGTGTAGTTACACTAGATTAATTTGTACACTAGCGACATGATGAAGAAGTCAAGCAACGTACGTTCGTATATATCCCGAAACTTATTGCTGAGTTAACTCAAGCTTTGGCCGGTTCTCCTTGATAATCTGCGTCATATCAGACTCAAAACAAATCCCTGATAATTTCGATGTATTTTGAATTTTTATTTCTTCCAAAAAAATCCTTATTTCTTTACTATACTAATTCTTAGTTCTTAGATGAAAATAAAAGATATGCATGCTTTAATTGGAAGAATATAAAACAAAAAAAAATCCACTTGATTCATTGTATCCATCGAGCCAGGCCAAAGTCCATATATATGTACCATGACGTCGTACCGCGCCACCCACGTCTCCAAGAAAACCACCGCCATGGCCGTCGGAGCAGAAGTCGGCAGCCATGGTTGTGATCCCCCGAAGACCATGGCGAACGCCGTCAAGAGCAAGCGGAGGTACGGCGACAATGCGGCCTTCGTCTCTCCGCCGTGCGCCGTCGGGCCGTCCCCGTACTCCGCACCCTTCTCCTACGCCGCGCCTGGCGTGGCGGCGACGACGACGACGGCGAGGGACAATGTCGTCGCCTTCGCCAGCGGCGGCGGCGGCGTCGCGGCGACGACTCCGGCTCCGGCCAAGAAACGCGCTCGAGCGCAAGGCCAGTTTCTTGGCGCGGATCACGTCGTCGTCGACCTCGACCCCGTCGTGAACCAAGCCAACCACCAACACCAGCAACAACAACAACAACACGGCCTCCGGCGGAGGACGGCGGAGGCCGCGGAGCTCGAGCGGTGGCGGCGGCACGCGATGGCGTCGCTGGTGGACGCCGCGAAGCGCGCCGCGGTGATGAAGGACATGGAGATCGAGCGCGCGTGGGGCCTAAACCGCGCGCTGGTGGCGAGGCTGCGCGGCGTGCAGGCGCAGGCGCTGGCGTGGCGTGACGCCGCGCTGTCGAACCGGGCCGAGGCGACCGCGCTGCGCGCCGAACTGGAGCGCGCTCTCCAGCCTCCACCGCCGCCGCCGCCGCCGCCCGCTGAGCCGGGAGACGCCGAGTCGTGCTGCTACGGGGACAACGGCGACCTCCTAGGCGGCGGCGAGGAGGAGGTGGGCAGCGACCGCCTGATCCACGAGGCCGGCGTGCCGGTGCTGCGGTGAGAGCGCGCCGGCACGGCGGCGGCACTGCCGGTGAACATTTGCCGTCGTAGATCGACGTAACTCAACGGAGCACACATGTTTTGCCTGCCGTCGTAGTTGGGTGTAACTCAAAAACTGGATTGAGCACATGTTTGAAGCTGACCTTATCTCTGGTGCCGATCGAATTTGATTATTATTTATTCTTTAATTTTTTAATATATTTTAATTTCTGAATTTTGGACCACCCGATTCTCTAGTTTACGCATGGCAAACAACTGCGCAAGAACTTCCCTAGTCGAAAGCATGCAGGATGTTCACATTCCATACCACATTTTAAAAGTTTGCAATTTCGCCAATGCCATCAAACTATGTATAACTAGTTTAGTTGAACTATCCAATGACAGATGACATGTTTAGTTTAAGTTAGACCGAGTGACCGACGAAGCGAAAGCAAGCTGTGAATCACATCCACCTACCAAATGTGAATCACACCGATCAGCTAGGACGTAAAACATCCAAATTAACAAACCTGCACAGTGGCATATCCGTCCTCCGTCGAGAAGTCGTAAAACATCAAAACATGCATATATAATCATCGATCAACAGACAAATTTTATCAATCTGGTGACTGGTGTACGTACAACCTCAAAAAAAAAAAAATCTGATGTACGTACTAGCTAACTGAACAAACAGCTAGCAACATAGATAACGAAGGTACTCTACTAGCTAACTAAGCAAACAGCTGCGAGACGACGAGGAGGAGAAGATGGCGGTCACATTGAGACCAAGATCATTCATATTCTCATATCCTCGTCATCCGCGTCGCCCTGGTCAATTTCTTTTATCTTTTTTTTATGGGCGGATTGTTACAGGAATTTGATCAAGTTAGCAGAGAAGAGTATGATCAGCATATATAGCGTAGTTCGCTCCTTTCACGTGGTAGATGTTAATGCTCCTCTCTATAGTTATGACGAAAACCGAAATGCTTATAGCATAAAGGGAGAGTAGAAAAAAAAGTAGTGAAAACGATAAAATGTTAATGGCACTATAGTCCATATAAATCTCATTTAATTGTCCAATAGCATGGCGAACAAATCAAATTTCGTCAAATTTAAGTTACTCGAAGCGAAGCAAAGCTGTGGCCTGTGAATCACATCAACCGTGAGCTAGAAATGCACTGAATGATAACATGGCATTCTGTGCGCCGAGAAGTGAAACATCAGAACAGCCATGGTCATCTGAGTAGCTAATCGATTAACAGACAAACTAAGCAGCTGGAATACTAATAACCAAACAGTGCAACAAAGACGGCAGCAAAGGTAAGGAATGGCGTTGTTGCCTCTGAGAGCTGGAACCGAGAAGACGAGAAGCTGCCGGAGGCAGCAATGGCGGTCACGTTGAGCCCTCCTCTGTTACCATCAGCCAAGATCAGCACATCGTGCCGGACGCTCAGCACGGTTCCCTCTAGCGCGTTGTTGGAGACGTCGAGCACGCGGAGGGACGGCATCTGCAGGATGGACGCCGGGACCGTCCCGGTGAGGTTGTTGCCCGCGAGGAGGATCGCCTCCAGATACAGCAGCGAGGCGAAGGCCGGGTCGATGGTCCCGTTGATGCCGAGGCGTGACAGGTTCACCCCGGTCACCTTGTTCCGCCCGCCGCCGCCGCCATCGCCATCGCCGCAGTGTATACCGAGCCAACCGTCGCACGGATCGTCTCGCCTCCAGCTCACGGCGAGAATCTCCGGGTAGTGGAACGCGGCGGCTACCGACAGGAGAGAGCTGGTCTCCTGATCGCAAGGGCCGTGCACGTCCAGGCGGCAGAAGCTCCCCTTGACAGCTGCCTCGGCGAAGTCCGTTTTCACCGAGTCAGGGAGCTCCGGCACTGGCCCCTGCAACAGGTTGTCGGAGACAGACACCCACGAAAGGCGCCAGACCCGGGCCAATGACGGAGGCACGACGCCGGTGAGCCGGTTGTGAGCGACGGAGAAGACGCTCAGCAAGTAGAGGCCGCTCAGGTCGGCGGGGAAAGGGCCGGAGAAGTGGTTGTGGTCGAGGCGGAGGTCGGTGATGGACGACGCGAGGTTGTTGATGAAGTTGATCGATCCAGAGAGCCCGTTGCTGCTCAGGTCAAGCTTGGCGATGCTCTGGCTCACCAACTTCTCCGGCACAACACCGGTGAGACGGTTCCTGGCGAGCGACACCTCAGCCAAGGCAGGGAACGCGCCGAGGTTGCCGAGAAAAACCTGCAACGTGCCGTTGATGTTGGCATTGCTGGCATTGAACACCCTTAGCTCCGTGAGAGAGAGGAGATCCGACCACAGACCCCACTCCTCGAGTCTTGGGTTGTCGCTGATGGAGAAGTAGTGCAACTCAGGCATGCCGCGGAAGAAGGAATGCGGCAAGCCGCTGAAGGCGTTGCCGTCGAGGCGCAGAGTTAGCAGCCGGTCGAGGAAGAGCGTGGGTACCGGGCCGGTGAGGTTGTTGTCGCCGAGGTCGAGCATCCGGAGGTGGGAGAGGGAGCCGGCCTGCCGGTCAAGCTCCGGCAGAGTGCCGCCGCCACGGAGTAGGCCTCGCACGTCGATCTGGATGATCCTGTTGCCGTCGAAGGGGGCGCACGTGACACCGACCCAGCTGCCGTTGCATGGATCGGAGTCCGCCTTCCAGCCGAGCAGGCGCTCCGCGCCCGTCGCCGCCGCGAGACGGTGCATGTACTCTTGGTCTGCCGTGCTCGTCTCGGCAACGGGGAGTCGGGTGGCAGATTGGAGCAAGACAAGGATAACGAGCAACGGAGGCACGGCCAGCTTGGCCATTGTTGGCTTTGCTGTTTATTCTATCGCGAGCATTGAGTAAGAAGCAGAGGAGGAGGAGGCAGGCAGGCAGGGTAGGCAATACAAGCAGCAGGCGAGGCACGACGAGCTGGCTTGCTCAGGCTCGATGAACCACAGTGGGGCTCATCCACAAATGGTAGAGGTCACAGGCAATGAGTACACCACTGTAGAGCTCCCACATTTGTGGTCAAATGGGCATAATTAGTTTCTATATTTGAGGGCATAAACTTGTTGTCCCTGACATGTAAAGTGATAGAGAAACCAAGTTCATGGTCCCAGCCTTTGACCTTGCCCTGGAGTGGCATATATATTGCTTGCTCACATTTTCTCCAACAGCATATGCAATGCTGGCATATAAGTATGTGACCAGAGTAACAGACAGCAGAGCTTTGCCTACGGGCTGCAACTCCAATCCTCTCAAAGTCGTTCTCAGCTGAAGCAAGCCATGTTTGCACTACATATACACGAGGCATATACAAATCGGGTGCCCGATTCTTTTTTCAAAAATTAGACACTTTTTTACCAAGTAGATCGTATATGTTTCACTAAATACTCCCTCCATACTGGTAAAAAATGACGTTTAGGACAGCATTTAGCATACCAAGGAGTGATTAATTAGGGATATTTTTCCCTGTCTGCCCCTATTAAATAGGGTTGCGCGTAGCATTCCACACGAGAAACTTACTTAAGTGGCTAGTGCACCAAGGCTGGAGTCCTCGGGACCCAGTTTCGAATCCTGGCGGGGGCAAGCTGGTCGCTTGGTTTTGCATGGCACTGTTTTGACGCTGAAATTTTTTGGAGTACATAAAAAAATGTTTCAGTCTTTTAAAAAGCTAAAACACAACCAAATTACCTCATGAAACATTTTGCTACAACGTATGAAATAACGTTTCCAAAAAATCGAGCGCTGCTTCACCCTATATAAAAACAAATGTTTCAGCAAATGTGAAAAAATATTTCAATTCATTGCAACATTTGATCCATACATAGTGAAACATTATGAGTATACTAGGTGAAACATTTTTGGTGGGAAAAAATAAAACGGATTCCCTTAATAGAGGGTTTCCATAATATGTGAGTGATTTGTTGCAAAAGAATATTTCAATTAACTGTAACATTTGATCCACACATAGTGAAACATCATGAGTACAGTAGGTGAAACATTTTGGTGGAACAAAAAAATAAAACGGATTCCCTTAATAGAGGGTTTTCATAATATGTGGGTGATTTGTTGCAACAGCGTGCGTGGCATGGACACGTGGCGGGAGCGGCACAGGACATGTGGCGGGGGTGGCGCGCGCGCGTGGGAGGCGCAGCGCCTTGACGCCTGATTTTAACTCTCCCCGTCAGGCGCCCGATTTGAGGCAATTTTGTCATATACATGTACAAAGTTTGTACATATGCTTATGAGCAATTTTACCATTCAACATTTGGTACCTCGAGGTACAACATTTTATATATAAAATTTTGGTACTTCGAGGTATCACATTTTATACTAAAAAGTATCCCGAGATACCAAAAATTTGTGGTACCTAGAGGTATCAAATGTTGTATGATAAAATTATTCTATGCGTATACCTGTACATATACATATATGAAAAAAAAATCTAACAGCTCATGAAAAAAAATGCAAATGAGCCTAGTCCAATACAATATGAAAACTTTGTAGTACTATATAAAAGTTTTCTACTAGTGTATAGAAACTTACTACTATAAATTTCGTACACAAGAAATCAACTATCTCGAATTGGGCCAGAAATTAAAAAAAGCCCAAAAAATGAAAAACATGTACATGTGCAAAAAAAAAAGGAGGAAAAACATAAAATGAGCGAACTAGTCATCACATGGCAGGATGCGTGCGTGACTAGCTGCTAATTAGCGTTTGCGAAGCATAGAAGGAAGCAACTTGAATTCAGCATGTATATCTTTCTTTTTTTACATGGATAAAAGGATCGTGCGTTGCAACAGAAAATAAAATGATGCGGGTTTAATGTTCACGATATTAAAGAGAGATTATTCATATGGAACAATGTTCATGATATTAAAGAGATCATTCATATGGAACTAGGAAGATAGCATACACGACGCATGCATATTAACTTTCGATCAAAATAAGGTTTGTTCCAAATTAAAATAAGGTATGTCCCGACGGATTACCTTTTTTTTAAACTATAAGTGGGTTCGCATACGGGCATATTTGCACCCTTATAATCAACCCTAAAACACTAAGATATGCCATGTAGTATCCTTTTGGCCTTTCTCCACATGCACCTAACAAGCTCATGTACTAAACAAATATTTTACAAGTTCGTACACAAAAATTACACCCACCTAACAAATTTATTTAGTGTCGATGCAATTTACTTATAGATTTATTTTTTGTCCACCAGCTCGACTTTTAGCTATGATTTTGTAGAAAGAAAATTGTTCAACTGAAAAACATTTTGCAAAACAACTTTAGGGGCATGCATGAATGGTATTGTAAAGTTTAAGAGGCTTGATATTCGGTTTTAAAGTTTAGAGTGTTGGATGGACACTACTAAAAAACTATTTTTCAGGTCCCTCACCTTTAATTTCACAGGCGGATAAAAATGTGCAACACCTGCTTAATGTTTACTAGGTAGGGAGGTTAAGTAGCAGCCCATACATGTAAATAGAATACCAGGCCGTTGATGACCGCTGCAAATGTCAATTTTCATAGGCGGCTTACTTAAGAGGCCGTATGTATTAACAAAGATGTGCGCCTTGTGATATGGTGGGAAAAGAATGTGGATTTACACGGGCAGCGGTCTACTACGCGCCACCGTTAGACAAACGTTTTGTGTATGCAGTACTTTCTTCATTTCATATTATAAGACTTTCGATAGATATTAATGAATCTATATATATATATATATGTTTAGATTCATTAACATACATATAAATGTGGGTAATGTTAGAAAGTCTTATAACATAAAACGGAGGGAGTACTAGCTAGACTTTGGGGTGTGTGAGTGTGGTGAGTAATTTGGATTTTTCCAAATCATAATTACTCGTTTCTTATATTTTCAGGAGCTTGGTAGCATATTCTAAATATGCGTTCATATTTTTGTTAATATTTTAGAACAACTTCAATCTGCATTGATCTACTCAGTGTATAAATATCACCGCTCTTTTATCCCAGTAATAATGTGCAAGGTGTAATTCCTACATAATTTTTGCAAATGAAGCAATGTTTTGCACCTCATTTTTGTAGAACAGGAGCTGTGACGCGTACATACCACCTAATCCGCGCATTGCCGTGGGATTTTATAGATTGAATTAGACAGCTAACACATATGATGTGTGTTAGAAATATGGGTTAATGGATCCATGCCACTGCAATTTTGTTAAATTAAAATAATATCACTACTATTCGCGATATCGGCTGAGAGCCACTAAAATTTTAGGAAATTAGATCCATGCCACTCCATTGTGTTTTCCATCCACTCACCGTTGACACCGTCTCTCCGCATCGCCCACTGGCCGTCCCAGGGGCTCGTGCATGCCGGCTGCGACGCGGCCTCATCGGCCGTCGCCACCGACCATCTGCTGCTCCACCACCACGAGCTCGATGGCGGGGAGCTCAGCGGTGGCGAAGGAGCTCGACGGCGGCGAGGGAGCTCGGTGGCGGCGAGCTTGGCGGCGGCGAGGGAGGGAGCTCGGCGGCAGGGAGCTTGGTGGCGGCGAGGGAGCTCGGCGGCGAGCCTCGCCTTCGCGTCCCGGATGATGCGCACCACGTCGACGATGTCGGCCCCGGCCACCTCGCCGCTGCTCCCCGTTGCCAGCACCGGGTAGAAGCAGTTACCCCGTCGCCGCCGCTCCTGCTCGGTGTCGCCTGCGGCGATGAGGGCGCAAGTGCGGGCCTGCCATGTCTTGGCGACGCAGACGTCGAAGGTGGAGCAGCAGTGGCCGGTGGACTTGACCTCGGTGATGTGGTCTGGGCTGAGATCGACGGTGAAGTAGCGGAGGTCGAGCAGCTCAAACTGCGGTGGCGGCGGCGGCAGCTCGGCGGCAGGGGGCTCAGCAGCGGCAAGGGAGCTCGGTGGCAGCAAGGGAGCTCGGCGGAAATAATTTTATCTTTGATCAGCAACTTCCCTCTTTGTCCTCCTAGAGAAAACTCTTGAAGGGTGATCTCCTCCTTTTGTTGCATAGAATTAGTGCGAGAGATCACGATGTAATCTTAAATTGGATTAGTCTTTTGTAATTTCCTTATTTTCATTATTAATAAAATTATGTTAACAGTGGGGTCCTTCCCTGTTGTGTTCCTTTAGAAAAAAAGGGAGCTTGGCGGCGGCGAAAGAGCTCGGTCGTGGGGATGAATGGATTGACGATGGAACGGAGGAGGATGAGGACGGCGTAAGAGGAGGACGGAAAAAGTGACGGGAGTGGCATGGTTCTAATTTTAGAAATTTTCAGTGGCATGTAGCCGATATGATGAATAGTAGTGGCATTTTTTTAATTTGGCAAAGTTTTAGTGACATGGATCCAATTAACCCTAGAAATATTGGTTTTATTTTAGTGTAGTATAAATTATCATATATTTATATGATAAAAAACTGAAGGTAGAAAAATGATTTTTGGTTCAACTTTTAAGATTAGTAGAAGTAATTAAGGGATAATAATCACATAGTTTCTAACAAATAAACCGACAAATCAATAGAGCACATAATATATGCAAAGGGAGAACTAATGAATCAAGTACTATTCAATTCAAAGTTCCTCTATTTGGAAAAAACACAAATCCAAATCAAACTGAATGAAGAACAAGAAATATAGAATTGGATGGATATATGTTGAGACATTGTGAAAATAATGTGAGGATGATTTTATATGCTTACATGTTAAGCTATTGATTGTAATAAATTGTAGATTTACATATTTGTATATAATAATTGCTAGTGAATAATAATGTGATATGTTTGCATGTCAAGCTTTAGGATATAGTGGGTTATATCAGTATAGAGGATATAGATAAGAAGAACGAATTGTTTCATTAAATCTCATTCTTACTAGAAGAAATTATCATTTTTGAAACGGCATATGAGAGAAAATCATCTATTCCCAACCAGAGTAAAGAGTCACACATGCAAGTACCATAAAACATAGAATTAACGAGGGCATTCGGTGCCAATTCTCGGATTTCCATCAAAGTTGGCTGCAATCCTGCCGGCGTCGGCGAACACGGGCACACACCGCACAGGTCGTTGTAAGAGGCATCGAAAACGCGCAGGTTGACAAGCCTGGTGGCGTCGGGCACTGGCCCGGTGAAGGCGTTGTGATCCAGGCGAGCCTCCACTAGGCTTTCCATGTCGGGGATGAACAGGTCGATGCGGCTGTTGAGGCTACTCTCGCCTCCACCGTCGAAGTCTCGCTGGCCACCGATGTCGAGGTACTTGATGCTGCTCTTCCTGCCGAAGCCGTCGCGTATGGGCCCCGTGAGCCGGTTCCTCGCGCCAGCGACAGCCTCTCGAGCCGCGGGAACAAGGTGGCGTTGCCGAAGTAGTCCGGGAAGGTGCCGTAGATGCTGGCGTTGTTGGCCGTGAAGCTCCGGAGGTTGGAGCAGGTGACCACGTCGTTCGGGATGTCCTTGATCAGCATGGCGTTGTCGTCGAAGGCGAAGGTCTGGAGGGCGGGGAAGCCGGCGAAGAAGCCGTCGGGGATGGAGTAGAAGGAGTTGGAGCGGAGGTCGAGGGAGAGGAGGCGAGGGAGCGGCGCCGGGAGCACGGGGAGGTCGTCGTCGAGCTCGTTGAAGCTGAGGTCGAGGTCGGAGAGGAAGGCGAGCTTGCTGAGGTCGGTGCCGTTGAGACTGGCGACGAGGCCGCCGCGGCTGGCGTTGATGGCGGTGACGCGGCCCATGCATGGAGTTGCAGCTCACGCCAGCCCAGGTGCCGCCGCATGGGTCGGCGGATTTCGCGCCCCAGCCCAACGCCTCGTCCGCGCGTGTCGACCTGGCGATCGCCTGCATGGCCGCCGCGTCCGAGGGATCGGTCGGCAACGGGCGAGCGGCAAAGGCGCCGCCGCCTCCGGTGAGCATGACGATCGCGATGAGCACCGCAGCGATTGACATATTGCAATATCGTTCGATCTTCATAGTTCACGTTTGGTTTGATCGATGGATGAAACGGGATTCGGCACCCCGGTACTTGATTTGCTTATGTAGTACTACTTCACCCGGCCCGTGCATGCCTGCATGGTGATATGGTATATCCTTTTTGACAAAGTAATTAAGAGCATCTCCAGTAGTCACTATTTTAGAGTCCTCAAAGGTTGAATGAGGGCTGCTCCCATTTCTTAAGAATTCAAAAATTACCTCCAACTCTACCAGCAGACCCTATTTCTTAGCCCCCATTTCTTTTTCTCTTGTATTTCTGATTATACTCTATGCTTACACCTAGTTTAACATAGTAATAATTCAAATACGAATATTTCTAAGGCATAGAATTCAATTGTATTCAAATCCATAATTTTAAATACCATAATTCAAATTCAAAATTCTCAAACATGGGAGTGAAATCCTACCGGCAAGTATTAAAGACACTACGTAGTTCAATTAAATAAGAACTATAATCAATAGATAAAATTAACTCTATACCTTTTCCAATCTAATCTATCTGAGAAACTTCAGAAAGAGCTTAAATCCTCCTAGAAAAAAAACCTTGAAGTTAAACTTCAACTCACAACTGACACAAAAGAACAACACTGCAGAATAATCTTTGAAGGAACTACTGCGTAATTGCAAGCAGCCTAATTGTCTCAACCTACCAAGCACCACAAACTTTAAAGGAACAGAACAATAATTTTTATACCATGATCGTTTAGAACCACAGTTAGCCATAAACCAATCGAGAGCAGGATTGTTTAAAACATGTTTATGATGGTCATGAATTTCAGAACATTCTTGTCTACCATATAGTGCATCAGTGTGCGAACTGATCAAGGACCACGAAAAAACAAGCAAGCGGACATGCGAACGACAAGCAGTGGCCGGTGGAGGTACTGGATGGTTGCACCGTCGGCCACGAGCGGCGGAACCAGCGAGCTGGCGAAGATCGGCGCCATGGCCACCATTCCGCGGGAGGGATGATCTACAACCCCTAGGCCTAGGGGCTGCGGAGGGGTATTTGAGGTCCTTCCTATTTTAGGGCCTATAGTAGGGGCTTTGCTGGAGTTTATTTTTTTGTCCCTAGCACCTAAAAACTGTTTAGGAATTGTATTTAGGGTCTCTGTTGGAGATGCTCTAAGTAGGTAGTACTATATAATATCGTGTCACCAGCGTGATTTACTGAAACATACCAAATTAAGATACTTCATGCCATCAAATTATATGAAGTAGGAGTATATACCTATTCCGAATATGTCAAATCTCAATCCCAATACGGTGTGTCTCTAGATTTTCTTCTTTAATTAGTTTGTGTTATCGTCGTTCAAAAAAAATTATTTGGTGTTTTCAACTTTTACCATTTACCCTATAGTTGAACAAATGGTTTTACTCATCCATCATATCACATATCCAACGGTCGAAACTCATTTGAAGATTTTGGATCCAACGTCCCATATCAGCGCGCGTCCCACACCTCCCTCTGCCGCAATCACCGCGCCTCCTCCGCATCCGCGCGACCGCGCGCTTCTCTCGAATCGGGAGGTGCTCAAGAGAGGCGCGCTCCCCCCGGCAAATCACCGCCCCCTCCACCCGGATCCCTCGCCTCCGCGTCGCCGGTCTGCACTCGCGCCGCCCCCGGTCAGCCCGCGTCGCCGGTCCCCATCATCGGCGGCGCCGCCCCCGATCCCCCTCGATCTGCACTGCGCCCGACGAGTTTAACCCTTGCGCGGCTCTGCTGGAGTGTGAGTGCAAGAACGGCGCCGCCGCCGAGAACACGCTGCTCCGGGCGGGCTACGGCGGGTGGCTGCTCTACTCGGCAGCGTCGGCGGGGGACATGGCGTTCGTACAGGAGCTCATGGACAGGGACCCCTTGCTGGTGTTTGGCGAGGGCGAGTACGGCGTGACGGACATGTTCTACGCCGCCGCGAGGGGCGGGAACGCCGAGGTGTTCAAGCTGCTGCTGGACCACGCCATGTCGCCGAGGTGCTCGACGAATTGTCCCAACGGGGAAGGCGCAGCAGCGGTGGTGGCTGCTCCTCGGTGTTCTGGCTGGAAATGATGAGTAGGGCAGTCCACGCCGCCGCGAGGGGCGGCAACGTGGAGATGCTGAGGGAGCTCATCGAGCGTCGCTCCGACGTGTCGGAGTATCTCGACTTCCGTGGATCCACCGTGCTGCATGCTGTTGCAGGTAGAGGGCAGCTAGAGGTGAGGCATCTACTTCTTGGCCATTGCTTACTTCTGTAAAATGCTTGATACAGTAAAATTTTTCTTTGTGCCAATATGGATGACAAAGGTAGATCCTCATTTCATCAGAATGTTTGGGTGAAATATTTCCATACCCGATATCTTTTGACGTTATGAAACCCATTTTGCCTTTAGATGCGCTGCAGGTTATTATCTGGTAATCGATTTCAACATAAATATTAAAGTTGCTCTTGATCATGAGAAAATAGATATATTAAGGATCAACATAAATAATAAAGTTGCTCTTGATCATGAGAAAATAGATATATTAAGGAACAAATTATTTTCATTCGTCCTTTCTGAACAAATGGTTTGAGCTTGGAAGGATATTGTTCAGCTAGAATGCTGCGTGTTACCAAAGTAGACATTGAGATATGTAGATAGTTGTAATTAAAGAACATTTTTTTTATCTTATATAATAAGCATACCACGCCCAGATGATAAAGGCTCATTTAGTTAATATCGTCATGCTCAACTCTCCAGTGTATTATGAAGCCAAAGAATAAATATAAAGACCATACTGATTTGGCCTCTTTCACATGGACTTCAAGTTGTGCAATTCATGACCGGATTTTCTTTGTAATTTTAGTTAGAAGCAACCCAGCGCTTCCGACTGAGATGGTTGTGCGACGACTGGTAGCGCCCAGCGGTTGAGTTCCTGCTGGACAACTGTGGGCGAAGCGGCAAAATGGCTCACGAAGGCCAGCGGCGGCTGGAGATTGACGATGAAGAAGCGGTCAGTGGAATTTCTCCTCCATAGCCACTTAGCCTCTCCTTTCAAGATAACTCTGTATGCTTGATGCCCCTCTAATAATAGCTTAGGATTTTTTGAGGCATCGATAGCTGAAATCAGTGCTCATGTCATCATTCAATGACCTGTAACAATTTCGAAAAACTATGTTGGGCACCAGATGAACCCAGGCAGATGTTCTTTGGATCGGTTTTTGTACACCACAAGGTTCTATCTGCAGGAAATTTAACAAAAAATAAACTGGCCAACTATATTCGCTATGCAATGGAGTTTATGGTGAAAGCTCAGTTGCTTTTTGTTCCATGTATTATCCTTGAATTGTAGTCTGAAACCAACTTCTTAATATAATGGGCAGAGCTCCAACCTTCAGAAAAAGAGAAAAAGTCACCTTCTCCTAACTTACCTACTGTGTTGTTTTTTCCATTCACATGCGTTTGCAGCTTGGCAACTAGAGGAGGAGCTGACTTCTAGATTGATCTGCTCTCTTATTTTCCAGCAATGAGCATCTGTTACAGGCAATGAGCTTGTACAGCAAAAAAGGCTCAAATATGAAACCATCTGTTACAGCTTATATGTGTTTGCATTGAATTAGCAAGTACAACAAAGAAGGCTCAAAATTCCCTTTTGTTATTGTTAATACTTCATGAGCTTATGAAACTATTTTAGTAAAATTCAATTCTCTCAATTCCTTAGCGATTGCACCAAAAACGCAAGTTCCATTTGGATTCCCTTTTTATCAATGATAACCGCAGCACTGTCGTCATAGCGTATTATTATACTGTCTTCGTATTTGAACTCAGTAGTTCCTCATTAAAAATTAGACTCTATAGATATGGTAATATGGAGAATACAAAGTGGTTTGAAGCACACACAGAACCGGAAGCGCCCCTTGTTTCAAAGAGATGATGAGTTATTCATATTTAATTTGATGGTCAGAAGACAATCTGTAGTCGTGCCACCGTCCCTCCTGCCGATCTCCAGCAACGTGCGGCTGCCTAAAGCGCCACTGCCGCCGTCTCTCCAAATTGTACTAACGTTGTCGCTTTGTCGTCGAAAGGTCCTGCGTGCACGCTTCCTAAACTATTAGATGGGGCATTTTTTTACTATATATATATGTATATATATATATATAATCCATTTTAAAGTCTTTTTTAGCTAATTGTGTTAATTCATCGTTCCATTTTACATGTGAAGGGAGGGATTTCTTTCTAGAGAACACAGCTCCACAGCCTGATTATACCGGGGAAAAAATTGAAGTCGGACAGATACAGAGGTAAATATTAACAGGGAGGGGAAACATGTAGAAAGGTGAGCCGATACGGTGAACATATCATATAAATTTTTTTCCTAACATGAAATTTTAAAAGTTATTAAAAACAATGGAATTGCACCGTAACGTTTAGCACGGGCATATTACTAGTTTCCATTGATGGAAATATTAGCAATTCTCTAAAATTCACAAATATACAACGTTAGATAATGTAAGCCATTGGCATATTACATTTAATATATTCCCTCTGTCCTCTAATATAAGGAATTTTGATATTTTGCATGCACTGTTTGATCATTCGTCTTATTAAAAAAATTGGAATTATTATTTATTTTATTTGTGATTTACTTTATTACCCAAAGTACTTTAAGCACAACTTTTCGTTTTTTTTATATTTGCACAATTTTTTTTTAATAAGACGAGTGGTCAAACAGTGTAAGCAAAATGTCAAAATCCTTTATATTAGAGGACGGAGGGAGTAACAAAGATACGGTTAGGTCCGCGTCACCCACCACACAACGCCGCTTTGCCATCGCCAGTGACACCACCTCTAGCGGCGGGCATCCCGCTACCTCCCTATTCCTCCCACCACTTTATGTCCCTCTTTCCTTTCCTTCCCTCTCGCCCCTTTAGATCTAGATCTAAATAAACTCTAAAGCTTCATTATCACCTTCGCCGCCGCCCCTAAGGGCGGCCATAGCCACCACCCATGTAGCTCCTCCCCTCTCCTCCCTACGCTCAGCCATGGCTAGAATGAGCCGCCAGTGAAAAAGCTGAACCGGGGACTGACCTAGTGAGCTCGTTGGTTACCGGTCAGACAGCCGGTTCATGGCTAATTATTTTTTAAGTCATAATTTACTTTAAATTGCTAAATAGAATAGGTATTCTATTCTCACCAACAAATATCTCTTGCACAGTTGGTTAGGTCAGAAAGTACAATGCATGCAGCGCCACAGGCATGAGGTCTGGGTTTGACTCCCCTTATGCTCAACCTAAAATTTATATTTTTCCATGCAGGGTCCAACCGCTCCGGTTTTAAGCCGGTTCAACAGAAAACCGGCCGGTTCAGCAGATTTATACTGGTTTATATACATTGACAGTCTTTTCTGCAAACAGAACCGTGGCACTGGTTCCGGTTTTTTCTGGTTGAACCGCCGGGCCGGTCCAGTTTTTTTACTATGCCTCAAATGCTCAGGATGACGGTGGCCACGACATATGATGGACAACAGCACTACCAACCCCTCCTGAGAGTGCCTATGGAAGAGGATTACCATCTGGTTGGCAAGATAACCAGATGGTCTGGAAATCGCTATGGAAGATTGTGGCTCCGGGGAAAATGAAGATCAACCTTTGGCGAGCGGTACATGACTGCCTCCCTACCGGTTTCCAACTAAGAAAGCGCCATATCAAAGCTCTTGATGGATGTTTTTTCTGTGGTAGGGATGATCAAGTGGAGCATATCTTTATCCAATGCCACTTTGCTGTTGCTGTCTGGCAGGATGTTAAAGAGAAGTATGGAATGAAACTCTGCAGGAGAGAGCTGGGGAATATGAGGTAATTTTTTTTTGAACGACTCGCACGAGACGGTGCGAAGTTC
Organism: Oryza glaberrima; assembly: GCF_000147395.1. Classification (NCBI taxonomy): domain Eukaryota; kingdom Viridiplantae; phylum Streptophyta; class Magnoliopsida; order Poales; family Poaceae; genus Oryza; species Oryza glaberrima. Next base: position 27,337,404 of record NC_068328.1, read on the forward strand.
TATTGATAGAGCAGGAAAGAATTACAAGATTATAACCCTGGAGGGTCATAATCAGGAAAAAAGAAAAAATATACCACCCCCCACACACCGACAGCACCAACACACACGACCAGGAGGAGGCTAGCACCGGACCGGCCGCCGCTAAGCGTGACCGGCCGCCGCTAAACCAACAAAGGAACACAGACGAGATCGCCCTATAGCTAGGGGGTGCCAAAACGACGTCTTCAAGAAGAAAAGCGACGAAAAAACCGCCGCGGCCGTCCGTCCGGGCTCAAAGGAGCTAGGACTGGGCTTTCGCCCGGCAACCGCCCTTGAGAGGTGAGACAGCACGACAATACCCTCAGGAGGGGGAATTAACCATCGTTGTCGGCCCGGCAAGGCCGGACTAGGTTTTCACCTGCCGCACACCACCTGCAAATCCACGGCTGACGCACCGATGCTCCACCACCACACAACCTCTACCGACATGTGGGACCCCCGCACCGGCGCCCCCCGCCGGCCAGCCTTCGAGCGCCGAAGATCGTGCCACGCCCACCGGCATCTCCTCCTCGCACCAGGGTTACCTCCTCTTCTGTCGGCCGTGCCTCTCGCATCGAACCGGCCTCCTCTACCAGACGCGCCTCTCGCGCCGATCCGGCCTCCCTCCATTGGCCGCGCCTCTCGCGCCAAGCCGGCCTCCATCTCCGCCGCCCGCGCCTCTCGTGCCGAGCCGGCCTCTGCTGCCATCGGCTGCACCTCTCTGCACCAAGCCGGTCTCTGACCCCTCCTCCGTACTCTCCCGCGCCGGCCAGATGCAGCCGTCTGCCACGTCCTCGGCTAGCCGACCGAGGCCACCTCCCACCACCACCACGGCCGCTGCTGCCGACGGCCACCTCGCCGCCAGCCAGCCACAGCCCCATCGCCGTCGTCCAGCCGCTACCGCAACCGTCGCCATGAGTTCCGCGTCGCTGCCTCCGCCGCGAGAGCCCCAATGCCACAGCCGCCAATGCCGTCGACCAGCCACCGTGCTGTCGCCGCCGAAAAGCCGCTGCTGCCACCATCGCCATGAAATCCGCGCCGTTGCCACCGTCGCCGTTGCCTCGTGCTCCCGCGCCGTTGTCGCCGACGACGTCGCCGCGAGCTCCGCGGTGCCGCCACCACCGCGAGCTTGCTCCGCCACTGCCGTGAGCTTGCCCCGCGTCGCCATCCTCGCCGGCCTCCGGGCAAACAGCCTCAACCGCCGCTGGTGATGCTCACACGCGCCCCGACCGCGTCGCTCGCGACCTCAGCTGCGCCGCCCGCGCAACCGTCGCCGCCACCGCCTCTTCCCCGCCGCCAGCATGCCTGCTTCCCCGCCGCCCGGTGTCAGCCCCGCCAGATCCGGCCAAAACGGAGCGGATCTGGGCGGGGGTTTCTGCCGCCGCCGGCCCTATACGTCGCCATCACGCACCGCCAGTCGCCGCCGCCACCACTCCGCCCCACCACCAAGCGCCGCCCTGCCGGGTCCGGCCGGGCGGGCGCGGATCCGGACGGTTTGCCACCGTCGCCGCCCGGCCAGCTCCCCGGGCCGCCGAGCGCGCGCTGAGGCGAAGCCCCGCCGCCGCCGTCCCCGCGGCCGCGCGGCTTTGCCGGCGCCCGCTCAGGCAGCGGCGAGGTAGAGAAGGAGGGGGAGAGGAGGAAGAAGACGGCGGCAGCGGCGCCTCTCGTGTCACCCGAGGGGAGGGCGACGCGAGAGCCCTTCTTCAAGTCCTTCAGTGGTCGTGGTGCAAAATGAATATGAGGCAATGGATCTTTGATTTTTTGAACAGGGGTACAGATATCCAAAATACAGCCCTCGCTGTTACTATTTGGCACATTGGGAGGCGAGGAACAATGCAAAGAATAACAATGAATCCATTCACCCAAAGCGTGTTGCCCAGAAAATTTTTGCTTATGTCGACATGATTGTTCGACATTGCTACAAAGCACAGGCTGCTCCCAGGGGTGATTCCTCTCCTTCAATTCCACGATGGACTCCCCCACCAGTAGGTACTGTGATGATCAATTGTGACGCTGCTCTGTTTCATTCTTCTTGTCAAATGGGCATTGGGTTCCTCATACGCGACCATGATGGAAGATGTCTACTGGCTCTCAATGAACGAGTCCAGAATGTAACTCAGCCGGAGTTGGCTGAAGCTGTGGCGATCCGGCGCGCCCTGTCACTTGCAAAAGAGGAAGGTTACCAGAAGGTAATCATTAGCTCCGACTGCCTATCGGCCATCCAACGTATCATCTCTCCATTACTGGATCGATCAAGAATTGGCTGCTTGATTAGCGACATTAAGAGGATTGGGGCTGAGTTCTCTGAGTGTACTTTTATGCATGTTAATCGTTTGTGTAATCTTGCAGCACATACACTAGCTCGTCTGTCTGAGCCTGCTGGTAGTAATGTCTATCGTTCTGTCACTCCGGATTGTATCCGTGAGCTTCTCTGTAATGATGCTACTTAATCTATGAAATGACATCGTTACCTCAAAAAAAAAAAAACCCTCCTGAGAAGGTGGCAAAGGCGATGAGCTGGTGGAGTCTGAGTATTCGCCCCATGGTCAGACCTGCTTGGTGGATCCATGTGCTGTTACCTCCTCACAGCATCGGTTGCTTTTGGCCGTGACCCGATCCGGCACCTATGCGCCTTGCAACGCCTCTCCGAGCGGGGGGTGACGAGGAGACAATGGGCATCATCTTTTCGCTTATGCGTATACTTATTAGCTAAAATTTAAATTTTTAACTTTAATTTTAGAGTTGATTTTAGAGTTTTGCCTTTGCTTTTATATTGTTAATAACACGTATATAAAAGTTTTATTCACATATTACTTTTGGTTTGTAAATATATTGTTTCGCTTATTCCCGATGGCTCCGAATATGTGCATTCCTATCGGTAGTTGCAGCCTGCAGGACGATTGTTCATGGTTGCCGGTGTCCGAGGTTTACTTCGTAGGGGCAGCGGGCTCATGTGTCCTTGTTGGCCTACCCATCTCTGCCTTGTGGGGGAAACATTTTAGTCCGATGATGGTATCTTAAAAGTTATTTCCTCCGTCTTAAAATAAATACACTCTTTAAATTAGAAGAATGCATTTTTTATAAGGGAAAGAGATATATTGCCGAATATATGGTGCACATGATTTATTAATACGTGGTAGCCAGGGATGGTAATTGGAAGTGAATTTTTCCTTTATTTAACCTAAACAAATCTTAACCATCCGTTTTAACTTAAGATCTAAGATATAGTATCTAACTAAAGTTCATATCAATTTTCACCATCTCTACCAAACAAAAAATTAAGACTAAAAATCTTAGGACTAAAAATTATATTCTTATCTTATTCTTGTCATCAATTCGTTTGTCTGAACTTCCAATCCGCTTTCCTCCAGTTGCCTAACAATCGGTCAATCTAGTAGCACAAGACATTCCAAAGCCGTGCGCTTCTTCTTGCTGCGGCGCCGCGGTGGAAGAAGACATAGCGAGGGGCCGAGGGCGGGGGCTTCGTCGCCGGTCAATCCTCCACGTCGCCGCGCGGCTCGCGATCCGAACGCCGCCCGCTCGCAGCCTCACATCCTGATCCTTCTCCCCCCCACAACCCGACTCTTCTCAAAAATAAAAATATCTTTTCCTCCCGCTCTTCTGCTTGCCCCCCCCCCCCCCCCCCCCTGCCCCGTGCGCCGCCGCCATGGCAGCCGCGACGACCTCGCTGCTCCTGGAGGCCACCCCGCGCCTCCTCTCGCTGCCGCCGCGGCGGCCTGTGCAGCCCCGTGGTGGCATCTTCCTCCTCAAGCCGCCGCCGCCGCCGCCTTTCCCCTCCCGCCGCGGGGTGGCAGTGGCGGTGGCACCGCCCCTCCGCGCCTCCCACCCGGACACGGCGCGCCGGGTGTCCGTGTCCCCCGCGGCGGTGGAGCCGCCGCCCAAGCCCCGCGCGCTGCTCGACGCGATCAAGAGGTCCCTCCTCGACTCGCTCGCGGCGCTCAAGAAGCCCGCGCTGGCGCTGCTCCTCGCCGGGGCGCTGCTCGCGGCAGCGGGGCCACACCACGGCGCCGCGCTGGCGGCATCGGGTGGCCGCGTCGGCGGGTCGGCGTTCTCGTCGCGGTCGTCGTCGCCGCCGTCGTCCTACGGGTACACCGCGCCGGCGCCGAGGGGCGGGTACTCGGCCGCGCCCTTCTACTCGCCCTCGCCGTTCGTGTCCGTCGGCCCGGCGGTCGGCATCGGGTTCGGGGGATCCAGCTTCTTTTTCGTCCTTATGGGGTTCGCCGCGTTCCTTTACCTCGCCGGGTTCCTCTCCGATTCCTCCGGCGGTAGCGTGCTCACCGAGACGGACAAGACCACCGTTCTCAAGCTGCAGGTTCATCCCGTCCCTCGGTTAACATTTTATTTATCGAAGCAATTTACATTAGCGAGGACCAATTGCCATGATCATTTCTTATGTTAGCAAAGAAGAGATGCAAATGAATTGCTGTTAGATTGGTTAGTTATACAGTATACTTAATCCACTTCTTGATTAGCACGGAGTGACATTGTAATCGAGCATGGCCTGATAGACTGGTCTACCGTGAGGCTTGATTAGAATTGATATTTGAGGCTAGTATTTGGTTGTGAGTTGCTTTCTGAAGTGCTAAATTCTTCTCTTAGGGCTTGTTCGGTTCATACCTTTGCCCACAAAGGGATTAAAGGGGATTTGGAAGGGATTTATTCCACACCTATTGTGGTGTCGAATTATTCCTCTTCAATCCCCTCCAATCCGGGATTGGAGGGGATTGAAGAGGAATCAGTTTTTTTTTTTTTTTTTACTTTCTAACCTATAAGTATGTTCCTAGGTTGGTTTGCTGGGCATGGCCAGATCATTTCAGAAAGAGCTTGATCAGATAGCTGAGAAGGCAGATACTTCTACCCCGGCAGGGCTGAGCTATGTGCTAACTGGTAAAACCAAAGCTATCAGATCATATATGCTGCTTCATTCTACTTCAGAGTAATTTTATGGTGTAGATATTTTGAAATGGCATAGTTCTGTTTCTTTTGGCTCTTATTGCTGGCACTTGATGTCAATATACCGCTTTTATTTTGAGTGCCTTATTTTGAGTGCTATGTTTGAGTAGCAGATGACTGAGTTTATCTACCTTGGTTTGTTCAGAAAGATCATTTTCATATTGGCCGGCAAAGTTTCATCTATAATGGATATCAGGAGGGGGTTTTGGTTTTGGAGAGCAATATGTAAAAATAAAAAGAAAATGGTGGTTTTTTACTAGTTGTGTTTGTTGGCGGTTATACATGCTCCTGAAATAAAATTGTTAGTGATAATGTAGCTATGTAGTCAAAGTGTCCAACCTACATTACACTGCAATTCATTTTGAATGAAAAATACCAAGATATGATATTATGATATTTTCTTAAGATTTTTTACTATTGCGTCGAAATCATCTGAACTATGGTTCTTTTCTTCTGTTTTGCAGAGACAACATTGGCATTACTTCGGCATCCAGATTGCTGCATCTCAGCTTACTCATCAGTATGCATACTTTGTCCTTGAGTTTTTATTTATCACTTACCCTTCACTCTTCCAATGTATTATTACTGAAATCATCTTATTCTTCTATTCATCCTTCAATAGAATGTAATTAAGTTTTACTATCGCTCCCAGAAAAATGAAAAGAAATGTTTGAAATGTTATATGTGTTCTTTATATAATCTATAGGCATAATGTATAACATGCGCGGCCACTATATCATGTAGTAATCATTTGTTGCCAGGTCATATAGATTTGAATTTTGACAAGCTCCTTACTGTATATATTTTTAATATTTGTTCTAAAGGTTGATGTGAAAAGAAGTATAGATGATGGGGAGAAACGTTTTAATCAACTATCAATTGAGGAAAGAGGCAAATTTGATGAAGAGACACTTGTGAATGTGAACAGCATCAAGAGGCAGAAAGCAGGCAGCCAAAGATCGAGCGGTTTTAGCAACGAGTACATTGTGGTATGTTTTTTTCTTTAGGAAAAGGTGATCAGGTGATCAGATCAAGGCGTTCCCTTTTATGTGATACTTGACATCATGCAATGGCCGGTAACATGGGAACTTCATTAGTGATATAGCCCCCATTACTGATGAGTGATTGATATTTTGTATATTTTCACCTAGTAGAATAAAAATAATGGACGGCATTGGAAGATTCTGTCATGATATAGCCCCTATTAGTGATATTGCCTTACCCATACTGTTCTTTACTTCTTTTGTACTTTAATATCAATATTTTGAACTGCTATGAAGCACAAATTGTTGTTACTCAAGAACTTTCATTTATAATGGAGTAGTGATTTATTGGCTAGCAATCTAGCATTAGTAGCAAATTCATTTTGAGTTACTACGATGATACCATGTAGGATTCCTTTTATCATTTCAATTTACATTTAAAGAACACTATAATTCCAGTCATATAGCACTATTCTGGTGTTCCTGGGGTTTTCATGTTCTAATTCCAGCATTTGTAGGTTTGATCGATAAAATGTTTCTGATTACCTGTGTTGCTAGCAATCATCATGCAATATCTTATATGCTTTTGCTTCTTATCCGTAGATAACCATATTGGTTGCTGCTGAGGGTGTACATAAGCTACCCAGTATAAATGGCAGCGGTGACTTGAAGACAGCTCTACAGAAGCTTGGTGCCATACCATCAAGAAAAATACTGGTACCCTGCTTGTTCCTTTGATGTTCTTATTCTTCTGTTCATGGCATTCCAATTTCATTGAAATAAAACATAAATATAAGCAGCGATCTGCTGACACTACAAACTTGTTCCACATTGACGTAATGGGCTGAGTTCAATAAAGCTTTTATTATCGAAAAGGAAAAAATCTTGTTCCACTTCAGTATGCAATATATTTATCTAGTACATTAACCTTGAAGAACGCTGGTAGACTGAAACTCTGCAAATGGAAGTTGCAGCAAATCTTTATCTCGTTGTAATGAACATTCAATGAGCATTAGGATTAAAAAACCGGTTGATTAACTGATTATCTACCTCTGTTGATATGATTACGTTGTAATATTGACGTTTCTTATTTTTATTCTCTTGTTTTTCTCTGCAGGCAGTTGAGGTACTATGGACTCCACAAAATGAGAATGACACATTGTCAGAACGAGAGCTGCTCGAAGATTACCCGCTTTTAAGACCCCTATGAAGGATGCATTTTAGATTCATTTTTGCCGTATTTCAGCTTATTAACTATAGCTCAGGTTGTGTTGTAAAGATAGGTAACGTAAAAAAAATTGGCCTACATCATTCTCGCAACACAATTGTACGGTAGTCTTTCCTGACAGTCTTTGTAAATAGAATGCCGACACATAGTTGAATACCAATTCTGCTCGGTGCATCCGCCTTCATGGATATGGTACTGGAATCTGTCACGCAATGTTGCATTTTTTTTTTCTGCTGTGGGAAGACAAGTGATCTCGTGATGTTTTGTTTCTAACCCTTGCGATGTTTCAGTTCAGACACATGCGTTGCTCGATCCATATATTTTACGCATCACACAAATCTCAGCAATATTCAGAAAACCGCAGCTCTTGCAACTGTGGGAACAGGAGGAACTAGAAAGATGTCTATAAAATCCAGTTGCACAGCATTCACGAACATGAAACAGTTAAACAGAATAAATAACACAAATAAAAGAGGAAGAAAATTTGCAACAAAGTTCTCAGATCCCAGTACTTGTGATTACATAGCAATTGTACTCGGAAACCTAAGGTTCACACCCATATGGCAGATACAACTCAGGCTGCTACAGTTGCAGCTTCTGATGTTGCAGCTTCCGGTGGACTGTCGGTGTATGCACGCCTGGCATACTCCCTAGCACCCTCTTTATCAACAATCTTGATTATGAAGTTTTGAGGAGCAACGACCAACCTGAGCCGAATTTCTTTAATGCACTTGTCAACAAGATCAACAGCTTCCTCGACTGACATGTCTGGACGATATAACTTGTCCATCAGCGAGAGACAGAAGTAGGAGCCATACCCAAAGGCACCCTTTTCGATCTTATGGAATGTTGCGATGTAGTCAATGTAATACAAAGAGGCACCAACATCCGAATCATATCCAGCAAGCAACACGTTGACATAGTACGGATTCTGCAAGGAACGAAACGTGAAACATAGCTTCAGAGTCTCAGGGAAGGAACATATAGGGCAAAGGAAAACAAGAAATAAGTTTATATACCACATTCAAGCATTGTAAATTTTTATCAATACTTCTTTAGACAAAAAGCAAAGCAAGGTATACGAAAAAGAGTTAACTTAAGTATCGATAGCACAAAAATCTGAGAAGTACATATAAACATGCCAACAAATATTTCTATGTAAAAGTTCCCAATCAAATTAATGCTAAAAACACTGAAAAAATATGTAATTACACTACTTTGGGAAAATTTAATAACAGGCTTCTAGAGAACATTTGTTGATTATAGTTGAAGGTTGAAACATCCCATATAGTGTATGACAGACTCATTTAGCTTGCATCAAGTGGGCACAGCTCCTATGAGTACCCAATGATTTTCCACTTAAAATCTAACATTGATTTATGTCCAGCATCTAATATTTTTCCACAATAATTTAAGTTTATTATAATGTTTAGTTTGCTGCAGGCCCGCAATACACCTCAGCAGAGTTGCTCTCAGGCTCTTTGCAATTCAGCTATTAAATTTCATAGGGTCCTAACTTGACTTGTATGAATGAGTATCGATTTGTAGCAATAGATGAAGATTATTATATTGATTCATTTCATGTTGTTCAAGCTTCAAACAAATGGTAACAACAAATTGTACATTCTCTATTTAGTGACGATAGTGGCAAAGTGGCCTCTAGATATCACTACTGAGGAAAAGAAAACATGGTAGCCATTTGATCAAAACGGATGCAGATTTCAACAGCAAGTAACCAAGCACCCTTCCAGGAGTCAAGAGGAGCCACACCACTAGAGGTATAGCCTGATCTTAGCTTAAACAACTAGCAACACGTAACAACAGATAAAAACTGTCCATGTAATTTTATTGTGCAAAACAAAACCAACAAGGTTATTCAGTTAGTAAGCATAACCCACCATATGAGTCTGCAAAAATTTCCCAATCACAACCACAAGACCACTCCATATGCATGATAACACCAAAGTACCAAATGCACAGACATGAACAGTATATCATATAATCTAGATCCGCACAAGCATACCGAATAGAACCATAAAACGCCACAATCGGTAAATAGCTGATCAGACCAACCGCTGGGCGCAATCGACAATAGAACACTGGAAAACGGGGAGAGAAGCCAATCCGGATCGGTACCTTCCGCAGGGCCGTGGCGAGCTCGCCGCGGGTGAAATTGGCGGTGGCGGCGGTGCTGAGCGGGATGTTGTTGCGGAACTGATACAGGTGGAGATTCTTCTGGATGAACTCGGTGAACTGCACCCTGCGAACACACGAAGCACACCAACCGCAATAAGGACCAAAAACCCATCCCCTTCCATAACCAAACCAGATCGGGGGACCAGATCGCTGCAATTCCAAACCCTAAAAAACAAAACCGGCGGACGGATCGAACGCGAGGATCGAGAGGAGGGGGGGGGGCGGCGGCGGGGTCTTACCGGTCGCCGGGCTCTCCGGACGCGCCCATCAGCTTGTGGCTGTCGAGCACCATCACCTTGTCCTCGTCGGTCTTGTGGACCAGGATGCTCTGCACCGCCGATGTGTCGGCGGCCACCACCGCGAAGTCGCGGCCGACGACCCCGATAACGCACTCCATCACCGCCGCCGCCGCCGCCGCCGCCGATTCGTCTGGGAAGTGGAGCCTGGAGGGAGGAGGTTGCGAACTCGCCGATGTGAGAAGAAACGGGAGCGAGAGGGGAGGAGAGAGAAGAGGTGTATAAAGGAGTTGAGTTCGCTTCGTCTTCGGGTGCAAGAAAGAATCGGGGTGAGGAGGGCGGAAGAGCAGTTTGGGTTTTAGTGGGCCGGGCCGTGTTTAGGCCCGGTTTACAGGGCAAAATTTTTTTGCTTTGGGGTGTCTAAATGTAATCATATATACGGATATATATTTAAAGTATTAAGTGTAGTCGACGAATTTATTAAGCCTAATTAATTTTTTATTAGCAAATATTTACTGTAGCACCACATTGTAAAATCATGACACAACTAGGTTTATAAGATTCGTCTTGCAATTTACACGTAAACTGTGTAAATGGTTTTTTATCCATATTTAATACTCCACGCATATATCAAATATTTCATGTAATGGGTGAAAAGTTTTTGTTTTGGAAAGTAAACCGGGCCTACTCCAACGCGTTGAGAAAGTGGATGTTGGACGTCGGATCGAAAACGGAGATGTGCATGTGCTGGTTTCACTAACCAAATCGAGTATGAAAGAACTTAAACACAGGCACAAATTGATCGTATAATCTCTCAAAATAATTTGGTGGACAAAATTTCTAGACGACCAAACATCGTGTCGGCAACAGGGTGTTCATTTCAGTCGACAAACATCTATTCTTGCCTCCAGTGCAGGCTTGAAGCTCCTTATGAGCATTTTAACTGGTAAATAGCTAGCACAAGCAAAGGCCCAGATAAAAACCCGTGAACATAAATTTGTGCAAACGGGGGCAACAATTTAAGGAACTCATGCCTCAGGTCTGGGGCTTCCCTGTAATTCCCGTTAAGAAAAAAAAAGGTATTTACATGCGCAAACTCCTGTAAAGAAAAATGAATCCTATAAAATCGTTGTGTAAACATAATCAGATGTTTTCTCGTGGTATGCACGGATGATGGGTATAAACATCTAAACATTTCTACGAGTTACAACTTACAATCACCTAACTAGTATCCTAGGTATGGGGCAAATCACCTAATTAGCCACTACATGAGGATAGCTCATTGCTACCCTTTCTGTCGCATAGGATTGCAGAATCCAATTCATGTTGCATCAGCCAGAGTCCAGGGCCGCCTTGTTCGAGGAGCTAAACATGCCCCAGGATGCAGTGACAGGTTAGCTGCTTGCGGTCAAAATTATCTTGAGAGATTATGGTCACATGTATTTACTCCTCAACCACAATACTATCAAGAAGAGGATGCCCCAGATGTGTGCTGCCACTGAGCATTTTGCCATTCAGCTGACCCCTGCATAAAAGAATATCTCCCAGTCAATCCAAAATGGCAGAACTTGCTTAATGAATAAAATGTGTTGATTTGCCCCGCAGTTTTTTTACAAAAATAAAAGCAAGCAAATCCAGTACTACATAAAAGATGTCATCAGAATATGCAAGTGATTTACTGGGTTCAGCTAGTGAAAAACAAAATACTATAGCCTTCTCTCTGTCCCTGGACATGTCAACGTATCACCAAAATCAAGGAAGAAAAGGGCATAACTATATCAATTTCTACAATTAAAAGTTCCTAAAGTTCAGTGCCAAATTGCCAGTACGAACCAAGTAAATAAACCTTGAGCTATAAGCAAATACAGTTAGAACCAGAATGAGGAAAACTGAAGAGTTTTGCTAAATGTAGACAAAATTTGAGGGCAGCAGCATCAAAACCTTACACTAGTCGACTGGAGCTCAGTTGTCACATTATTGCCGTTCTCCTACAATCAAGACATTAACACTTAAAAGGGTGTCCAGACAATTAATATTTCTTAACTTCTATACGACAGTATCATGAGTTTGCTTTTCACCTCAAGTAAAAGATCTTGTCTTGTTATTAATCCAACAACCCGAGAAGGCCGTGGAACAACAAATATATGTCGCAATCCTAGTTGGCGGAAGAGATTGTAAACCTGAAAATTATCAGCAGAAAGATCATGCATGCATCACACCTCAATAAAATAGGCATGGTTAAAAGCAAAAATGATGATGATGAAGAAGAAGACTATACCTTTGCTAAGGACATGTCCTCTGGCACTATATAAGGAGAAGGATTTAGAAATGGGGCGAGATCCAAATACAGCCCTAGCTCATCTTCTGTCAAATGAATATCATCAATTGACTTTCCTTTACTCGATGCTGGTTTAACAAAGTCACTTGTATTGTGCCTTTGTAGCAAAAAAAACATTATTACCAGTGGAAACTACATTAGATAATCATATTTTCTACTTATGATAGAAAAGCACAAACCTGTTGAGTATACCAGGTCCACAAGGGAAAGGACTATTCTGGAAATCTACTTTAGATTGCAGAAGTACAAGTAAGTGACTGCAACAAGAGGATGATTTGGGTCACTGAACAAGGTAATACAGATCAACAATTTCAAGAGAGAACTTGGCATTGTATCTTACCTACGAAGTATCAGACCTATGACAAGTGACTCGCCATTCTGCCCACGATCAACAACCTGAAATCCTCATAAAAATTAATTATGGATTCAACAACTTAATCCCCTAAAAGAGTCAATTGCCGGAGACTCCACAGAAACATGTTTAATGAACTGTCTTTGTAACTTACAGGGAAGCCATTATGCTTGTTGCTTCGCAAAACAGAAATAATATCAACAATTCTTGAAACGCGAGGAAGGGACACAACCTAACATAAAAAACAGAAGATTGTAAGTGTTAGAAATTGGAACACTATTGATAAAGAATATATTTCTCAATCCCACTTAAATAGATATAACTACTCCAAACCTTTTGATTCTTGCAGGCATCCTTCGCACTCATATTTCTCATAACCTGTTTGGGTCTTGAGTCAAGTAAAGGGATGCCCCTTAATTGGGCTTGCACTTCATACAGCCCTTCATTAAAAAAGTCACCCACGGCCTACATAAAAGAAATCAGAAGATGCATTTTATTGAATTATGTTCATCAAAGGAGACAAGGGTTGCACATATATACCTTAGAAATCAGAAGCACAAGCATGATTAACGGCAGGAGTTTCAAGTTGTTAGTAATTTCAACCATTATAACACATAAAGATACAGTCATTCTCATTGAGCCACCAAGAAAGGAAGCAGCACCAAGTAGAGCATACCTATAACAAAATCACATCAAAATGTAACTTCGTAAGTAGGAAGTTACTCCTACATCATTCTCTGCCAAAATAAATATATATCTAGAAAAAAAAGGAAATCAAGGGCTATTGGATGCAAAAATTAGAAGCCGTATTAACATATAAATTGAATAAGCTAGATGGTAAGAACTCACGTGCCCTCCTCAACATTTAGCTTCTTATAAAACTTAACAACAAACATTCCAACAAGCCGGCCATATGTTGATCCGATCATTATTCCTGGAACAAATTGACCAGCTGGAACAGCGGTTCCAAATGTCACGACAGCTAAGGAGTAAAACATGACCTGAGCACAGTAATAAAAGAAAGGTAAGAATATAGGGAGAGAGGATTCTAACACCTCAGAAGTCATCAAAATAATTTGAGTAAGATTTTGGAATAGCCAGCTTGGTGTTTTAAAAGAACAACTTAAAATGAGATTCAAGTTAACTTTCCTAATCATTAGTCAACTTTTTATGAGATCCAAGTTAACTTTCCTTATCATAGTATCATACAAAATGCACGAGTTTAACAACTTAAAATGAAATAAACATGAAATTAGAAGAATTTAGTGGAACACATAATCAAAAAAATCCCAATCGATACAATCAACAAAATAATAAATTAATCAAAGTCTAGGGTTAACTGATGCAGCGCCTAAACCTTCAGCTGATCATTATTTGAGATAGTGGAGCCAGGCTACTACAAATCAGCCGAAGGAGGTGCAAAAAGGGATTAATTCTTTGGTTATCTTAGTGGCTTGGTAGATTTGGAAGCATCGAAATGACTGTGTTTTCAATGGTGCCAATCCTAGAGTTGCAACGGTCTTGCAGGAGGTAGAGAACAAGGGTAGCCTATGGTGTCTTGCAGGGGCTTCTGCACTCCAAAATCTTCTTAGTGGGTCGGCAAACTCGGGCAGCTAGCGCTCCCCAGTATGGGCTGGGTTGTGTGTGCGTGCATATGTGTGTGTGTGTGTCTCGGTGGGAGGGCCTTGGTCTCTCCTACTTTGTAATTTTCTTCCCTTTGTTTTCTTCCCCTTAATGAAATGAAATGTAGTTCTCTTGTGTTTTCTAGAAAAAGAAAATAAAAGATAAATTAATGGTAGTGCAGCACAATCTGTTCCAGCCTTGTACTGTGCACGTGGAATTTTTTAAGTAAAGACCAAAAAGGAGATGTCCAATATTACATATGCTAATATGTAAATAGAGAGAGAAGGTTACCAGGAAGGTGATAAGGCTTTGTGCACTGTATTCATGGAATGTTTTTGCACTGAATAGATTACGTATTGCATCATCCTGCAAGAAAATGATGTTGAATAGTCACAAGGAAAAATACAAAAAAAATCTAACCAAAGAAATTGATCTCCATTATATTTTAACCTGAGTATTGAAGAAAATGGTTGCTAGGTCGTTGTATTCGTTATCTTTAGAACAATAAAACTGCACGATGAAAACAACAGATAAATAACAGAAGACAACTGAATTAATGTGGCTTAGATGAATATATAGATTGAATAGAAATTTACAAAGTAAACCTCACATTGACAAAATTCCCATCTGTTCCAGGTGGCCGAGGGCATTCGATGCCAGAATTAGTTTCTAACTGAGGACATGAACTGCATTTCCTCATCAATGGCAACACAAAGGAAATTGTGGATGTAACCAAAGATATAAGGCATGCTTCAAAGATCTGGAAAATGGATGGATGTTAGTTCTCGAACTAAAAGAGCATCTTTTTCTACCATTAATACATTGTTTCTTCTTTATACCTTCACTCGTTTCCCCTTTTTGTGAAGATATGTTCGACGCCATTTAGTTATATACAGGGTAAGTTGATTGAATAATGCCCCTGAAAAGAAAAAACAAGGCATTAGATTAGATTGAGGAAAGGCTAAGTATAGTAGGATTTCCTATGTCTTGAATATACAGTCTGCTAACTTTTTCAGCATTTGGTTGTGCTTTGCTCAATTAGCAGTTTGATTTTCAGAGAGGCTGATACCACTGAGAATAAAGAGGTGTCTACCAGATGTCGGGAGCAATTTAACTAGCTATCACAAAAAATGGTTTACAGCAACTTAGAGGTGAACATATGATTCATTTCTACAGTGTATCCGCATTATTTTCTCACTGTTAATTGGTAAGCGGCATAATGAGAACACACCTACCAAGAAAGAAGAAAAAAATATATATAAATAATTAGAATGTCCTAAGCAACACAGAAAAAACTGTTATGTACAAAATTTTCACTTAGATTTTTCTAGATATACGAGATCAACTTAACATACCATTTACTTACCTAGAAATCCACCAATAACACCAATAATTGCCATAGGCAATAGTTCTTGGTAGGAGTAATCTTCTTGGCCTCTGAAGAAAAGTGAAAAAAAAAAAAAAACAAGATTACAAAACATAATTTGCAGATTCAAGCAAATCCCAAATACGATATAAAACTTCTTACCCAGATATGTCCCAGATTATGAAACCCCCAGATCCAAAATGACCACACTTTCCACTCTTGCACCAGTTCATTGCTGATCGCACCACAACAGCCACAACAGCAGATGTAAAGAATACTCTCCACATAAGATGACTTCGCCACCTACAGTAACATAATGGCAAAATAATTAATCATATGGCATTGCATTTTAGAGAAAGGTGCACAGCTGAACAAAATAGTTCATGTCAGTCAACTACGCCGCTTGAGTTGAAATGCATAGAAAGACGAAAAGTATCATATAAGCTTTCTGATCCAGTCACCAAATAAGCTGCCACATAAGTGGCAGCATCCATCAGGTACTCAACCCTGACAAACGTATCGAGTGTCATGCAATAGAAGTCAGAATCAACAAATTATCCCTATGGACACAGTTTTTTTTTCTGGGGACATTTGATTATCCTTAACATATGAGTGGCATATAATTTGCCATCCTGGCCCACATTCAGTGACCACAGGCACCATGAAGTCAACAACTTCACCTTTATTAGCATATAATTACTTAGAAACTGCTGCCAAACCATTTCTAGTCATTTGGCTATTCAAGCAGTCAGCCACATAAGTACCATAGGCTGTTGCTGGCAACTAAAGAGAGGAATAACCATTCTCGCAAGAAAATATATCAGTTGGCAAATAAAACTAAATACAGAAGTTTTAATCAAACAACCTGAGCATTTAGGTGGTGTTTACTCTCAAGCATATGGAACACGATATCATTACCAGTAGTGTTGTTTAGTGAATTAAAAGAAAGCAACAGTCAAAAGTATAGCATCTCGAAAACTAGAATATGTTACCACTTGCCATTGGTCCAAAAATCCAAATTACTAGCTTACTAATTAATTTATCTCCACTCTTAATAAAGTAAGACAAAAGGCTATTCTTACCAGGATGTAACTTCCTCCAGGGCAAATAGTACCCCACCAACCGGAGCTCTGAATGCTGCAGCAACCCCAGCTGCACATCCACATGTCACCTTTTGAAATATTAATAGGTTTAAGATCTTTGATATGGTAATACATCCATTCCAACAAATATGGCTAAGATGCACATGACGATAAATCTATTCCATCTTAGATACAGGACCAACAATGTGCCCAACAGTATACACCACAAGTCCACAACATACAAAATGAAATAAACAAGGAAAGTCTCACCCTGGTGTTTTTTTTTTATCCTGTTGACCTTTTCTCATATAAATTGTAGTACCAGAGCATGCATACAAAACATTGTGAAAAACAAGTTGAATAATAGACTTAATTTGGCAATTATTACTCTTAAGTAGAATCTCCACAAACAAGCTGCTTTATTTCAAAAAAACTCTAAACATGAGCTCTCAATTGAAATTGAAGTGTCAGATAAAATAGATTGCTAAGACCAAAAAAAATAATTTCCTAAAGAAGTTTTAAATATCATTTTCATCTATTTAGAGATTAATTTTGAAAAAGAAACTTCGTCTATTCAGATATCTTATGAAACGTAGCAAAGTTTTTAAGGTTCGAGAAGATAAGCACCACATGCTCATACTCATCCACTGGTCACAGCAGCTGATAGAGAAAATACTGGTCAATATGAGAACAATAGGAGGTGATGAATAAGGAGCGCTGTGTGACTTGTGTCCCAAAATGACCCCGTATTTTAACAGAGAAGGCACACATTAGTGTCAATGAGGTTTACTTTTTGACAATACTAGGGCCATGTAGCCTACTATTACGAGTGTCTAAGCAACAAGGACGTCTCTTGGATCGAAATAGGGTGGATAGTAAGTAACATTAGTCAATATTACGTAGTAATCAAAAATAGCATGTCATAGCATACACCCGTCAGGTTTTCTCCAAAATATGTTTTTCAACCAGGCTACACATTGTGTACCTGACTGGATGCCAAAAAAAACTATGATTAACTTGCATTTGTTTACAGACTCAAGATTGTTCAGTTCTATAAATGGCCTAGTTGAGAAACAGAGATCAGAAGAATCAAGCTAATTCAAAGGTTTAAAACTTAAAAAGTATAAAAAGCAGTAGAGTCATGAATCTATTTAACAGCTATCAATACATTAGTAGTTCACATTTAGCTTACAAGGTCTCGCCGATCTCGGTCGCTTTCAAAAATCCGTACCCACCTAGAACTCAAATGGTATTTTGCTGATCCACCCTATGCACATGCACACAAGAATTAGTTGACAGCATAAACTCACTTACCCAAGATAACCATGAAGTACTTACTGAGTTAACATGGAATAAAATAAAAAAGTTGAAATCTTACAAGTTTAGATAATAATGGATGATGTAATAAGCTTTGGTGGACTAAACAACAGTGATTAGAAGTACAGATTGCTTCATGTACAGTAAGTAACCAGTCAGTCGAGTTGTGAACATAAACAGTGAACTACAGCTCTACTTCTTCCCCCAAGCACAGCATTTAGTCAAGTACTGATTTGCACTGTGAATTATTTGCGTAATAAATCAGGATACTAGTTTAGAAAACCATACTAAAATGATCATTTTTATCATATACTATGAATATGGATACAGTGGCTTTTTCAAGGTTTTTTTTGTAAATTAATGCTGGTAGCAAGCTATATTGTAATAACTAATTAAACAACTGATAACTGCCACCAATTCCATATATATCTGTGTTAGATGCTAAAAACGAAGATGTATCCAAATCTTTGTTTTGAAATGAGATAAATGTTGCAGAAATTTAGATCGCCAACATAAAATACCTGTCCCAGAAGAGAAGCGATGCATGCCCCAGTATGAACAAGAGGCCCTTCTTTTCCTAGAGCCAAACCTCCTCCAACTGATCCAATGCTCCCAAAGATCTAACTCAAAACAGAACTGTTTCACCATGATGCAAATGGGGGCACAACTGGCCAACTGCACAGGCTACATGGGCACCAAAATATTTTGATACCATAATAGCTGAAGAAAGTAAATTAAACTCACCTTCCCAACTAATGTCCTGAAAAGGAGGATTCCATGTGTATCCACTCCTGCAAAAAAGATCTTAAATTAGAGCACAAAGGTCAGGCTGGCAAACCATGATGTTTTAGTATCCAGTACTTAAAACCTACCATTTAAGTAACCTTTGATCTCCGGAATACCAGATCCAGCTGCTGCTGGTGCGAAGTTTGTTACTATGTATACAGATGAGAAGACGAGGGCTAAATTGAAAACTATGTACACAAAGAACCCAACAAAATACGAGTGCTGTATTATAGCAAATGTTGCAGCATATTTCCAGCCGGAGAAGTTTTCAACCGCCAGATTAATAAAAATAGCAGCCAATCCAGTACCTGAAAACAGGATGGTAACATCATATACAGCTTTACTCAGTTGACACAAAGAACTGACAATGAGAATAAAGCAAGTAGCAATTCTTAATGAAGTGTTGCACCGTGTATAAAATGTGTCATACTGTGACTAAAACATGACGTTGGATGTACGATACAACCATCCTTGGCAAATATGTAGCCTGTTGTATGCTTAAACTGTCTATTTCCAGTATGAACATATGAAAGATGAAAGAGAATTTCAGTTCAGAAAGAGAAGGCCACGTCTCTAAAATTATTGCTGGACCCTAATCAACTTTAGATGATATTTACAAATTGTAGCCCCCCCCCCCCCCCCAGAAGATAGTGAATCATCTCTCTTATGTAGAATCAGCATAAGTACAAAGATTCATAATAAGAAATACTGAAATTCATTTAATATAATCTATTAATCCTAACTCCGATATTATCATCTGCTAATCCTAATCATGGAAGATGGGATAATTCAACCCGATGCAAGAAGTGGGATAGTAATTCTGATTAGCTATCACTTACACCCCAAGTTGCCAACCATTGCATACTACAATTACAAATGGTGTGGCACCTCAACTCTTTGACTGAAGATTGTAATTCGACTCTCATATACTGCTGGTTGAATCAGGTAGCGCTATGTGTGTGGATTTTCTATTGTGGTTTTCCGGCATTTGAACCCTTGACCTGTAGCTTGTGGGCCATAATATAACTACACTAGCAAATTATCCCATTCCCAACTCTAGAAAGTACTTACAGGCCAGATTGATAATTAATTCATTTAGGAACATAATTTGCCATGGATGATGACGCGGGGTGGACTAGAGATTTTGCATAGAAATACCAGCAGAACAATGTACGCATGATCAAGGTTCAGCATCAAATCGATTCCACTAGGAATATCTAAAACACCCTTTAGGGGGTAGAGGCAAAAAATGAACTTTATGCTAGCTTGAACAATCTAACCTCCCATTATTATTAAATTGAAGTATACAAATAAATACATGTGTTATCATGGAGGTATGCAAAATTAACTAAATAATATTAAATATATAAAGTTTGGTAGATAGCATATTGTTTGATAATTAATCTATAAACATTCCTTTGGCCTCTTCTGGTTAGTACTGACTTCCGTACATAGTTCAGTGGATCCCAAACTTAGATCAAATTATCCATTGGGACTTCATTCTACATATAACTCATCGATGAGATCACGAGAGGCGTCTGAACTCCATCCTTAGCTCAACTACTCTAGTTTAACATTGCTAGGCAATAAAAAACATCACTTGTGATTGATATATAGGCCAGATGACAAATGAAGTTACTGAGTGCTCAGGAAGTAGTCGTCAACTCAAACAGAAAGATTGGCCTATGTGCCATGTCACACTATAAAGACTGAACCAGCCGAGTTGTTGCCTTGTTGGTGTCCATGGTCAGGTCTTCAATTAGAAGAACACACTAAGCAATGATTTATGTTACTCGTAGTGTTACCTCCGAGTCAGCATTCTTACGCCTAATCTCTTAGAAACGGCATTTTCCATTGAAGTTACCAAAACAAAGTGACAAGACAAGACAAGCCAAGCCATCGAGAGTGTTTCTCACCGACGCCGATCAGCAAGGAGAACAGCCACTTGAGCATGACGTAGTACGGCACCCAGAACTTGCTCCGCTGCGCCTGCACAAACACAGAAACCCACCAAATAAGCTCACACGGAGACCGCACCTTCGCTGACGAGGGCAATAGCGTGGGCGCGCGCGCGCGCGTACCTGCTCCTCCCGGTAGGCGTAGTTCTCGATGACCTCGTAGTCGAGGCTCTCGACGCCGCCGGCGAAGAGCTCGTACCCTGCCGACGAGGGGGAGGCAGGGACGGGCCCGGGCCCCTCCGCCCCCGCCCCCGCCCCGTCGGCGGTGGGGAGCCGCGTCCACGCCAGCCGCGCCATCCCGATGCCGTCGGGTAGGTCCTGGTCGCCGGAGAGCATCGGATCGGGGGGACCCCGCCCCCGAGATGCGATTCCAACGGCTCGACGACGGAGAGAGGTGGGGGGGAATTTTACTGCGCGGGTGTGGGGAAGAAGGAAAGCTGAGCCAAGAAGACTTGCTGGTTGGTCAAATCTGTGGTGTGGTGTGGTGTGTGTGTGTGTGTGTGTGTGTGTGTGTGTGTGTTTTGGGTGGGTGGGGTTTGTGCCGTCGCCTCGTGCGCTCGTCGGCGCGGTCGGCGTCGCGGGGTCGACGGCGTAGTGCGTGGCTTGGCTCCGGGATCTGAACCGCGGGGTTCTTTTATTTTTACGGCGGTTTCTGTTCTGTTTTGCTAGGGCTCGCCGGAGCACGTGGTGGAGGTTGCGGTGGGGACCGTGTCGACGAGAAAATTAACATTTTACCGGAACGCTATCCCGAAAAGTAAAAATATCACTCTCAAATCTATACTAATATAAAAAACATTAGTTCATCAAACACCTGTCTTTTCTTACTCTTAGATTAGATCTATTCATCCAATGGCTTATATTAAAAGTTGGATCAATCCCTGCAATTAGCGGTCCCCAGCTCCACTAACCTGCGGTTACAGAAATTAGCGACCAGTCAAAGAAAAGAAAAGGAAAAAGGGCGAGTGCGCCAGCCCAGCGCCGCCACCTTTTACCCCTCGCGGCTCGCGCCTGGTTCATCGGCGCCGCCGCCGCGCGCCCGCCTGCACTGAGATGTCGTTGCTGCAAGGTGACCGTCATGCTGCCGCTCCGCTAATCACCCGACGGATAGGTTGTCATCTCGCCGCCGCCGATTCTCAGCACCGCCTCTCGTTCCTGTCACCCTTGCCCGGGACCGACCGACGGTTGCCGTGCCGAATCTCTGCATCGTGCAGGACGACCAGCCGCTTCCGACGCCGGCCAATCCGAGTCGATCAACAAGCACTGAAGCACATGATCCACTTCTCCACATGTGAGCTCTACTGCCAGACAATCGGCAGCTTCCTCCCCACCGACCAGCGACCAGCATCGCCGTAAGGTGATAGATGATTTATCTGTGCTGTGACGTTTCTGGACATTATAGTTATGCCATATAAAGTGTGACCTTTTTGGTTGGTTCACTGATAATCGAACTGATTGGATTAGGGGTGAAATGGATCTGATGCAATTTTTGCTAGAATCATTTTTTTCAACCGTAATTATCCTGTATTTGTTGTCGTCCATTCTTGAGAGTAAGGTTGGGTTAGGTTAAAATTTTGGCTGCGAATTATTTTCTTATTGAACCTTGTCAGCTCGTTGGTTGTCACTGGGTTGGTTTGTTCTTCTAGGAATTTAACCTCTTTTTGGGTTAACCAAGAGCTTTGTATTGATGGGTGCATTGACTGGTGGTGGTGCAGCCATCAGCTCGCTCTGCACTCTGAAGTGGTCTCATCACTGGTAAATGTACAAAAATCACATCTTGTAAGCAAGTAAGGAGTATATGTTGTCACTACCGTTATACTACAGATACATACCTACATACATACATACATACATATATATACATATATATATATATATATATATATATATATATATATATATATATATACTTGATACGGAGTATATCATATAGCCGGGCAGCTGGTTGATTTGACATGTAGCCTGTGAATTTAAATTTTAGAGTAAAGATATTCAGAGTTAAAAGGTCCAGCTTTATTTTATGTTCTTAAAAATTACCTGTTATGTCTCAATTTACTACGTCCTCTCTTTTCTTCATACTCCCTCTGTTTCTAAATATTTGACATCGTTGACTTTTTTACGTATGTTTAACCATTTGTCTTGTTCAAAAAACTTTTTATACATATAGTTTTATTTTTATGTAAAACTATATGTATACATAAAGTATATTTAACGATGATTTAAATGATAGGAAAAAAATTAATAATTTACTTAAAATTTTTGAATAAGACGAATGATCAAACATATTTAGAAAAGTCAACGGCGTCAAATATTTAGAAACGGAGAGAGAATGTCCCTTCACACATAAGACAGTAATGGATGCAGGTAGCTAACTGCGTGGAAATTGGTCTTCCATCACTCATTCGCAAAAATAAAAGAGAAGCGTCTCCATTGCTTCTGAATTCTGGTGCCTTGCATTTCATTATTAACCCTTCATTTAACCGCAGGATAAAAAGAGTCTTGGGATATATGGCTTCTTTACTTTACGGATTGCTCTTCCTGCCCAGTAAAGGTATTTTGCAGCCTTCAAGCAAACAAGGATCATGGAGGCTCTCCAAATGATATATGCTAAAATGTGACTCCGGATAATTAGTGCTTCTGTTCATAATCTGCTTGTGGGTTACATGATCTGCTTGTTCATAATGTGCCCTGTTCTTTTCTCCAACAAAAGTTGGATTAAATTTTAGATACTCGAGGCACACTTTTCAAACTGCTAAACGGTATGTTTCGTGCGAAAATTTTATATATGAAAGTTGTTCTAAAATATCAGATTAATCTATTTATCAAGTTTGGAATAATTAAAACTCAATTAATCACATGTTATTACAACCTCATTTTGTGTGAAACACTTAATCTTCATCTTCAAACATTCAAACACCACCTGCTTCTGTTGACACGGATAATTAGTCCATCTCTATATTCACAGATGACAACTTATTTCCCTTCAATGCAGCCACATTTTTGTGGTTCGTTACAATCTTGCCTGACAGTTAGTGCAAAAGGACCAATGCAGAAATCCATAAAACCAAACAAACAAATGGTCTATGTTATCTGAGATTATAAGCAAGTTATTTTTATACTAAAATATATTTGTCGCCCTAGGAATATTTGAGGACCAATATAGTTGTCAAGCTTAAATATTGAATTTCAGTCCATGTGCACTTGGCTTCAAGGTAAACATAATTTTATTTCTAAGATGTCATTTTAGTTTATAGTAGATGTACACACTTTAACTAGGTATGCTGTTTTTAACTGTGAAACTCAATAGGTGTAACTTCTACTCCCTTCGTCCCAAAATATAACAACTTTTAGCCCTTAGTATTTGTCCCAACATATAACAACTTCTCCACCAACATTCTCTTCCCAAACAATCACAACCCTCTACCATTCACTTTTCCCACTTATCTCCACTACTCATCCAATCACAACCCTCCACCATTCACTTCTATCTACTTTCTTAATAACCGTGTCCAACTCTAAAATTTTTTATATTTTAGGACGGAGGGAGTACTATTTAAATGCAGATTTCAAAACCAAGTATACCAAAATTGCAGTTGTTAAGTAGTTCTACAGCAACACTGACTATTATTTGGTTTTTATATAATACAACTGTATTAATTAGTATAGAATCACATCACAAATGTTCTTTTGGGATTATTGGGATCAATTGTTTCCAATGTGTAAGGGCTATGGTGCTTCAGGATGCTGAGATATTGCACACCCAATGATAATTTGCCTAGACTTCCATGAACACTGGAAGCATGCCATGCAAGGTCATGTTGGTGCTAGCTCGATCTTGCCATATGTTTTTTTAGCGTTTTTCAGGGTTTTCAAACTGGACAGCAAAATCAAAAAGCGACCACATGCCTAGGCATATGTGCACATGCATAACCAGGTGACCAAGGAAGCTATAATGTAGAATGTGAACTCCTTGCCTTTTTTTTTTTCCAATTAGACACTTTATTACGTAGTGTTGTTGTTTGAATGCAAAATAAGCATAGATCTGTTGCTCAAGGTTTCCAAATATTTATCAAGCTATGAAAAAAATTACATATTTGGTATCATTAGCTGGAGTTGTTTGAATGCAAAATTGACATAGATCTGTTGCTTGAGGTTTCCAAACATTTATCAAAGCTATGAAAAAATTGTATATTTCGTATCATTAGATGTCCTTCATTTTCATAGTTAGTGTAAAGGGAGAGATATGTGGCATATTAATATTAAATTTTTGTATTTATATGTCCTGTGTGATACGCGTCGTAGGAAAACCTTATAAATTTGATTGTGTTTATATGTTTACTATGACATATAGTGAGGAACGTGCTTTGCACGTGCACTCTTACTAGTAGAGACAACATATTACAATGTTATTTTATACTTTTCTTCTTAATCAAAATGAATTTTATCATGTTTTTCTTTGCGGCGGACAAAAATACCCATCGAACCGAGTAAACCATGCCGGCGCCTCCCACCGCCTGGCTCAACCGTGCCGGCACCACCGCCCCCAGCCGAGCCGAGCGGCGCCGCCAGGGGCGACCAACACATTGGCGCCTCCACTTCACCTCGTCGGGACACGCCACCGCCGTCACCTCCCATCCACCCAGTTGATGGACACCGTCACCGCCTGCCTGAGCCGCTTGTCGATGCAGTATGGCCCCGTCGGCAACACCGCTTTCTCCTTCAGCGGGCTCGTCAGGAAGTGGCGGGCAAGGTGGCGGTGGAGCCGTTGCCGTCCCTACCCCTCCTTCCGGCCCCGCTGAGCCGAGCCACCTTCCCCAACTATGCCGGTGCCACACACCATGTGCAATGGCAACCTCCTCCACATCTGTCGACGAAAGAAGAGGAAGAGATAGAGGGGGAGATGAGATCCAAGGGTATTTGGGTCATCTTAGCAAGAAAAACATTGCAAAAATCATTAAACTAGGAATAAATGGCTGAGATAGCATTGCAACATGTTGCCCTTGTTTGAGGGTGGCATTTTAATGAGACACTTTTGAGAGTAGCATTCCAGCGAAACTCCGTTCTAATGATGGCAAAATGTCAATTTTTCTCCCATGGCGACGGGTTTCGTTGGAACTGTTCCAACTTCAGGTTTCAAGTTCCAACCAACTTTTGTCACTTTCGGTAATGGAAGGTTCATTTGCGCGTCTATAAAATATGACCCATATAGTTCCATATAGCCTATGATGAACTGGTTATATATTGTGCCATCTTCATTTGAATACGACCTATATATATAACCAGTTCATCATAAGCTACATTCTATACGTATTTTCTCCTGGGTTCATCCTCTCATTACTCATTAGTATTTTTACTTGCTAAAAACCTTTAACTAAACAATCAATTTGGCTATCTGCCAGCACATGCATGTCTATAAAAAAACATAGCACAAAGAGTAGTCGGATGCAAATTGTAAGAGGGAAAGATAAAAAATCTACTATATCTTCTCTTTTTCATGAATGCTCCAATCCCTCCAATCCTTTAAATTATAACCAAGGCCATGTGCCATGTTTGACCGACTACTCCTACAAACATTACTCAAGTCATTGCAAAAGGCAAATAAACAAATGTTACTTAAGTGTATGCACTATCACTTAACAAAATAAGATGTCAAGTCTTAAAAGAAAATGAGTAAGATTTTGTTATCAATATAAAGATGTAAAAAAAAGAAAGAAAAAAGAGAGGACTATCCCTTGTAAATATGGCTGTTGATTTCTAAACATGCAAAACAATACACATACCAGTATAATAATTGTGCTACTACATGCAAAATCCAACGACTTCCACTTTGTGCTACTATTTATAGTGGACTATATTTTAATATTAGTGTGGTAATCTCTTCAACAAAAACCCTCTAAGCAAGTGAATTTAACACTAAAACCATATACAATGCGTGAAGCCACATCCCGATTAGATCGGACAATTACCTGGACTCTATCTATCATCTCTTCTACTGGTAAATATCGGCACATATAAAATTTCACATCATGATAAGATCGGACAGTGGACGGCTGCCTAGACTCTACCACCATACCACTATCATCACTTCTTCTGGTAACTATCGACACCTATAAAATTCCAATGATCATTAAAAATGCATTATCAATCATTTGTGCTTGACGCGTCGCTGATTCCGCCACTGATCATTTTTTTTTTACCTACACTTCTGCTGAACTGACGAAGGTTTAACCGTGAAACTCATTGCGGTGAAGAAAAATCGCTGTGACGACGTGTCAACCTCGCAAACATTCAAGCGTCCCAACCAGCGACAGGACAAACAAGGCGAGGCCAGCCACCACCCAATCGCATCAGATCCGCGGGATCATCACGGCGACTTCACGAGCTCCTCCGCTTGGCTTCCAATCAACCTCCTCTTCCTTCCTAAGCTACGCCAAAACCCACTCCCCGCAACCACCCCCACACCCCCACCACCGGCGACCACCGCCCCCACCAACCTCGCCCTCGCCCTCCCATGGCGAAGGCGCAGCCTCCGCCTGCGCGGGAGCCCCTGCTCCCCTCCTCCGCCTCCCCGCCACCCTATCTGGACGCCCGCGCCGGCGCCGACGCCGACGCGGACTCGTACGTCCTCCTCGTCCCCGTGCGGCTCCGCCGGCTGCGGCGCGGGTGCCGCTGCCGCTGCCTCGGCCCGCTCCTCTCCACGCTCGCGCTGCTCTCCCTCGCCGGGTTCCTCCTCTGGCCCGCCGACCCGGACGTCAGCGTGGCGCGCCTCCGCCTCGCGCACGTCTCCGTCTCCGCGCGCCCCACCGTCCGCGTCACCATCTCCGCCGCGCTCAAGGTCCGCGTCCGGAACCCGGACCTCTTCGCGCTCGACTACGGCCGCCTCGACGTCGACATCGGCTACCGCGGCGCGCCGCTCGGGCGCGTCACCTCCGGCGGCGGGCGCGTCCGCGCGCGCGCCGTCTCCTACATCGACGCCAACCTCAGCCTCGACGGCATAAGCGTCGTGGAGGACGCGATCTACCTCCTCGAGGACCTCGCGCGGGGATCCGTGCCCTTCGACACCGTCGCTGAGGTCGAGGGCCACGTTCACTTGTTCTTCCTCAGCATCCCTGTCAAGGTCAGCGCCGATGAAACCTTTCTCGTTGATTGCTTTTGTTGTGGATTGCAAATATCGTGACTTAGTTTATACAATCCAAATTGGTATCGCTGCTCTAGTGTTCATTCTTCAAACGCCCTAATTTTATCGGATTAGCAGGAAGGATGTGACACGATGATTGGAATTTTTTTTGTTCCAAACAAAGGCCTGATCAGTGATCACTTGTCATCATCTAGTCGGTTCACCTTTCATCTAGAGGCTAATGTCCCTTATTGTGGCCAGTGCAACACAAATTCTGATTCTATGAGGAAAGCTGATTTTTTGTCAACTTGATTGTTTATTACTCAGGATCTATTCGCCAAAAGACTACGTCTAGATAGCTTTCATGATTTCCAAAATATGGTTCAGATGTTCAAAGTTTTTTGTTTCCAAATACTCCTGGTTATAATATTTGATGTTTAGGACAAGATTTGATTAAACTTTTGAAACTTTGACCCGATATAGTGTCTCAAATGCTTAGTTTTTTTTTAAAAAAACATGGTGTGTGTAGATTTGCCTTGAAAAGTACTAATGTAATGTCATAAACATATTAGATCTCTGTACTTATTCTAATATAAAATTGATGGGCCCAAATATCAAAAGTTTAACCAAATTTTGTCCTAAATGTCAAATACTCCTATTTATGACTATAAGGAACATACTCTTGTTTCCAAAGTCAGGAATCATGATTTTTACTACAGTATAATATCTTTTTTTTTGTTAAGATATTCATATAATGCATCTTATATACTATCATGTTTCTATAAGATTTTGATTCAGGACTTCAATGTGTTACTATATGAGTGTGTGGGCATTGAAAAACAACGCCTTATCATCATTTGTTTACTTCTTTAATAAAATTTTAAAAAGGGAGCAACATCTGCCTAGCATTATGATGTTTACTTTTATGTTTTCTGATCATAATTCCCTAACTGAAAATGTTAATCCTGCTGAAAACTGTCAGCATATCCATGAAGAAATTAAATATAAGGCAAAAAAAATATTTTTAACTTTAGTTATGAAGAATAAATGTTAGCAATTTATAATACTTAGTATCTTGTGCTTTCAGCTGGTTATCACATGAAAAAGACTATACCGATGGCTCTAGATGAAATGTGTATTCTTTGCTATTTAATGTCTTGTGTTTACGGCAGATTATAATCTACTTTTGTCTTGACCTTGATCTCGTATTACTTGCTAAAGAGGTATACCAAATTGATTATCACTAATGAAAATTTTGCTCTAGAAAAGAAACCGAATTATTATATTTATTACTTGGGTGCATTCAAGTCCACCTCCAAAATCATGAGTTGAAACTTGAAAGGTTTGGTTTTCTGAAAATAGTTGATTTGCCGAAGGATATATCACACACTTTCTTTTCACAACTCTGGTAACATTTGGGAATAGGATTGGTTCAGGGACTTTCAGGTATGCTTCTGGGGTTGACAGATATAGCAGAACCACAAATCATGATGTATTAAAACGTTTTCTTTTTTGGATATTTTACTGTGCTCGAACAATTTCTGCCAGCATGTGCTGCATCGGAGTTGGCATTACAAAACTTTAACATTTCAGTAGGCATCATTTGATTTTTGTGTACCACCACAGAACCTCATTATTTAACCATTCCATTGCCAAGAATTTCTATTATCCAATGGATAATATATAATTCCTGTCAAGGTAGCATACGCCAAGAAATTTTACATTTGCCCGGTATTTTGTCTAGGACTCTCTCTTGAACTTCTATATATTGGGCCTAGAACCCCCTTATCGAATACATCTGCAGATCTGCTATTCATAACAATTCCCAACACCTTGCCTTCTCCATGGAGACTTCGGCAATTTTTTCCCTAAGCCACTAATCTATGGCCTTACCCCTGCATGATTGTCTACCAAAACACTTTTTGATATTTTCACCAAGTCTCATATCAGCTTTTTGCATGCTTTTACAGCCACTTCTGATCTTTCTTCTTGCATATAAAGTGATTTTTGCTGCTTGTGAAGCAAATTTGTTGATGGATTAAATATGGACTGCCATTCGTAGTTTTGCTACATGTCCTAAGAAATGTTGATGGATCAATGGTAGGCTGACTCTTGGTTAGGGGTGGATATTTGGTTAGACTGAAGAATTCAGTCTCGGTCTTCTGTCATCTAAAACTGGAGACCAGATTTCATTGAAAAGAAATGCAGAGCAGGCAATTTTGTCTCGGTCATGACTGAAATTTTAGGAGACTAGAACAAATCACCCCCCCCCCCCCCCCCCCAAAAAAAAGCAGATCCAAAACAATCACTCAAAACAAAAAATTCCTACTCCTGGTATTGCATTTAGATATAGCTGTTTGGGCATAGAGTTATGATCAGAAGTGGTTTTGGCACGTATTTCCCCTAAGAGAAATCTAATTTGAGGATTAAATGGAAAGTGGTAGACATGTAGGCATGTTGGCCATGCGATCTGTGCGATGGCTATTATTTTTGTTGGATAAGATGTTGACCAATGCAAACATTGAAAGGTTTTGCAGCAGAACCTTCTGGTAGCAGAGTAAATCCCACGGTTAGCCACGCAGAAACATTTTCAAATATCTTTGTAAACAGTATTTTCTGATGCTATTAGTCGACATGCTGCCTCTGCCTTTTACCTGCTAATTTATCATGTCAGGGCATCATTTAGCAGCATATGGCTGTATGGATACATTTCTGGGTTGCAAAATTTCAATATGAAAAAAAAGGTCCTTTTAGAAAATATACTTTGGTGATTTCATTTATCTGATGGTCACATGTGTTTCATTTCCAGCCACTGTAATTTGGTAAGTGTTTTGGATATGTGGGGGTTATGCCAATAAAATGTATTAATATCATCTCATGTATTGGCGTTCTATGTGCCATGACCAAATAAGGATTTATTTCAATATTTTTGGTCTCCTGATAGATTTGTTGCACAAAAAAATGACTATAACAACCTAAGCCAAGGTCTTTTGCCTCCTGACCTTTGGGCTACTCTAAATTTCATTGGCAAAAATTCCTTTTGACATTATACAAAGATGACACACTGATATGATCACGTGATGTTTACCTTTGGTATGGCTATAATTACATATTCTCACCTATGACTGAACATTAGCAGATTAGCTGCTGCTTCTATGGAGTATATACATTGGAGACCTTTACTAGAGAAAAGGATGCCCAACGTTTTGCATTATTGGTGCTCTGCTCTCTGTCTGACCCATAAGGACTGAACCCTTTGTATTGTTGTTGCAGGGGAGAATATCTTGTGTGGTGCATATTAACCCGCACAATCAAACTATAGTACACCAAGACTGCTATCCGGAGGTAAATATCTGCTCTCTCTGACGCATAAAATATCTGAATGCTTATTGTAAAATTTTCAGAATCTGACCAGTTGTTTTGTATCAGTGAGTTGCTAATGGCGTTCTAGCAATCGTCGCGTGTGAAGAGGTCATTTTAAACTTCCCTTGGAGTGCTTTCAGCTGTTGTATAAATATGATCCATTTGGTTATGTACCATGGTTGTGCACTTGAGGCAAAACATTCTTTATCTTGCACTACGCTGGTAGACGGGTCGATTGTAAATTTCTTAGCAGGCCTAAATACCATGGTTTTAAGTCATGTCTATACGATCAATCAGTTACCCAAAGAGAAAAAAATTCCACATTGGCATTTTCGGTGTCCATGTCTATACTGTTAATCGGTTACCCAAAGGGAAAAATGTTTACAGCCATTTACATTGGCATTTTTGGTGCTGGTTGGGTTTATGGCACATTGGGTCATCCACTCGTGAAGGTTGCATTTTCAGTAGGGGCCATCCATTCATTTAAGTAGGGGATCTGTGGTTCTGGTGTCTTCTTCTTTTTCCTAGCCTGCTCAGGTTATTTTGGAATCTTTCGAACTGCTATTTCTCTTTGGCCGTTTGCTTTGGTTTTTAGGACACAATGAATGAATGATATGGGCCAATATTACGTGTATGCAACTTACATTGTCGAAGGTGTAAAAAGAAAAAAATTACACCCTGTCACATCAATATGTAGACACATGCATGGAGTATTAAATATAGACGAAAAAAACTAATTATACAGATTACGTGTAAATTGCGAGACGAATCTTTTAAGCCTAATTACGTCATGATTTGACAATATGGTGCTAGGCGGATTCTGTAATTTGTTTTGTTGTTAGACTAAATTTAATACTTCAAATGTGTGTCCTTATATTCGATGCGATACGCTAAAACTTTACACCCCAATATAGTTATGGTGTTTTCTTCTTTTTCCTAGCCTGCTCAGGTTATTTTGGAATCTTTCGAACTGCTATTTCTCTATGGCCGTTTGCTTTGGTTTTTAGGACTCAATGAGTGAACAAGGCCAATATTACGTGTATGCAACTTACATTGTCGACGGTGTCAAAAAAAAAAAAACTTACATTGTCGACAAAACCACGTATTGCGGCAACAAAATGGGGGCTAAATATGTACTATATGAAACAGTGAAACGCACATGTACCATCCATTCAAGTTTAATTAACCCTAAACTTAATAAGTTTACATAATGCTGTATCATAACCAAAATCTTACCGTAAACGTGAATTTAGAGATCCTAACCTCGTGATCTACTGGACAAAAAGAGCAGCTATTTTAGCATGTTCATATTGCTACATAATCTAATCATTACGCTAATACCCCGTATAACCACGCTACTGCTGGCCTACCGCTACAAGAATCTGACACAAATTGCAGGAGCTCTGGGCCTCTATTTGGCGTCACTCGCCTTTGACGATCCCTGCGGCTGCTGGGCCGTCGCCGGCGGCGGCGGCAGCCCGCTGTCGAGGCAGCTCCGGCACCGCCGCTCCACCCACCCCTCGACGTCGCGGTCCCCGCTCGGCGCCACGTGGCGTCCCCCGCACGCCCGCGCGACGACGCCCGCGAGCACCGCGACGAGCACGATCGCCGCCACGATCACCACCAGCGTCTCCACCGACCTCGCCGTGGACCGCGGCCCGGGCGCCGCGGGGCTCCCCTGCTGCGCCTGCGCGTACGACACGGCTCCGGCGCCGGCGGCGGCCTCCTGCATCGACCTCCTCACCGCCGCTGCCACCCACGGCACGGCCGCCATCGCCGCGAGAGGGAGCTGTGTTGGGTGGTTGTGGCTGGCTGCTCCTGCTCTCTCCCTCGCCGACACGGTCGCGTCGTCGCGGGCCTCTAAATAGAGAAAAGCCACTGCTGAGCCACTCGGCTAGGCCATATGCCAATGCATCGCATTTGCGGCGCGGACAAAAGAAGGGTCAAGAGAGACTTTAGACTCGCCTCGCCTTGTGTGGTGTGCGCTGAGCGTGACACTTGCTACAGATTTTGCACTGCTGCTACGTACTCCTATACTACATGCGTTAGGCGACCGTTGCCACGAGATTTTTGAAACGTCGTGGCGTCTCTCTCTCTCTCTCGGCGTGGGAACTGGGAAGAAGGAAGACCCCAGTTGAGTTTGAAATGGGTGCCGCTTGCGTTCCGCTTGTTTGGGGGAAGGCGGTGGCGGCAGCACGGGGAAAGTAGAGCAGGCAGGCGTGGGTGCGCGCGGGGGCCGCACGGCGCACAGCGACATTGACCGGTGGGGTCAGGGGCAGCCCCTCGTGGAATAATTAGCTTTTTGCTACTTTTACACACGGTGATAAATTATTTATTATTAGACCCACATATCATAGACATATAACTATATATATCGTAAACATTGAGTAACAAATAATTAATTATCATATATTAATACCGGAAGTTAAATGTCCCGGCTCGCCGCGCCGTGGTGAGTGACACCAAACCGGTCATCTCCTCTCGTCTCGTCGCGCGCGGCGATGTCGTCTTGTGTGTCCCGTGGGCCTGCGCGGAGCAGCGTGTAGGTACTAGGTAAGTAGGTAGCCGTGATTGCCCCCACGCCAACGGCCGACAACGATAACGGGCTAGCCGCGATGGAACGGAGTGTGCGCCAGGCCACCGGCCTGTTTCATTTTTTTTTTACAACATACTAGCCCATATGTTAACGTGGCCATCACAAATGTGGGCCTTTCCAAATATTACAAGGCCCGTCCGAATGCAGGAAGCTAACCTAATTGATCACGAGACTCAAAAGACAAACTGTTCGTTACGAAATTATTGCAAAATTTCTGTGAAATGGGACATAATTAATCCCCAACACCTACACGCCTATTTGGAGCCGAGTTTCAACGTGCATGCCAGTAGCAAAATACTTCTACAACCGAATTATCATCTCTCCCCTGCATGTTCTCCATATTAAACCAAACAGTACTAACCATTCATCGTGAAATAAAAAGGAGAAAATGTTAATCACTCGAACAAACTAAACACGGATCGTGTAAAGTGGTGTTTGGGAGGGAGGGACTAAAGTCTAGTACCTCCCACAAAAATTTTTAGTCCCTGTAAGAGAGACTTATCATTTTATGAGAGGGACTAAGACACCACCTAACCCGACAGAGTCCGTGCCTGTTCTATCTTTAATTTGGCATTTTGGGGTACGTACCACGTAATCAATCTACCTTTCAGCAGCCTGTACAGAACATCGATCGCGTATTGGCACGAAGCCACGAAACCCATACTTGGAGAGCACTCTCGAGGCAAAAACACACACCGCCGCTTGGCAGCTGCGGCACGTCTGTCGACTCTCACTGGAGCGTGTCACGGTGTCCCCCGAGACCCCAGCATCCCGAGCTTGCCACCTCGCCGCCGGACAGCGCCAACCGCCAATCCGCCACGCCACCCCCGCAGCCGCGCGGTACGTTTTCGGATATGCTAAAGGGTAGGAATACTTTTTTCCAAAAAGAAAAAGTCTTATAAAAAAATTGCTTAAAAAACATACTTCTTCGTTCCTAATTAACCATCGTATTAAAATAAGTCTAATACTTGAGCTTGCTGCTAGCTGTTAGTACATTTTAAAACCAATATATATAAGGTACTTCATAATGCAAGTACGTGTTGAGCAGTCCTACCGTAACTCGGTATGTGTCAGCTCTCTGTGCATCCCTATTAAGCTGTTCGCACCTTAACTAGGTTTCGAGTTCCTTGCGTGTGCACTTGAGGACGAGCGGTGCAGAGCACGCACACGCGCCTATATACGGAAGGCCACTTGACATTGTGGGTTACGTAGCTTCGAGGTGTGTCATAAGCATATATTGGATCCATTTGAATGTATTTGTGAGCATGCACTATGAGAGTTATGGCTCAAGTAGTCGTCTTTGGGCCTACATGGCATATCTGGAAGCTCAATTGAGTTACTTGTATTGTCATTGCCCTAATAGATTAGCTATAATGTTATTTTTCTATTTTTCTTCTCCCCTCTTTATCCCACTTATATATGCAATATATTTGTTTTGGAATAAGTGTAAAGCTACCTGAGAGCCATCACATTTCTTCTTTCTCTCTCCTCCACGTAAACTTGCAGATTGCTTATTATAGCCCACTCCTATCCTTGCTCTTATATGAGAGCGCTTCATTCAGCTCAAATCCCATTTTAAGTATAGCTGAAGTTGTACTAAATATACCCTTATTTTACTTATGGTTTTAATTTTTTTTCACTCCTCTTAAAAGATTATCCTAATAACCGAGTCACGGTCGCGCCCTCAATCTTAGCTGGCTAGCTCAGCGCGGATGACGGCCGCATCGTCGTCGCCGTCGCGCACCAGGGTGCTCCCACCAACCGAAGGCCACGTCGCCCCCTCGCGTGGTCCCGGGTCCTCGCGCGGGCGGACGCGTGGCCCCGGAGCGTGTGTGTGTGTCATGTTTGTTTTCCGTTCGCTGGGACGTCGTTGTCTCTCTGTCTCTCTCTCGCGTCGCGCGATCGCGATCAGCCAAGGGGCAGCAGGGCAGGTGGATCGATCCAGGAGCCCACCGGCGAAGCCGCGCAGGCAGGTGGATCGATCGTGGAAGTGGCGGCGTCGTTGGCGTATTGCGGGCGTGGGAGAGAGAGGGGTGGATCCCATCTCGATGGCGGCGTGAAACGATCGCGCGACTGACTTTGGCTGATTTTTATTGCTTCTTTCGGCGAGGCGGCGAGTGCCCCCCTACAGCCAAAAATGGCGGGACTGCACTGTTCCCGTTCCCGGTGAAAAGCTCCCGGCAAATCCGGGCTGCTACCCACCTGTCCATGCCCGCTCTGCTGCAACCTTATTCTGACCGGTATGCCCGCCCTTGGCCGGTTGCCCTGCTTTTTTTCTTTAAAGAAATTTATTCTTGCCCTGTTTATCATATCCGTATAAGGTAAGATTTGTTATATTCTAATATAATATAATAAATCTGAACAGAATCTTTATCAATTTTGTTATCTTAAAATAAGATTTACATCCTACAAATCTTAGATAGTAATATATTAGGATAGAGAAAATATTTGTTATTGTCGTGGAGTAGTGACTTTTGCGAGGGTGTGTCGTGTAAGACAGAAGGGGTTATCTTCTTATTTTGCACGTCTTTTTTTCTTTTTCCTTTTCTTTTTCACCTTTCGTGCTCTTTTTAGTAGTAGTACAAACTTTGCTAATCTCATTAGGTTTGACGTGCAAATGGTAATTGATATCCTGCCGCGTTTATTGGTTAATTTAGTGGCGGCTGCCCTTTCGAATTTGGCACCAGTCAGTCGGTCGGTGGGGCGAGGTGGCTCGTTCGATCGGCGTAAAACAAAAGAGTTAGGGCCGTGTTGGATGGAAGCCAAAACGGTGCCCTATTAAAATTTTAGTAATTTAAATAGTAAATTTATTAGTTTGGTTTGAAGCCAAATAGTTGATAATGCCCATATTTAATTTGGCCATATTCTAGAATCTTCTTCAGCTCTATATTGGTATCAAACCAAAAAATAGACTAATTAACTTTACCCTACCAAAAAAAATTGGTAGACTACCAATGAATAGGTAGGATAGAGAAGTACATAGGCCCTTAGTAATAAAAATAGTTTGTCGTATTACGACAGGGTTAACACGGTGGCATAATTGGATAAGCGCGAGCTCGATCTTTCTCTAAAGAAGAACACGGTCATCCATTTTATATCTTATGTCAAACATAATTAGAACTCCGTCCTTTTCATATTATAAGATTTTTTTAGCATTACTCATATTAATATAGATATTAATAAATTTAAACACGCATATATATATATTTAGATTTATTAATATATATATAAATATGAAAAATGCTAAAAAAATCTTATAATATGAAACGATGAAGTACTACTGAGAGTACGACCAGTTCACAAGCCATGCCTAGCAAGACTCAGGAATTTGCGACATCTTATCTTGCATATACACTATCCAGTACTACTACTGCTGCAGTTAACACCACATGTACTACTGTACTAATTATCCTCTTCGCCTGTATCACTGTATATATGCAATACTAGCACCTCCCATTCATAGAAGATCAACAATACTAGCGACAACCCTCGTTCAGCACAAAGCGTACCGTGGAAGACATTACTAATCAATAATATCATGCCGTGGAGAAGTATACTCGTAATAAAGCTGCAAATTAAATAATCCAACACAAGAAGCACGCCCGGCTACTCTGGACGGCCACCGCGCCTGCCATCTGGCATCGAGCAAAGCTTAATTAAAACCTGACAACGCTATTTAACCATTAAATATCCTTCTCTTTCATGTCGTCAACCTGCCACAGTGCCACTCCACCCAGACAGCAGTGCACACTCCCTGCAAATAAAAAGCCATATGAAATAAAATAAAGAGAAACACTGGATAATTCCTCGTATGCCTGTTCTTTTCTGATTCTAAATTTTGGATTTTCGTTTACAGGTTTTCTAAGCTCTAAGAAATATGTTTCACGCAAAAAAGGAATATTTAAAATCCATTTGAAATACTTTTCTAAAGAAAGAATAGCTAATTCATTCATTTATACCTTTAAATAGTTATATAAAAATCATATTATATACTAATCCATCAATTTTAACCATATCCTAAACGTTTAAGTTGTTATAAAAAATTATATTAGTGTATTAATCCATCAATTTTAACCATCTCAAACGGTGGTAGAGAGAGAGTGTGTGTTACTCCATCTGTTTTACATTGTAAGTTGTTTTGACTATTTTTGTAGTTAAACTTTTTAAGGTAACTAAATTTATAGAAAAGATTAGCAACATTGACAATACCAAATTACTTCTATTAGATATAACATTGAACATATTTTAATTACATGTTTGCTTCCTGTTGAAAATATTAGCTACTATATTTTTCTATAAAATTAGATAAATATAAAATTATTTGATTAGAAAAAAATATGAAAGCGACTTAAAATACGATGAAACAGAGCGAGAGTATGTATCAAAGTGATGACCACTTAGGGCACCTTTGATTCGCAGGATTGAGAAAACGTAGGAATAGGAAAAACGTAGGATTTTGACATAAATGTAAGTGTAAAATAGAGAATTGCAAAACACAGGAAAAACACAGGAATGACCATTTGAATGAACCACAGAAAAAACACAGAAAAAACACAGGAATTTGATGAGAGCTAAGAAATATGTTTCACGCAAAAAAGGAATATTTAAAATCCATTTGAAATACTTTTCTAAAGAAAGAATAGCTAATTCATTCATTTATACCTTTAAATAGTTATATAAAAATCATATTATATACTAATCCATCAATTTTAACCATATCCTA
This sequence comes from Oryza glaberrima, assembly GCF_000147395.1. NCBI lineage: Eukaryota > Viridiplantae > Streptophyta > Magnoliopsida > Poales > Poaceae > Oryza > Oryza glaberrima. The sequence continues at coordinate 27,375,657 of NC_068328.1, forward strand.
AACGTTTAAGTTGTTATAAAAAATTATATTAGTGTATTAATCCATCAATTTTAACCATCTCAAACGGTGGTAGAGAGAGAGAGTGTGTGTTACTCCATCTGTTTCACATTGTAAGTTGTTTTGACTATTTTCGTAGTTAAACTTTTTAAGGTAACTAAATTTATAGAAAAGATTAGCAATATTGACAATACCAAATTACTTTTATTAAATATAACATTGAACATATTTTGCTACTATATTTTTCTATAAAATTAGTTAAATCTAAAATTATTTGATTAAAAAAAAATGAAAGCGACTTAAAATATGATGAAACAGAGCGAGAGTATGTAGTGATCAGTGATGACCACTTAGTGCACCTTTGAATCGCAGGATTGAAAAAACGTAGGAATAGGAAAAATGTAGGATTTTGATATAAATGTAAGTGTAAAACAGAGGATTGCAAAGCGCAGGAATAACACAGGAATGACCGTTTGATTGAACCACAGGAATTGGATGAGAGATATAGGCTCAAAGGAAAGTTAGCAAGAGGTTGAAGCTTTTGCTAAATTTCCTCCAAAATCTCTATAGGATTGTCCATTCTATAGGAATTTCAAAAGATTAGATATGATTCAATCCTTTGTTTCAAAGGGCTTCATAAGAAATTTTTCTATAGGATTGAAATCCTTTAAATTTACTATGTTTTTCCTCCGGCCCTTAGCTTTTGTTAGGAGTAATTTTTTTTGTCCCGTCCCGTACACGTCTATCCAAATGGCCACGTTAATCTTCCACTCACCAACGCGGGAGCTACCCCCTGTGCCCCCATCCATGGATCCACCTGTCCACGCAGCTGAGCTTAACCACCGCAATAATTATGGTCCCCTCTCCTCGCCCAATCCCATCTCGCTCCGCATTAGGGCTCGCCTCTCGTTGGCTAGAGCGCGAGAGCCAGTAGCCGCAGCTGCAGCAAGCAGCAGCAGCAGCGAAGAGCCTGAGCCCCAGAGGAGGCGTGCACCGCCTCCGATTGGCCGGCCTCTCGGAGAGAGAGAGAGAGAGATCGATCGAGTCCTATTGGCCGCCGCCTCCGCGCCCTGGCTGCTCACTGGTCAGTACTAGCGGCTGCGGCCGCGCGTCTCCTTCTTCCTTCTTCCCCCCCTCTCCTCCTCCTCCTCCTCTTCCTCTTCTTAAGTCTTTTTATCCTCTTCCCTTTCCCTTGCTTGCTCTGCTGGATCCTGATTGGCGTTGCGGCCGTGTCTCTACTGTTGTTGTTGTTGTGTTTTTTTTTTCTTTTTTACCTTTTTTTGCCGCCTTGGTTTTGATGCGGAGTCTGGATGTTTCTACTTTTGGATGGGGTTTTTTTACCTTACCCGACCGAATTCGTGGGTGGATTGGATGCGGTTCATGGAAGGGAACGGGATCTTGGTCGGCTACTCGGATGGGGGGTTTGCCGGCCGGTTGGGATTTCGGGAACCGGATCGAGGAAGAGGCGGAGGAGAATTGATCCGCGGCGGCGGCGGCGGAGGAGGAGGAGAGAATATGTGGTGATTTTCATCTGAGCCCGGTTGCAGAAGTCCAACTGTATCGGAGAATCTTACTCGGTTCGTACTACAGTCCCCCACGCTGGTATTCAAGGAATCTTCTCTGGATGGACCAGTTCTTGGTTGGTCCCGGTTCTTTCATGTCCAGTTCCCCATGGTGGTTCAGTTGGCAGTTGTGCCCTAGTTGTTGTAGGAGTAATTGTCGGTGGCTTTAAATGGTTCATGCTCGTCAGTTCTTCCGAGCATTCCGAGGTGTGGAGGAAGGTCAAATCTTGCCATTCTATTCATTCCATTCTATCCCTGCTTCGTGCTGTCAGACTTCTGCTGCTGCTGCTGCATCAATAAATTTTCCTGGATCTCTTCTGCTCAGCTTCGTCTTCGTGCCTTTTTTCTTGCTGCAAACTGAAACTCTGCCTGAGCAGGTGAGCGAGCATGGAGTCGAGGCCGGGGGGAACCAACCTCGTGGAGACGAGGGGGCAGGGCGCGCTGCCGTCCGGCATACCGATCCAGCAGCCGTGGTGGACGACCTCCGCCGGGGTCGGGGCGGTGTCGCCCGCCGTCGTGGCGCCGGGGAGCGGTGCGGGGATCAGCCTGTCGGGCAGGGATGGCGGCGGCGACGACGCGGCAGAGGAGAGCAGCGATGACTCACGAAGATCAGGGGAGACCAAAGGTATTGTTCCTTTTCCTTTTTGGAGTGGTTGTAGGTGCTCGGCCCGGTTTTATCTCTGCAATTCGTGCTTGTTTTGGGAACAAATTGTGCTTGAGTTGAAAAAGGAGACTAATTCAGATGTTCCCAATTAGGAGTGCAAGAGTGTCCTCTTATGGAGGTTGGAATCGAAAGTAGGCCAACTTTTTGCGTGCTGGTTAAGTACGCTATGAGCATGGTAGAACTCTGAAGTCTTGGTCACCTCGTTAATCCTGAAACACTCGTAGGTGTATCGCTGATCTATCATGCATTAGCGTTGCATATGCAGTGGCTGTGGAGCCTGTCGTGTTGTGCTGATGTTGTACCATTTGTCACTACTCACTAGATCGTGTTCACTCTGTTGTAGCTGCACTTGCCTGGTTCTTTGCTTAAGTAATACCATCCTATATACACAGTCATGCTAAGAAAGAATGACTTAACTAGAGTAAATTCAGAAAAATGATGATGTATTTTAGTTGTTCTTATTATAGTATCTGACCTTTTTTTCGCAAAATTTTCTGATCCCTTCGTATGTATCCGCTAATCATAAAATAATTGTTGATTTTAGGAGTTCCATGCGAAGAGTTTTTTTTTTTTTTTTTTTTTTTTTTTTTTTTTTTTTTTTTTTTGCATTGGGTCAACGCCAAATGTAAAACATGCTACCTCATTTCAGTACGAACTAATATTGTTTGAATGCCAGATGGAAGCACTGGTCAAGAAAAGCATCATGCAACATCGCAGATGACTGCTTTGGCATCAGACTATTTAACACCATTTTCACAGCTGGAACTAAACCAACCAATTGTATGCATTCTTTCCTTGTTGAGTTTCTGTTTCTTATAGATCTTGTTGTGTCTGCAACTCGTGTATACTTTTCCCTGTCAATATGCTCATTTTCTCATGCTCATATCGGTCATTGTGCAGGCTTCGGCAGCATACCAGTACCCTGACTCTTACTATATGGGCATGGTTGGTCCCTATGGACCTCAAGCTATGGTACCTTTTTCCTTGCCAGTTTAAATTATCATAAATCGTCTCCTGCCTGGTATGCAATCCTTACTCTCTTGGAGTATGAGATGCAATTTTGGATCTGAAATATTGAAGAACTGCGGATATTGGAGCAGCTGTCTATCACTCTACCTTAGTGATTTCCCACAAAGGGCTGCTGAAATTGCAGCGCCCTATTTTAGCTTTTTTCTAGTTTTGTATAAACCATATTTTTTTAGACAGCTACTAGCATTTACATTAGGAAACACCAATAGCCAGAGGGATTAAGATCAAGAAGACAGACAGCAGGCATGGGCACAGAACTGCACAACTGATAGAGTAACAAGACCATGGATACACCTGAACCAAAAACGGACTTTGTGATTACCAGAAATTTGGTTGCTTTCGTAGTATATGGAAGCCTGAAAGATCTGAATGCTCAAATGTCTTTAGGTTGACTCCACCACTTTGGCTAGACTTAACGTGGTTTAACTTTTATAAAGGTTGAATATTTACTAAAACTGTCCTTAGAGAGTTGCTGAACTTTCTGCATTTTTGTTTCCTGCAGTCCGCACAGACTCATTTCCAGCTACCTGGATTAACTCACTCTCGTATGCCGTTGCCTCTTGAAATATCTGAGGAGCCTGTTTATGTAAATGCTAAGCAATATCATGGAATTTTAAGACGGAGGCAGTCACGTGCGAAGGCTGAACTTGAGAAAAAAGTTGTTAAATCAAGAAAGGTTAGTGAAGTTATATCTTGGTTCTCGCCTCCTGCTAATTCTGGAATTTCCTCCTCTAGATCGAGTGTTGAGTTTTCAGGATGATCCTTCCGTGTCCTGGTTGGATGTCTCCCATTTACTGAAGTGTAGAGCTCGATAATTTGTTAAGCACTGGCAGTGTTCTGTAGTGATAGCGGAATTTGGTGTTTGATATTGCAGCCCTATCTTCATGAGTCTCGTCATCAACATGCTATGCGAAGGGCAAGAGGAACGGGTGGACGCTTCCTGAACACAAAGAAAAATGAAGATGGTGCTCCCAGTGAGAAAGCCGAACCAAACAAAGGTAACAAAATTGCTTCACTTTGAGAGAAACAAGTGTCAGTAGGGGTATTTCCATTTCTGATGAACAGCTTTGTGTATCCAAAAGGAGAGCAGAACTCCGGGTATCGCCGGATCCCTCCTGACTTACAGCTCCTACAGAAGGAAACATGAAGTAGCGGCTCGAAACCTAGAACAGTGGCTTCTGTCCACCGGCATTCACTCTTGAGGGTGGATTCTTGCTCCAGAATTGTGCTGCCATCTTTCAAATGATCTTCATCGTGCAAAGTAATTATATGTACATTCCTCTGAATGATCTATGCACCAATTGTTGATCCTGGCAGGGTAATAATCTGGATGTATTGAGTCCATCACAGTGCGAATGTCACGGGTAGATCTGCTGTTTTCAGGCAATTCATTCTTGGCTTTCTATCCCACCCGTCGTTGTTGCAAGTTAAGCTAGCAGTACTTGTCTCAGTGTCCGTGAGACGTTTGTGTAAGATTAGGTTAAACTAGAAGTTGCTGTATTAAGTGTTTGTATTTCTAATATGAACCGTAACAAGGCCAGAGCAGAACTCGTTATACATACAAAAATTGATGGCCAGGTCAGTGTTACTGTATTATTATGCAATGGCAGAAGCTTGCATAAGGCGTGGTGCCACTCGTTGCTTTGCTGTATGTTTTTGAGTTTCATTCGATTTATTTTCACTGTTGAGTTTGTGGGTATATTTCTCTACGAGAAAATGCTTGGGAAGTGAGAACCGTGTATGGCATTGAAGTTGAAGTGGTAATTTTTGTTCAATACAAACGGCAATAAAAATAAGAGGAATTTAAAGATAAGCTTCGGCTTGTCAAAATGTTGAGTTGGTGAAACGAGTCCACATTAATCACGGGCGAACCGAGAGAGTCTTCATCGATCGGATTTTCATCCATGCATCCCACGATTGCATCAATCTTTCCTACTCCTCTCTCTCCGTTTCATGTTACGACACATTTTAGTCGTTTGACTAAGTTTATAAAAAAATATAATAATATTTATAATACTAAATTAGTTTTCTCAAATCAATTATTAAATATATTTTCATAATAAATTTATTTTGGATTGAAAACGTTAGTATTTTTTTTATAAACTTAATTAAACTTAAAGGAGTTTGACTCGTCTTATAATCTAAAACGGAAGGTGTAGCAGCTACTTATCCGTGCATTTTTCTTCCGCCAGATTACGTACATTCCCAGCCGCGCGCACGCGAGATGATACTACTAGACTGTACGTACGTGTTGCTCGTCGACGAGGTTCTTGTTCCTTTCTTTTCGTCTTCCGTGCACTACTTGTGTGTTCGCAACCTCACAGTCGTGAGGAGAAGCGATCGATGATCCCTGGAGATGAAGCTAGCTGCACATGGCGAGAACCCTCATCGGCCATCTCGATCAGGCTATGGCTTGAATCGCTATGGCTTTGATTTCAAACCAGAGATGATGGTGAGTGAGCTCATCACCTCCTTTAACATATGTGTGGCACGTAGTGCTTTCTGCTTTATTTGCTCCCTGTGTGCGTTCGAGCCCTTAATTTTCAGTGACCAAAGTATTTGATGCAATATTTTGCCCTTAGCGTTTTTCTTCTTTCCTATTAGTGATGTAGCAATGCTCCTTATATCCAGGTTAATAGATGCATTATTGAGAAAGTAGCCCTCGTTTATGAGTGTGATCTTTGTGTGGAGAAATATTCTGACAATTTGCGCTGTGCTAGTAAGCACCTTAAAGATATATCTGGGATGGACTGTGAGGGTTGGTCTTTACTGAAAATTGCCACTGCTCTCAAATTAGTATGGTACCCTGACAAAAGAATTGTGACTGAGGCTGTGTTTAGATAGGCCCAAAGTGCCAAATAAATCGGTGAAAGGGGTGCACTCGGGACTTTGGATCTAAACAGGGTGGGAGCTGGAATTCGGCTATTTCGCACATTAATGGCCCAAACAGTACCCTAGGGGATGTGTGGCCCGTTATACCCCTGGGAGGAGGCGTCGGCGCCGCTCCTATCCATTCCCCATCGCGTCGTCACACGTGTAAACCCACAAGCTCCGGATCGACCGGAGTGTGCGATGGATTCGTACAACGGCGACGGCGACAATGGGGGCAGCTACAGCGACGGCCATGATGGAGGCGGGTACGGCGACGGTGACAACGGAGGAGAGTTCGCCGACGGCAGCCACGCGAGCGGGTACGGCGACGGCAACGCCGCGCGCGTATTCGGTGACGGCAGCCACCTCGGCGGATACGTGCCGGACAACCGCTCAGGTGCGTACGGCGGCGGGACCACTGGCTCGCTGTACGGGGCCGAGCATCGATTCGGCGCCGGCATCCCTACTCGCGACTTCCTCGGTCAGCCTCTCCATGCGTATGGCGGTCGCCCGTCGTTCAGCTCGGGTGGATTCGGTGAGGGGTCTTCGAGCAGCCAAAACCTCTCCCGTCTCGAGTTCGGGGCACTCGACCTCAACTCTGGTGATGACTGGTCGTCCATGCACGCCTATGAAGACCTTCTTCGAGGCGGCGGTGAGGAGGGAACTCAATGCCCTCCCGGCGTACACGTTTCTGCCCGTACTGGAAATCGCATGCTCGGGCTGCGCGGCTGGCCAAGTACTCAAGGGGCTTCCAGATCTGGGGCACGACGTGCCCTTCCGATGTCGGCCGGAGGACTTGGCGGACCGCATTCCGTTGCTGCTGGGTTTGAAGCGCCAATGGCTCCGCCATTTGGAGGTACAGGCGAAGGAGGCGTCTTCGTGCCTCCGATCCGGCCGCCAGCTCCGGCCGCTTCTCAAGGTAGAGGCCGAGGCAGGGGTCGTGGTTCACGGCCTCGACAGACACAGGTATAGCCGTTTTAAGTTTTTGCAATGTGTGGATTTGCAATTGAACATATTGTTGTGAACTGCTGCGTTTGATTAGTTGCTATGTATTATATTGTTGAACCATGTGAATTAAAGCTACTGCAATACTTGCGAAATGTGTTAGAGCTACGGTTAGTCCGTATGGTTACTGACTTTGACTTTGTTGCTCACAGTTCTTTTGTTAAGGGTTAGTTTTACAGCAATGACATACATTGCGGCGCATATTTTAGCATTAACATGACATAGTGAGATGAGAGTTCATTGTTATAAAGTTGTTTAATTTGCATTGATTGATAAGTGCGAAAGTCATTGCTTCGTTCGGTTTACTTGTGCATCTAGGATGTCAATGATATGGCAAATTGGACAAATGAGAACACCAAGCTTTTTTGCGAGCTTTACTGCAAGCAAATAGATAATGGGAACTGCTTAAGGGGATCCATGACTAAAACTGGGTGGAAGGAGATCAGGAAGGGATATTATGCCGCCACTGAATTGGTCCACGACAATGAGCAATTCGGATTTAGATACAGGGGTTTGAAAAATATGTGGACCTTTATACAGAAATTGCATACAGACACTAGGTTAGGCCGCATGCCTGACGGTACCGTCGTTGCTTCTGAGAAGTGGTGGGATGACAACACGAAGGTACAAAAACTTCAATATTACGTTGTGCACTTTTATTCTTGCTCTTTCCCATGCATCTGACTGCTGCCATCATTTTTTCTAGGGCCATCCTAAATTGAGAAAGCTGAAGAACGGGATGCCCGACTATCTCGATGAACTGGACCGCATGTTCATGGGGGTAGCAGTCGACGGATTGACTTCATTTGTTCCTACGCACCCCGCATCCCAGCCGACCAACCCCATTGTGGATGTTGAGGACAGCGACGATGATGAAGAGTCCGACGAAGACGACTTCGACCCCCTTAGCCCTAGCAGCGTTGGGACGAAGAGGTCGCACAGCATGAGGAGCACATCAAGCATGCGGAGCACGACAACTAGTCCGAGCAAGAAGTTGAAGAGCCCAGCCGTCCGCGTCGTGGTGAAAGAAATGCAGGTGCACAACAATCTTCAGAAGGACAAAGCGACATCAATTGACACCTTGTTTGGCCGTTTAGACCAGAGGAGGGATGATGATGACGTTCACGCACGGTAAAAGGCCGAGCGCATCATGGCACTCTGTAGGGAGTGCGGGGTCACAGAGGCGACACCGCACTTGTGGGTTGCCATGTTCAAGCTGCTGAAGGATCGAGATGCAGTGAATGTCTTTGAGCTGTCCAATCCTGAAGGAAGAAAGACCCTCCTTGAGCACCTCGCACGGGTTGACAACTAGACCTTCTCATGCTTGCTTTACATGTTTATGTATCAGCCTTAGTTGTGTCTTTTGGGCTGTGAGGTGCTTTCTGTGTTAGTGGTGCTATGTCAATTAGCATTGTCCTTCAAGTAATGTGGGCTACTGTTGTGTTTTGAACTATGTCATGCGTAATGTTGGCAATTAAATATAAATTGTAGTAAGGCTGTCGTTCCAAATTCATTTCTTAATTATGACTATGTATGAAAGTTACCGTTGTTGTTGTAAATTTTTACAGGAGGACGTGTGGCCTGATCCTACGGATACAAGCGAAGAAGTTTTCGACAAAGATTTGGAAAGAATTCCGGTGGAATACTTCATGGACGATTCTGCGGACACCGCGTTCATGTACGGTGCGTATTTTATCGCTACCCACATTGACAAGTACTACAACCGCTCTAATTATAGAGATCTTAGCACAACTATGAGTGGTTTGGAATGGGTAGAGCAGAAGCTTGCAGATAGGAAGCGGTGTTACAACATGTTTAGAATGACCCCTGATATGTTCTATAGTCTTCATGATCTGTTGGTCGACAAATATGAGCTCAAGTCTAGCACAAAATCTACAAGTATTGAGGCGTTAGGAATGTTCCTTTGGATGTGTGGGGCTCCACAGTCGGTTAGGCAAGCTGAGGACATATTTGAGCGCTCTCTAGGAACAGTGCACAACATGTTTCACAAAGTTCTGGCAAGCCTTTTGAAGCTAGCTGCTAACATAATTAAACCACGCGACCCACAGTTCACAACTTTGCATGGAAGACTGAGGAACCCTAGGTTCTATCCTTATTTCAACGACTGCATCGTGGCAATAAATGGAACCCACATTCCTGTTCAGGTTTCGAAAGATCTGTTGGTTCAGCACATGTGCCGACACCACATTACAACTCAGAATATGATGGCATGTTGTGACTTTGACATGATATTCACATTTGTGCTTGCTGGGTGGCCGGGTTCAGTGCATGACACGAGGGTGTTCCACGATGCAATGAGTATATACAGTCATGTTTTCCCTCATCCACCTCAAGGTACATAGCTACCTGTTGTAATTTTGCAATGTCTAACTTCCATGATGTGTAACTTACAGGTGATTACCGCTGCAGGGAAGTACTATCTAGTGGACTTGGGATACGCAAACCGGATTGGGTACCTGGCACCATACAAGGGCGCCGTACAAGGGCACAAAGTACCAGATCACCAAGTTTCAAAACGCGCCGGAACCAGAAGGTAAAGAGGAGGTATTTAACTACGCACATTCCTCCCTAAGAAATGTCATTGAGCGATCATTTGGAGTATTCAAGCAGAAATGGTGCATATTGAAATATGTGCCTTGTTATCCCCGTGAAATTCAAACTCATATCATAGTTGCTTGTATGGCTCTCCATAATTACATAAGGCTTACATGTTTAAGGGATAAACACTTTGGTCGTTGCGACCAAGATGAGAATTATGTTCCTTCTGAGGCCTATGAAGATCAGCCACCGGAGGACGAGGCTCCTAGTTACTTACAATGTGAACATATGAATGCATTTCGTGATACACTTGCCCTCGAGTTGTTGCATCGAGCATGAGCCATTTCAACCCTAGGTTCCGGAAAACTTGTTCTCTCACTTATTTGTATTTGTACTTGTCTTGCCATGTGCTACATGTCACCACATGGAAGTGTTGTTGTAATTTGTGAGGCTTGTAATCTTCTCCTGTAACATGTGAGGACTTCTGTGTGTTACTTGTGATGTTAGAGAACATTTTTTCGCGACGGCATAGTCATGGCTGTCTAGTGTTTGTGGAGTACTTTGTGACAATTTTCAGCTGAGCTAGCAACATGTGAGCTTCAACCGTTGCATTGTAATTTTTCACTGTTTTATCTATGGACTGTTGTAATTTAAACTTGTATGACAATTATTTGTACGGACTGTTTTTGTTCCTATTTTTTGCATATGTGCATGGCTTGGATGTAAGCTCTTCAATGGTCCTGTGCAAGGTGCATGCAATTTGACGGTTTGAATGAGTGTGCATGAAATTTGAACGTATGAATGTGTGTGAATGCAAGTTTTGTGTCATATGTTTTATTCATGGAGATGCATTAAATAGGGGTACTTTTGTCTCTTTTCAAACTTCTTCATTCCAACCTTCAAATTTGGGCGGCCAACTAAACACCCCTTGCAAAGTTTGCAATTTGATATGTCACTTCTCAATGATTGGTTGCAAACTTTGCATCCAAAGTTTGGACCTAAACACAGCCTGAACAAAAGATAAATCATAATATTTGCAGATTTCTATCAGCTTGCTTGTGCATTTGATGGGTACTTGTGATTCAATTAATGCGTGTTGAATTTTGTTTTCTTTCAGTTGTTTCGGAAATCTGAGTACCTGAGGTTGGTCCATGATGCACCGAAATATGAAGGCAAGCTCTGTAAGAAGGCTTGCTTGTTAGCATACAAAGAGATCTTGAAGAACGAGATAGGCAAGTCTAAGGCGTTAGGACGGTTGATCGAATTGGTCAAGCCAGCTGAGCGTGTGAAGCTGACCAAGGTGACCAAAGAATTACATGAAGCTGAACGCCACAAGTGGTACAACATGAGGGTAGGTAAGTACTAGGCTTTGAAGTTGCCAGTTGGTTACCAAGACACAACTTTTGTGTTTGGCTAGTACTTTGTTGTGGCAGTTCAGCAGTTACTTGATCAATGTACTCTTAATGATCGTATTCTTATTTCTGAGTAAGAATGTGCCCTTCTTCAGTTCCCAACTTTTTCTTCAAACTTTCAATTTTTCCATCACATCAAAACTTTCCCACACACATAAACTTCTAACTTTTTTCTTCAAACTTTCAATTTTATTCAAACTTTCGATTTTGGCGTGGAACTAAACACACCCTGTGTGAGACCTTGTTTTGGGGAGCTTCTAGTTGCTGGCCTGCTGCAGCTTCTCCCAGAATCAGAAGCTCCCCCAAACAGTCTAGCTTTTGGTACAGATTCTGAGAAGCTGTAGTTTTAGAATCCAGATAATGAACTAAAAGCCAGAAGCTGGGAAACCCAGCTTTTTCAGATTCTCAGAAGCTGGCTACCAACCAGCTGCTTCTCAGAATTTTAAGCTCCCCAAACAGGTTGGTTCATGTGTCTAGTGAGTGTTTGCTATTCAGCACTCAGAAAGGGAGTACCACCATCCTCTCACCCGTCTATGTCCTACGATACTGCATGGCTACATTATGAGGGCCTTTTTTTTTGTCTTTTTTTCTTTGGAACCATCCCAGCTGCAACGAGAAAATGGATAATATGCCACTTCATTCGTAGGGTATCAATAAAATGTCACCCAATAGGATGTAAAGGATAAAGTATCCCTTAATAGGTTATCTTCAGTATACTTTACCACTTTAAGGGGTTTTGAGATCAAAATACCCCTCGCCGCGGATGGGTGTGGAGAGAGAGAGTAAGGGAGAGAGGAGTGCCGGGATGGTTGAGCCAGATGGTGGCTGAGCTCATTGGTGGCGGGCACCGACAGGGGGAGGAGGGCACCGACGGGGAGTGTGGTGGTGGAGGAGGACGCCGCCACCGACAGGGGGAAGGAAGACAGCGCCGCCGACGGGGAGACAAGGATTGGACGGTGAGGAGCGAGTGGGCAGGCAGAAGCGATGGCACACACGCGCTCGCTGCCTCCGGCGCCACTCGCACATGCGTGGGCGCGGGTGCATACAAGGAGAACCGGCGGCGACACCCTCCTCCCCTCCTGTCGGCGGCATAAACCCCTTTCCTCGTCGTCGCCCGCTGCCAGCAAGCACGACTGTCGTCCGACTCAACCATCCCCGACGCTCCCCTCTCCCTTCCTCTTTCTCCACAGTCAGGGTACTTTGGTCTCAAAACTTCTCAAAGTGGTAAAGTATCTTGAACTTAACCTATTAAAGCCCTTTTTGTTTAGGCTTATAAGCCAACTTATAAGTCGAAAAGTCTAAGCCTAAACAAACAAGTAGCTTTTCCGTTTGGATTTTTTGAAGCCGTAAGCCACTCTAACACTATTAAGCCAAAAACTAGGTTGGAGAAGCTTTTTTGGCTTATGTGAGGTAGATGTATGACTCAACCACTAAACTTAGACATTAAATCCACCGGCTTATAAATCATATAAGCTAATAAGCTGACTTAAAAGTCTAGGCTAATAAACCTAAGCCTAAACAAAGAGGGCCTAAGTGACATTTTTATTGAAACCCCACGAATAGAATGGCATATCGTCTGTGAGTAAATTACACTCTAAGGCACTTCTTTTACCAATGCTGCAGTTTCCACTAGGTAATGATAATCAATTTGAAATTTTTGTTTTTTAATTTTTTTTGAACGGAAATTTTTAGTTTATGATGGTCAATAAGGAACGGAGAGAGTATATGGATAACCGGATCCGGAACTCAAAGTTTAAATTTATAAGCATATATACTGTAGCTTGGGGAAACGCAAGAAAAGTTTGAGTTTTCCATGTGCCTTACAAAGACTATTAGTATTCGGCTATTTTTTAATTATTGTTGCTCAAATCAAGAAAAAAAAGAGACTGGATTGAAATCTCATTGTTACTCTGGCGTCTCTATGGTGTGGCACTGTTCACGTAGGCCCAGGGTTTTGGAATCAATATATAAAATTTCGGGCTCCAGCGAATGAACGAATTTTGAACGAAATTTGATCAAACTTGAACCAAAATTTAACCAAATTGACCAAATCTGGAACAAATTGAGAACAAAATGGGAGTTAAAATGTTTGCCTCGGAGCAGGGGTAGAGACAAGAGTGGGGCAATTAGAGTTTGAGTCCTAGGCTTAGGACTAAATTTCCATTAAAATCTTATCAAAATACGGGAAAAAACTAAAGAGATAAAGACCCCTGCCAAGAACACGTCAACTCAGCCAAGTTCAACCACCTCATGATCTACCTAGGCCCAGTATGGGAGGCACATCTAGTGAACTGTTTTTATTTTGTTTTTTTTTAATTTGTAAAAAAATATTTTCGTTTCTCAAATTGACAGCAACATAACTGCAACACGTCCTACATTTTTCAAACAGGATGACCTTCTACATCAAGTGGATTCAGACCCTATTTAAGTCCCTATCACATCAAATATTTGGACATTAATTATAAATATTAAACGTAGACTATTAATAAAACCCATCCATAATCTTGGACTAATTCGTGAGACGAATCTATTGAGCCTAATTAATCCATGATTAGCCTATGTGATGCTACAGTAAACATTTTCTAATTATGGATTAATTAGGATTGAAAAATTTGTCTCGCAAATTAGCTTTCATTTATATAATTAGTTTTGTAAGTAGTCTATATTTAATACTCTAAATTAGTATCTAAATATAGGGACTAAAGTTAAGTCCTGATTCAAACACCACCTCAATCCTAAGACGCTTGGAGTCAGGGATATAACTCACAGTGGAGGAGCACATGAGTAATTTTGACAGGATTCAGAGGACGGCGCGGACGATCTTGCGATCTCTTTCTTTTTGCGCTCCCTCATATGTGTATCCTCCTTCCCACTGGCCGCCTGCGGTTGAGCCTGGAGTTTGGCAGTCGTCATCCACGGTGCCATCCGGACTCCATCGGCGGTCCTCCACTCAGGCAGCCCCAGGCCAGCACTCTGTTGTTTCTACCAGAGGTACGGTTGCACACACATAATCCCTGTTCTTCACTCTTAATTAGTAGGTAGCATGAGTTAGTATCCAAGTTTTAAATGGGATTTCTCCCTTCAACAGGGCTCTACACTTCCCCGTCAGACATGTTTGCTGGCGTTGGCACGTCGACGCAAGGTTCGCAGGCTGGTCGTGCACACACGCAGCCCGGTCTTACCATTGGCCGTGGTACTCATTCCTCATCAGTTCCTACCACATGTACGGTTGAATTTGAATGCTGCATCAAACCGTTTCCTCGTTACTAATAAGCTAGTAGGAGTATCTATCCAGTTCTAAATGTGGTTTTCATTTCAACAGGGTTCCGCACTTCCCCACCTGACGTGTTTGCTGGCGTTGGCACATCGGCGCATGGTTTGCATAGGGCTGTAAGTGGGTCAGCCGCGAACCCGCTTATAGGTCAAAATAAGCGGGTTCGCGGCTTATTTTAGCTTATAAGTAGGTTTCGTGGGTTAGCCACTCTATTTGCACCCTCCATCAGGCCCCTTTATCGAGGGTGACCTAGAGGATGACGACTTTGAGGTAGACGATGACTCGGTCCAGGACGGGCTTGGTTCGCCGCTGGTAGGAGGAGCTCCACTTTGACACACCGAGAAGCCGCAATCACCGTCGTTGAGTGTGTTGTCTCATCCCTGCACCCTTGGTTCACTTACTCTCATGGCCATGTTATCGCACAGGGTAAGAGGCAGAAGCCGACAATGGCTCGAGGTTATGAGTCGGACCAACAGTTGTGGCGGCCTGCAGTGCCATGATCGTTTTATGCTGTTTTAGGATTGCAATATGTTTATTGCTTCCTTTCAGAAAAAAAAAAAGTTGTTTACTGCTTATGCTATATTTTGAGCACTGCAGTGTGATCCATTTCGCTAGCCTGTGTAGTGCTTTATTTGCATATACAGGTAACAGCGGAGTTCACCCCTGCAGCGTTGTCTCAAGCTTGGTGATCTACTGATCTCGCCGGGCACGCCAAGCTTGGTGAGATCTTGCTTGCCTCCCAGTATATTGGTTAGCGCCACCACTGAATGAAATGATCTAACGGCTGGGCCCCATGTGCAGTGGAAGTCCGAGCAGGAAGCATCGCTGGGGACTGGGGTCTGGCGCATCAATGACTGCAAGGAGAGTTAGGATTAAGGAAGGAAACGTACCAGATGGAAACCGATCTTGGAGAAAACGGAACAAGAGAAGAGGGGAGAGTGCTCAGGCTGAGGCACAGCACCCCGGCTGCCCGGCATGTGTAGAAAAATGGACTGAAACTGTAAGCCCGTAATCGGGCCGAATATAAGAGGCATGATAGGACTGCCCCCGGTACTCTTTGGTTCTCAGCCCAAGGAGATATATATTTCATAATTTTTAATTTTTATTTAAATCTTCTTTTGAAGAAATTTTTTAATCCAAAACATTATATCTATAATTTATAAATGTTTCTATAGGGTTCATACAGTATAGGAGTATGGAATTGTTTTGTATTTTTTTATGTTCTTAAATTTCCTTTAATCCTTCTGAAAAACAACACGGAACTGTTGGTTTTAAATTTTGTGATATGCATTTAGCATGTCTTTTGTGTATGTGTTTTTCTGAACAAATGAGATGAGATAAATAATACATGGTTCTATTCATATTTTTCTTTCAAAAACTAGCCTAAAATTCGTAAGACGGGACTTAAAATTATATAACTTCTACAGTACAATTTCTGAAAGCATATACTGCCAATATGAAAGATCTAAGATTTATATTGATTTGTGATTGCAGTATAAAATCAGAATGGATAGTTTTGCAAATTCAGCCGTGAACTGTGTAATTAGTTTTTTTATCAATATTTAATACTCCGTACATGTGTTCAAATGTTCGATGTGACGGGGAAAAAAAAAAATTTACTGGTGGATCTAAATACCCCTTCGTAGCATAGAGCGAAACACCCATTCCCTCCCCGTTCTCAGTCGTTCTTCAGCATCACCCATTCCGGCCTCGGTACAGTCGTCTCTCAAGAGTGAATTTTCAGATGACACCTTGTGTTGCGGCGATGTTGGTGGTGACCTTGTTATCGGTTACTCGGTTGGAGGATTAAGATCCTCTGCAGTAATGTAGAGGCTCACTGTTCATGTGAGGAGCATACTAAATCAATGCCGATTCACTTTAGCAACATTAACGAAAGTATTGGTGAACACTATTGATTACTGTAGCAGATTATACAATCTAATCCATCTGGTCTTGATAAGACGGTCTTTATTTCCCCTAGTGCCGGCTGCCGGGTACTAAAGATCCTCATTCTCTGCATTACAACCTCCGTCCCTCAGTCCTGAACCGACTTTGCCTTGAGCATGTCACGTTCGTGGTTGCTAGCATTGCCGCGGCATGGTGACGATCGATGGATCTCAGCCGCCGGCTATCAAACAGAGGAAATGTTTTTCTAGTGCGCCGCTCTCCTGGCCGACATTAGTTGGTGAGATCGAATAATTTGTCATTCCTTTTGAACAGTAGCCATGCAAAACAAAATTATGCTCCCTAACTACGTGATTCCTTTGCTGTTGGCAACTTGACATATATTCGAATGAAATAAATTAACTAGTACTATCTGATTGGCCGGTGCAAATTCAAATTGATAATTGTAGTTTAAAATTCCTTTTATTTCTGGAGAATTGAAATTTCGGGTTATTGATTTCATATTCAACTAGCGCAATTGAAATATATAGTTGTCTTGAAAACTATGCACCTATGTAAAAGAGATGATTGTGAGGTGTTCTTTTTAATTCCAATTAATATGATATCTATCGCTACCAACCATCGAATCTAATTCTCTACAATTTAGATGCAGATCCTCTACAGCACTGCTGGTGCAGTAGCAGAGGCTAACATGTGGGTCCGAGCCCACACGTCAGCCACTGGTACTGCACCAATAGTACTGCAGAAATCCCCGGTACTACTTTGTACAATTTTGGTCCACCAAATAGAAGTGCTAGATTATATATTATTTTTTGTTGACGATCTTTAGTGTGCATTTTTTTGTTAATTAGCAGATAATACAAGGTTATAAACCATTTCATAACCGTTGTGAAGTTGTGAACATTAATGCAGACTAGCTAGCTAGATCACTGAACCACTGGCCTCACTAGTATTTCTCAAGGATGCCATGTACAGTAGCTAGCTGAAGTCAATATGAGTGAGAGGCCCAGACCAATGGTAAACATATGTCTCAAGATTTACAGACATGTCCTTCAATTTCTAGAAGCAGCCCATGTATACAAAATTAATTTTGTTTCAGTGAATTCAACCTACTGTTCACTCACAAGGCTAATCTTTGGCTCTGTTCGAGTGCAGGAAATGAATTCAAGGACACTCAGAGCAAGCCAATTTAATTATATTGGTCAGAAATGTTGTTGTTCTTTCATTTGTCTTCGAGTGAGTATTTACTAGGGATGCCTGCCTTCTGCTGCTCTTGTTCCTTCCTTTTCAATTGTTTTATTCGTTTACAATATTGGAGTGTGATTTGTCGTCAGTGATATAGCTCTGCAAGCAAAGAGAGCCGTCTGCAACCAGTCCCACTGAAAAAAGTGAGTAGTAGCAAGAATTATATATAATTTTATCCACAACCTAGCTTAATTAGTCTGTTTAATTAGTACTCTAATTCTATTAGTGGTAAGTGCTCCAAAAGAATCATTAGGTATATACTAGTACCGTCCAGATTTCTTAACTATGAGAATCTCTGTGCAGAATTGGAGATTGATTGGGAGGCGCATACCACTTCTTTTCTTTAAGTTTCTTTTTATCTTCTCTGAATCTCTAGTAGATTCGAAGCAGTTGTGTGTGTAGACTTCAGTAGTTCAGTCCTTAATTTGGCTTCAAGCTACTCTGCTATTGATAAACTAATCCAAGACATATTTGGCCGGCTGCCAACCGCATGCAGAATCGAAGGTACGTTAAATATTAAAGCAGCAAGGCTGACGTACACACGCCATGCTAATCTCGGTGCCTAATCCTCAAATAATCATTTAAAGTTATTGTCCTACCTAAGTACCCCTTAGATATCAAGATCAGAGTATTGAAGCACAAACTGATCATTCTCTCTCCTCATCAACTTAAGCAATCAGGTAAAGAAGATGATATAAGAGATCTAAAGTTCCAATACCTACTAAAATAATGTTGAAATAAGCGCTTTCACGACGGCTCATCCTCTTTTCATATGATCTTATGAAATTTTTCTGCCACTGATTTAATCGCTATGTTATCCTCGCATGTGAATGTCTTAAGAAGGTTGTATGTTACTCCCCCGTTTCATAATATAAGAAATTTTGGCTCGATATGACACATCCTAATACAATGAATCTGGACAGACCGTCTGTCCAAATTCATTGTCCTAGGATGTCACATCCACCCAAAATCCGTTATATTATAGGACAGATGGAGTACAATGTTAATACTACAACTGGGTTAAGACTGATAGCATTTAGTTGGGCTACGACCGGGAAGATATGGCGGCAGCGCCTCAAAAAGAGTAGGCAGCGCACGACAAGACTACAGGACTTCGATTCGGTGGTATTATATATATTTAGCTATAGAGGTTGAGTCTGTTGTGAAGTTGTGGAGCAGAACCCAGCTCTACATCTATAGTTCATTTTGTGAGAACGCTCCACCCAGTTCCGTTCCCATTTTTAAGTGAAGCGGAAACTGTTTGGCTGAGCTCCAAACATGGCCTGAGTATCGTGTCCTCATTTTCAGGGCGAAATCATCTGGTTTGATCTTAGCTAGTTATAATTGGCACGGTGAATGTAAATGAAAAGAATCCCACTCCGGTGCTTTCTACTCGGAGTAGAAAGTAATCTGAGCCCTTGATCATATTTAAATATATGGTTGAGATCTAGTTATACTCCCACAAGGATTAGTGGAAGTAGAAATGTGGAGGGGTGTTTTCGTTCAGGAAAAATAATTCATGTAGGGGTATTATCATATTTTTGTGTGTTGTAACTCGCCGCGGCATGAAACTTGTTGTTTTTTCTTTTTTTTCCCTAAAAAAGTAATAATTATAGGTTACATGCATTATAAGCTATGCAAAGGCTGTGAGGGTCTTAGATTAATCGCATTCTTGATGTAATAATGCTATAATATCAATAAATCTTCATTTATTTTTTTCAAAAAAGTTAGCCATCACTTTTCTCTACTGCTGTCCTTATCAAACCACATAAATTAATCTTAACTAGAAATCATGCACGTGCAATGCACATTCTTCCCATCATAACATGTTTCGACTAAACTTTACAATTTATCAGCATGAGCCCTTAAAAATATTGACGGTTCATCTTGAGAAATAAAGCAACACTTCAATATGTAAAAATACCCACTATTATACACTGGAATCCATGTAGCTAAGAAATAAATCTATTTAAACAGAAGTGACACAAGCATCATTTCTATTTTCATGCAAACATAATAAACAAACAACCAATTCGTGCACATAGGAATCCATGTAGAATATTAATTGAGAAAACACACTCACTCTTACAATCTAATTTGAAGAGGGGGTATATATTATAAATCCACACTCACATTATTATCCTTTCATCACAAAAACACTATATAGATACACCCCCAAGTGTTGCACATAATTTTGTTAAAATTTGAGTGCCCCGGGCAATAAGTAATTTCATCCACAACAATTGGACCATACCTGGAGGACCACCTCAACAAATCCACAATGGATTCATCCATGTAGAATCGATCATCCAAAAACAAATTCCTAATACATGAATAAAGATAGGTCACAAGTTTTAGCTCAGAAAAATATCACACATATACAATTGTACAAATAACAAGTTATATCTGCAATCGTACCAGCAGACCTGTAAAGGCACCTCAACTCTAATGCTAACATATTTGTTTCGATTTGGCAATGGAACTGATCATCTGCACAGTCAGAAAAAAAGAACATAACAGTAGATTTGTCAGGATCGATGGACGTGCAAAAATTCACCGTATAAATGTTCAATGGGTGAATTAACAATGAAAACTTTGATGTCAGGTCACAACTCTAGGATCCCACTTACAGAACAACCAAGATTTTTCAAGAAATTTATTTCTGGTTCAATCTGCAGTTTCCGTTTAACCAATCATGAGGCAAGTATGCCAAAATTTTAGTGGTTTTTCCTAACAATATTGCCTATAAACTATAGTTACTTCACTAATCCTGAACCTATTTCGATAAAAGAAAACCTAGAAAATCCACTTTGCAGTTTGCACCACGTCGAGCATTCTCATTCTCATTGAAACAAAATAATAGATATTTTTGTGTCAGTCCACCAATCATATAGATCATCTCCTCCAAAACTAATTTGTGAACTATGGGAATATGTCCATACATATTTTAGATCATTAAAACATCTGATAGTACATCACATTGTATTCCTAATTCTGTAAGCAAGATATTTGCACTCAGGATGTTTTTTTTAGAGAAAAGGTCGAAGAACGACCCTGCTTATATAGAAAGCAAATTTGTCTTGCTGGGGATTCCAGCTTACATCAATGTGCATACATCGACCAAAAGAGGCCCCTCCGGCCTAGAGAAACAACCAATTTTTAGACAGCAGGGACAACACAAGACCCATAAGTGAAGATACAGCAGGCGTAGTGATTCAAAAAGCTTTCCAAAACACCTCCACAAAATAACAGACAGCAAAAAAAACTCTAACTAACCCACCCCAGTTCTGATATTTCGCAGTCCAGCATAGCATTCCTTCAGTCTTGTTGTCAGCAACTCCAGTTCATCAGTCTCCACACCTTTGAAAAGTGGTTTCCACTGCTTGTCTTTACACTCAGGATGTTGATAAAATACAAATTAATTAGCCTCATTTTATTGGTAAAGGGATGATGCGAGTACTATTGCAACTACCTCCTAGCATCCTTTCCATGCTGTTTTCCTGGCCCTTTAGCTCATTTTCACTTCTAGAAAATTATAATTGGAACCCTTTATATTTAGTCTAAATCAAGACTAATTACCTCGTCTAAATAGAAGCCAAAGCATGTGTAGGCACCAATTGTTCATAATTTACTTTCCAACTTCTGTAAATCCTAATTAAAAAAAGTGATCATGATATACCGGTAATCACATGATCTGTAGTAGACAACGTGGTATGTTCAATTTATAAAAGAACATATGCTATAAAATTTATGTGTATTGCTCATGTATCAACCCAACGAATTCATTGTACACTAATCTAGTAATTCAGGTTCAGATGAAAGATCAACATATTGGCTATTCACTTAATAAAATAGCATCAATGTGAATACCAGGTATAGGTACATACCAAGAAAATGTTCAGGTTCGCTCTGCTGTTCCAATTTCTTACAGATTTTCCTACAAAATTAAAAGAAACTGCAGTATTTAGCACCAAACACAACCAATGATTATGCATTAAGGAAAAACTACATAATTTACAACTCTAACATGAAGTAATTAATGTAAATCTTCATTGGTCATGAGAGCAACATCATATTTCAAATAGTAAACACCATGTTCAAAACTACTATACATAAAAATATTGGTAATTGGTGCAGCCCACTAATTCTAGGATGATTTTTAAAAAAATTACCTCAGCACAATTAGAAGAAGGATCGACGTAGAATATTGCAGGGTTTACGCAAATACATGGGGTGCTTGACTGCTCGATCCAGCGGTTGTGGCATGGCGGTTGTGGGTAGGACAATGGCATTGATGTTGTCTCGGTAGCGACCAGGGCGAAGTACAACGGAGTACTTGAATCTGTTAAAATAGCTCTTCAATTTGGTGCTAATATAAACAGACTCATCAAAATTCCCCAAATCTACCTCTTGAAATGTTGATGCTTTCCCTTCCTTTTCAATCCATCTTCTCAATTCCCAAATCCACAAATCAGGTATTACAATTTGCAAATCACAAATAAGTATATGAGAAGAGAAAACAGGATCCCAAGCCCAGCTAGCAAATGCTGGCCGACTGCTGCGGTCCTGTTTGCTGCTTACCAGGGAGGCAGCTGATTGCTCCTCGGCGCCCACCCACATGCTGGCTTGCAGCCTGCACAACGCAGCTGCATTGCGCTCCTGTGGCACCGCTGCCTTGGCCTCTGGTAGTCAGGCCTCGGCCCACCACCACCGCCACCGCCTTCCGGAACGCATGCCGCCCGTGCCCAATCACCGGTGCCGCCTCCCTCAATCTCACACGCTCGCGGCGGTAGTGGTGGCTAGGGACGACCTCGGCTCCGGCGGGGACAGCGATGAAGGGCGGCGGCGGCTGGGGACGACCTCGACTACGACGGGGGCAGTGGTGGAGTGCGGTGGCGGCAGTGGCTACGGCTGGGGGTGACCATGGCTCGGTCTCCGGTGGGGGTAGCTGTGGAGTGCAGCAACGGTGGCAACAGCCGGGGGAGACCTCGATTCTGTCTCCGGCGGGGCAGCGATGGAGTGAGGCGGCGGCAGCACGGCTGGGGACGACCTAGGCTTCGACAGGAGTAGTGGAGGAATGCGGCAGCAACGGCGACACGCAAGGAGGAGCGAGGAGCGCGGAGGCGGAGTCTTCGCGTGGGCTAAAATCACGGTGGATGGATAGGGTGAAATCACGGTCGCTGTGGGGAGGGTGAAATCGCCGGTGAATGGTGCGGATTAGGGATTAGGCGATGCGGATGCGGATGAACGGTAGAGATTGATCCGAGTGATTTGACCTGTAGGATTGGAGGGGGACAACTCCTCCTTTTTATATTAGTATAGATTACTAGGCAAGCATCAATCAGCTAATTAGGTTAGTTACAATTTTTTTTTTGAAAAAATAAGAAATAGTTAGGTGGTGTTTGGATCAGTCCCTATCACATCGGATGTTTGGACACTTATTAGAAGTATTAAACTAGACTAATGACAAAACCTATTTCATAGCCCTGGACTAATTCACGAGACGAATCTATTGAGCCTAATTAATCTATGATTAGCCTATGTGATGCTACAATAAACATGTGCTAATTATGGATTAATTAGGCTTAAAAAATTTGTCTCACAAATTAGCTCTTATTTATACAATTAGATTTTATTATTAGTCTATGTTTAATACTTTCTAATTAGTATCTAAACATCCAATGAGACAGGGACTAAAATTTAGTGCCCGGATCCAAACACCTCCTTAATCTAATATAGCTTCTAGCACATAATCTAGGTCGAGCTAACCTAGAGGGAGACTGGGAGGGAGAGGATAGGCGTGGAGTTTCTCGTTGTGCATGTGGACGATTTCTCTAGCTCGTTGTGAAAAGCTGGCTAATCGTACTACGGTACTACTCCCTCCGTTCAAAAATATAAGCATTTTTAACATAGTGAGAAGTCAAATATTTTTAATTTTGATCATTAATAGAAAAAAAATAGATAATCATATAAATTGAAGGTAGCGCTATTCCGCGCGCTACAGCGCTGAATATTAGTTCGACATCGCTCTCTCCTTCCGGTTTTTCCGTTTTTTACCACTCCACCTTTCCTCCGCACCCCACATTTTTTTTGGTTCGTTTTTTTTCCTTTTTTTACCACCCCACCTTCCGTGTTTCTTTTTCTCTTTTCCATCACATCCGTGTTTTATCAATGGACTCGGTAAAATATTAACCATCCAGATTTTTCTGTTTTTCGTTCCTTCTATGTAGTTTTTTTCTGTTTTCACGTTTTAGTAAAATATTTACCGTCTAATTTTTCTTTCCAAGTTTTCCATTTTTCTAATATCTCCGCATGTTTCAAAAGTAACTAATTTACTCCATGGAGTTTTTCATTTACTCCTAGCCTCCCACATTTGCCCATTCAAAAGTAACAAATTTACTTACATGAATGCTTCCACTAGGTATGACGCCATACCTTGATGGTCGTAAAAGAATTACTACCAGCTTACAACTCTGGTAATTTTTTTAAATATTGTTTAGATTTTGTGGTATGTGAGTAAAATAATTACTACGTTCCTCTCGATATAGCACATAATCTCGTAGCTACCGTGTAGTAATATGATTACTGATGTGTTCAATACATAGTATAAGAGTAAAAACTGAGATTTCGTGGTCTGCAAGTAAAACAATTACCACCTTCCTCTCGATATAGCCATGATCTCATAGCCACCGTGTAGTAATATGTTTACTGACGTGTTCCATATATAGTATAAGAGTGAAAATTGATACTACGAGTATTGTTGACCTGTATCACAAAATAGCCGTATGAATGAAAAACATTACAGGTTCAATCATACACCAGCGATAAAATTACTCACAGGTAAATCAAACTAGAAAATAAAAAAATGATTCAGCCAAAAATCAATCTGGTGGCTTTACTGGATCTTGCTATAAGGATGAAGAGGATGGTATGTGTCTTGTGACTGGTAGTGGAGAGGGCAACCGGGTGGCGAGCAGTAGTCGACATGGAATCATGGATGGATGTAGCAGTGTGGTATAGAGATGAGCTCGACGTTGCGCAGTAACAGCCATTCATCATCTAGCAAGCACGAAAAAAATGCAAAAATATTCTCGTTCATGCCAATAGAGATGACGAGCAAAAAAAAAAAAAGTAAACAACCTCCATTACAGCGGAGTCCACCCTATCCTCTGTGGCCAGCCAGATGGAGCACGACGTGCAAATGTAGAACTTGTGCAGCCCATCAATTGAGATCGGATAATATTGGAGATTGCACGTTAATTTGATTTGCAAAAAAATGGGGCTTCATGCGTGAAGTTGAAGGAGAGTATGCATATGCAAATCAGAGTGTCATTTCCTTACTTGCTTGTTCCATCAATGTCGCTGACGTGGAGCAGCCGTTGGTTGTTGCTATTGGCCCAGGTGAACACCTCCTTGCTGGTTAAGGTGCTGCCCAGCGTCTGGTGGCGAGGCCCGAAGCAGTGCCTTCGCCTCAACCACCGCCGGCCACCGCCATCAACCGCCACGGTGTCGTCGTCCTCCTCCATTGTGTGCCGCCGATCTGTGGGCTGGGATGGTGGATCGATTCAGATTCGAAAAAAAAGGAAAAAAAAATGAAGTGGGGGCGAGAGTGGTTGGTTAGGTACGGAAAAAATAGAATATATACCGGAAGCAGAGAAGTTGTTTTTATCGAAGTAAATCATTTACTCCGATAATGGTGAGAGCACAATGCAGGACGTGGGGTGGGATCAGAAGGAGGGGAGTTGTTTTTATTATCGAAGTAAATCGTTTACTTGAATAAAGGTGGGTGGTAGAGGCGCGCGATAGAAGTAAATCGTTTACTCCGACAACGGTAGGAGTGGGATGACGGGACGTTGAGTGGGGTGGGCCTGTGCGGGTGCATGTTTGACGCTTGAAATATTAGGAGCGCTAGTAGTTCTAATAAAATGATGTTTCTGGAGTTATTATTTAACAAATTATTATTTGTAACTTTTTTTATTTAATTTAACATTTTATTTTTATAGATATTATTGGTTAAAATAGTATTTCGGAGACTATGTCAGAGTTGAAAGAATAATTATATTTTAGGACGGAGGACTCATCTAGCTGTATCTCTCCTACGATGAGCGTCAGCGTGTGCCACTGCCACATCAATCAAATTTAGCCGGACACACAATCGAGCTAACGCGCGCGCGCGCCGCACTGCATATTCTCGGTGCGCGATGGGGCACTCGCGCGCGCGGCGCCACTGGGC
This sequence comes from Oryza glaberrima, assembly GCF_000147395.1. Taxonomy (NCBI): domain Eukaryota; kingdom Viridiplantae; phylum Streptophyta; class Magnoliopsida; order Poales; family Poaceae; genus Oryza; species Oryza glaberrima. The sequence continues at coordinate 27,401,413 of NC_068328.1, forward strand.
GATCGATCGAGCAGCCGCTGATCGAGCGCGCGCGCACGGCGCGCGGTTTGGCCGAGTTGGGCTTTGGCTTCGATTGATTGATTGATTGATTGATTGCGCGTGATCGGGGGGACATATGTGCCGCGGCGTCAGGCGTGGTGGATGGCGCACCTGGTGGCGACCGCGCCGACCGAACGAGCGCTAGCTTGTGCATGCGTCGCCCGCCGCACCGGGCGGTGGGGATGAAAGTCGCGGTACGTAATTACCGGTCGAGCTGCATTTTCGTTTCCGATCGACGTACGTACGTTCACTGATCGATCGACCGGACCAATCGGAACAATAATTTTAGGAGACTGAAAAATATACGTAAATGGTTGGCTGTTTACCGACTGTACACCACATTTTACTGGTAATTACCGTTTACACAATCCGGCAAATTATTGTTTTCATAAACATCGACGCGTGTTGTACCTATTTGTATTGAATGGAACGAGTATAAATTTGTGTTACACTCAGCAATCAAGCTAGCTTGCTATTTAAATGTGTGATGTTATAGTTAGATGTTTCCGATATAGTATGAATTGCCGGGGCTTCTGACCCGATACCGTCATGTTTCGTAAAATAGTTCAGTTTTTGATTTTTCGATAATTCCGATACCGTTTTTATTTTTGGCTTACTTTTTTGTTCTGTTTTGGAGAAATAATATTATGGTTGTGATAATGGTTTAGGTTGTTTTCTGACCATTTTCATCCGTAGACTAAATTGCCGTTGTTAAGTTTTTTTTGTTATGTTGTGCAAATTCTATAATTTCTATTTGTGTTGATGAACAAATAAACTGTGTTCGAACTATTCACCATCAGATTATATTATTTATTTTGTTTCTCCTAAGTGTAGATTAAATCTAGCATTGTATGTTTGTGTATATACTAATGGAATCGCATCCCATATATCACTACTAGAAAACTCATTTTCGGCGTCGTAGGGAATCGATTTTCGCAGGCGGGCATGTAATTCGGAGCCAAAACCCCGCTGGCAAAAAAAGTACCCGGGGTGGAGGGGGTGGTCCGCCTGCGAAGATTGATCTTTGCAGGCGGTCCATATAAGCGTCGCCTGCGAAGATCGATCTTCGCAAGCGGCAGACGTCGTGCGCCTGCGAAGATAGATCTTCGCAGGCGACGCTTATATGGTCCGCCTACGAAGATAGATCTTCGCAGGCGACGCTTATATGGCCCGCCTGCGAAGATCGATCTTCGCAGGCGACAGATGCCCTTATATAGTCTAGCTTCTTCCTCCCCGAGCCCTGTTCATTCTCCCCGACGTTTCTCTCTTCTAAAGTGACTTAAATATAGGGGGGAGGTTTTGAACTTCAAATCTTCGGGGGATTTTTCTATGGTACTTAGATCTACTCATTTCCACACTAGGTATGCAATTTTTTAAGCTTTTATACCTTAATTTGTGATGGGTTTATGCATCCAAAATTGTGAAGGAAGAGCTCCATGTTTTTTAATTTTATTTCTTTTCATAAGTTGATGTTAGATGTATGTGTAATACTTGATGCCTCTTGCTGTAGTGGTTTAATGTGGTAACATAAATTCTCATTTTTTTTTTATTTTTGCTATCACATCCACCACCTAGTTGTAGATCTAGATCTAGATCTTGTCATATATAGAGAGAGAATAAAATTTTAAATGTCTATTTATTCGGTGCAATCAAAAAATAGTTATAGTATTTTGTAATATGCCGATGATATGATTTTGTTAGATTTTCCTAATGTACTAATTTGGCATGTCTGTGTAAAAAAATTGAAATAAACTTTGATTTTTTATTACTTTACACTTAACCTTTAGTTAATTAGTTTTGAATAGCGATAAGTTTTTTCAATAAACCCTACAAAATTGGTATTAATTGTGCAAATATTTTACGTGTATTTTTTTAGAGATATGGAAAGTCGGGAATGGATGTATCATTGGCCGAGGTTTTTGTCTCTATATAGAAACGAAGTGGCTAAATTTATTGGTATTGCCAAGGCACACGCTAAGAGGAACAATATGAGGAAGATAATTTGTCCATGTGCTTACTGTAAGAATGAAATATCCTGGGACTTTGACGATGCTTTTAAAGTGAAGGAGCACTTAGTAACTCGTGGATTTATGGACAAGTACGAAATATGGACACGTCATGGCGAAGAACAAGTGGACGGGCATGAAAATGTAGTTCCGACACAAGTTGAAGACATGGTGCATGACGATGGTTCTGTTGAGGACAAAATCGACCTAGAAGAAATGTTACGTCATGCAAAACCCGAGGTGCTGATGGGGTCGGCTAGAGGGTTAAATATCTTTGAAGCTTTACAGAAGGCAGCAAAGGAAGTTTTGTACGATGAGTCGAAGGGCTGTGACAGTGAGTTCACAACACTCCGGTCAGTTCTTGAACTTATGAGGTTAAAGGCGAGACATGGATGGTCTGATGCCAGTTTCGACAGTCTGTTAGAACTTCTGCAGAAAATTCTACCGAGGCCTAACTCACTACCATCCAACACATATCAAGCAAAGAAACTCATATGCCCCCTTTCACTTGGTGTAGAAAAGATTCATGCGTGCGTAAATCACTGCATACTGTACAGGAAAGAGTACGCTTCTTTAGATGAATGTCCAACATGCGGTGCAAGCCGGTACAAGTCGAATAGCAATACTGGCCTAGAACCCTCAGAAGCAACTGAGGGACGACAGAGAAAAATCCCGCAGCTTGTGATGTGGTACCTTCCTGTCAAAGACCGCATTAAACGGATATACTCAAACCCGTGAGATGCGGAACTAATGCGCTGGCATGAAGAAGGGCGCAAGAAGGATGGGATGATTCGACACCCAACAGATGCTCGTTAGTGGATAAACTTTAATGCTCAGTATAGAGAGTTTGCTAAAGACCCACGGAACATTAGATTTGCTCTGAGTACTGATGGAGTTAATCCTTTTGGAGACATGAGCAGTTCACATAGTACTTGGCCAGTGCTTCTCACCATGTATAATCTTCCTACCTGGCTTTGTCAAAAGCGAAAATACGTACTACTCTGTATCCTCATACAGGGACCCCGTCAGCCTGGTATTGATATAGACGTATTTCTTGAACCATTGTTGGAAGATATGGCTGATTTATGGAAAGAGGGATTGAAAGTGTGGGACGAGTACTTAAGGGAATACTTCACAGTGAAGGCCATCATCTTCGTGACCATTAACGATTATCCAGCAATGTTTTCAGTTTCAGGTCAAATTAAAGGTAGAACAGGATGTGTGACCTGCTTGAATGGAACGTACTATAGGTATCTCCCGGGTTCCAACAAGCTTGTGTACATGCGGCATCGGCGGTTCCTACGCACAAATCACAAGTACCGCAAGATGAAGGCAGAGTTCGATGGTACTGAAGAGACTGATCCTGCACCAAAACCTACATCGGGAGGAAAGGTGTGTGCAATGACAGAGAAAATTGTTTGCGAGTTTGGAAAAATGACTAAGAAACCATCAAAGGGGACAAAGCGGAAGAAACCCGAGAAGAATACGAAGGGAGGGGATAGTAAGAAGCAAGATGACAGTTCGAAACAAGATGATAAACTCCCTCCCCCATTCAAGAAGCATTCCATATTTTTTAAGTACCTCCCGTACTGGAAAGATCTGGAGGTTTGGCATGCCATAGACGTCAGGCATCTAGAGAAAAATGTGTTTGACAACATAGTTGGAACATTGTTGGACATGTCGAAGTAGACTAAAGATGGTCTGCAATCAAGGATGGACCTAGTCGAGATGGGAATCAGGGAAGAGTTACACCCTCAAGAAGGAGAAAAGAATGACAAAGTATATCTTCCACCAGCCTGTTTCACACTGACACCTGAGGAGAAGAAGTCATTTTGCAACTCACTCCGTGATGTCAGAGTGCCCATAGGTTTCTCATCAAACATCAGTCGACTAGTTTCAGTGAAAGATTTGTCGGTATCTGGTTATAATTCACACGACTGCCATGTCTTGCTCAACGTGTTTCTTGCAATTGCAATAAGAGCCATAAAACCGGAGCATTTAAAGGTTGCTATCATAAGGTTGTGCTACTTTTTCAACGCAGTGTCACAGAAGGAACTGGGTCTCGAAGAGTTAGGAAATCTCCGTACATTCGCACATGAGACCCGGTGCCAACTTGAGATGTGTTTCCCTCCGTCATTTTTTGATATGATGGAGCACCTCATTGTTCACATTGTGCTGCAGATGGTTGCGCTTGGCCCATTGTACCTCCATCAAATGTGGTCATACGAGCGTTACATGGCGGTTCTGAAGGGTTACGTCCGAAATCGTGCACATCCAGAGGGATCAATGGTTGAGGGTTATAGTACTGAAGAGGTTGTCGAGTGCTGTATCGATTACCTCAAAGATGGATATGCAATTGGAGTACCTATGCCCCGACACGAGGGCAGATTGAGTGGTAGGGGAACGATAGGAAAGAAGAGATTCGTCACCCATGATCACAAATCATTCCAAGAAGCTCACTTCAGCGTGCTCCATCATTTTGCTATCGTCGAGCCGTACATCGATCAACATATCGAGCTAATACGAGCTAACAATAAGGGTCGCTCCACCGAGTGGATAATGAAAGAACACAAGCGTCTCTTCATAGATTGGTTGCGAGACCTACACTTACCTGAGGGAGAAACTACCGATGAAATAACTATGAAGCGGTTGGCTTGTGGTCCATCAACTACAGTAAATTCTTGGTAGGGATATGACATGAACTGATATTCGTTTAGCACAAGAGCCCGAGATAATAAGACCTGTACGCAAAACAGCGGTGTCCGTGTGGAGGCAATTGATGAAGCCGGGGAAAAACAATTATACTTCGGGTTTATTGAAGAAATATGGGAAATCGACTATGGGCACACAATGCAATTCCCCATATTTAAGTGCCAGTGGGTAAAATACCCGAACAGGTTCAATGTTGATAAGTTCGGTCTTACTGTTGTTGACCTTGCGAGTGTGGGTCACAAGGATGACCCTTGGGTACTCGCCAATCGCGTGGTACAAGTGTTTTATGTGAAAGACCCTTCAAATTTGAAGAAAGATATAGTGCTACCAGGGAAACAAAAGATATTGAGAGTGGATGGGGTTGAAGATGTCAAAGATTACAACCAATACGATAGTATGCCACTTTATAGTCAGTTTGTATAGAAGATTAAGAATATCGAGACATCTACTCAGAAGACCGTGAAGCCTTACATGCGCACGGACGGTGTGGGAAAAAATGTTAAAGGGTAATGATTGTTGAGTGGCATGTAAGCATCTAAGAAGTTAGTAGTTATGTAATGGTCGTATGTAAGGTGATGTGTGATCATATCGCAAATTGACGAACAATTGCACTCAACATTTTGCATATTAATTAGTTCGTACTAATTTTTATGTGCAATTACCATTTGAAGTGTAAAAATTTAGATAAAAAATTTAAAATTAGTAATATTTGAAAAGTGTAATTATTTGTATGTGCAATTACCAGTTTGTTAAAAAGATCTTCGCAGGCGGACGGCACGCTTGCAAAGATAGTAAAAAAAGATCTTTGCAGGCGGACCGCCCGCCTGCGAAGATCTTTGGCCTATATAAGGGCAAGCCCGCGACGCCAAAATTTCTAAGTCAAGGCGGGAACCCTACAAATTTTGGCGCCGTCAGGCTGCCAAAATTTTCCACCGCCGCACGGCCTCCGCCGTCCTCCGCCACCGCCCGCCTACGACCTTCACTCTCCGACCGTCGTCCTCCGCAGCCGCCGACTGTCGTCATCCACGCGCTGCCACCGAGACCGTCGTCCTCCGCCGCCACCGACCGTCGTCGAGCACTCTGCCGCTGCCGCCGCCGACCCCTCCACCGCGCGCCCGCTCCACCGCCGCCGGCTCCTCCACCGCCACCGGCCCTTCCATCGCCACTGGCTCCTCCACCGCGCGCGCAGCCGCCGGTGGATGCTCCACCGCCGCCGGCCCCTCCACCGCGCGCACGGCCGCCGCTGGCCCCTCCACCGCCGCCGGCCCCTCCACCGCCGTCGGCCACCCCTCCACCGCCGTCGGCCACCCCTCCGCTCGCGGCCGAATGGCTTCATTGGCCGATCGTCGTCTACGAGCGAAGACGTCCACGGCCGAAGCTCATCGTCGGCCGTTCGTCGTCCACGGCCGAAGCCGGTCGTCGTCCACGGCCGAACCTCGTCGCTGGCCCTTCCTTCGTCGTCCACGACCGAAGCTCGTCGTCGGCCGTTCGTCGAACACGGATGTGCGTGCATGTGGGTGTTTCCTTTTATATGTGTGTGCATGTGGGTGTGAATGGGCATGAGGGGTGGGTGACATGTGAATGAGGGGTTATATGTTGATTGTGAATGTGAATTTGGGAGTGTGGATGATATGTAAATGAAATTGGGAGGGTATGTTCAATTTTGCAGGATATGTGAATTTGTCAAATTTTTTAAATAACATGTTGGAGGGTATGTTAACATTTTTTTTTTTAAAAAAGTGTAGGATATGTTTGCCTTTTCCATTTTTTTAGTCAACATGTCGATGAAATAAGGAAGTCAATTAGTGCACTACTTGATAATAACATATCAAATTTTGTACAAATTTGTTTGTAGTAATTAATTTAGCATAATAGTAAGTAGTCATTAGTTTCGCTATTTAAATTTGTTTGTACTAATTAATTTAGCATAATAGTAAGTACTAGTTAAATTTGGAAATCTCAGAGAATTTAAATTTGTTCATACGACATATCGTTAATATACAGTTTATTTTTGTACTAATTAGTTTGTACTAATTTGAGTAATTTAAACTGTGGACGATAACACTTTTTTTACATTAGAGGTTTGAAACGATGGCCGATAGTACTAAAAGGACTGAAGAGAAGGGTTTAGGGGAGCAGGAGCAGTCACTTGCTGTTGTGGTTGCTCCGGAACCAACGGTCCCACCGGAAGGTAGTTCCGACAGCGACGTAGGTGACGAAGACGAGGAGTGCTCGTCGCCAAGCGATCCTTGTCCAAGCCCAAGCCCGAAGAGAAGGAAAAAGGGCGACGGTGAAGAAGGCGACAAGGACTACATTCCCCCTAAAGAAGGGGTAAGTAAACTTAATATGTAAAATGTTCACCGTGATAACTATTAGCCCGAGCTAATTCGAAACTTCCATGCATACCTTCTCGTAGGAAACGGTGCCACGGCGATCAAAACGGCAGCTGAAGAAAAAAGTTCCGTCGAAAGACGACGACATACCAGCTAACACAACCGGCACAAAGAAAAACGAACGGTCAGCAAAGGCGAAGAAAAGGGCGAGAGAAGCGTGAATAGAAAGGATGAAGGGTTCCATGTTGTTACCCATGTTTCGCCTAAAGGAGAGCCGCTCGCCCCTAAGACGGCACGTGCGAAATTCAGTTCACAGTGTGGCATAATAGTAAGGGAAAAGATCTCCATCACGGTCAAGGACTGGGATCATGTATCGGATGGGGATAAGGAAGTCCTATGGAAAGAGTTGAAGAAAATCTTCTAGTTCCCGGAAGGATCAGAGGCAGTAGTGAGAAATTGTGCACTGCAAACAATGGCCAAGTCTTGGCGTGGTTGGAAAACCACCTTGAACAAGAAATTTGTGAAGACGGGACGCACACCATTTTTGACGTATGCCAACATAACCCCCAATCAGTGGGACGACTTTCTGACCTTGAAGAACTCCCCGGAAGAAATTAAAAGGAGCCAAAAGTATGCAGAGTTGGCCAAGAAGAACAAATTTCCTCATCGCTTAGGCTCTGCGGGATACGCACCAAAGGTGGAGCAGTGGACAAAAGAGGAGGAGGAAATGAGGAAGAAGGGGCAACCGGTACCAATGGAGGAGTGGACACAGAGATCAAGGAACTGGGTAAGAGCTAGAACTCCGAAGATCACGGATGAAGGAAAAGTATCGTTTGAAAATTCGGAGCTGCAGAGCTTTACCGATAAAATAGAAAATTTATCCAGTTCACAAAAGAAAGGATATTTCAAGCCTAAAAGGGAGAAAGATGTGCTAAGTACGGCGCTGGGTACTCCTGAGCATGGGGGAAGGGTTCGAGGTGTGTCGAGCAAGATGAGTTGGAAGGAAGGGTTCAAAAATGACCCCCACAAGAAGCGTGAAGCGTACAAGGATAAACTTAGAGACGAAGGGGCTGCGGAGTTTGAAAGGCAAATGATGGATTTCTGCGTCAAGCACATGATTTTGCCTCGCCTCGAAACCAAAGAAACTGAGCCAGATTACCCCTTCAATGACCTCAAGGAGAATACACCCTGCAGATTGCACGTTCCCATTGGACGCGCCGGTAAAACTCTTCAGGCTGCTACAGCCATTGCTATCCCTGGGAGAACATACAATGAACAGTTCATACCCGATGCGTATGCCAAGGTGCAGCCACAAGTGGTCCACGAAGGGTTTGAGTCCTACGACATTGACTACCTGGCTGCAGATGGTGTATCCGTACTTGGGGATGCGGTCGATCTTGTAATTCTCTGGCACAAGAATGACATATCCTTTGGATTGGGCACCGACGCCACGCAAAAACCTGTGGTGGATAAACCGGGGTTGGGAAAACCTCCGAGGCCTCCTAAGAGGAAGGTGACTGATAAGGCGGATGATCCAGAGATGCAAAAGGAAAATCCAGTGCCGGAAGTGCCACCAGAGATTGCATTGCCGGAGGCAGCCATGGAGATTGCACCGCCGGAGACAGCCATGGAGATTCTAGTGCCGGATGTGCCCATGGAGATTCTAGTGCCGGATGTGCCCATGGAGATTACAGTGGCAGAACCAGAGGTGCAATTTGTGGCATCAGTCGGGTCAGACAAAGAAGAAGTACCAGGATTGGAATGGGACGGTACAGAGCCAGAAATATTTGAAGACCCTTCTCCTGCGAAAGACCCCGAGGTGCCACGAGTGCTTAGGAGCCACGACTCCAAGTCCAAAGATGAGAACAAGGAGAAGTTCATGGTAACCGTCTTCAGAGGGGGTAAGGAACGTGCCAAGCTCAGAGATGACGACCCCAAGAAGGCTGCTGAACTAGCCGGGCCAACATACTTCGCAACCGATGATTGCCCGGAAAAGTATGAACATGGGAAATCACTCTTGCCGGAATGGGCACTGAAAGAAGCACCATGGGAGATGAGAAGGTTACATAACTTTTACATGGAGGCCAGCAAGAAAGGCTTGGGCAATATAACAGCTCGATCACCGGCAGATTGTTTCGGCGAAAAAGGTTACGTATGGCTAGATTTCTCAGATCTCCACGCCATATATCGTCGTGATAAGATGGACGTCAACTACATCGGTGTTTGGTGCATGTGAGTATGAGTTTTAATTAATTAGATGAAAAATATGTACAATACAAATCCATGTGATTGTTACTAACAAACTTCTTCTATAGGATACAATACATGGATTCTAAGAAGAAAAAAGAACCCATTGGCTTCTTGGATCCAACTCGGATCTGCCAAACACAGCATACCGTGACGCTAGCACCAGGGTCAGACCATCTGAAGGGCAAGAATCCAAAAGAGATAGCAGAATACAAGAAGGGCTTGCACAAGGAGAAATTGATTACTGTCGCACAGTACATTGGATAAGCCTTCTTGCACTTTCAAAATAAGAGAGTCGTCATGGCCGCTTATAATTTTAAGTAAGTCCGGTACATTTATCTTGTACACATATGTCTTATTTTAGCTGGTACTAACTAATTATAATGTTGTTAATATGTAGCGATCATTATATCTGTTTACTCATCCACCCTAAAGACGGAACCGTGGTAGTCTTGGATCCTCTCGATTACAGTCACAAGCAATACAAAAAATTTCTAACAATCTTACAGTAGTAAGTTATTATGACTCTTGCATTTGTATATGAATGTATTACAAATAAATATCCTCCTTACTCTGAAACGGTACGACATCCATACAGTGCATACCAATACTACAAGTTCAAGGGTGGAGAACAGACCCGAACACGGGAGAAGCTGCTAGTACGTACCTATTGGCCGGTAATACTCCACCCACTTTATGTATTCCAATTGTTTCACTAATTGCAAATGTTAACTACTTTTTTCTATGATATGTCCTGAAGTGTCACAAGCAACCGCGAGGAACGGTCCTTTGCGGGTATTATGCGTGCGAATTCCTTAGGGTTCATGGACGGTATAGGACTAACGCGGAGGATGTAAGTCTCTATACTATGTACTAGACAGCTCTTGATATTTATGATACTAATATATTGATTAATTTCAATGCATGCAGTTGCTAAGATTAGAATGTCGAACAAGCTTTGACGATACAGGTATCACAAATGTCCAGCGTGATCTGTGCCACTTCATCCACCATGAGTACTGTCATGTCAAAGGAGATTTCTTTGACCCAGAGGGTGCCCTAGCGGCAAGTGACGAATTCAAGGATCTTCGGGAGTGGAACACTGCTATGCCATAATGTAACTAGATGACGTTATTTGAAGTGACAATGTAAAAAAATATTGTAATATATATATTTTGGCAACACTTTTGAGTTATGCAATATATGTACCAAATGCTTGATAATCTTCCAATATATGTACATAAAAATCTACCTGCAAGAATTTCTATTAAATAATTTAAAAGTAATTTACGGCCAAATTATAATTAAATTTCAAAATTTTCTACCTATCTTTGCAGGTGGAAGTTTTTTTTTTTTTTTTTGCAAGCGGACGATTCCTATTTTCGCAGGCGGACCGGACTAGCCAACGTCCGCCTGCGAAAATAATCTTCGCAGGCGGACGGCCGCCCCGCTTGCGAAGATCGGCGATCTTCACAGTCGTTGGCTTACAGGCGGACGGCCGCCCCGCCTGCGAAGACCCTTTTCGGCCGCTTGCGATAATGCTTTTCCTAGTAGTGTATATTACCATTTTTTTTTAAAAAAAACTGCTACTATTTGCGTCATATACAAGTACAACACACCTAGGCATAAAACATGCTGCTATACGCTATTGTAATATATGGTAAGATCAGCCTGAATGCATGCCCTTGGAATGCCACTTCCTAGATTATAAATATCTGATGTTTAGGCATGATTTAGTCTTAACATTTGAAACTTCGAATATCGACAATTCCTCAAATACTTAACTCATAAGGTTAAGTGACGGTACAGTCAGATATAGAGGTGGATATCGAGCCAGCTTTAACTTGTTATACGAGCTAAAAAGTTGCCTCATATCGGCTTGTTTGCTAGCTCATTTAATTAGCTGATGAGTTGGCATTGAGAATGAGTCGGGATTAGCGAGTAGCAGCGATAGAAGCATAGCTGGAGGAGTGGGAACTAGCAGCTGGCTGAGGCGGGGATTGGGAGTGGACATGGAGGGTGGGGTGGCCGACATCATGCCGCCACGAGTCCTCTAACCAAGACATTGTTGCCTACGGGCGATGGTGACATGACGGTTGTTACAAACGAGTGGCAAACCTAACATGCGATAACTAGCAGCTCGACAACAAGAGTAAGGTAGATAACTAGATGTGGGGTTGTGGGGGTGAAGGAGTGGGGTGACAGCGTGACACGATGCAATACAGCGAGTTGGCGAGATCCAAGCGACGTGTGCAAGACAACCGCTGGGGGGGGGGGGGGGGGGGGGGGATGAGCCCAAGTTGCATAAGCCCTGATATGGTAGTGGTAGATTTTTAAGGTTAGTCCGATTGGCTTGGGCCAAATGGTTGATGGTCCTTGTTGCCTTGATGGGTTGTCGGTCTTAGGGCCTATTTGGGGTGCTTAAAATTCTAAAAAGTAGCTGATTGGTAGCCAGCTTCTGAGAATCTGGCTTCTGGCTTGTTCATTTTCTGGATTCTACAACTACAACTCCTTAGAATCTGGACCAAAAGCTAGTCTGTTTGGGGGAGCTTCTGATTCTGGTAGAAGCTACAGCAACTAAAAGCTCCCCCAAATAGACCCTTAGACTCTCGGTCTGTTGGCCTGATATTTCTTTTGGCTCGTTCGGCTCGCGAGCATCTCAGTAAGATAGCTAACAAACTAAAATCTTTGACTCAGCTCGTTAACATTTCTTGAAGAATTGAGTGGAGCCAATCACAAGCCGAACGATCTATTATGGTTACATCTAGGCAGGGGCAGATCCAGGAACAAAAAAATTGGGGGGCTCAGTTACACAGACCACAGTATCTTCAATCTCCAGCCATTTAGGAACCTTTACTTTATCATTCATGGTGAAAAAATCGAAAGGGGTGCTCCGGGGGGTATCCATGGGTCTTGTGGGTGTAGAGGGGACTTGAGTCCCCCCTGCACCCACGTTGGATCCGCCCCTGCATCCAAGCACGGGCAGAGCCACCGCTCGGCTTGCACGGGCAGCCGTCCGGGCTCGCCGTCTAATACACCATTGAACTTTTATTGTTTTGAAAGGATTAAAGTTGAAAATATTATAGCAAATACTAGATATATTTAAATTTGTCTGAGCTTAAAAAATTTCCTAGCTCCGCCACTACATCCAGGCATACTGATCTGGTGACATAGACAAAAGAAGATGGCACCTGGCCTGGTGGGCTGATGGGCAAATGTGTTGGAGGACACAGGGAGACACGAACCTTTGGTTAGATTTTTACGATATGTGATACTCCCTCCGTCCCATTTTAAGTGTAACTATAAGTAAGTTTTCGCGTCCAACTTTGATCGTCCGTTTTATTTGAAAAAATTATATAATTAGTATTTTTGTTGTTATGAGATGATAAAATATGAATAGTATTTTACTTGTGACTTATGCTTTTATTTTGTTTTTTTAAAAAAATAAATAAGACGGAAGGTCAAAGTTGGATACGAAAACTATGACTGCACTTAAAATGATACGGAGGGAGTAGTTATAATCTGTCTGACTGGCTTCTGAATTTTGATGGGAATTTGTTTCAGATATGCTTACGTGCACATACCTCCACTGTACCGTATATATAGTCAATTACCACTTCGTCTCTGCATATGTACGTAAAACATGCATGTGATATGACTAAACCAATAACCGTATAGTATATGGTTTCTGCAGCTAGAAATCAAAACGATATCGAGAGGGCCAGGGCCCAGAGCATCATTTAACTAGCAACTAGATAATCAATTGCGAGCTAAGTTTACATAGCATGCAAATTAAGCAAACGTCTTGTACTCTTGTGTGGAGTGCTTGCTGGAGTGTGGATAAATAGGTCTTCACAGGGAAGAGCCGGGAAAAGTCTTACACAAGCCCCTGCATCCTCTCTCTCTCTCTCTCTCGCTCCGTCCTCCCCATTACACACACATGGATGCTAACCACGACAAGGTTGTGGAGAGCGGCAGCCGCGGGGGCCGGGGACCGGTGCGGACGATCTGCGTCTTCTGCGGCAGCAGGCGGGGGAACCGGCCGTCCTTCAGCGCTGTCGCTCTCGACCTCGGAAAGCAGCTGGTGAGTCTCGTCGCGTCTTGAGCAATTAATCGATAGTATTAGCTAGCTACTAGCTAGCCATCCATCCAAAAGCTTCAGCTTCCAATGCCATTGTCCATGGAGAAGATGTGTCCTGCTCACTTGGGTATAGTTCTACACTGTCTAGCTCTGACGACGCCCCCAAGCTTATTCCCCCTCCCTTTCGCTCTCGGTCTTTACCCTCTCCTAGCCTCACCCACGAAGGCCTCCATTGATCCACGCAGGTCGAGAGGGAGCTCGATCTGGTCTACGGCGGCGGCAGCGGCGGCCTGATGGGCCTCGTCTCCAAGACCGTCCACGACGGCGGCCGCCACGTCCTCGGGTACGCACGACGACGCACATACACAGTCACTGACTTAACTGTGCCTGCTGATCGATCCATCTGCTGATCACGTCGATGCATCTGTAAATGCATGCAGGGTCATCCCTAGTGCTCTCCTACCTGAAGAGGTATAGCAAGCGAATCTCTTGTGTGGAGCTGGAGTAGCCAGTATACGATTGGTCTATTGTCTATCACTTCCTAAAAGATCTTTTACTGCACACACGCATACATATGGAACGTGTTTATTTTACCTTGGTGGTACTACTATGATTTTGTGCAAGCCTTTCCTAGGTGTCAGGGGAGACGTTGGGAGAGGCGAAAGTGGTCAGGGACATGCATGAGCGCAAGTCAGAAATGGCGAAACACGCCGACGCTTTCATCGCCCTGCCAGGTGAGCTGTTAGCCGACTTGTCAACCCCCCCCCCCCCCCCTCTCTCTCTCTCTCTCACACACACACACACACACATTGACACAATGACACTGATGCAAACACAAACGAGAATTAATTGGCTAATAGTAGTTAGCTAGTAGGGCCTAGGAGTGATCTTAGCTTAATTAACAACTTAATTGCCGCGTGATGCGCAGGTGGTTACGGGACAATCGAAGAACTGTTGGAGATCATAGCGTGGGCGCAGCTGGGGATCCACAACAAACCGGTACTAAAAGCTACTCCAGTAGCTTAATACTATTAGCTTAACTTAGTTTGTCGTATTTAACTGCCATTTGCATTCTATAATCTTATTGTCCTTGGCCGGTGGATAGGGATTAGCTAGCTAGATTGATGGATAGCGCTTAGCTTAGCTTAGCTTATAGCTAGGCCGTCATGCTTCATGGCCTAATCATTTTCGACATGATCTCCCAATGAATAAACTAGTAGTAGTAACAAACATATATAAATATTGTTGGTGTTGTTTTCGTTAGGTGGGGCTGCTCAATGTGGACGGCTACTACAACAACTTACTCTCGCTGTTCGACAAGGGCGTCGAGGAAGGGTTCATCGACGCCGCGGCGCGGAACATCTTCGTCCTCGCCGACAACGCCGGCGAACTACTGACCAAGCTGACGGAGGCGGCGGCAGCGGCAGCGGTGGCGGTTGAGGGCGGCGACGGGGATCAGGTCGACGGCGAGGCCACGGCCGCGGCGGCTGGCTTGAAGAGGAAAAGAAGCTAGCTATAGCCGTGTGAGCATTGGCCGGCCGTCGTTCTAAGTGTGACTCAATTTCCTCCGGATCGATCCTTTGTTGCTTTTCGTTGGATCGAATCATCGAAGTGTGTTTAATTCGATTCTAAGTGTTGATGTAATATCGGACCTGCCGAACTGGAACCAGGCTTTATTTCATTTCATTTGCTAACCTCTTGGCGAGCAATATGCATGCCGTGCTTAAAATGTAGCACGACAAGCTTCTATATATGTATGCTCGGTATAAGCACTCGTAAGCATATGTAAATCAAGTTTACAACTTTATGTCTCTCTACAACTTGAATTGGCATGTAATGAGCAGCAGCACTAGACCGTATGCAATCTTATATCATGTGCTAATTGCATGAATAATGCATGTAGAGCAAAAGGTTCTCTCTCTCTCCCGCGTTTGATGCCGATCCAGTGGTCTCCTTTGTGGGCTCGTGGCCGAAAACACAAAGCAGTAGTGAGGACTCTTGTTCATTAGAAAGCTGGATTACTAGACAAAAGGATGTTTTATGGCTTGTTAAAATTTTAGATTAAAAATGTGGATTGTAAACTACTTTAAACATTCCAAGACCTCAAGAAGAACCATAGGTAGCACATGACACTATACTCCATCCAGGTATCCATCACATTCACAGCTGGCTTGGCAGTAGCTAGCAGTGGAAGCATATCACTGCACGCAGGTAAGGTAAAAACGCTTTGCCATAAAGGAGGCGAGCAAAGCGGCGGGAGGCGATGGGCGCAGGCCCACCGCCGCGCCCATTGGATCTTCCGCGACGCCCGGTGGCCGGTGGTACGCACTCTCACCTCACGTACTACGTACGTACCTGCATGCATGCTGCGACGCCCGCTCGATCGGCAAGTGGGGTGGGCGCGCTCTAGCTTCTCCCATTGCCGCGCGCGGCGCGTGTGCCCCCCACACACAATTTATTATAACCACGCGGCCTGCACGCCTGCCCCGCCTGTGGTACGCGCTGCCGCCTGCCGCCCACTGCCTGCCTCTCTGCCTGCTTCCCCTCCCCGGCCCGCGCCACCCGCTGGCCTGCGTGTGTCGTTTTGCCCGCTCGCACCGCGCCCGCGCGGGGGCCGGCTCGGGCGCTCGGCTGGCTCGCCCCATCATCGCCCGCCCGTTGCGTCGTCGTCGTCTCGTCGCGCGCTGTGCTGTGCTGGCCCCTGGCCGTGGCCGTGTCCCAGCCGCAGCTAGCGCAGCCCACAGCGCGCGCAGGGGTGGCCGTTGTCCCAATTATTGTCTATACTACGGGAGCGTATAGCGAGGACGAGGCGCTGTTGCCCTTTCTTTTTTTTCCTCCCATGTCCGACTCTGAGGTCTGCTTCTGCGCGCGCACTGTGCAGCGCGTGCGTGCGCCTTTGCGAGTTGCGACCCCTTTGGGCTTTTGCCTTTTGGCCCAGCCGGCCAAGCCGTACGCGCACTTGTTGGAGATGCCCTGCCGGCCGCTGCGCTGGCTGCAGGCGACGCGATTGGCAACGCGAGGCGAGGCGACTAGGCCAGGGTGCTATTTGGTTCTCACATCGTCGTCAAGTCTCGACTCGACGGCGCTGCGGCTGCAAGCCTGCAAGGCTGGCTGCGACTGCAACCGAGGTGGTGCGGTGTCCTGTTCGTCCCATGTTGGCGTCCCGATTATTTGCGGCACGGGGAGTCGGGACGGACGAGGAGAGGGCAAGCAAAGCTTTTTTTTTTTTTTGGGTGGTACCACAATGTGTACTGGGCAAGTACGTACGGGCGCGAGTAGTAAAGGTGAACTGAAACCATTCACGTCACGAGTCTGTAACGATTGAGAGGAAACCGGGGAATTTAATTCCTCTGCTGGCCCCCTACATCTGCAAAGGTGAGATCGATGTCCCTGTAACGTACGACGATTGCTCCGAGTTGGATAGGCCTATGTATGTGACGCACGGTATGCAAAACCATGCAGTTATCACACAGTTACCCCGTACGATAACATCCTCAGTTTTTAAACCACAGTAATCCCCGCGATAACTGCCTTATCGTAGGGTGATGACAATCTAATCCAAAACGGTTTGGTGAACCCTGATGTGATGTTGTGTGTTCACTCAGCCTTAATCTGCGATGCCGTTTACTGCAAGAGAAACCGTGTACTCCGTCCATCCCAAAAATACTCCAATCCTAGATTTCCGAGATGGAGTTAAGGAGGGAGATAAAAGACCAAAATATCTCTATAATTAGTAGTAAAGGTATATTAGTGGGTGCGTAGGTGATGAGGGATAAAATGTTTTGATTTGTGGACCAATGGTAAATAAAAATGTAGATGTTGATCTATTTTAGAAAAAAAATAAACTGTAGAAGTTTGTTTATTTTGGGATGGAGGGAGAGAGTACATGATATGGTTTACCGATGCACATTGCACCCTTCTCCATCACCACATTGCACCCTCCCCAATGTCCGATATGATTATCTGCTGCTTTTATGGCACTCACAGCGCATGGCACACCAAACCAGGCTCACAATCTTTACGTAACAAAAAAAGTAGAGCCACACACCTCCATAGTGCACTGTATCCCCATTGGGTCTAGGAACTTCTTCATATCTAGATCTAGTCATCGAGGCCCCTTCCTACTGAAGGCGACTTCGGCCGGCGAGATCAACGACGAGCCGGCCACGCTGGGCAATGGACATGTAGCTTCATGGCAGCAGCTAGCCTCGTTGTCAATGACACTTTCCGGGTCATCGATGCCTTCCCCTTTCTCTCCTGCTTTCTACCCCTCTTTCTTGCCTTTTGTTTTCCATGCCACCTTTTTGCTTCTCCCTTACGAGGCCACTAGGTCTTAACAGGGACGAGCAACTCAATCACTAGGGACACAAACATGTGCCAAACGCATGTGAATGGTTAAATGTAGTGCACTGAGGACAAACGCCACCTCACTATATTGTGAATAGCCTTATGGAGTACATGGGGGAATGCATGGCGATTCAGAAATACAATTTTTTTAGTTGAATGAATGTACTGAGTATGAAATGAATGTGAAGTTTTGACTTCATGTTGACAGAAAAACATCGAGAGGGGGGGGTGTTGGTCAAGGTAGAACATATCATCAAAAACTTTCTGGATCACAAGGTGGGAAGGTTTGAGCAGGATGGAGATGATAGAAGAGAGGTTTGTCTATGGAGCATTGCTGCCCAAACGAAGAGGAACTAGAAACTGAAGTCGAGGTTGCAGCAAATTTCGTCGAAATTGTTGGAGGGCATTTTGGGTTCAACGGAACATAGCATGTACTCCATCCATTCCAAAATATAAATATTCGAATTCACTATTTCACTTGCAACAGATTTTTGGCTCCTATCTTTCGATTTTTCTTATCTAATCTTGCATCAAGATTTAGGTTCTTCTATATCCAACTTGCATTTACACTTAGTTACAGAGAAGCAGTTAGTCATTATGACTAAGTGCTTGCATTTAATTACTTGCATTTTCATAGCAAGGTGGTGCTTTTTTAAGTATGTTTATATCTCTTATATCTCCTCTTTTAAGTAGTTAATCAATTACTTTTAATCATGATTTTTTTACATAGTGTGTATTAGAAAAGTTATAACGAACTTAATAGTGTAACTATAATGTAAGTTTTAAATCTTATACAGTGTAATTATAATATAAATGGATATAATTTTACAGTGTAAAATTGATTTTGAATGTTTATATGGAAGTGGCGTCGTAAATATAGTCCGTCTCTTTTTTAAGGGGTGGGGTGAATTGAGGGAAGAGATGGCATTGACGCACCCAAATTTAGTGGAGCAATGTGATCCTTCGGAATATCCAAATGCAGGCCTCCATATCTTCATTTCATATGGAGGATCATCCAAAGATTCCCCGCTATATTTCTTGACACTGTAGCGGATCATTCATATTACATCTTTCAAAATTTACTCTCCAACCTTTTAATAATAAGTATCATTTAACTACCTGATGACGCTCTCTCTCGTGGCCCAATCTTCTGGTGAGGGGATAACTCTCGCTTTGATCGAGTGTGACGTTTGCGACATGGCTACCAACCAAATGAAGTCCAGGATGCCGGGCAATCGCTACACCACAAACAATGTCGTACCAACCGTGACGCGCGGTTGATGATCCCTGCAATGCAAACGAGAGAACACTGCAAGAACAAGATAAGATGCAATCTAAATATTGCGAATAGGTGATTAAGCACAAAGAAATAGTTGCGATTGAAGTGGTAGATCTAATAGACCCGGTAAATCAACACACCAACTATTGGGGGCTCTGAATCAATAGTCGCCAACTAATCGAGCGAGGACTAAAGACAAGGTGAATGGCACTTGACAAAATTCAACTAAACAAAACCCAAATGTTTTTGAGGATGTACAAAGCTATTTATAGAGGAAAATAAAGCTAGGGTTAAGTTTGGAGGTGGAGGGAGACACTTTCGAGATGGACCTAGTCTATTATAAGGCCCAAGGCCCAAGTTCGGTTTTAGCAACAACACTGTCTTATTTTGGCGATTCCCATTGACTCGAGATGAATTTGGACACAAGACCGGATGCGTTTGAAAGGTAGCGAGATAAGCTTTCCACGAAGTCTAAGATCACCCAAATCGGAGTTGGCATGAAGGCACTAGGTCCGTTTGAAGTTAGTGCTGTCTCCGGATGCCGAACTGGACTTGGACTTGGAATTATCATTGGAACGTGTGAAGTTATGAGCGTATCCGACAAAGTGATATCCTCATCATCCTCTCCTTCTTGAATTGGAGTCGTCCTCGACTCAATCCCGTTTTCTTGATTGTGTGCACTCTCTCGTCCAGTGGCCATCCTTGGAGGTGTCTCATCGTGAAAAACATCCTCATATTACTGCAAAAGGTTAGTAACAACGGGTGGCAAAGAATATAAAGTACTAGGAGCAGTAGCCAATGTGAGTATAGGATCTTTGCAAAATAGAGCATAGCAACAAGAATCTGGCTCATCTAGTGCACATATATTATATTTAGAAGCCAACAAAGCACCCTTCAACTTAATTTCATTCTTTGTGATACTTAGTTCTATTTTACTAGTTGAAGCAGGATGTTTAGCAATAATCTGATTTTCACTTTTCGCTTTCTTTTCACATTCAAGTCTTGCAAGATCATCTTTCAAAGCAGCGGCTGGAGTCATAGAATGCAAAACAACTCTTTTACCATCGAACATAAATTTATATGTATTAGTCCTACCATAAGAAACAACTTCTCTATCATATTGCCATGGTCGCCCCAAAATAACAGAACAAGCTTGCATATGCACAACATCACATTCAATTTGATCATGGTAGGAGCCTATAGAAAAAGGTATTTTAACCAAGCGGGTTACCTTCATCTTACCACATGTATTAAACCACTGAATATGATACGGATGTGGATGTGGATGGGTAGTCAAGCCAAGCTTCTTGACCATCTCTTCACTTGCTAAATTGTTGCAACTCCCGCTATCAATAATCATTTTGACGGTATGGCCTTTCACAAGAACTTTGCTTTGGAACAAATTGTGACGTTGGTTTTGCTCTTCACACTTCTCTTTAGCACTAAGTGCTAGCTTGACAATTAGGCTAGGATACTGATCTAGCGACTCTGGATGCAAATGGACTTTCTCGATGTCATCATTATCTTGTCCTCATGCGTGGTCAGTGGCAGCTAAAGCATATTCATCATCACAATCACTAGCAGAAGTATACTCACCATCAACATTCACAAATAGAGCTCGCCGATTTGGACAGTCACGTGCAATGTGTCCAATGCCATGGCACCTATGACATGTAGTATCACAGGTACGTCCAGTGGAAACTACTAAAGTTTCACTCTTGGCTGGAGTCTGAACTGAAGCATTTTTGCTTGTTTCTTGAGCATGGGATGGCGTGGAGGTAGGTGGTGTGGAAGAAGCTGGACGAACGTCAGTAGTAGATTGACGTGGTGTTGACTGTCATGTAGAAGTAGCACCTGCAAAAGAACTCCTATGCTTGTTGCGTCCCTGCACTTCTCTTTCAGCTTTGCAAGCAAAATGGAATAATCTATTCATGGTATTGTATTATTTATATTCAAGAATATCCCGCATCTCTCTATTAAGACCTCCATAGAACCTAGAAATTCTAGCATCCTCAGTTTCTTGCAAATCACAGCGTGACAAAGCAATCATCATCTCTTGATAGTATGTTTCTACAAAATTGGGACCTTGTCTTAAAAGTTGTAGTTTATTTAACATGTCACGAGCATAGTAAGAAGGAACAAATCTAGACCTCATTGTACGTTTCATATCATCCCATGTTCTAGGTCTAAGTCCTCTACCACATATATCATTCCACCATAGAGATGCAAAGGAGGTAAATTCACTACTGGCAGCTTTAACTTTCTTATTATCAGGAAAATCATAGCAAGAGAATTTTTGCTCAACAGCTAACTTCCAATCTAGATAAACAGAAGGCTCAAACTTACCATCAAAAGAAGGCATAGTAAATTTTACCTTAGATAAAGGATCATCTTTGTCCCTAACTCGATGTTGTCTTCTATTTCCAACACTCTCGTCTTCCTCCTCATCATCAGCAACAGATTGCTCTTCGTCTTCATCGTCATATCTTTGGTGTCGATGAGCAGTGGCACCTACACCTTCTTCACCTGCAGCCTCAAGTAAACCAATGCGTCGCACAATATTTTCATGTCCAATATTCATATTCTGAATGTTTTCAGTTAATTGTTTATGTGATTGATTCATTTTCTCAATTTGATCCACTACTTTTACCAGGCTTTCACTTAAGGTTTTTAAATGTTTATCTATGCTTTCCTTGTATGATTTACTATTACACATCAACTCTTCATACCAATTTTCCATGCCCTTCAGTTTATGCGCTAGATTCTCCAATGTTGGTTCGTCGGAACTTGTACCTGACATCGTTATCAAGCAAAAGAAACTCACAAGAAAGTGTCAGTTCCTAACAATCAATAAATATGTGGAGCTTTTGAAGGCACTCAACACTTAAGCATATACCAAATTCTTATAATATTCTCAAAGAATGCAAAACAGGTCAATCACCGTGGCTGGTTCGTGGCACAATGACACGCTTGATGAGTGGAGCGATTGCAAGGCCGAACCTGTAAAGGTTAGTAATATGTTGTCACGCCCCGAACTAGTCCCGAGCGGAACTAGCCCGTGACGCTCCAAATTAACTTGTTAATCGATACCAGTCCCAGGAATTAGTGCTGGTATCACAGGAAGATAGAATATCACAGCAACAGAGGTCTCTTTATTATAGAGTAGGAGTACAATCATGTTGGGCTGCGGACAGATCCCGAGTTCACAACTGCATTACAAAAGGGAAGCAGAAGCCAAGACTTGGACCAAACATCACAGGCGCGACTTGGGAACTAGGCCGAAACCCTAAAACTCATCGTAGCCGGCTTGCTCCTGGAAGAACTCCTCGTCAGCGAGATCCGCTCCATCTTCTTCAACAACTAGGGGGGGGATTATTTATATAGAGCAAGGATGAGTACGGGAGTACTCAGCAAGCCATGCGAAATAAGTGTTTAATGCAGGCTTCAAGGAAAGGCTGTTGTTTTCGCAATTGATTTTATTTGAACTCTTTTCAGAAACAACTAAGTGAGTGCTTCTCAAACGACACGGATGAGACAGTGCGTCTCGTCCGGTCGGAGTATGTGCAATGTATCAGTCTTTTGAATTGTTCAAGATTGGCACCCGGCCAACAGCTTTCAAACGGCCACCCAGGCCTGGCTGATCCCATCAGCCGCAGATTTTCCAAACATCAAACCCATTTCACCACAGCAAATTTCACAAGGCAGTAGTCAAACAAAGCTACGCTAGGAATCACCTCACATCCACCCATGACCGTGGGCACGGCTGTTCGAACAGTCTGTTAACCTCTGCAGAGGGGGTACACTTTACCCACACGACATTACTAACCCGGATCATCCAGCTCGTGCAGAACAGCCACGACTAGAGACCTTAAGGCTTTCATGACAAGGCATTTCGAAAGCCGACACAGGTTCACCATATGCCAACGAGAGGGGTCCCAGACCAACACCAGATTAGGTCCTAGACCATACTGTGCCAGGAAGCCTAGGGGTCCTCCCCGACACCACCCCGGCGAATCCACATGTCTCTTGGCATCAAGGCTCCCCCGATTAGCTAATTACTCAGCCAGGGGTGTCCCATTCCACCCATGTGGTTGTACTTGTCTTATGTTCGGATGAAATTCCAAGGAAACGGTCCTTAAGTGCAAGAGCGGGAAACCGTACTCCCGATACGTTCCCCGGTCCGCGATTTTGGAAATTCATTTAGTTCGCAAGCACCGACCCGTTTTCTAAGTCTTTTGTAAAACCCAAGTTTTACCCAAGGTGTTTCTCAGATTTTAAGTTTGCAGGCGACCGTCGATACCCGTGCAGAGTGCACGATTACCGAGGCGCAACTAGGTGGTTACAAGGGAACATGGTATAACAATTACAATGGAAGGATCAGATGCAACAAATTAGGTAGGTCCGCCAATCTGCCTTGCAGACGGGACAAACAGATTAAGTGCAATCCTACCTATGCATAATATTTTTCAAGCAACATAATTAAGTTCAAATATAGGCTCAAGATGTTCAAGGGTGGCTTGCCTTGCTCGAGATCTTGAGCTTGATCCTCGAAATCCTCGCACTGCGGGTCTTCGGGCTCCGAAACTACACGCGAAACGGGACAACTCAACAAACGGTGAAAATAAAGCCCTATTATTGACCTCTAAGCGTGCCATTAGATAGATCTCGAGATTTGAGGAATTTTGGAAGTTGAACGGAGTCAAACGGACTTACGGTTGGGAAGATATTGAATTTCTAAGATTATTGGATTTTTGGTCTAAAGGAAAAGGATTTATTTAAATCCTTTTTGAAAAAGAAAAGAAAAGAAAAGAAGGAGGGAGGGAAATTAGACTTTCCTCGGGCGGCTAGGGCGCGGCCCGAGAGAAAGGGGGCGGCTCGGCCGAGCTTAATGGGCCGGCCGGCCCGAGGGTGCGGCCCAAGGCACGCGCGAGAGGGGAGGAGAGAGGGAGCCGGTGGGCCGGGTCCTTCTCGCGTGGTCCCGAGTGGGACCCGCTTGTTGGTGGCTCGGCTCACCGTGCGGAGGGAGCACGCGGCGCGTGCTAGGGTTCGGGGAGAGAGACGCGGTGCACGCGCGCGGTTCGCGGAGGACGCGGATGCGGCGGGCCCACGCGCAGCCTCACGGCTCACGGTGGACCGCGCGCGCAAGCGGGGCCGGAGGGAGCGGCTGACCGGGGTCGGCTCGACCCGGTCTTGGCCGAGCTGGCGCCGACGTGGCGCCTACGTGGCTGCCACGTGGGCCGGCGGGAGGTAGATGACGACGTCGGCCGAAACGGACGGCGGACGACAGCGGCGAGCGGCGGAGCGAACCACGGCGATACAGGCGAAATCGAGCACTCCGGGAGGTTGCACGGGACGAGAGGAGACGAGCCAACGGCTCGGATTCGCCGGGGGATGCTCGACGGCGGCGGATTGCGACGGCGGCAACCGGCGGCGAGGGAAAGGGGAAATGGCGACGAGGTCACGAGGGGTCGATTCCCGGCGGTGAGAGCATCTACGTGGCTACGGGAATCCGTTGCTAGCGTCGGATTGGGCGGAAATGCATCGTGGAAGGCCGGCGACGAGAGGCGCTTCCAAGCTCGGGCGGCGACGGCGGCGAGCACACGGCGGGCGGCGGCAGCCGTCGGGGCAGCGCCAGCTAGCTACGGGGAGGCTACTCGTGCTACTACCCGAGTCTAAGAGGAGGAGATGGAACGAGAAGGGAGAACGGAGGGAGACACTATCGTGCGGGGAAGGGGGTGCAGTGACGAGAACCGACGGCGCGGGAGCGATCTCTCCGGCCTCGGGCCGGGGAAGAGGAAGAAGAGGGCGCGCCCGGAGTCCCCTTCCGCGTCCTTGCTCGTGCCGGCTCCTCCAGCACACGCGACGGCGGCGGTCGGCGAGAGAGACGGCAATGGCGCGCGCGGAAAACGGGGAAGATTGGGAGGGGAAAAAGGAAGGGAGGGCGCCTGGGTTTATAGGGCGGCGATGTCGGTTTGGAAACCGACCTTGGGCGGTCAAGGCGCGAGCTGGCGCTCGGCGCTTGCGGCCAAAACGGCGACAGAGGAGGATGACGTCGGCGGAGGGAGAGAAAGAAAGAAAAGGAAGGGAGAAAGGGAGCTTGTCCCTTGCCACTTTGGGAAAAGGAGGAGGGAGCGGGAGCGACGCGGCAGAGAGGGGGGGCTTAGCCTCCGGCCCTTGGAGGCACGCGCGCGAAGAGAGGCGGGGCCGAGTCGATGATGACGGCGATGACGGCGGGGCGGTTTGGAGTGAAGCGGCGACACGGGCGGCAGACGCGGGGCAAGCACGGCAGGCGCTGACGGCGGCGGCGACTGGCCGGTCGGCCACCACGGCGCGCGCGCGCGGGCAGCGCGGCGATTTGGGCGGCTTCGGCGGGAAAGGCAGCGAGAGCGGGAGGGAAGGCTCGGCGCGGCACACGGCAGAGCGGAGGGAGAGAGAGAGAGAGCCGGGAGGGAGGGGGGAGATGGGCCGAGAGGGATTCGGCCCATCGAACCCTAGGGAGGCGAAATAGACTTTTGCGGAGGGATTTGAGATCTGAGATGGCACGGACACTAGACAACAAGCAAGGAAACGGATTTCGCAATTAGGGTTTTTAAGAGATAGTTATCCCGCTAGGCGCCATGACGGAACGTGCGCTACATATGTGGATCTTGGTAGGCTTAACTATATCACAAGGAATAGCAAAAATCAAACAGATTTGCGAAATTGAATAATAGTCCAAAGTACTGGTCAACGTTGCTGGCCTTGCCTAGACTCAATCCTAGCTCAAGCAAACAAATGATTAACACTCGGACTAGAAACAACTGATTTTATCACACAACTCTCTCAAAAAAAAAACCAAAGAAAATGCCACACTGTTTTCTTTTTCTGATATTTTTCTCTTTTTTTGATTTTTTTTCTTTCTTTTCTATTTTTTTTGGTGCGGCCTTTTTTTTCTGTTTTTGCACCACGCTGGCTTTTTCTTTTTTTTTATCTATCTTTTTCTTTATCAAACAGTGGCTAACAGACGAAAAAAAAACTGGGTAAAAAAAAAAAGATTACCGATACCAACTAACTCAACGGAACCTGCTAGGGTGCATGCGCACACAGGAAATTTTCACGGAAAATTAAAGTGGCCCGCGATCTGCATGCGCAAGGAATCAGCAAGTTGTGGATGGAAATTACACCATTACACATGCATATGCATGCGCAATAAAATTGGAGATCAATCTTTGACTTAAATAGGAAACTCGGATACTTTTTTTTTTCTTTTCTCAAACTCTACAAACACAACCGAGATGACCGCAACAAAACTAACCGATGAGACAACCAGATGCAAACCCAAACCAAAATGAAACTAGGGCTAAGACCAGATCTTGACACGACAGTGGACCAAAACTCAATAAAGCAAAATTGAATGAAAATTGCAAGGCTCAAAACTAATTTTTGGTAAAGGAAAAAGTGGTGCGGCTGTATAGTGAATGATGGGAAAAAAATTACAAAACTAAAATCCTCACCAGACAACTGAAGCTCTGATACCAACTGATGACGCTCTCTCTCGTGGCCCATTCTTCTCGTGAGGGAATAACTCTCGCTTTGATCGAGTGTGACGTTTGCGACATGGCTACCAACCAGAACAAGTCCAGAACGCCGTGCAATCGCTACACCACAAACGATGTCGTACCAACCGTGACGCGCGGTTGATGATCCCTGCAATGCAAACGAGAGAACACTGCAAGAACAAGATAAGATGCAATCTAAATATTGCGAATAGGTGATTAAGCACAAAGAAATAGTTGCGATTGAAGTGGTAGATCTAATCGACCCGGCAAATCAACACACCAACTATTGGAGGCTCTGAATCAATAGTCGCCGACTAATCGAGCGAGGACTAAATACAAGGTGAATGGCACTTGGCAAAATTCAACTAAACAAAACCCAAATGTTTTTGAGGATGTACAAAGCTATTTATAGAGGAAAATAAAGCTAGGGTTAAGTGCTAATTCGTGGAGGTGGAGGGAGACACTTCCAAGATGGGCCTAGTCTATTACAAGGCCAAGGCCCAAGTTCGGTTTCAGCAACAACACTGTCTTATTTTGGCGATTCCCGTTGACTCGAGATGAATTTGGACACGAGACCAAATGCGTTTGAAAGGTAGCGAGATAAGCTTTCCACGAAGTCCAAGATCACTCAAATCGGAGTTGGCATGAAGGCTAGGTCCGTTTGAAGTCAGTGCTGTCTCCGGAGGCCGAACTGGACTTGAACTTGAAATTATCATTATAACGTGTGAAATTATGAGCGTATCTGATAAAGTGATGTACTCATCACTACCAGAATACTTAAAACATTTTTCCGACAACAACTACTCAAGCAATCATGAGCAAAGTTAATTTATATATTACAGATTAATCGATTCATTTAATTACTTCACTCAGTTTTAAAATCATATACCGAGTACTGTATTACTCCTTTATCCTGATGAATCTGTGAAAGCAAAATAGAGAAACAGGAGGGAGGGGGGGGGGGGGGGGGGGGGGGGGGAGAAGATAGAGAGAAGAGCAGCGTTGACTAGGTCGTGTGCTCCGCTCCGCCGTGCATGCAGCTAGTGTTCCCTGCCGCTGTTGCCACCGCCCACCTGATCAGGCAGGTAGTGGCCAGCCCACATATGCTGGGCCTACTTGAATTTCCTAAAGGAAAAAGTATACCGAAGGTCCCTCAACTTGTCATCGAGTTACAAAATCGTCTCCCAACTGCAAAACCAGATACCGGACGTCCCTCAACTAACAAAACCGTTCACTTTAGATCCTCCGGTGGTTTTGACCCTGGTTTTATCCTACATGTCGGCTGAGTCAGCGTGGGACCCACGTGGGCCCCACATGTCAGCATTGCCGCATCATCCTTCTCTCTCTCTTCCTCTCTTCTCTCCCATCCTCATCTCTTTCTCTCTCCGTTCTCTGCGACTGGCGACGGGAGAGGGGGAGGGTGTCGGCGACTGGCGACGGGCAACGCGGCGGCGGGGGAAGGGGCGGCGCGCGGGCGGCCGGGGAAGGAGCTGTGGGCGGGCGGCGGGAAGAGGAGCAACGCGCGGGCTCCCCCGCCGGCCGCCGCTCACGAGGCCCACGAGGCCCACGAGGCGGTGTCAGGGGAGGGGCGGAACGCGGCCGACGGAGGAGCAACGCGCGGGCGGTGGGAAAGGAGGAGGGCGGTGCCTCGACGGCGACCGCCAGCAGCGGCGATGGGGAAGCATGGCGGCCTACCCCCAAATGAGCAGGTATATCGCCGTGTAGAGGAGGTCCATGCCGTGTAGAGGAGGTCCATGCGGAGCGCGTTGGCGAGGAGGAGCACGAGGTGCTCCCGCAGTCCCGTTGAACCCGAAGGTGGCGCTGAGCTAGTCGAAGATGTTGGCGCGAAGCGCATCCCAGACGAGGGCTAGCGGCAGCGCCAGGAAGTCTGACGCGTGCGCCACTGCCGCCCGCATCTCCTGGACCTGCAGTGTCGGGTGGTCCCAGATGAGCAGGTACAACGCCGCCCTCCTCCTCTCTCACTGGCCGCGCACCGCCCCTTCCCCGCAGCTCGTCCCCCGCCGCCGCCTCGTGGGCGGCGGCCGGCAGGGGAGCCTACGCGCCGCCCCTCCCCCGGCCGCCCGCGCGCCGCCGCGTCGCCGGTCACCGGTCGCCGGCCGCCGGTCGCTAACGCCCTCCTCCTCTCCCGCCTCGCATTGCCGGCCTCGCAGTCACAGAGAACAGAGAGAGAGAGATGAGGATAGGAGAGAACAGAGGAAAAGAGAGAGAAGGCTGATGTGGCAATGCTGACATGTGTAGTCCACATGGGTCTCACGCTAACTCAGCCGCCATGTGGAACAAAACTAGGGTCAAAACCACCGGAGGATCTAAAGTGAACGGTTTTGTTAGTTGAGGGATGTCCAGTATCTGGTTTTGTGGTTGAGGAATGATTTTGTAACTCGATCACAAGTTGAGGGACCTTCGGTGTACCTTTTCCTTTCCTAAAACCTCTAGGCCCATGCCCATCAGAGTGGGCGGTCGTCGGGACTCGGGACGTACGCTTGGGCTTCAAGCCGGGAGAGTGCCCACCGGAATAAACCGGATCGGCGCGTGAGGCATCGCAACGAGCCGCGAGCAACAGGAGCGAGGCGGCGCACGTCGGTGGCGGGGTCGCTGCAGATCGGCAACGAGGTAGCGGCAGTCACTGGCGCTCTGTGGATTTTAAGTTTCTAAAAGGAATCGATTTTGTGGATTTTAAGTTTCTAAAAGGAATCGATTTTGATTAATTGAGCAAGGGCAAACCTGAGCGAACCGCTCTGCCGCTTCCCCGATCATGGCCGGCAAACGTCGCCGGAGCGGCGCCGCTAGAGACCCCCTCGCGGAGCGCCCCTACAGATACGACCACGAGGATCGTATCGTTCGGAACAGATCGGCGCTGCTGGATGCCATCAACGGGCACTACGCGGCGGCGCTGGACCGGCTGCCGGTGGAGGAGATGCCGACGCTGATCCCGCGCCTCCTCAAGGCCGGCCTCTGCGCCGGCTTCTCGGATCCCGTCTCCAACATCGTCGTCAACACCCTCTCCTACAAGCGCCTCCCGGAGCGCAAGCCCATGGTTCTTGGCCGTCCCGTCGACGGCAAGACAGCGGCGAGGAGACGGCGGAGCGCGCTCTCCCGGATCGTCGCCGACACCAGCGACGTCACCTGGCACTCGCCCAACCACAGCCGCCTCCGCGACATGAGGATGCCGCTGCGGTCACTCGAAGCGCTCGTCGCCTTCCTCGTCGCCTGCTTCCCCTACCTCCCGACCTGGGAGGCGCTGCAATACCTCCGCCTGGCCAACGCCGACCTCCTCGCCGCCGCGCGGCTCGTCGAGGAGGATCGTAACACCAAGGCCTTCAGCCTCGCGTCCCGGACCACCAAGACCGCGCTCAGATGCGCGCCGTCGCGGCGTGGCAACCCAAGCCCAGAGCGTTCGTCAACAGGTCGTTCTCCCTCGCCGCTCGGATGGAGCAGGTCTCCGGGATCCTAGCCAAAGAAGGCCGCCTCTCCTGCACCGACGTTGTCAACCTCCATGGATTGCTCACGAACCACCGACCAAGATCTCCAGGCCTCGCCGGAGTTACTGCTCCCCAATTCCTCCAGAACAAGGTCAAGCAGCCACCATTCGTGCGCACAAAATCTCTGAAGAACATCGTCGTCGACAAGATCTATGGACTGTACCTCCAAGTTCTTGCCAAGATGCCGAGGGAGTTCTTGCAGCGGCGCTACCACAGGGGACTCCTCAAGGCTGGCCACTGCTATGGCCCCTTCATGAACCCTGCTCACAACATCGTTCTCAACACCGTTTGGTATGACACCATGTTTCCTGCAGAGGAAGAGTACTCTGAAGTGGCCATGATCTGCTCAAGAACCCTTGTTTCTACTGCTTGCAGATCTCTCCTTGGCCTTGTTGCTTATCTCCGCGCCTGCTTTCCTACGGTCTCCAGACAGCAAGCCATTCGATACCTGCTCTTGGCAGAGGTGAATCTACAGAGAGCAATCGAAATGGCAGGGCAAGAAGGCCACGCCATGAAGGACAAGTTCGACAGGGGCATTGGATTTAAGGCCGCGGCCACCGCTGCGCATCATCCGGATCGTGATGCGCTGGTGAATTTTTACCTGTCAGCTTTCTTCGGGCCATTGCCACTGAAAGCTTGTGGTAGCTTTGATGTGCAGCTGCTCTCGCTGATGTTATCACAAGAACCATCCACTTCTCCCCATTGTTCTTTTGAGACAGTTCCGGTACTTACCGAGGGTGCATCCAGGTTATTGTGGAACATAAAGCAAGATTTCGAGGCTGAGCAGAATTTCATTTGCAGCAAGGTGAATGCTGCACTGAAGAAATACACACAACGAACTAAGGTCTATAAGTTGTTTCCTTCCCCTTTTACCCTTTATAGATTTTTTTTAAAAAAAAGATAAATAAATAATAAGTGCATATGATTCTTATTTGCCCTGTTATATAGGGACCGGAATATGATCTTCATGTTATCTGCGGCTTGAATCCATATGTTATCAAGTCTGGTGTTTCTCCTCTCCATTATGGTGATAGTTCATGCAAGATCCGGTACAAATCCAAGTATTCTCATGTCAACTTTTTGGCGAGCCCAAGAGGATCACATTCTTCTGACACAGTAATTCCAACACTCTTCTTTGCTGAGTGTTGCAACGACAATGATATAACCGATGAACCATTGTGCTGGCCAATCATGGGACATCCTGGTATGCTCTCTTCTCTCTATATGCATATTTCTACAACACTAGATCATGGAGCTAGAAGCATGCCAGTTGCAGCCGTTGCATTACATATACAGCATGTTGCGATGGTTTGTGTAACTATATGATAGATTATTCTGCATAATTACATGCCTTAGAAGAAAAGGCATCAGAAATTCAAAATGCATCCGACCAAACAGGGTTTCATGTTTTGGTTAAAATTAAAATATTCTGACAATCCAGCTGCTTCTTGAAGGCCTGTGTTGACCGTGCTTGATGATTACTAGAGATTAGGATATCACCTAGGGCTAGGAAAAAAGAAAATAGAACCATAAAAAAAGCAAGATGTCTGTTTAGCCAAATTAATAGGTCATGCTTGCTAAAAAGAAAGAGAATAATGTGTCTATCTATTATTTACTTATTAGTTTTAATTTGCAATGCATTCCGTCCATTGGACGTACACCAAAAAAATGCTTTTGTACTGATAATTATTTTGGATTTTTTTTAGTGTTGTCCTATAATGTCCATGCTTTTAGAAAAAGGTAAGATAAGTAAAATGGATCCACTTTTCATATTGTAAATTTTCCCTTGGAATAGCAACTGCCTAGTTGATGTAGCCTTGCATATTGGTTTCTCCTCTAAGAAAAGACATTGGTTTTCCTTTTTTTGATCTTTTCGTCGCGTTAATCCTTTATTTATTGCTATAACTGATGTTCCTTTCCTAAGGTCGTTGTTTCCATTGCGAATATGAAGGTGTGAAGGTTGTGCATCCTGAAAGCCAGAAATATCACGGCCGTGACATTGACTTTGAGGAAATGGCGTGTAAAAGCCATTCAAATGGTATCGTCAATGAAGATTTAGTCAGTTCTGGCGAGAGTGTCACTTATTCAGTAGGCATATCACAAGAGGATTGCATCTACTTTGATTTCCGTAGGGATGTAAAGTGCGCAAATTTCTTGAATGCCCATGCTAGGATGCTTGAACAAAGGCATTGCTTTTGATATTTCATAGTTTTGGACAACCATCCAAGATGTCATATATACATTGCATACTCTTGGGATTTGTGGATCTGCCATTCTGTGGATTGTGAATTTGATGTTTTGTCATCCTGATCCAGGTGTCATTATCACGGGTGGCAGGTCTAAAATTTACCAAATCATCAAATTTCTCAATGATAAATATTTAGACCAAGTCTCTATGGTGGAGAGGCATAGGAGGTTTTTTTTGGGGGGGGATTTATTTCGGTTGAAGTTGTTGCGGAAGTAGCAAGATACAACACATAACACAAAAAGCAAGTTTGAGAAGCTTCTGGTGGCGGTAACTTATCTCGAAATCAAAAGCATCTTTAAATAGTCTAGTTTTTCACATAGAATCTATATAAAACAATAATTACATAATTCAGAAAATAAGCTAGATGTCAAAATTCGGGTTTAGCAGCTTCTCCAGATTCTTATAAGCCAATTATCAACCAGCTGATTTTAAAATCATAACCTCCTGTTGTCGAAACGACAACTGCATACGTCGAAAGACGTGGTTACTTAACAGTGGTTGAAAGTAAAGTGTATTGATTAGAGAATTTTTCTTGGATCCCCCTATTCATGGCCCTATGAGACTATTTATAGCCCCTATTACAGGTTCTTACTACTAGGGTTTTGGTTATACAGGGGAATTTACATGGTTACCCTTATGAAAGGGACATTTACATGGGTACATAGTGTAATAGAGGTTCATGGACTCCTGATGGGCCGTTAGGCGATCGTCGGCCCAATGGCCCCTAGGCTTGATGGGCCGGAAAAGGCTTCTTCGGCCCTCACGGGGGCAAGCTTGCTTTGGCGAAGTCGTCTCCCTTCGGCATATACTCTTCGCCCTGCATCCTTCGCCCAAGAGGCCTCCGGCTTAGTAGAGTACCCGCACGATCCTTCGCCTCTCACCATCCTTGTTCCATAGTCTTCGCCATGGGGGGGGAGGGGCTTAGCCCCGACTAACTTTGACGTTTCGGGCTTGGATCCCCACTCCTCGCATAGCCTTCGGCAGATTTTGGTCGAAGGGCCTCATGCCATACCGCCAACAAGCCCCTCACGGGCAAGGGTGAGATTGGAGCTTCGGCCGAGACCATGCAAACCATGTGGTATGTGGTATGGTATGTGGCGCCCCCTTTCGACCGATGCTCCTGCCGAAACCTACATTGTTCCTGCAAATAAAGTTTGTTGTCTGTGCGGCTGGTATTGATTTGCCGCTCTTCGCCTCCTGCGGACGGTGATATATATTTTTTATTATATTTTTTTTATTTTTACCGGACCGAAAGGAACAGTAATGGGCCTTCCCTTTGTGGGCTTTTTACTGTGCAGCTCGGTCGATGGGAATTTACCATTTCGCCTACCCTCGCGACATGTGGCGCTTTATTACTAGTGGGTAGGCGAACCGTCGCCTTGTTGGGCTATATATGCTCCCCCGTTATCTTTTCACTGCTAGACTTGCCATTTTCACCGCTCGTGCTCTCTTTCTCCGTTCTTGCTCTCACGGCACCCCTTGGCCCTTTAGATTTCTCGCTCACTCCCCTTGTTCGCCACTGCACACACACTTCGCCACTTCATACGTCCTTCGTCATGGCTCCCCGCAAGCCTAACCCCTCTTCAGCGAAGGGCCCCGACCCCGGCCGGATTGACGACGACACCAACGCCTATTTAGGGATTTCTCTCATAAACGACAGCGAGCTGGCAAAGTTGGTCAGCTCTAGGGCGTTAGTCGAGGGACAGGCTTTTGCCCCGGGGAAAGTCGTTGTACCGAAGCCCGTCGACAACCGGACAGTGGTCTTCGCCGTGTTTTTTGAGGCGGGGCTCCGGTTTCTGTGCAACTCGTTGCCGGAGATTCTTCGCCTTTTCCAGGTGGAGCTCCCGCAGTTGAGCCCGTCGGCGCTGGTCCGGATCGCTATCTTCGACTGGGCGTGCCGGACTTCCGGGTTTGAGCCAAGCGACGAACTCTTCGGCGCCATATTCTTTGCCACCGTGAATTCGAAGACGGTGATTACCCCAGCTGGAACGAAGAAGACAGTGTTCGGGAGCGTAAACTTTAATGTTCGCCCCGAGCGGTCCGATCTCTGGCCGGTGAACGCCGCCATGTCGAAGTGGGACCGCCATTGGATGGCAAGGTGGTTTTACCACATCATCCCCTTCGAGGCTGGTTCTGACTCCGCACAAGCCCTTCGGTGCCGGCGCAGGGCGATTGCGCCGAACCGAAAGCCCAAGATCGCCGTGGACGGTGCTATTGTCATAGGCTCTCCATAGGCTCTCCGGACCTTCCATTATATTTGAGAGATGAAGTGAATAATTCAAGTCATCAAACAAGCATAATGAAACATCCGACGCCTCGAGAGAGGAATATTGGAGACATTGCTGGGCCCTTAGCCTACCAGTCAACTTCAGCCTGAGATGTGCCCGTCAAACCACTCGAAGGCGGTGACCAGATGTGTTACACATTCAGGAGACTTGACAAAAATGGCTAAAGATCTACAACCTCTCAAATATTCCTAACTCATACTCATATGAATCTAGTTCCCAGGATGTGCCCTAGATCCACACTTTCATCTTAAGCATGATTATACATAGCAAACACAACTAAGATGAAAGAAACTTAAGACTTACAACATCTTAATAATTACATAGGCTGACCGGCCAAATAAACTTATCAGAGAACAGCAGAAGCTTGACTACTCGATCACAAGCACACCGACTAGGGGTTATATCAACAACAATCGGAACCCGCATCACTCAAAGACTAAATCTAAACCTGCAAACAAAAGGTTATATCAACAGCAAGAGTCCGTACATTAAACAAGTTAATGTACTGGCAAGCACAAGTCAATCCTACCATACTACATGTAAGGCATATATTCAAAGGAAGGCAAATATTCAAAGGAAGGCAATATGTAGTTCAATTTCAGCATAAAGCAAGTTTTGTTTCGCAATTCTTTTGTAAAGGAGTTGATGCTTCAATTAACAAAACAAAATTTTAAGTTACAATATTAAGTTCATCATAATTCCATCGTAATCAATCTCTTGTTGTCATCCTTTGACAACAAATCATAATATATCACCTCACACACACAACTCAACACATTTATCAATTTCAAACCAATGTCACATGATCACATTTTAAAACATAAAGTCTATACTCATGACACATCACCAAAGCGTTCATGACCGTGAGCACGGCTAATCAATTAGTTTAAAGAACTCTGCAGAGTTTGTACAGCTTTACCCACATGATATGAACTCTCTAGTTTGTTTTGAGTTTGCAAGACTCTACCACACTCTTCATGTCGAATGTGATCTAGAGGTCATAACGAAGCCTTTACACAACTTAGAACCTAGCCTTGCACCAACACGATACGTGTTCCTCCATCCTAGGTATACTTGGAATATGCCTAGAACCGTTAAGTGGCGGGCCCACGCCTTAAACTTAACGCCGTGGTGGCGGACACAACGGGAACCCACCCACGTGGCACAATACCGTTGTATTGGACAGACTTAGTCACCTAAACTACCACGTCGGGGCAAATAGGAAGTTCCTCTGAATCATCGACTAATTCCTCAGAATTAACGACTAACTCATACACACCGGCCTACTAGAATGCAAGACTAGTCCCAAATAGATTAATTAGCTTAGGCCATCCCATACTAGCACATGTAGATGTACGAATAACTTTAAATGGGTGACACAAGTTCGGTCCTTATGGACTTGGGCAAACACTCCCCCTATCGGTATGCAACTAGCACCATATGCACACCACTTGCCGCCCAAGTATAAAATCACATTTTACACATTTTAGTTCGCAAATACCCATCATATTAATTTTATTCCAGCAAGGGTTCATGTATCAAAATTCACATTTTAATTACAGATGGAATGAGCATTTGCATATTTCTAAGCATGGCTAAGCAAGTAGTTGCACATAGAGCATATATAAACCCATTTGAGCACAAAGAGTGTACTCTAACCATTTCTAAGGGTTCAAACAGCAAGAGGATCAATTATTCAAGGTGGGGTATGCAGCAAATAGGTCATAACTACCTTAACCCAATTTTAAATACCGATATAGTCTAAGTTCACATGCAACTTTGCAAACAAATATTTTCATTCCTCAAATCATGGGATTCAATGTGTTCAAAGGATGGGAGGAGAAAACTTGCCTTGATCAGAGAAATGTTAGCACCTAATCCACTCCTTCACCGATTATGCAATTATCTAGATAAAGGACACGATATGCAATTAAACACCGAAAGAGCTGAAAATCCAAAATGCTCTAAAATGCATGATTTATGTACAGTGATTAGGTACTGGTCTAAAATGAATTTAGGTGAAATAATTCCTATTTTATCTTATTCCATTTGGATTTGGGAGTTATGAATTTTAGAAGTTTTATCGGTTTATAGTAGTATAGTCTTAGGTAGTGTTATGAAATACTTTTGTAAAGTGATTTTTATTATATTAGACTTCACAGAGGTGTAGAGGTGTGTTTTCTAAGACTAATACATTTGGTTTCACAATTTTTGGAGTTATAATGATTTTCTTATAGATTTTACAAGTTACAACGTGTTTTAGGCATATAGTGTTTTATATGTGCATGACTCTCAAGTTGTAGGTTCAGAACTTGCTACTTCATGTTTAAGTTGAATAAAATGAATAATTTGGTTAACTAAAACATTTTTAGTTCACATGTTTATGATCTTTACTACTATGGTTCATATTTTATAAACTAGAGATGCTCTAATCTAGACTAGCAATATATTATATTAACCTAGAAATTGTTATATGAGCTAAGTTCTTCTAAGTTTTAGTGGATGAGGATGGAACTATGGCTTCACTGGTCAATCAAGTTTTTATTTAGGTTTAATTAGACCTAAAGTGTATATATACTGATACATGTTTATGTATTACTTAAACAACACTATGTGTTTAAATTCTTATTTCACTAAGTTAAGGTTTTGATCTATGTTCTCTACAAAAGGTGCCAAATTTTATTTTACTATGTTGAAGATAACTATTTTCTGGTTCTATAGAAACTTTGTTCATTTCATTTGGACTAAAAATGAATTTTCTACAAGTTTTACAAATTAATGGCTGCTCTATGTTAGTAAATCCTTATATGAATATTTAGAGACTTTTACTACACAGTAAGTATATAATCTTATTTCATAACATGGAAATACATGTTTTGGTGATTCTACAGAACTTAAGTTTACTCAAATTGAAGCTAAATTGGGTTCTACATGAATTTCTAATGTTTAGCTTATCTAAAACTAATCATTCTAGAGATAATAGTTTTAGAGGCATTTGATGCAAAGTAAGTAATTAATTTTATTTCACCTAATCAGAGAGTGCATGATGATGAATCTGTAGAATTTGATTTTGTTTCAAAATGAGTTGAGATGAATTTTCTATGTATTTTATAAGCTTGTACATGTTTTATGTATAACCTATCTTAGATAAATTTTAGAGACATTATTTGTACAGTGAGTGTCAAGTTTTATATTTCTAAAATAGAGTTCATAACTTTAAGAATCTACAGCAACTGGAATCATCTCAAAATGAGTTTCATTTGATTTTATATGGATTTTACAACTTTGTGCATTTTTCTGCTAAACATATATTTGTTTGGACATTTTATTAATTATTCTTCAGATTTTAAAGGATGGGGTCCACGTGTCAG
Organism: Oryza glaberrima; assembly: GCF_000147395.1. Taxonomy (NCBI): domain Eukaryota; kingdom Viridiplantae; phylum Streptophyta; class Magnoliopsida; order Poales; family Poaceae; genus Oryza; species Oryza glaberrima. The sequence goes on from NC_068328.1 coordinate 27,439,402, forward strand.
TGAGGGACCAGTATGCAAAAAGGCCCTTGAGGTTTCTAGGAATCAACCCGCAGTCCAAAGTATGTGATGAACCAAAATCATTAAGAGTCCTCAGATTCTTTTCATTCATTACTAATTAGTCCTTGGTTCCACATGTCATTCTAACATATTTTACAATTTAGACCTTGCAAGATTTAAACTCTCTCTAAGCGGAATCCTCAGCGCCTAATGATGTGGGGTCCGCTGGTCAGTGTCTCAGGCTCTCAGCAAGAGGGCAAGGGCAGCAGCAGAGCAGCGGCGACTCGACGAGCTTCTCGTCGGTGCCGGCGATGGACAGCGGCCGTTCTTGCGGTGCCACCAAAAGAGAAAACATTCCTAACCTCCTCGCGCATCTACCCATGGTTAACTCAAGGTCAGAGGTTGTCGGAAACAATCGTGACAGTGGTGTGAGCGGCGGTGGTTCATGGGGTGAAAGTGCATGTGTGCATGGAAGTCGATTCCGAACGAAAAGGATGCATGCATGTGGTCTTCTAGCCTTCAGGATGCTCACCATGGGTCGAGTTAAGGTTGTCGAGGTCTTGGCGGCAGCGATGACTTGTGGAACGGCTCGGCGACGACGCTCCTCCTCGGGTGAACAACGACGGCTCGAACGGGACGATGAGCTGCTACAAGCAAGCATGCACAAGGGTTGTGAGGTCAAGGAGATGGTGTATGCGCGAGGAATCGAACAATGGCTCACCGAGGCAGCAGTAATCGATGATGACGGCAGAGGCGATTCTAGATCGGTGCCAGTGAAGAAAAGATGCGTTCTCCGAGTCCTTCACATCTCCGGCTGGGGTTCTTGAGGCGTATTGAAGAGGAGGTTGAGGCGATGACAATGGCGCAGCGGCTTGCTCCGAGGTGGACGAGAATGGTTGGACGACGACGATGGTTGAAGCGGCGGCGCTCCGGTGCGTGCTCCAGGGCGTCGTTGGCATGGTCACGTTCCGGTGGCTATGATGCACAAAACGGGAGGTGGTCAATAGAGAAGTGGTTCGGCATTGTGTGGAGAGATGGAAAAGCGAAAGAGATAGAGGTGACCTTGACTCAAACGGAGATGGCGATGGTCGTAACCTCCATGGCCGGTGGTGAGGTCGCTGGTGATGGAGAGGCAGAGGACCTGCTCCCCTCGGCTTCTTCGGCACTGAGTGTTGAATAGAGAATGGCGACGCGTCTGGAAGGAGTAGAGAGCGAGAAAAGGAAAGCCCGAGGTCGTCGACACGTTGTGGCCACGCGTCGACTCGCTCGATCTCTCCCTCTCTGTGTTCTTGGTCGGTGGAGGAAGTGATGGACAGGGCTGAAGCTAGCCTAAGGCACTGACAAGTGGGGCCAACTCGATGGAAACTAGGCTAGGGAGAGCGATATAGGTAGAAGACGGGGTAAACTTGATTTTTAGATTAATTTTCGGAATTATTTTCTCCTCTAACTTTGTAACTCCATAATTTAATGTGTGGACCAAATTAATTAGTGTTGAATTTACTGGAGGTAAATGATTACACCTAGATTCCATTTTCTTTGGTTGCACTCAAAAATAATGGGTAGACTGCTCACAGAAATTAAACAAATATGGGCTATTAGAAAGGTAGATTGAATTTTTAGGAAGCCTAAACAGAGGAGGAAAATTCTAGAAAAATTATATTTAGGCATGATAAATAATCTAGTATTTGAATAAATTATTTTCCATGTTCACTTATGTGCAGCTAAATGTACTTTTGGATGAAGTATGGCTTTAGCCGATTAAAATTTAATTTGATTTCTTTTAATTTTCTGCTTTGACTGATTAATTTGTGGTATTAAACTTAGTTATTAACTTGTACCAATATTATAGTGAATTGCTTATGCTAAACATAGTTTACATAAATTTTTCCATAAATTTTTCCATGATTTCATCTTGCATAGATTATTTTAAAGAATTAGAATAACATTTCTTTGTATATGTGTCCCTACTTCATAATTGCACCTAATATTATTATAGGGATTACATTAAACTTCTTTTGGGCTGAGAAAAAGATATTAGAATTTAATATTAAGTCCACATGTTATCACCCAAGATTAACTATAGTTTTGCTTAGTAATTTTTAACCCTTTTAGTTTATGCTCATGAGACCTATTATAAAAAGCGAGACCAAAATCCAAATTCACAATGGACTCAAGCCTAGGCATGCATTATGCACATGTATGCTCAAATGCTTGATGACATTTCTAGTCTAATGTTGGGAATGAAAAAGTTTTATTTTGTTCTCAAATTTTAATCATGCAATGGTTTAAGTTGGTCATCACCTAAGTTAATACGGAAATTTTTGGCTCTCAAAATTGGAGAAGTTAATCTCTAACTATTTTGACAAGAAATTTTAAGTCCTGAAATTTCGGTATGTTACAGCTATGGAGGCGCGGTTCGCTCTATTGCGTAAGGTCTGCTCCCGCCTTAGCTGCCGCGACTTGGTGGAGGAATTCTGCATGCTCCGCATCTTTCCCCTCTCCCAGTCATGGCAAGTCGCAGTTGAGCAAGGCGAAGAGGTTGATGGTTTGCCGAAGTTGGTTCTCCCTGAAGGGACGAACGGTAAGACTGCCCTTTCGCAATGCACTCCTGCGCTTTGTTATTTTGCTTTGTTCGACGCTTAATGTGGCTACACCCTTTATTTTTGTAGTGTTGACCCTCGACCAGGCTGACGCCGAAGCCCGTAGGATGATCGGCGACGTGTCGGTCGTCGAGTATAGCCAGCTCCTAACGCGACAAGCGGCTGGCCGGGCGAACCGGGTTTACAACGGCGAATTGCCTCCCCGGACAAACCCCCACAAGGCCGACGACGATGCAGGACCTTCGCGAAAGCGAACGCGCGGACAAGTAAAGCTTGCGCCCAGGAAGCGAAGGGTTCCTGTTTCGTCCGATTCCGATGCCGACGACGAAGATGACGTCGAAGATCATGACGGCGAGGAGGAAGGGGAGGAAGAGGAGGAGGTTGAGGTCGTGGTCGAAAAGGCCGCGGACGAGGCGGTCGAAAACCGCGTCGACACCCCTGGCTATACTCCTACTCCAAGCCCGGGTCACAATGAGACCGGGGTGGAATCAAACAGCTGCCCCCTTCGTCGAAAGGAGTTGGATGGGGCGAAGGCGCTAATTGCGTTTTCGGCAGGCAAGGCAGCGAAGGGAGGTCCGGTCAAAAAGATTTCCAAGAAGAAAGGACTCGTCGATGTCGCTCGCGTCTTCAGCGACGACGAGTCTTTTGACGAGACTTTGACTTCACCCGCTGGCCGCAGCCTGGACCTTTCGACTGCCCCCGTTCTTTTACTTGGTTCTGATGGAGCAGGAGGTAGCGCCGCCACCGGGGCTTCAGCCTCCGCGGAACGGGTCGTGACAGCTGGGGCGAGGGTCTTCGGTAGCCCTCTGCGTCAGCCGGTTGTTTCGCCGCTAGTCAAGGCGAAGGGGAAGGGTGCGGCCGTCGAAACATCTGCTTCGGAGTATTCCCTTGTGGCGCCTCATTTCGCCCATGGCGATTTCGAGACCCGGGCAGACCTTATTCCCTTTGTGGGGGGAGTAAGCAATCTTGTCTTACCTACCAGCACCCCGAGCCTATTCACCGAACTGAATGAGTTCGATGAGGGGTGTTCTGCTATTAAAAGTTTGGCGGTTCGGGTATGCTTTTTATCTATTCCTAGTTTTCCTCTTCTTTTTTACATGTCCCATAATTAACATTTGCTATCTTCGCCGTTCCTATTTTGCATCCAGATTCTTGCAGCTTACTGTTCGACAGAGCGAACCGTGCGGGCTCGTCTTGACGGGTTTAAGAACCGTCTTCGGGCCAAGGATGACGAAATAGGCCGCAAGAACTTGGAGATGGAGGCCCTCGCCAACGCCCTGAAAGAGGCGAAAGCCGAAAACAAGCGGCTCCAATCCGAGTTGGAGAAAGAAAGAGAGGCTAGGGCCGAGGTCGATCGCCTCAAGGCCGATCTGGAGAAAGGGAGAGAAGCCATAGCTGAGGTTGATCGCCTCCAGGCCGAATTAAGGAAAGAAAAGGCCCATTCCGCCGTGCTGACGGATTATTATAACCTTACTGAGCCGAAGATGGAGGCTCTTCACCTGGAGGACAGCAAGGCCGAAGCGAGCGCCGCGGAGGAGTCGCAGCGGTTTTCGCAGGAGATGGCGAAAACTACCGAATCTGCAAGAACGGCGTGCCAAACACTTCGCCTCGACCTTACTGACATGGGTGCAAAAGTGCGAGGGGTCCCTGCCCAAGATGCCTCGGCCATCGACTTCTCCGAGTGGACCCAGCAGGCTGGTGGTTCGGTTTCGGACTGCCCAACTGCATACGGTGATTGCTGTGCGCGTGTATCAGCGGCCTTTACTATGGGTCTCCTGCAACAGTTCGGCTGCGAGCACGTCGCCGAGTTCCCTAACTATGCGAAGGGGGACTGGGAGATTAGCGCGCAGGACATTTCGCCCGCACTTCGTGCGTGGCGGAAACAGTTCTGGCAGAAGGACGGCCGGTCCACTGCCAAGGCGTGCCTTTTGGAGCAACTAGCGAAGGCAGAGACGGCAGACCTTTGCAAAGAAGAGGACGCGACGGCTGAAGGGGGTCGAGGCGATGCCCAGGATCACCCAGAGGTGTGAGGCCCTCCGCCCTTTCCTTAGATTTTTGTAGTTTTCCTTCTTCTTTTTGTGTTCGCCAGGAGTGGCAAACGATGTGTATTCGGCGGGCTGCCGCTAACCCTCCTTATTGTAGCCGAAAAAGGGGCCCTTGGATATTTTGAATATATATGACTCACTCTTAGCCACTTTTTGATGGACGATGTCTTTGGCGTATTTATGATTACGCCCATTTCACATTATGCAATATTTTTTTTCTTTTTTCGCCTATTCTTACTATGCAATTCGCCTTTTGCCCTTTTTGCACTGTCTACCAGGGTGTTCGCCGAAAGTTGTGCATTCGATCCCCTTCTGGGAGTTGGCGAAACCAAAACGAGAAATTTGTGGCATTAAAGGATTTGCCAAAGGTGTGATGCCCATTTCGGCCTATTTATCGTGAAATGGTGATAAACGGACGCAGCTATAAGGTTTTTAAGGTTGCCGGGTGGCTTCGGGCGCACCCTGGGCGAACCTTAGAAGACTACGATCTTGTTCATTCAAGACATTTGGAGGACATGGCTCGCTTTTGGTGAAACCATCAGAAGACTAATCGGCAGGAGGCGATCTCCCAACGTCGTTACAGTCTAGTCTGTATTTTGCCCCCTTCTCCTCTTAGGGTTGTGTATGATATTAGTAGTGATGACAAACCTAGTTCGTTCGATCACTCCTTAGAGAGAGAGAGATCGCAAGGGCGAAGATGTAATTTATCTGTAAGCCGGGCTGTAACGCCATTGCTCCTTTCTCTTCATTTGTACCATTGTGATGTATTCTTCGATACATTTTTATTTAAAATCCATAAAGGTGCGTCTTATTTCCTTTTCGCTATTTTTGCATTGTCACTTCGCGTGCTTTTCGTTGGGTCGGAACGTGTCGGCCCCTTTGCATATATTAGCGAAATAGGTTTTGACTTTTCAGCTTTCGGCTTCCGTTTTCGATCCGTTTTGTTCTACGTTATAGGAAGCACTCGTGCTTTCCTTTCGATCGAGTGTAACGGTGTTCGGCTAATTGTTCTCCGAAACAAGCTGTTGCGGTTTCAATCGTTCGGCGAGCGATGCTTCGGCCGATTCGTTTCACCCCCTAGCCTTTTTCACTGATCAGGCATTTGCCTTGGGGTTTTTCCGCAAATTATCAATCGCACAAACAAATAAAAAGAAGGCAGAGGACACAAAGATTTTATACTGGTTCGGGCCTCCGTGGTGGATAATAGCCCTACATCCAGTTTTTGTCTTTTTCCATTTTCCTCTTTTTTTCCCTTGTTTTCCTCTTTTTTTCTCTCTTTTTTTTCTTGCCGAAAGGCTTACATAGTGCCGAAGGGCTTACATAACGATATATACATTTTTACAAGTTGGCGATTTGGGTGCCACCCGTTCTAGACATAGAAACGCTTAAGAGAGGCAGCATTCCAGGAATGGTCGAACTCTTAGCCTTCCAGTGTCGCCAGTCGAAAGGATCCCGTCCTGGATTTGTGCTTGATGAGGTACGGTCCTTCCCACTTCGATTCAAGCTTGCCAACGGCTATAGGGTTCGCTTTTTTCCTTAGGACAAGATGACCAGGCAACAGCTTCGTCGGTCGAACTTTTTTGTTGTAAGTTGCCGAAGTGCCTGTGGCATACTTTTGCATGTGCTCGAGTGCTTCGACTCTTACCCCCTCCAAGAGTTCGAGCAACAACTCGCGCCCCTCTTCGCCCCCAAAGAACGTCACCCTTGGTGAGTTAGCCCCTAGCTCTATTGGGGTCATTGCCTCATCGCCATAGAGAAGCATGAACGGGCTGAACTTGGTTGGTCTTGTGGGGGTCGTCCGAAGGGCCCAGAGAACAGATAGCATTTTCTCTGGCCATTTGCCCTTCGCTGCCCCCTCAAGCCTTTTCTTTAGTGCTTCTAGAATTTTACCATTTATACATTCGGCCGCTCCGTTTGACTGCGGGTGCGTGACCGATGTGAACCTGATTTCCAGGTTAAGCCCTTCGCACATTTCTCTGAACTTGTCAGAGTCAAACTGCTTGTCGTTGTCAGTGATGAACTCTTTTGGCACTCCGAAACGACAAACAATGTTTTTCCATACAAACTTCTGTACTGTTGCCGAAGTGATCACACCAAGGGGTTCGGCCTCAATCCATCGAGAGAAGTATTCAACGGCCACAATTGCGAACTTGTGCCCGTTTCGCGCCGCCGGGAACGGCCCAATAATGTCTAGTCCCCATCTGGCGAAGGGCCAGATTGGTCCAATGGACTGCAACTCATACTGGGGCGTGGTTTGGCTTCGGCCATGACGCTGGCAACTTTCGCACTTCTTGATTTGCTCAACACATACTTTCAACACAGTGGGCCAGTAAACTCCTTGTCTAAATACTTTGGAGGCAATTATTCTTGCGGCTTGGTGCACGCCACATAGCCCCTGGTGTATTTCCTTCGCCATTTCCTCGCCTTCGGCGAAAGAAATACAGCGAAGCAAGGGTTAAAGTATCCCGGAGCGATAGAACTGGCCCGAGACCATCTTATACTTCGTGGCTCTGAATTGCAAGCGCTTTGCCTTTGCTTCGTCTATCGGAAGCCAGCCAATTTCAAGGTGCTTCACAAATGGGGTTCGCTAGTCGTATGGGTCTTCGACCAATTTGACCTGGTCGATTGCCAGGACCTCCAAGCTGTCCATGGGCACGCTTGGTGCATACAGGACCTCAAAAAGGATGCCAGGCGAATGTGGACCACCACAAGCGGCAGATTTCGCTAGGGCGTTTGCTTCCTCGTTCTGGCCTCTAGGTAAATGTTCGACCGTTATGCCGGTGAAGCATTTTTCCATAGACCGAACGGCATCCAAATACCTTTTCATCCCTTCTTCTTTTGCCTCAAAAGACTTGTCGACATGGCCCGCCACCAGCTTGGAGTCGGTTCGGATTAGCAGGCGCCGAATCCCCAATGCTTTCGCCTTTCTTAGGCCCAAAATAATGGCTTCGTATTCTGCCGCATTGTTGGTTGTGTCGAACTGTAGCCTTGCAGCATACCGAATTGGCACACCATTTGGCAAAGTGAGTACTGCCGCAACGCCCGCCCCCTTGTGCGACCACGAACCGTCGGAGTACATCACCCAGGGCTGTTCGATGGGCTCGGGTTCGGGGGCGAATGCCGGTGTCCATTCGGCCACAAAGTCAGCTAGCACTTAGGACTTGACAGCAGTGCGGGCAACAAAATGTAAGTCGAAAGGGGATAGCTCTGCTGCCCACTTGCTAAGCCAGCCAGTAACTTCTTTACCCCGGAGTATTTCGCCCAAAGGGTACTATGATGGCACTATGACTTTGTGGGCCTAAAAGTAATGCTTAAGCTTGAGTGAAGCCATCACCAGGGTGTAAGCGAGCTTTTCCATTTCAATGTATCTTGTCTTCGCTCCTTGCAATGCTTCGGAGACGAAATAGACCGGTTTTTGGCCTGAATCCGTTTCTTGGACGAGAGCAGCACTGACTGCCACTGGCGAAGCTGCCAGGTATAGTAGCAGTTCGCTTCCTGATGCTGGGCTGATCAGAGCTGGCGGGCTTTGCAGGTATTGCTTTAGCTCGTAGAACGCTGCTTGGCATTCGGGAGTCCAGTTGAATTTTCCCGCGCCCCGGAGGGTTCTGAAGAAGGGCAAACCTCTTTCGGCTGCCTTTGAGAGGAATCGACTGAGTGCCGCAATTCGGCCCGTGAGCTTTTGTACTTCACGTACGCTCGACGGAGGCTTCATTTGTTGAGTGGCATCGATTTTCTCGGGATTCGCCTCAATGCCTCTTTCAGAAACAAGGAAACCCAACAGCTTGCCTGCGCGAACGCCGAAAACACACATCTCAGGATTCAGTTTCATACCTGTTGCGCGCAAGTTGTCAAAAGTCTCCTGTAGGTCGGATGTGTGGTCGAAAGCCTTGCGGCTTTTTACGACGATGTCGTCGACATAAGCTTCCACGTTTCGCCCCAACTGCTTGTAAAGGACCTTGTACACCAGCCTGGCGAAGGTTGCTCCGGCATTCCTCAGACCGAAAGGCATCCTGAGGTGACAAAAGGTGTCGAACGGTGTGATGAATGCTGTCTTGGGGATGTCGGCCGGGTTCATGCGAATCTGATGATAGCCAGAATATGCATCTAAGAAGCTCATGAGTTCGCAGCCGACTGTCGAATCCACGAGCTGGTCGATCCGTGGCAAGGGGAAATCATCCTTCGGACATGCTTTGTTTAAGTCTGTGAAATCGACACACATGCGCCATTTGCCATTTGACTTCCGCACCAGCACTGGATTTGCCAGCCACTCAGGATGATCGATCTCTTGAATGACCCCTGCCTTGAGCAATTTTTGGACTTCGGCTTTTGCTGCCTCCTGGCGATCAGCGGACATCTTGCGTAGCTTCTGTTTCCTTGGCTTGGCATCTGGCTTGACTGCTAGGTGATGCATGATGAGATCTGCCGAAACACCTCCCACTTCATCAGGGCCCCAGGCGAAGATATCAATGTTCTTTTTTAGTACCTCTAGGATGTTCTTAGCTTCTTCTTCGCCCATGTCGCCCCTAGTGATACGAGCTTTGTGGGGTCGGTATCATCAATCTGCATCTTGACTATCTTGCCGTGAAGGGCAGGCTTTGGCGCGTGCTTCGCCCGGTCATGCGGTTCGGCCTCAACATTGTGCACTGCTCTGTTGATTATGGCCAAATCGCCTTTTGAAACAGCCGAAGGCTGAAGCCCCTTGACCATGATCACTCCTGCTGGGCCGGGCATCTTGAACTTGAGATAATTGTGATGGGAAATGGCTTCGAACTTGTTCAAGGTTGCACGGCCGAAGATGGCGTTGTAGTTGTATGGGATGTCGACAACGTCAAACAATACTTGCTCTTCGCGTCTGTTTTCCCCCATGCGGAAGGCTACTATCAACTGTGCTTGGCCAAGAACTTGAACTGCTTCTCCGCTGAATCCTCGGAGCGATGTCGGTGCTAGGGTAAGGGCTCGGGTAGTCAACCCCATCTTGGCATATGCTTCGGCAAAGATGACATCGGCCGAACTTCCTCCGTCGACCAGGATTCACCGGACCTCGAAACCAGCTATCTCGGCTGAGATCACCAGAGGATCTTGATGCGGGAACATTACTTCTTCGGCATCTTCTGGCCCAAAAAAGATTTGCTGGTTCAGATACTGCGGAGCCCATTCGCTTGCCGAAGTGATATTGTGGACCGTTCACAGCTGCATCTTCTTCTGTCGCTTCGACAGTTGGATCGACGGGTCGGCCATTGTAATCACTTGGATCACTCTGGCATTGCGCATCTTGGCGCTGTTCGGCCGGGGGGTGCTTGTTCTTGAGCTACTTCACGAGTTGCTTCGGCCGCTGCTCCCTGCTGCGTCCTTGGATCTTGCGCGTTGCCACGTTGCCGAATGTTTCGGCATTGCTCCGTGGTGTGCGAAGAGCGTCCATGGAAGGCGCAGTAGAGGTCTTTTCGGACCTTCTTGTGGACAGGCTGCTGATGGTTGCTTGCTTGCTGAGCGTCGAACTCCTTGCGGAGGGCTTGCACTTCTTCGACAGCCATCACAGCCTTGCCCGCACGGTCGGTTCTGAACTTCCTCCAGATCATGGGGGCTTGACCTTGCCTTGCGGTTGTGCTTGGATCGCCGGCTGGGGATGGCGAACAACGAGAGGAGGTGGTTCGGCAACTTGAACTTGTTGTTGGGCTTAAGCAGCGGTGACGGAAGCCTTATCGTACTCAGCTTGTATTGCTTGCCGTCGCTTGGAATCATCTTCGCCCCTTGTGAACCCGTCAATGATGCGAAGTAGGTGTTCAAGCGTCTGCGGCTCCTTGTTGGCAATTTTTCTTGTGAGTTCGCCCTCGAGTAAACCGGCTGAAGCGGCGTTTATGACTGATGCCTCAGTTACGTCTTGAACTTGGCACCGGGCTTGCGAGAAGCGACGCATGTACTCCCTTATCGACTCCCCCGGCCTCTGGCGAATGCCGAGTAGATGCTGCTGCGTCTTCAGCTCCTCATAGGTGCCTCGAAAGTTAAGGACAAAGACATCGTGCAATTGCTCCCATGAGTAAATGCTATTGGCTGGCAAATTGAAATACCAAGAGCGGGCGATACCGTCTAGGGCGAGATGTATTACCTTTGCCTTGGTATTTTCGTCACCATGAGCTGCTTCGATCGCGGATTCATAAATGGAGAGGAATTCCTTTGGGTCAGTTTCGCCTGAGTAGCGTGGGATGGGTGGGAACTTGAACTGGGGTGGGATTGGACAGGTCTTGATTCCCCCACTCAGCGGTAGCCCCTTTTCGCCCCCTGCCCTATTCATGGCACCTTGCTGCGGGTACGGCATGGCGAAGGGCGAAATCACGGCTTGCGCATGAGGTTGGGCCATGGCATTCGGCTGCTCGGCCCCGATTGGTGTTGCTTGATGAGCCGCCATGAATGGGTCGAAAGTTGGCTGTGACCATGTCATGGCGACCTGGTTTGGTGCTTGGTTTGCTCCGAAGCCTGGCGTTGGTGCTTGCGGCCGAACAGTTGGCACCTGAGCAGCATTGATAGAGTCGAACTGCGGTCCTTGACTCCACGGCGAAGCCCCCAGACCTGGCTGATTCGAAGGCAACCAACTAGGCGCACCTTGACTTGTATTCCCCTCCGGGCAGGCCGAAGGGGCTGTACTTGAAATGTTGTGAGGTTGGCTGAGCTGCTGAAGGAAAGCTTGGAGCTGCGCCTGCAGAGCCGAAGCCCCTTCTACCATTGTTTGTGGCACTTGGCCAGGCGGTTGAGGATGTACTTGGGCAGCGACCGGTTGAGCTTGCAGTTGCACGTGAGGGGCCAGATGCGCTGCTGCGGTCAATGGCTGCCCGACGAAGTACATTGGCGCTTGCGTGACTTGTGGCGGAAGGGGCTGGGTCGGCACTTGTGGATAGATTTGGGGTGGGACATAGCCTGCCGAATACTGGAGGATTGGTGCCGAAGCGACCTTAGACCGCCTTGCCGCCTCGTACGCTTGCTGCTGTTCTTGCATTTGGCGAAGCATGTCTTGGAGTCGTGTCATGTTCTGTCGCATGGCTTCCATGTCGGCTTCGGTTTGTGTCTCGGGGTCAGGGTTGACTTGGGCTTGCATAGCAAAAGCGAGCACAGTTTGGGCCGCTGCCGGCTGCGACGGAGCGGCTTGGGGCACCAGCAGTTGGCTTGTCGAAAGGATCTCCGCCCTGGTCTGGAGTGCCCTCGCCGCCGCAGCCGCCTTCGCCATGTCAGCCGCGTTCGGCACCTGCACAGAGGTAGCAGAGGCCGAAGGCAGTAGTGATGGCGCAGGTGCGGAAGCAGATGGTGCTCCTCCATCGCGACAGGCGCCGAAGGCTCTGCTCCCTCTTCAGCGGCCATATCCGCCCTGGCGTCGCTTTCCTTTCGCCTTGTAACCTTCTCCTTTACGACCTTCTTCGGTGGCATTCGCTCTCAGTGATTTCGCTCGGAGATCCCCACGGTCGGCGCCAGCTGTTGTCGAAACGACAACTGCATACGTCGAAAGACGTGGTTACTCAACAGTGGTTGAAAGTAAAGTGTATTGATTAGAGAATTTTTCTTGGATCCCCCTATTACATGGCCCTATGAGACTATTTATAGCCCCTATTACAGGTTCTTACTACTAGGGTTTTGGTTATACAGGGGAATTTACATGGTTACCCTTATGAAAGGGACATTTACATGGGTACATAGTGTAATAGAGGTTCATGGACTCCTAATGGGTCATTAGGCGATAGTCGGCCCAATGGCCCCTAGGCTTGATGGGCCGGGAAAGGCTTCTTCGGCCCTCGCGGGGGCAAGCTTGCTTTGGCGACGTCGTCTCTCTTTGGCATATACTCTTCGCCCTGCATCCTTCGCCCAAGAGGCCTCCGGCTTAGTAGAGTACCCGCACGATCCTTCACCTCTCGCCGTCCTTGTTCCATAGTCTTCGCCATGGGGGGGGGGCTTCGCCCCGACTAACTTTGACGTCTCGGGCTTGGATCCCCACTCCTCGCATAGCCTTCGGCAGATTTTGGTCGAAGGGTCTCATGCCATACCGCCAACACCTCCCATAAACATTGCCAAAGACCATGTCAAATACATATGTAAGAGCATTGAAGTCCATGGAATCGCGTTTAGGTTTTCTTCTAGGGCCCAGCCCATAGACGTGGATGTGCCAGATTTTTGGCCCATCCGAACGAGCCGAGTAGAGATCCCCACGACCCACGATCTCTCTCGTTCCCTAACGGCGATCGTTCCCAATCTGTGAGCCCTTCTTCCTCCGATCATGGCCGGCAAACCTCACCGGCGGCCAGCCCGCCCCGGCCATCTCCTCGAGAATTTTTTTCATTTTTAGATTTTTTTAAAAATATTTACAGAAATAATCTATCGGCCAAAAAAATTGCAAAAATAGACCCTGCCGCCCACCTCTGGGGCAGCAAGCTGACGTGGCAAACGGGGGAGGGATGGGCGGTGACGGAGGGAGGGTTTATTGCAGTAAAGCCCTTGCCGCCAGGGGCCCGAATGCAAAAAAGCCAGTCGGGGCCGGCCATTTTGCAGGCGGCCCCTTGCCGCCCTCTGGCCGGGCGGCAGGCCTCGCTGTCTATAAAAGGCCTGCCGCCCAGCCCCCAGCCCTCATTCCTCCCCCTCAAATCCAGTGAAAAAAAAAAGAAGAAAGGGGAGGAGAAGAGAAGAAGGGGCGAAGCCCTGCCGGATTCAGACGCCGATTTCAGGTAATATTCATAGATCCTATATGTGACTATTAAGTTAAATAGTGTGTATTTTTTAAAACTTTGTTTGAATAAATGCATTATATTTTTAGGTTTTTAGTTGTACTAATCTAGAAGTGCGTATTGTAGATATCGGTAACTACGTAGATCTGCTAGTTTGGAATCAATACTTTACCGTTGCATTGGCATACACAAGAAGATATTACGTTGTAGATGTTTATTGCATGAAAGAGTAATATGATCTAGTTATTTCGTTGACAGATATGTCGAACAAACAAATATTCCAAGTTTACCATGGCTCAGGAAACGTCCGTTACGGGCCAACTGGGGTAGATCTGTCAGATTTTATTGTATCAGAAAGGGGAATTGATAGACCGGCTGAGAGGAGTGTACCTTCTATAAAAGGATGGTTAATGAGGGGCTTGAGAGTTGATGCACAGACAAGTGACATAACAATCAATGTTATAGTAAGTCGGGCAGCTGAGGGTTTTTATTGGGAACTAATGCCAGTTCAAAACTCTCGAGTATGGAGATGGTATGTGGAAAATGCATTGCAACGCGGGTGGCCTCTAGCTATGGTTCCGTTTGTTCACCCGAAGGATCCATGTGTGCAGATGAACATGTATGATGGCGAGGGACCAAGTGCTGAAATAAATGAGACTTCTGTGGAGGAGGTCAACGCACGAGAGGACGGGGGTGTAGTAGCTCCAGTGAGCATTCAACCAGGTGGAGTGGCCGACGAGGGGGAGACTGTCGGTGCCATTGTGGATGAAATGGAGAGGGAGGATTCTGACAACGAGCGTGTAGAGGAAGGTGATGAGACGGATATTAATCCAGCAGAATGGGCTAGTGAGGATTTTTCTGGGCTGGTCGTCTCTGAAGAGGATAGTGTGAGATGGGAGTACAAAGAAAATGAGGTTATTCAGGGAGCGATTTATAGTAGAGCAGAAGATATGAAGGAGGCGGTAAAACATTTTGCAGTGTCACTTCATAGAGAGTTTTGGGTTGCCAAGTCCAACCGGTCGCAATATGAAGTTCGGTGTGTTAAGGAAAAAGATGGTTGTCCCTGGAGAGTGCACGCGTATAAGGGGAAATGGAAGGATTATTGGACAGTGTCAGTCGTTACCAAGCATACATGTTTTCTAGCTGGTGTTCAGAAATACCACAGGAACATTACATGTGCATTTGTTGCATCTGAGATGTATGCGCATGTCATCGATAATCTCACATATGAACCAAGGTCAATAATCCGACACATCGAAGAGACATACAAGTATACTATTAGCTATGCCAAGGCCTGAAGGGCCAAACAGAAAATAATAGAGATGAGATTTGGAACTTACGAAGCCTCGTATGACAATTTGCCACGCCTGCTTGGTGTTATCGAGGAAAGAAACCCTGGGAGCTCTTACAAAGTGAAGAAATTCCCCTCAATTGAACATCCTGGCAAGAGTGTGCTGCAAAGGGCGTTCTTAGCTCTACATGCATGCAAGATGGCATTCGTGAACTGTCGTCCTGTTCTCTGCATTGATGGGACATTCATGACAGGAAAGTATCGGGGCCAGATACTAACAGCAATAGGGGTAGATGGGAACAATCAGGTATTGCCCTTGGCATTTGCTTTTGTTGAGAGTGAGAATACCGACAGCTGGTACTGGTTCCTGAAATTGGTTAAAACAAAAGTTGTTGGTATGAGGCCAAATGTGTGCCTGATACATGATAGGCACGCTGGCATTCTGCGAGCGATAGAAGAGTTGCAGTTTGGGAGTATGGAACGAGGATATCCTGGTGAGTGGGAAGATGTACAGAGCAGGTGGTGCATGCGTCATATGGGAGCTAATTTCTTCAAGTAATTCAAGAACAAGGATCTCATGAACATGTTTAAGAGGCTATGCAATCAGAACCAGGAGAAAAAATTCAATGAGCTTTGGAAGAGATTAGATGAGTTGATAGCCAAATGCAGTGATCAGCGTGCAGCGGCTCCATCGACCGCCGATGCTGACCCTCCTCAAGCTCTTGGACCTCTCCCAACGGATAGTCCAACATTGGTTAGAAGAACTGGATTGGAGATTCGGAAATTTCCTCAGTGGATTCTGCATGAACCAAAAGAGAAATGGGCCAAGGCGTATGACACAGGTGGTGCTAGATATGGAATAATGACAACAAATTTGGCAGAAGTTTACAACTGGGTGATGCGCGGTGTCCGTGGACTGCCACTAGTTGGCATAGTGGAGTTTATTTTACATGGGACATACAAGTGTCGCGTCCCAAATCGACCCTAAAATACATCCTCTAAATTATGCCTAGAATAATTAAAATGCTTGTGAAAGCCTTCAAAAATTAAAATGTGCAAAGTTAAAAGTCAAATAGGGCTTGGAGGATTTTTGTATATTTCCTAAAAGCCTAAAATGTGTAAATAAATTTTAGTGAAATTTTCAGAGCACAAATAATAATTATTAAGAAATAAACAAAGTTAAAAAGGTTTTATAAAAAGAAAACCCTAAAAATCACCCTCTCCCCTCTAATGGGCCGGCTCGGCCCAGCTCTCTCCCTCCCCCTCTCTCCTCCTCCCCGCGGCCCATTCGGCCTCCTCCCCACGCGCGCGCCGCTGACGGGCGGGCCCGCCCGCCACCCTCGCTGACAGGTGGGGCCCACCCGTCATCCCCTTCCTCCCGCCGCTCCCGCCGCCTCCCTCGCGCCCTAGCACCGCCACCGCCGCGAATCCCGCCGCCTCCCGCCGTCCCCGCATGCAATAAAGTGGGGGGAATCACTCCCCGTGATCCCCTCTCCCTTTCCCCCATTTTTCCCTCTCTCTCTCGCGTTCAAACGGGCGGATTTGCCCCCCCGCAAATCTCGCCGGCGCCATTGATGGCGGCCGGACCTTCCGCGCCGGTTTCCTTCCCCTCCGGCCGCCCTCTCTCACTCCTAACCCTATATAAACCCTCCCCGAGCTCCCCACCACCGTTTCCGCCACTCACCGCCCTCTCTCCTCGCCGGAATCGAGCTAGCGCCGTCGCTCTCTCTCTCCGCCGTCGCCGCCGAGCTCCGGTCCGCCGCCGTCGTCGCCCCGGACCACCTCCCACCTCGGCGCCGCCTCCTTCGGCTTGGCCGCATCCTCGCCGACCTCGTCCAACCCTCTGTTTCGCTCGCCGACCGCCGGAGCGCCGTCGACCCCGTCCACCCGAGCCGCGCCGCCGCCTTCCTCCGCTCCGGTCGCCGTTTCCGTCGTCGCCGTCGACCCGGGGTGAGCCATGGACCGCCGCTTCGTTTCCCCCTTTCCCTCCCCTCTCTCGGCCGCCGCTCCGCCGTGCCTATGGCCGCCGCCGGCGACCATAGGGGCGCGGGCGCGCCGCCTCCCGCCGGCCGCGCCGATGTGGCCGCCTCCGGGCGCGCCTAGCGGCTGCCGCGTGGGGCCCGGCCGTCAGCTGCCCGCGTCCTCGGGTGCGGCTGACGCGTGGGGCCCACGGCGCCGGCCGGTGTGAGCCGGGTGCACCCGGTCCACCGTGGACCGTGAGGCTGCCGCGTGGGTCCCACCCCCGTGGACCCGGTCCGCGCGCCCTCTCTCCCGGCTGACGCAATAAATATATTTTTAAATTAAAATTTAAATGAAGAAATTCGTAAATATTCATTTAAAGAGCATATAAACTTCAAATGGCCATAACTTGGCCATTTGAACTCGGAATTGGACCGTTCAAGTCTCTAATTTTTCCTTAAGAAGCCAAGAACCCATTTTTGTGCTTCGTTCCTGCTTGTTATATGGAGTTTATTAGAGTAAAAGCCCTTTTATTTTCCGTTGGTCATGTAGACGCTGCAGCTTCGGAAGATCCGCTCTTCGTGGAGGTTGAAGCCGACGTTTGGGAAAGCGAGCAAGGCAAGTCACATCATCCTTGAACATATTGAATCCCAGTTTATAAAGTTATTTTGATTTAAATTATTGCATTACCGCTTTATTTAAAATTCCCGCGTTATCACTATTTTATTTAGCCATGCCTATTTACCTTTGTTATGACCTTATTATTGTTGTTATTGTTATTATTACCTTGTTCACCCTAGAATAAACAAAACCCCAACTAGTGGGCACTCTATTCATGGATCCACTAGTAAGAATTTAGGTAGATGCTTCGCTGATTAATTAGGCAACATTAGGTGGTTTTATAACTCTAGACTTTGGGAATATTCATATCACTTGGACACCATGGAATGGTTGGATTATTGTGGAATTGGATTCACACCTCTCCCTCTATTCAAAACCCTCAAAATGCTTTTAGGCTAGGCTCGGGGTGCATGGTTTTAATGGTAGCACCTCGGCCATATAAGGACCGGTCTTCGGGCCTCTGTTGCAAAGCACTACCGTACTACCACATGTCTAATGGGTAAGGCTTAGTTTGTGGCTCAGTCTGGTTATAAACAAAAGTACACGGATGGAGATGGACGAAGTCGGGGGTCGATGGACATCTCTAGGGCAAATGAAGGCTACACAAGCTGCGGCCCGGTAGTCGAGATGTCATGGCACAGGGCCGGTGTCCTGCTGCTAGGGGCTCAGTCCTGCCTACCTGTCCCGGGGGTTCCGGCCGTAGGTGGGGTTGGGTCGGTACTCTTGTCTATGGCTAGGATGGGTTGGAAACTATGTCATGTCTTCCGTCCATATGCCGTGGTGGTATGTGGCACGTGGTTGCACGTGAGGAAGACGTGTCTTGTGGGTAAAGATGTACACCTCTGATCAGAGTAAAACCTATTCGAATAGCCGCGCCCTCGGTTATGGGCAAGCCTAGCAATGTACCTAAGTTAGTGTTTTTAATTCTTAAAACCTGCTTAATAACTAAAATGTGGAATGGTTGGCCTGGGTTGGCTTGGGACGAGCTGGGACCCAGGGTCGGGTTGCCAGTTCGGTCTGAATCATCGTTGGCCTTGGGTTAAGGCAGGTTCGTGTGGGTTCACGGCCTTGTTTAATAATATTAAATAGTTCGAGGATCGTGTTTTAAATTTAGCTTTGAGCAACTAAGGGTATTTTAAATGCTGTTTATTGCAAAACCTAACCCCTATACTATAACTCCATTGTACTCCGTTGCATTTATGCTGCACTTGTGGGTGTGTCTTGTTGAGTACGGTGGTTGTACTCAGTCTTGCTCAATTTTTTTCCCCAACCCAGAAGAAGAGCCCCTGGATGATGAAGGCTTTGGTGTCTAGCTCGTGCCTGCCGTCAAGCGCCTGTGGTCGTCGCCTTAGTCTTCCGCTGTTTTTCGTTCTCTTTGAGTGTGCTGGGCCGCCGCTGCCCATGTAATAATTAACTATTTACGCTTCCGCTTATTAAACTCTGAATTGTATCAACTTCTGGTGTACCTTGCCTCCTGGTACAAGGAATAATACACGCACGTAAGGAACGCCCGTTGGGTTATTTCCGGTCGTGACAACAGGTATTTTAGGGATCGGTTCCAGGCAGTTCTTCCCTCTATGCCGAACAACAGCATTTTGTTTGGAACTTTCATGCAGAAAAAGCTAGAGGAGTTGCGTAAAAAGGCCATGAAACATCGAGCTCTAGTGCAAGGTACCCAACAGCACAGGTTTGAGATACTATGTCAAGATAACGCAAGCAGGGGTATCTACCGCAAGAGAGTGAAGCAGGAGTGTGTTCTCAAAGCCGACGGCACATGTCATTGCTCTTGTGCAAAGCCGAAGCTGCTCCACAGGCCATGCACCCATGTCATTGCTGCCGCAGCGGAGTGTGGCATACCAGATGCAGTATATGTTTCACAGTACTTCAGTAAGCAAGCAATATATCATACATGGAGCGGCGAGATTTATGGGTTCGGCATAGCTGGGGAGTTCATAGAGACTAACGATGAAGTACTCAATATTTCTGACCCATCGAAGCTCCGAGGCAAGGCTGGAAGGAGGAAAACTCGTCGCATCCGCAACGATATGGACGAGTCGGAGGCTGGCAGGGTGAAGCATTGCAGCAAATGCGATGAACATGGGCACACCTACAAGCATTGTCCTAAAGACAAGGAGAAACCAAGTGCGGCGGAGGCAGGACTATCAGGATCAGCAGCAGATGGAGCTCGCCCTACGGGTGAAGGCACTACCTGTCACGCCCGGAATTTCTATCCAAAATTCCAAACGCTTACATGTGCGCGAACCCTCGTCCAGGAATCAGCCGAGGCACACAATAACAAATTGATAATAGAGTACAATTATTACTCTAATTAATAAGCGAATAAAAGGTCATTACAGAGGTAGATAGTTCCTCTCAATCAATAAAGATCTAAGCAGCGGAAAATAAGATAAACGGCGCAGACGATTCCACTCCACAGGCAGCTTGACCAGGGCTACACCTAACCCTCCACACCATCAGCATCACTGTAGAACTCCTCCTCTGATGAATGATTGCAAGATGAGTATATGACATACTCAGCAAGCCACGCAGCAAATATGCAAGTGCACAGGATAACAAAGGATGGCATAATAGGGTTTCATTTGCTTAAACAGCATTTAATAAACATTTCAGAATTTAGTAAAACAATTGAGTAATAATTAAACAACATTATTCCAACGCTATACAACATACCCTGTTGCATAGGCCCAACCATTCTGAACAACCAATCCCGGCTGCACAGTTCTATCTCCAAACCAGGAATATACCATTCCAAACCAGGAGCTAATCAAATTATTACCAGTCATAGTATCTTTTATTATGATGAGAGGTATGAGTCTAATCACGAAAGACATTGTTAAACCCGCCCATAACCGCGGGCACGGCTATTCGAATAGCTTTACTCTGACCAGAGGTGTACCACTGTACCCACAAGACACAGCCCCACGACATGTCACCATGCGCCTTGATACCACCACGGTACCTCAGAAAGGAGCTGTGACAGTACCCCTCGCACAACACAATCCACCACAGCGCACCGTTCCTGGATCATAATCACCCCCTCATAAACAAGGCATGGACTCCCCAGCGACCCCCGTGGGCTTATCTCCGCCACTTCTCAGTCTGGTGCCCCGCAATGAACTATGCTATACAAAAGGTAAAGCCGTTGCCCACGCTGGCTTGTGGTTGGCACGGTTAATGTTTCACAACCGAAACTCGTGAACCGGTCCTTAATTGTCATGAGCACGACCATCAAAACCATGTGCTCACAACCCACCATTAACAGGTTTTAGTAGGCAAATTAATTAATTAACCAATCATGATTAACCATCATGAGTTATCATTAAGCCATCATTGAATAATAAGGAGTCATAAGTTATCCCAATAGTGTGCTAATGTTTCTAAGCATGGCTAAGCAATCACATCTAATATCTAGCTGAACCAATGTATAAAGCTCAACTAGTCAATTTATAAGAACCCAAGGTATCAAGGAATAAAGTAATCAAGAACTAAAGGGCTATAACAAACAATAGGTTAATTCCACCCAATGACATTCGAAAATAAATGCAATAGTTGAATAGAAACAATAGCTTTAAATGGGATCAACATGCTCAAAGGGTTATTTGGGATCTGTGTGACTTGCCTTGCTGGCCTTGGAACTCTTCAAATTCTTCTCCTGCGAAAACGGACTCTCCGGAAACGTCGGAATCTAAACAGAAAAGAGCAAAACACCAAAACAGCACATAAACAAGTATGAACAGTACATGTGGATATTTTTAACATGTAGATCTCAATTTTAGAAAAATTTAGGGACTTGAACCAACTAAATCCGAGCTAAGATGAATTAGTTATGAATTTTTAAAGATTAAATCGGATTAAAACACTTATATGGATTTTAATTGAATTATGACGCAATAATGAATTATTTTTGAAAAGGAAAAGAGGATTTATTGCGTCAGCGGCTAGGGTTAGCGGTGGACCGGGTGCACGGCGACGGTTCACGAGAACGGACGGCCGAGATCGATTCATTCAAAACGAACGGCCGAGATCGACCGGTCCACGGCCGGACCACAGCGGACGGCATCGGTGACGTCGGCGATGACGTCACCACCGGCGGCGACCGAACCGCGCGAGCTCGCCGGCGAACGACGGCGTGGCGGCGCGAACGGAGAGCACCTACGGGTAGCGGTCGGCACGGCAAACTCACCGGCGACCAAAGCGACGGCGGACGATGACCGGACGACGTCGGCGACGAGGAAGAAACGGCGGCGACCTCCGGCTTGACGACGGCGACGATGTTCCGGCGGTCGACAGCGACGGCGAAGGGGCTGACGAGGACGACGACGCGACGGCGACCACGACGGCAGCCTTCCCGAGCGACGGCGACGACTGGAGCGACGGCGACGCACGGCTGGAGCGGCGGCGACGACGGCGGCGCGAGGACTCACGGCGCTAGGGCTCTACGGACGACGAGAGGCGAAGGCGAGGGGGGCGACGGGTAGCGGAGACACCGGGGATCCTTTTAAAGGGGCAAGGAGGCGGCGGCGAAGGCCCACGGCGGCCGGCGACGAGAAGGAAAGTCTAGGGTTCGGAGGAGAGAGACCGATCCGATTCGAGATCGAATCCTCCGCTTTCCAAACGATTTTAGCCGAAGTTCCAAAAGGGAAAAGGTAGAGGAGATCGAGAAGATCATTTCCCCTCTATTGATTTCACCGGAAACGGAAAGGATCGGCCGGATTTGGAAAGAGACGGCGGCGGCGCGGCGCTAGGGTTTCGGGCGGCGGCGGCGCGAGGAAGACGACGAGTCTGACAGGTGGGCCCCACCTGTCAGCGGGCGAACGCGCGCGCGAGCGACGCTGCGGACTGGGCCGACTTGGGCCGAGGAGGAGAGAGAAAAGGTTTTGGGCCGACTTTCGGCCCAAAGCCAAAAGAGACTTTTTAAAAACCTTTTTCCATTTAAATTATTCATGAAATGCAATTCCATTTATTAAAAATACTTCCTTAGCTCAAATAAATCCCAGAAAAATCTAGAAATTATAGAATTAAGCAAAGTATTTAATAAAATTTTATCTAGCCCCATTTTATATTGGAATTTATTATTTAAAATTAGATCTTCTCTTCTAGGCTTTTAAAATCAATTCTAATAATTCCAATTAAACAACAATTTATATATTTGAAATTTTTAGGGTGTGACAAACCTACCCCCCTTAAACAGAATCTCGTCCTCGAGATTCGGAAGAACTAGCGAACAGATGCGGATGAGCTGACTTCAATTCATCTTCTCGTTCCCAAGTTGATTCTTCTTCCGAGTGATTACTCCATTGAACTTTACAAAAACGGATCACTCGATTCCTGGTTCTTCTCTCATCTGTTTCCAAGATACGGATCGGTTTCTCAATATAAGTCAGATCCTCTTGGACTTCTATCTGTTCAAGATTAGCTTCTTCGGTTGGTACCCTTAAACACTTTTTCAATTGCGACACATGGAACACATTATGGACTCCTGTTAGAGATTGAGGTAACTCCAACTGATAAGCGACCTCTCCTCTTCTACTGACAATCTTGTAAGGTCCCACGAAACGCGGTGCCAATTTTCCTTTAGTGTGGAAACGATGAACTCCTCGAAGAGGCGTGACACGAAGGTACACATAATCTCCTTCATCAAAACTTAGATCTCTACGACGACTGTCGGCATAACTCTTATGACGGGACTGGGCCACACGCAATCTTTCTTGAATGATTTTTACCTTTTCTTCTGCTTCCCTTAGGATATCAGTCCCAAAAACCTGACGTTCTCCCGTTTGATCCCACAAAAGCGGAGTGCGGCACTTCCGACCATACAGCGCTTCGTAAGGAGCCATCTGAAGACTAGCTTGATAACTGTTATTGTACGAGAATTCTGCATAAGGTAAATTCTTATCCCAACTTCCACCGAAGTCTAAAGCACAAGCTCTCAACATGTCCTCCAAAATCTGATTTACCCTTTCGGTTTGTCCGTCTGTCTGCGGATGATAAGCAGTGCTAAAGTTCAGCTTAGAACCCATCTCTTCTTGAAGCTTCTTCCAAAACTGTGAAGTAAACTGACTACCTCGATCAGACACTATTTTCTTAGGGACACCATGCAAGCACACAATCCTTGCCATATACAATTCCGCCAACCGACTTCCGGAATATGTTGTCTTTACTGGAATGAAATGAGCCACTTTGGTAAGTCTGTCGACTATCACCCAAATAGAGTCGTGGCCTGATGATGTTCTGGGTAGACCAGTGATGAAATCCATACCGATTTCCTCCCACTTCCATTCAGGAATCTTCAAAGGCTGCAGCAAACCTGCGGGCTTCTGATGTTCTGCCTTGACTCGCTGACAAACATCACATACTGCTACGTATTCTGCGATTTCACGCTTCATACTTGCCCACCAAAATCTTTCCTTGAGATCCTGGTACATCTTGGTACTACCAGGGTGAATGGAGTACAAAGTATCATGAGCTTCCTTCAGGATTGCATCTTTTAAACCTTTGTTGTCTGGGACGCAGATTCTCTCGCCCAACCATACAGTTCCTTGCTCATCTTCCAAGAAACCGATAGCTTTTCCTCTTCTCATATTCTTCTTAATTTCTTGAATATCGGGGTCATTAATTTGAGCTTCTCTAACTTGATCAATTAGAGTAGGCTTTGCTTCTAAGGCTGCAACAAAACCTCTACTAACAATTCCCAAATTTAATCTTTCAAATTCCTTGCATAACTCCAATGGCAACTGTCGTCCTTCCGTAGCATTGCAATAACCTTTCCTGCTAAGAGCATCTGCTACAACATTAGCCTTTCCCGGGTGATAATGAATTCCCATGTCATAATCCTTAATTAATTCCAACCACCTCCGTTGTCTCATGTTCAGATCTGGCTGAGTGAAGATATACTTTAAACTCTTGTGATCGGTGTACACCTCTGTACGAGTACCGAAAAGATAATGACGCCAAATTTTCAATGCATGAACCACTGCAGCCAACTCAAGATCATGAGTAGGGTAGTTCTTCTCATGCGGGCGTAACTGACGAGATGCATAGGCAACCACCTTCCCATCTTGCATCAGAACACAACCTAAGCCAAGCTTAGATGCATCGCAATACACCTGAAAACCCTTCTTTGGATCAGGTAAAATTAAAATAGGAGCTGATGTTAAGCGATTCTTCAGCTCTTGAAAACTCTGCTCACATTCTTCTGACCACTTGTACTTTACATCCTTCTGAAGCAGTCGTGTCATGGGCTTAGCAATCTTGGAGAAATTCTCTATGAACCTCCGGTAATAACCTGCAAGACCCAGGAAACTGCGAATCTCTGAAACTGTCTTTGGTTGTTTCCAGTTGGTTACGGATTCCACATTACTAGGATCAACGGCAACTCCTCCGGCTGATATGACGTGACCAAGGAACTTTACTTCAGACAACCAAAATTCACATTTGCTAAACTTGGCATACAACTGATGTTCTCGCAGCTTCTCTAGTGCAAGACGAAGATGTTCTTCATGCTCTTCTTTTGTTTGGGAGTAGATAAGAATGTCATCAATAAAGACCACCACGAACTCGTCTAGGTATTCCATAAACACCTTATTCATTAAGTTCATGAAGAAAGCGGGGGCATTGGTAAGTCCAAAAGACATAACAGTACATTCGAACAATCCATACCTAGTGGTAAAAGCCGTCTTAGGTATATCCTCTTCTTTAATCCTCAACTGGTGATACCCTGATCGAAGATCTATCTTGGAGAAAACGGTGGCACCTTTAAGCTGATCAAACAAGTCATCAATTCTGGGCAGCGGGTACTTATTCTTGATAGTCACATCATTTAATGCACGATAGTCCACACACATCCTCTGGGTATGATCTTTCTTTTCCACAAAAATAACTGGAGCTCCCCATGGAGATGAACTCGGTCTGATGTATCCCTTTTGAAGCAAATCGTCGACTTGCCTTTTGACTTCTGCCAACTCATTGGCTGCCATTCTGTAAGGTCTCTTATGGATCGGAGTTGTTCCGGGTATCAGATCTATTCTGAATTCAATATCTCTCTTAGGCGGCATACCAGGTAAATCGTCCGGGAACACGTCCGGGTATTCCTGTACTACGAGAATCTCTTCCAAAGCTATTTGGTTCAGACTTGACCTTAAAGACTCAGAGGACAGTGCATGAACTGTTACAACTCGACCATCATTGCTGGTGAGAGTTACTTTTCTGTTGGCACAGTCTATCACACCTTTATACCTGACTAACCAGTCCATCCCTAGGATGACATCAAGATCTTTGGATTCTAACAAGATAAGATTGGCCAGGAATGGCACTTCTTGAATTTCTATTCTGACAGAGGGGCTACGTTGCAAAGAGAGTACTTGATTACTCGGGGTACTAACCATCAAAGGACGTCTAAGATCTTCTACTTCCATCCCATGATTTCCCGCAAAACTCATAGATAAAAATGAATGTGTAGCACCAGAATCAAAAAGCACTGTTGCAGGAACTGAGTTAACAAGGAACGTACCCAAAATTACATCTGGAGCACCTTGAGCTTCTGCAGCAGCAACATGATTGACACGAGCCTTTGGCGTAGGTGCGGTAAAGTTACTCTGGGTAGGGACAACCTTCACGCGTCGGGGCTTCGGACACTTGTCAGAGTAATGTCCTGGTTCACCACAGTTGAAGCATACTCCGGGCTTGCTGCCTTGCTCCTTCTTGGCAGGCTGTTGTTGGGTTGGAGCTGCCACAGGACGTGGAGCTTGATTTCGGATGTTGTTGCCAGCATTGTTGCTGAAGAACTGACGCTGCGGACGAACAACAGACGAAGAACCTCCTTGTGGCATGGACTGGGGTCCTAAAGTAAGACGCGGCCTCTGACTATTCCCTTGTTGTGCCTTGAAGTGAGCAATCCGACGTTTCTTCTGCTCCATGCGGTTGTACTTGTCCTCCTGACGAATAGCCTTATCCACTAACTTCTGGAAATCATGGTAATCCCCAGTCATGAGTGGGTAAGAAAGCTCATCATTAAGTCCTTCCAAGAACCTTTCCTGGCGCTCTTCATCAGTGCGCACATCTTCTGGAGCATAACGAGCCAGACGATTGAACTCGTGCAGATACTCGGTGACCGTGCGAGATCCTTGGGTGAGCGACCTAAATTCTTTCTTCTTGAGAGACACCACTCCCGATGGTATATGCGTCTTCCGAAAAGCAGCGGTGAATTCAAGCCAAGTGATAGGTTCAGCAGTAGTCCTGTTAAGGCGGAAGTGATCCCACCACTCAGAGGCAGGGCCATGCAGTTGGTGTGATGCAAATGAGACCTTCTCCTGATCGGTGCACTGAAGCAAATCCAACTTCTTTTCTATGGCGTGGAGCCAATCACCAGCTTCCACAGGATTAGTGGTGCTAGAGAAAGTGGGCGGCCTCACACGAAGAAATTCTGCTAACTTGTTCTGGGGAGGTGCGTGGTTATTTCCCTGATTCTGCTGGTTCTGGAGTTGCTGCATCATCATGTTCATAAGCTGTGCCTGTTGAGCCAGGACTTGAGCAAGTGTGGGATTCTCTCCATTGTTGTTGTTGTTGTTGTTGTTGGGGCCATTCCCGTTGCTGCGAGTGAGCACCATCTGGCACAGGCAAAAGCACAGGAAGAGAAACCGGGAAAAACTACTTAGGACAGAGAATTAATTTTCCCACTAACTTAACTTTTATTGATCTTAACTGAGTTTCATTATTACAAAACTGAAGACTCTCTCACACCACTAAACTCACCAACTACCTAACACTCGAAAGCAAACAAACGCATGCACTTACATCCCACCACTGATGTAAACCACATGCAGGACCCACACACACAACCAAACTTAAAACAAGCAAACTAACACAACGATCTAGGACAACGGCTTGACAAGGAACTCTAGGTCTTCCGGGCATCGGAGTTGATTGAAGGCTCGTTCGGCTCGTCTTCATCATCTTGAGTGGCTCCCCACTCGACCTTTGAATGGGTGCGCTTCGATTCTTCTCCTTCATCATCACTTATATTGACGACCGGAGGATCTGCTAGGGCTGGGGTAACTTCTTTCTCCACCACACGGACCTTTGGCGCCAATTGGTAGCGAGGGACGAATAGAGCTCTCTTCCTTGCGGTAAGACGAACCCTGGCCTTCTGCGGCGGTGCTTCCCCCTTCAATGCGGCTAGTTCTTTCTCCAAACGATCCACCTTGTCTTCTAGCTTGCAAATCTTTCCACGATTCTGGTCTTCACGATCTTGAGCTGCTAGCACAACCTCCGCGCGGGTCTCATCCATAGCCCACAGCATTTCAACCAAATGCCTTGTGGTAGCATCATTCTCAATCCCCTCAGTCTCAAGGTAGCTGCCACGGTCACTTCCCTGGGGTTGGCGAGGATGGTAGCGATACTCAGTGTCGACCAACTGATCACTGTAGCGATCACGGAGCTCTCCTATGGCTATCCTTGCCACCTCCTGACATGCATGAATATAATTTCCCCCTCCAGCTTCGAACATCACTGATGGGATATCTCCACTATTACTGTTTAAGGTGGCTTTGACTCGACACTTCTCTTCGTCCCGATCATGAGGAATCTGGGCATACATAGGGGCAGTCCCAAATCCTATGGCAAAGGACATCATACGCAACTCCTGGACAAATCCTTCAACACCAAACAAGTACTCAGGCTTGTAGCGCGGCATCTAAAGACAAGTAAAAGGAGGGAGTTAAGACATTTGTCCAATTAATAGCACAAGTTTTTGGATTAATTTGAATAAATTTAGAAAATCCAGGGAAAAAGATAAGTAAATAAAGTAAACCCAGCTTGCAAGGTAAGTTGAAACAGGTGGAAACAAGATCACAAATTTTGCACTTTTGAACAACAGGTTTCAAAAGAAATAAAATAAAAGAAAAGTTGTAAAATCAACATGCTAAATTTATTTCATTGCAGCAAGATTAAATAGAACAACGTTGTAAAACTTTTGCTGGCAAATGAGTCATTAGTACAGTAATAGATGTACGGTACTAATAACACAGGAATAATAATAAATAATTTTTTTAAATGAGAACAATTAAAGGAATTATAAACTGCATGTGCCATTTGTTTGGTTTAATTAAAAGAGAAAGAGAGGAGAATAGTTCTATTTTTCCAATATTTTTAGAGGGCTTCTATGGGTAACCATTTGGCATAACCTAGGGTCAAGGAGGCTCTGATACCAACTTGTCACGCCCGGAATTTCTATCCAAAATTCCAAACGCTTACATGTGCGCGAACCCTCGTCCAGGAATCAGCCGAGGCACACAATAACAAATTGATAATAGAGTACAATTATTACTCTAATTAATAAGCGAATAAAAGGTCATTACAGAGGTAGATAGTTCCTCTCAATCAATAAAGATCTAAGCAGCGGAAAATAAGATAAACGGCGCAGACGATTCCACTCCACAGGCAGCTTGACCAGGGCTACACCTAACCCTCCACACCATCAGCATCACTGTAGAACTCCTCCTCTGATGAATGATTGCAAGATGAGTATATGACATACTCAGCAAGCCACGCAGCAAATATGCAAGTGCACAGGATAACAAAGGATGGCATAATAGGGTTTCATTTGCTTAAACAGCATTTAATAAACATTTCAGAATTTAGTAAAACAATTGAGTAATAATTAAACAACATTATTCCAACGCTATACAACATACCCTGTTGCATAGGCCCAACCATTCTGAACAACCAATCCCGGCTGCACAGTTCTATCTCCAAACCAGGAATATACCATTCCAAACCAGGAGCTAATCAAATTATTACCAGTCATAGTATCTTTTATTATGATGAGAGGTATGAGTCTAATCACGAAAGACATTGTTAAACCCGCCCATAACCGCGGGCACGGCTATTCGAATAGCTTTACTCTGACCAGAGGTGTACCACTGTACCCACAAGACACAGCCCCACGACATGTCACCATGCGCCTTGATACCACCACGGTACCTCAGAAAGGAGCTGTGACAGTACCCCTCGCACAACACAATCCACCACAGCGCACCGTTCCTGGATCATAATCACCCCCTCATAAACAAGGCATGGACTCCCCAGCGACCCCCGTGGGCTTATCTCCGCCACTTCTCAGTCTGGTGCCCCGCAATGAACTATGCTATACAAAAGGTAAAGCCGTTGCCCACGCTGGCTTGTGGTTGGCACGGTTAATGTTTCACAACCGAAACTCGTGAACCGGTCCTTAATTGTCATGAGCACGACCATCAAAACCATGTGCTCACAACCCACCATTAACAGGTTTTAGTAGGCAAATTAATTAATTAACCAATCATGATTAACCATCATGAGTTATCATTAAGCCATCATTGAATAATAAGGAGTCATAAGTTATCCCAATAGTGTGCTAATGTTTCTAAGCATGGCTAAGCAATCACATCTAATATCTAGCTGAACCAATGTATAAAGCTCAACTAGTCAATTTATAAGAACCCAAGGTATCAAGGAATAAAGTAATCAAGAACTAAAGGGCTATAACAAACAATAGGTTAATTCCACCCAATGACATTCGAAAATAAATGCAATAGTTGAATAGAAACAATAGCTTTAAATGGGATCAACATGCTCAAAGGGTTATTTGGGATCTGTGTGACTTGCCTTGCTGGCCTTGGAACTCTTCAAATTCTTCTCCTGCGAAAACGGACTCTCCGGAAACGTCGGAATCTAAACAGAAAAGAGCAAAACACCAAAACAGCACATAAACAAGTATGAACAGTACATGTGGATATTTTTAACATGTAGATCTCAATTTTAGAAAAATTTAGGGACTTGAACCAACTAAATCCGAGCTAAGATGAATTAGTTATGAATTTTTAAAGATTAAATCGGATTAAAACACTTATATGGATTTTAATTGAATTATGACGCAATAATGAATTATTTTTGAAAAGGAAAAGAGGATTTATTGCGTCAGCGGCTAGGGTTAGCGGTGGACCGGGTGCACGGCGACGGTTCACGAGAACGGACGGCCGAGATCGATTCATTCAAAACGAACGGCCGAGATCGACCGGTCCACGGCCGGACCACAGCGGACGGCATCGGTGACGTCGGCGATGACGTCACCACCGGCGGCGACCGAACCGCGCGAGCTCGCCGGCGAACGACGGCGTGGCGGCGCGAACGGAGAGCACCTACGGGTAGCGGTCGGCACGGCAAACTCACCGGCGACCAAAGCGACGGCGGACGATGACCGGACGACGTCGGCGACGAGGAAGAAACGGCGGCGACCTCCGGCTTGACGACGGCGACGATGTTCCGGCGGTCGACAGCGACGGCGAAGGGGCTGACGAGGACGACGACGCGACGGCGACCACGACGGCAGCCTTCCCGAGCGACGGCGACGACTGGAGCGACGGCGACGCACGGCTGGAGCGGCGGCGACGACGGCGGCGCGAGGACTCACGGCGCTAGGGCTCTACGGACGACGAGAGGCGAAGGCGAGGGGGGCGACGGGTAGCGGAGACACCGGGGATCCTTTTAAAGGGGCAAGGAGGCGGCGGCGAAGGCCCACGGCGGCCGGCGACGAGAAGGAAAGTCTAGGGTTCGGAGGAGAGAGACCGATCCGATTCGAGATCGAATCCTCCGCTTTCCAAACGATTTTAGCCGAAGTTCCAAAAGGGAAAAGGTAGAGGAGATCGAGAAGATCATTTCCCCTCTATTGATTTCACCGGAAACGGAAAGGATCGGCCGGATTTGGAAAGAGACGGCGGCGGCGCGGCGCTAGGGTTTCGGGCGGCGGCGGCGCGAGGAAGACGACGAGTCTGACAGGTGGGCCCCACCTGTCAGCGGGCGAACGCGCGCGCGAGCGACGCTGCGGACTGGGCCGACTTGGGCCGAGGAGGAGAGAGAAAAGGTTTTGGGCCGACTTTCGGCCCAAAGCCAAAAGAGACTTTTTAAAAACCTTTTTCCATTTAAATTATTCATGAAATGCAATTCCATTTATTAAAAATACTTCCTTAGCTCAAATAAATCCCAGAAAAATCTAGAAATTATAGAATTAAGCAAAGTATTTAATAAAATTTTATCTAGCCCCATTTTATATTGGAATTTATTATTTAAAATTAGATCTTCTCTTCTAGGCTTTTAAAATCAATTCTAATAATTCCAATTAAACAACAATTTATATATTTGAAATTTTTAGGGTGTGACACTACCTCCACTCGACAACGTCCTA
Source organism: Oryza glaberrima (assembly GCF_000147395.1). Classification (NCBI taxonomy): domain Eukaryota; kingdom Viridiplantae; phylum Streptophyta; class Magnoliopsida; order Poales; family Poaceae; genus Oryza; species Oryza glaberrima. Next base: position 27,470,850 of record NC_068328.1, read on the forward strand.
GGCGTCGTCGTGCCACGTCTGGCTACGTGGTGTAGTTCTTATGTTCTATGTTGGCATGTGGCTTTGCTTGTAATTTGTTTCGAACTTATCGATGTGTTTATGTTTCGTCGTGTAATGTCAGACTTCGACATGTCATGTCTTTAGGTCTCGTGATGTAACGTTAGACTAAGGCACCTAGTGTCTTTAGGTATGCTGATGTAATGTCGGACTTCGACACGTAATGTTATGTTATGTTATGTTATATTTTACAAGTTATCTTTTGTTTGACATTACTACTTTTTGAATTGTTCTAACACGAAACACTATATTTTTCAGAGATGGCACGTCAGGATACACCTCAATTGTTGGACCCGGCGATAGATCACCGACACCGGTCTCACCTTACTGCGGTGCAGGGGGCTCAGCTTGGGACGTTCCGGGCACGGACGTGCGGTGAGCTATTTATGGTTCACGACTCCTTTGTCGAGAGGTACGAAAAGTGTATTACTATAAATTAGTTGCGCTGTAATAATTTTTATATTGACATATTAATTTGTTATTGCAGGCTGCGTGAGGCCGGCCTCCTACCGATGTGTCGGTTGGTGGAGGCTGCCGCCGGTGATGCGGACCCGGCCAGACGATGGAAAGTGGACCGGTCCCTCCTAGCAGCTTTGGTCGACCGATGGAGGCCAGAGACGCACACTTTTCACTTGCCGTGCGGTGAGGTAGCCCCTACCCTACAGGACGCTATCGTACTTGTTGGGGCTACCGCTCGCGGGAGATGATGTTGGGCCAGTGACCACGGGTGTGGACTGGCAGGACGATCTGACAGCACGTTTCGCACTAGTACAGCGCGCACCGCATCTCCCGCTCGAGCCGTTGGCACACCACCGCAACACCGGACCTATGAAGAGGTGGCTGCTTCAGTTCACCGTGAGTGTTTTTGTACCGAAATGACAAGCGTACTACATATTTTGTCCACGTTAAGGTGCCTAACATTTTGTCGCGTCCCAAGTCGACCCTAAAATACATCCTCTAAATTATGCCTAGAATAATTAAAATGCTTGTGAAAGCCTTCAAAAATTAAAATGTGCAAAGTTAAAAGTCAAATAGGGCTTGGAGGATTTTTGTATATTTCCTAAAAGCCTAAAATGTGTAAATAAATTTTAGTGAAATTTTCAGAGCACAAATAATAATTATTAAGAAATAAACAAAGTTAAAAAGGTTTTATAAAAAGAAAACCCTAAAAATCACCCTCTCCCCTCTAATGGGCCGGCTCGGCCCAGCTCTCTCCCTCCCCCTCTCTCCTCCTCCCCGCGGCCCATTCGGCCTCCTCCCCACGCGCGCGCCGCTGACGGGCGGGCCCCGCCCGCCACCCTCGCTGACAGGTGGGGCCCACCCGTCATCCCCTTCCTCCCGCCGCTCCCGCCGCCTCCCCCGCGCCCTAGCGCCGCCGCCGCCGCGAATCCCGCCGCCTCCCGCCGTCCCCGCATGCAATAAAGTGGGGGGAATCACTCCCCGTGATCCCCTCTCCCTTTCCCCCATTTTTCCCTCTCTCTCTCTCGCGTTCAAACGGGCGGATTTGCCCCCGCAAATCTCGCCGGCGCCATTGATGGCGGCCGGACCTCCCGCGCCGGTTTCCTTCCCCTCCGGCCGCCCTCTCTCACTCCCAACCCTATATAAACCCTCCCCGAGCTCCCCACCACCGTTTCCGCCACTCACCGCCCTCTCTCCTCGCCGGAATCGAGCTCGCGCCGTCACTCTCTCTCTCCGCCGTCGCCGCCGAGCTCCGGTCCGCCGCCGTCGTCGCCCCGGACCACCTCCCACCTCGGCACCGCCTCCTTCGGCTTCGCCGCATCCTCGCCGACCTCGTCCACCCCTCCGTTTCGCTCGCCGACCGCCGGAGCGCCGTCGACCCCGTCCACCCGAGCCGCGCCGCCGCCTTCCTCCGCTCCGGTCGCCGTTTCCGTCGTCGCCGTCGACCCGGGGTGAGCCATGGACCGCCGCTTCGTTTCCCCCTTTCCCTCCCCTCTCTCGGCCGCCGCTCCGCCGTGCCTATGGCCGCCGCCGGCGACCATAGGGGTGCGGGCGCACCGCTTCCCGCCGGCCGCGCCGATGTGGCCGCCTCCGGGCGCGCCTAGCGGCTGCCGCGTGGGGCCCGGCCGTCAGCCGCCCGCGTCCTCGGGTGCGGCTGACGCGTGGGGCCCACGGCGCCGGCCGGTGTGAGCCGGGTGCACCCGGTCCACCGTGGACCGTGAGGCTGCCGCGTGGGTCCCACCCCCGTGGACCCGGTCCGCGCGCCCTCTCTCCCGGCTGACGCAATAAATATATTTTTTAAATTAAAATTTAAATGAAGAAACTCGTAAATATTCATTTAAAGAGCATATAAACTTCAAATGGCCATAACTTGGCCATTTGAACTCGGAATTGGACCGTTCAAGTCTCTAATTTTTCCTTAAGTCAAGAACCCATTTTTGTGCTTTGTTCCTGCTTGTTATATGGAGTTTATTAGAGTAAAAGCCCTTTTATTTTCCGTTGGTCGTGTAGACGCTGCAGCTTCGGAAGATCCGCTCTTCGTGGAGGTTGAAGCCGACGTTTGGGAAAGCGAGCAAGGCAAGTCACATCATCCTTGAACATATTGAATCCCAGTTTATAAAGTTATTTTGATTTAAATTATTGCATTACCGCTTTATTTAAAATTCCCGCGTTATCACTATTTTATTTAGCCATGCCTATTTACCTTTGTTATGACTTTATTATTGTTGTTATTGTTATTATTACCTTGTTCACCCTAGAATAAACAAAACCCCAACTAGTGGGCACTCTATTCATGGATCCACTAGTAAGAATTTAGGTAGATGCTTCGCTGATTAATTAGGCAACATTAGGTGGTTTTATAACTCTAGACTTTGGGAATATTCATATCACCTGGACATATTGGAATGGTTGGATTATTGTGGAATTGGATGCACACCTCCCCCTCTATTCAAAACCCCCAAAATGGTTTTAGGCTGGGCTCGGGGTGCATGGTTTTGATAGTAGCACCTCGGCCACATAAGGACCGGTCTTCGGGCCTCTGTTGCAAAGCACTACCGTACTTCCACATGTCTAGTGGGTAAGGCTTAGTTTGTGGCTCAGTCTGGTTAGAAACAAAAGTACACGGATGGAGATGGACGAAGTCGGGGGTCGATGGACATCTCTAGGACAAGTGAAGGCTACACGGGCTGCGGCCCAGTAGTCGAGATGTCATAGCACAGGGCTGGTGTCCTGCTGCTAGGGGCTCAATTCTGCCTGCCTGTCCGGGGGTTCCGGCCGTAGGTGGGTTGGGTCGGTACTCTTGTCTATGGCTAGGATGGGTTGGAAACTATGTCATGTCTTCCGTCCATATGCCGTGGTGGTATGTGGCACGTGGTTGCACGTGAGGAAGACGTGTCTTGTGGGTAAAGATGTACACCTCTGATCAGAGTAAAACCTATTCGAATAGCCGCGCCCTCGGTTATGGGCAAGCCTAGCAATGTACCCAAGTTAGTGTTTTTAATTCTTAAAACCTGCTTAATAACTAAAATGTGGAATGGTTGGCCTGGGTTGGCTTGGGACGAGCTGGGACCCAGGGTCGGGTTGCCAGTTCGGTCTGAATCATCGTAGGCCTTGGGTTAAGGCAGGTTCGTGTGGGTTCACGGCCTTGTTTAATAATATTAAATAGTTCTAGGATCGTGTTTTAAATTTAGCTTTGAGCAACTAAGGGTATTTTAAATGCTGTTTATTGCAAAACCTAACCCCTATACTATAACTCCATTGTACTCCGTTGCATTTATGCTGCACTTGTGGGTGTGTCTTGTTGAGTACGGTGGTTGTACTCAGTCTTGCTCAATTTTTTTCCCCAACCCAGAAGAGGAGCCCCTGGATGATGAAGGCTTTGGTGTCTAGCTCGTGCCTGCCGTCAAGCGCCTGTGGTCGTCGCCTTAGTCTTCCGCTGTTTTTCGTTCTCTTTGAGTGTGCTGGGCCGCCGCTGCCCATGTAATAATTAACTATTTACGCTTCCGCTTATTAAACTCTGAATTGTATCAACTTCTGGTGTACCTTGCCTCCTGGGACAAGGAATAATACACGCACGTAAGGAACGCCCGTTGGGTTATTTCCGGTCGTGACACATTTTATCGAACACTTGCAGATTGAGCAGCTACAGGTGGAGGCCGACGAGTACTCCTACAGCCGCTGTTTGGAGGCGTACTTGCTCTGGCTTTTTGGCTGGGTGATGTTCTGTGGCGGTCACGGGCACGCGGTCGACAAGGGACTCGTGCACTACGCCAGGAGCATCGCCGACGCCGCGATAGGCGAGGTGCCTCAGTGGAGCTGGGGTTCCGCGTTATTGGCGGCTCTGTACCGTGGCCTTTGTGAGGCTTGCACGAAGACGGATCCCAGCGCGACCTTTGGTGGGTGCCCTCTCTTTCTTTCTATCTGGGCAGCTGAGAGGATTGCGATCGGCCACCCTGAGGTGGACCAGCACGCGTACGAGGAGTCACTGTACGCGGAGCAACCAGAGGTCGACTACCCTACGATGGGTACTCTGTGGTGCCGTCGTCGGATACGTTGCATCGATTTTCTCGTATTGTTAAGTTAATTGCTAAGTTCATTGTACATCACATCGATCGTCTCATATTGCAGCGCCGATGGGCTCACGTCCAGGTTAGGCGGTCGTATCCTGAGTTTGTTATGGAGTTCGACCGCCTTCTGCCGACTGACGTCGTGTGGGAGCCCTACAGTGCCGCAGCTACCCAGCCCCGGGCGCCGTTGGGTCTGTCCACACTCTGCACCAGGGACCAGGCGTACTGGATGACTACGGTTCCGATGGTCTACGACATCTGCGTTGAGCCTCACGCCCCTTTCCACGTGATGCGGCAGTTCGGCTTCCGTCAGCCCTTTCCAGTACCGTTTCCGACGACCGTCCCAGCTGCTGTTCACCGGTAAGATCTTTCACTACGCTTTCAGTTGTTGCATTAAAATCTACCTGTCCACAATAATTTGCAACATCTGTCGATTCACACTAATATGACACATTAATTCGCAGTTACTCGCGCAAGGGTCAGCAGTCAGCTGGCGACTGGCCCGCCAAGTTAGCGACTTTTGTTGAGGACTGGTTGCTCGCAACCGAGGAGGTCGTGGACCACGAGGGAGAGCCACACACTGAGGAGGCGTACCAGGCCTACCTACGCTGGTACCAGCCACGCACCCGTACTAGGGTCACCTTCGCTCCCTTGGAGCAGCAGCCCCACGTTGCGAGCACTAGAGACCTCTACGCCAGGCACCGTGACCAGGACTTCGCTCGTGCTGTGAGTACCATGCATCGCACCATTCCTTTATGTTTTCATGTCTTTATCTTCGTCAAATTTTACGAATATGTACGAAAAAATTAACCATGCAGGTCGACGACATCAACCGGGTCGTCATTGACGGTTCAACGACGATCCAACGTTTAGGCACGGGGATTCTGGTACCCGTAGAGGAGCACCTGACGACGTACACGCGGATGGTGGAGTCGATGCGCTCGATTCTCCGAGTGCTCACCTGTCGTGCAGACAACGTTGCTCGGGCAGACGCAACTGTACAGCGGCCACCCGTACCGACTGGTCCCCGTCCAGCTGCGCACGTTCCTAGGCCGACTCCCCCTCCGCACGGAGGTAAGTATTTTTAAGGATTTTTTCTATACATGCCTCGCACATATATGTGAGCCGTTTCACTTGCCGATTGCTTCAGGGTTTCGTGCACCGTTCAGCACCCCGCCTTCCTCGGCAAGGCCTTCTGTTGTGCCCCCCATAGGTACCTAAAAAAAACAACATTACTTCGACAATCAATTTACATGCATTTTATGTCTTAGCTTACAAGGGTCCCGTTGTCGATGTGTAGGTTTCGCCCAGTTCGCTATGACGCAGGCCGCCCACTTCTCCCAGGCTGCAAGGTCAGCGTCTCAGGCAGCTGCGTCGACCTCGCACTCAGCGCAGTTCTGGCAGTATACCGGGACTTCGTTACAGGCAGCCGGCACGTCGAGTCAGGGTCCACCACTGGACCATGTTGGGACCTCGTCGGACCGCTTGCTGCCTTCCACCTTGCTCTTCGACATCACTGACTTCAACTTCGCTTCAAGCTCGACAGAGGATGTCATCGGCCCCTCACAGCTGGGAGGCGCACCGCCGGTGCAGACGCAGGACCAGGCGCAGGCCACTCCGCCGCCAGACACTCGTGCTACCCATGCTGTGCCACCGGATCGTTTCACCTACTCCCAGGACCACGTGCGAGCACAGGCCCGGAGGACCAAGCGTGGTCGCGGCGCAGGGCAGGGCCAGTAGAGCAGTCTTCTCTTTGTTTATTTGCTTCACTTTCCAGTATTGTATGCTTGTATAATGACTACGTTGTTGTTATATGTACACGATACCTTTCGGCGCATGCACGATACCTTTCAGCGCATGCACGACTGCTTTCTGCCGCACCGATGCAGCCTCCTTTATTCGCGTGCGATACGAGTATTTGCCCGCCATTTGCCACATACGACCAATGTAACTTTTGGTGCCGATCAGGCATGTAACTTTCGGCGCCAATCAGGCGTACCCACCATGCCCCGCCACGTTCACGCCGGGGTGTTGAGGATCCGAACTGGCGTAGCGATACTTGTGTATACCTACTACCACCTTGGTGCCAGCGTCCTCTCTGCCTATGCGGTGATCGATGCCAACTAATGGCTTCGAGGAATCCTGATATTCGAGGAAGGCGCTTTTTTAGGTGCCCTAACTATGACCATGAGGTATTTTATTATATGCATATGCTTATTCATTCCGTATGGGCAATCGCTTTATTCTTCGTAACACTACTCTATTTGCCAGACCCGCACTACGGCTTGCGCATACATCGAGTGGGTCGATACAGAAAATCCCGTTCTCGACCTAACCACTTGTTTACAAGAAGGTCGCTGGTATTTCGCATCCGAAAGTACTGAGCAATACTTACGGAGAAAAGCGGCTTATGAACGACAATGTCGTGAACAACAGAGCGACTGGCGGGTGCTAACTACGGCACTCCCTCCATGGGATGCCCATCCAAGATGCAGGTGTGGTGATCGTTGTCAGGTTCTTCGTTCCATAAAGCCTACAACATTGGGTCGAACGTTATTTGTTTGTCAAAATATTCTTGACGACGATTTTATGGTAAAAATATTTTGATTACATGAATCCTTATTTTCTCACAACATTTACTAACTTTGCTCGCTTTACATCTATTCTTTCCTCCTAGGAACCACCAAGGAGATGTCAATACAAAGAATGGATAGACACCAGAAGGGTTCTAACTCCACCTAGCCGTGTTGTGCAGCTTGAACTAGCAGAGCAATACAGGGTTACTAAAGCGCGTTTTGAGAGAGGAGAGAGATCCTCACGTAGGGGTTAGCTATTATCGGACAACTTGGCATATTGAAATTTCTACTGTCATGCTTCCTTGTCCCATTACTACATCGTCGTTGTGTTCAACTATTGCACTACCTCCCTCCTAGTTCGAATCTAATATCATCTATGTAACCGCAATGGAAATAGTTGTATCATATTCAAATTGTACTACTATTTCTTCATGTTATATAATTCTCCTTGTTTAAGTCCATATAATGTTTCTACGACCGAGACTGCGATAGGCCTATTAATTATCCGAGTACTAATACGTCGAATAAGTTACAAAATAATACCTTACTTAACATATGAAATTGCGAAACAACCAACTTCAATACATTTTTATAACAATATTAACAAGTTGTACCAATGAATACTTCTTTATTTATTATTAACATAACATAGAAAAATCGTTTGGCCGTACTTTTTTGCATCTGGGTCCCTTGGGCCCAAATATAAAAAGTACGAGCACAACCTCTTTATGGGCGGCAAAAATTGCAATTAGACCCTTGCCGCCCATTGGGGGTAATTGTAATTTTGGCCGACGGCGGTAGACGGCGCGGTCGACCCGCCGTCTGCCACGTCAACTTGCCGCCCACCACTGGGGCGGCAGGGTCTATTTTTGCAAATTTTTTTGCCGATAGATTATTTCTGTAAATATTAAAAAATCTAAAAATGAAAAAAATTCTCTCCTCGAATGCGACGGACCGGGCCGCATGAGACGAAACCGATCGAAGCTACTGGGCGCCATCAATGGCTTCTACGCGGCGGCGCTGGACCGGCTTCCCGTGGAGGCGATGCCGGCGCTGCTCCCGCGCCTCCTCAAGGCCGGCCTCTGCGTCGGCTTCCTGGACCCCGTCTCCAACATCGTCGTCAACACCATCACCTACAAGAAGCGCGTCCCGGTGGTCGCCGGCGGCGATCCCGACGGCAAGTCGGCGGCGATCCCGACGCGGCGGCGGCGGCGGAAGGCGCTCTCCCGGATCGTCGCCGACACCAGCAACGTCGGCGGCTGCGGTCCGAGCCACCGCCTCCTCCGCGACATGGGCGTCGCCGCGCGGTCGCTCCAGGCGCTCGTCGCCTTCCTCACCAACTACTTCCCCTACCTCCGCACCTGTGAGGCGCTGGAGTATCTCCGGCTGGCCGACGCCGACCTCTCCGTCGCCGTGCGGCTCATCGAGCAGGACCGCAGCTCTGACGCCTTCAGCTTCGCCTCGCTGACCACCGAGACAGCCCTCACTTGCGCCGCCATTGCTGGGTGGCACCCAAACCCCAAATCCCTTGTCGAGAGGTTGTATTCCATCGCTTCTCAGATTGGGGAGGCTTCCAATCTCCTAAGCATGGAAGGTTGCCTCTCGTGCAGAGCCGTCAAGAACATCAGCAGATTGGTGAAGCACCAGCAACAAGAACCAGTGGACCTTGTTGGAGCTACCTTTCTTCCTCGGTCACTTGAGATTAAGGAGAAGCAGCCGCCGTTTGTGCGGATGAAATCATTGAAGAGCATCCTGCTTGACAAGATCTATGGATTGTACCTTGATGTTATTGCCTGCCTGCCGATGGATGGCTTGCGAATGCGCTACCACAGGGGGCTCCTCAAGGCCGGCCACTGCTATGGCCCCTTTGAGACCCCTGTGCACAACATTGTCCTCAACACAGTTTGGTATGAGACCATGTTTCCACCACAAGAGGAGGTTTCAGTGCAGATGATATGCTCAAGAAGCCTTGTTCGTGTCGCGTGCCGCTCCCTCAATGCTCTTGTTGCATACCTCCGCGCTTGCTTTTGCACAATCTCTGAACAGCAGGCTATGCGTTACCTGTTCTTGACGGGCGCCAATCTTTGGGGAGCGGTTGAAATGGCAAGGCAAGAATGCCATGCTGAGAGAAACATGTTGGGCCTAGACCTTGCTTGCATGGTTGCAGCCACCGCAGCACATCATCCTGATCCTGATGCACTAGTGAAGTTTTTCATGTCAACCTTTTCCATGAAGCCCCTTCCCCTGCAGACAGATCCATTTATGTTTCAAACTGGTGGGATTTTAAATGTGCAGCTCCTCATGCACAATCTGATGCGATTCTGCCCCTCTTCCTGTGGTTCAGTTCAGACAGTTCCTGTACTCTCTGAGAGGGCCTCCATGACTTTGTCGTGCATTCAGGAAGAGTTCAAGGCTGAGCAAAGTTTTATTTGTGGGAAGGTTAATGATGCACTGAAGAAATACAACCAGAGGACTAGGGTATGTCCGTTCACCCCTTCAGTTTTCGACCATTACCAAAAATGTCAATATCAAGATTATCTAATTCACTTGTATAAACTTCTGAATCATAGGGACTTGAGTATGAGCTACATGTTATCTGTGGCTTGAATTCACACATAGTTAATTATACTATGTTTGGCCGACATTATGGACCTGGATATAGCCGGCATCGATCCAAATCTCAGTATTCTCACGTCAACTTTTTGGCGAGCCCAAGAGATTTGCATTCTTCTCAGACAGTCCCCATACTTTTTTTTGCTGAGTGCTGCAACAAGGAAGGCGTGATCGATGAACTGACCTGCTGTCCAGTCATGGGGCATCCTGGTACACTCTCCTTCCATTTGAGTATTGCTACATCATATGATGTTAGCGTGTTACAGATGTTTCTTTATTCTATGTGTTGAGTTTCACCATGGCGTTGTGAAATCGACTGAAAAGATTTTCATTACGCTGCAGAACTTGACTTGAAAAGAACAAAAAGGACATACATGTGTTGATTTGCATGGTTTCTTTTTTTTTAATTAAAAGAGATGCCACAGAAATTAATTCAATCAAACTTCCAAGATTGTTTGGTGGGGTCATGCCTAGAATTGTTCAAACCAAGCAATGTTTTTGGAAGTAGAATTCTGCTGTTTGCTCCAAAATGTTAGTAACAACTAAAACGTGAATCTATGTTTAATCTCAGACATTGTCTGAGGTGATATAAATCAATTTGCTTGATCATTTAGTGCTAACAATGGTGTCAGTACAGAACTACAGATTGACCATGATGAGCAACTCCATGACTGTATCGCCTTGACAGTTTCCAACGATGGCACTAACTAATTCATACTCAGTCCTTGTCTCCTTAACATCATTGTCATATAAAAAACATTGTGAAATACAGCACAATTTCCATTGATCATTTCCTCTAATAACAAAGTTAGTTAGCTTCATCCACATTCAAAACATTTGTCCTTATCTTTACATGTGTATACCTTTACTGCTTTGCTAAATGCTGCTGTCACTGATGTATCCTTATCTTCTGCAAGCTATGATATAGTATTTTTTTTTTCTTCCTCTCTTTATTACGATAACTGATTGCCATTTTTTCCCTTGTTTATTTTTGTTAAAAGGTCGTTGTTATCATTGTGAGTGTGAAGGGGCTAAGATTGTCCATCCAGATCTAGAGAAGTACAATGGCCGCACTGACTTTCTGGAAATGGCTCGCGATAAATCAAGTGGCACGACAACTGAAGATGTTATCTCTCGTTGCGAGTATCTTCATGATGCTGTGGATATATGTGAGGAGGATTGCGTCTGTTTTGATGCCAGTAGGGATGTCGAGTGTGCAGAGTTCTTGAATTCCCGTGCTGCTAACAAGATTAGACTGGAGTAGTACTAACACAGGAGTATTCTCTGTAATACCTATACGCAGTCATGAGTCATGGAGTCGAACAATATATCTACTACTCCCTCCGTCCTATAATATAAGAGATTTTGAGTTTTTACTTGCACTGTTTGATCACTCGTCTTATTCAAAAAATTTTGGAATTATTATTTATTTTTTTTAAATTACTTTATTATCCAAAGTACTTTAAGCACAACTTTTCGTTCTTTATATTTGCATAAATTTTTTGAATAAGACAAGTGGTCAAACAGTGTAAGGAAAAACTTAAAATCTCTTATATTATGGGATGGGGGGAGTAGATCACTAGAAACCTTGCATATGTCATCTTCATCTATATTATTAATTTGTACCGATGTGGCGAAATGAAAAGGCACTGGTCTTGTAATTTTGTTATGGATGGAATATTAGGTCTCAAAAACAACATCAGCAGCTAGTACAAGCGCAAAAATGCTTCAAGAAAGAAGTATAAATATACACAAACAAAACTCTATGCTAATTAGACTGAACATTTTGGTTCAGTAAAAAAGGACAGAGATGTAGAAAGTTGGCGTTGCCGTGTCCCGTGTCCGTAACAAAAACGCTGTAGGTTTACGTTCTTCCACAGTAATTAGTCATAATAACCTCGTGTGTGCACTGCAGCCACGGACCCACGGTATCTAGGGCTCGCACGCACGCACGCACGCTACCTACTGGCACGTTTCGGCGTTAGCAACAGCCGCGCGGCGCAGCCGGAGAGCACGTGCAGAGAGATGGCCGTCAACTCCGGCGATCGCGCGCGCGCGCGCGGGCACCACGGAGACGACGACGAGGAGGGTGTGGCCGTCGTCGGCGAGGACTACCCCTACTGCTCTGACTCGGATTCCGACGACGACGACGACGTCAACCGCTACGTGTTCCTTGCACGCCAGCCCGCGCCGCCGGTGGACCGCGACGATGCCGAAGCCGACGCCGGGGCGGAAGGAACGGGTTGTTGCAAACGGAAGAGGCGCGTCGTCGACGACGACGACGATGATGACGGTTTCTCGCCGCGCCAGCCGGCGTTGCTGGATGGCAGCGGCGGCCAAGCGGCGGCGGAGGAGGAGGACGACGAGGGGAGCTCTGATGATGATGACGCAATGGCGCCGCGTGGGGAGGCAGGAGGCGGCGGCCGCGGCCGCGGGGTCGGGAAGGTATCACGCAAGAAGGCTCGACTCGTCGACCTGATCAGATCGCCATTGTTGCCGGCCGAGCTGGATGGTTCGGATAAGGCGGCGCCGCCACCTCCGCGCGGCGTGTGTCCCAAGAAGATCGCGGTGGTGGTGCAGGCGAAGAACAGGAAGCGCCGCAGGTTCGTCGACGGTGGCGAGGAGCAGGAGCCGCAGCCGCAGCCGCCGGTGCGCGGCAAGAGAAGCAGAGGCCCTGACCTCGAGGCGAGCGAGGGTTTGCAAACGGCTTCGGCGGCGGCGGCGGCGGCGGCGGCAGAGGCGGCGGAGAGAGCTTCCAAGCGCTTCGTCTGCAGCATATGCGGGAGGTGCTTCGGCAGCCACCAGGCGCTCGGCGGGCATGTCCTCAGCCACAAGAAGAAAGCCAAGAACGCCGCCATTGCCGCCGCAGCGCGCGACGCCACGACGACGGCGGTCACGGAGGCCGTGGCTCCAGCAAGCCAAAGGCAAAGCTTCTTCGCCGCCGACATCAACGGACAAGACGAGCGTGGATGCGATGGCGCCGAGGGCAGCCGCTACGACGACGACGAGGAGAAGAGCCCCGTCGTCGTTGACGACGTTGCAGCATGCCATGACGCGGACGTCGACGAAAGCCGCGGTCACGGTAAGGCCGAGTCGGCCTCTGCCATTGATGCCGGCGGGGACGCGGGCAACAACAAGGTCGCCCATGGTGACGGCGAGGAGAACGACAAGATCGCCGGCGTCGTCGTTGCATCAAGCCACGACGGCGATAGCGACGTGGGCAAGATGAAGATCGTGCAGCACAAGTGCGACGAGTGCGGCAAGGTGTGCCTCACGGGGCAGGCGCTTGGCGGGCACATGAGCAAGCACCGGCGGACGCGACCGGCGGCCAACGGCGGCGAGGGGCCTGCAACTGCAACGGTGGCGGACGGGGGAGCCCAAACTGTTCGGCTGATCGGCGACGATGTTTGCTTGCAGAGAGCGGTGGCAATCGCTGGGTTTCACTCGGCTCAGTAAAACTGTCACCGATGCATACGTTCCGATCGTAGTTGATCTCCATAATCCAATTACCTCCAAATTCTTCAGAAATATGCGGAAACAAAGATGTGGCAGATTTTGCAACAAATGCTTGGGGAATCTGCGGCAATCTGTGGCAGTTTTTTGAGCTACTGAATTTCAAAATAAACATTTTTTTCAAGAAAAATACCGTGTTAGTTACACACTGCATCGTTAAGTGGTTAACTACTACAAGCCATATTGTATTTCAGATTTAAGTGCTTTATATTTCTAGTGGTCTATGATATGTTCTAGGACAAAGCATAGAACGTGTCAACGTGACAGTAGGAGCGGCAACTCAAAAGGATGAACCAGAAGTGCAGAACATCAGCACAACGATAAAATGCTAGCAGAAAAGTAGGGGGTAAAGAAAATGGAGATCGACATCACGATGAACACAAATTTGACCAAACGAAATTTGCTCTGGCAAATGTCAGAGTGACTCTCTTTCCAGTAGCAATTTTATTACTCTTACATCTTGTATAACGCAATTGGCACAGCATATTCATCGGGCCAACATTTGCTGGATCCATGGAACTAGAGTTATATATATACACTGTGCAGTGATGGGATTTTCTACAATTCTATCCATCTATTAGAATAAACATACGATGTCATAGTGGCATCATCTTCTGTTTGGAAGTGGCTAATCAAAATGAAAAGCCTGGTAGCAAAATGGTTAACCAAAAAGAATGGTGTATACCAAAAAGAGAAAAAGAATTTTTCAACTAAATGCCACTTTTCTCTCTCAAAAAGAAAAACTAAAATGACAGCTTCTAATATTTTACACTAGTCCAAGAATAGTTGGTATGCTGATCTGCTGCTTAACAGGCCAATAACTTCTTAAGCTGCATAAAACACAACAGCAACTTCAAACTAAAGAATCGAGCTTCCAGTAAAATTTCCTCTAGCCATATCATTAGTTTATTCAGAATTGATCTACTACTCATCCTTTTAGCTTCCAAAACAGCCTCAGAAGAGATTCGTCCAATGATTACAAATGATTCCATTGAAGAACCTCCAACCTGACAAAGCATCATACGTGTAAACAGAGCCAAAAAAGGACCTATAATTAATTCTCGAATTTATGTACAACTTGCTTGAGTGCCCGTTATACGATGCTGCATTGACCTTCTACAGAGAGAACACGGATAAAGAGGGAATGAAGCCTAAAAGAAATAATACCTACTTTATAATGGCTTCGTGGGGTTCATTGCTTATAACCGCATAGGATATTAAACAATTCAAGCCAGTGCAACAACTATGATAAAACCCCGTAGCTATCCCATGCTTCCTTGTTATATCAATTATTTTCTTTTGCAGTACAACTTACGTCTTGATTATCAAAAGCATCAAGGGAAGTGACAAATGCAAGAAAGAAGATATTACTATGTGACAGCCTACATATTTATGGTCATGATTCCTTTTCACTTACCAGGGCATGATTGACGGAACGTAAACAATCATTTGTTTTAAGCATCAACAAGATGACCCTTGGCAGTCTCCTTAGAAGCTCTGAGATTTGTGGAAAATATAAGGAAGCATACATCTGTGACAAAGAAAAACATATCACGTAAGGACCTCAAAGTACATGATTTTCCACAGCTAGCCCAAAAAGAAAACCTTGACTAACATGTCCCAGTTCAATCATCTCATGAATTGAAGGTGCAAGGAGAAAAATATCATAAGAAGAATGAGGACGGGAATTGAAAATGAACAAAAAAAAAAAGATGTAATGTTATACAAGCATGGCAATAGATAACAAAGTTTCCAAACATACTAGGAAAACATGAAAACTTAAAACCATCATATATATGGTAAATAGGTTTTAGATTGCAGATTAAAAAACAGCTAAATTGGTCCCCGATCTCTTTAGAGCAAGCTGGGCTGATAATCAGCAATTCCATATTACTTCGGTGGCCTTTTTTCCTACTATTGGAAAGATCAAAAGATTTGGAGCAGTGTTACTTTGAGCAACAATGAACAAAATAAAAAAGTGAGAAATGATTGAATTCCATTTCAAGTAGGAGGTGATACATGGATTACCCTAGAGTTACTGGTACTATTGGTTATTACTGAAGTTGCACAGTTACATATACTGTCAGTGTTCATGGAGTCATGGAGAACATTAATAATGCATAATATAAATCACCTGAAGTTCAGAACGATCATTACTACTGCCATCTAGAACAAGATGATCGACAGCCGGGTCAATCACACTTTTCCATGGCCTCATTGTGAGAACACCAGCAAAAAGTGCATGAAGATCCTCCCCAGCACCTAGTTTGACACTGTTCTCTTTAATTGATTTTTCATCAGCAAAAACAAGTGCCTGCATCAACAAATTTCATAAAGTTAGTAATGACTACTCAGTTGTGATCATAGAAAAAACTGTGATAACATTGTCAATTTGTCACCTTCCAAAGAGAAGCATAGCTTATCCTAGTGGCATAATCAAGTTCTTTGTAAAGACCATGATCAAGAAGAATCAATTGTGGCCTTCTCCATCCTACGTTCAAGTAAAAAAAAAATCATATAAGCGTAATAAACAAATGCAATAACTGACCTATCCAACAAATATAAGCTGCAATATGCATTGTTTCCACCTAGGATCTTAAGAAAACAATCATATTCTCATTTTCTCACAAAAAAATACACATGCCACATCTCACTTAACATATATATTACTGCAATGAAGATCATCACATGGTGAAGCTACCCCACCATGCATTTAAAAACTCATCTGCTCATCCAATGAGGCAATAACATGACAAAATACTGCCAGTATGCATTATTAAGATTATCATAGAAGCATTATTACTGGACAAGAGATCTCAGTCCCAGATACACTTCAGCGAAGATAAAAACTTTTCTGATGCTAGATGGCAAGATTCTCACCAAAAGTTTTTTTGCTATCTTGTGGCAAGGGTCGGATCATCATGTTTGCAGCATGAGGATCGCAATGAACAAAACCATGCTTGAAAATCATCTCAGAAAATGCTTTACTGACCTACACAACTGTCAAGTGAGAGTCTGTAAAGAAGTTATTAGCACTTTATTTTTTTTTCAAGAAACTGTACTGTGGTACTTACTAGATTTGAAACATCGACTGGGCGAATTCCAAGTTCTTTAATTCCTTTAACATCAGTTACCTCCTTGGCATCCATAAACTCCATTGTGAGAATTCTAGATGAGCTTAGAGTCCAATAGACCTTGGGGACATAAATACTCCCTGCAATGTGCGGAGACAATCTTCTAAAGTTTTGCACGCATTTTTCACTGTTTTTAGCTTCATTCAAGAAATCTAATTCCTGAAACCAAGAGAGGAAATCAGTACCAATCCAAATTGTGTAAATATGTTCCTTTACACTTGAGTATATTATAATTGTATAGAAAAAAATAAAAGTCAAGATCAACATGAAGACACCCAACTGGAAAATATGCTGCTGAGCATAAGATTCAGGATAAACACGAGAGATCCTACTGACAACAGGCCATGAGTCCATGACCATAAAATGGACTATAAAGTTATAAGATGACAACTCGTAAAGGCCAGAGATGCATTTACTAATTAACAAAAAGAAATGGTAGCAGAACATATTGAAAAGAAAAGTTAACAGCAGTAATGTTAAATTGCCAAGAAATATTAGAAAGGTACCTTAGGTGCACTTTCACGGATTTCATCGACTAACCACCTGCAAGGAACCAATTTTAATGGCATAAGCTTTGATGCAAAACAGGATTTCCGTGGAAAAGTAGATTCACTAATTTTCAATGAAAGAACTATGGTCACATCAACATAATTGTGTACTGCAAATGCATAATTACACAAACGTGCCACTTGTGAGGAGCTCAATTCAACTGTCCAACAATGCAAAGGATTGTGTGTATTTGCCTCATTTACACTAAATGGAAATCATCATAACATGTGTCATGACCATTTGCAGTTATACAGCACCATAAAAAAAAATCTCTGAAGAAGTGGAAGGGACTGCATCTTTCAATGCAAATCCCTAAAGTAGTTATGGGGCTCTTTGCATGCCAAGGAACTGCTGTTGACTTGATTCAAAGTAATCACAGTCCCTTTGTTGGTTTCATATTTGAAAAACCGTTGATCCAACATTGCCAAGAGAAAATATTTCATTTATTTTGATGCCAGTCTATGATTTTTGTTGTAACATAAGCTTCCCAAGGAAAAAAAAAACGATCCAATCAAAGTAAGAACCATAATTCCAATGTAATGGGGCACTATTTTTAACTTACTAGACAGTAATAAAAATATATTATTCAACTCACATACTGTAGAATGTAGACATGTTTATCATTAAGAAACTATATTTGCATTGCTTATAGCAACTTTTAAATTTTGGAATTGTATGGATAGCATCAAACTCATCCTTCCTAAGCGCCCTAACTAAATAACAAGGGAGTTGAAAGATCAAAATTGATAATTCTAATCCTTAATCTTGAGCTGATACACCAACTATGCCAAACATCTTGTGTAACTATCCAAGATGATAATATCCTTTTATTGTGTTTGACCAACCCATTGATGATTTTTGCATAGGCATGCCGCTTCCCAATAAATCACCAAAAAAAAGCAGTGAGCCAGGAATTATCATGAACAGACAAGGATTGCAGAAACAAAATTTGCAACAGTAAACCCATAAAGATGTGGGACTTTGTTGGCTAGCAGTTTCCTACCAATGCATAATCATATAGTTCCCATAAAGAGGAGCTAAACTGGATCTAACCATAAGTTTTTGAGGTAGCATGCATGTCAATAAAAAGGAAACAATACAACCAAATTAGGAGGGGTACCTGTAGTCAAACGAAGGGAAAATATAATGAAGAGTGTTCACTATCAAACCCACGGTGGCAATATCTATAACAGAAGTATCTGTCAAGTGATCATGTTGAACCTGAGATTAAGATAGGAATGGAACATGTTAAAGGAAGACAGCATGCTGGACAAAATTCAAACTCTATAGTGCTAATGTAAGAGTCCCAAATAAAATATGAGAGTGTACTCGAGACAAATAACAGTGTTTCTCTAGATTGCAACCTTCACTGCAACTTTTTGCCCATCATGTGTTCTTGCCGCATGAACTTGAGCGAGAGAAGCACTTGCAAGTGGAACAGGATCGAATTCTACAAAAACCTATACATCAGGACAAAGAGAAAAAAAATCGTCAGATTTGCTTCCAAATTGACAAGCCCGTGCATAATCCAGCCCATAAACCCACTAATCTGTTTAAGCATCAATAGTCTGTGCCAGAATTGGACCAAGTTGTCATGTGAATTGTGAATTCAACGATCGTTATGCGCTTGAGCAGCAGCCTACATTCCCACAGCAAAGGTATAGAAGTGGTATTCAGACAGTAATGCAAGGAGGAGGATGGCAAGGAACTAACAGTTTCCGGTGATTCTCCCATATCTTTCCCAAACACTCGGCAAACTTGCTCGTATGATGACACCGGGCATCTCTTCAGCATCGACGCCCTCATCGTCTGCACGTACTCCTCCGGCACAACATACTCCTGGAACAAACAAACAAACAAACAACCAGCTCGACCTCAACTCCACGCAGCAACCAAAATTTCAGCAAAGACGTCACACGAATCAAAGGGAGGAGCCCGATTTCCCGTAGCACGAACCAGCTGGGCGATGTGCTGGCCGAGCTTGATGTAGATGCCGCCGTTGCGGAAGCAGAGCTCCTGGAGGCGGTTTGCGGAGCGGAGGTGGGCGTCGTGCTTGGCGCTGACCCAGGCCGGGGTGCCCGGGTCGAGGCCCCAGAGGGAGTACTGGTAGTCGAAGGCGATGGTGGCGGCGGTGGCGGCGTCGCGGAGGAGGCGCGGGGGCAGGTGCGCGCAGATCTTGAGGGTGGCGGAGGGGTCGTCGGAGTAGGCGATGGCGGCCCCGCCGGCGCCCGCGCCCAGGGCCAGCGCCGCCGTCGCCGCCCGCCGCCACATGGCCGTGGCTGGCTCCGGGGTCTCCGGACTCCGGGCGATTCGCCTCCCTGTGGTTTGGTGTCTCACAGCTTTGCTTCCTTTCTTCCGCCGCAAGATGGTTCGAGCGATGGGTCTCTGACGAGTTGGGCAGTTCACAGTTTTGGCTTGGGGTCCTGCTCCGCGGACGGAAATCGTGCGTTCGCGCGATCCGTCCGTTTGTACGGACATCACCAATTGGATGTGGCGGCAATTGTGTTTGTGTCTCTCTTTTTTTCTATAAGAGTTGTCAAACGTCGTTTATTAGTTTGAACTGTGGGACATGCTTTTTTTTAAAAAAAAAGGAAAATTGGGGATACTATGGAGAAACTTAGCTTTTTTTTTTAGAAAAGGAAAAGTGGGATATTAAGGAGAAACTTAGCATTAATGATAAGAGAGAAAACATTTTGAGCAAAAAGTAACAGTTGAAGCCTTGGGGGAACTTAAACTTTGGCTAGCAAGAACACATGGTAACTCCTTTATTACCAGGCTATAATATTGTTTTTACCTGTAGGACATGTCTGGCGAATACCATAGGTTATGAAAAGTGGGATTAGAATATGAAAATGAATAGATAGTATTGGGATATATCCTTTGGTGGGTGGATATCATTTTTCAAACACATTTGCCAAAGTGGCCCTATAATTTTGTACTCCACTATCCTTTGTCAAGGTTATTTTTCCAAAAATAATTGAGTAACAGAGACATTAAATACTTTTTATCCTCCATTTCTGAAGAAAACGCTTGGACTAATGTTCATTAGTTCATCAAATTGGACTAGTACATTTTTTTCATCTTATTTGAGAACTTTATGCTCATGTGAGGCAAAGACTTATTGCTTTAACCCGTATTCAATTCTTCACAGCTAATTTTTATGCTGGATTTATAACAGAGTTAACTCTTGGAATGGTGGAGTTTGAGGATGGACATACAAGTTGATGACAATTAACAAAATGTTCTTTATTGTGTAGGTTTGTATACGTTAGTAGCTCTGCCATTGGTCGAGTTAAAATTCATCTACTTTTATTAAAAACCATTGATGGCTAGCTCGTTCTTAGCACTCTACTTTTTTACGAGGATGGATCTATGTCACAGTGGGAGTAATGAGTATATTTCCTAGACATTTATACTTGTTTTTACCATAGAAAAGTTCAGTTCAAATGTATAGGATATGATAGTTTTTTAAGTATGTAATGGCTAAAATAATTTTAGACAACGAGAGTTGAAAATCAAAATATTATTTTTCCATTCGAGAGTCTAAAGGCGTTTGTTTATGCTATATTAGTTGGCTTTATATAGGATGTAGCGATGTAGAATTACTCGTCGTATAGGGTATGTATTATAATGTTCTTTAGAAAGGAGGATATATATGTTTAAAGCAAATACTCCACTTGATAACATAGAGGAAGTAGATTATGAAAGGAAGTCATAATCATGGCCTTTTATAAGAAATGACACTCTTCGGTTGTCTCTCCACCACACATTTAAAATGGCATAGATCCGATTTGCCTATTAATTATATGTCTAACTTTTTTTATTACTCTATATGCATAAGCTTAACTTTAGTTTTGGTGCATATAGAATGGTGAATTATTTATCGCGTGCTCTAATATATCATACATAATATGGCCTTTGATTTATTTCGTATAGAGTTGATAGTTTCGATAAAAGATACTACTCCGTATTCTAGGAGTATGAATCTAGATATAATCTCTGTTCAGATTCATAATCTTAGGATATATCACATCCACTAATAATTCTGTGTATTTAGGGACGGAAGGAGTGGTACTTATCTTAAAAGAGAGGGCAAATTGAAAAGTTTGGCAGAACTAAACACTCCTCTGAGTACTACATTTTCTTTCCTTACTTTAGGCTGTGTTCGGAACTTTCGGTTCCCATCCTCACTCTCTCGTTTTCCGCGCCCACACTTTTTAAACTATTAAACGGTGCATTTTTTTAAAAAAAAGTTTCTATACAAAAGTTGCTTAAAAAATTAAATTAATCTATTTTTAAATAAAAAATTAGCTAATACTTAATTAATCACGCGCTAATAGACTGCTCTGTTTTTCGTGCGAGGAGATAGTTCCCAACAAACAAGTAACGAACACAGCCTTAATGAGTTTACGTGGAAAAAGGAAAAACGAGAGGAGGTTGCTGCATCCAGGAACGAAAATCCACAGGTGGGCAGACCAGATCCAGCACGGCAGCAGTTGTACTTGTTCCCCCCGCACAAATTAGCTCGTGCCGTCGTGTGCAACCCAGGCCATCCCACGCAATCGGACAGAGCACCGCACCGCATCGCATCCCCCGCGATCCCTTTTAGGCCCCTTGATTCACAGGAATTCTCAAGGATTTTAAATTTTTTCTACTTAGCCCTTTGAATCGAAGAAATAAATTCTATAAAATCCTATAAAATTTCTATGAAATATCTAATGCCATGCAAGTTTTGGAAGAAATCTAGCATGAGGTTCTACCTCATGGAAACTTTCCTATGAGTCTTCATCTTTCCTCTAATTCCTGCATTTTTTCTGTGGTACAATCAAACGGAAACTCCTGTGTTTTTTCTGTGTTTTGCAATCCTCTGTTTTACACTTGTATTCCAGTCAGAATCCTACATTTTTCCTATTCCTCAGTTTTCCCATTCCTACGATTCAAAGGACCTTTATAGCAGATATAATAGCATATTATAAACCAACTATAAACATATTTTAAAGAGATAAAAGAGAAGAGAGAAGAGTAGTTGGCTACAGATCTGTAGTTAACTACAGCACGAACTTTAAGACGAAGTGTGTATGACAGATAGGACCAGATATTAATATTATAGTAAACAACTATTGTATGAATTAGCTATTAAATTGGCTATACATGTTTAGTTGGCTACACTAATAAACTTCTCTTACCATTCCTCTCCTCCCCCGTCCATTCCCACGCACGCGGCCTCCACCCCCCATATCAACCCAATCCCCATCCCCAACCCCAGTTGCTGCTTTTGCTTCGGTCACCCGGTCAGTGCTGCAGACAAGCCACCCCCTTCCTCGCGTAGACTGCTCCCCCCACAAACAAAAGCAATCCTAATCTCGGATTCGAGGCGAACGAGCGGCGGCGAGGGAGGGGGACTAGCGGCGATCGCGATTGGAGTCGGGTGGACACCGATCGCGGCGGCGCTCTGGGGGATCGGGGTGTGGAATCGAGGGGGAGGGAGGAGGAGACGGAGGCGATGGGGCGGCTGTTCGTGATGCACCTGGAAGGGAAGGTGTACAGCTGCAAGCACTGCCACACGCACCTCGGCCTCTCCTCCGACATCATCTCCAAGGTTCGCCTCTTCAGCCCCCTCCTTTCTTCTTCTTCTCGTTGTTGTTGTTGTTGTTGGCTAGCTTTGTTTGATTCGGCGAGCACGGCGGATGTGGGAGCGATTGTTTCACGGTTGCTGCTTTCCATTTCTTGCAGTCCTTCCATTGCAAGCACGGGAAGGCGTACCTCTTCAATAAGGTGTAAGTGGCCTCTCCTTCCCGGGCCTCATCTTGCCCTCGAATTTTTGTTCGCTCGTCAAAATTTAGGTAGCGTACGCCGGGAGATATGTGTGGAATTTGGGGGAAAATGGGAAATGCACTGTGCTTTCTTTTCTTGAGTCCTGGTTCGTCAGGCCACTAATTATACGTTTTACAAGGCGAGATTGAAAGCGATTTGTACTGCGGCCACACCTTGTTTGGGTTCAGACGCGGGTAGCCTAGCCAATTCCTTCCTAACACAATGAAAAATTTGAGAATTACGAATCTGTTTTAAGATTTGACTGCCTTCTTTGGTAGTACAAGTAACTTGAAACCGCTATTAGGATAAGAAAGATGGTAAACCAAGCAGACAGGGAATCCTCTAAATTGTAATTGCACTGGATTGTGCACAGGAGATCGCTGGGCGTATATTACGGTGACCAATAAATAGGCAATGGCCAAAACAGAAACCCGAATTCTCTTTGGAAAAAAAGTAAAGAGTCCAATAGACAAGGATTTGTGATAATTTACTTTCTCTTGTTATTCTACTCTTTTCGAGGAGTGGTGGATATGCGCTATGTTAGAGATGCTGGATGGATGGACACAAGACCTATCCCTTGCCTGCGCCTTGTTAATAGCTAAAGTTACACCACTTACTTGCATAGAATGACGCTCAATATGCTTGAAATTGATCTCCTATGCAATAATACAACCCCTATTAGAAGAAGTTGCGTTATAAGTCAAAGTTTGGCATGTGTGAAGTTGATATTGAACTGCATCCCTTGCAGCTAAAGCTACTTGCATACAACACAGTACTAAGAATAATTGTATGTGGAACTTCTGTAGTTATGATTCTATTTATTAATGAGTAAAGGTATGTGACAACTTCCCTAATTGCTTCACCACCAATCTGATGCCTAAGTTCATTATTGGAAAAAGGAATGATAGATGGGCACATTATCCACATATGGAAAAAGCATCCATTCCCTTTCCTATTATTGAACTCTTATTCAATATTGAAAACTTGCTTTTCTTGAAGTTAGATTTGGGCTATTGAACAGCCAGTCAAGATCTCTGGTAATGTACACCAGCTGTCCTGGATAGACTTTAATAGAAGCTTACTACTAAGAGCAGACTAACCACCACTGTAATTTTCTATATACATGTCTCCATAGACTGCCATTTGTAGTCCAGTACCGGAAGGTACCAGTGTTGCTGTAGAATTCAGCTGCAGCAAAATAAATTTGTGGTTCTTTACCATTACAGGAAGATAACAGTTTTACGGTGTTATGTAAAGTTCACCATCATTCAGATCAATAAATGTAGTACTCCCTCCGTTCCATATTAGAAGTCATTTGACTTTTTCTTAGTTAAAGTTCTTTAGGTTTGACTAAGTTAATAGAAAAAATTAGCAATTTTCAACATTGAATATATTTTGATAATATGTTTGTTTTGTATTGAAACATGTTAGTACATTT
The DNA here is from genome assembly GCF_000147395.1 of Oryza glaberrima. Lineage (NCBI taxonomy): Eukaryota > Viridiplantae > Streptophyta > Magnoliopsida > Poales > Poaceae > Oryza > Oryza glaberrima. Next base: position 27,495,070 of record NC_068328.1, read on the forward strand.
TTCTATAAATTTAGTCAAACTTAAAGAAGTTTGACTAGGAAAAAGTTAAACGACTTATAATATGAAACAAATGGAGTATTTGGTAGCCCTAGCAAATTAATGTCCTTGGTTGAAATATATCTCACTATTTGGTACAAATACAAAGTTGCATGATATAACTCTAGAGCATTCTACGAACCAAAAGTTTTTATAAGAGTAAAATATGCAGCCGGTCCTTAAACTTGGATTGGGGTGTCGTACAGATCCATGAAGTTGTAAAATGCACATTTAGGCCCATTCAAAGTTCAAAGTATAGATGATGCAACTCAGGCACTGATATGGTTGTCCACGGTGGTGAGAATTTGCATTTAGGCCCCTCTACCACAGTATGCCTCTAAATTGGCTCCCGCTGCTCCCAGTTAAATCTTTTGGTGCATAACTTATACTATGAATCTCCAGAATACCAGGAAATACATGTTTGTTGATTTGTGGGTAGTGGAAGTCGATTTGGGGGCTATTATAGCAAAGGGGTTTAAATGGAAAAGTCTAGCTACCGTGGAGGTGTGGATAATCACATCAGCATCGAAGCTGCGTCATCTGCATTTTGGACCTTGGGTGATAGATTAAACCAGGATTGGGGATCAATCTAGATGTGCATTTTACAAGTTTACGGACATAGATGATACTCTGGTCCAAGTTTACGGACCGCCCATGTATTATACTCTTTTGATTAAGTCATGTTGGTTGTGGGCAGTGTCAATGTGACTTCTGGAGTAAAAGAGGATCGCATGATGATAACCGGAATGCATACTGTGTCTGATATCTTCTGTGTTGGCTGCGGATCCATTGTTGGATGGAAATATGTAAGATTTGTGATTATTTTATGTTGTCATATATGTTGTATTGCGTAGCATCTAAGTTTTATGGTGCCCCTACTCTAGGAAGCTGCACATGAGAAGAGCCAGAGGTACAAGGAAGGGAAATTTATTTTAGAGAGGTAATCCTCTTAACCTCATATATTGCTTTGCTGTGTTTCAACAAGCTCTACAATTTAACATTAAAGAGTTATGCATCAAGCCGCTTGCCCTTGTATTACTCTGGAATTCAAAACCATATCCCCTTTTTTCGCTAAGCAGGTATAAGGTGTCTGGTCCTGATGGCAGCCACTACTTTGTTACACATGATGCTCATGTTGGGGGAAGCGACGTGGACGACGTATGAAGCACAACTCGACATGCTCAAGCCTTATCCATGTAATCCATGTAAATAACCCAAGTGTTTGTTGGTCTTAGTTACCCGGGGATTTGCTTCCATTCAGAGCAACCCCAGCGTGATTGTTGTCCTAGATGACCTAATATCCTATCATCTTCCTTCAGGAGTTCAGGTTATTATTGGGTGTTACCGTCTGTATATGCATGTAACCAGTGATGCCTGTAGTAGCCCCCTAAAAGCTGTTGTAATCCTGGAATGTATCTCAGGCCCTAATGACTAAATAAAATTCTGCTTCTCAAGAATCTCTCTACATTATACGAGCGTTACATCCTTCAGGTGTTGGAACCAAAATCTGTATCTATTTGGTTCCAATACGCAGCTCTTCTTGACGTTGCTTTTCCTTGGATCGGTTAGTTCTGGCAGGCTATATCCAGTCTCATCGGTTCACATGCAACCGATTATAAATTGTAAGTAAAATTTTTTATTTATTTTCTTAGACCCATCTATCTTTCGAAAGCTGGCTCATCTTGAGCATCTCATTAGGCCAGTGATAAATTTTGAGATAAATCTAGAAAAACTATACATGAAAAATAGCCAAAAGAAAGAAAAACATAAATCCTATAGACTACCCAATTATCTATCATCTTTGATATAAATCTAGAATATCCATAAAAAAAAAACCGAGAAGCAAACAAAATGCACACCATCCATGTTCTAGAGGCTTCCCAAAATATCTTTTTGCTTTGCATCTATCTATCTATCTCATATTGGCTGGTTTAATGTCAGCTGATTGGCTACCCTCACCATCCATTAGTTGAGCGACACGTGGCAAGATATAATCGGTGGAAAGAGCACCAGGTAAGAAATTCTCTCTCTCTCTCTAAAAATGGCAAGCACGCAAGTTACTACGGTGAATTGTAAAAAAAAAGAGAGAAAAAAGCTCCTCCGTGTGTAGATGGGCCACACGGCACCATCTAACAGTGCGTGATCGGACCAGTGCAAACACATAAAAAGGAGAAAAGAAAAATTAAAAAGATGAATTTTTTTTTGTAAAATTCTTTACAAATTATTTGGGACAAGTATCGTTACCACATATCATATGTTTCGAGAAACTAAAAATAATAGATAGAAAAACTAAATGACATAAACAATTTGCTCTTTTTTTATGGGACAAGTTCTGTAATCCTGATAACCATTTCATAAATATATTTATTTTTTTCTTATATTATAAAATAAATAGGCAAATAATATATAAATCTTTTAACTTTTAGAAAACACAACAATTATGATAAAACAAAAACTTATGCCTGTGTTAAATTCATATATAGGGTGAAGTCTCTGTTGTAACGGTTGCTCATGACCTAGTGAAATTAGAAGAGAATAGTGAAATTAAAAGAGAAGGGAGTGTTAGTTAATAGAGTAAACAGGTTTTATATAAAATAAAATAAACAAGTAGAATAAACATACTGCTTGTGGTACTCACTTAAATGATCAATAAAACATCATTCCCTGCATAATTTCTTACCGTATACATTTAGAACATCATATAGATAGTTTAGAGACTATAAGATTACAAGTCATGACTTTTTGTTAGAAAGATTTGGTGTGTGATAAACCAATAACCATACCTCCATCGAACAAAGAATGATTCCATTACGCTTAAAATATTAGCTATAATAAAATAAAATTGAACAAATTAAACAGATGTAAAGAAGAAAATTAAAGGGAAACTGATCGATGATACTGCAAACAAGCATGTTCATCGCCATGCAAACAGTATAAGTGCACGAGTATTGATCAAATAAAGCAGAAGGAAAACGAAACTGTTGAGTGTGTATGTTTTAGCATGTGTGTTCGGCCCAAACAGACCAATATATTAAGCGTGCATATATTATCAACTGATCCTGGAACATTTGCTATTTTGTTTTTTATTGTTTTTTACATCTCACAATAAACTTCCTGGTTACTTTTCATCCATCATAGAGACTTCTGCAGGCTCTTAGCACATTATTTATAGAACCGTCATTAAATCTTGTGACGGAGAATTATTCAACACAACCTCTAATAGTTGGTGTATTGATTTATCGGTTGATTAGATCTACCACTTAAATCGCAACCATTCTTTTACGCTTAATTAGCTATTCATAATATTTAGATTGCATCTTATGTTGTTTTTGAAGTGTTCTCTCGTTCTAAACTATAGCTTTCTATTTTTTTAGCGTTAAAATGTTCAAACGGTGTGTGTTTTTAAAATGGTTAATTGGATCCATACCACTGCAAATATGCCAATTCAAAAAAATGCCACTACTATTTAACATATTGACTATGTGCCACTCAAAACGAGAGAAATTAGAACCATGCCACTCCATCACATTTTCCGTAAAAAATCCCAGTTAACCCCAACCGCACGTGGGCCCCACCTTCCTCCCCTCTCTTCTCTTTCCCCTTCCCCTCTCTCTCCACCACTGTAGATGCAGCAGGAACACCCTTCGCCGTCGTCTCGGAGTTGCAATTCCCCCTCGTTGATCTCGCTGCGATGTCGAGGCTGGGCGAGCTCGGCGCCGAGCGCGGCGTCCACGCGCAGTAGGTGTCGGTGGAGGGCGCTGCCGTGGAGGCAGGCTCTGCCACATCGCCAGGTGAGAGGTCGAGGAAGTTGCGGTCGAACACCGGGTACGCAGGCACGATGCGGCCGTGCGCGAAGATGTCGTCGGCCGGCACCAACTTGGCCGCTGATACCGGCGGCGCGAACGCGAAGTCGAGGTCGAAGTCGGACCCGGCACCCTCCGCGTCACCGACGTCGGACGCGGGCGTGACCTCATCTCGACGTCATCGGCGCCGCGGCCGAAGCTGGTTAGCGTGTGGAGGCTGCGTGGCGACTGCGCCATCGCGGTGGCGGCTGCGGCGCAGGGTGGCATCACGTCGTGTTCCCCTCCACGCGCCCTCCGCGGCGGGATTGGTGGCACCCATGGTTTTAATAGGATTTAGTTCATTTGTTCGTCATCTCTCAATCTTTGTATACCTTCCCAATCGTACTCAGTGCCCACAGGTTACCTGGCAAGCGCAGCAGGGTTTTCAGAGAGCAACTCAGCCTGCGAGCAGGAAGAAAACAAGGCATGAGATGAGACACAAGAAGCTCGATCGGAAACAAAGGAGAAGTGCACCTACGAGTCCGACACAAGATGCTCGATCGTTGGTGGCAGTGGCAAGGACCAGCGAGTCCGAGGTGGAGGGCTCGCCGGCGTCCATGGCGGAGAAGCGAATGAAGTGGGAAAGAGATGACGGAGGTGATAGAAAACTGGACGGGAGTGGCATGGTTCCAATTTCCCCATATTCCAGTGGCATATAACCGATATGCTGAATAGTAGTGGTATTTTTCAAGTTGGCATATTTGCAGTGGTATGAATCCAATTAACCCTTTTTAAAAACCTTTTATATGAAAGTTTTTTTAAAGTTCAAATAAATCTATTTTAAGCTTATAATAATTAATTAATCATAAGTTAATTAATTGCTCTGGTTTCCGCACTATTTAAAAGGTCAGTTGATCTGCGTGAACGAACACAACCTTAGTGACTTAAAACCAATAAATTATGATAAAAACTATTTATAAAATATTTTTTAAATTTCAACTTTTAGCTACAACAGATAAGCTGATCTGGGCCGCCACCAATCCAGCCCAAATCCCTGGAATCAGCATGATGCGCTAGGGAATGATAGTTATATGTACTACATCACGTCAGAAGCGGAAAGGATTCGATGAGGGGCAAGACCACCATGTCCTTGCCGAACTTGCCGGGCATATGATGTTTACTCCACACAACCAAGTTGGTTGCTCTTCTGATTGTGGTGCCTAACTCCATTACCTATCTCTCTCTAAAGAAACACTATTTGAAACACTCTATTTGAGTAGCTTAAAATTCCGAGGAGTTGATAGTTGGTAGACAACTTCTAAGAATCTAAAATAGCTGAATTTCCTATATTTTAGTTTTTAGTTTATTTTGTGAATATAGACGGAAACCTAGACTAATTGAGAAAACTTTTGATTTTGGAAGAAGATGCAGCTGGCAGAAGATCCCTGAGGCTATGATTCATAGGGTACTAGCTTGGGGTCTTTGCTTGCATTGGTAGGGCATGCATGTTTCTGAAATGTTGATGATTAAAAGAGACCTGCCAGAGAAACTGATTGGAGAGCAGCATTGGTGGGGGGTTGTTTTTCACCTTGCAACCTAGTCCATCCAACTAGGATTAGTAGCCGAGTTGCAATAGCAAATTGCCCTGTGATTATAAACAAAATTATCCGTGTCACCGGTCGCTCAGGATAACCGAAATCTCTAGCCTGCGCACATGACCCCGTTGTGGCTGGCTTAGCTATACCGTTGCGGAAACACGTGCGCTGCCATGGGTCTTGGGTTATTGTCTCAATCCTACGCTATCAGCATCTCTTCCGCTAATCTCTAACTAATCTAATCTAACAGAAAGGCAGAGAGACTGTTCGCAGCATACAACACCACTGGCTATCTGGCGCACCTGATCAAGAAGAATATTAGTACTCTCCTACTCCAGCCAGCAGTAGCCCGCAGTTTGTGAGAGTTTTGTGTCAACACAGTGCCGCTGTCTGGGTGCGGGCAGGACATGATGACCTCAACTCCTCAAGTAGCACGGCCGGCCCTGCCTGCCTGCCACGCACGGCAGCTCCGCTCTTCCCTGGGATAGGCAGGCCAGCGGCCGGCCACGCTCTCGTGGTAGGCCAGTGTCGCACTCGCACAAGCAAATAGTAAAGCGAAGCAAAGCAAACCGAGCAGGCAAACTCCCCAATCAATTGCCAACCGAATTTCGAGCAGGTTCGGCTTTTGCTCGGCACCAATCGCTGCATGTGTGCGTGCCAACCCCAAACGCAGCAGCAGCAGCTCGCGGACCCCCGGAGACCGTGATATCCTCGGCCGCCATCGCGCGCGCGACGGAATTTCGCACCGCGCGCCAGGATGGATGAGCCGCCACACCACACCACACGGCCACCGCCTGCCGGGCGCGCGGGGCGCCTGTCCACGCCCACGCTACAGGAGTTTGCCGATCGCGCCCAAATCCCCCGCTGGACCACGCGCGTTTTTACGTGCGCCGTACGCGCGCCCCACGCCGACACAAACACACACACACCCCGGCTCGTGCCAAACCAACCGTGGCGCCACCCCCTTCCCCCTTGCGGTGAAAAAACACCGGGGACGCGGATGCGGACACGCGACAGATGCGTCCGCGTCGGAAATTTCGAGAAGTCGAGCGAGAGCGAGAGCGGACGAGACCCCGCCGCGAAAGGGACGCGCACTCATGGCGTCTCCTCTCATCATCTCATGTCATGGGTGGTAGGAGCGATCGGTCTCGTGGTGTTGCGCCGGCGGCTTTGGCTTGGCTCGGACCGATCTGCACGCGGCGGCAGAGGCCGTGGTCGAGTCGTGGGGTCGCCTCGGGCAGCGGCGGTGGGGGGGGCTTGTGTGGGCCGGTTTGTTGCTACGGTTTTTTACGTACTCCAGTAGTCGTCGTCGTGGTCGCCGACCGGGCACTGGTGCGATGCCTGGACGGGGTCGCTATCAGATTTTCCCCACTAGCGTAGATCGTTCGCGCGATACGCTTCTTTGTGCCGGAGTGGTTAACCTTTTGCCATGTAAAACTACTAAGCTTGGGTAAGGTTTGGTAAACTGATATGGTACTTTATTAGTGAGAGATTTATGGATATTTTGTTATGTGTGTGTGTGTATGGGTGGTCTAGCTGGAAGTACTTCCTTTTGACAGCTTCTCAACTCAAGCGGCACGAGCTTCACCGGAGTAGATGAGATACTACTGTTTGTCTGAGAAAGAAGAGAAAACTATGGTGGCTCGAGGAGTGTACTTGATTTGACAACACGCCTGCCGGTACATTTTCTGCTGGAAATGAGGTTTATTTGACATTTTCTTTGAGAAAAATGGTCAGATCTGCTTAAACATCCTTTGTGAAGGACATCAAAGATCTGTGCCTAATTTCTGCTGTCATGGAAATTAATGCGCAAATGAATCAACTGACTCTCAACTTTTTTGAGGAATGATTCGGTTTCCCATGCCTAACTTCAAATATAGAAACTGCCTTTTTCAAAGATTTGTGTTCCCTTTGATATAGCGTAAAATTAATCCATATCATTACAAAATCCGTCCTACTAGAAAAAAAAAATCATTACTATTAACGAAAACTGTAGCGGGAAGGAGGAGGATACAACTGCTGCTCAATATCGATAGTACAACGAGCATGCAACAGTGGCGGCCGACGTAGAAGGGGGAGGATGTGCAACGACAGCGAGCTCGACATGGCGGTGGCCAAATCTCGGAGATGGCAAGTCCGGCAACGGTTTTTACCACAGCACAAGCATATTTACCGGTGCCGTTGAGCTCATCAATGTGCTAACGAGGTCTCCGAACGGTGGCAAGCTCGTCGCAGCACCATTGATGTTTTTTTTTTTCCTCTCTATAGTTTGGAGGAGAAGATGCCTGGAAACGTGACAACGATAATTCAAATTTTAGGAATTTTCACTAGCACACAACATGTTTAGCGAATGGTAGTAATATTTTTCTAATACGGTAAATTTATAGTTTCTAGAAAAAATATCCGTGCGTTGCAACGGATAAATGATATTTTAATTTTATAATTGTTATAAGGTTTAGTTAGGTAAAATTCACGGTGAGAATTCACTTGAATATTTTTTTAGGAAATCGTGAGCTGCAATTAGTAGTCCGTATTTCATCTAAAGTTAGCATGAGTTTTTTTAAAAAAAATAATTTGTTATACGACTCCTTTTGTATTTCCAAAAACAAACGAGCATAAAATCCAACTCAAACACATACATGTATTTTCAAAAGTGAACGAATTTAAAAACCAATTCAAATACGGATGACGTACCAAAATACTGGTAAAAGCATCTTTAATTTCTATAATAGTATATATATGAATCAAATTTATCTTTGATATTAAATATAAACGGGAAGTTTCTGTATGAAAAATAGACTTTTAGTTTTGGTGTTCACTTAATCGATACCATAAGAATTAATACTACACTTTTAAGTTTTTAACCAAATCTTTACTCTTCTCGTCTAGTCAACTCATACAACATATCCACAGGCAACATCTGTGTTTAATAAGAGTTTTGTAAGAAAAAAATTAATACATATAGCATTCTTCATATCCCAAATTAAAATGGCTATCAACACTGTGCAATAATACGTTCAATTGCTGTAAACGACAAGGTTGTACCCAACCCCTTTAAAAAGCGAATAGGTGATAATAACCTCTTCCTACAAAATGTAGTACTACTACCAAACTTTCTTCATATTTCTAATACTCGTACTAGAAAAACTTTGGTAACTAACTAATTAATTAATTAATTAAGGATATTCTATGTGCCTAGCACTGTTAACCCGTTTTTTGTTTTTTCACTCCCTGTTTAACCACAGTCCCACACCCGCCGGTTATAATTGCTGCGGATAGAGATAGAGGGAGAAAGAGAGTGCGTACTGCGGGAACTCCGAAAGTCTCCACACCCACCACTCGCTTTCTCTCTCATCACTTTCCCCTTTTTTTACTGCCCCCCTTCTTCCCCCACCCCCTCTCGCTCTCTCTCGCTTCCGCGCCCCATGCTTCTCCTCCCCCAGCAATCGCGAGAAGCAGGCTAGATCAGGGCGCGCGGTCTTTGCCTTCTCCCCCGAACGCCTCGGCAAGCGAGAGGCGCGCGCCGTTCTTGGTTGGGAGGTTTGTGGGATTCTTTTATTTGTTTTTATAGCGGGATCTTTGGTGCTTTCTTTCCCCCCCGATTTGCCTCGCCATGGGGGCTGCGGAGATCTTCGGGCCGATTCGGTCGATGCTGGCGTGGTGAGATGGTTTGCCGCATCGCGAGCTGCTGCTGCTGCTGCGAGGTTATTAAGGTCAGTTTGGGGCTTTCCCTTTTCTGCTCCCTTCGATCTAGCGGGTGGTGTTTTTTTTGCTTTGCGTTTCTTGGCTCGGTGGAGGTCTCATGATCTAAGGGGAAGATTTGGGGTTTTTGGGAGGAGATTTTTGGTGGGGTTTTGGGGGGATTTGTTTGCGTGTTTACGCTTCCATTTTTGTAGCGTTGGTTCTGGTTATGTGCATCCGATTCGGTTGGTTTCTAGTCCATTTCTTGTGCTGTTTTTGGACTCCCTTGACTGGTTTCTTGACTGATGTTTTTGCTGATGGCTTCAGTTCTTCCGATCCGACAAGCCCCGATGAACGGCACGCCGATCTCCGCGTCCGCCGCGGCCGGCGTCGACGGAGTCGGCGCGGCGGTGGCGCTGGCGGCCGCGACCAAGAAGAGTGCCGCCGCGGCGGCCGCCGTCGCCGAGATGGCGAAAACCCTCACCGTCGACACGGACGACGCCTTCGCGGGGCTCCTCGAGCTCGCTGCGGACGACGACGCGGAGGGCCTGCGCCGCGCGCTGGAGCGCGCCCCGCCCGCCGCCGCGGACGAGGCGGGCCTCTGGTACGGCCGCCGCAAGGTCCTCGAGCACCGCACGCCGCTGATGGTCGCGGCCACCTATGGCAGCCTCGCGGTGCTTCGCCTGCTGCTGTCCCTCCCGTCCGTCGATGTCAATCGCCGCTGTGGCTCCGACGGCACCACCGCCCTCCACTGTGCGGCGTCTGGTGGCTCGCCGTCTTGTGTGGAGGCCGTCAAGCTGCTGCTTGCTGCTGGGGCTGATGCTGATGCCACGGATGCTTCCGGATATCGTCCAGCTGATGTGATCTCTGTTCCTCCAAAGATGTTTGACGCCAAGATTGCCCTCCAAGATCTTCTTGGATGCCCAAAGGCTGGGCATGGCGTTCTCCGGGTGGTGACAAGGGCCGCAAACTCTATGTCGTCACCTGTATCATCCCCTACAGCAGAAGATGCACGATCTCCATCTGCTGCTGTGATGATGACGACAAAGTTTGCAGATCTTCCAAGGGTTGTGACATCGGAAAAGAAAGAATATCCAGTGGATCCGTCCCTTCCCGATATCAAGAACAGCATCTATGCTTCCGATGAGTTCCGCATGTACTCATTTAAGATCAGGCCATGCTCGCGGGCGTACTCACATGATTGGACTGAGTGCCCGTTTGTTCACCCAGGGGAGAACGCACGGCGTCGGGACCCTCGCAAGTATCACTACAGCTGTGTGCCATGCCCCGACTTTAGAAAGGGAGTTTGCCGGCGTGGTGACATGTGTGAATATGCTCATGGCGTGTTCGAGTGTTGGCTCCATCCAGCACAGTACCGTACTCGCCTTTGCAAGGATGGCACAAGCTGTAATCGCCGTGTCTGTTTCTTTGCGCATACAACTGATGAGCTCCGACCACTATATGTTTCCACTGGATCTGCAGTACCATCCCCAAGAGCCTCGGCAACAGCTACAATGGAGATGGCTGCAGCAATGGGCTTGATGCCTGGTTCTCCATCATCAGTTTCAGCAGTCATGTCCCCATTTACACCACCAATGTCCCCTTCAGGCAATGGGATGCCCCCTTCATTGGGCTGGCAGCAGCCAAATGTTCCGACACTACACCTTCCAGGCAGCAGCCTTCAGTCGAGCCGGCTCCGTACCTCACTTAGTGCAAGGGATATGCCTGCTGATGATTACTCCCTGATGCAGGATATTGATTCACAGCTTATAAATGATTTGTGCTATTCACGTATTGGTTCATCAACAGGAAACCACACGTCTCGGACCAAGTCCCTAAATCCGTCAAACTTGGATGATCTCTTCTCTGCTGAGATGGTCTCTTCCCCGAGGTATAGTAATGCTGATCAGGGTGGTATGTTTTCACCATCTCACAAGGCTGCTTTCCTTAATCAGTTCCAGCAACAGCAGCAGGCACTTCTTTCACCAATCAACACAGTCTTCTCCCCGAAGTCTGTGGACAACCAGCAGTTGCCTTCACACTCATCTCTGTTGCAAGCATCACTTGGTATATCCTCCCCTGGCCGCATGTCTCCTCGATGTGTTGAATCTGGGTCCCCTATGAACTCTCACCTTGCTGCTGCTCTTGCTCAGCGTGAGAAGCAACAGCAGACAATGAGAAGTCTCAGCTCTCGTGATCTTGGGCCGAGTGCTGCAAGAGCATCAGGTGTTGTTGGCTCCCCTCTAAGCTCATCATGGTCAAAGTGGGGATCACCTTCAGGGACACCAGACTGGGGTGTTAATGGTGAAGAATTGGGCAAGCTTCGCCGGTCATCATCGTTTGAGCTGAGATCTGGTGGTGATGATCCAGATCTCTCTTGGGTACACACACTGGTTAAGGAATCTCCACCAGAGAAGCAAGTCACTACTGCTGAATCCATAAACTCTGTTGGACCTTCACCACTGATGCCTCCCAGTGTAAGCAACGGTGAAGGTCCTAGTCTGAATGCCCCGCTGGATGGGCATGACCAAGCTGCTGTTATTGGAGCATTGCTTGAACAGATGCAGCTTGATCAGCATATTGGTAGTCTAGCAACATAAGCGCTGAATGAGCCTGGAAAGTGCAAGGAGTTATTATTCTTAGTTAATGAATTTGGAGTAATTTTTTTCCTGTTCATTAAGATGGTCAACAAGCAAAAGGATGGATAGCTGATGGTGGTGATTCAGAGATTGGTTTTCTTTACTTTATTGAGGTAAATCATATACATTATTGAGGTTCCAGTAGGTTGAAAGATTGAAGTACCTTGATTGGGGTCGTTTCAAGACCGACCCAGGTAGAATCGCACCCCGGCAGCTTCAATTCATCGGTCAAAAATATTTCCCTGTTTTGTTAATTAACCCCGTTAAAAAAGAAGACTCGTTTGGTGTTTCGGAATTCTTTTCTTTACCTTAGCGGTGTTTATTTTGTTTATTATGATATTGATACTTGATGTACTGATGGGTATAAGGTTGGTTACCAGGCATGCTATAGTGGTATATCAAGTCCCAAAGTATTCTTTTTCTCCCTTTCACCATTTGTCGAGGATCATACTATGGCCTTGTTTTGGTCAGATCTTGAGGCCTGTATAATCCTTGGATTTGTAATAATGTAATATTGTCATTGAACTTACATTGCTATTGTTTTGCAATCGCAAATCTCGCTCATCAGAATTGTTTCCACCTGTGCTTTTGATAAATGTGTTCTTGAGATGAATACTGAGGCAAATGGTTAGTGGCAGCTGCTGTCTGCTCAGCACTCAGCAAAGTCAGCAGCCACTCAGCAGAAACTAGGCTGCATGGTGTGCTAAGGTAGGTGGCAGGTGGCTTAACCTGCGCACGCGCGTGACGTCGCACCACAATCTAGTTAGTGTTAGTGGCCTAGTGGATGTACATGGTGGTGTTCAGTTGTTGAGCATTTCTATTTCTATTTGAGTATTTTGACAATTGTGAGCGTGAGATTGGATGATGCGGCGAATATTAGGCGGTGCTGCTGTGAGATTGGAATCTTATCCTTGTTTATCCCACAGATCTTGATTCGAATTCTTACCAGTATTTTGTGGACGCGTATCAGTGGCATGATTCCTTGTATTCTTTAATACATCCTTCTAACAGAAACATGGTTTCTATAAAGTCATTAATTTAGGAAATGGTATGGACTTCGATTTTCGAAAGATAGGATATTTTAGTTTCCATGTCTGCTCTGTTTTTTTTCCCCTCATAGTTCAGAACACGTAGGATTGATGGCAAATTTAGTGTATTTTTTTTGTTAGAACAATATATATAAATAGGCAAAATCTAAACCGAGAAGCCTCTCGGTTTAGCGTTAACCAGCGACGAATCAATTTGTGAGAAGGACTGCTACACGTGCTGACGTGCATGTTTGTTTTTCCTCTTAGACATGCATGTCTTTTTCTTCCTTCTTATAATTTTTTCTCTCAAATTACTTATCCGATCTACTACAATCCAATTACACAATTGTGTTCGTTACAATTAAATTTTCACAACAAGATCTTACATGATTATATTACGATGAAAAAATATTTATATTTGTAAATTACTTTTGATATATACATAAGTTACTTTTATAATATATATAAGTTACTTTTAGATTTGACTAAGTTACTTCTTAGACATATAAAAGTAAATTCAATAAAGTCTAAAAGTAATTTACATATATTATAAAAGTATCTTAAAACAAAACGGAAACATACTATTGCATTTTTTAAGTTGAAAGGAAACACTAGATGGAGTACAAACCAGCTACCACTAGTTGTGTAGTCACGTCCAATGAAAAAAAAGGCATGAATTAAAGTTACTTTCCTTTTGTTATAAGTTACTTCTATAATATATATAAATTACTTTTAAGCTTTATTGAATTTACTTTTATATGTCGAAGAAGTAATTTAGTGAAATCTAAAAGTAATTTAGATATATTATAAAAGTAATTTATAATTTTTCATCAAAATATAATCATGTGAGATCTTGTTATAAAGATTTAATTGTTACGAACACAATGGTGTAATCGGATCGTAGATTGGATGAGTAGTTTAAGAGAAAATTTTATTTGAAGTATAGGTGGATAGGGTCTCTCATACATGGAGTGGTAGCTGGTTTGTCTAGCTGATTTAGACAAACCAGCTACCACTAGCTGTCTAGTCACGTCCATATAAATACTAGTGCTAGCTTTAAATAAGCTCAACCTACAAATATACTGCACGAAGTTTCTAATGCTCTCCATGTGGTCAACTAAACGATCCATAATAAAATCGAAACTCCTATTGGGCGATTGATCGCCAAGGGCCGCCGGAGGCGATCGGATCGAGTCTCCCCCTCCCTCCACCTGGTTTCCTTTTTTAGCATCGCATTACTTTCCTATTTAGTAAATTTATGCACCTAAAGTTTATACACCTCAAATTTATACATCTAAAGTTTAGAGACCCAAAGTTTATAAGTCAAAAGTTTATATACCCGATTCAAATTTGAATTTGAATTCAAATTTTTTTATATATGGTATTTCTATACATCTAAAGTTTATATACCTAAAGTTTATAAGTCAAAAGTTTACATACCCGTTTCAAATTTGAATTTGAATTCAAATATTTTCTATATATAGTATTTTTATGCATCTAAAGTTTATACACCTAAAGTTTATAGACCTAAAGTTTATAAGTCAAAAGTTTACATGCCCGATTCAAATTTGAATTATATCTAATTCAAATTTAAATTTGAATTCATATTTTATATATATAGTATTTCTATACATCTAAAGTTTATACACCCAAAGTTTATAAGCCAAAAGTTTTTATACCCAATTCAAATTTAAATTTGAATTCAAATATTTTTTATATATAGTATTTCTATACATAATTTTTTCCAACTTTTTTTTATATTTTTTTTAAATTTATAGTATAGTAGGAAGAGAAAAAGGGAAGGAGTAAGAAAGGAGAGGTGTGTATAGGGGGCGTGGGGATCGATCGCCCATTAGCCACACCCTAATAAAATGCAAGGAAACAATCAGCATAACGGTACTGTCGCATTTCTTAATTTTTCGTCAGTCGTAGTATGGATGCCCATTCAGATTACCAGCGCCACAAAAGAACCCCATACCTGCCCAACATCACAAAAACCCTATAGCATGGGCTACCACACGAGTATCAACACCCATCTCGAGGCAGACCAATGTTAAATTGGAAGTAATGGTAAATATTGATTACCACCAGAAACGGATAACAGTGCTTCTGCAAGAAGCACGTATAGTTGCTGTTAAATGAACGTACATAAATCGAATTGTACATAATCATAGCTTTCAAGTCGAGCAAAAATCACAACAGCAGAAAAAGAATTAATTGAACCATCAGAAGATCAATCTATGGCCATATGAAGCAGTAACTTGACTAAAACTGTTCGACAACATTCAAGACAAACAAAAAACAAATAAAATTCAGTCCTATTAGAACGGAAAATCAAATGTAGAGAAACAAAAAATAATGACCAAAACTATGAGACAACACTCCAACTAATCTCTGAGCAACAATTAAGTATGGTACAAAACAGGCGTCAGTTAAAAGTTAACAAAATCTAGTGAGGCATCATAACACTGTAGTCCGTAATCACTTGGAAGCCCATATACAAAAAAAATGCCTCTGCTTCTTGTCTAAGCACACGAGGGCGTTGGCTTTAAGGTCCTGGAGAACAGCACTGACAAATAGAGAACTCATTCCCTCTTTTGGGGTTTCTGAATCTTGACATAAGGCAAGAACCCGAAAAGGTGGGTAATTTTGGGCTCCCACCCACGCTGTTGAGCTCGGCAAAACATTAAGAATGTGTTTGCAAAGTATGAGTTAAATCCCATGAGAATATGCCACCATGCGTGCCCTTGTGGGTTGACGTACCAATGTGAAAGCTTCTTACAGAACATTCGATCAAATAGCCAGCAAAGAGTCGCCAAGCTCAACGTAAGAACCCACAGCTTTGCTAGACGCTTGGCAGCCATGTCTTTAGTTTGTATGTAGTACTTGTACATCCGTGGGATGCATAGGAGACAGAGGCCAACGTAATGCAACTTGAATACCACTTGGAATCGCACCAGGAAATGGACTACTGCAAAAGCAGCACCGTATAGGAAAAGGAAAGTAGGCATAGTGCTCCGGTAATGCCAGTCTGGTGAATAAAGTACATAAAGATATAGGAGAATCTCCCACACCATTGGAGTCTCATCGCTCTGCTGTAAACTGGAAAACAATACATGACCAAAAGAATTAGCACTGCATATTGTGCATACTAAGGAAACATGCTGGAATTAGCAGATGAATACTAGCTGCCCCCAATTAGTCAAAAGGGCTACATGTTGCTGGTATAAAATAGGCTATAGCTTTTGAGCAAGCTAACAATGTGATGCAATTGGCAGCACATCAATAAATGGCTGACCTAATTTATTGGGAGATGATTTACAGCCCGCAATCCTCTAATCTGCAAAATGGCAACTAAAAGGAATGTGCTTTATTTGACACTAAGGCATATAAACTGGATCGCCACAGATAACTAAAACAGAACTGTGGGAATTACTTCTGCAAAAGATTTGCATAACAAACAGTTGCAAAATATCAAGTGGATTTCATGGTATTCAATATGTCAAAGAACCAAAATGTGGCAGTCCGCAGTCGAATTACAGAACAATGCTACTTTAAGATACACTGACACATAGAAGCATGAGGCATTGGAAGCTAACTGTTATCATGTGCAATAACTGGACAATTTGTGGCACAATTTGTGCAGTGAGTCGTTGAGTACTAACCGTTCAAATTTTTAAGCAACAGTAACTAGGGTATGCTTATGCTGTAAATCAAAAGGATAAATTTATATCATAGGATTCTTACTAGCAGAGTGCAATCCACAGTCTTACTCTTTCTTCTAAACATGAAACAGATTCCATATTTACTGGCTCAAGGAGCACCACATTGGCTTGTTATCTAAAGGAAAAGCAAGCCTCCTAAGTAATATTTATGAAAAACACAATACATTAAGTTATTAATACGTACTCCCTCTGCTGATCCATTCACTTTTAGTTAAGCATTTGACCTTTCACAATCCCAGATATGACCCTGGTGGATATAAATATTTTTTTCATATCATAGAAGTATTCCTTTTTTATAGAGTAATGAATTAATTTTCATATAACGTTAATAATGTGAAACATGTTAGTGTTACAAGTTCGGTGTTCAAGCGCACAGCTTCAAAAGTGTCGAATAATAAACAAGGTGTTGCCAATTTCAATAATATTATAGTGGCCAATAGACCTCATGTTTTTAACTTTCTAATCTGGAAGTGTACAAGTTTACATAGGTTATTAATCAGAATTCATATATTATGTGGTGATTAATCAGCCATTAGCCTCTGTGGAATTAGTTAGCCCAAAAATCTTAATCTGTTCACTTAGTTGCTAATGGTCATTGAACAAGAGCTAAATCCTTTGAGAAGTTAACAAATGCCCACTGTAGACAAAAAAAATAACAAAGGGTACAAAAGAATATGCCCTTGGTAAAGGGGCAAATCAAGAGTTATCTGATCCCCATAACTTGATGCCAAATTTGTTCTTACAAGAAAAGGACATCACTCATTTTTGTTAAGTTCTCTATACAAAACGACTAGAAGTAGGGAAAAAAGGGCCCTATGCAAATGAATATTTTTTATAGGAAACATATAGCACCAAAGTTAACCATAATGTTTATGTGCAAAACCATAGAAAATAACAAAAAAAGGTCATGGTGTTTTCATCAAATGGCTTGCATGTTAACACACAAATGTAACATATTGTTCCATCATATTGAAGCACATAAGAGAAAAAATAGTATTCTTGGAGAGCAGCAACATTAATAGCATTGAAGGTCAGTGATGTTATTGCAATATCAATACTGATGAGTTTAGGGGGAGAAAAACTTACACGTGCTGTAAGGTGGCATGGAAGATCATACTGCCGATAGCAAGTATCATATTGGATATGTGCAGGACACTGAATCGTTTCTCAAAACCTTGGCGAAGAGCATTCACAAGTCCAACAAGTGCCAGAAGAACACATGGAACATTAGAAACAGTATTGTAGAATTCTGCAATATATGACGAGTGTGCATAATTTTCCTCGCAGAGCTCAGTTGTTGAAGTAACAGGCCCCCAGAAACTTGACACCATAGAATCCGCCATGCTTAACTACTGAGATTTTTATCCTAGCAACAGGCTACGTCACCGCGCAGTCTCAGAGGTCACTTCAGCTGGTGCTAAATCATGAGTGCAACAGATGAAGACCTGTAAAAATGATATGTCAGGCAACACCAGTAGTAGTAAATCTAAGCTGTGTTCAAAGCTTCTGAAGGCATTTTCAGTGTATTAAAGACATGGCAGCCATTTAGAGATGAACAGGGGTTCATCGGGACAATTCGTCTAACAATAGAAACGTGGTTCATCCTGTATCGCAACAGCATAATAGTTCATAATGTATCGCAACAATATAACCGCGCTCTTTCAGAGGCCTAACCCAAGTCAACATCGCCAATGACCAACCCCAAACCCAAAAAGCACAAACAGATCACTTAACGGCTTGGAATAACACCTAACAATCCCCACAAAAGGAAAAAAAAACAACCTATGAAATGAAACTCAACGGCAGCCTTTACAACTGAATCTGCCCGCACATACAGATCCCATCACAACTCCTCCAAGATACCAGCAAAATCCGGCCGCGATTCCCAATCCCCCCACCTCCCACGCACTTCCGAACAGATCTGTACACGCACCCCGCCCCGCGCCGCCGATGGTCAAACCAAAAGACGCCCTCCCCACAGCGGAACGAGCAAACCCAACGATCACGGCACCGGACGATCCCCTCCCTACCAACACAACACACCACACACGCAAAAACCGCCCGACTCGCCGACCCAGAATTCAGATCGCCCTCCCACCGACGCGGGCGCCGCAACCGTACGGATCGGCCGCCGCCGCCGCCAGCGCCGCGCGGAGGGTGCTAGGGTTTTGATCGGACGGGATCGAGGGGAGAAGAGGAGGAGGAGGAGGAGGGTGGCGATGGTGGTGGTGGTTACCTCGAGGTGTGGCTCCCGCTCGTAGGCTGCGCGGCGCGTGCTAGGGCATGGATGGAGAGAGAGGACGGCGAGGTTTCCCTGCTTTCCTTTTGTTGCGCTCTCGGCTCGGCTCGCTCTCGCCTTCTCCTCGGTCGATGGATCTGTTGGGCTTTCGTTCGTTTCGCTTTCCCTTTTTTTTTCTTTTTTGCTTTCTCTACTTCGAATTGACGTGGCCCACGACCCCGCGTGTCAGCCACTGGATCGTGGGGCCCCAAGTTGGTGGGCCCGTGTTGGAGGGGGTGTGTGTGGGGCCGTGTTTAGTTGTTTGGAAAAAAAATATTTTAACATATATGAAAACACATTTAAAGTATTAAATAGACTAATAATAAAATAAATTATATATTCTGTCTATAACTATAAACTGTGAGACGAATATATTAAGTCTAATTAATCCGTTATTAGCATATGTTTATTGTAGCACTATATTATCAAATTATGGCGTAATTAGATTTAAAAGATTTGTCTCGTAATTTACATGCAAACTGTATAATTGGTTTTTTATCCATTGGTTTTTATCCATATTTAATGTCTCATGTATGTATGTGTATATTTGGTGCGATGGAGTTTTTGGTGTGGGGCCCTCGCCCGCTCTTTGCGCGGTGGCCGGTGGCGCGGGGCATCGTCAGTTTTTCCGTCACTTGAAAAAACAACACGCGCCGCTGCTGTCACGACCTCGGCCGTTTCACACGCGTCGGCACGAACGCGGGCGGTGCGTGCATATACCAGGGAGAGGAGG
This sequence comes from Oryza glaberrima, assembly GCF_000147395.1. Classification (NCBI taxonomy): domain Eukaryota; kingdom Viridiplantae; phylum Streptophyta; class Magnoliopsida; order Poales; family Poaceae; genus Oryza; species Oryza glaberrima. Next base: position 27,514,567 of record NC_068328.1, read on the forward strand.
ACTCTCTAGTTGCCTGATTTTGCCAAACAGACGGGGAACTGGGTGGCGGATGAGAAAAGAGAATGTGATTCTCACATCGACATCTGAAGATCTTTTTTTTTTTCTTTAATTGCCTGTCATCCACTTGCCGCTAGAGCAACTGTAATGTGGCCGTTCGGAACATACGAGAAGCCTATTAGCTGGATACCTCTGTTGATTAAAGGGGCATTTATAAATTTGTTACTTTTTTAAAAAAAAATTACAACAATTACATTCCAATGGTAGTTCTTTTTCTAATAATGGTACAACAACGAATTCCAATGTCGGATCGACCAAAGGGCCAGCAGACCCTGCTTGGTAGTATGCGCCGGCCCGAGGGCTTGAACAACGTTAGGGCACCCGCAATAGTCATTTAAACACTCTCTAAAAAAATTTATGTCAACATATTTTTCTACTTGAAAGAGATTAAATGAAGAGAGAGAGCAAAACTATCTATTAATCTGGAGATAGTCTATAGAGAAAAACGAGGCAATGAATTAGAGAGCTATATATACCCATGTAGACATACTATTGAGGTGGTTTACTATTAATTTAGTTTATTGCTAAGATGCTTTTATAGAGAGCACCTTACTTTACCAGGCAAAAGAAGTGGAAGACATCTCGCCTATAGCAATAGAGTTCATTACTGTGGAGTATAATCAATATAGTTAAATACCGTGTCAATTGGTACTTGGTAGCGACTAATCAAGTTCAGCTAGCGTACATGTCAATATTCTAGCTGTGCAAAATGCGGGAGCACAACATGGTATATTCACGATGTCTATTTATTTCCCTTTTTATGATTGTTTTCTTTATGGTTTGTGTATATCCTTATTGCAGAGGCCGGATATTTCATTTTTATTGTTTAATGAAAATGTGAGATATTCTATTATCTTAAAAAAAATATGAATTAGACCGAGAATATATACTACAGTATACTACTTCGCCTTCTCAACCGTCATTTTCCGGGCGAATTGGATTGAAGATATATGGTTACCACTAGGGTATTCGTAGCTGCTTGAACCACCAACTCTGGCTAGCCTAGGTGCATCGCGGTCATTCGGGTATAAATGGAAGGTTTTTCCCATTATTAGTTATAAAATTATTATTTTATTGACATGTACATCCTAAAAAAGATAGTTGCTAGTGTACACCTTGATAACTTTGGATAAAGTTATAGATATTACGTAACACATAAGTAGAAAATGAAGATACAAGATATGAGGAGAACAGAGTGAAATGGAGACACAAGATATGGTGACAATAAAATAGAGACTGAAGATAACCCCTCTACTATGTATAGTAGTTCAGAAGATTACGTAAGTATAGAGTAAAATAAAGACACAATATATAAGAGAGCAGAGTGATCGATAACCCTCTACTATGTATAGTAGTTCGAAAGGTTATGTAGGTATAGAGAAAAATGAAGATACAATATATAAAGAGGACAGGGTAAAACGAAGACACAAGATATATAAAATAGAATGAAGACAATATATAAAGGAGGAGAAAGTAAAACGAAGGAGACAGGTTCGTATTCAAGTTCTTTAACCTCCTATAACTATTCAAGTAAGATGAGGCCCTGTTCTTTTCTTTTTTCTAAACAAAAGTTGAATAAATTTTTGGATAAAAATAGTACGTATTTCAAATTGTATACGGTACGTTTTGTGCGAAAACAAACTGCTAAACGGTACGTTTCGTGCGAAAACTTAGATGACTTAGATGGTAATAATCAAAACTCAATTAATCATATATTGGTACCGTTTCGTGCGAAAACTTAGATGACTTAGATGGTAATAATCAAAACTCAATTAATCATATATTATTACCATCTCGTTTTGCGTGAAACACTTTAGGAGATTCAAACACCATCTTATTCTGCGTGAAACCATCTTATTCTGCGTGAAACACCATTAGGAGATTCAAACACCAACTTATTCCAGTTCTTTAACCTCCTAATTGTTTTGGGCTGGTCTTTATGGGACAAAGCCCAACTTCCTCAACAATAGCTAGCCTAGAACGGTCAGCACTCACGACAGCCGACAATCAGGCCGACGTGGCCTAACCAAGACACATCACTCTTTGAAAATGTCCACGTGACGAGTAGGCGTTTGAAAATGTCCACGTGACGAGTAGGCGGCCATGTGTCCTAAACAAAATGGCTTTACAATATGTCATTAGACAGATTCGTTTGCATTCGCTGTGAAAAAACGTTCCAACTGTTTTCAGAGAGAACATGTACTAATCTGGGAAGCCATTTTGGAGATAATAAAACGGCAATCAGCAGATTGCTAGGCTGTAATGTAGCATTCAAGTACTGACATTTGAGCAAAGAGACATGGGTTCATTCACCAATTCTTTTCTTACAGAGGAACACGGAATGCATACATATGTTCATCATCATCAACTCAAATCAAGCACAAACTCCCCAGATCGCTTGCTCCCCCCGACCTCGCTTATTATCATTCACAACTCTAAATCGAAAACTACATCGATCTTACCTAGTAGCAGTAGTACGCAGCAGCTGGTACAACATTAGACTTTAGGATCACACGACACGTAGGCACGGTCACGTTCGGGACACACTCTTGACTCGGTCGGTCGGGGGCGAGACTACTACGAAGCGAAGCGAAACCCAGCAGGCTAAACCCAGCCCGTACGCGACGCGAGCCACTCGCGCGCGCGGCGCGTGCTTACGAGGATGTCTTGGTGCCGGCGCCACCGCCGGCGCCGGCGCCGGTGCCGGCCTGGTCGGCCCTGCCCTGGATGGCGTGGCCGGCCTGCGCCGTCTTGTGGCCGGCGTGCGCGGCGGCCTCGGCCATCCTGCGCCGCGCCTGCTCGACGTAGTCGGGCGTGCGCTGGAACGCCTGGCGCGCCGTGTTGGCGAGGAAGGTGAGCGACGACAGCCCGCCGAGGCCCAGCGCGCCGGAGGTGAGGAAGCCGGCGACGGCGAGCCCGATGAGCAGCGCGGCCGGGACGAGCACCGGGCTGAAGATCAGGAACACCGGCGTGGCGACGGCGAGCCCCACCACGGACGCCGCCAGCGCCAGCCCGGACAGCACGAGCAGCAGCCCACCCAGCGGGAACAGCGTCGCCACCGTCAGCGCCTGCGACGCCGACGGCGCCTTCTCCGGCAGGATCCCCTTCACCGTCTCCCCCACTTGCCCTCTCTGCTGCTGGTAGTACTGCCCGGCGCGGTCGCGATCCGCCATTGCTAAGCTAGCTAGCAAGATGAATGCAACGAAGAAGAAGAAGAAGAAGCGATCGGGTGAAGTGGAGATGGGAGGAGAGGGGCCAGGTGGGCATATATAGGTGGAGAGAGCGGTGACACGTAGGGAGGAGGAGGGGGTGTACGTGGCGGGGGTGGATGCTTGCATGGGCTACACCGGTCGGTCGAGGAGCTCGCTGACACGGCGCGTCTGTCGGATATGTGCACGGGGAAGCATGCATGCATCGAGCGGCCATCAGGCAATGCGGTGCGTTGCGTGACAGCATGGCCGCATGGGCGGTTTGGTGAACTCTTGTTTGATGGTGTTTGGTGAGGGTTTTTTTATAGCTGGAAATTTGGGGAAAATAATTTACTTTCTCCGCCGACAATGATTCTAGAGTTCTAAACTATCATATTAGGTAGCAACATTTCAGAGGGAGATAATAATTGTTGTTTAGTGAAATCGATGTTCAAAACTTTAAAGTTATTTTTTCAGGCACCTGTAGCTATATTGAGCATTTTTGAGGTTCTTCACAGTTGACGAGTGAGCCAAGAGTGCAAGGTCATGGACATGCTTGGTGTGCTCACATTTTTTCTTATCAAAATCAAATTATGGATATGGATAGATATAAACATCCCTTAAATATAGGAGCAATTTTACGGTCCTTAAGAAAGTACCATGAAGTACTATTTTTTCTATTGTAAATTTGGTACCTCATGATACCTAGGTATAATGAGATACTAAAATTAACACTAAAATTTTAGTACCTCATGGTACCTCCTCAAAGACCGTAGAATTGCTCTAAATATAGTGGCCATTCGTGCCAAGTTCCTCCTCCCAATATCCAGATTTTCTCTCTGAAAATACCTATTCTCAACCAGCCAACCCGTATGGAGGAGCAATAAAAGACTCAGGGTGTGTTTAGTTCACGCCAAAATTAAAAGTTTGGTTGAAATTGGAACGATGTGACGGAAAATTTAAAAGTTTATGTGTGTAGAAAAGTTCTGATGTGATGAAAAAGTTAAAAGTTTGAAGAAAAAGTTTGAAACAAACAAGGCCTCAGTCAAGAAAACATGTCAAAAAAACAATTCGGCCATGCAGGAGGGGCTAGAGAACAGAACAGGATTGTTTAATCCAGGTTTCGGATACATTGGAAGATAGCGACTTCTGGTCATTTAATTTAGTCAGAACACGATTATCAATTCCGGCACTCGGCCACAGCCAAAATACTTTGCATGATTGGCAACGGATCAATGTATTGGCTGACCAATCTTTGTTCATCTTCTGGTCTGTCCTTGTAGTCATACACCATGGCGAGCCGCCAATTCATAAACTCAAAGCCAGAAGCCAGGCGCAATATTAAAGTTCCATGATATGATATTTGCCATCATTACCAGAAGATTTTACCAAGGCATAATATATCATTAAAAATTGAAAATTTTCTTTTAGTTTTGTTAAACTGGAGTCAATAACAATGAATATAGGACCAGCAGACAGATAGACTGTATGCAAATCTATTATGTACAACCCGCATTTCAAAGGACAAATCATGAACATAACCACAACAGCTCCAGGCTTCCGAGGTTTTCTCCCAAAATTTGCAGCCTTCTTTACAATTGAACTGATACTTAGTCCTGTAAAGGATAAAAGGAGAGAGTTATGAATTTCTGCTCTAAAAAAAACCATGAGTTGCTGCAATCATCAATGGTATGAATAGTAAGTTCAGGCAGAAAGAAAGGTTCCTCACCTCAACTTAAGAAAGCTCCTCGGAACAGCTAAGAATTCAAGAAACAGTCTGCTTGTCAGAATGTGTCAAATGTTCAAGATGAGCTACTAGCAAAGTAGTCCCGAATTGTTCTCCTCTTCAGTGAATGTGGGGGGCTTAGAACCGAAGAAGGGCTGTTCATTTGAGCCTCTGGGCTTTTCCTTATGTCCAATGAGTCCTCCTGAAACAACCTAAAGGCTCTCTTCTTCGCTGACTCCGGTGTGCCAAACTCCAGTACTCTGGGCTGAAGGGGAGAGCGTGAACCAGTTGGCAATTCACCATCTGCACTGGTGCAGGCTGCTACTCCTACATCTCTTGAGGTAGTAGCTAGCTCATGGCTAGCAGACCGGCTTCCAGTGTTTGGTGCGGTTATTCTCTTGCGGATGACCGTTGGGGAACTTGTGTTTGGGAACACCCTTCTCTCAGTATTCCATACGCGAACCTGATAGATATACATCATAAAGTGTTGTTATCAGTGGTTTTCTTAAAAAAAATACTGAATATCAGCAGCTCCCCTTTCTACATACCAAAACAGGCATTTAAATTCGCTTGCAACATGTAGGTGTGTAATAGAAAAAGAAAAGGATCTCATTCTCATAAGATTCATGAAAGTTGAATGAACAAAATTTGCAAGGTTAATCACATAGACTCACCTTGGAATCGTCAGATGACGTTGCGATCTTCCCGACCTCTGATGCACACCTGAAAATTGTGAAAAAATCGTACTGAAATCTGAACATTGGATGGTTGATAAGATTTCCACAAAAAAAAAACTACAATTGTATGTAGAACATACCAGTCAACTGAAGTAGCTTCACCTTCATGGCCTTCCAAAATTATAGGACCTCTTTCAGGCTGATCCACCTATGTCAGTGAAAAAGTAGTGGCATGAATAGAAAGTAAAAGAGCAGCTAATGCGTGTGCGAAATGATAACATGATCCAACAACTACCTGCCATAAGTACACGTTGCCATCACTCGAACCACCAAGAATGTGAGTTCCATCAGGGCTGATAGCAGACTGCATTTGACCAACATATCAGGTGTTATAAAACATAGCAGATAAAACTACCTAAGAACAAGCAGGCATGCGGTTTGAAAAATGGAAATCAACTCAGCTTGTTCACTCACTGACCTTGACAAAAAAAGATTCAATTTTGCTGCCAGTGTAAGCCTTAATTGGGCCTTTATCCATATGAAGAGCACTGTACAAATAGATCCTGAAAGGCTTATAAAGTCAAAGGCAGCCTTCACAAATGGCATATTAAGTCTGAGGCAGTGTGGTTGATTGCGGTTATACCTGTTATCCATGCATGACGCAGCAATATAGGCACCATATGAGTCTTGAGACAAGCAAGAGATCCCATGTTTCACACCCTCCTGCACAAATGATCGGTAAGTCTTGAAATTGGGCTACAAACATATTGCGTAGTGATTGTTAGCTGCTTACCAAAGGTTGCATTGCTGCTTGAGAGCTTCTGTTGGAGAGAGACAATTTGATATTTCGCGTATCCCATATCTTCACAATGCTGGCAGACATTATTGAAAGTGGAACATTAATATTTGGACAGAGTTACACAAAAATGAGGTAAATTGTATTCAAAGTGATCATGTTCGTATTCAAATGTAATACCACAGACAACACATCATGCCTTTTGAACTATAAGAATGAAATGGATGGGGAATGACATACTTGTCTGCAGCCCCAGAAGTAGCAATGGAGATATCATCCTTCAAATAAAGAACAGATGTGATACTCGTCGAAGCAGCCTAAAAATTACCAGCGTCAGCAAGTTGACCACAGTAGGATGTATGATCATACCCAGCAAAAGCAAATCCATGCAAATTCAATACCTTTGCTCTAGACCTTGTTCGATTTCTTTGTGTGGGACTGTGTGCTTGTTTGACAACAAGGGAAGACCTAGCATGTGTCACATTCCAAACAGAGTTATAAATATAGTAATTTGTTATTTCTGTATCACTGTAGTTGAAAGGGGAAATTTAGATTGCAACAGCCAAGGCAACATACATGAGACAAGCTTCACGGTGACCATTAGGGGTTTTTGGGTCGATTCTTAGATCCCAAAGAGCAAAAGAACCATCCCTTGATCCAGTAACAATGAGCTCTGCAGTGAATAAGTTCTTGAATACAAGTTCCTGGCAAATTTTACAGGCACAAATATACGAAGAATTAATTTTTTGTTTCCCAACATAACACCAACCTGGGTTTGAAGAATGGCATGACAGCGACTTCACACTCCCGGTGTGCCCTGACAGAACACCAAGGCATTTCTTGTTTTCCACAGACCATATTTTCACCTGATACAGAACAAACAATCCCAATGATCAAAAGGCAGTCCACCATCACATTAATATGAATTGTAATGCAGAACAAACAAACAATTCTATTCTACTTCTGAAAAATGATCTTATTGCGATACTTACAGTCTGATCGCCTGATGCAGTCAGTAATTGGGAACCGTCCTAAATAAACAATGCCAAAAAGAAGATGATACAAGTGAGTGAGGATTGGCTTTTATACCACTAACTCTAACATGTTTCAATGATTGAGAGTAACAGGTGTTACCTTGATCCAGCACACATCAAAGATGGCATTGTTGTGGGCAACCCAATCGGACATCTTCGTTTCAGCTGCGAGAATGTCACGGTTTCAGACCGGAACGAATCGAACATGACACCCAGTGCGTGGCCCCAGACATCCACGAACTGAATCGAACAGTGCGAAAACTAGATCAAAGAGGGGGGATCCAATCGAACCTGATTTCTCCAATGACGATGAGCTGGATGGGAGGCGCCGGCGGGTGTCGTAGATGCCAACATACCCGTCCTCATCAGCTACCGCCAGAAGGTGAGAGATCTGCTCCGCCTGAAATGAAAAAAAATGCGAGGGTTCATCGAACAATCAGTTCCCATCAAATCTTAACCCTTTCGATGTCGGAATCGGGAAAAAAAACGCATGAAAACGAAGGGGGGACAAAAGATCCCAGGCTCGCTCACCTTGCAGAAGGAGATGGCGAAAGGTATGGCGGGGTCGCCGGCGTGCTCGACGGCGATGACCCCGCTCCCGCGGCCGCCGGGGTCGGAGGAGAGGTCCGCGAGGTAGGGGAGCCGCGCCGCGGAGGCGCGTGGCAGTGGCACCCTGCCGCCGCCGAGCTCGCGTGCCCGGAGGCCGCCGAAGAACGACGGGGAGGACCGCGGCCGCGTCGCCATCGGAGGGGGAGGAGAGAGAGAGGCGGATGAGGAGGCGCGAAGGGAGGGGAGGGGAGGGGAGAGAGAGGTGGGGAATGGCGGGGAGAGAGGGGTTATGGAGGAGTTTTGGTCGGCGGGCGGTGGCGCCGGCGGGAAGAGCTCTTTTCGTAATCGCGCCGCGGGAAAAAAACGAAGACAAAAGAAAAACAAAGTGAAGCCGCGAAAAGGTTGGCGGCGCGCGGTTTCGTTTTGCTTCCTTGGATTTTTAGTTAGCTCGCTGGCAGGTGGGGTCCCGGATGATGACGTCATTAGTCGTCGACGTTTTGTGTGTTGTGCGGTAGTATAGTTCAGGCCGGGTTTGATAAGGCCTTGTCCAACCCAAGAGAAACCTTTTTTTCCCCTTCTTTTCTTTATCATTTTCAAACCTTTTAATATTACCTTCGTATTGTATTACCTTGAATACAAATGTACTACTCCCTCCGTTTCAGGTTATAAGACATTTTAACTTTGATAAAAGTTAAACTACTTTAAAGTTGATTAAGTTTGTAGAAAAAAAATAATAGTAAAATTTTCAACACAAGACAAATTTATTATGAAAATATATTTAATTATTGATTTGATGAAACTAATTTAGTATAGGCTGGGTTTAGTTCCAAACTTTTTCTTCAAACTTCCAACTTTTCCATCACATCAAAACTTTTCTACACACACAAACTTCCAACTTTTCCATCACATCGTTCCAATTTCAACCAAACTTCCAATTTTAGCGTGAACTAAACACACCTATAGTAAATATTACTATTTTTGTCTATAAATTTAGTTAAATTTGAAACAGTTTGACTTATGACCTAGAAACAGAGGGAGTAAATAGCATGTCAAAAAGATGTACCTTCTTAAGTAAATAGCATGTAAAAAGATGTACCTTCTTCAGTTTTTTTATGACACCATTTTTTTTTGTGTACATATGAAGATTCGTATTATTGAAATATATATTACTTTTTTTTCATTGATGGTAAAAACGTTTGTAGTGACTTCGTTAATCTCAATATATGTCGTCCAACGTTTAGAAGGTGCTCATACGAGTGAGTGGGTGCATGTCGTGAGTGCTGCGTTCATACCATGTTTCTAAAAAAACTGTGTTATTGTTTTTTTTTGATTATTTTGTTATTAGATGTATTGTGTATTATATTCATGACTTTGTATTTTCTCCTATTTGAAATATATTGAATACGACAGATGATCAAATATAAAACTAAAAGTCAATGACGTCATGTATTAAAAACACCCGGATAGAGTACGTATTTTGACGTAAGCCATTCACTTTGCTGTGGTGACTCCTTGGTCTATAAACACTTGTTGGTTTTGACCAACAGAACAAGTGTTGGTCGACCAACACTTGTTCAGCTGCCAAGTACAGTGCTACTATACAACTAGCTATCTGTTACACCATACAACAAACAAAGAATATGCTGCGGTTTGGCTGCAAGGCAACGCTGTACCTTGCAGCCGAATATGCCCAGTTTATGGTTTTTTATTGTTAATTATTGATACTAGATCGTATATAATATATTATTGGTCGGAGCTTGATAACTCTGAGTAAAAAAACTATAACATAGAATAAATCCGAGGTTCTTTTTCTCGCGTAATTTCGGAGATAACAAAGCACGGTCTATTACTCGAACAAGGAGGTGTTTGTGTTTGTTTCTTATGGGGTTGTTAGTTGCTCGTTACAGAGTTGCCCGCGTAATGTGACTGGTTCATTCGTTGCAACAAACAAGTAGCAACTGGTTAAAGCAGTGACTATATTATCGTAATTTGGTTTCTAGTTGTTACTAGCGGTTCGAGATAGACAAAAATATGCATATATGGTTTTAAAAAGCTCATGTAAGGATTACTTCAAGGGCAAATTCAAGAAAACGGCGATATGGTATTAAAGTACACTGATCTTGTTGGTATATTACGTCACCTTCATGGTATAAAAGAGTTAGATGACCGAAATCTACAAGCTTAGAGAAAATGTACTTCAGAATGACCGAAAATCTACTCCACGTTACCTGCAAAATAGTGATACAAACTCTTACTATCTTTGTCCCACAAAAATAAACTTAGAATTAGATCTGCCATATTCCAGTACAATGAATATAGACAGAGGTATACATATATTCGTACTAGAATACTCCATCCGCCCCAAAATATAGCAATTTGTAGCTATGAATCTGGACACATGTGTGTCCAGATTCTATATGCTTACATTTTGGGACGGAGGTAGTATGTTACATATAGTTATAGGTTATTTTTTTTTGGGAGTAGCTATATTTATGGCGCCATATTTTTCATGAAAAAATAGTCGGTATGTGTTTACATTATAAGTCCCTAAAATTGCATATGAAATTTTAGTGTATTTACAATGTAAGTCTCAAAATTACATATGTAAGTCCTAAAATTACATATGTAAATTCTAAAATTATATATGTAAGTGGTGTGTAAGTGGAATGTAACTACTATGTAAATTTGTATAAATATATGAGAAGTGTCTCTTTTTTTTTTCAAGAAAAGATGTTTGCTATGCTGGACTCCCGGCCTTAGTATACTGTTGTTTTAGCACCAATCTTGACGTCAATTCAATGCACCATAAACCGATATATTTTTAAGGGAAAAACTATCGTAACTTTTTTAGCGTTTCTGTTTTTTTTTAGGGACGGAGGGAGTACATCTCTCTCTAAAATCGACTGAACAATCCCCTTTTACGAGAAGAATATGTACTAAGCGTTAAGCAGACGCTGACAGGCCGGCTCCCACCTCCCAAGTCTCCAGTCTTCACCTCCTCTCAGTGAGCGCCGCGCCGGGTTCCAGCCTTTCAGCCCAACCCAAGGCCCCAAAGCCATCCGCCGCAATATAAACCAAAACCCTAAAAACCCCCCTCCCCTCTTCGGCCTCTCCTTTCCCCCGCTCCCCTTCCCCGAGGAGCCACGCCGCCGCCGCCGCCGCCGCCATGCCGAAGCACTACCGGCCTGCGGTAATTCACCCCGTCTTCCTCCCGCCTCCTCCCCCCGAATACCCCTCTCCTTGTTGTACGCGGAGCCTCTCACCGCTGCTTTCGTGGATGCTCTAGGGCAAGAAGAAGGAGGGGAACGCGGCGAAGTACATCACCAGGACCAAGGCGGTGAAGTACCTGCAGATTAGCCTCGCAACCTTCAGGTCATCCTCTAATCTCCCAGCTGCTACTACTGAGTACTGACTAATGATATGTTGGGTCATTTTGGAGCTATTAACGAGTGTAGTTGTGGCTATTTTTATTGGTTTTGTTGGAGCTAACAAAGCTGTCTGGGAAATTTTACACATTTTACGCTGAAGCTTTAAGCTGTACACTCCATTAAGCTAATTAATTTGTTCGATACGCCTATTGGCCATTAGGATTACCTTCACTATTCTCTGCGTTACGTATAGCTTTTATACTGCAAGCGATGTAGGATTTTTTTTTCTGACTGCTTAAAATTTTGCAATCCGTTGCAGGAAGCTATGCATTCTCAAGGGCGTCTTTCCCCGGGATCCAAAGAAGAAGGTGGAAGGGAACCACAAGACCTACTACCACATGAAGGATATTGCCTTCCTGGCCCATGATCCCTTGATTGAGAAGTTTAGGTACTTAAGTTTTCTTGCAAAAGGTCTACCATCTGTGTTTTTTCTTGGCGGCTACAGAAGTATTCAGTATTCACTCACTGAGCATTTGAATTGCATGCCTTTTTGGTTGATTGCACATTTCTCTGTGCAATTAAGGGCATATAATGTATCACTATCACAAAATTTAGCTGCAGACATATTTAATTTTTAATGAGATAACAATGCTTTCAATTTTCTTATTTGTTATTAGGCCACTGAGATAGGCAATATGAAAATATCTTAATTGTGCTAGTGATCGGTTTGTGTTGTGTTCTTGTTATTTGATTTGTTTGCTGCAATTGTGCAATTTGTTTCTGTCACAGTTTATGCAGCGGAGAAAATGGCAAGCAAGATAGAAACTTGTATTTTATTACCGAATACAATTGAGGAAATAATTATAATGTAGGTTTTCAGAGAGCCATTAGCTAGGCCATGTGAATTATTCTCCTTGGTGCTTCATCAATGATATTTTGATGGTTGGCAGAATGGCAGATAGACTAGTTGCTCACAATTACTTGATCGTTGACACGGGAATCATAATTCATGCTTTATATATAATCTAGAGTTTCATTAGAACTTTAGTTGATACAGTGTGGTGCATGTTGTCTTTGCATTAAAAAGTGAGTTATAAGACCATGCTATTCTTGGTTTGTGATGTCTCCACTCTTAATGACATTTCATTGTTGTTTGACTTCAGAGAAATCAAGGTCCACAGGAAGAAGGTCAAAAAGGCGTTTGCTAAGAAAAATAAAGATCTTGCAGACAGATTATTGAACCGACCACCAACTTACAAACTTGACAGGCTTATTCTTGAAAGGTACCAGGTTTAAAGTGATTTGCTGATGACATCCATACCGTATTTGTTTCTATAAATCATCCCCATATTTTTGCTTTACAGATATCCAACTTTTGTTGATGCTCTTCGTGACTTGGATGATTGCCTAACAATGGTGCATCTTTTTGCTGCGTTGCCTGCTGTTGAAGGTGAACGTGTGCAAGTTCAGCGGATTCATAATTGCCGCAGGTATGCTCTGTTGTAAATGAATCCCCTCCCTCAAATTCACACACAACACTCCCAGCCAAGGGGCTCTTGTAGTTTCCTAGTTCATTTGTTCATCGTGCTACATTGCCCCATCTTTATTGCTGCTATAATGAATTGCTGTACCTGACTTTGTTTGGCGTTGCTAATACCTTTTATTAATTTGGGGACATGTTTGTACTTTGTAGGTTGAGCCATGAATGGCAAGCATATATATCTCGAACTCATTCCCTGCGAAAGACATTTATATCCGTCAAGGGCATATATTATCAAGTAAGCTTGTGTAGTTATGTCTACTTGCAGTCCTTGCCTTTAAAATCACTGTAACTGTGCATGCTATAGTATATATATTTATATAATATAACTACTTTTTGCAGGCTGAAGTTCAAGGTCAAAAGATCACCTGGCTAACTCCACATGCTCTTCAGCAAGTTTTAACTGATGACGTTGACTTCAATGTGATGCTTACCTTTTTGGAATTCTATGAGGTGACAATGACGATGATCTGTCCTAATTTCCTAATTACTATGTATTTCCTGCTTTATTCAGCAATATAGCACCACTTCTATCCAAATAGTACTGGAACTGTTACGAAAATTTGATCCACAATAAAATGCGATTGCACGCGGTAAAATAAAAGGAAATATCATGGGGGTAAATGCAAGCACATTTCTTTGAGTGCAACAATCTTGGCTCTTGTGTGTTCTGTCTTGCAAGAATTTGCAGGCTACAATCTTCTATGATTGCTGCTATTGTTTCAATTGTAGGTCTGAAGCCATATATGCTTGTTTTGTTTTGGAATCTCTGTTTAATATTTAATATTCTGTTGCATGGAAGATATGACTATTGTAAATAAATTATGTTGCAGTCTGGCTATAACCATGTACACCTGACAGACCTATGATCATGCTGAAAATGTTCAGATATAATGTTACGATACCTAGCAATAACTTTTCAAGATTGATCACTTAGTATATATAAAAAAAATGCCGATCTCAACAGTGTTTGGTACAATGGTTCTTTCAATTTTTTGACTGTTCTATACTACCTGCAGACACTTCTGGGATTTATAAACTTCAAGCTTTACCATTCGATAAATGTAAATTATCCTCCTGTTCTGGATCCTCGTTTGGAAGCTTTAGCTTCTGGTAAGTGTTGGTGCTTGTTGTAGTTTTGTTGGTGAACCTACGTTTTATCCTTCTCAAATAGCTAATAATTTCCCTTTATTTTTTAATTCTTCTTTTTCGGGATCTTTTTGGTTGACAACACTGTTTTTCTCCTATTAGAGCTCTATGCGTTGTGCCGGTACATGTCTTCTGGAAGAGTACCTGGAAATTCAGAACCTGCTGGACTAATTGAAGACAAAAAGGATGAAGACAATAAAGAGAGCTCAAAAACAGATGAGTCTGAACTCAGATTGGCACAACTTCAACACCAGCTCCCAACTAATGAACCTGGAGCGCTGATGCATCTTGTACAAGAATCTACTGCTGCTGATGCAGACGACGCTGATGCCAAAGAATGCAGGAGTTTATTCAAAAACCTGAAGTTCTACCTAAGTCGTGAGGTAGGCCAGTGGAAACTTATGTACCCTGGGGATATCCCTGGGGGTATGTTTGTTCAATTAGATCATCTTCAATATACTTATCTTATTATCTGTCTTGTTTTCCACTTTCAGGTGCCTAGGGAATCTCTCTTATTTATCATTCCAGCATTTGGTGGTACCGTTTCATGGGAAGGAGAAGGAGCTCCTTTTGATGAGACAGATGAAGACATCACTCATCAGGTATATTTATCTTTCTGTAAGATTACACCAGAGGTTGCCCAAATTGATGGATAAAATTATTGTTACCCTTTTGTTAAATATAAAATACCGTTTAAATATCAAATAATCATATATAACAATTAGCTCAGCCATTTGTTTCCAATTTATCTCTAATGTAGTTTTATCTTGTAGTTACGGTATTTTGCAGATTACTGATATCACTCATTATTTTGCAGATTGTTGATAGACCGACCCAAAGCCACGTTTTCCTCTCTAGGGAGTATGTTCAACCACAGTGGATATATGATTGCGTGAATGCTCGCATCATATTGCCGACAGAAGGTTATATTGTCGGGAGGTATACCTCATGGCACATGTATTATATATGTAATTTTTATTGATTATTTGTGTGGCCTTGTGTGTTGCTTCTACATATGTTTGCTAAAATTTGTGGGTGGATATTTGTGTTTATTTCCAACCTTAGTTGGGGGCAGCCTTCACTAATGACAATTGCTTGCTGTTAACATCATATGGAGATATCCCTTTAATAGTTGTTAAGTGCTGATTATATAATATTTGCACTCCTGTAGTTGAGAGCCCAATGTTTGTCCCACTTCCAACTTAATTAAAAATCACTGTACTGCAATACCTTAATTTGTCGCATGCTGTTTTCACATTTTGGTTGCACATATTGATGGTTCTTAGGTGGAAACAACTTTACTGAAATATAGTTCATGTATAATTTAACATTTAGTTAAATTGACAGCCTTTTTTTACTGTCTGTACTTGCACAGTTTGCAAAAATGAACTATAAAGATGCATAAAAGTTGATCTAATTTTTTATACTTATGTTTGTCCTAATTTTTGCCATCAATATTCCTTTTTTTTTTGGTCTCAGGGTGCCTCCACCACATTTATCTCCCTTTGTGGACAATGATGCAGAGGGTTACATTCCTGAGTATGCAGAGACCATTAAGAGGCTGCAAGCTGCTGCTCAAAGCCAGGTGTTACCTCTGCCAAGTTTAGGCGACGAAGATATGGAAAATTCACTGGTAGAGGCAATTATTGATCGATCAGAGTCTAATGAAATTGCTGACAAGAAGAGGAAGGTAAATTCAACACCATGTAGTACAAAACATTAGTCCTTTCTGCTGTCATCTTATTTGCTTCTTGTACAGAAAGCATTCTCTGTTGTCTCATTTTGCCTTTTTCTCTTCTAAAGTTGGAGATGCTAGAGAAGCAGTACCACGATGAGCTGAGGATGGAATACGAAGGAAAGACCTTCTCAAATAGGACGGCAGATAACCAACCAGATGTTGTGGACAAAAGTGATACTAAAGAAGCTGACGATCATATGGAGGACTCTCATAAACAAGCCGAGAAGGATGCTGCTGACATTTCCAAGACCCTTATGTCTCGCAAGCAGAGAGGCCTTCTTCAAGCAATTGAGGTCTGCGCTCTTATGCCTTGCATGTATTTGTCACTTTCTGCTTGCTTGCTGTTTCACATCCGTTCATTGTTGCAGCCATGTCATCCATTGAAATTTTAGCCACATTGCCAAATTTTATAACATATGCCTTGTAGATGCCACAAGCATTTCCCTGTTTCAGCTTAAATTTAAGTGGCTTTGAGCTAAACTAATCTGTTACCCTTTGCAACTACAGATTAACCAGGAAAGGAAAAAGGACAAGGTGAACTTGCTGAAGAAAAGGAAAAAGAATGCTGATTCCAGTGCTTCGGCCAAAGGTCGCTGAGGCTCGAACTTCATTTGCTCCATGCTGTATCTGTTTTGACAAATTGTTCATCGGTCGCTGCTTCTGTGGAGTTGCTGCCATGATCAGCACACCTACGTATTCTTATGCATGATAAGCAGCTCCATTTTGATGTTTAGGTGTTTTACATGGGCTTTAAGAATATGCCCAGATACCTCAGTAGAAAATTTTGAGCTATTTACCTAGTGTCCAAAGTGTGTTCCCTGATGATTAGTAGCTATTACTCTTCCAAATTTTGACGCGGTTGCTGCTCAGGTGCTCATCTAGCTACACAATTCTCAATCAGGAGTTTAGGGCCTGATATCTGTTGGCCGGTTGGTGATGCTGCAAAATGCAACATGATGAGTAGATGGCGATCTTAGCTCCAGAAATTTAACGGCTAGAATGAAAGCAAATCAAAATTAAGAAAATTTACAAGCAGCGCGATTCACATTTAAACGAGAAATTTAAATCTGTGTTCAAACTGTTGCTCCCAAAGTACAACGCAAATAAGCAAACCACACGTTCTGAAAGTCATTGTTTGAAATGCGAGCCCCGGCGAGATGACGAATTTCACCAAATCTCCTGAAATTCAACAACTTACTTTCCCCCAAAACTCGACCAAAACGAATTTTTGAAGATTTGGAACACACAATTGAAGAAAATCATTTCTGAAACATCCGAGCCGTCCGATCTCGCGACGGGAGAATCGAACAGAGAAGATAACGAACGGGCACATCCACGACCGTCGCCTCCAAACCCAGCAGCAGGCGGGGAGGGCCCACCACCAGCCGCCATTCTCTCCTCGATTTCCCTCCACCGTCGCCGCCATGCCATTCTCCCCTCCGTGCCTGGACCCCGCCGCCGCCGCCGCCGCCTCCCTCTCCTTCCTCCCCGCCGCCGCCGCGAGGCCACCGGCGCCATGCGCGGTGGCGCCGCGCTCGCGCCGGGCGCTGAGGGTGGCGGCATCCGTGGCCACGGCCCCGGAGTCGGCGGCCGCGCAGGGGCGGCTGGAGTCGCTGAGCCAGGTGGCCGGGGTGCTGGGCACGCAGTGGGGCGACGAGGGGAAGGGAAAGCTCGTCGACATCCTCGCGCAGCGCTTCAACATCGTCGCACGCTGCCAGGTCGGTCCGTCTCGCGCCGTCGCGCGCGCTTCTTTTGCTGGGTGATGCTCTCTGCTCCTCTTTGCTTTGTCAGTTTGTCCGGAAGGTGTTCGATTAATTGGTTCCTTGTGGTAGGATAGTACGAGTTCTCACGTTGGCGCTGGTGAGTTTCCAGAGGCGATCCTTTAGCTGAGATGTACTCCCTCTGTCCAAAAAAACCAACATAGTAGGATGTCTCACGTTCCGTACTAGGTTGGTTTTTTTCTGACAGAGGGGAGTAGTAATTTGCGTTAGTTTGCTTTATGATCATTACTTGAAGGGTGTTTATCTTCCGGCGCCATCCACGAAGACTGCCTTTACCGTACTACTGTAAGCTACTGCTACTTTGTACTCCTTTGATCGCAACACTATCACAGAAAGTCGTTTTATACATGGGAAATTCAACTCTAGCAGAACAGGAGAAATTCCGTGTTACGAAGGAAGCTTAGTAGTCCAAGGCTCCCTTCCATTTTGGTTCTTGCTTGGTTTTGATGATAAGTACTGATATCAGCATGGGTTGTACTTGTACCATTGGTCCCCAGTTTTCTTGAATTCTGTGAAGCCCTTCCGATCTCAACGTATTCTTGATGAGACTCGAGAGCCTTGCTGTTTTCTCATTCTTGAATATATCTTTAATTTTTATGATGATAATTTTTATGGCTGTATCATCATTAACGAATAAGGATAGCTGAACTATTCTAAGCATCAGTTTAATATATCTGCAGAAAGCATTTTGTCTATTCCCAATTTTTCTAAACCCATAACCACAATGGATATTCCTTCTATATGTTCATTTTTTTAATGTCGAATCCTTCGTACTAACAAAATAGAATTATAAAACATCTTAAAATACCGATAACCCTTCCGGTTATCTAGTCGAGGCAGTAATGCAGTATTGATAACTAATGGTGCATTTCCTTTATGGCAAGGATATTGCCTTTTCACTTTACACAAGCAGTTCTTATGGGTTAAAAAAAATGATTATCCTGCTTCATGGAAAACCTTGATTACATAGTGCTCATTTCTCCTACTGTTCTCTCTGCACTTGTTGTATTGACTAATTTTTATAGGTTTTTGCACACCTTTATGAAGTTCAGTTTTCTTAAGGTGGCAATAAGACTAGACTTAGTTTTGTCCAATAGGATTTGATCATATATATATATATATATATTTTGTTTTAACTTGTAGAATGTTTTATGTTATTAGGGTGGAGCTAATGCTGGGCATACTATATATAATTCAGAGGGAAAGAAGTTTTCATTACATCTTGTTCCATCAGGTATCCTCAATGAGAAGACAATGTGTGTAGTTGGTAATGGAGCAGTAGTTCATCTTCCTGGGTTCTTCAAAGAAATTGATGGGTTAGAATCAAATGGAATTTCCTGTGAAGGAAGAATTTTAGTATCAGATCGTGCCCATCTTTTGTTTGACTTTCATCAAACTGTTGACGGGCTCAGAGAGGTAGAGCTTGGAAATTCCCTTATAGGAACAACAAAGAGGGGAATTGGGCCATGCTATTCAAACAAAGTTATAAGGAATGGACTTAGAGTCAGTGATCTGCGGCATATGGATACATTTGGTGCTAAACTCAATACCTTGCTGAGAGATGCAGCTCTGCGCTTTGAAGGATTTGAGTACAGTACCAAGACCCTTAAAGAGGAGGTTGAGAAGTACGAAAAGTTTGCCGAGCGTCTAGGACCTTATATTACTGATACTGTGCACTTCATGAATCAATCAATCTTGCAGAATAAGAAAATATTGGTTGAAGGTGGTCAAGCCACCATGTTAGACATTGACTTTGGTACTTACCCATTTGTTACTTCCTCGAGTCCCTCAGCTGGTGGTATTTGCACTGGCCTTGGTATTGCTCCTAGAAGTATCGGTGATCTCATTGGAGTGGTCGGTACAGCTATCTTTAAACTTCTTAACAATCCATACTTTTCCTCTCCCTACAAAACTTAATATTTCCATGTGCAGGTAAAAGCTTACACAACCAGGGTAGGTTCTGGCCCATTCCCAACAGAGCTGTTGGGTAAGACTGGTGATTTGCTCCGCGCTTCTGGAATGGAGTTTGGGACAACGACAGGTCGACCGAGGCGCTGTGGCTGGCTTGATATAGTTGCACTCAAGTACTGCTGCCAAATAAACGGTTTCTCATCTTTAAATCTGACCAAACTCGACGTGTTAACTGGCCTCAAGGAAGTAAAGCTGGGAATTGCATATTGTACTGAAGATGGTAAAGAAATTGAATCATTCCCTGCAGACCTTGATCTTCTGGAGAAAATTAAGGTGAGGAAGAGCAGTTGATCCTGTTCCATTTACTCATATTCCATGCCATAATTTTACAGGCAGCATATGAGAGCACTAAATCACTCAATGTGACTCTTGGTAATTGATGAAAATTCTTATGTTCTCTCTGTTGGTATAGGTCAAATATGAGGTTCTACCTGGGTGGGAGGACGACATTTCCTCTGTACGAAACTACAGCGATCTCCCAGAGACTGCTCGTTTGTACGTGGAGAGGATAGAAGAGCTGGTTGGTATCCCAGTCCATTACATCGGCGTAGGACCAGGGCGTGATGCTCTCATATACAAATAGGGGGACTTCAGGAAGCACGTATCCTATCAAATTCGTTGTTTAGGGCAATACCAATTTTGTTATTCCCTAATAAGAAAGACACTGGTTGATTGGACTGTATAAAGGCCTGGAGGGTGTAGGAATTCCAAAATCTTTTTTTGCCCTAACAAGATCAAATACGGTCCCCGCTGCTGTCCAATGGATATTCTTTTTCTAGCTATTGTCAATATATTAGTGGAATTTTGAGCACGATAAAATGAGAGCCGGATATGGGAGCTACCGGCTACAGTCATATTTAAGGCCAATTAGAGGACGACTTACATACATCGATGATTTTTCCTATCGACGTTCATAGCTCAAACAAACACGAGTGCAAGTTCTTCACGTATGTTTATCAGTATTCCAAGGGTTGATGTAACTTTGAGAAGAAATCTTAAGAAATTTGGCAATTTTATATTAAATGTTTGATGAATTTTCTTACTCCTCTCTGCAGTGCTAACGTATGTGAAGTTGTGAACTCGCGTTACGCCCGCTACCAAGGTCAAAACTCCACATCTGCAGAATATCAGACTTGGCCCATTCACATTTTAGCAATACTTAGGTCTCATCTGGTTTCTAATCGTGTGGAGGCTAATGATACAGACGTGGAACTCCTCGATACAAGAAAATAACGGTATGGTTACAAGATAGCACCTCATTCCAAGATAGACTACTTACTCAGTGCTGCATTCCATTCCAAAACGATAGAATCACCTTCAGAGTTATGTTGAATCTTATCAGGATGCAGAAAAGAAAACAGCACGATCACTAGATGATACTACTGGAGACAAAAGACACTTGGCAAATCACCATAGAAGTTAACAGCAAACAAAACACTGGAAGTAACTAGAAGTTAACTTCAATCATATTCAAGTTCATCCGGTGTTATTGGTCTCTTCAGTGGTATGATGGACTTCTTTTCAACGTCTTGTGACAAAGCTTTCCTCATATCTAAGCAAAAACAAGGACAGAAGTGAGCAACGCCATTAGAACAATGAATTTGAATATGACACAAAGTGATGATTTGGCACTGTGGAAGTGCTTACCAAGGCCATCTTCTTCCCCTGAGTAATAGCGGAGCACCCTTCGATAAACCACATAGCCAAGCTATGGAAACCAGGAACATAATTTGATAAGCTCACTAGAAAAAATGTCATTTTGGATTCAAAATTTCAAGAATAAACTCTATGCTGAAACCTTCATACATGATTTTTTTTTTCACTAAAACAATTCTGTTTAGGGGCAGTAGAAGAAACTAGTTTGAAAGATCAAGCGTTTGTTATTCAGTATTCATATATAAATGTGTAATCATATAAATCAGTGAGTTAGAGTGCTAGATGATCATGAAATTTGTATGAAGCTTACCTTTTCATACATCCTTATTGCTGGCATGTTAGATGCTCTTACGAAGAGATCCACAAAGTAGGCCTTATCCCTGAAAGGATAACCATTTTTAGCATAATATTAGAATCTATAATAAATAACATGACAACAACAGTTATGGAATCATAAAGTCGAAATAAATGGGGCATTAGCAAAAACAAGTATACCACAATAGAGCAATGGAACAGGCTGATATTTTTAATTCAAGAATCCAATTCTTTATCTAAGGTATGTGCTTAGTGGAAGGAAATACCCAGTCAAACTCTACAGAATCCTACTGAATGGAAATTGTTCACAGAACTAGTAGGCCAGAACAGTAATACATTACCGTCTTACCATACTACAATTTCTAGCTTGCAATGCTTATGATCATAGCTGATAATCTGATATGATAATCAGTCCTCAATTGAAAATCTAAGGTATATATTTGAGATATTTTCTGATTTTATAATGCCTGCATGTCGATGGAATGAGCTTCCCAACCATGCCCCTGCTTATTATCTTTCCTCAGTATGCAGCTTTCGTTAAAACCCATACAAACTACTAAGTATTCCCTCATCCTCCAAAAACAATCATGAGATGGTACATAACAGAACTAAATTCCTAGTAAGCATTCTCAATTTTATCACCTCCTTTTTTTTTTTTGCGGGGAATTTTATCACCTCCTTAATACTTGTGCAAGGACAATTATGGCCTATATCAATTAACAGCAGAACTACTACAGCTCACATGGTCAGTCATCAGCCCCACAGACCACAGGATACAAGAGGACCTTAAACTTGAACTAAGCTCATTAAACAGGGATAAGTTCCTTGATCTTAGCAAAGCTAGAATGACAATATATAAGTTTCAACCAATATTGATATCATGCAGATACAAAAGTACAATGAGATTAAATACTGTATTGCTAAGGAATTCAGAAAATGAATGATTGAAGAACATGATATATCAAATGAACAGTTGTTTATGCACAATAAGCACAAAATTCAATAATAGTCAGTATAGTTTACAATCACCAAATCGGCGTGAAGGTTCAATCATAGGGATAGTCATAGTTGAGATACTTACATCTTGTCACTGATTTCCTCCAAAAGGTTCATAAGTTTTTTGGCTAGCTTCTGCCTCCGAAATTCTGTGGCAACAGACACTGCTGTAACATGTCCATGCCAAGATTCACCTTGTCCTTCAACCTTACCCATGACTGCAACAGACATCCAAATAAATGAATGGCCACAAAGACATAAACTAAACTAGGAGAATGTGGAGGAGGAAGAAATATTGCAGACATAACATTACACAATGGTGGAAATGCAGATTTGGGGTCAACTGACCCCATAGCCTTTTGCAGGTGAACTTTGTATTACTTGGAAAATATATAAATTTTAAAAATTATACATATCCACTAGAATATTGCACAGTGCTCATCTATTCAGACAGGTGAATCATCTCAATACTCCACTATAGAATACTGCATTCAGCACTAAAAGGGTTACTCTTAACACTACTATGAACAACATGCTCGCCTGCTCCCAATTCAGGTCATAGTGTTCCACCCTTCCCAAAGAGGCAAATAATAAGTCCTAATCGGCAAATAAATAGTACTACCAAGATTCCATTAGACTCCACTGGAACCTCCACAAATCATAAATTTCCTGCGAACCACATTCCAATCGGGCACTGTAGCGCCCAAAAGATCCCTAAATTCTCATGTTTTCCAGAGGAAATGCAGGGTTTACTCTACAATTTCAGCGAATCTGACAAACAAAGACGCAGAATCACTAGCAACAGCTAGCACAGACCCAGCCGCCCCCAAGGGCAAGAACACGTACTGTATCCCATGACGCGGTCCCCGGGGCTGACGGCGGCGTGGAAGTAGTCGGGCCAGCGAGCCATGTACGTCATGTAGAAGGACATGTTGAACTGCGACGAGCATACCGACGGGTAAGCTCGAAATCAAGAGAAGAAAAAGGAGACGGCGAGGGTTTAGGGCGGACGCACGGTCTCGGTGAGGTGGTCGAGGTTGACGGAGGAGAAGCGGAGGAGGTCGTCGCAGCAGAACCGGCGGATGGTCGTCATGGCCCCTCGGCCTCCTGGCGGCGGCGGCGGCGGCGCCGGTGAGGGATCTCGTCGTCGGGGCGGCGCTGTGCTCTCGAGATTCCGGTGAGAAGAGAGATGCTTCGAGCGGCGGAGAGCCGGTGCCTGGACGGGTGTTGGACTTCAGATAGGCGCTCCTCCGGGCCTAATGGGCCGTCCTAACTGGCCCCACTTTGACGTGCTCCCTTCCAGCCCATCAAACCCACGAGTGTGAATCCCAAATTGGATCATTTTTTAGCGAGTACTCGGAGAATGCTACGCGTCGGACGTACGGCGCGAAACGAAAAATCGGACGTCTCGCGCGACAGTCCGATCCATGCACAGGTGCGCCAGCCATCCATCATGCATGGATTAAACAAATTTTAAACTATTTTTTCTCTTAAAATATTTATCCAAAACATGATCCGATTACACCATTAAATTCATTGCAATTAAAATTTTAAAACAAGACCACACATGAATATAATCCGATGAAAAAAATTAGCTTATTATTGAATTATTTTAATGTTGCACGCTGTTGCGCCAAGTATATCGGAATTGTTTCATTAAGTAGATCGAAAATGTTTTATCGGACGCTGTTTCATCTTATATGAAAATAATGTTTCAACGAATAGCGAAAGAATGTTTCAATACACGGTAACATTTGATCATTACAGAATGAAACATCATGACTATATTAGGTGAAACATTTTTAAATTGAAAAAAAAATCGGACGGTTAAATATTGCAGTTAACCAACAAGTAAAACATTATGCTATATATATGGTGAAAAAATAAATCAGCAACTGGAACATTTAGATATTTTATGAAACATGGTGAAGATACACGTTGAAACATGCCGCTGTCACATATGAAACAACAAGTATTAACGAATTGAAACACATGTTTTTCTTTTATCAAAATATAATCAAGCGATATCTTGTTGTAAAGATTTAATTACAACGAATACAATGTTGTGATCGGATCATAAATTGAATAGGTAATTTGAGGGAAAAATCATTTTGAAGCTTGCTAAAACATATGCATGTATGCATGCATGAGGTGGAGAGAGAGTAGTAGCAGGTAGTTTCAGGAATTTTGTGAAACAAGACACATATTGAAACATATCACTAACACGTATGAATCATTTTGTTTTAATGGTTTGAAACACATGTTTTTCTTTTGACATAATATAATCATGTAATATCTTATTGTAAAGATTTAATTGCAACGAATACAACGGTGTGATCGGTCCATAGATCGGATAAGTAATTTAGGAGAAAAAATATTTAAAGAGAGGAGGAAAGAATGAAAAGAAACAACTAGGCATGTGCATGTATATTACAGTACGATAAGGGTTCGTCCAATCCACCAGACTGCTGATTTACAACATTTCCCTGGCATCAACATAAAGAAAGGAGAAATTAGCATGTAAGGATTGAGCTGGTCGTAGGCATCCGACATTTTTCATTTGATCGAACGTTCGAAGAGGAGCATTTTCGGAGTAATTCGTACCACATAACGCCGTGCCGTTGAACGGAATTACATTAACGTAACTTCAGCACGGTATGGTAGGTACCAGTTCTATTACTATGGTACCAGACATGAACCAGATTAGGCCCTGTTTAGTTCTTAAAAACTTTTTAAAAAACATCACACGAATTTTTAAACACATTTATGGAGCATTAAAAATAGATAAAAAAAATAAGGGGCAATTGTGTTTCTATCCTTGCTTTACGATTCAATTGTGATTTTATCCCTACTTTTTAGGGTTTGTGATTTTGCCCCTGCTTTTTTAAATGAAGTAGCCGCCTGCCCCTACTTTGTTAACTAATGGTAATGGTGTTAAATTTGTGGTGAATGGACAAATATACCCCTGACATGTTTTGGCATTCAATGATAATTTCTAGAGCAAAACGAACACTAATGTCTAATGATTAGAAAAAAGGAGGTAAAAAGTGACAGATATTTGCACTTTTGCTCGTGATAGAGATTTAGTCTTGATAAACGAACAGTTGCATGGATGATTTTGGCCCACAGCATGCATGGGCATCGTGATCGATCACCATTGTATTTATGCCATCCCAAATCCCAACTAACTAAACGCAGAATAATAGAAGCAGCACTAACACTCACCTTATGCCCGTCTCCTCCGGCGTCGGCAGCGCCATGGAAGGCGACGCTCCCCGTGCTCGACTGCGACGTCTTTTCGTACTCCGACGCTGACGACGCCGACGCGCACTTCTCCTCCGTCTTCGCCAGCTCAGCCTCTGACTCGGCCATGTACTCACACTCCGACGAGGAGCAGTTGCTCACCACCGGCAACGGCAGCCCGAGCGAGTCCCTCTCGTCGACGGCAATGTCCTCTTCCTCGCCGTCATCCTCGTCGCGGCGCCTCCAAAGGCCGTCCCTGCGCGTGCAGCCGCGCGAGCGCCGCACCTCCCTGCGCGCGCGCCAGCCGCGACGCTGCCGCCGCCGCACCTCCCTGCCCGCGCCCGACTCCGCCGCGCGCTGGCCCGCACCGCTTCTCCTCCCTGCCGCGCGCTGGCCGCGCGTCGCCGCCGCCGCCACTTGCAACCCAGCGCTTGCAACCCGGACAGTAAAGGAATTCGGGATTTTGCTCATTGAACCAAGGGTAGAATGGTCATTCACAAATAATAATAACATTTTCTTTATTCGTTTAATTCGGAAATTTCAGGCCCACCAAACTTATGTCAAAACCAGGGGCAGACGGGTGCTTCATTTCAGAAAAGCAGGGGCAAAATCACAAACCCTAAAAAGTAAGGGTAAAATCACAATTGAATTGTAAATCAAGGACTGAAACACAATTGCCCCAAAAAATAATTGCACACTTTGCATGTAAATCGCGAGACAAATTTTTTGAGGCTAATTAATCCATAATTAGCCATAAGTGTTACAGTAATCCACATGTGTTAATGACGGCTTAATTAGGCTCAAAAGATTCGTCTCGTGGTTTCCATGCGAGTTACTTCCTCCGTTTCACAACGTAAGTCATTCTAGCATTTTCCACATTCGTATTGATGCTAATGAATCTAGATAGATATATGTCTAGATTCATTAGCATCAATACGAATGTGGGAAATGCTAGAATGACTTACATTGTGAAACAAAGGGAGTATGAAATTAGTTTTTTCATTCGTGTCCGAAAACCCCTTCCAATATCTGGTCAAACGTCTGATATGACATCCAAAAATTTTCATTTCACCAACTAAACAGACCCTTAGTATCGGTACAATACATAGGTATAAGATTTACGATCTACTTGTGGTAATCATAGTTATAAGATTCGGGATCTTTTTGTAGAAATTTCTAGTTTCAATTTCTTCTAGAATTAGAAACTTCTCAAATAGTTCAGC
The DNA here is from genome assembly GCF_000147395.1 of Oryza glaberrima. Classification (NCBI taxonomy): domain Eukaryota; kingdom Viridiplantae; phylum Streptophyta; class Magnoliopsida; order Poales; family Poaceae; genus Oryza; species Oryza glaberrima. Next base: position 27,541,574 of record NC_068328.1, read on the forward strand.
CTTTAATTTAGATTTTGAGAAGTTGTAATGGTAGAATCTTAAAAATAAGCTAAAAGTCCAAAGCTAGGAAAACATAGTTTTTCAAATTCTCAAAAGCTGATTTGTCAACTGCTTTTCAAAATATTAAACTTCTCGAACAAATTATTTATAAGTAGACTACTGTTATTATAAGATTAGCTATTAGGTGGTGTTTGGTTAGAGGGATTAAAGTGGGGCTAAACTTTAGTCCCTCTCACAGAAACATGTGAGAGGGACTTAAATTTAGTCCTAGTTTCCTAGTCCCGCGTTAGCTATTCCGTTAAAATACTACTACCATCGTATTTATGTTTTTTGTTTTTCAGATAAAAATTGGATCGTTAAGCAAACGCGGCGGCTGCAGCGCCGTGCACGCACACCACTCGTCAACACCACACCACATATCATCCCAGACTCCGCCACGGCCGCGCCACCGCACGCGAGCCGCCTCACCTCGCGATCTCCCTCCTCTCCTCCGATCCTCCACCGGCCGCGGTAGCGGCGGAGCTGGCGCCGCGCACGATCGCCCCCAGCCACAGCCATCCTCCTCTCGCCCGAGGTGAGCTCCGATCCGTCTTTGCCTTTGCCCCGATCGTACCCCGGCTGCGATGGAGGGGGGGAGCAACGACTTCCCGGGGGACCTCCTGCGCGCGGTCCTGCAGAGGCTGCCGCCGCCCGACCTCGCGAGGGCGGCGTGCGTCTGCCGGCTGTGGCGCGGGGTCGCCTCCGACCGCGCCGTGCTGGAGGCCGCCTTCGCGTCGCCCTGGGGGGTGCGCCGCGTCGTCGGCGAGCCGGAGACGAGGGCCTTCTGGCGCGCCGCGTCCCTCGCCCGGTTCGCGCTCTCGCACACCGTCCGCCGCGGGGACACCGTCCCCGGCATCGCGCTCAAGTACTCCATCCAGGTACTAACCATCGGCCCGTCTGATGCTCGATTATGGCTCTATCGCTAGCTCTATGCATATTTGCGCCTAGTTATCCTTCTTGTTATACGCAAAAGAGTATGATTCTCATATAGATTTGCCCCTAATTACCCCGTGGAAGATCCAAGCAGCACTTAATTTTGACAAGCGATAGTTTTAAACAACAGTAACATGTCTTTTTATCCAAAGATGGAGACACTGGAGCTTAGAATATTCTGAGTGGTTGCTGAGAAGGGAGGTCATCTGGAATGAAATGAACAAAGGTTACTAGTCACTGAGACGCTGATAATGTGTAGCCATAAGAACAAGCACGACAATTCAATACATTTTTTAAGGTTTAAATAATCTAGGACCTGGCGTTTGACACCTTTGGCCATTCTCAGTATTGTGGAGCTCACCACTAATTTTTGACTGTGCAAAAGTTGGACGATTCCTGCTATGTGCTAAACTGTTAATGATAGTTGCAAATTCATGAGATTCACTCTTGTTCAAAGAAGATTATTTAGGGATTGCTGCACAATGCCTATGCACCTTCAGCTGCTAGATTCTATCTGTTGCCGTGTAGAGTTGATTATAGATATAGCCATTTGTGTGGTATGAATTTTGCTGGAATACTCTCTTTAATAGTTGATGCAGCTGAACTTTGAAAACCATACATAACTTTACTTTGTACATTTGTGAATTCTGTTTATCTATACCATTCTGCACACTTGTCTCCTTTGTTCCACAAAGATGCACTTTGCTTGTGTGAACAACGTTCTTCACTCTTTGGTGCTCTATGAATTGCAAGCAGGTGACCGATATAAAACGTTTCAACAACATGATGAGCGACCATGGGATCTACTCGAGGGAGAGGCTTCTGATACCGATCAGCAATCCTGAAATTCTTCAGGGTAGCACATGCTACATTGAGATGGATTATAACGCTAGAAGAGAGGTTGCAGTCTTTTATCCCCAGGGACGCCCTAGTGGAAAAGCAGAATCCTCGACAAACACTGCTGCTGCAGAACGACGAAGCAGAAGGATTTTGGAGTCAGTCAAGCGAAGCTTGCATACCGATGACGGAACCGCTGCGTACTACTTATCTGTCACAGACGGTGATCCAAGGGCAGCCATGATGGAGTACTCTGAGGACCTAAGGTGGGAGCGGCAACAAACAGGCCACTAGATGTAATCATGTAAGGTCAATGGGAAGATAAGGGCATGGCATAATGATGCAGGTTATTGGAAGATCACTACTACCTGTTTGGCCGCTTGAACAATATATATGTGGTTTACCCTGTGTACATGTAATAATGTGAATTTGTGAACATATGTAATGTATCATCTTTTTTTTTTTTCTCGGTGTGATGAACTTGATGAAATCCATAGCAATTGCTTTCTTTACATATATAAGTATGACGAATTACTCATGTTATGATCATGGCATTTTCGGCTGGTGTCCATCTTTATCGTGAAATTGTCCATTGAGCTTTTGTTAAACTTTTCTTGTCTATGTCCTGAAATATGGGTTTCGCCAATATGTACCGTGGGGCTTGAGAACTCTCTGCGACTTCTATGTTCGAATAGTATTTTTCATGCTAATGAAAAAGGCACGTGTTACATTTGCTTCAAAGCGTTACATGGCCGTTCTACTTAATCTTATTATGTGTTGCCATGTTAGTGGTCAAATCTGGAGAAGTCCTATTAATGATTGGAAGGTTCGATTTTAGTTCATATTTTTACAACGAATCTTTCATGATAGGTGTACTTCCTTGGAAGAAATATGCTGCATGCGCACAGAATCAAAGAGTTGCTAAAATTGGAGGTAGAAAGAACATTAAACACGCTCTACTGAAGCCTATGGAAATCGGACGCATTTAAGCGCATTCAACTCAAGTACATGAAACCAAATACAGGAATCTAATTCAAATCAGCTCGATTTCCCATATAAACGGCAAAAATAATCCTGCCTGCAAACGTGTCCTAAAGATAGTCCCAATTTGCATATGCCCCTCATTTCATTTGCTCCTACCTGAATTTCTGGGACTGCAATTGGCAAGATCCAAGATGCCGGTCACATGATCCAAACTGGAGTAAAACATGGACACACCTTAGGCCCGTAGCTCAGGTCTTCGTCAATGACAATTCGAAGGCCTCTTGTTTAGTTGCTTGGCACGGGCATCAAATACGTTTCAAACTGCTAATAAGTTAATACAGTCTTCGTTCAGTGCTTATCCAGTATATTGTGCAGCTGAAGTGGACCTGTCAGCAAGTAAAGCCAAGAGGCCAATAGGGAATAATTAACACCTTACTGTAAATGACAGTTGATACTAATGTAATGCCATAACTTCTATAGGATCACTAAGGGTGAAACCTCATAATAAAAAGGATAATGTAGAAATATACTAGTACTAGGCAGGAGGCCAATGTGTATCACACCCATGAAAACTGTTCGAATATTTTTGGCAGCACACCTCAAGAGCCAAGAGTTGGTGAGGTTCACATACAGATGGTTCATTTCAATGCCAATATGAACCCAGCTCATACGACTCAAAAATGCCGAACCCTTGCCTGGTTCTATCAACAAGGGAATAAGTATTAATATTTTGACAAGGCTGTGAGACAAGGATGACCAGCTCGATCTCTTAGACTTCGAATTTACACCCTAAAAAATTTTCAAGCTAAAATGTGATACTCTTCAAAGTTTCAAAACAGGAGAAATATCTCTACAATTCTCGACTAAAAGAAAGCAACTTACAGTGTGTTGTCCAAGTGAATGGGCTAGTTGATGCCTTGGGGTTCGGTCTTCCACTTGACATAGTATCCACTTGCATAGTCGCATTAGTAGCCAATACTCATGGGCACACTGACATCGCGAACCTCCCTCTCCCCCTTCTATAAAAACTCAGCTGCATTGCTAAGTTCTTCCCCATCCATTGCAACGGCAACATACACACACCACCAACAACATAGCTTCTTTTGTCACTGACTACAGTATCACAGAATGCTGGGAGGGCTCAAGGACAAGCTGACAGGGAAAAATGGAAATAAGATCAAAGGCTTGGCTGTGCTGATGAGCCGAAAATTACTGGATCCAAGGGACTTCACTGCCTCGCTCCTCGACAACGTCCATGAGGTCTTTGGAAACAGCATCACCTGCCAGCTTGTCAGCGCCACTGTTGCCGACCAAAGTACTGATCTTTCTCCATTTCTTCCTCGCTTACTTTGCATGAGTTTGTACATGTTTTCTATGTAGAAAGAATCAAGGATCAGCACTCAGTACTCAGCACAGATTGAACGGAAACAAGGTGAAAACGACCAGTGACACAAATGAAGTGACTAACCTATTGTCTTATATGCTATGTGCAGACAATGAGGGCAGGGGGATAGTTGGATCAGAGGCGAATCTGGAGCAGGGGTTGACAAATTTACCATCGGTATCACAAGGGGAGTCCAAGCTCACAGTGAGGTTCAACTGGGAGATGGACAAGCATGGTGTGCCAGGGGCCATCATCATCAAGAACCACCACAGTACCAAGTTCTTCCTCAAGACCATCACCCTCCATGATGTCCCTGGCTGTGACACTATTGTGTTTGTTGCCAACTCCTGGATCTACCCTGTTGGAAAGTACCACTACAATCGTATCTTCTTTGCAAACAATGTAAGTCAGGAGTGATTAGCAAGTCTAAATACCACAACGCCTCCCTTTCTGTTCTTGGCAGATCTTCTTATCCTGTTTAAGGTTATCGTGAGTAATTTAACATCTTGTGCATAGTTTAAACGATAGTGAATGACTATATTATATTTAATTAATCATCGATCATATACTTAGTAAAAAGTTCTGCAATTAAGCTCCTAAACTACATGCAGAACATCCAAAGTGAAGTAGTAATAGGGAGCAACAGTTTCTGTGAAATCACGAACACCAAAATTAATGACTAGACACAAATGGAAAGTTTGTGGCAACTGCAAGAGTGCATCAGATGCATCTATTATGCCAATAATTAAGAGAATGAAGTCTGTGATGCAAAGTGAGGACTTCTCTAGTTCTGGAATCTGGATATTAATTCCTACAGTTTTATCTTCCATTGGATGCAGTCTTACCTTCCCAGCCAAATGCCAGAAGCACTGAGGCCATACCGTGAAGACGAGCTGAGGTACCTCAGAGGGGAGGACAGGCAAGGGCCGTATCAAGAGCATGACCGCATCTACCGGTACGATGTTTACAATGACCTCGGTGAACCAGACAGGGACAACCCACGCCCTGTCCTAGGTGGCTCGCAGAAGCACCCCTACCCGCGTCGTGGCCGTACTGGCCGAATTCCGACCAAAAAAGGTACAGTGTTCCTCTTGGTTCTGTGCATCTAGAGAGCACTTCTTGACAGACAAGTTCATAAACTAGTAAGATCTAATTTGCGTGAATATCCATGGCTGCAGACCCAAACTCGGAGAGCAGATTATCACTGCTGGAACAAATTTACGTGCCAAGCGATGAGCGCTTCGCGCACCTCAAGATGTCAGACTTTGCTGGGTACTCGATCAAGGCAATTGTTCAGGGCATCTTGCCTGCCATTCGCACATATGTTGATCTCACACCTGGTGAATTTGACTCGTTCGAGGACATCTTGAAGCTCTACAGGGGAGGCCTGAAGCTTCCCAGCATCCCAGCACTAGAGGAGCTGCGCAAGAGCTTCCCTGTCCAACTTATCAAGGACCTGCTTCCGGTTGGAGGCAGCTACCTGCTCAAGTTCCCCAAACCTGATATCATCAAAGGTACCATGATTTAGCCATTGTGTCAATTGCCATAGTCGATGAGCAGTGGACAATTAGCGAACTGTTGTACTATGCATTGTTGCAGAGAATGAGGTTGCTTGGAGGACAGATGAGGAATTTGCACGAGAGATTCTTGCTGGTCTGAATCCCATGGTCATCAGGCGTCTCACGGTGAACTATCCAACATTACATAGTCTTTGATGTTTTGTGCTCCTAGCAAGCATGAACAAAACAAGCTGATGCTAATGTATAATTCTCTGTTCATAGGAATTCCCACCAAAAAGTACTCTTGATCCTAGCAAGTACGGTGACCAGACTAGCACAATCACCCCAGCTCACATTGAGAAGAACCTCGAAGGCCTCAGCGTGCAACAGGTTAGGCAGTGATCCATTTCATTTACAGTGCAATCGATAGTCATTTGACAAACTGCCAAAGTTGATTTGTTGTCAATTATGGCTCTGCACAGGCACTGGATAGCAACAGGCTCTACATTCTGGATCATCATGATCATTTCATGCCATTCCTCATTGACATTAACAGCCTTGATGGTATCTTCACCTATGCCACAAGGACCCTGTTGTTCTTACGTGATGATGATACCCTGAAGCCACTAGCAATTGAACTGAGCTTGCCACACATCGAGGGCAACCTAACAACTGCAAAGAGCAAGGTCCATACACCTGCATCAAGTGGCATTGAGTCTTGGGTGTGGCAGCTGGCCAAGGCTTATGTTGCTGTTAATGACTCCGGTTGGCACCAGCTTATCAGCCACTGGTACGTACTGGCAGTGGCAAACTGTAGTTCTTTCCTGAAAGCAGTAAGCTAACCTCATCATTGATGTAAACTCTTGTAGGCTCAACACACATGCTGTGATGGAGCCCTTCGTGATCGCTACAAACCGCCAGCTCAGTGTGACACACCCTGTGTACAAGCTCCTCCAGCCACACTATCGCGACACGATGACAATCAATGCATTGGCACGCCAGACACTCATCAACGGCGGTGGCATTTTCGAACAAACTGTCTTTCCTGGCAAACATGCTCTGGCAATGTCTTCAGCAGTTTACAAGAACTGGAACTTCACGGAACAGGGCCTTCCGGATGATCTAATAAAGAGGTAATTAAACACCGAGAGCCACATCACAACAAGAACCAACAATAACATAACTTTGAATAACATCCTAATTTTGTAATGCAGAGGCATTGCCATCAAGGACCCATCAAGCCCATCCAAGGTGAAGCTACTGATCAAGGACTACCCTTATGCAACAGATGGCCTGGCGATCTGGCAAGCAATCGAGCAGTGGGTCACTGAGTACTGTGCCATCTACTACCCAAACGATGGTGTCCTCCAGGGAGATGTGGAGCTGCAAGCATGGTGGAAGGAGGTGCGGGAAGTCGGGCATGGTGATCTCAAGGACGCGGACTGGTGGCCCAAGATGCAGAGCTTGCCTGAGCTCACCAAGGCCTGCACCACAATCATCTGGATTGCATCAGCACTACACGCAGCCGTCAATTTCGGGCAGTACCCATACGCGGGCTATCTTCCAAACCGTCCGACCATAAGCCGGCGGCCGATGCCCGAGCCGGGTTCCAAGGAGTACACAGAGCTGGACGAGAACCCAGAGAAGTTCTTCATCCGCACCATCACCAGCCAATTCCAAACCATTCTCGGTGTCTCGCTCATTGAGATTCTATCAAAGCACTCAACGGATGAGATCTATCTTGGGCAGCGTGACACGCCAGAGTGGACATCAGACCCCAAGGCACTGGAAGCATTCAAGAGGTTCAGCAGGCAGCTGGTGGAGATTGAGAGCAAAGTGTTGAACATGAACAAGGACCCCCTGCTCAAGAACCGGGTCGGTCCAGCCAATTTCCCCTACACACTGATGTTCCCCAACACGTCAGACAATAAGGGGGCAGCTGAGGGGATCACTGCCAGGGGCATCCCCAATAGCATCTCAATATGAGACTGCTGCACGCGTCACACGTTGCTGAGTTGGTGTAGGTTTGTGGCTGTTATCTTAGGCCCTAGGGCACAAGCAATGAAGCTGCATAGTACTATTTGCTACAAATTATGCAAGAATAAAGTTTTAGTGCTAATAATAAAGTTACTGTTGTAGTGTTTGTCCCATTTTTAAGCAGCTTCACATAGCAAGCTCAAATGAAGAGGCAATGCTGCAATATGGATGATTAATTATGCAGCTTTACTCCTATGATGTTAGGGAGGCAGCTTCTGTGGTCAAATTTGCAGCAATAAAATTCTTCAAATTTCCTCAAATGTAATGATTATATCTCATTCAGTCACAGATCGATTCTTACTTGTAAATCTAGCATAACCAGTAGCGGAATCAGAAATTAACCACAAGGCAGGAAAACAAGGGCTACGAAGTGATTTGATTGCCAATTTGCCATACAGCTATATATCGCGCGCGCCTAATTAGTTCCATGGCAACCCGCATCGACATTTTGCTCTTTTGCTCACATAGGTTGTAGCATTCAGCAAAACACCACCTTCGACACATGTCAGAAGCTCTTACTAGACAACAACACGGTCACTATCCATCGCATTGCGCACAAATCCATCTAGTCTACGTGCAAGCAGAGAGAGCATCTAACTACGTGGACATTGCAAAATTTAAAGGGGATGAGAGGGGAGGGGAAGGGAAGGAGTGGGGAGATACTGAACCTGGGGAAGCAGAGAGGAGGGAGCCGCCGTCGTCTCGGTCCACGGCGGCGAGGGCACACCGGTGGTCGACACGCTCAAGCCCCCCACGAAACCGCCATATCGCCGCCGCCGGCCGGCGCCGCCGCGGGGTCATCGGAGCCGGAGGAACCGATTTGTCTCCCGATCGAACTGGGCTTTGTATTCTCTCGCTCCTTTGCTCCGCCGAATCCAGGAGATAAATGGGCCGAAACTAGGTAGTAACAGTTTAGACCTGGGCTTACGGCCCATAAGCCTGGACGTCCGGGCCTGGTTCTCTCTAACATGTGAACCTACCACTTACATGCAATGTGATTAGGCAATGTTCCATGATATACCACTCCGTGCAAAATAAACCTAATTCTAGCTACGAATCTGAACATAAATATGTAAATAAGTAAAACAGAACAGTACATAAGTGTAACGGTTAACAAGCGTGCACAACTTTCCATATCACTTCAGCACATAGCTAATAATTGCACAAATCTAGCTTGAACGGAACACTAACCAAGCAATTAGTGTGTGAGCATTTCCATTTGCAAATTAAACATGCATATTCGTACTGGCTGGCAGCACAGAGCCTCCCTTATTTGATCACACCCAGTAATCAACACTGTCGTCTACACAAGTCACAACACATATGGATGCACCCAGATTCGGACGAATTTAGCCGGTAGAAATTGATCAGTTGATGCAGACGGCGCGGCAGGCCTGGCCACAGTAGTTGAGGCACTTCGAGTAGTAGGCCTGGAGGCAGCTCTTGCAGCCGGCCTTGTTGGATGGGTCGCCGCAGGGGACGCTGCAGTCCGAGTTGCGGCCGTAGCCCTTGCACGACTTCTTGCACGCGTGGTCGCACTTCCGGCACCGGATCGGCTTCGTCGCCGTCGCCGGCGCCGCCGCCGCGGCCACCGCCTCCAGCGGCTCCACGGCGAAGGACAGGAGGAGCAGCGCCACCACGACGCAGGCGACCACCCTAGGAGAAGAGGCGCCGCCTGCCATTGTTCAGAACTTATAAGATAGAGAAGATTGCAAGTGACCGAGGAGTTTATATTAGCTGCTTGATCGATCGGCTGCCTATTTATAGGCAGTACGCGAGTACAGGCGACCACCGGGTACCGAGATGTGCTGTGCATGATCAGCATGCGTGCATGTGGGGGTAGCGTGCGTATGCTCCGATCGTGGTAAAATGTTGACTAATTAAGGAGTTTACAATGGCAAGTCGATGCTCAATATATTGCAAGTCAGAGCATCTAGACCTGGTTTAATCAGATTCGTACATGATGATTGTTTGACCATCCTAGCTAACATACGACTACAGATAAGCATATATCGGTTTAAGTAAACACAAACATAAGAAGCTGTATTGGTTTGGTCAGATGCGGGATGATGAGTTGATGACGAAGACACGCCCATTCGAACTTACGGAGAAAACAGGGGGCTCGGAGAATTATACTCCGAACCACCGGCCGCCTGCAATCAGGCAAACTAACGGCCCATCTATAGTAATGTTTTAAATAGCGGGCTAAGCCATTTAGCGATTAGCTTCTCAAACAGCTATAGCGACAGCTATAACGGACTAAATGGAACTATAGCGGCTAAATTGTACATGAGAGTAAATAGCTAACCCTTCTCAAACAGTTATAGCGGGAGATAGCGGCAGCTATAGCGGGATATTTAAAACCCTGGTCTATGGAGAGCGTCAGAGCGAGTGGATGAATAACCAATGCCAGGCTGTCCCTCCGTCTTTGTCAGTTGTCACGGCTTCATCGGAGCAGATGGCCGCTCGCCGCCGACGAACGCGAGGACGCGACGTTGCGTGCAGCCTCTCGTGCACGTACGGTTGGACTTGCGATGGGTTTCCTCTTTCGGATACGTCGATAACGTCGCCACGCCCAAACTGGGCCTGGAGCGGCATCGTCAGGACAATGATGAGCTATTCTCAACCTAAGTTCTACTGGATGAAAACGGTACGGCATTTCTCGACGGCTCATCTGACCTATGGCTCGCGGAAAGAATATGGTATGTTTGAGAAAATGACATACTGGTACCATTCGATTTCGAATTCAAATATGTAAGGATATATAGGTTAAAATACGAGAAGAGTTGCATGTTGGAAGCTTTAAACGATGGTTATTTAACTTTTTGCTAATTATAGATGGAGATTCATAAATACTCCCTCTGTCTCGTAAAGAGACAACTCCCAGCTTCCCAATGCATGATTAAAGAAGAGGATAAAGGACCAAAATACCCATCTAAAGGACCAAAATACCCATCATTAATAGCAAATTAGTATTGGTAGATAGGTAGGTAAGGGGTATTGAAGGAATACAATTTTTCGATTTACGAACCGATAATGGATGAGAAGGTAGAAGTTAATTTATTTTGGGACAAAGTTTGAATTCCAGAAGTTGATGTATTTTGGGACGGAGAGAGTAGACTTCAATAAATGTGTACTCCGTATCTTTGGTTGGGTATTTCTTTTGGTTCGGTGGGTTTTTCAATGTTTCATTAAACTACACTCTTTTTTTTTGCTAGATTGTAATAATTGGCTATAGCTCTTCTGAGTAAAGGCCAGGATGTTTGATTCCATTATCTAAAAATGTAAATCTATTATAAATTCACCTACGAATATAATATAAGATTGGTTAATCAATATTTTACGAACTCACATGTAATATTGTATAATTTTTTTCTTAATGTATCTCTTTTAATACTTTAATTGTCTCCCTATATATTATACAAATAGATATCTGTTCCCGAATTTAATTCTGAAAATATAATATAGGATAGGATATCGGATGAATGATATGTTATTCGTACCGGTTCCGAACTTGAAAGGAAAATATGGGTTAGGGCACTTAGCCTAGTGGGTTTTGAACTTGCGAAAGGGCATGTAGCCTGGTGGTTGCAGTGACATGAGTAGCACCACAAGGTCTTGAGTTCAAATCTCCATAGGAGTGAATTTTAGATTGGGTTGTTTGCGGGGCTAAGTTACCAATTTAAATAGCATCATATATCTGGTTGGATGTAGAGGTCAGGTAAAAAAAAACCTTTCTCTAAAAAGAAGTGTTAGGACATGGCATTGTCGAGATCCGACCAACGGCGAATCCAGGAACAAAAAATTGGAGGGGGGAGGGGCTCAATTACGCAGTTTCTTTGACATCCAGCCATCTAAGAACCTTTAGTTTATTATTCGTGGTGAAAAAATCGAAGGGGGTGCTCTGGGGATATCCATCGGTCTTGTAGGTGTAGGGGTGACTCGAGTCCCCCTGCACCCACGTTGGATCCGCCCCTGGATCCGACCGTTCCCGATCCAATTTCACCTTAGAAAGTGTCGCTGGATCTGCCTTGCTCGTGTCCGGATCTGTTCGTGCAAGGCTAAATTGTGGCGTGGGGTGTCTCCTCTGCATCCCTTGCCTGGATGACGTCGGCGAGCAAAGGCACAGGGGGGGGGGGGGGGGGGTCATGAGTTGCTGAATTTGGATCCATTGGATCCAGCCAATGGTTAAGACAAGGTGGCAAAGGAACCAATCAAAGATGGATGAAACATGAATGAGGGTTGTAGGAGTTCGGAATGCATATCGAGATTGGCTCATTCCATTTTTTGCGTGGTATGGCTCGTTAGGCAGCAGAAGATCGAAACTAGTCTTTTACTCCCTCCGTTTTATATTATAAGACTTTCTAGTATTTTCCACATTTATATATGTGTCTAGATTCATTAACATCTATATAAATATGGACAATGCTAAAAAGTCTTATAATACAAAACGGAGGAAGTAGCGTTTTAGCTTTGTTGTTTCTCAGTTATAAGAAGCTAATTAAAAAAATATTTGCTTCTGAGTTCATTGATTTTGTTTCTAACCAAATAGAAACAGTGTCAACAAAGCTACCTACGTGCAAGGCTGCTCTGCATAGACCCAAAGGATCAATGGCTTCTACAAATATACTCCTAATAAAGAGTCACAAATCGATCAGACACAACTTCTAAAAATATTCCCTCCATCCCAAAATATTTGACGCTGTTGACTTTTTTTTAAAAAATATTTGACCGCTTGTCTTATTCAAAAAATTTAAGTAATTATTAATTCTTTTTCTATCATTTAATTTATTGTTAAATATATTTTTATATATACATATAGTTTCACACATTTCACAAAAGTTTTTGAATAAGACGAACAGTCAAACATGTTTAAAAAAGTCAACGGCGTCAAATATTTATAGAAGGAGGGAGTATAAATATAACTACCGAGGACCAAGATAGCGATAATTAAATAACATAATGACACTCAAATGCAACAAAAGCAAGCGCGCGCCCGTCTCTCCAGTTGTGGCATCCAGCTGCTAATTAAACGCAGTTGGAACGGCAGTAGTCGCCGCAGCGGGGCAGGCACCTGTAGAAGTAGGCCTGCATGCAGCCCTGGCACGAGCCGCAGGCGTAGCTGCACGGCTCGCTGCCGGCGCCCTCGCAGGAGGAGTTGCACATCTGGTCGCACTGGCTGCAGGCCATCGGCGCCGCCTGCGGCCCGGCGGCCTGCGCCTCCGCCCGCTCCCCGGCGGAGGACTGCAGCAGGACCAGCACCACGATGCAAACGGCGACGGCGCCAGAGGCCATAGGAGAGGAGGCAACTGTGAGTTTGAGTTAGGGCTGTTCACTTGATGTCAAAAAAAACCTTACCAAATTTTGACATTGTCGAAATTTTGGCATAGTAAAATTTCGGTAAGTTACCAAAATTTTAGCAGGATTTCTTATATAGTTACCAAAATTTGGCAGCAAACTAAATTTAGCCACTTTTTTTTTTCAACTTTACCAAAATTTAGTAAGGTTGAAAATGGCATCAAAGTGAACATGCCCTTAATTAACAACTAGCTCTGATGAATTGATTGGCCGAGAGTTACTGTATCTCTCTATTTCTATTTATAGGCATATGGGATATGGCAAATGCAACATTGTTTCTAGTTATCAGTATGGATATATTTATACTCAACGCATGTGCACGTCATGCATCAGATAAGGCATGGTAAGTGTTGACTTCAAACGTGACCTTGCGCCATTTTATTTTCTTTATAAAGTCAGAGCTTCTGATTTAGTTAAATCGATATGCATGTGTTGATTGGCCGACTACCCAACTCTTTTGGAGCTAGATCCTAGAGGTTTGACTTAGGATTGACTATTGAGCAATATTACTAGCTAGTCGCTAATCCGTATATTACACGGTCTAAAAAATACTTTAGTAGCTTATCTAAAATAGAAACTCTACATATAAGAAAGACACCCAACCAAAACTTGAATCAGGTCGCCCCATCCCAATATAGCGGCAAACTCGTGACGACAATAAGGGCTTGTTTAGTTCTCTAAATTTTTTTCCTAAAAACATCACATCAAATTTTTAGACGCATGCATGGAGCATTAAATATAGATAAAATGAAAAACTAATTGCACGGTATGCATGGAAATCGCGAGACGAATCTTTTCAGCCTAAGAGCAGGTACAATAGCAAGCTATAAGCCAGCTGCAAATATATTTTAAGAAGATAAATAAGGAGAGAGAAGAGCAGTGGGCTACAGATTTGTAGCCAGCTGTATGTATGTATGCCAGGTGGGACCAGGTATTAATAGTGTAGTATGTAGCTATTGTATGAATGAGATATTAAATTGGCTATAGATAAATTAGAGCTAACAGTTGGCTATACTATTAAACTTGCTCTAATTAGTCCATGATTAGCCATAAGTGCTACAGTAACCCACATGTGCTAACGATGGATTAATTATGCTTAATAAATTCGTCTCGCGGTTTCCAGGCGAGTTATGAAATTAGTTTTTTCATTTGTGCCCGAAAACCTCTTCCGATATCCGGTCAAACGTTCGATGTGACACACAAAATATTTCTTTCCGCGAACTCAACAAGACCTAAGGCGCCGGCTCTAGGTACACTGGCCTACGCGCTAGGGTGAGGAGGGTGTACTCCTAGCTCAAGCTCTATGAGCAGGGACAAATGAATGTTGACTGCTATTAAACGGAATTCTCCATTCCGAACGGTATGATACGAGATGGATATTAGCTAGGCTTGCTACCACGTGAATACCGGTCTTGTTACTTATAGCATCCCCAGTAGATGATCTATATTTGATTCTCCAAATACCCGTATAAAGTATCATCCAAAAAAGATTTCTCACCCATATCCCATCATCCTATATTTTAGTAATATCTTCCAACTAACCTTACATTTGTATTTTAAGAGATATATTTTTTGAACTACTTAATTTTAACAGTGTTATTTATCGCGATAATATTTCGATTAAATTTTAACGGAAATCTTTTTAACTGATATATTTAAAATGTGGTGTATAAATAAAGTGTCAAGTGTCAATTATATTTTCTATACTGAAAAGAGCTCTTCTGTTCCAAACTTTCGTTTTATCTGCTCTTCTATGCTCTCAAAGAGCTCTTCTTTTCCAAACAGGGAGAGGCAGGCAAAGGGACGGGGGAGATGGTGAGGGGCGGCGGCGGCGGGCTGCTCAGGGGCGGCGCTGGGCGACGGCGGCAAGGGAGGCGCGGCGGCGGCTCACGGGCGCAGGGCGGCGGCGGCGGCTCGTGGGCGCAGGGCCACGGCGGCAAGCGAGGGGCAGCGGCGGTTGGCGGGCGCAGGGCGGTGACCACGCGCGGGGAGACGGCAACGGACGAAAGGCGCGCACGCCGGAGGAGGAAGGCGCATAGAGACGGCGCCCCAGATCTGGTAAGGCTCGCTCCACAAATCGCTGAAAAAAAGCAAAAAACAGGGACGGGGAACTCACCTACGCCGGTGGGGACAATGGCGATAGAGGGGAAGGCTCGCCAGAGGGGAGGTGGTTGCCGATGTCCGGATGGGGGCGGGATCTCGATCCGGAGGTGTTGGGGGTGAAATGGCGTGAGGAGAGAGAAACGCTATTTTTACCTCTTCTCTCTTACTATGGCACATCCGCTAATTTTAGCGTGTGGGTTAGCGCATCCGCTGGAGGGCGTTTTTTCGCCTCTACACGCCAAAACCGGGATGGAGGATCGGTTACAATATCTGCTGGGGATGCTCTCACAGGTACCAAGGGTGGTACCTCGCTATCATGCTTAGTACCATAAGTACCAAACCTAGTACATGTAGATCTTTTATTTTTAAAGAGTACATGTATATGTAGATCATGGGTCTTGAATCTTGATCATGGTGGTAACGGTAACAATACTATAATTTCATATGGAACATCACAGTGATAAAAAAGTGGCATATCTCCTTAAAAAATCACCCACAACATATAATGCAAAATCACCCTATTTCTCTATTGGTCCAGATCTGAAATCAAATAAAATGGAAAAAGGGTTGAGCGGATTTTACCTGCTCGTTGCCTTAGCAGCCGCCGGCCGTGCGTCTCCTAGCTGCCGCGCGCGCGTCACCGGCTGTGGGCCGCCCGCCCGTGCACGCGCCGGCCGTCCGCCCACTCGCCGGCCGACCGCGCGCCGCCGGAAGCCAAACTTGTTCACCTGCTGCTCCAAGGTGAGGTGTGGGTTACGGGATGGAGAGGTGAGGTGGTTTAGGGTAGTTAGTGGCATTTTTACATAAATATGATAAAAAAATTAAGTGAGAATCCACTCACTACCATTGAGCTAATCACACTTCTACAATTTACCACTGACTTTGTTAAGTTCAATTATATACTATCATGTTTCCTTTAACTTCTACTGCGTGCCATCGCCGTCCATGAGCCATTAGTTTGCATCTGTTTGCTGTATTGAATTTTCTGTTAATGACTAAAATACCCTTTGACTAATATATCCATCCAAGAAAACTTGTTGACTGAAAACCTGAAAACCCTAGCACACCGTCCACCCCCAAATTGATCTTTCCCAGTCTCCCAGCGAGACGGCGCCGACTCCCCATCGATGTGCCGGTCGCCGGACTCCCCTTGACGCGTCGGCGGCCCGCTGACTCCCGGTCGACGCGCAATTGGCCCACCGACTGCCCGTCAACGCGCCGCCGGTCGGTCGACTTCTCGTCTACACGCCGCCGGTCGCCAGACTCCCCATTGACGCGGCGCCGGCCGGCCGGTCTCCCCATCGACGCGCCGCCGGTCGCCGGTCTCCCCAATGACGACCTGGCGCCGCCGTCGCTACCGTCCGCCCAAGTGACGATGCCAGCAGCGTGGCTGCAACCGGTGACCGACTACACCTTCGCTACCGGCGTCCTGGCGCTTCTATCCCCTCTGCCGCAACCACCTGTCCCAGCGTCACCGCGACCAGCCGCCGACCTCACTTCCACCGTTGATGACATATTTCCCTGGACAAAAAAAAATACCATGTACAATGAGTTAGGGGCAAATAGGTCTTTTTAGAGCGGTAACAGATGTTAACTGGACTGTGATGGCACACAGTAGATGTTAAAGAAAACTCGATGGTATATAATTGAACTTGATAAAGTCAGTGGTACATTGTAAAAGTGCGATAAACTCAGTGGCACTGAGTGGATTCTCTTAAAATTAAAGGCTAGTGGGTCCTTTGTGGTAGAGTGGAGTTGTGGAGCAGCAATAACCCAGCTCTACCCCCTAGTATATTTTTTAGGAATAACTCTGCTAACTACACTCCCAGAAACAGAGGATCTGAATTGTTTGGCATAACTCCGATTCTAATTAAGTTGAAGTTGGAAGCTAGAGCTGTGTCAAATAGAACCAAACTTGGCCTTGAACACCTTCTTAGTACTTTAAATACGAATCTAACAACATAAATATCACAAAATCATATGCTTTTGTCAAAGGGTCATATCCTAACGAAACAAAATAAGTTTTATATTTTTTATGGAGGGAGTGACAAAGTTTAACCAAAACCAGAGGTTCCTTGGTACTAGTATGATACTCCCTCCGTTTCAAAATGTTTGACACTGTTGACTTTTTAGTACGTGTTTGACCATTCGTTTTATTCAAAAAAATTTAAGTAATTATTTATTCTTTTTATATCATTTGATTCATTGTTAAATATACTTTCATGTACACATATAGTTTTACATATTCCATAAATTTTTTTAATAAGACGAATGATCAAACATGTGCTAAAAAGTCAATGGTGTCAAACATTTTGAAACGGAGGGAGTAATACAGTAGTCCACCTATCAAACAGATTAATCCGTAAAATTCTCGAGATATAAATTTATCGTTGAAAAATCATAGGGTTAGATTTGTCTTAAAACAGTTTTAAATATTTGTTGATAGGTTTTAGAAGTACTCCCTCCGGTTCTATAATAATTATTTGGACAAGGTTAAGGTCAAACTTTTATAACTTTGACCATTAATAAAGTTTAAAGAAACTAGAATAACATATATAGATTTGTGTTTCAAAACACTATAATAAAAATAAACATGCATTTATTTATTATGTATATTATAATAGAAAATCAAGGTAATATTTTGTAAATAGTGTCATTATTCAAAACGTTAATTAAAATGAAACCGGAGAGAGTACTTCTCTTCGTGACCATACCACTGTCTTAGAAGACCTTGGTAACAACGAAAGGAAGCATTGACCACAATATATGAAATACAGAGCCGGTCGGCATATAGCCATATACTGTACATCCACGCCAGCTAGCTTATTCGAAATAGCAGTACTAACTATTGCTAGTATACAGTACTAACAGTACGTGTACATGCACGGTCTATCCTCATGACACACATCAAGGCCTTAGATCCTCCGGGCTAATAATTAGCCCTCTAAAATCTTGCTATTTAGAAGTATTAAATATAAATTACTGATAAAACTTATTTCATAACCACCAAGCTAATTTGCAAGACGAATATAAAATTAGTCTAGAGATTATGAAATGAGTTTTATCAGTAATTTATATTTAATACTTCTAAATAGTAAAATTTGAGAGGGCTAATTATTATTACGGAGTATCCAAACAAGGCCCAAGACGACGGCCGGCTGGGCTTTTCAGCCGCTGGTGCAGGTGACATGGCAGGACGGGCCACAGTAGTTGACGCATTTGGAGTAGTACGCCTCCAGGCAGCTCTCGCATCCGTCCTTGTTGGAGGGGTCGCCGCAGGGGGCGCTGCACGACGACGAGTCGCGCCCGTAGCCCTTGCACGATTCCTTGCACGCCTGGTCGCACTGGCTGCAGGGCACCTGCGCCGCCGCCCGCTCCACGGCGGAGGACAGCAGCAGCAGGGCGGCGCAGATCACGACGGCGAAGGCCGCGGCACGGCGGCGGCCGGAAGCAGCAGCCATTATTTGGTCTGTTGGTGTTGTCGTTGGATTTGATGTGGATCAAGCAAGTCACAGGAGAGAAGAACAGGGGATGCAGATATGCGTATGTGTTGGATTTGTGGCAGATTACCAGCGCTATTTATAGGCAGTAAACGCGATACTTCAACTTGCAGGTTTTTGTCACTGGATTGCAGATGCAAAGCAAACATGGCGTGCCACGGATATGATGATATTTGAACGTGGACTTCTTAAACCGTGCTCCACTTCCCAATGTATATTTGTTGATGATTTTGTGTTATATGAATTCTATTTGATAACAGTGGAGCGATTATTGTTTAATTACGGTGGTGCAGGGTTAATTAGGAGGTGAGAAGTACAGATGCTATAATACTCCCGGATTATCTTCCTGCTATGATTCTATAAGCACTTTTATCTTAGAGAAAATTTCAAAAAGAAAACCCGTGTTTTGGGGATTCTGTAACACAAAACGCCCAGTTTTGCAATTTGTTTATTTGTCTTATATATTTATCTGTAAGCACTTTTATCTTAGAGAATGTATGAGATACTTTTTAGTACATATATAACATTAGTTGCTTTTTAACAAGCGTTGATCATTTATGTGTATATTTAACCTATTATTATATTATAATTAACATGTATTATGTTAATCTTTTTCAGCACAAAATTGAGAAAAAAAAATGAAGTAGACGAGAAGAATATGTCCTTTTAGCCAACTAATGTGAATTGATGTAGAAAACAATCTTATGTAATAATAAAATATGAGTATTTTACATGAATATGAGGTTTCTTAAAACATTTGGCTCAAAACATGGGGCTTCGTGAAACAAATCACAGTAACCGGGGTTTTATGTAACGGATACTCCAATAACTGTGGTTTTATGAAATTCACTCTTTATCTTATATGTAATTATTGTGTTTTCAGTGGTAGACGATGTAACCGTCGATAGCGAGGCGCCTGTGGTGACTTCGTCAATCTCCAAGATTTACCGGCTCAGTTATCGAAGATGCTCATAAGGGTAGGGTTTACGTACGTGCATTCATAGGGTGAGTATGCGTGCATTGTGAGTGTTTATGTTGTAAAGTGTAATTTTAAAAAAATATTGTAAGCAAGGCACAAAGATTGAGTAATCCCCTACGTTTGTAAACATTCCTCATTTGGTCGCTATTATTTTTTTAAAACGATCAGTTACAGACAACACGATCATTCATTGAATAGAGCAGAAAGAAATTACAAAACTATTGCCTTAGGAGACATTCGCCAGGAAAGAAAAAATTTAACCACCACGCACCGACAGCATCTACACACATCCAAAGAGAAGGCTAGCACCAAATCAACCACTTTTAAGCGTAACTTATGTCTCTCTTATTGAACTATGTTCGTGGCTATTATTGGTTTTCTTCCGTGGTTTTTTCAAAGGGCCGCGGTTTTTCAATGTGTAGAACTATGTCTTGATCACTTCTTTGTCTGTCCGTTTATCGCATATATCTATATGGTCAGAGCACCCGCTTTAATTCTTTGATCTTAAGCTGTTCTACATATATTAGTGGTATTTGACCGTCCTAAATTACGTCTTAGATGAGCCATGCATGACCAAGAAGTTAGATTCTGACTTTTGGATATAGATATGCATGACAGTGAAGACACGCCACCCAATGTGTATTCTATAGAAACCAGAGTTTTTAAGCAGCACGAAAAAAAAAAAACTATTACTTCAGTCCTAGACTAGCTTTTTTTCATGCAGTAGTAACTTCGACAGCAGGGAAGAGCTTTGTTGATAGTCACATTTCGTGCAGTGGGAGTGGCCGAGGTGTGAGCGCCAGAGAGTGTGACCCATGTCATCAGCGCTGAGGCACTGCCCTTGCGCTCAAAGCTCATCATGCGCTCCGAGCTCTCGAAAGCTTGCCGAGGTCGCTACTACATAAATGATATGATTTTTCTGGACATAAGTCATTTTTAGATTGCATACGAAACGTAAATAGTCGCGTCTGCGAAAATCATATTCCATTTTCACGCGCGGCTCTTTAAGACGACTACACGAAAAAAATTAATTTTAACAAGCGGGCCACTTAATAGGTCCGCACGCGAAAATAGATGCTAAGTGGCCCGTACACGAAAATAGCCACCCACCTTTTAATCACGCGTGTCGTCGCCGCCCCACACCGACTCTCAGATCCCATCGCCCTCTCAGATCACCCCACACCCACTCTCTCCTCCCATCTCCCTCTTCGCCCCCACACCCACTCCTCCCTCTCCCTATCCGCCTCCTCCTCCCACTCCTCTTATCTCCCGGCGATGGCGGCAGCTGCGGTCTCGGCTAGGGCGGCGGAGGCGGAGACATCGGGTTAGAGTGGCGGAAGCGGCGGCGGAGGCGAGTGCGGTGGCGGCATCAGCCATGGTGGTGGCAACGGAGCGGATGATTTTCGCAGACACCTCGTACTAGACGGGTGAAACATCCGCACGCAAAAACCGATTTCGACCGCATGAAAAAATCGATATTGTACTAGTGTTTTGATGGCCAGGCTATCTAGGATTGTTGTTGTGATCGAGCACCTCCTTAGAGATGAAGACACGACCGTTGCGGCAGCTGGATAGCGCCATATCACATAGTTGGTTGGTTGCTTAGATGGCAGCATGTACCCATAGACGCATACATGTGCATGGGCCTACACACATCACAGAGAGACGTTGGCATGTCATCGCTATCATATTTTTCATCTTCTTCCCCCAATTTATTCTTCTCCTCCTATCTTTCCCTTCCCGTCTCAGCTAGCCAACCACAACAGCGATGTCGATGCCAATGCCACCCCCACAATGAAGTGTGGGGACATTCTGATAAAAAAAGTGTGGGGACATAGGGAGGAGCGACCGGGCAAAGGCAGCCTTGGCTGTTGCCTCCCCTATCGCCTCCCTCACCGTTGAATCCTCTGCACCATCATTGTCACCGCATCAGGGCCATTGCGCTGCAACTCCATCGTCGTCGCTATCACCCTCCACCGTCGATCCACAACATCGCCAGATCCTCCTTACTCTCTCTCCCCCACTATCCACCCTTCCACCAATCCTGGGTCGCCGGCAGCCAAATCCACATGAAATGCCTGGGCAGACTTCACCGGCTCCGGCCTCCCCCAACCCTAAGCCCACCCCTCGCCTCTCGGAGACTCGGAGAAGCCATTCCCGCCTGCTACTCCTACCCCGCGCCTCGAAGGAGCTCGCCGGTGAGAAGCGGAGGGTCATGGACGAGAGGGGAGGCGGAGCTCGCCGGTGAGGATCTGAGCCGCTTCTAGCACCGTACCCGTCTTCCTTCATGGGTAGCTCATGCTTAACCTCCATCGACCTCGGTATCTTCCCAAGCATTCAACACTGCCAACGTCTCTTCCAAGGCTAAGTTCGTCCTCGATAGCAAGGCCATAGTGCCCCTCCTAGAGTCTGAGTCGACGCTAGCGCCCATGGTTGGTGGTCCCTCCCCCCAGCCGGCAGCGTATCTATACTTGGAGCAGCGGTGGTCGTGGTGGAGGGGAAAGAAGAAGGAGGAAGAGCCGTCGTTGTCGTTGACCCCATCCCATGGACGCTTGAATCAGCCTCTCGAATCTTGCTGGCGGGGAGGAGAAGAAAAGAAAATGAGAAGGAAAGAAAAGGATATGTGATAGAAAATGTGATGGCGATAGCATGGTTTTAATTTTGTTCGTGTTCGAATGATATGGATACGAATAGACGAATAGTAATGATATTTCTCTAGAATGACACATTTGTAATAATATAGATCCAATTGACCCACTTTAAAAAGGCAAAGGTAAATATTAGCCAATATTGGATTGATCGGATGTGATAAACGGTCAGCACTAAGCACGGTAAAACTTCCCCCATATAAATAGCGCTCGAAGTGTGATTAATTAAATTTTACAAGGATAATCGGAGAATCGAGCTCACCAAAGAATGTAGCCAGTTTCGCTTACGCAGCAGTGAGAAAATGGAAGACGTCGATAAGAGTTTCAATTAACGAAACAAAGCATTAAGCCATTGATACATCGCTTACCGCCCCCAACACATCTTGCAGCCGACCCGGCCGTAGGGCTGTCAAAAAACTCGAAAACTCGAGCTTGACTCGTTCTAGACTCGATTCAAGCTCGGTTCGAGCTCCAAACGAGCCGAGCCCGAGCCTCCCCCTAAGCTCGCGAGCTTTATCGAGCTGAGCTCGTGCTTCCAACGAGCCTAATAATATATGAATTTTTGTTGTTATTTAATAAATTAGGAGATCAAATATATTATTTGTATGTCTTATATTGACATCATATATTTATTTTATTCTTTTTTCCTCTTCTATTAATATGATGAACTAGAAATTAATTATTTTTAAAAGATTATCTTTGAAATATATATTGTTTTACTTAAAAATCAAGCTCTGTAGTCGAGCTCGAGCCGAGCCAACGCGTTGCTGCGTGCATCACCACGCGCTAGCTTATTTGAATTAATAGAGTACTAGTAGTGACAAACTACTCCCTCCGTTCCAAAAAAAAAAACTCAATATCTCCTCCTAGGACTATGAATCTAGACTACTCTTTATCCAGATTCATCATCCTAGAAGGGGTCGGGATGTGACCCCTCCTTAATTGAATTTTTTGGGACGAAGGAGTACTCTGAAATAGGACAAAACAAAAATAACTTACAATATGCATGAAACGGAGAAAGTAACAGAACTACATATGATCGAGACAGTACATACATTTACGTGACACATCAAAAGGCTTCACGACGGCGGCCGGCGCCGTGAGCTCAGAGACGAATTGAAGCGTGAACGGTTTTTTTCAGCCGCTGGTGCAGGTCACACGGCAGGACTGGCCACAGTAGTTGAGGCACTTCAGGTAGTAGGCGTCCAGGCAGCTCTCGCAGCCGGCCTTGTTGGATGGGTCGCCGCAGGGGAGGCTGCACGACGAGTCGCGGCCGTAGCCCTTGCACGACTTCTTGCACGCGTGGTCGCACTTGCTGCAGGGCACCTGCGCCGCCGCCCGCTCCACGGCGGAGGACAGCAGCAGGACGGCGCAGATCACGACGACGAGCGCGGCGGCACGACGGCCGGATCGGAATTCGGAAGCAGCCATCGATGGATCTGTCTGTTAGATTTGACGCTGATCAAGCGAGTTAAGAGTAGGAGAAAAACTGGAGAAAATGCTGAGATGGAATTTGTGTTGGATTTGTGACAGCGCTAGGCAACGGTATTTATAGGCGGTGAACGCAATAGTAGAATGCAGATTTTGGTCACTAGATTACATATGCACGCAAACTAACATGGCGTGGATATGATATTTGAACGTTGACTTCTGAAACCGTGATCCACTTCCCAAGGTATTTTTGTTGATTTTGTGTTATCTGAGTTATATTCGATGACGGTGGAACGATGATTGTTTACGTTACTGGCAGCTATATGTGAAAAATTAATTTTAATCGCACGTAAAAATAGTTTTTTTTTTAGTACAGCTGATGGATAGAGTACGACGCTGGGCCGCTGGGTACGAGAATATGCTATAATAGTCCTAGATTATTTTCATGTTACGAAAGCAGTTTTATCTTTTCATATGTAACTCTTGTAATAAGCTGAGACGCAAAGAACAAGTATCACTTGTGTTTAGAGTAAGATTAAAATTAAGATTAAATAAGGGACATGCAAAAAAAGTCATCAGCGCGCGTGATTAACTAAATTTTAATTATTACAACTTATTAATAAATAGATTTATTTGATATTTTAAAGTAACGTTGTACCGTTCAACCGTTTTAAAGGCGTGCTAACACAAATTGAGATAGAATCTCATCTTAATTAGAAAAAGAACGAGGCCTAATTCCTCTACGCTCGTAAACACGCCTTATTTTGTCTGCATTGCCGGTTTACTTCCATGATCTTTTGAAAAGGGTTTTTCAGTTCGAAAAAGTATGTCTCTCTTCTAGATGGCCTTTGTTTGTCTGCTTATTTTATCACATATAGACGGTCAGAGCATCCGCTATTATTTCTTTAAGCTGGTCTATATATAAGCGGGATTTTACCGTCTTAAATTACGTCTATATATAAGTTTCATTCTGACTTTTGGATATAGATATGCATGACAGTGAAGACATGTCACCCACAGTATAGCTAGTCTATAGAAACCAGCTGAGCTTTTAAGTAGAAAGCAGAAAAAAAAATAGTTTGGTCCTAGCCTAGCTCTTTTCATGGAGTAGTAATTTCCACAGCAGGGAAAAGATATATGGAAACTTTCTTGTACAAACATTTTACAAATCCTGACGTATCATGATGTGATTAAATCTTGTTTTTTTAAAAAAATTTAGTTAACTAAATCAAACGGTTCATACAAGTTTGTAAGAATTGTTTAGGTACGTCTTACGTACGCTGGGTCTGTATCCTCGTCCGGCTGGGTTGCCAAGGTTAGGGTGACCCAAGGCCCGTATACTTATGGGCTAACTAGTGACTTCAACGCGTCGAAAGCCCGGATTACGGCCTACATAGCCTGGCACGTATAGTGGATGGGCCTTTAAGAACTGAACGGCCGAATTGCCTGGGTTTGTTTCCTTGAGCTTATTAAAGGTCGCGTTCTTCCGAAGGGGTTAGGGGTTAGGGCAAGTTTTATAATGGAGTTGATTACCACATCTAATTTAAATCATGTCATATTCTCATTAATTAAGAGGTAACAAGTACAACATGCCACCTCTAGTACACAAACCCCAATATTAGTTTACTCTCACATCATCTTGTATTTTTCTTGGAGATTATGTGGAGGTTGCCCCTTTCATGAGAGGTGGCTCATTCTCTCTCTCCTAACTTCTCTCCTCCAACTCATCACCTAATCTTATGTGGCAAATTTAGGGGCAACATGTAGAGGCTTACAGTACTTGCCCTTAGGAGCGCCTAACCTAATGGAACGATAATTAAAATATGATAAATGAAGTAATTCATCTGTTTCATATGTAACTAGATTTATTAACATATATATGAATATGGGCAATACTAGAAAGTTTTATATTGTGAAACGGAAGAAATATTAGCTAAAGAAATTCCGAAGGGGTTAGGAGCGCCTAACCTAATGGAACGATAGTTAAAATATGATAAATGGAGTATTAGCTAAAGAAATTTTAAAAATAATTTAATATGGCTTTTTGTAGCAACTTTTTATACATTTTTTTAAAAGAATATACCGGTTAATAATTCGGGAAATTTGCATGTGAGAAACGAGAGACGAAGGTTGGGAACTTTGAGTTAAGAATACAGCCTAAGGCATACTCCCTCCGTCTCGAAAAAAAACTGTGTCCAGTTTTAAACTCAGGATTGGGCAGTGTTGTGGAAGACGGTTGGTACGGCCGCTATGACGCCCGTTAAAACGGTGACGGTAAGCAGTCCGTCACATTTTGGCAAAACGGTCCTCATTAGTCGTCCAAAAACGCGTAATTCCTGTTATTACCGATTAATCCAGCGTTTTTCCGACTAATCGGCCGTATTGGCAGTATATAATCGGGCATGATCAAATTCACTGGGCCCAGCCCACGCACAATAGCCTATCCTGTTAGTTGTCTTCTCTCATACTCCTGTACAGCATGCATGTACTACTATATTAATCTCTTTGAAGACCAAATATTTTTCAAATGCACTAATACTAGTATAAGATTTCAATAACGTGTAATGCAAATTATCATGGTATTATTATATATAATTTGTTATAGCAGCAATGGCAGGCATTATAAACTGAACCTACCACTAGTTAATGCATAAATATGCATTATGATATTTTTTGCATTATTAACTTTAGTACGTGTATGTTACGTTAATGTCATGTTATGGTTGTTCTATTTAAATATATATACTAGGAAACTAGAATGTGTTCATATGGATTTAATTACCTCTAAAAGGACAAACTATTATTAACTATGTACTTATATTTGCAAAACGTTAAATTTCCGTCATATTCCGACTAATCATCCGTATTCCGATTAATCGTTTGGCGGTACTCTCCCCGTCCGACATCCGTATTCCGTCTTCCACAACACTGGGATTGGGTTTTTTTTTTTTTTTTGACAGAGGGAGTACGTGTCTAGAGCCAGCATTTGATTCTACCTTGATGTGCTTGTCATTCCAACCTGTGATAGTTATGATCTTATAAAATCAATTCTAGCTATGATTTTGATATGGTATTTTTCATGTTTATAAGATAAAGGTTTATAAATAAAAAATGATTTTTATTGAAGGTGTAAAATATACATACCGTCCCATAAAAAATTAACTTCTGAGGATGAATCTGGATAAATATTTGTTCAAATTTATTTTTTTTTTTTGTTGTGGTAGGAGCAGGAGTACTTATGTGCTACAATGTCTGGATAAGTGTTGATTGTACTGCCTGCCAATACGATAGTAGCAGCTGACACGTCTGCATCATCCTGTGGATGAATCCAACTACCCTCGGAAAAAACGCCACCAACGGAATCCACGAATGGAAAGTTTGGTACTCGATCAACTGTGATTGTGACAAGGGTCGCAAAAATCGGAGCTAAGAGCAAGTTTAACAGGATAGCTAACTACTAGCTCCAATTTATTTATAACCATTCTAATAGCTCATCCATACAATAGTTACATACTACACTATTAATACATGTTCCTACCTGTCACACACACTACGTCTTGAAGTTCGTGCTACAGCTGACTACAAATCTGTAGCCCACTGCTCTTCTCTCTCCTTATTTATCTCCTTAAAATATATTTGCAGCTGGTTTATAGCCTGCTATTGTACCTGCTCTAATCCGACTCCTCCATGCGCATATTTAGCATATGTTGATATATGGAGTACTCGCTCCGTCAAAAAAAAAATGGATGTGATACGTTCTAATACAACGAATTTAAATATACGTATATCTAAATTTATAGTGCTAGGATATGGTATATTACTATGCTGATTTTTTATGGGACGAAGGAAGTATGTACTATGCGCACCAGATTATTCTTCCATAAAAACCGTCCACTCTAAAAAAAATAAAACTGACTTTGACTTCTCAAGAAAACCAATCATTTTAAAAACCAACAATCCATTTGATCCAAATCCTCCACTAAAGTGAATAAAGAAAATGTTGAACGCGTGGACCTATAACTAGTAGGAGAGAAAAACTTTAGCTATGGTTAAATGTTATTGACCGTCATTATACTCTACAAGAACTTAAATGTTATATACCGTCATTAGCCATGGTTTGATTTGAATTTTGAAAACATACTAACCCCGTCGGGTAACGGCCGGGAAAGCTTCCGAAAAGAGAAATTTTATGTTACTTTAAAAAGTACCTCGAGGTATATAAATTTTACACTAAAGTTTTTAGTTTTTGGTACATCGAAGTACTAAGTATCCAGAGATACTAAATTTTTACACTAGAAAGTATGGTATCTCCCGATATACTTTTTTAAGGATGGTAAAGTTACCCTTCTGAACATCATTTGGAGCCTTATTGGTTGTCCATAATTCCTAATAAGCTTAAACAGAAAATAAAGAGTTAATTTATAGGTACAACTTTTTATATATTTGTTCGTATCAACTTAGAAGTCAATACTAGAAAAAAAGTATATTGAAAATATCTTAAAACCATCTGCAATTTCAATTTTGAAAATTTAAATATAGGCTTTTACTTTGGTTTATTAGGCCAACCGGGCTACGCATCTCGGCAACGCTAATTAACCACATGATCAAGTATGCAGCAAGAGATCAGAACTGAAGTTTAATAGTATAGCCTACTACTAGCTCCAATTTATTTATAGCTAATCTAATAGTTAATTTATACAATAGTTGCTTACTATAATATTAATATATGGTCCCACCTGTTAGAGCGGGTACAATAATCGACGATAAGAACGCCAGCTCGGATTTTGCGATTACGTGGAGGAGAGAGGGGTCGAGCGCGAGCGCGAGCGGGCGACTAATTTGTCGCCCAGCTGCACGCTCCGCCCAAGGTTCTGGGGCCCCTTGTACCGATCATCCGTGTCTAAGTTCGTCGCAATAGCCGCCGTGCCCATCGTCGTCGTCCACCGCCGTTGTAACCGTTGTGTGCGTCCCCCTCCTCCGCCAAGGTTGGCGTCATCACCGGCGTCCGCCTCAGTTACTGCGACCGTCGGCGGCGGCGGCGTCCGCCGTGACCATCGCCCCGTCCTCCGCAGCCATCGTCGTGGCTGTCGCCTATCCATCATCATCCGCCATGGCCGCCACTATGGTCCACTGCATTCGTCGCTGTCGCATGCGTTCGTCGTCATCCACCACAGCAGTCGCCAACTCGCCGTCGCGTGCGTCCGCCTCGTCCGCCACAGCTGCCATGGCCGCCATCATCGCCTGCGTCCCACTGGTAGAGAAACCATCTTTGGTCGGTCGACCCAAATCCACAATAGTCCTAGTTCCATTAAAAACCGGGACTAAAAATGATTTTTAATCCCGGTTAATAAGAGGAAGATCTTTAGTCCCAGTTGTTGTTACGAACCGGGACTAAAAATCATCTTTAGTCCCGGTTGGTAACTCCAACCGGGACTAAAGTTCATTTTTAGTCCCGGTTGATTCCATGTCAGGCCGTGTCAGGGCCCTAGGATCTTTAGTCCCGGTTAGTAACGCCAACCGGGACTAAAAACTTATTTTTAGTCCCGGTTGGTGATACTAACCGGGAATAAAAATCAAAACACACTATATAATCCATAGTACCGATCCTCTTTTCCCGTCCACACAACAAACTCCTCCCTCTATCTCTTTTTTTTCCTCTCTAACTTCTTATCTCTTTCCTTATCTCTAACTCCCCTCCTCTCCTTCCTTTTTTCCTTCACCCACAGTGCAGAAAGCGTGCAGCGCCACGGCGGCGGCGGCGGGTGGCCGGCGCGGAGGCGGCCTGCGCGACGGGCGGCCGGCGCGCCGGCGCGGGGGGCTGCGCGGCGGCGCCGGGGGACGCGCGGCGGCGCGGGGGGCCGCGCGGAGGCGGCCTGTGCGCCGGCAGCGCGGGGGCCGCTCGGCGGGGACCAGCGCGGCGGCGCGGGGGGCCGCGCGGCAGCGGGGGCGGCAGCGCGACGCCGGCCGACCGGCCGGCGCGGAGGGGAGGCGGCAGTGCCCGCCGGCCGGATTTTTTTTCTTTTTTTTTGAGATGTGAATCTGTGATGCATTTTTGTGTGAGATGTGAATCTGTGATGAATTTTTTAGAACCCTGTGATGCAATTTTTTTAAGAGTTTGTGATGTATTTGGAGATGATTTGTTTGAGGATTTGAGGATTTGGAGATGTTCTGTGATATGTGATGATTTGGATATGGGAGGGGATGGTGTGAAATCAATATTCAATATTAAAAACAGAAAAAAAAGAAAAAATATCTTTAGTCCTGGTTGGTGTTACCAACCATCTCACCAACCGGGACTAAAGATTGATTTTTAGTCCTGGTTATTTGAACCGAAACTAAAGATAGCGATCTTTAGTTCCGGATTCGTAGTCCCGGTTAGAAATCATCTCCAAGGTCAGCTGGTTAGAAAACCGGGACTACAGGGGGTTACGAACCGGGACTAAAAAGCACTTCTCCACCAGTGTCCCCTGTCGTCAGTTGCATCCGCCTTGTCCACCACGGCCGTCTCCTGCGCCCGCCGTCTTCTACGTCCGCCGCGGCGACCAGCCTCGTCCATCGTCGCACTCGTCGCCTGTATCCCTGGCAGGCTTGGCTGTAACCTTCATCGCTGCATACTTTGCATATGCAGGCAAAAGAAACGAAGAGAAGTAAAGAAAGGAAGAGAAGCTGAGAGAAAGAAAGAAGAGACACGATAAGACTGTGGGACCCACAAAAATAATAAAATATTTATGTTGAGTAAACATAAAATTTCTTCATGGTACATATGGACTATAATGTCTAGTACTATAGATGACATGGACACTAATTGGAGCCAGCAGTTGGCTCTCTTGTTGACCTTGCTCTTATACACACATTGTGTTTTAGAGTCCGTGCTGCAGCTGACTATAGATCTATAGTCCGATGTTCTTCTCTCTTATCTTTTATCTTATTAAAATATGTTTATAGTTGACTAATAGTCTACTATTATCTGCTATTGTACCTGCTCTTACAAATCACGGACTGACGTGAGAGATCGGAAGTCGAGGCACACAAATCACAAATGGACGTGTGAATCGCATGGCCACAGTTCCCCAGAGTCGTACTGCAGATATTGTTCTGTTTTTCCTTTTTATTCTCCCCTAGCTTTTGGGAGTACACGTGGTTCAATTCAGAATCAAGAGCTCGATCGTTACCCTTTTCTAACATCAAACAGATCCTGGTGGTGAGGAAGAATTAATTACGAGGCTCTCTGTTATATCGCGAATAAGAGAAACGATGGCTTCGGATAATTCACGATGACAAAGATCGATGATGAAGACGATACCTATATCGGTCTAAAATTGATACTGAAATTTCACCTCCGCTAATTTGTTTGCTAGTATCTCTAATCAGAGATATATCCTATACACATAATTATTTTTTATAAGTATCATATACATCAATTAAAAAATATGATTAAAAAATTCTAAAACAATGTATATAATCTTTCAGTAGTTTTATAAATATGTATAAAGTCATACCTACAAATTCATTATAAATAGGGAGCGATGAAATTCTAACATATTTTTTACTTTCAAATCTGTCGAAACTTTTATTTTTTTTATTACAACTAAAATATAATGAGTCTGGCAAGTACTAAGTACTAAAAGAATATAGCAAATTCCTTAAAATTATATGTATGGGTTTTTCTAACATTTTTAGTATAATTTATTTCTTGGTGTACGCGATGTAAACAGGAAAAACTTATATGCACATAAATGTATTCCCCTCTAACGAAAAGTTGTTATGTCAACAATGCAAATCAGATATAGCTGGACTTGAGCAGTTAGGAGTTTGGAGTCAGCATTATTATGAAATAAAATCACGCACAACACGAGCCGCCCCGGCACACCGTGCATCGGTGCACGTCGACGTCGCGATTTGGAGGAGCAGGGGAAACCGAGACGAATGAGACGAGCTGCACGGTGCACGCGGACGTTTCCCACGCCGCTCGCGTCTTCCCAAATATTCAAATCGATTTTAAGCTATCGCAAACGTGGCCGATGCCATGGCCCTAGTCCTAATTAAGGCCAGTAGCACCAGTGTGGGGGGTGGTTTGGTTTGATAACGTATTCCTTCTGTTTTCCTTTTTAATGCACCCGTACGTGACCGGTCGTAATTAGCCTTCTTCCGATTTATATTATAAATTATTTTTACCTTTTTTATAATTAAAATTCTTTAAATTTAATATAGAAATATTTAATAACATATAGAAATTAATATATTTCGATAATATATTTGTTTTGTGTCAAAATATTGTAATTTTTTTTATAAACTTGATCAAACTAAAAGAAGTTTAATTAGAAAAAAAGTCAAAACGATACAACAAACGATAGACTAGGAGGTGATTAAGAATACAATAACGTACTCTCTCTGTCCCACAATATCCAGATTCAGCATACTAGCATGTGTCACATTCACCCAAAATCCCTTATATTATAGGACGGATGGAGTATAACTCACTTGGATGGAGGGCACAGACTCGCTAGGAGGACAAGAGGGAAGTATGACAACTCCAATTCATTTCTATAGTAGCAGAAATTATGTCATTCATTTCTAGACAAGACATTTATTTTTTCATCTTGTTTAAAAATTTGATATAAATATATGAACATATAAGTCATACTTGAAATATCTTTAATGATAAAGTATGTAAAAACAAAATAAAAATACATATATGTATTTATAAAAAGTAGAAACAACATAAATAATGCTTATATAACTTTTTTTATAAAACAAAGCAAATGATGAAATATCATGTTTAAAAGTTAATAATGTTATATTTAAAAAATAAAGTATAATTACTAAGATTTGGGTACCGAAATCTCTGATGTTCTTTAAATTTTGGGCTGATAGAGTCGTAGAGATGTGACGATAATGTTTGGTAGTACCAAAACTATGTCAATAATTTCGACATAGGTCGAGTTTAGTTTCAAATTTTTTCTTCAAACTTCCAACTTTTCGATCACATCAAAACTTTCCTACACACACAAACTTTCAACTTTTCCGTCACATGGTTTCAATTTCAACCAAACTTCTAATTTTAGCGTGAACTAAACGCACCCATAATAATTTTGAAACGAGTGCTTAATTCACTTACCTATCAAAAAGTTTAATCTAAAGAATTTCAGTAAGATGATAAACCGAACTCTCGCTCTCAAGAATATTAAATTGTGCCAAATGATTTGAGATAATAAATTTTAAGCAGAGTATCCCCCACTAGCACTCACCAGTCAATCTTCAGTCACGGCCCTATTGTACTGTTCCCAGTTACACCCTCTTGTGGCTATAAATACCCAGCGAGCTCACGCTCACTGCAACTCGATTCAGAGCGAAACGTACTGATTAAAGTGATCAGTTCATCAGTCCACTGCAA
Organism: Oryza glaberrima; assembly: GCF_000147395.1. Classification (NCBI taxonomy): domain Eukaryota; kingdom Viridiplantae; phylum Streptophyta; class Magnoliopsida; order Poales; family Poaceae; genus Oryza; species Oryza glaberrima. The sequence goes on from NC_068328.1 coordinate 27,574,700, forward strand.
ACCCAGGTCGAGAGCTCGAGACATCCAGAAGAGGCGAAGATGCTGGGAGGGATCATCGACACCATCACGGGGTCGTCGAAGCAGTCGCGGCTCAAGGGCACGGTGGTGCTCATGCGCAAGAACGTCCTCGACCTCAACGACTTCGGCGCCACCGTCATCGACGGCCTCGGCGAGTTCCTCGGCAAGGGCGTCACCTGCCAGCTCATCAGCTCCACCGCCGTCGACCCAAGTGAGCACCCCCCCCCCCCCCCCTCTCACCCCCTTGCATCTCTTCTCTTGGTCGATTTACCTCTCTTGTTCATTTTTGTCCATACAAACTTAAACACTGTATGGGCGGCCATTGCCTAGCTAGCTCGGTCCTCTTTTGATGGGACATGGAAAGAAGAGACCAACGTCGAGGAAAAAGACAACCAGGGTAGGAGTACCAGATGCTAACCCAAAGTACAAAAGCTAAAAAGTAAAAAAAAAAAAAGAAGTAGTACCTCACTTTGAACTAGATGCCTGAAACTATAGCTGGTGTCGCGAGGAGGTGACACGTAGTATAATTAACAGCTGGGGCATGATTAGTTGTTGGTTTGGACTAATTAACGGAAACGGATTGGGCATGATCCTCTCATCGGCGTGCAGACAACGGCAACCGGGGGAAGGTGGGGGCGGAGGCGAGCCTGGAGCAGTGGCTGACGAGCAGCCTGCCGTCGCTGACGACGGGGGAGTCGCGGTTCGGCGTGACGTTCGACTGGGACGTCGACAAGCTCGGCGTGCCGGGGGCCATCATCGTCAAGAACCACCACAGCAACGAGTTCTTCCTCAAGACCATCACCCTCGACGACGTCCCCGGCCGCGCCGGCGCCGTCGTCTTCCTCGCCAACTCCTGGGTCTACCCCGCCGACAAGTACCGTTACGACCGCGTCTTCTTCGCCAACGATGTGAGTTCTTCTCTGCTGCATACTGTATTATGCTACCCTGCATGTAAATTACACTATTACAGTAACCATTTGCCGTTCTTCTTTGTTTGGCCAGTTCGTAGATGCTTTATGTAGTAAGTTGCTTGATTCACGTCGTTTGGTAGGCGTCCATAGGGAAGATATTTGGTTTGGTGAGAAGTGAATGGACTTTATGTAAGTTGTTTATGTGGTAGGTGAAGTGGATTTAGTAGCACTGTTCAAAAAAAAGAAGCAGCTCTACAATGGATATGCTTCCTGATGATAACAACATAAAAGTGGCTATAGTACTAGAAATCTGGAATAGTCCTTGGACTCAGGAAGGCATGTGAGTTCACGTGAGTCATCAACTCATCATAGTTGCTACAGTTCACACCCATTTAGACGGCATTGTTTCATGGCCCCGAGAAGCTTTTTCAACAAGATCAACGACACAGCACTCGATTTTACTTTGCGAACACATGACACGGTAAAAGTTTTAAAGTGAACAGATAGTTGCCTGCCTCTTGTTCAGCGTGCAGCCAGGTGTCCAAGGCCGGTGCCGTATCAAGGGACTGATTTGGGCAATCAACTAACCAATTAAGTAGGAGTAATTAGCGATGCGTATTAATACGAGTACGTGCTATAATTAACTTTGTGATATATTTTCTGCGGCGACGCGCAGGCCTACCTGCCGAGCCAGATGCCGGCGGCGCTGAAGCCGTACCGCGACGACGAGCTCCGCAACCTGCGCGGCGACGACCAGCAGGGCCCCTACGAGGAGCACGACCGCGTCTACCGCTACGATGTCTACAACGACCTCGGCTCCCCCGACTCCGGCAACCCTCGCCCCATCCTCGGCGGCTCCCCCGACACCCCCTACCCTCGCCGCGGCCGCACCGGCCGCAAACCCACCACCACCGGTACGCATCCCCCAACCAAAAATTTTACGATTCTTAAAAAAACATTTTAAGGTCTAAAAAGTTTTTTATACATTTTTACACTAGAATGTGGCACCTTCACTCACATACCTCCCAGTTAGGCCCACCTGTCATAGTGAAACACCAGAACTGGTCCATATTCAGCTGCAATGTCTCACTGACGGTGGGCCCGGTTTGTGTGGTTGACCGTTGACTTTGACTTTGACTGATGTTTTTTGTACACGTATGCGTGCGTGCAGATCCGGACTCGGAGAGTAGGCTGTCGCTGGTGGAGCAGATCTACGTGCCGCGGGACGAGCGGTTCGGGCACCTGAAGATGGCGGACTTCCTGGGCTACTCGATCAAGGCGATCGCGGAGGGGATCGTGCCGGCGATCCGCACGTACGTGGACACCACCCCCGGCGAGTTCGACTCGTTCCAGGACATCCTCGACCTGTACGAGGGCGGCCTCAAGCTCCCCGATGTCCCCGCGCTGGAGGAGCTCCGCAAGCGATTCCCGCTCCAGCTCGTCAAGGACCTCCTCCCCGCCGCCGGCGACTATATCCTCAAGCTCCCCATGCCTCAGATTATCAAACGTGAGCGCAACCTGTCATCGTAGAGACTTTTCATCAGAATCTTTAGGTGAAAACTGACGATCGATGTAATGTTTGGCTATGTATGCAGAGGACAAGGAGGCGTGGAGGACAGACGAGGAGTTCGCGCGGGAGGTGCTCGCCGGCGTGAACCCGATGATGATCACGCGTCTCACGGTGAGTGATCAGTGATGCGTTCATGCCAAATTGATAGTGAACACGGCTGCTGCAACGTGAAATGTGGCAAATTTAACTCGATGTTGATCCCGCAGGAATTCCCTCCGAAAAGTAGTCTCGATCCTAGCAAGTTCGGCGACCACACCAGCACGATCACGGCGGCGCACATCGGGAGCAACCTCGAGGGCCTCACCGTGCAGCAGGTTGGTTTCGTACGTGCAGATTTTGCTATCAATCGTGACTTGCAAACCTGAATTGTTGCTGGCAAATGGCAATAGTGTGTGGAAATTTACTGTGTCGCGATTTGCAGGCGCTGGACAGCAACCGGCTGTACATTCTGGACCACCACGACCGGTTCATGCCGTTCCTGATCGACGTCAACGGCCTGGAGGGCAACTTCATCTACGCGACCAGGACGCTCTTCTTCCTGCGAGGGGACGGCACGCTGGCGCCGCTCGCCATCGAGCTGAGCGAGCCTATGATCCAGGGCGACGTCACCGCCGCCAAGAGCACCGTGTACACGCCGGCGTCCACCGGCGTCGAGGCCTGGGTGTGGCAGCTCGCCAAGGCCTACGTCGCCGTCAACGACTCCGGCTGGCACCAACTGATCAGCCACTGGTACGTTCAAAACCAGAGCAATCGATCGCTTCATCGACGGAGATTTGTACTCATCGGTTGTTGTTGTTGGTTGATCAGGCTGAACACGCACGCTGTGATGGAGCCGTTCGTGATCGCGACGAACCGGCAGCTCAGCGTGACGCACCCGGTGCACAAGCTGCTGAGCCCGCACTACCGCGACACGATGACCATCAACGCCCTGGCGCGGCAGACGCTCATCAACGCCGGCGGCATCTTCGAGATGACCGTCTTCCCCGGCAAGTACGCGCTCTGGATGTCGTCCATGGTGTACAAGAACTGGAACTTCACCGAGCAGGGCCTCCCCGCCGATCTCATCAAAAGGTAGTAGTATTACACATCTCCATTGATTTTTGTAAGGCATCAGTGGGAAGAATGTACAATTTAGTGCAAAATCGTGTGAATTTTTTTTGCAGGGGAGTGGCGGTGGAGGACGCGACGAGCCCGTACAAGGTGCGGCTGCTGATCAAGGACTACCCGTACGCGGCGGACGGGCTGGAGATCTGGCACGCGATCGAGCAGTGGGTGGGCGAGTACCTGGCGATCTACTACACCGACGACGGCGTGCTCCGAGGCGACGCGGAGCTGCAGGCGTGGTGGGCGGAGGTGCGGGAGGTCGGGCACGGCGACCTCAAGGGCGCGGCGTGGTGGCCCAGGATGGACGCCGTGTCGGAGCTCCGCGACGCGTGCACCACCATCATCTGGATCGCGTCGGCGCTGCACGCGGCGGTCAACTTCGGCCAGTACCCGTACGCCGGTTACCTCCCGAACCGGCCGACGGTGAGCCGGCGGCGGATGCCGGAGCCCGGGACGGAGGCGTACGGCGAGCTGGGGCGCGACCCGGAGCGGGCCTTCATCCGCACCATCACCAGCCAGCTCCAGACCATCATCGGCATCTCGCTGATCGAGGTCCTGTCCAAGCACTCCTCCGACGAGGTGTACCTCGGGCAGCGCGACACGCCGGCGTGGACGTCGGACGCCAGGGCGCTGGAGGCGTTCCGGCGGTTCAGCGACCGGCTGGTGGAGATCGAAGGGAAGGTGGTGGGCATGAACGGCGACGCGGGGCTCAAGAACCGCAATGGCCCAGCCGAGTTCCCATACATGCTGCTCTACCCCAACACCTCCGACGTCACCGGCGCCGCCGCCGGCATCACCGCCAAGGGCATCCCCAACAGCATCTCGATCTGAAATCTGAGCTCCCGATCTTAATCTGAATATGTACCTACGATTACGAATAATTGATCCTTCAGCACGGGAGCATGTAGAGAGATTAGCGTTGTGTGGATACCGAATCAGTGTGCCACCTACCGTGTCCATAAGTCCATTTCCACACCTACGAACGCAGAGTTCTATCTGGTGATCACTCACTCGAGCAAACTGTTGAGGAGAATATATATGGATAAAAGTCGCATTTCCCGAACTGAATTGATTCTCGTCATGTTTATAGCATGAACTTGTCCAGCATAGTACTCCAAATTACTGGGGCACAGTTGGACAAAGCAACGTCGGGTTTCCTTATAATGTTGTGAAGAAAAATATATGAAAAAAAAAAACTGATAACTAGGAACGATCACTTGCTGCTTCGCAGCACGGTAGCACACGCTCTCGATACATAGGCGGGTAATTGAGCGGGTTCACTCTTCTATCATTATCCGCTGCGCAGGCAGTGATGTAGATGCAATCTTCCTCCAGATTATCCACCCAATCTGCATCGATTCTTTCAGCGAGCCGAATGTTGCTGTGGGATCCTCTCTGTAATCCAGGAAAGAGTCGTTCTCCACGCATCACCTTCTCAAATTCCGTGTCACGTCCATGGAAGCTCTTCTCACCAGGATGCACAATCCTAGTCCCCTTGCTCTCACAGTAAATGCAACGGACTAATTCTGCCATACATACAAAAATGACAACACGTTATAAACTAATAATAGTATGGTAGTGACAATTGATTATTAACGCGAGTAGAATTCCTTCTGTCACATTTGCACACTCCATATTGAGAACAGAAATCGGACGTGGATTTTCATCCCTTGAGGGGACATTCCCTCGTTATTTGCATATCATCTAAATAGTTATTAAAAAATTAAAAAAAAATTAACAACATAGATTAATACGAAATATATCACTCCACAAACATGCAAGACCAAATTCAACTTCTATAAGTTGCAACAAAAATAACAAATTAAAGTGAAAATAACACCTAAATGCCAAGGATTTTGTACGCCTAGATGCCATGGCACCCATCATTTGCATACGATTTAAATAGTTATAGAAAAAATTGAAAAAGTTTAGTAGCATCGATTGTGATGATATAAGTCTATGGAAAGTATTTTCTACATATATGCATGTAATTTAAAAGGTTATATAAAAATTTTATAAAATTTGATAAGATAGATTATGGTAATATAAGACACTATACAAACATGAAGGTCTAAATTTGATCAACATATGAAGAAATAAAAATAATAAATTTTATCTGCGTGGTACGTGTACTATTCACTGTCTAATTTTATTGTTTTTGTTTCTCTAGTTGTAGATCAAATTTAGTCATGCATGTTTGTGTATAGACTTATATCATCACAATCGATGCTACTAATTTTTTTCATTTTTTCCTGTAACTATTTGAATCACATGCAAATGATGGGTGCCATGACATCTAGGTGTAGAAAATCCTTATCCATAAGTCTATACACAAACATGTATGACTAAATTTGATCTACAATTAGAGAAACAAAAATAATAAAATCAGACAGTGAATAGTATCCGTACTCCCTTTAAAACTGGACAGATCAAGAAACTGTGCCCTTTTGAAACAGGACAGAGAGAGTATCACCTATGTCATCTATGAAGCATCCTGCATAAGTAATCTATCACACGTTAGCATCTATTTACCATAGACAGATCTAATATAATCTTTCTATTGGACAGATTTTAGCAGCATTCTTTTTTCTTTTCTGGGCATCACATCACTATTTTTGCTTAACCTTTGGTCCTCTGCTATGTCGGTGAGTTTTCAACTAGAGATATATACTGATATGAAATTGATTACGATAGCATAGACAAACCTACTTGGAAGGGAAATATTGAGATGGATATTGAAAGGTTTTTCGATCGTAAGGTCAAGACCAGAGCATACCAGTATCTCGATGCGGCGAAACCACAGGGATGCACCAAGACTCCTCATGAACGCTATAGTTGCTACATTCAGCAAAGAAGAGCGTTGCAGGATCATTGGCAGATTGGGGGTCATCGCAAATCGCCAGAAAGTTGATATGAGAGTGATTATATTTGTAAATCCTCCATGGGCTATTGCTTCTGACCGGGCCGTACTCCAGGCCAGATACGCACTCATTGACACCACAGATAAAATGAAGCCTATATTTGTGCACCTTCAACCAAAGACACAATCGAAGAGAGTTAATTGGACATTTGAGGCTAAGCATATACAACAAAAATAGAGGGGGGTCAACTTGAAGAAACCAAACCTTGTCAAGGTTGAATGTGGCCAATGCAACTTCCACGTTCTTGCAGACTAGGTCATGATGTAGCCAAAACTTGAAACGCCGGTGACAAAGCGCAATGTAGGCATCATTGCATAACCTTTTAGGCTCTGGCTGCTGTTGATGTCGCAACTCGAAGTGACGCTTGCGAAACAACAAGGAAATCAAGGTGACATCGTCAGAGCAGAGCCTGTCACCGTGCTGCAACGCATGCAGATATACAAACCCAAGCTTAGCCAGGTTGTCAGGTGATGCGAGAAGCTCTTGCTGCGCAAGCGGCGCTGGGTGGAAAGCAGCAGCAGCCGCAGCAGCATAAGCTTCGTGGACACCGGCAGACGGGGTAACCGATCTTCTTGATGCCTCAGCTCTGAAACACAAACATCCAATCCCAACCTGCAGTGGCAAGTTACAACAGAAGCTCATGCTGATGTTGTCTGTTCTCGTAATCTTATTGGACATATAACCAAGGGCAGGATCAACAATCCGCAAGTCAGCGTTGGCCATCTGCAGCCACCATCGCTTGGTCAGGTGAGCAGTCCGGGTAACGAGTGCACAGGAAGGACAGGAGGCCATAGAAAGATCGGGCCACGATTCGCATCAGGCATTTGGTGCTGATCATCTGCAGTGTACACGGCTTGCTCTGCGAGAAGGCCGCCTGATCGTACCAGATGGTGTTGACGATGATGTTGGAGACGGGGTCCAGCGGGCCGTAGCAGTGGCCGGCCTTGAGCATGCTGCGGTGATACCGAGCGCGCAGCTCGTCGGCCGGCAGCCTCGCCATCGCCTGCAGGTAGAAGCCGCGGATCGTTGCGAAGAGCATTCGCTTCTTGGCCGCCCGGGCATGAGGGAGAACTGGTTGAGGCTTTGCACGTAGGAGCAGAGATTTTGCGAGTCGCTCCCATGATTTTGCCAGTTTGGTTTTGTGTTGTGGTGATCAAGCCGAGATTCGGCGAGCTCCCAGGATTGCTTCAGATGGAGAATTTCATCATCTTTCACTGTGGCGTGGTTCATCATGGTGTTGTCTAGTAGCGCCTTGACTCGAGATTTGTTGGGCGTGATGAGCATTTTCAGGTCACCGGCGAGACGAGCTTCCACCCTAACACGAGCAGTCAAGGGTCGGGGTTGTTAGAGATAATGCAATCTCCTGTAATCTCTGTATGCGCAAGATGAGGAGGCCGGTAGTTTGTTAACCTGATAAGGTTGTTAGAGCATGTATAGGAGATCCGGTTCCTCCCATCTATGGCGCATATATATCTGTAAATGATCGCACGATTCAGTGCTGAATTAACACGAACCGTCGCATCGACGACGTTACCTCTAGATTGAGTTTTCTTTCATGGTATCAGAGCTTTCCTAGCATGGCTAGCTCATCCTCCACTGCATCCACAAATCCCGTCTTCGGCTTCACCATCACCGAAAAGCTGACCAAGCAAAATTTTGCGATATGGTCGGCTCAGATGCTCGCGGCCATCCGCGGCGCAAGCCTTGAGGGGCATATTGACGGCAAGACTGCAGTCCCTGTCGCCGAGGTCGATGAGAAGCAGGGAGAGAAGGTTGTAAAGGTTGCGAATCCTGAGTACCAGAAGTGGTTCGCTGCAGATCAGCAGCTGCTCGGCTACATCTTCTCATCTCTTTCACGGGAGATTCTTGGCCAGATTGCCGACTGTAGATCGGCGCTCCAGGCATGGCGTGCCATTGGGAGTATGTTCACCTCCCAGACACGCGCGCTCCCTCAACACCCGACTTGCTCTCCAAACAACGGTGAAAGGTACCATGTCTGTTTCAGAGTATTTTGGGAAGATGAAAGCCCTAGCTGATGAAGTAGCTGCAACCGGCAAGCCTCTAGATGAGGAAGATTTTATTGCTTATATCCTAAATGGCCTAGATGGGGAATTTGATTCGGTAGTTTCTGCTATTGGTATGAAAACTGAACCGATCTCTGTAATGGAGGTATATTCCCAAGTCCTGAATTTTGAGAACAGGCTAAAGCTCCGGCAAGAAGGCACAGCATCTGCACATGCAGCGAGTCGTGGCCGTGGGGGCTTCAACCCACGCGCCGGCGGCTTCTCCGGCGGCGGCGGTGGCGGCCCTGGGCGTGGTCGCGGTGCTCCTACTGGTGGCGCCAACTTTCCTGGTGGCAACAGCGGCGGCGGCAACAGCCGTGACGTGGCTACACTCCTGCGCGCAAACGAGGAAATCAGCAACGTGTTGATCCGAGGCCCATCTGTCAAGTGTGCTATAAGCGCGGGCATGTCGCTGCTGAATGTTGGTATCGTTTTGATGAGAATTATGTACCTGATGAAAGACATGTAGCAGCTGCAGCTCAAGCCGCCTACGCCGTCGACACAAATTGGTACATTGATTCCGGGGCGACTGATCACATCACGAGTGAGTTGGACAAACTCACCTTTAGAGAGAAGTACAAGGGGACCGAGCAGATTCACACCGCTAATGGTGCAGGTATGCAAATTAAACGTATTGGTCATGCTTTAGTTCATACCCCTGATAATCACACATTACATCTAAAGAATGTTCTTCATGTTCCTCATGCTACAAAAAATCTTATTTCTGCATCTCGCCTTGCTGAAGATAATTATGCCTTTCTTGAGATTCACTCTAAATATTTTTTGATTAAGGACCGAGCCACGAGGAACATAATTCTTAAAGGGCGGTGTCGAAAGGGCCTCTATCTTCTTCCTTCTGAAGATGCTAAGTATGTCTGCAGTGTTGTGCTGTCTTTTGCAAGATGGCATAGTCGTCTTGGTCATCCAGCTACTCCTATTGTCTCAAGAGTAGTTAACCAGACTAAATTGCCATGTCAGAAGTCTCGCAGTGAGTCTGTATGTGATGCTTGTCAAAAGGCTAAAAGCCATCAGTTACCTTATTCTAGATCTACTAGTGTGTCCACTCGTCCTTTGGAACTTGTTTATTCAGATGTTTGGGGTCCTGCTCCTAGTTCTGTAGGAGGAAATAAATTCTATGTCAGTTTTATTGATGATTTTAATAAGTTTACATGGGTTTATTCTCTTAAACATAAATCCGATGTGTTCCAAAAATTTCATGAGTTCCAAGCTCTTGTTGAGCGTCTCCTTGGACACAAGATTATCACAATGCAGACCAATTGGGGTGGAGTATCAAAAACTTCACTCATTTTTTGATAAAATTGGGATATCCCATCATGTTTCTTGTCCGCATGCTCATCAACAGAATGGCTCAGCTGAACATAAACATAGGCATATTGTTGAGGTTGGACTAGCTCTCCTAGCTCATGCATCTATGCCTTTAAAATTCTGGGATGAAGCATTTTATACTGCTGCATATCTTATTAATAGGACCCCAACAAGTCATCAAGTTTGCGACACATCTAGAACGACTGTTTAAACAACCCAATTATTCTCTTCTTAGAGTGTTTGGTTGTGCATGTTGGCCGAACCTTCGTCCTTATAACAATCACAAGTTACAATTTCGTTCCAAGCAATATGTCTTTCTTGGCTATAGCCACTTACATAAAGGTTTTAAGTGTCTTGATGTGTCCACTGGCCGTGTCTATATTTCTCGTGATGTAACCTTTGATGAAAATGTTTTCCCTTTCTCCACTCTACATGAAAATGCTGGTGCTCGCCTCCGATCAGAAATTTTCTTGTTACCATCATCCCTTCTTCCACTTCGCCACTCGGGGGGAGAACAAAGCACTGATCATATGTCTCATTTGCATACTAATACTGTTCCTGGAGAAATTGCTGCAGAAAATAATGTCTCAGGTACAGATGGCTGGGTGGATGAAGCAATTGATCAGGAGCAGGAAGAAAATCAGCAGCAGCAGCATTCAGCGCAGCAACAGCAGCAGTCGGAGCAGCCGTCGGCCTCCGGATCTCCGTCTCCGGCTCGCACTAGTACTGCCTCCAGTCAGCCGGGATCTGCCACGTCGCCGCATGTGCATGCGTCAGATGCTAGTGCGGGTAGCACTGCCGATGGGACACAAAATGAATCAGGTACCAATCAAACAGAGACTAACACCATTTTATATCAGATTGATGCAGCAGCGCCTGAGGGACTGACGGGACCAGGACCAGTGAGGCCACACACTCATCTTCAGAGTGGCATACGAAAAGAGAAGGTATATACAGATGGTACTGTTAAATGGTCAGGTTTTACTTCATCTGGTGAATCACAGTTTTTAGACGAGGCTTTTACTAATAAAAATTGGAAAGAGGCTATGGATGCAGAATATCACGCACTAATTAAAAATCAAACATGGTACTTAGTATCTCCACAGGCAGGAGGAATGTCATTGACTGCAAGTGGGTATACAAAGTAAAAAGAAAGGCTGACGGAAGCTTGGACAGGTATAAAACTAGATTGGTTGTAAAAGGCTTCAAACAAAGGTATGGAATAGACTATGAGGACACCTTCAGTCCTGTAGTCAAAGCTACTACTATTCGAACTATTTTGTCTATTACTGTATCTAGAGGTTGGAGTCTGCGTCAACTGGATGTCCAGAATGCTTTCCTTCATGGAGTACTTGAAGAGGAAGTATATATGAAACAACCTCCAGGGTATTAAGATCCTAAATTTCCAAATCATATATGCAAGTTAGATAAGGCTTTATATGGTTTAAAACAATCCCCTAGAGCTTGGTACTTAAGGTTAAGTACAAAACTGCATGAACTTGGTTTTATATCATCAAAGGCAGATACATCCCTCTTTTTCTATAGTAAAGGAACTGTAACTGTCTTTGTGCTCATTTATATTGATGATATCATAGTAGCTAGTTCTACTTCTAGTGCCACAACAGCATTGCTGCAGGATCTCACCAAGGAGTTTGCCTTAAAAGATCTAGGAGAGTTACATTACTTCCTAGGCATAGAAGTAAACAAGACAAGTGATGGGATAATGCTGACACAGGAAAAGTATGCATATGATATTCTTCGGCATGTAGGAATGCAGGATTGTAAACCAGTAAGTACTCCTTTGCTAGCATCAGAAAAATTGTCAGTTCATGAAGTCACTTTGCTAGGACAAAAAGATGCAACACAGTACAGGAGTATAGTTGGAGCCTTACAGTATCTGACTCTTACTAGACCAGATATTTCTTTCTCAGTAAATAAGGTATGCTAGTTTTTACATTCTCCAACTACAGTTCACTGGGCATCAGTCAAGAGGATCTTAAGATATCTTAAGTATACAGTGAATTATGAACTAAGAATCAGTAAATCCTCCTCTTTGCTTGTTAGTGGTTTTTGTGATGCAGACTGGGTAGGATGTTTGGATGACAGGCGATCTACTGGAGGATTTGCAGTCTTTCTTGGCTCTAACCTAGTGTCATGGAGTGCAAGAAAGCAAGCAACAGTGTCAAGATCGAGTACTGAAGAAGAATACAAGGCATTAGCTAATACAACAGCTGAAATCATGTGGCTCCAAACTTTGCTATATGAGATTGGCATAGAAACGCCAAAGGCTGCAAAGGTCTGGTGTGACAATGTTGGAGCTAAGTATCTTTCTGCAAATCCTGTGTTTCATGCTCGTACTAAACATATAGAAGTTGACTATCACTTTGTTCGAGAAAGAATTTCTAGAAAGAGTAAAGTGCATTGGCGGTCCTTAAACTTTTAGGGTTATGTCATATAGGTCGCTAAACTCTTAAAATGCATATCTAGGTCCCAGAACTTGTCAAAGTGGGTCCCATATCGACACATCCCCTCTAGGATCCTACGTGGCGCTGATACGGCATGCCACATGGACGTGGCGTGTCCTTTTTTTTTTTCTTTGTTTCTTTTTTTCTTCTCATTCTTTTTTTTCCATTCTTCTGCTTGGGTTACAGAGAAAGGAGAAGAAAGGAAAAAAAAGAGAAGAAAAAAAGAAAATGGAAAAACTTTAAACGGGTCCCATTTGTCAGTTAAAATGATGCCACGTCATGTCCATGTGGCATGCCACATCAACCCCACGTAGGATCCCAAAGAGGTTATGGCAATTTGGGACCTAGATGACACATTATGACAAATTCTGGGATTTGGATATGCATTTTAAGAGTTTAGGGATCTAGATGACATACCCCTACAAGTTTAAGGACCGTCCGTATACTTTACTCTTCTAGAAAGCTACTTGAGATAGAATATATTTCATCCAAGGATCAAATAGCAGATGGTTTCACAAAGTCATTGACTGTTAGGCCATTCGAAGTGTTCAAGAGCAATCTCAACATAGATTGTTTAGATTGAGGGGGAGTGTTAGAGATAATGTTGTTTGTTAACCTGATAAGGTTGTTAGAGCATGTATAGGAGATCCGGTTCCTCCCATCTATGGCGCATATATATCTGTAAATGATCGCACGATTCAGTGCTGAATTAACACGAACCGTCGATCGACGACATTACCTCTAGATTGAGTTTTCTTTCAGGGGTGGCGGGCGGCGACGGCGGCGCACCGGAGGGCTATCTCGGCGGTGATCACGGTGGCGCCGGAGTCGACCACGAACGACTGCTCCATTCCGCGCCGGTTGACGATGAGTCGGGCGGCGACGAGGGCGTCCGCCCCGGCGGCGTCGAGGTAGCGAAGTGCCTCCACCTCGGGGAGGTAGGGGAAGAGGCAGGTCAGGAAGGCGACGAGCCCATCCAGCGACCGCTGGAACATGTCCGCGGCATGCTCTCCTCCGCCGCCGCCGCCGACTTCCGGACGCCGGGAAGAGGACGTGATGACGCTGTTGACGACGATGTTGGAGGTGGGAGAGGAGGCCGAAGCAGAAGCCGCCGCTGGAGATGAACTCCTCCTCGAGACACTTCAACCGACTGTGGTCGTAGCACCTCGCGATCTTGGCAAGAACCGGCACACTCTCGGCTTTCGTGTCGCCTCTGGAGTATTCGTCCTTGAAGTTTCTTGGCCCGTAGATGCGGGGAAGGTGGCGGCGGCCTCCTGGGACGCTCCGGTGTGACATCTATAGTCGATGGTTTGGAGGATCGGGTGGTGGAGGTGGCGATGTCGTCGAGGATTTGGAGATCGGGAGGGGGTGGCGGCGCTGCACCTCTCCCCCTCTCTTTAGTCGATCAGGAGGCGAAACGCCGGCGCCGGCCAAAACGCGCGGTGCTGCTTGCCTGCTTCCTTTCGGTTTTTTTTTTTTTGTGTGTGTGTGTGCGTGTTTCAGTGTTTGGACTGTGCCGTGGATTGATTCGTTTCCTTACTATAAACATCGCCGTATTTTCTCCGGCTGGGTTTCCGGCTAATTGCGCGCGCGTTCTCTCTCTCTCACATCTTAATATTTCGCAAAAAAAAAGGAACTTAAGGAAAATCAGTTGGCTGAAAAGACTTTTGAAATTGAGAGAAATTTATCGACAGAGGTTTAGCGATATCGTTCGTTTTTTAGATGGGCCGTGACGGACCGGCACGGCCTGCTCGCCGTGCCTTGCCGGCACGCGTGGGTCAGGTGCGTGGCCCAAGCATGGCCCAATGAAAAAAGGGCCTCTCCGTGATGAACCAGCAGTGCACAGGCACGGCCCAGGTCAAACCATCGGAAGAAAGGTGACTTGAACTAACCGAGTTCTTCCTCGATAGTTATTTTTCCATCCAAGCAGGTGTACAGAAATTTGGGTTGGTTCGTTTCCTCCCATTTTGCCAATCGTGAAGATCAGTTGGTGCAAACTCTGTTTTGCGTATAGGCCACTCTGTTTCGTATTCTGAGGAACAGGATCGCATTGGGTATAAACTCTGTTCCAGAGTCATGAAGCAGTTGAGAACTTGAGATCCTCTAAACAAGATGATATGGGCTAACCTCAATTTGCCCCAGATCCACAGATCTATGTCAGGGAATCTTACACGCATTGAGTGAATCGCGAATCTTTATGGAAAAATAACTAAATGTGGTAAGGAATGAGTGGCATGATCCTGCCTCCCTTAAGGCTGCCGTCGGCGTGTGGTGTTGGAACAAATCCCACGAGCACGCAAAATAGGGTGACTCATTACGCATGATTAATTAAATATTAGCTATTTTTTAAAAAATAGATTAATATAATTTTTAAGAAATTTCATATAGAAAACTTTTGTAAAAAAATGCAACGTTTAGTAGTTTGAAAAATATGTGCATGAAAAAAGAGGTGAGTTGGGAAAGAAGAGAAAATGTTACTGATGGATGTGGTTTCATCCATAAAAGGATAAAAGGTTACTCTGCATGCCCTCTAGCTTATTTGTTTCTATCAAAAACGCTGCCTAGTGGCTTCATCCATAACTTAACCGAGCAGTTATCGATTAAAAAACGATCAGTTTCAAATAAATTTTGCTAAAATTTTAAAGTTTACTCTAAATACTTTTGAACTTTGACCGGTTTATTAAGCAATTCCACGTATTGAACAGTGTCGGTGAACTTGCGAGATATGTGTAATTTAGAATAGTAATAACTTGTAAATTACTTTTTTTATATATATAAACTTGTTTGGTACGTGCAAATAAAGGGGGGAAAAAGCAAGTCATAACTAATATCACTAAGTTGAACGCTAATTGGAATATTACGTAGACTCCTATGTCAACATGATATGATGTTACCTACGTATACATATGCTTGATCAAACATGAAATAAGTAATGTTTATTATACGAATAAAAAACGTAAAATATAAAGGGAGTATGCAACGAATACAACATGTCTCATGGCCTTATATGTGTGTGAGACATCCTAATTAGTTATAATATATCGTTGAAGGCTTGATTCATACGTACTAGACAAGTTTATGCACTAGAATAAATATTTTTATTAGTTTATGTACTAATTGCACATGTATGATATTTCTGTGTACCGCACATGCAATTTAATTACTCCCCATAATCAAGCATTTTTAAGAATGGTGAGGTGTTAACAAAATTATAGGGACACATAAAAAAATCTTATTGAGTTGTGTCATCTCTCTTTCTCGATAAATTGGCATTCAATTGCCATGCTATCCTTAAAAGAGCCAAAAGCCCCTGAAGATTGTGAGGTGAGTTGTCATTTTGGTTGCCGGAGAACACACTCAATTATCGCATCATTAATTAATGTTAACTATTATAGATTTTTAAAAAATACTTGAATCTTTTTAAAAGCCTTTTATATCACCTTTTTTTATCAAAAAACCGCAGCGTTTAAGTCTTGTACTACTGCATTTCCATGCATTAGCACATACTATACAAGGTACTGTAGCAGCAGTACTCAAATCTATTATTGATAGTCTTTTTCTACCACTGCTACAAAGAAACCTTTTTAGACAGCCAAAAGTATTTTTTGCTGGTGGGTGAAGCAACTGTCTAGCTCCAGGTGTATGTGAAAAATCACAATATTCACTTGCGAGCATCACAACCGCATGCGAAACCAATTTTCACAGGTGTTAAGATGATCGACTACAGATTTTTTTTTCTAAAAAAGGAAAAAAAAAGGGGGAGAGAACTTAGGGAGGACTTACAGAGGTGTGTTTGAACCAGTAAGAAAAGGACCTATTTGGAGCCATGTGTGTTTTACATTTTGTGCTTTTTATACTTTCTTTTTTTTTAATCCCGTGTTTCAAAAGATGCCCTGGGTGTCTTCATGTCAAGAAGAGACTTCGTTCCTTTGTCGACGCCAAAGAAAGCAACATGCACTCTCATCTTCTTGAACAGCAAAGGGGTCTAATCAACCACATTTCTGTGAGTGAGCAAAAAGTTTTGGTTTGCCGACTGGTGACAAGCAGTACTAGCACAGCGACTAGATCTGAAGTGCCCGGCCGCTGGAAAGGCAGATCGTGTACTGATTGTCCCAGCTCCGTCCCGCGGTCTCGCGGTAGCTTCACACAACTTTGCACAAAGTCCCAGATTCTTCCCATCAGCGCTGCCTTTCTGGTGGTCCGACCGTCCCTCACTCACTCCCTCTCGCGTGGTTCACGTTCTGAAACTTCCCGAGTTCTGAGCTTACCCTGCCTGATGTTCTCCCTCCCACGTTCACAACGCTGTATCAATTTGCCGATTTGCCCGGTCTGGGATGTAATGCCAACCAATCCCCCGCAGTTGTACGTAACTTCTTGTGCTTCTACCTGTGCATTTTAGGGTGCAGCACAGCAGCAGACATGACTCCATGCACGTCATGCACGGATGTTAACGGGGCCGTTCCAATGAGTCATATAATTAATTAAATATTAATTAATATAATGTTAAAAATAGATGATCTCAATTTTTATATAGATCATTTCACGAAATGTGCCATTTAACATGCTAAGGAAAAATGAGAGATAATTCAAAGGTCATGGTACATTCAAACGCAGCCTTGTTTAAGGTTAGTACTTTAGTACGCTAGGATAACATGCGCACGCTTTTTTTTTTATTATTGAATTGATTAAGGATGCTGCAGTTGCAGCTTGCAATCTGCTGCGGTCCGGTGGTGTGTTGCACGGTGGAACAAAGAGGAATCATCGACAGTTTCAAGGTTTCGCTGTCGATCACACACCTTCTAGAGAAATCGCGCTCAGCTTATTCCATACAAAATTGAAAAAAAAATAAATAAATAATACATCTATATCACCGATGACTATTCATATTATAACTTTGGTCAATAAATCGAGCATTTTTTATTGGAAAACGTATCCTATACATACAAATTTTCTTGTGTGCACACCATATACACCAACTAAAAAATATGAAAAAAAAAAACTCTAAAAAATGTACATCTACCCTTAGTAGTGTTATATCTATGTCTAAAGTCACAATTCAAATTCATTACTTATATATGGGGAGAAAAAAAAATTCTGATAGATTTATACTCTTAAATTGTAAAAAGAATATTTTTGTTATGGCCAAAATATAATTAATTCAAGGTTAATATTTAACACATAAGTGTAATCTTATCTTATCTTATATAATGAAAGCAGCAGGCTTTCTTACACGAGAACGTGCCACATCATTATAAATATATTAGCCATCGGATGAAGGATTTAGATAAACAATGGTCATTGGATGAAAAGGGTACATGTATAAACAAACCACAAATGAGCTAAATAAATGGAAATTTCCGGAGGTTTCTGGTACCTCCCCTAGACACATGATAAAAAAGAGAGGGGATAAAGAGAGAAGAAACATGAGGTTTCTAGTGATTTCTCTTATAAACATATAGTACAACTTAGCTAAATCAATAGTTGGCTAGGGAAGTCTATACTTTGTAAAATAATAACTTATTATGTTAAAACCTTCTTATAAGTTTACCTAAACTAATAGACCATATAGAAAAGTTCTTAAACAAGATCAAAAGTCGCACAAAGCGTGACTACGTGGCTAGTATTATTGGAAGTACGTATACAATTTTTTTCTAAAATTTTTAGTAAAATTTGTTAGTTCATGTGCACGGTGTGTACACAAAAAAATTGTGTGTACATTATATGCTCCCTATTTTATTGACCACAACTATTTATTTTTAACTTCTGTCATTAATAAAAAAAATCTACAACCGGTAGTTAAGTGGTGGTATAAGACATAATTTAGTAAATAAGAGTGAAAGGGCCTGTAACCTAGTGGTTACAAGAGTCTCAGTAGCACCTGAGGTCCTAGGTCCAACTCCTAATGAACGCGATTTTTTTAGGATTTATTTTTCAGGATTTAACGGGGTTACAAGAGTCTCAGTTGTACAATTCTCAAAAAAATATAATTCAGTAAGTAAGAGAGGATGATTGGTTTAGATTTATTTTTTTACCAGCAAAGACCATTATAAAATACTTTAATCTGAAAATAGTAAAACATGCCATATTTAGTACCGGATCATAATGAGGGAATGACTCCAAAGGTTTAAATCCTGATGCCGATCATAAATATTACATAAGCAAATAAGCTTCCAATATAAATTTAATTTAGTGAGACTAAAGAGTTACCTCAATTTTCCGTCTTTTGAGTGTGCGAAAAGAATTGCTTATAAATGTGTGAATAAGGTGTACATGTGTAATGTTGTATGTGAAAATGCGTCTCGTCTTAAAAAAGATTTATGATACTTCTAGTCTTCGAAGAACCTGATCTTTTCGCACCAAATAAGAAAGGGACAAAAGGCTACCGCTTTTTATTACTACTTGATGCTCATCTTCTAAAGCTACGTACTATTAAATGGTACTTAATCCATGCGCATCATAGTGAAATTTTCTATCCTGCCCGGCCGAGCTGTCTATATATCTTTTCCAGGGACATAATTTAGTGTGGACAGTGGATTAACTAGTGTTTCACGTGTTAGCGTGCGTAGCGTGCGTGCGGTAGCTAGGAATGAGTACATACCATATATACAATCTGATGATAGACATAAGCATGATTGCATGATTAGACAAAATGGCAGCTAATAAGCTACTCCCTCCATCCCATAATAAAAAGGATTTTGAGTTTTTACCTCGTTTTATTAAAAAAAAATTAAATATAAAAAACGAAAAGTTGTGTTTGAAGTATTTTGGATAATAAAGTAAGTAAAAAAAATTAAATAATAATTTCAAATTTTTTTGAATAAAATGAGTAGTCAAACAGTGCAAGTAAAAACTCAAAATCCCTTATATTATATTATGGGACGGAGGGAGTAGCTCCTTTCGTACTCAATTTTCTTTCCAAATCACATGTCTTGTTTAGGTGTGTCCGGTGTCCTAATCTCAACTTAAGCTGCGTATATGTATTCGTCTTAAAGTACAAACAGACCATCCAATGAGGTACGGGCTATGGTTTGGATGAATAAACTGCAGTACGTCAACGAAGTAAACAAAGGCCACAGGGCCACATGATCTCAAGTTTCTCAACAGGTGAGATTAAGTCCAAATTCAGATGAGCAGCAAAGGGATGGCACGTGCTTTTTTAAAAAATACATCTTATATACGAAATATCGTAAGCAATTTGCAGTTTTTTTTTTCGAGGAGTAGACTAGTCGCTGGTATTGTCATTCGTCTCTAAAGGCTGAAGCAAGCGAGCACTTGAGCTTGTGCTAACAGAAACACTTACAAAAACATATGATGAGTGGTAAACTTCTACTTGCTTATTTTTCGTGAGCACGTTAATCTTATGAATATGTTCTTTACAACAAATTCTATAAGAAAGATGTTTTAAAAGTTAAATTATATTAATTTTTAGGTTTTTATAGCTAATACTTAATTATATGCTAATAAGCCACCTTATTTTTCATGTTGGAGAGTAGGTTCCAGACCTTTATGTTCGAACACAACCTTAGAACTTATTCAGAAGTTATGACTATAGTTGTACAACCAGCTACTATATAAATAAAACTTACATTTCTTCAATCGCTTGCAGCCACAACAAGAGGCGCCAAACAAAGTCTTAGTATTAGACAAACCTATTGTATGTATCATAAAAAATTATACCACATTACTCTTTTTAATATGAAAAATAGAAAAATAAATATTTAACCTTTCTATTACTTTTTAAAGGCACAACTAATTTTTAAAGTGGTTTTATAATATAAGACATGCATTTTTATCATAAATAATATTCCGCACAACAAACTCATGAATATAAAGTCATACTATACAATAAACTTATACACTACCAAGTACCAACAATGTACTCCATGAATTTCTATAATTCTTCCGTACTTAAGGGTAAAATGGATTTTTTTTTAAACGAACAACTAAAGCTCAACCGGCAAAATGAGTACGTAACGTAAATCAAAATCAAATTCCAAACGTTTATCAGAAAGTGAGCAAAATATAAGCGCATACATTGGCCGAAATTTCTAAGGCATTCGAGAAAATTTCCCCATAAAAAGGGCAGTATATATTCATGAATTCGTCGAACCCTGTGGTGGGGTCCCTCACCCTCGGCACGTAGCCACACCTGACGTGCACCGTTAATTTTGTGCGCGTGAGAGAGGGCGCGGTCACTTGTATGTATACCCTCGCTAGTCAAGAGTCAAGACGCGCGCCCATGGATTCGAGTAACGCCTGTACGTAATCCTCCCCGGCCTAGTCGCGATCGGTCGGTCCGATCGATCGAGTCCACGGCCATGAGCTTAGCTTGTCATGCACGTAGCTTAATTAGGCCCGGAACGTCCAGTCTCCATCGATCCGATCTCTCTTGCTCGCCTCCAAAAACACAATGGCGTGTTAACAATGATGACGGTTACTCCCTCCGTCCAAAAAAAGACAAATCCTGGATTTCCGTGTCTAACATTTAACTGTTCGTCTTATATGAAATTTTTTTATAATTAGTATTTCTATTATTGTTGATAATAAAATATGATTAATACTTTATACGTGACTTATCTTTTTAATTTTTTATAATTTTTTAAATAAGACGAACGGTCAAAAGTTGGATACGGAAATCCAAAGTTTGTCGTTTTTTTTTTTGACGAGGGAGTAGCTGTGGCTCGTTCTCGAGGTGGTGCTGTCGCATCCTTTGAATTAAACGCATGTGTAATCATTTTTTTTTCTAATAGAAAAGGGTAAGGTGACGCATGCTAATGAGTTTGTGCCGATTCTTCGTTAGTTTACTCAAGTAGATATGGTAAACAACCAAACAATAGACTGAAACATGCATAAATTGCATACAAGATATTGAGTTTTACTTTTCCATGGAGTTGAATGCCTTGGAAGGAGCAGGCATTTTATACAAGTTCGTAAAATATTCAAAATTCGCAAGAAGCCAAAGCACCGTGTCCACAGCGCGCCTAATGAGGTAATGCCAGGTTTGATGCATCGGATATTTGTAAGAATGAATTAACCAGCTGACGGGACACTGACGTTGTACGAACCCAGCAAAATTCAACATTCTGAATAGTACCCGAATTCAATTCCTTTCCGGGTTCAAATTCTCTTTTGAACTTTGCGATGCATTTATCCTTATCCATCACACGCACACACGGCACACGGGTGTTTATGCTGGTGTGCGGCGAAACACCCCGAGTATTTCCCTCGTTTTGATCATTCGATCATTCCATGGTTTGGTTCCACCATTTGGACAGTCAACCCGGCAATTGTTGGCATCAAGCGCGGCGGATGGCAGCGACCGCCGACCGGTACACCGCCCATGTGCCACAGCCCGCCCGCCCGCGCGCGCCAGCGGCCAGCCTCTCGCGAATCGATCCCAAAAACACAACGTTTACAAAAACTATTATGAACTAGAGTGGATTTTAATCTATCGAGGAGATATTTATAATTGTTTACACACTTAAATAATTAAAAAAACAATGGTAAAATTAAAATTTTAAGAAGATGTATTAACATGTGATATATCAAATTTTAAGTTATACCATTTAAAAAAGGTAAATTAAACAATAATTAATGCATATTTATAGTTAATTTTTTTATAATATGTTGAAGTTAAATTTAAATTTAAATGTTTGTGAAGCGATTTATATTAATCTATCTTTTCATAAAAAGTTTAATATTTTTTTTGTGAGGAAAAGTTTAATAATTATTTAAGTGTGCATACCAACAACAAGGGATGTCGGTACGATGGTACTATCCAATAGTTTCCCTGTTACGAACTCCTCCGCTTTGGTGACTCGCGACGGCGATGCGCGGGCACCACAAAGCCGCCGCGGCTGGTGGCCTTGGCCGCGTCGCTATAAAATCCCACCGCGGCTTCGTCTCTCTCTCCATCAGCCCGTCTCGCTCTTGCTCCGCGTTCCGCTTGGCTTTCCGGCTTTAGCAGAGTAGTGAGAGAGAGAGAGAGAGAGAGAGAGAGAGGAGGAGGAGGAGGAGGGGATTGACTTGTGATCTGCGAGGATGCAGGTGCAGGGGTTCTTTGACAGGTTGACGGGGAGGAACAAGGAGGCGTGGAAGGAAGGGAGGATCCGTGGGACGGCGGTGCTGGTGAAGAAGGACGTGCTCGGCCTCGGCGACTTCCACGCCTCCCTC
This sequence comes from Oryza glaberrima, assembly GCF_000147395.1. Lineage (NCBI taxonomy): Eukaryota > Viridiplantae > Streptophyta > Magnoliopsida > Poales > Poaceae > Oryza > Oryza glaberrima. Next base: position 27,597,251 of record NC_068328.1, read on the forward strand.
CTCGACGGCGTCCACAACATCCTCGGCCACAAGGAGGGCGTCGCCTTCCGCCTCGTCAGCGCCACCGCCCGCGACCCAAGTAAGCACCGCCGCCGCCGCCGCCGCTCGCCGGCCAAAGCAAAACGCTCATCGTGCGTGCGTTTCGTTTCGTGTTTTTTTTTTTTTTTTGGTGTGTGCGTGTTTCCGCTCCAAAGCTTTTGCCTCGGCGTGATTGGTTGGTTGGTTGATTCGTTTCCTGAACAGGAGAAACAGCCGCGATTTCTCTGGCTGGGGTTTCCGTTTAATTGCTCTCGCTAATAGCTTAATTACAAACCGGTATTTGCAGTCTTCAAGCGTTGTTTGCAAGCTTTTCCTCGGAAAAATAGCGTATAGTAGTAGTACAAATTTGAAGTGTGCAGTTTGGTTGTTGTCACGCATTCAATGCTACTTCCGTAGAGAAGAAAGGAAGGGAACATTAATTAGTGGAGTGATGGGAGGAGGCAGCATTGACGGTCAACGTCAACACACGTCCCTTAACCCCTCAACAATGTACAATCAAATGTGATTAAATGTGATTAAATCAAATCAAGAAAAGGACACCCAATTCCATTGATCGTCCTGTCGATTTGTCCCCCACTTCATCGATGGATCTGTTTTTTCAAAATTTTCTTTCTATCTCTTTCCAATTTTTTGTCTATTTTTTGTGGATGGACAGGCAATGGAGGGAGGGGGAAGCTGGGGAAGCCGGCGCACCTGGAGGAGCTGGTGGTGACGATGAAGTCGACGGCGGCGGGGGAGTCGGTGTTCCGGGTGGCGTTCGAGTGGGACGAGTCGCAGGGGATCCCCGGCGCCGTCGTCGTCACCAACTCCAACCGGTCCGAGTTCTTCCTCAAGACGCTCACCCTCGACGGCGTCCCCGGCAAGGGCACCGTCGTCTTCGTCGCCAACTCGTGGATCTACCCCGCCGACAACTACCAGTACGAGCGCGTCTTCTTCGCCAACGATGTGAGTCCACTCCTAGTCCTCCTCTTGGTCAACGGTCATCTTAGTTACAGTAGAAGCCTAGTAGTACTACTCCATTTTCATTTCCAGATGGGCATTGCCAATGCCACTGCTCTTCTGCGGTGTTGCTCAAAGACCATAGTTAATTGTTGCTAATGAGCAGTACCGCTACATCTTAAGCTAAAGAAAGATGAGAACTTGTTTAAGAGCCTTGAGCTAAACCGCTGACATTAACTATATAAGCCTTGAGCTCCCTTGCTATTAGGAATATTGAAATCAACATGCAAATTCTAGTGGTCTAATCAATACGAGAACATAGTTGTTTGTGCCAAAGTTTGCAATTGATGAACTATGTACGGTTCAGTAGTTTGGTTGCAGTAAGGAATTTTCGTTCAGGTGGGGGTCTTTCAGCCGACCATGAATGCATGATGATAATGGATGATACTTAGAAAAATTCAAGGCAAAGTTTTCATAATTGCACTGAACGAGGGTTTCTGATCGGATGGTCCATGCCAAGTAATCTTGGACACGTCACTTAGAAAATTGATTACTGCAGACGATGGTACAATAATTGATGACCACTTTCTGCAGACAATATGATGACTGCAGAGTGCAGATACTAATAGAAACATCAGGAACAGTATGAATCTTGGACATATGCCATCTTACATGTGCATGAAAATATGTAAATGCCTCTACAGTGACTGGAGATAGGCGGCTATCACCAACTCATGGATTTAGATATCGCAATGCCTTTAGAAATCCTTGAAAAGCTAAACAAACATATGCCATTTTTTTTGTCATAACATATATTTATGGATTATATATTGGATCATGGTCAACTTTCGTTTTTGAAGTGTTTGTTGGATTAGGTACCGTGATAGCTGTACCTAGATCCAAATAGCATATGCATATCCACCTTGTCTCCTGGAAATAACTGTGATCTAGAATTTGATCGTATCTTTTCTTAATTTACTACACCTATAGATTAATAGATAGCATCCTTGTCCAGTCTGTCAGCAGGTTAGGAGTATAGAAGCTGACTTGACTTCCACTATGATCTACAACAAGGAAAGAAAGTTGGATAGAACAGCTGATAAGTTGAGTTACTAGCAGTTTTTGAGCTTGGTGCTGCAGTCTAGTCAACCGTCCAATTGTCCATAGTGATGTCCGGGATTCAGGGCTTGCCACAATAAACATATAGTGGAAATAACATCCTGTACTCTACAATTGGCTGTATAAAAATGAAGTTGTTCTTTTTCAAGTTATGGCATCGACAACTACTCGTAACTCATGAATGGTACATGCTAGTCTATATTATTAAAATGATCCTACATTCCTACTGTCAAATCATGCAAGACATCACATAGCTAGAAAATTACACCTGCTGAGTTCCATTTTGAAAATGACAGTCCTTTTACTAGCCACTTTTTGTTTGATTCTTCAAAATGATTGAATGCGTCTTGTGCTACTTGTCCTAGACAACACCAAACTGAATGCCCACAGACACAAAGCCACCAACCGCTCGTTCGTCCCTATTAGCGACCTGGTCTTACAAGCAAACAAAAGAATAGTTTAGCTTGGTCACCACTCACCTGTGTGCTGTTTAATTAAGCTTTTGTTTATGTATCATGCATGGCATATGCAATCGCTTGATCTACAACTAGTTGATAGAAATAAAAAAATTGAATGCTTTTCTTTTGTTTATGAAAAAAAAAACAAGTAATAGCTGCCTCTCTGACAATCAAATGGAGGTCATTGATACTGCCTGTATTTTCTTTCAGTTTTAAAGAATGAGTAGTAATATAAATTCACTTTCTAATTGATTAATTATAGTAATATAAATTCACTTTCCAATTGATTAATTAATACTCCTGCTATTAGGGTTTTCACCTGTCAGCTTATCTTCTTGATGAGTGACTGAAACTGCTCATTCTATTTACTAAGTTTATCTGTTGCCTTATTTTCTTGCTGTTTTGCAGACATATCTGCCTAGCAAAATGCCTGCACCTTTGATCCCTTACCGGCAAGAAGAACTCGACATTCTACGAGGGGACGGTAAAATTGGACCATACAAGGAGCATGACCGTATCTACCGTTATGATTACTATAACGACCTTGGCCAACCAGACAAAGGCAGTAAACTAGTACGACCAGTCCTCGGTGGCAGCCAAGAACTCCCCTATCCCCGTCGAGGCAGAACTGGCCGGGCCCCAACAAAGACTGGTGAGTTATAGATATCATGCATTTTCTTCAATTTGAATTTATGGCACCTTGCAACTGGTTCCCTCAAATTCTTTTCTTGCTCAATATTTTCTCAGACCCAAATACAGAAAGCAGGCTTCCTCTGCTGGACTTGAACATTTATGTCCCACGCGACGAACGGTTCGGGCACCTCAAGATGTCAGACTTCCTTGGGTACTCTCTTAAGGCTATTGTTGAGGGTGTTCTCCCAATAATAAGGACCTATGTCGATACGACACCAAAGGAGTTTGATTCTTTTCAAGACATCATGGAACTCTATGAAGGTGGACTGAAAGTGGCCAATGCCTCTGCACTAGCAGAGATCAAGAAGAGAGTTCCCTTTGAACTTATTAAGAGTCTTTTGCCAGTTGCTGGCGATCAAGTCTTGAAGTTACCCCTACCACATGTTATCAAAGGTAACCAGCTTTCTGCATGAGCATAACTCTGTATGGTTATACCTTCTTGGGTAATTTGATTCTGTTCATATTTGGTATTATCACAACTTATTGTTTATGATGTTTCAGAGGACAAATTTGCTTGGAGGACTGATGAGGAGTTTGCACGAGAAATGCTCGCAGGAGTTAACCCAGTGATGATCAAGCGTCTGACGGTTAGTAACTTCATCGTTGTAGGATATGCAAGTATGTGCATCTGTGCTCGCATAATGGAGTGAGTAATCTTTTTTTTGTTCTCCAACTGATCACAGAATTTCCCGGCAAAAAGTACTCTGGATCCAAATGTGTACGGTGACCATACCAGCAAGATCACCGAAGCTCACATTAAGCACAACATGGAGGGCCTCACGGTGCAAAATGTATGCTGAATCACTGACATACAAAGCGAAACATTTCAGCTCTAAACATGCATGCTATATCTTTGAAATGCAAATAACTCGTATATGACTATACTAGAACTGCATACACTCAGGAGATTGACCAATAAGTAACCATGCTATGCAGGCACTGAAGGGCAACAGGCTTTTCATCCTAGACCACCACGATCACTTCATGCCGTTCCTGGACAAGATCAACAAGTTGGACGGTAACTTCATATATGCGAGCAGGACCATTCTGCTCCTGAAGGACGATGGCACCCTGAAGCCCCTGGCGATCGAGCTGAGCCTGCCGCACCCCGATGGCCAGCAGCACGGCGCCGTCAGCAAGGTGTACACTCCAGCCAACACCGGCGTCGAGAGCCAAATCTGGCAGCTCGCCAAGGCTTACGCCTCCGTCAACGACTCTGCTTGGCACCAGCTGATCAGCCACTGGTACAGAGCCAGCCTCCTCTGTTTCGTTTTCTGTGTTGGAGTATGAAAAGGAGGCTCATGATGTTTTTGCATGTTGCTGCTGCAGGCTGAACACGCACGCCGTGATCGAGCCGTTCGTGATCGCGACGAACCGGCAGCTCAGCGTGGTGCACCCCGTGCACAAGCTGCTGAGCCCGCACTACCGCGACACGATGAACATCAACGCTCTGGCACGGCAGACACTCATCAACGCCGATGGCATCTTCGAGAAGACCGTCTTCCCAGGCAAGTACGCGCTCGAGATGTCCTCCGTCGTGTACAAGAACTGGAAGTTCACCGAGCAGGCTCTCCCCGTCGATCTCGTCAAGAGGTAAAACCAAAATGAATGACATCTTGCAAAGCTCTGGCTGATCAGAACACGGCAAGAACAACGATGTGACCAGGATGGGTTTTGCTTTTGTGTGTGCAGAGGGGTGGCCGTGCCGGACCCGACGAGCCCGTACAACGTCCGGCTGCTGATCAAGGACTACCCGTACGCCGTGGACGGGCTGGTGATCTGGTGGGCGATCGAGCGGTGGGTGGGCGAGTACCTGGCCATCTACTACCCCAACGACGGCGTGCTCCGCGGCGACGAGGAGCTGCAGGCGTGGTGGAAGGAGGTGCGCGAGGTCGGCCATGGCGACCTCAAGGACCAGGACTGGTGGCCCAAGATGGACACCGTCCAGGAGCTCACCCGGGCGTGCACCATCATCATCTGGATCGCGTCGGCGCTGCACGCGGCGGTCAACTTCGGCCAGTACCCGTACGCGGGGTTCCTCCCGAACCGGCCGACGGTGAGCCGGCGGCCGATGCCGGAGCCGGGCACCGAGGAGTACGCGAAGCTGGAGCGCGGCGGTGACGAGGCCGACCTGGTGTTCATCCACACAATCACCAGCCAGTTCCAGACCATCCTCGGCATCTCGCTCATCGAGATCCTGTCCAAGCACTCCTCCGACGAGGTCTACCTCGGCCAACGCGACACGCCGGAGTGGACGTCGGACGCCAAGGCGCTGGACGCGTTCAAGAGGTTCGGCAGCCGGCTGGTGGATATCGAGAACCGGATCAAGGACATGAACGGCAACTCGGCGCTCAAGAACCGGAACGGGCCGGTGAAGATGCCGTACATGCTGCTGTACCCCAACACGTCGGATGTCACCAAGGAGAAGGGCCAAGGGCTCACCGCCATGGGCATCCCCAACAGCATCTCCATCTGAGTCTCGTGTGCATTCTTTAGATCGATATACGTGTGCTATTGCTAGTGTTGCGCGTTTGCCGTCGTCGATTTGTTTCATTGTTTGTATCAGTGTGCATTACCGTGATTCTTCGTAGTTCAGGGTCTCAGGGATAAGTCGTTGCAAATGTGAGTAACCTTGAGGCATGGATAATTTCATTAGGAATTATTCACATGGAATAATGAAAGTTAATAAAATCATTTTGCTTTCAGAGTTTGTTTCAACTTTTATGATCCATATATTCCCAAATAGCGAAACAACGTCGTTTTAGAATGCACAATTGAGCTTTTTTATCATCCTTGAGGGTGAGAGGTACCAAAATCCCATCCATTCATTGAGCCAGATCCAAGGGTTGACAAGATTTAGTACCAGGAGGTACAGGTTTCATGTGCGCACGGTACCTCCTCGCCGTCCGCATGCAATACGTGAGCGGAAGGGAAAAATTGTATTTTAGCATTCACATTCGTTCATTCTAGTGGATAGGAGCGTCTGCGTCTCCAGCGGTCCAGCCCAAGCAGGCAAAGCAACCTTCTCAATCCCGACCTCGGCGGCAGCGACGACGGCGTCAGGTCGGCCTCCTTCCTACACGGTGGCTGCGTGGAGCTGGATCGATTACCGCGGTTGCGTAGTGTGAAGGCTGATTGATTACTACCGCGGTGCCTTTCCGCATCTCAGTGGTCCAATGCAGCGCTTGCCACTGCGTCCAACAGGAGGAGAGCGGCGAGGAACGACGCGGCATGGCGTTGAAGGGGAGGAAGCTAGGACGCACAGCGCAGCCGGCCAGAGCAAGGAAGGGGAGAGATTTGCGGCAGCTGCGGTGCAGATAGAGATTAGCAGCCGAGCAGGTTGCAAGTCGCCGGTGCGACAAGGTGAGGGGAGAAGAGACACAGACCTATGCTGTGGATAAGAGTTCTCTCTCTCTCTCTCGCTCTCTCTCTCTCTCTCTCTCTCTCTCTCGTTTTTTCATCTGGTCCATCCTCACCCTGCTAAATGAACGATTGGATTTGATCCAGTACCTCCCATTACTAGTACCTCAAGGTACTATTTCAAGGGTGGTAAAAAAGCTCTACTAAATTTGTCACAAAAGATACTTTCACGCGGCTATATATTCAATATTGAAAATCAATCTTCTCTTCTACCTTACCTCTATCCTAGTCCAACAGTAAATTGTCCTTGATTAATGCGAAATTTTTCAGATGGGGGAAACTCCTATCTTGACAACGAGATACTCAATGACAGACCATCTCATCTTCCCCCGTCTACTCCCTCCAGTCGTTCCCCTCCTGTGCTCCCCTTCTTCTTCTCCCTCCTTAGCCATAGATACTTAGATACTCTCTCCGTTTCACAATGTAAGTCATTCTAACACTTCCCACATTCATGTTGATATTAATGAATCTAGACATATATATCTATATAGATTATTAACATCAATATGAATGTGGTAAATGCTAGAATGACTTACATTGTGAAACGGATGAAGTATTTGATACTCCCTCCGTACTCGTAAAGAAAGTCGTTTAGGACAATGTTTAAGTCAAACCTTGGGAATATAAATCATGAATAACTCTCAAGTTGTTTAGTTTGAAAATGTAAAAATTATATGAATAGATTTGTCTTGAAAAATACTTTCATAAAAGTATACATATATCACTTTTCAATGAATATTTTTATATAAATAAGAAGTCAAAATTGTGTTTTGGAGACTGCGTCGATATCCTAAACGACTTCCTTTATGAGTATGAAGGGAGTATGTGAATAGGCATGGTGGTAATGGGACATGCCACCAGCATTAAATCTAAAGGCCTAAAGTCTGAGCGCACATGGTGGTAATGGGACATACCACTAGCATTAAATCTAAAGGCCTAAAGTCTAAGCGCACATCGATGACAAGGATGATGAACGTCACTGGACCCATGGCCTCCTCAACTCCCCATCCTCCGTCTCATGCTTAAGGCATGACGATGTGCACCGGATTTGACTCTCATGGAGAAAAGAGGCAAACAAGGAGAATTGATACCGGCCGGCACGAATTCCTCCTCCCAGAAATTGTCATTGGTGATGGAAAAGGAGACCATGAGGCTGCTATATATGGAGCTTTGATTGGCACCGAACATGGTGAAGCGATCATGTTTCTCACCCACCTTATGTGTAGGTACGTCATATGACACATCATCTGGTTAGTACCCATAGGTAACAGCTAGTGTTGTTGCTTATAACACCGTGTCCTAGCACCTAGCCGTCGACATCAATATTGACCGTTGCCACGATCTCCTCCTAGCGATGTTATCGTGCTTCATTGTTGACGGGTGGCTTTGCTCAGGGGCGTCCTTAGGCCCATGCGGGCTGTGCGACCGAACAGGTCCCCCAAATTTCAAGGGCCCTAAAATATTAAGTATACCCAATATATAATAATATTAAATGCTTCAATTTTAGTAAAACTAAGCCCCCAAAACAATGCAAAAGGTGAATGATCCATTTTCCAATTTCCATCGTACAGTCGTCCGTGTCGTCGAAGTCCCAACGCCACGTCGCTTCGTCTCCTCTCCTCAGTTACTAGGCCACTAGGACCCATTTTAATATTTTGTACGGGGACCCAATTTGTCCGGGATGCCCTGGCTTTGCTCATGACAAAGACACGAGTGTGTCGTGGGCGTGGGATGCTGCCAAACTCACGAGGAGGAGCCATGATGTGAGTTTTCAGGAATTATCCCGTCCGACAAGTATTCCGTTATGTGAGGAAATAAAACATAAATTTACGGATAAAACATATGCCAAATTAGTAAAGAAAAATTACACGAGAATCGTTCTACTGCCGAATCTACTAGCCGGACACATTGCTGTGGTGGCCATAATCCTGCGACCTAGCATGGGCTGCTGCCGACTGATTTTCTCGTGTCGTCTCGTCTGCAAGCTCATCCTGGTGGGAGCACAGCACAGCAGAGAGCTAGACGAACTCACAACCCCAGGTGAACGTGGTCAAGTTGCTCAACATACACGTGCAAAGCTACTTTAGCTCCTAAGGTTTTGCATGGGTTTAAGCATGCCGCTCCTACGCACGACGACGACGAAAACAGGAAAGGGTGGGTGGGCACGCTTTTGCAGCTGAACTCCCCGAGATAGAGCGGTTTGATGGAACCCGAGAGACAAAGGAGACAACGGCGTGTGTTTGGTTAATTCGGCAGCATCTTCGGCACGGGACCAGGCGTAGTATCGCGTATATGCCCTCGTCTCGACTCCGCCGTAATCTGATTCGACCGCGGTCTTCTTCTGGAGAATATTATGCTTGCTCATTTTAAGCTGTGCTTAGTTGGCGAAAAGAAAATTTTTAAGTGTCATATTAAATGTTTGACTGGATGTTGGAATAGGTTCTCAGACATGATTAAAAAAATAATTTCATAACTTGCTTGGAAACCGCGAGATAAATTTATTAAGTCTAATTAATCTTTCACTAGCACATATGTGTTACTGTAGCACTTATGTGTGACTCAAAAGATTCGTATCACGATTTTCATGCAAACTGTATAATTAATTTTTTTTAATTTATATTTAATGCTTATATATGTGTCTAAAATTCGATGGGAATTTTTTAAGAAAAAAAGTTTAGGGAACTAAGGTGTCCCTCCTTTCCAAACACCACCTAAACAGGCCTTAACAATCTACAAAAAGGCACGGGCATAGCACGAGCTTTGCCCTTTTTTCTCGCGCTCGCACATCCTCTCTTTCCACGGTTCCACTAAAAAAATCCACTTCACCTAGCAGCCGCTCTCACCTCCACGCGCTCTCCGCCACCGGAGCACGAGCGCGACTGCCACCACCTCCACCGGATTCATCTCCGCCTCTCGCCGCGGCAAAGCCCCCCGAGCTTGGATTCCTCTGGTTTTTTTTTCCTTTTTGCGTACGAATCTCTTGTATATCCCTCTCCTGTATGTTGCGAGAAATCAATCTAGTCCGAATGGTGTGCTCCTGCGTGCTGGAGTAGTCTAGGTATACCAGTTTTGTTCTCCAAAGCATTTGGGATTGGGTTGAATGGAACATCTATGGTCCACGCTAGGTCCGCCCCTGGCTGTGATGGATGGAGCTTAGAGCAGGGGCAACCTAGATCAGGGGTGTCTCCCTGGGGGGTTTTCATGGTGCTGTGGATGTTCACTAGCTTTGGAGGGTTTGATTAGGGCCTCTTGGGTCATAACAGGAGGATTTTAAGGGACCTGGATTTGGTAAAGCATTTTTCAGGCATGTGATGCTTCTTGGGGAGGATTTCATGGTGTTGTGGATGTTCACCAGCTTTGGAGGGTTTGATTAGGGCTGCTTGGGTCACAACAGGAGGGCTTTAGGGATCTGAATTTGGTAGTCATTTCAGGCATGTGATGCTTCTTGGGGAGGATTTCATGGTGTTGTGGATGGATGTTCCCCAGGTTTGGATGGTTAGACTTCTTCGATCACCACAAGAGCTTTGAAGAGACCTGAGTGGATAAGCATTTGATCCTTCTTGGAGGTGTTTCATGGTGTTCTAGATGTTCACCAGCTTCGGAGGGTTTGATTAGACTGCTTGAGTTAACAGTGTTCAAGGGACTGAATTTGATAAGCATGTCGGGCATTTGATCCAGTGGTGTGGATTCGTATGCATCTTTTGTTGTTATAAGATTTGCTGCCACAAAAAATGGAAGGTGTGCGCGGTATAGAATCTCTGGCTACTGGAGATGGTCGGCATCATCTTTCCCGTACACTTGGACCGGTGCTCCTGATCTCGATGGGGTATATTGACCTTGGGAAGTGGGTGGCAACGATAGATGCCGGGTCTCGGTTTGGCTATGATCTCGTAATACTGGTGTTGCTTTTCAACTTGTCGGCCATTCTGTGCCAGTATCTGTCGATGTGTATCGGCATGGTCACTGGGAAAAATCTTGCGGAGGTACCACTTTGCTGACATTTGTCGTCACCTACTCACATTTCTTCAGTTTAGCTCAATGAATGGCTGTACCTTTTTTTCCTAAGTGGAAGTATTTAGTTTACTCGGATAGCATCAACCACATAAAAAATAGTGGGGGAGTTCTTCAATTTTTCCTCCTTTTTTTTTCTTTAGAGGGGTGGTTGATATTTCATATTCGTCATCTATCATTTTCTTCGAGAGCTGTTAACTTTTGTAACAATATTACATGAACGGAAGATTTGCCGCGAGGAGTACAGTCCATCAATATGTGTCATCCTTGGTATTCAGGCAGGATTGTCCTTGCTAACCGCGGAACTAACCATGGTATGTTCATACACTTTAGACAAGCTTTCCTCTCTCTTTTTTTTTTTGTTAATTCTTTGTTCTAGAGTTAATTTACCAATGTTATGCATAGTTGACCTATAGGAGCATTCACTACCAGAGAATTCAGGTTTTTGCCAGCTTTCAAACTTTTAATACTTGGTTATTTCAGCTTTCAGGCATATCAGTCGGATTCAACCTGGTCTTTGAATATGATGATCCTATCGCAGGCTTATATTTTGCTAGTGTTGTGGTCAATTTGCTACCTTACACTATGTCTTATCTGGTAAGCTTATGATTGATCTCAGAATATCTGCAGTTCTGCACCACTAAGAGCAACTCTAAGACGTTATGCCTTTACTTTATTCTAGGGCAAACGGATGGCTGGGACATTGAATGCATGCGTAGCAGGCTTTGCACTTCTTTGTTTTGTGCTTGGTTTATTAGTCAGTCAACCAAAAATTCCAGTTGATATGAATGCAATGTTCCCCAAGTTGAGTGGTGAAAGTGCTTATTCCTTGATGGCGCTTCTTGGCGGAAATGTAATAGCGCACAATTTTTATGTTCATTCATCAGTTGTACAGGCAAGCTTCATTTCCTTATGCTGATGCTTAAGTAAATGCTGAGATAGTGGCTTTTGTTGAACTTGTACTCCACCCATAAGTTATATATATGAGTAAATACTTCTGTAACTTGTATAACTATTCTGATCAGTCCATGAATTCTGAGGACAGTTCATTACTTGCCAATTTTTGGAAAAATGGTAGAACCTATTTTGTCCCTCATTTTTTAAAAAAAATTCCCACACTTGGCATTATAGTTTAAGGTTGGGCTGTTCAATCCAGGTTTTGAATGGACTGTTCAAAACCGGGCAATGTCAATCTTGCTGGCCATGAAGCTAATCACATAACTGAGCCTGCTGATTTCTGGTTTGCACAGGTTGACTTGACCCCAGGCTGTAGTTTAAAGTAACCGGTTTTCCTAAGTTGTGTTTTCTAATACATGATTGGTATTAGTTTTGAAATCTGCAAGGAAGCTAATTCTGGTTCATGCTAAGCCATGCAAGCATAATCCTGCAACTTTGTGGTATGATAATAGAAACTGGTGTGTGGGTTGGCAAACCAGAATCATGCATCCTATGCTAAGATGTGCAAGCATAATCCTGCAACTTTGTAGTACATTCTTTCCATATTAAGAAAAGAGTAAGAAAAATATGCATAGATTGATCCAAATGCTTGATTTGTTTTTTTGCTCATGAAAAATTTCTTGCAATTTTCTCTAAGCAAATGATGATCACTAAACCTGCATTTTAAATTTATATGCCTTTTCTACAATCAACTAATAGAAAGTCAGGGGATCCAATACAGTTTTTTGTTTCTGAAGCTTAAACTTGTCATAAAACGTGTAAGTCGGTTCTACTGTACCTTTGACATTTGTGCTCTCCGTGCCATGCAGTTTTCGTAAACCCACACCATTTTCCTTTTTTATTTTTTACCTTTTGTTCTATCTGCTATGCCATGTTTTTGTTAATTCAGAAATCATTTGTGCAGGGCCAAAGACAATCTACAACTCTTTCCCTTGGTGCTCTGTTCCACGATCACCTGTTCTCAATATTGTTTATTTTCACTGGGGTTTTCCTTGTGAATTATGTCCTGATGGGCTCAGCAGCAGTTGAATCCAATAATACTCTGGTTACTTTTCAAGATTCTGTAGATTTAATGAACCAGGTTTTTGCCTCCAGTTTGCATTCTGCTTGTTTTGAGTATGAATTCTGCACCATAGTTCCTTCATGAGTTCCTCTGAATGCCTTCTGCAGATGTTCATGAATCCGATGGCACCAATTGTTTTTTTAGTGATCCTTATCTTTTCGAGTCATGTCATCTCATTGACATCTATTATTGGCAGCCACGCAATTTTGAAGAATTTCTTTGGTGTAAACTTGCCTCATTCTGCTCATCATCTGCTACTAAAGGCCGTTGCCATGGTTCCTACTATGTACTATGCAAAGGTTGCAGGTTCTGAAGGGATATATCAGTTACTCATTATCTGCCCAGTTATCCAAGCTATGTTCCTTCCTTCGTCTGTTATTCCTGTTTTCCGTGTTTCCTCATCAAGAGTTATAATGAGCAGATATAAAATATCTTTGTACGTTGAAATATTGGCCATCCTAGCATTTCTTCTTTTGCTGTTCACAAATATCATTTTTGCTGCGGAAATCCTGTTTGGTGATAGTACCTGGACAAACAACTTGAAAGGGAACACTGGAAGCCCTGTTGTACTTCCGCATGCCATTGTAGTTCTAATTTCTTGTGCATCAATTACTTTTACGCTGTTCCTGGCTGTCACTCCACTGAAGTCAGCAAGTAATGAACCTGAAACTCAGGAGCTATCTGAGCACTCTCAGAGAGAAGATCCAGATACTACTTATCAAAGAGAAGCAAGTAATGAACCTGAAACTCAGGAGCTATCTGAGCACTCTCAGAGAGAAGATCCAGATACTACTTATCAAAGAGAAGCAAGTAATGAACCTGAAACTCAGGAGCTATCTGAGCACTCTCAGAGAGAAGATCCAGATACTACTTATCAAATAGAAGTAAGTAATGAACGTGAAACTCAGCAGCTATCTGAGCACTCTCAGATAGAAGATCCAGATACTTTTTATCATAGAGAGGAGCTTTCTCTGGTTGAACAGAAAGAAGATCATACGACTTCTACTATTAATGCTATTCCCAGGATTTCATCAGAAAGTTATCAAACATCAGCTTTGGAGCATAATGACTTTCCTGACATCACTGTGGAGTCTGGTCATGGCACTCAGCAGCTTACTGCTTTTGTGCCAATTATTCCGGAGGTCTCATCGTCTATCAAACATAAGGAACCAAAATCAGTAGTTATTGACCAGACGGAACCAGTGCCAAAGGTTTGTACTGCCACAGTAGTAGAACATAACACTGCTGAGAACATCAAAATGAAGAGTACAACTTCAAAGCATGTCCAAGAAGAAGCAGGAGCTAGCATGGACTATGATACTGAGGCTTCTTATAATGCGGAAGTCAGCAAGTCTTCTGGAAACAAGGCACCTCCAATTTCTGATGACCCAACATCTCTTACTTTGAGCAAGGGGAGAGACTCTGATGCTGGTTATCGTGGCAGTAACCTCTCAAGACTGCCTGGTTTGGGTCGTGCAGCAAGGAGGCAATTAGCAGCGATTCTTGATGAGTTCTGGGGACATCTCTTTGATTATCATGGTAAGCTAACGCAAGAAGCTAATGCAAGAAGGTTCAACTTTCTGCTAGGACCATACCCGAAAGCAGTTAGAAGTGATAACCAAGCCATCGAAGCTTCTGGGAGCCCCTTGATGAGAGATGCAATACGAGGATCAGCTACCATACAGAAATCATGGGACTCACGTGCTAAGGAAGTCTCTAGTCCAGGCTTTAATTTTGGGCTTCAGATGGGTCGCATTGGATCATCAAACTGGTCTGAGAGCATGCGTTTATCTAATGCTGACATCCCAAGGCCAACTAGCACCTTGTTTGAACAAAATACTCAGTTTTATTCAAATTATAATGTCCCATCTTACCCTGACAATCAGTTCTATCAACCTGCTACCATTCATGGCTATCACCTGGCAACCTCTTTGAAAAGTATGAATGCAAGTCACAGCACGCACTCCAGCATTTCACTAGATCCACGGCGACTTCCTAGATCATCTGAATCTGCTGGTTCTAACTACGCAGATTCTGCAAGGTATGCTCGTAACCAAGATGTAATTGGTTCACAGGGATCCGCTTCGCAAAACACAACAATGAGCTGTTTAGATACAATGACAGTGGAGAGAGCTTTTTACAATCCTGCCTCCGTTAATGAGATTGAAGGGGTTGGTTCATCTGCTTACTCAAAGAAGTACCATAGTTCACCTGACATATCTGCACTAATTGCTGCAAGTAGGAATTATTTGCCAAATGAAGTAAATTTGGGAGGTGCTGCTGGAAGCAGTTCATACTTCAGTAATTTGGCATGTGAAAGATCACAATATGTGAACTTGGGATCCAGTTCCACAGCTCAATTTGCACTTAGCAAGCACTCACAACCTAATTTCCATAGAGACACATCATCTATGCAGTCAAGTGTGAACCCAAGTACTGAATCCATTTGGGCCCAGCAGCCGTTTGAACAATTACTCGGTGTATCAAGAGCAGAGTTGAATAAGGGCGAGGGTAACACCGACCAGAGATCAAGTGGTGTCACCAAACACGATTTCTCTAACAAAGAATATGAGGTGAAACTTCTTCAATCACTCAGATTTTGCATCATGAAGCTCTTGAAACTGGAAGGATCAGGATGGCTCTTTGAGCAAAATGGTGGCTGTGATGAAAAATTAATTGATCAAGTTGCTGTAGCTGAGAGAGTTTCACAACATACCACTGAAAATCAGTTATCTGCTGATCTCCAGCTCCATAGTTCTGATGAAGACTTGCAGCCACTGCAAAGGAATGATAACAGGGATGCCAATTGCATGAGCCTACTGCCCAAGTGTGGAGATGATTGTGTTTGGCAGGCCCCCCTGATTGTTAGTTTTGGTGTCTGGTGCATCCGCCAGATTCTGAACCTGTGCCTTGTCGAAAGTAGGCCAGAACTTTGGGGCAAGTATACATATGTTCTTAATCGTCTCCAGGTATTTTTTTTTTCTATTGCTGTCTATTTTGGGCAAACTGCAATATGGAGGGTAACCCAGGGATGCAGATCATCAATGGTTGCTTCCTGCATGTAGCATACATACTATATAGGCTATTTTGGCATTGTTGTGAATTATGCTTCCTACATATAGCATACAAACTAGTACTATATAGGCTATTTTGGTATTGTTGTGGATTACGATAATCTTTATTCGTATGATGGCTTTAAGATATTTCGGTTTTTTATTACCTGTTTTTGCCTAAATCAAATTGACAAAGATATATTTCAGTAAAAAAGAGAGAGAGATTGATTTCCCAATAATAGTAGAAGTGGATGGATATGGGAGAACGGCAACAGCTTGATAACCAAATTTGACACTCTCTCTGATTTTTCAATGGATTGTGAAAATACTCCATATAGCAATCCTATTTTCCATAGGAACTTTAAAAATAAGCACTGTCAGCACACATAACAACTGCAAACTAACCATATACTTGCTATGGTGGCTGGGAATATTTCGTGATGTATGAAAGTATGAAACACTGCAATAGATGGCATTCATTTATATAAATTTAAAATATAGTTGTTTGCAGAGAACTTTGTTTTGTATGACTATCATTTTCTTCGCCTGTAGATGAATCCTGCAACTTGTAAGTGCATTTTGTCCTACTCTGTGCTTTTAACCATAAGATAAACCTTAATCAGAAATCCCAACTACTGATTTCCTTCAGAAGTGCATAAAAACTTGTGAGTGGGTTCGGTTGCATTGAGAAATTGACTTCTAATGCGACTTGCATGCAGCAGAACTGCCCAAACTTCTGCCACACTGTTTGGACTTCAAGTTTGCTAATTTTCTTTTTCATTTACTTGCTAGGGAATACTTGATCCTGCATTTTCCAAGCCTCAGAAACCCATGAAAGGATGCGTATGCCTTCAAAAAGTTGCCAAGCCCATCTCTGGTACTTTCACCACTGCTGGTATGATCTTGGAGATGATTAAAGACGTGGAACAAGCCATTTCTAGCCGCAAGGGTCGAAGCGGCACAGTAGCAGGAGACGTTGCTTTTCCCAAAGGGAAGGAGAACCTAGCTTCTGTCCTTAAGCGATACAAGCGTAGGCTCTCGAACAAGACATCTGCAGGACAATAGCGTGGCAGCGAGCTTTCTTTTGTTTCTTGTTTGTATAGGGTTCTTGGGGCTGCTCCACAATGTTCTGTTTTTTTGTGCTCCTCAAACCTTGGGTTTTTTCGATGCACACGATCTCCAGAGTGCCTGAGAGCTTCTTGATCTTTGGTCATTTTTGCACATGTTGTTTATGAAGTGGCCAAGGGTGAATGGTATACCTTGTTTATTCATCTTATCAGCGAGATCTCAACAGTAGATGATATTTGCTGGAGCAGCAACATTGTAAAGTTCTTTTTCCAGATGAACATTCTGAAGTCCGCTGGCTTGGCTTTCTGAAATCTCAACTAGACTCGTTGTTCCTTTCGGCTTTCGCTGTTAGGTTGTTACTGAGAATTTTCTGTTGGTCAGCTAAGCTTGAGTTCTGGTCCTTCTGGACTAGACACAGTGGCACACGATGCAGCGGATACCCATGTGCACGGCTTATGTCCACTTGTCTGATGTTAATTTTTCATCGTGCTTGCTTGTTACTGTAGTTGTTACTGCCTTACTGGTATCATCCAGGAGTCATATTTTCGTTGTTTGCATCTCTATAACCTTTTCCAGGGAAATGCATTGTTGCAGTCTTTCTGAACATATACTTGATGAATTCTTGAGTTTCCATGTACTACGATTTATTGACTGTAATTGGATGGATCCTGATCAGCTAGGAAAAGCTCAGGATCAGCAGAGAGTACAGTGGACGGTTCACTGTACAGTACACACGATCTATCTCGCTTTCGACAGGCAGGATTGGTCAGGGTCCATAAAATTCAGGCTTCTGTGCAGCTGAGCTATAGTGTCTTGGACAAGGGCCCCCACATTTGCATCATTGCACGTGCCACAATCAATACCCCCAGGCTTTGCTAAAGATGCTTTCAAGGATGCACCAACTTGGGGGCGAAGATACACGGTCATGTACGCTGGCGATTTTTGCACGTCGCACGCACCGACCGGTAGAAGATGCAAGGATAGGACCAAAGATCATCGGAATTGTGAACCGTTGTTGCAACTTTTCTGAATTACCCGGTAAAGGTTGTAAAAAAAAGCTACTTTTGATTATGTTTCCACAAATACAAATTGTATTTTGTGTACAACTATTGCTTATGCTTTCATAATTACAGTTTTATATTTTATATGCGACTATATTTATTAATCTTCACCATTATAACCTAGATCCATAGTGATGGAACATTTTTTTTCTTTAATTAATATGGTTTTTTCTCACGTAATATAATAAATAGACCGTCGCACCAAATAAATATACTTTTTATGTGAATCGAGTGTAGCTTAACCGGTTAAACTTCTAATTCTACCCTTGACACATGTGTTCATATTTACGGTTATTATCCGTTTAATGATAGATAACATACCCGTAGGTAGCGAGCCGTCTATGGCGACTTTGTGAATCTTAAAATATATCGGTACAATCTTCGAAATTGCTCATAGGGATAGGGTGCGTGTGTACACTTTCACAAGGATGAGTGCATGCATGTATATGGGTGTTTGCATCTGTACTGTGTTTTTTTTAAAAAAAAACTTTTAATCAAGGGTTAATTGGATCCATGCCACTACAAATGTGGCAATCAAAAAAATGCCACACATATTCGCATTATCGGCTGGATGCCACTTCAAATTTTTAAAATTGAAACCATGCCACTCCCGTCCCTTTTTCTGTCTCCTCTCAAACGCCGTCCCCATTTCCGTCTCCCTCTTCGTTCTCCCTTCTTCTGCCCGGCGTCGAGCACGGCAAGGTCGGCGGCGGCGGCACAGCAAGGACGGTGGCGGCGGTGCCCGTCCATCTCGCCTCTCTCCCGCTGTCCATCTTCTCCTCCCTCCCGCCGTCCATCTCCATCACCGCGCTCCCGGCGCTCCTGGAGGTGTCCCTCGACGACCTCCCCGCCGACGCGTATCCTCACCGTCATCCACCGCGTGCTCCCTCCACTTCCTCGTGGGCGTCGCCGTCTTCCTCTCCGACCTCCTCAGCCTGTGGGCGCTCGCCGGTAGCCAGGCTTCAGAAGCAGCGGCAACGACGACAGCCCACCGCGACACAGCGGGCACCTCCTCAGCCTTCACAGCCGCCTGCTCCCCGCACCGCCCTCTTTCTCCTCCACCGCCGTCCAGACCACGGCACCACTGTGCTCCGCCTGGTTGGCGCGTCGTCGCCCCTGCCGTCGTCATCAATGAAGGAGGTGGCGCAAGGTCGTCATCAACGAAGGAGGCCACCACCATCCTTGCTGTGCCGCCGTGCTCGACGCCGGGCGGAAGAAGGGAGAACAAAGAGGGAGACGGAAACGGGGACAACGTTTGAGAGGAGACAGAAAAAGAGACGTGAGTGCCATGGTTTCAATTTTAAAAATTTGCAGTGGCATCCAGCCGATAAAGCGAATATGTATGGCATTTTTTTATTTGCCACATTTGCAGTGGCATGGATTCAATTAACCCTTTAATCAATGACTAATTAGAAAACAGTATCCCCATCTATAATATATAATAGGACTAGGATACAACTTGTATCCTCTGAGTGTATACTTAGTTGACACCTAATATTTGGTAACCATATATATCATTTTAAAAAGAAGAATTATAGTCTTTGCTCTACCACCCATGATCACATCTAGGCGATGATGCTCTATAGGGATGATTTCAAGGGCGGATCCAAAAAATGTATAGAGGGAGGGTTTATCTCCTTTCTCCTCTAATCCCCCTGCTCTTCCTTCTCTCCCTCTTCTTCCCCCTCCCACCCCCCCTTTCTTAATGGTGATCCAGCGGGATAGAGGGACTTGAGTCCTCCAGCACCCACGTTGGATCTGCTCCTGGGTAGTGTTTTGTCCGTCACCAAACATTGCTACATTACAGTTTTAACATATCACAGTGTGTTAGCTATATGTTTGCTTTACTGTCACACTTATGACATTGCAACTCGATTTTTAGGCTAGTTGTGCCACACAGAACGTACTTTTATGTTTTTTTTTTCACAGTTTATCTAATTTCAGTTGTGGCAAGACGTCAACCAAACATCCAAGAAGAATTCACCACGTTTGTGCGGACATCAGGCACGGCGTCCTGAAAGGACGGCCTGAATTGTTCATCACCGGGAGGCAAGGACGATGATGCGGCTTGCTGGTAGGCATTGGTTGTGTGCCCCTGCTGTTGCCTGTTACTCCTCATAGCCTGTCGGTACTACTGCACTGGGCACTGGCTGCTAGTCTGCTACAGTGCGGCACGATCTCCTCCCCGATCTTAGCTACAGTAATTACCCATGAAACATTGATATCTCGTACAAGTCTGCCCCAAAACAGCCGGTTCATCATTATGGGTGCCTTTTCTGTCCATCCATGTTTAGAAGAGTCCTGCATATGAATCAATATCATCCCACTTCCAAAAACAAACACATGTTTTATAGTTATTTTATATATTTAAGAGTGGAGTGTATATTCGGTCCTAAACTTGTATGGGTGTATCATCGAGACCCCTAAACATTTTCAAGTTTCTATATTGATCTTCGACATCATATAGGTCCAAACATGTTCCAATTTGCTTTGTACATTGACATGGCATGCAACAATATTTTCTACGTATTAGTGTGACCCACATAACATTCATATAGGAAAAAAAACATATTTTCTTCTCTCTACCTTAAAATTTTTAAAAATGATTTTTTATTTTCTTTGTCTTTTCTCCTATCTATCTAACATGAGAAAATATGTTTTTAAATTTTATTTTTATTTTAGCGGGTCCTACTAATACGTAGGCGCCACCGTGGCATGTCATGTCAACGCTAAGGATATGTTCGGTAGCAAGTTTTCCCAAACTCATCTTTCTCGTGTTCCGCGCGTACGCTTTTCAAACTGCTAAATAGTACATTTTTTACAAAAAGTTTTTATACAAAAGTTGCTTAGAAAAACTACATTGATCCATTTTTGAAGAAAAAATAGCTAATACTTAATTAATCATGTGTTAATGGACCGCTCCGTTTTCCGTGCACAGAATACTTAGTTCCCAACTAATCCTAATGAACACAGCCTAAGAGCGGGTTGATGCCCGTTTAGATCTATATGGCACTAAGACAAATTCAAAGACACGAACATGTGTTTTGAGAATTTGAGAATTTAGGTTCTAGATAACACACCCGTACAAATTTAGAGACCGCAAGTGTACTTAACTAAAATATATACACTCTTGTTCATATCAATATATCTATTAATTATTTTATTATAATTATAAAGACAACTCGAAAAGGAAACAACGTATTTGCTATGAAGGCTTGAAAATTACCATATTAATCCAAAAAAATCTAAGCCATCATTAGATCGTAGCGAGACATAAGTAGACACTATTATAACTACATAAAAACAAAAGAAAAAAATTGAACATTAAATTTAATCATACTTTCAATATCTAATTATACTTTTATATGTAAAAGTTGCATAACAAATTCAATTCAATAAATTTGTGCGCCGCAGTTTTTATTTAAGTTTCGCTCACGATTAGGCGGACCAGCGAGGGCGTGAAAAGCTACGAGAAGGAAAAAAAAAAAAGAGCTACTAGTAGTACTAATAAATCAAAGAGATGATGGCATAATTAAGCAGCGTGAGCTGTGACGTGAGCTGCTCTGAATCTCTGATTTTATCATAAACCACAATCCCGGGCCCACCCGTCATGGACCATCAAATAACCGATCTCCCTGGCCCATGGGCCCCGCCATCCCAGCACGGCACAACCCCCCCTCCTCCCACGGCCAGCACAACTCGCCCATCGCCCATCGTACTCACCACCCTCCCCCCCCGCGCCTCGCCTCCCCTCGCCTCGCCGCGCTCTAATCTTCTTCCCCTCAACCCGCTCCAAAATTCCCCCGCATCCCGCTCCAAAACCCAAAAAAATCCCGCGCGGCCGCGTGAAGCCGTGAATCTACTCCTCCCTTCCTCCGCGCCCGCGCGTCGCCATGGATCCGCAGGCGGAGGGCGATGCGGCGGCGGCGGCGGCGGTGCTGGGGGCGGACCCGGCGGGGCTGACGGCGCTGCTGGGGGACCTGACGTCGCCGGCGAACGAGGCGAGGTCGAGGGCGGAGGGGATGTTCCACGCGCTCAGGGCGTCCCACCCGGACGCGCTCGCGCTCCGCCTCGCGCACCTGCTGCTCTCCCCGGCGCACCCCTCCGCGCCCATGGCGGCCGTGCTCCTGCGCCGCCTCATCTCCCCGGGGTCGCAGGCGTTCGTCTACCCGGGGCTCTCCCCCGCCACGCAGTCCTCGCTCCGCGCGCTCCTCCTCTCCGCGGCGTCCGCGACGGGGCTCTCCAAGTCCATCTCGAAGAAGCTCTCCGACGCCGTCGCCGAGCTCGCGTCCTTCCTGCTGCCGTCCAACGCGTGGCCCGACCTCCTCACCTTCCTCTACAAGTCCATCGCCTCCCCATCCTCGCCTCCGGCGCTGCAGGAGTCGGCGCTCAACATCCTAGCCCGGCTGGCCTCCCATCTCGCCGCGGGCTTCCCCAACCTCCACGCCCTCCTCCTCTCCGCGCTCTCGCACCCGTCGTCCGCAGATGTCCGCGTCGCGGGGCTCAACGCCGCTATCAGCCTCATACAGTCTCTCCCCTCTGCCGCCGACCGTGACCAGTTTCAGGATCTCCTCCCAGCCATGATGCGCGCCCTCGCTGAATCGCTCAACTGTGGGAACGAGGGCTCTGCACAGGAGGCGCTTGAGATGATGATCGAGCTTGCAGGTGCAGAACCACGGTTTCTCCGCCGCCAGCTGCCTGACGTGGTTGGTTCTATGTTGCAAATTGCTGAAGCCCCTGGATTAGAGGATGGTACGCGACACCTTGCTGTCGAGTTTGTTGTTACCCTTGCTGAGGCAAGGGAGCGCGCGCCCGGGATGATGAGAAAGCTGCCACGGTATGTGGGCCGGCTATTTGCGGTGCTCATGACAATGCTGCTCGATGTCCAGGATGAACCTGCGTGGCATGCAGCGGTGTCGGAAGAAGAGGATGCTGGGGAGACTGGGAGCTATGTTTTCGCACAGGAATGTCTTGATCGGCTTGCGATTGCTGTTGGTGGGAATACGATTTTACCTGTGGCAGCTGAGTTGCTCCCATCATTTTTTGCTTCTGAAGAGTGGAAGAGACGACATGCGGCACTGGTTACGATAGCGCAGATTGCAGAGGGCTGTGCTAGAGTAATGATTAAGAATCTGGAGCAGGTAGTTGGTATGGTGCTGAATTCCTTCCGGAATCCTCATCCTCGGGTGAGATGGGCAGCTATCAATGCAATTGGGCAGCTTTCGACGGACCTGGGGCCTGAGTTGCAAAATAAACTGCACCATGTTGTCCTGCCTGCATTGGCTTCATCCATGGATGATTTCCAGAACCCGCGCGTACAGGCAAGTTATTATTGAGGATTTACACTTAAGTCATCTGCTGCACTTCTTTCAATATTCGTTATCGTATTTTATAGTGTAAACTATAAAGCATTGGTGGCCCTGTAACCCACAAGTATCAGGCTCAGAGGAACTTGGAAGTTAAAAAGATATTATCTTGACATATATGCATTCTAAGGAATGAGTAGAAATTGCTGGAAACTAAAATTTATATTTAAAGAGAAGTTCGTAGACTGATTAAGGTCTAATGCTCAAAGCTGTCGTACTTTTAATAGAATAGTACATGGAAATTTTCTCAATTATATTACATATGTATCAGTAAGGAATGGGTCTATTAAACCCCTCAACTATCGTGTTGGTCTAATTTCAACTCTCCAGTTATGCAAGTATGCAACCTTGTAAAACACAATTCTTGAATATCAATACCCAACAATCTACAACCCTCAACCTCACCCTAGTTGTTTGATGTTTGAAGTACCATACAATGTGAGTGATTATGCTAGCCTATGTGCACAGGTTATTGTCGTGATCAAGTTTCATGATGCAATGATTTAGAGAGGTTTGATGAGACTGCTATTAATGCCTAAATTGTTTGTAGTGTGTCCTCATCTGAGATCACAACTGGTTACACGTTTTTTTAGTTAGTGGCCATTAGTTTGTGCCACTTGCTTTTTCTTTGACATATACTTACAATTGACTTGTCATTAATACCCATCAAGTTATCAGCTAGACATGCTCTAATCATTGTTTTATATTCTGAATGAGTTCAGGCACACGCAGCTTCTGCGATTCTAAACTTCAGCGAAAACTGCAGGCCTGATATTTTGACACCATACTTGGATGGGATAGTTGGGAAACTACTGTCATTGCTTCAGGTAATCCTTGCATTTGATCATGGAGCCTTCATTTTGTGCAGCATAAACATGAACCTTTTCGGAAATTTTGTTTGTTTTCTGATAGACTGGAAACCAAATGGTGCAAGAAGGTGCTTTAACTGCTTTAGCATCAGCTGCAGATTCTTCTCAGGTACAAGGGGAAATATTTTTGAAGGTTTTCGGGCCAGCATTCTTGCTCAAAGTTTTGCAATCTTATTGTTTCAGGAACACTTCCAAAAATATTATGATGCAGTCATGCCATATCTCAAGTCTATACTCATGAATGCAACTGACAAATCAAATAGAATGTTGCGGGCCAAATCGATGGAATGCATTAGCTTAGTTGGTATGGCTGTTGGAAAGCAAAAATTTAAGGATGATGCTAAGCAGGTAATAATTTGCTAGTTGCTCTGATACATTGTAATACGTTTGAAGAAAATGTCAAAGCACACTGTATAAATGTTATTTATGACTTGTTCTGACTGTATTGCTGATGGGCTTATTTGAATGCTGTTTGCTGAATTCGTTGTTTCTTTGGCTAACATATTTCTCTTGCTAGGTGATGGAAGTTTTGATGACATTGCAAGGATCTCAGATGGAGGCTGATGACCCTATAACAAGTTACATGCTGCAAGTATGTTGTAGCTTAAATACTATTGCCATTTTATGCCATCACTAGTTTGCTTCAGTTTTGCTTATTCTAATTGCATTTTCTAGGCATGGGCGAGATTGTGTAAATGCCTTGGTCAGGACTTCTTACCATACATGAATGTTGTTATGCCTCCTCTGCTCCAGTCTGCTCAGCTTAAACCAGATGTGAGTGTCACATCTGCTGGGCCAGAAGATGAAAATGGTGAATCTGATGATGAGGGGTACGTTTTTGTTACGCTGGCAACTTAACATAATGTTGTCACATTCCCATGATAGAATATTGAACTTGATGAATTGTTATCATTGTAGGCATGATATTAGTTTGTTGCCCTGTTTCAAATTTGCATGTATTTGTCAGATCCATAACAGAGCATTTAATTTGAATGTTGATATCCTGTTGTTGTCTGATTCTATGATCTTATGATATCTGTAAAATTTTGTGTTTTACCTGGCTGCCTGCATAAAATGCAGTGTTGAGACTATTACGCTAGGAGACAAGAGAATTGGCATCCGAACCAGTCTGCTGGAGGAAAAAGCAACGGCATGTAATATGCTATGTTGTTATGCTGATGAGCTCAAGGAAGGGTTTTTCCCATGGATTGATCAGGTTATGTTATGATTTTTTGTGAACTCTATGTGTACACGCACGCGCCTATGTGAAGAGCTCCAGCTGAACCTTGAATCTGTACAGGTTGCAACTACTCTGGTTCCTCTCCTCAAATTCTATTTTCATGAAGAAGTTAGGAAGGCAGCCGTTTCAGGTCTGCAACTACCCTTTTCAGTGTATTCTCCATTATTTTTAGCATTTTTCTCAAAGTGACATTGTGTTATCTCCCTAGCAATGCCTGAGCTTCTACGTTCAGCGAAGTTGGCAATAGAGAAGAGCCAATCGCAAGGTCGGGATGAATCTTATCTTAAGCAACTGTCTGATTACATAGTTCCAGCTCTTGTAGAGGCTATACATAAAGTAAGCATAGCATGCTAACTGAAACTCCTTACTTTTCCTTAGTACTTGTTTTGTTGATCACTGTTGTTCTGTTTAAGCATGTTATTGAAAGTTTGAAACTTTATGCAGGAACCTGACACACAAATATGTGCAAGCATGCTGGAATCGCTGAATGAATCAATACAGGTCTTGTATTGCTGTACCCTAAGTTTTTGTGATATTACACTGAGCTTAATTTAGGTGATAAGCTTCAATATCTTAATTTAGGTGATAAGCTTCATATAGCTTCAACTCTTGTTTGTGCAACCTATATGATTTTTAGTACTTAAAAACCTCTGTGAAATGTGCGACACTTATGGCTTAAACTATGCTCCATCCAATGGTAAAACACAAATAAATTGTGGTTTGAGGTACTACCTGGGTTTGAATGAATTTAGTATTAACTACTTTGTACTGTATTGCTAACAAAACTGACATGTTTACATTTATAGCATCGTGTTGATTGCCTCTTTCTGGAAAATCTGACCTTTAGTGATGAAATCTGTGACAAATAATTTTTATTTGCTCCTTTTTATTTCCATGCTGTATCCATGTTTACTCCATACAGGACACCATAATAATCTGAACTCTGTTTCTTCACTTAGTTATCTGGAACACTTCTTGAGGAAGGCCAGGTCAGATCTATAGTGGATGGAATTAAAGAAGTAATAACTGCGAGTGCTCTCAGAAGGAGAGAACGAACAGACAGGGCAAAAGCTGAAGATTTTGATTCAGAAGAAGAGGATCTACTCAGAGAAGAAAATGAACAGGAGGATGAAATCTTCGATCAAGTAAGCTATTGAAAACTAGACTGCTAATATTTCTGGAAAAAAAATAGTATATTTAGATGTACCTGTTTATAATTTTTTTCCTGATACAAGAATTGACAAGTGTATGCAGTTCTGTGCACTGCTGAAATTGAAAGATTTACACATGCTAATTAACTATTCCATTCAAATTTATAAGGCGAGCAGTTATTTCTACTTTCAAACTTTGCAAGTTATGATCAACAATTAGGTTTAGTGATCCAAATTGATGCAGCTACTCAAATGTATTTTGCTTTCACACGATCGTGATTTTCTAGTTAGTAAGAACATATTCAAATGAAATTTATGGTCAAAGTCCAATCTAGAAGACCATGCTAAGTTAAATCTTGCCTTGTAAAGTTGAACGCGGTAGTACCTTAGACACCAAAAGGAGCAAGCATGATTATTGTACTTCCAACTTAAACTGTAGACACAGCTGTGACTTCTACTTTCCAAGCTTTATTGGAAATAACTTATACAGATTTATCTTTTGTGATTTTCACAGATTGGTGATTGTTTGGGCACTCTTGTTAAGACGTTCAAGACTTATTTCCTTCCATTCTTTGATGAACTTTCCGTCTATTTGACACCTATGTTGGTAAGTGGATCCATCTGATTTGATTGGAACTTCTGTTTTCTTAGTGATAGAAGGGCAACATACTGAATGCTGAACTTTACACCAAAAGTGATTTTCCTAGCAATGTGAAACCTTGGACCCTATATCTTTTGGGGGTCATTTTCAGATATTCCCTTTACCCAGAATTTTTCTTGGCTTGCCATAGAAATCTTTTGCTTAAATGTTCCAAAGAGTAAACATAAAGCTACTAGAAACTATTCCAGTTCATTTTCAGATCTTGTAGCCTGTGATAAACATAGAACATCTTATTACAAAAAAAATACTCTGTCAAGGACAAAAAAGAACCTTCTGCGATTATAAGTATTTTTTTTGTTAATAATATTAGGCCAAGGACAAAACAGTAGAGGAACGAAGGATTGCCATATGCATTTTTGATGATGTTGCAGAGCACTGTCGCGAAGCAGCTGTCAGGTAACAGTTTAATGACCCTTTTAACCTTTTTATTGGATGAAATGATTCTTCTAACTTTTGATGAAACGTAATTTGTATGATCTGTGGTTCTCAGATATTATGATACATATCTTCCTTCTTTATTAGAAGCCTGCACAAGTGAAAATCCAGATATTAGACAGGTTTGAAATATTTTATGTTCTACTTGATGACTTGATGCATGAAGTTTCATGTTTCAACAGTATGCAATATTTCATTTATCAAGTTCTTTTATTTTTTTGAAAAAAACAATGAGAGTATGTGTTTCATGCTGCTTTCAGGCTGCAGTTTATGGTATTGGCATTTGCGCTGAGTTTGGTGGCTCTGCATTTAGGCCTCACACTGGTGGTATGTGTTGCATTTACGGTGAGCTAGGCTAGTTCATAGCTGAATATGTTTTGATGTTGTTAATTCATATCTGCAGAGGCCCTGTCCAGACTATACAATGTAATCAAACATCCCAATGCGTTGGACTTGGATAATGCGATGGCATATGACAATGCTGTTTCTGCTCTTGGGAAAATATGTCAGTTTCATCGTGATGGCATTGATGCATCTCAGGTGTCTTACAAGCCATATGAATTAATATACTTACTCTGAAGTGTATTCTTACTCATTTGAAATCATGGTGTTGCTACCTGTCCTGCTGATTAATTAAACTCTTGTCTACAGAGACAAAGAATACCAAGTTTCTTCAGTTGCCCTTGATAAATTTTGACGTCAACGTCAATAACATAAAGCATGTAACAGCCTAAAGAGCCTCAGCCGCATACAGTATGCTACATGCAAAAACATTGAATGAACGGGTTGAAAGCCTTAAGTGACTGCTCAGTACTATTGAATTAATTTTCTACTAAAACATACAGTTAAATGACATGAGAACTCTTCTTTACTAGAGTAGTGTCCATTTTGGACTTACATTAGGTCTGCCAAGTCGTCGTAGATTTATTATACTATGTGTAGTATTTCCTTAACCATGCAATGCTTCTAAGTTCTAACTGTGTATCATTTTTTAAATATTAACAGGTTGTTCCTGCTTGGTTAAGTTGTTTGCCAATAAAAAATGACTTAATCGAGGCCAAGATAGTTCATGAACAACTCTGTACGATGCTTGAGAAGTAAGTAATGATCTCAGTATTTTTGTACAGTTACG
Organism: Oryza glaberrima; assembly: GCF_000147395.1. Classification (NCBI taxonomy): domain Eukaryota; kingdom Viridiplantae; phylum Streptophyta; class Magnoliopsida; order Poales; family Poaceae; genus Oryza; species Oryza glaberrima. The sequence continues at coordinate 27,625,986 of NC_068328.1, forward strand.
CAGCTTGGCTTATATATGGTGTAGAAACATCAATCTTGTTCATTGCTTCCTTATTATAATGTTTATTTTTCATTTCATTGAAGATCTCATTTCAATTTTTGCAGGTCAGATAGGGAGCTTTTGGGTCATAACAACCAGTATCTTCCAAAGATTGTCTCTATTTTTGCGGAGGTACCTATTTATTTTTTTCCTTAATTTTTCCTTTTTTGTTCTGATTAACTATATAGAAAGAACTGCAACACAACTAGTTGCAGAGCAGTATTGGAATGTTTATGTTGAAATGGGGTTGAGTTGATTGTGTTTGGCTGGTCAGTTGGAATTCATCACCAACTGAGGCCATTAGGTTAACTACCTTTTGATCCTGAACTGGGTTGCTACAAGCTAACATAGCTTTATAGGGGCTAAATAATTTTCAGTAGAGGAGTACATAGCACCAGGGTACTGCCAATTTAGATCTCAAACGAATATGAATAAACAAGACATTTTATGGCTTATCTGGTCTATAATGTAGCCCCCCTCCCCCCCCCCCCCCCCCCCCCCACACACACACACACAAAAAAAAGGAACATATTTCACCACTGATTTTTCACAATGCAATGTCTTTATCTTTAATTTAGATAATTTAAAAAGATAGCATTTGCTTGTCTCATGTACTGCTGTGTAGTATCGTTGGTAGAAGCCCCTGAAATAAGATATTTGGGAGACATTCCAAAATGGTGATTTGTTTTCTCTGAGTTTTGAGAAAGAAAGTAGTTATACTTTAATGAGAGTATGAGACTTAGGCGATTAACCACCATGGCTTTTAGAACATTGTTTGGTTTGTAACACCACATCTATTTCCTTATGGATGCAGATATTATGTGCGGGTAAGGATCTGGCAACAGAACAAACTTTTAGTAAGATGGTTAATTTGCTAAGACAGCTTCAGACTACATTGCCTCCTTCAGTACTGGCGTCAACATGGTCTTCTTTGCAGCCGCAGCAACAGCTTGCCCTACAGTCTGTGTTGTCATCATAGCTGAACAGTAACCTCAGTAATGTTGAGCATGTGGCCTTCACATATTGCTTTCTTTTTTGGGTTTTCATGTGGTTTTGTGCTTGGGTTCCTGGGGTTTGTGCAGCATACAAATGCCCTGAGCTTTTGTATGAAGGGCATGGTTTGCATCAGAAGTGTATACTGTCACAGAACATCATGGATGTGTATGGGGCTGAGCAATCTCTGCTTCACAGCAAGTGAAGTTGTAAAGCAATATGTTCATTTTACTAGGAATTAGTTGGGTTGAAGAAAATGTAAATTAACAATTTTGATCGTTGATGTTTTGATATCATATTATTTCAAACCTCTCTGCGCACCTTATGTCCTTACCTATTGAATTTAGGTTGCTTGTCTGAGACTTGTGTAGAATGACCATCTTGCTGATTTGAGTTTGCTTTACTGACTTTTGAGAACATGTATGGCATTTGCATACTTCTACTGTCAAGTGCTCAAGCGGCATCTGTCCTTGATCACCCTGGTGCTAATCTTGGAGCGGGAGGTATGTCCTGATACCGCACAAGCTGTAGACTGTCGCTGTACTTGTGGTTTGATGCTGATTGCATCTATTCCTGCAGGTTGAAGTCGAACAGATTTGACAGCTCCATGGCGATTGTCGTCAGGGGGAAGGTTGAGGTTAGATTCTGTGGGCCACTGGGAAAACCTCAAAAAGGAACCAGTATTTACTTTCTGAAAATAATATCTGCTGTGTCCCAGTTGAGCTTGGGGTGCTTGATTTCTAGGGTTGCATTGTTAGAACTTTCTGACTATTAATTGCTAAGACGAAATGAAAGCATCAGTTTTCTGAGAAATCGCGATTCCCTTTCTGCACGTAATTCCTTTGTTTACCCCTTTAGCTCTTTCTGGCTTAGGCCCTGTTCGAACGAGAGTTTCAGGCTCAAGCCAGTTAAAAAAGAAGAAATACCTTCTCAAAAGAAGAAGAATTACAGGCTTAAAACAGTTTGTATTATCGGATATCTTGTATACATTCGACCCTCCGAGATCTGTTGTAAGATTTGTATCGTGGCACCTTCTCTCGCTCCAGCGAGCTTGTGCATCTGCGGCTACAACTGGCAACAAACCTGACGTGGGGTGGGGAGGGAGAGTTCCTCGGGGTTTTACACGGAAGCGGACCCGTGTTCAACGTATAAACTCTTATTAATTCAACCTCAAGATCTTGTGTTTAATTTTTAGCACGCTCATAATTTTTTCTTAGAGAGATTCTTCTTAAGAAAATGTTTGGAGGGATTTCTCTTCCTTCAAATCACGTTTTTCTTAACCCAAAAGTTGTTAATGCTAAGTGCAGATATTTCAGCAAACTATTGCAATCGTTAAAAGCTTAGAGAGATTCTTCTTTAAAAAAAAATGTTTGAAGGTACTTCTCTTCTTTCAAATCACCTTTTTTTAACCCCAAAAGTTGTTAAGCTAAGGCCTTGTTTAGTTTTCAACTTTTTCTTCAAACTTTTAACTTTTCCGTCACATTGAATTTTCATGCACGCAAACTTTCAACTTTTCTGTCACATCGTTCCAATTTCTTTAAACTTCTAATTTTGGTGTGGAATGCAGATATTTCAGCGAACTATTGCAATCGTTAAAAACCCTAAAGATTTGGTAAGGGTAGCTTTTAGTCCAAGAAACTTCGTTTATACTCAATGCACAGAGATACCTCATCGTTTCGCCTACGATAAATTATACTCGTCGTTTCACCTACGATTGATTATAAATCATAACACTTGTTAAGATCTTTAAAGAAATATAGATAAAACTTTTATATGTGTGTTATTAGGGGCTTAAAAACCGATGAATTACGTTGAAAAAGCTGGAAGAGCAAGGCTACCGATCGGTGGATGGAATCATGGAATCTTGTGATCGATGTCCAACAAGGCAACACCACCACTAATCATCATTCCAATTAACACAGTCCAAGCCTCCAAGGGCGACAGGATATAGTGGATAACTGAATACACAGTCCAGCAGCACACGCCTGTAATTTAATCACAGCGGCAATTGAGTAATTGACAGTCAAGGACGACTAGATGGTGTACCAATGTGCAATTTATAATCAGCGAGGAAGCACGCCAGCAGCACGCCTGTAATGATTTCCAATTACTAATGTGCAAAGTGCAATGGCAAATTGCTAACGGGCGTAAAGAGGAGACCACCATCAATTCCACCACACGCGGACAGGTTCCTCCATCGTCACGACGCGGCCACCAGCCGAAGCGTCTCCTCCGAGTTCTTGGCGTTCTGCTCCGCCAGGAGGGACTGCAGGTCGCTGCCGTTGGCCAGGCTGTTGAACTCCACCGACCTGGACGGGTCCGTCGGGTACTTCCTCTGGCAGAAGGTCATCAGCCTCTTCACGGACTGCAGGTACTTCCTGGTCGTCTCGTCGTTCATGATGTGCGCCACGCTGTTGGCGTAGATCTTCTCGCGCGCCGAGCGCTCGTGGATGCCCACCATCGTGACGCCGATCGGCCACGGCGAGTTGCCGATGGCGAGCTTGATGTAGTTGTCCACCGCCGCCAAGTAGTCCCGTCTCATGCAGCACCTCACCACCTCCAGCAATGATCCACGGACATCTTCGGGCAGAGCCTGTCATGGGATAATTGGATTCATCAAAATGTGGAAGGAATTAGCAAGGTGATTCAGAATTGTTCACACCCATTATATTTGGGTACATCAAGAAGGAAAAAGTTTGGATTAATGAGGCAACTGTAGGTGAAGAATAGTAGCAGCAAATAATTTTCTTGGATCATACTGCAGAGCAGGTCCTATGATGGCAAGCACTGGCAATTTTGAACAATTCAGCAAGCATTGGCAACGTTAAACAATCCATTTCAAGAAAAACTACCCATAATTCCAGTGGGAACACACTAGCATACAGAAAATAAGTTGCCACAAGTAACACAAAATAACCTTAGTGGTGATCACAGAGAGCACATTCTCTGACATTATCATCCGGAGGGAAGGTAGTAGGTTAATCCAGGGAAATCATGAAGGAATTATCGAACTTCCTAAAAGCATAATCTGCAACCTGATAATTGATTTGTTGTTTGAAGATTCAGAATGGCACCCTCCTATTTCAAAGGCAAAGACACATCATGAGACACTTTGATAATAAGAAAGCGCAAAGGTTGGAACTTGAGAAGAATACATGTAATATCTGCTGTCTTGTTCGCCGGAATGTATGATGATTACCAGCTTCTGTCTGTCAACATCTTCATGCTACAAGGAACTAAGAAGAGAACACATTAAACAATATTTGCAACACACTCAAATCACTCAGTAGCATTACCACTTAGTTCATGCCTACAAAATTATAGCCGATATTGGAAACGAATTTTGCAATATCTACAATGTGCCACCAGTACAAAGGCAGTTTGGTGTTTCATCGAAACTGTTGCATGTCTTATGAAGTGCATTTTCAAAATGGAAGCTCACATAACCTATTTGGCTTCTTCACTATATCATCTGTTCTGTAAGGCTTGCATTTCCCCTTCCACAGTGAAGCATCCCAAGCTCCTAACATGTCCTTATGCAGCAAACATTGGTTGTAAAATTGTAATGCTTCATACTGTTCTTTTAGCACATCTTACAGACTCACTCCACTAACTTTGGGTTTTGAAAGCATCGGAGGCATTCAATAAATTCGATTACAGCACCAAAGAACATCAGATTCTTAAGTGTGTGCGTGAATTAATACTGTCACATACCTTCTTCTTGCACAGCTTGAACAGCGGCTCGAGATAGCGCGCGCACTGCTTGCAGGTGGCCACCGCAGCCTTCCCTTTCGCCGTCTGCCTCTCCGCCTCGGGCATCTCGTCCATCTCCTGGCTCCACTCGCTCATCAGCCTCTTGAAGAAGGTCATGATCTTGTCCTCGTCGCAGAGCTCCTCGAACGGCACCTCCTCCCTCGTCTCGCCCCCGCTCTCTGCAGTTGCAGCGCCAGCCTTGGGCTTCGCCGCCGCCGACGCCGACGCCGCAACGGCCTTCGCCCGCAGCGCCTGGATGTCGCGGAGGAAGTCGTTGGTCTGGCCCTCCCCGATCTCCGCCGCTTCGACGTCGGCGAGCGCCGCGGGGTCCTCGAGCACGGCGTGGAGGCGGCGGAGGCGCGCGGCGTCGTCCTCGCCGAAGAGCGTGGCCGGCTGGCGCAGCACGCGCAGGCGCCGGATGACCTCCTCCCTGGGGAGGAGCGGCGCGCCCTCCTTCTCCTCCCCGTCGCCGCGGTGCTCGGCCCGCGACGACTCGTCGCCGTCGGGAGCCCCCGGCGTGGTCGTGGAGCGCGACGCGGCGCGGTGGTGGGAGGAGGAGGACCGGAGCTGCTTCTGGAGGAGGAGCCGGCGCTCGGCCTCCCGGATCCGCTCCATCTCGCTGCGCTCGATCTCGGCGCGGCGGAGGAGCTTGCGGCCGCCGAAGTCGGCGTCGAGCAGCTGGCGCTTCCGCTGCAGCTCGCGCTTCAGGACGTCCATTGGCTCGCCGGAGTGGGGGTGGGTCGCGGTGGCGCACTCGCAGAGTGGGTTAGCTTTGCTTTGGATTTTGGAGAGGCGAATCGGAGGTTCCGCATGGCGGATCGGAGGATGGATGGATAGTTTTTGAGCATTCGTTTTTGGGAGATCGATGGGTTCTGGAAGCATCAAGCACGAAAGGTTTCTCGCGCGAACCTTCTCGAATCTCGATTTTCGGAGTTCGGATTGAGTGAAGAGTAAACCGGTAGGTGATTGGCCCAGTTTAACTTTAAGGCCTGCTAAGTGCAAACTTAAGCGCAAAGCAAAGCCCATACAAACAGTGTTTTCTCCGTATTTGCCGTGTGGAAAATACTCTCTTCATCTACTACTTTTGATAGTCATATTTCATCTTAGCACACAGACCAAGGATAAATGATTCTACTTATCATCCATTTAAATATGTTACTAGTCATTCCTCGTAAACAAACGATTCATTAATATTTATATTTCTCGATGCCCATGTAGCCAATCTTGTGTGGAAGAATGAAGAGTCGCGCATTAAATCCAAGAAAGCCATTGATATGATAAGTTGTTGGATTGAAATATGCCAATCAAAAATAAATTTTTCAGATTTAGAAATATGAATATCAAAAGTAGATGGAGGGAGTACTTTGGTATACTAATTTAATCCCCTTTGATCTGCTGACTGGTTTACTACTTTCAGATCAGACTGCTGGGGAAAAAAATGCAAATGCTGAATAGGACTAGGAGTATTTCACTAGAATTACTACTACCGTAACAATCCCAATTCCGTAGACATTCACCCATTTCTTACCGTTAACTAAACGATTACGTAAAAGTTTTAAAAAATGATAAAATAAATTAATGGTAATATATTATTTTACGCACATGCAAATACGAATTGAACTTCTAACTGTAAAAAAATATATTAGTTAGAGTTTATTTGTTATTTTTATTACAACTTGTAAAAGCTAGATTTAAATTTTTATGTTGTGAAGTGATATATTACATATATAAATTTATCTTACCATTTTTTAAAAAAAGTTTATAATCATTAGAGTTTGCATAAAAGAAACAGAGTGGAGGTTCACCCGGAATCCATCTCCGATTCCCAGTCCGGTCAATCCGCCAGAAAATATCCTCCTGCCCTCGTTTCAGGGGCTGCAGCAGCAGAGGAGGCCGGAAGCAGAGAACGAACCGCACGGCGAGAAGGCGCGCAGGCTGCCGTCTGCCCGTCTGCCGAAACCGATCGCGAAAGCGAGCCAGCCAAGGTGCCGCAGTGCCGCCCCCTTCCCTTCTTTCGCCCGCAAGCACGCACGAGGAAAGGAACCAGCGGTGCACGCACACTGACCACCGCACAACACAGCGCCGCGTCCAGCGAGGAACACGAGCCGAACCGCCACGGCGACACACCAAAAAAAATTCCAATTCCCTCTCGTGATCCACGCGTCCCCCCAGCTCGTCTCCCGCTCTATTTAAACGCACCCCCCACCCCCAAACCCGCTCTCCCCTCCTCCCCGCATTACAATCAGCACACGCTCTCTGCTAGTCTGATCGCTCTCGCCATCGCACCTCTGTCTCGTCGAACAATGGCCTCCACCGCCGCCGCTTCCTCCCCTTTCGACTGCGTCCTCTTTGGTAACCACGTTTGTCTCTCGATTCTAGGCTCCTCTCATAGCGTGATCACTTTCAATTCTCCGTCTAAACTCTGCCTTTCCCGGGCTGTTTTTTTTTTCTTTCTTTCTTTTCTATGAAGACCTCGACGACACGCTGTACCCGGGAAGCGCGGGCATCGGGCTGGCGACGAAGCGCAACATCGACGAGTTCCTCATGGCACGGTGCGGCGTCACGGCGGAGCGGGCCGCCGCGCTCCGCGTCGAGCTCTTCCGCTCCTACGGCAGCTCGCTCGCCGGCCTCATCGTACGTCCAATTCCCAATCCCCCCACGCACGCACGCACGGCACACTCGAACAATCCAAATTCGCCTCTGTTTTCGTCCTCTGTTTCCGTTTCTAACTTTGGCTTTCGGATTTGGGTTTCCGCGCGGCAAAGGCTCTCGGCTATGACGTGCACCCGGATGAGTACCACAGGTCAGCACAACACATCACATCACTTACCTTTGCAGCTTTGCTTAACCAATTCGACAAGCCAATTAGTAATTATTAAGCGGCTAATTTTCTGTCTAATCCGAATGCTGACGCTGCTTGGTTGATCGATTATCGTCGCAGCTACGTGCACGGGAGGCTGCCCTACGACCGGATCGCCGCCGACCCGCAGCTCGCCGGCCTTCTGCGGAGCATCCCGCAGCGCAAAATTGTAAGCTCACGCATCCTCCCTTTTTCCTGTGAAATTCCTGTGGTTTTCCGGACTTAATTGGAGGCAGCTAATTCGTGTTCGTGTTTCAGCTGTTCACCAACTCTGATCGCGCGCACATGAGGAAGGCGCTGCAGCGGCTGGGCGTCGACGAGGGCTGCTTCGACGCCGTCGTGTGCTTCGAGACCATGAACCCTCACCTCTTCGGTGAGGCGCCGTGCGCCTCCGGCGATGACCGCCCCGGCGTGATCCTCAAACCGTCCCCCGATGCCATCGTCGCGGCTCTGCGCATCGCCGGCACCAATCCACACCGGACGGTAAGCCACCACACCCTGCTCGACATTTTTCAGTAGGATTTTTTGGAGCTTGTTGCAATGTAAATGTAGTTAACCATATGGGCAATTTTATCATTCTTAAAAATATACTGGGAAGTAACTCATTTTCTGGTGAAAAGTTTAGTATCTCCAGTCGATATAGGTAACTCGAAGTACCAAATTTTTTTTATCTAACCATGTACATTTAACAGCAGGTCTATCCTCTAATGATACCGTTAATTTACAAACCCAAAATGTATTAATCACTCTTCCATTTTTCTTATCACAACAAGGAAATAGAATGTCTATGGAGGAAATAGAATGTCTATGGACCAAAGAGTGTATTATGCATCTTGGAAAGTGACATCGAGTGTAAACCCAAAAGGCTTAGAAAGTAACGAGTAGTAATAGGGTCTTTGTCAGCGTATCCTTTTCCATCGAAACAAACATATCGCACACATATGGTATATGTGATTTTACGTGCTTCGTTTGTGCTCTTGTCAATGATCACGAAGCTAGTAAATAACTCGTTCTTGCTCTGTCAGCTCTTCCTCGACGACAGCGAGAGGAACATCGCCGCAGGAAAAGCTCTTGGCCTCCTCACCGCCCTGGTAATTAACCACCACAACTTAATTGTGTGTTTCAGTTTTCTTCGTACCGCACTGTTGGTTTAAGCTACTATAACCAAGTGACTGTATTTTCCTTGTTTTGAAATCTGAATCTTTTTCTCCACTACCATAAAATCCTTACTAGCTCCAAACGGGACATAGATGTGTTCAAAACACAGTAAAATTAATTTCACCAAAAATTTACATGATTGGTAGATATCGATTCAATTCCTATAGTAATTATCGGGAAAAATACACAAAAATCAATGAGGCATATAAGTTGCTGTCTCTGCCTGTCCATTTGTCGATGGGTTGGTCGATCAGGTGGCCGGTGCACACAGCGTCCCTGCAGCTGATGCATCGCTGATGGTGTTGGCCTTGTCGGATTAGAAAAGCATATATCCCAATTTCTTCATTGCCGTGATGCCAAGAGTTTGGTTTATGCACTCAAACTGTGTGTGCATTATTGGTTAATCCTGCTTTTGCACATGGACGCTTAGTCACATAATTTAGTGCTCTCGCATTTGTGGCTGGCACCAAATTGGCCATGTCGTCGACACGGCTCTGGTCGGTGTGATTGATATATCTGGCATATATGATCCCCCATGATTGGTTGAACAAATTGCCTCTTGATACTACTTGAGCAGGGAAAATTTATAATTTTAAATATAGAGACTTTTTAAATATATGGTTTCGATGTGTTCTTTGCTGGATTCGGTTTCAACAACCAATTTCTAAAAAGAAAAATAGCACTTATATATAGTCCTTTCCTACTAGTACAACAAAAGCTAGTGAAAAATAATGGCAAAAAAACAGGAGACACACACAAAAAATCTCCTCTGCCAGTGTACAGCCGTTAACCCATCGCATCGATGAACAGTATCCATGACGTGCCAACGTTTGATAACAGGGGCCATAGCCCATTGAGACCCAACTAATTTGCATACTTTGCGGCTAAGTTTCCTGCATGAACACGAATTTACGTTAGCTAATTAATCTTCTCAATTAATATTCAGGTTGGCAAGAGGGTGAGGAGCAAGGAGGCCGACTACGCTCTTGAGAGCATCGGCAGCCTCCGGCGAGCCATCCCGGAGATTTGGGGCGGCGTCGCCGTCGCCGTCGCCGGCGAACAGCTCGACCACGGCGCCGCGGAGAAGACGAAGGGAATGAGGTCCGATCTGGACTCCATCATCCAGCCAACGTCAGTCCTGGCGTAATCGGTTCCTAATCCATTCGCACATAAACAAATCGCCACTAATAAAAGCAAGTACTGTCCATTAATTATCATGTAAATTATTCTGATTCCTGATGCTGAGTGCGTGTGCAGTGTATTTGTATATGGGCCTGGCTGACAAGGAAATATGCATGTGTATATCAGTTCTGATGATCAGCTTTTGTTTGCTGTAAAATGTAAATGGCACTATGAGCAAGGAATTTGTCTTTGATTGCTGTTTTTTTTTTGTTTGTGTGTGTGTGTGTGGCCACTGTACAAATTGAAGCATGCTATTTTTTCCCCTTAAAAAATCGTAGAGCTGCAATGAGTAGTCACCGTGCACAATAGCAGATGCAGCTGTCGCATACAAATGAAATGTTCTTGCATCCATCAAGGAGTAGATACCTTCTAAGATTATAGAAGTAATTATGCATTAGACAATTAACTGGACCACTGTTATGAAAAGAACCATTGATATGGAACGATTCGGTTCAAGTGGAACTTGGTTCGTTCAATTTTAAACTGGCTAGTTAAATATAGGAATCGAGGAACTTTCCCCACGTTTAAAACGAAATCTGTCTACTCGTCATTAGTCATTGCCATACTGAATTTTTTACATTTTGGTCCTTTTTGAAAACTTATTTTATAAATAGACTCCTGAAAAAACTTAAACCGGAAATGGTCCTTTTTGGGACGCCAGAGTGGCTGGCGCCGTACCCCAACATGGCGGCGCCAGCCACACTGGCGTTGTACCCGTGCCACCGTGGCAGTAGGGCTGTCGTGGAGGTGCTGACTAGGCCGAAGGGGGCGCCAGCCAGAGTGGCGCCGCCCCTCATACCACGGCGCCAGCATGGCTGGCGCGCCCCTCCTCTGCGGGCCCCACCAACTTTCTCCCCCCCTCAAAATTTTCGCTTCTGCCTCCGGGCAACGGCTGGCGCTCCCCCCAGACCGCGGCGCCAGGGTGGCTGGCGCCCCCCTCCTCCCCCCATCGAAGCCCTTCTGCCTCCGGGCCTCGGCTGGCGCCGCCCTCATGGACCACAGCGCCAGGGTAGCTGGCGCCGCCCTCCCTCCGCCCAAAACCCTTCTGCCTCGCGGCACTGGCTGGCGCCGCACTCCCCAACCGCGGCGCCAGGGTGATTGGCGCCGCCCTCTGCCTCCCTGCAAATTGAAGATCCATATTACACAAATGTACCAATTCACAGTTCGCAATTCAAATCACAATTCACAGATTCGTACGGACTAAAACAAGTTCCAATTGCACAAATCACAATGCCAAAAGTCCATCACATAGTCCATCACATATTCCACACATCAAACAATGACAAAAGTCCATCACATATTCCACACATCAAATAATGCCAAAAGTCCATCCTATATTCCACACATGAAACAATATCAAAAGTCCATCACATAGTCCTCACATAGTCCATCACATTTTATATCACATAGTGCACCACATATGTCATACTACCAACAAATAGATTAACTTCATACAAATCACTTCTTCCGTTGGCGTCGAATAGCTTGCGAGCCCGGAGTGTACCTACATTTGAAAATCCAATGTTTAAAAAATTTTAAAAACAAAATGAGGGAAATCAAATAACATTTGAGAATGGTAAGCTCATTTTACCTCTTTTTCGCTGCCCGAGTGGATCGCAAGTTGTATTGCGTGGGTTACGTCCCCTGAGGCGCGTCGGGAAGCTGCGACATGTCTATCTCCTCAGCGTCTGGTGCGACGTAGTCCTCATCCTCCTCGTCGTTGTCGTCATCGTCGTCGCTAGGTGGAGCCGGCGCCTTCCCCTTTCCCCTCCCTTGCGGAATGCGTGACGACGACAAGCCACCAACTTCTTCACGCTCTTCTATCCTGATGGAGTGTCGAGCGGTACTTGGACGCGTGGATTGAGGTAGTGGTGGTGGTAGTCTCCACGGTTGGTACACGTCGTCCAATCCAACCGACTTGCAACCTAATCTTGCTGCAAGTTTCCGGCACTTTTGACGAACTTTCTGCATTTCAAAAAAAAAAAAGAAGTTTGTTAGGCATAACTCAAGTAATGCATAGTGCTAAATAAATTTTACCTCTAAAACATTGCGGAGTGTGTTCTCCGTGTCCTCACCACCCCTCGGAGCTTGGAGGGCATGCCCCATTTCATTCACACTCCTGAGGAGCTCTCTCGACTGAAAGCGTGAGAAGATATATGTTAGGGTCTAGGGTGAAAATGGAAATAACTTTGACAAATGCAAGAAAACTTACGACTCTGTCTCTAAGTGGGGCGTGCTCCATTTGATATCCAACTCTAGTCCGGACATCATAGGGATTCCGCCCCTCATCGGAGTCGCGGTCATCCTCTATGTCGGCTTCCGTCCAAGTAGGGCGGAGGAACAGTCTATATGTTGTATGCAGCCAACGAAGGTACTCTGAGAAAAGATGATTTTGGTGTATAGTCTCAATGTACCTGTCGTTCCTTCCGGCTGTCCTCCATTCATCAATGTATCTATTATGCTCTAGCCCCCAGTCTTTCACCTTCTTTGTTCTCACCCCGTCATACCTAGACAAGTAGAAGGTGATGAAACAATAGTGAGCATCGACAAGGGTTAAATGGTACAAAATTGAACATTGACAATGAAAGCAAACAAAGATAAGAAATATTTACTTGTGTAATTCAACTCCAGTTGAGATGTCCTCAACCGGCCAGTCTTGTTTCTTCCCGAACTGTCGCATGACACGGTGCGGAAGGTGGTACTCAACTGCCCAGAAACAAATCAATGGGCACTGGTACATGAAATAGTCAGAGTCTCGATTGCACATCGAGTTAAGGGTCAGGCTTGAAGCCTCATTTGTGTGGTATGGTAACCACTCAATCTGCAAAAGTTGAAGAGATGTCGTTAGTTAGTATCTCAATTAAAGAAGTAAATGTCTAACTAGAAGTGATATTGGAAGTACTTACATGTTGAGGCTGTAAGCAGTCCATCTCATTGACATACTGCTTGTATGCCACATCCCGATGAGCATGTGCAGTGGCAGTACTCTCAAAAAGGTAGGCCACTGTCTTCTCTATGTCTGGCTCATTGTAGGGCCAAGGAGTGAAGCTTTGCCTCCACTTAGGCCTTCCAACCGGTAGTCTTACTCCTGGAGCCATAGCTTCAATGCGACCATGGATGGGAACTCTAAACCCTTTCTGAGACCATCCACCTGGAATGGTTCTGGCAACTGATCTAGGTTGATGCCGCCATCTAGTAGTGCACCATGGGCATGTGTTAGGTCCCTAAACTCAGGAATGTCCGGCTTCCTCCCAAACACCTTCTCAAACGCACGACATTCCTCTAATGCTAACTTGTCATTATTAGTAAGTGGAGGGAATGGACGGTCATCATCAGAGTCTTCAGCAAAGTCAACATCATATCGCTCAACACTTGCCTCCTCGTCAACATCATCTCTATTGACTTCTACTGAGACAGAATCGTGACCACCACTCAATTCGACATCAAAGTAATCATCTGGATTCACATATTGGCCTGCTACTTCTGTCGGGTATTCAGGGTTGACTCCGTACGACGACCAATGAACACTCGCCGACAAATGTTCACTTAGATCAAGCCCCTCTTGTACTAACTCCCTTTTCATTTCCCTCGCTGCATCCACATCAGCACTACCGCAATGTCTCTTTGATGGTCCTGCCTCCCATAAATCATTTCCAAGCAAAGGTCTCTTCTTCTCTCTTTCCCCCTCCAAGTCTTCTCGTACCAACTCAGTCTTACTTGCACCCCCTCCACGACGAGAATAATATGTCACAAAATTCTTCTCAACGTAATGATAAGAAGGAGATTTGTTTAGATCCAAATTTTCTACGGTACGAACTAACTTTGATGCAAACACCTCTAGAGATCTAAACTGAGACTCTTTTACCAAATCAAAGTAAACTTCCCATTCCAACTGACCTATCACATTTAATATATACTTATGCCCTTGACCAACATCGTATCTCCCATAAAAACGAATCTCCACATTATCCTCGGTCCATCCAAGAACTTCTTTCACTCGTGACCTTAGTTCATCTAGAGTTGGGTGGGTGGGAAACAAAATGGTCTTCAATGACATATCCTCAAACTCAACATGTGCACCAACATAAGGTTCCACCACTCTACCACCGTAGTAAACACGAACAAGTCTATCCATCTACACCAAAAAATCAAATGTAACTTTGCAACAAAAATTAAATCTTCATTCCTAAACGTAGTCCAAACCGACATATTATAACCAATGCATAACTTAAATTGTCCCAAAGCTACTACTCCAAAAAAATATTTAATCCACTTACAACTATCAACAAGTTTACTAGTGCATTACACATCGAAATATTACAAATACTCCGTCATACAACCCAACCTAGTTCTAGTTAACTACAATCAATTTATATAATGCAACCAAAATTTTCTCACCTTTATATAATTAATGGTTAAAAGTTTAACATATAGACTATAGCATCAAGTCCATCAAATTAAAATTACTTTCATGCCTCAACCATAATTTTTCATCCATCCATCCAACCAAACCATCCAAAAATTAACATTACCACATATATGGTTAAAAAAATCGTGACACCAATGAGTACATTGCAAACATGTAGCACTACAACAAGCCAATCCTAAGAACAAATGCTAAAAATCACAAATTTGGGTAAAAACGGGGTTCTAGGGTTACCCACCGATCTACAAATTCAACCAATAAAAACGAAAAAAAAGAGGGGTGAATGAAGGAGTCTACCTTTCTCTTTAATTTCCACAAAAAATTCCGCGAAAAACGAGTTCAAATGGAGTGGATTTGAGGTGGGGAGGTGAGGGGGAGAGCTGCTGCTGCTCAGCTCGGGCTGGTGCTTGGGCGAAAATGGGAGTGGGGAGGAGATAGGTGGTGGGGCCCACGGGGTTTAAGGGGTCGGCCCACAGAGGAGGGGCGCGCCAGCCATGCTGGCGCCGTGGTAGGAGGGGCGGCGCCAGTGTGGCTGGCGCCCCCATTCTGCCCAGTCAGCACCTCCACGACAGCCCTAGTGCCACGGTGGCATGGGCACGGCGCCAGTGTGGCTGGCGCCGCCATGTTGGGGTACGGCGCCAGCCACTCTGGCGCCCCAAAAAGGACCATTCCCGGTTTAAGTTTTCTCAGGGGTCTATTTGTAAAATAAGTTTTCAAAAAGGACCAAAATATAAAAATTTCAGCATTGCCATATGTAATACCTGTAGTATGTTCAGTCCTACTGTCCTACTCCCTCCGTCCCATAATAGATGACGTTTTTGACTTTTTATTTGTAACGTTTGACCATTCGTTTTATTTGAAAAATTAGTATAAATATAAAAAAAAGATAAGTCATATTAAAGTACTTTTGATCAAATATTGACAAACAAAAACTAAAAAAACAAGTAATATGGAACGAAGTTAGTAGCAGCTAAATATTCGCCTTTACGACTCCGAGTCACTCCCTTGCTGCTTCTTGTGCAGCCAATTGCCAAATGGAAAGATGGGGAGACCCGTTTTTATATGTGCCTGGCCTTATCACCTACTAGCAGCTCGCGCGCGGCAACTTGATTGGACCGACGCGTCGCCCGGGGATCGCATCGCATCAACCGGCAGTTCGGCGGATGCAAGCATCGTGCGTGGGCGCTGACGCGGACGGACGGACGGTGCGTACGTACGTTTCTAGAATTTTTATCCTCGATCGATCGCTAGACGCTAGCTGTTGGGTTTGGGCAGTTTAGATAGGATCGCTCGCTGCTAACCTCGTCACACCGTGCTGTCGTCGCCATCCACAGCGGCCTCGCGCGCATCCTCCTCCTCCTGCTCCGCGGGGAGGTGCGGATCGGAGCCCATGTCGCCGTCGCCGGCGTGCGCGCGACGTACGTGGGGACGAGGCGTACGCGCGTGTTCTTATCGATATAGTCCTCCGTCCTAAATATTCGTTACCGTCAATTTTTTCAAACATGTTATGAATTTTCGTCCTATTTAACAATAAAAAATAGTTAGTAAGTATTTAAAATTTTAAAATAAGACAAACGATCAAATATGTTTTAAAAAATTAACAGCGTTAAATATTTAGTGACGGAAAGAATATATACACCTGAGTAAAATAATGGAGGGATATTCATCAGTCACCCACCGATCGGTCTCTGCGATAAGGTTGTAACACAAACATCCGGAAACGGCGGCGTTCGGATAAGAGCACACGCGTACGCCGTCCGCGTGTCGTGTGGATCGGGCACACTCCCGGTTGTTGGGCGTGTAGTGCGTTGGACGAAAGAGACTCACCGGACACATGCATGCATGCTACAGTAGGTTGCTCAGCATCGATTGATCATTTGGCCAGGATAGCATGTGTACGTGAGGATATTTCCCTAGCTAGCTACTAGCCAGTTGCCACGTATTGAGGTCGAGAATTGTAAAGCGCGGTCTCGATGGAACGTACGATCCCCGTGTGTCGAGGTTGTTAAGGAGTACTCCCTCCGTCAAAAAAAAAAAAAAAACCCTAGTTTCCGTGTCTAATGTTTAACCGTCCGTCTTATTTAAAAAAAATATGAAAAAAATTAAAAAGATAAGTCACGCATAAAGTATTAATCATATTTTATCATCTAACAACAATAAAAATACTAATTATAGAAAAATTTCATATAAGACAGATAGTCAAATGTTGGCACGGAAACTCAGGGTTTACTTTTTTTTTGGACGGAGGGAGTACATTTTTCGGCTATAGGGGGTGTATAGATCTCGTCCGGACATCACATTATCTAAACACATGCATAAAATATTAAATATAGTCTTAAAAATAACTAATTGCATATATTACGATTAATTTGCAAAATAAATCTTTTAATCTTAATTGCTACATGATTTGACCACGTGGTGCTATAGTAAACATTTGCCAATGACGAATTAATTAGACTTAATAAATTCGTCTCGCGGTTTACTGATGGATTCTATAATTAGTTTTTTTATTAATACCTGAACACCATAAATTATACCCTGTATAATACCGGACGTTGACACCACGAAACTTTACACCCTATTTGACGTCAAGAACTGATAGCAAAAGGTACGGCTGGCGACGACGTCGAAGGTTGTTGGGCTGGCGTATAACTTTGGCTTTTGTAATCATAAACGGGCCGTGACGAGTTCCAGGTAACATCGGCCTGGCCCATTATCTGATGATTGGGCCGGTGATTGGTTTTGCAGACAAAATGAATTTTGATCGAATTTTGTCAGGATCCCACATGAATCTCACTGGTGAACACAAGCACAGAAGCAATATATCCTCTCCAACTCTGTATATCAAGTTCAGGGATACAAATTAGAAGAACTAGCAGCAGAGATTGGGAAGAGAAGCAGGGGGTAAAGGGAATCAGAGAAACACAGAGTAGGGGATTAGAGGAGAAATCAAGAGGAGGAAGAAGAGGCCACAGCCATCAGGTTCTAATTTATCGATGCCTTCTCTCACTGCCACGGTTGGTATTTATACTTCTTGGTTGCTTGCACCTTCAGTATGTGAGCTAGGCCAAGCCCATTTCTCCAGCAGCCCATGCAGCCCACCAGATACATGACATTCCTCCCTCCTTAAAAATCGACTTGTCCCCAAGTCGATGCAACAACTTCTGCTGTAGATAGCCATCAAGGAATTGTTGAGAAGAAGAATTCCAAGATTCCAAGGCCTTGTCAGTTTCAGCACTTGAGCTCTGGTCTCATACATTTGATATGATTTCTTGTACATAAGTTGATGCAGCAGCACTTGTAAATTGGTTCTTTTGTCAGTAGGAACAGAACCTATGCCTTTCCTTCTAAGAGAATGTTTGCCCAGTAAACAACTTGCTGTAAGTTTGAGCTGAAATGAACTTGGTACTTGACAAGAATTTAGAACTTGACCACACTGTAAAACATGACAAGAAGAGCTTGTTTGAATGTTCAGAGCTATATTGCTGCTTGCAAATTGCCTATCTGAACTTCTGCACATAAGGATTGCAACCCTGAAATTGGATTCTTTACTCCCTTGGATTGAAACACTATCAGGCGAAAATCTCCAACACTTTGCATTATACGTGGTAACCGATCCAAGGAACTGCACCAAAGTGAGAGCAAACAATAGCCAGACCTTCACACCAGATAATCCAATAGGAAAGACAATTTGCAGTGGTCGTGGTGGTGGTTGCTGCCTGTCCTTCCTAACATGCAAGAGAGTAACCAGGTTACTG
Organism: Oryza glaberrima; assembly: GCF_000147395.1. Lineage (NCBI taxonomy): Eukaryota > Viridiplantae > Streptophyta > Magnoliopsida > Poales > Poaceae > Oryza > Oryza glaberrima. The sequence continues at coordinate 27,644,155 of NC_068328.1, forward strand.
CCTCCAGGGTCCCAGGGTGCTTGCAAATGATCGGCAAGGGCCATTCTAACCACCAAAGGAGAGTACTGCTTTGCACCTGCCTGGAACAGCTGCATATCCTCTTGTCCAGAATGGCAATCAAACAAATTGATTCTTGCCAGCAACCTCCAAAATTCAGCATTGAATTGGAGAGATGATACTTCATGCGAATTCAACCACAATAAATCAGTTCTGATCTTATGAGGAGGTGGTGGCCATGGTGATTTCTCCATATTCGGCATGCATAAATTCCACACAAATTGATCCATAGTTTTACTACCAACCCAATGCATCCTCCTAAACAATTGTGCTTTTGCTTCCATTAGTGATATTGATCCCTCAGTCAACAGATTTCAAAGATTCCAGGATGCCCTTTTGCTTACCATACACAGACTTAGATCTTGCTCAAAGCGATTCTTTTCATATTGTGCAATCAAGGCCATGTGTTCTGTCAGTAAGAACTTGCAGTGACTTTGTGCTAACTCCCAAGCATTATCACAACTGAACCAAGACTCATTCCATTTGTCAGGTGAAAGTCTGGGTTGTAGGAGATTCACCACAACACCTTTGTTATCTTGTTTTATTTGAGGATCATGCCACAGTTTTAGCTGCCGCTCAACAATAGAACCTTTGGTCTTGGCTTGTAGAGGGGGTGGCCATGGTTGGAGAGGCTAAAATACCACCACACTTCCGCTGCCTGAATGCAACCATGGATCAGGCCATGGCGAGGGCCGAGAACCTGAATAGACCTGATCGCTGTACAATGGAACTGCCACTCTCCAAAGTGGTACTGGTGGAGAGCTAACTCTACATACTAAGCCCAATACAAAGCAATAGTATGGCACTTCCAACGTAGATGGAACCAACGAGAGACTGTTAACACCAAGGTCATGGCTTAGACACCCAATCAAGATCCTGGAAGGAATTGCATTGAGGGCTAACCATGGATCTCTGAAGCATAAATTCACAGAAGTAAACTTGGTATCCACTTCAATGAGCTCAGTTCTCTCATCGTTGGCCATGTCTTTGCCATCATCATCAACCAACTGATTCTTCCCCTTCATTGAACACTCGATGGTTGTTCCCATGCCAAGCTTGGCTGAGTCAACATGGTTAGTTGGGCCAGCTTCAGCACTGACCTCCAATGCAATGGTAGTTGGACTAGTGTTGGCGCTCAACACTGCCACATCTCTAGTGGAATCCTTGTTCTCGGATAAATCCACCTTGGTGTCGCGAAATGCCTCCAAAATCCGATCGATCCTAGTGCACAGGTCTTGAATGGCCTTGCCTGCGTTCTCCACCACCTTGTCCATGCTAGCTTCAGCCTCCATGGCCTCGGTGAGCGAAGCCGACATTGTTGTGACTGCTGATTTGGTTGAGGCCGCAGATGGGCTCATGGTGGCCGGGAACACGTGTTCCAAAGTAGTAGGAGTGCTCTGGGTATCAGACTTTGTGGTGGCACATCCTAGTACTTGCATCGAACACTTGGTGGGCGCAATATCGGCTCTGTCTTCGAGCAAGGTCGGCACATGTTGCACATCCAACACGCAGCCCCCGTCGTAGATATTGCGGCCGTGGAGTTCAGCCTAAGCCCACTCTGTGTCACAGGTCGTCCGAAACCAAACAATTGCCTCCACACGCCATGCATCAACCACAAGCATCTGCACCGCCACTGCTCCGTAGGGGTTGAAGACTTGATGCATCACATTGGTAGACACAGGGTAGATGAGGTGGTTCACTTGGACATGGAGTGCAACACCTGCAGCACTTCCTAACCGGCTTGGCATTTCATCGAACACCTGACGGGCGCCTCCGACACTGTCACCTCCATGGCTCAAATCCTGGCCCCAACAGTCGTCACTGCCCCCATGTGTCGTCCACTGCATCTCCCGGATCGGAATCCCATGAATCGACTGCTCTGATACCATATTGTCAGGATCCCACATGAATCTCACTGGTGAACACAAGCACAGAAGCAATATATCCTCTCCAACTCTGTATATCAAGTTCAGGGATACAAATTGGAAGAACTAGCAGCAGAGATTGGGAAGAGAAGCAGGGGGTAAAGGGAATCAGAGAAACACAGAGTAGGGGATTAGAGGAGAAATCAAGAGGAGGAAGAAGAGGCCACAGCCATCAGGTTCTAATTTATCGATGCCTTCTCTCACTGCCACGGTTGGTATTTATACTTCTTGGTTGCTTGCACCTTCAGTATGTGAGCTAGGCCAAGCCCATTTCTCCAGCAGCCCATGCAGCCCACCAGATACATGACAAATTTTTCCGCTACAAATCAGGATTTGCTCGCAAAACAAATACTGGCCATTAACCCGCAGCATCGGTAGCCGCTCTGAGAGAGAGGAAAGCCGCGCCGTACGTCAGCGGAGGCCGAGAAAAATGGGCGCGCTCTGCCTGCTCCCGTCCACGCCGCCGTGCTGCTCTTGCGGCGCGGCCGGCGGCGGCGGGTCGCCCTCGCGGACGCCCAGGCTCGCGAGGACCGCAGCGCCTTTCGCCTCCTCCTCCTCCTCCTCCTCTGGCGCCGCTTCTTCCGGTGGAGGTTTGCAGCTCGCGTGCAGGCGGCGGCGCGCTGGCGTGGCGCGGGGCGGCGGCGGCAAGGGGGACGGGGGCGCGAGCGGAGGGGCGGAGTTCTTCGGGGAGGACGGCGTGGTGGAGGACATGGACGGGTACCTCAACTACCTGTCGCTCGAGTACGACTCCGTCTGGGACACCAAGCCTTCTTGGTACGGTTTCTTGGTTCCTCGTTTCTTGCAGTGTAAATTGAAGCAGCTTGAGTTGAGCAAAATAGTAGTAGGACAAAGTAGAGACTAAAATTCTGTTCTCTGCATATATGAGAGGAAAAACAATCTGAAATTTTGTTGATATGTTGTGAATTGTAAATTATAACCAAAATGCCAAATGATAAATGCAGTGATACTATTGTCCATCGTCAATGACTGAATGGTCCAGTGAATTTTGATTATGTCTTTGCTTCAAATAAACAATGGATTAATTGATGTCTACCAATTCTTCAATTTCCTATCAACCTCCAAAGTTAGTAAGATCTTCACAAGTTGTATCAGATAAGAAGGAAAAAGAACATCTTTTATTGTTTTCTGTTGAACATTCTAACAACTTTAACTCTTCTGACTCTACAGAACTATATCCTTTCATATGCTTTTGTCCGAGTATGATCACTACAACTATATATAATGCCCATTTTCAGGTGTCAGCCTTGGACAATCTTACTTTCAGGGGCTGTTGCAATTGCCGGTAGTTGGTTGCCCATCCATTCCGCTGTGATCACCGGAGGGGTTTCTTTTGTAATATGTGCATGGTGGTACATATTTCTTTACTCCTATCCCAAGGTTTGAAAACCATTTCCCTTATTCTTTTTGCCACTTTGTGGTGTTTATATGATTGGCTAGAGGTCAGAGCCTTGTAGGTTACACTGGCTCCACTTATGATTGTTCCACAAGCCCATGATCATGAATTTTCAGACTTGCGTCAAAAAAATATTTTTTTGCGTAAAAAAATGAATTTTCAGACGGTTGATGAAAGTAGATTGAAATAACACTCTCGTTTGGTCTTGACATAATTCTTATGCAACTAATGTAGTTACAGGCTTATAGCATAACTGCATAGGTTCTTTTCAAACTGCTAAATTATACACTTAGCTTTCTTACCCTGATTGTGCGTCCCCCCACTTACCAGAATCTATCAGATACATCTTTCATCACATCATATTGTGCACAAGAATGTTTGTAACTGTGTCTTGGTGGACTTTTACTCCTAACAAAATCACATAGTAATATCTCAAAATTAATGGACACTATAATTTTAGTTTTTTAGCATATGTTCGCATTAAGGGGATGTACTTTAATTCACGAGCTAGCTGTATACATGAGAACTAAAAACAACATAGAGCACTAGAGGGTAGATTTAGCTAATGATAGCCTCAACTGAGATTGCATGGTATCAAGATAGCAAGTACTACATGCAAAAGGCCGGCGTGAGTGCAGAGAAATCTTGTGGCCACTTGAGATTTAACATCACCCTGGCCGACTAGTGCTTCATACACTGTACTATAGTTTTTTTTGTAGATGTTACCGTAGTTCCTGAAGTGACGAGCATTATTTCTGATTTCCGACTGGACCTTGTCGGTGTAACCATCACATATTGTCTACTTTCAATCTGTAGTCTTTGATCTGAATGTGTTCTCAACTCTCAAGTCTCAACATGATCTGCAGTAGTTCCTGTTAGATAATTGCTTGTTTGTGCAGAGAACGAAGTAGAACTAACCATCTGAATTGTCAGGCATACACCGAAATGATAGCTGAGAGGAGGCGGAAGGTTGCCAGTGGTGCTGAAGATACCTACGGGATGGAGAAGAGCCAGTGAGGAATTAATTACTGCCACCACTGCAGGCGTGTCTTGTTTGTAGCATTGAGTATGATTGTGCAGAGAACAAAACAAAATCATCGGTTTGTAGGACTTGTTCTTCAGAATATATGTTCCATGGAATCAATCTGTTCAGATCAATGGCCATCTTTGTTTAATTTGCAATGGCCTCCATTGTTCACCATGTGCAAGTTGGCCATGTAGGTTAATTTGCAATTTTTTGCCCGATTCACATCAAAACAGAAATATTCTTTACAGTACTGAAAATAAACAAACCAAAAAAATGGTTGCAGGGTATGACTTTAATACTTCTACTCTTAGTGGTTCAAAGCCAAGGTTAAAACATAAAATAAATAAAAACACTTAAAATAGCACTTATCTTTTTTCATCATAAAAGTTTTAAAGGACACTTAGGACCTAATTTAAAATTGAGTAAATTTCACGAAACTTGGGTATTGGGGCATCCATAAAAGAATCCAGTTATTGTGGTTTGTTTCAAGGAACCAAATGTTTTGGAGCAAAACATTTCAAAAAAAAAAACCCATATTTATGTAAAACACTCATATTTAATAAAATTCTTAAAGTACGTGTTCCCCTAGTCTAGTTTTTTTTTTAATTTTTCATTGTACAAAAAATTCAATATAATCCTCACTGATAATGACATAATAACTAGTTAAATATACACATAAATGGTCATAGAATAATGATCAACGATCGTTGAAAAGCAACTAACGTGTATATGTATAGTTTTTTTTTTCTGAATTTTTCATTGAACAAAAAATTCAATATTTCCTAACTGATAATGACATAATAATTGGTTAAATATACACATAAATGATCATAGAACAATGATCAACGATGGTTGAAAAGCAACTAATGTGTATATGTACTAAAAATATCTCATACATTTTTTTACAATAATTATAGATAAGAATATAGTCGGGTAGATGATATAAACTTGTAGCTGAGGTTTTATAAAACACTTTGCCCTAAAACCTGGGTTTCATGAAACAATTTGCGTTACGGATGTCCCAAAATCTAGGGTTGTGCAAAAATTTGCTCTAAAAAAATTAGATTTTATCAGCCAATCAATACCCAACAAAATCAATTTTGCGCCTTGCTGCCTCACAGGGGATTGTGGCCAGGCCACCACGACAGCCTAGTCTACGGAAACGCTTTCTTGGTTCGTTCAAACCATGGGAGCATGAGCCCGGCAGTGCGGACGAAGCGGCCGCCGCCGCAGCCGCTGCCGCGGCGGCCGCCACCGCCGAAGCCGAGCGCGGAGTCGAAGCCGGCGAAGGCCCGTGCACCGGCAACCTCGCTACTGGAGAGCCTCAAGTCGTTCAAGTCCCGCCTGGCCGCCGGCCCGCCGCTCGCGCCCACGCCGAAGTCCTTCAAGTCGTACGCGGAGACCTGCGCGTCCATCCTCCGGCTCTGCTCCGCCGCCGCGACCGCCTCCGGCACCGCTGCCGCCTCCTCAAACCTGCCGCTCGTCCTCTCAATCCACGCGCACGCGCTCGTCTCCGGCCTGACCGCGGACGGCTCGGTGGCGTCGCACCTCCTCACCGCCTACGCCGCCTTCGCGCGCGCGGCGGACCGCGACGGGGCCTTCCGGGACTGCGTCTCCGTCGTCGGGGCGGCGTCCCCGTTCGCCTACGATTTCATGGTGCGGGAGCACGTCAAGGCCGGGGACATCGTCTCCGCTCGCCGGCTGTTCGACGGAATGCCCGAGAGGAGCGTCGTGTCGTACACCACCATGGTGGATGCGCTCATGAAGCGCGGGTCCGTGAGGGATGCGGTTGAGCTGTATCGCCAGTGCCCGCTCTGCTCGGTTCCCTTCTTCACCGCGATGATCGCGGGGTTTGTCCTCAATGAGCTCCCCAAGGATGCGCTCGGCGTGTTCCATGAAATGCTCAGCTGCGGCGTGAGTCCAAATGAGATCACTTTGGTCTCCGTCATCAAGGCATGCATTGGTGCAGGTGAGTTCGATCTGGCCATGTCTATCGTGGGGTTGGCAATGAAATCAAACTTGCTTGACAAAAATCTTGGGGTACGCAACTCCTTGATCACACTATACTTAAGGAAGGGAGATGCAGATGCTGCACGCAGGATGTTTGATGAAATGGAGGTGAGAGATGTGGTTTCATGGACTGCTTTGCTTGATGTGTATGCTGAATTGGGTGACCTCGAGGGAGCTCGACGGGTTCTTGATGAAATGCCTGAGAGGAACGAGGTCTCCTGGGGTACTTTGGTTGCTAGGCATGAACAGAAAGGCAATGCAAAAGAAGCAGTGAGTTTGTATAGTCAGATGCTGGCTGATGGTTGTAGGCCAAACATTTCATGTTTCTCCAGCGTTCTTGGTGCTTGTGCTAGCCTTCAGGACTTAAGAAGCGGAAGAAAGATCCATAACCAGACTTTAAAGATGGCCTGTAGCAATAATGTATTTGTATCCAGCGCTCTGATTGACATGTACTGCAAATGCAAACAGTTGCCAGATGCACAAATGATTTTTTACTCCCTACCACAAAAGAACATAGTATGTTGGAACTCTCTCATTTCAGGTTATAGCAACAACTCAAAAATGGTGGAAGCTGAGGAACTCTTCAAAAAGATGCCTGCAAGGAATGTTGCTTCATGGAATTCAATCATCTCTGGTTATGCACAAAATAGACAGTTTATTGATGCATTAAAATCTTTCCATGCAATGTTAGCTTCAGGGCAGAGTCCAGGGGAAATTACCTTCTCAAGTGTTCTCCTGGCTTGTGCTAGCCTGTGTTCTTTAGAGATGGGCAAGATGGTTCATGCTAAGATCATTAAGCTTGGAATTAAGGAAAGCATCTTTGTTGGGACTGCACTGAGTGATATGTATGCTAAGTCAGGGGATTTAGATAGCTCTAAGAGGGTATTTTATGAAATGCCCAAAAGAAATGATGTTGCTTGGACTGCCATGATTCAAGGACTTGCTGAAAATGGTTTTGCAGAGGAGTCTATTCTGTTATTTGAGGATATGATCTCAGCAGGAATAACACCAAATGAGCAGACATTTTTAGCCATTTTATTTGCTTGCTCCCACAGTGGCTTGGTGGAGCATGCCATGCATTATTTCGAAATGATGCAGGCATGTGGTATATCACCTAAAGCAAAACATTATACATGTATGGTTGATGTCCTTGCTCGAGCTGGTCATTTGGCAGAAGCAGAAGATCTTCTCCTGAAAATCGAAAGCAAATCAGAAGCAAATTCATGGGCTGCTCTTCTGAGTGCCTGCAACATTTACAGGAATAAGGAAATGGGTGAGAGGGCTGCAAAGAGGCTCCAGGAGTTGGACAAGGATAATACAGCAGGTTATGTGTTACTCTCAAATATGTATGCATCTTGCGGGAAATGGAAAGATGCTGCTGAGATGAGGATACTAATGAAAGGGATCAATCTTAAAAAGGATGGTGGGTGTAGTTGGGTTCAGATAAGAGGTCAATATCAAGCCTTCTTTTCTTGGGAGACAAAGCATCCCTTGTTACCGGATGTTTATGAGATGTTGGATTTGCTGACATGGGAATTGATTGCTTGATTTTTTTAAAAATGTTATATAGGAGTAAAACCTTCGAGGCTTTGACCTCATTTTGCTTCTTTAGTTCATAAAGATAACGATAGCAGGATGGAGTTGTTTCTGGAGAATGGCTGAAAGGAAATTGCTTTTGACATTCCAAAAATGATAGTTGCCTTCATATGCTAAGCTCCAGAAATATTCATGGTTATTTGCTTCCAACCATCTAGCTGGAATTTTAGCAAATTGTGATAGCCGTGCTGGATTATTACAAAAGAAGGTAGGGCATTATTGTTGGTTTATTGACTTTGAGCACCGTGGTTTGTTTTTAATCTGCTCTTCAAAACAGCACTACCTCGGCATGGTAGCAACCTGGAATAGAATGTCTGTATCTTTTTGCTGAAGTTCGTGTGATTTGACAACAACCAACTTCAGATGAACAACTTCAGAAAATTCAACTGTGTATTTACTGCATTGTGACTATCCTGACTTGTTTACTGAACCTTGTATTGCCTCCTTTGATATGGAATTCAAATGAAGATTACTGCAAAAGATGTCCCGGGTGTGAGAACCCTAAGCATGAATTGTGCTATGAGCTAGCTTTAGTGATAACCTTTGAGTATGAACTCTCTGGGGTCACCGTTGAAGTGGGTAAAGAATGTCTAAGCTTTCGTTATTCCAGTTTGATCGAAAATCAGGTAAATACTTTGCTATCTTCGTCACTTTTGATATTTTATAATCTGCTCGTGAATTGACAATGGACATGCACGGATGCACCAGCATTCATGCCTTATTTCGAAGTCTTTTCAGCATTACTGGTCATTTTAATGATCTTTTGACATTTATTTGTTTTCTCAGTACAGCCAACTGGATCTTAGAAGCTGTTCGGTCGAGAAATCTCAGAAGTGTACCGTGTACGCCGTCTCTGCTACATGTATATGGATTGATTGGGGAACTGATTCTTCTTTACCGGTTGAGGTAAACTCGTTCACATGAAAGCTTTATAATTATAAAGTGATTTACTCTGTATTCTTTATTTTTACTTATGGATTATAAAAGGATTTTGATTGCACGCCATAGTACTAATAATGTTTTTCCTCTACGCGCTGGCTTCGCAGTTTTTAGATTTCAAAAAAGTAATGTGTAGTTTAACCAAACTAGCATGGTGGCCCGCGCAGATTGCGCGGCTAGCATCATTATATTTTCTCTCATATAATAGCATATATGTTTTCTGATTATATTATTCAAATATATTAAAATGACAACATAATTTTAAATTTTGCAATAACTTTACAAAACTACTAATGTGTAATATTCATATTATATTTTATATACGTGTTATTTATTAATTATTTTTACTATCAAATTTTAGTTATTTGTAAATTATATATATTTCTATATGGACTCTAGACTCGTCTTTTAATATATTTTTTTATTCCAAATTTTCTGTAAATTGTATTTCTATATAGACTCTATGCTCTTCTTCCAATATTATTTATTTTTATTTCTGAATTTTTATTATTTCTAATTGTATTTCTATGTGGACTCTAAACTCATCTTTCAATATTCTTTAATTTTTAATTTCGAATTTCAGTTACTTCTAAATTGTATTCCTATATTTGTATTCCTATATTGACCTTCACCTCTTCTTCCCATGTTTTTCTTAATTTCGAATTTTAGTTATTTGTAAATTGTATTTTTATACGGACTCTAAACTATACTTTTAATTTTATTATGTTTATTCCAAATTTTAGTTAGTTTTAAATTCCTATATGGACTCTATACTCTACTTCTAATATTCCTTATTTTTTAATTCTGAATTTCTATTTTTTCCTTAATTCTATTTCTATATGGGCTCTATACTCTACTTCTAATATTCCTTATTTTTAATTTCAAATTTATATTATTTGCTAATTATATTTTTATATGGACTCTATACTCTACTTCTAATATTTCTTATTTTTAATTTCGAATTTCAGTTATTTCCTAATTGTATTTCTATATGGACTCTATACTTTACTTCTAATATTCCTTATTTTTAATTCTGAATTTCAGTTATTTCCTAATTGTATTTCTATATGAACTCTATACTCTACTTCTAATATTCCTTATTTTTAATTCCGAATTTCAGTATACTCTACTTCTAATATTCCTTATTTTTTTAATTCCGAATTTCAACTATTTCCTAATTGTATTTCTATATGGACTCTATACTCTACTTCTAATATTTATTATTTTTAATTTCGAATTTTAGTGATTTCCTAATTTTATTTCTATCTCAAGTCTCCTCTTCTAATATTCCTTATTTTTTTAATTCCGAATTTCAGCTATTTCTAAATTGTATTTCTATATGGACTCTAGTCTCCTCTTCTAATATTCCTTATTTTTTAATTCCGAATTTCAGCTATTTCTAAATTGTATTTTTATATGGACTTTGCCTTTTCTTTTTCTCCGATTAATGTGAGAATTTCTATGCCATGAAAGCGAACGTGGAGGCTCCTTTCTTTATTCCTTTATTAATATAACTAGTTGGTGGCCCGCGTAATTGCGCGGCTAGCACCCAAACGAAATCATATATTTTTCAATATGATTTTACTTAAAATTTATTAAAAACTATCTCGTTGTCTTAAGACTTTGAAAGACCAAACCTTATTATCCTTTTTATCCTTGTATTTCTAATTATGTAGTTTTTAAAAGTCACACCAGCTGCTACCCCTTACTTCTGTCATATCCTTCTTTTTTTTCTTGCTCGATCTACCACTATTTCTATTTATTCTCCTTGCAACCTTTAAAACTTGGATCTTATAGTTTTTAGAGTTTATTGTCTCATTGGGTTTCGTTTTTATAATTTGTAGAAGTCCTGTCAAACACTGCCATTATACTCCTCTACGGCCTGTTCATTGGAAATCGAACATAACTATCGTTGGAATTCATTTTTTATTTTCTAGAAGTCCCGCCAACCATCGGCGGCTCTGCAACTATACTCCTATTCACCCTGCCCGCTGCTTCTCCTTTTTATTGTCATTGAGATTTTAAAAATCAAATATGATTATCAATGGGGTTTATTTTTTTACTTTCTAGAAGTCCCGGCAACCGCCTTGCCCGTTTGCTTTACGGCCTGCCCGTCGTCCCTCATTTTAATCGTCATTAGGATTCTATTTGGTGTTTTATTAATAATTTTTATATGTCGTATCAACCGCCATCACTCTACTACTCTATAGGCATGTTACTTAAATAATCTCGTCATGTGTTTTAGTTGGTCTTTTCTTTCAATAGCATTATTTTTATCACCAATTGTAGTTACTTATAAATTGTACTCCTAGTTGAAATCTTTTTTGAATTTAAGTTAATTTTAAATTGTATTCCTACTTGAACTTTTTTTTTCTTTTCTTTTTTCTAATTTTAATTTTTTTTATTTTTTATTCCGAATTTTAATTAATCTTGTATAGGATTCTTGCATAGACTCTTCTTTTACTATTGCTTATTTTTAATTCTGAATTTTAGTTATTTTTAAATTGTATTCCTACTCGAACTCTTCTTTTTCTTTTTCTAATTTTAAAATTTATTTTATTTTTATTCCGAATTTTAATTAATCACGTATTGGATTCCTATATGGACTCCTCTTTCAATATTGCATATTTTTAATTCCGAATTTCAGCTATTTTTAGATTGTATTTCTATCTAGACTCTTTTTTTCATTTTCTCCTATTAATGTGGGAATTTCTAGCCCCCACAGCGAACGTGGTGCTTCCTTTCAAGGCTGTTTTAATAATATAATAGATAGATAGATAGATAGATAGATAGGTAGATAGATAGATAGATGTTTTGTAACGAAGGGAAATCAGCTATTTTTACAAAAGAAAGAAAACCGTATATCTCCACCCATAAACATTAACGGCAGCATTAGATGCACACTAGTCGCCACTCCCTGTGTCTCAGGAAGTCAGAACGAACCTAGCCTGTCGGTCTGTCGGACTACTGACGAGCATAGTGACTGATACAGAAGCTGTGTTTGAATTCAAACTTCCTTCTAACTTTTTCTATCACATCAACCTGTCATACACACAACTTTTCAGTCACATCGTACTAATTTTAACCCAAACTTCCAAACTTGGAAGGAACTAAACACAGTCAGAACTCATTATCTGTTTACATACTACTAGACTAGGATATCTTCTTTTCAGTTTATTCACTATATTATTGTCACGAATTTTGCTCTAGGCTTCTAAAAATATGATATATAAAAGAAATTCAGTTGTTATAAATTATTTGTTAGTTTTATTTCTCAAAATACTTAATTTATCCCTATAACAGGTAGATAATACTTTCTCCGTTTTTTAATAGATGTCGCCGTTGATTTTTGAACCCACGTTTAACCATTCGTCTTATTAAAAAAATTTATGTGAATATATAAGATATAAATCATGCTTAAAGTACTTTGAGTAACAAAATAACTCACAACAAAATTAATTATAATTACACAACTTTTTTGAATAAGACAAATGATCAAATGTGTAATAAAAGAACAATGACGATATCTATTAAAATACAGAGGTAGTACACGATAATAATCTTTGAAAAGCTAATACATACTCCATCTATCCCATAATATAACAATATAGAATCGGATGGAACATTTCATATTTCATATTAGAACGAATCAGATAGATGCATGCCCAGATTTATTGTATTATAAATTGTCCCATCTAATTTTAGATTGTTATATTATTGGACGGGTGGAGTATTAGTGCATGTGGACCGTATAAATAACATCGCTTTCTTTCTGTGTGAACCCTCTCAGGATGCATCTTTGGGGAAGGTGCAGATCCTTAGATTTCTGTGCTGTGCATTTCATTATCAAAGCCAAGGTAACTGGACGACGTGCGCATTGCACTCCAAGCCAATCACATCAACCTGCAGCCGATTGAACCGCGGGGTTCAAATTGGCTGGCCGGTGCCGGTGGCAATTGATCGCTCTGCCTCGTGCCATCGTCGGCGCGCGGCTTGACTCTCTTGTCCCTCCTCGTGTCGGCCTACCCGATCAGCACCGGACGCCCAGAGCCCAGACACCTCAGCGGCTGGGCAGTTCACATCCGCGTGTACTACTACGCATATTCTTCTTTCCCCACCCGCAATCACCGATCAAACCGCGTCGCCCTCAGCAGCGGGGTCAGGTCAGGTGCGCCTTCTAGCTCCTTCCTTCTCCCACTCGTCTCACTCCATGCTCCACTACTTGACGCTTATAGCGCACCAATCCCCAACTTTACCAATCTTTTTCTCCGGACGATGTTGGTTTCTCCCGCAGTTGTGGTCTAATTAAGAGAAGTGCAGCCTTCAGGTGGCTGGTGCGGCGGGGATGGAGCCACTGGAGGTGGCGATCACGATCATCTTCGACGCGCTGTTGCTGGTGTTCATGGTGAAGCTCTTCTTCGCCATGTTCCAGATGAAGCTCGTCGTCATCCTCTTCTACCTCGTCATCCTCCTCTTCGCCATGGCCTTCTCCGGCCGGGCACCCAGTAGCTTCTAGTACGCCGCGACAAATTTGGAGGTGCAAATCTCTTCTTTCCCCCTTAATTCGCGAGCTGATTGGTGGATCTACGTGGATTTTCATCCTCTGGTGGAATCGGTCGTCTCGGTTTTTGTGTAAGAAAGGAGAATCATGAGGCCAAGGTGCAAACTGTGTAGTCTTGATCAAAGAAAAGCCATGGCCATGGCCCCCTCTCATGTGAATTTAGTCGAGAGTTTCTTCTATAATTTCCCTGCTTATATATTTCTACTTACATTTTTGCTAATGAATCTTGTCAAAAGTGTAGATTTTCTAGTGGTTTCCTTGATCATCAATGGAGAGTAGTCTTTCTTGCAACTTTTCCCCTTTTTCTCTTGAAGAAAAATACCACTTGAGTTATACCACTTTCTTCATAGGAGTATATAAAAAGGCAGCCTTATGCTATTCATCTCGCCGTGTGGCTTCAATAATTATAGAGAAGGTCCTGAAAATGCTGAAATGGTAGTCTTTCTTTCCTGGTTCACGCGACACTGAAATGTGCAATATAGAAAACAAAAAAGAAGATCCAGTATACTCCTACCAATCAATCAATCATCAATGACTATTTTGTCGTCTGCGATTGTACTTAAAAATACTTTTTTTCTCATATCAGTCTACGCTATTGTTCAAGCTTTTCTTTCTCATTTCATCGAAACTGGCTGGCAAATCTCAAGTTGACTTATGTAACCTTGGCAATGAAACGAACTGTGATTACGCCATTACGGCATCGGCTGATGCCCCCTCTGTCCTCTCACCACACCAATCGCCATGGCGTAACATGCGACGAGCACACCACAGTCACCGTGGTCACATGCTCACAGCCTCGCAGGTGCCACTTGAGAGCAAGTCTTGAAATACAGAAAAATAATGATTTAACTACAAAATTTCGTGCAGCTAGAAGTAGAAATGGGGACAAGTTTTGCAGATTTTCTGACAGCAACTATGCAAAATTGATCTTCCCGGAAATACCGGGTGAACAATAAAAGGTGCCTTTTTTAAAAGAAAAAAAGGCCTATTTTACAGCCCAACTGAAGCCTAGCCCGTGGGTGTTACGCGGGAGAATTTTTATTTATATATTTACTTTAAAAAATTTTAAAAATAATTGGAAAAAAAACGAAATACTCCATCTGTCCTAAAAAGATTTAAATCCAACAAAACTAGACACACGTGTCTAAATTTATAGTTTTTTTTAACAGATGGAGTATACTCTAACGCATGACTGTGTATTGTAAAAGTCGCCCTTTCAAAAAAGAAATCCTTAAATATTTTTTTTTAATTTACAGTTTCACTTCCCGTCCGTTTTAGTTACTAGTAATGCTGATGGATCTTGTTGAGCTCTGTAATTTTGATGTAAAGTTTTATTTTATCCAACTTCATTTGACATATTTGTAAAGTGGCAAACTATATAGAAAAAATGCATTTAAGCCCCTTCCTGTCCTCTTGGAGAGCGGTTTTCGCAAAATAAATAAAAAAATAAAAAAAACGTCTTTACAGATAGAGTTAGGGGTATATTTTTAATTTTTGAAGACAAAAAGAATTGTGTACATAAAACAATCCAGTTTACTCGTGAGGCCCATATTAGTAGGCCCAGAACGGGGTTGGGAGGACGCGGCCCATTACAGAGCAGAGAAATCGCCCCCAGTTTTTAATCGATATCAAGTTCATTACTCTTCTTGTTTTCAAGTTCATGCTGAAATTACTCCACGGAGCAGACAGCAGAGAAATCGATCCCAGATGACAAGCAAGATTATCGCACAATAACGTCTTGTTTGGTAACACAATGAAATCACGATGTAAAAAAAAAAGGAAACCAATAAATTAGAGGAAAACGGAGACCCACAGATTATCACATTTCTTGCATTCTGATTATTAATCACCTCATTACTCTTCTTTAACCACCTCGCTTCTGCTCTTCTTGCCCTTGGCGGCGGCGTAGGCGGCGCCGTGGAAGTCGAGGAAGAGCGCGAGCAGCGACGCGTTGAAGACGGCGTTGAACGCCCACCCGGCCATCCCCTCGCACCCGCCGGCGGCGAAGTGCCGCCACAGCATCACCGCCGACGCCGCGAAGCTGAAGAGGAACTGCGCGATCTGCAGCTCCGTGACGGCGCGCTTCCACCGCGGCGGCCACCGGAGGCCGAGGCTGCAGCAGAGGTAGTAGCCGTACATGGCGACGTGCACGGCGGCGTTGGTGGCGAGCGCGATGGGCATCAGCGACTGCCTCGTGGCGAGCCAGAGGTAGCACATGGCGATGACGGCGGCGTGGTGGTAGACGTGGAGCAGCGTCAGCGGGCGGCGGCCGAGGAGGATGAGCAGCGTGTCGCCGAGCTCGTACACCTTGGAGAGGTAGAACACGTGCGCCCAGAAGAAGACCGGGCCCGATGCCGCCGTGGCGCCGCCGGGAGGGAAGCAGAAGGCCCACCACGCGGAGGGCGCCGTGGCGGCCACGGAGAGCACGCACCCGGCGGCCATGGCGGCGGAGAGCGCCAGAAGGACCGCGCTGTGGAGCGCGGAGACCGCACGGAGCGCGCGCGGGTGCGGCGACGGGAGCGGGACCACGCGGCGGTGGAGGAGGAACACCGTGGCGAGGTAGGCGCAGATGACGGCGGCGGCGAAGGACGGGGTCGAGGCGGGCGTGCGGCCGGGCTCCCACCGGAAGGAGGCGACGGCGGGGTGGTCGACCAGCGCCCACCGGGCGCGCCGCAGCAGCGCGGTCGCCGCCATCTCGCAGGACACTGTGCACCCACCTCCCCGACCTCGCCGGCCTGTGGAGCGCACTGTGTGGTGGTTTGAGTGACACGTCGAGCCTACATTAGCGGGAAGCTTGGGTATGGGTGGGGCGCTTTGTGCGACAGTGGGAGTGGGCTTGGGTAGTCGATGCTGCCAGGCTGGGGCAACATCAGCCCTTCTAAGGGCCTGGTCGGCACAGCTCCAGCTCCAACTCCACCCCTGAGCTCTCTCACAAAATGTACTAGAGTTGTATAGCTGTGTTTAGGCAGCTCCACAACTTCACTCCAGACTCAACTCCTGGAGTTATATTTAGGAGTTGGAGCTGTACCAAATATGCCCTAATGTTTCGATGCCTAAACGTGAGTATGTACGTCTAAATCAGATAACAAAAAGGGAGTGACCAAATAAGAGCATCTCCAATAGCTTTCTAATATGCTAATACCAATCCCAAAGGATAAATTTTAGGAATTTGGTCTAAAACCATGTCGCCAACGTATGCCTAAACCAGCTCCCAATTTTCCAGTAGTCCCAATTCCGGCTCAGCCTTTAGCCAGATCTTGGGCTCCTCGCGGAGTTCCCAATCTGAGCAATCGTTGCAATTTAAAATGCAAGGGCGAACCTAAACTAAAAACTTGAAAACTACATGCTTGTTTGGCACAACTCTAGCTTAAACTGCACCTCTTCTAGAGTTGGAGCTCAGCCAAACAGTTTTAGCTTCATCTAAAATGGGAACGGAGCTGGGCGAAGTGCTTTCACAAAATAAACTAAAGTAAAGAGATAGAGGTGGTTTAGGCTGCTCTACAACTACACTTCAAACCCAACTCCTAAGATAAATTTAGGAGATGGAGCTCTACCAAACATGTCATACATATTTAAATCCATAAACTTGCAGAATGTATTATTGCCAGTCGTAAATTTGATATGGCCCGTCACATGGGCACTAACCCCCCCCCCCCCCACCACCACCACAAATAAATAAATAAAAACTTGAGATGAAAGTCTATCTAGCACCCTGAACTTTAACATCGGACATTCAACCCCATAAACTTTGCAATACCATTCATATTAGCCCTAAGATGGTTTTAGATTGTGGTTTTGTATATTTTGAAAGCTTAAACGAATAACTTTGAATAACTAATATAACATATTTGCATATCGTCGGTTGTAAGTCATCAATTTATACTTATACATTGATATCATACTATTAATATATTGGTAGTTGTTTGTAAGTGAGAGCTAACAAGGGGTGAAAAGAAAGATTCAGGTGGAGATTTTAATATATATGTCCAATGTGTATGTCACGTGATCAAACGCATCCAATATATATATAAATTAGATAAAAACCACTATGCAAACCACCTTAGGGGTTATATAAATGGTACTGTAAAGTTTAGGGAAGGTTGAATATCCGGTTTCAAAATTCCAGGCAGGGGAGGGGGGGGGGGGTATTTGGACTTTTTCCCTCCTTCTCTTTTTTATCCTTCTCATCCTCTTCTTCCTTGAACGACTCATGGACGGTGATAAACGAGTTGAGAGCTTGTGGGCAGCGACCGACGACAAGCTTTAACGGTAGTGACTTCATGTGAAAACGCTCGAGGCCTTGTGGTGGCTAGGGATGAGCTCGACGGCGCCAAGAAGGTTTCAGGCAGCGGTGAGGCTGATGAGGTGCTGGGGTGGATGCTTAGAGGGAGGGGATGGTTAGAGCTCAAGGTTGCAGGGAGCTTGTTAGCGCATGGCCAAATATGAGTGGAGGCTCATGGCAAAGTATTTCTACAACAGTACAACCAAACCTCATCTTTATCTGAATAAGAGTTCTCCAGGGCCTCCAGGCACCCAGACAGAGCCCCATTTGCTACTCTGAGGCAAAGAATGAGGTTCTGCCTGCCGCCCATAACAATATCAGAGAACATACAAGAGGGTACTCTTATTCAGATAAACTACCATATCATAATTCAGAAATCAACTGTGGTACACTCATGGGCTCATTGCCTAGAACTGAACACTGATACACTAGAAGAATTAAAATCCATACAGGGCTCAATATGCGTAAATATCAGGAAACAATCAGCCTAATTCAACTGAATAATGTTGATGCACATTCTTGATGTTCCGGCCAACAATAAGCTTTGAGCTTCAGTTTCAGAACAGTGGCAATACCAGCAAAGTTTCTAGGCATTATCTTATAACGCTACACAATACACATTACCTTTTCCCCTATGATCATATTCATATATCATCTCAATTTCTCAAGATCCTGTGAACTAGTATCCATCTTTCTTTGCTGTAAGAATACACCATCCTCTATTCATAGAGATTTGACATGGCATTAGCACCACAAAGAAGTGATGTAAAACAGAGGTAGATAGGTCCCCCCCAAGTTATCATCCAGTATCATCAATAACACGAACCAAAATTTCATTCCATCAGAGCACAAATCTAAGCGCATGTTCCCAACAGAATCCATCAAGCATTACAAACATACAAAGGATTTGACATAAGAACATCACCTCGAGCACAGGAAAACCCCCGGGAAAAAGCTCAGAAGCAGCAGTCGCAGTCGAAGGGGCAGAGCGGGGTGCCGCCGGCGTCGGACTTGCCGAACCCGAGCTCGTCGGCGGAGTATATCGCCAGCCCGTCCGCCGTGCGCCGCCGCGGCCGCTTCTCCTCGACTTCGTCGTCGTCGTCCGTGTCCCTGCCCTTGCTACCCTTCTTAGCCTTATTGCTCTTCTTGGCCCCCTCGGACCTCTCCTTGGGCTTCTTGGCTCGCACAGATTCCTCCTCCCCCTGCTGCTGCTGCTGCTGCTGCTGCTTGCGCTTCTTGCCGGATGACTTGGTGGCCTGGAAGATCTCGTCGATCTCGTTGGTCGCCTTCTTCTTCTTCGGCTTCTCCGCCGCCACCGCCGCCGCCGCTTTCTCCTCCCTCTCCTCCGTGGGTTTCGAAGGCTTAGGTTTTTGGTCGGAGGACGAGGCCTTGGATTTGATAGAAGGATTAGGCCCGGAAGGCCTCTTCTTCTTCTGTGATTTGGTGGCCATCGGAGTCTCGGAGAATATGAAGTCGGAATTCGCAGCCGCCGCCGACGAGGAGGAGAAAGATTGCGGTGGCTTTGGGGAAGGGAAGGAATGGCGGCGAGAAGGGTTTGCGAGTGGAGACTGGACAGGAAGCTTGTGGAGTTGTGGAGTTGTGGGCCTTGGATTGGGCTCGTTCCAGGCGTCGTCTGACGCTGAATTTAACCAGCCCATCTGACAGGAGGAAATTTACCTGAAACCCAGTTACTGCTTTTCATCATATTTGTTGTTCTAAAACTCGTAAACCCCCGCTACACCGAGTGAATTTACTCCACAAACCTTTTTGTTCGAATTCCGATGATTCCCTTGTTTCTTTCAAATGATTCCTTTGTATCTTTCAAATAAAGATATTTGAAATAGTAAAATGAGAACAGGAGCGATATAAGTTGAAAAGAAATCGGCTTGAGATGGAAAGAGAGAATATGTCAACTTGTCAAGCAGATGTATCATTATACAGACTCAATAAACGAATTCTTCCACCATTTCACATTTCATAATTTATGAGTTATGACGCTTCTGAACAAACAGTTCAGAACAAACCATAATTCACAATTTCACATATGTACAATTGACAAGGATAGTTTTTGTATGTACAAATTGCTGATCATCGCGCATGCATAATTTCACTGCTTTCACACTTCACAGTGCCTTCATGACGAATTTGGCAGACACGACAGCTCCCTTGGCTGCAATTTTCAGCACGTGGCGACTCCTATACAACCTGCGCAAAATAAAAGGCAACAGTCAAAGAAAGAAAGGAGATATCTCCGTATGGACGGTACTGTTGCATCTTCAATGTCATTTAGCTAAATCCTACTAAAAATAGATCCCCTGAAGATAATCAGCAATATAACAAAACAAATTAAGATAATGAAAGTCAGGTTTGCATTATGAAATGGATAGGAACCTCAGCATTGAAAACAGAAATAAACCAAAAAGCAGATTGTAACAAGACGTTTACTTGCAAAAGCGACACAAATTTAGTATGGAGACAACTTTACCCCACTATTGTGATTCCCCATGTTGCCAATATGTAAAGCACTTTTCCAGCCTCCCAAATACTCATCCATTTCCACTTATCATTAAGGGTGCTCAATGCCATTGCAACAGCTGCACAGATGTTAAAAGTTAGAACATGCTACACAGAATTGAACAGCACGTAAAGCAGACTAAGACTCTCAAAGACAGAATATTTTGTCAAAGAAACTTAGTCATGTGATCAAGAAATCTTGTTTATTGTCTCAGTGCAATGAATTACTGGTCCAATTAATTTCATTTGTGATTGGATGTGTTAAAGGGGTCAGTCTCCCATAACATGCTCCAACATTGAGTTCACCAAGTACTCGACTAGAACAATGCATACAAAAACTTGTTGTGATAACCATATCCACACCATAATATAGCACTGTTGTTTAGATCCACAATGTTGGAAATTAGTAAATCACAACACTATTTCAAACAGCATATTGAAGTTCAAGTTCTTTCTTGGTCACACACACACACACACACACACACACACTGACTCATTGTTTTGAACCAGTTACCTAAGTAACAGAGTTTAGATGCAAATAAACTTCATCTTTATCAAATTTAAAGTAACAGCATGGAGATAAGAAGTTAGTATACCCTTTTGCAGCTCCACTGGTGATATTGACTGAAGAATACAGAACAACAAATAGTTAGATCATTGAGGTAGTATAGAGAGTATTCATCAATTGTTGAAAACAAGATACCTTGGACTTTGGATCTTCAAGAATGCACCTAGCAATAAAGGAGGTCATACCATCAATAATGTCATCATCATTAACAAGTACATAATTTTCATTATCAATTCCACTGATTTCCTCCATATTTGCCCCGGGTTTATCACAGGCAACCAAGACCCAAGATCCATTCTTCCCGCCACCTTCAGTGTATGGAATATCTGCAATATCCAGTTCTGGTTTTGATTCATCAATCAAACAAAAGGTTATTTACATTGTTGTTGGCACAATGTAACGCAGGAAACAAATAGTCATAAAAGTATGGTTCACAAATAAAATCGCAGTGTTTCACACGGATGTACCTGTCATGTTATCAGGAGATAGCTCTGTTTGTTGATGCCTTGACTCATCTCGAATTTTCTCAAGCTGAGCCAAGAAGCTAGCATTGTTAACTGCTGCTACAAGACGATTATGCAGCTGCATCATGAAATCACATCCATGAAAAGCAAAATCGGTCAGACATTAAAAGGTAAAACAAATTGAACAGTGATAGAAATAAAAGCTGGATAAGGGCATGTAATCACACAACTGAATTTCTAAGTCATAAGTGTTTTGGTCCATGCATATTATCAGTCAGCAACTCAGCATCATTGCATCACGAATTAAACTTAATATGTCCTGTTACACCCCCTCAAATGGCATGGATTCGAATGATTGTTGTTAAAAAAACGGTGACCTGATAAATTCATACACCGCAATTCCTGCCAAATTTCGGATGCTCGTGTTTTTATAGTATCTAACAAAACATCATCTATGATCATGTCAATTCTCAGAGGATTAAGGTTAATACTCCTAATCTGAAAACATAAGAGAGCAACAGGGAGTTGCAAGAGGCTCACATCGGCAGGGCACTCCTGGGAGACACAGGGCTCGCCTTGGAGCTCGCGGAGGATGGAGAGGTCGTCGGCGAGGCGAGCGCGGAGGATAACGTTCTCCGCCCGCAGCCGCTCGGCCTCCTCCCCGTCCACCGCCGGGGGGGAGACGCCGTCGTGGGCCGGGCCGTGGCCGCGGCGGTGCTCGATGGCGTAGCGAGCCACCTCCGCGATCTCCACGAGCGTGTGCGCCACCTCCAGGGGGATCTTGTGCGCCATCGCCGCCGCCGCCTCGATCGGCCGCCGGCCGCTCGATCCCCTGGCCTCGCCGACGACGGGACCGCGGGAGGAGAGGGACGAGAGGAGGACGGCGAAGTAAACCCTAGGGCCAAACACGCAACCTGAGCGGAGCACGAAAGGATTGTGGTAAACCGGGGACAACCCGTGCTGTGCTCTGCTCACCACAGAAGAAAAGAGAGAGAAAAGAAAGGGTTACGGAGTAGGAGTACTAATTAATAACGGGATTCGGTCACGTTCACGTGGCCCCGAGCTGTGTTTAAGGAGAAGGAAATAGAAAAGACTAGGAAGATACGTAAAACGAGTTAAGTTATTAGCGTATGATTAATTGAGTATTAACTATTTTAAACTATTTTTTAAAACAATTTTATTATAAAATTTTTTAAAAAAACGTACCGTTTAATAGTTTGGGAAGCGTGCGTGTGAAAAACAATGTCCCTTTCTCACCTAATCCCCTAGAACAAACGCACCCAAATGTCACAGGGACCATCATAGTAAAAATTTCTCTATGTAGAAAGTAGAAACGCACTGAACGTGAAAATTGTAGGAAAAAGAAAACACCGTCGCCACTTTTGCTTCCGTACTCCGTAGGTCCGTTAACATCCAAAATGTTGTGCACAAAATAGCGAATGAAAATTTTGGCCTTTTTCTTCTAACTTACAGTACTAGATATGGAGGGTAAATGACACGTGTAAATTTTTTATTAGTTAATTTTCTGCGGAACACCATACATAAGCATACACTCACATTTATTTTAGAAAAGGTTTTTTTACCCGGCCTCTATAACCAACCGAATATATGTAGCATTTTTAAATTAAGAACTTAGCGTATCAAATAAGAAACTTAGCCCTCAAATAATCCGAATATTTTAAATTATGAACTTAACTCGGCCTCTACATCCAACTGGATATATACTTCCTTTTTAAATCCTCAAATAACCCGGGTACTTTTTTACATGTACATCCAACCGAATATATGTAGTATTTTTAAATTAGGAACTTAGCATATCAAGCAGAGAACTTAGCCCAGCCTCTATATCCAACTGGATTTTTAAACCCTCAAATAACCCGGGTATTTGAACTTAGAGTCTTGGGATGCTACTCAAGTCACTGTAACCACTGGATTATATGACATTTCACACACTCACATTCAACCTACTACTATGAACACCTTAACAGATACATCGTCTAGAATCAAAAGAATAGTTAGTTGTAGACGCAAGCACATGTATTAAGTTTGGAACTTGAAATTGAGTGGACATACTCCATTACAAGGACCCTTTCTAGATGAGCTACGCTAAGTTCACGACACGGATAGCTGTTAAACAAAGTCCAAAAATTACATGAAAAAATTAGAGGAAAAATTTGGACATGAGAAAATAGCTTTACTTACTACTCCCTTAATCATAGATGATTTATATTAGGATAAGATTTGATAAAAATCTTAAAACTTTAACCATAAATTTCAAATTAAAATAAGTTAAATCTAATAGCTTTACAATATTAGGATATTTCATTTCAAGGTGATTTTTTTTCTGTTTTATAAACTGAGCATTTGAGATGTTATTGATAGTCAAAATTTTAAAAGTTTGATTTAAGTTTATCCAAAACATCAAATATTTATGCCTAGAAGTAGTATATTGTTTAGTCTCTTTTTTTTTTCTTGCCGGCATTATGAAGCAAAATTAGTGATCAATAAGTATTTTGTGGTAGGGCAAATTTTGAATGATGAACTCCACTTTCAGTGTTCGGAATACAACCAAAATATCAAGCTAAGTATTTGTGGGCACCTGTGTCTGCGTTTTGCAAAAAAAAAAATAAAAAAAAATCAAGCTAACATTGTTTGTTTGTTTTCTCTAACAAGCTTTGCTTGTCGCTTTTGAAGAAAATTTTGCTTGCTTGGATTAATTGCGATCACGTCATATCGGTGATACACCAATGCACTCCAAAGTAATACCATAGACACAGGATTCTTAATACCACTAGATCAAGCTTTGCTAACCTGTGAAGAGATTAAAGAAAACATGAGCATGTTGTTGGGAGAACATAGGGCAATAAGGGATGGGGTAGCTTTTAGAGGGAAATAAGGATTTTGTCCTTAAAAAAATGAGAAATGATTTACCTTCAACAGCGAATAATATGGGAGCGTATCCTATTCACACAGGCCCTCGCGTGTACACACCGTGTACACCAACTAAAAATTATCACAAAAAATTCTAGGAAAATTCATACATATACTTTCAATAGTATTACATCTACGTGCAAAGTCGCATCTTCAAATTCATTCTACATAGAGAATAACAAAAAAGATAAAATTCTGACAAAATTGCAACCTTAAAACTGTCAGATTTTTTGTTTTTTTTGTTACGGTTAAAATATAATGAATTTGACGTTAAGATTTTAACCCTAGGTGTAATACAGTTAAAAGTATGTGTATGATTTTTTTTCTAGATTTTTTAGTGACATTTTTTAGTTGGTGTGCACGTGTGTACACGTGAGGGCCTATGTGCATATGATATGTTGCCGAATAATATGACAGAACAAGCAATGAGCTATCAGAAGGTCACACGAACAGCCCAGAATACACATTTCGCTGACAGGACACTACGCAAGTTAGAGTTGTACCCAGGTGCATAGCTGCATTATGCAGTCCCATCTGCTGTACATTATTTGTACAAATATATTCCAGCTATCACAAGGCTAGGCACAAAATTAGAGACAAACTAACCAGGCCCTACTTGATACAATGCCGTCGATCAATTTACAGTAGCTCATATACTTCTCTGATACCGAGATTTCAGAGAAGCCTGACCTTTCTCTTCATTAGGAGCATTTGGCACCGGACCAACAAAATCAGCATCCCCACTGCTTGGCCAGACTAGAGGAATCAGCTTCTGCTGATATGCATTCGTATTATCGCATATGCCAAGCTGGATGACAAACGTTACTGTGCAGCCTCTTCCTGTTCCTTCGCTATCCAACCAGATGTGCCCTCCCATCAAAGTAACAAACCTGAGATAGGATTTTTCACATTTTCAGTTAAGTCGCCGAGTTTACAGTGAGGGAGTGAGTATATAGCAGCCTCAGCACAAATTGGGTTGCAGAAAAAGGAGCTGATAGGTAAGAAGGTGGTGATGTATAGTAAACTACCTCTTGCAAATGGCAAGGCCAAGACCACTACCACTGTATCCTCTGTTTCCTCCAGGCTGAGATTGAGCAAACTTTGTAAATACTTGAGGTAGATCCTGAGGGCTAATGCCACAGCCCGTATCTTTAATCTGCAACAGAAGAAATAACAGATGTCATAAAACAGTAAAAAAAAAAAACTGGCAAACAGTTACCTGACTGTACACAACTCTAGTTTTTCTTTATCAACCAGTAATGCAGAAAACTGCATGTGTCTGTGTCATGCCAAGATCTGAAAGTATAAAACTATCTTCCACTTCTACTCCCAAGAAATCTGGGATCGGTTAAACCAGACATTTTAGTATTTTAAAGTAGAGTTTGTCCAACTACATATAATGATATCTTAATTTGGCATTTGCGAAGTTAACAAGATGTGGTCTGGTACCAAATCTCATGTGTGTTATGTTCCCATTTAAAGTAAAATTGCTCTTTTAGGTCTACCTTCAGGGTAGGCTCCACTAAGGCAACTAAAGCAAGATGCAACAAAATGACTACAGCCAACAGATAACATTGTGAGGAATTGGATAAGCATGCAGTGGACCCAGACAAATGTGAAACTACAAGGCATATGAATAGCTTAGGGATGATGTAACTGAACAATCCATCCAATCTTCACGATGCAGTGCATGCCAACAGTTGTCACCGACCAGTGGTGGCCAGAGGTGCATAGTGTCATACTTCCGTGCAATTGTAGATCAAACATTTTCCCATATGATTGTGAATATGCATGATACATCAAAGTGCTTCCTATTGATACTCTGGTAGCATGCTGCATGCTCCTTAGCCAAGGAAAGCCATTCAAACAATTAGAATCTTTACCTGAACTTTCAAATAAAAATTGTCATCGCTTGCAGTTGGGTGAAAATCTGGGGTTCTGAATTCTCTTAAAGAGTCAGCCTTCACAACAGAAGCTACAAGTGTGATGTGGCCCTCCTTTGTAAACTTAACAGCATTGCCAGAGATATTCAAAATAGTTTGCATTAGCCTCTTTTCATCACCGATGGCACATAATGGCAAGTCTGGTGCCAACATAACTGACACAGACAGTCTCTTGATGGCTGCGATTGGCTTGATGAAACTCATTACCTGTAAGAGTAAGACGAAGTAAAATTTCAGGCAAGTGCAATTTGCATATTTAGTCATTAAACAACCATAAATGATGAAGTTTCAGAGTTCAGACCTCCTTGAAAACAGCATGAAGATTGAATGCTTTAATCTCCAATTCAAGGCTACCATCCTCAAGTTTGGAAAGATCTAACACATCATTGATGAGTGTTGCTAAAAGATTGCTGCTTTTCAAGACTGTTTCCACCATCAAGCGCTGCTCAGGAGTAAGTTCGGTTTCCAAAAGTAAGGACGAAAGGGCTATTATTGCATTCATTGGTGTTCTCATTTCATGATTCATAACAGCCAGGAAATCATTACGAGCACGGATAGCCATTTCAGCCTCACGTCGAGCTAAATCCAGAGCAACATTTTGCTCCATTAGCAGATCACGCGCACGCATGGACTCTTCAAGAATAGCTGCATGAGAAAGTGCAACTGCAACCTGAAATAAAAGAGAAAGATGGTTAAAAAAACTTGCTTACAACACTGCCTCATTCATATTTATGAATATAACTAAGGTGATAAAAAAGTAAAGAGGGCACTTTTAGCTTGCTTGCTGCTTCTCAGTATCCTTTGTTTTCAAAAAAAAAAAAAAGGGAAACTCTTGGAATAATATAATGATATTTGAAATTTTCCATGAATCATTGATCAACAGATCATAGTTGTGAATATGTGTTGTTTTAGGTTAATTGGTGACTGTTGTCTATCGATTGAAAGATCATGAGCACACAGCTTTTGAAACATATTAAATATCACGCTCTCTCTCCTATAAATACCCATGTTATAAGTAACCATAGCAAAAGAAACAGCACTAACCTGATCAGCCACGACCTCAACAAGCTCCAACTCATGCACATGCCATTTTCTTGCGCTATCAGATGGAAGCATCAGAACCATGATTGCATAGCTCTTTGCTGAAAGCTCTGGCCAATCATTTATTTGAAAGTTTGAAAGATGTAGAAGAGGAACTCGCACTGCAGCCACTTCTGGTGGAACATATCTTCCTGCAAGAGGTCGGATCCGTGCCAAAGGAGATGTGTGGGGTATTATAATTGCTCTGTTGCTACTGAACACTTGATTGACAACAGGAAGATTAATTGATACAGTTGACCCAACAGTAATCTGGTGGCGGAGAGTATGAGAAAGCTGAAGACTTGAACCGCTTCTTGATGGCATCCATAGGGCACATTCTTCCAGGCCCAAGGTCCCTCCTAGCTCAACAAGTGTAGTCTTCAAAATCGTATGTCTATCAAGAGTGCTTCTGATTTCATGGGTAAGCATCCTAACATGCCTCCCAGTCTCTTCCTGTGTCCTAATCAAGCCCATCTCCCTATCAAGCTGTTCAGCTTTATTCTTCAGAAACAATTCCCTTGTTTTCACGCTCAGCAAGTCAGGGATAATATGTACAAGCATCAAAGCTGTCGCACAGGACACAACAGCCGTTGAAACCTTTGCGACTGTCATGACCATAGCAACAGTCTTTGTGTGTGTGGTGAAAGTCCACAGGTTTATGAGATGAGTCGCTCCACATAGGACTATAAATGCACCAAACTGGATCAAAACCCATCTGTATGGGAAGAAGGATGACTTCTTCACGAAATAAATTAGTTCCAACGGGATCGAGAAATATGCGAGGGCTATGAAGAAGTCCGAGATGTACTGATACTTGATGAGG
The DNA here is from genome assembly GCF_000147395.1 of Oryza glaberrima. Classification (NCBI taxonomy): domain Eukaryota; kingdom Viridiplantae; phylum Streptophyta; class Magnoliopsida; order Poales; family Poaceae; genus Oryza; species Oryza glaberrima. The sequence continues at coordinate 27,672,289 of NC_068328.1, forward strand.
AGCTCATCAGTTGGCCATAGTGGCTCGATGCAGTCACATCCATCCATACCCAATGTTTAGAAGTTCATCAGTCCTCACCACACTCCCTACAGAAGTACAAACATACATATGAGCTGTCCTGTCCGACCCAATCAAACATATCACTGAAAGTTCACGCTGCAGCTCGTTTTAAAAGAAACAGAAAGCATCTAATAATTAGGAAACTGTAGCCGCATGACGATGAACACATTTGGCATACTACTAGACCCTGAAGATCAGCTAAGATGAAGCGATCATCACTCCGATTCCCATTTCCAATCCACCCTCAACCCCCATTCCCACCATCTAAAGCCAAGGTTGCAACCCTCTCATCCCACAGCAGCATAGCACACATCCGAAATCACTCCCCCAACGCCCCCCCCCCCCCACCCCATTCCATTAACACACAGTAGCACAGCGCTCTCCTCCGAGGCTAAGATACCACAACAAGCAACCAGAACAAGCTGCTCCTCTCCCGGACACGATCAATCGACGCCTCCCCTGGAAACCCCTCCCCCCATCTCGACCACCGCTCTAGCCTCCCGATCGGTCCAACAAACTCGGAGAAGACGGGAAACCTAAATCCCAGATCTGAATAGTCCAGCAAACGAAAGAAGAGAAGCACGAGCATCCGTAGCGTACCTCGCGCGTCGTCGTCGGCGGAGGCGGGGAGCGGCGGTGGCCGAGAGGCGGTGGAGCTAGAGCCCTAGGGGAAAGGAGAGAGAGGAGGACGCGGCGCAGAAAAGGGAGGTAAGATAGCCAGCCAGATGCGCAGAGGCAGGCGGCACGGCAGGGAGGCAGCCAGTGGGGAGCCGTCAAGTCCGCCACCACCAGTCCACCACCCGGAAAAGGCAAAAGCGGAGGAGGAGAAAAAAAAAATCCAACCGCACGGCGGGTGCTTGCTATAGTAGCCTAGTATACTACAACTAGCGTGGCTTTGCTTGCTGCTGCTGCCGGTGCGGGTGCCGGGTGCGTCCCCCCTGGTCTTTCTTTTCTCTCCCCCTCGCGTTTGTCTCCACGCTACAGCTAGCGCTTTGCTTTTGCCTGCCTGCGTTCGGTGTGGCCCACGGGGGCCACACGGCCCACACACCTCACGGCCGGCTGAGCGATATGGCATCGGCGGGGGGAGGTGGTCGACTGGTCGTGATGGGTGGTGGTGTGCGGTGCGAGCAGCGGAGAGGGTGTAGGAGCGAGGTGCGCTGTCGCCGTTGCCGGCGGTTCGCCAGTAAGACGGGTGTTTCCGGCTAAGGGGCAACGTTGCCGTTTTTACCTTCGTGCTCACTGTAGCATTTTTGTTGGTTGAGTAGCAGAGACAGTGTTTGAGATATATGAAACGAAAATAAAATCAGCGTATACAAAACGGGAAAGCCATTAACGTATAATTAATTGAGTTTTAATCTCTACTATTATAAAAAGTGAATATGTTTTTATCGGTATTTTAATATGTCATCCGTGTTTGAATCTGTTTTTAAGTTCGTTCGTTTTTGGAAATACATATATGTGTTTGAGTTGGATTTTAAACTTGTTTGCTTTTGGAAATACAAAAGGAGACGTATAAGAAATCTCTTTAAAAAAACTCACGTGCTAACTTGAGATGGAAATCAGACTCCTAATTGCAGCTCATAATTTTCTAAAAAGAAACATCTAAGCGAATTCTCACAGTAAATTTTACCCTATCTAAACCGTATAACAATAATAAGATTTTTTTAGTTATTATAAAGTTTAAAAAATATATTTATTTTATATTTTAAAATAACTTCTATATAAAAGTTCTTAAAAGACGTACCGTTTAGCACTTGAAAATAAGTGTTAACGAAAACTAAGGTAAAATCATCATCTTAATCACCTTTGATGAAGATGAAGATAAAGATTAAGTGTTTCACGTAAAACTAGGAGGTAATAACGTGTGATTAATTGAGTTTTAATTATTATAGACTTGAAAAATGGATTAATCTTATATTTTAGAATAACTTTCACATAGAAAGTTTTCACACGAAACACACCGTTTAACAGTTTGAAAAGCGTTTCACAAGTATCCAAAAGTTTATTCAACTTTTGTTGCAGAAAAGAACATGCCAAAAGTAGCATGGTAATGCTTCCAACCTCACTCACAGCTCCTCACACCAACCGAGCATCTATGTATAGTCTAGGCAAAAAAAAAATCCCCTTCATATTTCTGACCACGCTAACGGTTTAGCCAAATCTCAATGATTAATTCACTAGTTAAATTTTTTATATTACAAATAAAAAACACACTCCAACAGGCTAGCCAAATCCCACTCATCAAATCACAATGGCTAATTTCATACTCCCTCCGTCCCATAATATAGGAGATTTTGATTTTTTTGCTAAATCCCTTGTATTATGGGATGAATGGAGGATTACAATTGATTATGTTAAATTTTGCAACAATAACATTTTTTTGTACATGGGGCTGCTCAGTTCTTGATGTATGGATTTTGAGTTGAATTACTGAGTTTTTTGATTGATATGATATGTTCATTTTGATTTTTGGGCTAGTTTTGTGGCCCATGTTGTTGTTTTATTGTTTTTGGTTTTGGTCCAGTCGAAATAATTCCTATTGGTATGTTTTTCTTTTCATTGGATCTAGATCAAAGGGCTGAAAAAAATCTGTTTGATTTTTGTCAAAAAAAAAGTCAATGAATAGTTAGACAATCCCAATTAGTTTATCAACACACATTATAATCCATCATCTCCTTTTTGTTAATTTGGCCATTTCTTATTTTCGTGTGAACAATGAAGTTTTCTAAAGTACTCCCTCCGTTTTATAATGTAAGTCATTTTAGCATTTCCCACATTCATATTGATGTTAGTGAATCTAGACATATATATCTATATATATCTATAACATTAATATGAATGTAAAAAATGTTAGAGTGACTTATATTGTGAAATGGAGGAAGTACCACATAATATAACTATGTCTCTTTGGTGATTTAAGTTGGATCTACTTGTCCAGTGATTTGAGGTGCTATTTGTCCACTGGTGGAGAAAATCTTTGCTTGATCGACCCAAATCCACAGTAGTCCCGGTTCCATTAAAAACCGGGAGTAAAAACGATTTTTAGTCCCGGTTTATAAGAATAACAGGACTAGATGATCTTTATTCCCGGTTGGTATTTACCAACCGGGAATAAAGATCATCTTTAGTTCTTTAGGGAATCAACCGGGACTAAAGATCTAACTTTAGTCCTGGTTGATGTTACTAACCGGGAATAAAAATCTAACACGTACTATATAATCCCTATTACTTATCCTCTTATATCGTCCACACAACAAACTCTCTCTATCTCTTTTTTTCCTCTCTAACTCTCTTCCTCTTTCCTGCCTTATCTCTTTCTTTTTGGATAGATCGAGCGAGAGCGAAGCGGGTCGGCGCGGAGGCGGCGGGCGGCGTGGCAGCGAGCGGCGGCCTGCGCAGCGGCGGCCGGCGGCGTGGCAGCGAGCGGCGGCAAAGTGGTGGGCGGCCGGCGTGGAGAGGAGGCGGCAGTGGCCGGCCGACGTCTCTGTGAATTTTTTTTAGAATTTATGATTTATTGCATGATCCTGTGATGTATTGATTTGTGTGTGATGTATTTGCGATGAATTTTGTAGAACTTGTGATGTAATTTGATTTGTGTGCAATTTTATTTTAGGATTTGTGATATATTTGATTTGTGTGTATAAGTAACTTTAAAGATTTGTGATGTAGATTTGGGATGTTACCTTGATTTGGTATTTGGGGTTTAATTTGGGATACGCATCTCACTTGATTCGGGAGAAAATAAAAAATAAAAAAAAGGAGGGGGCATCTAGACTGCTGTTATCTCATCTTTAGTCCCGGTTGTTGTTAACAACCGGGACTAAAGATCACTTATCTTTAGTCCCGGTTGGTGTTAAAATCGATCTTTAGTCCCGGTTATTTCACCCGGGACTAAAGATAGCGATCTTTAGTCTCGGATTCGTAGTCCCGGTTGGATAACCGGGATTAAATAGGGGTTACGAACTGGGAGGAAAGATGGTTTCTCCACCAGTGGTCCTTGATGTACACTAAAGTTGCCAGAGAACAAGAGGCTTCTTGTTAATTGTCAAAAAGATCAAGTATGCTACCACACTTGATAGAAAATGCTAAGCACATTTGATTGGATATCAGTGCCTGTCATGTTGCTGATTTTTCTTATGCATAACTCTCGTGGTACAGGGATCTTCACCCGTATCACCTTGTTCTCTTTTGAAAAAAAAACAACGCATTTGATTGGATGCCGGTACTAGTCACGTCACATACATATTACTCTCGCAGCAGAACGATTATCACCCGCATCACTTATCTTCGTTGTCTTCTCTTTTTTTTTTTCAAAGAGTTTCTGCAGTAATAGATCATGTTTTTGTTTCCTGAGTTAAATGGATCCATGCATTGTAACTTTTTCGATGTTGAAAGATAACATTACTATTCATTTATTTTGAGACATGCCGTTATAATTGATCAAAATTTAAAATATACCACTACATACCCCTTCAATACAATTAGAAAACATTTTAGACTAGATTACTCTTCCTCCTTCCTTCACCCCTTCTTCCTTCTCCCTCTCACTAATCTTTGTCATCTCTTCCACCATTCTGATCTAGTGATCCTATCCAACCCACCGGTTGGACACTCCCTTTGTTCTCAACTCTCATCATTCATGGTGCTACAACACAAGCGACACAAGAAACTCTGGTTCCTACCGGCCGCCGAGGACTCACTCCGCCGCTAGCTCCATCGCCGGTGGTGTGACTTCATCTAGATCCCAGATAAAATAAGAGAGAGGGAGAAGGAAGAGGGGGTGAAGGTGAAGGATTTCTACGAGGGATGATTTGGTCCAGGTCATTTTATAATTGCATTGAAGAGATACGTTGTGGCATATCTCAAACTTTAATTAAATTGTAATATCATATCTATCAATAAGCGAATAATAACGATTATTTTCAAAGTCGAAGATATTACGATGGCATGATCCAATTAACCCTCGTTTATTTATGTTCTCAAAGTGTGCTGCATATTTCATTCTCAGGGGAACTTTGTAGTGTGTAGTTTGTGTTCTTTCTAAAAAGATTATTACTACTGTTGTTTTCACCATAGTAGACCGTTATAGTAGACCGTTGCATTGAAGAGATCCAATTACCGTGGCTTTCGGATCCAGTTCCTAAGCAGTTTTTAGTGTGACTATAACTTAAGTAGTCGCACTAGAGCTGTTGGATACAAATCAGGTCCAAATTCAATATGACACAGTTTATCCAGGGCATTCACTATAGAACTGTTATAGTAATGCTGCAGTATCATTTAATCTAGGTCTTCAATTGAAAATTTGGATGGATGAGATTGTGTGCAGTTCTAGTTAAGGGACCCTTTGAATCGCATGATTGAAAAAAAGGTAGGAATAGATAAAATGTAGGATTTTGATAGGAATGTAAGTGTAAAACAGATGATCACAAAACGCAGAAAACACAGGAATGACCATTTGACTGATCCGCAGGAAAAGCATAGGAATTAGATGAGAGAGATAGACTGAAAGAAAAGTTACCAAGAGGTTGAAGCTCTTGCTAAATTTCCTCCAAAATCTTTATAGGATTATCCATTCCATAGGAATTTCAAAGGATTTGATAGGATTCAATCCTTTGTTTCAAAGGGCTTCATAGGAAATTTTTCTATACGATTAAAATCTTCTAAAATTCCTATGTTTTTCCTCTAATTCAAAGTGCCCCAAAATTGCACTGGATCTCGATACGTGGCTTTCATGTCCTACTAGCCACATAAAACATGACACCACAATATTCTTTCCGTCTTATAAAAACCAACATAGTATCTGATGTGACACATCTTATTACAACAAATTTAGATATACATATATCTAAATTTATACTATAACATATCACATCCCGTTCTAGATTTACCTTTTTTTTTTTTAAGGAGGGAGTAGGCCAATAGCCCAGAAAAAACTGCAGTCAAATTCACTGTCCCCAAAAGTAGAGCCACGGGCCCACTCAACCCAGCCATTTTTCTTCAAGTCAACCCCCAATTTTATCCAAAATTAACCCATAGTACTATGCATGAGTAAACTTCAAAAACTCAAATTAAGTCGTTCAAAAAAAACTCAAATTAAAACGCAGCTAAAATACGGTTCTGGGAGCCTGGGATGTCCAATGTAAACTCAAAACTAACCGGGAAATCTTTCACCGCGCTCGCTTCTAAACGGATCCGCTTCGCAACCTCAACCTGCCCCCTGCCCCCTGCCCCCGAGATGAGAATCAGATTCCCCCGTCGCCATCCGCCGCCGGTAAAACCGCGCGCTCCATGCCCACGAAGCAACCGGCGCCACCACCACCACCACCGCAAGGGCCCCCCGCCCACGTGCGCCGCGCCCCGCGCCGCGGCTCGCACGGCGCACCGCACCTGCGCCTGCTACCGCTGCGGTAAACCGAGCGGAAGGAACGCCCCCCCCCCCCCCCCCCCCCCTCGCCGCGCGCCAACCTGGCTGCTCTGCCTCTGTTCGCGTCGCTCTCTCTCTTCCGCGAGCGACGCCGCCGAAAGGAGTGGAGAGAGTAGAGAAAAAAATATCTGAGGGGGCGCGGGGGGAAGGAGCTGGATGTGGGGGGATTTGGTCGGCGCCAGCAAAGGCCCCGCGAACCCGCAACGTGGTGGTGAGGCGATTCCCATTTGCTTGCCTCCCCCCGGGGCCCAGACGCCTCCTCCTCCTCCTCCTCGCACTGTTTCCCTTTCCCCTCCTCCTCCTCCTCCTTGATTGATTGCCCTCCTCTTCTCCCTCCTCGCTGCTGCTTGAGCCGTGATCCCATTTGCTAGCTTAGCTTAGCTCAGCTCGGCTCGGGGGCGGCGGAGGCGGATCGGATGCCGGGGCTCCACGTGGTCTCCTTCCTCGTTGTGCTACTGCTGCAGCTGAGGTACGTTCTTGCTTGCTTGGATTGGCGCGGTGATCTGGAAGGCCGCTTGCGCTGTAACCAGGAGTCGTTCTGGGTAGCTTGATCTGTCTTGTTGATGCGAGCTCGAGATGATGCTCTTCTGGGAGCAGCGTTTATCCGGTTTGCTTGAACAGTACAAGAGGACAAGAGGATATTTAGTTTTCTCTATTTGCTTTTTGTCACTTTGAGCTGGGCTAGTGTGATTGCAAAGTTTGCAACTGCTTTCAGTTGTACGTGGTAACGGAAATCTGCTTTGCTGAAGGCATTAGAGTTGTTATGTCTGCGATGTATTTCGATGTATCTGGGAGATTAAACCTGTTTTCGGTCAGAATTGGTTATGCTCGAATACTGGATCATAGTTTTTGCTGCCTTGTTTCAGATCTTCTGGAATGCATCTTGTGGCTTCTGAGCTATTCTGGTAAAATCTTGACATGGCCCGAGCAGAGACAAGCAAGGGGAGCATCCAGAGGTGTGATAATTCTCGTGTCTATCTCTGCGTATTCTTCATTTTTTTTTCTTGGTAGGAATTACAAGTGCTTCATCGTGTTCTTCCCACATATTGAAAAGCACATTAAAATCAGCGCAAAGTTTGCAATCATCCACTGCCCCCACTCTCCAGCTGTCCAGCACTAATTGCGTTGCTTTACGATTGGGCAATTTAGTTTTGCAAGCACCACACAATGTAATTTGAATCTCATATATATTTTTTATTCTGGCTAGGGGTAATACCCTTCCAAATGGGGACATCTACGTGGGGAGCTTCGATGGGTTAGTCCCTCATGGACCGGGAAAGTATATGTGGACAGATGGAGCTCTTTATGATGGTGAGTGGGACAAGAGTAAAATGACCGGGAGAGGACTAATTCAGTGGCCTTCTGGTGCATCCTATGAAGGTGACTTCCGTGGAGGTTTCATTGATGGAGCAGGCACTTTCAAGGGAGTTGATGGCTCAGTTTACAAAGGTTCTTGGAGGATGAACAAGAAGCATGGTATGGGGACAATGGTTTACTCTAACTCCGACACTTATGAAGGTTTCTGGAATGAAGGTTTACCTGATGAATTTGGTAAATACACATGGGCTGATGGCAACGTATACATTGGAAGATGGAAATCAGGCAAAATGAATGGCAGCGGGGTAATGCAGTGGATAAATGGTGATACTCTTGACTGTAATTGGCTCAATGGCCTGGCTCATGGCAAAGGTTACTGCAAATATGCATCTGGGGCTTGCTACATTGGTACATGGGATAGAGGACTAAAGGATGGCCATGGTACATTTTATCAACCTGGAAGCAAAATTCCTTGTAACCTTGAAGTTTCTGACTGTCTAACAAGTCATGATGGTACAAGTGCTTCAAGTTCTAGTAATGAAAAGATCACTATTGGACTGTTATTTCTATTGCAAAAACTGTGCAAGAATTGGAGGTTGCGTAGGTTTCTTCATCGGCCCAGACGTATTTCAAATGGTACCACACCAGTTTTCGATGATAATTCTGGAAGCCATCTATGCCAAGATGTATCAAGTAAATCATTTTCAGCTGATGATCAGTGTCTACAAGACAGTGAAGTTGATAAAGATTCGGTTTATGAACGGGAATATGTACAAGGAGTGCTTATCATGGAACAACCAAAAAACGAAGATTCAAGAATGTCAGAGAGCGGTATAGCACAAGAAAATAACTGGGAGAAACAAGCTAAAGGACCAATGGAGACTATTTACAAGGGCCATAGGAGCTATTATCTAATGCTTAACTTGCAACTTGGCATCAGGTAAGCTTCATTGTATGAATGCATCATTGTTTGCTATACAAGCTTTGGAGGGTTACACTCAGTGCTTATTATATTTTCTGGTTTGTTCTGGATATATCCATTTAGGACAAGGGCACCTTCCATTTAGATCGATACATACGTGTAAAGCAAACTCTTTTTTGACAATTCAAGCATAAATTAGTGACTGAAGAATCAATAATCATTTCAGTGGGGAAAAATTAACCACCAGTTAGAATGTTCTCACTATTAGTGACAACAAAAGTAGTTTCTTCTTTCGGGAAAAAGTGCCTTCTCTTTTTGAAAAATGACATAAGTAGTTGTATTTTGATATGGAGGGAGTATGTCATAATGCATCTAGTCACGAGCCATCTGTTAATTTTTTACTAGCATGTTATTTGTCTTATCATAATAGTGATTGGATGGTATAATAGCCATATTTTATGAAAAACATCGATTACCTCATGAAATATAATTATTTTATGTTTACCTCACGACATGTAACTAGTTGATGTTCTTTTTAATGATTACCCCATTTGACTATACAGTACTTCTATGCAGGTATACTGTAGGTAAAATTACCCCTGTGCCTTTGCGTGAAGTTCGTTCAAATGATTTTGGACCTCGAGCACGAATAAAAATGTACTTCCCTTGTGAGGGATCCCAGTATACCCCTCCGCACTACTCTGTCGATTTCTTTTGGAAAGACTATTGTCCGATGGTCTTCCGGTATATCTCTTTCCAATCTTCTCATTGTGCGATAGTCTAGTACTTCATACTGTTCTTTTATTATATCATCTGATTGTATTACATAGGTGGTCCACGCATTCTGTACTGAACATGGGTGGTTGCTCCTCTGTGGTTCACCCCTCCCTTGTTAACTGTAGGAAATTGCAACCATGATCTTATGTATATATATGCTATCACTATCATATTTTCAGATAACACTGCAGGATGATACAGACATTGTTTAGAAATGCATCGACTTGAAAGTTCGATCAATTCTGTCAATTGTTCTTGTAATTTTCTCCATATCTTATTAGCTCATAATTTACTCTACCAGGAATCTTCGAGAAATGTTTCATATCGATGCTGCAGATTACATGATGTCTATATGTGGTGGTGATAGTCTAAAGGAGCTTTCTTCACCTGGGAAAAGTGGCAGCATTTTCTATCTTTCTCAAGATGAACGTTTTGTTATAAAAACATTGAGGAAAACTGAGCTGAAGGTATGACCCACCCTCAATTTTTTTCTTGCAATAACAATAGTGTTATTTGTTAATTAAAAATGACTAAAACTGAGCTTTACAAGAACAACAAAGATTTGTGCTAAAAACCGTGTATATCCTTGTTAAGTGATAAGATATGCCTACTGCAGATTGGTTTGATGTAATACGTGCTGCAGATACTATTGAAGATGCTTCCAAAGTATTACAATCATGTCAAAGCTTATGATAATACGCTCATTACAAAATTCTTTGGCGTGCACAGGATTACTCTGAAACCTGGAAGAAAGGTACATTATCATATCATACTGTTGTGTTGAATGTTGTTGTCTATTTGTACACATTTGCTATATTAATTCTATGTATGGTGTTAATAGGTCCGTTTTGTTGTCATGGGAAATATGTTTTGTACTGAACTGCGAATTCATCGTAAGTATGACTTAAAGGGCTCTACACAAGGCCGATCAACAAAGAAGCAAAATATAAATGAGAACACAACACTAAAGGACCTTGACCTATCATATGTTTTTCACGTGGATAAACCATGGAGGGAGGCACTTTTCAGGCAAAATGCTACTTTCTTGCTCCTCTTTTTTCTGAACATCTTACTGTCGTCTTTCATGGTTTTGTCTATATTGGCTTGAAGTCCAGGTTCCATAACTTACCGTTTATGATGTTACTTCTGGAGATTGTGTTCACTGGGTAGTCCCTTCTGGAAAATTAAAAAGAACAGTAGATTTAAATGACTTGTGCAGATTCCTGCTTCAGTCCCATGATTGGTGGACATCAAAATTATTTTCTACTATTTTGATATTGATTCTTATCCTATTCTTGAGATCTGAAGAATACTTAAGATGGACAATTTTTATTTATACTATAGCAATAAATAGATTTTTTTAAATATAAACAACTAGATTAAAGAGGCAAACCAGATTTTAAGCAGTGTCCGACCATGCATACAAGAGATTGAATTCCAGCTGTCTAGTTCAGTTTTGCATATTACTGCTCCATTTCTGCTGTGCTATTTTTCTTAACATGGTTGACGATGATATCTTGAGAGCCAACAGTTGTACTATTTTCAGGCAGATAGCTCTTGATTGTATGTTCCTGGAATCCCAATCTATAATTGACTATAGCATGCTATTGGGAATCCATTTCCGAGCTCCCAATCACCTGAAGAGTATCACATCATGTCAGAACGCTCTTGAAAGTACTGGAATTTCAGCTGAAACGGAATGTACGTACTAAACCTTAAGTACATCTGAGTTCTCTTTATTATATTCCTCTGAAAATTTGTCCTTTTACTAAATCTGAAGTCAGGACTACACCAGATTCTTTATATCATTACATCAACCAATTGCCTATCTTCAGCTTTTGACTTCCATTTGTTGCCTAATGGTAATATCTTAGTCTTTTTTTCACCTTAATCAGGTAGTGTTGCACTGCATCATGAGGAGACAATTTCTTCAAAGGGATTTCTACTAGTTGCTGCTGATGAGCCAGGTCCAGCAGTACGTGGTTCGCACATAAGAGGAAGCATGGTTAGGGCAGCAGAAGGTGGTTATGAAGAAGTTGATCTTGTTTTGCCAGGCACTGGAAGGTAGATTGACTTGTACTTAATTATTTCAAAGTTCAACTTAGCATTGGGTATATTTGTTGCTGCACAATCTGAACATGCATAGAAGAAAGAATATAAATTGCGTAGTATAGCTATCACACTCTTCAGGAAAGATTTCTTAGTATATCAGTGTGTTCTAAAGTACAAAGTACAATGAACTTGTTGGTGACTTGATCCATTATTTGATTTTTTGAACTTTTAGATCAACCCTTTAGCTTTAAAATAAACATTCACAATACAACTCAACGTTGGGTGAACCATGGCAGCTCCACCAGACAACACGATAATTTTATGACTATTCAATGCAACATCTACGTTTGCAAGTTGATAGTTAAGTGTGAATTCTCGAAGCATTCATAGATGTAGAGCATATAATAGCTCGTGCATTTGAATAGGCTGTGTCAAAAGAATTATCATTTTTGTGCATGGTAAAACAAGGTCAAGTGTGTGTTCATATATTTGGAAAGAAATATCAGTAATATACATTGCCTGTCTTCTTTAGTGCACATACGGCGGTGGTTTTACACTTTTTTGCACCTGTGCCCCTGCTATACTAACTTAAACTTACCGTTGGTGCAGTTGCATATCATAAGTGCAGAAAATCCCAACCACATATTCACACGTTTTACATGCCGTCAATGTTTTTTTCTGAAACTATGGTCTGCGTGGTACTTTGTTTTCACAAAGATGCATTCTGTTTCTGACTCATTTGTTCGTTATTTTCAGGTTCCGTGTTCAGCTAGGGGTGAACATGCCAGCTCGAGCTCGGAAAGTGCAAGAGGACGTGAACGTAGAAGTAGAAAACAGGGACACCATTGAAGAGTATGATGTTGTCCTATACCTTGGTATCATCGACATACTACAAGAGTATAATGTGTCCAAAAGAGTTGAGCATGCTGTCAAATCACTAAAATTCGACCCTCTTTCGATATCAGCTGTTGATCCAAATTTGTATTCGAGACGATTTATAAGTTTCTTGGAGAAGGTTTTCCCTGAGCAAGATTGAACAGTAAATAGATATTGTAAGTTTCTTGGAGAAGGCTTTCCCTGAGCGAGACTGAACAGTAAATAGCAGCGATGCGGCCACACATCTAGATCTTCTTGTAAAGAATTAACATATACCCCCATTGGAATTACTTTACAGTCGGCAAGCTTCTTATTAAGCTCCAACGAATTTCAGTTCAACTGTGATTTTTTTTTTCAGAAAATAGTTCTAAACTTTCGTATGTCAACCATCATGGTAATCTTAAGACAGTTTGATAACCCCTGTCGCTGGGCAAGCCAACATTCATCAGTAAATTGCTCGATTTATACTAGAAACGCAAAGGATGCAATGATTAACAGAGTATATCGCTCAACGGCAATACATCCCGCAATAATATATGGCTTGATAACAGCGGGGAAAATCTCAAGCGTCAACAGACATACAACAAGCGTCAGAAAATGAGGGCAGCTGAAGGATATCAAATGTGGAACTCCTAGATGCCTACCTCGCAACAATACAAAACAAATTACCTATTGCACTTCCTCAGACACCGGAACACCATCAGCAGCTTCTTCAGACGGCTTGGTTTGCTCATCGCTGATTGGCTCGTTAATGCCAAGGACTTCATCCATCAGCTCATCTTCCACGGCCATATCGTCCATATCATCGTCATCGTCATTGCCACCCTCAAGAACTCGTCGAGTTTTTGGACCATGCTCCGCCCTGTGCGTGTCCAGCTCCTTGTCCATTTCTTGCATGTTTGAAGGACCATTAACCCTCCGTGCATTCCGCGCATTCTGCATCCTTTCCAACTGCCTCTCAACATTAGACATGTACTGTTCTTCGACTTGCTTTTGAAACTGAGTCAGCTCAGCCCTGCGTTCAGATTTCCATTCTTGAAATGCCTGCAACATTGAATATGAGTTCATGATGGATGAAGAGGACAAAGAAAAATCGGTTGCCCCAGATTGTACAAAAAAGGAAGCCCAGGAAACTAGCAAGCATATGATGTAAATGGCAAAATGTGAAAGATGAGTATTGACTTGCGGAAGTGGCATTCTCTTAATATGTTGCACTTGACCAAGGACTATCCCGTGAAAGGTTAGATCAATATGCTCCATACATGCAAAGGAAGAGCATTGATGCACAGTTATCGAATACAGCCAGTCCCACCCAAACCACCAGAGCACTTTCAAGTATAAAGCTTTGTAAAATATGACAAATTCATAGCACTGACCACGTACTTTCAAGTGCCCAGAAATCTTACTGATTCGATATGCATTTTTTGGTAAGATTTTATATCATGTCACCAAAATAATCATAATGCGGGGGAGGGGGGCAGCAATTTCATAGCTGGCTGATCAGTTAGCCGTTGTACTTATTTGATGTTTGAGTACTTATTTGATGTTTGATTGAACCATGACAGAGCAGAAACCAACAGGACTGGATATATGCAGGCAACTGGCATTCTGATGGTGCCCTATGATGAAATTAGCTATGCCACACAAATACTACAGCAGCAAAATAGACAATTTATTATTTGTAGTAGGCACAAGTTTGTCCTCATTGTGTACATCTGTAGTGTTCTGCTTCCCAAGTTGCATGTAGATGGAGGTGTGTATAAAGGGTCGCAATCCATCCTTCAAAAATTTGTAAACTTAGCGTTTTTACTTTGACTTATATAGGGCAGAAAATACCTTTTCCTTGTTCTCCTCAGCAATAGCCGGATCATCAATTATTGGTTTAGCTGGCATGTAGTAAATTGGTGGTTCCGCAGTTGTCCTGACAAACAACAATAATGTTCAAAAAGATACTAATGTGTAATTTAGCAAAATGGATATAGAAACCCCTATGAACATCGAACATCAAGATTTGCACAATCAGAAACGCATCTTCCCTCAATTTAATTGTCAATATGGATACTTTTGGACCAGGAATAAAAATAACCTGCAGCACACAATAAGACCAGTTCATAAAAGAGTAAGATAAATACAGATAAAAATATTGCAAAGTGGCACAACAAAAGGAAACAAAAAGGGACCCCATTCATGGATAAAAAAAGGTGCAGAATGATGCAAAGAAGTAAAGCGACCTTAAGAAATTGGACAGCTTTTTGTGATGCTCAGCCCACTGCATGTATAACAGCTCCAACCTCTTTTCTTCTGCCTTAGCAGCTACTCGAGCACGCAGCATCTATTCAAGAGCATATCAGGAAACCATTTGCAACATAAACTCATCAATTTAACTCAGGTGAACCAATCATAAATAAATGCAAGTCATAAACACTGATGTGAGCTTACCATATCACGCTTACGCTTCTCTATTGCTTGCTCTCGCTCTTGCTGCCGCAACCTTTCACTTTCCTCACGAGCCTTTTGATCAGCCTACATTCACGCAATCTTTTTCAATATTCCATGCTACATCAGACCTAATAGCG
Source organism: Oryza glaberrima (assembly GCF_000147395.1). NCBI lineage: Eukaryota > Viridiplantae > Streptophyta > Magnoliopsida > Poales > Poaceae > Oryza > Oryza glaberrima. The sequence goes on from NC_068328.1 coordinate 27,687,293, forward strand.
AGAATAAAATCAAGGCTAGACCATAGTATATGCGAGATTACTTTGAAAGAAAGAACTGAGACCCTAGAGAATGAAATCGATATCTCAATAATGGAAGATCACTTAGCCTAAGTCCAGCAAAAGAATGGTAATAAAAAGAATTTAACACGGTCCATTCAACTCATGGTACTGTCCAAAGTTCTACTAGGACAATGCATATAGCAACAAAAAGGTAGTTGTATAAAGTGAATGTGCGCTAGATAGTTCCTATGGGAATAGATATTTTCAGGACCACAGGAACAGAAAAACATAACACTGCTTGAAAAATGCATTCTACTTATCTAAATTTCATTGATGTAGTATCAGGAGACAAGACGTTTTCTGTTGATGTATGTGTTTTATTGAGATCGTTTGGTTCATTCATGGGTCATGGCACGAGACACAATAGTTAATTTCCAACAGCAATATTACATTCATAATTCCATGTATGAAAATCAAATTTCTAATTAGCACATGTCATCATGTGAATGAAGTGGATGCAACTGACATCAGCCACTAAATCATGCTTAAATGTAGATTGGCCCAAGACCGAGAGAAATTGTTAGTACCTTTCGCTGAACCTCTGATCTGCGCATATAAGCCTCTGTGTTGGACAGTTTTTTGTCCTCTTGCTGAAATTTCTGGATTACCAAGCACAAGGAAAAATCAATTACACTGATTTGAAATATTCACAATGAAGGGGATTAAGGGTGGCTTGCCACTAGTACTTCCATTAAATTCCTACCTAATTGACAGGTTGCCATACCCAAGATAAAGCTAGTTAACAAATACTGAAAATTTTCTTTTGTGTGTACCAGTTGGAGAGGAAACACTGAAAACTGTTGATATCTTATTATCGCTTGACCCATGGATTGTTCCTTTGTATGTCTATTGAATCGGTTACCTCTAATGTACCGACAAGAAGCTTCCCCAGCATCCTCTTGTTCCTCTTCACAAGGCTTTGATCCTCATCCTTGGGAAATTCCCTCGGGAGAGGTTCTGGCAATGACATATCAAGCTCCTGCAACCAAAACAATACACTTAAGCAAACTCAACCCGCAATCCCCTATAGTTCCAGCATACTCACCCTCCTCGGCATGCGCTGGCTCCCATCCCTCCTGAACCCACCATCCCTCCTCTCACCGCCTTCAGCAGCAGCCGAACCGCCCTCCGGCCCCTCTGCCTCCGCTTCCTTCTTGACATCCTCCTTAGCTTCAGTATCCTCCACCTCCATTCATGACACCAAACAAATGCACAGAATATTAGGGTTCTCGACAAACAAACCACAAGTTTGACTAAGGAAAATAAAAAACCAAAGCCTAGGCGGATACTTTAACCACTGCAGATAGAATCCTCCGCTTAGGCGCAGACTGGTCCACCAAATCCACAGCCTTGCAACACAAGAACACGGAAATAAATCAAATCACGAATACAAAAATAAAGGGAAAGGGAAGAGGAGACGCAATCGCGACGCCGTACTGGTCTAGGGAATCCGCGAAGTGGGCGGGGCCCGCCGGGTCCTGCAGCGGCGGGCGCGCCGCGGCGGAGGCCGCGGGGGTCTCGGAGGCGCTCGCTGATCTGCGCACGGGGAGAGGAGATCGTGCTGAGTACAGGGTGGTCTCTCAGGGGAGGGAGAGAGGGAGAGAAACCGACCTCGCGGTGCTGGCGCTGGAGCTCCTGGAGCTCGCGGCGGATCTCCTCGGCCGTCTTCTCCGTCGCGGCGGCCATCGTCGTCGCCGTCGAGGATTCCTTCGGCTGCGCGGGGGGTTGGAGGTGGGGTTGGCCAGGGTTTGGTTTGGGTTGCCCTATTGTAAGCTTTGCTCCTCTGCAAAAGTGCAAAGGGGCCGAAGCCCGAAGGCGATTTCCCCGCGGCAGACCTGGGAATGGGCCGGGTCTGATCGGGCCGCGTAGAAGAAAAGCCCATTTTGTACGGGCCGAAAATCCGTGCCCAAGTCCGGCCCGTGAAGGTATTAGGACAACGAGTTTTGGGCCAGGAGCAGGCCGGGCCTGCTTCCTTCCTGGTTACCTGTCAAAATAAGGCTGCATTCGGTACATGCAGTTGGGAACAAATCCTCCTGCATACAAAATGGAGCGGTCCATTAGCGCGTGATTAAATAAGTATTAGTTATTTTCTTTCTAAAAATGGATCAATATAATTTTTAAAGCAACTTTCGTATAGGGTTTTTTTTGCAAAAAAATGCATCATTTAGCAGTTTGAAAAACGTGCACGTAGAAAACGAGAGGATTGAGTTGGGAAACTCAAGTGTTGCTAGGTGAGAATAAGTCCACTTTGACTCCCTCAAATATAGGTCCAATCTAATTTTTATCCTTTAATCGTATATCTTGAACCCCAAATTGTTAAAACCGATACAAAATCACTTGGTGGTTTTGAAAGCGATTCTTGCTGACATGGCTCATTGACTTAGTCTAATATGCTGAATCAGCATGTAGGATCCACATGTCAGCGCCTCCTATTCCTTTTCCATTCTTACTTTTCTGAGTGTTCGTACATCCTCTTTTTCCCTACATGAACACACACGACGACGAGCAGACCTCAGCGCAAGCAAGGAATAGCTGTCGCCGGCGGTGATGGCCGTGTGGTAGGGATTCGAATTCAGTGACATTGTTATGGCATGGCATGGTGTGACATTGGAGCGATCTGGAGCGTTGAAATCTAATCGAACGGTCTGCTGCGCCGGCCCACCTGCAGCCTCCGTTTTCAGCCCACGCTCTCAGTTTCCTGCCGCCCGACGCCCAAATCCCCCGTGGTCGCATCGCCGCCTCGCCGCTTCGCCTTCCTCGCCCGCGCCAGGCCACCGCCACACCAGGCCGGAGAGGCGCCAGGCCGCCGCGAGTGGGGAGGGGACCAGGCGGCCGCCTCGCAGCTTCGCCTCCCTCGCCCGCGCCAGGCCGGAGCTAGCTGGAGCCGCCGCCGCCACGCCAGGCCGGAGAGGTGCCAGGCAGCCGCGAGTGAGGAGGGGACCGGGCGGCTGCCTCACAGCTTCGCCTATCTCGCCGCGCGAGGCCGGGGCCGAGGCCTTGCCGTGTCGCCGCAACCAGGGCGCCCTGCCCTGCCGCCACGACCGGGGGCGTGTGGAGGCGTCTGGCCACCGGGCCAACGGCGGCTGCATGTCGAGGAAGGCAGAGGCGCAGAGAAGCGCGGCCGCGTTGCGCACTGATAGCTGGAAGTTGGCACCGTAGCAGTCGCGCGCGGCCTTGTCGAAGGCATCGACGCCGCCGGGCAGCGTGGAGAGGTCAAACTCGACGGTGGTGGTGATGCCACCACGCGCCGCCGCGACGGCCTTGCGGATGTAGCCGCACTTGGGCACCATCACCGCCTGGTAGGCACGTATGAAGCAGTTTTTGTCGATGCCAGTGTCAGAGTTCTTAGTTTTTGTCATTTTGTTTTTACTTCTCACACTATAATTTGATCCAAACTGTTGATGGTTTGCTTAGGAAAGTGGTATGGCATACCTGCTGAAATGTTGAAAATACTGATCAACACAGTACCAAACAAATATCTGAATTTGTATTCCAAATAATTCATCTCTTTTTTGTACATTGTGTCTTGATTGTGTGAAATGAGAAATATACCTTACTTATCTTACTTATCTTGTATCCATGGCAATATGGCATTTCTAAACCATGTGAAAATTGGGCTAAGCAATTGCTTGAAGTGACTGAACTGAACTTTCTGAGACAAAAACATTTTCAGGTTTAGCTTGAACTGTAGGGAAATCCAGGATAGGAGTTGCCAGTTTGTAGCTGCTTACAATCAGGCTAATGTCAGTGGTGTCAAAGTGAACACCGTGATTGGGACCTCCGCGGGATTGGAACTCTGCCGGCAGCCCTGCTTTGGTGTGGGATCGGGCGCGCGCGGGGCAGCGAGACTGGAGCGCGCGTGCGGGATTGGGGAGAGCCGCGGGATTTGGGCATTGGGCGGCAGGAAACAGAAAGCGTGGGGTGAAAATGGAGGCTGCAGGTGGGCCGGCGCAGTAGACCGTTCGATTAGATTTCAATGCTCCAGATCGCTCCAATGTCACACCGTGCCATACCATAACAATGTCACTGAATCCGAATCCGTGTGGTAGACGCTGAGTGCTCAACGAGTGGGTAGCGCTAGTGTGGCTTTGAGGCAGAGTTGCGGCAACCTCTCCTCAATGCGGAGGATGGGACCAGGTGGCTGACTAGCTGGCTGGGATCCTGCTCTTTCGCCGCGCAATACGTTGCCACGATATAAAAGGTTTCACCCCATCTTTCTTTTCCTCCATGCCGACATGGGGACATTTAACTTTTTTTTTTTGCCATTTTTAAGATGTGGCAGTCAATTATTTACCACTCGTTGTCAATGACATATGAGATCTCATGTGTATATGATATGTGGGTCTAGTGACAAATCCTTTATCACCACTTGTAAGAGTGGCAAATAATTAATTATTCCTGCCGTGATGGCACTATTGCTAGTGCCACTATTGTGTTGTACCCAAACCTAACAACGCGTGTCCAGAGTTGAGCAAGAGTTACCACACAGGATGTGCAGGCCGCAGAGCAGGTCGGGGCTTAATAGTTAATACTCACATCGCCTTGCATGCCATCGATGAGCGGTCAATGCGGTGATGCGCGACTCGACTGCCTCTCTTCCTCCCTGGATGTTTGCCAATTGGAAGCCTACTACCTCCATTCTAAAATATAGCTATTTCTATTAAAATACTTTGTGTCAAAATGAAGATATTTCTCCACCTACCTCCTTTCAGTCCTGGTTTAGTTCCTAACTTTTTCTTCAAACTTTCAACTTTTCTATTACATTAAAACTTTCCTACACACACAAACTTCCAACTATTCCGTCACATCATTCCAATTTCAATCAAACTTACAATTTTAACGTGAACTAAACACACGCTCAATCAATCACAATCATTCTCCTTCACATACTTTCTTTTTTCAATCAATCATACACTTTCTTCAATTATTCTTACCTACTTCTTTAATACACATGCCAGCCTAAAAAAATGTCTACATTTTGGGACGGAAGAAGTAGCTAACTGCAGCGACAAATCTTAGCCCCGCTGCTTATACATGTCAGCGTACTAACAGGAAAAAAAAGTTACCGTTTTGAGTTCCTTTAAAACTCGGCCTTATACTTTCTCAGTTGATGGGAAAAGAATTAATAATTATTTAAACTTTTTAATAAGATGAATGGTCAAACATATTTTAAAAAGTTAACGACGTCAAATATTTAAAGACAGAGGGAGTACATTGTTACTTAGCTCATCACTCATACACATATTATTTTGAAGCTCATGCTGCTGCAGCTAGTTAATTTTACTTAGCTCATCACTCATACACATATTATTTTGAAGCTCATGCTGCTGCAGCTAGTTAATTACAAGCCCACTTTTCTTTTTCGCGTATGATATAGCTAACATATAGTCCGTTACTTGCTCGTCCAGCTAGCGGAATTCTACAACACGTCTCGTTGCAAGAAGGTCCAAATTTGCGTCACTCACTCTGGCTGGCAGCCTGGCATCGTGCTCGTGCGGCGATTTTCCTCTCTTTCCTAGAACACGCGCCGCGAAACAGCCGCTAGAGCAATATGGATTCAGGAACACAGAGATCATCGAGCAGACGCAGCATCAGTACCTTTTTTACTCTGTACGAGGTGCATTTATCAGTTCCATGTGAGCAGCCTGCAGCCACAGCCCACATGATCTACCCCACTCTGTACGAGGTGCATTTATCGGCTCCATGTGAGCAGCCTGCAGCCAAGCCATGCACAGTTGCACGTCGTCGCATTGCACCTGTTTTGCGTGATCCTTCGTTTGCCGTTTACCCATTCTTCTCTCACGTACTCAGCTGCCCAATTCAAACGACCAAGCTTAATATTGTGTTCTGGCCGCACGCCCGCGTCGCTTCGTTTGGCCGATAGTTTTGCCTCAACGCGACTTTCTATCTTCTTTTACCCTAAACCCTTAGTCTAATTTGTCTTCTATCTCTTAATCAATTGCTTGAGTTCAATCAGATGTACTTTGCGGCAACATCGACAGAGTATTCACGTTGATCACATCGCTCAAGGTATGTGAAAGCTGCTGATTCATTTGTTCCCAGTATATTATGTTTTGGTTTTCTATGCCCGAACTTTGTTAGTCTCCTCCCTTTCCCCTCTAAATTTTTCATCTCTCTCTTTTTTTTTTTACAAACATCTACATCAACGGTTTTGTTTGATTTAATTTTCCATGCCTGAAGTTTCGGCTTTATATACGAGCTTTGATGTGCTTCCACGTGGATTATGTGGGACTGTGGGACAGTGGGAGCAGCAAACCATATAACCAAGTCAGTGCTGGGCTGCTGGCTCACGTCGTGTATTCCGCCGTTTGAGTCGTACGCGTCGGTCGAACGTATAGCAGCATTCTTCCTGTAACACGCAGGGCAGAGGTAGAGCAATCTGGATTCTATTTCAAGAACATGGATATCATCGAGCAGACGCGGGATGAAGATGGATTCTAATTCAAGACGTCCACCCATTCCATGTTAACTAAATAGTTATGAAAAAAATTAAAAAAAATAACAATATAGATTAGTATGTAATATATCACTCCAAAAAATGTAGTTTAAATTTAACTTTTCTAAATTGTAACAAAAACAACAAATTAAACTCTAACTAGTATATGTATTAAACTCTAACATGTCAATTAAATAACAAATTAATTCACAATTAAATTTGTTATATTCGCTACAATTTATAGAAGTCGATTTTAAATTTGCATGTTTGTCGAATGATATATTACATATTAATCTATCTTGTTTTTTTTTAAAAAATTATAACTATTTAGTTGACATGTAATAAAAAGGTGAACGTCTATCCAGGTAGTTAAAAACAGTTTCCAGTTTAGCACGGGCTGAACCGCTCAAATATATGTTTGCACTTTGGAGTCGTGGAGACTTTGAAAGATCCAATCAGGGAAGGAACTACTTTAGTTAAGCCGGCAGGCCGGCACCGAGGAAGTCAAGCATTTGCTGTATCTGCATGTCATCCGACATTTTTTTACTGCAACTTCACAATGCAACTTTGTACTTTTCTTCTTTGCCTACCTTCCACCCTGGTTTGTTTAAGTTAAGATTGTGATCGTTTGGAGATGAAAAAGCCCGTGATCTTGATATCTTGCCTGTACAATTTGTCAAGCTGAGTGCAAAGTTAAGTTCTCCACCAATTAAAGAATCAGACGTTCCGCTGCCGGCTATTTATGAACTTTGACGACTGACGCCCGCGTGGAGTAGTCAGTAGTCTCCTAAGTACAGTATTATTAGCATGGTACACTTGCATCATGCTTGCCTCTCGCCCTCTCCGAGATGCCAGATAATGAATAATGAATGTTTTCTTTGGAAAATCTCGAAAAAAGTTTCACATACAGGAAATGAGTATGTTGTGCGTGTTCCATGTACTATAAAAAGTTTTACAATTAAATTTCAACTTTGTCTGGGCGGTATCAAATTGATAAATAACAAAGAAAAACAAAAATGAAAAAAAAATCAGGATTAGAATTTTCCCCACCGTTCGGCCTTTGCATATTTTGGGTAAGTGGACTACAAAACAAAAATCATTTTATTCCAAGGATTTTGTAGTTGCACTGTTGCAGGTGTACATCCTGAGATGCTTCAATCCTTGTAAGATCTCAATTGCTGAATGAATCCGTCGATGTACCTCTCATGGCAGGCCATGTCCGCGACGATCTCCTGCAGCTTCTTGGCTTTGGCTTGAAACACTTTGCTGCTTTCTTCCTCCACCGCGACTGCACGAATCGCCGCCGCGACGCCTTCTCGGTCGAACGATCCATCGCCGTCGTTTCTTGCCACCTGCAATCCGGCGTTCTTCGCCTCGATTAGCCGCGCGTTCGGTCCCTGGTCGCCGAAGATCGGCAGCATGATCAGCGGGTGGCCGAACATGAGCCCCTCGATGGTCGAGTTCCAGCCGCAGTGGGTCAGGAACGCGCCCACGGCGGCGTGCGCCAGTATGCTCATCTGAGGAACCCATCTCGTCGCCACGACGCCGCGGCCGCGCGTGCGCTCCTCGAAGCCGGCGGGGAGGAGGTCGGCGTCGGAGACGCCAGTGGGCTTCCTCAGAGCCCAGAGGAAGCGCGTCCCGGCGAGCTCCAGCCCGAGCGCGAGCTCGTGGACCTTCTCCACTCCCAGTGGCACCTCGCTGCCTAGCGCGACGTACACGACGGACTTGGCCGGCTGCGCGTCGAGCCAGCGGACGGTGGCATCCTCGCTGTCCTCGCGGCGGACTTCATGCGACGGCGGCATAAGGCCAAGGAAGGCAAGAGGATTGCCGCGGAGCGTCGACAGGAGCGGGACGGTCTCCGGCTCGAACTCCACGCAGCTCCGCACGACGACGAGGCTGCTCCTCGAGAGCGTCAAGGAGAAGCGCTCGGCGAGGGACATTCCCGAGGAGCCTTTGGTTCGTATCAACTTCATCCTCGCCACCTCGAACGTTGGCGCCGCCGCTGGGCGTCCCTGCCCGGCAGCCGCAGGCGACTCTGTCTCCGCGCGCTCGAGCCGTCTGTCAGCTATGGAAGCGATCATATGTGCAGAGCCCAACAACATCATTGCACATGGCACCTACGGCGAATAACGTAGCATCAATGATGGAATTATGTAATTAAGGTTAGTGCAAAGATTGAGCTATTAGTAGGACTTGGTGCAACCTTGTGCTCGAGAGCGGCGGCTGCGGCCCAGTGGTGGAAGACGTCGACGATGACCCAGTCGGCGCACGCGGTGCCCAAGAACTCCGAGAAGGGCGCGGCGAGCCCGTCGAAGGCCCTCCGGTGGAGCTCGACCATGTCCGGCCTGTCGTGGGGGACGTCGTTGGTGGACTCGGCGCCGTCGGGGAGCCCCTCGACGCGCGGGAGCGGCAGCGCCACGAAGGCGACGAGCGGCGCGAGCGCGGGGCGCACCGGCGGGAGGCGGGATATGTTCCGCGGCGTGGAGACGAACGACACGCGGTGGCCCCGCGACGCGAGGCGCTGGGCGAGGTCGAGGCACGGGAGCAGGTGGCCGAAGGCGAGCCACGGGCAGATCACGACGTGCATCCCGGCGGCGGCGGCGTAGGAGGAGGAGTAGCCGGAGTCCATGACGGAAGAAGGGGGCCGGTGCGCGCGTGGAGCGGCCGAGCGGGCGGGTTTAGCGTGCGGCGGCGTGGGCGTCGATGTGCGGGCGCGACCGATGAATACCGCCCGGACGCCTGATGATGCGATGGGCAGTACCGCCCGTGGGTTTGGACTTTGTATACTTTGGAGGTTTACCAAGCTTGCTCCGATCGGGCTGATTGCTTCATTACTGCGCGACGTATTAAATTCTACGTCACAGGGACGTAGCTTTCCGCATCGCCGTTGCTTCCACATCCAACGGCACAAGTTCAGTGGAAGCGTTCCTGTCCTCCTCCCATTCGTCTCATGCGCGATGTTCAGCTGCTTTCGGCCCATTTGCAGACCAAGCAGAGACCGAAAAACGTCGCGATAAGGAAGGGGAGGGGAGGTAAAGGCGAGAAGGGACCGAGCTCGCGCGTTTTGGCGCGAGGAGCGGACGAGCTTCTCTGCAGCGCGCTCGAGCGTGTTCGAATGAGGAGTGATTGGGCAAAGGAGGCGACCGCTGGGCGCCGGGGTGCCTGGGCGGGACGAGTTTCTCTGCAATTCAATCATGTGCGTATGTCTTCAATGGTTCTGCCTCTCTTCTTCCATCTCATGAATGGTTCACGTGGATGTTAGAACTTAGTGTTTGCCTAGGTGCGGACGACGTCGGCAATGACCCAGTCGGCGCAGGCGGTGCCCAAGAACTCCGAGAAGGGCGCGGCAAGCCCGTCAAAAGCTCTCAGGTGGAGCTCGACCATGTCTGGCCTGTCGTGAGGGACGTCGTGGGTAGACTCGGCGCCGTTGGGGAGCCCCTCGACGCGCGGGAGCGGCAACGCCACGAAGGAGACGAGCGGCGCGAGCGAGGGGCGCACCGGAGGGAGGCGGGATATGTTCCGCGGCGTTGAGACGAACGACACGCGGTGGCCACACGCCAGGCGCTGGGCGAGGTCGAGGCACGGAAGCAGGTGGCCGAAGGCGAGCAATGGGCAGATCACGACGTGCATTCCGCCGGCGGCGGCGGCAGCGGAGGAGTAGCCGGAGTCCACGACGAAAGAAAGGGAACGTCGGAACGATGCGCTCGTGCACGGTGCTCAGCGTGCGGCAGCACGGGCGTTGATGTGCTGATAACAATGGTAAGGGGATTCTAAATTCTAATCCTTATTTGTATATGATTCAAATGATTATGATTTTTTTAAAAAAATAACAAGATAAATTGTTAATATACGATAAATCACTCTATACACATACAAGGTAAAATTTGAATTCTATAAGTTGCAACGAAAAAGATAAATTAAATAATATCAGTTAACGTATATTCGTATTCAAATTTTTTTCAGTTGCAACTCATAGAAATAGAATTTGATCTTGCATGTTAGTATAATGATTTATCACGTATTAATCTATTTTTTTAAAAAAAAATTTCATAACAACGAGTTTAGAGTAGTTTCCCATAATAATGAGATGGTTCGTATAGGATACGTAGCTGTCAAAGCTAGGCCGTAGGTGAGTTTGGACTTTGGAGTCTGGAGGTTTGATCGCTTCATTAGGCCGGCAGACTATATATTGCTTCCATGTGGAATTGATGTTAACAAAGAAAAAAGGGATTTTTTTATTCGGTATATTGAACAAGTTTAATTAATTAACTTAAAAAACAAAAAAAACTTTTTTAGGGAATACTACCAGGCCTAACCCAATAGTGTAATTTTACAAAAGCATAAAAAAATACTTACAAGGAAAGTTACAAGAAAAAAAACCCAAAACAAGATTACGGCGTTGTAAAACCAACAAGTAGCTACTTCCTCCGTTTCACAATGTAAGTTATTCTAGCATTTCCCATATTCATATTGATGTTAATAAATCTAGATATATATATAACTTACGTTGTGAAACGGAGAGAGTACTTATTTAAGAGGAGGTTGGCCCGAGAAGGAGGAGAGAGAGAGAAGAGGACCCCGGTGGCAAGCCGAAAGAGCAACTAAGAGCTTTGGGCCGGAAATGGCCTAAAGAGAAGGAGAGATTTATTTTTAGGTTTTCATTTTAATTAACTACAAATTTGGTTTTTGTTGCTTTAAAATTATTTCTTTTGCTCTAGAAATTCAAGTAAAAATCGAGGGACCAATTTTGAACATGGATATTTTAGGAAAAATACTCCAAGCTCAATTTGAAAAAAAAATTCACCTGGAAAACTGCTAGGGATTTGCCTAGCAATGTATTTTCATTAAAGCAAAAAATATTTACAGAGGTTTAGTGCTTGAGATTTCTTTTAGATTTATAATAATTTCTATTCTTTTCTTTTATAAAGTGATTTTTAATTCGGGGTGGATTTATCAGGACATGATAGGGGCCCACACTCTCGTGGACTCAAAGCGCGTAGTGGCGACGTCACCGGGTCCACCTCCGCAGACAACCACTTCGCATTTGTCAGGCGCGATGTTAGGGATTTTGGGCTATTTGCCACTCTCTCTTCGATGGCACATTCTCAAATGCTATCATTCCCAATAACTTTTGTTATTTGCCATCGTGATCCACCAAGTTGTCTCTGTTTCGTTATTTTTGACTGACAACTTAGCAAAACTATAAGAAAATAACCTCATTACCCTCTCATTCATCTCCCTTCTACCTTCTTCCTCTCTGGCATGGCATGAACCAATCTCTGGTGTGAGACAAGCTAAGCAGTAGGGACGGCTAGCGCCATGGATGAACCGGACAGCAGGACAAGCAATGGATGCGACAATGGTTGATGGTTCATCGAATGGGTCATCGGGGCCAAGGCAGTACATCTCGGTTGCAGGCCCTTCGCATAGATCCTGTGATGTTGGGAGAAACGGTGCAAATGGATGTTTAGGAGGGGGGGGGGGGAGTCGGCATGGGTCAAGTTGTATGCTCCAGCGCGAGTATCTCACTTGTGGTCGAGGTGACCTCGACATATCCTCGCTCGTCAAAGATCTCGCCGTCAAATCGCGGAGGCTCGCGCCATCCATCCAACTGCAACAGTACATGGGATTCTCACGTCGGAGAGGAATAACATAGGAGAGATGAGGAAAGAAGAAAAGATAGAGGAGATGAGAGGAGCAGTAAGGTCATTTTTTGTTTCTTTTAGTGTGTTGGCAGTTAAAAGTGGCAAAATAGAAACTATTTGATGAATCACGATGGCAAATTGTTGTCGAAGCGACAATAGCTTCACGTCGAAAGACGTGGTTCTCTCGGTGGAGTGGTTGAATAGTAAAACAAGGTATTAATTGATGATATTTTTTTGGATCCCCTATTACATGCCCCTATAGGGCCTTTTATAGTCTTAGTACAGACTCATACTCACTAGGGTTTAGTGTGTATAGGAGAATTTATATTGATACCCTTAAGATAAGGACATTAGTGAGGGCACATAGTGTCCATCCTAGCTATGGGGCCCTAGTCAGGCTTCGTGGGCCAGCCCATGTGCGGCGAATGGCCTTCTTGGGCCATCCCGCACTCTCAGGCATGTTTGGCGAAGGCATCTAGCTCATGGTCGAACCCCTCCGGCTTCGCCTCTGACAGAGACTTGACGACAAGTCCTGTGGACAGGGTGGCAAACCCTTCTAGCTTCGTCCTTCGGCCTTGCCCCCTCGGCTTCACCCCAGTCGAACCCCTTGATCGTCGAGCAGCGCTTCATAGGTGTGGTGGTTTTGGCATCCTCGATCAAAGCCCCTCATGACATACTTTCAACACAAATAATTAGAGTTATTAGGGAAGATGGCATTTGAGAATGTGCTATTGAAGAGAGTGGCAAATAGTCCAAAGTCCCGCGATATCGTTGTTGTCATCGCCACTTTGCAGACTCACCATACGATCTCGTCGTCATGAGTTTGCTTTACTCCCTCGTGACAACGGTATATTCTCTCTTCTAAAACCTTTTGCTTGTCATATATTTCTAAGAAAAGAAAATTTTAACGGTATATTTTTCAATTATTTTTGGCAGAAGTTATCTCATGTTTTGTCGGCAACGTATGCCCTTGCGGCCATGCGGCCATTCCCGTCTACAAGACCACAATCACGCTCCCAAAACAGACAACTGCACCTGTGAGAGCGCGATGCAATCACGCAGTGGCTCGACGGAAGCAGCCATCGCACATAGGTTTCGCTCGTGTGCACCATGCCTACCATCCTCTGCCATTGCAATTTTTTTCATTTTTAGATTTTTTTAATATTTACAGAAATAATCTATCGGCCAAAAAAATTGCAAAACTAGACCCTGCCGCCCCAGTGGTGGGCGGCAAGCTGACGTGGTAGACGGCGGGTCGACCGCGCCGTCTGCCGCCGTCGGCAAAAATTGCAATAACCCCCTTGCCGCCCATACAGAGGGCGGCAAGGGGCTAATTGCAATTTTTGCCGCCCATAAAGAGGTTGCGCTCGTACTTTTTGCATTTGGGCCCCTTGCCGCCTCAATAGAGGGCGGCAAGGGACCCAGATGCAAAAAGTACGGCCAAACGATTTTTCTATGTTATGTTAATAATAAATAAAGAAGTATTTATTGGTAAAACTTGTTAATATTGTTATAAAAATGTATTGAAGTTGGTTGTTTCGCAATTTCATATGTTAAGTAAGGTATTATTTTGTAACTTATTCGACGTATTAGTACTCGGATAATTAATATAGGCCTATCGCAGTCTCGGTCGTAGAAACATTATATGGACTTAAACAAGGAGAATTATGTAACATGAAGAAATAGTAGTACAATTTGAACATGATACAACTATTTCCATTGCGGTTACATAGATGATATTAGATTCGAACTAGGAGGGAGGTAGTGCAATAGTTGAACACAACGACGATGTAGTAATGGGACAAGGAAGCATGACAGTAGAAATTTCAATATGCCAAGTTGTCCGATAATAGCTAACCCCTACGTGAGGATCCCTCTCCTCTCTCAAACCGCGCTTTAGTAACCCTGTATTGCTCTGGTAGTTCAAGCTGCACAACACGGCTAGGTGGAGTTAGAACCCTTCTGGTGTCTATCCATTCTCTGTATTGACATATCCTTGGTGGTTCCTGGAAGGAAAGAATAGATGTAAAGCGAGCAAAGTTTGTAAATGTTGTGAGAAAAAAAGGATTCTTGTAATCAAAATATTCTTACCATGAAATCGTCGTCAAGAATATTTGGACAAACAAAGAACCTTCGACCCAATGTTGTAGGCTTTATGGAATGAAGAACCTGACAACGATCACCACACCTGCATCTTGGACGGGCTTCCCATGGAGGGAATGCTGTAGTTAGCACCCGCCAGTCGCTCTGTTGTTCACGACATTGTCGTTCATAAGCTGCTTTTCTCTGTAAGTATTGCTCAGTACTTTCGGATGCGAAATACCAGCGACCTTCTTGTAAACAAGTGGTTAGGTCGAGAACGGGATTTTCTGTATCGACCCACTCGATGTATGCGCAAGCCGTAGTGCGGGTCTACCGAATAGAGTAGTGTTACGAAGAATAAAACGATTGCCCATATGGAATGAATAAGCATATGCAGATAATAAAATACCTCACGATCATAGTTAGGGCACCTAAAAAAGCGCCTTCCTCGAATATCAGGATTCCTCGAAGCCATTAGTTGGCATCGATCACCGCATAGGCAGAGAGGACGCTGGCACCAAGGTGGTAGTAGGTATACACAAGGATCGCTACGCCAGTTCGGATTCTCAACACCCCGGCGTCTAAGCCATTGACGAAAGCCGGTAGGATTTGTAATGAAGCAAGTGGGGAAGAGAGTACTGAATGTGACTGAGTTCTGAAAGATTGTGAGGCCTCACTCGTTAAGGCGACTTATATAGGCGCAAAAAATCGAGTGATATCCCTGACATGTGAATGTGGCGGGGCATGGTGGGTACGCCTGATTAGCGCCGAAAGCTACATGCCTGATCGGCGCCGAAAGTTACATTGGTCGTATGCGGCAAATGGCGGGCAAATACTCGTATCGCACGCGAATAAAGGAGGCTACATCGGTGCGGCAGAAAGTAGTCGTGCATGCGCCGAAAGGTATCGTGCATGCGCCGAAAGGTATCGTGCACATATAACAACAACGTATTCATTACACAAGCATACAGTACTGGAAAGTGAAGCAAATAAACAAAGAGAAGACTGCTCTACTGGCCCTGCC
This sequence comes from Oryza glaberrima, assembly GCF_000147395.1. Lineage (NCBI taxonomy): Eukaryota > Viridiplantae > Streptophyta > Magnoliopsida > Poales > Poaceae > Oryza > Oryza glaberrima. The sequence continues at coordinate 27,702,561 of NC_068328.1, forward strand.
CCGCGCTGCGACCACGCTCCTCTGTCGAGCCTGAAGCGAAGTCGAAGTCAGTGATGTCGAAGAGTAAGGTGGAAGGCACCAAGCGGTCCGACGAGGTCCCAGCATGGTCCAGTGGTGGACCCTGACTCGACGTGCCGGCTGCCTGTGACGAAGTCCTGGTGTACTGCCAGAACTGCGCTGAGTGCGAGATCGACGCAGCTGCCTGAGACGCTGACCCTGCTGCCTGGGAGAAGTGGGCGGCCTGCGTCATAGCGAACTGGGCGAAACCTACACATCGACAACGGGACCCTTGTAAGCTAAGACATAAAATGCATGTAAATTGATTGTCGAAGTAATGTTGTTTTTTTAAGTACCTGTGGGGGGCACAACAGAAGGCCTAGCCGAGGAAGGCGGGGTGCTGAACGGTGCACGAAACCCTGAAGCAATCGGCAAGTGAAACGGCTCACATATATGTGCGAGGCATGTACAGAAAAATCCTTAAAAATACTTACCTCCGTGCGGAGGGGGAGTCGGCCTAGGAACGTGCGCAACTGAACGGGGACCAGTCGGTACGGGTGGCCGCTGTACAGCTGCGTCTGCCCGAACAACGTCGTCTGCACGACAGGTGAGCACTCGGAGAATCGAGCGCATCGACTCCACTATCCGCGTGTACATCGTCAGGTGCTCCTCTACGGGTACCGGAATCCCCGCGCCTAAACGTTGGATCGTTGTTGAACCGTCAACGACGACCCGGTTGATGTCGTCGACCTGCATGGTTAATTTGTTCGTAGATATTCGTAAAATTTGATAAAGAGAAAGAGATGAAAACATAAAGGAATGGTGCGATGCAGGGTACTCACAGCATGAGCGAAGTCCTGGTCGCGGTGCCTGGCGTAGAGGTCTCTAGTGCTCGCAACGTGGGGCTGCTGCTCCAAGGGAGCGAAGGTGACCCTAGTACGGGTGCGTGGCTGGTACCAGCGTAGGTAGGCCTGGTATGCCTCCTCAGTGTGTGGCTCTCCCTCGTGGTCCACGACCTCCTCGGTTGCGAGCAACCAGTCCTCAACAAAAGTCGCCAACTTGGCGGGCCAGTCACCAGCTGACTGCTGACCCTTGCGCGAGTACCTGCGAATTAATGTGTCATATTAGTGTAAATCGACAGATGTTGCAAATTATTGTGGACAGGTAGATTTTAATGCAACAACTCAAAGCGTAGTGAAAGATCTTACTGGTGAACAGCAGCTGGGACGGTCGTCGGAAACGATACTGGAAAGGGCTGACGGAAGCCGAACTGCCGCATCACGCGGAAAGGGGCGTGAGGCTCAACGCAGATGTCGAAGACCATCGGAACCGTAGTCATCCAGTACGCCTGGTCCCTGGTGCAGAGTGTGGACTGACCCAACGGCGCACGAGCCTGGGTAGCCGCGGCACTGTAGGGCTCCCACACGACGTCAGTCGGCAGAAGGCGGTCGAACTCCATAACAAACTCAGGATACGACCGCCTAACCTGGACGTGAGCCCATCGGTGCTGCAATACGAGACGATCGATGTGATGTACAATGAACTTAGCAATTAACTTAACAATATGAGAAGATCGATGTGATGTACCTGACGACGGCACCACAGAGTACCCATCGTAGGGTAGTCGACCTCTGGTCGCTCCGCGTACAGTGACTCCTCGTACGCGTGCTGGTCCACCTCAGGGCGGCCGATCGCAATCCTCTCAGCTGTCCAGATAGAAAGAAAGAGAGGGCACCCACCAAAGGTCACGCTGGGATCCGTCTTCGTGCAAGCCTCACAAAGGCCACGGTACAGAGCCACCAACAACGCGGAACCCCAGCTCCACTGAGGCACCTCGCCTACCGTGGCGTCGGCGATGCTCCTGGCATAGTGCACGAGTCCCTTGTCGACCGCGTGCCCGTGACCGCCACAGAACATCACCCAGCCAAAAAGCCAGAGCAAGTACGCCTCCAAACAGCGGCTGTAGGAGTACTCGTCGGCCTCCGCCTGTAGCTGCTCGACCTGCAAGCGTTTGATAAAATGTTAGGCACCTTACTTGTGGACTAAATATGTAGTACGCTTGTCATTTCGGTACAAAAAACACTCACGGTGAACTGAAGCAGCCACCTCTTCATAGGTCCGGTGTTGCGGTGGTGTGCCAACGGCTCGAGCGGGAGATGCGGTGCGTGCTGTACTAGTGCAAAACGTGCCGTCAGATCGTCTTGCCAGTCCACACCCGTGGTCACTGGCCCAACAGCGTCTCCCGCGAGCAGTAGCCCCAACAAGTACGATACGTCCTGTAGGGTAGGGGCTACCTCACCACACGGCAAGTGAAAAGTGTGCGTCTCTGGCCTCACGCAGCCTGCAATAACAAATTAATATGTCATTATAAAAATTAGTACAGTGCAACTAATTTATAGTAATACACTGTTCGTACCTCTTGACAAAGGAGTCGTGAACCGTAAGTAGCTCACCGCACGTCCGTGCCCGGAACGTCCCAAGCTGAGCCCCCTGCACCGCAGTAAGGTGAGACCGGTGTCGGTGATCAATCGCCGGGTCCAACAACTGAGGTGTATCCTGACGTGCCATCTCTGAAAAATATAGTGTTCTGTGTTAGAACAATTCAAAAAGTAGTAATGTAAAACAAAAGATAACTTGTAAAATTATGAAATAGTAATAAAATCATGAGAATAATTATGTACAACCAGAGTACAGGCTATTTAAATTTAGCAATCGTTACTAAGGGTACATAACGATGACGTGAAATTTAACATATATGTAGAGTTCGATAATATAACATAACATAACATTACGTGTCGAAGTCCGACATTACATCAGCATACCTAAAGACACTAGGTGCCTTAGTCTGACGTTACATCACGAGACCTAAAGACATGACATGCCGAAGTCTGACACTACACGACGAAACATAAACACATCGATAAGTTCGAAACAAATTACAAGCAAAGCCACATGCCAACATAGAACATAAGAACTACACCACGTAGCCAGACGTGGCACGACGACGCCTAGGACGTGGTCGAGTGGAGGTAGTGCCTTCACCCGTAGGGCGAGCTCCATCTGCTGCTGATCCTGATAGTCCTGCCTCCGCCGCACTTGGTTTCTCCTTGTCTTTAGGACAGTGCTTGTAGGTGTGCCCACATTCATCGCATTTGCTGCAACGCTTCACCCTGCCAGCCTCCGACTTGTCCATATCGTTGTGGATGCGACGAGTCTTCCTCCTTCCAGCCTTGCCTCGGAGCTTCGATGGGTCAGGAATATTGAGTACTTCATCGTTAGTCTCTGTGAACTCCCCAGCTATGCCGAACCCATAAATCTCGCCGCTCCATGTATGATATATTGCTTGCTCACTGAAGTACTGTGACACATATACTGCATCTAGTATGCCACACTCCGCTGCGGCAGCAATGACATGGGTGCATGGCCTGTGGAGCAGCTTCGGCTTTGCACAAGAGCAATGACATGTGCCGTCGGCTTTGAGAACACACTCCTGCTTCACTCTCTTGCGGTAGATACCCCTGTCTGCCTTATCTTGACATAGTATCTCAAACCTGTGCTGTTGGGTACCTTGCACTAGAGCTCGATGTTTCATGGCCTTTTTACGCAACTCCTCTAGCTTTTTCTGCATGAAAGTTCCAAACAAAATGCTGTTGTTCGGCATAGAGGGAAGAACTGCCTGGAACCGATCCCTAAAATACCTGCATGTCCCATGTAAAATGAACTCCACTATGCCAACTAGTGGCAGTCCACGGACACCGCGCATCACCTAGTTGTAAACTTCTGCCAAATTTATTGTCATTATTCCATATCTAGCACCACCTGTGTCATACGCCTTGGCCCATTTCTCTTTTGGTTCATGCAGAATCCACTGACAAAATTTCCGAATCTCCAATCCAGTTCTTCTAACCAATGTTGGACTATCCGTTGGGAGAGGTCCAAGAGCTTGAGGAGGGTCAGCAACGGCGGTCGATGGAGCCGCTGCATGCTGATCACTGCATTTGGCTGTCAACTCATCTAATCTCTTCCAAAGCTCATTGAATTTTTTCTCCTGGTTCTGATTGCATAGCCTCTTGAACATGTTCATGAGCTCCTTGTTCTTGAATTGCTTGAAGAAATTAGCTCCCACATGATGCTGTCACCACCTACTCTGTACATCTTCCCAAACACCAGGGTATCCTCGTTCCATACTCCCAAACTGCAACTCTTCTATCGCTCGCAGAATGCCAGCGTGCCTATCATGTATCAGGCACACATTTGGCCTCATACCAACAACTTTTGTTTTAACCAATTTCAGGAACCAGTACCAGCTGTTGGTATTCTCACTCTCAACAAAAGCAAATGCCAAGGGCAATACCTGATTGTTCCCATCTACCCCTATTGCTGTTAGTATCTGGCCCCGATACTTTCTTGTCAAGAATGTCCCATCAATGCTGAGAACAGGACGATAGTTCACGAATGCCATCTTGCATGCATGTAGAGCTAAGAACGCCCTTTGCAGCACACTCTTACCAGGATGTTCAATTGAGGGGAATTTCTTCACTGCGTAAGAGCTCCCAGGGTTTCTTTCCTTGATAACACCAAGCAGGCGTGGCAAATTGTCATACGAGGCTTCGTAAGTTCCAAATCTCATCTCTATTATTTTTTGTTTGGCCCTCCAGGCCTTGGCATAGCTAATAGTATACTTGTATGTCTCTTCGATGCGTGGAATTATTGACCTTGGTTCATATGTGAGATTATCGATGACATGCGCATACATCTCAGATGCAACAAATGCACATGTAATGTTCCTGTGGTATTTCTGAACACCAGGTAGAAAACATGTATGCTTGGTAACGACTGACACTGTCCAATAATCCTTCCATTTCCCCTTATACGCGTGCACTCTCCAGGGACAACCATCTTTTTCCTTAACACACCGAACTTCATATTACGACCGGTTGGACTTGGCAACCCAAAACTCTCTATGAAGTGACACTACAAAATGTTTTACCGCCTCCTTCATATCTTCTGCTCTACTATAAATCGCTCCCTGGATAACCTCATTTTCTTTGTACTCCCATCTCACACTATCCTCTTCAGAGACGACCAGCCCAGAAAAATCCTCACTAGCCCATTCTGCTGGATTAATATCCGTCTCATCATCTAACGAATCACATTCCTCTACACGCTCGTTGTCAGAATCCTTCCTCTCCATTTCATCCACAATGGCACCGACAGTCTCCCCCTCGTCGGCCACTCCACCTGGTCGAATGCCCACTAGAGCTACTACGCCCCCGTCCTCTCGTGCGTTGACCTCCTCCACAGAAGTCTCATTTACTTCAGCACTTGGTCCCTCGCCATCATCCATGTTCATCTGCACACCTGGATCCTTCGGGTGAACAAACGGAACCATAGCTAGAGGCCACCCGTGTTGCAATGCATTTTCCACATACCATCTCCACACTTGAGAGTTTTGAACTGGCATTAGTTCCCAATAAAAACCCTCAGTTGCCCGACTTACTATAACATTGATTGTTATGTCACTTGTCTATGGATTAACTCTCAAGCCCCTCATTAACCATCCTTTTATAGAAGGTACACTCCTCTCAGCCGGTCTATCAATTCTCCTTTCTGATACAATAAAATCTGACAGATCTACCCCAGTTGGCCCGTAACGGACGTTTCCTGGGCCATGGTAAACTTGGAATATTTGTTTGTTCGACATATCTGTCAACGAAATAACTAGATCATATTACTCTTTCATGCAATAAACATCTACAACGTAATATCTTCTTGTGTATGCCAATGCAACGGTAAAGTATTGATTCCAAACTAGCAGATCTACGTAGTTACCGATATCTACAATACGCACTTCTAGATTAGTACAACTAAAACCCTAAAAATATAATGCATTTATTCAAACAAAGTTTTAAAAAATACACAATATTTAACTCAATAGTCACATATAGGATCTATGAATATTACCTGAAATCGGCGTCTGAATCCGGCAGGGCTTCGCCCCTTCTTCTCTTCTCCTCCCCTTTCTTCTTTTTTTTTTCACTGGATTTGAGGGGGGAGGAATGAGGGCTGGGGGCTGGTCGGCAGGCCTTTTATAGGCAGCGAGGCCTGCCGCTCGGCCAGAGGGCGGCAAGGGGCCTCTTGCAAAATGGCCGGCCCCGACTGGCTTTTTTGCATTCGGGCCCCTTGCCACCCCAACAGAGGGTGGCAAGGGCTTTCCTAGAAAAAAAAACCCTCCCTCCGTCACCGCCCGTTCCTCCCCCGTTTGCCACGTCAGCTTGCCGCCCCAGAGGTGGGCGGCATGGTCTAGTTTTGCAATTTTTTTGGCCGATAGATTATTTATGTAAATATTTTTAAAAAAATCTAAAAATGAAAAAAATTCCCATTGCACATAGGTTTCGGTCCCGAAGAAGCAACTCCTCGGCCGTAACCAACGTGTGGCCCAGGGCCCACATGTCACTACCGCAGCTGCCAATCCGGGGAAAAAAAATCTGGTGCAGATGGGGTACAAACAGCAGCCCGTGCAGTCCCGACTCCCGACGCGGATTCATGACGCGTGGATGAGGCGCTCATCCAATGGCCGGCCCACACAAGCGAGTAATCCACCTGCACGGCTCAGAAAGTCAGAATCTTCCTTGATACCAAAATAACTCAATTTAGAGCAAGTTTAATAGTATAGTCCACCACTAGCTCCAATTCATCTATAGTTAATCTAGCAGTTAATTCATACAATAGTTGCTTACTATACTATTAATATATGGTCCCACCTGTCATATACATATTGCGTCTTGGAGTCCGCGCTACAGCTGGCTACAGATCTGTAGCCCACTGCTCTTCTCTCATCTTTTATCTTATTAAAATATGTTTACAGCTAGCTAATAGCCTGCTATTGTACCTGCTCTAAGAGCAAGTTTAATAGTATCGCCCGTTGATGGGCTGAAAATTTGTACACGTAAGTAATAGATGGTACCAATAGATGATACGTATAATAACTAGCTGCTAAGTTACCTACCCACACATCCCTAAGCAGTTGATTTTTATTATTTTAATCAGACTTGTTTCCTTCTTCCCAATCTTTGAGAGCAGGTACAATAGTGGGCTAATAGCCTGCTTATCTAATATTTTAACATATATGAGAGAGAGAGAGAAAGCAAAGAGAGCAAAGCGGACGACAATCCAGTCGTTGGCTCAAGCACAAGCGCCTAGGCACTCTGGCCCCTTGCAGCTCGGGACAACCAATAGAAAATTAGAACTTGAACATGCAGAAGTTACCAACACCTGACAGGATGCCTTGGTTAAAGCATGGGTGTAGCCAATTGATGTATCTACCGGGGTTTAGTTATCTCTTAAATGATGTGGTGAATTTTAGAGCCGGCAGTTAACTCTACTATTGAACTTGCTCTGATGGAGCAATGGTTAAGTCATTGGGCAAAAGCTAGGATTAGGACTAGGACTGAGGGCTGGTTCTTAGGACTTTGCATCGTTTCCTGTGCTAGAGCTCGACGATTGCATTAGCGCCCGCTGCCTTCTCTCTCCGGTTTTCTCTCTCTTCCACCTATGATTTCTATGATATGGATGCTTGTGTCGCCGGCTTATCATACTCTATTATACCTGCTCTAAGAAGGGGTTTCCTTCTAAGACAATAAATCTAGAGAAAAGTTTTTTTTTTTTTTTTGGGAGGGAGGTAGTGGATGGAGGGAGGAGATGAGTAGTCTCGGCTGCCTCGCACTCGGCTGGGCTCGACAATACGCATCGCGCTCGGGAATCTTTCCTCGTTTTCTCCCCTTTAACTAGCACGATTTGCATACGGAGTACTCCCTATACACTCATGACTGGATCATCAGAGCCAAACTTCTCACACACACGCTGACGCCTGAGTGCTGACCGGTGCGCGCCGGCCGAAAATGGACGACGCCCATTCCTCGCAGTCGCCGCTGCACGTCGTCATCTTCCCGTGGCTCGCCTTCGGCCACCTGCTCCCCTGCCTCGACCTCGCCGAGCGCCTCGCCGCGCGCGGCCACCGCGTGTCCTTCGTCTCCACCCCGCGCAACCTCGCCCGCCTCCCGCCGGTTCGCCCCGAGCTGGCAGAGCTCGTCGACCTCGTGGCGCTCCCACTGCCGCGCGTTGACGGGCTCCCCGACGGCGCCGAGGCCACCAGCGACGTCCCGTTCGACAAGTTCGAGCTTCACAGGAAGGCGTTCGACGGGCTCGCCGCGCCGTTCTCCGCGTTCCTCGACACCGCGTGCGCCGGCGGCAGGAGGCCGGATTGGGTTCTCGCCGATCTCATGCATCACTGGGTCGCTCTGGCATCTCAGGAGCGCGGGGTGCCGTGCGCCATGATCCTCCCCTGCTCCGCAGCCGTCGTGGCCTCGTCTGCTCCGCCAACCGAGTCGAGCGCGGACCAGCGCGAGGCGATAGTCCGGTCCATGGGCACGGCGGCGCCGAGCTTCGAGGCGAAGCGCGCCACGGAGGAGTTCGCGACGGAAGGCGCCTCGGGGGTGTCCATCATGACCCGCTACAGCCTGACGCTGCAGAGGTCCAAGCTCGTCGCAATGCGGAGCTGCCCCGAGCTGGAGCCCGGCGCGTTCACGATCCTGACGAGGTTCTACGGCAAGCCGGTCGTCCCGTTCGGCCTGCTCCCGCCACGGCCGGACGGCGCCCGCGGCGTCAGCAAGAACGGCAAGCACGACGCAATCATGCAGTGGCTCGACGCTCAGCCGGCCAAGTCGGTCGTCTACGTCGCGCTGGGAAGCGAGGCGCCGATGAGCGCGGACCTGCTGCGCGAGCTGGCTCACGGGCTGGACCTCGCCGGGACGCGCTTCCTCTGGGCCATGAGGAAGCCCGCCGGCGTCGACGCGGACAGCGTCCTACCAGCGGGGTTCCTGGGCCGCACCGGCGAGCGCGGGCTGGTCACGACGCGGTGGGCTCCTCAGGTGAGCATACTGGCGCACGCCGCCGTGTGCGCGTTCCTGACGCACTGCGGGTGGGGCTCCGTCGTCGAGGGGCTCCAGTTCGGGCACCCGCTGATCATGCTGCCGATCTTAGGCGACCAAGGCCCGAACGCGCGGATTCTCGAGGGGAGGAAGCTCGGAGTGGCGGTGCCGAGGAACGACGAGGACGGGTCGTTCGACCGAGGCGGCGTCGCCGGAGCCGTCCGCGCCGTCGTGGTGGAGGAAGAGGGGAAGACGTTCTTCGCCAATGCCCGGAAGCTGCAGGAGATCGTGGCGGACAGGGAGCGCGAAGAGAGGTGCATCGATGAATTTGTCCAGCATTTGACGTCTTGGAATGAGCTGAAGAACAATTCAGACGGCCAATATCCGTAGTAGGGTATATACTGTACTCGGTGAAAGCTAGCCAACTTGGCTACACATGTTTTGAGGTTTTGGTTATGTGCTTGTTTGGTTCAGATCGAAAAATACTCCTACTATCCAGAAAACACAAAACTGTGTGCTTCTACACAGTGCAAGTGTCGATTTTTCTCGCTGATTCGACGACCCGAGTGTAGCGGGGCCGGCATTGCTTGTCTCTTCCCCATTCGGGCGGCTACCGGGGTGAACTTGTAAATGACGCGGGGACCGGCTGCTCGTGGGAGTTAATTCGGTGGGGATCCACCGGGACTGCGAGTCCTATGCGGCGAAGGAGGCAGGCAGGCAGGCAGCCAGCCATAGTTTTCAATCGGTTCCCTTCGTCGGCCGTCTTGTTCCCGTTGGTGGGCGTTGTTTAGATTTTGGGCCTAATTCTTTTGTGAAAGCTAGCACAGGCCCAACTGGCGGCCTAGCGCACCTTCACGTTAAGGGAAGTACAAACAGATCTACTCCCTCCGGCTTGATAATACTTGTCGTTTTTTACAAGAGCACGGTATCCAAAAAATAGCTTTGATAATTATTTTCTATTTAGTATATATAGGAATATCAACAAATATATGATTTTATTGAAGTACTTTTTAAGACTAATCTACACATATGGTTTCCATATTTTTAAGATAAATATTTTAGAAATTATTTATAGTCAAAGATTTTAAATTTTGACTTTATCCTTATTCAAAACGACTAATATTATCAGTTTGAAGGGTGTAGTTCTAAATGTATCCATGTCTGACTGTGTTCTAAATGTATTTGCATATTATTTGTACTAATTAGTTTTGGTATTTCTTTTATATCTTAATAACAAATATTACTATAATTAGATGCTTTAGAGAAGGTACTTAACTCAACAGATCAAAATGGTGTACAGTTAATTATACTCGGGCAGGCACTCGCCACCGAGGCCATTGGCGCCTTTGCTGTCCAAACGGTAAAGGCCACATGCTCATTAGTCTGATTCAGTTGATTTCAGGATAATCTTGATTCTGGAGAGCAGGGCATCTCATCTTCGGTCGCACTTTGCGCGACTGAAGATGTCTGTTTAAGAAGCATGTATACGTGGACCATTACATATCAAACATGGTTTTAACAAAGAGCATTAGTTGAGCTTGCAAGTGAAAAAGGCAAGATGAAATCAGTCAACTATTACACTCAAAATCAAAGAAACTATTATTAAACCTGATCGTTGGTTTAAAATAATTGGCGGCAGTGTTGTAGTTGTCTTGCTGTCAGTGAATCCCCTCATTTCTCTTCTTCAAACTGATCATCCACAAGAAGAACATGACATATTTGCTTAGTTAGCTGCAATAAGTATGTAGCTCACCTGAACCTCCATAAGGACCATGTAACGCTGCAGAGGGACCTGGAACTGCCGTACGTTTTGCAGCAGCCTCTTCTCCTGTAGGAGGAGACATACTTCAGTGATATATACCAGCAAGGCAGCAATATTATCAGATCAAATATGCGCTAAGGAGGTGGAGAAAGGAGAATACCTGAAGTTCCTGAGGCAGGACTACGAGAGGCAGTAAAACCCAAGGGTAGTGCGTCCCGCTCTTTCTTCATGAATGAGAGCCCCTTTTTGTGTTGTAGATCTTTCAGAAAAGAGTGCTTGCTAAAAAAACACCAAGTAGCAATTGACACTTTTCTTTTTGAATTTTCAAGAATTTGTAGAAAGATTAATCAGTACAACATTAGAGATTGCATGTATATGTAGTGCTAAAGTATTCAGCCAACCCGTCATCAATTCAAAGCTCTTTGACAAAGTTCCATGTCCTATTTGGAACATATAATCGACCTTCTATTGTAAGTTATACTAATAATATTGTTCAGACTTAACAATGGCTTTGAAATTAAGTGGTTCCTTTATCTCGTTTATGTTCTTTTGCACTATTCAGACAAACAAAAATTCGTGAATTCCACAATCAGCATATTTTTGCAGAAGAGCTGTGCCTCTGTTTCCAACAACTGTGACTGTACTGAAGTTTTTTATATAGGAATCTCCTCCACCCATGGTAGGATCAAATAAGAGGCTAATTATAGAATCTACATATTTGTCACACGCACAAAAGAATGGTTTCCTCCATCTTGAGTTGAGCAGCCTGCTTCCTCCTGTGTGACTCAGCTAACAATTGAAATTGAACTAACACCATTTTGACATGAGGCCAGCATGAGTTTAGCACTTCTAGATATATATTTTTTTTTCAACTCAATAAGTGAGAAGCACTGTCCCTTGCTGAATTAAATTGACGAATTATTGTGAGGATGCGTATGTTCTTTCTTGCACCTTAAAACATCTTTCGCTTAGAAAAATGTTTTTATTTCTAATTATTATCAAAGCTGAATGATATGCTCTTAGTGCTTCCATTATAGTATGATATAGAAATGCTAATTTCAGCTCTTGCCATTTATTACTCATCATTATAGCTTATATAATAAGGTCTGAATTTGTCAAACTGAAGCGCGAAGTAGATAGTTTTCCAATATATATCGTGAATTAATGGTCATAAATATTGTGGTAATAACAGAAAACCAGATAGGTTGATATGAATCATTCATTGAAAATCTGAATACGAGTTTACAAAGGCAAAAATTTAATCAGCAATTGGCTGGTGCCCCTTATCGACGTTTTCAGGTTCACTAAAAAGAAAGTAAATTCAATAGAACAACTTTGCTGACAGTAAGGAGCTATGCAAATCAAACTATGCTGTACCTTATCATGGCTAATTTGGACGACTTGATACTGTGAATATGTGTTGTCAGTGCTGCACATGAGTAAAGACTTGTCAAGAATGATGATATGGTATTAACAATTCAATGCCAATCCAGCAAGCATACGAAACAATTAGTCTGAATATCAAATATGTGTTCCCATACAACAATTGGAAGGGTTCGATTCAGTCATCTCCTTGGAAACAAAGATATCTCTCTTTTTTTTTAAGTAAAGTACATCGCCGGTCTCTAAACTTGTACCGTTGTGTCATTTCGGTCCCTAAACTCGCAAATCGATCGTTCAGGTTCTCAAACTTGTTCGACTGTGTCATCCCGGTCCCTAAACTTGTAGATCACTCGTTTAGGTCCTCCAACTTGTTCAGTTGTGTCACCCCGGTCCCTAAACAGGATGGTCTAAAAACTTTATATCAAAAAATAATTCATAACTTTTTTATGTGAACTCTAATGAAGACAAACTTTATATCAAAATTGTAGCTCTCGACGCAACCTACAACTTTGTAGTTGAAAAGTTTTTGAATTAAAACTGTTTAGGGTCCCAAAATGTTGTTGCATGTTTATAGATTTTGAAATTTTAATTTTAAAATTACATTTTGGGACAAAAAATGACTTAGAATAAAAAAAATTCAACTACAAAGTTGTAGATCGCGTCGAGGGCTACAAGTTTGATATAAAGTTTGTCTTCATTAAAGTTCACATGAAAAAGTTATGAATTATTTTTAAATATAAAGTCTTTAGACCGTCCTATTTGACCCAGATGATATTCAAATCCAAGTTTAGAGACCGGGGTAATACAACTGAACAAGTTGGAGGATCTAAACGAGTGATCTGCAAGTTTAGGGACCGGGATGACACAGTCGAACCAGTTTGAGGACTTGAACGGTCGATTTACGAGTTTACGGACCGGGATGACACAGCGGTACAAGTTTAGGGACCGGTGATGGACTTTACTCTTTTTTTTTTTCCTGTATCTGAAGTAGGAAAAATCAGCAAACCAGCAAAATAATCTATTTGTAGAAACTATAGAGAAAAAGAATTGACAGAGATGATAATACACTTAATGATTCACTTAGATTGCAGCCCGCCGCTCCCAACATCCTACCCATGGTAGGACTGATATGGCGGGAGCAAGTACGTGAGTGTTTCGGAGGCAGAGCCACCGGGAGCGTCCTAGAGACTTTGGGAGGAGATGCCTCAGTGAAGGGGATGGAGAAGATATGTGGGGAGAAAAAAAGGGGCGAGCTTCCAAATCGTAGAGACAAGACTTTTAAAATGGACAGTAGGATCAACATACAAGTAGATACAACTATACAAATTAGCAAAAAGAAATGATTAAACTGTAAACATAAATGGTATTATGGACAAATTTTTAGGAAATTATCATCCGCATCCGTAGCCTTCGGCTGAAGTCGTCCGTTGCCTCCTTGTCTTTGGCCTCCTCTGTCAATATACTCACCGGCGGGCTGCGGTTGCCAAGCGCAACTCTGCAGCGAGCCAGCGATCTACGTTAACCGGAGAGTCTCCAGGGCCTTCCCGCCGCCGCCGCGCCGCCTCTCCCAGAGCGTCGGCGCTTCGTCGTCCGCCGCGGGCCGCCTGATCACCACCGGCAACGGCGGGTCAAGCGTGCACACCGCCGCCGCGCCGCCGCGGCCGCAATAAATCTTCCCCCGCGACTGCGCCGACGAGCAGGTCGGCACGTCCCTGACCTTGGAGCACGCCCGCGACGACGTCCTCCCCCTCCGCCGCCGCCCGAACAGCCCCAGCGTGAGCCGCTCCAGTAGACCCGAGCTACCGGCCCTCGCGGCCGGACGGTCGCCGCGGCGCGCGCCCGAGCATCTCCTCGGCCTCCCCTTGACCTGCCCCATGCAGGTGATCCTCGGCGACGCCGGGAGGGCGCCGTCGCCGCCGTCCGCCTTGCCCTTCTTGGCGTCCTGCGCCTTCTGCCACACGGACGGCGACAGCAGGAGCGGCGAGTACGCCGCCGCGGCCAGCTTCTTGGCCCCGTCCCTCGGCGGCGGGGTAGCCTTCACGATGAGCCAAGTCGGCGCCGGCGCCTTGATCTGGTGGCTGTGGTGGTGGTGGTGGTGGTGAAGCGCCGCCATGGAGATCGATCGATCCACCAACGTGCACCGGTGCGAGCGTGCAACACTACTCCTTCTATGCGTATGGGGCTAAGAATTTATGAGCTTGTTAATATGCAACAGCGCTAGGGGTTAGTGGATTCAGTCTACTAATCCGTACTCTAAACTGACCGAGGAAAAGAAAAGGATTAATGAGTGGCAATTAGGCGGGTTCCCAGGTCAAGTCCTTGTAGCTTACGGAGAAACTCGCGCTCGCGACTTGAACACGACGAGAGAGCGGGGGGACGTGAGTGGGCCGTGGCGGTACCCGGTCGTTAGCTTATGTGGAACGGTTGGGCCCTTGCTGAGTCGGAGTCGGAGTCGGACGGTAAAATATTCGGAGGCCAGTGCTTCCGACGTCACTGCTGCTTACTTTTGTTGCTCTCCTTGAGTGATTTTTCTTGATTTTTTTATTATAAAAAGGAGTGATTTCTTTAGTTTTGCAAGTCCGCTGCACTCTCGCTCTGGTTCGAATTCCGGTACTTGGAAAACTTGTGTGTAATTGTGTATGGAGTGTAATCCTCGGTCATGTAACCCGTTCGTTAGATCTAATTGGATAGATGGGCATTGTTAGATTTAATGATCAAAAACAATTTGGTACCGTAACGTATCGGTACCTCGAAATACTTTTTGTTGGACGCTTTATGTGTTATTAATTGAATGAACGGTCAATAATCTTTCATGATTTGCTTGCTTAATTCAATTGTTCACGGAGAGGCAACTCACTCTCTTCTCTCCGGCGTTTCTGCTCATCGACGAATCACAACTTAGAGATAATACCATGTTCAGTGCTATGACTATGACATTAAGGAAAAGATGAAACCTGCGACCTCCCAGCTCCCAAGAGAACCTTAGGCTCTTAATTTGCTTTATTTTTTTGGGCCTATTTGAAATATATTAATATAATAATTCATATGGTTCTTTCTTTGGCCTCCTCTAAATACGAGAATTCATTATGATAAAAATCCTATAAAATTATCATGAAATTTCTGTGTTCCAACTTCCTAGTGAGGGCGGAAAAGGGCTCTAGCGTAATAGATTCTCTTTTGGATGTTCTACCGGTTCAAACACCCCCTCATTCGATGCTCGATGGTCCGTTCTCCGTTGGGTACGTTGTATAAAGTAGACATTTTGACTACAAGATTAATTAATGTTTGACAACGACCACACTACTTAGTCTATGTAGATTAGCTAGCTAACGGCGAAGAAGTGATATACTATTATGGCCTTAAGCACAGATATATAGAATATCTTCAGTCATACAAGTAGTAAGGACAAAGACTAATAGGTATTAAGACTAGAGTATGAATCGGACTCTATCCTAGTTTTTCTCATAAATAGAGGGCCGTGCCTGTTGTAACCGTATGGCGACTTAGCATAGCGAGAGGGAGCGGCTACCGGCGGCGACCGGCCGTGAGTCGTTGTAACTCTGATACGCTGTATATGCTGGATCGGGGAGGAGCGCCCGTAATCAGTGCCCCGGATATGTAGGCTACCAAATATCGTGCCTCGGTGTCGCTATCGTTTTGGATCTCCTATGGCGTTTTCTTTCGCGTTTAGCTACCGATGTCGATTTCGGGGCTGGTTTTATAACAAGTGGTATCAGAATCTGCGGGAGGTCTATGGTAGAGGTGCGATGGAGGTGCTCCACACCGCGTAGCCTGCTGTAATGCCCAGGGAGGGGCATTGGCGCAAGGTGGAGCACGACGGCGATCAACGGAGTCTTGATCGGTGGATCGAACACTTCTGGCGGCGGCCGGAACCGTCGATGGCTGCTTTCAACAAGGAGATGAATAGACGTGGTGCTCGGGTTGATGGCGGCGGAAGCGATTGGCGATTCAATCGGTGGGTCGGACACTTCGGGCGGGTGGCTCGGACTTTCCGATGAGCTACTCTCGACAAGGAGACGTGCGGCCGCACGCTCGGGTTGATTGAAACTGGAGGCGATCGGCGTTCTCGATCGGTGGATTCGAACACTCTGGGCGGGGTGGCCCGGGCCTTTCGATGAGTTGCGTTCGACAGGGAGACGGCTAGACGTAGCGCTCGGGTCGTTCGGCGGTTGGGAAGACGGCATGCGACTTGTCGGCTTCGGCTCGCGACTAGATTGATGACGTTTCAATCGGAAGTCGGAGCGGGTGGATCCTATAGGCTGTTTTGGAGGTGTTGACGAGGTATTTGCACGATGGAATTGCTTCAAAGGCGGCGTATTTTGTGGCATATAGCTGAACAAAGCCTAGGGCGAATAGAGCAGCATCTAGTAGGGGTTCAACCCTGGAGAGGTTTTGGTTCAACCTGTTTTTCCCTATAGCAGACAAGAAGTAAACCACACGGGCTGTAGATCAATGACAACAGTTGTTGGTGGAGTCGTCGGTGGTGCTTGGCGCTGGTGCTAGATGTTGTCAGAGATACGAAGAAGCCCAGGAGGTCAGGGTCGCGGCGGTGTGCGCGTCCTGCGTCGAAGCCGAGCCGGCGACGGAGATCAGGGCGATGCCAAGAAGGAGCTGGCTAGGGTTTAGCTAGGTCGTGTAGGGTTCGGTCTTGAGGATTTGTGGTGTGGAAGACACGGACATGGAGTCGTCTCTGGTTCGGTCACGGCACGGACACAATCGAAGACAAACAGTGGATACCAAGTTTCAACATGAAGGGGAATCGGACGAGGACTATGATTCGTTCATGAATCGGACTCGATTTTTCCCCAAATAAAAGCAGCAAAGGAACCACGGGATTGCAACAACGCAATCGAAACAAACCACAAGGCAAGGGCGAGATCTTACCTCCGATTTCGTGGGCAGCGTGGTTTGGGGCGGCGAGTTCACGGGCGGCTGGAGGCGTCATTGCAGGCGGTGCGCGGTGGCGTGGTGCTCGGCGCGGAGTTCGTCAGAGCTCCAGAAGGAGCTTGCGGTGGCGACTCCCGGCAGAGTAGTCGGCGTCAGGGTGTTCGGCAGGGGCGCTCCAAGGCGGCGGCAGCTTCTTGCGGGGCCAGCGGCTTCCCTGAGGCAGGCGGCGCAGAAGCTTGCAGGGTCGACGCAGGCGTGAGACGGTGGAGGGAGGCGGCAGTTTCCGAGTAGGAGGCACTGCGATTCCCTGTGGGCCGGCGGCGCAAGGCGGCGACGGGCAGAGCAGGTGCGCGGCGGCAGCGCATCAGGAGAAGACACGCGTGTGCAGGAGGGAGGAGCGAGGAAGCCGAAGAGAAAAGGGGATCGGCTCGATCTGAGCCGGTCTTTGACCGCTGTTGATTGGTTTTTTTTACTAGAAAAAACCGACCGGTTTTTTTTTTGGAAAAAAAGAGGTTGGTTTTGTCCGGCTGGTGACTGTGCAAGTTTAGTCGATGGGTCAATTAATCAGGGCAGATCAATTTAATAGGGCAACAGCTGTTGAGTTGATTATCATCGATGGCGGCGACGGTGGTTTCCAAATTTGAGGTGGTGAAGTTCGATGGCACCGGGAATTTCGTTCTCTGGCAGATGAGGATAAAGGATCTGTTGGCTCAACAGGGGATATCCAAGGCTCTTGAGGAGACGATGCCGGAAAAGATGGATGCTGGCAAGTGGGAGGAGATGAAGGCGCAGGCAGCTGCAACAATACGCTTGAGTCTCTCGGATTCTATCATGTACCAGGTCATGGATGAAAAAATGCCGAAGGAAATTTGGGACAAGTTGGCAAGCCTGTATATGTCCAAGTCGCTGACGAGTAAGTTGTATCTCAAACAACAGCTGTATGGTTTCCAGATGCAAGAGGAGTCAGATCTTAGGAAGCACGTGGACGTCTTCAATCAGTTGGTTGTGGATCTAAGTAAGTTAGATGTGAAACTAGATGATGAACACAAGGCCATAATTCTTCTGTGCTCGCTTCCACTGTCGTATGAACATGTGGTGACTACCCTGACGCACAGCAAGGATACTGTCAAAACTGAGGAGATAATTTCGTCGTTGCTTGCACGAGACTCGAGAAGATCAAAGAAAAACGAGGCAATGGAGGCTTCTCAGGCTGAGAGTTTGCTGGTCAAGGCAAAGCATGATCATGAAGCGGGGGTGTCGAAGAGCAAGGAAAAGGGGGCATGGTGCTATAAGTGTCATGAGTTTGGACATATAAGGAGGAATTGCCCGTTACTGAAGAAGAGGAAAGGTGGCATTGCAAATTTAGCAGCTCGTGGTGATGATTCAGATAGCAACAGTCATGAGATTCTCACAGTGTCTAACGAGAAGTCTGGAGAAGCGTGGATGTTGGACTCAGCTAGTTCCTATCACGTGACATCGAAGCGGGAGTGGTTCTCTTCATACAAATCTGGTGATTTTGGTGTTGTTTACTTGGGCGATGACACAAGCTATCGTGTTGTTGGAGTGGGCGATGTCAAGTTCAAGATGTATGATGGAAACGAGGTGCTACTTTCAGATGTGAGACACGTGCCGGGACTAAGGAAGAGTTTGATTTCGCTTGGGAGCCTACATGAGACAGGTTGGTTGTATCAGGTGGATTATGATAGAAAGACCATGAATATCATGAAGGACGGCAAGACTGTTATGACTGGTGAGAGGACAAGCTCATGTTTGTACAAGTTACAAGGAAGTGCTGTTGCAGGTGGAGTCATGGAAGATGGGCATGCTGGTGTTGCTGTGCACAATCCTGAAGGCGGTGAGCCTAGCGTAGGCTCGTCGGGCGGCTCAGCGTGAGCTGCGGCAGAACCAACTCAAGTCCTGGTACACGGAGGTTCGAGCAAGTAACAAATTCAGGTTGGCGTGGCATATTCGCCAAGGTGGAGTTTGTTAGAGTTTGTGTCGAATATGTGTACGTAGTCGGTTACAATTTAGGACTTGGAGTTGTAATAGGTATTAGGACTAGAGTATGAGTCGGACTCTATCCTAGGTTCTCTCATAAATAGAGGGCCGTGTCTGTTGTAACCGCATGGCGACTTAGCATAGCGAGAGGGAGCGGCGACCGGCCGTGAGTCGTTGTAACTCTGATACGCTGTATATGCTGGATCGGGGAGGAGCGCCCGTAATCAGTGCCCCGGAGATGTAGGCTACGGCTGAACTCCGTTACCAAATATCGTGCCTCGGTGTCGCTATCGTTTTGGATCTCCTATGGTGTTTTCTTCCGCGTTTAGCTACCGATGTCGATTTCGGGGCTGGTTTTATAACAGACTGCAGTACAGAATGGACCTGAAAATTACAAGGGGAAATGGGGTGAGTTGCTCTGCCGACTGGTCTATTGTTAGAGGGTGGAGGTTGAAACTCCACCTCCCCACTCATAAAAGAAGTGTTTATTATTGATAAATTAAACACTAGTTAAATAAAATAAAATAAAATATTAACATGATTTTTAAAATAACTTTCAGAAAAACTTAAAAAAACACTCCGTTTAGCAGTTTAGAAAAATGTGTAAACGGAAAACGAGGAAGTAAAGGTTGGGGAGAGGTGGTAGCCGAACTCTGCCAGATAATTGTGTTGGGAGTCTTCCCATTTTCCAACCATTATTCCATTGTTTTTCGCGTGCATATCTTTCCGAACTAGTAAATGACGTGTTTTTTAGAAAAAATATACATGAAAGTTGGTATAAAAATTATATTAATATATATTTTAAGTTTTTCAGATAACACCTAACTAATCATATGTTATGTTAATAAGTAACCCGTTTTACATAGTGGCGTAGCCAGCTAGGTGGCACTGTGGTCCATGGACCACCTAAAAATTTAAAATTATATTATATGTGCTAGTTAATATAATAAAAATTGTATAGTGGACTACCATTTTAATTAATATATTATATATAGATAGACCGTATTTATTTTAAATTTTAGCTACGCCACTGGTTTTACATGTACAGTGAGAGGTTCCCAACCTCTCACCCCGAAACAGAGAGTATCTAGTCCAGTCAGTGTGACAGCATACTCTATTGTTGACGGACAGTGGAAAAAAAAAATCATGTTCTTCCATCTCCTGATGGCGTCGTCATGTGTGGATTTCCACGTGGAAGATGATGTGCTCTGAAAACTTTTGATCTGGACTATCAACTGTGGAGTTGGCACGTCTTTGCGTCTTGTGTTTATTGGCAAAATGGGTTGTCGTGTCTTAAGGGATAAGTTATAACAATATAGCAAACTGCTTATACTTTGGTAAAATTTTATCGGTTTTGTCACAAACTTTAAGGTAAAATACTTTTCGCAGACTAAAGATGTATAAGCCATAAGATTACAAATTATAGATTTAAAATCGATTTACAGAAAATCTACTTATTTTAGAAATTTTATGTATTAGTTTTATGTTCCCATAAAAATATGATAAAATTGGTTGAATATGGGCACTTAAATATTAATTGCTCAATCCATTATTTGGTACTCCCTCCATCCCTCCATCCACAAAAGTTACACCTATTTCACATTTGACTTTTTTCAAAATTTTTCAAATAAGTTGTTTCTATTTGTAATCTTTATGCATTCAAGACTTAAATGAAGAGATAAATTAAATGTTTTATTAGAATCCAAGGAGTCATCTAAATACTCATTGATTGCATGTTTGCATTCACTCTTTTATTTTATAACATCAAAGGTAATTTAATTTCTCCTTGGTCTTGGTGACAATAGTAATATGTGTAACTTTTGTGCATAGAGGGAGTATTATATAGCTTCGTCATGATAGTCTTATACACGCATATTTAAATTAGAGTAGATTTCACCTTCGACCTTCTTTAGTTAAAAAAAACCTTGGATTCCCTTTATTCCATTTTTTTTACAATGGATCTAATTTTCTTACCTTTTAGTTTCAAATTGGATACATTTCTTCTCTTGTTTCCACCACCATGCCAAAATCATCATCGTCTACTAGATGAAAACAATGTTCAGAAAAAAAAAATCAAAGTGAAAAAAAAGGAGGGCCTAAATTGAAAATATGAGTTAAACGGTTCATATTTTGAGACTTATGGTAACAAAATACATAGAGTTCAACGTGAAATCCACTCTAACCTATGAAATTTTACTCCATCCAGTGTTATCATCGCACGCTGCAAAAGGTAGGGAGCAAAACAAAACAAAACAAAAATAATTCCAAACCCGTACGCAATTTTTTAGGCCTGCAAACCACGACAATTATCCCCCTAAATCCTAACCACCGCATAGTCAAGCAGAAAACAATAAATTAGAAACGCGTGGATCAGTGACAGACATGTGGGCCCGAAACAGCACTGCGCTAATTAATCCCACTTTTTGCAGAAAAGACCCTGCCAGGTCTCCCACCATCTCATTTCAGTCCTCCCCCTGACCCCCTCCCCCTCTCGATCCCTTCCTTCCTTCCTCCCCCAATCTTCCAATCCGAGAGAGGCGCCGCACGCGTCCCAGATCTATGGTTCGCGCGCCCACTCCACTCCTCCCCCACCGCCGCGCCGACTCGCCGCCGCACCGGCCCTCCGCCGCGGCCGCCGAAGCCGCCTGGCCCCGGGAGTGAACCGAACCCCAGGAGGAACGCGAGGTGAACCGGGCGCGGGAGGCGGGGGCGATGATGATCAGCAGGCAGCTCGTGCTGACCTACCTCTACCTGCTAATCTACGTCTGCCTCTCGTCGGGAGTCATCCTGTTCAACAAGGTAGGGCTTCTCCTCCTTCGAAATGCCGGTTGCGATTCGCTCTACCTGCGTGTATGCTTTTGCTTTTTTGCGTTTGCTCTGGGCTAGAGAAGAAATCGAGGAATGCGATGATCTGAGGTCCATTTTGTTCGCAGTGTCTTTTGTGTAGTGTTTGCTCCTTGAACGACTTCACTTCTAATGTGGTTTGGAGAACTGCAATATGAGTGAGTGCTACTTTAATTGCTATATCCGTTAGTTTGGTGGACGGTCTATTACAATGCTTTGCTTTCTGTAGGATTTTAGGGTTGTTAGGTGAATCAGGGTTCTTGGTACAGCACACTGTCATCTGTAGTATAATGTGGGCTCAAAGCGTAACGGATTTGACGAATGTCGGTGATGGATGCTGATAATGCAGATCTGGGGCTTTGCATATTATTTTTTTTGCGGTGCTATATGCTTGCTTGGATGTAAGTAGATGTTTAATTATGAGAGGCCACGCTGACTATGAACTTAATGCTCTCATTTTTCCTATTTTTGCAGTGGGTACTTTCTCCAAAGTACTTCAAATTTCCCTTTCCTATTACCCTTACAATGATTCACATGGCGTTTTCTGGAGTCGTAACGTTCTTCCTTGTCCGTGTGTTTAAGGTATGCTTCTTTGTGCCAATTTTCCTATTACCTCCTTCCATGTTCGATGCACACTGGATTACTTGCTTGTTGTAACTTTCAACCAAATGGCATACAAAGTGTTGATTGTCGAATAGAAACTGTTCTTATGCAAGAATAGGCAAGGTAGTTTCTGTATTGAAGCTTTAAGTTTGTAGTTTGTCTGGTGCTGTCATTTGGTTTTTCCTGTAAGAGCTAATGGAGTCATCTTGCTATGTTGGTGATGCAGGTCGTTGCACCAGTCAAGATGACATTCCAAATGTAAGAGCACTTAACTTTGTCATTCACTGTGTGGAATTTGATTCTTAGTCATTTCTTTCACTTAATGCAGATATGCCACATGTGTGATTCCAATTAGTGCCTTCTTCGCGTCAAGTCTTTGGTAAGCTAAACATAGACAAGATATGAAACCATCTTTCATTTCATTTTTTTCCTCGATCACTTCTTTATTATCTCCTGTATGAGAAAGCATGGCTTTGAAAGCATATGCACTCATGTATGTGATATATGTAGGCCTAAAATGTTAAATGCATTGATCTAAAGCTGACTATCAACATTACACAAATGGCATGATACTTGCAGTTTTGATATTTTATGATGACCTGATTGATTGCTTTGAATTGATAAAGTTTTTGCTATTGAGATTGTTTTCAAACCTAGCTGTTCTGTGTGTACTATTTGCCATGTATACCATAACTTGAATAGAATGGTTTGTGTATTATGTGTAATTGCGATGTGAATTAACAAATGCATGCTCTGTATGTGTATAATGTGTTCTAATACTTTGGTTATTTTTGCAAATGGGGCACAGTATGCAAACTCTATTTTTGTTAATACCGGACAGTAGTATCTTATCTCAGTATGTGAACTATACTATTAGTTTCCTTTATTAACCCCCATACAGCATTTACTGTATATGAATATTTGGAAATTTGCTACTTCTCCTGTAAAGTTATCTTGAATCATGTGTATGAAGAATGAGTTTCCCTTGCATAAAATTCTAACAATACTTTAATTGATTTGATTATTTTTACAGGTTTGGAAACACAGCATACTTGTATATTTCAGTCGCCTTCATTCAGATGCTCAAGGCCTTGAGTGAGTTACCGTGAAACTCCCTGTAAATCAATTTATCATTTCTGGTACTGATTTGTGTTACTTTGTAATGCAGTGCCTGTGGCAACATTTATAATGGCTGTTCTATGTGGTACTGACAAATTAAGATGGGATCTTTTCTTGAACATGGTCTTGGTCAGTGTTGGTGTCGTAGTTTCATCATATGGCGAGATTCATTTTAATATCATAGGAACATTATACCAAGTAACAGGCATTTTTGCGGAAGCCCTCAGGCTGGTTCTGACACAGGTCCTCCTTCAAAAGAAGGGGTTAACTCTAAACCCTATCACAAGCCTATATTATATAGCCCCTTGCAGGTATTGCAACTATATCTGAAAAGTTTGCTTGCTTGATATGATTTCAACCAACTACCGTTGAATGAAATAACGACTTCTCTCTTAAAGTCTTACAGAATACTTGTACGAAAAACAAAGAGAATTTTTTAGTTTGCTCTTATAAAAAACATGTAAACTGCCATTTTCTTGAGGTTCCATTAGTGATATTAATGACTTGGATTTATATAATATGTACAACCAAATGGTGCTAGTGCTACTTTATTGTGCAAGTGCTGTTGTAATGTACACATGTAAATAAAAATCACTAAAACTTATAACACAATTGGTTTTCCTATGACATTTATGAAGAGAACACTGTTCTTCATTTGTAGTAGTTTCTAACCTCAGTTGTTTGAATGAATAAATAAAAGAACAGATTTGAAATGTATATTCGTCTTATTAGATTGCATGTATTAGGCAACAAGAGCATTCGAGAGGTTTATGGCATCTGTCTGTAAGACTTATATGTGTGGTTTCTTGTTGAGAAGCAGAAAGTAGTTTGTTAGGACTTAGGAACAACCATTTGCTGCCTCAACTTTTGCACTCACTGGTTTTTCTTCTGTAGCCTCTGTGATTATTATGCACTGTTTTTGTCTCCATACAACTAAGCTTTGCATATTCTATATGTCACTAAAATGTTTGTGCCATTTTACTCTCTGCAATTTCTTATATGTATTCTTCTGTTTTGCAGTTTCATCTTCCTGTTTGTTCCTTGGTTTTTACTTGAAAAGCCAGAAATGGATGTTTCTCAAATTCAGTTCAACTACTGGATATTTTTCTTTAATGCAGTTGCTGCATTTGCATTGAACATATCCATCTTTCTAGTTATTGGAAGAACAGGAGCAGTCACCATCCGAGTCGCAGGAGTTCTGAAGGACTGGATACTCATTGCCCTCTCAACCATTATCTTTCCTGAATCTATTATTACAAGCCTCAATATAATTGGATATGCTGTTGGTAATTATCCATTCAATTTTCTCTAGAAGTAGAATCTATATCTATAATCTTAACCTGTGGTTTTGTGTTCCATTGCATAGCATAAACATGGGGTTATGTTAACATGTGTAACATACTAACATGTTCTTTTGAGTTACAAAGGGACATAAATCCGGGGCTTGTGAAATTTGCTTATACTTTTATTTCAAATACGTTGTTTGTGATTAACCTTCTTAATTAGTATTGCTTTAATGTGTAGCTCTCTCTGGCGTTGTCATGTACAATTATTTGAAGATGAAAGATGTCAGAGCGAACCAACTTCCAGCTGATAACGCTCCTGACAGAGCTACGAAGGTCAGAGTACGACTTTCTCTGCACTTACTTTATTTAGATATCTTGATTCTTTGTGGTCTTCCTCTTGAACATGTTCATCCATAGAGATCTTTCATGTATGATGTATCACTACTTTATAGTACAATATTGTTCCAGTTATGAGTTTCTTATCTTGTTCTTTGCTTGTCTCTGCCCTTGTTATCGGTTGCATAAAAAAAACTGCTATTACGCATTGCGTTGTTGTCACACACAACACCAAGTTATTGTCTAAAAATGGTTACCTTTTAGTACCATAGCTTCCACTACTATAGCAATTGCAGTTCCAATTTGTATCATATGGGTGGCTGTTGCGTTGTCCACCTAACCACAACATTTTATTACTCCATGAAGTTTGGTTCTCCCGTGTCAACAAATCAGATACCACGTAAATATAGTATTGGAGCTTCCAATTTTGTTTAATACTTTACTTGGCGTAACTTTGATAATAGGCAAAACCAAATGATTGCTCATTTTTCTTGTACTTACAAGTCACATAACTGTAGAAATGTTCAACTTTTTGCAGGATAAGAAGATTTCAAACATATACAAGCCTGACAATTTCATGGATTCTAATGATGAAACCACTGTTGGAAGTCTGGCGTCAGAAGGTGCAGGGGTTGATGAAGAAGCCCCTTTGATTCCTTCTTCACGCCTCTCCTATGTTACCCGGACACAAACTGGCAGCTTCAATAGCAGATGACCATCATTTTCTGAAGTTTTGAGTTAGTTGAGGGAGCAAACTTTGCCCCAGATTAACCAGCTTTCCTCCTGGGGAGTCTGAAAGAGGTGTTAGGATGATAAACTATAGCCATATTAGAAGCTCTGGTGAATAGTCCTGCATTCACCTTGGTATATTATGCTAGTTGGAACTGAATGTGTATTGGCCAGACACCTGGAGATGAAGTAGAGAAAAGTGCAGGGATAGGGTCAAATGTTTGACCAGTACTTGGGATCAATTTGGTAGTTGCGTTAGATATATATTGCTTATTAACCCAGCATATTGAAAATGTTTAGCAGACCATAGACGATGTAAAGCATTTTATAGATGCTAATTTGTATTGCAGTTTTGTTTCCGTTTCTGGATATTTTGTTCCATTTTCCGTCTCTGTACTACAGCAAGCACCATGGGTGTATCTGAATATCTCATCTCGACGATAATTTCACCGATTGCTGTAAAATTCCTACCTTCCGATAAGCTACCGCTATTATCAATGAACCGCCGCTATGGCCTATGATCAATGTATCTTTCGTTACCACGTTGACCCGAATCCAGTATTGTGCTGTTTTTGTCGCTGGAAAGGAACGATTGCGACGTGAGCTCAAAAATTGTGGACGGGTGCGATGTGAGCTCAAAAATTGTGCTGTTTTGTCGCTGGAAAGGAACGATTGCGATCCACAAATCCACGTTGACTACGCAATGCACTTTTGCGCGGGGCTAGTCAGCCTCCATTCTCCACCGGCATATGTTGGATTTGTGGCTGTGATAGAACCCAAGTTCGCAGGTCGGCGAACAAAGTACTCCCTCCGATAAAAAAAAAAAAACCTAGACAATGATAGGATATACCTAATACAACAAATCTGAATAATATCATGTCCAGATTCATTATGCTATGTTATGTCTCATTTTTGCCTAGCCTAAATTGTTTTTTAGGCGCATAGAGTATGTAGCAGAAGTTGTGACAATCTGACTTGTGAAGTGGATACTTATGTTTGCTTCTGGTCTCATATCTTTCGGCTGTTATGGATACTGGAGATCCATTTTTGGGTTATCACTTATTTTGGAACGAAGAATTTTAGAGAAATTAGATTTAAAGCTGTAAAATTTCTGCAATTGAAAAGTATCTAACCATTGCCACCACTAGACACTAGTCCATTCCACTTCCTTTTGTCCCGTTATTATTGGTATTATTCCACTTGCAGTGTAGTAGTGGAAGAATATGGCTCTCTTTGTAGCCCTAGAGGTAGCCGAAGGGGAACGTCAGACGAGAGCCGTCTACCTGCCTAGATAGTTATCTTCCCTCGCACACCCTACCTCTAGGTAAAACCCTTGCTCCGTCTCCCGCTCCCGCTCCCGCTCCGTCTCCGCTCCCTTGCAGCTCGGTTCGATTTGATCTAACCTCATGTAAGTTTAGTGTTGGTTGGAGTGTAATCGCTATCATGGAAGGGAATATCTTTTTAAAAATTTAAAGTTCCCTTTAATTTAACACTAATCAAATTATTTTGGAGTGTCTGAGTTGTCTTACTTGATTTCATCCGAAGAAACAGAGGAACGACTATGAGTTTGCTAAATCCTCCTATAGGTTGTCAAATGGGCTAGGTCTTTTCTTATCCGCCCAGGCACGCATGTGCCGTTTACAGTCCAGGAATTGCACGATCTGTTTGGGTGTGGGTTGCGTTGGCACGACCCGTCTAGCCACACCATGCTTGGATTGCTATCTGGCTCGACATGCCTACATGACAAATGCATGTAGTGAGACAGCACGACATGGCCCAGGAATAGCACGACACGGCATGGCCCATGCGGCACGATGATGACCGACGACTGGCGAACAACCGCCAATTGAGAAACTACCACAATGCCATCCGAGCAGGAGCTAGGAAGAAAGGAGAATGTAAGAATAGAAGAAGCTAGGGGCTCGAGGCAGAGGAAGCAGTGGTAGACGCTCATCGATGTAAGCCTGCATGACAATGTGGTGGCGTGACCAACCACATTTGTGAGCACAACCGCTAAGCATGTTGGTCATTAGGCGTTCACTAGCTCGGTGTGAAGGAAGTAGAAAGTGAAGGGCCACGACAGTGCTTGATGAGGAGGAAGAGGAATATGCTATCGGTGAGCGAAGGACCTCACTAGAGCTTCATCGGAGTTTGTGCAGTAGGATGTAATAGCCTCTGTTCGTATTCTTTTTCTCGGTATATATCAAATTTGGGCTAAGCGGTCTCCACATAACACATGTACCCTAATTGTGCCAGGCCAACACAACATAACCCGACATCTCACTAGGCCATGCCTGGGCTCCAGCCTTACCACGTGGATCGACACAACACGACTCATTCGGTGAGCCATGCCTAATTGGACAATGCCCAAACATATTTATTATTTATCCACCATCTCAATCTTATTCTATTAAAAAAATCTACCGTCTCAAGGGTTAAACTAGAGACTCCATCTGAAAAATGAGATTAGGACGAATGGATATTATTTTCATTTTTCAGATTTCGACCGTCTACCTAGGTTGGAGATGGGATGGGTGTGCAATCCGGGTGAATTGATGCGAGAAATTACTAAGTTACCCTCGCCATTTTGACTCTTCTGTCGTGAGTGAGTTACCCTGACCCCTCGTCAGTTTGCCCTTGCCCACCGCCGCCGCCGGCCCCGCCCCCGCCCCCATCCATCCCGCGAGCGAAGAAGGCCGCAATCGTTCGTCCTGCTGCTTCCGCCGCATCCATCCTGGTGAGCACACCCTCCGCCACCGCCGCCTGCGTCGATCCCCATCCATCGCGCGAGCGAGCGCATAGGGTCGCCGTCGTTCCTCCTGCTGCTTCCGCCGCATCCGTTACGCACGTCCTCTTTCCCATCTCTCTCTCTACCCACGCACTTTTTCTCGAATTTGCGTTAACCCTAGCTTCTGTTCTAGAAATTTAACTCAACCTTAGTACTAATAACAGCTTGATGGTTCGCAAGAAGTTTGGGGGTTTAACTGAAACCCCATGTCCCATGTTAGATCCGCCACTGATTTGTAATTGTCCCAAATGTCCAATTAGCATCATCATCACTAACCATTTTGGATGGTGTCCTTACTGTCCTTTTCAAGCTAAATCGGTTGACTAAAGTTCCAATTCTTTGATAATAGCTTGATGTGCTAGGTTTAACTTTGATGAGTAATTCTTTACCAGCCAAAAATCTAATCCATGTTGCTTGCAAACTAGAACTAGAAAGGCCCATTTTGGTACGGAATATGAAATGACCAAACAACTCATGATCACTAGGAACTGGGTAAGGGACACAGGACGTGACCTGACAAAATTGTGGTTTGAGTCGCTAAACCTATTTGGATGACCCTCAGCCTTGTTCTGGTTCTGTCTACCCAGAACTCTTGGTTTTGTGTTTACCATACTATGCAATTGACCTAGAAATGATTGTTTATGACTTACTCCTATGTTCCAAAATGGCCATCCAAGTATGGAGAGAGTTTTGTTTCTGTATTATATGTTGGTATAAATATAGAGACTACCACCAATGATTTTTCTGTTCTATTTCAGCTAGAAGTAAATGATTGCCGCAGACCACACTTTGATATGATTGTTTATTTTCTTTGTGTTAAACCTAGTAACTCAGTTAGTATGGATAGTTCTGATTTTAAATTTTTCCTATTCTTTATTTAAGGAACTGGTTTTCCTCTTATTTCTTGTGAGCACAAGTCATTGGCGACCATTCCTATGGATTTATGGTTGCTCTAACCACCATGTCGTAAATGCTTCACTTGTGAAGAAGCAGCACATGTTATGGCCTTATAGGCCAGTCATGTAGTCATGTATGATTGTCCATGGCTTGTTGCCGTGGCTTATGTCCACTTAAATACAAACTACATTTATATTATACACAAAAATTGATACAAATTGCAGATTGGATTTAACGCTTGTAGTGTTAAGAATTATTGCGTGGCAACTTTCATAAGCTAATAGCTTTGTCTTGGATGACGTTGGATAGAGCACTCTTGTTTTGTAAGGGAGCAGCTACGATCAGTTTACTAGACACTAGATAGTGTATTCTAGTCTAAAAAAAATTCATCAACCTTTTTTTTTTGTTATTTCCTTGTATTTGACAGCTCTGAATTCTGTCTCTCGGGTTTGTTACTAATATTTGAATTTGGTATTCTGCAGGTGAATCAAGCATCCTAATTTTGTCAAGATGTCAGATGGTCAAGAAACTGACAAGAATATTGAGATTTGGAAGATTAAGAAGTTGATCAAGGCACTGGAGTCTGCTAGAGGCAATGGCACAAGCATGATCTCTCTGATTATGCCCCCACGTGATCAAGTCTCCCGTGTGACCAAGATGCTGGGTGATGAATATGGTACTGCTTCAAACATCAAGAGTAGAGTCAATCGACAATCTGTTTTGGCAGCCATCACATCAGCTCAACAGAGGCTGAAGCTGTACAACAAGGTTCCGCCAAATGGACTCGTCCTCTACACAGGAACAATTGTTACTGAAGATGGCAAGGAAAAGAAAGTCACTATTGATTTTGAACCATTCAAGCCCATCAATGCATCGTTGTATCTCTGTGACAACAAATTCCACACCGAAGCTTTGAATGAGCTCTTGGAATCCGATGACAAGTTTGGCTTTATTGTTATGGATGGTAATGGAACTCTTTTCGGCACACTGAGTGGCAATACTCGTGAGATCCTTCACAAATTCACTGTAGATCTCCCAAAGAAACATGGAAGAGGAGGGCAATCTGCTCTGCGTTTTGCTCGGCTTCGGATGGAAAAGCGTCATAACTATGTCCGAAAGACGGCTGAACTTGCTACTCAGTTCTTCATCAATCCAGCTACCAGTCAGCCTAATGTTTCTGGACTAATTTTGGCTGGTTCTGCTGATTTTAAGACAGAACTGAGTCAATCTGACATGTTTGATCAGCGTCTTCAAGCCAAGATACTTAATGTTGTTGATGTTTCCTATGGTGGTGAAAATGGTTTCAACCAAGCCATTGAGTTATCAGCTGAAATTCTAGCGAATGTGAAGTTCATACAGGAGAAAAAGTTGATTGGGAAGTACTTTGAAGAGATTAGTCAAGATACCGGGAAGTACGTTTTTGGCGTTGATGACACCCTTAAGACTCTTGAAATGGGTGCTGTTGAGACATTGATAGTGTGGGAAAACCTTGATGTCAACAGATATGTGCTTAAGAACAGTGCTACTGGAGAAACTGCAATAAAACATCTGAACAAAGAGCAAGAAGCTGATCAGAGCAATTTCCGCGACACATCAACCAATGCTGAGTTAGAAGTTCAGGACAAAACATCCCTTCTGGAGTGGTTTGCTAACGAGTACAAAAAGTTCGGATGCACACTTGAGTTCGTTACCAACAAATCCCAGGAGGGGTCACAGTTTTGCAGAGGTTTTGGTGGCATCGGTGGCATCTTGCGCTATCAGCTGGACATTCGTTCTTTTGATGAGCTTTCTGATGATGAGGGCGTCTATGAAGACTCTGATTAAAGATCCTATTATTCCCTTGCCTATGCTGATGTACTGAGGAACGCAACTGCCACAAGTTCTGAATTTTGACAGACTATTTATTTTTGGAGTACTTCAAAAGAAGCCCTATGTTTTGTTCGTGAGTTCTTAAAGAAAAGAGAACGCTAGTATTACCGAATTGTCATGTACCAAGATTGCATTGGATTGAGACTCAATTCAGGTGTCCTTTTTACCTATCCATTAATGTATGATTAGATTACATCTACATGATACAAAAAGTCAGGTAATTACCGACTGATCTACATGTGTTGCATGGATGGATTCATGATGATTTCTTGGGCGATGCCTTCTCCCAACCCCCACAGGAATCGTCGCAGCAGCTCTCCTGGCCGATCACCCTGTTGATCGTCCTGCCGACGCAGCTCGACGACGCGCAGGCGCCGTCCCTGGCGTTGTCGAAGTCCGGCACGAAGCCCATGAATATCGGCGGCGTGGAGGTGGAGCCGTACTGCTTCTCGACGCCGCCGTCCTTGCGGAACCGCACCTCGCAGCCGCCGGCGTGCTCCGAGCAGAAGAGGTTGTCGTGGCCCGGGTTGGCGAACACGCGCACGCCGTGCGCCCAGCACCGGTTGGCGCCGCGGTAGGAGCACAGCACCTCGAACACCTCGTCGCCGCGCACGGCGGGCAGCGACAGGCGCGCCGCCGCGCCGCCGGGGATGTCGGCGCGCGCCGACCACACCGACCGGCTGTGGTCGTGCTCGCCGTACCCGTGGCAGAGCAGCTGCACGTTGCCGTCGGCGAGGTCCATCTCCTCGCCGACCTCCTGCTGGTTCGACACCACGATCAGCCGCCGCCCGCCGCCGGCCACGTACGGCGTCGGCAGGTGGACGCACCTGAACCGGTAGAAGAAGCTGAGCGCCACCGCCGCGGACACCGCGGCGGCGAGGACGACGATCTTGACGGGCGCCGTGGCCATGGCGGTGCTGCGATGGCAACGTACGGCGCGGGCGATGGCGCGGTGGTGTGCTTGCGATCGCGGGCGTACGTGTGTGGTCGAGGCTGGCATGCACAATGGCGCGTGCTCGGTTCGTGCATGCTGCGACGTGGTTCTTGCTGAGGCCCCACAATGCGTTTGCCGCGGAATGAGCTTGTTTCGCTTGTAGTTTAGGACTCGCTCTGCCTAATTTTGGGTTGCTGCTAGATCAGTTCAATTTTTGCATAGAAAACTGGCTAAATTACTCCTTTTTTTTAATACAAAAACCTATCGCTTCAAACAACAGTTTCCTATAAAATCACCAAGCCAAATCTCATCAACTAATAAATTATAAGGCGAAATCTGATCAAACATTGATTACTCAAGATCGATCACACATCAAGAGTACACTTCTACAAGTTCACTAGACGGCCACAATTCTGATCATAGACACGAATTGCATAATCGAATCAATTTGCAGTCCTTTTATTTCCATCACATAGTTCATAGCCAGCTCTGATGCCATCCAAGCGGCAGCCTAGAACTGAACATGATGATCAATGGATGGCAACTTCAACTTCAGTCTGCGTGTCTTTCATTCTCAGTGCTTTAGCATGTCCCTGAACCAGTAGGCCGACGCCTTGGGGTGGCGCTCGAGCGTGTTGAAGTCGACGTAGACGATGCCAAACTTGGACGTGTAACCTGACAGCCACTCGAAGTTGTCCAGGAGAGACCAGGCGAAGTAGCCAGCCACATTGGCGCCCTCGTCGATGGCCTTCTTCAGCTGGGTGAGGTAGCTCCTGTAGAAATGAACCCTCGTGGTGTCGCGCAAGTACTGGTCGCGGCTGAGGTTCGCAGGTTGATCCATTCCTGATGACAAGATGGAATATGTTGATATGTTCATCACTTCTGGATTACACGCAGATTGTGCAATATGGAGCGGAAAATCGAATGGAGGGATATGGGAGAAGTTCAGAGCTACCGTTTTCAGTTATGACGACTGTCGGATTCCCGTACTTCTGCTTGATGTAGTTCACACATCCGTACATCCCCCATGGCACGATGTAAAGCCAATTAGAATTTGCCTGTAAAGATCGATGGATCAACAAAGGTTTTATGAGTTATGTTACTTCTGAATTTATCAGTTTGGTCACGTCAGTAGAATGCAGTGCTAGAAGAATCTGAAGCTGGAGAAGGATACAAATGATTACTGCATACCTGTGGTCCAATTGGTTTGCCGTTTTTCGCAACTGCAGAATTTAGGGGATAAAATATTTAGGAGAATATGTCTAGCAACGATACTGATGTACAAGCGCAAGGCGAGGCGAGGCAAGGAACTCACAAACATAGGTAACCTGCCAATCGGCTGAGTAACTCGTCGGTGTCTGCTGCATCAATTGCTGGCCCTTCATGTAGCTAGCTGTGTATTGGTTGATGCCAATATAGTCAGCCGAGCCCTTGACCAATCTAGCTTGTTCAGGAGTGAACTTGGGCAGCCTATCTTTCACAAGATCTTGCATTATCTGCGGGTAATGTCCATTTATCAATGGATCAAGATACCTGGACCATTGCAACCGTTAGCAATCCTAACAATGATAATTCTTTTTCAATGAAGCTCGATAGAATTTACTGAGATTAATAAAGCTTCCATTATCTAAAAAAAATAGGCTTTCTGAGAGGATATTCTTTATGGTCTTACCAACCAATGTGGAAGTCCCTGGCTCTTTGAGCCGCTGCTTGGTCTTCAGTTGAGTTGGAAAGAGCTTCATACCAATTGAAGTCCAGAACTATTCCAACTTTGCCTTGCTGAGCTGCCTACATTTTTGAAATTATATTTCCCAAATTTAGACTGGCCAGTAGGAGATATCCGTTAAAAAAAACAGTTGGCCCTTAATTGTCTGTTTTTTTTCTTTCTTTTCAAACTAGTATGTGGGTGGGTGTTTTGGTTGTGTGCATCTTTGTTGTGCAGAGGTCAGAAGTGTTCTTAGTATGATAGTATCACTTTGATGTAATTGACTGAGTTCAATAAAGCTTAAATTATCTAAAAAACAAGTCGAGAAAAAATACCTGATACTTAGTCCGGTATCTTGCAACAGCTGCAGCATGTGATAAGAGAAAATTATGAGCAACAATGTATGGTTCTGTTGCTGAGTTCCCACCAGCAGCGCATTTTGTGCACCTTTTAGGAGGATTTGTTCCTTGGTCATAACCAAGAAGTGCTACTATCCTTGGCTCATTAAATGTAAACCAGTGCTTGACACGATTGCCAAAGGTCTTGAAACAGAAGTCCGCGTACTCCGTGAATAGATCCCTACAGAACAAGTAGTATGAAGATAATCCAGACTTCAGAGTGCTACTTATACAGCTAGTGATGCCAGAGATACAGGATGCTGCATTTAGCTAGACAACAGGTACCAATAATCATAATGCAGTGCAGCTTTCTTTTGACAGAACAATAGAACTTTCACGTTCATAATAATTGTCATTTGTCTAGAATTGGAGCCAATTTTAGTCAGGAATTTTTGTGTTAAGAAACTGATAATTTTGTCCCAAGCATTCATACTTATCATGTGTGCTTCTATGTTTAAAACCAAGTCTAAAATAAGTCAATAACCAACAAATGACGAGAGTTCTAATAGATTAACAGACAAAAAGCTAGGATAAATTACTAATTTGACTTACGCCATTTTTGCATTCAACCAGCCTCCGTACTTCTTCTCAAGCGCAAGAGGGAGATCGTAGTGGTAAAGATTGACATAAGGAGTGATACCTGCTTGGTTTGAAGGAAATATTTAGTTATACAGCACTCAGTTTCCATGGAAGTTTCAAAGTTTCAAGTATGAGATCTTTTTCTTTTGCAGGGGATTCAAGTATGAGATCAAGCGGTACCTTTCTGCAGAAGGTAGTTTATAAGATTGTTGTAATATGCTACGCCTTCTTGGTTAACTCGTCCCTCACCATCTAGGTACACCAAAGGCGCATATTTGGCAGTAACAAATTGTCATTAAAAAAAATGATGCAGGGTATCAGGGCAACATGCTACAATCTGAGTCAGACTCAATGTACCTGGGAAGATCCTGGACCATGAGATTGAAAACCGGTAGGCATCAAAATTCAAACTTTTCATGAGATTAACATCTTCCTGTTCCAGAATGGATACACTTTTTTTTAGATAATGGAGAATGGAAACACTTACATGTAATGTAAGACCTTGGACACGCATATTTTAGAGCATTTACAGTTATTAATGCATAGAGATGTGCCATTATACCAGCTGTTTTGTGATCTGTAGTGTTATCTTGAAGTACAGAAGTTTCATTTACTTAGCAAATCTGGGGGAGCAATTATCTGATGAAAGACAAATCTGGGCACACATGCCCTTTCTATTTACCAAAGGAAGATACAACCCCAGCCCCATCCTCCCCAAAAGGAAGTAAAAGTAGGAAAAGCACCAAATTAGCTAGAGGACTCCAAACAAAACTACTTTTTTTTTTCAAAAGTTGCATGGTTGGTTTATCCATTCGATAAAAAATATT
Organism: Oryza glaberrima; assembly: GCF_000147395.1. Classification (NCBI taxonomy): domain Eukaryota; kingdom Viridiplantae; phylum Streptophyta; class Magnoliopsida; order Poales; family Poaceae; genus Oryza; species Oryza glaberrima. The sequence goes on from NC_068328.1 coordinate 27,738,453, forward strand.
TGACGTTTAGGATAAGATTTGGTCAAACTTTTTATGACCGGATGGAATACAAAAAAACCAGTTATGCCTAGTGCCAGGCATACCAACGCAGAGGACTTTGTGATGTACTAGCAGGGTTTCCCAAACCGCCGGGGCCGGGTTTACCGTGCCCTGGCGGTAAGCACGGTTACCGTGCGGTAACCGCTGTAATCGTGAAAAACCGTACGAAACCGTGCAAAATTTATCAAAAAATTAAATTATTTTTTAAATTTATTTGAATTTAAGGAGGTTACCGCGGTTTTTCTATTACCGTACCCCGCGGTAAGGCCAGTAACCGCGGTAACCACGCGGTTACCGACGGTAATGTAAACCCTGTGGACTAGTACCTTATAGCGATGATATTGATCTGTCGCAACATCTCCATTCTGATTTCCTGCAACATTTCCTGTTCATTGAAATGTAAAATAAAAAAAATATATTATTATGGGTGAGCTTGACAAGTTGATCACAATTCACATGATTGACGGCTCAAGATCTACAAGAATGTCAGTTTAAACTAAAACTCAAGTAGTATTCATCTACCACTGTAGTGGAGTATATAAGGATAAAGATGCACAGATATTGGTCAACGTTCCACATCGAATTGGTCGCTGTTCAACATTCCAATTTGGCACATAATTCTAGCAAGCTGTGTATTAATTGTAGCACTGTCGTTCACAAATGTCATAATCATTTAGCCGTATGTCACCATTCTGTCATCTAGTGGCTGTTGAGTTGAGTACTTTACTCAGATGCTAGCCTTGTTTGGATCCTCCGGGCTATTAAATAGCCTTCCGAAATCTTGATATTTAGGATTATTAAACGTAGATTACCGACAAAACCGATTCCATAACCCCTAGTCTATTTTGCGAGACGAATCTAATGATGTATATTAATCCATAATTAGCGGCTGATTACTGTAGCAAATCATGGATTAATATACCTCGTTAGATTCGTCTCGCAAAATAGCCTAGGAGTTATAGAATGGGTTTTGTCATTAACCGCTATTTAATAGCCCTCCGGATCCAAACGGGGCCGCTCTATAGTAGACTAACAGTTGTGATTTGTGAAATATATATTTTTGGGCACTAACTAGTGTATTGTACTGCAACTGTAAGTAATTGAATACCGAAACTGCCAAAGCGGTTTGGAAAAAAGAAAATCACAGTTTCGAAGCCAAGAAGCAGAGTTAAAACTGAGTGACAGCAAAAGTAGAGTAGAGCAAGCGACTAATCGCAGTTTTACCCGGGGTGTGCGCGAAGGCGTCCCAGATGGACGGCCCGCGGCCGCCGGACGCCGCCATGCCCTCGACCTGGTACGCGGACGTGGCCGTCCCGAACACGAACCGCTTGGGGAACGCGGCGCGGTTCAGCCCGCCCAGCCAGTTGGGCTTGGGCACCGCCGCGGCACCAGCATCCCGCGCCGCCAACAGCGCGAGCGCCAGCACCAGCACCAGCGCGCAGTTCGCTCGCCGTGCAGCCATCACGACCGCGCGCGGCCGGAGCACACCGCCGGCAGGCGGCGGCAGCAGTTGTTCACACAGTGAGACCAAGCAGTAGCGCAAGCACACGCAGCCACGCACGCACAGTGGCCAACTATTGGGAGTATATAGCAGCGCTGCAGCGGTAGCTGCATGTGCGTGTCTCAATGATTGTCGGTGATGGGGACCGGGCACCGGGGAGCGGAGCGTCGCGAGCGCGCGATGGAATCTCGTCTCGTCTCCCCTATCGGAGACGTGGGGAGGTTTGGCAGTGCGCGCGCGGCCGAGTCCCTCCGTTCGGGAAAAAAAAAAAAAAAAAAGACAAAACCTGGTTTCCGTGTCTAATGTTTGACTGTCCGTCTTATTTAAAAAAATTATGAAAAAATTTAAAAAGATAAGTCACGCATAAAATATTAATCATGTTTTATCATCTAACAATAATAAAAATATGAATTATAAAAAAATTTTATATAAGACGGACAGTTAAAGTTGGACACGGAAACCAAGATTTGCCTTTTTTTTTTTTTTACGGACGGAGTATTCGGGACCGATCGACGCGTCCGCGACCGGTGCCGGTGACTCGGTGATGAGATGGGTGCGAGTGATAATCGCGTGGGGGCGCGTGATGTGCCGGGGCAGGGTGGGGGCCGGGAAATGATGGCCAGTTCACGCCTGTCGGCCAGGTTAGGTGGCGGTGGCGCCACCTTTTCCGTGGAATCTGTGGCTCTGTGCATGTACTGGAGTACTGCTCCTCCGTCACATTTTAAGTAGTACTCACTTCGGTTTCATTTTAATTAAGAGTAAAATTCATCATCGGTCTTTAAACTTATACCGCTGTATTATTCTGGTCTCTAAACTTGTAAATCGACTGTTTAGATTCTCAAACTTGTTCGACTGTATCATCCCGGTCTCTAAACATACAGATCACTCGTTTAGGTCCTCCAACTTGTTCAATTATGTCACCCCGGTCCCTAAACAGGACGGTCTAAAAACTTTATATCAAAAAATAATTCATAACTTTTTCATGTTAACTCTAATGAAGACAAACTTTATATCAAAATTGTAGCTCTCGACACGACCTACAACTTTGTAGTTGAAAAGTTTTTGAATTAAAACTGTTTAGGGTCCCAAAATATTATTGCATATTTATAGATTTTGTAATTTTAATTTTAAAATTACATTTTGGGACAAAAAAATGACTTAAAATAAAAAAAAATTCAACTACAAAGTTTAGATCGTGTCGCGGGCTACAAGTTTGATATAAAGTTTATCTTCATTAGAGTTCATATGAAAAAGTTATGAATTATTTTTAAATATAAAATATTTAGACCGTCCTATTTGACCCAGATGATATTCAAATCCAAGTTTAGGGATCGGGGTGACATAGCTGAACAAGTTGGAGGACCTAAACGAGTGATCTGCAAGTTTAAGGACCGGGATGACACAGTCGAACAATTTTAAGGACTTGAACGGTCGATTTGCGAGTTTAGGGACCAGGATGACACAACGATATAAGTTTAGGGACCGGTGATAGACTTTACTCTTTAATTACTTCCCCCGTCCCAAAATGTAAGCATTTTTGAGGTTGGCACGGGTATTAAGAAAGTGGGTGAGAATGATTGAAGAAGGTGTGTGATTGGTTGAAAAGAGAAAGTAGGTGAAAAAGAATGGTTGTGATTGGTTAAGAGGAGAAGGTAGGTAGAAAAATAGCTTCATTTTGGGACAAAGTGCTGTGCTAGAAATAGCTACATTTTGGGACGGAGGTAGTAACGTTTTGAACAATGTCACGGACTATAAAATATATTTTTGATCTTTTTTTATTAATATATATATAATAAATAAATGCATGTTTACTTTTATTATAGTGCTTTAAAAGACAAATCTATATATGTTGTTCTAGTTTCTTCAAACTAAATATTTTTAAAGTTATTAATGGCCAAAGTTATAAAAGTTTGACCTCAACCTTATCCAAAACGTCAATTATTATGGAACCGGAGGGAGTATAACCATAAGTTTTGGTATCCAACTTTAATTATCCATCTTATTTAAAATATTTTTATAATTTATAATTTTATTGTTATGAGATGATAAAATATAAATAGTACTTATGTTTTTAAATTTTTTTTACAAATTTTTTAAATAAGATGGACGGTTAAAATTGTGCACGGAAAATCATGGCTACACTTAAAATCAGACGGTAGATAAACGGGGTTCGTGGTGTGTGGTACGCCGGTACGGTGTTTGACCCTGGAGAGGAGAATACCCATCTGTCAACAACGTGGGTCCGTGGAAATATGGAATCCGCCGCAACAAATTGTGGAAACGAAAAGCGAAACGGTATATTTGTAAATAAAAAAGTAATTTGTGAATAAAACTTTTATATACGTGTTCTTAGTGATCTAAAAGCAAAGACTGAAAAATAAACTTCAATGGAAAAACCTCAAAATCAGCTTTAAATTTAAGATTGAAAATTTAAATTTTGACTGATAAGCATAAGCATAGGCGAAACGATGAGGCTACAGTCATTTGATTACAATCGATAGATGGGATCAATGTACCCAATAAATAGCGCGATCACATTTACCGTCTTGTTCCTCTGTCCTCTCCCACTCGTAAATGTGTTTGATCTACCAGGCGTTGATTAATTTACAGGGATGTAGAGAAACGCCCCGGAGTTTTCCGGCTAGCTTCACAAGGTGGTGGGCTAAACGACCTGTATTCGAAACCTCACCCTTCTAATTATTTGATATTAGATCATTCCCTAATATTTGTGTCCTTTTTACATGGATGCAAGTGAACAAATACATTACCAGTATAGAAATCTGCTTAATAGTATTAATTTATTTTTTATATTATATGTACTACGTCCATCAGAGAATATAATGGATTTTACCTAAGTAATGGTTAACGGGGAAAATTTTTCTTATATTTTGAAAAGAAGATAGTAAAATTTAGGAGGGAGTGACTAGAACTGAGATAAGTGGACAAAAATCTTTCAAAAAAAAGTTTATAAGTGGAAGAAAAAAAGGCTGCTTGTTCGGGCCACTCATCCCTGTTGAGTTGCCTCTTGTGTCTAGGTTTGCCCTACTCTCAAGTCTCAACTGATCCAAGAGAGAAGTTTAATTTACCTTACTATCCTCCTATATTCCTACAAGTTTCCCGACAGTTAGATATGGTTTATAACTTTGACACTGATGATGGAGCTCTCTAATCATTGGCAAAGAATGCACATTACATACCTATAAATCCAATGATTGGCGTGGAGATATGTATTTCCCTACATCCTGCACTTATGTAGGTTCACGTACTTAAACAAAAAATTTAGGGGGTGGGGTGTCAAAATAGGTATGGAGGTTGTGCGTCCATTTTGCCCAAATCTTTTAAAGGAAGGAGTACTAGTTTTTGTCCTCCGCCGTTGTGGGCGTTTTCAGTCAGGTTCGGTATGCCAAAACTACTAGACGCCGTGTACTGGTTCGGTAGCCTCGTCATACACGTGAGCCCCTGCAGGATCGCCTTCGGCCCCTCGAGGAGTCCAGGTTGATGTGGCTTATATTCTCAATCAATGCCACTGAGAAAGAACGGTGGTTCAGGTAAATTCACCCGGTGGATTTGCAGGCCAAAGTCCAGGAGATCTTAAGTTCTGAACCCGAAAAGTTGATGTAGTTTAATCAATACATACTACAAATACAAACACTGAAACACACAATAGCGTAATCACCACAAGTACTACAAATCTGGTTCTAAATCATAGTGCTCACTACTGGCGAAAAGCACGCGAAAATAAACAAGATGGCCTTCAGGTTGGTCTCTCTCAGCTCCTCTTAGCTGCAGCACATTTTTTAAAGCGAACATACTGCTGGCATCCACTACTTATTAATCACTGCTAAATTGCTACTTCTACAGGGATAAAAACATGAAGAAGGAAGGGAAAAGAAAATGCAAGGAAACCAACAGGGGAAGCAAGAGCCGATGGCTACTTGAGATGGCTGAACCAACTGGATGGCTTGCTGAAGTTGCTGAACCAACTTGAGAATCTGAAGTGCCTGAACCAGATTTTGAGCCAGGCCCTGATGCCTGCAGCATGTTCTTGAACCAGTTGGCTGAGTCCTTGGGGTACCGTTTGAGAGTAGTGAAATCAACATAGACAATGCCGAACTTTGATGTGTAACCTGACAGCCACTCGAAGTTATCGAGAAGAGACCATGCGAAGTACGCAACCACATTTGCACCATCGTCGATGGCTTTCTTCAGTTCAGTGAGGTAGTTCTTGTAGAACTCAATCCTTTCGGTGTCATGCAGGAACTCTTCACGAGTGAGATTTCCAGATTGATCCATTCCTGGTACCATGACCATAAATTTTTTTGAGAAATGCATGGAAAATTTTGAATTAAAACTAGATAGGTAGTTTGAAAATACCATTTTCAGATATGATGATTGTTGGATTATTATACTTCTCCTTTATGTAGTTCACAGCTCCATACATACCAGTCGGAACGATATAAAGCCAATTAGAGTTTGCCTGCACGAAATAATGCATGGTAAGAGATTCTCGTCTTAGCCACACTTGCTAATCTTGTAGCATTGATAAGAAACTAAAATTGAATGTGGCAAGAGGAAACAACTATACCTGCTGTCCAATTGGTACGCCATTTCGTTGAACTGTAAAATTAAGTAGAAAAGGATAAATTTAATGATATCTTGAGTAACTCTATTGGTTTATATTATATAATCCTTAATTATAAGTTGGGAACTTACAGATAAATGAAACATGCCAATCAGATGAGTAGCTGGTTGCTGCTTGCTGAGGTGCTGGTTGGTCTGCCATGTAGTTAGCAGTATATTGATTGATCCCAAAATAATCTGCGGAGCCCTTGACTAGCTTAGCTTGTTCAGGCGTGAAAGTAGGTAATCTTTCTTTCACAATATCTCGCATATTTTTTGGATATTGTCCATTTATTAACGGATCAAGAAACCTGAATTGAAGTAGTTGATTTTTATCAGCATGGGAAATTGTATCAAACAAAACCTTTAACTTTGTCACATGTTACTTCTATGGTCTTACCAACCAACATGGAAGTCTCTGGCTCTTTGAGCTGCTGCTTGGTCTTCAGTTGAGTTAGTTAGAGGTTCATACCAATTAAAATCGAGAACTATTCCGATCTTGCCTTTCTGACTTGCCTAAATGTTTAAACATATATTCTATTATGATTGAATAATATGACCTTACATGACAAGCAATATATGTGACATATATGGCATGCTCCTAGAACTACTTTCACTAAGAAATACATGTGGTACTTTTGCTTAAAAATACATATGCTATTGCATTGTCCCAAAATGCAGATAGTTCGGGCACAACTGTTCTGGCCACATTTATTACAGCAAACTACTTTCACCAATTTCATTGGCATGCATGATTCACAAGACTAGGCAAACAAATATTCTGAATTTGCAGCCATAAACAATCCCCTTTGAATTACTAGTGAGAAATATTGCAGACAAATCATTACAACATCATTAGACTGTGCGGAAAATATATTTTGCAAGAAGATGTGTTTGCGCTTTTGTTGATTCTGTTATCAATACTGCCATTGTATTTTGCATGTCCCATACAAAATGTCATTAAAATAAGCTAGCTTAATAGAATACTACTCCGTCCCAAAATCTAACTTTTAGAGTTCAAATTTTGTCCCAAACATTGCTGCAACCTAGTACTTGTAAAAGGTGATTTTTACCACTAAACTAGCCACACTACCCCTTAGCTTCATTATCATCTCAACTAGTCCAGGCCCACACCCCACCCACCCTGAGAAGGCAAACAAGTCTTTTTACCCCTTCCCTTAATAACCGTGCCAAGGGTTCAAACTTGCTATACTTTGGGACGGAGGGAGTAAAGAGTACAATAATGCACTCATGACTCATCTGCGGTATTAAAGGAAGAGGAAAAAGAAGATGATGCATTTTGACCGTAGTAAAGGCTTTATGTTGAAAATTAGCATGTGGGATCAATTTCGATGATAACTGTTGCCCATCGGATGGTAAAGACGTGAGTACAGACTATCATTTTGAGCAGGTATGCATTATAAACCACCCTAAATTAATCCAAACAGGTTGGTTTAACTGTTGAAGAGATATAAATTGCCATGTTACTAACAACGAAAGAGTCAATCTAACTGTTTCTGTTTCTTTATTCTTTAGTAGAAAGAAAATACCTGGAACTTGTTACGGTATCTATCAACTGCAGTAGCATGAGATAAGATGATATTATGAGCAACAATATATGGCTCTGTTGCTGAGTTCCCACCGGCAGCACACTTGGTGCATCGGTTAGGTGGGTCTGTCCCTGTATCATGGCCAAGTGCTGCTACTATCCTTGGCTCATTAAACGTAAACCAGTTCTTGACTCGATCGCCATATGTCTTGAAACAAAACTCAGCATAGTCCGAAAATACACCACTGCAAAAAAAATGAAGAAAAATTATACGTGCTCCTTGCACAGACTGTGACAAGTAAATATGTTATATGCACCTATATTGCAAAATGCAGACTTGATATTTTGTCATAGTTTCGAATTTCATTTTCTTCACAAATGTAAATTTGATCATTCTGAAGAAATCAACTGTTAAGCCATTTCTGCTTTCATAGCACCTTATAAAAAACACCTCTCAGCTCTCCTGCACACTGTAACAAAAATAAGTGAAAAAATGGCTGGTGCAGAAAACCTTGTATTTATTAAAAATTAAGTCCTGATTATACAGATATAGAATTGTGACAAGATCATATGTTTTATCACCATATAATTAGCCTAAAACGGAAAGGCAATACCAATAGATAAGTGAGTGAAAACATTAAAAAAAAGAATTGGCATGTACGACTTACACAATTTTTGGGCTTAACCAGCCTTCATACTTTTTCTGAAGTGCAAGTGGGAGATCGTAGTGGTTCAGATTGACGTAAGGAATAAGCCCTGTTAGTTTTGATAGAAATATTCAGACAGTAATATACTTATGTTGGCAAAACTCAAACGTCGAACTATATGTCTGAAGTTATACCTTGCTTAATTACATAATCTATTAGATTATTGTAATATGCCACACCTTCCGTGTTAACTTTTCCCTCTCCATCTAAATAACCAAAATGCATCAGTGGAAGTCATCCTCATCCAGCTAACCAGTACAAGTAGATGCTATAGCCAGAGCCATATTTTTATTTACCAGGGAAAATCCTTGACCACGAGATTGAAAACCGATATGCATCGAAATTCAGGCTTTTCAAGAGATCAACATCTTCCTGTGCTAGCAAGAAGACAATGTAAGTAATTATCTTCTTTCAGAAAAAAAAAGTAAGCAATTATCAAGCTGCCGAAATTCATTATTGATTAACTTGACTCAAGATTTTTCTACAGTAAGTATTCTCTAATTTCCTGAAAACATAATTGCCAAAGCAGCATGGCGCTGTGAGCTAAGCTTCGCCAGATCAAGGCCAAACTTGAGCCTTGCTCACAGCCCAATAAAGTATAAATACACTATAAGGTTGTGCTTGCTTAAGGTTGAAAACAAATATGGATATCAACTACACAAACAAAACCATTCCAGTTTTGCTATACATTTGCTGACAAATTTTCTCCCAAAAATTTGACAAATGTAATATAGTGTAATCGAATCGTATTGTAATTACATCGTAACTGCATGTAACTACAATACAACTTGTATGTAACTAAAATCTTACGATAACATGCTATTTTCACGAAGCGATCCCCTCACTTGTGTGTGCGTTGTGATTTTTTTCTTCTCCGCTGCATGAATATTAAAGCAAATCTAACGTTTTCAAAATTATATGAAAGTTACTGCATACCAGTTACATTGTAGTTACATGTAAATTATAATGTAATTACATTACTATTATATTATATTTGAGAAAAATTGTCAGGAAATGTATAGATAGTCCCAAAGCATCCTCATGGACAGGAAAATTGCGATCTACTAATTGACTGACAAAACTAACTGCCTTTCAATACTATATGTAGGTGAAACAGGAGCAAGAAAAAAAGAACAGAAAATAGTCTCAATTGATCTCATTTACCTTGTAGCGATGATATTCATCTGTAGTAACATCTGCATTCCCATTTCCCGCAATATTCCCTGTTCATCCGGAAAAAAACAATGTCAACATCACGATTTTTTTTTAAGATAATGATCCACGAATTTAATATCATCCAATCAGATGAGCTGATTCTATCCCCCATTCCCTCAAACTCGTTAAGCCAAATTGGTATCTGAAAATTCGAATATTCTCCACTACTCAGCTGAACTGTCCAAAATCACGCTTTGTTCCACGAGTCGCTCACCAGAATTAATCCTCGAAGTATTACCATGGCCGGTAATAATCTTGAAAGGAGAAATGGAACATGAACAGAGAACGCGAGAACGTGTAACGCAGTAACCCAGTGAGAGCTCACGCAGGATCTAGTTTACCAGCAGGATTAGTTAAGCACGGTTCTTGTAAACTCGCGGTGCATGTCACCTGGGGTGTGGACGAAGGGGTCCCAGATGGACGGCCCGCGGCCGCCGGACGCCGCCATGCCCTCGACCTGGAACGCCGACGTCGCCGTCCCGAACACGAACCCCTTGGGGAACGCGGCCCGGCTCAGCCCGCCCGTGTCGTCATCCGCGGCGCGGACCCGGGCCCCGGCACGGTCGAGCACGACCAGCGCCACGACCACCACCAGCAGCCGCCGCCGCCCTCCCCCCGGGAGGTAATGCGCCGCCGGAGCGCCGCCCATCGCAGCAGCAAGCCAGCAACCCAAAGCTCCCAGCCGCCTCCTCAAGTCACCTCACTCTCTGAGTCTCAGTGAACGAGTGCTGCGAGTGAAGCGGTCGGTGGAAGCCAGCGAGTTTTTGTCAGCACGCGGGTTTTGGGTTTTGAGTCTTTTGACGTTTTTTTTTTTCCGGTGTTTTTCACCGTACTGTGGCCCCCGGTTTCGGCACGTGATGTGATCCCCGCCATCGGCCATCCCCGACGCTTTTTCTGAGCTTTTTGGTCGGTGGGTGGGTTCGCCGGGTTGGTTCCAATCGGATTGGATCGGAGGGAGGCAGGTACGGCAGGCAGCGCCGCGTGCGTCGCGGAGCCAATGATGCCGGCGTGGGCCGCGGGTCGTGCACCGTGTGCTCGAGTCCTCGCGAGCGACCAGCTGTGACGCACCACGGTGGCACCGTCCTCCTTGTCTCGGAATCGGACGGTAGATTCTCACAGCTTCGCTCGGTTAATTCCTGGTCTTTTCTCGTATGATGGTAGAAAATGTGGCTCGGCTTCGCCAAGCAGATGCGACTTGGGACTTCTGAAGTCTGAACTCTGAACACATGCGTCTCTAGCTGTTTTCCTCTACACAAATGGAGGCTTGACATGGGTTCTTTAGTGACATAACCAACCCTATGGTAACTAAGAGCCAACCATACATATACATACATGTATATCTATCAACACTGGGATTGGGAAGTGCCATGCATCAGGACGTACGCAGTCGTCATCTGCCGGCGGAGAGCTCGATGGCTTCCTGGTTGAAGATGGAGTCCTCGCCCCAGTCGAAGCGCTGCTGCATCCGCTCGTAGTCCTGCCGCCGCGTCACCTCCACCTGCTGCCACTCCTCCCACCGCTCCGCGAGTCCTTCCCCTTCCAGCATCCGCACCACCTCCGACATGGACGGCCGGTCCTCCGGCGACGCCTGGGTGCACAGCAGCGCGATCTGTATCATCATCTCCACCTCCTGCCCGTCGTAGTTGCTGCTCAGGTTCCGGTCCACGATGGCGCCCAGCTGCCCTTCCCTCTGCAGCTTCTTCACCTGCACATTTTCAGCAGCAACCAGCAAGAATGATCATGACACTGATGATTCAAGCGGTGCAGGCCTCAGAATGAATATGATGTTCAATGAGAGCAACAATTATTTTGTTTTTTTTTCTTTTCCTGCTGATTATAGCCTCTCATGCTGTCTTTTTATAATTTTTCTTGCTATATCAGTATGAAATTTCGCACTATCTGGCACAGTTAGTTTCAAAAAAAATTCGTTCAATTATGTCAACACATGGCTATCAGAGGCTAGGATAATTTTGTTCCAGCTTCGCAAGAGTAGACTCACATGGTCAAGCAGTAGCACATCGTCTTCTTCCTCCAACCGTGAGAAGTCGATGGCGCGTTGTCCAGTGACCAGCTCAAGAAGCATTATGCCATAACCAAAAACATCAGTTCTCTCCGATGACTTCCCTGTGGACAGATATTCAGGCGCAATGTGACCCATAGTTCCACGGACTTGAGTTGTCACTGATGTCTTCTGTACATCAACCAACTTTGCCAGGCCAAAGTCACCAACAACTGGCTCAAAATCCTCATCAAGCAGGACGTTGGCAGCCTTGACATCTCGATGTATGATCTTGGGATTACAGTGCTCGTGCAGGTACTCCAGTCCACGTGCTGTGCCTATTGCTACACGTTTCCTTGCTGACCAATCCAATATTGGTTCGCCAGGTTTGAATTCTGCATCGTTAAACACAATGAGGTACATATTGAAATCTTCCAATATTGAATCTAAACATAAGAAAGTGAGCATATGCGATGTTGAAATCAATAGGGCACATGCACCATATTACCCAACAAGCGTAAATTAAAAGCACTACAAGTATCAGTTGCATAATCCATAGGCACAATAGTGAAGTATCCGAGAAACTTTATAGTACAGTAGTAGAAGCATAAAATTGGAAGAACGAAACAAATTATTGATCAGTTATAGAAAGTACCTCGTAAACGATAGGCCACACTAAGATTCTGCATGAAAGGATAAACAAGTAGACGTTCTGTTTGTGTTGTACAGAAGCCAATCAATCTTAAAAGATTCCGGTGAACTGCAACACTGATAAGCTCTACTTCACGCAAGAATGCAGCCTCCCCACCAGGGCTTTCATAATCTGTCAACCGCTTTACAGCAATCTTAGTGCCATCTGGAAGTGCTCCTTTATATACTTTACCGAAACCCCCCTGTCCAAGGACATTTTTCTCACTGAAACTATCGGTTGCAAGTTGTAATTCTCGCCAGGCAAATCTTTTCAACTGACCAAATGCAATTCTTCGATCGTCCTCGCCTGGGGACATAAGTTACAGATTAGTTAACTAAAATTACTCTTAACTAAATGTAAATGCAGCCTATGCATATCCTAATCCTAAATTTGTAAATTGAAACGCTGCCTTAGAAACAACCTTCCATATCTTTTATCAGAAAATTACTGAAGGTGCTAAACACTTGACAGCTTTGCATATTGCATGCTACTTTTTTTTTCTTATTTTGCCATAAATTTTTTTGACCAAAATACTTCGCCAAGATTATTTATTAAACATGGAGCAGTAAGCGAAACTGCCAGTAAAAATAGCTGTGTTGACATACACAACCTGGAAACCATAGTTTAGAAATAAACCAACATGTGTGAGTTATCTCTGCTTGCACTGTTCTGTTTTGGGGGTCGCATGATAAAATTTTGCGGCATAATTTACATCTTTGTTTCAATAAAATAATAAACAAGACTGTAGGAAAAGGTTTAGTTGAATGAATGGATAGACAGAAAATCATGAAGTAAAATACTACCTGATACATCGACAAAAACTTCTCGTAGATGGCTTTTCCTCCTTCCATTACAGACAATAAACACAGCCCCTATTATAAGTATCCCTATTGCTCCTACAACTGTTCCGAGTACAATGCCTACCTTTGAGCCATGGGATGAACCTATTAAACAGATAGAATTAGCATATTCCAGCGAAAATTCTGACAGGCATCCAATGGATGCTGTATGACAGATGTGCAATGTTGAACAGGGAAAAAATTGCTTCCTACCTTGATAAGAAATACTTGATGCGCATGGATGCAGAAAGTTTGCTCCACAAGTCAAGTTATTACCAGAAAAGCTGTAAAGAAAATTAACATTTGTCAGAACTCAAAGCTCAAAATTGAAAAAACATGAGTATACAAGTCACAGTGATCCAACAGTACTTGTAACGTGCAACTTGAAACAGCGAACCAGGTATTGAACCAGAGAGTTTATTGTAGGCTAACCTACTGCAATCATAAGAAAAAAAATATGTTAGTCAAATAATTCAGGCATGGACTGTTGTCAACAGAAATCATGTATGAGTCCTTGCATGTCTGTCAAGCTTGAGATTCTTGCTACAGTATCAGGTATAGTTCCGTTGAGATTGTTTTGACTTAGTATCCTGTTTAAGAGATAAAAAGGTGAGCAGGTTAAATCATTATACATTCATAAAACAAAGGAGTAAGGTTCAAGTACATACAGAATTTGGAGCTTTGAAAGCTGGCCAAGAGAAGCCGGTATTGGTCCAACCAACAAATTGTCTTCCAAATCCAAACTTGTCAAACTAGATAGGTTGCCGATCTGCTCAGGTATGCCACCAGTAATCTTATTACCAGGCAAGGACCTGCAATGACATGCACTACAGTGGTTAGCAAAAACTGGAGTCTAAGACCACAGTACATGGTAACTAAGACAACCAAATCTTTGGGCAGCAAGCACAGAAATAGCTAACAGTTGGCACTTCTCACATAGTACCAGCTTCTGGTTTCCTCTAGGATCACAGTAGCTATTTCATCACAACTACCACCAAATATCTGAGAGAAATTCCAACAATCAACACAAGTACACTTACAAAACATTCAAAAACTGAAGCTCTCCAATTCGTGGTGATAGAACTCCAGTGAATCCCATAGATGCCAATGTTCTGCAGGAGGGCATCTGTCATCAGGCACACCAACTTGGAACAAACAAAAAACCTAGATATGGAACATGCATAACGGGGCCAACAGAACCATCTAGATGTTGTTTTGCCAGAAATAACAGATGGTGTGAAGAAGATTTAAAGAAACAGCATGTTGTATGATTTTTCCATTTTCATATAGTTCAATTATGAAATGTGCTCGTGCATCAAAGAAGTGCAGATAGCATGTGCAAGTGCATCAAAAAAATCATAATCATGTGCTCAAACAGATGCTTCTGGAGCTCACTGGTAATGAATGTGGAACATAAATCAAGAACTATTATGCCATATAAGTTTAAGAGATACGTAAATATAGAATTAACTCAAAATGGAGAGAAAATAAAAGTGAAGCAAAACATCAACAAAATAAACTTACACTTGCACAACATTGTAGTTGTTGTCACAAATAACAGAATTCCAAGTGCATGGGTTAACTTGATTTTGGTTCCAGTCAGAAAGCTGGTTGCCAGTAGCATTCAGCTTCAGCTTCATATCATATAGTGCATCACCTAAGGAAATAAAAGAAATTTATTTATTACCCAAAAGTATTTGCAAACTCATGATTGTGGAAGCACTCCAAAATAGCTGAATAACTACATAAATGATAGGCATGTAAATAAACCTTGACGGTCAGATGCTGAAAATGGGAGCAGAGAAGCTATAATTAGGAGGACGCTGAGCAGATCCATGACTCTTCAGTTATAATTACAGCATCAAAAGAGTTCCTTGGGGAAACTTGCCCGGCGAAAAAAAGTACACGAACTGATCATAGTAGTATAATACCGGAGTCCCTGGCTAACCCAGTTAACAAGCAAGCCAGTCCAGTATGGCACCTATAAGATAGACAAAATATTATTGGATAAGAAAAGAGGTTCATACAAGATTGAGTGATAGGCAAAGCAGAATTTGTAGTTACTGTTATTATTATACTATCTGTTCACTGTTATGCTGTTAGTTATGCTGAAAAGCAAAAGTTGCCTTGAAATGCACAATTGTTTCATCGGTATACTAAAATAGAGGCTTGAATTCATCACAGCAAAACGTACTAGAATTATTATTTCCAAAGAGAACGCATGAAACAAGCAAAACTTCCGTTCAAAAAAAAGGAAGCAAAACCAAGCTCCCAATTATGCCCCCAAACCAAAAGGTCGCCATGGTTAAAAATATCTAAATTTGCCTAACAAATCAAAATATCTGAACATGCCCATACAGCACATAAACCTTCTAATTTTTAGTATGTCAGCACCACTAAATTCTCTTGCTATTAAAAAAAAAGGAATATTAGCAAGACTCAGATATTCTAGAAGCTATCATGAAGAACTACATCCATTCAAAAAAATAATCATGAAGAACTACAGACCTGATAGAATTAACCAAAACGTTCCCAGAAGCAGCACAACTGTGATCCAGTGATCCCTCCCAGTGAGAGACGGCACCAAAATTAAACCCACAATTCGAATTGAACAAACTCTTTAAACACCAGAGAGAATCAGAGAACAACAAGACGCCACAGACCAAGATTCAGCCTCTCCAAATCTGATCCTTCTCTTACTGCTTACCTCCAGCACTTCCAAATTCCAATTCACACACACACAGACAGTGAAGACTGAAGAGAGAAGCACGTACTACCTACCAGTGGCTCGCCCTCGCAGGCTGGGCAGCAAGCAGGTCGTCGCAGGTCCACGCCGCCTCTCCCACTTCACCTCCTCACCCCGCCGCCGCCGCCGCCGCCGCCGCTGGCGCGCGGGTAAAAGGCGTGGGTGGGGCGCTGCGCTGGAGCAGTTGACTCGAGGAAGCAGCAGGAATTGACCGGTGCTGCCGGGGCGGAGCGCGTGCGGCCATTTTTTTTAGGCGCGACGCAACTTGGTTGGTTAGGTGGATCCCCCTCCTTTTTACCTCCCCATCTCTGGATAAGACGGAATTCGGCGACCTTCTCCTCCGGATCGCATCCGATCATTGGATGCCCGCGCGCGGTAGCTAGCTTTACCTTTATCGCCTTTTTTTTATCCCCTCTCGCGTGGTTGTCTTGTCCCGTACCGGACCAGCCTGCAGTGTGCTTTTGCAGATTCCACCAACGAAAAGAACGAGCATTTCGCTCGGCGTCCGCGTCTGCGGTTTGTGCTCGGTTTGTTCGGTGTTTTCGTCGGTCAATGGGGCATGCGGGGTGGGGGGGTGTGGGGGCGCTCTTGGTGTGGACGGCGACATGGCGCTTTCGCGCGCACGGTCGTCGCGTGCGCTGGCCCGTCCAATCATCGGGTGAGTCTCTAGTCTTCGCTCGGCGGCGAGTGGTGGCGACGTGCCGGGGCTTCTACTCTTCGTCTCTTCCCCGATGAGATATGCTAGTTTTTTTTTTCTGTGTTTAGTTCCACATTTAAACTGGAAGTTTAACTAAAATTAAAAGTTTGAAGAAAAAAGTTGGAAGTTTATGTATGTAAAAAGTTTTGATATAATGAAAAAGTTAAAAGTTTAAAGAAAAAGTTAAGAACTAACGCAGACCCAGGTTGAAGGCGCGGGGTTAGCACAGAGATTGCTCAGGGCTGGCAGCTGTTGCAGGCAAACTCGACAGCCACACGTTAATTAACTGCAGTGCTGCACGCTGCAAGACCTCGGCCTACTGCATCATAGTACAAAATCTACTCTGAATAATGGCTGCTGCTTATAATAAATTAATCAACTTCATGGGTCATTCTGTACATGGAGAGAACTTGAGGCATCTTGTATATCCAGATTACAGATTATTGTAAGCTTTGGACTGCTATAAGAAAATAAATATTAACACTTGCTATACTAGTGGAGTCGCTTCTTAAAGCCCTCTACTCGTGCAAACTGGAGTAGCTGATTAAAAAAAAGTGTTCTTTAGCATATGGATTTTACTTTTACAAGATGTATGCATATTGCAAAATAAACTTCCAAATTGCGCTTAGGTGGCACCGTGGCATGTCCGTTCTTCTTGATTAAACTTTTAGCCATTCCCCGGGATACACGGCACCCGCCTTTGTTTTCTCTACTTTCTTTGCCCTTGAGTCGCCCTGAACTGATTTTTCAGAGAATGGAGCTATAACACCTGCAAAGCTTCTGTCCTTGCTCCTTCTGCAGCAAAGTTTGGATTAATTTCATAATATATAGGAGTATTAGTGTTCAGTACACCAAACGGCACACGACGATAATTTGATACTGTGGTACCATTACCTGAGATGAGCTATGAAGAACACTGCGCCGACAAGTGTAATTCCTCCAGCAACAGACTTTAGCATCCCTTTCCCTGATTTGGGAACATCATTCTCATTCATTTGAGCAGAGCTGTCATTTTCAGCTTTATATTCTGATTTCACCTGTTTATCTTCTTTTTGGGAAACGTCCTGGATGCCAAAGAAATGTTAAAGCGTGTTTGCTGTACATGAGACAAAATGATGACTATGTTAAAAGTAGTACTAGCATATACAGGTTTGGCATTTCAGGAGGTACCGTTTCATTCCCACAACGGAATTCGAGTTCCAGCCCTCGGCATGCACTATCATCTTCAGAAACTGCTGGCAATTTGCCACAAGCACTGTCTATTGGGGTTAAACTCGAGTATGGTGTACTGTCGCAATTTGAACATACAGACTCCCCATCACAGGCAAGCAGATCACATTGTTGATCAAAGGTGACCTTTTGGAGGGCATCGCTTTCTTTTTCGGGATCGTTAGCAAATCTTTTCCCATTTCCGTTAAGAGGCTCGAGATGTTCTCCATGAGTCCTTTTAGCCTTGCTGCTGTCAACTACCAAATGACTGCTTATGGAATCTGACTCTTCTGAACTTAATGAACACCTAATTGTTCTAGTTCTTGAACACTGGTCAGTTGGAGATTCAATACAGCAATATGATTCATTTTTGTGAAATAAAGGAGTTGAACCAACAGAATCAGATTCCATATTGCCGAAATCAATCGATCCAACTGATTCAGACAATGACTTCTCTTCATGCATACCATGCTCACTATCTCCATAGCCTTCCTTTTCTTCCTTGGGCATGTTGCCCGATTTCAAAAGTGTGGAAATATTGTCTTCACTGACTGAGTCCTCAGGTTCTAATGCAGAGAGCTTACTTTCAGCTTCATCAGAATCATAATGTGTCTCACATTGTTGATCATTCTCTGCACCAAAAACTCTCTGGAAATATATATCAAAATTAATGAGTTGATCGTTTTAAACAATGATAGTATTGACTTAAAATAAAGGATCAATTAGCAAGAACATGCCAATAAAACTGATCCTTTCTCCCCAAAAAAAAAAAACTGATCCTTTCAAAGAGCTTACCTGCTGATTTAATGCCTTAGAGTTGGCACTTGGACTGTAACCACTTGAACCAGATGAACTACATTGTGGTTGCTCCAGACTTCTCCGGATGCCTCCAACAATGTAGTTGGGCATGGCTATTGTATGAGTGACAATATCAAAATCAGGCACCTGTCACCAGAGAGCAGAAACACACCAATTAAATCTTTCAGGATGTGTATTGTGCAATATTAGCTGATTGAATTATTTTTAATAAATGGTTTCATAAGAATCTAGGGCTTACAGTCAGGCGCATCGTCCGAGCCTTCTTAGATAGCAAGCGTATGCACATACAAACTTTCCGAACATTTCTTTTCTCAACCACATCAGAAGGGGTAAACAAATCAATTCCAGCTAACCCGAGAATTTGACATATCTGGAAAGGCAAAATATCATATCAAGCCACCTTTCAGAAGGGAAACAAACATCAAGAAAGTAAAAGATATGGGAATGCTATCAGAATTCAGAAGCAAGACAGCCATCCAGATTCAGCATGTACTCTGCACATAAAAAATGATTTCGATCCAATTTATAGAAAGTAAAGCTTTTTTAAGAATATTTGGAGAATCTATACCAGTTTCTCGGCTAGAATAGAAATGTTTGACACCATTAACAAGCACTCTTTCAATGAAAAGAGAAAGAGTAAATGTATGTGTGATGGCAAAAAAAAATCCCATGAATTCTTTCACTCTACTGTTATCCAAATTAATGCGCTTGAAGTTGAATCAAGATAGTAACTAAAGTAAGCTGCTAAGAAGAGAGCATCCAATGGTCAATACCTTCAAAAACGAGTCAACTTTTGGATAGGGCATGTATTTTCCATTGCTCTTACCAGACGATGTTCTCTCATAAATATACACCTTGGATTGCTTCATTTGTTCTTTGTTCATTCTCACAAGCCTTTTCCACAGTACTTTGGAAACTTGAAATCTGTCAACATGCATTAAACAAGTAAGCCATTAGACAGCCTGAAAAGAGATTTAGAGCCTGGAAAGGAAACACAGGGAGAGGGCTGTCTTTTTATTCTTCCCAAAAATAAGAGAATAAATATGATAGTAATTTATTTCATTGCTCCTCTAAGTAAGAATTACCTTCAGTTGTTTCAAGATAGAACATATCTAGAATAGGAAAATGTAAAAAATGTAATATAGAACTGAATTGCTTGCTGCCCAACAATAAATTGTATCATTTGCCAATTATATGATTTTTTTTTCTGGGTAACACTTTATAGTGGAAACATAAGCCTAATTACTAATTCCATATAGCCAAAACTACCTATCATTTGAAGTATAGTATTCGTCACTCTGATCCTATATTTGTGTAATTTTACCATGTACAATTACAGCATTGAAACTTTATAGTGGAAACTTAAGGCTAATTACTAATTTCATATAGCCAAAACTACCTATCATTTGAAGTATATTAGTGACTCTGATCTTATATTTGTGTAATTTTACCATGTAGAGTTACAGAATTGTAAATTCTTACAAAAGCCAACCAAGTGACACCAAGTATCAGGATTGCATGCTAGACAGTACTATAAATACAAATAAAAAACACTGCATCTATTGTGAAGAACCTAAATCTTACAGTAACTCTCCATCAGCAAGAAGGTCTGCAACTATAACGGCTTCATCAAACCTAAGATGGAGAACTTCACCAAGCCAGATTTTTGTCTGTGTCTGAAAGAACATAATTGAACTGAGAAATCAGGATAATAAGGATGACCAAAAGTATGATAAAGGTGTAATTGTAGGCTTTTACTTAATAAAGGTGTAATTGAAGGCTTTGAGATATTTCGGGGTTGCCCCGCTTGTATGTAATTAGAAGTTGTTCTGTATATATGTTGTAGTGCGCCCTGTGCTCTGTTGCTTGGCATGGTAGGAAACAAGATATATTCTTGCACTCCTTAATATACTCCGGCTGGCGACTTTGCCAGCCCGGCGAAAAAAAATATTGTAAAAATTGGTAGCAGGTACTGACCTGCCTAAACGACCGATAATGCATCTGCATTGGTAACTACTCCTATACAGTAATAAGTAAGGTAACCATATCCTTTATACAGATCAGTAGACCCAATATCTATAAGACTGTTTATAATAGATGGGTGATAAGCAAAAGAAAAGGTTTGATATGTTATCTTAAATAAGGATATCAGATGATCTTCGTAATCACCAATTCCTGAAGAAAATAATATAGAAGTACAGGGTTGAGAGTGACAGTGTACAAATTATGAACAACTGTAGTTGTGTCCAGGATGTATATTTGTACCATAACACTGTGTGCAATATAACTTAGTATATGTTTGCAAGTAATAAAGTTAGATACATCCCATTCAAAATTTGATGTTTAAGTTTAAGTGTTTAACAGATCTTAAAATGTCGAATGGAATGTATATCTCATACTTATCGCTCACAGTTTTTAATGAAAAAAATGTAGAGTAAACCTGAAAGTTTGTGGTCCAAATATACTCCTTAACATCCCAAACTATTGCAGTAGCTACAGTAGTACGTAGTGGCTGCATTCATGTCTTTGACTAACTTTGTGTAATTTCTTGTAAGATAAATACTAAAGCACATCATTGTAATCTTTTTGCCAAGTACGTTGAGCACCACACAAGGACTAAGTTAACAATATTATGTAAAGTGATTCCAGCATTGGCCATTTCGGTACTTGACAAATGAGCAACAGCTGCTAAGACTGGTAACATAATAAATTTATCAAAAGATACTTCAACATGAGCTAATCAATACCAATACCATTCAGTTCTACCTTTTATACCATTTTTCAACTCTGGCTCTGAAAAAACCTAGGAGGATATGAAATGCAAGTAGGAGTACAAAATAACCCTTTGCCCTAGAAAAGACAAAGAAAGAGTTGAAAAGAATCTTGTACAACCATGACCACACAGAATCTTGTCAACTAGTAATCCATTCTCGTTTGCCCCCCTGCAACTTCCTCATATATTACTTATTTTTAAGGAGCAATTGCAAATTTACCACTGCTTTGAATCGTTATTGCAAGACTGTCACTAGAAAATTGCAAAAATGCCATTAGAACTGTCATTCGAGTGGCATCCTTGTAAAATTTAAAAAAATGGTGGTAAATTTGCAAATGGCCCTTTTTTAAATACGCAAGAGGCTCGCTTATTATTGAAAATTGAGAAAAATCTAGACAGAATCTAACGACTAATTTTGCGATAAAAAGGACGGCGAAATGCAGTAAAGAACTACTCAAACTTCTGAAACTCCTGCACCAGCACAACTGCTTCTTCAGTGATTTCTTTGAAGAGCTGCCACCATGTTCTTCTTGAAAACTCTACTATCAATGAAAACAAGAGCGGCAATGGTGTCGAAGCCTTTGCCTCTTCACAAATCCTCTCGCCGTCGTTCTGAACTTCTCATACTAGAAAAATGAACAACATGAAATGCCTGATACTGGATTTTGAATTAGCTAAGAGGAGAGAGCAATCACACGGCAGTTTAGTAACTTCAGAAATCAACCCGCATATGCCATTTGGAGTCCGTGAAATCAGAGAAACCAATCCTAAACATCTCGCATATACAACATGCGGATGGAAAACCCGAAACAGATAGCATCAAGCCATGAACTCATTGAAGGCAGCTCGAATCACTGGAGCATCTCCGGCGCCCATTGGAGAGAACGGCGCCGACGAACGCCGGCCGTCGCGAACAGAGCCACCGGCCGGCCACGGCCTTTACTGTTCCATTAACCCGGACTCCGACGACCCGACTGAAGCACACACAAGATTTAGTTCAGTACACGGCGCATTTCGCCGGCACCGCGACCGACCTGGAGGAAGGCGTCGTCGAGCTCGCGGAAGCTGGACGCGGGCGACGCCTGGTCCACGCGCACCACCCCGCCATGCTGCTTCTGCTGCTGCTGCTGCGCCGTCCTCATCGCGTCCCTCCGCCGCCGCCCGCCGCCGATCACGAGGCGGCCCGGCGCCCGAGGTGGCTCATCCCAGATAGATCCTCGGTCGCCGCGCTCGCACTCACCCCTGGAGCCTCGGTTTCCTCGTCTGCTCTGCTGGCTTCAGCGGCTAGCTATGGTGGTGGTGGTGGTGGTGCTCGTGCGTGCGTGCGTGGGGGTGTGGTTTGGAGGCGACGCCGCGGCCGCGTGTCGCGTCCTGCGCCGGAATAAGCGCGGCGCTGCCCCGCGCATGCATTCAACTCCCCCCGGTTTTTAATTTCGCCGAGCCCCTGACTCGGGGGGGCGGCGCGGGGCGGGTGTATGTGGGGGTTTCGCCTGGTGCGGCGCGGTTGCGGTCGCGGGCGGTGGCGTGGCGTGCCGTTGCGTGGCGCGGGGCAAGCCGAGCCGTGCGGGGGCAAACCAACCCGACCAGGTGGGCTGCACTGCGGCAGGCAGGCCTTCGGGCGGTGGAGTCGTGGTGCCATCCTGGTTTGGGTTTCCGGGCCGAGCCAAAAGTAGCGGCGCGTTTTTGGGGTTTCGCTCGCGGCCGCGCGTGCGGCGTGCGGGCTGGGAGGCTGGGACGCGTACGCCTCGCGAGCCGGACAAAGTCGCGAGACGAAACGGACGCGGGGGGCGCCGATCGCGACCCGGCTTGGATCGTGGGCGCCCAGTTCGTGATCCGGCTCGTGTGGCCAGTGCTTCTGAGTAGTGACTGTTCTTTCGTGGTTCTGATAAGTGGTACGTGGGTGAGGTTTTGGAGTTGGTTTTGTGAAGGATTGTGATTTGCGAGTACTAGTAGTAGTAAGGTAGAGGAGTGCTGCGGTGATTGTTGAAACGGATCCGGTGAAGATGATGTTTACGGATCTTATTAATTGCGAGGTGAAATGTGTTGTGTGGTAGCAAACGTGAAACGTATCGAACTAACGAGGAAATCACACTTTTAGGCTCTTGTTTGGAGTATAAGTGTGTACATGCAGCCACCAAACATTGGGAACGAAAACTCCCTATCATATCAGATGTTTGTACACTAATTATAAATATTAAACTTTGACTATTAATAAAAACACATCCATAATCTTGAACTAATTCACGAGACGAATCTATTGAGCCTAATTAATCCATGATTAGCCTATGTGATGCTACAGTAAACATTCTCTAATTATAGATTAATTAGGCTTAAAAATTTATCTTGCGAATTAGCTTTCATTTATATACTTAGTTTTGTAAGTAGTCTATATCTAATACTCTAAATTAGTGTTTAAATATAGGGAATAAAGTTAAATCCCTAGATTAAACACCACCTAATCTTTCTGTCAAAATTCAACTGTAACAAACTTACTCCAGCGAATGACGAAAGTAAATTGTAGTACTATTATTTAGCCTCTCAAAAACTGAAAGGTATACCCCGCAAAAACAAAAAAGAAACTGAAAGGTATACTAAAGTACAAAACGTCAATGTAAGAACAATCTAGTAACGGGTACTAGTATCTCCTAACCACCGTAATCGTGTATCATCAGCGAAAGCAGTCAAGCAAGCAACCTTCTCACTGCACTTTAGAGCAAGTATAATATAGGGCTATAAAAAAGCTGAATGCTAAAATGGATAAGAGAGTAGAGGAGAGATATAAGAAGTGGACTATAAGTTTACAGCCGGTTTAGGTAGTACATGATACAAGAAAATCTGTGAAACAGACAGGTGGGCCATATATTTATAGTGGAGAGTTAACTACTATATAAGTGAGCTGAGAGATACACTATAAAGATCTATACAGCAAGCAACTGGTTGTACTATTAGCCTTCTCTTAGGCAATAGCAATCTATCCTATTAACATGGGTATTAATGTAGAATCAAATGATAGGTGCGTAGTACGAGACTCAATCGATAATGCTTATATCCGTGAGATGGCAATAAGGTGGGATTTATAGGGTAAAAAAATCGACGCTCAGAAACCGCGGAATAACAATAAGATGACAATATGGTTCAAATATGTAATACGCTACCACTACTAATACTAGTAGTACTACTATATACTATTTTATTTTCAAGCACAGCCGGTTTTCATAATGAAATCGGCAAATAGCGTTCTAGTTAATCTCAAGCTTTGTCAAATATTTCACCCAAAATTTCGGAGCACGCGTGCGTAGCGCGTAGGGAACTCTTTGTCGCTCAATGCCAACTGAAGGTTGGTCAAGCACTCAAGCTTCGGTGCAGTGAAGGAAAACAGGAGCATTTTGTAGGTCATCTTTGACCACCCCTTAAAATTCAGATAGATTGACGCACGCAAGAAGCCGCCGAGGTCTCCATTTACTTTTCATGCATTCATCTCCATGTGGTTCTTTCCTTAGATCCCGCTTCATGTTCCAGCCATTATCACGCTCTCTTACCACAGTTGTTCTGATTTCTGAACCTATTCAGGAACAGAAATACGAGTTTTCAAAAAAAGAACAGAAATACGCATGCGAACATATTACACTGCACGAAAGAGACTTGATTTTTTTTTTTGAACGCCAAAAGAGACTTGATTTTGATCCCCAGTCTGGATGAGCAACGCCATTTCACATTCTCACGTGTAAAACGTGAGCTGAAACCTGCCAAAACTATTTCGAGTAGAGTAGACAGAAGTAATTTGTTGTGGAACAGTTCAGTTCTAGCAGATGCTGGCAAGACGTTAACACATACAAAATTTTGCACATGGATGATGACACCAGCCGAAAATCAATTCACACCCGCCAAAAATGGGAGAAAATCAAGAATTCTAGCTGAGTGCTTCAGGAGCAACAAACCAAAATAATGATGAAGTCAAAAATTTACAATGGCTTAAGCTCAAATACATTGCAAGCAATTCCATCTCCCCCCTACCAGGTCGTACAAAATCTACTGAATGTCTTCAACAAGAAAACACTCAAATATTCCCAGACCGACGCAGCAAGGTAATGCTTATCTCACTAGTCCTAACTGACTACAATGCTAAACTATATCCTAAACAAGCCCAAGAAGTTCCTTTCTGGCACTGAGTGGGAACCACGAAGATCTACAAAACATAGCAAAACATGGGTGGTATGAATCAAATTTAACATTCTATAAAGCTGATACATGAAGCTTCATGATTCTTCTAGGCAACAACTTACTTGTTCATGAGCTCAGCAATGTTCTCAAAAACAGAAGCATGCCACAATCAATACGAGCTGATGGCAGGAGGGGATGCAGATTCAAAAGAAGCTCGAAGCGGTCTATTAACAAATGGGTGTGACATAAGTTGTGATGCAGAAGGCCGTTGCTCTGGATCAACTTGTACACACTGGCTAATGAAATCTTGAGCATCTTTTGACAAATAGCTGGGAATTTGAGGTCGTTCTCCTTTTCCAATCATAAAAAAAGCATTTGTCTGGAAATACCAAATCAACATAAGTGGAGTGCTTAAGATAAACTTGAGTTACAACCGAAGCAAGTTAAAAAGAACATTAGTTGAATTAAAGTAAATTTTAACACAAAATAATTTCATAGACTAATAATGCTATGTTCCCACAGAGAACAAGAAATAAAGGGAAGGCTGCCCGTCAGAAGAAGGTGCTATTTAACCAGAACTTTGCAGCCACAAGGTTATCTTTGGTTAGCAACTACAATTTACAATAGTTATACCTATCATATAATTTAGGATTGGAATGAAATAAAACAACAAATTTCCCTTATGCTGTCACAGAAGCATCCCAAAGTGGATGGGCAGCTCACACATCTCAGTATCGAATTAATTAAAGGTCCTACCCTTCATTTTACAGTCAAATAAAGATGAGTAAATTTCTCAAAACCATAGATACTTGTTAAACTTGCTGCACATTTTTATCTTTCCAAAGTGGTGTGTGAAACTACTGTAATAATTGATTGTGGCTTTGTGCATCTTAAATGCAGCTGGTTTGTACTTTATCCATTATCTAAGAAACGATGCTTGCAAAACTATCATAAAACTACAAATCAAGTCCCTGTCTTGCAAAAGACATGCACACAGATTTAGCACCAAATATATCACAAAAGTACAGATTTAAGGCATAATCTCAGAAAACTACAAATCCAGCGCCAGCTTTAACACAAAACTAAAGATTTCCCATACAGTGTATTAAATCTGTAGTACTTGTGATATTCATCTAAAAATATTTGTAGTTTCTTGAATTTTACTCAATAAAGAACATAAAAAGAGCATTGACAGAAATTTAATGCTGTAATCAAACAGGGACTAACACATAAAAAGAGCATTAACAGAACTATAAACTTTAAAGTCAAAGTATGACATACCCACTCCACATTAGGATATGGTATGTTACGAGTAAGCATTTCCAATACAGTGCAGCCAAGACTCCAAATATCAGCCTGGGGCCCATATGTTTTTTTAGGATTAACAACCTGAAAAATAAGAAGTTGTATTTAGCACTTTCACAGTTTATGGCCAAGACATAAGTATCATTAAATAATGGAAAACAACATCAATAATGGAAAACAACATCATACTATTAGTCAGATCCGCAAGAATCATGATTAAATAAAAGTAAATAGCATAGGATAAATAAACTTTTACCTCAGGTGCCATCCAGTAAACACTTCCTTTGCATGATCTCAGCATGTTAATTTTTGACATCTGAAATCCAACAAGAAGAAAATTACCACCGTAAGACAGCATCATAGATAAAGCACTAATATTCATACAAAAAAAAAAAAGCTAACCTCCTTCGCCAACCCAAAGTCTGCCAATTTTACTGATCCATTTGCATGAACCAGTATATTTGCGCATTTAATGTCTCTGAAAATGAAAAATAACAATTAGAAAATGTATCAAATGGAAACATCAACAATATCCGATGCAAAAACAAAATGACACACACGGTTAAGAATATAGCGTGATGCCTCATTTATTTTTTTTTATAAATATTGTAAGAAGTTAGCTTGCCCAGTTTGTTACTACATCTGAACAGTCCAGAAAAAGGTGTGGTTTTCTAGGTTCCAATAAGAAACTCTTTTCGAGTCAGCAGGACATGTATAACCCCCAGGGCCCTGTGGTGCATGCCACTTTCTAGAGAAGGTGGAGCAGTTGATGTTCGTTTCAGACCAATATACTGACTTCAGGGAATGCAGATGTATCACTATTCGCATTTAAAATGTATGACAAATGAGCTCAAAAGACCACCTTTAGTTATCTGCAGCATCATAAGCATTGAATTATTTTCAATGCTAAATATAAGAGAAGCATCTTTATACCTGTGAACCACATTTCGCTCATGGAGATAAACCAATCCGTTGAGAATCTGCCTTGTGTATGCTGACACTTGTGAGTCTCGTAGTTTATACTTTTGATAGAGGGACGATAGAGAACCTTGTGTAACAAGCTCAATAAAAATGTACAGTTTTGATTCTTCCTGCATTAGAAGTGTTGAATGAATTACATGAGTAATGGACATCATTACAAACATACATGAATGAAAAAAAAAGTGTATATTGTGTATTGACTGCTTACATAAAACTATTTCTAGAACTGAATCAATAACTGAGTAACATCAAAAGAACAGTGGGGGTACCTTGTCAGTTCCATAATACTGGACTATATTTTCATGTTCAAACTGACTTAGGAGTGCAATTTCCTGAGAACCCAACAACTCAAAATTAGATAGTTTCAGAAGATGCCAAAGCATGTCAAAGCGGTACAATATAGTAAAGACAACAGTACAACATTAGAACAGTGGTATTCACAATAAAAATCAACTGTAACAGATGAAGAACCGCAGCAAAAAAACCTGTTCAAGTGCAAGAATAGATTGTTGTGCGTTGCTTCCTTGGTCAAGCAAAGATACTTCCTTCACAGCAAAAAACGCTCCTTCACTGTAAAGACATTCAACACGGACATCATTTAATGTTTTTAAATACATCGCATGCTCTTCAAATGGTACAGCAACAAGAAAGAATAATATCCTTTACACTACTCTAAGCGACTAGACTGAAGTTTTAATATAACCAGGTGAAAAATATGTTCTATCTCAGTCCTAAGAACTTACAACCTGAAGCCATTAGGTTCCAATAATATTTCACTGTATATGCATAATCAAGTCTTCACAATGTTGCAACTTGCAGCTACCATGGTCCTTTCCTCACGACATTGTAGCCTTTGTAGCACAAATACAAAATGCTGCCTATTTGAGAGTACTATAGCAAAGTAGTTGGGTACTACCGTTGTTGATTTTTATCAGGCATATTTTAATTTCAAAAAGTCTTCAAGAGTAAATTTTGAGCATGATTTCTCATAATCTATAAAACCAATATTGTACAAAAGCACTTTGAAATGTGAATCTGTTTGATAAATTTTTAGACATTAAATATACTTGTAATTTGACTAACTGTTGGTCAGAATCTACAATTTTTGACTTTTTAAAATCAAAATACTCCCAATCGAAATCAATGGCCGAGTATCAATCAAATTCAGTCATTAAAGGTCAGAGCATGTACTTTATGCCATTGTTATGACTGAAGGGATTAAGTCAAATAAAAATATTTTCTCCCTTCAGTTCTCATGGCATAATCATTCAAAAAATAAATTATGATGCAACAGTAAAACCTCCAGCGCATATCTGTCGACTGGCTACAGAAAGGGCAATCTATATGGACTGCTGAATGAATAATGCCCATACCCACATTGCATTGACAAGTCACACCAGGACAAAAGAGTAGAAAATGTAGCACCAGGAGATAAATTCATACAAAATGTAGCACCAGGGCATAAGACTCAAGGAGCTGTGTTTTAGAATATTATAATCTCAGACCATGTCAACAATACGTTCCTGTCGTGTGAGGGAAATGATTTAACAACACCAAATCAATACATGGCAGAACTGTGCTGGGTTTTTCCTATAACTGGCCCCGTTCGTTGCTTCAAGTTGGAGCAAAATTTTCCTCGCATGCAAAACGAAAAGGCTCAATAACATACGATTAATTAAGTATTAACTATCATAAATTATGGATTTATTTGATTTTTTAAAACAACTTCTATATAGATTTTTTTTTTTTTGAAAAACACACACCATTTAACAGTTTGAAAAGCGTGCTAACGGAAAACGAGGAAGTTCAAGTTTAAAGTTGAAGAAAAGAACTAAGCCACAGGTCTAAGGGCGACAGACATGGTATTCTTGTCCCACTCCCAATCACCCCAGTACCAACACACTACACAGACATTCCCAAATAAATATTTGACATTCTAGTATTCTACTTGTAGAATTCATTATATAACAGCATGCACTTCTAAGTTTTAGGTAATAAAAAAAAGAGCCTTGCCCATCTTCTAACGAGGGGATTGTTTGGACTAGCTAAGATTTATCTTTCATGAAAATAACTGTAAGCTAAGGCCAGCTATGACATAACAGTCTATTTTTAAAATATGCTTAAATTAGACAAAAGATTGCAGTACCCTGTGATAAGTAATACTAGTAGCAAAGATGATATGGGCAAACACCAAATAAAAACTAAAGCATTATTAGTACTTACTCACTGATGCCCTCATACACCATCCCAAATGAGCCGCTCCCCAGAAGAGCACCACGCATCCACGACTTAATCTTCCTCTTGAACTTTCCATTTGGTGAGATGATGAACATAGCCTCCGTAGTTGTGCTGGATGCATCATCATCATTTGTTGTTGACAATGATGATGTCCCAGTGAACCCTTCAAAGGTCTCTCCTATCCTTAACTCTTTCAGCTCCCCGTCCACCCCTGCCACTCCCTCGTCAGCAAACTCCTCCTCCTCCTCGGTGTCCGACATGTGAGACGCGTCCACGCGTTCATCATCTGTTCTCACTTCACTTTTCTCTTCACTGGGAGCAAACGAGTTCACAATATCCCAAGCCGACACCCCGCTCATGTCTTTAGCCACAATTGAACGCCTCATTGGCGGCGGTGCGAGTGCCATGAGCGGCTGAGGCGGGGAGAGCACAGGAGGTCGGGCTCCTCGGATACCGACTTCGCCGCCTCCTCTCTTTGGCGATAGCAGGGGCAATCCAGCGAGGGGTGCCACAGCAGCAACGGCAGGGGCAGCCTTGGGGGATTCCTGACCGAGCGCCGCAGCGGTAGGCTCCTCCGCCGAATCAGTTGCGGTGGAATTGGAGGAAGAATTGAGGGACTCCTCAGGAATTGAAGCAGGGAATGAGGGAGGAAGGTCGCACTGGATGACCTCGGGGGCGGAAATGGTGCGGGCCATGGGAGAGGGGTCGTCGACGGGTGGCGAGGAGACGAAGCGGGAGCGCGGTAGTAGGTCGGAGTTAGAACGCTCTTTCCGGGCTTCCCATGCGGCGACGGGGATCGCGAACTCCTCCGGCCCCGATAAACCCAGGCTGCGGCACAGCTCGTCGACCTCCCCCTCCACGCTGCCGCTGATGCGGATGTCCGTGCCGCCGCCCCCGACGGCCAGGTCGAGCGAGCGCGACGGCCGGAGCCCCAGCGACCGGTCCGCCGACATGGACGACGACCACGACGCGCACGCCGGCACGGACGACGCCCCCGCCCCCGCCCCCGCCGCCTCGTAGTCGATGTGCTTCACCGCGTTGCGGCGCTCCAGCCGCGAGCTACGCCCGCGGCTCCCGCTTCCGCTCCCTTCCCCTCCGCCGCCGCGGCTGCTGGAGTCCATCGACGACGCGTCCGCGCCGCGGCGGCCGGAGGAGGACGACTGCTTACGGCTCCACGAGAACATCTGGATCCATAAGACAACTGAATCCTCGCCTAGATGCTCGGCTCCATGGTGGCGCCGCCGCCGCGTAATCCCTCCGGGATCCAAGCTCAATTCCGCAGCAGCCACCGCCTCGCCTCGCCTCGCCTCGCGCCGTGTGATTTGTGGGGAGATTGGGAGCTCGCCTCGGCTTCTCGCGGGATGAAGTGGCGTGTCCGCGTGTGGGGGCGTCTCTCGTCGTCGCGGCAATCAAACCTGCCATATAAGAGGCCAACGCAGACACCCACAAGTCAATGACCCGGTGGGCCCACATCTAAGCGGGGCCCGGACATCAGTGACGTGGATGCGTAGCCTCCTCCGTGCGTGTGTTCGCCGAGAGGTGTGCGGCACAGCCCGATGGACCCGACGCGGGTTGACTGCGACGACGACGAGGGAGCGAGCGCGGTGGGCCGCGGTAAAGAAGGAGGGGTCGATGCGGCTACGCGTGGGGCCCACACGTCAGCGGGAGAGCGGCGCGGGGGTGTAAATAAATGGATGCCGTTGGCGTGGATGTGAGGCCAGTGGGGGGAGTGCAGTGGAGGCGTGTGAACGGGCGGTGTCGCTGAGCCACCACCTGTCAACGGCAGTTGCGCGCACGGCGCACGGCGGTTGCAGATGAGGCAGGCAAGAAACTTTTAACGAAGCATATGCCTCCGGTGACCGGGTCACTCTACGGTTTGGCGATGGTAAATGGCAACCATGTTTTTACTGCTAGAGCCCTGGATTACTGTTTGCAATGGACGATACGATAGTTTTCTAAAACTTATTTGTTGTTTTTAAGAAAATAAATCCTACAGTTACTCATTTTAAAGATGATGATGTTTTGGTCAAACTATCTTCATCCGTGTGACAGAAAAATGTTACATTTGGTTTATCTATAAGGAATTGCTAAATCACATTTGGTAGAAGTTTAACTTAGAGCAAAAACTTACAAATTTTTAACCTTAAAATTTGCCTTGTGATTGACTCCTTATTTAGCTAATGTGACTCCAAAAAGCTCCATAACCGGAAGCGGCTCGGCGATTTAGGGTTAAGGTGGGGGATGAACGGGATAGGAAGAGGAGGGAGTTACCTAAGCTTAAAGGAATGACTGTGGGAGACGACAGAGAGGGGGTGGATGGTGGAATGGGCGGACAGCCTGCATGTGTTAACAAATAAAAGCCAAGCTAAGTGAGTGGAAGGAAGCACCGATAAAGGCATCACCAGCGGTAGAGAGCCGTAGAGACGGGAAGAAGGTGGGGTGGGAACACGTCACCACTGTTGGCTAGAAAGAGGAGACGAGGGAGAGGAGGTTGGTCAGGGGCCTCATCGGTGTTGTTGGCACCTTCTTGTCAGGCGGTAGCGCCGTTGGGCAGGGCATCACGCGTCAAGCAAATATGGTGGCGCTTTAAGTGAGAAGGTACTTTACAATTCTTTCCAACGATTTAGAATTCGTAAAATCTTTTTTTGTTTTCTGTCAAATTGCAAATAGATGTTCCTTTATCTATATATGTTGTACGTATCTGATGACGATCGCAATATATTAATCCTCATGTGTAATAAACTTAATGCACAATATCTTGCCACATCCATGTTTATAGAGGGTAGTATTTAATGGTTACGCCAAACCAGAAAGTTTATTTTTAAATTTGAATTCAAAGAGTTTGTTTAAAATTTAAATGATAACTAAAAAACAATATCATCTTTCAAAAAAAAATTCCTTCTCCATAGGGTCATGTATACTTTGATGTCAAACATACGATAATCAAGTTGGTAAGTTGACTAGCTAGGATCCTATCAAAATTGTCTTGCTCTCAACTCTCACCTAAGGAATTGGAAAATAGCATATGCAAGTGCAAATACTTATGTAGCAACTTGATTGAAGTTTGCAACTCATGATATCAATATTTATATACCCTTATGTTCTTTTCCGAATGACTAAATAGATAGTAAATGATTTGTGATAATTACTCGAGATTGCAAATGAATGCATTAACTATTACAAAATTTTAAATGAATTTGAAACAATATTGTAAGACATTCACATAGGTATAAGTTTTTGCAAAAATTAAATCGTTTAATTTATTAGCTCAGAAAACAAACCCTTTAATCTACTCGTCTACTCATCATAAAAGAATGAAACATGGGATTTGAGTTTTGATGTCAAACGAACCCACATAAGATCATAGCCAAGTTTAGTATAGTTGACTACTAGAATTTTCTCTATCTTACAAGGCCATGTTCTCAACGCTCAAGTACGATTTTGGAAAAAATATCATGCAAGTACTTCACAGGTTAATAGGAGTAAGACTGGACAACATGGCACATTGGCACCAGATGATCTTGACATTTGATTTGCTTATGAAAAACAGGTAGCCGAAAACCCGAAATAGTAAGCTACACGCCGCTCGCACGGAAGATATCGTTTTAACCTCTGCCTCAGCTACTATATACTAGTTAGTTTTTTTAATGTACGACGCCGTTGATTTTTTTCATTAAAGTTTGATCATTCTTTATATTTAAAATTTTTGTGTAAATATATAATTTTTTAAAACATGCTCAAAAGAACATTTTAATGATAAATCAAGCCACAATAAAATAAATAATAATTATAAAAAAAATTAATAAGATAAATGACTAAACGTATCAAAAAGTTAAAAAAAATTAAAAGACGTCGTACATTAGAAAACTGAGGGAGTAGTACGCTCGTTTTCGTGAGAGCCGGAGACCATTTTTGCAGGTTCATTGGCACCAAAAGGAAAGGGTTACATCGCGGACGTACCGGTCTTGAAATCTTTCCGTGGCAGATTCGACGCACCGTATGTTTTTAGATAATGGGTATAATCCAAAAATACGTAATGTGTTTGTCACCGCTCGAGGGGTATGAACGGCGCGGGCGTTGGCGCAGCGCGTGACAGTCACGTGAAGTCGTGAGCAAGGTGGCGGCCGGCAACCGCCAACCAGTCTACCGTCCGCCACCGCTAGCAGCCAGGTGCCCAGGTGAGTGAGTCTGTGTGACACACCACGTACACGGTCGCCTCAACGACTTCTTCCGTTTGAAGCGTGGACAATCGATCAGTTACTGGAGTGGCACAGTCGAAGCAGAGTGCAGGCGTGTATATATAATTACTCCCTTTGTTCCTAAATATTTTAACACAGTTGATTTTTTAGCAACCGTTCATCTTTTTTAAAAAACTTTTATGGAATATGTAAAACTATATGTATACATATAAATATATTTAACAATGAATCAAACGATAGAAAAAAAGAATTAATAATTACTTGAATTTTTTAATAAAACGAATGGTCAAGTATATTAAAAAAAGTTAACAGCGTCAAATATTTAGAAACGGAGGAAGTACGTTGTAGCTGTTGGAAATATGGTCATGAATCGGCATATTTTAATCCAAAATGTTAAGACAATAATCACGGCATAAGCAGTGTAGGGTGATCTAATGACAACATGTAACATAACCAGTAGCATACTAAAGACATCATGCGCATCATGAATATCAGGAACAAGAACATAGCAGTAACGCAATAGCATGCTAAAGGCATCATGAATATCAGGAACAGGAACAGGAACATAGCGATAAAGTGTTAACAACAGGAACAGGAACAAGAGAAGGATATACCCCGAGAATGGCCCTCTGCTGGATTGTGAGGCAGAATTGCCTCCGTTGGTGTTGTTGTTCGCACCACCGGCTCCAGCTCCTGGCGCACCACCTCCGGCTCCAGCTCCTGGTGGCGCACCACCTCCGCCATCTCCTCCAGCAGCAGCAGCAACGGCGCCGGCTCCAGGCGCAGACATGGTGGGGCGAGAACGAGCAGTCGTGTGGAAGCACTCCCCAAAAACCTGATCACCCGCCTACCCGGTGCAGATCTCAGGCGAAGGTGTGGTTTCGGAGGCCCTGCTCCTTCCAATCTCTCATGCGCGCAAGCGATCAGAAGCGAGGAGGCGAGAACAGCACAGGCGCGGAGGAGGAGGAACTAACACCAGGAAAGAAGCAAGCGATCCGTACCGATCGGACTCACGGCCTCCATCAGGAGAGAGGCAGTCGTGGGAACGTGGGCGCGCTGTTGCGGAGGCAGTCCTGGGAACGTGGGTTAGTGGCTGCAAAAGAGTAGCGACGTGACGTGACGCACGCCCGCCAGCCACGCCTCGCCCATGCCCACGCCCACGGCCTCGGCCCGGCGCGCGCGCGCGTGTGGCTTTCCGACCCCCACCTCAACCAGTCAACAGGGAGCCTCCAATGACTCCTTATTTAGGTTGAGATATTCCTCGCTTAAATCCTGAGGTGGTATTATTATCCTTAACACTTATTATGGGCCTTTGAGATTTAATAGGATAAGTTGGGCCTAGCCCAATTATTCTAACAATCCCCACCAAATTTCAAGTCTCATAAGAAATGTTCTCAATGTTGTGCCTGTTTGATATACTAGGGTTTTGGTGGAGACTGTTAAGTTGAACTTCCACCTAGGAAATGAGCTACATCAGACCACAACTGAACAATGGACTGTGCCTTGAATTGTCAGTTTTGTGTGATCAGGTTTCACTCAGAACCTTGACTGGTACTGGGCTGCCGTTCGCATCCCCTCTGTTTGGAGCATATAAGTCAAACTCCAGGCCTTTCATGAGTATCTAGAGATCGCCCAAACCTCATAGACTGTGACTAGCAATCGAACTCATATAGGTGTGTTCCTTCTGAGATGTTCTGCAGGTCAACATCTCTGCTTGGAAAAGCCACTCGGATCATATTAAGGCATAAGCCATCCTACCATGCAGAAAAGAAGAGAAGTACATCATGAAAATGAGCCCTTTTCAAGGGTCTCTTCTCTCAGTCACACAATAGTTTGTTTCGCCATCCAAATTCACGGGATCTCCGATCACAATGGACAGGTTTCCACTATTGTGCAACCTTAGGTGGGTATCAAGCCCATTTCCCTCGATGCACTGTCTATCACAATACGTGGTAGCCCCTTGGTAAACTAATCTGCCAGATTTCTAGCCGTTTGGACATAGTCCAATGCTATCACTTCGGAGTTTTTCTGCTTTCTGACAGATTTCAGTCTTCTCTTGATATGCCTAGATGACTTCATGTTGTCCTTTGAACTGTTCACTTTAATAATCACTGTTTGATTATCACAGTTCATTAGGATAGCTGGCACTGGTTTTTCAACCACCGGCAAATCCATCAGGAGTTCACGAAGCCACTCAGCCTCAACTGTCGCAGTATCTAGTGCTGTATGTTCTGCTTCCATTGTTGACCTCGTTAAGATGGTCTGCTTGCAAGACTTCTAGGAAACAGCGCCACCTCCAAGTGTGAACACATATCCACTTGTGGCTTTTATCTCATCAGCATCAGATATCCAGTTTGAGTCACTATACCCTTCTAGTACTTTTGGATACCCGGTATAGTGAATTCCATAGCTCAGTGTCCTTTAGATAGCGCATTACTCTTTCCAGAGCCTGCCAATGATCATCTCCCGGATTTGAGACAAACCGGCTCAGCTTGCTTACAGCAAATGAGATGTCAGGCCTCGTTGCACTAGCCAAGTACATCAATGAACCAATGATTTGAGAGTATCTCAGTTGATCCCTTGCTATTCTTCGGTTTTTCCTTAATAGCACGCTGGGATCATAAGGAGTAGGAACTGGCTTGCAGTCACTATATCCAAAGTGACTCAAAACCTTGTCCACATAGTGGGATTGCACAAGAGTAATCCCACCCTCATCTCCTCTTTGTAGTTTGATGTTAAGGATAACATCAGCCTCTCCCAAATCCTTCATTTCAAAACTCTTGGACAGATAGTCCTTGACCTCCTCAATCACATTAAGGCTGGTCCCAAAGATCAATATGTCATCGACATATAAGCACAAGATCACTCCTTCTCCCCCACCATAACGATAGTACACACATTTGTCAGCTTCGTTCACAACAAAGCCTGCAGATGTAAGCGTGGTGTCAAACTTCTCATGCCATTGCTTAGGTGCTTGCTTGAGGCCATACAAGGATTTCAACAGTTTACACACCATTCCTTCCTGACCTTCTAGTACATACCCGTCTAGTTGATCCATATAGATCTCCTCCTCCAGCTCTCCGTTTAGGAAAGCTGTCTTAACGTCCATCTGATGGACGAGAAGACCATGAGAGGCTGCCAGAGCAAGTAGTACTCGAATCGTGGTCAAGCGAGCAACTGGTGAGTATGTGTCAAAGAAGTCCTCGCCTTCCTTTTGGGTATAACCCTTGGCCACAAGCCTTGCCTTGTACTTTTCAATTGTACCATCAGGCCTAAGCTTTTTCTTGAAAACCCATTTGCATCCTACGGGCTTGCACCCATATGGACGCTCAACAACTTCCCAAGTACCATTAGACATAATCGAGTCCATTTCACTGCGTACTGCTTCCTTCCAGTAGTCAGCGTCAGGAGATGAATATGCCTCTTCTATGGTTCTTGGGGTGTTATCCACGAGGTGTACAATGTAGTCATCTCCAAAGGATTTTGCAACCCTTTGTCTCTTACTCTTGCGAGTATCTACAATGTTGTCCTCCTCAGGATTTTCCTCAGGCGTTTGATCATTATGTTCTATCGGTGCAAAGTGCTCATGGGGCATGACAGTTTCTTGACTAGAAGTGCTAGGTGTATGTTTCATGGGAAATTCATTCTCAAAGAATGTAGCATCTCTGGACTCAAAAATTGTACCAACATGCATGTCGGGTACTCCAGAATTTACTATTAAGAATCTATAACCCACACTGTGAATAGCATAACCAAGGAACATACAATCAACAGTATTTGGTCCAAGTTTCCGCTTTTTGGCTATAGGTACATTTACCTTGGCCAAACAGCCCCATGTTCGTAGGTATGAGAGATTTAATTTCTTCCTTTCCCATTCCTCGAATGGTGTTACTTCCTTATGCTTCATTGGAATTTTATTCAGGACATGACACGCAGTCAAAACTGCCTCACCCCACCATTCCTTGGAAAGCCCCGCAGTGTCTAACATGGCATTCACCACCTCAGTTAGAGTACGGTTCTTTCTTTCGGCCACCCCATTTGATTGGGGTGAATAGGGAGGCGTCCTCTCATGAATAATTCCAAACTCTTCGCAAAAGGATGCAAACTCATTGGAAAAATACTCCTCACCTCTATCAGACCTCAACCATTTGATTTTCCTTTCAAGTTGGTTTTCTACCTCAGCTTTATAGATTTTAAAGTAATGCAATGCTTCATCTTTTGTTTTCAATAGATACACATAACAAAATCTAGTGCAATCATCAATCAGTGTCATGAAATATTTCTTTCCCCCTTTAGTCAACACGCCATTCATTTCGCACAAATCGGAATGAACAAGTTCTAGAGGTGCCAAATTCCTCGCCTCAGATGCCTTATGAGGCTTGCGATGTTGTTTCGATTGAACACAAGTATGGCACTTGGAACCTTTGACCAAAGTGAATTTTGGAATTAAAATCATGATAGCTAAGCGCGTCATACAACCGAAATTCACATGACAGCGTCGCGAATGCCACACATTAGACTCATCATTCTCGCTAATATGGTTCACAGCATTATGATTATTACACATGTCATTCAAAGAAAAGCGGAACAAGCCTCCGCTGTCATAACCTTTTCCAACAAAAGTCCCATATTTAGATACGACACATTTATTGGACTCAAACACAAGTCTAAAACCTTCTCTACACAATAGAGTGCCGCTAACTAGATTCTTCTTTATTGAAGGGACATGCTGCACATTCTTCAGCTGCACGGTCTTTCCCGAAGTAAACTTCAGATCGACCGTACCAACACCATGAACAGCCGCAAGCAACCCGTTTCCCATCAACAAGGAGGAACCTCTCCCAACCTGATAAGAAGAAAACAGAGAAATGCCAGCACATACATGAATATTAGCACCACTGTCCACCCACCAATCAGGTGAGTGAAAAACAGAGAGAACTGTAGGTAATATTTTACCGTACCCCGATATTCCTCCGCCCTCGCTAATGACCATGTTGGCAGACTTCCTGTCTTTGCGCTCAGGACAGTCCTTGGCCCAATGCCCAGACTTGCCACACACAAAGCAGTCTCCCTTTGTCTTTCCCTTGCCTTTCTTCTTAAAGTTGGTTGCAGCCTTGGGTTTGACATCAGGCTTGACTTTCTTGTTGTTGTGGGATGCATGAGGGTTCTTCTTCTATACCATATTGGCACTAGAACCTCCCGCAACCTTTTTGCCCCGGACGTCCTTTGCCCTTGCCTTCTCCTCAACACCCAAAAAGCCAATGAGATCAGAAACACTGAACTCTTGTCTCTTGTGCTTTAGAGAAGTGGCAAAGTCCGACCAAGAAGGTGGCAATTTGGCAATAATGCCACCCGCCATAAACTTGTCCGGCAACTCACAGTTGTTGTTCTCAAGTTCCTTAGCCAGCATCTGAATCTCATGAGCTTGTTCTACTAGAGAACGGTCATCGACCATCTTGTAGTCATAGAACTGCTTCATGACATACAACTCACTGCCGGCGTCAGAAACTCCGAACTTGGCCTCAAGTGCATCCCACATGTCCTTCCCAGAAGGCATGTGCATGTACATGTCCACTATGTTGTCAGCGAGTACACTGATCAATGCTCCACGGAACAAGCAATCCAAAGCCTCAAACTTAGCCTCTTCCTCAGGAGAAAGAGGTGATTCACTTTGTTTGCCCCGTGAAACATAGAAGCACTGCGTCGCTGTCAACCACAATAGTGCAGGTGCTTTCCATCTCATAGTTAGAACCATCAAAAGCATGTGGTTTCAGTGCAGCAACAAAGCCAACTACCGAAAATGACCTATCAGGTTTTTGAATTGTTGGAAATATGGTCATGAATCGGCATATTTTAATCCAAAATGTTAAGACAATAATCATGGCATAAGCAGTGTAGGGTGATCTAGTGACAACATGTAACATAACCAGTAGCATACTAAAGACATCATGCGCATCATGAATATCAGGAACAAGAACATAGCAGTAACGCAATAGCATGCTAGAGGCATCATGAATATCAGGAACAGGAACAGGAACATAGCAGTAAAGCGCTAACAACGGGAGCCTCATAAATATCAGGAACAGGAACAGGAACATAGCAGTAAAGCGCTAACAACGGGAACATAGCAGTAAAGCGCTAACAACAGGAACATAGCAGTAAAGCGCTAACAACGGGAACAGGAACAGGAGAAGGATATACCCCAAGAATGGCCCTCCGCGATTGTGAGGCAGAATTGCCTCCGTTGGTGTTGTTGTTCGCGCCACCGGCTCCAGCTCCTGGCGCACCACCTCCGGCTCCAGCTCCTGGTGGCCAGCTCCAGGCGCAGACATGGTGGGGCGAGAACGAGCAGTCGTGCGGAAGCACTCCCCAAAAACCTGATCACCCGCCTACCCGGTGCAGATCTCAGGCGAAGGTGTGGTTTCGGAGGCCCTGCTCCTTCCAATCTCTCGTGTGTGCAAGCGATCAGAAGCGAGGAGGCGAAAACAGCACAGGTGCGGAGGAGGAGGAACTAACACCGGGAAAGAAGCAAGCGATCCGTGCCGATCGAACTCGCGGCCTCCTTATCTATCAGGAGAGAGGCAGTCGTGGGAACGTGGGCGCGCTGTTGCGGAGGCAGTCGTGGGAACGTGGGTTAGTGGCTGCAAAAGAGTAGCGACGTGACGTGACGCACGCCCGCCAGCCACGCCCTCGCCCTCGCCCTCGCCCGGCGCGCGTGTGGCTTTCCGACCCCCACCTCAACCAGTCAACAGGGGGCCTCCAATAACTCCCTATTTAGGTTGAGATATTCCTCGCTTAAATTCTGAGGTGGTATTATTATCCTTAACACTTATTATGGGCCTTTGAGATTTAATAGGATAAGTTGGGCCTAGCCCAATTATTCTAACAGTAGCAGTGCAGTGCACCATCGTCTTCGTCAAGTGTCAACAGATACACAGTCACAGGTTCCATGCCTTTGATGCCCATTGCATCCTGTGTGTCATGACGCGGTCCAAACTCTACTCGTTCGTCGCATCTCCGCAGCAACTTAAAATTCTCGTTGTGTTTATCGCAATTCACAGTTACGAGATGTCTCTGTTAGTCTGTAATCTGTATCATGGCATGCTTGCATTCTGTAATATTTCTCGTTCAGTAAATTAGCATGTCACACAGTAACTCTGTATCATTCCAACCAAGATACTATATATTATACGACCACTTCTCAATCCTCAATTCCGCTTTGATAGAAGGTTGCAAAGTCAGACCATTTGCTAGTTGTTGCGAGCCGCTGAAACTGAAAGCGAGGTCTTGGATCAAATCAGCCAGAGAAAAGAGATTTGTGACTGCAACACTCGCGAGGATTTTATCTACGCAATAAGGTTTTAGACCCTCTTACATGCATATGGTGGTAATGCTGTACTGATACTGGATGGAGCTGGGCAGCTAGCATGTTGTTTGTGGTGTGTGAAATCGATTCACTAGCTTAATTAGGTAGCTTCCCTTTCCGATTAGGCCCCGTTTACTTCGCGAAATGAAAATTTTAGGTGTCACATCGGACGTTTGACCGGATGTCAGAAGGGGTTTTCAGACTCAAATGAAAAAACTAATTTCATAACTCGCCTGAACACCGCGAGACGAATCTTTTGAGCCTAATTAATCCATCATTAGTACATGTGGGTTACTGTATCACTTATGGCTAATCATGGACTAATTAGGCACAAAAGATTCGTCTCGCAATTTTCCCCCTAACTGTGCAATTAGTTTTTGTTTTTATCTATATTTAATGCTTCATGCATGTATCCAAAGATTCGATGTGATGTTTTTAGGAAAAACTTTTTGGAAACTAAACAGGGCCTTGCTGGATCGTCGGAAGGGAAAGGATGTTGTTTCTAAAAAAGAAAGGAAAGGAAGTAGATTGCTTGGGCCCACATACTCAAGAAATGATCCATTAAGGGTGTGTTCGGAACTCTAGGTTCCCAACCCAACTCTCTCCCGCACGCACGCTTTTCAAACTGCTAAACGGTGCGTTTTTTGCAAAAAGTTTCTATACGAAAGTTGCTTAAAAAATTAAATTAATCTATTTTTGAAAAAAAATAGCTAATACTTAATTAATCACGTGCTAATAGATTGCTTCATTTTTCGTGCGGAGGCACTATGTTTCCAACCTGAACATGCGAACACAGCATAAGAGATGTTATTTCCTCCGTCCTAAAATGTCAATACCTTGATCCAATCTAAAACAGTAAATTTGGATAGACTTCTGCTCAGATTTATTATCTTATTCATCTTAGAAACATTTTGAGAGAGTGATAGTATGCATCCTAGTTGGCGCATCTGCGCTGGAAGCGGCGCGCACTTCCCGCCCCACACGACTCTAATAATGTGTTGAGCGACAGTTAGTGTTAATCGTGGTTTAAAGCACTTTTTATAATAAATTATTTAACAATTAAATCGAGTTGAAAATTTTAACTCACCGCTCAAAAGTTGAAATTTAGGAGTTCAAATTTTCAAATATGAGTAAAGTATTCATAGTTAAAGTTGAAAGTTTTCAATTTTCGACTTGAAAGTTTCAAAATACAAGCTGAAAGTTTTAAATTTTGAGTTGATTTTTTTAAAAAATTAAAATTTAAGTTGAATATTTTCAAATTTTAGTTAAAAAGTTTTCAAATCTTAACTTGAAAGTTTTCAAACATGAGTTGAAAGTTTCAAATTAGTGTTAAAAGCTTTAAATTTGGAATATAAAGTTTAAAACTTTGGGCAATTGAAAGACAAATTATTTTTGAAAAGTTAAAAAACCAAAGCTGATTATGCTTAATTAACCGGAAGAAGAAAACAAATCCGGAACTAACCAAGCTAGTCTGCATGCTAATTGTGTTTGTTTTGGGGTTTCGATTTTTTCCATAACACCGCCCGTGCACTACACTAACGACACGTGTCTGTGCGCGCCCGTAACTTTTCTCGCGCGTACGCACTAATTAGTCTTCTCGCTCTTAGCATCGATCGATATGGCTCGTGGATTAATTAGAAACGGTGCAGCGCCGCGTGCACAGACGGGATCACGGGAATGCAGTTGATGAGCATCGTTTGGTGGTAAATCTCCATGGATGATGCCGCCACCGAGGAGAACATCAGTGATACCCCGGCGCCAACGCCGACGCCGGCGGCAACGCGTCAAGGGGAGATCATATGGATAGACGTACTAGATTATATACCGCCGTGTCCGTTTGATTCATTCCACATTAACCTGGTGACGTACAAGCGTGCGTGTCGTGAGCGGTGGCAGTTGGGGATCGAGGAGGAGAAGCTGGTGCATGCATGCTCCAGGTTCCGGTGGCAGTTGGACAAGGACGTTTTTCTCCAGCAAGCCCGGAGAATCAGGGAGAATGCAACTTGCAATTCACAACTATGGCGCGTCTCTGTGACATATGACATTCATCTTGCCAAGGTTAGCAGCTTCAATTAATATTTGTTCTACTATTGTTATAACATGCTAATTAACTAATATACTTGAAAAACACTAATTAACTACTTCCTCTATCTCATGATATAGTAACTTAAAACCGGATGAGATATTTCATAATACAACGAATCTAGACATCCTCCTATTCAAATTCGTTGTTCTATAAAATATCTCATTTGGTTCTAGATTGTTATATTATGTAATGATGAAGGGAGTAATGAATGGATCCACGAACACACTTCTCGATCGAGCTTTCAAATTAATAGCTCTCTCCACTTACAAGCCAGTGACGGAGACCCACATCCCGAGTTACCTGACCCACAGCTCAGGCTGGATTTTATATATATATATATATATAAATATATATATATATATATATATATATATATATATATATATATATATATATATAGGTTTTAATTTGGCCCAACACTTCATGGGTTGATCTAAAGCGTAGCCCAAAGCTAGATCTGTCTCTAACCATTAGCCTTTTTAAAAAAACGTTTATAAGCCTTCATCTACTCTCTCTATATATGTTTTTCAATATTTTTCTAAGTATAATAGTTAATTCATTCATTTATACACTCAAATAATTATAAAATCATTTCTCACCCACATTGATAAGGTTGCTAAGTCTCCCAACCTACTTGTTGCCAGTTGCGATGCCGCCGATGAAAGCGAGGTCTAAGATCATATCGGCCAGAGGAAAGTTTCACACAATATTCGTCGGAGTAGATTTCACACAATAACCTACTGCCTACTGGATCGAGCATTCGAGCTGGCATGCTG
Source organism: Oryza glaberrima (assembly GCF_000147395.1). Lineage (NCBI taxonomy): Eukaryota > Viridiplantae > Streptophyta > Magnoliopsida > Poales > Poaceae > Oryza > Oryza glaberrima. The sequence goes on from NC_068328.1 coordinate 27,782,969, forward strand.
TGACGTGAACTCACTAGCTTCCTTTTCCGGTTACACTGACATCTTCGACAAGGAAAGGAAGTAAATTGCCGGGTCCCACGTACCGAAGAAACGGTGAACACAATGCTCAAAATCGTTCATTAGAGCAAGTTTAATTTAATAGTATAGCCCACTACTAGCTTCAATTTATCTATAGCCAATCTAATAGTCAATTCATACAATAATTGTTTACTATACTATTAGTACATGGTCCCACCTGTCATATACACATTGCGTCTTGAAGTCCGTGCTGTAGCTGGCTATAGATATGTAGCCCGCTGCTATTCTCTCTTATCTTTTATCTTATTAAAATATGTTTGTAGCTGGCTAATAGTCTGCTATTGTACCTGCTCTTAGGGCAAGTACTATGGGCACCTAATCACAAGCCTCAAAATGCCACATAGGACTAAATAGTGAGGTGGAGGAGAGAAGAAAGATGAGAGAGAAATAGTCACCTCTCATGCAAGGGGCAACCCCTACACAAACTTCAGTAAACATGTGAGAGTGTTAGAGATATTGGGGATTGTGTGTTAGAGGCAACCTATTATACATGTCACCTCTTAATTTAATTATTTATATCATGCATAAAATTAGATGTGGTAGTCACCTCTACTGTAAAACTTGCCCTTAGTGATTATTATTACATGCCTAGATTTGCACGTCGTTTTTCGGTCTTTCCCGATTGGACCTAAGGCACGTTTTCAGCCGCTACCGTCGTTCTCGTTCGCGCGACAGCGACCGAGCCCCTCGATCGAGCTGAGTCGTTCTCGTTCCCGATCGCTAGCTGCGCGCGCTTCTACGCGTACTAGTACTTGTGTGCTGTTGCATCGCTGACACGGCTCGCGATTCGCGAATTGCAGCCACGGAACGCGCGCGCCCAGCTATATTTACCCCTGTTGATGCGCGCGCATCGGTTGGTGTTAGATCTCCATGGGTGATGTCACCACCAAGGAGAAGAATGTGATCGTGACGGCATACGAGGAGGTGCCGCCCGCGCCGCGGCGCCGTCGTCCGGGGAGCGGCCGCGCTGGCGCGACGTCGTCGTCGTCGACGACGACAGCGGAGGTGACCACTTGGCGGCAGGCCAAGGCGGCGCCGGCGGCGTATCAGGCCGGCGTGGCGGCGGGCGCCCGGTACAGAGGCAGCAACCGGCGGGCGCTGCTGCTCGCGTACGCGCAGCATCTTCGGCGGCGTGATCAGCGCGGAGCTAGCGGCGAGCGGCCGCGGGTGCTGCTGGAGTGGGGCAAATGGAAGACGCAAGGTCATCCCGGTGCCGGCGCCGGCGGCGACGCGGTAAGAGAAGACATTAGATTGGCAGATCGCCGTCTGTCTGTTCGATTCATTCCACGTTAGCCTGACGTGCGCGCGCGCGCCTGTGTCATGTTGGGTGTTGAGCGGTGGCAGGTGAGGAGGAGGAGAAGCTTATACTGCAGATTCCGGCTGTGGACCAGGGCGTTTCTCCGGCGAGTTCGGAGAATCGGGGAGAATGCGTTGTGCAAGAACAAGGAGATCAGTCAACCGGCCAATGTAGGATAATATGGTTGATCGATCGATTAACTAATTGCCACTTCTGCTAGCTCATGTGCTGTGCTGCTTCTTTCTGGCGAATCTAGATGAAACGAATAGGATCACCAATGCCAAACATATCGTGCATTCGTGCGTGAGAACTTGTACCGACTGTCTCTCGTACGTGGAGAACTGCTCTATTTTCTGAGTTTGCATTACTAAAGGGAAAGGTACGCACGGATATACCAAAACCCGACTGAAATTTCTTTGCAATTTTTACGAAAGGACGCCACTATACAGTTAGTGGTCTCGTGATAGACTAAACTAGCGATCCAATTTTTTTTATATATAACTAGTACCCTGTTCAACCAAGTGCAATATATGTGATTTTAATTGTAAATAGCTGGTCTTAGTAAATATATGATTAACTTCAAAATTTCCAATTCGTCAAGATTTTAATCATTTGATATCTTCAAACAGAATTAAATATTATTTTTTCTGAAATGTGCTATATGGCATGCACCGTATATATGCATATGAGTAAATACTTTTTGCGTAATTTATTCTTTAAAATAGAGAATCCATTATATGTCACTGAGTTTGTCATAAATCTACAATTTATCACTGACTTTGTCATATTTTATAATATGGGGGTTGCTAGTTGGCGCGCGCCAGCTGCTCCCGGCCCAGAAGCCCATCAGCTCTCTTTTTCCTTTTTTTCGCGATTTTTTTCGTTTTTTTCGCTTTTTTCTGATTACTTTGTTCAATCTTTAGCATACTTATTTTTTAAAAAAATGTTTTGAGTTGAAAGTTTTTAAATCTTAAATCTGAGTTGAAAGTTTTCAAACTCGATTTGAAAGTTTTTAAATCTGAGATGAAAGTTTTCAAATCTCGATTTGAAAGTTTTCAAATCCGGGATAAAAGTTTTCAAATCTGAGATGAAAGTTTTCAAATCTTGAGTTGAAAGTTTTCAAATCTAGGTTGAAAAGTTTTCAAATCTCGATTTGAAAGTTTTCAATATCGAGTTGAAAGTTTTTAAATCCGAGTCGAAAGTTTCAAATCTCGAGTTGAAAAGGTTGACCGCAATTATTGGAAACTAATTTCGTAAAAAAAACTAATTACAATCTTTTATCCGGCTCCTACGCACATAGAGGTGCGAAAAAATAGAAAATAAAAAAGAACGTGGTGGCAAACCAACTACGTGAAAAAAGTATGAAAAAAATGGAAATTACGGGCATTATCTAAACTAACAAGATTAGTTACGTACTTACGCTGGACTTATCCGGAGAAACACGCGCATGTGGAGCCGTGCGGAAGGACACAAAACACGCGCGAGCTCTTTTCCTAGCGTGTACGCGCTAACTAGATTCCTGAATATACTATCGACTTTTTCTTAACTTCTACGATTTACCATCGTCGTCCGGTTAGCCTCCGTTACTACTGTATAATTTTATCTAAATGACCAAAATACCCTTAGGACAACAAACTTCCAAAAATTGGACAAAAATTTTGAAATATTAGATTTTAAGTTTTTGGCCAATTTTTGAATGTTTCCAGTCTTATGGTTATAACATGATATTTCGGGATTTTTATTCAAATTTTAAAAGTTTTTTTTTGTCACATGGGTGTTTTGGTTATTTGGACAAATTTGTACAACACTAACGTAGGCTAACCAGACGACAATGGTAAATCGTAGAAGTTAATCAAAGTTGATAGTATATTATAGAACTTGACAAAGTTAATGGTAAATCATAGAACTGTGATAAATTCAGTGGCATATAATGAATTCTCTCTTCTTTAAAATGGACTATATGTTTTTATGCATTCTTTTATTAACTCTAATTTCTAATCATGAATGTCTTTATGCATTCTTTCTTTCCATTTTACTTTCTCCCAAATTAATTGAAAGTAATGATATTATCGCCATCACCTTATATAAACATCTAGAACATAGGGTTTCCTTGTTATATGTTACAAGTTTACAACATGGTAACCGGCCTTATTGCCAAGGTGTGGTAATGAAAAATGCTTGGCATATTGACCAAATTCAAATAAATTAAAACAAAATTAAACTTTTGGTGAGATTTGTCCAGTTTTTCTCAATAACTTATCCCTTACCAGGCTTATTGTCTTGGAGGGTCATATATGGTGTATTTGGTTGCTTGCATCCCTCTGGCCTGGCTCATCTATCTCATCCAGGCTGAGTTTGGCCTGCATGAGTAGCGAAGGTCGATTTCCGCCTTTCCTCCGAGCCTGGCTCCGAGATGTGATTTGCACGAGTTGAGCCTGGCTCGGACGGACATGCAGGCAACCAAACACGTCATTGCCTGCATCTGCAATGCGAGCCAGGCATCATGCAGGCAACCAAACATGCCCATAGATATTCAAGATACACATGCAAGCATAGACAAACCAGTTTGTCGATCTTGCTCACACTTTACATAAGTGTTCTAAACATTTGCATATACTCATTTCTGTGATCAACTCTCTCTAGTTTATATTGCCCAACAAATTAATCTTCGTCCAATCTAGCTTCACTCGTAATTTGTAAGAACCTTGCTCAATATTGAAAGATTCGTCATTGTGTCCTAGAGTAAGGATAATTGGGGCGGACTTAGATATCATGTCATCATCATAAACAAAAAATTTAAGCAAGAGCATCTCATCAACATGAAGAACCACTACGTTGCGAGACAATGCAATAGATCCATCATCTCCGAGTGCGATCCTAGTGCCTGACACTTCACTATCATATAGCACCGCATCACCTTCATTTTTAGTACCACAGGCCTTAATAATTCCCAAGAAATTTGATGACCCTTTCAAAATATTGATTCCGATAGCGACTTGCACAGTGAAGTGAGCAGTTGTATATGCCAGTTCTAATGTACTTAGCCAACTGGAAAGCAGGACTCTTTTGGTTTGCCCTGAATTAGATGTTTCGGGCGCTTCTGTAAAACCCTTGCTAAAAATTCTATCATTTGATTCTCCCATATTGCCCCTAATCTTCAAGTTGATTTCAAAATCAATGCTCTCATCTGTAGGCCCTACATATGGTGCGATCAGATTCAATATTTCACCCTGCATACAAATACACAATTCAGGAAAAATAATCTAACTATTTTTTTAATATGATGCCATAAATATAATTACTCGACTAGTAAAAAATCAACTAGCACCAAACTCCTCGATATAGTGGCAGCAGATGAAATTATTCTTCGTCGAGATATATAAAACATATTTGCAAGCTGATAGTGAGATGACAAACTGATAGTGCACTAACCGAAGATTTAATGAGCTGGCAATCGTCTCTGTCGCGTCGAAAGATGTAGACGCACTTCAAGTGTTCTCTTATTAGAACAGTTCCAAAAAGATTAATAGGGAAGCCTATATCAGATTCCAGTATCTTTACATGAAGAACATACGGTGACTCAACCAACTCTTGCTCTGTCAACGCATCAAGCGGTCTTCTTTCAGGGCCAATCGTCGCTGAAAAGTTCAGCGAATTGAACCAAGGAATCATTATAAGTGGGCAACTATTTTCACTATAAGTTATATATCATATCGTTGGCGAATTGTCACTGGGAAGGTAAAGATCATCATTACGCATTTGGTTATAAGCACGAGGTTTGAATTGCTTACCATCTTCGTCGAGATGTTTGAGCAACTCAGGTGTCGCAGCATGGCCTACGAAGGTGCGGTAGGAATTGAAGCGTCGCTGCTTGGGATCGTATTGTCGGCACTGATCATTGTGGATGCTGACGATCCATGACTTGTACTCATCCTCATCCTCATCCTCATCCTCCGTCCCCTCCGAGTCCGCGAACCGCGCAGACAGCTTGAACCGCTTCGCCGCTCTGATCTCGACACCCCCGCCGGCGCCACCGGCCGCCGTCGCCGCCGCTGGCTGCGGGTGCTTCTCCTCCGCGTCTCCTTGCCCCCGCGTTTCGTGGGACTGGGACGACGACTCGACCGCACTCGCCGCCATCTACCACAGCAACGGCGTCGCCTGCTTCGATCGGGTTACAAAGTTTTTACAACAAACACTAGTAGCATTATGGATTTGTTTATGGTAACCGGCGTGCGTGCGCCGTGGGACACACGGGACTTTTCACCTTTTCCGCCGTGTGTATTGGTGACAACTCGGTGTAAATAAACCAAGTAGCAACAAACAATATATACCTAAATTGGTCAATGGAACACGAGGAAGATATATATAGATATCTCGTAACGCATGCATGGCGACGCCGTCGTGCCCCCTTACGATCGACGACCTCCTGCACGTACTCCTCCATCTGGACCCTCGTTCCATCGTCCGATGCGCCGCCGTCTCCAAATACTGGCGGCGCGCCGTGATCGTCAACGCCTCCCAAGTGCGCCGCCACGCCAACCGCCAAGCGGATCGCCGCCTCCTCCTCGGCTACCACTACCGGGAGGTCTACCCGGGCAGGCTCCGCTTCAGCGCGCGGTCCACATGGTCGCCGTCCACCGGCCACCAGCACTGGTCAGATCACCTACCCGTCCCTTCCTTCGCACCGGCGGCGGCAGCAGCAGATGGTGGCCATCCGGAGAGGATGTACGCGCAGCTCGCGTGCAGCGACGGTCTCCTCCTCGCGTGCCGGGGCATCCTGGAGGAGGTCTCGGTGTACAGCCCCCTGACAGGATTCCACGCGACCATGCCTCGCTACGACGAGCTCTTAACGGACACGTACTTCCTGCACTCCGTGCATGGCGACGAGATGAATCCCACCCCAAACTCCTTCCAGGTGCTCGCCGTGGAGGTCGAACCCGAAGGCGAGCTGGCTCTCCAAAACTACAGCTCGGAGACCGGCGCATGGGGCCCGGTCATCCGCCCCGTCAACGACAAGGTCCTGATGCCCAGAGTGATCCACTATCCCGTCGCGGCTATTGAGTGCCAGGGTGCCATCCATTGGTTATGCGGCTGCTGGCCTTCCTGTGACGAACCGCGCCGTCGGTGTTCGCTGGAGGGTTACGACAACATCACGCACAGCGTGGCGGTGGACATTAGCACGGGCCACGCCTGGATGACGAGACAACGTATCAAACAACAAGATGCTCGTTCTGGCAACGGCAGCTGATGGCGGCTCGCCCTTCTCCGGAGGGAGGATGCATGCACGAAGATGTCGACATGGGTACACGCTGAAGAAGACAGTGGCCGTGGTAGTTGTGGCAGCGACGGCGACGACGGCGAGGCGAGATGGGTTCTTTCACGGTCTTTTGACGTCCGGAAGCTCGTCGAGCATGCTGGTCTGGCACATTTTCGACCGGAGCACAAAGATTGGGCAGATTTGGAGGTTAGATTGGAGTGGTTCTGCCGCAGGAGCCGCTGCGTGGTTATCTGGGTTCCGTACCTCGGGTTGTTTGTTCTTGACCTGGAGAACATGCAGATGCAGAGAGCTGCTGGGGATAGCCAGACACATGTTTGGCCCTATGAGATGGACCTCACGGTTTGCTACTCCTCTTTGAAACAGTACCATTGATCAATCCCCCTATCAACATTGATAATTTTTTTGGCGGCCAAAATAAAACCGCCACAATATATTACTCGTTACCTTTGAGGTTAAAACGTCTGGCCACCAATGATATACTTATTTTCTTAAAGGTTCTTCGGATTCTTATAGTGTCTACGCTTTTAGTAGGTTGTGGCTAAGGTACATGTGTCCAACACGCGATATGCTATGGAGGATGAGGAAATGAAATTTTAGAGTATTCAGAGAGAGAGACTCGGTAATCAATCATTTTGCTCATGGTATATATTAGAGTCAAACTCAAGAAAGTGTTTTGTGCCCCCTCATGCTCTCTTCTTGCTTGTGGTTTAAACAATAATAAAGAAAATATAAAAAAAATGGCAATAGAGATTTCATATTTCTTTCAGTAATCATAGCAAGACGTCCATAATAACTTTGTAAATAAGGGGATTGGGAGTTTATACGAAAGAATTGATGGTGAGAATAAGATAAGAATTTGATTTTTAATCCCAATATCTTGTTTGATAGAGGTGGTGGAAATTGAGAGATGGAAGGGGAGGAGAGGATAGAGAGAAGAGAGATGGAAGACCTGACATGTGGGCCCAAGGGAATTTTAGAACTTTGATATGATTTCTCTCTCTACTCTAACCGAAAATTATTATTTTAATTGGTGCATTGTCCACCAACAAATATCTAACTATTTTAATTGGTGCGTTGTCCACCAGCAAATATCCAACTTTTGATATTGTCTTCCCCAAAAGTCACTTTGTGTGGTGTCATACAGCTAAAACCATAAAAATCACGATGTCCTGTAGCAAAATTTGCCAAAACTTTATGATTTTGGCACGTCAAATTGACCAATATAGCGAAGCATTGGGTCAAATAAAACCATTTTGTTTGTAGACTTGGGCACCTCTTCATAAGCCAATTTCCAAATATATTTTGGCCACTACAGTGTGGGGGAATATTGAAAACAAAGAAGATATAATTTGGGCTACATGTTATTATCAATATTTCACTTTAGACTACCCTGCAACTTACGTTTTTATTTTAGATTGGGTAAAATTGTGTTTGTTCACTTTGAATCACCCCTATTATCTTCTCAAGCATATGAACGATCTTGAGTACATCGGCTCGTACTCATCAATAAACTCTCACAACTATAAGAAAGATCATTTTACTTTTGGTATATAACAAGTTGAATGTAAATGGATAATAGAGTTAAGGATGATCCAAAGCGCCGTAAAGTTAAAATTACCTGATCTAAAGTAAAAAAACATTGGTTAAAGGAATTAAACATCGATAATAAAAAAATGTTTACAGTGAAATTTAGAATATACAGTATACACGAGAGGGCGGCCTGTGGACCTGCTCCCTCCGTCCTAAAATAGGTGCATTTTTATATTGTTCACGTCCAACGTTTGACCGTTCGTCTTATTTGAAATTTTTCTATGATTAGTATTTTTATTGTTAGTAGATGATAAAACATAAATAGTATTTTATGTGTGACTAACTTTTTTTAATATTTTCATAAAATTTTTAAATAAGACGAACGGTCAAACCTTCGACACGGATTACTACGATTGCACTTATTTTGAGAGGGAGCTAGTACCCACCACTGTCGTTCTCGTTCAGCAGGTCAAACAAAGAACAGATCGCATCAATCAAACCGCCGGATCAAACCGGGCACAGAAAAACAAAGAAAACCAACGAAAAAAACGACGCAACGCGGCGCGGCAGAGAAGACAACACCGCACCACCACCCCCGCCTCCTCCTCCTCCTCGTCGCCGTGCCCGATGAAGGCATGAAGCTGCCCCCGAGACATGCCTCTTAGCCCACGTGCGCCCTCCCGCGTGTCGCCCAAGCCCCTTGCGCCGCAGGCATGCCGTTCCCGCGCCGCGACATCGAGGCCGCTGGCGCCGGCTCCGGCTCCGGCGACGACGACTCGCCGGCCGCCAAGAGGGGCAAGCCAGAGGCCGCGGGGGCGCGCCCCTCGCTGACGCGGACCGAGGCGGCCGCGGCCGCCTCCGTGCTGGCGCTCTTCCTCGTCGGGATCTTCTGCGTCTTCCGCGCCGCGCCCCGCCGCGAGTTCGAACAGATCCTCCGCCTCCCCCGCAGCCTCGCCGACGTCCGCCTCCTCAAGTAAGCTTCCCCCTCTCCGCTTTCTCCCACCAGATCGACCTGGATCGCAGTCATTCTTGTGCGAGAAGAGCAGTTTGGATCGTCCGTCCAACCATCAACTGTTTCGGGGGTGCAAATTTTGGGCGTGATTTGAGTTTGGATTTGATTGCACTAATTTATTGGTGACACGAGATTGAACATGTTTGAATGTAAAGAATCTGAAACTGTTTTAGATTGTGCAAGAATTAGATAATCATGATACGAACAGCAAGTGGCTACTCGTTTGATGGGACTTGGGAAATGATAAAATGGGTTTTATGGTTGATCTTACATTGTCAGAAAAACAATCCAACCCTTCAAGTCAAATAGTTGATCTTAAATTGTCAGAAAAATGGGACTAACCAAATAATTGCTGGAGATTAGCAGGGTTAGGAGTTCGGCTGTGAGATTTTGACTAAGTCCCTTGTTGTGGACAATAATTTCTTTTAGGATCATGCAGTATTCAATGTGCAAAATATAAATATACTTGCAACATTTGGTCGGGTACAATATTCTTATGCGTCTAATATGAGTAAGGTTACTCTGCAGGTCGTCCATGGATACATTTCTCATTGTTTGTTAGTTCAATTGTAAGTTTTATCCATGGCCTAATCAGAACTGTAAGCAGAACTGTAGGCAGTAAAACTCTGACTAACATAACGTGTAACCTCTATATTGCACTCTATACTGCACTGACTTGCATGTGATGTTTGTATTTGTTTTTGACTTACATTTTAGATTTTCTGCCTGGTTGCTCATGTTTCCTTTCAGTTCACTTGATCATGTGATAAGATGAATGAGAAGCTGAAATACTAATTCATCACTTATTTTGATGTACTCCTACATTTAGTTATACCTGTCGGTCACTTATAATATTCTTCTACAGAAAGTTCTGGTTATATATCATGCCTTTTCGTTACAAGAACGTCTATGCGTTATTGGTATAAGTCAGTGTTGGCAGAAATATCTGTCTTGTTTCATTCTGAATATAGACTGTAGGAAATACATGTTCAAGTTTCTACGACTGATCTTCTGCTTGAATTTTATCATGGAATAACAAGGAAATTATCCATCTTCATATTCATAGGGATGGGCATGTCTATTTATTTACTAGTAAAACGATCATAGAGTATGATAGCAAATTAGCAAGTGAAAGACATCAGAATGACGAAGTCTTCACCACTGACACTTATCCCTGAAACTTGCAGAGACAATCTTGCGGTGTATGCAAGAGATTATCAGGCTAATTTCATACTGGGATATTGCTCAATATACATCTTTATGCAAACATTTATGATCCCTGGAACAATATTCATGTCTTTACTTGCTGGAGCTCTTTTTGGGGTGGTTAAAGGTGGTATTTTGGTCGTATTCACTGCAACAGCAGGTGCTTCGTCTTGCTACTTTGTCTCCAAGTTGATTGGGAGGCCATTGATTAGCTGGTTGTGGCCTGAAAAACTGAGGTATTTCCAGTCAGAGGTAATCTTCTGCTTTTAATAATGTGACCTCATGTTTGTTCACTGACTTCCTTTTTCTTGAGATTCTTTGGCAAATGCTAATTTCACACATTTTCTTCATTTCATATAACAGATGCTTTTGTTTCTATGCAGATTGCCAAAAGGAAAGAAAAGCTATTGAATTACATGCTTTTTCTTAGAATTACACCAACTTTACCCAACACATTCATAAACATGGCGTCACCTATTGTTGACATACCTTTCCACATTTTCTTTGCTGCAACACTAATTGGTCTCATCCCAGCATCTTATATCACTGTAAAGGTAAATACCTTCTCAATAGTAAATTTAATGATCGTATTGCCTTCTCAATAATAGGTTTAATGATCTTATTGTTTGACTCAGCTTTGCCTTTACTTTAGAGCAAGGCAAAAATCTCAACTAGAATCCATGTTGTATGTTAAGAATTCGCATTAAAGATGGGCTAGTGCTTAAGTACTGATTCAAGTATCATGATTTATTATCTTAATACTATAGCATTGCTCTTTTGCCAAGTTTTCGGGCACAACACTACAACAGGAGATGACGGTGTATTATGTTTCATGAACTGTCTTTGCACTTTGCACGTCTTCTCCGTTGACTTCAGGATTTACTTAGTTGTGGACGGGTTTGGTGGTTGATCTGATTGTATTATCTGTTTCCAGTGATACCATTTTATCTACTCATCACCATTCTTACTGCTGTCTTGCAGGCTGGTAGGGCACTAGGCGATCTAAGATCAGTTAGGGAACTGTATGACTCAAAAACACTAGTAATTCTATTCCTCATTGGAACTGTTGCTGTTGCTCCAACGATTCTGAAAAGGAAGAGAATATACGAATGATGCCACTAAAAAGCGTCTAAACAGTGTATTAGTAGAGCACTCCAGAAGTGTATTAGTTTTTTTTCCCTTTCTTTGTTGATATTGTATACCTATTCAATTTAGCTGTAGAGATGTAGTAGTAACATGATGAATGTTTTCCTCAATAATAGATGACGCTAAGCTGTTGCATCTGTTGCCCCAATGTTCTTATAAATCCCCACGTCCCAATTAACGATGCGGTGGAACTATCTGGTTGTTGTGGTTTTACAGTAAATCTTACTGCTCCCAATTGGATGGGCAACCTTATCCGTCGTTTTGAAATGATGTGTTATTTGCCACCAATTGTCCTATTATCTCCATTTATTTTATTTTCACTTGAGACATTTCTGCAAGATGATATTCAGAACGTTCCCCACAGATTATCCTAATACAAAATGCAATACGAATTAAACTTACATTTAGTAGTACCTAAACTGTTACATCTAGGATTATAAACGTGCTGAAATTCTTTATCCTCCCAAAAAACTCCAGAAATTTATATTCAGAGGAAGCTTATGCAGTTCTTTATCCTCAGCATAGCTGATCCTAAAGGCTACAACATATTCTTCTTTTTTTCCTAGAGAGAGGAGAATATTTTCTTCCGTGTTTACTCCCTCCATCTTAAAAAAAAGCTTAAAAAAAAAGAAAGTCAGGGACATAACTTAAAAAAGCTTAAAAAAAAAGAAAGTCAGGAACATAACTTAAGACTTTGTTCGCTCCTTCCAAAAAAAGAAAGTCAGGAACATAACTTAAGACTGTGTTCGGGAGGAACCCACCTCCCGCGCACGTAAAACGGAGCGAAGCATTTTCTTATGATTAATTAAGTATTTATTAATTGTTTTTGAAAAATGATTTTTTAAAAGCAACTTTTGTGTAGAAATCTTTAAAAAAACACATGGTTTAACCGTTTGAAAAGCGTGCATGCAGAACACAAGGGAGATGTGTTGGAAAAAGTGGGGAAAGAACACAGCCTAGTACTAACTTAACAGCCTAGTACTAACTTAGGGTGTGTTTAGTTCACGCTAAAATTGGAAGCTTGATTGAAATTAGAACGATGTGACGGAAAAGTTGAAAGTTTATGTGTGTAGGAAAGTTTTGATGTGATATAAAAGTTGAAACTTTGAAGAAAAAAATTGCAACTAAACACGGCGTTATCTAGATATGGAGTACTCCTAGCTTGTTCTTTTTTCTTTTTCTTTGTTTAACAGAAGGAGTACACTAGCGACTTGACCTGTTTGGGCCGTACCCTGCAAGGCCCAACCCAAGAAACCGCCGATACAGTGGTAGCCTACAGGTGCGGCTACCTTATCGGCTTCCTTCCCGTTGGGTTCTATCCGAGACAGCGCCGAGAGCTCCGGGAGAGAAGCGCACGCACCTCCGTCCCTCGTCGGGAGCGCAGAAATGGCGACCCTCTCGATGGTCTCCGTCCCCATCGCCACCTCCTCCCTGCCCCTCTCCGCCCGAGGCCGCAGCTCCTCCGTCTCCTTCCCCGCTCCCAAGGTGAGAAGCAAAGCCACCCCTCCCCCCGCCTCCCCCCTCCGCGCCCACTTCTTGTTCGGCCATTTGCTCGCTCGTCCTGTTCCTTGGTTCTGTGCGATTGATATGTGATTCACGCATGACGCATCGTACATCCGTATCACTTATTGCAACTCAACCCCTGGGATCGTTTTGTTATCTTTGCCATCTTGGAGGTTGGGGAGGCTAGTGGCCGTGCTTTGTGTACTACAGTACTAATTTTGAGTATGTGCAATTCAGTAGTTTTTTTTTTCCGTGATGTTGGAAGAACAGTGTTCCTGTGCAATTTTAGAATTATTGGCATCTGTGAGGAACTAGTATTTATATGCTTGTATGCTTATGAGTTTGAATCTCTGCCCCTAGCACATATCATGTTGGAAGAATGGATAGTGTTACGAAGTAGTATTTCTTTGGACAGCAGAGTGTATATGTAATTCATGTAGGGACTAGGAATAGCAAAGAAGGTTAATTATGCATATAGGATGTAAAAAGAATCATAATTCCTTGTTAGTACTCCCTCAGTTTCATACTATAAGTAGTCAAAGTTCTTTAGGTTTGACCAAGTTTAAAGAAAAAATTTCCCCACCCCATTATCTTTACTTGCCCAGTCATTTGTAGGCCTGTGCTTTTAACTGTGTTGTGGTTTTGATTCTTTTTTTTTATTGGGTACTGGACAGAAAGGGGGTATTGGTCATGGTGGCCTGCGGATCGAGTGCATTCGTATTGGTGGAGTGGAGATCCCGAACCACAAGAGGGTAGAGTACTCACTGCAGTATATCCATGGCATTGGGCGGTCACGCTCCCGTCAGATCCTCTTGGACCTCAATTTTGACAACAAGGTCACAAAGGACCTCTCCGAGGAGGAAGTCATCACTCTCCGTAAGGAGGTTACCAAGTACATGATTGAGGGAGACCTTGTAATGGCCCTATCCCTTGCTAATTCATCACTTAACTTTTTTTCTGTAATTTTGGTGATTAGTATGGTTACCCTACTTTGGTACTTTCTCCGTTTCACAATATAAGTCATTCTAGCATTTCCCACATTCATATTGATACTAATGAATCTAGATAGATATATATGTCTAGATTCATTAGCATCAATATGAATGTGGTAAATGTTAGAATGACTTACATTGTGAAACGGAGGGAGTAGCATGTTGAAGATTCCTTGAAATTTGGTACCCTTAAACTGATCGTTCTGAAAAAAAAAAGACTCTGTAGTTCTTTTCCCATTTCTGTCATCGTGGATTTATGTTGTGTTGCTAAAATAGAGTTCTGATGTGTTTGCCATGCTTTACAGAAACGGTTTAATCGTGTGGCGATTGAGAGGTTGAAGGAGATTAGGTGTTACAGGGGCATCCGCCACAAGCTAGGGCTGCCAGTTCGTGGACAGAGGACGAAGAACAATTGCAGGACGCTGAAGGGAAGGAGGGCTTCTGTTGCGAAGAAGAAGTCGCCTGCTTCCCAGGAGGAATAAGACACATTGCCATGTATTTACCTTTGGTTCTTTGCGTCTTGTTTATTTTTTGTGTTCTGCTTGACCACGCTCTTGTCTGGTATTATGAGATTTTATGTTGGTGTCGTCATAGATGAATCACGGGTTGTGATCTGTCACTGTAAAAGTTATATTTGTCACCTGTCTTACATGAACTGATGCTAAATTAAGGTTATACTATGTTTTTCAGTCCATCATCTCGCTCTCTCTTCTGTTGTCATATCTATGCTTGACCGACCTGTTCCTGATGAATTAACGTATCGCCAGTTTTCTGTCCATTTGTTCCACATGCCACCGTCAGATCTAATGCCTTGTTAACTTTACAAGCTGAAAGAGGAGTATCAGTGTAGCTGAATAATAATATTAGGAACCTGCCTTGCTGATAGCAACAGACGGGGCTTTTAACTATTTGCCACTCTTACGAATGGTGCTTAACGATTTGCCACTAGACTTACATGTCATAGACACATGAGGGCCCACATGTTATTGGCAGGGTGTGGCAAATCGTTAATTGCCATGTCACAAGAGTGGCAAATAGTTAAATTTCCCGCAGCGGACACCAGTCAAGATTTTGGTTTTTTGTGAAGAGATGATTTAAACTTGAGTTACCAATTACCATGATTACCATGCGTGTGGTTGGAACATGGAACTTTCTGGAGAGAGCTGCTCGGCTCAATCTTGACTTGTTCACTTTGTTGTCCAAATCAACCATACCAAATTTTATCACATTTCGGTACTACTGGCTTTGTTTGGTTTGATATCTTATCAAATTTTGGTAGAGGTTTAAGAGGAAGCTTCTAAGACTCCCAAATTTTGGTTTAGTAGTAATGGTTGAAGTATGTTTACTTTATTGTTCTATAAAAATTTAGCAATACCGAAATTTGGTAAAGTTAAGTGACAAAAAAAACAGACCCTTAATAGAGCGACAACAGAAGAGCCATTACAACAAGAAGAAATGAAACGTTGTACTCAGAAAAATTAAAGATAATGACGCTCTAACGGTCCTGCTTGTAGAGTTGTAGGGATGTTGTGTTTCTTGTTTGTCAATTGTCATATGTCAGTGAGATCAGATAAACTAACAATTTTCTGGCAAGCTGACAAAAATGTGATACAATTTTTTTAATTATAAGATATCCATTGATTGATCGATTGAGCACGTTCAGATTTCAGAAACAGTTCGGTTTATCCAATACCCTGACTGTTATTTAACTCTGAGCCGCGACCATGTCTCCTGGTTTTGCATGGCTCCAAAACAAGCTCGAACCATGGTTAATCTTGAACCACGAACCATGATTAACCTTGAACCATGGTTCAGTCTGTTGACAAGTTTATATACCATGGTCCTATTTGGTAGAACTTTAACTCCTAAATTTAGCTATATGAGTTACTCCATCTGTTTCACAATATAAATCATTCTAGCATTTTCTACATTCATATTGATGTCAACATCAATATGAATGTGGAAAATACTAGAATAACTATATCTATCTAGATTCATCAACATCAATATGAATGTAGAAAATGCTAGAATGACTTACATTGTGAAACGGAGGAAGTATGTCTAAAGTGGAGTTGTGGAACTACCTAAACCCAACTCCACCTCTCTAGTTTATTTTGGGATAGAATCTCACCTAGCTCTGCTTCTATTTTAGGTAAAGCTGAAACTGTTTAACTGAGCTGTAGCTTTAGAAAAGATAGAGCTGTAGGTGAAGCTGTGCTATATATGCCATATTTGTTTTCATAATTCAGCAACACGAGCAGAGCAACTTCACCACAGGAGTCCGTCTGCCGCGGCGGCGCGCTATCTCGTCCACTCGAAAACCGCGCGACTCTCCTTCGAGAAAACGCAGCCGCAGCCGAGCCCCCACGTTTGCCGCTCTTCTGCAATCGCGCACACGAATAAGGAAAATAATACTAATAGAATACTAGTAGAATATACTCTCATGCTTTTGCATTGCTACGCTTCCGCTCCCGTGCCGTGCCATGGCGCCGCTCGTGTCGCTCTCACTCCCCCTCCCGTGCGCGGTGCCCGCCTCGTCGCTCCCTCCGCGCGCGGAGCCAGACGCCTCGTCGTCCTTCCACCCGCCCGCGTCGTCTTCGTCGTCGCCGCGCGGCGGCCGGCTTGCGCTGGCCGCGGCGCAACCGGGCTCCGGGCGCCGTTGGGTAGGGAGGTGGAGGGCGGGCGTGTCGTCCTTCTCCTTCCTGGCGCCGTTCTTCGCGGGGAACAAGGAGAAGGAGAACCGCGAGAAGGCGGAGAGGCTCAAGGAAGAGCTCCTCGCCGCCATCAGGCCGCTCGACCGCGGCGTCGACGCCACGGCGGAGGACAAGGAGCGCGTCGAGAAGGTGAGCGGGCGGTCGCCTCGCCTCATCCTTTTCTCCTCAATTTTTCGTGAATTGGGACGTACGAGTAGTAGATTAGTTTGTTGCTTTGCTTGCCTCAGATTGTTCAGCAACTGGAGGAGGTGAACCAAGTGAAGGAGCCACTCAAGTCTGATCTCCTCAACGGCAAATGGGAGCTTCTCTACACCACCTCAGAATCCATACTGCAACCACAGGTCCCTTCTCATCTCAAAAAGAAAAAAAAAATGTTCTGTTCAAGCATGCAATACATTGCGGATAAAAACCAAAAATGATAGTTGTGTAGTCAGGCTAACCTTTCAGATTGTCAAATTCTGTTCGCTTACTGATGCAGAGGCCAAAGTTTCTGAGGCCGTTTGGGACGATTTACCAAGCAATCAATACTGACACTTTAAGAGCCCAAAATATGGAGACGTGGCCCTATTTTAATCAGGTAATTTCCTCCTAAACTGATTCCTATGTGCCTGTAACATGAAGAGATGATCATTTTGTAATACCTTTCTTTGTTTTGAAGAAAAGAATTCTTTCATAGGAATGATATGCATTATTGCTTTTTTTTTTTAGAAAATTTTATGCATTATTGCTTTTTATCTGGAATGTTAACTTAAATTTTGAGATCAGCCATATGTGTTATGGTCTTAGTCTTATGGATGAGCAACTCCTGTTCTTTTGCTCTTCTAGACAAAGGAACGTGCTAGCTGAAACACTGGTGAAGTCTTACTTGATTCGAGAAGTGTTCATTTCCTTCTTGACTTCTTCCCACCTTTCTGCTTCTCAACTTCTTGCTCTTCTTGTACCTGCATAGACACACATTTGTATGTACTAACTTGGGCAAATGTGTTCCAATTATTTGCTTGATCACTTGGCATAATATATATGTAATGTTGTCTCGCTACAAATTTGTTTCTGAATAGCATACCCCATGCTGTTGGTAAATTTTCTTACTATTAGCTAGAGATATTATTTCTCTGGAGCATGGTAATGTACAAATATTTACCTCTGCAGGTTACTGCCAACTTGGTACCTCTCAATTCTAGAAGAGTGGCAGTTCGGTTTGATTACTTCAAAATATTTAATTTGGTGAGACATCTATCTCTTATCAATTGTACTTCATTCTATCAATAGTTCATTCTTAAAATGTTCACTCTCATTCTATCTGAACGGTTCATTCTTAAAATGTTTGCACTCGTTCTATCTCAATGGTTCATTCTGAAAATGTTCGCTCTTTTGTTATACCTTGCCAAATTGCCAATTAACTGGCAGGTAGTGACTAGTGAGCATATAGGCATGCTAACCTGCTACTTCTAAGTAACCATGTGGTTTTGACACGCAGTGATGTTATATTGTTATGATATAGCCCTTTCATTTCCTTGCTAGTGATGTACTACGTAGTATTGTTGTTTGTCCTTCAGTTATGATAAAGTTTCCATGCATGTTAAAGTTGGTGCGTATATAACATAGTCAAATTTCATGCTGCAGTCATGAGTTACTAATTATATACTTCTGTTATGATTAGATTTCAATCAAAGCACCTGGCAGTGGTAAAGGTGAACTAGAAATTACATATCTTGATGAAGAGCTCAGGTCAGCTTCTTTCACCCTATGAATAGCTTTTTAAGTAGTGGAGTTTGATCATGTACCTACCCACTAAAATCGGTTAGTTTTCTCTTGTTTCTACATTTAATTTTAGATCGTTTCTTGTCAAACTAATTTCCCAAAACCAGAAATCCTTTACCCTGCAAATTAAGTATGACAAAAATGCCAATAGCCATACATTTGATATAGGCATCAGAATATATGTAATTTTTGTCTAAAAAAAGAATATATGTGATTTGTAGCTTTTGAGTTTCAAGATAGAATGGTTTGCCAAAAACAAGAAATATGACCATACCAAGAAAATGCAGCCGGGGTTCTATCCTGTAAAGGAAGAGATAGGACCCTGATGAGAAGGGTGGTGCTGACCTTGTCATCGGCTAATCTAGGTTCTTTAGCAACATTTTTCTGTTATGTTTTGTGGTTTTTATTTTTATTTCCTGTTGTCGCCACTACACTTTAGTTTCCATGTCGGCTTAACCATTTTGTTTTCGGTTCTTTTGTTCTCCTCGCAGCTGTAATTTTTTCCCCTCATGATGATGTCCAGTTGATAGACATGGTTACTAGTCGCTAATGCAGTAATCAATGATTAAGTTCACTAATATTGCAACAAATTGCTGGTTTCAGGGCCTCAAGAGGCGATAAGGGGAATTTGTTCATACTGAAAATGGTTGACCCAGCATACAGAGTTCCATTGTAATAATTTCTAAATGCTGATGTGCACTACAGCTACTATGGCAATTAGGTCCCAGCTGTCCCAAGTATTCTTTTTCAGTCCTGATGTATTCTAAGACATGTAAATATGAATATTTGAGCATAGTTCTTATAGGATACAATACATCAAAAACTGAATCAACTCGATATGTATAGAGCAATGGGATGGTCAGTTCATTCATCCAAATTCTATAATGAATATCTGCATAACTAGGCATAGCAGAACCAGATAACCATAACATAGTAATTATACTAACCAGAACATAGTAATTATACTAACCTTTTTCTCATGTCCCCAACTGACATGAAAGGTTCGATATAGTTTTGTTTGTGTCAGACTAGTCCAATCTACTAGTAGAGTTCCAGATTTCTCCATTCTCTGCATCAAAGTAATGACGTCTTTGGGCTTCTATCTTGTCTTCAGAATGTAGGAGTATGTCATAATTTTTGAAGAGCGGAACTTTTTTTCCGAGGGGACAGAGCAGCACTTCTACCTTGACCCAGTGACTACTGATTGTGTATACATATTTGAGCTTGTTGCACCCTATAATTTGCTGTCCACAACACTAACATATTTTGCTGGTGCCACCATCGCATTTTGTGAAGTGAATAATAATAAACTATCCACTAAGCCAACATCAAAACGGCAGCAAATGTAAAGTTAAAACCCACACTTTATAGGTGAACAATGAATTTTCCATATCACCAGTTCACAGTTCTTGTCCCGATGCGAGCCCTTCAGGGCAGCTTATATCCCAATGTTGAATTAACAAAGCTATTCTAAATTTAGAGATTGTCTACTTAGTACTATCCTATTTGAACATTGTTGCAACATTGTTACATTCTATTTGCCATCACGATGACCTGGAGCTTCACAATAAAATGGTTACTCAATTATTGTTCATCTCCAGCCGAGAGCCTAAAAGAAGCTTCAGCCCTTACTTCTTCTAGCTTGCCCAAAAGTTCCTTCATGAACTCGGATTTAGTCCCATGCGTTATGCGAAGTATATCTGCTGCCCTGGTTAAAGACATCAGAGCATCCTCTGTGTACTCAAGCAACCTGCAACAGGAACATCTAGATGTAACTGTAAACATCATGAGTGTGACCCTTTAAGGGTACAAGTATTCAAGACTCAAGGAATTTCGAACAGACTTCTGGGAAAGCTATTGACAGCATTTCACTGAAGCTTTTGAAAAAGCATGTCCCTATCCAGCTATCCTACTAGCATTAATTCAGCTAACTTGTTTTAGTAACATGAAATAGCCAAAGGCCAAAGCTTATACTGGACAATGAAAGTTGTTACTCCGCGATATATGAACACAGTAAGTAGGTGAATAGGGAAAAGTATTCCATACCATTCAAGCTTTCCGCAAGTATAGAACTGTAATCCAATCATTGGGTGAAAAGGTGGGTAAATTCCTGGCAGAAGTGCAACAACATTAGTGATCATTGAGTTTTATGTAAGTGTGAGACTGCACGCTGTAAGAAGAGAAGTGCCTTACTTTCATAAACTGGAATTGTCAATCTGCAATACATCAATGCAGTCTGCCAATCTTGTAACTCCATATATATCTGCACAAATAATAGGTGGTTAATCATACTAGATGGTGTGCTCTGTACCCTAGCAGGTTATTTTTACTGTTAATGCTGAAAATATACCTTCAAGAGTGTTTCCCGTGTGTGAAGCAAAGTGATTGACAAAGGATGGTAAAGCTTCCGCTCTAGCTCTTCAATGGTCTTGTACATAGAACCTACCTCACTGTTATCTACTGCCCAAAGTTAAGGTAGCATTTTACAAAATCACAAAACAATATGATGCAATCAATTATATACATTTGCCTCAGATAGCATCTAGTAATAGTGAAAAAGGATACTTCCAGATGAAACTAAGGAAGAGACTTTGTCAGATAATAGTAGTACATCGCTAGCCATCTTTTGTAACTCTTCCCCATCTCTAGAAGTGCTACATTTCTGGCATGTATAACCTTTGTTTCCTACAGATGTTAAATCCAGATAAAAATGTAAGATCAATGATAACTGAAACAGTATTAAAGCTGCAGCTGACATTATGTTTGAATAATCCAATCTATTACATCTCTTCAGTTAGTATTTTTCCTTCGTGATGTTAACCAACCTGCATTAGGCAGAAGAAATCCATCACACTTTTGGTCATTGCATCTGTATCCCTCAAGGAGCGCATCTTCCTCAGAATCCTGTAAGGTTGGGGAAAAAATTATAGCTAGAGAACACTTCATTATCAAGAATGTGTCAGCTTCCCATAGGACATCCAAGAATAGTAAGCAATGAAATCAAAAACCTTAACACAACGGGGACATGTGCAAGTGAAGTAGTAGTGCTTGAGATCGTCCTGTCTCTTCATAGTGGTCGCCGCAGTTTCAATGTAACTTATTGATACCTAACCAAAGATGCGTAACTGACATTGCCCAGAGAAGAAACCCCAAGAAACATGGATTGCAAGCAGAGGAATATATGATAATAAGGAAAAAAACAAAAGTATATTCATTACCTCCTCATTTTTACTTATAGGTTGCAATGCACGAACATATGCTGTCTGACCTTCAAATATCAAAACTGCATTTGGTACACAACTAAGTATACCAGGAAAGGGTAGATGCAATAATAATTATTTATTAAATGATAAAATCAGAGGAAGATGCTAAACGATGAATAAAGGAATAGTATATCACCTGTGGTTAATAATAGATAAAACAGGGTATAGTCCAGTCCCAAGGGGCCTCAGTTCAGGATCACATATGGTATGAGCGTTGCAGGCAAACTGCACATATGAGGCAGAGGATATATTATTCATGCTTACTTCTAAAGGTCTAGCCAGATAATCACCAAAATAGTCCTAGCCACTGCTTAAGGGTGAGACTGGAAGACAACAAATATGAAAAACGGAAGAATAAACATGGACAGAACAATTATTCTTTTTTTTCCAAAGCTTCTTGGCTTATTCTGGTTTATTTTTCAAAAGGCAGATTCAAGATACGATTCTACTATACTCAAATAAGAGTATAAGACCACAGGGAGGTGTCCTAGATAACTTGGATCCTCATGGTTTTGGAACAAAATTAATCACATCCAACTAGGTCCCAATAGGTTTTAGATGGAAGGTACAAGCAAAATCTCAAAAATAACACCAGGAAACAACTGTATTTTTTAAGCTCAATTATTCATTGGATACATTGTCTTCTATAGTAGTTAAAACATTTTTTAAGCTATAAAAGTAGCATATACTAATAACCTTATGACTTTGAGGAGCATTACCTTGGAAAAGGTATGTGTAATTTCCTTAAGATCAAGCTCGAATGAAGGAAGAATCAGTTGGACAAGATTGGCCATCTGAGCATATAAAACCAGTTGATTTTTATCAACCTCGGAGATGTCTATATTATGCGGTCAATAAAACATTCACAAAATCAAAGTCAATATATTTGTCATGGATCAAATGTATCAAAAGGGAAGGATACGGGATTCTAATGCATCCACTAGATTGTAGTTATCTGTTCCTGAAGATGGAATAGCCTGGCAAAACAACCAATATCAAGTTACCAACATGCAGAAAACTTCAACATGCCATGTATACAAAAATATCATCATTGACATGATGCATTAGATTTTTACATCAATCAACTAGACAATACCTTGTCATCCTGCAGTTTTCTTCTAAGTACAAGCCGCACCATCAAACGAATTGTGGGAGTAAGCATCTTCTTTCTATCCTCTGTAAGCGCGGCGATTGCTCGACATTCAAGTTGATGAAGCTTCCATTCTTCTCTCTGCGGTAGCAACATATCGCCAAAAAAGTTACACCATTGAAAGCAAGAGGAATCACTATAAATAATGCATGTAACAGTCTCCGCACAGCACATGATCACAAAAGCAAGTCTCTGCATATCAAATGCGTGTAACAGTGAAGGACAGAGTCAGCACCTGACACGCACTCCCACAGTACCAAGCAACTCGACAAACGGAGCACTTCCTCAGGTTTCTGGAGGCGAAACAATTGTCGCAGTTGGAGCCCACAGAAATCTTGTTTGGTGTAGAAGCGTAAGGCTCTTGCGAAATAACGACTTCTCCTGCAGACGCAGAACCCCCCATCATCATCATCGCGGCAACAGGAACCATAATCCCAACTCAATGAAACCGCATTGCAGCAGCATCCACTACGGATGGCCTCAAGCCTTCCGCCTGGGCATTTCGCCGAGCGGTTCGCGAGCAGCCGCCCCCTGCCTTGCTTGGCCACCATGGCACAGCGCCCGCCTTTCGATCAGAGAAGGGGGGGTTGGGTTTACCTGGGAAGAAGCTGCGTGCGGCGAAGAGGCCGCGGCCCTTCCCGGGGACGGAGGCGACGGCGAGGTCTCGGCCGGCGAGCTCGTCCCGCAGCTGCTCCTCCCACGACGCCATTCCCCCCGCCCCGACGCCTCTCCTCTCGAGAAGGTTCGAAAAAAAAATAGGCACAGTTCGCAACCAGCCTAATAGGCGAAAGGCCCAAGTGAAAAAAAAAGGCCCAGCAACTTGGCTTGGGCCAGGCCGCATTCCGAGCTAGTTTTCCAAAAAAAAAAGAAAAAAGTCCCTCCCTCCCTCTCTCTCTCTCTCTCTGTCTCCAGTCTCCACATCACTGCGTGTCTGCGTCGCCATCGCCGCCTCGCTGCGACTGCATTTCAAATTTTTCGGGGACTCATCCCCATTCCCACCTCCTCCTCCCCCACCAAGCTCGCTTCCGATTCGCTTCCATGGCGGCCTCCGACCACGCACGCGCATAGAGGGTGCGCAGGCTGCCCCCGAGGCCTGCCGGGCCGCAGCGCCCGCCGCCCGTTGGGAACCCTAGCGCGCCGCCCATCTGCACCTCCGGCGAGATGCCTGTGGGCCCCGCCGCAGCCGACGCCGCTGACGATGGAGAGGAGGGATAATTTCCTTCAGCCCCCTGCCGCCGCCGCCGCCCCAGCCGCCGGCGGCGGAAAGGGCCTCCCGGTCCCCGCCACAGGGGACGCGACGAACCTGACCTCGTCGTCGAGCTCCACCTCCTCCCTCACGCTGTCCCCTCCGGACTTCCTGCGTCAGGTTCAGGCCGCGCTGAAGCGGCATAGGCCTACCGGTGAGTGGAATCTAGCCCTGCACTCCCCTGCTGTTGCTTCCGCCTAGGGTTCTAGTTACCCGTTTGACGCTTGTCCTCGTTCAAACCTAACTGGAGTACGTTGGAATTCACTAGTACCAGACATTCTACATGGGGTTACTGATCTGATAATTAGCTAGTTTACTGGGGACTCTGTATCAAATTTCATTATTAAGCTTGTTTTGAAATTTTAGATATCAATTGTGATGTTGTTTGATGAACATATTGGTCGGAATGGATTTATTTATCTATAATGTGCCGTTAATTCGCTTTGGATTGAATGCCTCGTAGGTTCGATGCAGTCCAATCAACCACGAGCAACCCGAGTCCTGGTGTCCCGAGGTGAGGGCTCAACGAAAGCTGTTGCCAACCCTTCTGTGGCACAAAATCCGGAAGGCAAGGTTATGCAGCAGAGGAGAGGCCCGCTGGGGGCTTCCAGGTTGCGAAATGCAGCTCCTGATCAGAACAAAGCTGTTGTCTCAAGTCAAGACGAATTGTTGTTGACTACGCCTTTGACATTGGGAACTATCACTGATACCCATGATCAGAATGGTGGTCAGAACCACCAGCCGAAAAGTGACACTGATCTCTTGGTGGATAGGAAGAAATCGTCAATGGAAGTTTCTTCCTCCCAGATGGCATCCGCAAATGCATTGGTAGGGGAAGATTTCAAAAAAGACCTATTCTATTTGACTAGCGATCCGCAGTTAACTTCTCAGAGTAAGATTCCCCCCTTTCTGGCTCCTTTGAAGTTCAATTCAAACTTGAATCCATGTTTAGTTATCAGTTTACGGTGCAGGTGATAATGTAGGTGTAACTGCTGGTAGTAGAATGGACAGTATGTTGTCTTATCTTCATTCTGTTTCATTGACAGCAGGAGATAATTTTCCTGTCGCTCAAGTAGCAGATGATCAAGGCAAGAACCACAAGGAGATTGGGATTGCTAGTGCAGCAGTTGAGATGGATATCAAGTATGATGCAGCTAACTTGTCCCGAAGAATTGATGAGGCTTGTGATCAGAATCATGGAGAGCCAATGACTCGTTGCTCTGCCATGGGTTCATCAGTGACTGCTGTATCTTTATATTCAGGGCCTACTATTCAAAGTAAAAGTGCTGCTCAGATTGATCAATATGCTTCACCAGCTCAGATGCCACAATGTGGCAGAGAATCATCTGGTGTATCAGGTCATGGCTCTCAAAAACTGCATGGAATGGCAATGAATCATGCTGATTGCAATACCAACAAACAGCAGGTTGATACCAATGGTGGGATGGACAAACCTGTTTCTAGTAGTGCAGTTTGTTTGCCATCCCAAGGGTTATCTGGGAATGATCAATCTTTGTCTGCCAAGGATGATGGTGCTCCTAGACGAAGCAAGGTTGAAAAGGAGCGTCGCAAAAAGAATTATGATCCGGATGTATTCTTTAAAGTGAATGGAAAACTTTATCAGAAGCTAGGTAAAATAGGGTCTGGAGGCAGCAGTGAAGTTCACAAAGTTATATCAGCCGAGTGTACAATATATGCCCTGAAAAAAATAAAACTTAAAGGTCGGGACTACCCTACTGCCTATGGCTTTTGCCAAGAAATTGAGTACCTAAACAAGTTGAAAGGAAAGAGTAATATCATACAGTTGATTGATTATGAGGTACTAGTTATTATTCTTATCTCCATTATTTTTTTAATGACATTATTTGTGGTTGGAATGTCAAAAGTTGATGCCGGTACCTCCACTGAAAAGATTATTGTGTAATTTGTTTTTTGTAGTATCCGAAATTGAGCTTTGGATGTGAGTTTCCGCTGCAATATATTGCTAGTAATTATGAAATTATGGTCATATGAAAGTACTTCCGAACCCAAAGTTAAAAGATATTGCTTTTTGTGTGACTAAACCTGGATATTGTAGGTCTAATGGTTGGTAAATGTTTGTCTCACTCCCTCTAAATTTATGATGCCTTGGAAATTCATAATTTCATATGTCCAGGATACCTGTTGTTATTGAAACAGACTAATTTGATATCATGTACAAAGAATTTACTGTTGCTTCATCACCTAAACAAAGATAGCATTGCTTCTGTTGTAGCAAAAAAATGTGTTTCTTGACTTGTGCAATTATGTAACCTTCTAGTCCCTAATGGTCTTTTTTTATTATTATGTAACCATCATATTATAACTTCTAGCTCGGTTATCTTTCTAGAACCTATAATATAGAAGGATTAAGGGTTTATGACTTTATGTTAGCTCAAAAGAACCGCTACCATCTTAAGTATTGGCATTTTTTCAATGTTGTAGTTTGAGAAACTCAAGCAGTAGTTCAGCTTTATTGTTGGAAATTCTTAATAGGCACATGCAATACTACCTTCCCTGTGGTTTGTTGGTATCAGTTGCACTTTCCTATAATATGCATATGCATACCCATATGATCCATATTTTTGCACGGAAGTTTGATACACTGTAAAATGTAAACTTGCTCATCATTTCTATGTTTTCTGCATTGAGTATGACCAGTACCTGTTGATTTATTCTTAAAATTTTTATCACCTCCTTCAAATTTCCAGAGCCCAACATCTTTTAGAACTTCCATTCTTCAAAAAAAAATATATAACTAAGCGATACAGAACTTTCTGGCTACAATTTATAGGTTCCAAACTTCCAGTAAAAATGGAAAATGTGTAGTTCACTACATTTAAGAAACTAAACATTATATTTTAAGTAACCTTGTCACTGATGATTTATAATTTAATATTTCAACCAACCATGATGTATGAAGACCAATTTAAGCATATGTGGACTTCGATAAAATATGCTATTATCTAATTGACCCTTTATAATTTTGTTGTCAGGAGATAATATTGTTTACTCTGCCTTTGGATTTTGTCTGTGCCAGGTCACTGATAAAAGTTTGCTTCAAGATGATTCGCTGTCACCCAGAGATGGGAGAATTAAGGATGATCACTACATTTATATGGTCCTTGAGTATGGTGAAATTGATTTAGCTAATATGGTTGCTCAGGAGTGGAAGGAGAGGAACACCTCAAATATGAAAATAGATGAAAATTGGCTACGTTTTTATTGGCAGGTAACTTTTCTTTTTATGCAATATAGCTGAAACAAGATACAAATGGGTCAATAGAAACAATTGTGGTCAACCTAGTAAAATGAAGGTGATCAACCCTTCTGCTGTAGGGTATTTGTCCACAAAAGAAATATCTTCTAATCTGTATGACAAATGTACTGTTGATTCACGGAATTTATCTTAGAATACCATAGACCCATAGTATCATTACATTTCGTAGTTACCCACTATTATTGTTGGTTTTAGTACTACTGAATGGTTATATACTTAGACCAAGCGTACTTAGCGGCAGCTGATTTGCTAGCAATTTGTTGATTTGTTATATCTTTAATTGATCAATTGTTAGTTGAGCAAACCATCCATGTAGTAATCCGAGAACTTGTGTAGGCTTGTAGGAATGCTCTCGATTTATGAATCCCTCAACTGAAGAATTCTGTAGAGAAGTTCTGTACATTTGCTCTCAGTACATACATATAGGCATGAGCTTTCCAAATTTCATTCTGACATATTCTGCATGGAGTATGGTACAAATATCTGTAAGTTTGTACCTTTGTGTTGCAGTGCTTACCCTGTTCATTCTGTTTACCAAGAAAGTTGTGAATAAAGTGAGGCAACATCTCTATGCAGTGCTTGCACTTAATGTAACATGGTTTTACAGTTCATGCTTATGTTGTAAACTTGTAAAATAGGAGGCAGCATGGTTCAGTATGATATATCACATAATGTCATGTGCAACTTTCACCTTTGTCCATTTTGGTTAGGCATGCATTTATGTAGAATGTCACAAAATGGTTGATATAGTACCTATATTATGCTTAGAGTTTCTCTGATTCTGGGTTTTATAAAATATAGTACCTTATCAGTTTTCCTTTGTGCTGTAGCAAATGCTTAAAGCTGTCAATACAATACATGAGGAACGGATAGTGCACTCCGATTTGAAGCCTGCAAATTTTTTGCTTGTGAGGGGTGCACTGAAACTTATTGACTTTGGCATTGCTAAAGCAATAATGAATGATACCACAAACATTCAACGTGATTCTCAGGTACCAACAGATGATTTGGGATGTAGCATTCATGGATATATTGGTTAAGAATATCGATGTCCACTACAGATATTGTTGTCTTGCTTTCTAATCGTGGTTTCTCACTGTATTGTGCAGATTGGAACACTGAACTATATGTCACCTGAAGCATTCATGTGCAATGAGCAGGACTCGGGTGGTAATGTTATCAAGTGTGGACGTCCATCTGATATTTGGTCTCTTGGTTGTATTCTTTATCAGATGGTGTATGGTAAGACACCATTTGCTGATTACAAGAATTTCTGGGCCAAGTTTAAAGTTGTTACTGATAAGAACCACAAGATCAAGTATGAACCGGTAGATAATCCATGGCTTATTGATTTAATGCAACGATGCCTTGCATGGGACCGAAATGATCGATGGAGAATACCTCAATTGCTTGAGCACCCATTCCTTGTTCCTTTGGTTCCAAGGGATTTACCTTCAATTGACCAAGACCCGTGTAGGTTGCTGATGGAGAGGGTTAGAGTTCACTGGGCCAATCCCAAGCTTCATAGTTTTATTGCAGAGCTCGAGAAGGATCAATGCCGTCCAGCCACTCAAATGTAAGAGAGCTTTACATTGATAGAATGTGGATATGCGATGCGTATGTCCAGTTATGCTAGAAGCATCTTACTGATACACAACAAGGGGACAAGCTGACTATAGCTAACGTTATAGCTTATCTGATTATTGAAATTGCCTACTATATTCATATATATTTGGTTATTAGGAAGCTTGCTACCGTGTGCCGTCAGAAGGTGGGACATCTTTTTATCACGCAAGATTTTCCTCAGATGATGTATTCCTGTTACTGCTTGAACTAGGAGGTAGGCAGAACCTTAAGTAGCACAAGTGATTTAGTATCTGTATCGCTTGGTTCCTTTGAATTTATTGTTGTAATCTGTAAATAGTACTTGCATGAGTAGGAAACTGGGAGCATTTTTTTGTGGTGCCTTTGGCATTGTACGCTCCATATTTGCGTGAGTAGGAAACTTGGAAGTTGATGCAATTGTTTGTCAGAATCGGTGTATGTTCAACAGGGCAGAAGCTTTGCCGGCCATACTTGACTCTATTGGTGCTTACTTGGTTCGTCTTTTTCTTTTTTCATTGATCCTCTTTTTGTGATTGAAGTGAACCGAGCGAATCCAAGGCCCATCCTCAGGTACAGATAGTCAGGTGTATGTTCACGTCGGCGCAGTGGCGCACTCATGTACTGTTCTCACTTATCCTAAAGCTGAGGCGGAGTGGCATACTCCCTTAAAAAAAATCAATTTAGGATAAAATGTGTTGTTCTAGTATGTGTCATGTTCTATTCTAGATTGATTATTTTTGAGACAGAGGCAGTAAGCCGGGAGTAGTAGTTTTTCTTATGACCATAAGCCATTATTCGCCACTGGCTAGATGCTAAAAGATGAATGCATTGCAGGAGATGAGAGGGAGTCGGCCGGCCAGGCAGCGTATGATCCTCACTCCTCTGCCAGTTAGCCCCTGCCAGCTCCTGCGCTGCTCCGGCCGCCGGCTGGCCGGCACCGGGGGGGTCCCCCGGCGGCGGCCAACCCCGGCTGAGCTTTGATGACGCGCAGCCGAGTGACAGAAAGCGAAGGGCGAGACTGCCACTGCCACTGCCACTGACGCCGGGATTGGGTCGGACTGACCGAGCAGCCCACTCATCATGGAGTCATGGGGCGTAGTACGTGCACACACTGGCTCGAGCTATCATTGGTCTCGTTGCTTTTGTTGTTGGATGGAGAATCTGCATGCAGCGCCGACGGCGTCACGGATTCGCGGCTGCGCGCGCGCGCTGCTACGGATCAGTTTTTTTGGCGCCGCCTCGTGGGGGAAAGCACACTGTTTCCATGTCAGCTGAGCCCTTCCCTTCTCTCGAGCGGTAGTGCGCTGCTACTGTGCGCGGAGCAGGAGCTTTCTGTTGTTTCCTGGAAGAGGAGGTAGAATAGCACAGGCCCTGAGTTTCACTCACATGCGCAGGCGCAGCAATAATGAAATGGCACACAGTTGCAGTTGCACAGAGGTAAATTTTGCTCACTTGATCCATGTTGATTTATTACACGAGGTAATCCCTCGCTCCTGCTAGTACCCAATGGATGGAACCCATATGCAGTACTACTATTCATTAGTAAACCCGTCAAGATATTCAGTGGTACCACCACACCGAGCGGCACAGTAGACAGCCCAAAGAACCAAACAAATTAAGCCACAGTGCAAACAAGGAGCAAAGGAAAAAACCAAACCAACCTGTACGGTACGGCTGCACCTGATGAGCGATTGCCGATGAGGCGATGACCCCGACCGGCTGTCTACCCACTGTCGCGCGGGTCATCAATGCAACAGTCAGGTTAATGCCAACAGTCAGGTTGATGGTGTTTTTATTCTGGGCAATATACTACACGCCCCAGTCCGTCACATCAACAAGGACCACCCCTGCAGCGGCAGCGGCCGCGGCCAGCGTTGCGTGCGTCCCCGGTTATTCCCTCCCTTCCTTCTTCCGCCACCCACAAAAAGATGAACTACAGCGCCCCCCGGTCAAGCACAAGCGCATCACAATTCACAACTGGTGGTTGTGGGGGTCAGCAACTCATTCATTGATCAGCTCGAACGGCTCGGACAGCACGCGTGATGGAATGACCAATGGCCAGGATCGGACAGGATCACAGGAGCCCAGGAGGAGGAGTAGTAGTTGTTGTACTACGCGACGACGCGAGGTCTATAGCTGCGCCAGGAGCGGAGGAGAGCGATGGAGGGTTTGGGACAGCGGGGGCGTGGCCGCGCATGGGCGACGGGGCGCGCGGGCGTTGCGGCCGGGCCACCCGACGGCAACCCGGCCCCCGTGGGGGTGGGGCGGCCCTGGGTCACGCGCGCGTCGCGCGGGAAGCGCGTGGGGCGGATGGCTGTTCAGCTGTTGGCGCTGTCGTGTTGCTGGTGGGGGAGGACCGGCGGTGATCCGGGCCAGGGCCCAGGGGGCAAGGGGAGTTTCAGTTTGGCGCCAAGTGAGGGCCCGTTACGAACTGTGGATATTAGATTTTACAGGGCTGAATTATTTTGCGGATTATCTGTATCATTTTTGCTTAGCCACTTGTTCTGGTATTTGTTAGGTTGATAATATATACTCCCTCTGTTTCACAATGTAAGTCATTTTAGCATTTTCCACATTCATATTAATGTTAATGAATCTAGATAGATATATATGTCTAGATCCATTAACATTAATATGAATGTGGGAAATACTAGAATTACTTACATTGTGGAACGGAGGAAGTAAGATTTAATTCATATGAAAAAAAATTTAGATCTATGGACTTCCATCCGTATTTTATCTAAAAAGAATAGACCCTGTGTACTTTCATTTGAAGAACTGCAGGGAACTTCAGGCTAGGATACTTTCTTGGGCCTTTATAAGAGATTGTTAACCTTTTAGATTTGCTTGGGGCTTTCTGAGTTGAGAGCTCCCTATACTATTTTCAGTTTTGGGGCAAAGCTTCTAATTAAATACCCAAGTTTTAGAATTGGAAGCTACAAAAACTTCCATGATTTAGAAAAGTTTTTTTTTTAGATAAAGGATTATCAAACCCGGCCTCTACACCTTTGTGGGGTGTACACGGCCAAAAATCCGAACACGAGTACATAAGACTCTCCCTAATAAAAGGGTACAAAATGCATCAACTGACCTTTCCCATTACATAAGAGATGACAGCACAAAGGTTTTAAGAACAACAAACGAAGAAAAGACTAGGCTTCCAATCTTCTTCTAAGGTTCCAGCCATACACGGAGAAGAATTCCACCACACGCTTCTCCGGCAGTTTGCAATAGTTCTTAACTTTTTCTTCATTGGTTCCCTTAAGAAGCAAAGACCAAGTCATTGCCCAATGTGTTCCTATGAAAATGACCTGCAAGAAAGATGTAGGATTGGAGCCATTAAATACCACATCATTCCTATATAACCAAATTGCCCAAAGAAATGCAGCTATGCCCACAAACAATATTCTCTTGAACCTAGGTTCAACACAATTCAGCCAATTCCCAAACATTTGAGACATGCTACATGGTTGCCTAATCACAAATGTAAAAAGGAGCAGGCGCACTCCAAATATACCTAGCCATTGAGCAATCAAAGAAAAGGTGTTGTATTGTTTCCTTAGAGTTACAAAAACAGCAACTTAGGCTACCCTTCCACCTTCTCTTTGCTAGATTATCCTTAGTGAGAATTACCCCTTCCTTGAGGTACCACAAGAAAATTTTGATTTTAAGTGGAATTTTGAGCTTCTAAATGAAATTCTTCCTAGGAACCAGCCCTTCATACATGAGCAACTTGTACATAGATTTTACTGTGAAAATGCCTTCTTTATTGTTTTTCCAAAAGAAGCGATCTTTCTGATCTGTCAATACAATGTTAACAACTTTCGACACTAGCTCATACCAGGCTTCCAAGTTTCTTCCCACTATTGATATTCTGAAAGACACATTTAATGGTATTCCACTCATTACCTTGGCCACCACCTCATTTTTATTTCTAACTAGATTGTAGAGGTTAGGATACTCCTTCTCAAAGGATTGAACTCCTATCCAACAATCCTCCCAAAATCTTACTTGTGAGCCATCTTGTAATAAGAAGGAACCAAACCTTTGAAAAGACTCTTTGGCTAACATGAGACTAGTCCAAAAATGTGAGTCCCCTGGTCTTTTTTGGACTTGTAAAATGGTTTTCTTTGTCAAATATTTTTTCCTAAGCAGACTTTGCCAAATTCCGTCTTCGTTGATCAACCTAAAAATCCATTTACTAAGCATACACTTGTTCTGCATTTCTAGGTTTTGGATTCCCAACCCCCCACATTCCTTAGGTCTGCACAACACACTCCATTTAGCTAACATATACTTCTTTTTGTGCTCATCACATTGCCAAAAGAATCTGGATCTGTAAAAATCCAGCTTCTTTAAAATTCCTTTAGGGATTTTAAAGAAAGAAAGCATGAATGTTGCCAGACTACTCAACACTAAATTAATGAGCACCAGCCTTCCTCCTGACGACAAAAACTTGCCTTTCCAACAACTGAGTTTCTTCTGGAATCTATCTTCTAGATCCTTCCAATCTTTGTTTGACAATCTTTTGAAATGCATAGGAAGGCCTAGGTATCTGAATGGAAAAGTACCCATCTTACAACCAAACAAAGTGGTGTAATCCTTTTCCACCTCCTTAGCTTTCCCAAAACAAAACATCTCACTTTTATGAAAATTAATTTTCAAGCCCGATAACCTTTCAAAGGCAGCTAGTACAAATTTTAGGTTCTTGGCTTTAACCAAATCATGGTCCATAAACAAGATGGTATCATCTGCATATTGCAAGATTGAGAGACCATTGTCTACCAAGTGAGGAATTACTCCATTTAAAGTCTCAAGGTCTTGAGCTCTATTGATGAGAATGGCAAGCATAAGTTTGAACTTCGAAAAACCGAAATCTGAGATAAGTTTAAAGTTGTGAATCTATGGACTATGGTCTCAATAGAAATCGAGTTCCAAAATATCATATTGAGAGAGAGACAAAGTGACACGTACAAAAATGTTAACTGTTCTTGCCAATTCACTTGCATCACGTACATGCTTCCAACAGGCGAGCTGGGCTAATGTTTCACTACCCTCCATTCTATTCCTTTCTCCTTTCCCCGTTCCACTACCTGCTGCGTGATGTAACAAACTATGATCTTTGATGTAATACATTTCTATTATAAAGTAGAACAATGTACGAGTATTATAGTAGCCAAGTTCTTTTCTTGTTCTTTAATTGAACACCCTAACATTAAAAACAACTCTCTGCCTCGCAAGTCATTTTCAGAACAAAGGAGTGCAATTCCAATCCAATACGGAATCAAAAATAGCACATGAGGCGAAGGTGCTTGCAGATAGCATAATCCGAGGAGGATATACCTACCTTGAAAACTAGAAGCATCCTCGATGTGAACCTAGACATGATGCCCTAATCCCTTATGCGATACAAACAGTAAAACAAATAACGTAGAATACAGTGACACATGTCACTCTACAAAAAATTCACATTTGAGTCATATCTGAATGCAAGAAAAGTGTGTTGAATTTTTTTGTAACCACGGGAAAACTGCCCTTCATTTCATTAAAAAATACACTTTCTTTTACTCTATGAGTGTTTAAGTAAATGTGAAATAGAAAGAAAATATGTCCTGGTTCCCCCCCCCCCCCCCCCACACACACACACAAGCTGTATACTTCAGTTCGATTTTTTTTAGAGACGGATATTTTTTTACTCGGCCTCTATACTCAACCAAATATATGTAGCCTTTAAAATTAGAAACTTAATTAGTCTCTCAAATAACCAAATTTAAAATTCGCTTCTATATATATTTGAACTCAGGACTTCTTCAATTCGAATTTAGTGAAATGATATATGTCGCCATACATATGCATCACTACGTCCATAATTTTTCATAATGCAACATTTTGCAGGATTTGGAGCTGTTCCGAAGGAACCAACAATTCAACACTTGCTACAAATTTAACTAGGTATTTCACGCAACTGCATTAATAGCAAACAAATTTATCCCCCAAAGCATCCAAATACTAGTGCTTCACACCTATCTAATGATAGTTGCATATTAAATCCGACGAATAATTTGAAAGTTCTTGCATTGAATATAGCTCAATTTGAATTTGAAGTTCCGAAGATTAATTTGACTTTATCATGGTAGGCAAAATCTGCCTTAGATAATATGGTGAGAAACAGAGTAGGCCTCCTTGCTAGACAGAGTAAGGCCTGCATCCTGTGAAATTCCCCTGTTTAAAAAATGACTTGATAAAAAGGAACAGCGTGTGAATCTTGAAGAACGACCAACACCAACTAATATAGTATAGCCTGCTGCGACATGTAGTATACTCACATTCTTTTTGGCGTTTTTTTTAGCCTATGGCCTTTGCTTTGCTTAACAACGCAGAGTTCCTTCTCGCAAGTCTCTTCGCTGGTAAAGATGTCCGTGATTCGTACGCGTGGATCAGTCACGGTGAAGGTAGCACGCAAAGGAAATGCTTTTCCATACACAAAGAACTGTGGGCACTATGCTCATCATGCGTACCTAAAGTCCTAAACAACAAAAAGAAATTTTAAAAGTAGTATCAGCTTAGGAAATCAGATCGCTTGTGGTAAGCTGGTACGTAATCACCTTTATCTCAATTCTGCATGTAAGTATATCCTATTATCTCTTGGTGGCTTCCCGTATAAGGATCGAATCAGCAGGTTCATTTGGATCGAATAGGTCGCTTCTAACTAATCAATTTCGTTCAGTTTTACGGTACCAGACTCATCTATTCGATTAATCCTCTCGGGCAGAATTGTTCTTAGGAGCAAATTAACTTGTCACAATGCATGTTTAACTTTGCGCCTCGTTTGATAGCTCACCAATTTATTGGCGATTTTACTATATATTTATGGTCATTTTTTTCCAAAAAAATACAGATACAAATATATTATAATCGTATTGTAATTTGTATGTAACTTTTATATGATTTTGGAATCAATATATTTGCTCTAAGATTCGTATAATCAAGGAAAGCAATTATCACAACGTATGCCCCTTACAAGTTGTATTGCAGTTATGTATAAGTTGCAATATAATTCTATTACTATTGTACTATATTTATATATTTTATATATGTTGTAAATTTTTAAGATGAAATTTGATATTTATGTATAGCTAATCTCCGGACTTGTAGTTGACCAGCAACCAAAGTCAATATGCAACAATGCTCCTGTGCTGTGATCGATATTCGACAGAGACATCTTCACCGGAAAGAAGGATTAATTAAGGAGTACAATACTGCTGCAAAATTTGACAGATGCATCATGCATGCAATTGCTACGAAAAGGCTCGGAAGTTTTTAATCAATCATCGTCGCCAGAAAAAAAAAAAAGAAAGAAAAAGCTGCGGCGCCATCCATTTGGCGACAAGTAGTGGAGACGGACGGGGAGACTACTGGCAGATCGGCACAGGCGCACAGCAGCAGCCAAAGCGACAGTTGCGAAGTGGAAAGTGGGGTTGGCACTTGGCAGGCACGGCGCGCGGAGTTGCGGACGTCCCCGCACACGCTCACGCTCACGCACACGCCGCCACGCATACGCGACACCCGGCCACGCATACGCGACACCCGGGTGCCACGCGCGTCGCGGGCGAGCGGTGCCCCGAGCCCCCGGCGAGGCGCGGCTCGCGCATGCTCGTGATCGCGACTTCGCGAGACGTCGTCGTCGTCGCGCGCGCGCGCGATGCCCGGGCGGGCGCGCGGCGGCGCGGGATGCACGTGTTGCTGCTGGCTTAGCTTTTAGGAGTAGCTGGGTAGATGGGCCGGGGGGTGACGTTGATGCGGATCGCGGGGTTGGTTGGTGAACGGTGACGGGGCGAGAGCTGCCTTTACCGGATGCTTTTGCCCCCGTTCCGCGCGGCGGGGAGAACGTAACTACTGTGTATACTACGTCGGATTTTCGCGGTAAAAACGCTTCGAACCAACGAAAGGCAAAGGTTGCTACTGCTGCTGCGTGTGAATTCCCGGCTTGTGTTGTTCCACGAGTTAGCGAAACGAATATAGAACAAAGTGTGGGCAAATTGGGGGAATTTTAGGTCCTCCAGAAAGAGAGGATGAACGAGACGGGAAATTAAGGGCGAATAAAGCGGAAATTGGAGGTGATCAATCTTTAATACCAAAAGGACGGTTTTGTTCTGGTTAGGGGTATCTTTCGCGGATAGAACATAGGTCGTTTTCTGTGTTTACGGGAACCACTTTATGCAACTACTTCTATTCAATTTGTATACAACAAACGGAGAAACCACAATGATCGACGATATATAGTCAACTCGGTCACGATTGTGCGTATAGCTACATACATACTCCCTTCGTTCTAAAAAGAGTATAAGAAATTTTGACTCGATGTAATACATTCTATATCTATATTTCATATTTTGGGATGGAGGGTACTCCCTTATACTTTTTGCATCCCGAAATAAACCAACCTCGTATGCGTTATAATATGATTAATCAAATATACTCATATTTAGATTCATCCTACTATATCGCGTTATATCTTAATTGGTTTATTTTGAAATAGAAAAGGTATGCTAAACCAAACCAGTTGATCATAATTTCACATCCTGGCGTTTGACCGATCAACGAGGCAAGACCATCTTCATCCTTGTAGTTGCCAGTGAATCCGTAACCAAACTAAAAACCATATCTACAACGATAAGGAAAGACAAGGCCATAACCAATTCTAACCCATCTCTGACTAAGAGCAAGGTCAATAGTGCAGTCCACTACTAGCTCCAAATCTCCTATAGCCAATGTAATAGTCAATTCATACAATAGTTGCTTACTACACTATTAATATTTGGTCCCACCTGTCATACACATATTACGTCTTATAGTCTCTGTAGCTCGCTGCTCTTCTCTCTTTAAAATATGTTTATAGCTGCTCTACTACTCTTAGCAAGGATATTGAAAAGACTAACACGGCACCTTTAATTCCACCAATAATTAATCGATCGCCGGTTTCGAACGTGCGCACCACGCGTATATATGATCACCGGGCTCCACCGCAGCAGTGTAGCCACGACGAACGTACGTACGTCGTCTGAGAGACATTCTACCACGTGCAAGTTGTCGATGGATGGCTCGCTAGTGTCCACAGTGACGCACGATTGCACGAACGTTAACACCCCGGCTGTACGCTAGCTGCACGAGATGAAGCTAGCCCGCGCGGCCGGACCACTACGCTAGCTGCACGAGATGAAGCTAGCCCGCGCGGCCGGACCACTGCCGGCCTGGCCTAGCTAATTGCCTTCGTATCACGTGGTCATACACATCCGTGACGCTCTAACCTAGCTGGTTAGCTTTGCCGTGATTATTAATTAAGTTGCATTAGTTTGCCATTTTTGTACGGTTTTTCAGCATACTGTTCTGGACTTTTAATTTGGCCCCAGTAGTAAAAACCAAGGTTCAAATCCCACGGATTTACAAGCTACTAGTTTGCTATATAAAGTTGCAATTAATTAGAACCATTTTTCACTTCAATCATTAGGATAACGTTTGGTCAAAATAGGTTTTTTTAAGGTGTATACGTATCTGAGATATATCTCTAATTACTATAGTAGCATATTTATATCACGTTTCACACGCTGTATAAACTTTAACTTAACTATGATATATAAACACGATTGCTTTGCTCATAGGTAGCTAAGAGTTTTTAGAATTTTAGTCCATATGTGTATTAACTTCTTACCTTTTTATAGAGCTTGGATATATTTTATCCTCTTTATGTTATTGTCTTATCGATACTTATCATGCGTATTCAACTTAATCCTAAACCTAACCCTTATCCACCCGCTCCTCACACGTTTTCTCTTTGGTTATATGCGTATTGTCTATCGTTGCATGTTGTCATTATTGATATCACTGTTAAACTATGCAGTCAAATTCTTTTACTTACTTTGCTCCCGGTTACCATCAAATACAACCATTACCTATTCTTAGTCACCATCAGAAAACAACTATTACCTATTGAACTTCTTTGACTCGTGGTCTGTTCTATCACGTTCAACCCTCTCTAAATCCACGTGTTATCCTCTCTTTGCTCTCAAAACCAGTATCTCTTTTTAAAATAAATTATCATGTTTCATCATCATCATCATTATTATTATTATTATTGCTGCTACTCAAAATGTATGGGCAGCTTGCATTTGAAGCTGAATTGCAAAGGATACATGCAATCCACTGTATGGCATCAAATCCCTGTACAACGCAGGAATCTGGAATACTACTAGGAAAAAGAGAATCACGGCGTGCCATCGGCCAAACCCCCACGACGTCTCTTGTCGTCAGTCGCCACGACGGTTGGGCAGCCGTGGCTGGGTCAGCACATACACGGGCTCGCACGGCACGGCTTCCTCCCCCGTTGAGTCTACTCGTGAGCAAGCAGCCGTTTGTTTACCCCCGAGCTCCCGGGCATTTAAACCCCTTCACCCACCTCGACCCAGCACAAGAAAAATAAAGGAATTAAAAAGAAAAAACTAAAATATCCGTTTCGCCGCACCGGCCTCCTCCTCGCCGGCCGCCGCGGCGACCGAGCGCGTCGTCCAACGCAAGGCCCGATCCCGTCGCGCCGCCCCATGCACCCATTCTGCTGCGTGCCCCCGGTCCCCGTCTCCCCCGCCGCCTCTGCCGCCGCCGCGGCCACGCCGGCCGCCTCGTCCGCGGTGGCCGGGGCCCCCGCCGTGATGCCGCCGCCGCCCCCGCCTCTGCCGCCTCCTCCCCCGCGGAGCAACTCGGCGCCGCCAGAGCGGCGCGCTCTGCGCTGGGCGGCGGGGGGTGGTAGCGGGGGCGGCAACTCCCCGCCGGAGGGGGTGAAGCTGAACGAGATCGTCGGCGGCGGCATCTCCGGGATCCTCTACAAGTGGGTCAACTACGGGCGCGGGTGGAGGCCGCGGTGGTTCGCGCTCCACGACGGCGTGCTCTCCTACTATAAGATCCACGGTCCCGACCGCATCGTCCTCTCGCGCGAGACCGAGCGCGGCGCCAAGGTCATCGGCGAGGACTCCCTCCGCCGCCTCTCCCGACCCTCCACCTCCTCGTCTTCCTCCGCGCACTCCAACGGCCACCACCTACCCCGCAAGCCTATCGGCGAAATTCACCTCAAGGTCAGCATCCTCTGTTCGAATCGCCTCCATGATCTCCAGATCCATCTCGTCCGGTTCTTACGGTGAAATGGATTGCGTGTGCAGGTGTCGTCCGTGCGGGAGAGCAGATCGGATGACAGGAGGTTCTCGATCTTCTCGGGGACGAAGAGGCTGCACCTCCGGGCGGAGACAAGGGAGGACAGGGCGGCGTGGGTCGAGGCGCTGCAGGCGACCAAGGAGATGTTCCCGCGGATGTCCACGAGCGAGATGGTGGGGCCAGGGGACACCGCAGCGGCCGTGGCTGTCTCCACCGAGCGCCTAAGGCAGCGGCTGCAGCAGGAAGGAGTCAGCGAGGCGGCCATTGCTGACAGCGAAAGGATCGTGCGCACCGAGTTTGAGGTCTTGCACAAGCAGCTCATGCTCCTTAAGCAGAAGCAGACGCTCCTCCTGGATACCCTCCGTCAGCTAGAGGTATTGCTATTCATTGTACTATACTTAATTGTGCGTGAGGTTGGTATTTGTAGTTTCCTTGGCGTGGTGTGATATTGCGTCATTTTTTGCTTGCTTAAGTTAATTCAAGGAAAAAAAAGTACGGGGGTACTTTACTTATGAACATTTTATGTTGGCTGAACCATCTGACCATAGTGTCCTTGGAAAATTTGAATTCTAGTGGTCACTCTATTTAACATGCTTTAAGTTTTCTGTTTATATTAATTTTCTGACTCTGTTGCTTTAGTGACCATGTCAGATGTACTTCAACTGTTAATAATTGAATGTACTATGGAAATTGAGTAATGCAGCATATCTGATATATTATTTGATGGAAAATGAAATTCTCGCCTTAGTTATATGTATTATTTACTAGGTAGTCCTTCATTTTACTTCTATGTCTTTTAGGAATTATTTCTTTCTATCGATGGCGTATATTAATGTAAATGGAATATAGTCAATCTTCAGATATATCTAACTGCCTTAGGAATAATTTTTTCTGGTCAGAACTGATAAAATGTTATCTACGCCTCAGTGCGACATGATTTCAGTTTAGTTGCTATTTTCTGTGATCTGGTTGCCAACCATCCCATTGTACAGACAAGGCCCTGTTTTGGAAGTGGGACAAGTTTCCTGTTTGTGTTCCAACTTCCAAGCAGTGCTTAATATTTTTTTTGTATTGTTTTTCTAACTATTTGATGAAATAAGAAATCAAAGAGGTTTCATTAGCTAGTACGGAGCCTTTTTTCTTTGTCAGGAAATTGCTATGCCATGATGTTTCCTTAATTGAAAATATACCTCCCGTTGTTACTTTAGTCCAGCTCCTTGTCATCCAGATTGATTGTTCAATTTGAGATTATGTGATATGCTAGAAAATGTAATGGATATCTTTGCATCTCATTTTGGGGAAAGAACCCTCCCCTTTCGGGACTTTCTTTAAATCATGCATTTCAGTTCTCGATTTGTTATCTTAAAAATGTTAATGGAAGCTAGGAAGGATCATGTGGAATTTATGATGATTCTCATTACTTTTGCTACTTATTATATTTAATAGGAAGTGTGGAATTTATTAATGTCTTCTGCTCATAAATAATGCGAGTTTCAAGTTATTAACTGCACTACATTTGCTTGGTAAGGATTAAGGGGGTTCCTTTGTGCGCACTTAGTTGTAGGCATGCCTACTTCATATCTGATCTCCAGCTGTTGACTACTTATACCTTTCAAATATGGTATTGAACATGTGCATCTGTAAAGCATTCCCATTTTGGTACATGTCCACATGTGTTGGACACATTACATCTTGTGCCATACTGGGACATATGTGTTAAACACATTGCTTTGCTTCTTTACCTATGTTGTTTTAGTGAGTAATAAGGATAAGGATGCCAGATGAGTAATGCTGAGTAATTGTCAAAATCTTAAAGAGGGAGGGTAAGCAGAGTCTGCCACACCATCCGCTCATTCCCAATCTTAACCGTGGGGACGCCTCCAGCAGATATATCAAATGTGACAACGTGTCCTTAGGAGCTTAACTATCCTCTTGAGGGGCTTTGGGCTTAACAATGTATTGACGGCAATGCTGGCGAGCCGGCATAGCAGCCTAAGGAGCAACTGTGTCGCTGAAAAGAAACAAGGACCTGATCTGAGTTCAGGACAGAGGGATGGGTGTGGACAGAAAAGGTAACAATAACACTGCAAAAGGGTCAGATTAAGAGTAGGTGATGGGGGTAAAAACAGCGGTCTACAGGTCTTTTTAGAGGGATTTACCAATGGGTTATTTCAAATTTTGCTTGCTGTATTCCAGTAGTTCTGATTGTAGATTCTGATTTTTCTCGTAAGTACTGTTGGATTTGTACAGAATTCGTGTACTGATTTCCTCTAATAAAGTGTTCTTTTTTGTGCCTTGCTGTAGACAGAAAAGGTTGATTTGGAGAATACCCTTGTAGATGAGAGCCAAAGACAGTCAAAAGAGTACGGATCCACTTCTAGATCAAAGAATGAGAAGTATAGTGGTATGATAACCGGTGAATAGTTTGTCCCTGTCATGTTACGCCACTACACCTGTCATTGCTATGTGCTGTTTCTTGCTCTGGTTTGTGGGAAAGAAATATTGCTAACATTTATAGTGCAACCTTTTACGAAGGGGAAATTCAATACATGTTACTCATAAAAACAGTTTCCCTTGATAAATACCACTCCAAAGTTGCACTATCTTGATTATTTAGTGTTACATATCAGAATATCTACATTTCTTGAACTGCCAAACAATGTAGGCCTTGGTTTGGATCTGACTTAGATTTTCTGTCTGGTTGCCAAAACTAGAAGCAAACTATTGTCTGCCATGCACAGTGGCGGATCTAGACATTTTTTAAGCCTGGGCAAACCTAACGATAGATAACAAATTAACAAGTAAACAAAAATACATATAGCATTTTATCATGAATAAGAAGCAAAATTGGGCTGCTGGCTAATAACCAAGTATGATAATTAGTGCTAATCTAATGGTGTATGTGCAGCTAGGCTAATGGTTAAGCACTATATTTAGCTCTAATGCATGG
The DNA here is from genome assembly GCF_000147395.1 of Oryza glaberrima. Classification (NCBI taxonomy): domain Eukaryota; kingdom Viridiplantae; phylum Streptophyta; class Magnoliopsida; order Poales; family Poaceae; genus Oryza; species Oryza glaberrima. Next base: position 27,826,197 of record NC_068328.1, read on the forward strand.
ATGCATGTGGCGGAGCCCGGGTGCCTGCCCGTGCTGGCCGGGTCTTGGCTCCGCCGCTGGCCATGCATTAGTAATTGTGAAATATCAGATAAAGATGACTGCTTTTTCATGATAAATATCCAGGATAGATTTGCTCTTATATGTAGCTCTTGACGTTCATTTCTTCAGTATTGGTTTAATCTCTTTTTGATTTTTTTTATGGCTAGTTCAAGTATTGTTCCTGCTTTTTCAGAAGGAAGTGCTAGTGAATCTGATGATTATAATGAACCACAAGATCCAGCTGAAGACGAAACTGACGATGATGAGAATATATATTTTGATACACGAGATTTCCTGTCATCAAGTTCTTTTAAAAGCAGTGGATCTGATTTCCAAAGATCAGAAGCTGGTTCGGATGATGAGGATGATTATCCAATGGATGGTATTGATACCTCTATGAAATCCGTTGGAATTAGTTACCCATATGTCAGAAGGCGTAAGAAGCTGCCAGATCCAGTCGAGAAAGAGAAGGGTGTAAGCTTGTGGTCAATGATCAAGGACAATATAGGAAAGGATCTAACCAAAGTTTGTCTGCCTGTTTATTTCAATGAACCACTCTCATCTTTACAGAAATGCTTTGAAGATCTTGAGTATTCCTACCTTATTGATCGCGCTTATGAATGGGGGAAAAGGGTATTTCTTCTTCCTTTCACTATTTAATATGTTCATGGGCATGCATGTGCATTTTCAAATAACATTCCAAATAAAAGCAAATTAAGAGTTTGAACCGTGTATCCTCCAACTTGCATCTATATGTTTATTTGATGGATATACTTCCTTCTACTTACGTGTAGCATATATCCAATTTTCTGAGATCAATTTGCTTGTGGTCTATACGTATAACACAATTGGGATCTCTATTATTTAGCAAACATATTGACTGCTTAGTTCAAATGTGCTTGCCTTTCAGAATGCCTGTCCTACAGTTGCACCACCAGATGCCATCCCCTTTCTTGTTCTATGTTGTACACATTTATTTAATAATTTCTATTTTGTTTCATTAATTCAGTCTAGTGAATTCTCCATTAAAAGTTGCAGCATTGCTATACATTAGTATGGCTGAGACTGTCTCCAACTGTTAGATTTCCCTGCAAAGGCAACATATTTATTTTCTCTGCATCCAATTTGTGATAAAATGTTTATCTGCACATTTCTGTCGTGATTAGTTTGCTGCACCTTACATTTCCTATGCTAAAAACTCAGGGCAATAGTCTGATGAGGATCCTTAGTGTAGCAGCATTTGCTGTTTCTGGCTATGCATCTACGGATGGAAGAAGCTGTAAGCCCTTCAATCCACTTCTTGGGGAGACCTATGAAGCAGATTATCCAGACAAAGGCCTCCGTTTTTTCTCAGAAAAGGTTTTGTCTGTGGACCTTTGAAAGCTACTTATATTTTGTAATATGAAGAAGATTTTCTTACTATCGGTTCAGCATAGCCAACCTTTATAACTTAACACAGACTTTTTAAAGTAGTACTACTGCTTTTGTACAGGCATGATAATCCAGTTAGTAAAGGTTTGGCAGAAAAAATGTATTACAAAGTTGTCACTTGACTGTTCCCTGACACCAAAGCCATGTTACATTATGTTGGTACCTGTGTCTTCTTGGTAAATGTTACATTATGTTTTAAATTTTTAATTCGTAGTTCTATTTCTTCCGATTGTCCGTATTTCTCTTTATGTTCACAGATCACTGGAAACTCTGTTCTCTGACTATTTGATCATCAGATGGTCTATCCTGTATATGCTTGAATATTTTTCCCCTATAGATTATTGTCTTCTGCTAGTTCTATTTGGATTTGCATTTTGGTTGATTAAGACTCTTCAATATGACTTGCCAGGTTAGTCACCATCCTATGGTGGTTGCATGCCATTGTGAGGGAACTGGGTGGCGGTTTTGGGCAGATAGCAACCTAAAAAGCAAGTTCTGGGGTCGCTCCATTCAACTTGATCCTGTTGGTGTGCTAACCTTGGAGTTCGATGATGGTGAAGTTTTCCAGTGGAGCAAGGTACCATTACATATTTAGCAAGAAGTGGTTAGATCTTTGGTCTGTGGAAATAATTCACTTGAAATATTCTATCTCAGGTGACAACTTCCATTTACAATCTCATATTGGGTAAACTGTATTGTGATCATTATGGTACTATGCGAATACAAGGCAATAATGAATATTCGTGCAAGTTGAAGTTTAAGGAGCAGTCAATTATTGATCGTAACCCACATCAGGTATGCTTGTAAATTTAGTGCATTTTGTGTCCATGTCAGCTCTTTCTGGTTTCTGTTTTTTTATTCCCTTTGTAGTTATTATCACACCTCACACATGAAAAACTCGGAAGAAAAGCAATAATCATATCCAAATCATATGAAATTTGTACTTCTATATTACACTGGTGGATGATGATCCACATATGTTGGATGAATTTACTAGTACTATTCTTGCTGAACCCAGTTTAAACCTAAAACATACTCACTCACTTCCTGTTTCTTTTTATACGGCTTGTTTTGAGCGGACACAAGTATTAAGGAGATAGAAAAGTATGAAAACAAGGGAAAGACGGGTTAGATGATCATGCTACCCATAGTTGAAAATCTTGGAGATACAGGAGATAATGAATAATGAGTTGTTTCTTATTAATGTAAGAGGGACTATGTGATCAGCATGGTTGTTACGCTGAAGCAGCAAGGCACACAGAAGAAGGCAAGGCAGTGCTTGGCCTTGCCTCACAGGAGAATGAAGGGTGCAAGGGCCAAGGAAAATGGGATGGAAGGTAGCAGGATGTTGATTAAGGTTGCGGTCACTTCTTCCTTGCCACAGCTGACTTGCTGTCACAGATCCCACACACTGCCATCAGATGTAGATCCAGATTGCAGTTGTTGCAGCTTACAACTCTTGAATCTCTGGTGGTGGCAGTGGACAGCGAGGTGAGCAGAGGCGTTGAGCTGTTGCAGCCACGGATGTTGAGCTCATACAGAGGTGGCTGGCAGCCAGATCGATCTCAGCAGTGGCCTAGTGATCTGCTATTCTGCTTGTCATGGCGTCTGGTGCCTGGTGGCATGCGATGTCGCTTAGGGCACAAAACACGTGGCTATGATGCTGATGTTGGGCTTTAGTGGGCTGGCAGCCTGGGCAGCCTAGCTTAGTGCGCTACTGGCCCTTTTATCAATTTCCCCCATTTTCTTGCTAATTTCTCTACAATATTGTACACTAATCACGCCTCAGCCACCTTATGTGGCATCGCTTTGCTTCATGCCTCACATGCTATGGTGCTGAGACAGAGGTGTGTCCCCTTAAACTGCCTTAACAGCATAGGTGATCACGTAAACAAGGAATATAAGCAATGAATTCACATGTGTGCCTTATATTTGACTTGTGAAAAGAATTGGAGGGACTAAGGGATAACGATACACAGTTGGTATGGATGCATCGACTGCACTATAAATGTTGAATCCATAAGTTTAGATGGGATATCTAGTTCACTATTTACACGTTCAGTATTGTGTGAAGCAAATCCAATGGGTTCTACTTACTAATATGTTCTTTTTTTTTTTGAATTTTCTCTGATAATTTCACTATTTTAGCCCTAAGACCTAGTGCTCAAGTTCAAGTGTACATTGCATTATGAAAAGCCGTTTCTTTATTGAGTGAAAAGCTATCACGATAATGATTGTTATTGGCTTGTTTTAGTGTTGGAATATTTGTATTTGCATGTTGTGCCGTGAGAGAGAAAATGTAATAGTACTTTTTACAGTGAAATGGAATGTGAGCAGTTTTTTAGCTTACACAAAATGAACTATTGAAAGATCCTTTAGGTGGAGAATAAACGATATGGACATCCCATTTAAATAACTCTTCATTTTTCTATACAATGAAATTTTGTTGAGAATTTGGAATGGATACAAAATATTCTGCATTACCTAGCTATAGATTATGTTGAAATGCACATATCTACCATTTAAGCCTTTTTTTTCCTATGTTTGTGAAAGTGCCATGACTCTCTCATAGTGCATTGTTTATGAAATATCTTAGTCCATCTAGCATATTTTATTCAGGTGAATTAATGTATATGCAGGTACAAGGTGTTGTTCAGGACCGAAGTGGTCGAACTGTTGCTACACTCTTTGGGAAATGGGATGAAAGCATGCACTATGTGATGGGTGATTGCTTTGGAAAAGGCAAGGGATCTGAAAATTTCTCAGAGGCCCATTTGTTGTGGAAAAGAAGCAAACCACCTAAGTTTCCCACCAGATACAATTTTACTCGCTTTGCAATCACATTAAATGAACTTACCGCTGGATTGAAGGTAAATATACTTATGGTCGCAACAAGTTATCATATTCACTTCATACTGAGATCTGACTAACAACAACAACCAGGAAAAACTGCCACCAACAGACTCTAGATTGCGACCAGATCAGCGATGCCTAGAGAATGGTGAGTATGAAAGAGCAAATGCTGAGAAGTTGAGGCTTGAACAGAGACAACGACAGGTTAGTCTGTTACACCTTTCGCATTATATATTCTGGTAAAGCATGCATTAGTTAAAAGCAACTGAATCCAGAAACAAACGTTTGCATCAGCTGCATTTCAGAATTTCCATGCCGGAGTCCAACTGCTGTACATAGGCCAAACTATATTAAGTTTGAAGTAACACTGGGAGTCTGCAGCTTATTCTACTGCAAAACCAACCCAGAGTAGTGGAAGAAAGAACAAATAATTTGGAAGAATGGAAATAATTTGTTATTTGTTATTGATAGTGCTTTTTACTTGGTAATCTGCACCTGGCATTAACAGGCCAGCTATAGATAAAGTCCCCCTCCCCTTCACTAAAGATGTTGAATTCATCAAAGTTTAGCAAGGGGCCTTATTTTTCTGAGGAAGTAAATAAAATTGGAGAACACCGCATACTAAAAGCAAGTAAACTAAAGTGCCAAATAGTGCACGATTTTGGGTCAGAAAACAATGAATCGAGTCCGTGTGGGTGTATCCATCATGAAATGACACCAACTATGCTGCTGCAGGCACGGAAGATGCAGGAGAGCGGGTGGAAACCTCGGTGGTTTGCAAAAGATAAAGCTACCGACACATACCGCTACCTTGGTGGTTACTGGGAATCCAGAGAAAAGGGCAGCTGGGAAGGCTGTCCAGATATCTTCGGACAAGTTCCTAACGATTTGATGATAACTGACTAGGCTTTGAGTAGGTTACAGGTCTTCTGGTTCTCTACTTTTATTCTTTCTGTGGGATCACTTGATTCCAGATTTTTTAGCGGTTTATATTAGAGCAATTAAACGGGTCTTGGCCTGTAAGGAGAGGCTGTGCTTCAGATATATTGTTTTCGTACATAATAAGTGAGGTTCGTCCAAAGTGTCGCATCGAATCAGTGTTTTCTTGTGAGGATTGCATGCTCACAAGTTCAGAGTGCTTTATCATAGGCCATCTGTGTATACCAGACATGTAAAATGTTCTGAAGCGCAAAAGAATGAAATTCAGCATTCATGTCTTTAGGGTGTGTTTGAGAAGAAGGGGATTGAGGAGATTGAGAAGATTGGGAAGATATGTAAAATGAGGTGAGCCATTAGCGTATGATTAGTTGAGTATTAACTATTTTAAATTTAAAAATGGATTAATATGATTTTTTAAAACAACTTTTCTATAGAATTTTTTTTTATAAAAAACGCACTGTTTAGTAGTTTGGGAAGCGTGCGCGCGGAAAACGAGATGTTTTCTCTCTTAATCTCCCAGATCACCCGGGAACGAACGAAGCCTTAGTGCAGTTATCGATTGTTTTGGAATGTAGCGTCTGTGTTCATTAGTGCGGGCTGCGTTCGGCAGATAAAAAGAAGAAAATTTTTCGTTTTCCTTTCGTGAATTACTAAATGGTGCCTTTTTAAAAAAAACACTATAGAAAAGATATAAAAAGATGTTAGTCAATTTTTTGAGTTTGAAATAATTAATACTTAATTTATTACACCTTAATTGTTCATATTTCATATAAGAAGAAAGAAAAAGATCGAGAAGATAGTATTTAGTCATTACAGTATTATATTTCAATTGCCGAAAGAAGAGTATTATTATCTTTGGTTATGTAAATAAAGGTAGTTATAATATCCTTAACGGCCCACCGGACCGTGGCGTTCTGAGGCCACAACGAAATGCTCCAGCCCATTTATCTCCTCTGTCCTGGCTACATGCGCGGCAGGCAATCAAGTCCAAGCGCTGACTGCGCCGTTGTGGCGTGGTGTCTGTGGCACACACCCCATCTCTTCAGCGCTTGCACATGAGTACATGGCTCGCCATCAACCGCATCCAACACCGTCCCGCGCCGACGCTGCCGTGGCAGCGCCACCACGACGCATCACGTACTACGCGACGCTCGCCATCACAAGGCCTCCGCTTGCTGATAAACCGCCCGCCGCGCGTCTTGGTGTGGATACTTTGTTCGTCGCCGTCCGCTCGCTTTCATCCAGGGACGCCATCTGAACAAAGTACATAGCAGCGATTTCTTCAGTGGCATTTATAATGCCGTACGCGCCTTCGTTTTCTCATGGTTTCCTCTAGGAACAATAATGTTGGGGGGAGCAAGTAGGACCGTTGCGTTCACGATGGCCACCTTTCTGCCCCCGCGCCACTGCAGCGTGAACCGCCGACAGCGCGGCCCCACCGTGTGCCCGTGTGCCCCACGTGGCATTGTCGTGCCACTGGCTGACCGTAAAGTTGAGACGTGCATTCGATGAAGGCTGTATTTACATCTCCAAACTTCAGTACTTTTCCATCACATCAACATGGCATACACATACAACTTTTCAGTTACGTGATCTCTAATTTTAACCAAAATTCAAACTTTGTGCTGAACTAAACACGGCCGAAATTCATTCCATTCAATTCCACTTTCCACCGATTAGTTTTTCTAGTACTGTTTTTCTAGTGGATTTCCTTCCGTTATCATTGAAGCACAGAGAGTGGAGCGGCATGCAGGGTCAACGGAGCTCAGACACCAAGACAGCAACGTCACCTGGAACCGACCCTGCTACGGCCTACTCCTACGGTTGTACTCCAAGAAACTTCTGTGTCAGGGACGACGACCTGCAGCTACACGACGGACGAGCCGCATGCATGCATGCATCGCGTGCACGCCGCTCGAAACCGAGACCAACACAGGAACACAGGAAGGCAACCCCGGCCCGCGCGCGCACGAAGGCCCGCGCGCGAAGGAAGCAGGACATGGGCCCCCGCGCTTGATTGATCGATCGGCATCGCCGCATCGGCAGATGCGGCGCGCGCGTCGATCTGCACGTGCTCCTACGCGGAAACCGATCGATCCCCTGCACTGCACTGCACAGGACACAGGGCGGCCTTGCCGTTGCCATTGCCGTGGATAGCTAGGTCGAGATCCCCTGCAACGCATGCCCTGCCACCGTATTAAACGAGCTGCTGCCCGCCTAGATGGAGTACTGTAGAATACGGTAGCTAGCTCAGCTGGGAGGTTGCTGCGTGCGCCCCAGAGAGCGCGTCAGCTCGAGGCCCGCCGTGTCGTCGTAAGTCTAGGGCTCTAGCTAGGCGCGTTGATCTTCTGGGCGTCGGAATATCCAGATCGGTTTTGCAAACAATTTTCTGATGCCCGTGACCCGCAAACGCGCAGGGACATGCGGAGATCCGACGCGACGGTCGTTTTGATAGGTAACAGGTTTGTTAATTAACTCAGGATTTGGGCTCTGAAGTTAATTTGTCGTGCACTATAGCTGTTGGCAGCTACAGCCGCGATGATGGCGTTCAGAATTTCACTGATGAAACACCTTTTGCGGCTATTAAAGAGTTGATTAGTGCAACATTACTCCGCCAAATTAGCGCCATCATTAGCACCAGCATTTGTCACCAAAATGCCAGCACGAACATAGCCAATGTCATGTGCCCATGTGCATGATCTTAATGATGACTTGCGGTCGAATTTGCATTCGTACGTTTGTCTCTTATCTGTCCCCGAAACGTCACAATTCTTTTTCTACCAGTCAAACAGTGAACATTTCCCTGTTGCCATTTGTCCTAACGGTGCCAAACGGGCAGATACCCACTTAAGCATGCATTCTTAATCACTGCACAGATGACATCGTTCTGACGCTGAGCCCTCACCTTCTCGTCCGTCCATCACAACCCTAATGTGTCCGGTGTGAGATCGAAATGAACGTGATCATGGTCTCATGGAGGCCAAAGACTGACACACCGGACCCACCAGTGCAGCATGCATGCATGAATTGCATCCATGGGACCCACGGTTCTCCCTTCTCCACAACCCTCTCATCAAAGCTCTCCCAAGATACGTCCCTTTCGCCAAATGAGGCACTGTCTCCCCCCTCCCCCCTCCCCGCCCACTACAGTCGCCTTGCACCAAAGAAAAGCAACGGGAGAAAGGCAAGGAAACAGAGAGAGAATGTGTGTCTGTGTGTGCGAGAGAGAGAGACGCAGCAGCTGCTGCCTGCTGCTGCTGCGTATTCATTCATGTACGCACAGTGCAGGTGGTCCTCGTCACACTCCAGGAATCGATCGGTCAGGAGACCTGAACCTGCACCGCTGATCGTCGCCTGTAATGCTCGACGGCGACGGATGAGTTGGTCTTTGGGATCTGCACGGTTCGTGCGACACATCCCAGCCGTCCATTCGTTCCAAGCGTGGGACACAGCGCGTGCATGCACCGGTCTGACAGGCGACACAACCTCTCGCGGGCGCATCGCACACACACACGCAGCTACTAGCCGCAGAGAAAGACAGGCGCGGCCGGCCAAGGAACGAATCGAAGCCAGCAGCAGCAACACGATGCGAAACTGTGCAGCGTACGTGTTGGGGTGAACTTGTACAGCAGCCACAGCTAGCTACTCCTGTCAAGCTATACCTAGCATATACACAGTTGTATACTGAGTAGACCTGTATCAGCACTTCACATAGTCTAAGAGCAAGTTTAATACTATAGCCCACTGCTAGCTCCAATTCAATTATAGCCAATCAAATAACCAATTCATACAAAAGTTGTTTACTATACTATTAATATATGGTCCCACCTGTCATACACACTATGTCTTGGAGTCCATACTGCAGCAAACTATAGATCTGTAGCCCGCTGCTCTTCTCTCTCATCTTTTATCTTATTAAATTATGTTTATAGCTGGCTAATAGTATGCTATTGTACCTGCTCTAAGAGCAAGTTTAATAGTATAACCCACTACTGACTCCCATTCATGTATAGCCGATCTAATAGCTAATTCATATAATAGTTGCTTACTATATGATTAATATATGGTCCCACCTGTCATACACACGTTGCGTCTTGAAGTCCGTGCTGCAGCTAGCTACAAATATGTAGCCCGTTGCTCTTCTCTCTCATCTTTTATCTCATTAAAATATGTTTATAGCTAGCTAATAGTCTGCTATTGTACCTGCTCTAAAACTCTGAAGCTGCTAGCGTACTCCATCCGTTCCAAAAAAAAAATCCATTCCTCGTATCCCAAGGTGGATTTAGTGTAGATGGAGAATGACTAAAATGTCCTTAATAATTAAAAAAAGTAGTAAGAGTGATAGGTAGGTAAAAGTTATTGAATGGATAAAATTTTTCGTTTTACGTGCTAAGTGTAGGTAGGATGGTAGAAGTTATTTTTTTTTTGACAAAATTCAAACATTAGAAGTTGAGTTTTTTTAGGATGGAGGGAGTACGTATCACTAGTGCACTCTCTCTATAGCAAAAATAAATAAACCTAGTATAGCATAAGATATTATACATAGTACAATAATAGCTAAGAACATCTCCAACGGCCTCTCCTAATCGGACTCTCCAAACACTCATATAGTCAACTTTTCATCTGATTTGGCTAGTCAAACTAAATACTCATTCCAACAGACTCTCTACTAATCCTCTCCAAAATAACAACGGACCCACATGTCGGCCTCTACTCCTATTCTTTCTTTCTCCCCCTTCTTCCTTCTCTTTCCTTCTTTTCCCCTTTCCTTCATTCCCGTCGACCACGCCGATTATAGCGGCGGCCGACGCATGGAGGCTGGAGCACGGTGGTGCGGCGACTCGTTGGCTCGGCGTTGGGCGAAGGCGGCGCGGCGGCATCCGTGCTCCACCAACACCGACGCTCGCCAAGGCCGAGCGTCGTCAAGCTCCCCTCGGGCTGTCGGATCTAGAGGCTGCCGCCGGCCTTTCCAACCTCGCACTGCTGAGGCCCTTCTGCTCGACAACGGCTTTGCAACAACGAGGCGATGGCGGCGGACAAGGTGGGAGGTGGCAAGTGACATCGACAATAGCTTTGGGGGTGGAGCTCTAGGCGGGGATGGCGCAAAGGCTAGCGACAGCGGCGGCGGCTCGCGACGACGACGACCTCGATCGGGGTACGAACTTGCGATTTGTCCGTGTCACTGCGATGCTCGGCGGTGGCGGCGGCGGATGGTGGCCCAGACAATGTCAGCCGCGGCAGGTGGTGGTCCAGACGTCGGTGGCACTCTCGTGGCCAGTGTGCCCTCTAGTTTGCCCTCGGCCGATGCGCTCAAGTTGCTGGTAGGTGGTTGGCAGAGAGAGGAAGGATGGGACTAGGAGTGGTGGTGGGATCCACCTTTGGCTAGTGGAGGAGGGACTAGGAGTGGTGGTGGGATCCACCTTTGGCTAGTGGAGGAGGCTGGCTACATTTGGCCAGCTGGAGGATCAATTTGGACATCCGGATGGAGAGTCTGTTGGAACTCATTTTTTTTCTGTGTTAGCCAATTTTTTTACTTGGAGAGTCAAATAGAGAGTCTCTTAGAGATGCTCTAAGATATTAAAATAGTAAACGAGAGGGTTGTGATGGCTCATGAGGGAGTGAGCTGAGAGCAAGTATAATATGAGGTTATGAGCCGACTAAATACTGAGGTGGAGGAGAGAAGAGAGGAGAGATAGAAGAAGCGGACTGTAAACTTATGGCCGGCTTGGACACAAGAACCAAGAAACTATTTGAGAGAGACAAGTGGGCCCTATATTAATTGTAAAGAGTTAACTATTATATGGGTGTGCTGAGAGAAGGTTGCAAAGAAACTTACAGCCAATAAGTCGGCTATATTAGAGCAAGTTTAATAGTATAGCACACTACTAGCTCCAATTCATGTATAGCCAATTCATATAATAATTGCTTACTATACTATTAATATATAGTCACAAATGTCATACACACATTGCGTCTTGGAGTCAGTGCTGCAGCTGGCTACAGATTTGTAGCCCACTGTTCTTCTCTTTCATCGTTTATCTCATTAAAATATATTTATAGCTGGCTAATAGCCTAATATTGTAACTGCTCTTATTAGGTGGTGTTTGGATCCAAGGACTAAACTTTAGTCCCTGTTGTATCGGATGAATTTGGAGTGTTAAACATAGAGTACTTATAAAACTAATTACATAAATGAGAAATAATTCACGTGACAAAATTTTTAAGCCTAATTAATCTATAATTAGCGTATATTTAGTGTAGCATTACATAGGTTAATCATGGATTAATTAGGCTCAATAGATTCGTCTCGCAAATTAGTCCAGGGTTATAGAATGTGTTTTATTAATAGTCTACGTTTAATATTTATAATTAGTGTCCAAACATCCGATGTGATAGTCCCATCTAAAAGTTTTGAGAGAATCCACTCAGTGCCACTGAGTTCGTCACGGTTCAACAATATGCCACTGACTTTATCGACTTCCATTATATATCATCGCCTTTACCTTAACCTCTACAATTTACCATCGCCGTCCACAGTCCGTCCGTTATACACCGTTTGTACTATTATTTTTTTCCGTAATGACCAAAATACCCTTTGAGTCATCTAACGCTTCGGTGCGTGCCGCATGGAAGAACATCGTCGACTGCCTGCTCAAGCTCAAGCGCTTCAAGCTGCTGCCGCCGTCGGTGGTCGACCAGGACGGCGGCGCCAGCGCCGTGAGCAGCAGCACGGAGCGGCTGGGACATCGGGCCAAGTCGGAGTCCGGCGTCATCTTCCCGTCGTCGCACCGTGGCGCCGGGACGAGCAGGCACGTGTCCGGCATGATCGGCCGGTTCTCGCAGTTCCTGTCTCTGGACGCCGGCGGCGAGTCGCTGCTGTTCGTGGGCAGCGAGTTCGAGAACAACATCAAGATCATCCAGCAATGCCGGATCGGGAGCATCTTCACGGAGAGCGAGAAGCTGTCGGATGAGTCGGTGCAGAACCTGGGTCGGGCGCTCATCTTCGCCGGCGGCGGCAAGGGGCAGAAGTTCAGCACGCCGGTGGAAGAGGAGGAGACGGTCGGCTTCTGCTGGGACCTCATCGTTCTGGTGTCGTCGGCAAACGTGCATCGCTTCACCACGTTCTGGCCGTAGCTGCACGACTGCTTCGCCGTGGTGTCCCAGCTGCCGCTCTTCTCCCCGTGCCCGTTCGTCGAGAAGGCGATCGTGGCGCTGTTCAGGATCGCCGTGAGGCTGCTCTCCGGCGGCGGCGGCGTAGACCGGATGGCGGAGGAGTTGGTGTTCAAGTAGATCAACATGATATGGAAGTTGGACAAGGAGATCCTGGACACCTGCTGCGAGGGCATCTCGGAGTGCATCGTGAAGCTGCTGATGGAGCACGCTGGCAACGTGCAGACGCCGATCGGGTGGAAGACGGTGCTGCACCTGCTGTCCGTCACCGGGTGGCACCTGGAGACATTCGACCAGTCGGTGGCCGCCATGATCAAGCTGATGAACGACGACGCGTAGGTGGTGACACGGTTCAACTACGCGGCGTGCATCGAGGCCGCCTTCGGGTTCGCGGCGCTCAAGATCAGCCCGCTCGACATCAGCACCAAGATCCTCCAGCTCATGGCCGACTCCGTCAACTGGCTCATCCAGTGGCACAAGTCCGGCTACTCCGACCCGGGCAACACCTGGAGCAGCTCGAGCTCCTCCTCCTCGTCGGTGGTGGCGGCGGCGGCGACGATGATGATGATGGAGGATGCGTCGCGGATGGGCAACCTGGCGACGAGCATGTTCATCAAGCTGGCCGAGGCGTTGCGCAAGACGAGCCTAGTCCGGTGAGAGGAGATACGGAACCAGGCGGTGGCGAAGCTGGGCTGAGCCAATCCCCACCCCGCCGTGCGCCTTGGACGCTGGCGGGATGTCGCCGGGACCTCACCGCACCGTCCCGGCTGCGCCCGGCTACACACGCGCTGCCTCTCCCCGGCTGGAGGAAGAAGACGATGAAGAGAGAGAGGGCCGGGCCCACCTGTCATTAGATGTAGTCCATTTCTCTAAGGGCATATTTGTCTTTTCTTCAATGCAAATTAACAGTTTGTGGCAGTGATGGTAAATCGTAGAGGTTAAGGGAAAGATGATGGTTTATAATGGAAGTCGACAAAGTCAATTGTTGAACCGTGACGAACTCAGTGACACTGGATGGATTCTCTCATAAGGTTTAGCCTTCCAGTGGTAGTTATATTTTTCGGACAAAATTTAAATGCTACTGTACTACAACTACAAGTACTACTACTGAATGGACGGTGGGACACTGCAGACTGCATGCAGCTAGTATCCGTAGGCTGCAGTAGTATAGTACTCCCTCTATTCTAAATTGATTTACATATAGTTTTTTTTAGGTTATTCCTAAATGATCTATATATTTGTGTTCATTTATTAGAGTTCGTTATTTATGTATTGGAGTAAATGGACATTGATGCATGCATCCATGCACATAAGTATTATTTATAACCCACATGCAATATCTTGATTTGCTATTGGCTAAAAAATATTGGGAATGGTGCATGCATTGAGTTTGTTGATAAAGTAAATATAGTATGAAAGAGTTATTAGATTTTCTTGGTTTTTGGTTTACTTATGAAACATGTAGATAAATTTGGAATGGAGGGATTATGGTATAGCAGCCATGAGTAGGCTCTACAGGTAGGCAACTAGCTAGGCAAGCAAGCTGCGTGCAAAGCAAACGGACGGATGGGGAGTTTCGTTTTTATGGCACGAAGAAAGGTTCCAGCCACAGTCCAAAAAGAGCCCAATTTAGGCCGATCCTCAATGAGGCCCGGCTGCCTGCCTGCAAAGCTAAAGCTGCCCACACCCCATGCATTAGATAGACACACTCACACCCATCCATCCATTGAAGAAAAAGAAAGCAAGCGAAGATACATGGCATGAATGCATTGCTGCTATATACAAGTACTATATGAACATGCATGTGAGCAGCACAATGAATTGAATGAGGAACGGATCAGGGAATGCATGAATGAATGCCATCCTCTGAAGCAGTGAGAGCAGCTCAAGGTGGACCACAAACAGATGGGGAGGTTAAAAGCTAGCGTGGTTAGATGGATAGATTCCTGGTGGTCAAAAAGAGCAAAAGGATGGCTGCTTCTCCAACTTATCAATGCGAGGTTTTTGCCTTGCTGGTGCTGCTACTACCAGCCCCTTTTTCAGTTTTCACCCATGCAGCCAAAGCTGACCAGGCTAGCTCCGTTTGCAGAGAGCCTGGCTTGGCTACTGCCACTAGTATGTGTGAAGAAGAAGTGTTTTTGCATCATGGGAATGTCTATTGCAGGGGCAAGGAAAGTAGGGAATTGAAGGGGCTCTGATCAATCAGCAGCTGAAATCATGTGCTTACCGGTATAACTGGAGGACCTTTTGTGTTGTTTGCTCGATGTTGCGAAGACTGGAATGAGTTGCAGACTGCTTGCAGATTTGTATGCAGGGGATTTAAAGGGCAGAAAGAGGTAGGCTTTTCAGGGTGAATGATGGATTCTGGAGATCATACATGTGGACAAATGTGTAGCTCCAAGAGTTAAACGGATTCATGTCATGTGTGTAGGCATGTGTAAATGTGTCTTTTGCTAGTTTGAGTGAACAGCTACAGTCCTACAACCATAGTGAGAGGTAGCTCCTCGCTGAAGCTGGATTTTTCCTCTCCTTTTCTACAACAGGGCACTCCTCTGCAAGACTGCAATAGTGCAATTCACCATACAAATATTTATTGCGTCAAACGTACCGACATTCACCTTCCCCCATCAAAAAGTCATAGTTTGTATGGAGCATGAATTTAACAAGGGATTTAGCCGTGCAAAACTGCAAATCAATCTTTTACACACGGGATCGAATCCGAATTAACAAGTACTTGGCATGAATCTAACACGTGGATTTTGCTTCTCATCTATGAAGAACAGCGGTTCGCATGTATATACTCCCGAAGTTGATTTTCATCTCAACTGATAAGGTAATCACTCATTTAAATACAAACAATACTCCTCAAGTTGATTTGTAAGTTCCAATCACTAGAGTTTGCGTCCAAAAATTTAATTTATAGCTGAGCTCATTCTTAAGCACTTATTTATGTGATTTTAAGAATAGATTGTACCTAATGATTTAATTATGACTAGAAACAATGAAGAGATATGGACAAGGTGGTCAAGGGCGTTCAAACTAAGATGAAGGCCCAACTCATATCAGGTTCGAATCCACATCGAACTCCAGAAGTAGTACGCACTAAAATCGTCTCCCACATTGTATTCAGACTCCAATTTCGACATTCTACATATGCATGAAAAGCTAACAAGACCACCTTTTCAATGGATCTAGTCCCACGTTAAAATTTCTTTCAAGTCAACGGGAATCGTTGAGACAAGAAAACATTCAGATTCTATATATCTGGATGTTGCGTCACCGTTTTTGGATCGTTTATCGTGTCGAAGTCTAAATAGGGAGTGTCTAGAATCTAAGGTCGACCCTAGAACCTATATATGTAGTAACCATCGCTGAGTTAGGGTTAAGTTTTGCTTAGATTATTTCTGTCATTGCAGTTTCCTCTATTCATTAGTTTGTGGAGTCTCAACTTCGAGTTCTTGATTAATCATTCATCTGTAATTGAATTGTTGTTTTTTTTCTTGCTTGTGTTATTTGATTTGCATGTAGAGATTAACCTTCTCGGTGAGATCAATTAGTTTCGGTACAGTTGATAATCAAATGAAACGTGTTACTACGATCGAATGGTTTGGATCGTGTTGAGTAGGGTGCCAAGTTTCCTTCAAATCGATAGTTACCTTCGCGTGAGGACGATCGGATATCCGTTGCCGTGAGACATGGAAAATGCCGTGCACCGACAGAAAAAAGCATGCTACACACATGGTTGATTACTGTACCGTGTGCACATGTGTAGGTACTAGCAGTTTCAGTCGTACGCGAGAAGCTCGTGCAATGGACACTTGTACATATATCATATATGCATCCGATGGCATGGCCATTGCAGCGATATCACAGGAAGCATGTACTCCCATGTACGTAAAAGCTTCACGTGAGCCACTGCCGGCCTGCTGCCTGCTATGCCTGCTATGCATGCATGCATGGTTGCTCATGCATGTATCGGTCTGGAAAAATTAACCGGAAGGGGAAGAAGCAAGTTTTCAGTATTCCCGATTCGATTCGTATCATAGTATCTTACGATATTACGATCCTACCAAACCAAAACGATATCGATCCCAACCTAATATCCTAATTTTTATAGTATCTCGATACTACTATTCATTACTACACGATACTATAAAATTTTAAGTGGTATTCCGATTCTATGATCCCTACGATACTATAAAATATTATTTAAAATAATATAGTTTGAAAATAATGTAAATAAATATGCTTAAATTTATATAAAAATCAGTTAAATATATCAAAACCAACATGATTTCACTTGATAAATGTCTCTATTTACATGACATATGTCATTACTACATTTTTTTTATATACAATAGGTATATAATTAATATAAATATAAATTAATCTTAAAAAAAGAAAATCACATAGTATCTTGATACTACGATACTATATTACTTTGAGCAAAATGATACTGTGTATCCCGATCCTGATAACCTTGGGAAGAAGACGTGTACTCCATTTTTCTTGTTCGGATATCTGTGCAAGCCGCCCGTGCCGGCTGCAATGCTACTTGCATTGCATGGACATGTGAGTACAAATACGATTTTTTAGTGGGAGTGGTTTTTAATTTTGAGTACTGCTATACACACCACCTAATTATATATACAACTCATATATATAATTAGATACATGCAACCATAAATCAATAGAAGAAGAACATGTTCATATACATTGCTGCTGTTTACAAAACCTTTGATCAAATTCAATCGTACGTGAGTTGGACAATAGGGTTGTATGCATAGCAATTTTCTTTACATTTTCGAGAGAACCTTTACTCATTGTTTACATATTATCTAAATAGTTCTGTAAAAACAAAAAAAAAGATGTATTAATATGTGATATTCACTACACAAATGTGTAAGTTGAAATCTACCTTCTACAAGTTAAAAGAAAACTATAACTAGTTAACGTATATCCATAGTCAAATTTGTTTTTGAGTAAATTGCGTTGGTGGTACACAAACTTATTACGTTGGTGCAATTTAGTATACAAACTTGTAAAATACTTATTATGATATATGAACTTGTCTAGTGCGTACGAATCAAGTCTAGAACAATATACTGTGACTAATCATGATAATATAGAGTTTGATTAGGATGTCATGTGCATAAGTAAGACACAAGAGATGTTTTATGTGTAAATAACATTTACATGTACTTATTTTTTATTTATTTTGTTTTATCCATTATTTTTTATACATTGCATCTTCCTTTTATATTTAATATACTTCTTATCTGTAGACTCAACATAACTTATCCTATGTTTGATTGAGTATATGTTTTTCTTTAAAACAAGCAATGGCTCTACTATTTCAATTGATAGAAGAAAAAAGTTCAGAAGTAAGTAGCATTACCATATGCAGGCAGCCATGAATGAAATGAAGGGCTAATATTCGAAGAAGAATTGGAGCCAACAGCCAAAAACATGAACCAGTGTCATTTTACTGATTGAGCATATGCACAATATCCTACTCAGAGTGCAACTTAGAAAAAAATAGTTATACAATTTTTTTTTGCCATGGTTTGCACATACTTAGATTTTGTGTATTGAAACGAACTATTTATAAGTTCATGAACAAGTTCATGTGCAGGCACTGTAATTTACTCTTTGTTTTTTTATTGCAACAGTTAGAAGTTGAATTTGACATTGCATGTTTGTGGAGTGATCTATTACATATTAATTATCAAGTTGTTTTTTTTAAAAAATATATAACAATTTGAGTGACATATAAACAACAAGAGAATGTTCCCTTGAAAGTTTAGGTATATCGTTTTCAGTTCCGTAGTTACTAGCATACCCTCCTCCCCTCCCCCGCCCCCCCCCCCCCCCCCCCTCCTCCGTTACCACCACAACCGTACTATGTGCTGATGTACTCCTGTAAACTATTCCTCTTTTCTTGTTCAATGTAAATTGGACCTAAAACATATTATTGATATAATTATTATAGTGATTGTCTATACATAAATAAATTAAACATTGTAAAACTATAAATAAACTTAACAAATACTTTTCAGTTAGGGATCTTAGCAGAGCAGAAAAATAAAAGTTTTTGATAAAATATAGTTTTAAAGAAGTGAAGCAACTATGACGGAGTTAGGATTGTGCCAAGAGTAGGGCTGGAATGTTGAATTACTATACAGTGTAAACTTCTTAAAACCATTTTTTTTTAAAAAAAAACAGCAAATCCCTCTGTGCTTTGTGCTTTTTTCTGTCACGCGTGAGGCTCAAGTTGTCTCACACATGGCTCCGCCCTTGCAAAAACAATACAGTGTAACAGCTTAAAGATTTATAACCTGAAGACCTCTTGGAACGTTACATTATTTTTCCATTGCTCTAGTAAACTAACTTAATCTAAATCTTAGGCCTGGTTTAGTTCCCAACTTTTTCTTCAAACTTTTAACTTTTCCATCACATCAAATCTTTCCTACACACAAAATTTCAATTTTTCCGTCACATCGTTTCAATTTCAATCAGACTTTCAATTTTGACGTGAACTAAACGCACTCTTACAATCATGTAGAGTATTCACGTTCCATCAGTCTACCGAAGTTCAGAATAAAACATTGATTGCATCTTCGGTAGGAGCTGTTTTGCAACATAAGAATTTCAGATTACGATCATCTGACTTAAGTCATATGACTTTCAGTCACTAACATGTGAGCACTTTTTGTTATGGACCCACATATCAGTGGCTATAAAATCACTTGATTTAAGATGGATGATCTTAATTCGAGAAATTCGTTGGACCGTTCCGGTAGAGTCGCAGGGCCTGTTTGGGGGAGCTTTAGATTCTGAGAAGCAGCTGTTTGGTAGCCAGCTTCTAAGAATCTGGAAAAGCTCTGAAACCCAGCTTCTCCAGCTTCTGGTTTCTTAGTTCATTTTTCAGAATTTGTAACTACATATTCTCAGAAGCTGTGAACTGTTTATGGTAGCTTCTAGCAGAAGCAGCTTTTAGGAAAAGCTGCAGCTAGAACAAACTCCCCAAAACAGGGCCGTAGAGACAGATGACATTAACAACAGTCACGGCGGCAGCGCTCACGGCTCACGGGGGCGTCTCGCTCCGCACTCCCGCCGACGCAGCCTCACGTGGTGCCCGCCGCGAGAGCTCTCAACACGGGTGGCACAAGCGGCCGCGGCGCAGGGAATCCACCAGCAAATCCCCCGGCCTCCTCCTCCTCCTCTAGCTACTACACGGAGGCGCGTGCAAAAGGCACGCTGCTACAGTGCCTAGCGCTCACCAAAATTTGCACCAAAAGAAATCCTCAACGACGACGACCACGACCAGAAAAGATGTCGCCGAATCCCAGAATCCGCTACGCCGCTCTCCACTGATCTCTACAGTCCAAGGCCAGAAACATTTTCGCCGGTATGGCCTGGGATTTGCAAAGATCTGCCTTTGCGATCCCTGCATGCAGAGACACACCTAAATCAGATACGAGATCAAACTGCTGCTGCCACACTACCAAGATAGGAGCAGATAGAAATATATAGCGCAAGTATAATCCTGTACCTACGGCGCAGCAGAGTAGTACTATACTAGTATATATGTGATGTAGCATCAAATCTTGTGCAGATAGAAAAATAAAAACAAGGATTCGAGTAGATACCAGTGCAGGGAGAATCGTCTGTTTGTTCAGGAACGGACGCCACTACGGGAACATGGGGAGAGGTAGTAGCAGTAGCGGCAACAAAAAAACAAGTGCAAGTCGTCTATGGAACAGTGCAAAGGCATTGGCAATGGCGAACGCATAAAGGTAGGAGGAGATAGCGAGTAGGGCGGCAGGGCAGAGAGGAGACGAGACAATACGTGGTAGTAGTGCCGTACGGTCACGGAAAGGGTTGAATCCTCATGACGTGGGCTTTTTAATCTGGATCCCTAATAAAATTTTACACCCTATCACATCGAATATTTAGACACATGTATAAAGTATTAAATATAGACAGAAAATATAACTATTGCGTGTAAATTGCGAGACGAATTTTTTAAGCCTAATTGCGTCATGATTTGACAAAGTGGTGCTACAGTAAACATTTATTAATGACGGATTAATTAGGCTTAATAAATTCGTCTCGCGGTTTACAGGCGGATTCTATAATTTGTTTTTATTATTAGACTACGTTTAATACTTTAAATGTGTGTTCGTATATCCGATGTGACACGCCGAAACTTTACACCTCTACATCTAAACACCGGCTGACCTGTGCTGCGCAGAAGTACTACAGTGCAAGTACTCGTAGGATAGGTTTGGCAATGTTCATAGTTGTATTTGGAGAGACTTGCCCAATGCCCAAATTCAGCCATCAATCGTGTACTTAATTACATTGTATTACTAGCATCATCTGTAGTATTATTATGTCTTCGTGTCGTTTAGGTTCCCTTTAAATCGTAGAAATGAAAAAAACAAAAAAAAATAGGTAAAACATAGAATCCTAATATATGTGTAAAACAGATGATTGTAAAACTCAGAAAAAAACACAAAAATGACCGTTTGAGTGCACCAAAAAAAAAAAGAAAAGGAATCAAATAAGAGGTAGACTCAAATGAGTTACTCATTCCATAGGAATTTTAAAGGATAGAAATTTATTTGAAAGGTTTTCATAGGATTAAAATCTTTCAAAATTCCTATATTTTTGGTATAAATCAAAAGGTCCTTAGTGTTTGTCGTCTTTAAGTATGCTTCAAGTTCCTTCACACTCTGTCACTACTAGTGGTTGAAGAGAGATTTCCATTTGTAATGCAAGCATATCGATTGACCTGGTTTTTGTTAGAAATTAAGTCAAACATATTTAAGGCTCCTTTAAACACAAAGGAATCTTATAGGAATTTTGAAAGATAGAATGCCTATGTGATCAACCTCTGAAATGGTGTTATCAAGTTCTTTGGAAATTCCTTAGGGTTATCTTAAATTATAGGAATTTTAAAGGATTTTCAACATTAGGTCAACCTCTTGAAAAGATTCCTTTATGACTATCTGTTTTGATTTTTGTATTTTTCTCGCATTTTATCTAAACAGCCATTCCTGCAATTTTGTTATGTTTTTTCATCCAAAGTATTTTATACAAATGCTATTTTTTTATATTTCTATGATTTAAAAAACCTACGTTCCAAAGAAGCTTTTATAGTCTTCACAGTTGGTTGGCCACTGCATCCATCGGTTTGGAAAACTCTAAATTCGGGTCTGTTCACTTTGATGTTATTTTCAACCATACTAATTTTTGATAAAGTTGTCAAAAAAATCAAAGTTTAGTTTGTTACCTAATTTTGTCAATGCATAAGAAATCCTAACAAAATTTTGATAAAGCCCTTTTTTTTCCTTTTTCAAATCAAAGCTTATCGGGGAGGCCGATTGGTGGCACTAGAGCTGTAGAGGAGACCAGATACTGGTCGGTGCAGACTGCAGAGTTAACGATGACAGATGGATGCATGGAGCGGGTGGAGTAATCATCACAGATGACCTGACCTGGTAGAATTCCTGTCAGCTTGATCAACGTGGTTGGAGCATGTGCGGCATTGCTCTCCCTGACCTTGCTGCTGAAGCTAATGCACGGCGGGAGGGACCGAGAAACCTTTGTCATTGAAATATTGAGGCCCCTTGATTGAAAGAAAAAATGTAAAAATTTTGTAGAATTTTATTCATATAGGTTTTTTTTTTTTCTAGATAGCTCTTTGAATCAAAGGAATTCAGAGCGTGGTCCTATACTTGAAATTTTTTTCTCCTTCACATAAGATATATCAGGATATAGAGGGCTTTTACGTAAGAGCACATAAGACAGTGAACTTACATTGAGTGACTTAAGAAAGATTATCAAGTTAAACGAGGATTTTTTTTGCAAAATTACCAGCTCCAGCGCCAGATGGTGTGGACATCACCAGAAGTGAACACGCCAGTGAAAAAGGCTCGAAGCGCTGTGGTGCGAGCACTTCGCTCTCATCTTTAATTACTCCGATGGACACAAATGAATCCTATGGAATATAATGTCTCTTACCATATAAGTTTTGGAGAAATTTAACAAAAGGTAGAACCTTATGAAACATTTTCTTTGAGTCTTTTATCTCTCCTCTAATTCCTACGTTTGTTTTGTGGTTCAATCAAGGGTTTGTTGGAACCATGCCACCCTAATTTTGCAAAATTTAAGATATGCCACCCGTATCTCAATGACATGTAAGACCCACATGAGTCAATGACATGTGGGTCAGGGTGGCATATTTTACATTTTTATTCTAGTCAAAACCCTGCGTTTCTCTTATTCCTACGTCTTTCCAATCTTGTGTTTCATAGGGGCATGAATGGATTGCATGATCCTACCGTGTTCTCTTCCATATATATGAGGGTTGACGAACATCTGATATACTCTTTTTTATAAAACAAAAATGGGATATACTCTTGCTGTCAAGTATTAACAAACAACAACATTGTTTTCATTTTAGATTATAAGCTATTGCAAAAAATTTAACTTTACTTTTTAAATTTAGAGCTAATTAATTGTAGGGGTTTTCGTCATAGTTTATTTTTAGTATTGGTTTTTAAATAGGTAAGAATACCAATATAAAAATGTTATCTACATATTACTTTTTCTTTGTCACTGATAAGCCATTACATCTTATAATCGGTAGATGACAAACAATGGGAATATTGTTTCATTTTCGATTGTTTGTATGAGCATCAGGTTACAATAGGAAGCGTTCATGAGACTGAGGGGGTACTTTAGCCCCTCTCTCCCGAACACCCGTGACTAGCGTTCCTTGCTTGCACCTCAGGGCAAGCCGCAATTCTCATCCACGTGTCATCCTTGGATAGGCTTTCACAATCCCCAATGTCGACTCAGGGGAGGAAATTACTGTACACAGGAGTATCACATACTACTCGTCCAGTCAGTCTCATGAACAGGTAGAGATGCATTTTAACCGGAACAATGTTTGTAAGGCGATGATTAAAAAAATACTAGTACTGGGCAAAGAGGAGTGCCCTCCTAGTCTCCTGCATATTCTTTCTGTTTTATTGGCTACTTTTTGGGCGATGGGCGAGTAGCCGAGGACTATGGCACTTATAAATTAATTTAACGAAACAGGAAGAGAGCGGTGATTTTAGAACATAGGATTTTAAAAACCAGGACTAGAAAATCATACAAATAGGATATCATGTTACAACGAATCCTACGGGAAATAAATCCATCGGATTTTGTAAAAACTATTGTTTAGTAGCATCATAGGAAAATCAAAGGAAGAGAAAACATGAGGTCTAGCCTAATATTAGTTTCCTTCTAGAATTGAAATGAGCTATTCCATATAAATTTGAAAGGATTTTGGAGCAGCCATTTCTTTGCTCCAATTTTTTTTCCCTATGGATTTCAATCCTCCAAAATTCCTCCTATTTACTTTTTGTTCCAAAGGAGCTCTAAGAAAGTGTGCCACAAGAAAATTGTAAGCATTACATAATTATTGTAAGATAGTCCCTCTGGTTTTATTTGTTTGACTCAATAGTATATAAAGGGACATTTAACTTCTTGCCACTTTTAAGATGTGGCAATTAATTATTTGCCACTCGCTGTCTGTGATATGTGAACCCTCATGTGTCTATGACATGTGGTTCGAGTGGCAAATAATTTAGCATCACTTGTAAGAGTGGCACACTTGTAAGAGTGGCAAATAGTTAATTGTTCCGTATATAAAAGGGGGAGAGTATAAAAATGAACTAACTAACGGCACAATTATTGAAAAATGAACTAACCATCAGACAAGGAAGCTTTGGTTGTAATACCAAAACAGGTTAGGATTTTCTTTTTTAAAAAATCAGGTTACAAGATCTAGTGCGTCACTCGAGAGGTTTATCCAGCCGAGGACCACCATCCTCTGACTCGAGCCACATCTGTGTGGGTGTGGGGTAGATCCAATAATCTTTGCGAAACAATGACAAAAAACAGTTGAATTAGCAGTGGATGTCGATAAAGAGATTCGAAGTTTGGGCATTATACGAATGAAAAGGATTGATAAGATCAGCATTCCAATCTAAACATCTGTTGTGTTGTGCTTTTCTTTCTCTGCTTTTCATGCCCCTCCCCCTCCTCCTATCACTTTTCCCCACTTCCAATACTCTCTCTGTAAAACATCACAGCCTCAAGTCACTCAGGTCAAGCAGAGTCGCAAGCCTCTCTCTCAGCAGCCTGCAAAAAGCTATGGCAAGGGCCAATAAATACTGGGAAAGGAAGAAGCCAACAGCGCAAAAGAGATGGAGAAGCAGTGAGCAGGGGCCCACAGGAATGAAGATGCTGAATTAAATTATAATCCACCCATTCTCTGGATCGAAGTGTATCTATACATGATCTTCATTATTCACTGCTTGCTACAGCCTTAAATCCTCTTGCTGGAAACAAAAATTTCCCTGTCCCCTTCTACATCCAACAGATATATAAAAGGGGGAAAACTGAAGCAGTAAGGAATCCCTAACAAAAGGAAAAAAAAGAAAAGAAAGAAAGAACTACTAGGGAACTGGAAGTACCAATCTGTCACCCACCAAATCACAAACTTTACAGATGCCAATGTCGTGGCTGCCTCTGAAAATCCAGCCATTCCAGTTCTTGCAACGAATTTGCATCGAACCGCTTTGCAAACCCGATTACCTGTGCTCCTGGGTTGAGGCTTTACCGGTGGCCGATGAGCCGCTTTAACGGATCCCAGTAGATGGAAGATGATCGTTCGTGATAATGGATATTCTTTACCGTGCACAGAAACCTACCAAAACCATCTTCAAATCATTGCCGGTGCTCTGGCCTTTGAATGGAATTTACAGTGTACCTTTGATCCATTTCTAGCCATCTTCCACAAAAATTCTGCCAATGAAATCTTGAAATCTTTTCGAATAGAGCTTTGGATCCACAGCAGAAATCGAATTGGGGTCGGTCTGTAATGACTTGTATGCATGCTCTAGCCTTTTCGTGATGTCATAATCCTGGAGAATGTCTATTATCCCAAAATATAGAATCACATCATACACTTCACCAGTCTGATTCGGGGCCAAGAATCCCCCACCAGTAAGGAGAAATGGGTCAAACTCACTCCTTCTGGATGCTTGCTCTGCCCGTGCTGGCATGTGTGCCCCCAGTCTAATCAATGGTTTCCTGTATTTAAAAACGGTTAGAAACCAAATTAAATAATTTGAAATAAATTCGTTACCTGTTTCTTTTAAACTAGGAACAATATTCTACAACTGAGCAAATGCCTAAGCAATCAGGATTTCAAGTAAGTGAAATAGATGGTAAGTTAGGTTGAACCATAATGACTGCTCAAGTTTCTTATGAGATCCAGTAAAAATAAACCCCCTCCATCAAGGGCATTGAATCAGGTAACAAGCCTAGGGTACTAACCAAGAGTATGGTTCATTGGATTGGACAAATTATTCTACTCGCAAGAAGCTTATTCTTCACTATCTCGAATACAATAAACTAATATATCTTCTGAGGCTAAAGCTTTCAAGGGTACTACAGTAGTCAATCTTATAGAACAGTACCAATGAAACTTCAATCAGTTAAGAGAAGCCAAGATACTCAACTTGAATATGTTCCCAATATTAGCAAGAAAATATGGGAAGGAATCTTAAACAGGGAAGGTACTAGACAATGTTCAATTATGGGCACAGCTATATTCATGTGGTCACGGTTAAGCAAAAATCCATCTCCAACACAATAATTAGGCATCTCCTGCACTAACTAGAAAGAAAAATGGATTCTCAATGTAACATGACAATTCTATTCAATTCTCATAACACTGTGTGTGTGTGTGTGTGTGTGTGAAGGGAATACATCTAAAACAGGAATGTGGATAAGTGTCAGCTTGATTAAAAAATAATTATAGGTTAAATCTCCGATGGATATGGAGCTAACTCCAAGACAAATGCAGCACAAATAAGTCAACATGCAAATAAACATGCATATGCATAAGCATGCTAACATACCGGCAATCAGGTATCCTATCAAAATCACTATCTGAGAAGCACAGCTCTGGCATGCCACCACCACCTTGGAACGACTCCCTCTTCATTGAAAACTCTGAATACCGATCATTGGTTAGGCTAGATAGATGGATGGGTAATCTCACTGTAAGAATTCAAAATGAAGATTTAACTTACTAGGAGAAGCTGTAAAAGTAGATAAGCCTGTCTTTGAGGCAGAGAGGTCATCACAAAAGTGAACTCCCACTAAGAAACTGTAGTCCATGATCCCTTCTGATTCCAAAAATTCACAATCCCGCCTGAGTTGCCTGAAGAATAAGTTCCAGAGGATTAAGCATAACTATTCCAGTGAAGGAAAATTTAATGCACTAACATAATAGGAGTTGGACTTACTCATGGAGATCTCTAAACCAAGTTCGTTGCAATCGAAAAACAAAGTTGAGATCCAAGTCCTTGAGAGTGGTTGTCTCATCAATCTCATCATCAAATTTGTCTGCTGTCCGTCCATAGGATGAACCTTTTAGATCAAAACGGCGATGAATCCGATATTCTGAGCAGAATAAATTACCCATAACAATAAATCGGACCTGGGAGAAAGAATCATAAATCAGTCACTGATGTATAACATTTTAACAGGATTGTTGTTGCAAACTGCACACACCTTCTGTCCATTAAGAGGCTTCACACAGTGGACACCGTAGAACCTTGTAATTAGAGAGTCACGATATTGACTTACATGTTGGTAATAGCTAGGTAACATCCGAATTAGCAACTGAAAAGTTTCAATATCAAGAAAAAGAGGCCATCAGCACAAACCAACAATAAATTGTACCTAACATAGCATATTGTTACTAGCTACCAAACACAATAGCTAGATGGATGATACCAAAAACAGAAGGTAGAAATTAGAAACGCAAATGCTACAGTAAAATATCTTTGCAACTCAAACAATCACAGCACATAGCATCCGTATCAATTTATCAAGTTTCATAGATACAACAACTTCATACCAACAGCATAAAGGGGAAAAAATACCTTCACTTCTGATTTCTTCACTGTCTTAATCATGAAACGATCATCCTGGGTAAGGTAAAAGAAGCTCCCACTTTTTCCAGGTGAAGACAGCTCTCTCAATGCATCATTCCCGCAGATCGCGATCATGTAATCTGCTGGATCAACTGAGAACAACTTCCTCAAGTGCCTGCAGGTAATCCAACAACACAGTATACAATACTGTCAGGCATGAACTAAAGAGACTACACATCAGCGCAGATTGATTCAAAGGAACTGAAAAGCGAGCACCTGAACACCATTGGGCAGTAGTCCTTCCACCGGAAATCTGAAGAGGAATGTGGTGGTGTGACCTTTGATCCCTCAGGTGGGAATCGTGTCCAGAACTTCTCCTTTGGATCAAAATCTGCAGGCGAAAGCTCCCGCATTGGCACTGCCGCAGACTTCCCCACTGAGTGCCTGCAAGATGCCACCGCGATCATCCCAAATCGACAACGCCCAATTAAATCCACACATCACAATGCCAGCATTTCGCCACGGCACTTAATAAATTTACCTTATCCCCAATTGCAGCTGCAGCATAAGCTCGTAGTTCTTATGCCCCTTGGAGATTGTCTGCCCTGGCCTTTTGCCCTCCGGTGTAGCAGCCGCCGATGGCGCCCAGCACGTGCCTCCGCTGGCTACTCGCCGGGTGCTCCGCTGTGTGCGAACGTACGGCACACCACCTCCAACCGTCGTGGCCTCCCGGTAGAGCATGGACGCCTCGAGCGCGTCCACGATGTCGCAGGTGATGTCCCCCGCCTCGCCCTCGGACTCCCAGATGCAGATCCGAGGGACGGCGGACGCCTTGTCACCTACTCCCTCGACGGAGGACCTCTTTCTCACCGCGCCTCCGCCACCGGCGCCGACCGGCGGGAAGAACGTGCCGCTAATGGCCGGCATGTCGACGCAGCTCCTCGGCCAGGAACCCACGTAGCGGCTCCCGTCGGGCCAGGTGAACACCCCGGTGCCCCTCGGGACGCCGTTCTCCCACACGCCGTCGTAGCGGCTCCCGTTGGCCCAGATCAGCACGCCACGGCCGGAGATCACCCCGGCGCGCCACTCCCCGACGTACTGGTTGCCGTTGGCCCACACGTAGCGGCCGTGGCCGTCCTGCAGGTTCCGGCGCCACTGCCCCTCGTAGTAGTCCCCGTTGGCGTAGCTCTTGGCGCCCACGCCGTGCCGCCGGTCCGCCGCCCACGCGCCCCGGTACGTGGCGCCGTCGGGGCCGACGAACACGCCCTGCCCCTCGATCCGCCCGCCGCGGAACTCCCCCTCGAACGTGGCCCCCGACGGCCACGAGAACCTCCCCTTCCCGGACGCCTTCCCCCGCCGCCATTCCCCCTCGTACATGCACCCATCCGCCCACACATACTTCCCCTTCCCGTGCGGCGCGCCCCCGGCGAACCCGCCGCGGTACACATCCCCATTCGGCAGCGCCTTCTCCACCACCGCCGCCCCCGCATCCGCCTCCTCCCCGTCCCACCCGCCGCCACCGCCGGCAGCGGCGGCGATCATCGCCGGCGCGACCCGCCTCATCTGCGGGCACAATCACCCACCCCCTCACGCCCCAGGCATTGCAGATCGGGTGGCGCTAGGGTTTGCGATTTGGTGCTCGGGATTTATGCTTCCCTTCCCCACTCCGAAGCTTTTCTCCACCTCTCTTCCCCTTTTCCTCTCAATTTTTTTTCTCTCTCTCGGATACAAACACCGGGTCGTTTGATTTGGGCTACGAAGTGGTGGTACTACTTGGTCTAGTACTCCACTCCACTGCTACTGTGGAAGAAAACGAATAGGATGAAGAGAAGAGGAAGAAAGATGGGGGCGATTTTACCGTTATGCCCTCGCGGTTGGGGGAATTCGCTGGGCGCAACGGGAGGCGCTCCACCCACGCGGCCGTATCTGTGCCACGTGGGAGTTTACGGAAATGCCCCTGTCTGTGCTGGCTTGGGGTGGTGGGCCACGGAGGCTGGCACGAGTCACGAGTGGTCCCATCGGCGGGGTCGGGGGGTGGGTGACTGGGCGCAGCCGCGCGCGGAGGCCGAGGATTGGTGGCGGGTCGGATCTGGGGGTGGGTCCCAACGGGCTTGGGATCGGGGCCCACCTGGGGACCGGTGTTGACGTGGCTGACACGTGGGGCCCGGGGGCCCTCGCGTACTTGACAGCGTGTCCACGAGACATGCTGAGTGGGCATGGCGTGATATTAGTGTATTGGGATGCAATTAAATGACTAATGTGAAATTGTGCAGCGAATTTTTTAAGACAAAAGTCCGTACACCAGCCTATATAGGCCATAGCGGTTTTGCTATGACATCTTCGCATTTTTGCCATTCTTCCGTCCCCAAATTATACTATGATTTCTTGTTAGCATTATATCGATTTTTTAAAAATATCTATCTTTGGTATGCATGCCATGTACGTTGCTAAAACCAGTATATATGCAAAATTAGATAATTACTTTGCAACCGCTTTAGGAGTTCATATGATTGGTGCTATAAAAATTCAGGGCATTGGATGTCAGGTTTCAAAATTTAAGGTGCTAGATCTACTTACACTCAAAGTTAAAGGGCAATGTAGACTTCTTTTTTTTCTCGATTACATAAATACGTACACGAAACATATACACTGTTGTACACGGACACCACACATATTTCAATGGGCGTGCCCCCCCAATACAACTGGAAAGTTTGACATAAATGACAAATACTTAAACCTCACTTAGAAGTTATAGCTTCGGTCGACTTTGCATCCTGCAGCTTACTATGTAGCTAAAAACTATGGCTTCGTGCGATTCAACCGAGCATGCCCTACTATGATATTGATGTGTATATTTGATATATTTAACATTTGTTTAGTTTTTTCTACTTTATGATTTATTGTGACATTTAAGATCTTGTAAGAAAAACAATTATAAAGATAGATACGGGATCAAGTGGTACTATTAGCTTGCTGGATATGTCGGATATAGGAAGAAGTAGATGTGGATCTCTTTGGGGAACATGGAAAGGACTAAACATGGTACAAACACAGAAAGGGGAAGGCAAGTGATGTTGGAGAACAGAAAAGGAGTGTGCCCGTATTACCGTAAGTTTGCTGATTTTGGTAGGTTAAACATGCTTGATTGAGTTGATTCACTATGCAGTATCGCAGTAGCACAACAAATGTTCGGTAGAAGCAATAAAAACAGAGTGACATGGGCTGTACGACGTACGTGCGATTGTTCGTGGTTGGTGTAAATGGAATGCCGTGTACTCCTTCATGCACAATAAAAAGGGTTGTCCTACAAATTTTATTTCCATTAATCTAGGGCTCATCCTTTGCTTCAAAGATGCTCTTAAGTTTTAAATGTGGACTTACCGTGTCACTGGGTCTTCTTTATGTTTTTTTTTTCTTCGTTATGCATGCTATTCATGTGTTCTAGGGAACAATATTGATTAACTGAATAATTGGTAGTCATGTTAACGATCTCTTTGTCAAATACGGGTGGTGCTTAGCGTGAGTGTTGGTTCTAAGGACTATCGTTTTAGTATTTTCTTTAATAGACGAATACATGATTGGGGAACAAAGTGTTGCCACTCAAACTTCGAGATCGAGCGAATCAAGAGAAAGCACCGTGTGAACTCCACGGAATTAGTTTGGTGGACATTTTTATTCTCTTTTAATTCGAGAGACTCAGTTGGTGAATCGTACGAAGATATGAACACCACAAAAATTGTTCAGGTTTCCATTATTGGTGAGGAGTTGGCTTAGCTTTTTTTTTTCCCATAGCATATAGTTTTGTTTAGTGCGAATCGGAAAATACTTATACTTTTAAAAACTAAATTGCATACCTTTAGGGCATGGAAGCACAAGCAGTTTGCTAGTTGAGTTATGGGTGAAAGACTCCACGGACCACTGTATAAATCCTGACGCCCACAAACATCACACACACATGGGCATCATTCGTGTAAGGATTGAAAGACGTTTAAGCCAGTATAACATGGGTTAGCTAAACAAATTGTGCATAGCTATATCAAAGAAAAAATTGGTTGCACACCATTTAGATTCACGGGTTTTGCTTTATACCATCCCGGTTTACTTTAATACCATCTAAAGTTTATTCCCGTTACATTTTCATGTTATAACTGTTTAGTTACGTTAGATTTTTTTTTCTCTTATTAATACTCCGTTTATTTTTAATATGTGATGTTGTTAACTTTTAAACACATGTTTGATCATTCGTCTTATCAATCATGCTTAAAGTATTTTGAGTAGTTAAACAACTAACAACAAAAAGAATATATAATATGTAAATTTTTTTAATAAAACATATGGTCAAATGTGTGATAACATGTCAACGACGACATTTACGTCATTTATTTAAAAAAAAACTGAGGTAGTATTTAGCTAAAAGAAACAGTGGGTATGATCCCCTTTCCTTGACACGTGCAATCGCCTACATCTTTTTAGCGATACGAATGTCTCGCAGACTGACACATTTTAATACCAAATCAAGCAGCATCAATCCACAAGTTCATATTGTCGAATTATAGTAGGCCAGGTGGACAACCAGCCAACCCAAAACATCAATAAGAGCAAGTTTAATAGTATAGCTAACTACTAACTCCAAATCATTTATAGCCAATGCAATAGCCAATTCATACAATAGTTGCTTACTATACTATTAATACATGATTCTACCTGTCATACACACATTATATTTTGGAGTCCGTGCTACAGCTGGATACATATATGTAGCCCACTGCTTTTCTCTCTCTTCCTTTATTTCTTTAAATTATGTTTATAGCTGACTTATAGTCTACTACTATACCTGCTTTAAGAGCAAGGATAATAGTGAGCTATAAGTAAGTTATATGCTTATGTGGAAAAGAGAGATAAATAAAAGTGGGGAGTGTTAGCTAACTACACACAAGCTTCAAGAAATATGTATTAAATTCATTGTGAGAGAAAGAAAGAGGATGAAGAAAATAGATAACCTTATAGCCAACCTAATATACATATTAGCTTTAACATTAACTAATACTCCCTCCATCTACTTTTGATAGTCATATTTCATCTTGACACACAGACCAAGGATAAGTGATTCTACTTATCATCCATTTAAATATGCTACTAGTCATTCCTCGTAAACAAGCGATTCATTAATATTTACATTTCTCGATGCTCATGCAACCAATCTTATGTGGAAGAATGAAGAGTCATACATTAAATTCAAGAAAGTCATTAAGATGATAAGTTGTTGGATTGAAATATGCCTATCAAAAATAAAATTTTCAGATTTAAAAATATAACTATCAAAAGTAGATAGAAGGAGTAGTAATGAACTTGATCTAATGCGGCAAAGCCACGGATGTAAGGTCGCGGGGATTCTCAAACACTCCGCGGAGTACTACACAGATAGTCCATCGATCGCCGCATCACCGGAGACTCCGCGGAGTCACTCCGGTCCGGAGTCACCCGATCAGAACGGCACGCGTGCATGCAGGGCAGCTGACAAATGGAACGCCCGCCCGCGCTGCGATGCGATGACAGCGATGGTAAACAAGGTAAACAGAGGCCGCGTGCAGAGGAGGCGCCGCGCGCGGGCGCGCCTGGTCTCGGACGCGATCGATCGCGCCATCGCGGCGGCGTCCTCTGCTCGATCAGGTTGGGCATGCATGCTGCATGCAGGATGCAGCTCAAGACAAAGCGCGAACTGAGCATATGCGCGGTTGACGCGACAAGAGCTAAAGCCGGGCGGAAGATGGCAGAGAGCACGTACGCTAGCTCACGCGCGCGCGTCGTCGTCGTCGTCGTACGTGGTGGACTCCGGGAAATTCCTCCCCGTTAACCACACGGCGGGCGATTGAGACCGGCACAAGCGAGCCAAGTACACTGTACACCTCCGAAAGTCCGATTTGTCAAGTCCTAACGCAAATTATTTGATTAGTAATGAACAGTCATCATCAGCAGCGCCGTGCCAACTTGCGAAGAGACTTCAAGAGCATCAATAGGACTGTATGATCGGATATGTTGGCATGTTGCCTTTGATTCCCTTTGGTATCACAGGACGACGAACGATGGTTACAAGTGCCAATCAGTCATCCTCGTCCTATGCAACTCTGCCAGTTAATTAATTAATTAACGTGGTAATTACCTTATTTTGCTTGTCTACGTAATCCAAGCCTGCAAAGGTAATTTGGTCAGGTTTCCGAACTAGGCAGTAACAGTCAGCTTCAGCTTCAGCTAGTACAGATATGGCATAATTTTTTCCTTTCGTTTTCTTTGTTATTAGTAGGAGTTAGGAATCCTATGTTACTTTGATCTGGACTGCTCCTCTATCTATAGAGGCTAAGTTTACGAGAAGGCGTGCGTACGTTCTCGCCTTGATATGCTAGAACCTGCCGTTGTCATTAGTTGCGGCGATGGAGATTACATCCCAGGACGAAATCTTGACATCTTTTCGGAGTCATTACTCCACGGAATTTTAGTACTATTTCTTCACATGCATTGTGTGCCAACTTGATCTTCCCTTTCGCCAAACGACGCCAAATTCGCCAGCGGATTAGAAAGTACAAGCTGGATACTAACTCATCATGCATTGCTCTCTCTGCTAGACCCGTTTGGAATTTCTCCTTCTATTTCTACCTGGAGAAGAGAAAGCCAGGGGCGTGTAGGCGTGTTCGTACGTACGCGACCAGATAAAATACCCTCCGAATTTGGTTGGGGCATCTACGTCTCGGATGATGATATGATCTGATTTTTTTTCCGTTTGACTGCTAAGAGGTGCCCCAGGGATTAATCTTGTCATTTCTTCATATTTTTCTTAGAAAAACGGAGACACGACTTAACGTGGCGTGCTGCGATAGTACCACGGACAGGGACATGATCAGTTCGAGGAGTATAAAAGGTTTTGTATAAGAAGCTGCGAGATAACTCCGATCAGATATACTACATCATCTTATAATATAATAATGAATGTATCCTGATAGCAACCTAATATTAGGTGTGACGTATACCTCTCTAAATTTCTGGTACTAGCCATGCTTAAATTCGTAGTAGTAAAATGTGTCTAATTCGATTTTATGGATTGCTATATTTTAAAACATTGGCCCAGCAAAAATTTTTTAAAACATAGTACTCTCCCCCGTTCCAAAATATAATTATTTTTAGAATAGTGTCAAGTCAAACACTTTTAATTTTGATTATTAATAGCACAAAAATAAAAAAAATCAAACATGTAAAATTGATATTACTAGATTTATTATTAAACAAACTATCATAATATGTAATTTTTTATTTAAAACATATTACTTTTATAGATATTATTGATTAAAGTAGTATTTTGAAGACATAGAAGTCCAGAAATACTTATATTTTAGGACAAATGTGGTATATGTTTTCCCATAGGAAAAAAATCCACTTTAATTACTCGACACATACATGGTTTTTGACTTGATCTGTTTTAAGCTATAGATATCTATAGTGGTGCTTAGTTTTCGCTGCCATGCATGGCCAATAACGTGAACATTGTTCTATCCGGTCGATGCCGTTGCAAACTAAAAAAGAGATTTATAATTAACTCTGAATAATTCCAAGTTAATTTCTCTTTCAGAAAAGGAGCCACACCGAAGAACGAAGCAGATAGCTTAGCCTCGCCGTTCCCTATCACAGATCTTTGCTTGTATTCTGAAGTCCGGATACTGCCACTGATCTATTAATTAGCTCAGTGGGGCACTGGGTCTGATTGGTTGATGACGATCAGATAATCTTGTGCAATGCCATGGAGAAGGGAAACCAAAACACCCCTGCATAACAGTAATGAAAAATAAATGAACTGTACATTATCAGGCTCATGTCTTGGCTGACAATAAAAAACCAAAAGATTTCACTGTCCACGTCCGTACCTGAATTACCGTACCGATTTCTTGGTTTTTTATGCTTTCATCACGACGTCGACTATTCGTGGGGGCAACAGTGCATGCAAGCAGGGAAAGCGGCGTGCATTGACGCACGTAGACGAGCAATACTGGCAGTACCACTTCATATCTGCAATAGTGCTGGTACTGGAGCATGCGGTAAGTAATGTAGTACTCCTACTAAATTACATCTTCCAAAGAAGATATTGCCATGTCGCAGCATCGGAAGATTATTACATTCACGTTGAAGTACAGTAGCACCAATCATGCCCAAAAGATACATCGGTAGATGATCAAATCCTGCACCTGGCTTCTGATAAAAAAAAATTTTGGGGTTGAAAGAAACATGAAAAGAAACGGCAGTAGCATTGTCACATCTCCAGAGCAAAAGCCTCTGGGACACATGGAAGTTGTTCGGAAAACGTAGGATATGATATTTCTGGTGTTCTTTTATAATCGAAGTTTTACACAAATCAACGCATTCGCCTTAACATCATTTTTTTGATAGAATTTTATGTTTTTGCTTCTTCTGGTCCAACCTCTACTTTACACCATATTTTTTCATACGCAATTTCCTATTCGATTATGTGTTGTTCTACGGGGAAGAGAAAAATCCTAGAAAATATCATGTCTTCAGGACGAATCTGGGCTGTCCTTGATTGCAAAAAAGGGGCCCAATTTAGATCTACCAAGCGGCCCATGTTCCCAGACGGAATATGGATCCCCGTGCTCGCAGATTACACGAGATCGATCACATTGATGACGATCCAGAACCCTCAGTGATTTGACGATCCAGCCATCATTAGCGTCCTTTCCCCCTGAATCTCCGATACTGTTTCGCAGTCGCGGCCCCTATCTACCTCGGAAATCACCGGAGCCCGAAGCTATCATGGATTGCCATGGCGTCTCGTCGATCGATTGCCTCTCCACCGGTTGGGCACTTGGGCTTTACTTGGTGCAAGCGGCGGAGGAGCCGTCACTTCGCTCAGATACGAGTAGGACACGATCATGCGTGAGACGATCGATGCAACGGCGAGCCAGCCACATGGCGGCGATCGAGTCGGTGTGCACGAGCTATCTAGCCTAGGCTGTGTTTAGTTCAGCGTAAAGTTTAGATTTTGATTAAAATTAGAGATGATGTGACTGAAAAGTTGCGTGTGTATGACAGGTTGATGTGATGGAAAGACCAAAGTTTAGATCCAACACACATAACTTTTCAGTCACATCATCTCTAATTTCAACAAAAATCTAAACTTTACGCTGAACTAAACAAAACACAGCCCTAGCATAGCTGCATGCGTCGGCGATTGCCGATTAGTTTGTGGATCGGGGCATTGGTCTTTTGTAGTAGTACGTCTTTTGGAGTGCTTATTAGATGCCGGTATGATGCCTGGCTTGATGATCTAGCTAGTACTACGTCAGTACAAACCTCAGATCCAACTGCAGACAATATACATGCAGTAGTCCTGCTCTTTTGATACTCACAAGTGCAGAGGAAATAATGACTTCGTCTTCGCGAGGATCTTATAGCCACTTGCGAGTCTGACCGTCTATCAGACAAAAGCAAGTATAATAAAAGGCTACAACAAGACTGAATGCTGAGGTGGATGGAAGATGAGAAGAGAGAGATAAGAAATAAGCTGTAAGTTTACAACCGGCTTAGACACAGAAACTAAAAAAATCTGTGAGACAGACAGGTGAACCATATATTTATTGTGAAGAGTTAACAACTATATGAGTGAGTTAAGAGATATACTATATAAAAATCTATACAATAAGTAGTTGGATGCATTATTATCCTTGCTCTAATCCGGATGAGTCCTCTTAATAAATCCGAGTTTTTCCAAGCAAACCAGAAGAATTTTGGCCATCTAGTCGCATCCGAGACTGTATAAGTCTTTGGCAAGTAGTACTACTTGCTACCGTAGGAGCCAATTTATCCCAAGTCCCACTTAACCTGCCCCACGTTTTCTGACTTATCTTTCCACATTTTCTAATTTTTTGGACTATATAAGCACTTTTGAGCACAATGTTCCATCGCATTTGTATAAGCGAGTGATATACAGGGAATGGTTCATCGTCCATGCATTTAAATGTACGGGCTAAGCTCAATTTCCTTCAATTGATCGAGCGGGCTCTGAACCTGTCGCCCTCATCAATCATCATCCATGCATTTGAAGGAAAAGATCGCTGTGAGCCTGTGAGGCTGTGACCAAGCAGACGGCATTCACCGGACTCCCTTCTTGCGCAGCGCGACTGCGACGGGGAGGCCAGACGCGGTACCATCTACAAGGCGTGCGGCGGCGGCGGCGGCCGTCGGAGAGGCCGCTCCGGCACGCATCGGTAGGATACGAGTCGGTGCCTAGTTTCACAGTTGTGCGTTGGGCAGTCAGTACAAGTACTAATTACTAGTACTACGTACGTACTGTATTTGGTACGGGAGTACGTGTCTCGCGAAATCGCGATCCCGTTCTGGCCTGCAACGGGAATACGGTCCGTTTGCTCGGCCGAGAAACGGCATACGGATGGGCTATTATTGGACTTTGACTTGGCGCAGGTTGTGACTTGAGGGAATGAAATCCGTAAGAGAATAAGTCTATTCTATCTCCCTCAACTCTTTTCCTTGACTGAATCACGTCCCTTAATCACAATAACGGGTGCAAATTGAGTCTCTTGGTGGTTTTATCCCACGTGTTAGGTTGACTTGATCTTCAACCCATGTGACGACGACGATGTGGCACTAAAATAAAAATAGAAAACTAAATGGGACCCGCGCACTAAAATAAAAAAAAACTTAAATGAGATCCATGTCAGTGAAAAGAAATAAAAAATAACACAAGTCAACCTGCCACGTCAACAAAACCGTTTTCAAAATCACCGAAGGAGTTAATTTACACCGGTTTATGAAGTAGGGGAAGGCGTTATATGTGGTTTTCCGGTTGAGGGATGCGATTTGACCAGGTGTAAGATATGAGGGAGGCAACATAGACTTATTCTAATGCGTAATGGTGTTTGAAGTCCGGCCTATTAATCGCGATTAGCCCATAAAGTCACCTTGGTTAGTGTCAGCTTCTCAGGATCAGATGCATTGCAAATCTGGAAGTCGAACGCATCTGAATGTACTCCGCAGTTAGACATGGTAACGAAAAGGTTATAGAGTAGCGTAAACCGACAGTAATACGAAGTAGCCTTTGACGTGTCTCAGTAATTCATATACTGGAAAAGGATTTAAGTGAGTCCATATGTTTGAGATTCAGCCCCAACCCCTCTCTTTCTTTCTCAATTTTCTGTCGTTGTTGCTTCAGTCAGCACAAGATGGAGACCACTAGAGAGTGGAAATATGAAATGCCAAGGTTTGCAGTGGATGAACTACTTATCAGTTATCACGAGCTTGAACAATAAAATATATTTGACGCTGGAGTCTCTTTTGTTTTCACGGCGACAATGTTGCGGCTTGACCAAGCAACGGAATGGGGTGGATGCGTCAGAATTTACATAGGCACGGAACGTGTTTGAACAGTCAATTGATTGGGCTCACCAATTAGAGATGGAGGGAAGTTAATTGTTCCGGAATAAGTCTATTTTGACTTCTAGATGAATCATATTCTTCAACCGTAAAATCAAGTATAACGGTCTCCCATATATTTCAAAAACATATATAAATTGTCTCATTCAATGATTTGGGAGGCAGTTTTTAGTCAACATGATAGCTTTGACCCTGTTGACTGGCTCCCCACTTATCAACCACACTTCCTCCGTCCCGTCTTATTCCTCCCCTCTGCCTCTCTCTCTCTCTTTCTTCTCTTCCACCGACGATAGTTGTGTTGCCGTGCCGGTTGCGGCAATCGACGACGGCGGTTGCATCCGTGCCCATGACTCCACCGACGCTCCCGATGAACGGCACCGCGGCCACCGGGGCAGAGGCGGTGCAGCCGATTGGGTGTGCCCATGTATCACAGCGCACCCGCGCCGGTGGTGGCCACCCGTTTCTGGGTGGCGGCGACTACCAGCATAACCATCTCTCAGCACCTAACACGCCACGGCGTGGACCTCATTGTCGTTATGCTCCACGTCACCGACGCCGGCTCTTCGCCCTTTGGTTGCTCCGACCCCACGCCGTTGTTGCTGTCGCCGTCAGTGTACCACCGGCACCGGATGCTCTCTAGCACGGGGCACCTGCACGGCGTGCTCGCTGACACGCTCCGCGGCTACAGCGCCATCGCGACAGGCTCCATATATCGGATACGGCTCCACGGCGGCAGCAGCAACAGCTTGCGTTCATGGCAGTAGATCAATCAGATTATTCGGAGGGGGAGAGGTAAAACACATCAAAACATGATGGATCAAGCAGGAGATCATGGCAGCCAAAAACAAACCAAAACACCAAGAATGGACAAACCGAAGAACTGCACTAATGTGTCTCAGCTGAGAAAAACACTACTGGTACTACTGCATCAGCTTGCGTTCTAGCTGCTCTCAGCTTCTCTCTCTCTCCTATCTGGCTCTAGCTGGGATTTTGTTCCCTAGCTGAGTGAGTGAGTGACTGAGTGGTCAGGACACACATAATGCATTACTGCATAATGATGGTTGCCGAGGAGCTCGACAGCGTGGACAAAGCGGGCGTGGAGATTGCTCGACAACTCGTCCAACACATCCTTGGGGGGGTGGTTGAGTGAGGAGGAGGGGGGGGGGTGGGGAGGCATGCTGCGGCAGGGCGCCAAGAGCAAATGCGGCATGAAGCGAGAGGAGGCGAGGCTGCCGCCGTGGAAGCGTGTCGGTGAGCACACCGTGGAGGGCACCGGTGCCGGTGGTACGTTGTCGGCGACAGCAACGACGATGTGGTGTCAAGAGCAGCCGGAGGAGAAGGAGGCGGCGTCGGTGACGTGAAGCATAGCGACCACGAGGGTTGTGCCATGGAGTGGTACGGATTGAGAGCCGGTTGTGTCGGTGGTCCCCGCCGCTGAGGAACGGGTGGCCACCGCCGGCAGGTGCGCTGCTGTACACGTGCACCCCCGGATCAACTTCGCTGCCTCTGCTTCGGTTGCCACGGCACCGTCCATCGAGAGTGCCGGTAGAGTCACAGACACGAACATAGTCATCATTGTCGGTTGCCGCAGCCACCACGGCAACACATCAGTTGTCGAGGGAAGAGAGGAAAGAGAGCGAGGGGCGATGTGAGGAAGAAGATAGATGGAGAAAGTCGCTGACAGGAGGAGCCTACGAGTTGACTCAGTCAGTCAATAGGGTAAAAGCTGCCACGTCAGTCGCAACCGCCTTACAAACCATTGAAGAAGATAGTTTGTACCGGTTTTCAAAGATAGGGGATGCGTTATACCTGGCTTTGCAGTTGAGCGTATGCGATTGAACTAGGAACAAAAGTTTAAGGGAGATAAAGTAGACTTACTATTATTGTTCCAGGCATCGTGGGCCATGTATGGGCTGTAGGCCGTCCGATGCTTGTTTGTGGTCGGCAAAAGTACACCGAAGGTCCCTCAACTTGTCATCGAGTTATAAAATCGTCCCCCAACCGCAATACCAGATACCGGAAGTTCCTCAACTAACAAAACCGTTCACTTTGGATCCTCCGGTGGTTTTGTCCCTAGTTTTGTCCTACGTGGTGGCTGAGTCAGCGTGGGACCCACGTGGGCCCCATATGTCAGCCTTGCCACATCAGTCTTCTCTCCCTTTTCCTCTCTTCTCTCCCATCCTCATCTTTCTCTCTCCGTTCTCTCCGACTGCGACAGGCGACACGGCGCGTCGGTGACCGGCGGCCGGCGACCGGCCACGCGGCGGCGGGGGAAGGGGCGGCGCGCGGGCGGCCGGGGGCGGAGCGGCGACGCGGCAGTGGGGAAGGGGCGGCGCGCGGCCGGCCGGGGGCGAAGCGGCGACGCAGTGACGGGGGAAGGGGCGGCGCGCGGCCAGCCGAGGGAGGCGCGGTGCGCCGGCGGCCGGGGGCGGAGCGGCGACGCGGCGGCGGGGGAAGGGGCGGCCGGGGGAGACACGGCGGCGCGCGGGCGGCGGGAAGAGGAGCGACGCGCGGGCTCCCCCTCCGGCCGCCGCTCACGAGGCCCTGGAGGCGGCGGCGGGGGAGGGGCGGAGCGTGGCCGGCGGAGGAGCAGCGCGCGGGTGGCGGTAGAGGA
Organism: Oryza glaberrima; assembly: GCF_000147395.1. NCBI lineage: Eukaryota > Viridiplantae > Streptophyta > Magnoliopsida > Poales > Poaceae > Oryza > Oryza glaberrima. The sequence goes on from NC_068328.1 coordinate 27,867,708, forward strand.
GGAGGGCGGCGCCTCGACGGCGGCCGCCAGCGGCAGAACTGGGTACAAACGAGATCGACGAGAAGCAATTAGTAGCACCAGTGACATGATTAATTAACCGGGTGATGAACTCGTGATTGATTGATTAACCGGGCGATGAGCGTGTGATTAGACACGTAATTAGAAGAAGAAGCTAGCGTGTCTGCATTGATTTCGTCTTCTTCCTCCAATGCTACGGCTGCTTAATTCGGCAGCTGCGCGGCCGAGAGCATCGCGTCAGAGCGCGCGGCGGCGCACGACGGCGCCCCTGAGCCTCCCGAGCGCCCTGTCGAACTCCGGCAGCTCCGCCTCCCCGAGCGCCTCGACGTTGGTGGCCTCCCACCCCCAGAACCGCCTCCCCGCGACGTCGCGCAGCCGCGCCACCTCCACCTTGGCCTCGTCCGCCGCCCGCCTCAACGCCTCGGGCTCGCAGTCGTGGACGTCGGGGACGGGCGCTTAGCAGCGGCTGCGGAGGACGGCGTCGTCGACGAGGGATGACGACGGGTCGGCGAAGGCGTACGGGCGGTTGGCCTCGGAGAAGACGAGGACGGCCCCCACCGCCGCGTCGCCGCTCCGCCCCCGACCGCCCGCGCGCCGCGCCTCCACCGCCCGGTCGCGCGCCGCCCCTTTCCCCGCCGCCGCGTCGCCGCTTCGCCGCGTGGCCGGTCGCCGGCCGCCGGTCACCGACGCGCCATGTCGCCTGTCGCAGTCGGAGAAAACGGAGAGAGAGAGATGAGGATGGGAGAGAAGAGAGGAAAAGAGAGAGAAGACTGATGTGGCAATGCTGACATGTGGAGCCCATGTGGGTCCCACGCTGATTCAGCCGCCACGTAGGATAAAACCAGGGTCAAAACCACTGGAGGATCTAAAGTAAACGGTTTTGTTAGTTGAGGGACGTCGGTATCTGGTTTTGCAGTTAGGGGATGATTTTGTATCTCGATGACAAGTTGAAGGACCCTCGGTGTACTTTTTCCTTTGTAGTCGCAGTGAGCTAAGTGGGCCGTGTTCTTTGAACTGCAGCCTGTTGGCCAATACAGATCTGTGTTTTGCATGTACTAGTACGTGAAAAGGTTCATATGGTGTTGTACATATTTCCCCAATTTCGGGTGCATGTATATTTCATTAAAAGTATACGTGTATATTTCGCCAATTTCGGGCACTGCTAAGTGCTAAAGGTTTAGGGATTGTTCATTAGGAAAAGCTGGCCTAGAACGTAGCCCCATAGGCCAACCTAAACTCGTGCAAGCAGGCACCAGCAAAACCTCACGCTTCCTTTTTACGTAAATATGCAATTAATTGTAAGTATAGTGCTTAATGTGCTTAATGACTTTGAAAAAATACTAGATAGATACATGTGTGGTGCTACGGATACATAAAATAAAAATTGTCATAATATTGCCTAAAATAAGCAATAACATATTTTTCATGAAATGTATATGTTACCCGCCTTTTCCTATAAGAAATAACCACCTCAATTTAATTTTATGGGTGGCTATCCACTTAGATTTAGATTTAGCAGTTATGTCATATTAAGAAATTTAAGTGGTAATATGTAAAATCTATAATGTAGATTCACTACCATCATCATTGAGGTCTTTCTAAGGAGTAATATAAAATAACAAATAGTATAATTGATTAAAGGTTTTAAATATAAGATGAAAGTTTCAATTTTGAATTTGAATGTTTTAAATTTTAGGTTGAAAATTGGGTTGAAAGTTTCAAATCTTGGGTAAGGTTTTAAAAGTTTTGAATTGGAAATTTCGAAATTTGAGTTAGTAGTGTTTGATATTTGATTTGAAAGTTTTGAAATTTGAGTTGAATGTTTTTAAAATTTGAGTTGAGAGTTTCGATTTGATTGAAAGTTTAAAATTCTGAGTTGAGAGTTTCTAAAAGATGAGTTGATAGTTTAAAAATTGGTTGATCTTTTTTTATTTTAAGTTCAGAGTTTTATGTTTAAATTTTAGTTTTAGAATAAATATTTTTTTTGCATACACGGCAAAAGATTCTTAACGATAATTGGAAGTTATTAGTTTATCTGTTAAAAAAAATGAACAGTTAAATTTGCATGCATTTAGGTACGTAGAAAGGTGGGCCTTAGACTGACATATGCAGGTTCCAGATGGAGAGATTTGGAGACAGCGACACGTAGCCGCGTGCGCGAATATAGCTATGCCCTTTGTTCGTTTTCTTCAATTCACAACCATTTTAAATTTTGATAATACTAAAATTTGATAAGATAACAAACTAAACATGTCACTATCAACACAACCTTACCAAAATAGTAATCTATCGCAAAAATCCTGAAACTTTCTACTCACAAAAATACTCACATATAGTAATCTATCGCACCAAACACTATCCACATCCACCTTACTTTACCAAAATTTGCCTCCACACCTCTAGCTTGTTAACAAATCTATAGAACTTAACGGGTCCACGAGCCATGCCAAGCCATTATCCGCCCCTTACAAAATACAAAAATATTTAAAGGATTTGATATAGTTTTGTAAGAAAATAGAAACGGTATATATGAAAGAGAAACGATAGTGATATATAATTCAAATTGTATTTATACTAAACATACGTCTGAGTTGTATATCAAATCTAGTTCTACTTTTAAACGTGTGTTCTTGTCATTTATAAACAAGTGAAATGATACATGGAAAATCAACATCCTGAGACAAATTTACTGATAAAAAAAGGACTACAGTATTCACCACTGACAGAATAATATTATTGATCGGTAGGTAGGCAAGGAGCGTCGAAAAATAAAACTTTCTAATTCGTAAACCAAATGTAGATAAAAATGCTAGAATTGATTTATCTAGAAATAAAGTTTAAACTCTGCATATCGGCGGCTTATTTTGTTCACTCGATGATAGATGTGCGTCATTTGGCGTTCACGCCCCATAAAAAAAAGTACACCTGAGTCGTGCCCATGCATGCCACGCCAGGTTAATTGCCATATCCGGCTGTACACCCGAGATCGCACGAACCCCCCCCCCCCCCCCCCCCCCTCCGAACCCCCGATCCCTCCAAAATCCGCAGCCGGCCGGTGCGCGCGTGTACGCATCAGCCGCCTGATGTTAGCCCGGCCGGGCCGGCCGCGGAAGAGACAGAGAGAGGCGCCTGATCCGTCTCCCTTGCTTAGGGACTAAGCATACGCAGCTCGCGCGCGCTAATTGCAGAATGACGCCGCACCGCACCCGCGCGACCGCGAGGCCGTGCGAGCCCTCGCGGCGACGCCAAGTGTATGCCCCGCGACACGGCGAAGGGGACGTGCCGCGTGCCAACGTACGTGCAACGAACTCGCAACTTGCCGCGCCCGGCCCCGCGCGCGCTCGATCCGCCGGAGAAGCGGGCTAAGCTAGTGCGCGCGTCACCGCGCAAAAAGCGTCGCATTATTACGCGCCCCCACGGCCCAGGGGAGAAAAAGGAAAAAAAAAAAAGAAGGCGCCGCGTCGTGTGGAGGTCTCGCCTCGCCCGCTTGTCAAAACGAACCAACCAAACCAACTCAATTAACCGAGGTGGCAGCTAGCTAGCACAAGCAAGCAGCCTCCTCTCTCTCTCTCTATCGCGCGAAAAGAAGAAAGATTGTGCACAGGAAAAAGTGGGGTGGAAAAGACCAGGGGCCCTCGACTGATCGGTCGATTCGACCGGCGATGGATCGACGCATGCAATTGGGGAGGACACACACTGGATCGAGAGACAGCATGTGTATCCCGCGGGATCTCCTTGTTGTTGCACGGCGCTTTTCCGCCGGGCGCACGATCTTCCCCCGATCGCGAGCCAGCCACATTTCCAAGCCACAATGGAGTGGTGAACCTGAACAACGGCGTCCACGATCTCTCTTCCCTCCATATATCTCTCTCGATCGTGGGGTCAAACCCCATAAAATCCAGCTCTATCTCCAGCTCCTGCATCTGCAAATATGCATGCGAGAAATGTCAGCTCCTGCATGCCCTTCGTGGTGGGGGCCTCCTCTCTCGTAGTTGCACCCACTGCATTACTGATACCTGTGTGCTCTATTACTACTACTACTCCCTCCGTTCTAAAATGTAACTATTTCTAGCTCAGTATTTTGTCTTAAAATGAAGCTATTTCTTCACCTACCTCCTCCTCTCAACCAATCACAACCATTCTTCTTCACCTACTTTCTCTTTTCAACCAATCACACACTTTCTCCAATGATTTTCACCTACTTTCTTAATACCAGTGCCAACCTCAAAAATAACTTCATTTTGGGACGGAGGAAGTATTACCGCTGCACAGAGATCTCTGCACTGCAGCTGCCGATCCATCTCAATCCTGGAGCATGTGCCATGTGTGTGGAGCTCACAGTGCTGCATGCATGCTGAGATCATTAGGCCCTGCAAACTTATTAGAGCAAGTTTAATAGTATAGCTCACTACTGGCTTCAAATCATTTATAGTCAATACAATAGCTCTTACTATACTATTAATATCCGGTCCCACCTGTCGTACACACATTACGTCTTGGATTCCGTGCTGCAGCTGGCTACAGATTTATAGCCCGCTTCTTTTCTCTCTCTTTCTTTTCTCTTTAAAATATATTTATAGCTGGCTTATAATCTATTATTGTACCTGCTCTTAGTTATGAGTGCTTGCTGAGATCAGTGTGGTAGGAGGAGTATATGGTGGTAGTATAAGCTGGGTAGGCCCTGGGTTGGCTGGGCCTCTCTGTCGGGTCGGCCAGGTACTTTGCTGGGTCGGGCTTTCGCTGTAGCCTGGGCCCCGTGGAGATTCGTGCTTGTACGAGACATCCACGGCCACGTGTGGTGGATATACACCATGGCGCAGTCAGTGATCGATCGAGTGTGTCAATTCACTGGGGATCATGACCGTGATCGATTGCTCTGTGCCTGTCGGTCGATCGATCCTTAGTAGTACTAGTACTACCATGATATGCATGATCAGCATCGGTGATCGTAGCTTAGCTAGCTGAGGACACCGGCCGGCCGGCCGGGCCAGCAACTCCACTTAGTTGTTCTTCTCTCAAAGCTGGCACCGAAAAGAAGAGAGAAAGAGAGACAAGTGAAGAACAGATGGAACAACCTGTGCCTGTTGGGCATGGAGCAAAAGCTAAGCTACCCTTCTCTCAATTATCCGGAGCTCATCACCTCCATGTGAATCGCTCCAGGGTAAAGATCGAAGATACTCTCAAGTAAAATCCAAATCTGATTGGATCTTGGTGTCTTGTCTTTCTTCTCTTAGTTTGAGAAACTAACTAACTAACTAACTAGCTAACGATGATGTGAAAAATGTCAACGTCAAACCAGTGAGCTGCTTACATGATCCAGGCTAGCTAGCTGCAGGTCGGGCCCCAAACAAAAACAATGACCTAGCAAGTAGCGAGTGAGCGAGCTAGCTAAGCTCGAGGCCCCCATTGGGGCACGAAAAGATATGCATGTTAGGGTTGTTAAATTGGTCCATTCCTACAAAAGTTCATGTTATGGAAAAGGTATGCCCTCTGCTTGGATCATCTCTCAATTGTACCAGTAAAAGCCGGTCCATTTGCACGAGCAAGCTGCCAAAGGAGAGAAATTGTACATTATTAGCGAGCTTTTCCCGATCCAATTGTGTCCAAATAACAAGAATTAGTTCGTCAGGTACGTGCATTATGCTTGTGTACGCATACAGCTAAAGATGCCTCCTAAAGTTGGATTCAGTGGATATATACACGCAATCAAATTTGCTTTCAGCTGTTCCACGGTAGAGTCAGAAGCCAAAGACTCCGCCCATGACGTCTTGATGCATTTCCCTTTGCCACTTTAGTTCATAATTTAATTTTTAAAAAATAAAATAGTGTGGTCTTTCTGTCTTGAGAACCTAATTCGTGATATCACCGAACCTATCTGTATGCCTGAACGGGACTACGCTTATTTAATTGTCCAGTTGAGAATTACTGCACATCATGATTCGTTTCTACGTATTTAAGTACTAGCTAAACTGCAGCTGGACCTGATGCGAATTGCGACATGGATCGGAGTTCTGACTTGTGAGCGCATTCTCTATCCACCCATTTGCGAGTGCATTTCACTTAAATATCTATTTAAATTAAGTTGCACTAATTAAAGTGATAGTTCTATAGTAGTTTTACAAAATTTATAGGTGGAAAATGTTAATCTAGAAGCCTAGAGAATATAATGTTCAAGTTGATAGCTGAGATATGGGATATGAATTTAGAACCTTATGGTTCTTGTCCATGAAAAAAACAAAAATGATGTATTTTCATGATAAGTAATTTTACAGCACTTGAGAAGTATCAAAAGGTACCAACATTTGTACCGTAAATTTTGGTATCTCTAAATATCTATAGCACCACAGCGGTGCTGGAAAAACAAACTGTCAATGCACGTACTCCCTTCGTTTCATATTATACGTCGTTTCGTCTTTTTTGTTATTTTTTTAAAGTTTAACTAAGTTTATAGAAAAATATAATAGCGTTGTCAACCCAAAATAAATATATTATCAAAATATATTAAATTTTTAGATTTGATGAAACTAATTATTGTTTTAGATGTTGCTAGATTTTTATAATAAACTTAGTCGAACTTTTTAAAAAGTAAATAAAAAAACTTATAGTATGAAATGGAAGGAGGAGGACACATGGCTGATGTTTTTTTTTTTTGAAAGTTGATGGAGGGCCAATGCAATCCAACGGACAAAATAATGACTGAAATTAAGCTGAAAAACTAGTGCCTCTTTTTAGCAGATCTATCGTTTATTTGTTGCTGTTAGAGGGTGGCATTTATTTGGTAAGAATAAGCAAGGAAGAAAAGATTGAAAAATGCTTAAAAGTCTAAAATTTTTTATGCGGAGGAAGAGTTGAGTAAGTAAGACAACTTGTATTTAAAACATGGGTTATATAAGGTGATAGCGAATAAAACCCTCTGTTTTGCACCTTTCGTGCATCAGGAAGTACGGACTTGGCAACCGATTCATTGTCATAGTCGTCCAACTTTATTAGGTTGGTCTTTGAGGAGAAAACTATTTTATTTGCCCTTGATCGTGACATGGGAGTACATCATCATGACATATAAAAAATGTGTCCCACTTAGCGACCAAGATCGTCAAAAGATATCGCATTATAAACCATGGATGGATCCCAATTTTCCAGCCTAAGGATCACGCAGCTCCTCTTCACAATTACCATTGGAATCTTTGGATGTACTCATCCACAAGAAAGTTGAGAAACAGTCCAAGTGCGAATTGACATTTGACACATCTACTTACGCAGACAAATTATGCAAGCGATCGACTATAGGATGTTTGGTTTGTTATCGGAATTAACTATAAAAAATTTGGTAATTTTAATCATACTAAATTTAATAAGGTACAAAATATGAAAATAATGGATCGTATTTATTTAAAATCCTACTAAAACTTTGGTAATAGCAACTTTGGCACTAGACAAATTTAATAGGGACTCAAAAGTATTGGTTTAGATTGAAGCCAGTTTATGCCTACAGGAAACAAACTTTAGTGGAAATACAAATTTTGTTTATCAACCGAACTAAAGTTATATATTTATATATATATATATATATATATATATATATATATATATATATATATATATATATATATATATATATATATATATATATATATATATATATATATATATATATATATATAGGATGATTTTTCTTTTTATGATTAGACGAAAGACATGTACACAAACATAACACTAGTACACACGCACATCACACTCACAAAACCATGAGAGTGCCCCTTCAAACACACACACTCAAAGAGACTGAATAAGCGACAAATCCCTGGCTCTACTAAATTTCTATTTAAAGTACATTCATGTGCAAGTAATATTTGTGGGTGTTGGATATAAATCATAATGGGTGAAGTCATTCACCCAACTCTACCACTATACTAACAGTGCTTTTCCCAATAAAGGAAAATTTTGGAAAAACAAGCAGACAAAATAACGCAATATTGATTTGAAGTGTTAGAATAATTGCGATAGGACTTGGTATAAGTCTTACCAAAACTATACGAAGTTAGAAATTTTGATAAAGGAAAATTTTGATTTTTCTAAAGATAAAGGATACAAACTCGGTATTTGCTTCAATTGAAGCTATAAGTACATGTTGAAATCATCAGTATTAAAATCGTGGTGTTCATAACACTATGGCAATTCAGATATACTTTTCATAGTACTCTTTGAGCGTGTGTTAGTTGTACTGTCCATGTGCATAATTTTCATAGTACTCTTCGAGGATTTGTTAGCTATATTTACGGATATGTTCATGAAATGTTGTGTGTATTGTGGCACGTGTGCGCTTATATGTTTTTTGTGCAATTGAAAACAAAATCTCCAATCTAACAATCACAGTACCTGTGCCTGTCTATTAATCACACTTTGTGACGGGCAAACTTTACCTAAAGGATGTCTGATTTATCTAATTTAGGCCTCCTTTGATTCAAATAAAATCATAAGAATTTTAGGGCCCCTTTGAATCGAAGGATTGAGAAAACGTAGGAATAAGAAAAACGTAGGATTTTGATAGGAATGTAAATGTAAAATAGAGGATTGTAAAACGCAGGAAAAAAATAGGAATGACCGTTTGATTGAACCGCAGGAAAAACTTAGGAATTGGATGAGAGAGATAGACTCAAAGGAAAGTTACCAAGAAGTTGAAGCTCTTGCTAAATTTTCTCCAAAATCTCCATAGAATTGTCCATTCTATAGGAATTTCAAAGGATTGGATAGGATTCAATCCTTTGTTTCAAAGGGCTTCATAGGAAAATTTCCTATAAGATTGAAATCCTCCAAAATTCCTATGTTTTTTCTCCAATTCAAAGGGGCCCTTAGAGGATTTTTTCCTACAGAGCCCTTTGAATCAAAGGAATGAACCCTATGGAATCCTATGAAATTCCTATGGAATGCCTCTTCCCATACAAGTTTTGGAGGAATTTTAACAAGAGGTAGAACCTCATGGAAGAAATCCTTTGAGTCTTTATCTCTCCTCAAATTTATGTGTTTTTCTGTGGTCCAATCAAACGGTCATTCCTATGTTTTTTCTGTGTTTTGCAATCATCTATTTTACACTTACATTCCTGTCAGAATCTTATGTTTTTCCTATTCCTCCGTTTTTTTATTTCATGTGATTCAAAAGGGCCCTTAGACATCAATCTAAGAGCAAGTTTAATAGTATAGCCAGCTACTAGCTCCAATGCATCTATAACGAATCTAATAGCTCATTTATATAATAATTACCTATAAACATATGCTACATCATTAATATATGGTCTCACATCTCATATACACACAACGTATTAGAGTCCGTGCTGCAGCTAGCTATAAATCTGTAACCCATTTTTCTTCTCTCTCCTCTTCTCTTCTACACATGTGTTTACAGCTAACTTGTAGCTGCTACTGTACTAGACAAGGTCGACGATGATTCTTTTCTCGATGTGTTTAACCGAAACACTAGTCGAGCCAACCGTGCAATCTCAGAGATCTCAAGAGGCCCCTGTCAGGCTGTCAGTCTCAGACTCAGGAGGGGAAAAAAATAAAAAGAAAAAGGTTCTCCTCGGCATTGGCCGGTCGTGCTACAGTAGCTGGTAGTACTCGATCGGGTCCCGGCCGGCGCATGACTTCCCCCGAATTTTGCAAACTGGACCACGGACCACTCGAGCTTTAGAATAGATCACGCTAGATTTGATTACGTTAGACCCCTGGGCCACACGCTTCCGTCCCAAAATCTCCTCCAATAGATCGCTCGTTCCATCGTGCAGGTTGGGTTGGGTTGGCAAAGCAAAGCAGAGCTAGCCAGTAGCAGCGGCAGCTTTGTTCGCCCCCCCCCCCCCCCCCCCCCAACGACGAGAGCTTTTCACGGCGCGTAGCTCGTCCGATCGGTGGCCGACGGCCCAGATCAGCTCTTTCCCCCCGTGTGTGTTGCAGTACATCTGGAATTCCAGCCGCTGCGTCGTTGCTCTGGTCCAATCCAACCAACGACCCCTCTCTCGCTCTCCAAAGAGAGCAGGAGAGAAAGGCCTAAAAAGGCAGATCGCGTAGCAGCAAAGGTTGGTGTGCGAGAGATACATACATATCGCAATAATTCCGCGGCGAGAATCTTGGCCGAGCCGAGCCCGGTTTGCCCCGATTTGGGCGCCTTAGCCTGCAAGCCTCTGCACTGCATCGTATCGTACGGACGATTTTCACGGAAACACGCGCGCATGCACCCCATCCCTTGTGCCGTCGCGTCACAAGCGGCGCCGTGACTGGACGGACCGCTCGGATTCGGCGGTCGCGGGCGCGCGACAACTTTGGGAGATCTACCGCGCGCTTCGCTACCGGTGGTGACGCTCGTTGTCATTTTGGATGTTGCTGCGCCGCGACTGGACAGAGCGCGGTTGGTGGCGGCGTCGTATTGGCGTGCCCCTCGCCTTTGGAGAAAATGTTTGTTTGGTGTCGCGGTGATGGTGAGTTCTTGCGAGTGTGTTTTCGTCGGCAGACCAACGGGATTTACATTACGTGCGGCTCTAGTTGGTGGGGGTTATTCATGGAATTGAAACGGAGAAGAAAAGTTTTTTCTGTCTTCTTTCTTTGACGTTCTAGGAGAGATCATTGCCAACTCTGAAGGCTTTGGATTAAAACAAACATTGGTTGTGGAAATGCCTCCTCGATCGTGTATTTCCTTTTTTCCCCTTCTATAAATAAACTACAACTCTCTTGCTTTGGCAATAACCCGAGCGACGGGAATCCACCAAAAGGAAATGCGCTGCCTCTTTCATTTCCTTTACGAGCAACATTTTTCACATGAAAAAAAAACAAAAGCAGCAGCGAACAGACCGTCACACTACAACGGGAAAAAAAACAACAACAAATGATTTACCAAATACGACAAGTTTGAGCAAAAACCAAACCATGTCGATTCGTCGAATCAAACGCCCACATATACATAAACAAGATTACTCGCTCAGCGTGTTGTCCAATCCATACATATCTTTAAACAACAACACCAGCATCTTCGCTTAGGTGAAGAACCGAACCATTTCCACTTCTGTCGCGAACAACCGGCAGTGGCCGGCCAGAGGCCGTGCGCTGCGCGCAGTCATTTCTCCGGTCGCCGCGCGGAGAAGGCCGCGTTGCCGCCGCCGGGCGCGCGCGGCCACACAAAACGGGGCCGCTTTTCCATTGGCGTGCGGGAGGAGAACGCATCGATTATCTCCTCCTTTTTCTCGGCCCGGGGCGCGCGGAGGGCGGATGGATCGTGCTCTGCGGGCGCATCGGACGGCCGCGAGCGGCGTGTCGTCATAAAGCGGGCGGAAGAACGCGATCCGGTGTTTTTCTTTCTTTCTCTTTCTTTTCCTGTTCTATACTGGCGTGGTTTTACCTGGTTCGCCCAGGTGTCCCGCCCGTTCGAAAGCTTGAACGGAGATGTCTTTTCGAGGGAAAGCCCGCTACAGTGTGTGTGGAGGCCGGGGCAATACTGGTCACTGATACTTGCCGGCGTAACAGTCCTCGATCGATCGAACCCACCGTCTCTGACTGTGTATTGTGTCTGCCACTGTTCGAGAAAAATATTTAGAGGACGTAGGTCGTGTTCTTTTCTCCAACAAGAATTGAATGAAGATTAAGATTTTTATGGCATGTTTTTTAACTGCTAAATAGTGCGTTTCGTGCGAAAACTTTCTATATGAAAGTTGCTCTAAATATCATATTAATCTTTTTTTAAGTTTGTAATAATTAAAACTCAATCAATCATACGTCAATACCACCTTATTTTACGTAAAAAACTTAATCTTCATCTTCAGGAGAAAAGAACACCACCGTAGATGGGGTTTCAACGTGGTTTTGAAAGTAGCTTTACGTAGAGTATATCGGAAATCAAAATTTTTGAAAGCTTCGTTAACAAAATCAACAAAAAGAGAAAAGGATCGGAGCTAGCTTGCGTTTGAAGTTTTAAAATTGATTCACAGATTGCAAAATAAATATACAACCAAGATAAAATACCATGTGTTTGATATCGACTGCAGCCTGCTACAGCGTTTTGGGCTGTGTATTGCACAGCCCGACAGCTTTGGCTGCTGTAATAACGTTGGCTGCAAGAAGCATCATTTTCTTGCTGTCTGGTTATAAACCTTTGTTAATTGGTTGGCTGCTCCATAGCAGTACTGAACAACACCTATGCATATATAAGTAGAGAAATTTTACTTTGTTTTTCAAAAAGTAACCATAGATACCAAAATTTTATACTAAAAATTTTAAGACTCCATGCATCTACATTAGTATTAAATTTTAGAGTAGAAAATATGATACCTCTGGCTATTTTTAAAGAATGGTGAAATTACCAATATACGAACTATGGGAGTACTATAATGATCCAAACCATTTTTAAAAACTTTACAGTATAGTTTATACAAACTGTTTAAGGGACGATAAATGAAATACCACCAGATTATTTAGTGAATATACTTGTTCATTTTATCAAGGTTTGTCCCAACCATTTTTTCACACAGCTGCAGTCGCATATTGGTGTAAATATTGTGAAATTTGTTGTATATAAGCATATTGAGTTTGCATCAGAACTGCATGTCCTATCTTACTGTAAAGTTATCCTCCACTAACTCTTTATGCTTAACATACAAAGATGCCACATCATCATCCACTAATTAACAAGATGCCACATCATCACCCACTAACAATCATCACATTTAAACATCATGCAAACATGCTATATCTTTATAGTTTTTATAATTTAAGAGCTTTTCAAATACAAACATGTTAAATTATCACCCAACAAAATTCACATAATGTTTCAATATATATATCTTTATTATGTTTTATGATATCTTATATACTTATATAGTTCATCCTCACTTAATTAGTTAGTGCTTAAATGATTAATATATGGTCTAAATTATCTTTCTCCTTTTTTTCTCTAATTAAGTCATATCATATCAATTGTTTTTAGCCTTTAGATGATTAATCTACGGTCCAAACTATCTCCCTACTTTTCTTCTTCCATAAAGTCATACCACCTTACTTTTTACGTTTGAATTACCATTCTACATACTATTTAAATTTAAATTACCATAAACCACATTAATTTACTTAATCTGATATTACCTAGCTATCTTACACGTTATTTTTTTATTATTATCATACTAAATTCTCGCAGCAATGTGCGGGGTTTCACCTAGTATTTTATATAAGAGCCCTCACGCAAATTTACTTTCCACCGGAAGACAAGGCGATGATTAACCAATCACTGTCTTTGCTTTCCATGGGACAAAGAACATCTAATAGTACGTCATTGATCCTTACAGAAGTGGCTGTAATTCACGTTTTAGGGATCGATTAACTTTGGGGCATGACTCAACACATACACGTTGCAAAGTTTCTATTTTGTGTCTTTATTATTTGTTCCTTTATGCATTATATATAACCCAAAAATTGCTATAGAACTTCTATTATATCCATATGAACCTCAAATGATAGAAGAAAATAACTAAGAGGCAACAAAACAATGAGAAGACAAGATTATGACAACTATACTTGGCTTGTCCAGTAAAGATGTGTTATAGTCTAGAAAAGGTATCACTGTTCCACCGAAAAGAACATGACACAACGAGTAGCACGATGAAAAGGTTTATGCTTGAATACATAAATATTTTTTGAGTGGATGAAAAAGGTGTTTAAGAGCATAAAAGGAGAAGAAATTGCATGTAGTTAATTGGGTGATTGTCATTTCAACTTCAGATAGTGTTTGAGGGACAAATTTCATTCATGTATGGAGATGCAAACAAAATATGCAAAGGACAAAAAATGGAATCTTTCCATCCACATTCTTCAGTCGAGAAACAAATGGCATCTGCAACTTGAATGCCTATATATGGCCTAGTACACACAGTGATTTGTGTTGAAGATGACATATACTCCTATATGCAATTGCAATTGCGCATTTAGAGGTGGGTATGTTGATTGGCATTGTATTTACTTGGACCAACAATATCTTAAGTAGCATCTTTAGTAGCAATCCAATATACTGTATAAGGCAATCTTCTTGCCTTCTTATTTTTTTTTAAAAAAAAAAATCTGTAGTAGCAATCCAAGACGATAGGACATACGGAGTAGAGCCTTGAAAAGATAGCAGGTATGGGGAGGAGTTCAACAATTATACCCTCTTAATTCTATTGCCAGTAATTGACGTGGTAATATAAACAAGAGATATGCTCGCATTTGGTTTTTATTTCATACTGCTATCATTTGATTTAGGCTCACAATTATGAAAGCATTTATTAATTATTATTCTCTTAGTTATCAAAACCGTTCACATTTCATCCCTTTGTCAAAATCAGGATGGTATTCCACTGCTAGTAATTGCCTTTTATTCTCAATTTTAGTTATTTATAAATTGTATTCCAACTTAAATTCTTATTTGATTTTTCTAAATTTAGAATTTATTTTATTTAAATTTTAATTAATCTCATATCGTGTTATATATAGACCGTTCTTTTAATATTTTTTATTTTGAGTTTCAGTTATTTCTAAATCGTACTCTTACTTAAAACCCTTTTTTCTTTTCGTTGATTAATGTTGGAATTTTCAACATTCATAGCGAATGTGGTGTCTTATTTTTCAAGTTATTTCAATAATATAATACTCCCTCTATTTCAGGTTATAAGATGTTTGGATTTTGGTCAAAGTCAAGTTGCTTCAAGTTTGACCAAGTTTATAAAAAAAATAGTAATATTTTTGACCTAAGATAAATTTATTATAAAAATATATTTAATTATTAATTTAATAAAACTAATTTGGTAATGTAAATATCACTATATTTATCTATAAACTTAGTTAAATCTAAAATAGTTTGACTTTGACCAAAATCAAAACATCCTGTAACCTGAACGGAGAGAGTAGATAGATAGATAGATAGATAGATAGATAGATAGATACCAGCTGTAACTTAGCAGGATGATAAATCGGCTTATGTATAGTAGCTGCTGCTAGTAACATTTCAAGCCGTTGAAGTAAGGTTGCAATATATAAACCAATCCATTGGTAGTATTATTCTTCCCATGTTACCATGTCTATATGCCTTGTTCAGGACATTGGGAGACTTTTTTTTTCAATAGCCACATATGAAAAATTTAGAAAACTACCGCGAAATTCCTATTGAAAAAAGAGGGTGTTAACGCTGCATGATGCAACCGAGTATATGCCTGAATAAAAAACGCCAAAGTATAAACTGCAAAAAAATTCGAAGGAAGAACAGAGTATGGTGGAGGCAACTAGTGGGAGGTGCATGGGACCCTCCCCTTTGGCCTTGGACGGCTATTGCCCTCCTCACTCTCTCCCTCTCCCTCCCCTCGAGCCTACAAATAGCCCCCCCGAGCTCACCATCCAAAACCATAGATGCTTGCAAAACCAAGCTGCTTCTTGACTCCCAAGAGCAGCAGCAGCAGCAGCGGCAGCAGCAAGCAGATCTAGCAACAACACACAGCTCACTCCCAAACTTCCAAAAAAAATCCACAAGTGTTTCTTCCGTTGTTGCAGCGTTGTGACGTGCATGCTTTGCCTGCTTGCTTGAGGTAACCACGAAAGCTGCCACGCTTGTTGTGCTCTGACTTCTTCACTCTGCAGCTCTGCTCGTTTTGCACACGGGTGACTCGTCTCTTTGTACTCACTCTCTCTCTCTCTCTCTGATCTTGCCTCTTCACAGGGAGCAAGCGCTATACTGCCACTTCGCAACCTTTCTTCTCCAGGAGGCGAGGATGTCTGTGGCGGTGTGCCGTGGCCCGGCCATGCCGGCGTTCGAGCCGTCCACCTGGCTGCGCGCGGCGGCTGAGAACACGTACAGCAAGCCGGAGGTCGCCGTCGACGACCGGCCGGCGCAGGCGGACATATGGAATGCTATCCAGGCCGACGTGGTGGACAAGTCGGCCACCACCGGCGCCAAGAAAGCCGCCGCCAAGCCGTACGTCCACCCGCTGGTGCGGCGATCTTCGAGCCTGATGAGCCAGAAGAGCCTCGAGGTCTGCACCGAGAGCCTCGGCTCCGAGACCGGCTCCGGCGACTTCACCGCGTCGCTGGATGACGTCGACATGGCCAGCCTCTTCGGCGCGCCGGCTGCGCCGGCGTCGAAGCGCGCGGATCAGGCGGCGGAGGACTCGTTCTGGCAGCAGAGCGCGGCGCCGGAGGAGGCGTGGGAGAGGAAGGAGCTCGCGGCGGTGAACTACCACTGCTCGGGCGGGACGCGGTCGCCGCCACGCTCGTTCCCGCCGCCGCTCCCGTCCATGTCGAGCCGCGACGCGCCGTGCCTGCAGATGCGCCCTCGCCGCCAGGACGGTCGCCTCATCGTCGACGCCGTGGTTGTCAGGCCCCGCGGGTACCTCCACGCGAGGCGCCAGGGCGGCCGCCTCCTCCTCTCCTTCGTCGACTGCTCTGCTCGCGAGCAGAGCGCGGCGAGCAAGGCCGCCGTGGCCACCGAGAAGGCGCCCTACTTCCCGGTCGTGGACGCCAAGCACGATCAGGACGAGGAGGTCGCCGCCGAAGTCGAGGAGGACGACGAGGTCGAGGAGGAGGAGGAGGAGGTGGAGGTGGTCGACAGGGGCACCGTGGTCGAGGTCAAGGTGAGCACGCAGCCGCAGACGCCCACCGCGGCCAAGGTGCACCGCTCGACGCTCGTCATCAACAAGTTCGTCGGCAGCACGCCGCTGACCGTCGCCGACCTGCAGCCCCGGTGCAACGCCGACGCGGCATGCGCAGCCGCCGCCGCCGCCGAAGCGACGACAGACGCGCCGGCCCCGGCGCTTCGCCGCGTGCCGTCCTCCACCTCCACCACGACGCTGGCGGCCGCGGTCGCCGTGGCGTCGACCTCCACCGACGGCGACGACGACGACGACGAGCCGCACCACCCGCCCGGCGCCGCCGCCCCCGCCGCCGACACCAAGCAGCTCCTCCTCTTCACCTCCCGCTGCCGCGACAAGCAGGAGCTTCTCCAGAGCGTGCGCCAGTGCCGGCAGCTGCGGCAGAAGCCCCTCTTCATCCTCGAGCCCTACTGCATTGCCACCTCCTAAGCTCGCGCCGCCGCCGCCGCCACATCACACGCACACAGCTGCTAATTAATTAATTAATGCGAGAGTTCGGTCTCCCTCGCTCGCGCGTCGCGGTTGCTAGCTTAGGCTTTAATTAATCAACCAATCAATCAAGCAAAACACGCACGATTTGCTACAAAATTACTCAAAATATTATTTATTAATAACCTTGGCTCGTCGTGACACACAGTAGCTGCTGCTGGGCCTTTTTGTGACACATGCTTTGGGCATGTGTCGTTTGGTGTTCCAGTTTTTTCTCTCTTCCTTTTTAACCGCGGTCGGTTCTTTGATCGCCTCTGCAGCGGCTGCCTTTGTGCGCGTCGAGTGTGCACCTCGTGTTGTAAACTGTTTATATAGTCATCATCATCATGTATTTCCAGTGTGATTTGAGTAATTAATTGACAGATTTGCTTCAAGAAACACTTGTTAGTTATGCTTAATTAATTAGCTTGTTCTTGTTAAATAACTGTCATGTGCATGCCAGATGACGCAACAATCAATCATATCCTAATTATTACTCTATCATCGAGCAACAGATTGTGTCATTTTCAAACGAAATCTTGGGTTGGATAAGCAAGTTAATCTTTGGTATGCATGAATGATTAGTTCCCCTATCCGGATATATGAAGATTTGAGGGGACATATATATCATCATGTACGTGCGTGCCCAACAATTGTCGTAGACGACGTTAGGGGCGAGTAGGATGTGAAGATGTGCGAGTTGGAGCATCTTGTCTTTCTGCTTTGGGTAACCCTAGACTAGACACGGTAGATTATTGATCATCATGGAGATGGATATATATTGAATATTTGGATAGACGTACGTCACCTCATCAAGTATGTCCATGGCAAATTGGCGATCCACATATATATCTCCGGACGAATACGTTTGTCTCCGGCTGTAAATGGAGGTCGGCGTCACTGCAGGAATGCAGGTAGACATAGGGGTTGCTTAGATCAGGGATATAAAGTTTTGACGTGTTACATCGGTTATTATATAGTGTGTCACATAGGGTGTTGGGGCACTAATAAAAAAACTAATTACATAATCCGTTAATAAACAACGAGACGAATTTATTAAGTCTAATTAATTTGTCATTAGCAAATGTTTACTGTAGCACCACATTGTTATATCATGAAGCAATTAAGCTTAAAAGATTCATCTCGTAAATTAGTCGCAATCTGTGCAATTAGTTATTTTTATCATATATTTAATACTTCATGTATGTGTTCAAACGTTCGATGTGACATGGTGAAAAATTTTAGGGTAGGACCTAAATAGGGCCATAGTGAATTATAGTGACCAAACGTACGAATAATCTTATGGAATTCTCTAGATCGAGCTAAAAATAAAAGGAAAAGAAAACATGTATGGGGAGTCGCTTGTACGAGCGATGTCTACGTTTAGCCGTTATGATGCCTTCTTTGGAACATTGGAATCTCGTGAAATATTTACTAAAATTTTCACATTAAATCGGTTCAAGCATTGTAGGGCTATATATTTATAGAAGAATTTTGTATTTGAAAGGAAGCCTCCACCACTCGAAATCATCTGTATCTTGAACTAAAGAAATAGATGCTAGCTTTTCACAATATATGTTCCAAAATAGGTGCTTATAGATCAGTAATATGGTATCTAGTTTATTATGTTTTTCATTTGTCCTATCATGGTGATTTTAGTGACAATTTATCATAAAGTTACGTAAGTGTTCACATCAAGAAAACTTGCATAGCCCTACCAACTAGAACGGCACCACCACACTAACTAATCAAATGGGTATGAAATTATAAGTAGATCGTGTTTCTGATTTATAACTATGGCCGAGTTTAGTTCCAAATTTTTTCTTCAAACTTTCAACTTTTCCATCGTATCGAAACTTTCCTACACACACAAACTTTCAACTTTTTCATCACATTGTTCCAATTTCAACCAAATTTTTAATTTTAGCGTGAACTAAACACACCCTGTAGCGAAATAGACGGTTTTTGTTTTCTTTTAAAAAATATAGCTTATGATTGGCCCGAACGAAAAAAAAAGGACACACGATTGGAGGTGACTTAGCGCACGAGGAGAGGAATTAATTAATTAGTCGATCCTCTCGACCGAAAGAAATGGCGACGGCGTACGGAAGCACTGTTCGATGGGCCAAGGCACGAAATGCCCAAGTTAATTCGGTGATTGAGGATGTCGTCTTCACGTCGCAAGTTGGCGTGTTTTCGCTCGCTGTCACTGCATGGCAACTTGCTGTGTGCCAGTTCTGCACACACCCAGCCTGTGCTGGCCGGGTAGGCCGGCTGGCCGGCGCGGCGCATATATACATCCGGGCAGGGCGGATCTAGGAAAAAAAATTTGGAGGGGCTTAATTACATAGTTTCTTCAACCTCCAGCCATCTAAGGATCTTTAGTTTATCATTTATACTATAAAAATTGAAGGGGGTGCTCCGGGGATATCCATGGGTCTTGTGGGTTTAGGGGGGACTCGAGTCCCCCGCACCCACGTTGGATCCGCCCCTGCATCGGGATCCGGCTTTACCGATCTCGCAGAGGCTGATCCAACGGACCAATCATAAGGAGAATGCCGCTGCCTAGCTAGCCTGGGCTCATCATCTCTCTCTCATCAGGAACACAAAACTCCAAGCAGCAAATTGCAAGTGTTCAACATATATACATTCAATTCCTTGCACGTATGCTATTGGAATGGTACTGATCGACCGTTTTTTCTTAGCAAGTGGAGTAGCAGTTTTTCTCGTTATATATATTTTTTTTGGAAACCCCGAGAAAACACTCCGTATCATGGGCGTAGCCATCTAGGTGGCACCGTGGTCCATGGACCACCTAAAAATTAAAAATTATAGTATATGTGCTAGTTAATATAATAAAAATTATATAGTGGACCATCCATAACTAAGTATCGAACATGGTTCTCATACACCTTCTAGAACAGTATTGACAGTGATGCAACATTTTTAAGAGAAAGTTTATGGTCTTAAAGAAATTAAGTACCTGTAGATACTAAAATTTTGATATCTTGAGATATCTCGGTAACAAGTTTTACACTTAACAAAAATATGGTTTCTCCCGATACTTTCTTAAATATTATAAAATTACTTTTTTTTCTTAATTAGCAAGCATAAATTATTTTTGATATTTTTATCTAGGTTTTTTAATCCCTGAGAAATACTCCTATGCATCACTATAATGGAACAACATATCAGTGCTGGTTGGCTTGAACATGACACTGGCAAGAGTTTCCCGGCCCTCCAAACCCGTGAGCGCTCTCCAGAAGCTAGAACCAGGGTAAAAAAAGACACTGATTGGTGCGTGCACATTTATGTATATTTATCGAGATTTCAAGCTTAGCAAGTTGATATCTCGACTTGGAGTAAATTTTAATATCTAGGAATAATATTATTTTCCCTTCTATTTAGGTAGCTGGTCGGTGGATGTATGGTGTGATGCGAGAAAGTGTTGGTTCTCTTCCCTCACCACCACTTACAACACGTTTATCTATCTTCAGCAACAAGGTTTGATGTCAAAAGCGAAAACAATGCAACCGCACGAACCAAATCATTCCTGCTGATCGCCCATTGTTCTTCTTCTCCACCAAGGTTCAATCAATCGCGGGGAGCAAAAGGAAATTAAAGGGGGAGACAAAAGAGAGAGGAATGTCGTCCAACGAGTCCAGGCCGATCATACGGAAGATCTGCATGGACGTATGCATCGTCGGAGAACCGATGCTAATCCGTCTGAAAAGACGCTGTCCAACGCTACAGTTGTTGCTGTGCCATTCTGCCACGAAACGCTTCCTTAATTTCTTTTGAATCACAATCACTTAAGTGAAGATTTTAAATGCCTAGCTCTTATTTAACGATCATATCATTTGGATATTTATGTGAGTAGTTAATATCCGTGCACATAAATATATATCCATACAGAGAGTTTGGAACTGAGTTGGATTGGCAGTTTGGTACGTACGGACACTAATGATCACTGCTAAGGCTGTGAAAAAAACAATTAAGCTAGTTGGTGTCGTGGGTTAGTGATATATAATAGCCGCCCCACTTATGATTCTAAGCTAGATGATGGTCCAAACCCAGGTAGCTATCAGCTGACCACAGGTTAAATTCCTCGGCTTAGTGCTCAAATAAGTTTCAGCCATAAAAGTGCTCCTCTCATAGGTCAAACTTTGTTCTACATGTTGTAATGGCAGCATGAGTGGAGGTGTTTGTAAGCTAGGTTCTTTACCTCTGGTCATAGATAGTGATGAACGAAGAAGAGAAAATATTATAGCCATGCAAATGTTCTTCTCCAAGTCAACTTCATAAATAAGCGAGTGAAAGAGATGCGTGGCGAATGGGCACAGTTGCGTAGGAGTTAAGGTAATACTGTTATTGCAAAAAAAATTAAAAGGTAGACCTGCTCTTATCGTCTAGCTTAGGAAAAGTATCAATCTATTACACAACAAAAGAATCTATCGATTGTATAATAGAAACTTTTTTGTGAATCACTATATAAATGCATGGTTATATTAATTAGCAGCTCTAAGAGTAAAGGAGAATTGTGATAATTAAGAATTCTAATAAGAACACACCTAGTCCATAATTTCATAGCCTTTGACTAATCGACAAACATCCACCATATATCTGAGCTTCTCATAATGTTGACCGGATATTTATACGTAATCAGTTTTGCTAGAACTTTGTCAACACATCTTGAGGTGGAGCCCAGTTGGATCTCTTGGTTATTGGGTCCATATCAACATTGTGCTCCCGCCTCTCATCTCCGTTGGTGTGCTGTTCAGCTTAATTTGGTGATGGTAATTAAGCTAGTGTGGGAGTCCATTGGGTTACCATTCAAGGGGTCAGCACTGAACACATCAGTGACTATACTAGGATGGAACGAGAGTTGAGGCAGGGGTGGCAGACAATGACAACAATAAGTCGGTGAAATTGTTAAAGCCAAGGGGCGGAGGAGACTTATGGAATAGACAATGCATCCTTGGTGATGGCAAAGTTAGTGTGGGAATCCATTGGGTTACCATTCAAGGGGTGTCACCACAGAGCACATCAATGACTATTAGGATTGGAGGAGAGTTAACACACAACAATGGCAGACAATGCCTACAACAAGGCGGTGAAATTGTCGAAGCCATAGGGCGGAGGAGACTTGTGGAATCAACAATGGGTCAACATAGGAGTGAGTTGCATGCATGTTAAGATGTAGGCCCTGTTTAGATCTCCTCGTAAAATTTTACACTCTGTCACATCGAATGTTTGGACACATGCATGAAGTATTAAATATAGAATTAGAGAAAACATTTATAAACAGTATACCTATTAACTTAGTGTACCTAACGACAAATTAACAGCATACTCCGTACTCCTAAAACAACTACTATTAGATATACTCGATGGCGTGCAATGACGAGGGCTAAAGGATCTAGTTTTCCTAATGTAAAGTAGGAACAAAGTGGATCTATTATGATGTTGACCTACCCATAATAGCAAGTATTAGACAAGCAAAAATGACGTATTGCATTCAAGGACTCACTCCCATTGGTATGCAGCACGAACAATAATGTAGTCAAGGAAAAGGCATGGAGGCACTACTGCCTAGCAGGCTACTGGTAACAAAAGCAAGGGCATAATCAGTATACAATTGCAACCATGGTGCATCACGACGTGGAAAAGAAGAACCTAATACTTTCCCTCTCCTCGGAAAAAGTCACTTTAATTTTACCATTAGTATACTGGCTGCATCTTATTATTGCAAGTAGAATTGTTTTTGTTTCTCTCTGTTTTTTTCTTGTCAAAACAATTGGACTGCAATTATATATTTTTTTCAATGTTTCGTTTTAGGTATTTTTCAGGTATATGTCTGTGCTTCTCTGTATTGCACTATCAATTATCTTAACAAGATTTCTTTCTGACTGTCGCTTATTAGCATGTCGTGTGCAGCTCTGCTTTGCCTAAAATCAAAATGCTGAGAACACATAAGCATCACCATCATCTCCTCTGCAGTATTTTTCACTTTTGATTTACTACTGATGTCAATGCCTTTTCACGAGCAGATGTTCGGCACACTCGTGGGCTTCTAATTCCTCCCAAGATGCGTTCTTATCTCAAACTGACGAATAAAAACATACTGCTTTCTTTTCTTCCTCTTCCTTTCTTTCTTTCTTTCTTTCTTTTATTTCTTTTATTTTGTTTGTTTTAACTTTCTCCTCCCGGCCTTCATCCTTTCAGCGACAAAAAAAAAACAAAACTATATAACTCTTCGCTTGTGGACTTGCACGGCTCACATCGAACACCGGGAGGGAACATTAGCAAAACACTTCGCATCATCCAATTCTTTTGCTGCCTATAAAAAGCAGTGGTTCCCCCTTCCACTTAGATGTGAAATGGACATTACAGTTACGAATGTAAGACGTGAGAATGACAGGGGCATCACACAAACGGATTCTCTCTTCTATCAGCACAAAGGCTAGCTACCATAACACACACGCACTCTCCTAGCTACCTATGGCAAGAAAAGCGTCTCCTAACAATGGCTAATTGCCTCGCCCCTTTACCCGCCTGTCGCCTTGTTGCATATGAACAATATATATATGTTAGCTATAGCTCGATCTGCAGGCGTGCTTTCGCTTGAATCCTATGGATGGATTAGTGATCGGTGCATGGTTTCGATTAGTTTTTGCTGTCATGGAATTTGTTCATCCCCTCCCCATGATTTCGACCGGTATGAACAAGACGGGTAGGCGCCTTTACGTTACAGGACGTGTCCTTGGCATCTTTCAACCCTATTGTACAGTACATATCCGAGATGGAATTCATTTGATCTGACGTACGTTAAGAATGGTGTTTAGGTTAGAATAATCTATGTGGCCAGAAACCATGGAGCGTCTCGTGATTCCCCTGCAGCGTGCAGCTCCGACTGACGCTGCTCCGTAAGCACGCAGATAGGATCGGCCGGTTTATGTGGTTAAGGAGCTTCAGTGTAAAAGGCTTGAGACCGACCTAGGCCAAGTTGGGGGCACAACACTAGGTACCTACATACAACTCGTAGCAGATGCGTGCCCATATGGTGGTTCCCCATGCATGCAAGGCAGCAGCAGAAGATCGAGCTGACGCGACGACACTGTTTTTTTTCTCCCTTTCTATTCCTGTGTCGTCGCTGCAGTGCCGAATCGGAACAACTGTTTGCAACTTTAGAATTTATTAGATGCAGTGAACGGCTTTGTGTGGATGCTGCATGCACTGAGCTCACTGCATGGTTTGGTTTGGTTTGGTATTGTTTTCCTTCTCTACCGTGAGTGAGTGACAGATTCCGTTAGCCCGGGAAATCAAGCCGTGAGCCCGATACGAAGACGTAGATAAGCATTGGATGAGCAAAGCTGTAGCGATGGAGAAGGTTGAGCAAAGGTAGCTGCATGCCAGTCCACATCACTGTAGAAGGGACCAAAGGAATTTAAAGGAGGAGATGGGAGGGCCTTTTGGCGTGCGATTTGGGGGGTACATCGCAGAGAAGATTCCTCGAGAGATCCTGCCTCGCTTTGCTCGGTTTTCTGCACGCGTTCCACACGGCCCCCAGGCCGGGGCGTCCATCCACGTCCACCGTCCTCGGCGTCTGGTTGGTTGGTTGGTTTGGTCGCACGGCTCGGCCCCCCAGTCGCTCGCTGGCTGCGGCCGCGCGCGCGCGCGGTCACGGCGAGACAGCGCGATGGCGACTGGGTTTTCTGCGTTTCTTGGTTGCAAAACCGCGGGCCTCCGTGTCACGTACTCACGTTCCGCGTCTGCGCGCGCGCCCGACCGCCCGAGCTGGAGTCGGGAGCGGCCCGTGAGGGAAAACTGCAAAGCGGACCACGGGATTTCCGTCCGTGCTGATGAGTCCGCGCGCCAGCAACGTTCACGTTCCCGTGCAGACTTGTGGCTACGGCCTCGTTGCTGTCATCTTCGCGTTTCGGCGGAAGCGAAAGGGCAGGCCCAGGTTTCTTTCTGGTTTCCGCTGCGGGCGGCGTCAGGTTGGAAATCGGTAGCGGCCCAAGAGGAGAATCGCGGAGCTGGGCTCGGGGCTTGTGGGTTTTCCCATGTTGATAAGGCCGAGTGGTAGGAAATAGCCCAGCCGCCCAGTCTGGTTGGTGCGGTGAATAAGTTTAGCTTAAGTCTCTCATTTTGATATCGAGTTTTGAGGACAGGATCTACATCACGATCGTTGCTGCTAAGAACAGGTACAATAACTGATTATAAATCAGCTATAAACACATGTGAAGAAGATAAACACATTGACGATGGCATTGCCTTCCTCGCCAGCTTCGTCAAATCCAGAGACGCACACCTCAAGGAGGAAGACACCGGCGCGTAGTCATCAGCTTCGACTCCTACAAAGGGATGCTGGTCAAGGCAAGCGTCATCGCGCTGCTCGTCGACGCTACCGCCACCGTGGTCGTCTGGTCGCTAAGGAGAGGACGGCGTAGGCGCTACGCGAGCTGATGAAGAGATGTAGAGAAAAGGGGGAGAGAGGAGAGGAGAGGAGAGTGAGGATGACATGCGGGGACCACTTTTTGAAAAGCCACGTAATCATCTAGTTAGCATGAGTGGAACAGATTAACTTGCCACATCAACTAAATTAGTTGTTTATATTGTTGGAGGACCTAATTTAACCCGTTTCTATAAGTTGGGGGGGGGGGGGGGTTCATGAATTTTGTTATTAAGGTTCAGGATACGATTTAAAACTCGAGATTAACTAAAACAAAAAAAATAAAACATTGTTTCGAACTCTTCTTTGTAGAGTTAAGGTAGTAGCTGTGAATAGCTATCGACTACCCAGAAAGGGTAGAAGAATGGGCCCTATTATATTACATACAATGCATTACGGATGTATATGATCATTACTCTTCGACCGAATTATTCTATTCCACTTCTAGATAGAGAAAAAAAATAAAGAAAAATACTGAATAATACGGGGAAACATTATACAAAACACTTATCCCAAGCACACGCAACGGAACACAGATAAACAAGTGAAATCCAATCTACGAAATAATTTAACCCATGGACAACACTATTGTGGTAAAGGTCGAATCATTACCGCAAAGCATATAGGGAGAGGTCATAAGCGCATATACTGTAAAATCAATTTTCGACGGAATTAAAAAGACATATCTAGTAGAGTCGTAACCATATAACACAACCTTAATCGAAATGTGTACATTTGTCTCGTATACATTATGGGGATGAGGAGAAGGGATATATTTTATACCCGAGGACATCAATAGGAGGTATGTAAAGTGAACTTATTCCAACTGACAGAGAATTCTCAAGGGTCATGGTTGGACCTTCTCATGGATAGTGGGCCAACTATTGTGCTGAACTGGCACAGTTCAGCCCATCACTTAAGCCTGATGATCACGTGGTGTTGGGACGGATTAAGGCTTGAACAGCCCGGCATGTTCGAAAGTACTACAGAGTTGTCCCTTGGCCCAATCAAGCAACCCTCAACTCGATAGTGCTGTTTTTGTATTTGGGAGTTTGGGGCTTTGATACTTGCCTAAAACTCTGGTTTTAGTTTGCGGGTCGCTTCTCAGGTTCACAGAAAAACTCCCGTCGAATAGGGTACTCCCTCTGTCCCAGAATATAGTAATCTAGAATCGGATATGACGTATCCTACTACTACGAATCTGTACAACCCTTGTCTGGATTTGTACGAATCTGTACAACCCCTGTCCGGATTTATAGATACGTTCCATCCGATTCTAGGTTACTATATTCTGGGACGGAGGGAGTATCATGCTGATCACCTGATGTCCTTCGGAACAAGACGCGCGCCGTGTGCTCTTAGCATCAACCGCTCGGATCCCCATCAGTTCTGACGACCATTATCAGCAGGGATGCCAGCAGGAGCCACCACTCAGCACCCAGCAGATTTTTTTTTTAATTTTGCCATGTGCTTGTTCGTGTAGATTGGAGAGAGAGAGAGATGAATTCCTGTATAGAGGCTGTCGTTGTACTAGAATATGTCATATTTATCTGGATTAAGTTTTTTTTACTTGAGAAAGTAAATTCCAATGCAATTGTCTTCCATATTCTTTTTCAATGTATTTGTTTTCTATTTTTGTAAACTCAGTAAAAGATATTGTTCAAAATGATATTATTTTGATACAAATATGAGAGAGGGACCAAGATGAACATATTTTACAACGAAGGAAGTCCTCCATCTCATAAAAAATAAACCTATTACGCAATGTGACATATCGTGTACTACGAATTTGGATACCCCTCTGTCCAGTTTAATAGTACTAGTAAAATATATCACATACGGTATTAGGTTAATTTTATATGACATGTGGTATTAGATTTTTTATAGGACGAGGGAGTGCGCAACACTAGCAGTGGAGGGTACCGGCACCAGCGAGAAATAATTGTCCCTTCCGGCTTTGCGGTAAGCAGCAGCAGCTAGCTTAGCTTGTACTAGCCATGTATAGGCTATATAGGTGGAGTGTTTGCACTGAGCACCCACCATATGGTCGTACGTACCAAACTCAGATCAGTCACTGCTCACCTATAGCGACAAGTGAAAGCGGAACAGACGCCGGCCGCACACGCAGCAAATGGACAGCAACTGTCCCTCCCGACGCCAGTTGATGGATAGATCGATTTATCCATAACTATTAGCTACACGCCTCTCTGCCCCTTGGCCAAATGCTTTACCAACATCTGGATGCTCTTTTGAGTATTTTTCCGCCCTTTTTGAGAGATCACGTGAATCTTCATCATCATTGTTACCGCAAACTATTCTGGTGTACTAGATTGCTGCGGGAAATCATCATCTATCTTGAAAAAAGATTTTGTTGTGGTAAATTTTCATTGATCCGAGTAAACACTCATGCTGTGACGGAGATTCATGGACTATCAAGAGAGAGCCGTTAGTATGAGTTCTACATAAATTAACTGTAAAGATGGCTAATCAATATATATGAACACAAACATATATATACACTGCGTAGTGTAATTATTTGCATGGAACTAATGGGGCCAGAACCCAATCTAGCCTCCCTAAGCATGTGTTTGTTTAAAGGGTTGGGTTGGGTTGAACCCATTTTTTAATGTGTTTGATTTGGGGACATGTGTGATAGAATGGTCCCTGTCAAAAAATATTCCCCTAAGATCCGGGTTGGTATGGTTCCTCGAAAACTAGCGGATCAATCCAACCTTTTTTTTTTCTCGCTGACATGTGGGCTATTTCTTCAAAAGTAGGATAATCTCATCCCTTGTACTCCCTCCATCCTAAAATATAAGACACAACCACTTTTCTCTCATGTCTCAAAATATAAGACGTGCATACATGCATACATTAACTAGCATCTCTTGGTCCTATAAAACTAATTTGTTTTAAATCTTATATCATCAAACCTCCCAATTACATTGTTTGCATGCAAGGTGATCCAACTAAGAAGGTGATTAAATATTTTCTTGGTATTTATGTCATGAGTAGTTATATCTTATATTTTGGGATGGAGGGAGTACCAAACAGATAGATGGAATCATCCCATCCTAAAAAGCAGTAATAGCCAAAGATAAATCTACGGATCCTGCAAACTCACTAAGCACAATATTTACATGTGGGAAACGGAAGGGCATGTAGTTTAGTGCATGTAGTGACCTGAGTAGTACCTCAAGGTACTGAGTTCAAATCTTCATAGGAGCGAATTTCAGATTGGGTTGTTTAAGGGGCTAAGTTCCCAATTTAAAAAGTTACATATATTTGGTTGGGTATAGAGGCGGGGTAAAAAATATCCTTCTCTAAAAAAAATACATGTGGGCATATATAAATTCACATGGGTTTCTATCCAAACGAAAATACATACGCGTGAGGGCTGAGGTGAGAGATCTTGAGTTCGAATCCCACATATTATTTTTTATTTAGTATGTATCGTTATTACCAGTTCTTTTAATCAGTACTAAAGATCGATATTTTTAGTCTTAATTTACATCGTTCTCGGTTGTTACAACCAGTATAAAGAGGGTTATTAACCAGTAATAAAAATGAGTTCTCCGGTAGTGTTTGAACCGTTGTGGATGGCGTAATGTACATGCAACAGCACTGCTCACCATGTTGCTTGGCAACCCGTCCTTACTAATTTAATACAGTCATTTCTATAAAAGTAGCTGATCGCATGCACAAGCCTAAAAATATCTACATTTAGAATAGGTGGAAGTATATGACTTGTTAAAATGAACAAGATAAGTAGTCATGAGATGGCTTAGACATGACTGAGACAACATATGCTTTGTTTTCTTTTTGTTGTTTGGTGCATCCAACTTGATAACAAAGAGTGAAGGTACTGCCTTTTATTGCCACAATTATTTAAGGCACCCTCACTTTCTTTTTCTGGTTTTGAAGTCAGGATTAGAATACTGGAATATACCCGTCGGAAAAAATATTTTTTTTTCCTAAGAACCCCCACCATAGCTCCAATTCTATAAGGGCCTACAAACTATACCTCTTATATTTGATTCTTGGAAGTAGTGGCGGAGCTAGGAACTTTATGAAGCCTGAGCGAACCTAATTGAAACTATTACACACTACTAGAGAACTGATCTTTACCCGGATGGCAAAATTCACATTAGTCTCGATTCGAATAGGAACCGGAACTAAATAATATGTTTAGTCCTGGTTCATAAGCCCAATAACACTTTATGATCTTCAGCCCTAGTTAGCACCAACCGGGACTAAAGATCATTTTTAGTCCCGATTCAATTGTTGTTAGGCCGCCAACGATCTAAAGATCAATAATTTAGTCCCGGTTGTTTATACCAATCGGGAGTAAAGATTTAAAAAACCGGAACGAGCTAGCCGAGCCGCACGGGCTTATATCCTCATCGTCCTTATCTTCTTCTCGTGGCTGAGAAGAAGAACCCCCGCTTCGCCCTACTCCTCCCCCTCCCCTCGATGTCTTCACGTGGCTGAGATGACGGCGACGACGGGCGTGCGCTCCTCCTCCTCCGCATCTCTTCCTCTCGCTCCCCCCTCTCCACTCGCTGCCACTCCCCCTCCTCCTCTCCTGGTGGCGCCGCCCCTTTCTTTGATGCCGTCTTTTCCTCCTCCCCCCTTCTCATGGCCGGGAGTGGCGAGGAGGTGCCCCAGGGGAGAGAGCTTCCTCTGTATCTTCACCCACCGGTTCCGCGTGGCCCAGGGCACAGAGGAGAGGGGGCTAGGCTAGGGCACAGAGGCATGGCGACGCACGACGACAAGTGCGTTGTCCTCTCTCATGTACTACGTCTCATCTTTTCACGTTCTTGTTCTCGATGTGAGGTTTTATTTTGCGGGATTTTGCATTTTTCTTTTCGTTTCGGATCCCGGTGTGGTGTTTGATCAGGTACTTCATCCATGGAATGCCGCTCGCCGTTCGCCATCTCCCCGTGGAAACTCCGTCCGTGCCCGCAATGCGCTCGCTGCTCGCCGTTTAGGAATTTGGTTGAGATGAGCAGATCCACGTCTCTTTTCTTCCCTAGCGGTTGTTCTTGATGTGCTAGGTTTTTCTTGTACAAATCCCTACCTAAGGAATGGTTGATTATATTGGTTGTTGTTCGATGCATCGATGCATATCTTTTTAGGGAGTTAGGGATGGATTGGTTGGTCCGATGCAAACATAAAAAACAATAAAAAAAGAAAAACAAAGATCACCAACTGGTACTAAAGATGGATTTTTAGTCCCGGTTATTTTGACCGGAACTAAAGATGCACATCTTAAGTCTTGGATTGGACGTCCTGGTTTGTAATCCGGGACTAAAGATGAGTTCCTTATTAGTGACACTTAAGTATGTCAATATTTTCATCTATCACCATTAAAATTGACAGCCCTAAAGTTTTTTAGAAAATAGTCCCAAATGCTAACATTTTCAATAATGTTAATGACCATGTGACTTACTAACAAGGTATTAAGGTTAGGACAGTATGACTGTATGAGGCATGCAGGCGATAGGTCGAGGCCCAAGGCCCATCCACCTGCTGCAGCTGGCAGACATGAAAGTTTTGCCCGGGATTTAATCTATCCCAGGGAAAATATCAGGGAATAATGCATGAAAGTAGAGCATAGAAAAAGTGCATAGAAATTTTAAAACACTTATATTAAAAAATATTGGGATACATAAATAAGCTACACACATTTATTGGTTCGGTTTGGCTTATTAACTGCAGCCAAAATTTGAAGTTATCGTTAGGATATTTCATCGTAGTCTATTTTTCAGTACCGACATTCATAACACGAATAATACAGATATAAAAGTTTTACCCATAAATTAATTTTGGTTATTTCATTAATATTTTTACAGCTTATTAGTTGTAGCTCAACCAATCAATAATGGTGCCACTCTCTCTATAGGTTAACCGACAACAAAAAGATTAAATACAATTGTTTTCTAAACTAGCTAATTGCCCCCAAAAGAATTTAAAAAGGATAACTTAATTATGTTATAACCCAGACAACCATCTACCCTCACACCCCATGACCTACTCACTCTATCTCATAAGTGATTTTGTTGGATAAGACATATCCTCATACCACGAATTTAGAAAAAGACATGTATTCATGGTAATACGATATGTCACATCCAACCATCTCTCATGTTTTAAGAATGGGGAAGTAGTTGACTTCTCCCCTTCCTGTTATTGTTAGGTCTCACATGTTAGTTGATAGTGGTGGTAGAGGTGGAGGAAGACTCACTACCACCATCGCTACTGGATTTTAAGCACACAAATAAATTTAGATTCCTTGATATGAAATACAAAACACATATAAATTAACCTCAATTTGCTAGTAGGTAGATAAAATAGAAGTTAAGGGTTAAAATAGACAGATCAGCTACTTCAGACAGTAAACTGGGCATTTGTTTCATCCTATTTATCTCAAACAGACATCCTAGCGCAGATGATGCTCTGGCTGCGCAGACGATGCCCTGGCGGCTTGCTGCCCAGTTTTCATCTATAGTTGTGACATGTGAGCTTAAAGCATATAGTATCACTTTCCAATGGCCACTTTAGGCTACAGGAGAGCCTGTGTCTGCATCCCTCTGGCATCCCGAAACGTGTGCCCCAATAACGGCATTGAGACCAGAGGCAAATTCCTCTTTGGAGTTTGGAGGGGCAAAAGGATTGGTCCACTCATTCTCTCACTGGATTGCCTATCTTAAGACAGTAGGACCAATGCAAAATTTAGGAAATGATAGTTTTATTTGACGAAATTAATCTGTCCAGATCAATCACAGGTAGTCCCAAAAAGAAATGCCACAGCCTTGCTTGTCAGTTGTCACCCAACATTGCCAAACTTTTGTGCCTGACCACCAGTGAAGTTAACAAAGCTAGGTAGGCATGATAATTACAGTAGGAAAAAGTTGTCTCCAACAAATCAATTGGGATATAGTGCAATTGTGCCTCAATAGTGTATGTCTGACTCGTAAGACATGGATTGATCTGCTTTGCAAGAAAAAAAAAACATTGTCATCACGTCAATGAAGCAGCAGCTTGAATTAATGGACTGCACTGGTAGTGAACAGCAAATATACATCCAATAAATCAGTACTGACGCGGCAAAATAAAAGTCCCGAACAAGTGAAGTATAAAAGCACATTTTTTTTCTCCATTTGCTTCTACCACTACGAGAGACATAATTTTCACGAACGAGCCCAACTCCAATTTACAGGTGAACCATAACATCATTCGCCTATGATAATATCGGTTCAGAAGGAGAACATAACCCATATGTAAAAGACAATTTTTACAGGTAAGCCTCCTAGCATGTCCGTCCGGTGACACTAAACTTATTTTCGTTGGGGGCGGGGGGTGCTGTTAAGAGGCTCGCTCCGGCCGGTTGCTTCGTGTCCTCCCCATCTTTTATTGTCTCCTCTCTTCAAAATATCTAGCGCCCTTCCTCTCTCCCACTCTCTCGATCTCTTCTCCTTTCCTCTCCTCACCCCCTCCTTCAGTGACTATCCCCTCCTCCTCGACTTACTCCATTGCGGCCCTGCGACGGGCGGATCCAACGCTAGCTGACAAGGCGACGATGATGGCGGCGGATCCATGACCCCCGGCCTCGAAGGGGTGGATCCAGCAGTGCCAGACTCGGGAGCAGCGGATTCACCTCTGCTAACCTCGGTGATGTCGACGATGAGAATGACGGTAGTAGCTAGGGCAATGGTGACGATAGCAACAAGCCACGCGAGGGTAGACCTGGCGGCGCCGGACTCGGGAGCGGCGGATCCGCCTCCGCCGTCCTCGGCAATGATGATGACAATAATGACGACTAGGGCTAGTATGACGACGTTGACGATGGCAAGCCGCGCGAGGGCAGATCCTAGTGGCACCGGACTCGGGAGAGGCAGATTCGCCAATGTCGGCCTTAGGAGTTGTGGGGACTGCTGTGGTGACCGCGTGCCTCAGCTCTTCCTCCACCATCGCGCGACGGCTAGATCCAAATGAGGCGGCCCCTCGACGGCCGGGAGTGATCGGCGGCGACAGACAAGCGCTTGGGCTCCCCCATAGCGCGCCTCGGGTTCTTCTTCACCGCCAGCGGCCTCGGCTCCTCGATCTCGATGGTGATGATAACATCGACTGCGACGGCTTTGGGTGGTGACGGGGATAAGGCTAGGTTTCACAAATTTTTGGGATTTTTTATTTTTCTTGTTTGCCAAAATTCCAGTGCAGGCGTTGATGGGATCCGGGCTAGGGTTTCACAACTTTTTTGGATTTTTTTTTGTTTTACCAAAATTATAGTGCAAGCGGACGGCTTAACATGTCCACATGTGAAAAACAATTATCTCATACGAGTGCGGTGCTCATGTGTGAAAATCTTCATTCACAAACACCTAGTTGGAGGCGGGTGGATCACCGTATGCAAAAACTGAAAATGGCCGCACGCTAAAAACATGTCTGTACTGGTGTGCTAGCTTTCATTATCTTAAAAAGTGCTTTGGAGTCAAGGACATATTCATCCTTCGGCACCTAAGTAAAGGTTTATGTGCTGCATGCTAGGTTAACTATTTTGGATGAGTAAACTAATTAAGCTAATCATGTACTCCATGTACGTACTATATGTGGAGTATTGTTTTAATCAATGTACGTACTATATGTGGCACCATGTACTTATTTCCGACCACAATCCCATCTCCTTCGAGTCTTGTGCTACTCATGCTCAGGTAAGGAATAATGCCAAAAGAAGTGCACGCAGCCACAAACAAAGGAACACCCAACTACTCCATCTTTGATTGAAAGGGATGACTTTGGTTACATACGATGAACCCTACTTTAATTAAGGTCTGTTTAGTTCCCACATAAAAATTTTACACCCTGTCACATCGAATATTTGAATACCTGCATAAAGTATTAAATATAGACTCAAAAATAACTAATTGTACAGATTATGACTAATTTGCGAGACGAATCTTTTAAGCCTAATTGCTTCATGATTTGACAATATGGTGCTACAGTAAATATTTGCTAATGACGGATTAATTAGGCTTAATAAATTCGTCTCGTTGTTTACTGACGGATTCTGTAATTAGTTTTTCTATTATGGCCGAACACCCCATGCGACACTCTATATAATACCCGATGTAACACGCCAAAACTTTACACCCCCGGATCTAAACACCCCTAAGTTTATTGCTTGAGAGATATGCATTTCAATCAATCTTCGCAAAAGTGAATAGTAAAAATTTTGAAGATGTATTGAAAGCTGGCCTGTTCTGCGGTCAAACTGGTCAAACCCGCTAATACTACTAGTAGTATACTCCCTTCGTCCCAAAAAGAGATGAGTTCTGGAGGGGGGCTTTGTCCCAAAAAAACCGATTCCTACACAGAAAACCAGAAACTTCCTACTATCGTACTCGTGTGTGGGCCATAGGTGGACAGCGACTCCTCTCGTTCACACCACATGAATCTTATCACCTCCCAGATTTTTTCTCTCGCGTCTCTCTCTCGCATCTCTCTCTCGTTTCTCCCCGCCTCCTCCTGGATCGATTCCATCGCCCCTCCTAGATCGATTCCATCGACGTGGCGACGTCCAGATGTGCGACCCTACGAAGCTTCCGGCTCCCTCCCTACCTCCGTCCTCCTCCTCCCCGCGCATCTCTCCCCGTTCCACGCCGGTCTCCCTCACTTCCGCAACTCCCAGCGGAGTTCATCGTCCACCAGGATGTGGGCGCTTGGATACGGTGGGGGAGGGTTCCGAGTTGCTAGATCCGATACCGGAGGTGGCTCCGGTGGAAGGATTTGGCTCAGTAGCAGCGTTCGTGGCAGCAACGGAACATTTTATGGTTTTCATTCAAGAGACGCGAGCCAAGGCGGAGGAGGCGTGTCGGCTTGCGGTTTTGATGCAAAAGGCGGCGGCGGCGGCGGCTGCAGGAGGGGGCTCGGATGTGGCAGTGGCATTGGAGATTTGCAAGAAGGCGGCGGCGGCAACGGCGGCGGTGGGTGGAGGCAGTTCAGCTGCAGCAGCGACATCTGAGGTTTGCAAGGTGACGAATGTGATGCACAAGGAGGTGGCGGCTCCCACGGATCTGATACAGGAGGGTGCGACCGAGGAGGAGGCTTACCAGCCTCAGCCTCCTATTCTGATTCCGGCGCCAATAGCTAGGGACTTTGGCGGCAATATGCGTGGATTGACTCAAAGGTATCTTCCACTCGGTCTCCCTGCTACCAATGTGTTCCCCTTATGCAATGTGAAATGCTTTCAATGACGTTTGTAGAGCAGATGCATTGGGTGCGGTTGCATCCCTAATTTTTTTAAAGAACTGTTAGGTATAGAATATCTTAGGTTAAACTATTGTTGTTTGGTGTTTTGTATCTTTATAATCGTCCAGCTGTTGTATATCGGTTAGTGTTACCAATGTTGAAGTAATGCAGCTTAGCAGGGCTTTACATTTTGTTGTGTGCAAAATTTGGCATGGAGTGAGAAGGGGGTCATATGTTTCAAATAAATTAGTGTTAGCAAAAATCCGAGCAGTTTTAAACCTAACCAAGGTATTCCTTTCTGTTTTGTTGCCCCCTAGGCACATAGGAGTATAGGAAACAATTAGAAATTGTAAGAAATTGATACTGAACATCAGCAAATTTTATCTCCCAAGGTTTTTTGACTGGTGTATTGCTCAATCAGGAGGCTCATGAAAAATCCAAAATTGTGGTGACACTTTGATGCATGAATATTACTACCTCTGTTTTTAAATATAAAACTATGTATATATGGTTAATTATTTTGTTGTGACTTGTTTCAATATCATTTTAACTCAAGAGGGGTACATGTCCTTTTAACTCAAGAGGGGTACATGCCCTTGGTGTTTACTTCGTTTTATACATTGATTATTCACATGTGTGAGCATTATCTTTTTTAAAAATTGTATCAAATATATAATGGAATAATAGTACATTTTAGTTTGATTCAGTGATAGATTCAGCTGTATAGCACAAATCGAAATACTTGAATATGTGTTGCTGTTATGAGTCTCTAAAAGCTGATCCCATCTTATATTGGCACTATGTTCTATCCTTTGCAGCACAATGTTGGCAAACGATAGCGACCACATGACCCTATTTGAGAAGAAGGCAAGCGTTGGGCAAATTGGCATCGAGGAGATGAGGGGAAAAGCTAAGGATGTGAGCAGTGAGGAGGGGAGTAGCGAGGAGATGGAGGCAAGCGACGATGATGTTAGCATGGTCATTGGGGGAGATGCGCAAGATCCATATGATGATAGCGGCATAGAAGAACTCGTGCAAGACCAAGGCGCATTGGAAAAATTGGTAAATGAATTTCTAGAGTGTTTTAAGAGTACAAAATATAAAGGAATGATTAAATTATGTGCACTACAACACGAACCCCCCTCCACTTGCAACGGATCTCTCATGCGTTGCTGGGTCCACAACTACCAGGAACTGAGTCAATCCAGCAACGCATAAGCTCCCCAATTGCCCAGCCCACTAAGCCCACCAAACTGGCCAACCCTAACTCCCTACTGCGGATCCCGAAAGGTATCACCGAATCCCCATCCCCTCCAATCTCTCGTGGCGCAGTGGGTGCAAGCCGACTTGCAGAATCACCATTGTCGACCTCCGGGAATGGCATGGTCTCCAGGCATGGTGAGGTGGGATGCGCAGTTAGGGCGCTAGGCACATCGTCATGGGAGGAGTTGGCAGGGTGCAGCGACGGGCGAGCGGCGACGCACAGATGGGGGACATCCAGTCTAGCTGGAACGACGACAGCTGTGCGACAAGGACCGTGTAGGTCAAGGTTTGCTCTCTACTCCTGAATTCTTTGTTGCTCTGAGCTGCTCTGTTCCTCTGCAGATCTACTTCATTTGTTTCTTTTTTTTTCTTGTGTTGATGGTGCATATGATTTACGAATCCTTGCTGCAGCAATCAACCAGTACTCGTTAAGTTGCTAATTTTTGTTCCACTGAGAAGGCTACAACTTCTTCTAATCATCTTAGATATATGGGTATGATCAAGCCACAACTAACGATACATATGCATGTCAAAAAGGAAGCAGTATTTTCATCTTGCTGATTAATCCATAAGATTGATATTGTAAATAACATGTATGGCTTATAAGATTGATATTTGTAAACCTATGCCCTAGTCTTCTGAGCTCTAATAATAATTTTTCCTATGTTACTTACACAAACAAAGCCATGTTCTGACTGAAACGAGAGCATATGGAGTTCATAAACAATGGGGTTGTGTCCTATGATAATAATTTCTGAAACTGAAACTGCGTTCTAGTAATATTAATTCAAGAACCAAGATCATATATACATACTTCACAGATTTTGTATCTATATTATTTCTGAAATGATAGCTGTATTAACTTCTG
Source organism: Oryza glaberrima (assembly GCF_000147395.1). NCBI lineage: Eukaryota > Viridiplantae > Streptophyta > Magnoliopsida > Poales > Poaceae > Oryza > Oryza glaberrima. The sequence goes on from NC_068328.1 coordinate 27,905,671, forward strand.
AATCAATTAATTGTTTTGATCTGCCAACCCTTTTTGCAGGGGACAACAACTTAGAAAATTACAAAGATGCCTCCAGCAAGCCTGCAACCTGTAAACAGTCAGCTGTCTTAAACTCTTTCATGTTTGGTGTCCTAGACTTGTAGCATTTAAAAGTATTGTCGTATACATACTCATAATATATCACAATACTGCATCAGTGATAAATTTGAGCACTTCATGTTTGAGTCAATTTCATTTGATTTGATCAGCTATAACTTGGTATGCTATGGAAGAGCATGTAGAGTTGGAAATCATATAAGATCTTCAATACTAGAAAAAAAGAAATCATGCAACTTTTCCTACTATCCTCATAACTAAAACATATTCCAAAAACTATTTAATGAAACGATGAAGGTGTTAATTTCTAATCTAGTAGAGAACTAATGTTCCTGCTTCTTGTTAGTTCCCAAATAAAGTACATAAGTGCTGAGATTTTCAATGTGCCATTTTTCTTCAGCAAAAGACATATACAATACATAATCCTGAAGATGCTTCAAACTAAAAGGTAATCAACTAGCTTTCATTTTATTTACTACTATCAGTGGTTTCTGTTATCTCCTCCAGTCTTTGTCTCTTTGATACTTACAAGTAAATGTTGATCTTTCAGGCCTAAATAGTCAAAGGAAGATTTCATATTTTGGACATTTGCCTTAACATGGGAATACTGAATAATCAAAGGCTAGACTAGTCAATATTATGGTGTGGTGTATTGACAAAATGTACCTCTGTGAGATCTTTGTAAAGAATACTGAGATTTATGCTTATAATATATGAATTATTTTTTAAAAATGAAATCAGTTGTACATCATATTGCGGTGAATTATTAATTGAAATATTGGCATGTGAGTAATGATCACTGGCAAATGAAAATAGGAGTGCATATAAATCTTCTGGGATTGTTTGCACCCTGTTGCTAACTTGCAATGGATATTTACAACGCTTATCTATATATTGCTACCGAGCAGCAACGTATAGAACCTAGAAACACCAGTATAGGCAACACATACTAAATGCGTTGTCGTAGACCTTTGCAACACTTATATGGACTTGTAGCAATACATAAATCCATTGCTAGAGGGGGGTTCCTGTTGTAGTGGTGTTGCTTTTGTGCTGGTTTGGTGGTTATGAATGATGGACTAACAAAGTATCTTGAAGTAGCTAGACTTTTGGTATTGTATGAATGTGTAATTATGGTAGTATATGACATTAGGTGATTATGAATGGTAGCCTGACAAAGTATGTCAAAGTAGGTAGACTTTTGGGATTGTATGAAAGTATGTGTAATTTTGGTAGTACATGAAATTAGCTGGTTATGAATGGTAGCCTGTCAAATTACTTAGTAATATGATGGTTTATTGTGGTCAAAGAAATTAAGATGATGTTTTTATCATTGCCAACAATATGATGATGATGCACGCAATGCTTATCTCACATTGCCATATAATCTGAAATTTTTCGTAGACAAAAGCATGATAGAGCTTCCCACAGACATTGATTACTACTAATTCATTTTACATCGTCATATATACAATCTGAAAGCTGGCCAAAATATAAAACCATGATAAAACTTCCCACATGACATGATTTCAAGCATTTTGATGCGTGGTCCTGATCTTACATTAGCATATATATACAATCTGAAAGCTGGCCAAAATATAAAACCATGATAAAACTTCCCACATGACATGATTCGAAGCATTTTGATGCGTAGTCCTGATCTTACATTAGCATATATACAATTTGAAAGCTGGCCAAAATATAAAACCATGATAAAACTTCCCACATGACATGATTTGATGCATTTTGATGCGCAATCCTGATCTTACATTAGCATATATACAATCTGCCATTTAACCAAAAGCTCGAACCATGATAATACTGCCATATTGCTTGATTTACTGCACTTGGTTGGCTATTGCTGATCTAACCTTGTCATATAAATCACAACCACAACTAAGAGTTTTAGGAAGCATGTGTAGACATTGTAGCCTCTCTTTACCCATATGAGGGATCCTATATGCATTTCCACCATTAGCTTCCATGACCTCCAACAAGCATGATTGTAGTGTTAAAAACACCCTATTTAACTTACTGTCATCATAGGCATGAAATTCTTGCTCAACATTATCTATTAGCTCATCCATATTCCTAGATATCCTTCTATATGTTAATGACTGTAGAGACGCAAAAAACCCAAGATCTAGTGCATTCATATCTGGGGAATTAGGAGGTTGATTCATTAGGCGGATGTCAAACCCTGTTTGTGATACTGCATATGCAAATTGAGGATCATCCAATAGCACGTGAGAAGGAGCGTTGTCTTGCTGAATCAATATAGTGTTGTGTGCATGTTCTCTAGGCCAACATGATATAATAGCTGGTAACACTTTAGCAATCAGAAATGACCTTACGGTATCTCTATCAACCTTGATTGTCTTGGTGACAAGAGTGCCCCTAGGTCTGTTTTGACTTGTCCGTTGTGCTGGTTCCTAAGTAGTACATTAACAAGTTAGATTAACAATTAAGTTTCAGATAGGCTAGTGAAAGGCCACAAGCCTATCTTGCCATTGAAAGTGCATATACCTTCTTCATTGTATCTAGGTCTAGCAACTGCTGCCAAGAACATAACTTTATCAATGGAATTATTGTTTTGCACAGGTCTGTATAGATCATCCTCCCAATGGACCATGTAAAAATTTCTTGTCTTTTTAGTGGTATTGAACCATTTTTCATCGATGTGCACAATGTTGCGCATATCAATGAACTTGGGTTCATTTGGCAAAGTATGTGGATCTAACATGGAAAGACACCATTGTAGCCTTGATTTTTTGTTCTCTTCCTTTAACAATGGCTTGAGTGTGTTTGAGTGACGTCTTAGCATCCCTGATTTCAACATCCTATGTAGTGTGCTTTTCAGTATACCTGAGGCTGATGCAAATGACCGTAAAGTGCCCCTTAGCTGCAATGGAACATTAGCAACATCTGACAAGTCGATTTCATTCTTTTTGCAACCAGAATTCTTTTTCTTTCGAGATGTTATATTGATTGGTATTCCCTGTGCACGGCACTGCTTCGCTCTTCGCCAAATATCCTGCACTCTACCCCTTTTCACATTGAACATTTCAACAACTTCAGTTGTAGCTTTTTTTTCTTAGTCTTCCATTTATAGTTTTCCTAACCAATGCATCATATATCGCTTGCCTTTGTATATTAGTAAGATTTTTGTTTGAATGTTCATCTTCCAGATCTGAATCATCCAACTCCTCTTGTTCAAAAACAATGTTCACATCGCCGGCATACACGCCGTACTCCTGCAAATCTACAAAAACATTTACTAGGTGAGTCGTCTGTACCAATCAGATTGTGGTTATTTTAGTGTAGATCAACCTGCTTGCAAGTTTAAGGCTAATACAACATGCATATTCTTGTTGTATGATTATGCAATATCTATATTAGGCTTGTATTGTCCTAGTGAGCTTGAAATGAGCTTTCCATAATAAGTGATCATGTGGATAATAAACTTCATGTGCAAGTTGTTAGGTTTACTATGTGGTTTTATTTGCAATATGCTTTGACCATACATACAGATTTTAAGATGGATATATAGACATTGACATGGCTATATTGTTCTAGATAATTGGCATAAAAACATGGTTTTAGACGAATAATCTTATCCTTAAATAAATGATGCTTTGGGTAAAACCACAATTTATCATTTTCTTGGCTGTTTGTTTTTCATGTTAGCTAAAAGGGCTTACCTGCTTGCATTTGTAGGTGTTCCTAGTAGGTATCAAGGTTGAGATCAAAAGGAAATGCATCTTGGTTGTCACCTCCATTAATTTCCAGAACTTGTTCCATGGCATCATCACCGTCTATAGTAACAATTACAATGTGAGTACTTCTGAGCCAATGAAATCATAGTTCATGTTTGATGTCAGTGTGAACAAGTAGTACACATGATACCAGCTTCATGTGAGTACTATTTGTACCTAACTACATCGAAGGGAATGAACTTTATTATGCCCAATATTCATTGACAGAATTGTGTTGGTAAATTACCAAAAAAAAAAATTCATAGCATGATAGATCTTCATACAGAGATTGATTACTACTATTACAACTCTCTTCATGTTGCTTTCATCAGGTTTAAGATATTTTTCATCCACTCCTTAAATTCTTGGTGTGAAGAATATTCCATTTTCTATTTTGTAGGTCCATTAATGGTGAGGAACAACATCTGAAGGATAGCATTTGAGTGAAGGATCTCAAATCTGTTACTATAGAAAATTAAAGAATATGCTCGAAAATTTTGACAAGAAGAATAAGAAGGTTGCATCCAACCAAGCTAGAAACCTATTGGCAAGAATAAGAAGGTTTGTGTCTCCTGTCTTATTTAATGATTGCAATATATGCCTTCTCTACTTATTAATTTACACTTTAATTATTTACGTTCTCTACTGTGTGACAGGCTGATAGCAAACTCAAATGGTTCTCTTGGACATTAGGGCTTTTCTTGCCTTTGAATCCTGAAGCTGAAAGCCAAGCGAATAACTCATGGTCACCATATGACAATAGGCTCTGGTTTGTCCATGAGGCCTGGGGGGCACCTTAATCTATTTAGGTACAAGAAAATTTAGTCTCTACTTGATATATCTTTAAAGCCAATGTCTATGGCACCTTTTTTAGTGTACACCAATCACCTAAATTAATACTGAAGTTTCTTACTCAGCAGTTAGCATATGTAAATGTCAAATGGCTATCAAGCCTGAAATTTATGATGTACTACTCGTCTCTAATTTTTATCTGCAGACTAACATGACAATCCACTAGCCTTCAAAATCTATGAGCATGAATAGATCATCTTTTTTTTTTTGCATAGTTGAAAGTTTTCAAAGAAGCATGATTTTATATTCATGGTGTTTACATTAAGGTTACCTGAAAGCATATCTTCTTGTTGGTCAGGTGCATGAAGGTTGAGATAAAAAGGGAGCACATGATTGCCAGCTCCCTGGACAACACCTCCAAGATGATCATCCTCTTCACCAGCAAGCATTTCTTCTTGTTGACCCATTGGTTCATTCAGATCAGGAACAACCTCCTCATCTCTCTCATCTAGTGGAATATTTGGATCTAAAGCCATGATTGATCAATGGAGATGGAGGTGCTTGTTGCAAATTGATGAAGGGATGAAGTGGAAGGGAGGGAAACTTGTGTTCTGATTCATTTCAAAGTTTTATAGGGCATGGTGTAGTACTTGTGTTTGTAGTGCTAAGATTTGTATGGTTTGCCGCCCACAAAGTGGCGCTTAAATGTTGATTCAAAATTTTGCCGGCCCTATTGTCTCTGTGTTTTGTAGTAGTACTATTAGTTTATTGGATGGCTGAGTCTCTGTGTTTTGTAGTACTCCAGTACTATTAGTTTATTGGATGGCTGAGTACTACTGCTAATGATTGGTTGTACTGTCACTAAGGGTATTTTGGCCTTTTTCCACTAGTCCTAAGTTTGTCTTGGGATTCTAGGGTTTGCCATTTTATGAGACGGAGGGAGTACATGGCAGTGGTATGGAGATAAAAGAATAAAAAAATGAACAGGTCCTCGATCCTTTCCCTGTATTAGTACATCACCCATGAACAGTAGTTTGACGTCTAGTAGTAGTTTGGTAGTACAGCTCTAACTTGAAGTATTATTTTAGTGAATTTTCCTAACTCTAAAAATTCTTGGAGTCGTTGGAGTTATTGGTACTAGATTATAATTAGCTAGGGTGACACATTTTGTTCATATCTCAAACGGAAATAAAAATATTAATCCAATTTAATTTAATCTTAAACTCTATTGTCTACTAGAATTCAGGAGTTTGAACCGTATGCTAAGCAAGAACATATATACCTTCAAAAGAATAAATGCAAATATGGAAACAAATAAATCACACAATAGTAATTGGTTGCACAGATAATGATTTTTCTATTCACGCTACATGCAGACCTTTGTTCCATTTGCATCTAGGTGTCCGCAAAGATTGTCATTTTCTCGTGCGGGGAGCGCATCTGCATGTGAAAATGAGATTTTCACACTGTCACCTAAGCCGACCCACGTGAAAATAATTTCGGCAAAAATATCCAAAAAAAAATAAAAATAGCTGAAACCCTAGCCGTCGAAGCAGTCTCCACTGCCAGTTGCTCGCTCCCACCGCTGTCGCTCCTGAGGGTGGGGGGGGGGGGGCGGATCCGCCTTTGCCGCCCACCGCCGGTGCCTTGCCGCCCGCACTTGCTCGTAGCACAGCGGTGAGAAAGGTGAGAGGAGTCGGAAGAGGAGAGGGGGGTTGGTGGCAAGGGGTACGTAATTTCGCACGCGGACCACTTAAGAGGCCCACATGCGAAAATAATCTTATTTTCCATCTGGGCATGTTAAGAGGTAATTTTTGCATGCGGGACTTTTAAGGAGCCATATGTGAAAATGCAGATTAATTTTTGCAGGTACGATCAATTATGGTCCGTCTGCAAACTATAGGTGTCCTCATACAGAAAAATCATTTGTGTAGTAGTGTTAGACGATAATATATTTGTGAGAACAATTCATATTGCTTGTAAAGGAATTCCTAATATACCCATAAACACATGTAAAATATGCAAAAAAAAAAGAACAATTGTAGTATAGTTTAATTATTGCATATACATATCCTCTTATTGAACAACTTTGGTTAATTTCCATTAGCTAGCATGGTATTGTGCATTTACATAACCAATTAGAGCATTGTTGTTATATAGGCCGGTTCACATTTCCTTCTTGCCATCGCATAATGGGAGAGTGAGGGATAGATTAGGGACATTCAATGTGAGTATATACTAAAAGTATCGTTAATGTGGGTATATACTAAAATATTGTATATTATGATGTCATATGATGAGTACTTTAAATATATAAATCATGGGTTTAATGAAACATATATTTTACCTAAAACCATGGGTTTCGAACCAAAATGCTATACATCATTTTAGGTCACACATGTCAAGAACTGGGTTATGAAGTAAACAAAAATAAACTCATATAATGGATGACTCACTGTAGAGAGCTTTGCACAAATCATCATTGTTAACTGTAGAAACACATACATTGTCTGGCTAGTATGACTGTCTATGATATGTTATAGAGGTGCTTAGAACAACTACTGAGACATTCTATATATATGCTAGCTTCGTTCTTAAACAGATGTCTTATTATTATTATCTTATTATATATATGTGTGCCGTCAAAACTCAAGACTACATAATTAATTAATAAAATATTGGGATTTGAGATGAAAAAAAAATGATATTGGTAGATTTGTCATGAAAATCACTTCCATATAGTTATATTTTCATTAGATTTTATAAACATATAACTAATATTAGGGATGAAACATGTGTATTGACCATGTACCAAAATGACAAGTTTTAAAAAAGTAGTAGTTTTTGACAAAAATTGCATCTGATGTTCTCATCAGACGTTTTTTTTTTCAGAAATGTTATCATATATCCTTCCATAACTAAAATTTGTTAGGGGATGCACAGTGTTTTTTGTCAAATGGTATTAAATGGTGAGGCATATGCATTACACATAAATCCAAACCATCTGCTCGACGGTCATGGTTGAAGCATGTTAGTTAGGGCTATTTGATTTTACAAAAATACTATTGGACGGGATTCCGTCCCCCCATTACACGCAATTTACTCCTCTAGCTCCCATCGGCCCCTTACTGCCTTTCCTATTCCCTGACCCGAACGCCACCGCTGTCCCCAACCTCACCATTTGGTCAAGCGTCAGGTCACCACTTCATGATGGCTCCTGTCAGCGCTAGGCTTCTCCCATGCGGTAGTGTTGGCCCTTCCCCTTCCTCGATCTCGCCATCTAGTCAAGTGCCACTGCAGCAGCCAGTGCGAGTGACCAATCGCTAGAGGCGTTGAGCTGCACCACCAACTGGAACACATCTGTACGAACTGTCTCCTTGTCGGACCCCTGCCACCTCCACTACATACATCGTTGCCGCCGGTGTGCCAACGACTTGGTACTCACTTCACTTGATGGTGTACATGGGCCATCGGTTCGCCTCTCGCTGATGAAACACGAACCACTGCTTCTCTTGCATGCTAAGCCTTTTCTGATGGATGGTGAAGGGCGAGCACCGTGAGGTGTGGCTGCCTAGGCCCCCACTGTTAGATTCCACCGGTGACGGGCTGGATTGGAGGAGCGTATACGTGCGAGCTAGATTGGAGGAGCGCATACGTAAGTTCTTACAGCCCAGCGGTGCCGGGTCATGAGGCGTCATCGTTGACGTAAGCGATGAGGTGTTTATGGAGGGCGGTCTAAAACCAATGAGTATTAGCTGGTACCGATGGGCATTGGTCTGGTATTAGAGAGTATATCATATCAATTAGGTTCTAAGTCTAGCCCAGACCTACTATCGTACCGTTCCGGAACATGATCATGTACAATAGCAATCTCCTTGATACTATTAACCTGGTTCACTCCTTCTTCGGTGCTCTCTTTATTAACGCTCCTCTCCAGGGTTGTACGAGATTGCAGTTATGGGAGTACAAGTGTACAACCTTTGATACGCTCCTTCAAGTTAATTTTGACAGCCTTATATGCGGCACAACCTCACTCTGTAGAAATGTCATGCAGTTGCCTAGTGACTAGCACGAAGCTAGATATATTTAGTTGACTCTTGGTCAGAGCTGAAAAGGACACAGAGTTATTGTACTCCTGTGGCTGAAATCAGTTAGCCACGTGGTCATGCATATCTAGCTGGCTGAAATCAGTTAGGCCCATTTTTTTTATCAACCCTCTACTCTAAAACATACCTCGGCACCGAGAATATAAAGATCATTACCGTGTTTATGGTCATGGATATCATTAAGGTAGATCCTATTATTTCTATGATCATTATTATAGTGCTTAAAATAATAATGTATGTTAGGATTGAACACCCACAAGTGTAAAGTCCTTGTATTTTTATTAGTCATCTTAGTTTTAGCCTATTAATTTTTTTTCTTGTTGTTGAGCCATAAGTTTAAAGTTATCTCTTTTGCATTTAATACATCATAGCTTACCTCCACAATGTATATGGTCACCGTAAGACCTTATGATCTCTTTTTACTGCCACATTGTGGCTGCCCTATGAGATTTTGTCCAATAAAATCTCTTATATTCTTGGACAGATGTAGTTGAGAGATTACCATAAATGTGAGAAGAAATAGTTGTGATAGGTTAATTAAGAAGAGAAAGTATATGAATATATTAAAAAAGATATAAATGTGATTAATTAGTTGATTGAAAGTAGGTGGAGAAATGATTAATTAGTTGATTGAAAGTACCGTGACACATGAATCATAGAAATGCTTATATATATATTTTAAAACTGAGAGTGTGCTATATCTCTCCCCAAATATATCTGCTACATGGGTTAGTAGTAGCTTTGTCCAGCTAATCGGCCATGCAAATTTCACGTTAGAATTAAAATTTTGGTTGAAATTGAAACGATGTGACGAAAAAGTTGAAAATTTATGTGTGTAGGAAAATTTTAATGTGACGAAAAAGTTAGAAATTTGAAAAAAAAAAGTTTGTAACTACACTCGGGCTCATCGGCAAAACATCCTAGCGAACTAGTACATGTTGCAGCTAGCAGCCTACTAGCACGTACTCTTTTTGTCAGTGGTCCATGTACAATGCATGCGCATGCATGTCGTTGGCCTACAAGGTGCTCTGAAGTTAAGGGTGAGATCAACTGCGCTCAAAAGGTCCAGGGCAGACATTCAAATTGATCGTTAGATTCTTTCAATTACTTGTGTCGTTGCTCAATTTATGTGGTGAGAGAAAGGTACGGGCATGCACAACCATTCCAAAGGACAGATAAGGAGGCAGTTCCTTCGGGAAAAAAAAAACTTAGGCCTAGTTTAGTTCCTAATTTTTTTTTTCAAAAACGTCACATCGAATATTTAGACACATGTATGAAGCATTATATATAGATAAAAACAAAAAACTAATTGTACAGTTTACATAAAAATCGTGAGACGAATCTTTTGAGCCTAATTAGTCCATGATTAGTCATAAGTGTTACAGTAACCCATATGTGCTAATGATGGTTTAATTAGGCTAAAAAGATTTGTCTCGTGGTTTCCAGGCGAGTTATGAAATTAATTTTTTCATTCGTATCCAAAAACCCCTTCCGACATCCAGTCAAATATCCGATATGATAGCCAAAAATTTTCTTTTCGCGAACTAAACATGGCCTTATCCCATCCCAAAATATAAGATAGACAATAAGGCAAAGACCAAGAAACAATTATTATTATCACTCCAATAAACGACAACTTATCTGGTGCACTTATACACACACACAATCAGACCCCTCCAATATAGATCCAAAGGCTAGTATTCAGGTGAGATAATTTTGCACAAAAAACACCTGCCTCTTGCTCTGCAGTTTTGCAAAAAAAAAAAAAAAAAAAAAAAAAAAAAAAAAAAAAAAACACTTGGCAATTGGTTTTCCTATTCCCCCATTGATCAGGTCATGTGTCCTCCTGCGAGCGCACTGCGACGACCGTCGGGACGACGCCCTCGTCCGCGGGGGCCGCTGTTGTCACCGGCGTCTACCAAGCCATCACCGTATACCACGTCCGTTGCACAGCCCGGCTGCGTACGCCGCATGACCACGTCGTCCAGTCCGGCGGTCGCCATCTTTCGCGACAGCCGCACGGGTGCCCTCGTCTTGCACGGTTGTCACCGTCTCCTTTATCCACCGGACCATCATCATTGTCGTCCACCCCAGCCGCCGTCGCCGCCGCCGCCTACGTTCGCCTTGGCTGCGGCCCTCCTCCACCGCAACCACCGTCATCACGTTCTTCCGCTGCAGCTCACGTGCTCGTCACTTCCGTCCACCACCGTGGTCCTCGTCCATGGCAGCCGTCAACGTCGCCCTCTTCCGCCTCCGCTGCAGTTGTCGTCCTCGTCCGCCCCAGCCGCCATGGGCGGCATTGTCGTTCAGTGCATCTAGTCCCCACTCATCGCCTCCACCACTACGCACAAAGAACACCAAGAGTGACAAAGCGCTAGAGAAAAGATAGCCATGGCGGCGGCGGCGGTGTTCGCAGGAGAACACACGATCTGATCGATGAGCGGATAGGAAACTAATTACCATGGGGTTTCTCGCAAAACTATAGGGCAAGAGGCGGGCATTTTTTTTTTTTTGCAAAATTACCTCACCTAAATATTAGCCTTTGGATCTAGATTGGAGGGGCCTAATTGTGTGTGTGTGCATGAGTGCACCAAATACGTTGCCCCGATAAATACAATATATATACCTAATGGAATTAGAGATTTTCATGAGATCGAAGGATTTGAAAAACAAAGTAAAGAGGAGATGGAGGTGCTATAGTTAATTGCATGTACACAAGCTTCATACTAGGCAACATAAAAAAATAGTTATGCTTTATATTTTAGGATGATGGAGAACCAGACTTAAGATGCCCTCTCGTGATAGAATGTGGTGTTAATTAAAAGGCTAAATTATGAATAAGAAACAAACAAATCTAGGACGTCCTAGGATCTTAACATTCCAAATTATGAATAAGTAAATTATGTTGATGATATAGTAGTTATGTGGGTTCGATCTAGTTTGAGAACTTGAAATATGTGAGCAAATTAACAAGTGAATTCGGTGGTAAAAACAAATTGCGTTACCTAATATTTTTTTGTGGTACCTTGGTGAGAGCACCATGGCATACTCTTGTATTTCAGATTTGCTTGAGGACTTGTTCTATGAAATATTGATCATGCATGGAGGCTAAACTGGACACGTAAGTTTTGTTTTTTAAGATTATGCCAAATCAGTATTATCATGTATGCCCCTAGTAAGATGGCATGCTTACATGGACAAAAAAAATCATGTGCATGTCTAAATGCAAGAATAAGCAAAATTATTGCACCACTATGCTCAATTTCTAAGTTTTGCCCCTACATATCAAGTTTCTATACCTTAAGCATATATAATTTACTCATTAGGAATTAAGGCTAAGGAGTATAATTTGAGATTAAAGCGGCGGTCTGATTGACACAACAAATCAACAGACGAATTTAGGGCTTGTTTGGGGGAGCTTAAAATTCTGAGAAGCAGCTAGTTGGTAGCCAGCTTCTAAGAATCTGGACCAAAAGTTGGATTGTTTAAGGGCGCTTCTGATTCTGAGAGAAGCTACAGCAGCAAGAAGCTCCGCTAAATAGGCCCTTAATTGTAAGTCCAAGACCGAAGAAGTTTACCCATTTTTATATATCAATAATATTTCTTGTTCTCATGATTCTAATTCGCTCGGAATGAATTTTGACATGGACCTGTTGCATCGGAAATATGGCAAGATAAGATTTCCATTAAGTCATGATGAACCAAATCAGAGTTTGCATATGCACATTTCAAGTCACTGTTGTCTCGTGAGGCCAAACCGGGCACATGGATGTGATACACTTGATCTCCGACTTTGACTTGGGGTAGAAATATCTCTTTGCTGATCCAATATCCATTACTAAGTGCAAGCACATCGCAAGCATTAGGCGCAAAAGGAAAAAAACATAAGCACAAACCAAAGAGACAACATATATTACCTGGTAATTAAGTTAGCATACACATGCTCATGTTTGTAGGCCCTTGTTGAAAAGTTTCTTGTGTATATATGTCTATCCAACAAAGTGATGTCATATGTTTAATTTGGTTATATATTGATCCGTCTGTTTGGTAGAGCTTCATCTCCTAAATTTAGCTACAAGAGCAGGTCTGAAGTGGAGTTGTAAAGCTGCCTAAACCCAGCTCCACCTCTCTAGTTCATTTTGTAAGAGAGCTCCACCCAGCTCCACTCCAGGAGAGGTGGAGGTGGAGGTGAAGCTGTGCCAAACAGGCCTATCCGATAAAGTTTTGGTTCTATTGAACTTTTCATATTTACTTCATTATAACCTATAGTACATTCGTATTGTCATTTTATCTACCCGGTCACATTATTCTGGAATGCCCTAATAAACATATCTGAAAGGAATATGCAATATATAGATCAAACACACATAATTATATATGTAGTGTACTGTGTACGTGGTCTTCCTAGAATCAACATGTTTTAAATTTATATACGACGGATCCTAGTTGGAGTTGTTTCCAAGTTGTTCGGAACATATATATGACCATAAATCTTTTTTTTCTAAATTATATTACTCCCTCCATTTCAAAATGTATGATGTTGTTTTTATCTAAAAAAATTGTATAAATATCATTTATTTTATCGTGACTTGTTTTATCATCAAATAAAATATAATTTTAACTTACACTTTTATATATTTATACTAAATTTTTAAATAAAACGAATAGTCAAACGTTTTGCGAAAATTTAATGGCGTCATGTATTTGTATTCTGCTCTACGACTCCGAGTCCAAACCTTCGACGAGACGATGACGCCCTGGACGACCCAACCCTAAGTGACTAGCAGGCGAGCGGTTGACGTCTGCCTCCTCAACCTTGTTGTCCTTGACTCCTCATCCTCGATGTCGATAGTCGATAGCTCACCTAGACGGACCTGGTAAAATGGTAAGTTGAGAACATGATGTCAGTAATACTACTTGACTCTTTTAGCATTATAATACTTGATGTATGTCTAAATATTATAGGAAATAACATATATTGAAGTCATATAATTGAGTAAAAGTATACCTTATTTATTTTAGACATGAATTTGGTTTAAAATTTTAGGATCCTAATTTTCATTTCATCTTATGGCCTCAAACCCAGAGATGGCGCCGATACCTTATGATGTAAAACATGCTTAATATCGAAATGGTTCATCAACTAAGATCGTATATGTTGGGTTTAGTCCCATATCAGTAATTGATGATGGGGAGCACGACTTAAAAGGTGGGGGCGGTACTCACCCATCAGACTAGTCTTTTAGGTTGTGTAGGCTCAGGACTTAAAGTTGCGGCTCCGGTTGGACCTGTGGTGTAGCAGGCCCAATGTGACCTGGGTGGCCCACGGTTGATGGGCCGGGCTGCGCACTCTGACAAGTTGTATCAGAGACCAAGGTTTGGAATCCGGAACAATCTCCACGGGTCACATGGTGGAGAGGCCCGGTAACAAGTTTTCGGGGTCACATGGGTTGATGTGACAGGTAACAAGTCTTCGGGGTCACATGGGTTGATGTGACAGGGAGATTGTTGGGTTTAGTCCCACATCGGCAATTGATGACTAGGTAGCAAGTCTTAAGGGTCACATGGGTTGATGTGACGGGGGAGATTGTTGGGTTTAGTCCCACATTGGCAATTGATGATGGGGGAGCACGACTTAAAAGGTGGGGGCGGTCCTCACCCATCAGACTAGTCTTTTTGATCGTCTTGATGGGCCCGATGTGTGACGGGGGAGATTGTTGGGTTTAGTCCCACATCGGTAATTGATGATGGGGGAGCACATCTTAAAAGTGGGGGCGGTCCTCACCCATCAGACTAGTCTTTTGGATTGTCTTGTTGGGCCCAATGTGTGATGGGGGAGATTGTTGAGTTTAGTCCCACATCGGTAATTGATAATGGGGGAGCACGACTTAAAAAGTGGGGGTGATCCTCACCCATCACACTAGTCTTTTGGGTTGTGTAGGCAGAGGACCTAAAGTTGTGGCTCCGGTTCGATCTGTGGTGTAGCAGGCCCAATGTGACCTGGTTGGCCCACGGTTGATGGGCGGTGCTGCGTACTCTAACAGTATTAAGATCTTCCCAAGAGAATTGTGTGGTCCTTATTATTACCTTTGATCAATTGCAAATTAAATAAAAATTATGACCCTAACCGCTCCCTTTGTTTTCAAATGTAAGCATTTCTAGTGTTTAAATTGTGTACACAATGTAAGCTTCTGATTCCAATTCACATGAATAAAACTTTTTCAATCCATCAGGTGCTTTGGAGGGGAATTCGAGCAAGTCAGAATTTGGCTGATGAGGTGTCGGAAAGAGAATCTTTTCCTTATCCTCAATCTTTTTGCTGAACAACTGGAGTAGTATAGAGATGTGTATATCTAGGAATGGAGGGAGTATGTTTTGTTGAACGAGTGAACGACACTTTTTTTCATCAAGGGTACCTAGCTAGCTAGGGACCATGTGGTTTTGTGCCAATATGTATGTTGATGTTGATGAGCTTTATATCACAACTCACCAAGGCCCCACATGTCGAGTAGGGTTCAGAGGACTTACACAACACATATGGCAAATGGTCCTTACCCCCAGAGAAACGCAGAAATGTTCAATGTATGCATATATACACACACGCGATCGATCGAATTCCTGTGTGCTGAGCTGAGACTGGGAGAGGATATATATACAAAAATACAAGTCAGTCGTTTCCTGAAGAAGAGGATTACAAAGGAGGCAGATCCGTTTCCAGCCCCCCCTCCCCTCCCATTCAGCCAATAATAAATGCCCTAGGTCACTTGTAGCCAATAGCGATTCAACATACACACACATGTACTACCACAGCTTTTGCCCCAACAGTAGTGTCCTTTGCCTTGTATTCTCCTCCTCTCCTCTCCTCTCCTCTCCTCTTGGTGATGACTGATCGATGACCACCAGCTGCTGCACATATCATCCCCCTTTCACTCCTCTCCCTCTCTCTCTCTCTCTATAAGATGGCAACACCCTGATCTCTAGCTTAGCTGCAGAGGGGAGAGGAACCTCACATCCAAACTCCTAGCTACAACTTGTACTAGCATCCTAAGCAACCAAGCACAACCAAAGCAAGCAAGCACGAACAATTCTTTCTTCCTCTCTACCTCTAGCTGCTGCCTGCCTCCTAATCCTCCTTCCTACCACTCCACATGAGCCCATGCTGTGTGCCTGTGTCTGTGTGTGTGTGTGTTCTACTCCTACCATGAGAGAAGAGACCAAGCATCAACCAAGCTAGCTAGCTCGTCCTCTCCTCGATCTCTACTTCTCTCTCCCACACAAGCTGAGCGCCCAGGTAGGCTGCCTGCTAGGTCTCGTGCATGGCCGGACACATCTGATCATAGCCCACTACGGCACTATTCCCCCCTTCCGCCTCGCACGCTGAGAGGTGGCCGGAGAGGGAGGGAGGCCAGCGAGCAGCAGTAGCAGCAGCAACGCGGCTAGGAGTAAGGAGTCCCATCAGTAAAGCATGCTTCCTTTCTTCGATTCCCCAAGCCCCATGGACATACCGCTTTACCAACAGCTTCAGCTCACCCCTCCCTCTCCAAAGCCCGACCACCACCACCACCACCATTCCACCTTCTTCTACTACCACCACCACCCACCTCCCTCCCCTTCCTTCCCCTCCTTCCCCTCCCCCGCCGCCGCCACGATCGCCTCGCCGGTGCCGGCCATGCACCCCTTCATGGACTTGGAGTTGGAGCCGCATGGGCAGCAGCTGGCGGCGGCGGAGGAGGAGGACGGGGCAGGCAGGCAAGGCGTCGACGCCGGGGTGCCCTTCGGCGTCGACGGAGCGGCGGCGGCGGCGGCGGCGGCGGCCGCGGCGGCGAGGAAGGACCGGCACAGCAAGATAAGCACCGCCGGCGGGATGAGGGACCGGCGGATGCGGCTGTCCCTCGACGTCGCCCGCAAGTTCTTCGCGCTCCAGGACATGCTCGGCTTCGACAAGGCCAGCAAGACGGTGCAATGGCTCCTCAACATGTCCAAGGCCGCCATCCGGGAGATCATGAGCGACGACGCCTCCTCCGTCTGCGAGGAGGACGGCTCCAGCAGCCTCTCCGTCGACGGCAAGCAGCAGCAGCAGCACAGCAACCCGGCGGATCGGGGCGGCGGTGCCGGGGACCACAAGGGCGCCGCTCACGGCCACAGCGACGGGAAGAAGCCGGCCAAGCCGAGAAGGGCAGCGGCCAACCCGAAGCCACCGCGGCGGCTGGCCAATGCGCACCCCGTCCCCGACAAGGAGTCGCGCGCCAAGGCGAGGGAGCGGGCGCGGGAGCGGACCAAGGAGAAGAACCGGATGCGGTGGGTCACCCTCGCCTCGGCAATCAGCGTCGAGGCGGCCACCGCGGCGGCGGCCGCGGGGGAGGACAAGTCGCCGACGAGCCCCAGCAACAACCTGAACCACTCATCGTCCACCAATCTTGTGAGCACCGAATTGGAGGACGGCTCCTCGTCAACGCGCCACAACGGCGTCGGCGTCAGCGGCGGCCGGATGCAAGAAATCTCGGCGGCTAGCGAGGCGAGCGACGTGATCATGGCGTTCGCCAACGGCGGCGCGTACGGCGACAGCGGCAGCTACTACCTGCAGCAGCAGCATCAGCAGGATCAGTGGGAGCTCGGCGGCGTCGTCTACGCCAATTCGCGGCACTACTGCTGATGTGATCATCCATCCACACACGAACGAACGAACGAACGGTACGGCACTAAGATCGAACTCCTGCAGCTACATAATTATCCTTTGCTTCTCAAGAGTAATAATTCTTGACGTGTTAATTAATCCGGGTGTGTATTAATTCCCTCTTTATTATTTTTTCTCGCGTTTATCCGGAGTTGACTGTGGTGAAGACGAACTTTGGTTTGGTCATCGCATGGTGTGCATTGCATATATAGCTAGCACTATCGTCTGATCGATGATTCATCATCAATGGAGTCGTCTAGTATTAATCTGTGTGCATGTTCAGATGCTCTCTGTAAACTGATAAGCTGGATACCTTGATCGCGAGCAGGTAGATATGCCTCTCCTGAATGAGTGAAAAACAGCTGGTTTATAGTTTGCAAAAGTTGGAGACTTGTTACTGTATTAGATCAGATCTGAAGCTAGGACACTAACTTTCCAATTTCAATCATAAATAAGAGGGAGCATATGGTGGATACGACCCAGACTTGCAGTAGTGTTTTAGTTCATCATCATCAGATGTTCATAAAATAATTACACTTGACATGCATGTAAGATGAATTTCTGTACCAACTCCAGCTTAACAATTGATGTGCCTCTGGAAAAGGTAGTTGATCATTTCATTGATTGGTTCACATGGTAAGTTCCACGATTCAGCTAGTTTTTTCTCCTGATTCCTCACTAATTTCCTGATGAGTGGTGGTAAAATTACATTGAATTTTCTTCACTACTGTAAGTAAGTAAGTAAGAATGTTTGAAAGTAAGTAAGAATGTTTGAGAGTAAAGGTCATGGTACTCATATATGTACAACTCACTAGATGCATATTCCATAAAGTACATTATCCATTATGCATATATGCTATTCCACGCATTGATGGACACACATCATATAGCATCTGTTTGCTGAAAGGTAATTAAATATTAAGCTAGCACAAACACATCAATGTTTTGATGTTTATTTTGCCAACAGATCGATGCAGAACACTTCAAATTGATGTAGGAAGCACAATGGAAACTAAAATACTTCATTGGTAATTAAAAGCCAAATGGACGTGTTTTGTAAGTTGTAACTATATACACACAAGTCTTCCAGCCAACTTATAATGACAACTGAAGTGTGGTATACTATAAAACTGAAGTATGGAAGTACTGCCCTTAATTAAAAAAAAGAATAAAGCTTAATACAATTGCTAATATTTTTTTCTAAGTCCTATAGGGGGAGGTCGGGAGCTATTTATCTCATGTATCCACTCCCCAGAAAAAAAACTCAACTAATGCACCAATAAGAAAGTACTGTAATTTATATAAGAAAAAATGATCGAAACCCTAAATTATTCTGGCTTGAATTGAAGACTTCGTTGATAGAGAAGATCTTTTTCCCCACTTGTGAAATAATGAAGGGACTGCAGGTGAAGAAGTATTTATTGTTCAGGGCATATAAAAGTAGCTAGCTAGCAGCATCAGGTTAAAACATACAATATATAATTGATATTATCGAGTATAATACAACTGATGTTCCAGTATATACTGTTCTATTATTATCATGCATATTTGTATGTATTCCAATACCATAATCGCTGTGCTAGGTCAGTTAGAGAATATATTTGGATTAAGTACAGTACTACGGTTTGCTACTTTTTTTTTTATTTTGATTACTGCTACCTCCGTCCCAATATATGTGTAGTTGTGGGTTTCCGTGTCTAATTTTTGACGGTCCATCTCATTTGAAAAAAAATTAGAAAAAATAGTTACACATAAAGTAATATTCATGTTTTATCATCTATTATCAATAAAAATACTAATTATTTTTTTTCCAAATAAGACGGATGGTAAAACGTTGGACACGAAAATCCACAACTGCACTTATATTGGGACGGAGATAGTACAATATATATAGATTTCCCCTTATATATTCAACTTTTTCTACCACCGACATTGTATTAAGGCTCCCATTTAGTATAGCTGAAATTGATGGATTTTATAGTTATTTGAAGGCATAAAAGAATGAACTAATTACTATAAAGTTGAAAAGTTGATTTATAGAAGTATTCCAGGAAAATTTTATATAAAATTCTTTTGAACGAAATGTGTTGTCTAGGATCTTGGGAAATATGTACATGAAAAATCCAAAATAAAAAACACAACAAGTCCTAAATAATCTTATGAGGTTATTATTTTTTTGAGCTATATCATTCTTTCATTACCATAATTTTAAAAAAAATACACTTCACATAAGGGATCAATGCAGCCCCTTATCGATCATAACTATTTTGTGCATTGTACAACTTTTATTTAATTCATTGTTTCTATGGTTATATATCTTCTTCTTTTGGATAGCAAGGTAATTTCTTTTTTATAAGATATTTTTTATTGTCCTTGAGAAATACCTCGGGTGTCTTAAATTTTACCCTAAAAATTTTTGTACCTTGAGCTAACTAGCTAGTACCTATCGGTACAAAGTTTTATCCTTAGAAAGCATAGTACCTCTCCCTTCTCAAGCATGATAAAATTATCATTTTACTATGTTTATTGCATATCAGTATATACAAATTTGGTTCGATAAACTTTGAAGCAATCAATTAATATATCAACCAATCAATTAATATATCAACCAATGCTTTGGCTGAATACATTATGATGTAGATTCAGATTCTCCATATTAAAAAATCCACCAATATTGTGTTTGCAAAAATGCATGGGAGGAAAAAAAATACTTATTGCCGCGTCCCCTAATTAAACATGCTGACAGAAGTTAACAGATGAACACATGTACACAATGAATTCTTGGACTATAAAATGATATGGATTTTTACTAATAAAAATAAAGTAGTGGAAAGTAAAAGGTGTGGTGGGCATCTGTAAATTTACCAACAAAATTCCTTCCACCGGCCGCCTCGTCCCAACAGCACTAGAACTGCGATTGATCTGTCACCACCAATATAATGGGCCGGTCGGTAGCAGTAAAACTAACTGTTTGGGCACGTAAAATGTACAACGATTAATTGCAGCCACGACCACAATGGTCACATGCTGTACTACAAGAGGACTAAGGACAAACAGTGTGCACATGTATCTAGTCATGTCATTCTGAAGTACTTTGTGTAAAAAAGACCAAGGATATTGTATCTATGCACAGTCAATACGCGTACCTGATCTGATGAACTGAGTACATCGCACAGTCACGGTACAAGGGTACTGTTCCATCACCCAATCGTAGAATGCAGTTTAGTTCCATCATCAAAAGATGTGTACATACTCTATCAGTATCGTGCATATGCGCTTTGCTCTTATATATATGCATGCAACTCGTTGTACAAAATTCAGTACGAGCACTCCATATGTTCATCGTCAGAATCATATCTTATTTCACCAAGAAAAATAAAACACTTTAATTGTTTGAACCCCTGGAGACATGTATTCGATCACATAGAGTATCAATCAGGTCATGCGTGATGCCACAAATTTCAATCACTAAAAACATATTTACTGCAGCAAGATCAATTGGATCTCCATACCATTTACTGGCAAAAATTTTATAGATCATCGCATGGAATGATGCTATATATAATGTATATATAATGTAGCATGAGAACAGAGCACCCTTGGTTACACGATATATAGCACCAATAGCTAACGTGAAAACCGTACTGCAGCAGTTGCATGACCTGGTCAAAAATTAACCTTTCAATTTGGTCCACAATATATAATGTATTATATCTAACCTGCTGTCATGATCGATTTTGCCAGTGCAAAAACTATTAAAACCTGTACAAGCCTTAACCACACGCTTTTGGTTAGCCATGGATTATATACAGTGGTTTTGGTCTGGATCTAACCTCTTATGACCGATTGATCTGGATCTGCCAATGAAAACCATTCCAACCTGCATCAAAATTTGACTTAGCATGGAATATAAGTGCTTGTACAAATTCCATAGCAGAATGGCACAAAATTTCACAGCAAACTGAAAACAGAATCCTTTTCTAAATTAAATTTTGTTATCGACGAACGCGCAGTTGTGTAGCAAATTTGGCAAAGTCTACGAAAGTTGCAGGCCGAGTGTCTAAATTAACCGAAAACACACATGAATCTCTGTGAAAATCAATGGCCAAAGGCTTGTATCGACTTCTTGTGGAATCAAAAATGCCGTGTAATAATTATGTGATGATATAGTAAAACCGCATGTATATGGTCGCATGCATGCTCCATGTTCGCTGAGAAGCACGTGCTTAATTAAATCTCAGAACTGTTACAGTTAAGAACGAATATATTTCACACTAAGGAATTCGCCCCCTACAAATATTTGGGGGAATTATTATAGGGTTTCAGATGGAGGACTCTTACACACTTGATATATTCTCAAGAAGAAAAAAAAACGCTAGGAACATTTCAGTAAAAAAAAAAGCGGAATAAATTTGTTTTAGTAAATATGCGTTCAAGCAGTTTCTGACAATTTCTGATAAATCCATTCATTAACTATATATAATTTCTTAGCGCTTAAGGCCATCTCCAATCCAGAAATTTAATGGATGGTGTCTTCAAATTAAATTTTCATCCAATCACCTCTCTTCTCTCTCTTTTTATTCACCTATCCCCCTTAATTTTATTCTTGGTTATTGTGTAGAAATGATTTCTTGCATGAGAAATGGTTTATTTATCTTTTTACCTCTCTCATCATTAACTCTCTTGCCACATAGGATTTTTACTTATGTGTCAATGTATTTAATGCTATGAAAACTAGATGACATAGAGGGTTGGGATGGCCTAACGGAAACAAGCACAGGATTAATTAGCACTTCCTGCATTAACTTTTGTAGGGGTCTGGCACAAATGAACCTATACAGGATTAATGTTGCTGCAAGGATCATGGAAGTTTAAGTGTTTAATAAATTTTAAAAATTTCTAAATTGCAAATGAAATTGATGGCACAATTATCTAGGGACACTAGAGGACATCCCGCTCAATGCAGCAGGATAGTGATGTGTGCAATACAGTTGCAAAATTTTAATACATAGATATGAGAAAATATTACGTATAGGATAACATGGACTACAAAAGTGTTATCCAATGTTGTCAAATATGGCGACGGCATAACTTCTTTATAGCAATAATATTCTATACTAATTGAAGCACTCAATGTTGACTTATATACTAATTAATGAGGAATAATAGCTACAAAATGAAGAATTGTGATTAAACATGAAAATGATCCAATGACTCTTCTTTCTAAATGATGTGGCTCAATGCATGTTGAGCTATTGATCACAACTATATAGGATGTATAGATATGTACCAAGGATATACATAAAACATCTCCATCATCTAAAAATATATAAACACGGGGGATGAATCAAAGTAACATATTTTCAAACACATGTGAATTATTTTAGAATTCTTATTATGTTTAGGTTATATGAAGGGATCGATAACAAAAAAGAGAGCTAGCTAGGTTATATGTAGGATGGTTTACCTCAAGTTAAAAGTTTTATATTTGAAAGTTCTTATTGGAGTACAAGTGAAATGCTAATCTTTCTTCATCAACTTAAGCTTTTAGATTAAATTGGTTGGTGCATGCAACTCAATATGTGCTATTAGAGCCAAATGTTGAGTTTGAATCCCATCTTTCCTCATTAGTATAGGTTTTGGGTTGAACTAGTCGGCACATGTAACTTAATAATTCTCAATATCCATTCAAATGACTCAGTAGTTCTCAAACCAACCTCAATTAAGTTGAATGTTTTCCAGGTGAAGGTTTCCAGTCTGTGCTGAAAAAGTTACAGATCACCTGCACAACTCTGTTTCAGATTTGAATTGCAAAGTTTTGGTTCTGATAGTAATTTGATTCGTCTCTTAGAACTGATGAACTGACTGAAAATCATCCACAAAAAACCTAATCCACTTATGCCAAACCTGAAACCATCTGAACCTTCTTGCGTGCGCCAAACCAGCTGTCAATAACCTTACCTAGCTAACACGAAAACAAAAATCATAGTGCATGTCTCCCAAAAGAATGATTAATTAGTAAACAAAGCATGTGCCTGCAAATGGCTATTTTATATTCAATTGCTAATTTAGGAAAGAAAACGTGCCTGGAAGGGAGTTTGGGTGCCCGGCCTCTGATATTGTTAATATACATATGTGATATGTGCATGCTGTTCCCTTCCAATTAAGCTCGTAATATCAGAGGAAAAAGGATCACATTTCAGAGCCAATTTTAGAAATAGTAACTCAAAGAATACCTGCAGATGAGATAACCAAAGCATTCAAAACTTAGAACAAAACAACTGAAGCATATATGTCATGGCTTAATTGGATGAATGGACCATGAATATTACACAATATATCGTTATGCTTAATTTGGTGGTAAAATGTGAGTTATTAATGTTAAGTCTGTTTAATGCTAGCTAATTACATTACTACCTCCATCCCATAATATAATGAATCCAAGCATTTGAATTGTGTCTCACCAATATAAGGTATCCGGTTGTCCAATCAATCAACTCTTATTCAAATTTCTCCTTATATTAACTCCAACTACCTTAATTTCCACACTCTTCCTATACTCTTGACATAATAAGGTCATCGTATTATTTCTCCTTGTTACTTAATGTGTTCAAAACAACCTAGAATCCCATAAACGGATGGAGGTATTACCGATGAGCTCTTAGTTTATTATCATTTTGTTCATTTTTATACTTAACGGGTAATTAGTTTCTATTTTTATGTGACCCTCAAATATCGTATTATATATATACCGGTTAAATTTTTAGTAACTACTCACTTCGTCCAAAAAAAAACTCAAACTAGGGTCACATCCCCTCCTAGGTTGAGTTTTTTTTTTTGGACAAGGTCACATCCCCTGCTAGGTTGAGTTTTTTTGGGACGAGGTTACATCCCCTCCTAGGTTGAGTTTTTTTTTGGGACGGAGGGAGTTGCTAGTAATACATAATGGTGATATTCTACCCACCAGGCCACCCTCTTGTCGTCTTGTCACCCTTGTGGGTATGTTTTCTTCCAATTTACTAATAATATTGATGATCAATTTGGATTTACAGTATAAAAAACAACGGATATATACTTGAAAAAACATTAAATGAGGTCAGAATTGTGGACTAGAAGTTCATATCAAGCAAATGCATAAAAATTATCACTATTTTGTCACATGTAAGCATTCAAAAGGGAATGTCAAAGATATATAACATTAATACTATAAGTATATATTCAATCGGACCGTCTGAGCAACTAATGAATATGTTATTTCTAGGGAAGGAATATATATGATGCTAATTTCATATATATATATATATAGGATAGGTTGAAGTTCAAATATTCAACAAAATGGTGAGTGGCCTGCCATTGAACAAAGGAAATTGAGATTGAAACATTGACGGTATATAATAATGTAAATTGTATTTGACATCCATACAGAACTAAAGGCCAAGAGTAGTAATCTGTCCCATCTCAGATTTAGTACTACTGTTCAACCAATTTCGGTGTTACATTAATTTAAGACAAAATTAAATAAGAATCGTAGAGGATACCAGAAATCATTTTCAACCAATTTTGGTGTTACATTAATTTAAGACAAAATTAAATAAGAATAGTAGAGAACCAGGTAAATCCTTAGCACATCCAAAGGAAATTGAGATTGGTACGCACTCCCATTTTTAAGTTATTTGTTCCTTCAAAATACATCAGTTCCCAAAAAATGGAGCAGTGAAACATATGCATCACTTGCTAGCTAGCTTAAAAAACTTATGCTAGCCTCCAAAATGCAACCAGTTAATTGAGAAAAGACTATTACGCAGGAGAGGGTCATGGAAGCAGGAACGCGATCTGACGTGCACGTACATGAGAAGCGGATTGGTCAAAACTAACTTTTGCATGCGTGTGCTTGATTTGACCCATTGAAACGTAGCTTTCTCATCACCCTGCTGCAAGGTGTCGCTGCGAGATCGATCGCCATGAGGAAACATGAAGGCTGTTCTGCATTTCGTGCAAAAACAAGGAAACATGGAATAATTAATTTGGATCTCTCTCAACAGAGAAGCCATGAACTCCAAGAAGAAAAAAACAAGAGGACTTGTGGATTTGAATGAAGCATGATTTGATGCCAAGAGGAGGAAGAGTCCGGAAGAGATTAGTGAGCAGTTACCTTCGCCATGGAGTAATTTGCTGCAGATTCTCTCTGATCCAGATAAATCCATGTAGGTGGTGAAACTGATTAAGGAGAGAAATGACGAACACTGACCTCTGAATAGAGCTACCATCCCCTCTCATTCTCTTTCTCCTCTTCTTCCATCTCCTCCTCCTCCTCCTCCTCCTCCTCTCTCTCTCTCTCTCTCTCTCATTCTCTCTCTAACTCTTTCTCAAGAGGGGAAAAGAAGGCTATCCTGAATGGATATGTATATGATGTCCTCCGATGCGTGATGTTTCCTTCCTCCCTTGTGTTTTTCTCGGCGAAATGATTCAAAGTTCATGTGGAAAAGGCTGCAGATACTACTTTCTTTTGCAGAGAAGAAAACAAAGGGAGAAGAGAAACGCAATGCAGTCCACGTTCTGTGGCTTTGGATAGAATTGGGGGGATGAAGACAACTTTCACTGTTAGGCCAAAGAATATAAAGCAGCAACAACAAATAGGAACGGTCGCTTCCAGGGTGTACGAGCGATAAAAACGTACAGAAGACAAGTACAGGCTTGCTTGGTTGTCACTTGCTAGCACATGATGTGTGGGCCTGTGCCATTAGAACTTTCAAAGCCTCATGTAAAAATGTCGTCATTTGTTCTAACTGAGATTTAATTTGGACTGTTGGATTTTTGTAGGCGCTTTTCTTGAAGAAAATATCAAAAGGCCTGAGCTAGTCAAGTTAAATGAGCCCAGAAGATATGGCATGCCTTTCCTATAAATTCATGTACATTGTAATCCCGTGCTACAAAGACGATGATATTCGTTAAACATTTGTGATAAGATCTGCTTTCAAATTTGTGGTATTAGAATATTTGTGTAAAATTGAATTTTTCACACTAATGCATGGATGCATGCCCTCGCTTTACAAGCTAGCTAGCCAACCAAATATAGTTACAAAAATTCTAAAAATTCAATAATATGCACTATGGTGCCATACATACACCTTCATAATAATCCAAACCAAAATTGATTTACACACAGTAAAAAATTGCTGTGCATAGTATTGCACAATTCATAGCTGGTTTTTTGTTTCTTACGCCTGCGTAGATCAAATTTAATCAGCCTGCGTATTGTAGAGAGGTAGATTAATTACATCATATATAATTTATATTGTAATTTGCTTTAATTTTTTGGGGGTAATTATTTTGATGGCATATATATATGTACGTCTAAGTGCATGTGACCCTAAGATGTAAAAACGGCAAAGTTTTTTTTTTATCACAAGGATAATTTTGTGCCGACACACTTGCACCATCACACATATGCACCACATTACAATGCATGGTCCCGTGATCGTGTCACCTAACACGTCATCGTTGTGAAAGGCTAGACATTACTCAATTTATGTCATCACAAATTAACGGTTCAACAAATTGTCTCAATTTATGTCTGTGTTAAGGGGCTAACATAGGTTAGTCCGTAAGGTACCTGAAACTGTAGCCGGTGTTACAGTGCCATATTTATACTAAAAAGACTATGTGGTCCATATATGTTTCTACATTGTATAAAGAGTACAGTTGACAATACTGAAATATTGCTACAACTTTATTAGTCGGCTATTTCACAAAACTGCAATTATATATACCAAATAAACAACGTTATATCACAAAATTGCAACTTTACATCCCTGTGTGTACGACATGGGGGGAGGGATTTACACCATTATATATATGCATGTGTATGACAGGTGAGCCAAAAATTTGCCTGGCAAATAAAATTGTAGCTTTCTGGTAAAAATTGTCTAGAATGTCTAGCTAAAGCTGTACTAAACTAATAATTTTGACAAAATGGTTGCGGTTATCTAAAATTTACTCTTTTGTATAAATTAATCAAATGATTATCCGGTCCGTTGAAACAACTGATCATAACAGACGATCCATATGAATGATATTGAGTATAGCTGGTACTGCAAATGAACATGAAAGAGTATTATGAGAGAAAACTGATTGCGCAAGTTTTTTTTTTTTTTTGGTAGTGTGAGATAATGCAAGGTTCTCCATTAGGTCAACCTGTTTATTTGATAACTGCATCATACGCCGCACGGGTTCAGAAATGGATATTTATTGGGTAGACAAACTTGATAAGCATATTGAAGAGGTCTCCATGTGGAAGAAAAGGATAAAAAAGCCGGGGATACCGAAATAAGCACACGAACACAAATGACGGGTAAAAGCCGCCGGTGCCGGAGTGGAAGATGATGGTCGACAGGCAATGGATTTCAACTTACTCCGGAGTTATATGTTTGTAAATTAACTTTCCGTTTGTTAACTCGCGCATCCACTCGCATAAAAATACTGAACTGCACTGCATAATTACTGAATCTTGTGGATGTCGAATTGAAGCACCGCCGGAGACGATCGACAACCAGTACCGGCCATATATAATGCCGTCCAAGCTGGGGAAGCTACTAGCTAGATAGCTCTAAAAGCTATATATAGATCCAGCAAATAACGCATGGAATTAGGCCTTGTTTAGATCCCAGGAAAAAAAATTTCACCCTGTCACATCGAATGTTTGGACACATGCATGGAGTATTAAATATAAAAAAATAACTAATTACAAAGATTGCTTGTAAATTGCGAGATGAATCTTTCAAGCCTAATTGCTTCATGATCTGATAATGTAGTTCTACAGTAAACATTTGCTAATGATGGATTAATTAGACTTAATAAATTCGTCTCGCAGTTTTACAGACGGATTTTGTAATTTGTTTTGTTATTAGTCTACGTTTAATACTTTAAATGTGTGTCGGTATATTCGATGTGACACGTCAAAACTTTACACCCCTAAATCTAATGACAGCCCTAATCACTTATCAGGTCGATCGGCCGGCACAATGCGCGCAACCGCATGCATTACAGCGATCGATGATCAAATGATATTATTAACGGGTCGTCGACAAAGAGAAGATACATCCATGATCCATGTGGAGTAATTAACCAGCACTATGCATGGACAATTTATATACTGATGATAAGGGCAGCTGTGGCTTATATAAACTGATGATGCATCACCAGCTAGCTAGAAGCAAGCCGCAGATGATGCAGCTATAGCCTAGCATCGTCAATGCATGCCGTCTCTCTCTCACGCAGACGCAGCACGATGCCACGATCGATGTGAACGGTTGCGCGGCCTGGACGGGGAGGGGGCCCGGGCCCGGCGTGACGGAGACGGGAGACGATCTCGCGCGCGCGCGCGCGGCGATCGATCGATCACCTGATCGTCTCGGTCTCGCGGTCTCGGTCTAACAGCGAGCGATGCGTGCGTGCGTGCGTGCGGCAGCGGCTGCCACGCGCAGTGTCGCCACGCCTCTAGCTGTCGTAGGCGTAGGCGTAGGCGTAGGCATGCAGCAGCTGCGCGCGCGCGTCGACGTCGCGCCCGCCCACCGCGCGCGCTACGTGCGTGAGACGTCCCATCTCTGGCCGCGCGCGGGTTCCGCCGGGCAAGCGCCGCGCGCCGGTGCAGCGCGCGCACAAAACTGCAGGCAGGCAGTAACAACGTAGTACTGTTCCAAATTGTGCAGCCATGTATGGCCTTTAAATGTATGGCCTGTGTACACCAACCTATATAGCTTGTGTTGTTGGACATGCACTTGGAGTTGGACCCGACAGGCATTTCATTCTCGATCTCTCCCCGATCTGGTCAACTTGTTTTTAAACCGAGATCGATATGATTCTGATTCGCACCGTTAATGTATCCGCTCATGAATTGACTTCCCTTGCGATGGTCTCTAATACTAGGGCCCTGTTTATTTCCCACCCAAAAGCTTTTCACACTATTACATCGAATGTTTGGACAAATGCATGAGGTATTAAATATAGACAAAAAAAAAACCAATTACATATATTGCGTGTAAATTGCGGGACGAATCTTTTAAGCCTAATTGCGCCAAGATTTGGCAATGTGATGCTACAGTAAATATTTGCTAATAACGGATTAATTAGGCTTAATAAATTCGTCTCGCGGTTTACATGCGGAATCTGTAAATTGTTTTGTTATTAAAAAAGACTACGTTTAATACTTCAAATGTGTGTCCGTATATCCGATGTGACATGTAAAAACTTTTCACCCCTGAAACTAAACAGGGATGTCTAGCATGTACTGCTATGCACCAACTAGTTTGAATGATGTTAAGGCCTTCTTTGTTGGAGGATTAAAAAGGGAAAAAATTGTCTAAGCTTATAATTAAGAAAAGAAAGTGAGTATATAGCATAATAGAAGTAGGAAATCTATAGGTGAAATATTATTATGGGTAAATTGTATTAGCAGTCCATGAACCTGTCAGGTGGGTGCAATTTAGTATATGAACTTGTAAAATGCTCGTTTTAGTGCATGCACTTGTCTGATACTCCCTCCATCCACAAAAGTTACACATATTTCATATTTGAGTTTTTCCAAATAAGTTGTTCATATTTGTAGTCTTTATACATTTAAGACTTAAATGAAGAGATAAATTAAATGTTTTATTAGAATCCAAGGAGTCATCTAAATACTCATTGGTTGCATGCTTGCATTCACTCCTTGATTTTGTAACATCCAAGGTGATTTAATTTCTCCTTGGTCTTGGTGTCAAAAGTAATATGTGCAACTTTTATGAATGGAGGGAGTACATACAAACTAAGGCTAAAATGACACGACAAGACCGGTTTTTCTATGTTGAACATTATAAATTATAAATTAGCAGATGACGTGCGTGCACACAGTAGAAAGGTTATATTTATAAACTTATTTTTCACTTTATCTTTCTTTGTTTCTATCTCTTACATCATTGCTCGGTTTTTTATTTTCTATGCAATCATTATGCCTTATTATATGTTTATCCTTCTTAATTAAACACATATTTACATAGAGGTTAAATCAACAACAAAATCAATAAGATTAACCTTGCCGTGCGATTTTGACCTTATTCGCATGCACCAAACAAGTTTGTGCACCAAAACGAACGTTTTACAAATTCATGTATTAAATTGCACCCACCTGATAAGTTCGTGTACCGCTGATGAAATTTACTATATTATTATTGATGGATTACTTAATTATACTTCAAGACTCCTCATTGGGAGGCTCTCTTCCTGGAGTGAGTGTTCTCTGCAGTACTGCACAAGCAGTACTGACTGACATGTGGGCCCCACAGACCCTCGAGCCCACATGTCAGTGAGTAATACTGCATGTGCACTACTGCAGAGGATCTGAATTGCTCCTTCTCATAGAAGAAACATTATTAGTGGATTAAAGGTGGACAATTCACATTTTATAATTCAACGCTCCTCACGCGTGGAGAGCTCTCTCCGTCTCAGGCCTCCTTTGAAATGAAAGTATTGGCAAAAGTTTTTCTAGGATTAAACTTTAAGAAAATTTTCCTATAAAGTACTTTAATTTGGTTAATTAGTAGGAAAAGATAGAAAATATTCCATATAATTGCATCTCTGCGACCTAATTTCATAGGAGCAAGATATTATAACTCTTAGAATTCTTTTGGTTCAAAATTTCCCGTGGTGCAATCAAAGGGTTTCTCTTCTCATTTCTTATGCCTTTTCCCTATAAAATTAGAACAACGTGCCACTTCAGTTTCTACATTTTTTTCTATTCGGATATTTATTCTATCATGTGTTCCAAAGGGGCTCGTCAAAGGTGAGGAAGTAGACCACAAGGATGGACTATAGGAAGGATTGTTTGACATGATTCAAATTCAAACATTCAGCTTTGCACCGGTTAATTCAACTTAAAAATCTTAATGATTAATTCCTTTGGATTGTAGGAATTTTACAAGAATTTTATAGAAATTAGCTCAATTATTACGAAATCCTCCAAAATTGCTCTATTCCAAAGGAAACATAAGTTGATTAGAAAGAGTGGGTAATGTGCTTAATTAATTATACTTTCTCCAGCCGATCGGAAAAAAATGGGTATGTGTAGATTTGTCTTAACAACAAATAATATTATTGTACCATGAACTTCTTAAATTTTATAGACATATTGTAATACAAAATTGATGGTCAAATTTATAAAAGTTAAACAAATATTGTCCTAAACGTCAACAGCCTAATATATTTTGCTATGGTTGATAAACCGTTGAGAAATAAACGCAGCAACCCAAAATAATTCATATAGGTGTGTCCTTAGCTGTTGTTTAAAATGGTTGATAGCTCAGCAGGCAGAGAACTACCCGGAGCAAGCCACCCGCCTGTATTCGAGTCCTTAGCACATAAGGTTTCCTCACAATTTCCTTCCCTCTCAATAATTAATGCTAAGTCTCTTCTTGGTATCACACTTTTTTACCGTAACGATTTAAAAACCAATGCTGAAAATTAAACTAAAAAAAATACCCCTCAAAATCAACTTTAAATTAAGTTTTAGAATTTAAATTTTTCTTGTGAATAATAAGCCAAAACATAAAGGGTTAATTTGATCATGCAATTACAAAGATGTGCCAAATTAGAAAAAATATATTACTATTCGCAATATCAGTTGGGTACCACTCGCATTTTGTAAAATTGGATCTATACCATCACCGTCACGGTTTTCATATTCATATAGACCAAAATAATTGTGGACGTGGGACCCACACGTCAATTTCTTCTTATTCCTCCACCATCCCCTCTTCTCTTCCTTATCCACCTCGTTTGAGCTCAGCGTCGAATTCGGTGGGGAGCCCGGCCTTCCTCCTGGTGGTGGCGCGAGCTCCGCAGCAAGCGTCTCCCACCGCTGCCTGCACTCGCTAGCCACCCTCCCCCCGCGCCCTCCCTCACGACGTGGCGGCGACAAAGTAGGAGCCAGCGAGATTCTCCGCGAGGACGGCCCACTTTTGGAAGGCAGAGACGGAGTGGGACAACCCATCGTCGATCACCACGACCTTGGCCATGAGAGCGAGCGTCTTCACTGGAGTCCACTCCAACGTGCCCGCTAGAACGGGTGCGGCAGCTCGGCGCGACGCCTAGGCCTAGATGCAGCGGTGGGGGTGCTCGCAACAT
Organism: Oryza glaberrima; assembly: GCF_000147395.1. Lineage (NCBI taxonomy): Eukaryota > Viridiplantae > Streptophyta > Magnoliopsida > Poales > Poaceae > Oryza > Oryza glaberrima. Next base: position 27,938,250 of record NC_068328.1, read on the forward strand.
GGGGCGTGGGTCCACGGCAGCCGGGAGCGACAACACGGAGAACGGGGAGCACGACACCAACGGGGCCACCTTCGTGTTCTCCATCACCGCCCCAACCCAGCCTAACCAGACGACGGGTGTGGCGACGGTCCGTGAGAAGCTCTAAGGAGGAGAAGCGCGCGGCCCATTGACAGAGAAGGAGAGGAGAAGAAAAGAAGAGAAGGAAGGAGAGTGTGACAGAAAACATGACGGCAATGGTATGATCTAAATTTAGAAAATTTCGATGGCCCCAACTAATATCACGAATAGTAATATCATATTTTTTTTTTCTGTTTGGCACATTTTGAATGGATCAAATTAACCCAAACATAAACGATGAGAGGCTAAATATTTATGACAGAGGGAGTACTTTAACACATACTACTTCCTCGGGAAATACTCCGTAAAGCATTGCATGGACTATGCTTATCCAGCGATCCATGATGGCCACACCTCACCTCAAATCATCTGAAATCCTAATTGGCGAAGAGAAGGCTGAAGGCACTTCAATTTGACGTCTCTTCCTCGAGAGGCAACCCACAAGACATCACCCAACTGACAAAGCAGTTGCCTACAAATAAGTCACTTCAGGGTAGTCCTCGTAGGAGTATATGCCTGATCTCACTAGCTAGCCATGCATGCATCCCACTGAGGTTCAAGACGAGCAATTTGACCCACTAGTAGTCGTAGCCTCTTAATGCGAAAGGGACCGATTGACAGGGCAAAGACAACAGTGTGACAACGTGTGCAAGAGCAATCAACAGGGGATGAACAGAGATTCCCATGTTCTAAAAGCGTCACTATTCAGTAACAGGGCAACGCAGCCCGGCAAGGAAAGTAGAGGGGGCCGGGATCTAGCTAGGAGAGATTTTACCGCACTTCTCAAATCCAAATAACCACATTGGAAAATGTGAAGGTGTGTGTGATGCATCGGCGAGGTAGATAAGAGCAAGTACAATAGCAGAATATTAGCCAGCTATAAATATATTTTAATGAGATAAAAGATGAAAGAAGAGCAGTGGGCTATATATCTATAGCCAGCTACAGCACGGACTCCAAGACGCAATGTGTATATGACAGGTGGGACCATATATTAATAGTATAAGCAACTATTGTATGAATTGGCTATTAGATCGGCTATAGATGAATTGGAGTTAGTAGTGGGCTATACTATTAAATTTGCTCTGAGTGGATTATTTAGACCATTTAGAGCAAGGCTAATAATACAGTCCATTTGTTGGCTATAAGGTTTTTTTTTTTTTGCCTTCTCTCAGCCCACCTATATAATAGTTAGCTCTTTACAATTAATATAGGACTCATTTATCTTTCTCTCACAGAGTTTCTTGGTTCTTGTGTTCAAGCCGGCTGTAAGTTTACAACCTCCTTCTCCTCTCTCTCTCTCTCTCTCTCGTCTCCTCCACCTCAGCATTTAGTCGGATTACATCCTATTATTATACTTGCTCTTATCTATTCCCGATCTATTTCCTCCATCCGAAAAAAAAGTAACCTAGGAGGGGACACGGAGGGAGTACTCCTGATCCGTGTATATATAAATACAAACATTTCATTTAAAATTCGTTGATAAATATAAGCATTTTTGGTGACTATATATACTTGTTTCATTAATCATCAACCGGATTCACAAGCTTTATCAGTAGATTGGTGGCTTAGATGTGGGCTAAAATGAACATAATTTTACATTTTCAATTTTATTTTATGATAAGCTTTAGGGTTTTTTTTCACTTCGTTGGCTAGTTTTTTTTTCTCTAGAGAAATTCTACGCACTGATAAGCGACCATTTCTACAAATTGCCTTCACCGAATGTGAATTGTAGAAGTGTTTTCATCCGAGGAATATGAGAATTTGATGTCGTATGACTCAAATAGAAACACAAATTTTCAGCGAATATTAAAGAAAAAAGTTTCAAAAGTTAATTATTACAAGGCTATTTGTCTTTTTTTTTTAATTTTGCCACAATCATTAGGTTTCCATATATAGACATCGATATGTTAGTTCTTCCAACGAGACCATTTGTGGAGAATATGAGTACCGGGAACCAACATGACCTTCATATTTGACTAGGGATATGAGGTGGGCCAAATCCATATATTATGTAATATAGTATAATTCGGTCACAATATTGCCTTGTGTTCTATGGCAGGTCCTAGAGTCTCGATCAGATACTACCATATTGATTATGAAACCGATGCCATGTCCGGCTAGATTTTTCCTCTTTATTACACTGCCCCCAACCTATATAAGGTTAGCAGGGAACCCCTCAAAGGCACATGGGAACAATAGCGAGATAAGCACTATCAGATCATCATATCAATATACATCTAGCGAATACAATCCCTAAATAGAAATAGAGTATTACCTCTCATCGAGAGTGTCTGAATCTGTCTAAACCTTTGCCTTCCGCATGCATCCATTTTTAGATCTTGTGCACTACCCATTTATTTGGCAACCAATTATTTATGAGGATCTCACGGTAGTTTGGACATGTATACAATATGTTGAATTTAGTGCACCTAGCCAAAAGTACAGCGAAATAAAGGAGCGGTTGAACATAACCCAACCTACTTAAACTGAAACAAAACGATAAAATGGTCAAAACAAAAACTGTAAACTAGAGGACCTAGAGTAAAATGGGAGCACAATAAAAAAAAGTAAGCCTGAGAGAACTAATGCAGAGAAGCAGTTGATTCTTGGTTACCCACTCAGTAATTAAAACCGGAGGAAGTATCTTACCACCAAGGGTATATGAACTTGCAGGGTAAGCTTGCCTCTAGCAATCAATCAGTGATGTTGATCATGTGCTATGGGTATGATGTTGATCATGTGCTATGGCTAGCAAGATCGTTCTGTTGCACAGAAAAGGTTATAAACACGATTTCTCAGAGTGCCATGCGTCCATCATGAAGATGCTTATGAGTGACAACTGCAAACTTGGTGATAAGATGGCTTCTGTTGTGCACGGAGTAGGCCGCTTTGACTTGTCTAAAATGCTCTAGCAGGCTAGCAGCTGCCGACGCTGTAGTTGGATAGTGTACTTGGATAGGACCACCATAAGCCCACCGAGATCGAAGTGCGCAGACTTTGATGAGAGCTCTGCCGACCAAAGCAACCGGATGGCAATATGGCATACTCCGGCACATGTGGAGTACACTTTACAGTACATTCACATTTTAGGAGTACCTATCCTTACAATTCATAACGGCATGTCGTAAACCAATAAGAATAAATGAATAATCTTAACATATACTTCTTGCGTACCAAAATAAACCAACTTTAATAAAAAAAAATATGATATAACCTAACACAACTAATCTTAGACAGAATCTGATCAAGGTTGGTTTGTTTTTGAAACGGGGAAAGTATTTACCTGCTCAAGAATCAAGACCATATGCAATTATGCAGGACACTACCATAGCTTCAACGTATGCACAAAAGCAACCCTTCACAACCTGACAAGCCACATGGCCCCTCGCCGAGAGGACGAATTAATTGGATAACGTCAGCTCGATGAGATGTTTTGTTCTGTCGGACGCAATTGCAAGCAGGGCCCAAAAGATGGCTAACCGGGTAAACATGGGGAGGGAGATTTACATTTTTCTTTTCTTCTCTTCTCAACCAAAGAGCACTACAACACTCAAACAAGACAATATTCTTATTTACATTCAGACAATGCATAAACTTGAGAAGATGCTACACAATCTAACTGGAGCATCTATCGATCACCAAAAAAAAAAAAAAGTTAAAACCACCGATGACATACTTACAGTACATAATTGTAACCGGCAAAATGATCATCAACTACCTTTTCATGCTTTTGGTTAGACATGACATGCTTTATATTTTCTCCATATTCGGTAAACCTTTCTGAACTTGTGCAAACCTCAATCAGCTTAAAGTTGTGATTGAGACTACATGGCGCGACATTGCACAACCAACATGTACAAATTTGTAATGTTCATCTGAGTTAGCGAAGTTTAAACATCATATACGGGCATGCGTTCTTCAATGGGCACACGGCAGATTGGACATTTCTTGCACTTATCAGAACAAGTCCTATCACAGAACCATCAACAAAACTGTCAGTTCCAAATCAACATGTAAGAGCATCCAAAGTGGCTTAACAAGTGACTGGAAACATACTTGCATAATGTTCTGTGCCGGCAAGGAAGTAAGACCATGCATATCTCCCCCTCGTAGCAAATCCTACAAAGAACCTTCTCCTGAAATGGAAAAGGAAGTACTTAGTCAACAAAGGAAAAAGAGCCGGTCAGACAACCAACAGATCATCATCAGCGCTCTCTGCCTCTCTGGAAGTTTCAGTTAGTGCCATAGAGCTGTAGTGACTTAGGTTCTTAAATAAAACAACAGAAAAGGTTAAAATGAAATGAGTTTCTTAGAGTTGTATGGATGTCCCACTTGAACCCACAAACTTGATAATTCAATATTTCTCGGTACCTAAAATTGTAGTTTGCTAAAAGTTTCAAGGCTATATCACATAAGTCTCCTTAAACATGAACGACTCAGACATATGTGATCTTATTGTGTAAGCTGAGCGACCTAAATGGCATGTCCTCAAGTTAATGGACTCAATCATGTCTATAGGATGTATTGCACCAATTTATATAATGTAAAATGATGAAACTTCACAAGTCACAAGGAGATGGTACATTTTGAAGCCTTTCAAATTCCTGCTTGGTACATTTGGTAATTTCTGATTGCTCTCCCAAAGCTGCTTGAAGCCTCCATACCTGAAAGATAATAAGTAGGAAAATAGTTATATTATGATAAAATAGAGTGCACATAACATTAATAAGGTAAACAATAATAAAATGAAAAGAGAGAATGTAACCTCTTCTGCAAGATCCCTCTTAGGCATTTTCCTGACTACCTCAGGTGGATAGCCACAAAACGTGTTGTACCTTAAAACCAAAAGGCAACCAGGCAGGAAATCAGTATAGAAAGTGGATGTGGATGTGCAAAAAGAACTGTAAACATAGAGGAAATGAAACAACTTGACCAGCTTAATAGGATCTAAATTAACAATATGAACAGGCTGAAGTCAACTATCATGTACCCAGTAGATTCAGTATAGAATAACCGGGCTTGCTCTTCTTTGCTGCCTTCATCAATAGACCACCAACCAAGAAGCCTGTGTGATGCAAAGTAAGATAAGCCAACAAGAAAACAAACATATAGAGAAGTAGCTCATAATAGCTATCAAATATTACCTTGAACCACGATGAAGAAAAGCAAAGCAATCACGGACTTTTGATGAGATTGTAAGGTAATTAGGACTAACTGGTCCATTTCGTAATAGTAGAACAACCTTCTCCAACAATCTTGCTAGAGAGAAAAGGACACCAGCGCCTTGTAAAATAAACAGTGGGGAGAACAGTGCAAATATCGGAATATACTGAGCACTAGGAGGCGTACCCTGAAAAAACAAAAGCAAATGATGTTTTCAAGATTATTATTGATCCAGCTCATGATAAAAAGCCACTAACAAGCGTTGACCCCCTAGACGAACTCAGAAAATGGACAAAGTTCTTGTTTTGCATTTTTTCCAAATAGTGTTACTGTGTTCTGTTACATGACATAATTAAAAAACAATTCCTGGAAGCTCCCCAATCCCCATCCAATGTCTGTCTACAAGTGCATCTACCAGTTTATCAACCATATGTAACCCAATAGAAATATATAAATGACACGTACCTCCAAGCGCATACAAAGCAAAACTTGGAAAATCACCAGTGGTATTTTCATTACGTGACCTCCTATGTCAGGAAGACCACAGAGCCTCTCTTGTTCATGATCTTCTAGTGATGGGAGGAGAAGACCACTCTCCCAATCACGGTATCTAATTGCCGCTGATGATGAGCTAGCCTCCCCAGGATTAGGAGATTTATGAATCATGGGATTAAACCATCTAGTACAAACAAGAAATGCAAAACACTCCGCAATTCTGTACAAAAAAGAAGGTGCTGGATTATATTATAACAATCTCGTTAATAAAGAAAATTGCTATTGAGACTAGTCTCACCCATAATTTATAAACAAATCCCACCATCCCAAAGCACCAACATCACCTGTCATGCAATAATAATATCACAAAACATTTCAGAGTAGAGGAAAATTAGGCCGAAGAGAAATAAAAACCTGAATATTGTACAATCTAAGATAGTTTGCTGAACATGTTGTTCTTATCACATCGAACTAATAAATGATTTGATTTAAAAAGTAGCACTTAAAAGCTCATGGAGGAGGCAGACAAAGCAGCCCCTAGTAACTGGAACAACTCAGAACTTCGATGGATCCTGGTCGCTTGGGTAATCTTGAAGGACCAGATTTTCAATTGGGAAAGTAGGAACTGGATGCGGTGATTGCAGCAATCACCGCAGAGGCAAGACTCTGGATCGTTGCAGGAGCAAAGATGGCTCAATCTGTGGTCTAACATCGCTCTGGCACATAGGTCGCACAATTGTATCACGAGAATTAATCTTGTACTACTCATTAGGTAGTTGCCCAGCTATATGGAGCTAGGCAGGGGATGTAACATTCAAACTCCTTAATGCTACACAAGTCTTTTGCGTATACCAAAAAAAAAAAAAGAACTGTAATAGATCACCAAATTGAAAGTATCGTCAAAGAAAATCGACCACATGAAATGCATTAAGGAGTTTGATTCAGTGTGGAGAAGCTGACTTCGATTTTGTGTGGGAATTGGAAGATTACACTCTTTAGAGTGAGAAACCATGGAAAAATGTTGCATATATGCATGTGAATGGGAAAGCAGCTGGTGGGTCTTCACATCACGGGAACCCTAGGAATATCTTTTTGCTCTCTATCCAACATTGTATTGCTTATACTAAAGATAGTTTTAACTTGCACGAATTTATGCTTTAAACTGCCAAAAATAGAAACCCGGCCAGTTCAGGTGAAATCACCAGCCATTTCCAAATAGTAGAAAACTGCCTGGCTTTCAAAACCAAGCTGCTGAATGTAATGTTTCCAGATTATATGGTTAATTGACAATCTAATCTTGTTTTAGTAACTATTGTCTCATTTGCAACTACCTAATCACTCTTAGAAGAATGTCATTGTGACAACCACTCTAGTAAACAATGAAGCGACTTTTGAGAAAGCCATATCCTACCAACTATAGAGGCTTAGCAGACAAACAAACAATATTAGTCATGTGCAAGGAAGCAAACTTTTTAACTCTACAGTCTACAGTGCTTGAAAACACATAACAAATAGGACATGCCATAATGAAGGTCAAAAAACAAAAAGGAGATCCAGGAAACTTTACCAGACAGCTTCAAAAGTGTGAAGGTTGTAGCAGCTATAAGAAACACCATAGAAATTGCAACCCAAAAGTGCTGATAGCAAATAGAAGCCGTGTCATATAAGATGAAAAGAACAGTGTATAGTCCACACTATTCTAGTACACGGCAGTCAGCACAAGATAAGAAATATGATATCATAGATAACTTATAAAAGAGCCACACACAATGTTATTCATTCATAGACTTTACATCGGTGTGAAATATTACAATGTAAATCGGTACATTCTGCTGTGACAAATAGAGTATCAGATAGAATGAAATGATCAAACCATAATTCTATAAACACAAGCCCTGATCAAGGTTTAATTCTCTTAAACTTTGAACAGAATTTACTTCATTATGTAGTGAATATTTGTTCACTGTATATGTTTTGCTTTGTTAAACTTAATAAATCATCAACCCATATTAAGCTGGTACAAGCCCAACATATAGGCTCCATAATGTGAAAATACAGCATCGTCAATTGACAAGTTCATGAGATTCTACTTTCATCCTTGCAGCTGATTTATTCTTATCAATAAAATTATTCCAATCCAGTATTCCACTAAAAATGGACTGAAAAATAATGCATTTTGTTGCATGATATTCAGCTCTCTAATTTAGTTATCATCGTATTTAAAAGTTTCTAATATATTTTTATAACAAAATGGAAGATGATTTGGTAGAAGTATGGTTACTTATAGTAAATAAAAGTTAAGCTCAAATTGAAGCTAATGGAGATAATTTCTTAAAAAGAACCACTAGTTACTAGTACTTATACTCACAGGAAGTGTCTCCCAAATAGCTTCATCGCTCATACTTTCTTCATCTCCTGGCATTAAAGCTCTACACATTCTGAATAGTCAAACCAATGCAAGGAAAAAAAATAAAGGTTAACATCCAAATTAACTTTAGCGCTACTATTGTATTAACAACTAATATCTCTAGATATTTTTGGCCAAATTAAGGTTCATGATTTGGTCAGCACATATCTTTATGAATTGCATCCAATTTATGCGTTGCATACCAACAACAGTACTGATTGTGTGACAAGCTAAATTTTAACAATGATTCAATTTCATTAAACCAGACAAAAGCCATCGCTAAAACAATCGCAAACACACTTTTGCGACGATTTCGGAGGAATACCTTTGGTTGTGAAAAGTTTCACAAAACTAAATTACTGAAAATGCCAATGAGCCTGACAGGCTAGGTCCACTAGTCAGTGTTGCATGTGTAGGCTGTTTCTTTTTAACCAACACATGCATCAGAAACAGAAACAACCCGGATGAAATACTGATGACTGATGAGAGGGCCCAACCTATCAGACCTGTTTCTCTGATAGGAGTGTAGTTTTGCTGCACATTTTGCAACTAAAAAGTGTAGTTCTCCAAAATTGTGAATAAACATGTGTCTTTTGCGATAGTTTTGCAAATGGTAGTTCAGTATTGCGAAATTTACCTTTTAAAAACACCATTTGTAACTTTTGGATAGAATGCCACCATTTATTATTATGTAGCAAAAAAATGTTGTACGGAATAACAAAACTAAGAATAATATCAACAGTAGACTTGAGTATATTTGTAATTGAGATAATTCAACCTGCTATCAAATAAGCAATGATAAACAAGCACTTAGTGCTACCCTCTACATACCAAGTCGTCAAGTATAATGATAATTATTAATTTATTTTGCAACCAACAGAAACCATATGAGTATAATGATCATGATTAATTTATTTTGCAACCAACAGAAAGATATCATTGAACCTGACTAAGGCTGTGTTCGGCACCCCTTTTTCCAACCCATCTCCCTCGTTTTCCACGCGCACACTTTTCAAACTGTTAAACGGTGTGTTTTTTGCAAACAGTTTCTATACAAAAGTTGCTTAAAAAATCAAATTAATCTATTTTTGAAAAAAAAATAGCTAATACTTAATTAATTACGAGCTAATGGACCGCTCCGTTTTCCGCGCGTACTGTTCCGGTTGGGAACGTGGACTGGCGAACACAGCCTAAGCAGTGTGCAAAAATAAACAAAGAGGCAGTTGAGTAATTTCAGTATTCTTTCCAGCGGAGAAAAAGACAGACACCAAGAACCGGCCATTGAGAACAACAGAACACCAGATAATTGAATTCTTTTGGTTGCAAGAAATTTATAATCTAAAACGCGTTAGCTGCTCTTGAAGGTGCATACCATATTTGACAATAGGTCAGGTCGTCTTACTACAATCCCAGACGTAACCAAAAATAGGTTAGGGCATATTACGAGTTCATGGCACAGTTTATAAGTGCTAGCTGCTTAGTCAGAAAAACAATCTTGGAAAAAAAAAAAGTAGTTACATTCAGCACTTAAGACTTGCAGAATACATAAGCAGATAAAACAGTAAGGCACATACAATCGTGCCAATTGGTAGTGCGTTTGTGCATTTACTGATATAGTATTAAAGGCATGCAAAATAATTGTTCAGATTCATTACCTGAAATTGTCAACAAGAATAATCACTTCAAAGGCCAGAAGAGGAAGGAATACAATCTTCAAATCAACAGTAGGCTTACTTTTAACTGCGGAAGAACAAACAGAGAGAAGGGGTATAAGAGCCTCCAGGAAATTCGTGTATGGTCGCCAAAGCTTCTCTCATCTAGGTAACCTAAGAACCTACCTCTCAAACTTTCGAGATATATGCAAAGCAGCAGCTCAAACGCAATAAGCAACGGCGCTGCAACAATTGAATGGCAAGGAGCCCACTACATACAAATAGAAACCCATCAGATCAAAATGTGGGGTAAGCACGTGCATACTAACTAGAGAAATTGATACCAATTCTTACATGACGGCCATGAGGAAGCGAAGGGGCTGGCATTGAAAACCTTCCACGGGCAACAATGCCATGAAATAGCCATAGAGGGATGAATATAATCCTGCATGATGGAAATAGCAGAATTAGCATTCGGTATTAATACCTTCACTGCTACAGACAAAGCAGTCAACAATGTCTTCTGAATCTGCTACCATCATTATAGGAACAAGAGCGCTGGGTTACTCAAACAAATACATAACCAAATAAGAACGAGCTCTCAAAGTGCAGCCTTCAGTAGAACCAGGAACTGTGGCCCAGCATCAGCTAAAGACTAACCGAAGCACACCCTCTGCGTGAGCAAAATGCCTACATCAACTCATCAATGTCCAAACACAAGGACACGAAAGAGCTGAATCGTTCTGGTGGAGAAAATTAGTTCACCAGACCACCACAAGCAGGCGACGACTCTCAACCGCACGCAAAGGACTAGTCCGATTCCCCCCTCAGCCTGCATCTGCATCCGATGGAAACCCCCCCAAAAAAACCACTACGCCAGCCACTAATTCCACCCCCAACTCGCAATCTCGCGGGAACCACTAAGCCAGATCGAAGCGGAGGACCGTGGCGGCGGAGGACGGGGGAGGGTGCTAGCTAGGGTTTAGAGCAGGGAGCGTTACCACCAGGAGTAGGCTGTGCGGCCGTCGACCTTGAGCGCGAGGAGGAGCGTGAAGCAGAAGAGCGCCGCGTGCGCCGCCGCCGCCTGCGCCGTCTTCCCCACCCCCGCCCACGTCTGCGCCCGCCGCCGCTGCATCCCTCACCTCCTCACCGCGCCCCAAACCCCACTGGAAATTAATCTCTTCCGCTCCCGCGTCCGCCTCTCCCTCCTCCTTGGTCTTCTCCCCGCTGCGCCTGCGCCGAGCCGAGCCGCCGATGAAGGAGTGGGAGACAAAAGTGAGGCGACGAGGACGAAGGGTTCCTTCCTCTCTCTCTCTCTCTCTCTCTCCCCCCTCTTAGACTCTAGCCCTTTTCTTTAGTCTTTTGGCTGGAGATGGAGTGTGATTAGATGATTCTAAGTATCTATCCTTCCTTCTCTGCGTTGCGTTTTACTGTATTTTAGTCGTAAAACTTGTATGTTTCTCAGGCTGATGCTGGCTGGCTGGCTGCTCATGGGTTGGATTTGGATCTGATACGGATGGGGGGTGGAGGGGAGAAGCCGACGAGCCGGATATTTTTGTTGGCAGCCGTTTTGTTGGGTTTTTTTTGCCGCGGATTCGCTCGCTGTGCGCGTTGGTGGATCCGTCCCCGTTTCGGCGTCGCTTGCACGGCACACCCACCCGCACGGGGCGAGGGAGGAGGACGACCAGCCCAGCCGCGACGCGGTCTCGCTCTCGCTCTCGCACCCACGCGCCGGGGTGCAGCCGGTGTCCGCGGGTACGCGACGACGGGCGGTGGGTGGCGCCTGCCCGCACGCCAGGTTGATGAGCGGTTGGATGGGTGGATGGATCGCAGGATTGGGGTGGGGCCGTGCTTCCGGGGTCATTAACCTTGAGTGGGCAATCAAGCAATGGCTATTAAATACTCCCTCTGTTTAAAATAAATATAGTTTTGTACTGCCCATGTCTAGTCTAATGACTATTTGTTTTATTTAAAAAAAGTTTATGATCAATATTTTTATTGTTTTGAGATGATAAAACATAAATAGTACTTTATATGTGACTATAAATTATAAATTTTTCAAATAAGACGAACGGTCAAATGTTGGACACGGATACCCACGGCTGTACTTATTTTGGGATGGAGGTAGTACTCGCTAAGTGTTTTAATAGATAACACCATTAACTTTTTAATACATGTTTAACCATTCGTGTTGTTCAAAAATTTTGTGTAAATGCATAAGATATAAATTATGCTTAAAATACTTTTTAGTGATAAAAAACTCACAACAAAATAAATTGTAAACATATGCCTAAAAGTCAATAACATCATCTATTGAAAGAAGTAGTAACAGAGAATCTACTCTAAGTCATTAAGTTTGTCCAGTTCAATAATTTACCATTGTCATTATCTCTGTTTACAATATACCCATGATTTTACCAATTGTTTTACAATATACTATTCAGCTATGTTTTTTTTAGAAAAATATTCAAAATACCTTTAAAAACATATGAGGTTAACAATCGATTTATCTTATTAGAAGTTTGAAAAAAAAAATATGTGGCCTCCTTGGACAACACAGAAGTTTGTGTATAAGTTTCAAGTTTTTATATATTTACTTTTTATAAAACAATATTTTTATGTGGTATATGAGAGAGCAATTGCTTCCACAAAAGATAATAGCACAAAAATATGTTATGTAACGTATGAAAGATGATTCACATTAAAAACAAAAACATAAAAGGTATTTTATATAACATATACTCCCTCCGTTTTTTAATAGATGACGCCGTTGACTTTTTCTCACATGTTTGACCATTCGTCTTATTCAAAATTTTTATGCAAATGTATGAGATATAAATCACACTTACAGTACTATGAGTGATAAAACAACTCATAACAAAACAAATTATAATTACGTAAATTTTTTGAATAAGACGAATGGTCAAACATGTGAGAAAAAGTCAACGGCGTCATCTATTAAAGAACGGAGGTAGTATAAGATAAGTTATAATTTACAAAAAAAATAGAAATGGAAAAAAAAAACCTGAAACTTATATACAAACTTGTTATGCAAGGAGGCCACATTAAATTTTTCATATTTATTGGAAGAATCTAATAAGATAAATTAATTGTTACATAAGGGTGTTTTGGGTGTATTTGAGGAAAAGGTTCAGCCCAATGATATGTTCTAAAATAATTAATAAAGCCGTCGGTATATATTATAAAAAACAGGAATGCTATGTAATGGCATTATGTTCCCATCGCTTGGAACAGGATGCACTCAACTCCTCCACATCTGAGCTAAACAATGGATGCATAAGCTGTGGCGACGACAACGCCTAGGATAGAGGTGTTGTCGGAGCCAGTGGACTAGGCTGCGATAGTGGCGGGTGGTGGATGTGGGTTGCAAGGACGGTGCCCGTGACGGAGTTATCACCAGAGTGGTCATACCTAGAGTTGGAGTCAACAAATATGGGTTACCGCGGTGGTAACGGCAATAATTGGAACGAAATTGTCATTGTAGTGGTCGGACATAGAGTTAGAGCCAATGAACATGGGTTGCAGCGGCAGCCACGACGATAATTGGGATGGAGATGTCATCAAAGTAGTTGGACGCGGAGTCGAGGCTGGTGGACATGGGTTGCGCGGGACAGACGACCGTGATGGAGATGTTGCCAGAGTAGTTGTATGTGAGCCGCGGCGATGACAACCAGAACGGCGCTGTTGTTGGAGTACTTGGACTCGGGCCACGACAACGGTGGCCGGAACGGAGCTGTCGCCGGAGTGGTTGGACATGGAGTTGGAGCCGGTGGACGTGGGCTGCACGGGTACATCGCGTGCGCAGTGGTGCTTCTGGCGTCAACTCCATATGCTCCTCTCCACGTTCATGGCGACGAGCTCCAGCATGGGGTGTGGACGGCGAAGGACGACTGCCGCTAGCGACGAGCTCCGGCATGGGACGTGGACTATGAGCCCACCAGCAACGACGACTCGGTTCCTAACTCCTAATACCTAGTAGGAAACACTTACGAGTATCGTCACCTCGCAAGTACACATGATACGTGGTAGGAATCGTCTGATCCCGGTTAGGTATCACGATACCTAACTAGTATCATTTCGTTTAAATGGGATTCTATTGTATAGTTACCCCCATAGAAAAGTGTCATTTTGTAAATTATTAGGCTAGGACATGCACAATAGTATAAAATAGATTCTCTCGTTATTAAATAAATCAATTAGGAGCATCTCAATCTGGCGTAGTGGCACGGGATGATGATTAGTGAGAAGCGTGTGCGTCTCGGGTTCCTCGTTAAGAGTTGGGGTTTAAGGATTTATTTTCTGGCCGGATGTGGGTTCAGTTCACTTTTTAAAAAATTGGGAATATTGAGGTGTATACAGGCTCTGAAAGCTCTGCTCTATGTCACCGTGTACTATGTCACGGTCTCACGGAGGCTATATGTTATGTTGCAATGTTACTTCAATAAGTAACAACATTGCATTGGTTCGTTTTATTTGACGTCCTTTACATGTCCATTCATTTCAATTTTCCCTTACAATTACGAAGTTAACTTATCAAATCGCGTTGTGTTGACCGGCAGCTTCAGACGGACCCAAGCTACAGTGTCAGTCATCTTATTTACATTTCTGTTGTTGTTTCTTATTAATTCTTAGCATTGTGAGAGTGGTAATATAATAGCATTAGTTATGGCGTACGAATCTACTATGAAGATAGTGATAGCAAGCTTTCATCACAGGCTTATCTAGATAAGCTTCGATGGTTACTTAAGGAGCATCTACGCTTTATTTTAACAATACTTTGGCTCTCTCGTTCCTCCGTATTGTATGGGTTAAGAAGATAGGCTGAGTTCTTTTTTGAAAGTTCCCAACTTATCTCTCTTATTATCCACTTACATGCTTTCTAAACTAATAAATAGTATTTTATATATATATATATATATATATATATATATATATATATATATATTACTTTAAAAGATCTTATTAATTTATCTTTTTTTAAAAAATAAAAGTTAATTAATCATACACTAATGAGTTGCTCCATCTATGTGCACGAGAGATTAGCTCCAACCCTAAATAACAACACAGCCTTATGCAGTTTAGGATAGTTGGTATTTCCTTCGTTTTATATTATAAGATGATTTGATTTTTTTTCAAACTATTTTAAGTATGATTAAGTTTATAGGAAAAATATTAGCGATATCTACAACCCCAATTAGTTTTACTAAACCTTTTATATTATAATTGTTTTGTATTAAAACTATTTCTATGCTTTTTCATAAATTAATAGAACTTTAGTTAGGAAAAAAATCAAAAACGTTTTCTAGTATGAAAGGAAGGGAGGAGTACATGTGTGATGGGCAGGAGGAAGACGGTGTCCTATGGAATAGGCAAGATTTGCTACAGGACATCCAAAAAACGTGTAATTAGTTGGAAGACACCGCAAAAACGCTTATTTGCTATAGGGCACCACAAAAAACTGGTAATTAGCTGCTGGACACCCGCAAGATTATTTTATTATATCCGGAGAAATTGGAGAGAAAAACAACTGTGTAAGTACGATTTTACCCTTCAATTTTTTTCTTTTTCTTTTTTCACTATCCTCTCTACTCCTCCTTCCTTATTCTTCTCTCTCTCTCATTCTTTCTCTCTTTCTCTTTCCGAACCCGCTGATGACCGCGCTCCAGCTGACCACATTGGGCGCGACCGTGCCGCCGATCTGCTCCATCTGGGCGAGCACGTCCAATGCCTCGTCGCACAGCCCAGCTGTAGCGTAGCTGGTGATCAGGGTATTCCATGTCACGATGTTCTTCTCCGTCGCGTCCCTGAAAGCTTTCTTGGCGTTGTCCATCTCCCTGAGCTTGCCGTACATGCACACCAGCGAGTTGGTGATGAACACGTAGCCATGGATGACGCCCTTCATGACGCCGCAGCCGTGTGTCGCCTCCCCTTTGGCCAATGCAAGGTCGCCGGCATAAGGGCACGCCGAGAGCGCCACGGCCATGGACTCGGCGTTCCCCTCACAGCCGCTCCTATTCATTTCACCGAACAGTTGAAGAACATCAGCGCGAGGCGAGGTCCCCGCGGGAACGGCCGAGGTGGGCGCGGAGGAGGCGATTCCATGGGATGGCGCTGGTGATCGGAGGGTGGTGGTGGATCGGTTGGTCGCCGGCCACCGCCCCGCCGTGTCCGCACCACATGGCCGACCTCGCCTGGGCACCCATCCACACCGCCGCTGCGCTGCTCAGCCCGGGGACTTCGCCCTCGTCCGCCGCGTCGGCGCCGGGGCGCCTCGAAGGAGAACGCGGCGTCGCCACCGCATGTCCAGCCGCCGATTCAGGAAGACTTCCAGTCGAGTACCTGCACATAATAGGCCGTAGACATTGTGCGCCGCCCACTTGAGTTCCTCTCGGCCGTCGCCGCCTCGCCGCTGGCCTGCTGAACCTGTTGCCATCGCCGGCGTGTTCCGGCTGGTCGACGCGGCGCTGCGCAGGGAGAGAGAGAGGGGGGCTTACATTTGGGCTTACATATAGGATCCACGTTGGATTCATTTGAGCCAAGGGTAAACTTGTCTTTAATGATTGTTTCTCTCTTCAATTTCTCCGGATATAATAAAATAATTCCGCGGATGTCTAGCAGCTAATTACCAGTTTTTTATAGTGTCATATAGCAAATAAGCATTTTTGCGGTGTCTCCCAGCTAATTACACCTTTTTTAGATGTCTTGTAGCAAATTTTGCCTATGGAATATGGGAGAGGTTTATTATACAATTGAGTAACAACCAAACGACAAATCCTGCATGTGATCTACACTAGCGCTCACCCAGCATTAGTCCGGCATGAGTTTTGGCTGATTACCAAAACCACTAGCATAGAGAATCCTATTGTGTTTTATTATTATCTTTACCTTTATCGTAGCAGTAGAAAAAAGTATAGTACAATAATGTATGGTCAGATTAGCGTGGATATTTCACCTCATCTGACAATTGTAAACAATGAATAGGGATGAAATCAGACAAGAAAAATATTTGGTGTGATTTACCTCTAAATTTGGTGAAATAGGGATATGGTAAGGGTTTTTAATATCTGAAGATACGGGACTTGAACAGTTATTTGTTGGGTACATATTCAATACTGAATATGATACAAAATATTCGATATTTGGGAATAAATTCCGGGTTCAAATCATGTTGCGTACGAATATTACGCACATATATAGATGTACATGATTTTTAGTGAGACTAGTAATTCGCCAATGATCTTTGTCTTCAAACGCATGTGTGAGAACTTGTGTATAAGTGTGATATTGCGTGTATGGTGGTATGCGTGCGCATGTGTTCCTCATGTACTAATTGAGAAAATAATCAATAAGCACCTATTCAGACAGTAGACAGGCTTGAAAGATGGGCCATCTTCACATGACATCAGGCCCATCAGGACAAAACCTCCTTCTGGCGTCTATCGCCCTGCTGGCCTGCTGCTTGTGTGGCATGTTTTTTTTTTTTTTTTTTTTGCTAGGCCGCTGGCTACTGTTCGTGCACTGGTAGCTGCTACGGTGCTAGAAATAAGTACACCGAAGGTCCCTCAACTTGTGATCGAGTTAGAAAATCGTTCTCGAATCGTAAAACCGGATACATCGCATCCCTCAATTTATAAAATCAGTGCAAATTAGGTCTCTCGATGGTTTTGACTCCAGTTTTGTCCAATGTAACAACTGACTCAGCGTAGGACCCACGTGGGTCCCACATGTCAGCCTCTTCTTCCCCTTCCCTCTCCACCTCTCTACATCTCTCCTCTTCTTTTCTCTCACTGGCAACGCAGCCGGCGGGTGGGGAGGAGGCCGATGGGGGAGGCGGGAGTCCGACGGCGCGGCGACGACGGGTGACGCGGCGGCGGCGGCAACGACGCGGGAGCAGGAGGGCCTCCACCCACGCAGCCACCACCGTTGTCGCCGACCGCGCGGGCTCCAGATCCCGCCGCCATGGCTCCTTGATCTGGTCCGTCTCGCTACCATGGACCGCCGCCCGTGGCGACGGGATTTAGCGCCCGCACGTCGGCGGTGGTGTGGGGGAAGGCCCTCCTGCTCCCGCGTTTTCGTCGCCACCGGACTCCCGCCTCCCCCACCGGCCTCCTCCCCACCCGTCGGCTGTGCTGCTAGTGAGAGAAAAGAAGAGTAGAGAGGAAGAGAGCCAGAGAGGAGAGGGGAAGATGAGGCTGACATGCGGGACCCACGCTGAGTCAGCTTCCACATCGTATAAAACCGGAGTTAAAAACCACCGAGGGATCTAATATGCACTGATTTTGTAAGTTGAGGAATGCATTGTATCTGGTTTTACGATTTAAGGACGATTTTATAACTCGATGACAAGTTGAGAGACCCTCGGTGTACTTTTTTCTAAAGTAGATGCTACGGTGCTACTTTACCGTTGCTATTGTTTTCGTTGCTGGTTGGTGGCTGCTGTTACTGCTGCTGTTGCTTTTTTCTTTTTTTCTCAGATATCTCCAATGATTAATGATTAATCATTAATGGTTTCAGTACGTTTAGGGATCTGACTGTTACGCACCCATACCATTTCTAACATATGATATATTCATGGGTGCATCAGTTGCAGGGAATCTAAATCTGTTTTTCCTTTAGAAAAAAACATTGGTTTGATTTGGTTTGCGGTCTAAACAGGCCTTACTAAATTTTGGTAACTTTTAGCATGATTAATTTTGATAAGGCAAAGTTGTATTTGGATTGAAGCCAAAATAGTCTAAGTTCACTATTGAAATAACCTATTTTATTAGATATGCTAAAATTTAGTTTCAAACCAAATAGACACTAAACACTATTGAAATTGTTAAATATTGGTAAGCCTAATTAGGTCTCAAACCAAACCAGCCCAGTGTAACATATAGTATGATCGTTTTGAGAGAACACATGCCATTTCCATCCTTAAAATGGTTTATTATCTGACTCATACAACATGTGCTGCCAAGTGTCAACAACGCCTCCACAATTCCACACACATGGAAGACGGGAAAATCCCTCGTGGGGAACAGGTTTGACCGACCTTTCAACCGATCGACGCTACCGCACCGCACGGGCCCCGCCCCCGCGCCTCAGTTTTTCTCTCACCCACGCGACGGCTCGCGACGCAGCCGTTTCCGCTACAAAAACGATGCGAAAACGCTGCAAAAAACCCCAGATTTTCCCGCACGCCGCGCCCCCGGCCCACCACCACCACCCAACCCCACCGCGCGCGCGCTCTCCACAGAAAATAATCTCCGCCACCGCCGCTGCTGCTGCTGCTGCCTCCGCTTCCGCCTCGCGCCTTCTCCTTCACCACCACCACCCACGAGTTCCACACGGAGGTCAGGAGGTGACTGATTCCTTGGCGGCTTCCTCCTCCCGCGAGCTGTGAAAATTTTGTAACTACTACGTACTGGTCGCTCGTCGGAGCAGTAGTGGTTGTGGTGGTAGCAGTGGCATGGCCTCCTCGCTGGCGTCCGCCTCGTGGGTGGTGCTGCCGCCGGTGCAGGCTCGGGTTGCTGCGGCGGTGGCGGTGGGGCCGACATGCCGCGTGCTGCTAGCCTACACGCCGCTGCTGTCCGGGTCGGCGCGGCGGCGGGTGGTGGGGCGGCCTCTCGCGCCGCCGCGGTGCTCGGCGCTCGAGGATCCCGGCCCCAGCGACGGCGGGGAGGGGAACGGCAGGGTGGTGGAGGAGGGGGAGGAGGAGGTGGTGAGGAGGAAGGAGCAGCCTCGCCGGCGGCAGCGGCGGCGGCCGGTGTGGAGACGGATCTTGTTCGCCTCCAAGAAGACCCGCAGCATCATCATCCTCAATGCCCTCACCGTCATCTACGGTATGCTATGCACGTTGAATCTTTGATCTCTTCTTGATGCCACTCACTGATGCGAATCCATACAAATTCACGACTACTACTGAACAATTCTCTCCATCTCACCATTTGGGATGATACGCAGCGAGTGATATTCCGGTTCTGAAGGAGGTTGAAGCCCTGACGGATCCTGCAGTCTTCAACATGGTGCGGTTCGTGGTCTCAGCCATCCCCTTCATCCCGTTTGCGATCCGAGCAATCGGAGATCGCCATGTACGGAATTCAGGCTTGGAGCTGGGGCTGTGGGTTAGTTTAGCTTACCTTTGTCAAGCAATAGGATTGATCTCGTCTGATGCTGGCCGAGCATCCTTCCTTACGGCCTTCACGGTATGCTGTTTTCGCTCGCTAATTTGGTTTTCGCTGTAATGATGGATTTGTTTTTGGATTGGAAAAAGAAAATGAATAGATGATCTGATGAGTTTTGTGAGCAGGTGATAGTCGTGCCTCTAATTGATGGCATCTTTGGCGCCACGATCCCCAAGCTGACTTGGTTTGGTGCAATAGTATCACTGCTCGGAATTGGCCTGCTGGAGTGTGGCGGTTCTCCTCCCTGCGTAAGTAGCATCGCAAATTCACAATTTCCACTTTGGTAATTGGCACTGGACATCATATTAAACATTTCTAATTTTTCAATTTTCCACTTGCTGCTGCTATCAACAGTCTTACCCTCAGTGAATCTTCTTGTAGTCACAATGATCAAATGATCAACTTACTTATAGAGTTGTAGGAGACTAAATTTTCTTAAAAAATAAGAGAGCACTTATATTCTGTATGAATTTTGTGATGTGCATACAAATTGTTTATTATTTGACTTGATATGATATGTATTTTTGTTTTCACATGGTCCCCTCTTGTTTTTTCTAAAAGGTTGGAGACGTGCTGAACTTCTTAGCCGCGGTGTTCTTTGGGATCCATATGCTTAGAACAGAGCAAATCTCAAGAAGTACGGATAAGAAGAAGTTTTTAGCTCTCCTTAGCTTTGAGGTTGGCAAGCTGAATCTGTATCTCAGTACCTGCACTACCGCAGCATCCCATATCCATCATACCGTTCTTATCACCTTACTATATGGGAGAATAACTTTACTAATCCTTTGATCAGGTCCTTGTTGTGGCTTTCTCTTCTGTGCTCTGGTTTTTGTTCAAAGATAGCTATGTCGATGTCAATGATACCAGCTTTGAATCATGGACATTTGGTATGTTTTTGGACACGGCAACTTCATTTCCTTGGATACCAGCATTGTACACCGGAGTTTTCTCGACGGTGTTATGCATGTGGGCAGAGGTTTGTCTACCTACTTATTATTATAGCTTAATGGCTTTAAATAAGTGGCTTTATTTTATGAATCCATCTGAATCTATATGCATCTCTTGGTACAGATGGTAGCGATGGGTGACGTTTCAGCAACTGAAACCGCAATTGTTTACGGGCTTGAGCCAGTTTGGGGAGCTGCATTTGCTTGGTTTCTCCTAGGTGAAAGATGGGATAATGCTGCATGGGTTGGTGCCGCTCTTGTATTATGTAAGTGCTGCTTGTTTTGCTTTGCCCTTTACATTTGCACTATAACATTCAGACATGCAATACCTTGATCCGAAATTGGCGTTTGCCTTGTTTGATGTCTAATCTTACAGGCAGATTACATTAACGATTAACCTGAATGTAAATAGTTCATCAATCTCCACGCCAAAAAAAAGAAGTTCATCAATCTAACCAGGTTCATTCTTATCACCCTTCTCGTCAGGTGGCAGCTTAACTGTTCAATTATTTGGGTCAGCTCCTGAAAAATCCAAGAAAGTTAAGACGCGCAGTCGCAATACCTTAGAAACCCCGCTGAAACGACAGGATTACCTCTCGTTGTCTGCTATCCCAGTCGATTCAAGGAAGAATATAGGAAGCCGATTAGAGAGGTAATTATTGTATCTTGGCTGTTAAATTATGTCACCTCTCTCTCCTCTTCTGCTGTTATAGTCTTTTGTCTTACTTAGCTCATATTACTTACTGTACTCAATTCTTAACGGTAGGAAGGACAAAACGTTGTAGCCCAACGCCAAGGCAAAAAAGGCATCATCTGAAGAAGACAAATAGAGAGAGGAAGACGCTAAAGTTGATGCAGAAAGCTTCCTACTCCCATACGTGCATTTGCCTTTTGGGGCATCGTGTGTAATATAGGAAGATGCCTCATACATATTAAAAATGAGGCATCACTGACTGGGTTTGGGGTTTGGGGACAAGGAGATCAAGGTAGATTAGCGGCACGCTTGTAAATTATGGGGGGTAAACACTGTAGTGTTGGTAGACAAATAGATATGCATGTATACACAATTAGCAGATTATTGTGTACAGACAATCATACCTTTGATGGGACATCTTACTCCCATGAAATCATAGACATGTTGCTATGAAATCGGACATTAGTCCACTTTCAGAGATAGCATGTCAAGCGGGCAGTTTTCATCTTGGTCTGGCCCTCGGAAGCATAACCAAGATGTGAAGTGGATTTTCTCATGCCGAGAAACAATGTAAGGGCTCATTCGCTTCACAGGATTTTCAAAACGTAGGAATAGAAAAAACGTAGGAATATTATAGGAATACATGTGCAAACCTATGGATTGAGAAACACAGGAATTTTTCCTATCTTGTTGAGCAAGCCAACCAAAGGAATGCAAACATTAGGTTGGAGTGGATTATTTTTTCCTATGCTTTTCCTTTAAAAATGGAGGAATGGAAAACTTTCCTATAGTTTTTCTATGGTGCATTCCTATGAAACGAATGGTAGTTTAAAACCTATTCTTATTCCTATGCTTTTCCTTTGCAATTCCTTTGAAACGAATAAGCCCTTAAGTATGAAACAGCTACTAGTGGATTTTCTCATGCAGTGTGAACGTCAAAGCATAAAGCAATTACAAGGTTGCGCAGCAAAATAGGGTTTGTTTGGTTTGCTTCCATTCTCAAGCATACCAAAATTTTGGCAAGGGCAATGTAATTTGGTTATTATTTTTTGGTTTGTTGCCAAAAAATTGGAATGCTAACACATTGGCTATAAGCCCAATCAAACACAATATTCTGGAGCCGTACACCCGTATCTCACAAATAGTCCCAAATGAACACAGATACTACTGGTCAGAGAATGGATTAGCACACAAGCTTGATGATATTGCTTGAAAAACATAATTCAAAGAACAAACAGGAATGCACCAAAGTAAAAGGCAAGCCACAATCTCACCAACTTGAGGCACCGGCGGCAATTACCAGGGCCAAAAAAAAAACAGCAGCGGGATTCAGTGGGAATCCAAAGTCATACAAAATTACACATGGTCTAGGACCTCCTCCATTGAACAAAATTAAATACAACATCAGTGACGAGATTAAAAAAATTGCAGTCGCACTAATAAATCAAAATTAGATGGCTGCAGAGAATACCTCTGAAGTTTACTTACAGCATTGGATTTTTCTCAGACTTCATTAAATACAACAGTATCTCTAAAACTAAATAACCTAGCAGAGGGGGAAAACATGGGGAAAGAAAAGAAATGCGAAAAGCAGAACAACACATACTACACATTTTTAACACTGATTTGATCTTCTTTTTTTTTTTGCCTACACACCACCATTTAAGTCTTAAAATGTGTCCTTTCATCTCAAAATCCAAAAAGTGAAGACTGCACAAAACAATGAGCAAAATTCTTCTACACAGAATCCAAGTCTAAACCTTTCCTTTCCTTTTAGCATCTAATGCCTGCATTAGATTCAACCTGTCATGAGACTAAATAAGGGTTTAACATACAGCCACATATCTGAAAAGATGCACTATATAGGAGATACCTTACTCTGGAAAGTTCTCAAGACCAATACGATTAGATCACGTAACCTACAGAAGTAGGATTGTATCAGAAGTGTGAATTTTATTCCCATCATCAACCAAAAAAATGCACTAAGGAGGCAAGTAACAGAGGAGTTAAGGAGGCAGTTGGCACCTAACATCGCTATCCTCGTTATTTGGTTCTGATATTCCCTGTGTGTTAAATGGTATATTTACACCTCCAGAACTAACTAAAACAAATTGAGTAGTGCGTCCATTTGGAATTTTTGTCTGCCAAAACATGAAGCATAGCAAAATCAAACAAAAACATATCACGTGAATCAAAATAGCCAATATGCTTGAGCATTTATAAATTAACACAAAAAAGATCAATAAATACATAAGAGAACATACCTGTAGATTTGATGAATATTTCTCTTCGGTTAGAACTTCATCCTTGACCTTAATATGGTACCCAGTTCGTTTAAGCGTCAAGATGGCTAGTTCCCACTCATCAGAAGAATATCCCTGCGTCGCAAACAAAACGGTGCAAATCAGCCTCCATTCTGGGGTATTCTGGCATAAGTAAAACTCTGCACAACATAGTGGAAATGGTAACAATACGGCATCTTGAAGAAGAAACAATCGAAACATGTTTTCTGATCATGGGGCAGTATACCTTACTACCCCCGCCCCAAGATATAACAACTTTTAGCTATATATACAAGTGTTTCTCCAGATGCATAGCTAAAAGTTGCTATATTTTGGGATGGAGGTAATAGTAAAGATAAAGATTGATGGTAAGTAGATATTTTAAACACTAAAACACATACCAGCACAAGAAGATTAAAGTGAGCTCTCCCATTCGATATATGCATATCAATAGTGTTCTGCATCTCCGGATCTGCAGAAACATGAATAGTTTTAGGAAACCTATAAAATGTGGCAATAGTACCATGTAGTTACTTATGGTGGCTTAAGAACTGATTGTATAGATTATGCTTACTTAGGGACCAAAGAAACAAAAACTCTTGTTAGTTATGGAAAGCTTATTCATTTTCAGGTAAATTATTCATGATGTCTGTATCCAATGGTTCTAGTGATGGGTCAGCAAATAGAGTTATCATATCCTAGTTCTTTCAGCCATAGTCATTAGAACTGGATTGGATCAGCAGTTGTGTGTGATGGCTTTGCTTTGAAGACCATTTATGAACTTTGACCTAAAAATAAGGCGAATCAGTGGTTTTATAAGGACGCCGGTGCATCTGACAGTCAATGACCGATCAGTTGAGAAATTTCTATTTACATGGTGTGGCCAAGACTTGGGCTGAACTGATCAGCAGGTCTGAGTGATCGTGTGTGGAGCCATCGCTCCAGACTCTCATTAAATCCTACATCTTCCCCTATCAATCTCACACAATCTTTCTATCTATCCTGTTTCTTCTTCCAATGAATATGAGTTCCATATTAGGCAAAGCAACATTGTTCTGTGCTTGATCCATGGTTTCATTATGCTGGAAAAGTCTTGGAGGCGTGGTACATCACAGCGGGTGGAGCATTTGT
Organism: Oryza glaberrima; assembly: GCF_000147395.1. NCBI lineage: Eukaryota > Viridiplantae > Streptophyta > Magnoliopsida > Poales > Poaceae > Oryza > Oryza glaberrima. The sequence continues at coordinate 27,963,328 of NC_068328.1, forward strand.
CAGCAAAGTCTACAGTGAGTCGGAAGTGAAAGCATGCACATACTATCCTTTTGGAGCTTGGACCCAAGAATGAGACTTATCTAGGTTAACTGTTGTTCTTCGTCCTTCACCTCATAGCTACTCCACTACAAAGCTGCAAGGCCCCTGGATCTATTATCCTGGTACAACTAATATGTTTACCTAAGAGCAAGTAATGCCTTGAGTATAAGAGTAAAATTGCCTTGAGAAAATAAGAGCAAGTAATGCTTTGAGTTAAAAATAAGAGCAAGGCACAACAGATAGGTTTTCATAAATTTCATGTGTCGTAATTTTACATTTTAAGCTCTATGAATTGGGTACTTCTTCCACCACAGTACCACACAATACGATTTCAGAGAAAATAATATCCACATACTAAAATTTTAAGACCAGACGTTTGACCAGTGGACTGAGTGCTGGGCCAGCAATCTACAGTCAGGTTTCAATAAGCAGAATACAATTTCAGAGGAAAAAAAGGTAATATCCACATGCTAAAATTTTAGTATATAAATTGGCCGTTCAACGGGTGAACTGAGGGCTGAGCCAGCAATCTCCAGTCCAGTGTCAATAAGTATGGTTACTGCTGTAAGCAAACAAGTATTTTTTTTCCACAAACTGTGCTTGAAATAATGATACAACCATTTATGTTTTTACAAATAAAGTCCTGAAAATAAAATTAGCAATGCAAAAAGAAATCCAGATGTTTTCTACATTAAAATGTTGTTTTTGCTACAATATGACAAGCCTTACATCAAGAAAGTTAACTCAAAGAAGGTAAATATGCCCCAAAAAATTATATTTCCACTATGGTCAAATTTTAATTAAATAATGTCAAAGGTTAATCAGTGAAACCTACAAAATCATAAAGATTCAACTTGTGAAGGTGAAAACTTGCCCTTTTACCAACAGGATGCCTTTGTCTACTTTGTATTAAAATATAACCATTATTTAATAAATTTTAAAAAATGTGCCACTGAAAGTATAACAATTCCCATATGTTGATAAACAAAATTGAAGCAGGGACTGGCAATATAATAATCCATTCAATCAATGGTCCAAAAAGCCAGCAATGCATGCATCATAAACTCACCGCAAGTTATCTTGCTCCCGTTGTTAGCATACTCTGTAACCAATTCACCCTACAATGAAGAAGAGCAACTCATCAAATTGACATGCATAGTTTCTAGGTGTAATTACTGCCATAGTAAAATAACCATGTGTCAATGGTGTGGATAATTCTGTTTAGAAGTTCAAGCCCATGAATTAACAACAGATTTCAAGCACACTCATATTATCAGTGCACAAGCACGTCTTTGCTCAAAAAGGAAAGCCGATGTGCCAACCTTTATGTACACTTATTGCATATCAGATATATCTAAAAATGAATACCACAAATACACAAAGGGACAGTTATTTATGACTCAGTTTTTTTTCTGGCTGATGCAATAAAGAAATAGCATCCAAAAATGGGTTGTACTCTGTAAACTACTCAATTGATGCAGTAAAGGATGGAAAAGATACAACAGAACAAGATCAGCCTATCAGAATGCCAAGAAGATTCCAATACCCAAAATAATAATGCAAACCATATAGTTAACAAGTAGTTGAAGAGCCAAAATGGATGTAAGCCTCTAGAGAATACCAATAATGAGAAGCCACCGAAAGACTCACAAAAAATTGAGGATGGCACACTCCCAGTAAAAGAACACATTCAGACTAAAGCAATTAATGGGGTTAATATGCAATACCATGTACAGGACACAGGACCAAAATTTGAACAGCTAGGCACAGAAAAAAGTTTTAACCCCCTCTGAACGAGAGATGGCTCCCAAGTCAGTTGATGGATTTCCTTCTCTGGGATCACAGCTTTACGTCTAAAAGTTTACACTCCCTCCAGTTAGCAAAGAGATAAGTTCCAAAATGCATGTTGCCAAACTCTTTAGACTTAGCCACTATGCTATGATTGACCACATGAAATAACCGCATTGCACTGCAGTTTACAGCAGATAAGTGAATAACCTGACGGGTATTATCATCCATAGGCGTGCAGTCTACAGCCAGAAGAGTGTCAACATCATCAGCAGTAACAACGTAGTCATACATTGTAGCACCTGAATTGCAAAATATAGAGAGCTAATCAATACAATCAAATTATTTCTAAGCAGCAACAAATAGAATGAGCAATAATCTCTTATTTACCTTCAATAGACTGCCTGGTGCCATTATCAAGATATCTAACCCACTAAAACAATAACGTTTCGTAATGAGAGGTTTTATTTGCAGAAGTTAACAATTAATAGAGAAGATAAGTAATTGCAATCTGGAATCAGAACTCAGAACACAACACACCTGGAAATTACAAAGGGTGGTACCATTGGTAGGGAAACCACATGCTGTTAATGTAAATCCTGGTCTAGGCTCCCCAACAATTTGAAACCCCTCAATACCAGGCAAAGGATCATCTAGATAATAAATACAAAAAATTCAATAGATATGATGTGGAATATTTTCTAGTTGCTTGATTTGCTCTTTATTTACCATCAGCTGAATACTCTTGATTATCCTGCCTATAAAACTGTGAGTCGTCTAATCTTACTTCTCTAGGACCATTATTTTCTTCAAAATAATTAGAGGGGGTAGCAGCTACTATTTCCCTGAAAGGAAGGCCAGTTAAACATCAGATGAAGGATCTTTTCAATCAGATGACAGATTAATTGGACAGCCAATAACTGTAATTCGTAAAAGAATCTCTGAAACAAAACTTTGGCATACTGATGATAATTGGATCCATGGTACATCTGTCCAGTATTTCGGTCATTTGGATCTTGAGCATACTGATGAAAATTGTTCCTAGTTGCATCCTGCAGATATGATCAGGTCATGCATGGTGCTACATTATTACACAAGCTAGCTAGAGGGCCATGTATTCTATACCGTATTGTAAGATGAGGAAGGTTCATGCCTCAAGGGCGTTGTTTGTTGATGATTGGGATTATTATATATGTGTCCAGGTTGAGTTATCTCACCTAAACTGTCCTGAATCAGTAAAATAAACTGAGTGTCTAAAACAAATCTTTTGAAATATCAATTCATTAGCGACAGTATCTTACAATATAACATGTAAAATGGCTGGTGTAACATGCAAACATGCAGAGGGCATGATCAACTATATGATATTCAAGCTATTCAATTGACATTTGACCTTCCATAAGCAAATATTCGAAACTGTCATAATTGTGCTGTGAGCTTGTGCCCTTCTGCACCAAGTTGAAATGGCATTGCTTTGACGTAACTCTAAAACATGTGAAATTGTGTATGAATCTATCACTCTTGGGGCATGCATATTCATCACTCATTTTAAAGAACAACGAAACAATTATCATTGTTCAATCACCCCATCTAAAACTGATTATATGATCAAACCAGCCAATTTTACAAGAACAAGGGACCATTCCTTGTATGTGGCCTAGCTGCCTACTACAGCTGATTAAAACAGGGTGCGTACAATGTCAATGAGCAGCCATGCCAACAGATATACAAAATCTACTTGCACCAATGTCTCCAGCACATAAATAATAAAGTCCAACAGCACCCCATATCTCATTGTATTGGATTACTTGCATGCAAGATATTATTTTTCCATTAAAAAGTAAAAGCAAGTGTGAACATATTTTACATGAATTTTCCACCACAAACACACACTCATGCACAGCCAACAAGGCAACAACATGCTTATCCTGATTGGACACAGGAATTTCAGAGATGTTGAATAACAGCATGAAAGTTTCATATCTCTACTTTTTGCGGTCGATATTTACTTCTAGAAACAACATTAACTAGGCTGCAGTCACCCAAAATATGAGCCTGTATGATTACTTTCATCCAAACACACTGTCATCATGTGATCATTTTTAAGTCACAGAATCCTGGCAGATGCCCTGATGACCACCCATAAAAGCAAACAGAGAGTGCAGCATTCAATACTTTCAATATCTAGAGTTCACATAACTATGGTCACTTACATTTAAATATTTGATCTTCCATTGCATTTGGTGGTACAAGCGCTGAAAATTATGGCCAATAGAAATGTATTACTTCCTCATATCAGACAGGGCAAAAATATCAAAAAGAATTTACTAAATATGTCCGGTTTTAAATATTAATCTAGGTAAGTAAATGAACCAACTCCACCACCAGAGATTTCAAGAAAAGAATGCCAAAATAATTGACATGATAACTATAGTAGCAAAAATAAGTAACATGTTAGTTTATTTTGCAGCTTTTTAAGCCTAAGTAAACTGCATAAACAGTTGGTTGCCCAAGCAACAAATATGCTAAGTGGAAACCATGTAATAATCTTATTGTAAACAACATAGAAGGCAACATATATTAGACTAATCTGTAGCTTATTGATAAGGAGTGACACAGTAACATTGTGCAGAGGTGGCTGTTAAGCAGAAGTTAAATCAGTACGTCTTATTTCCCCTCACTTTCAGTCTTCATTATTGATTATACTTTATATTAGGCGGTTAGCAAAACATAGGTAAACAAATTGTGAGCTCATATACAACAGTCTATGGAAAAACTCACCACTATTACCATAAGAGCATCCAAAGGGTGTAAGTTGAGATAATACTATGATAAATATTCCCAGATTATGGACAATTCAACTGATAATGATCAAGAAAGAGTTACCTTTGTACCAGCTGTAATGGCTGAAACATTTATTTGAGGTGGGCGAACATTGTATTCTGCTAACATACTAAGCAATGAAGAAGTGAAGAAGAATAGCTCTTCTTCCTCACCCTAGAAGAATAATCAAAAGTTAGTATCTAAATTGTTAAAAAGACAATGGCATGTAATGAACTTATAAAGTGGTTGGCAGTAACGAACAGAGGTTGAACAGCCAAATGCAAAACAGAAAACAAGGACAACAGCTGTATTAACTATAAGCATACCACCCTGAACTTTGTTCAGTAAACTGTTAATCATTCTTACACTAACAGACATGTGGACTCAGAACTAATGATGATCGCTATACTCACAGCAGTTGCCATTTCTTCTTAAAATTACAAGCTTTGGAGTAGCGTGCAACTGAAAAATCCCATGAATGAAGCAATGTGACTATAGGAGTTGAGTTCTAAAGAAAGTGAGGCATTTTTTTATGTTCCTAATATGACAGTACACAAGCAACCAACTGTAATATATCTGTAAATCTAATTCAACCTATTTGAGATTAATTTGAGCCTTTACAATCAAGGGCCAACGACCACCAAAAGAAGCAACATAGATCTTCCGTCTTTTTGTGCTTAATGCAAGAATTTCTAGGCTCCTAGGGAGATTTCACAGTTATAATTTGGGACCATAAAACAACTTGACATAAACCTTTTTATTCATTTGACCAATCTAAGAATTTCGAGCCCCTCAAAGCAAATGTGGAAGCAACATTGTCTGTCAATTTGGAATTTCAGTAGCAAATATTTTGTCGTAGCATATTACAATTTAGACATAAATTTGGCATCACTGGTATTCGTCTAAGCCAATTTATCATTGCGCATGAAACATATTCTATTAAATAAAAACATAATATATAAATAATCAACCTAAAGAAATAGTCTCTTTTTTTTTCAGTTTTGACAATCAAACTAAGATTTTTTTTTTTAATCTTGTGCCAACATTATTCTAATGTACAGTAGCGCCATACTTTCAGATCATTTGCTAGTCTCATATTTTCCTTGACATGGCCTTTTTTCTGGCTTAGCTGCTTCAAAGCACCAGATATAGCATCTTCCTGCTTCTCATCAACAGCCTACCACAGTAAGATTTGGGTTAATAGGTCAATATAATGCCTCACAATTTGGCCATGCAGTAAAATGAAATTGAATCATTCATTCAGACCATTCTCAAGTCAAAAAGCTTCCTCTCCAGAATATGTTTTTCGCTCAGCAACTGTAGCTCCTACCAAGATAAGAAGTAACTGATATTGGAATTAAGCAGAAATGGTAGGAGAAAACGTTAAAAGTATTTGTGTGTAAAATAATTTTAAAAAGTCACACTGGCTAGCTCATACTTTTACAGAAGCATCTGCAATTTGCTTGCGAAGCAATAAGATCTCTTCCTCTTGTGACCGTGATCTGAAGTATAACCCCTGCAACAAAACAGCAAAGGGTCTTAAAAGGAAGAAAGCGGAGTACAAACTGAAAGAACCAGTTGCCAGTGTGATTCCTGCAGAGTTACCTTAGTTTCTGGATCCATCAAACGAGTAATAGAATCTTCTGCAGTCAAGTCATTCTGGAGGGATGCACCCTGGAGTTGATGCCTGTGAGCACAAGGTATAGACCCATTTCTCAATAAACAAAGAAGTGAGTACAGTCTACGAGTATGCCCACAATAGTTGTATTTCTCACAAGAATGAAGGACCTCACTAGAGTGTCGGTGTTTACAGCAAAGGTTGTAGCGTCACCATTTTGCAAACCATAGTCCCCAACAGACAACGGCATGTTAGTCCTGGTAAGCTCATTTCCAGCACGGTGATTCTCGTTATTGAAATCGACTGGGGCACTGAATGGATCACGCATGTTCTTCCTCTGTAGAAAGTAGGAGTATCAGCTGATCAAGCACATGGCAGCATAACAAAAACACAGCACATGGATTAATTCTACCTAGTTTGATCATTAATAATACTATAAGTTAGTACTTTAGGCCGATCGCTTGTGTTGCATTCGCTTATGTTCTACACAAGGATGAATCCAATCAAACTAATGGCAGCGTCCACGAACGGGTCAATCAAAGAGGAGATACATCACAACACACAATATCTCCCACCATTGGCGGACCTAACGTGGGTCGTGGGGCATATGCTGCTGATTCAGTTCAACCCCAAATTTCTTTTGGGGAAAAAAAACTGCTATTGTTACTAAGGTTAAGACAGAAAGAAACCTAGCTTCCACAGATCTAGAAGAGAAGATACGGTTAAGGCAAAAGCGAGAAGGTGTGGCTAGAACCGAGAGAAAGGAAGAGGCTGTTCATGGGCACGGGTGCTCACCGGAGGCGGAAGCAGCAGGGCGACGGGGCAGACGCGCGCGGGACGGATGGAGATCGGCGCAGGCGGCGGGCGGGCGGGAGGGCGAGGCGAGCTCGGGAGGAGACGGGAGCGGGGGAAGGCAGAGGGGGCGCGGGGGCGGGGGGGAGGAGGTCGACTTGGGCGCCGAGGGGTCACCGGCGAGAGAGCACGCGGCGGAAGCAGCAGGACACGCCGGCTACGCGGGTCGCCGTGGTGGGGATCGCCGCGGCGGCGCGGCGCGGCGCGGCGCAGGCGGCGGGGAGGGTGGAGACGGGGGGTGGTGTCGAGGGAGAGGGAGGAGGACAAGGGGACGCGGAGATCGAATGATCGATTCTTCCCCTTTGTGACAGCTGGTGGGCCGTGCCGGAAAGTTTAAACTGGGCCGGAAACATCCGATGCCAGACCCAACCGAACAATACTCAGTTCAGGGGTCGTTGTTAGCTCAACTGCTCGACTAAATGCGCCGTTAAGCGCCTGGTAAAGTGGTCACTAGCCAGCGATAGGGAATATACTAGAATGGAGTCATTAGAGCAGGTCATTTTAGGCATTTTTGGAACTCGGGAATTTTAAGGAAATTTCAGGTCATTTCTCGCAAGAACCGAAGCAAAATTTTCATATCCCAAATGGGGCCAATCGCAATTCGCAGGTGCGAACCATGAAAAACACGTGACGCGAAGGCGCAGCGATTCAGATTTCAGCGCAAGAAATTCAGAAACATAAAGGAACGAGCAATAATCAATCAGTTGCAAGGCAAGGAAGCTGGAGATCGATGCCACACATGGGACTACGGAGATCGACGATGTTACGGGAGGAGCACGGGGCTTGCGTTTGAATAGATCTCCGTAAAGATTTTACCGAATTATGTAAGATGCAACTTGATTCTACAACTTGATTGCCCTCTTTATTTTTTTTTTTAGTTTAGTTTACTCCCTCTCGAGCATGCTGTTCCTAAACAAAAACAAAAAAGAAACGGAACGCGTTTGAAAAAAGTAGCGTGGTCCTCTTCTCCCTGTCGTCCCGGAAAGGCGATTCGTTGGGACAAGTGGATTTGGAAAATGCAGCAAATTTTGCCGGACTCCAACTCCAAGGAACGCATGTGACTGCAGCTCGTTACGTTTTTTTTTTTTGCTTGTGTGGTGGACACTGATGGTGTTACAATTCACAACTCAAAGATCAGAACCAAACGATGATTGGATAAAAAATCCATTTTGATTTGCCTCTGTTTGCAGAAGAAAATCTTGTATTAGTATCAACAAAAATAGGATTAATGGTACTTACTGTAGATAAACCGTACGAATATTTAGAACTTAGCTGCAATCACCATGGGCAAATACCATTCCCTTTCACATACTATAGTATAAAGTAGTAACATACAACATAACCGCCCAAAACAGACTACTCTCTCTGGCCTATAATAAAACAACATAGGTCCGAACGGAACATTTTATATAGAACAAAAGATATTTCATAGGTCCTATATTGCTATATTATGATACGGATATAGTATTCATTAACAGGAAGAAATTGTCAATTCCTTTTGCTTTCCAATGTCGGAGCTTTGAAAAAGGGTATAGCCTAATTAAAACTACCACCACACACTTCCATGTTTATAAGATGCCGCGTTTATTCTATATAACCAAGATAACCTTAAAGATGTTTTCACCTTAGACTATACAATGCGCAACTAGAACATGAATATCTAACTAACTCACATTGTCCTAAATCGTGTACATGATGGTCTCCCAAGTTGCATTAAACTGCTACAATGGAAATAAAAATCATTAGGCCATAACGTGGGTGATGAAAGGAGGATAAAGAAACAAACCTTTGCAACCCAGCTCAGCCCAGGGACTATTAAATCTTTATAAAATCCTAGCCATCCACATCAACCAGCTGATTAAAAACCATAGCCATTGCTTCTACAAGGAGCTAGCTATTTGGAGCGACGAGGGCAGCAGCAAGGGAGAGAGAGCGACATGCCACTTTTACAACTGGTCGTTAGGCAAGGTAGATAGACTCCTCCCCGGTCAGCTCCAGGCACCCATGGTGTTTTTCTCCTGACCAGATTTCCATATTTCTGTGACGAAGACGCCGATATATTGACAATGATACGCAGCAGCGCATGGCCGGCGACAAGGAACGGGAATTCAATCTGTGTGCGTGCGGCCCACTGGATTAGTCGTTGCACACGTACGCATGTTCATGTGAGGGTTTAGCGAGTAGCGATCGATAAAGTGAGATGTATGGCGTGAACTGCCATGGAGGCATATGGAGAAAAAATCAGCTAGGGTTTCCTCATCTATTTATAAACGAACTGGAGTATAAGATAATACAAGATTTTATATCGATATAGTAGAAAAAAAAATATAAAATTACAACCCTAGATAGCTCTAACCAGAAAAAAAAAACACACACACACACTACCCCATATCGAGACTCCTATACAAACATGAGAAAAGAGACAGCACCAAGCCGGTTACGATGAACCCTCAAAGAGTACAAATACATTGTCTTGCAACATAGAAGATAATTAACCATGCGCGAACTGCTGATTATCCTCACATAGAAGAAGTTGTTGAGGAAGAAGGTGAGACCACTCGATCCTCACGCTAACCCAACAGTGACTTCGAAGAGCATTGACGAAGCGCAAACTAATTGGAGGTGGGAAACTAGAACCTCTTATTCAACGCGTGGAAGTGCCACACGTCAAAAAAAAATCCTAGACTTGATTTTCACTGGAAGAGACCCATCAGGAAGGAATCTTAAAGTCTCGACAATGTCCTAAGGAGGGATCTCGATGCCTAGAGGTGTCATCATTGTCGGCCTAGAAGACTCATGGCTATGCTTTCACCCACAACCTCCCTTCTCCCCGGTGTTGCTATCCCGTCTCATCCCACCAAAGCAACCTCCGCTAGCAAGCGTATACCGTTGTACCGACGCCCATCTCACTACTAGAAAAAGAATTTTTCCCAACGTAAGGGTCTTATTTTTGTAGTCGGACATGACCCTTGAAGCCAAACGACCGCCTACAAAAATATAAATCGGGGTGAAGTTCGCTGTCCGCCTGATTTTCGCAGGCGGACCACTTAAGCGATGCTTGTGAAAATCAATTTTCGCAGGCGCACCTTATGTGATCTGCTTACAAAAATTGTACCTACCTCCTTATCCTCTCCTCCCCCATCCTTATCCTATCCTCACCTCTCCTCTCTACCACTCATTTCCCTCCCCTCTCTCTCTCACACACACTTAGAAAAAATCTCCTCTCCACCCCCACCTCCGCCGCCGGCGACGACGACGACTCCCCTCGGCCGCGACGACAACCTTCGCGCCGCCGGCTCCCCTCCTCTCCCCACGTCCGCGCGCCGCCAGCCGGCTCCCTTCTGTCCCACGTCCGCACGCCGCCGGCTCCCCACCTCCGCCGCCGGCCGGCTCCCTCCTCGGGGACGACGACGACCGCGACGCCGGCTCCGTGCGCCGACGGCTCCCCTCGGCCATGACGACGACCTTCGCGCCACCGGCTTCCCTCCTCGCCGCCTCCGCCGGCCGCTTCCGCTCCTCGCCCCCTCCGCTGCCAGCCACGACGAGCGACAACGACGGCTCGCCTCCTCCGCCGCCGGCTTCCCTCCTCGCCGCTTCCGCCACAAGCCACGACGGGTGACGACGACGGCGCCGACGCGGCAGCTCGGCTCCTCCCTCTCCTATGTGAGGGTAGTGGATGGAGGAGAGCCCTGGCTGGTGGCGGCGCCCGTGGTGAGGCCGGCGGCAGCGCCCGTGTTTTTTTTTATTTTTCTGAGATGATTTTCGCAGGCGGGCCACGGGCCCGCCTGCGAAAATGGTCTATTTTCTCAGTCGACGTGTTAGCGGCGGTCCTCCTCCCCGCCTGCGAAAATAGTATTGGGCCGCCTGGAAAAATCCTTTTTCTAGTAGTGTCTATCGGCCTTAACCAGTCCGTCTCAGAACAGCACAGCGGGTGGAGGGATCGGGTGGGTGGATGCGAGGTTGCCTAGTTGCGCGGGGCTGTTTCGGTGCAACACCGGTTTTTCTAGGATGTGGATTTTCATCCCTCGAGAGAACATCTCCTCGTTGTTTGCATGTCATCTAAATAGTTATTAAAAAATTGAAAAAAAATGACAATATAGATTAATACGAAATATATCACTTCACAAACATGCAAGACCAAATTCAACTTCTATAAGTTGCAATAAAAATAACAAATTAAACTGAAAATAATTATCGCACATTTAGAACTATATTTGTTATTTTTGTTACAACTTGTAGAAGCTGAATTTAAACTTGCATGTTTGTGGAGTAATATATTTCATATTAATCTATGTTACCAATTTTTGTCATATTTTTTAATGACTATTTGGATGACATGTACGAAACGAGAGGATATCCCCTCGAAGGATGATTTCACTTTTCCCTTTTTCTAATCTATGAACAACGTATGTATGCTAGAACAAAAATGAATTGGGCCAAATCTTGCGCGTATACTCAATGGAGAAACCAAACGATCACGTTTGATGTTGGATTATTGGATATATATACTCCACGCAATTATTCAATCGATCGACGGAAGGAGAGAGAGTGTCCAGTAAGGACACTTCTCTTGGAGCAGGAAAGCAGGAGTACACGTGCACATACACACATACTGGACGTACTCTGTTTTTTCAGAGGATGATCAAATGCAATCCATTGTGGTGCCAACTTGACATCCAACATTTCTCACGCAACAGTGCAGGAGCAAAAAATTATTACGCGACACGTACTAGCAACAAATCTCACGTCCAGTGGCAATAAACAAGCACTCGCCGAGCTAACATCAACCGGCCGGCCGTCTGGCCGGCAAGGCCTAGACGGATGGGACTAAAACAACTTTGTTGTTTTAAGTAGCTATCACATCGGATGTTTGGACACTAATTATAAATATTAAACGTAGATTATTAATAAAATCTATCCATAATCTTGGACTAATTCGCGAGACGAATCTATTGGACCTAATTAATCCATAATTAGCTTATGTGATGCTACAATAAACATTCTCTAATTATGGATTAATTAGGCTTAAAAAATTTTCTCTCATAAATTAGCTTTCATTTATGTAATTAGTTTTGTAAGTAGTCTATATTTAATATTCTAAATTAGTGTCTAAATATAAAGATTAAAGTTAAGTTCCTTTATCCAAACACCACCTTAGCTTAGCTTGGAGACGGCTGGTGCGTGCAGATACGGTTCGCGAATAGTTGGAGGCGGTCAACTTGGTGCAAGTGCCCTCAGCTGATTTTGATTGCTACATGTACAAAGCCACCTCAAATTTGTTTAACAACGTACTTAAACAAATCATCCCAGCTGACTTTGTTTAATCAGAGCGAAGCTCACGTCCCATGCTGGCATCAATTAATCATCAAACGTCCGTTTCAAAACCTACGCCTACGCTCAGCTCGATAGGTTATATACATCTCCTCTGGAATATGGGAGTTTATTTTATTTTCTAGTATAACACACTAGGCTGATTTAATTTTCTTCGACTTTAAATGTAGATCGCTTCCGTAGCTTTTGCACATTTTTATACTTAAGATTAATATTGTCCCTCTCGCAACTAAATGTCTTGTCTTTTTCAATGCCGAGTAAATCTGACAGATAACAAAGTCATTTGAGTTGTGAAGTCAGAGTAAGTTAGTAAAATTACTTTTCCTACTTTTGAAATATGCATGGATTATCATTATATATATTTCATGCATATTTCAAAACTTGCTAACTCATGTACTTCAGTATCAATCACTTGATATTACTTTTCCTGAAAGATACTACGTACATGAGTTAGCAAGTTTTCATCTGCAAGTGATCGATCTGCTACAATATCAAGTAAATAACTCATTTGGTCTCCTGATGAATCACTCAACACATCTGTAGTCTTCGTAACCGTAGAGTGCAATTTAAGGACCAACGCTTAGTCCTTAATGCTAATAGCGACCAGCACGTTTACTTGTCTAAATCATTCGGTGACAGTACTACAGGAGTGCCATGTGTACGTACGTAGTTAGGTTCAGAAATCCTATTGATGATGAAAGGGGAAGATTTGCTAGAGTAAAACAAAACAACATAAACCACACGTACATTTCTGGCGCTGCTCGTTATTAATTAGTTTCCCCGTATTTTGAAGAATCTCAGGGCCTATTAGGAACGGCGACTTCTACACAATTTAATTTGTTTTCCGGTGATCAACAGCCTGCAAGTTGCACAGGTCTGATAAACCGAAAGTTGCTGATATGTTTAGCTAGCCAAGCGTGTGGAATTTGTTAAATTGTGGCTGCTGTATCTGTCCTTCCTTGATTGGGGGAGTATCAACGAGCACCTAATCTAAACAAATGAGAATGGACCTGGGAGTTTAAAACATTATATGAATATATATGTTTAATGTTTTTAAGATCCTCTTAACAATTATAGAGTTTCCATAAAGCAATTGTACTTGTTTGGTCCTGTTCTGACACATAGGAAATTCTCTTTTCATGACTTCTTTGAAGTACGTATGGTCCGTTTGACACAGCTTTAACTCACAACTCTAACTTACCTAGAGATAGAGTTGTGTCAAGCCAAACAACATATCCTATCTTACTATAAAGTTATCCCCCACTAACTCCTTAAGCTTAACATGCAAAGATGCCACATCATCATCCACTAACAAGATGCCACATCATCATCCACTAATCCACTAATTAACAAGATGTCACATCATCATCCACTAACAATCATCACATTTAAACATCATGCAAACATGTTATATTATCTATAATTTTATAGTTTTTATAATTTAAGAGCTTTTAAAATACAAGCATGTTAAATTATCATCCCACATAATTCACATAATGTTTCAATGTATATCTTTACTATGTTTTATAATATCCTACATACTTATATAGTTCATCCTCACTTAGTTAGTGCTTAAATGATTAATCTATGGTCCAAATTATCTTTCTCCTTTTTCCCTCTAATTAAGTCATATCACATCAATTGTTTTTAGACTTTAGATGATTAATCTACGGTCCAAACTATCTCCCTACTTTTCTTCTTCCATAAAATCATACCACCTTACTTTTTACGTTTGAATCGCCATTCTACATATTATTTAAATTTAAATTATCATAAACCATATTAATTTACTTAATCTGATGTTATCTAGCTATCTTACACGTTATTTTTTTTATCGTTATCATACTGAATTCCCACAGCAATGCGCGGGGTTTCACCTAGTATTCTATATTTTTTGGAGCGGAGTTAGCACAGTTGCTCCACAAAATTGTAGGACGGGGGGTGGGGTTGGGTTTTTACCACTCCACTCCATCTCAAAAGATCTACTACCCTTTATTTTTTTCTTTCATTTACACAATATGCCACTGAACTACCCCTTCACATCCCTCCCCTTCCCACGATTCTTCCTCCCTTGAGCTAGGGCTAGGGCGACCAGCCGCAGGGACTAGCGGCAGCTGTTGGGTGGCGTGGCTGTTGGGCAGCTCGCGAGGGCAGCAAGAGGTGGCACGTGGACGGAGCAGGGTCGGCATCGGCAAGACGACGTGCGTGCGGTGGCACGCGGGCGGAGCAGAGGTGCACGACAGCGAGACTACGAGACGCCAACCAAGTGTTCGACGAAATGGCGATGCTGGATATGGTGGCGTGGAACTGACCAAATTAGCCAAACATTTTCATACCCGCTTCCAGCTCATATATGAGCCAACTCCCAGTAGAGTTGGAGTTTAGAGTTGAGAGTTGAAGTAATCAAGCCCTAATAAACGGGCCGTACATTTTATAGAATTTTCACGTCCATAGGTTGTTTTAATTTGTTTGGAAAAACCTCCATTATGAATAAAATTTTAGTACAAGTCGAACTAACTACAAAACTTATGTGGAATCGCACATTCTAAATGTGACCGTTATGTCCTACGGACAATAGAAACCTTTAATTAGACACAGGAATTTCACCCCCAACAAAAGAGGAATGCTGAATTGACATTGAAAAGAACAAAGCGACCCGGTACAGCTGCAAAGGAACCTATCCAAACAGAGGAAAGAAAGAAAGAAAAAAACTTAGAGAATATCAAAAATAAGGTGCCAAACCGATCAGACTGGTGTTGCTGAAAAAGATAGGAGAGGTAAAGCTGGGATGCTCTAATAAACACGTCTTTAATATGATTGATGTTTTGGAGCTAAGCTCTCGTATAGGAAAGCAAAACAGCCACACCACTGTGTATTCTTGGTGTGATTTAAGGAGGGGGGCCATGGCCATTATTCTTTGCTGTGCTTTTCAACACCGTGTAACTAATTTTTTAGTTCAGCATTACATACACACACACACAAAAGAAAAGCTTGGCACTGACAGCATACCTACAGGGTGCTAGTCGATCCGCCAAGCCAGCCTGAGTAGTACTACTGTTCTTCTTCTTATCCTGATGAGCATCAGCCTCGAAATTCCGGAAACGATAGAGATGCCCTTGCAACAGTGAGCACAACACACCAGCAATAAACGCCATCTGAAATATCACAGTCCGGTCGCTGTAACAATTGCTTCAGACACAATGCCCGGCTTCGTAAACATGCGTCTACTGTGATACTTTTACTCCGAAAAGATACCGGTAACAGTTCCACAGATCCCTCCTTGTCAAACTATTTTTTTTCATTGCAAGTAACATATTTAAGATGAACACCGGAAACAACGCATCGTTTTGGTGTCTATAGCTAATTATTATAAATCGTAACGCTTATTAGGGATATAAAATGATCTGTGAATTAATCATATTAATCCAATGCTAAAAAATAAACTATGAGAAAAAAGAAAGATAAAAAAAACTTAAAAAGAAAGTTATAGGGGATAAACACTGAAAATTTAGTTACTGCTAACAAGCTAAAGAGTAAATCATTAAAAACAGAGAATTGAATACATGTCAACAACTTTTTATATATAAGGAAAATACACACCACTACGTACACTCGTCCCACTTGTGCTAAGCCAGAAATGGGAATAACAAAGGCTGGGGCGTCGTCGATTGTGCCAGGAGGGCCAACATGCTGGGCCTTTGTAGTGTAGCGTGGGCGACCTATGCAGTGATCGAAAATAATCGCTGGGAGGACAATGCAATGTGAGGTGGGGGAGGGCCAGGGATAGAACGTTTGAGTCGAGCATGTACCCCCCCTCCAGCTCCTAGCCTGTCGTGCACTAACGCATGGTAGTGTGGTCAGTGGTCACTCTAAGCTAAGATTGGTAGAGCTCGCCACGGTCTACCGATGTACATATAGCGAATCTGAATTGTGCTACCGTAGCCACAGCCGCTCAAAAATATGTTCACTTAGGTTGTTGTTTAGAGAATCCTAGAATAAAAATTGCACGCTGACAACAGATCTACTAGCATTCTACGATTGGGAGATTTTGATGCCGCTAATAATGCACCCTAACCTAATATAGCTTGCGAGTACTAGTACGACTATAATTATTCTGGAAGAAATAGAAGCTGCAGCCTGCAGGAGTAGAGTAGCAATAGCATACAGGGAGTTATGCGATGAATGGGAACGGTATCGAGATCTCGCAGGCAAGGCGAAGAGCGGGAGTAGTTAGTTGGTGTCCACGCTACCCGCGGGCCGCGGCGCCAGCATGCAAGCGGGACACGTCCCACCCGCGGATCATGCATGTAACCGTCTCTCCCTCCCCGTAGCGCGCGCCGCGGGGTGCGTTGCATTGCAGCCGTCCGTCCCGCGCGCCGGATCGTGGCAAACCCATGTGACGTTGTCGCTGGCCTCGCGCCGCGCGGGCGCCCCGCAGTACGTACGCCGTTGCGCCACGGTTCGCCGTGCCGTCACCCCACCTTTCGATCTCACGCAGGCGCAGGCGCGCAGCGCATCATCGCGAGCCCGTGACCGCGACACGGGGCGCGGTGGTGTGGGTGGCGTGGTGGGGGCGAGGCGAGCGCGACGGGAACGTGCGCGAGCGTGGTGGGAGATCGACGCGGGCTTTTTCGCGAGGCAGAGGCCACGCTGTTGCGCGGGGGGGGGGGGGGGGGGGGGGGGTGGCTGGCTCTGCTGCGGCGTACGGGAGATGGGGCCCGGATGGCAGTGAGGAGGGGCCCGAGTGGCCTGTGCGTACGGGAGATGGGGCCCGGATGGCAGTGAGGAGGGGCCCGAGTGGCCTGTGCGTACGTACGGCCGGCTGCTCGGGGGTGGGCGGGGGCCATCCACCCCCTCGGTTGGTCCTCCACCTGCATGCATGGGAATTGGGGGAGCGCCCCTGCACTGCTACGTACACTGCGTTTCCTTACACCTGCCGGTTTTAATTGAGCAATGCTACACGTATTAAATTTTTTCTTACTAACTTTTACTAACAATCATCTCAACCGTTTGATTTAAGTAGATGAAAGTTATAAAAAAAATCTAGATACACTCATAGCATGACATATCAGTATTAGTAATAATTTAGTAAGAAAAAGTTAGTACGTATAGCCTTTTCTGTTTTGGTTAGCAGCTCCTAATGTCCCGATGAGTGGGAAGTTAAAAGCATGTTTAAATCTCCTAGCAAAATTTTTCATCTTGTCACATCGAATGTTTGAACACATGCATAGAGTATTAAATATATAAAAAAAATAACTAATTACAAATTACACAAATTGCGTGTAAATTACGAGACGAATCTTTTAAGCCTAATTGCTCCATGATTTGATAATGTGGTGCTACAGTAAACATTTGCTAATAACGGATTAATTAGGCTTAATAAATTCGTCTCGCAGTTTATAGGCGGAATCTATAATTTATTTTGTTAATAGTCTACATTTAATACTTCAAATATATGTCTATATATCCGATGTAATACGCCAAAACTTTACACCCATAATCTAAGACAGACTCTAAGAAAGTGGTGTAGTAGTAGGCGCTGAGATGGCTGAGAGCTCCTGAGATGTGATTTTTGGTACCCTAGGAAAGACGGGTAATGAGTGATCCCTGAACAAAGCAGCTTTCGTTTGTACTCCTACCTAAGGTTGGGCTGTCTACCCTAGAGGATTCTGTTGATGTATGGGCAATTGTTTTGATCACAAGAAGTGGCGTAGTACGTACATGGGGTCAAAAGAAAATTAGTGTTAGTATTATTGAGGGACCAACTTCTTTGTAGTTTATGGTTGTACCAATGTCTGATCGAATGATCTAACATAACAGGAAAATGTTTCAAGGAGTAGTATGCTAGTACTCCATTTAAATAGTGAATCTTCTCTTGCAAAAAGAAATATTCACGGGCTAAACAATAACACTACCCAGTGGAGGAGAAGGGTGTTGTTCATCCAAAAACAATCATAGCCGTAGCCAGTGTGTAATCAAAGAAAGTTTGAAAAAAAACAATTAATCAAATATACAGAACAAAGTTTTTTAGGCTAATACTTAATTGATCACACGTACCTCCCGAACACAGCCTTAAAGAAAATGTTACCTGCATAGCATGGATGTACCTACTATGTTTTGTGACAACAGGCAAACAACTAATTTTTGTATGAACGAGATTTTTTCTAAACCGAGTGATGTGCTTCACTAGCCTGTAAAATCACCATAAATACATTGCGAAAGAATCTAGTATGTACAAAATGACACCACTGCTTATTTTGTTTTTTTAACGAAACTGCCTTTTTGTTGCATATATATATATATATATATATATATATATATATATATATATATATATATATATATATATATATATATATATATATATAGGAGTAGTTCTCTTTTTTTTTTTGCGGGAAATTTTGTAGTTCAATAGATGCATTTTCTAGGTTTATTGATGAATGTGGCCGCATGCATGCGTGTAGCCTTTAATTTCAACAATGAAACAAAGGTACTACATATTTCTTTTAAAAAATTTCAAGTATTAGCATGTGGCATGTAGTACTTCACATGAACACCAATGAACCATCACAAGTCACGACTTGTTCGTGCGTACCATCTGCTCCAACCGACCGGATAGCCGGGTAGGCGTAGCGATTTCTCCCGGTCCTGACGCACGAGACGCGCCACCAGAAGAAGAACGGGAAAAAAAAAAAGACAGGCTCACCAGTTCATCCTCCATCTCATGGCTGTACGCCTGTACGATAAAAACTCCAGCGCCGGTGACCGCGGTCCACGGTGCATCGATCTCCCGGGAAGGTGCAGCCGCCCGCCCCTGTGCCCCCACCACCCCCACCCCCGCCACGGTCTCTGTCTGGTCCACGAAGACCCGGTGCTCTCACAGCGATCCACCGGGGAGCAGCACATGGGCGCTGCCTGGCACGTGGCAGGAGCCGGCTCGCTCGCTCTCTTCGCGATAAGGATTAGCCCTCGTGAACCTATTGCCATCGAGACCCGTACCGGCCGGCCGGGCCGGCGCGCCCCTGTGAGACCGAGCGATCGAGCGGATGCGCGCGCACGAATCGCAAAGGCGTGCGTGGGGACGGGACGGGGAGGGGATCCCCCACGGAAACCGTCCGTGGCCCACGGCAGCGAAGCCGTCCCTGATTGGGTTGCGAGTTAACTGTATTGCAGCAGAAATAATGGATGCCCGAAGAATAAACAAAAATAAGTGGAGGTCGGGGTCCAACAACAGCCCACACCCGTCGGGGGTAGCCGTTTCTGCGCCTTCGCGTCGTGTGTGCCCACCTGTGGCTTTCGGTGAAATATCTACAGCAACAATGATTTCCTTTTTTCTTGAAATTAAACCGTCGATGCCCCCACGTGTATGATTTATGTGATCGGTCGTGCTTTGATTGTCACTTATCAAGGTATCATCAAAACTAGCATGGTGGCCCGCGCAGATTGCGCCGCTAGCGTTATTATATTTTCTCTCATATAATAGCATATATATTTTCTCATTATATTATTTAAATATATTAAAATGACATCATAATTTTAAATTTTGCAATAACTTTACGAAACTACAAATGTGTAATATTCATATTGTATTTTATATACGTGTTAGTTATTAATTATTTTTAATATCAATTTTAGTTATTTGCAAATTATATATATTTCTATATGGACTCTAGACTTGTCTTTTAATATTTCTTTTTTTAATTCCGAATTTTCTGTAAATTGTATAGACTCTAGGCTCTTCTTCCAATATTATTTATTTTTATTTCTGAATTTTTATTATTTCTAATTGCATTTCTATGTGGACTCTAAACTCATCTTTCAATATTCCTTAATTTTTAATTTTGAATTTTAGTTACTTCTAAATTGTATTCCTATATTGACTTTAAACTCTTCTTCCCATGTTTTTTTTTAATTTCGAATTTTAGTTATTTGTAAATTGTATTTTTATACGGACTCAAAACTCTACTTTTAATTTTTATTATGTTTATTCCGAATTTTAGTTAGTTTTAAATTCCTATATGGACTCTATACTCTACTTCTAATATTCCTTATTTTTAATTCCTAATTTCTATTTTTTTTCTTAATTGTATTTCTATATGTCTATATTTTTAATTCCGAATTTCTATTATTTTCTAATTGTATTTCTATATGGACTATATACTCTACTTCTAATATTCCTTATTTTTAGTTCCGAATTTCGGTTATTTCCTAATCGTATTTCTATATGGACTCTATACTCTACTTCTAATATTTTTTATTTTTAATTCCGTATTTTGGTTATTTCCTAACTATATTTCTATATGGACTCTGTACTCTACTTCTAGTATTCTTTATTTTTAATTCCGAATTTCAGTTATTTCCTAACTGTATTTCTATATGGACTCTAGTCTCCCCTTCTAATTCCTTAGTTTTTAATTCCGAATTTCAACTATTTCTAAATTGTATTTATATATGGACTCTAGTCTCCTCTTCTAATATTTCTTATTTTTTAATTCCGAATTTCAGCTATTTCTAAATTGTATTTCTATATGGACTCTGTTTTTTCTTTTTCTCCGATTAATGTGAGAATTTCAAGGCCATGAGAGCGAACGTGGAGGCTCCTTTTTCTATTACTTTAATAATATAATAGATAGATAGATTGATTGAGCTAGTTGGACGTGTATGGTCAACTCCGGTAATAGCAGGTTGCTACTCCTCTACAATATTTTTTTTTCCAATGAATGGTCGCTACTTCATGAGTAAATTTGATCGGCAACAAAAATCGATTGTGATTTTATTTCCATTATAACCTTGCCTCAATTTATATACATGACCAGTGATCCCAAATTTATGGATACATCTTTATCTAATCGGGCATCCGTGGGCAAGTTAAGAGTACATTAGTAAACGATACGCAAGTAAGCGTTTGAATGATACATAGAACAATCTCATTCATGAGGAGCACAATGGTGGCGTAGATTTTTCAACCATAGATAAATTTGTGGAATAAAGATAGCCTACTTGAATCATGTGGGACATTTCAAAGGCATAGACAAATTTGTGGAATAAAGATAGCCTACTTGAATCATGTGGGACATTTCAAAGGCATGTTTTAGAGCTCATGTGTGTTTTCTATTTCTATATTTTTAAACTATTGCATTGCAAAGTATATCTGAGATATTTTGGCTATAAATTTGATTATACCGTCTATTGAATAATTCTAAAAGGTTTGTCTTGTCTTGAACTTAACCATCGATACCAACGTGCAAAAATTTATGGGATCCGTTGCGATTTGGTTGTCCCTTTTCATCAAAATTTGGACTACATAAGTGGCATGGTTGACTGTATAATTAGCGGGTGTTTATAGCCATACTATGTTTCCGATTAAATTATCTCTACTCTACTAGTTAAACTGACACAAATTAATGAGATTTTGCTAAAATATGATGAGATGCAAGTCAATTCAGTTGTTACTTACAATACCACCTTACCTAATTTTGCATGTGACCAGAGATCCTAAACTTTAGATACATCTTTATCTAATTGGGGGATTTGATGGCGAACCAAGAGTACAATGGTAAACGAGGTGCAAGTAGACATTCAAATGATAGGGAGAGCAGTCTTATTTGTGAAGGAGCACAACGGTGGCGGAGGACTTTTCAACTATTGGATAAATTTATGAAACAGGCTAGACCCTATACTTCACCATGTGGAACTTCAATACATGTTTGATGCTTGTAATTGTTTTAGATATTTTTATTCAAAATTTGGTAATATTGTCTATTGAATAATTATAAAAACGTTATTAAAAAATATGTACTCTAAAAGTTGGAGCATCAGCTTTCAATTTGATTACAAACCTAAACACCGCCTCCAGATTATAAAATTATTTTTTTCAAGCTTGAAAGGCATTAAACTTAACTTTTCATTCATTTTAGCAATATATTATCTGCCAGCAACCTTCATTATCAATAAGATTAATAACATATGTACATGGCAAGCAATTAGAAATAGAATGTCCAATAAGTTTCATAGCATGATTCTTGCCTCTTTCAATTTCATAGGAATTCAAACAAAACAAAATCATCTGATGTTTCTCATAAGATGCTAAGGAACCTATGGACATGATTCTGCCCAATTTCTAACTATGCGTTTTTTTAGAGTAAATTGCATTCACGGTGCGTCAACTTGGTAGGTGGGTGTAATTTAGTGTAATAATTTTAGAAAAGAGCGTATTAGTGCAACAACTTGGTAGATGGGTATAATTTAGTTTGAGAACTTTATAAGTGAGCATACGAGTGCAATAACGTGCAAGATGGGTGAGATTTTGGTACAACAAATTAAAAGTTTATGTGGCAACTTAATTATTCCAAATATTTTTTATACATATTCAATTTAAGTATACTAGCACAGAATTTGTATAAACATATTTAAAATTTCATTCTAATATACGAAAGTCAATTAAACTTTACTATGTAGAAAATATTGTATTTTCTTTGAGATTCAAGAAGGGGAAGAAAAAAAAAATCCAAACCATCGATGCAAAATTGATGTCCAATGTAATTTTTAAAGATTAAATTCAATACTATAAGGTAATATTAGTAGGATTGCTACGTGATGGCATATTGACATCGTGAAAAAAAACTCACCTAACACTCATTAATGAACTCAACACATATTTAGCCAAGTTGCTGCACAAAAACACTAAATTATCAAATTCTTGTACTAGAATGCACCCACTTATCAAATTGATGCACTCCGACGTTCAATTGTAAATTTCGTATATTATATCACACATATCTGCCAAGTTATTGTCCCATGGTCTAATTTAATTTGTATTTACCTTTTTGAAATGAGTGAAATACATGGCCGGTCCCTAAACTTGTGTGGTGGTGTCACTTAGGTCCGTGAACTTGAAAATTGCACGTTTAGGTCCATGAATTTGGTTTAATGTACCACCCCAGTCTAAACGTCCTTTGACTGCGTTTGACCGCCAACGTGGCATGCCACGTAGGCAACACTTTTGCTCTCAGCCCCCTCTACATCACAACACGTCGCATATATCTCGTTGTAGCTATATAGTGACACCAGAACCCCCCCCCAAAAAAACAATCCTCAAATCGTTCTTCCTTCTCATTCTTCTCCTTGCATGTATAGAAAATACGGTCCCAATTAGCAATTGCCATTACACTGCCTCCTGCCGCTAATCTCACCGTCGAGGCCGCCACAGCCGCTATGGATATTTTGGGGGATTTGGGTTGAAATACACTGGTCAGGGCAAGTTATGCGCGAAGATATATCTGGAGGAGGTTGAGCACAAAAAGTGTTGCCTACGTGGCATGTCACGTTGGCAGTCAAACGTGGTCAAAGGACAATTGGACCGGGGTGGTATATTAAACCAAGTTCACGGATCTAAACGTGCAATTTTCAAATTCACGGACCTAAGTGACACCACCTCACAAGTTTAAGGACCGGTCATGTATTTCACTCTTTTGAAATTATGCAACTTTTTAAGGAGCCACGATATATCATGTTACAACTCCTTTTTTTAGAACATAGGAAAAGCTCACAAAATCCTCAGAAATTCCATCACTCAAGGAGGCCTAACAAGATTTCCAAAATATATGTTCACAATGGAAAAAACAATCCATGGTATCAAGTTACATTGAGCTTGTATTATGCTCAATTAATCCATTAATTGTTAGGGTGCATACTCACTCATTAGTACTTAATATTGCCTACAGTAAGTTTTATAACGAGTCCACTCACTTAAGGACTTGTTATTTCCCATGATATAATCCATAGTATCAAAGGAACATAGTATTTGAACACAATCTTTACGTGCACACACCTATTAGAGAAATGGGAACTAGAATCCCCATCTTCGGTTGCTTGGGGCACATCCGTCCCCAGATGCGGCCCCTGTGGGCTGTGCTTAGAGCACATCCACCTTCGAGCGCGGCCCCCTTTGGGCTGTGATCAGGGTGCATCTACCACATCCGCCTCCGGACGTGGCACCCTGTGGGTTGAGCTTAGGGCACATCCCCCCCGGGGGGCGTGGCCCTCCGTGGGCTATGCTCGAAGTGCATCTACCACATCTGCCTCCGGGCCATATCATGACATATAGATCTACGCCTTCATGGTATCAATAACACGTCGCCACATAGGTGATCTACATCTTCATGGTACCAAGAAGATAGTCAAGACCTACAAGATCTACATTTTCAAGGTGTTGAAGATGCAGCTCACGATTTGTTGCATCTCCTTCACCACGTGTCCACACGCTCTGGAGCTTCCCCATGCTCCTTGTCATACAAGATGCCCGTTCTCGGGCACAAACAGATGTTGCGTAGTCTACTTTGAGGGCCCATTTTTCTATTGCGCGATTTATCACCCTGTTTTGGTGCACCTGCTCCCTGGTCGAATCTCCGAGGGGGAATACTTGCTTCCCCTCCTGCGGAGTCTCACACTTCGACAAACAACTAAAAAATAAGTCAGAAAAAATAAGAAAAAATGTATGTGTACTTTCTATAGTATTATATCTACGTGTAAAATGACATTGAAAGAAAAAAAAATTCTAAAAGATTTATTGTCTTAAAGTTGTAAGAATATTTTTACAGCTAAAATATAATGAATTTGATGTTAAAACTTTGCAAATAGGTCTAACACTATTGATAGTATATGAATATTTTTTTCTAGATTTTTTTCGATATTTGTTAGTTAGTATGCATAGAGTGTGTACGCGAAATTTATATGCACAACATACGTTTCCTAGTATCAAATCAATTAAAGGTCATATCTACTCTTTACCTAGACTAATATAGTACTATGTAGTTTAAAATTTTATAACCAAACTTATCGTTGCATCTTTATCTGTCAGTTTTGTAAGATGCATTGGCATAAGTTCATGAGAAACCATAAAATTTCCCTAACGATAAATAAAAAAAGAAACATTTAAGTATTATATCGGGCATAGTTATATTACTCCTTTTCGATCATACTTAGGAAGTAGTTTTAAGCCCTTATGAGCTTGATAAAACATACTCCAGTAATTTTAAATCGAACTTTTTTAATGAAATGTCTCCCAACTTAAAAAGGGTACAAAGAGATATCAGGATGTAATAAGCCGCACCTTGGGCTACACAGATCGCAGGCACAGACTGGGAAAGAATTCGGCTCGCCGTTGTCTTCCGAGATGGAGAAGTGAGCCGTAGGCGTAGAGCCGCATTTCTCATCACTCCTTTTTAATTCGCGGCGATTTTTGGGGTGGTGGGCCGAAGATTTGTAACTGGATGGTGAAGTCTGTCTGGTGAAAAGGATGGCCGCGACGAATCCGTCCATCGATCGATCCAGCGCTGTGCGTGTGTGGGTGGTGTGTTGGAGAGAGAAAAGGGATGGGAGAGAAGGCACCGGTAGGGCCCACCGCGCAGTGAGAGTCTATAGATAGATGCCTTCCTCTCTGATCACCTGATGCCCTTCCTCTTCCCCCCCCTTGCTACTACTAGTTGCTTGCCTCTTCCCACCTCACCTCGCATTGCAATCTCGCATCGCCTCTTCCTTCTCTTCTTCCCCTTCTTCTCCCCTTCTCATCCAACCTCGCTTCCCAACCCTGGATCCAAATCCCAACCTATCCCAAAGCCGAAACCGAGGAGAGGAAAAAGGTTACGCGCAATTATTACTAGCTATAGCTAGGTAGGTTTGGGGGAGGCGAGATCATGAAGCGCGAGTACCAAGAAGCCGGCGGGAGCAGCGGCGGCGGGAGCAGCGCCGATATGGGGTCGTGCAAGGACAAGGTGATGGCGGGGGCGGCGGGGGAGGAGGAGGACGTCGACGAGCTGCTGGCGGCGCTCGGGTACAAGGTGCGGTCGTCCGACATGGCCGACGTCGCGCAGAAGCTGGAGCAGCTGGAGATGGCCATGGGGATGGGCGGCGTGAGCGCCCCCGGCGCCGCGGATGACGGGTTCGTGTCGCACCTGGCCACGGACACCGTGCACTACAACCCCTCGGACCTCTCCTCCTGGGTCGAGAGCATGCTTTCCGAGCTCAACGCGCCGCTGCCCCCTATCCCGCCAGCGCCGCCGGCTGCCCGCCATGCTTCCACCTCGTCCACTGTCACCGGCGGCGGTGGTAGCGGCTTCTTTGAACTCCCCGCCGCTGCCGACTCGTCGAGTAGCACCTACGCCCTCAGGCCGATCTCCTTACCGGTGGTGGCGACGGCTGACCCGTCGGCTGCTGACTCGGCGAGGGACACCAAGCGGATGCGCACTGGCGGCGGCAGCACGTCGTCGTCCTCATCGTCGTCTTCCTCTCTGGGCGGTGGGGCCTCGCGGGGCTCTGTGGTGGAGGCTGCTCCGCCGGCGACGCAAGGGGCCGCGGCGGCGAATGCGCCCGCCGTGCCGGTTGTGGTGGTTGACACGCAGGAGGCTGGGATCCGGCTGGTGCACGCGTTGCTGGCGTGCGCGGAGGCCGTGCAGCAGGAGAACTTCGCGGCCGCGGAGGCGCTGGTCAAGCAGATCCCCACGCTGGCCGCGTCCCAGGGCGGCGCCATGCGCAAGGTCGCTGCCTACTTCGGCGAGGCCCTCGCCCGCCGCGTGTACCGCTTCCGCCCCGCGGACAGCACCCTCCTCGACGCCGCCTTCGCTGACCTTCTGCACGCCCACTTCTACGAGTCCTGCCCCTACCTCAAGTTCGCCCACTTCACCGCAAATCAAGCCATCCTCGAGGCTTTCGCCGGCTGCCGCCGCGTCCACGTCGTCGACTTCGGCATCAAGCAGGGGATGCAATGGCCAGCTCTCCTCCAGGCCCTCGCCCTTCGTCCCGGCGGCCCCCCATCGTTCCGCCTCACCGGCGTCGGCCCCCCGCAGCCGGACGAGACCGACGCCTTGCAGCAGGTGGGTTGGAAGCTTGCCCAGTTCGCGCACACCATTCGCGTCGACTTCCAGTACCGGGGACTCGTCGCCGCCACTCTCGCGGACTTGGAGCCGTTCATGCTGCAGCCGGAGGGCGAGGCGGACGCGAACGAGGAGCCTGAGGTGATCGCCGTCAACTCGGTGTTCGAGCTGCACCGGCTGCTCGCGCAGCCCGGCGCGCTGGAGAAGGTCCTGGGCACGGTGCACGCGGTGCGGCCAAGGATCGTCACCGTGGTAGAGCAGGAGGCCAACCACAACTCCGGCTCATTCCTCGACCGGTTCACCGAGTCGCTGCACTACTACTCCACCATGTTCGATTCCCTCGAGGGCGGCAGCTCCGGCCAGGCCGAGCTCTCTCCGCCGGCTGCCGGGGGCGGCGGCGGCACGGACCAGGTCATGTCCGAGGTGTACCTCGGCCGGCAGATCTGCAACGTCGTGGCGTGCGAGGGCGCGGAGCGCACGGAGCGCCACGAGACGCTGGGGCAGTGGCGCAACCGCCTCGGCCGCGCCGGCTTCGAGCCCGTGCACCTGGGCTCCAATGCCTACAAACAGGCGAGCACGCTCCTCGCGCTTTTCGCCGGCGGCGACGGCTACCGGGTGGAGGAGAAGGAGGGCTGCCTCACGCTGGGCTGGCACACGCGCCCGCTCATCGCCACCTCGGCATGGCGCGTCGCCGCGGCGTAATCGCAAAGTTTTTGGGACGCTGCACCACGTGTTTGCCGCCGATCACGGCGCGACCCCCCCCCCCCCCCCCCCCCTTCTCTCTCTCTCCCCCGGCTCACCGGCGGCACAATTGAAGCTTGACGTCAACGAACGCTCAATTGCAGCGACCGATCGGGCTTACGGTTCTCGCCGGCGTGAAGAGATCGACGACTGGACTCCGACCAGACCGACGGCTTGTTCGTTCTCCTTTCCCAATTACCCCGTTCCTTGGTCCTCCTAGCCCATCTATTATGTTTAAATGTCAATTATTATGTGTAATTTCTCCAATCGCTCATATTAAATAAGGACGAACCGAACTGGATTTCATTAGCTCCAATGAGAATTTTGTATACAAGGCACCGATCTAAAAATTGAGCTATATGTTCATGAGTTACAGAATGCCCCCTGATGCTCCTGTGAACATGTCGAATGCGTTTGCTGCAACAACGGCTGCTTTGCTTGTGAAATCTACCGACCTAGGATACCTTAGATTCACGAGTCCAGCTTGCATATGTTTGTGCGTTGCCATAAATGGTTTCCCAATATTGGAGAAGCAACCAGTGATGCGTCTTACGGTTGCTGGATTGGAAACATCTCGTTAAGTTTCCTCGAGTGTACTCCGCCCTCGTGGCCGTCCTACGCTGGTAGTTTTCTATCTAAATATGAGCTTGAGCTTTCCCCCGTTAGAACTGCCTAACCACCAATCTTTCTCCTCTCCATCAGTGCTGAAACAAATCAGTACTAGTATTCATCACTGCACCTTTATCTAATTAGTCTCTAATTAGTGTGTCGCATTCTCCAGATAAAGATGGTACATAACCATAGAACTACAACATGTGTAGTAGAACCTAAAATTACAGTTTCGAATCAGACTAGTAGCAAAGAATCGAAGTCCATGCGAAAGGACTGGATCTAACTAGTGTGGACACCACACAAAGCACAGCACATATAGCTCCACTTGGTACTCCCATTTACCAAATGGAGACAGCTGCTTCGGTAGTCCCCTCTACACCGTATTAATCCCCACATAACCACCGTCGTTCAATTCTACGTCTGGTACAGGAACTTTTACTGCTCGCTGGGCTCGGATTGGCGCAGGGAGAGAGAGGGAGGAGCAGTGGCAACCTGAGAGGCCACTGGCCTGCTGCTGCACAGTACGGTACGGCACATTGCCACTTCTGTTGAGGTCTTGTCCTCCCATGGGGCACACCATGCAGCGTGGCCGCCTCCCACGGCCCGCTCGCTTTCGAAATTAACCGCGCGGCGCGCGCCGGAAACAGAGAACATTTCACGCCTTTCTAGTCTTTCACCCCAACAAACGCTGTAGCTCGCCAGTGAAAAACGCCCGTGGGGGCGGAGCGAAAACTCACGGTAAAAGCTCGGGTTTTCGGGGTGATTTTTACGGGGGTTTTCTGGGCAGCCAATGGGGAGAAAGAGAGGAAGAAGGCAGCGGTAGAAGTTGAGACGGGAACGGGAGAGAGGAGGCGGGCGGCAGCAACAGCTGTCCAATCGGGATCAGGTGGCTCATGTCAGGAGATGATGGGGCGCTGCGTGGTGGTGGGGCCCACACGTCGGCCCCTCTCTCTCTCTCTCACCCCCCGTCCGAGTCACACAGCTAGCTATAGCAGTAGTAGTAGTAGGAGTAGCTCTTGAGTCTCTGACTAGGACACCCCCTTCTCTAGCTCGGGCTGGGGACATATGGTGGGCCCACCGAGATAAAGAAAAGAAACGAAAAAGGGGAGGAAAAATCCTCCTCTCGGTGAACCGGGCGAAGGGGGGCCCCGGCGCCGGCCGATCCGGTGGTGGACTGGCGGAGGGGGACGTTTGCGCGAGGGGGGTCAATTCGGGTGTGACCACGACGGGATCGCGCGCCCGCCGTGCCGTGCCGTGCCGTCCCACTCCAGCGCGCGTTCCGTTCGTTCCGTTCCTCCCCCCTCGCCCGCCTTCCCGTCGCGGGCGCGAGAAAAAAAGAAGCGCGCGCGCCCGAGCGTACGTACCACTCCCGTACAGAGACAGTTGCGCGCGCCGCGCCGCAGCAGCCGCAGCCGCGACGTTTTCCGCTCCTCTTTTGCGGCTCTCACCCACATGCCACCCCCCCCCCCCCCCCCCCCCCCGCGCGCTGCCTATGGCATGGACACCGTCACACCCACCCCGCGGCGACCTCGCGCGCGCCGGCTCGTCCCTATCCAGTAACCAGCACGACACAAGTTCTTTTCTTTACACAAACCCGCCCCATATCCCCCGCGGCGCCCGCTCGCTCACGCCCACGCCGCGGCGGCGGCCTGCGCGTCCGCGCGTGGAATTTCGTCCGGTGCGGCCTCCCCCAGCCGGCCGCGTGTGCTGGCAGCGGTCCGCGTGGAGGCATCCCGTGCGCGCTCGCGCGGAGGGTGGGTGGGGCGGGGTCGATTCGGCGAACGATTCGGTGCGTCGTCCCCGCGAGATGTGGTGCGTGCAAACGCGATGGTGAGATGGGTTGGGTCGGCGTCGTGGCGGGTCAGGGGGGGGATGGTGATATGGTGATAAGCTAGGTTGGTTAGCTGTGGGCGAACCAACGTGAGGGGGAAATACGGGCCCGGGCCCGTGCCCGTCAACTCGTAAATGGTGGGATAAGGTTGACAAGATATGGGGTAATGTTATCTTTCTTATATTTCGTTCTTTTTTTCTTACTTACGGAACAGAAAAGAAAAAGGGGGGGGGGGGGGGGGGGGGAGGTAACGGAAAGCAATAATTTCCACGTGTTTGAAGTCTTTATATTTTGTTTATGGAGGGAAAGAAACAGAAAAGATTAAATTAGTGTACAACATAAATAGACCGGTTTGGTTGAAATCAGACCCGTACCTTATCAAGTGGTAGTGATAATACTTGACATGACTTATTTTAAGTAAACATTCCTGTAGATACCACAACAATTGGATGCACATGCTGTGTACTTTGTGTTTATTCATTTTGAAGATGAAATGTTGTACGCGATAATGCATCTGAATTTTTTTTAGATAATGAATGCATTTTGATCTAATGAAGGTCCTCAAACTTTTTTTTCAACGACTTTGCAGTGTCTCAAAATTTAGTCGTCAATCGAGTTGGACGAATATTTATCTATGGATTTTTCAACATAACAAAGTGTCCTAGCTACCTATAGAAAATTTTGCAAAAATGCTATACCACTTCCTGTAGCACCTACAGTAGGGGTGGGCACAATTAGACCGAACTGAAGAACCGAACCGAAAAGACCAAGACCGAGAAATTCGGTTAGTAGTTTGGTTTCAGCCATCAAAAGATCGAATTTATTTCTGGTATTTCGGTCATTGGGCTCGGTTAACCGAATTAACCGAGATAACCGAATTGTGGCCAAATAGGCCTACGAGGCCCAATAAGCCTAGTAACATAAACCCTAATCCTACCCTATCTCTCACTGCCTGCCTCACGCGTCACGCCCCTCACTCCCTCCTCAGCGCCGCATTCCTCCCCATCCACCGCGTGTTCGCGCTCACCGCCGCTCGGCCTCCGCCTCCACCGCGCCGCTTCCACCCTCCACCTCCAACCTCCACCGTGTCGGCGCCGCCTCCAGCCAGGACGTCTCCGCCTCGGCACCGCCCTTTCACCTGTCATGGCGGAAGAAATCGTGCACCCTCCGGTGACCCTGCTGCGCCGGAGACCTCGATAGCTGAGGAGGCCGGTCGAGGATGAAAGCGACTGTGGGAGATCGACGGGATCTAGAGCTTCAGGTGGAATTGTTGAGATCAACGGGATCCAAGTCATGGCAAGATCGATTTGCTTTTTCTTTTTTCTGAATCATGCTCTAGTGGCATCGTATTGTAGTTCTTCATCCGAGTTGCTTCGATTCATTGATCTTGTATAGAGTTTTTTTTTTGTGATTAATTTTTTTTGCTGTTTAAACTGCTGTTATGGTTAGTTCGGTCTATGATCGAGACCGAACCGAACTAACCGAAGACCGAAGTGCTTGGTCTTGAGTTTTCTTGAAAACCGGTCGGTCTTGTGATTCGGAAGACCAAATTTTCCAAAAGACCGAGGAACCAAACCGAATTTTTCGGTTAGACCGAATGCCCACCTCTAACCTGCAGCATACCCCACGTACCAGATATCACCATGTTTCCAACATGAAAAAATAACCGAAAGCTCGCCACACAACTCAATCAGATCATCCTTCTTCCGGCAGAATATTTCATCTGCATAGGTTCATGAACCTCAATCTCTGGCTCCAAATATCCCCCATTATCTTCACAAACCGAAACGATTAAAAAAAAAACTGCATCCAGTGTCACCTCCAACGCTTTGGGCTAATCATTCCAGCATTTGGACCTACCATGTCGATCGATCGATCGGCCGCTAGCTACGCACATCTCGAGATCCTCGCGAAGAGATAGCTGCTTAAACAAAGAGGCGATCGATCGGTGGTTGCATGAGGGAGCTATGACTAGGCGAGAGGACTACAACGCAACGCATCGCCAAGGATAATAATAGTATTAGTACTAATCTAATACTGCTACTACTGCTAATAATAATGCTGCTGCTTGAGATCATGAGATGCTATGTGTGGGTGTTAGCGTGTGCAGATCAGAGTTGTTTAGCCCCCTTTTTTTTTTCCTTTACTCGCACAGAATCTTTAGATTGGTGACTGCCCCCCGCAAAAAAAAAAAAAAGATTGGTGACTGCCAGGTGGTCCCCTCCGGCTCCTAACCGAGGTGTCAGAACCACACCGGCTGTGTCTAAATCTGCTCGTAAACATCTCGTTTCATTCCTGCAAACACATGGCCTGGCAGAGGAGTATCCTTTTTTTCCCCTCCTCGCTTTAATAATCTGAGCTCGTAGTTGTACTACTACTCCTAGTTCTGTATTAATTCTGTATTAGTATTCACTATTCAGACTGTAGAGTGCAATTCAGAGGGGGAGGATTCCTTGATTCCCTTGTGTCTCTTGGGATGCATAATTAACTTAAGGGTTACATTAACTTAAGAGTGCAATTAGTTGGAGCCTGAGATCGGAGTTGTTTAAGCAAAGCCTACGTACACCTTGGAAAGGTGAGTGATTGTCCGGGCGTTAGTGTCTTCATTTGCATGGCCACTTCGAGGGGTCTTGTGTGGCCAATGGTTGCAAATGCAGAGAGCAAAAGAAGCATTTCGTACCGGCGTGTATGTCTTGGGACAGGCCTGAACTTCTTCGGTGCTGGAGTATTTAGCAATTAGTATTGGGTTGCACTTTTTTTTGAGTTAATTGTACTTTGTATCAGTATTTATTGAGAACTTTTACGGTGTTTGTGTTCCAAAAAGATAAACATCCAACGCTCCTCGATAGCAGGTACCATGTGAAAAGTATTTAAGTTTTAGTATAGATACTTAGATACCAAGGATAAAAACATAAATATACTAGTTGAGAGAAACGGTAGAATTGTCCCTAAATATTTATTGGTACCGCATAGGTACCAGTTAAGTGATTTGCCGGTACTAGTTGTTCTCATTTTCATGATTTTCTATATATTTATGTTGTGCCTTTTGAGATTCTCATTTGCATGATTTTTTTATATTTATATTTTGTTCCAAAGAAAACATTATTGGAGTAAAAGTTTTCATTTGCGTTCATTTCTCTAGATTTACGTTACGTTCTCAAGAAGACGTCAAAACCCCTCTGTTTAATTCTTTTGAGATTTATATCTTTTTTACTAGAAGATATTTGTATTGTGTTTCAAAAACATGATCGGTTAAAATATCACCGAAGGTTTGCGTTGATTAAAATTATACAATATTTTATCAATTTATCACTAAAAAGCATGAAACTTCTTCCTCGACTACATAAATAACTAATTAGCTGCATAAATAAGTCATGGATATCTTCGAAGGTAGAGAAGAAAGGAGATATGATCTTTGATTTTTTTTCTCTCTTCGATACAGATTGAATCAATCGCTAAATTAACGGGGTAGCCATGATTTAGGTTTTTATTTCTCTATAATGATATCGATCTGTACAACGATACCAGTCAATAGAACCAGGTATTCAATTCACATTAAATACATATAATTACCCCACTACCATCATGTTACAATAATTTTATTCCATACCTTACCCATCTTTTGATCAATGGTTTACCTCTTTCCATCATTATGAGTCTTGCTTTATACTTGTGTGCATTGTCTTCTCAACATCTACCTTAATAAGCCCCAGGTGGACTTCCAATTTGAAAAAACACAGTCTATAGATGGATTTTCCCCCTTTTTGGATAATAAAAAAATATTATTTGCAAGATATTTTCGAAAAGCCTTTGCGTTTCAGACTAGCATTAGTTTCTTGTTTGTAGGAGATAGCCCAACAGCAAGAAACAACTGACCATCACCACTAATTTTGTGATAGCTTAGCTGAATTTGGTTCCATGTGCTATAGTTCTACGTACCGTGTGATAAACCCTAGTAGTCACCAACCATTACATAGTATAGGTCTATAGTGTAAAATATTAGAAATCGCCTTTGAAATTATAGACGCTTGTGTCAAAAGAAGGGTCCACATCACTTTCAGCTTGCCAAATATTATTTTTATTTTTAGATTATAAAAACACAATTGAGAATCAATTCCCAAGGAATTTCCCAGTAAATGCAACAATTTTCTTCCAAAATATCTATATAATTGGCCATTTTATAGGAACTTTAAAATAAACTATAGTGTTCAATCTTTAGGGCCCCTTTGAACCACAGGAATGAAAAAAAACGGAGGAATAGGAAAAACGTAGGATTTTTATAGGAATGCAACTGTAAAAACAGATGATTGCAAAACATAGAAAAATTATATTACTAACCCTTTGACAGTATAGGAATTTCACAGGAAAGAGAGTGTCAGGAAGTGTATTAATACAATAATACATGTCACTTTGGCCTTATCCACAATATCACAATGTATATTTTCTTCTAAAAGAATAACAATGATGCATAGGTCTGTCATTTACCTCGATCCTATGCACACATGATGGAAAAAAGAGGTTAGGGTGGATGTTTTCTTTTCCTATGTTTTTCTTGTGAAATGAGTTCTATAGGAAAATTTCCTCTAACTTTCCTATGCCATAATCCTGTGAATCAAAGGCTGCTACAGTGCCCAATCCTAAATCATACATTTTTCCCATGAAATCCCTATGAATCAAAGGAGGCCTTAGTTTTAAAGTCTCTCCTGTAAATTTCTCCTATGGAATTGAACTTCCTAAGGACCCATTTGAATCGTAGGATTGAGAAAACGTAGGAATAGGAAAAACGTAGGATTTTGATATGAATGTAAGTGTAAAACAGATGAATGCAAAACGCAGGAAAAACACAGGAATGACCGTTTGATTGAACCACGAGAAAAACATAGGAATTGGATGAGAGAGATAGACTCAAAAGAAAGTTAGCAAGAGGTTGAAGCTCTTGCTAAATTTCCTCCAAAATCTCTTTAGGATTATCCATTCCATAGGAATTTCAAAGGATTGGATAGGATTCAATCCTTTGTTTCAAAGGGCTTCATAGGAAATTTTCCTATAGGATTGAAATTCTCTAAAATTCCTATGTTTTTCCTCCAAATCAAAGAGCCCTAAGTTTACTACTTCCTCCGTCCAAAATGTAGAAATTCTTTTAGGTTGGCATGTATATTAAGAAAATAGATGAGAATATCTGGAGGAAGTGTGTAATTGGTTATGAAAGAGAATGGTTATGATTGATTGAGAGGAGGAGATAGGTGGAGAAATAGTTTTATTTTAGGATAATGTGCTGTGTTAGAAATATCTATATTTTGGAACGGTGCTAGTATATTTTCATACAAATCAGACGGGACGTAACTCTGTTGCAACTTGCAAAGCACTACTGAAATACACCCTCCATTCCTAATTGATCTTCATATATGGTTTGTGCATCAATACCAAGACAATCTTGCGGAGCACTTAATCAACATTGAAAACATGCATTAGCGTTTTGTATCCGTGTATGCAGCGCCATCAATTTTGCATGCCGTATGGCTGGCGAATCAGTTGTGAGCGTATTAAATCCATGCATGCAGCGGCTCCTAATTAATTTTGCATGCCGCATAGCCTGGCCAATCAGATACATGCAGTGTTCGTTAGAAAGTGTCATTAACGTCCTTCACAGGATTTTCATCGCCTCCCTACCGTAATATGAAAATCAAAGTGGAATTATCATTTTTTTTGCAATACGATGATGGAAAGGGAACGGAACGAGTAAGTCCTATCTGTTACTCACCTGGAGACCATAGTTCACCTGCTGGGTGGCGATTAACGTGGCATGGCACCATGCGGATAATAATAATTCAAAATGATATGGGCCCAAAACTCTACTACTTCTACTACTTCTACTCAAAAGGGTGATATCCTGATATAGTAGGAGTATTGACAAGAGTACTCGTACGGCGCCTCCGTCCAAACTCTCCAAACAAGTGTGCGCCTGTCTTTCACGTTGCGAGCCAAGAGAATGGGAATCGTCTGCGTGCAACGCCTTTTTTTTTTCTTCTTCGACAACACCCATCCATCTTGTTGCGTCTCGTCGTTGCCACGGATGGCATTCGCTCGCTCGTGCAGATGCTTTCCTATCGATCGGATGGCAATTTGCCCAAGTGGACGGAATATTGCCATTTGCCGTCGGATCATCACTAGTGTGGGGGATCATCACCCGCAAAGATAAAAAGGCCATTGCCCGCTGTGCTACCACCAGATATTCTCCCCTATCGTCCACCAATCAATCGGAGTTGTTTGCCTATATACCGAAAAATTTGGCGTCGTACTGTCACTTAGTAGTAGTGGCAATGGCACCGTTGTCACGTCCAACTCCTCCAAACTTTTATTATCGGAAAAAATACGGTGCGTATGCCATCGTAAACTCGTTGATCGATCTGCAGTTGGGTGTAGAAGATCCGAGCTATCTTTTGGTTCCCAATGGCTGGCAATCTCTGATCTGATCTGGGGGCTGAGCTGAAAGCTGATCTGATCCCCGCTTTGGCCATTGATTTGTGTGCAAAAAGGATCAGAAAACCGGCGTACTACTACCAGCACCAGCAGTGCACCAGTGAATGGTGGCGCGCCCACTATTGGGAGCCGCGATTTGCATCGTCTCTCTCTCTCTCTCTCGTCTTCCCCCGATATATACCCTACTCTCCCTCCCCTCACGTGAACGCCCCGACCCCCCTTTTTTGCCGATCGAGCATTTGCAGAGATCTCAGCAGTTGTGCCCTTGTGACATTCACCATCCTCCCTCTCCCTCTCTCTCTGAACCCAAGGCACGCACACATGCAAACGCAATGTAGCCACTGCGTCGGCGAGGGACCACGCCACGCACGCACGACCACCATTGGTCACCCAGATGCAGCTGGTGAAAATCGTTGTAAAAAAATCACTCCTCCTAATAATAATAATAATAATAATAATAATAATAAACTGTTTCACTCCTTGTATACAGGCCTTCTGATAGGCACGAAAGCAACTTCACCAGAAGAAACTCATCAGGAAAACATAGCAGAGAGGAGAACTGTTTCTTTTTTGCGCCGGGGTGAGGTGACGTCTACACTTTGGCAGGTCCCATTTGGACATGCGCCCAACACTTGCCGTTTTGTAAAAAATCGCAGTAGCCAATCGGTTCAGGCTCTCGAGTCCAAAGCTCAAGAGAAAAACTCTGGCTCTCGTCCGGTCGTTTTCGAGGGAACGGGCTTCGACCGGCCGTCCCGGAGAGTTACGGGACGCTGGGTTTTCTTTAATAATTTCTTTAGTGTGTGTAACGTGACACCATAATTGTAATGGCAACGAGCGCGACAGGGCTTGGTCGTTTGATCGGTTCGCCAATCCATGTCTCTCCAAAGCCATGTTACCATCAGAGCAGAAATAATGCCCATTGATTAAGAGATATACAGTGCTAAAAATACTATAACGTCTCAGTTCTAATCATGATCGGCAATTTGACCTGTCTATGTAAATACTCCGTAAAATTTCTGTGGCAAGTCGCTACTAGATTTTTTACACAAGTTGACGGTTTGACACATCATCGACCTCTCCTGGTGCTTGTTGCCAAAACGGAGATCAGAAGCAGCAACGCTTTTGGTGCCCTTTTTTATACGAGTACTACTACCACTGCATCCTTTCCCTACCCTTTTTCCTTGTTTCTATTCCATTGGGACTTTGCCTTCAACTTTCGCATCCAGCTTGCCAACTTCGTACTACTACTGGCCAGTGGCCACTACCCACTTCGATGCAAGGTGAAAGACGCAACAAAAAGCATGCAGAGGCGAGGCGCTTGTACGGGAGGGCAACCCCCTCGTCATCGTTAGCTCGCAGAATTGCTTCTGTTGCCAGCGCTCGCGTGTGCGTGCGAGCCTGTGTGCCACCGTGCCTATCCATCCAATTCCAAACCCCGGTTTGAGATGGTCTTTGCTTATCGCCCAGATCACACAGGAGTTTTGGTGATATACAATCGTGTTGAATTGGAGACAACTTCACATAAAAAAGGACGCTTTGGAATCTGTGGGTCTTCGTGGAGTAGTAGGCTACTATTTCAAGCTAAGTCAAGCTTGGAGGGAAAAAGTGTGTTTTATTTATTTCACGTTTGGTGTTTTTCGCGTTTGGTGTTACATGTACGAACGTAGCACGTCCAAGAGCCAAGTAAAGGCTTAAGAAAAAAGGGTGCCAAGATCAAAAGGCTTTTGTTTTGACAGAATCAGAGGATAGCAAGTGATGTCTTGTCCGGTCGGGCTTGGCTTTGTGTTGGTTCCACATACTAACACCGTAGTACCACCACCACCCAGCGAGCATCATCCGTTCGGTCCCGTCAGCTTTGTTGGCTTCAGCGAGTGAGCGAGCGAGGCCGTCTAAAGGTGTTTTT
Source organism: Oryza glaberrima (assembly GCF_000147395.1). NCBI lineage: Eukaryota > Viridiplantae > Streptophyta > Magnoliopsida > Poales > Poaceae > Oryza > Oryza glaberrima. Next base: position 28,002,216 of record NC_068328.1, read on the forward strand.
AAGAATTTTTTATAGTTATAGCATGTCCTACAATTGAAAGTTTTTCTAAATAATTTAGTTTTTCATTCAGATGCTAAAATATATAGTCACAAAATCTAAAAACGAACTAGAAGTAGGATTCTCGGTTTATTGGTTTCTCCATATTCTTAAAACTAGCTGCCAGTGCCAACCATATCTTTCTCACAATTTGAAGCCCATCGAACAAGACCTAAGAACCTAACACCACCACGCCGCAAACGATTCATCAAGACAGATGAAAAAACTCAACCTGATAATATAATAAGAAAATAATAGAACAATCTATTCGTTACCATTATGTGAAAATCACAGAGATTAAAAATACCATCATATACGTTGCTGATAGGTGGATTCAAAGCCCCACATATCGTTTCCACGTACGATTGTATTTTACACCTCACACGTATCTCTATTTTCCATTGACCGTCTACGACGGGTATGTGATCACTGGCCGGGCGTCCGGTCCCGCGCCGCGAGCACCACGATCCGGACGAGACCGACGCGCTCGCGGGGTAAAGCGTAAAAAAAAAAACCTCGTCGTTGTCGCGGCCATGTGCGGGGCGCGCGAGCCGGCGCTGTCGCGACGAGGCGCCATGCACCCGGACGCGGACTACACGGGGCGTGGGTGGAGCCGAGCTAGACCCAGCCGAGGGTTGTTTGAGTGTAGTGTGTGAGCTGTTGCGGTTGACGGCGATCTGCCTGTGGCTGTGGCTGTGCGTGTGTGTGCGCGCGCCACGGCCTATGCTGGATCTAGGCGCACGGCCCGGTCGGCCAGGGCGTACGTTAATTTGCACGGTGCGCCACAGGGGTTTGGGGTTGAGACGACCGATCGTCGTCCGGTGCGTGTGTGTGCCGGTTTTCGTCTACATTAGGTGGTCCAGTCCGGTGCTCGATCAAATCGAGCGTTGAAACGTACTACACGACCGGTCACACAGGATTCCGATGAAATAAATACTACTCCCTCCGTCCCAAGAATATATAGAGTTTAAAGTTGAACACGGTATTAAGGAGGTACATTGAACTAAATAGCAAAGAGATTGTGATTAGTTGAGAAGTAAAGGTATGTGGGAAAAGTGAATAGAGGAGGGTTATAATTAGTTGGGAAGAGAATGTTGGTGAAAAAATTATTATATTTTGAGATAAATTTTAAATGCAAAAAATTATTATATTTTAGGACGGAGGGAGTATCTAAATCTTATGTGGTTGAGGGAAGGGAAGCACCGAAGACCAATGATATGATATGCTGTGAAGTCGTGGGCACATAACGTTATTCATGGTTCTAATAGTCGGAGTTTATACAATACCGACGGAGACCAGCCGTTTCTTGCAAAAACTCGTCATGGTTTTGAGGGGGATTTTGAATTATTTTTTAGAAGGTCAAATTTGATACAGTATATTTGGTCAAATTTTCCAATTTTGATATTTTGCTAGGTTCGACCATCGACGGTAATATAAACCCAACTACCGTCTAGAGATATTATACATACATATGTATTTTCAAATAGAAATCAATAAGGTCAAGGATTTGCCATTGTTATCGATCTCTTCGAGGTGGTTACACAGTGTTTCAAATTTGTTAGGGCAACAACAATGTATATTGCAAAAGTAGTCTATATAGATGGGACTCACACATATGGACTATAACTATTGTTATCTTCACAATGTATATAGATAGCAACTAGTATTAAGAGGAGAGAGGAAATAGAGAGGAATACCATATTTTATTCTATATGGGCAACCCATATGCTTATGGGTGGCTTTTGCTATTTTCTTGCTATGGATTAGTTCCACAATGTTGTTAGGTGGCTGAATGGAATATTTTATTGCTTATGGACTAGTTTTAGACTACATTGTGGATGCCCTAAGTAATGTTCGAGGGAGTATATTAGAAGTCGTTTTGTGTAGGTGTGAAAAAAAAAGACGCGGATATTATGAAAGGATCTAATATCAAATAATTAGAAGAGGTGAGGCTTCAAACACAGATCGTCTAACCCACCACCTTATAGAGTTAAACAGAAGACCTCTAGACGTTTCTCCTTGTGTGGGTGTGTAATCCGGATACACATGTACGCTATTTTTATAAACTGGAATTCACCTTTGTAATTAACCGTATGTCAACGTCTTTCTGCATGACGATAAGATCTTCTGGTTGTATGGAGATTACGTTAAGGTCAAGTGCTAGCTAGCAATGAAAAAAGATAGTTAATGGGTCCAATTGTAGTAAAGAAGGGTCTAATTATAGTAGATTAAAAGGCACATCGAAAGCAATCTTTGTACGGAGAAACTTAATTATAGTATTTGGTGTTGTCGGCCCAAGGACGCGTGGGGCTACAGGCAGGCATGCTTAACTCTACAGGGACTAAGACCGAACAAACAGTTAATTATTGGCTAATTGGAACGTGGTCAGCTTAATCTCACGAAGTTTATAATTTTTTAAATTTAATAATCACTTTTATATACGTATAAGTTGCATACAATTAATTATTCCTGCTCTCACAACCAACACAAAACATGAGAACCACAAGCTTTTTTCCATGCTTGTGATAATTAACAATAAGGGCCCCTTTGAATAGTAGGGTAGAAAAAACGGAGGAATAGGAAAAACACAGGATTCTGACAGGAATTGAAGTGTAAAACAGAGGATTGCAAAACATAGGAAAAACACAGGAATGGTCGTTTGATTAGAGCGCAGGAAAAACGTAGGAATCGGATGAGAGAGATAGACTCAAGGAAATTTTCTAAGAGGTTGGAGCTCTTGCTAAATTTCCTCCAAAATCCACATGCAATGTGCCATTCCATAGGAATTTCATAGGATTTGGAAAGCTTCAATCTTTTGAATCAAAGGGCCAAATAGGAAAATTTCCTATAGGATTTGAATCCTATGAAATTTCTACATAAATACTTTGATTCAAAGGGGGCCTAAGTGATATTGAGACAAGTCTAATCTGATTGAGGAGTCTATCCAGCAGCTACAGCTAAGCTACGCTATAGCTACACGACTAGCAGAGGGAATCGAAACTGTGGATCTGGACGTGAGAGGCTCACTTCGCAATAACTCGCCACTGTTTAATCCTAGCTCCTGACGGAGAACGCGGCACTGTTTGTGCATTGTTTCGGCTAAGCATATCAACGATTTATTTTGTTATAAACGGAGCAAAAATAAGGTGATATACAGTATTATGAATCTGACTGATAGATGAGAGATCAGAGAGAGCAGGAAGCAGTAGCAGGCAACTTTGATTGAGACTGGGCAAGTAACCATACGATTGTTTTTCGTTTCCTTTTGCTCTTTAGGGCAGGGAGGTGACCAGCCTAGATACTAGAGTGAGGCTCAAGATGATCACGAAGAGAATACTTCATGATCAACTACTGCCTCCGTCCTAAAATATAGTAACTTTTAGCTAAAAATTCATAGTTAAAAATGTTTACATTTTGAAACGGAGAGAGTAGTTAACACTATATGTCTTATTTAATTTCCTTATCCACTTTATCATCTGAACAATCACAACCATTTCTCATCTTACCCTTGATTTTCGCTAAAACTTTCAGAAATACTTGTAGGGAATTTCTTACATGTGACTTAAGTTTTCACTGACCTTCCTTTTATACATATGGCAATAAGACCTCTTTGTCGAGCTAATCTCAAGATTAAGGGGCGCATGTTTGGTTTGTAGATCAACCCAACCAAACTTTAAAAAAAATGGTGAAGCCAAAAAAATAACTACTATCTATTTTAGTTTTGAGAAACAATTACTATCTATTTACTAGATCGAATTGCCAAATTATTTTACTTAATTGAATTGAGGCAGCAGAAACACATACACACACAAAAAAAATATGCAATTTTCATGTTCTTAGCAAAGTTCAGAAGTGGCAAGGAACAAAATAGTCTCCTTTAAAACAAGAGAATTTTAGAGAGATTTTATAGGAAGAGAAGCAATATCTGTAAAATTCCTGCATTGTAAAGAAGCCCATCAAATACTCCTACCAATTTGAGCTTATCTAGAAGGCATTCTAGATTGCGTGAGCTTGACCTATTGACAACTTGATTGGTGTATGCTTGAAAATAAAAACTCATCAGCTTAGTCAACCATCTGATAACGAATGGCACTGTACTACCGTACCATACACCGTATACAAATATAATGTCAATACATTGCATAAGAAGCTATGGAAATGTGGGATTTCAACGAGAGAAGTAATCAAACCCCCGTTACAAATGCCAGGCACGTACTGTGTTCCTCCTTCAAGGTTCCCAACCTCACATGGCTCGTTTTTCATGCGCACACTTTCCAAACTGCTAAACAGTGTGTTTTTAAAAAAGTTTCTATACAAAAGTTGCTGTAAAGAACTATATTAATTTATTTAAAATTAATTTATTTTTAAATAAAGCTAATACTTAGTTAGTCATGCGTTAATTAATTATTCCATTTTACTTAGGAAGGAGAGAGGTTTCCAACCCTCCAAATGAACGGAAATTGCTGTACGTACGATTTTTTCTTACGATCTTAGTACGATAACGGCGCGAACACACGGCGCATGCGCACGCGGGCCCTCATGGACTAAGAGAGAACGTTTCATCGTATAAACATCGTAAAAATAATCGTACGTATAGCAGCGCTCCAAATGAACACAATACGTGTCTGTCCCACGGCTCCCACCGTTACAACTCATCTCTGATCTGGTTAATCTTTCCCCCGAAAAAAAAAGTTGCAGTCAGGCAGGAGCAGCAATGCATTTGATCTGGGGTCCCCCGGTCTCTGCAAAGCAAAAGAAAACCCAGCACCACATGCATGCGCTGGTGCTTGTGAGCAAGCGAGTGAGTGATCGACACTGGTCGCATTGCATGCATGCACCCCCAAAACATGAGGCTGTTTAGATCTAGCAGCAGAAAGGCAACCGCAGCAGCGAGCCAGCGAGCGAGCGAGCAACGCGAAGCTTGTCGCAAGATGGTCCTCCTTCCTGCTACTCATCTCTCTTCTCTCCTGCAAGGCTGCAACGCAACTTCCAAGGCTTAATGGCGATGGTCAGTCACACACCGAGGAAAATGAAAAGCTTTGCAGTGCAGAGCAGGTAGTTGATGCGCAAAGAGGAGTGAGTTCAGGATCGGTTCTCTTGAAAGTTCAGTTCAGGATCGATCGATCGATTGTCACATGAAGAATGATAACAATAGTAATAATAATAATGGAGACTCCCTCTGCAGGTGGTAGACCCGAAAATAATACAGGGCCCATGGAGCCTACTGGGTACACGGATGAATAATACAACCACGCATCACATGGGTAGAGATGGAGAGATTAGACGGGGAGAATTCGCATTATTAAAAGATCTACCCCAATCGCTAGCTTAGCCCTCTTGTTAATTAGTGCCGCTCTAACCTAATCGACAGGAAATACTAGTCATTAGTCAAATGGCACACCATATACGTACAGGGCGGATCTACGGTGTTAGCATCGGTGTCAGGTAATTCCGACGATTTTTAGTACCTATGGTTAAACTGCTTATTCTTATATTATAATACATAAATCTAAGTATAACTAGAATGCTATGATATCTATAGACACATTATGATATCAGTGAACCAATTTCCTGGATCCGTCGTTGCTGGCGATGGGGATGAGCAGGTGGTGTGGTTCACTCACGCGGTTGTCATTCTCTCGCGCCACGTCTGAGCTGTGGTGGTGTGGCGTGGCACGCGATTCTGTTTCGCCGGCAATGGTCCCGGTCTGCGGCCTGAGCCCGGGGGGATCGATCGGATTGAAAGCTAAAAAGCGCTGAAAAGAGGAGCCGTACCTAACCGCCACCGCGGAGCCTTACGTACGTACTCCACTCCGCGGAGTACACACGCACACGCATCTGTTGCTGTTGCTGTTGTTTTGGTTTAGCCTCGTGCCGTCATGATGCGTGGCAACGAAACGACTGGGTCGGCGGGCGGCGGCGGCGGCGCGGCTCGCGTGATCCTCTCTCTCGCCGTGCCGCCGCGGCCTCCGGTCTCCGCGAGGCCACGACGCGGTCGTCCTGGAAAACCAAGGGCTTTTGTTCGAAATGATGCCAAATTACACCCTATTAAAATTTTAGGAACTTCAGTAGTGTTACACCGTGTTCGTTTGGGATGGTTAGGAACCAAACTCCCCGCACGGAAAATGGAGCAATCTATTAGCACGTGATTAATTAAGTATTAGCTATTTTTTAAAAAAATAGAACAATATGATCTTTTTAAACAACTTTGGTATAGAAACTTTTTAAAAAAAACGCACCAAAATAATATATTGAAAAGCGTGCGCGCGAAAAACGAGAAGGGGAGTTGGGAACCAGGGGAAACAAACTTAATGTGCCATATAAAGTGTTTGATTTGCTACCGATTTATATGTTTGCTAATATAGTACCAAATTTGATAGCACCAAAACCTTTGGCACTGCTAAAATATTTGGTAGGATAAAAATCGGCACTAAACCAAACAAGCCCTAAAACCTCGGGTTGTCTCCTTTTAGGCGTGGCATAGATATGAATTATCCCTGTCACGTGTTTAGAAGTAGGATTTCTCAAAAATATTCGTCTGTAACAGCGGTTATATAGCCTTTTTCTAAGGTATGCAAACTTTAGAGTATTTGATTCATCCTTTTCTTTTCTCTATCCAAAATCTATCAAATTATTCAGTTAGAACGCGACGCGACCTAAAATGGGGATAAGTCTCTGGCTTCGTTCGCAACAGATGAATTTACCCCCCCCCCCCCCCCCCCCCCCCAAAAAAAAAAAAAAAACCGATGCATGCACCCGTGGAAGTGTGTCTGTCGACTTTTTTAATCCTTAACCTGCTCGTGCGCAAGATGGGGATGGATCACGAATCGGGAATGGATGTTTTACCTTTTCCCTGAAACTTTTCCATCTCCAGCACCGCGAAATTCGGTTTAGATTAGAGTTGAACGATCACACTGAAGGCTGTAGTGGAAGCCAGGTCAAAGGGAGAGCTCCCCCGTGCAGCTGGGGGCCGGCCGGCTTGACTTTCACTTGAAATGATGGGGACACGCACTCGGCGGCATCAGCCGCTCCGGCCGGCCACGTCGCCGGCGCCGCCGTGCAGCCTTGCCCGTGTCGCCCCGTTCCGGTCAAACCAGCAGCTGTTCTCCTCGCCATTCATTGCTATTTTTTATTACCACCTGGTCCCGGAATTATTATGCACTAATGCACCTGACCACACGCTTGTTGAAACTGCCTGAGACAGGTCATAGAGTCATATAGAGAACAAAGATCTGGGTGGTGAAATTCTGCACTGGGTCCGGCTCTAATTCTTGAACAGATCATGGCATCTGAATGGCCAGGTTGCATCGAGGAGATTGGAGAATCTTAAGGTGTATAGTAGTATACTTTCTGAGCTACTCCTAACTGGTTAGTGGCATGGTGGTTGCTACTGGAACAAACATAGCCTGATAGCCAATGACCTGCCTAGCCTAAAAACTAGTCATCCTGTACTGGATCCAGAACTGACCCAACAAACCTGAGCCTAACTTGAGCAATCAATGTATCGCACCCATTTATTAGAGCCAGAAAATAGCCCCAGGCCCAGTGGCACGTCCATGCACAGGAACGGTCCCGTGCTTAAGCAATCCGGCGCTAGATTAGGCACACATCACTGACGCAGACATCTTCAAACACAGGAAGTTCTAGTGACAGCAACTCGCGAACAACCAAAACCGAAAGAAAAGTCCGAAAGGTTCGGCTGAATATATACTAGTTTAGCCAGCTAAGCAATTGGGCGTCAGCACATGGCTGCCTAACAGCCTCTCCGCGAGTGACCTCACGGGAGGAAGCCGTTCAGTACGAGCCCTGAAAGCTGCAGTTCAGAGTGGCAAAGATGTGCACAGCGTACAGGTGATCATGGCAAAAAGTTTTCAACAGGAAAAATATGGGTGCCTCAACAAATAATTGCCAAAACCGATATTATACATGGAAGTGGGCCAAGAACACCACTAGAGCATATTTAAAGGCATTGTTTACTATGATCAACTCCCAAAATTCTGTTTTCGATTCCACTTTTCCAAAACTTGGGGGGTAACAACTAATTGAAAACACAGATGATAGACAGTTCTATCGCCAGTAGCAACGGTAGTTAGTACCTTATTAACTTGGATGTGCAGCAGCATCAATCGGTGGCACTCAGGTACCTTCTTTTTCACCCCCCAGGCATGTAGAACTTGAGTATCTTTATGCAGAAAAAAAATCCAACAGCCAAGTATTTACGGAAATAGCTTCTTTAACCTATTGATGGCCACACCAGCTGTCTTGTTCATGGGTTCTAGAACAAGGGCGTGGCTGAAATCTGCAAATTGTAGTAAAATGGATACACGATAAGAACTTGTACAAAATAGTGGACACAGTTTGCAGATTCCAAGGGAGACCTGTTAATGGTTAATACTGTGAAATACTGGTAAGGTATACAGAGGAAGAAAGGTAAGACGGACCATCAACAGCCTCCTTATAGTAACCCAGCATCTCCCTTGCAGTGCCTCTCCTCAAATAAGCTTTTACAATCTGAAAAAATAAAAAGATCAATGTGAATTCTCACATCAATGTATATAAAACACTACTCAATGAATTGCGAAAAGGATCACACTTATCAGAATCTCAACTAGATGTGAAAGCACCTACTAAAAAACTTATAAACAGCACTGCATTAATCAGAAACAGCCCAAATTCTTTGGATGGTTGATTCAATGACAGAACCAGCTCATCATAAAGTAGGAAATATAGCATTTCGAGAAAAGAATTGGAAGAATTGTCCTATATCTTGTACTTCCCCTTTTGTTTCATTATCACTAATAACATCTTAATAGTAGAATAATATATACAAATCTGAATGTGCGTATAAAAGTCTGAACCAAGAAAGCAGATCCTAACCTTTGGATCAATATCGATGGCACTTGTGCAATCTGCCTCAGCTTGGCGGTAACTGAAAGGGGTCCGAAAAGACAAACCATGAAATAATTGATGCGCGAAAAAAATAAGTTACAGAAGCCAGCTCATCAAGGTAATCTTTGAGAAAAAAGATGCCATAGAGGTTAATAACATACCTAGCTAGCTCTAGAAAAGCAGCAGCTCTGTTGCTGTAGTATGTAGCCACTTTATTATTTAATTTGATTGCTTCAGTATAGAAATTTATTGCCTTTTGCCATTGTTTCTCCTTAAATGCAATGTTACCCTGTCAAGGAACAAGTAACAGAAAGAAAAACTCAGTAAGGACACAAAAAAGGGAAGATATTAATGTAATAAATCCATAATGGTGGCTTTGTTTTTTACTTCAACAGTGGTTCAAAAGAACAACTTGAACATAATTTTGGGCCATTACAAATAGTTTTACTGCACTATTAGACCTACTGGTTGGTACTGATCTGTATACATTACTATTAGATCTGTACCAGTGAGTATACTGACATACTGATTTCTAGGTTATTACTATTAGACAACCTTTTTTTCTCTTTTCCTTTAACATGACAAATTATAAGATGTAACATCTAAAAACTGGCATGTATCGACTAGTGCATTATCATTAGCCTTTTTCTTCAATTTCCATCTAGATGGCAAGCTAAGTGCTACTACGGAAAGTAGTAACTGTGTTGAGCAGATGTTAGAAAATCGAAAGCTATGCTAAAAAAAAATCATCAAAATAAGAAAGGAACTGACTTTCTCTTTAGCAGCTTCAGCAGCTTCTTCACTCATCGCCTGTTTACTCGAGACATTAGACTTTGCTAGGGCGTCAACTTGCTCTTGGATGGTAGCATAAATTGTTTGAATGGTGTCCAATAAAAATCGATCACCACCATGCCTTGCAATCAAAGAAACTGAAACTGGACACTTATCATGTGTACCCAGAGGAACCGTCACCTGAAAAGGGTCATCAAAATAGTTGAATTAGTTAAGATGCAATAAGGGTTTACCAGAAAAGCATGCAAGTCCATGTGCAATGAAGCTAAAGCTAGCCTTATCAGATTCATGCCCTCCCAAACATTCGCCTGTATCCATCTCAGGCCAAAACATAACCACGGAGAGTTTGCTCCTCCAGAATCAGGAGCGAAATATCACCACAAAATCATCAATTGAAGTCAGATAAAAACTAGAAATTTTCAACTTTCATGGTTAGCTATCAGCAATGTTAACTTATTCATATGCTATCATTCTGTGTTATTCATGTGTCTTAACCATGCTAGTGCCTTAGGCTGCAGCAATTTTGAAATTATTTTTGCAAGTCTAGTCACTTCACTGGCTATGTTGGAACTGCCCTTGTACTAATGATGAAACTTGCATGCAGAGCTTTAGAAACTCGATTGTATTGATGCCCAGCGAAATTGCAATTAAAGTTGCCCAATAAAAGCATACTATTGCTGACTTTAAGAGGCATGTAAATTTTGTAGAGTTTATGTTGTTGTTTGTTAACTTCCATGAAAGTTTCACCCGTCTAAAATGCCAAATGGATCCAAAGAGTTGCAAAATTAAGCAGCACAACTTCCATTGGAGGAAAAGAAAGAACAGGATTATATGTTAGAAACATAACCTTTGAATAGCATATGAATTGTACTATCATACCTGGCAACACCCTGACATGCTAGCTAAAGATGTAAGACATGATGTCTGAACATTGTAGTCCTGAGATGAAAGTTCCCTGGCATTTAGTTTTGGGGGGCATCCCAGAACAGTTGGAATGACCAGAATTCCATCATCCTGTGGATTAAGAAACATCATGACAAAGAAACTAACAGTATGATAACACTAAATAAGATTATCACAGCACATTCAACGACATGTTAACGAAATAGCATCATAAAATAAGTAATCAGTACAATACCAACAAATAAGATTATAACAGCACATCCAATGGCATGTAAAGATTATGAATCAGAAACAAGAGCAGTTCAGGAAAACTATCACCACATAACATGGATCCTCAGGTAGACACTTTTACTCTAAGCCTTTCTGTTTCACAAAGAAAGTTCTCAAATGTATACTTCAGGCTAGCAGTACAGTACTAAAAGTAAATGAACCACTATTTTCATTTCCAGAAGAAGAAGCTTTGTAACTGGGCCCAACATTGTGTTAACTGCTAAGTAATTGGTTCAAAACAATAATATAGCGAAGGAAACAAGAGCAGCATGAAATATCACTGATGAAAATAACATATCCAAGTTCACGGTTGCAGAAATATGTTAAATATTTCAATTTGTCCATATATTCAATTGATTCTAGATTTCATCCACTTGTTTTCAAACAACATAAATTTCAAGGAAATGACATTTGTAAAACCTAAAAAGCATTAGATATGCTTTCCATCTATCGTTCAGAGGAATAATAATATGTTTTTCAATAACATTTATCCAATAAAACCAGCAAAACTATCAGTGATGGACAACTAAGTGTGTTAAGAAATCAGTCAGAAGATCAAACAAGCAGTTCCTGACAATGTAGGTACTCGCTACTGAAATCTCGCTAAATTCCAGTTCATCCCAAACTCAATTCTTTACCAACCTTAAGAAGAGCACCGAGAGCTGCACGGACTTCTTTCCTTGCATCTTGACTGTTATTGATAGTTGACTCACCATCATCAGACAAATTACCAACTATGCATGCATCAACAGAAGGCTTAACAGAGTTTATCCACTCCATATGTTGATCTTTGAATTCATGTCTGGACCGAATAACATGATACTATTAATTTTTTTGGCACGAGTCAAATAGAATACACCAAATAGAACAAACAGACACGAGAAAAATTATCAGTTTAATTATTAAAAAAAACAAGCCATGTATATAAACAACAGAGTTTGTCTACTATGTCTTCTAAAATTAGAAAACCTAAGCCAAAGCCAAAGTAAGACCACATAATAGAGCATGGAATGTGTTCTTTGTTTGCAAATGCCAAAGCTTGCAGTAGCTAAGGGAAAAAAAACAGCTATTCCAATTATTAATTATCGTGATCTGAAAATAGATATGTAGGAGGGAAATAATCTACATGCAAGCAACGAGGGAAATAATCTACATGCAAGCAACCTACGGAAGTATGTAGTTCAAGTCAACTAACATCATTGTTTCATAAACCTGTGAACATCATCAGTTTCCACATAAATAACTATACAGGCTAGAACTCACAGAGGAAATTTAATACTACCATATTTTATATGTAACCAGTAGTTACTTATTTATTTAATAACATGATCATGTAGGGCAGGAGCATACTTGTGAAGAAACTGCATAGCCCTAGAAAGTGCTAGCAATGAAGAAAACTTTGAGTCACCATGACCATTTGAATTGTTCCTCAGGCTGGGTATTCTTGAAGCCAAATAATTTTCAAGATTAACATGACCCAGGACTTGTCCTAATGTAATACGCAAGGGAAAAAAATCAACATGAGGAAGTTGGTGGCCAGCAAAAACTAAGGGAATTTTAAAATAAGAATGACAAGTGTAAAGAGGAGATACATACTCCCAAATAGCTTTTCCACAGATTTCGTCACCACCTGAGTCAATCTTCTTGCATGCACCTTTGACATTTCAAAGCAATCATCTGCTATGTAGAAATGTCTGGGTTGTCGAATATCAGCGTAGGGTAGCCTCAGAAGGAGATGGCCAACACGACGCAGTACACTTGGATCCCTCGCAAACCAACCTACAGACAAATTAATTAAAAATAAATGGGGCACGGCAAGTTTACAAATTTGAATTAAGAGTGATTCTGGAAGAGATTACAAGTCAATACATATTTTGTTCTTTAAAAGAAATATATTTTCAAAGGTACCTATGGCATCCAGGCTAGGAGCGACAGGAATAACACCATTGTTGGGGACAACAGCATGTGAAGGCCGGAATGCCAAGACGCCACAATAACTACCTGGTACCCTTACTCCTCCAATGGTATCAATACCTGCAGAATCACATTCTCAGCGCATTATTTATCTATTAAAGTATATATGACCCATGCACACAAGACCTTATGGTTCCACAACTGTCACAAAGAGGATGTATTAATTTTGGAAACCAGTGAAATCATGGACAGGCACCAAAGAAATTTCAAGTCAATGCCTGAGCCTAAACATAGAATTGTTTTGGATCCTCTACAGTCGCAATGAAGGTTAACATCTAATGGAGGGAAGTCAGATGGATCAGACTTGGTAGAATGATGCAATGTAAAGGAAGGCAGTCACATCAGAACAACTTCTTTTCTTGAGATGCACATAATAGTAAACCAGGAAAATGGATTGAAAAAAAAAAATCATACATCAACCCTAAAACTGACAATTGTCAATTGTCAATCCTGAAATCCAGATAATCACTACCACACATAAACAACTAGTGAAGTAATTCAAATGTACAGGAAATTCAGATTTATACTAAGCTCTGATACTAAAGGATGAGGAGAAAGTGGCATTAAACAAAATGTTGCCCAAATAAGGACAGCATGTTGCACGCATAAATCTCTAGACAATGAATTAAAATAGTCAGCTCACCTAAGGAAAAATCTACAATGCCAGCAGCAACAGCAACAGCTGACCCACTTGAACATCCTCCAGGTACTCGATCTGGAGCAGCAGGATTTGTTGGTGTGCCAAAATGTTTATTCTCACCATGGATACTGCACGTGTATTGCACAATAAGTAAGATGTAAGCACACATTAGACAAGTGAATTATGGCAAACTAATCTTATAAAATGTAGAGAACATTTCTGCTTTTGTGATATTTCATAAAATGAAATAGAACATGGAAGGGTTTAGTGAACCCATATGCAGAAAGAAAAAATGGTTTTACCTAAATGCCATTTCATCAATAACAGTTTTTCCAACACACATAGCACCACCATCTACAAGAGATGAAACGACTAGAGATGTTTGTGTTGCTGCATCATGTGTCTTTGCCCATTCTAAGCTGCCAAAACTTGTTATATAACCAGTTACGTGGAATCTGCAAATAATCAAAACAAGACATCTGAGGTCAAGGATAAATAAAATGATGTACACGACGAATGTTAACACCAAATTGATAATACCGGTCTGCCCCTTCACAGTGCTAGGAACAAGTTAAGTACAAAAATGAAAAGGTGCAACAGCATTTTGTGGCCAATAGTGCGCAAATTTAAGAAACACACTTTGCCATTTTTGGCACTAAAAAAGAATTGTCATGCAGGCATGCACAGTTTTAGATAAATACATACATAGCTGCTGCGGATCAAATGTCCATTTGGATAATTTGTGTAACCTAAAATTTGTGCCAGTAGTTGGGTTGCAGAAAATAGCATTTTCTCCACGAAGCAGATATGCCCACAATACAATTTTCAGGTCCTAAAATAATTAAGTTCAGATTGGTATCTATTAGCAAGTATCTATTAAATTTATAAGGATATAAGAGCCTCATGACCTTGAGAAGGCTCGTAACATGAAGCTTCTGCTTTGTGCTTTTGAGCAGCTCTCAGGTCTCAAGATTAACTTTCATAAGAGTGAATTATGCTGTTTTGGTGATGCTCGAGCCATGGAAGACCAATATACCGATCTCTTTGGTTGTTCTTCTGGCGAATTCCCATTATGCTACTTAGGCATTCCTATCCATTATAGGAAACTAAGAAATGCAGATTGGAAAGGGGTAGAAGAACACTTTGAGAAGAGACTCAGTAGCTGGAAAGGGAAACTACTTTCCACAGGAGGACGTTTAACATTGATAAACTCAGTGCTTAGTAGTCTTCCACTGTATATGATGTCTTTCTTCGCAATACCAAGAGGTGTACTTAAGAAACTTGATTATTTTCGCTCGAGATTTTATTGGCAGTGTGATGATCAAAAGAAAAAGTATCGTTTGACGAAGTGGAGTATTATGTGCCGACCCAAAGAACAAGGGGGTTTAGGACTTCATGATTTAGATATGAAAAACATTGCCCTTCTTAGCAAGTGGTTATTTAAGCTATCACGACCGATGGGGTCTGGCAACAATTGATTCGTAACAAGTACTTGGGCTCAAAACATGTGTCACAAGTTGAGTTTAAAGTTGGGGACTCACAATTCTGGGCCAGCCTTATGAAGGTCAAGCGTGACTTTTTACGATTTGGCAAATTTATTATGAGAGATGGTGCCCAAATCAGGTTTTGGGAAGACAAGTGGTTGGGAGAAGCACCATTGCGAGAACAATATCCTTGTCTATACAATATAGTTAGGAATAAACATGATACTGTAGCAAAAGTGCTACAAAATTACCCTCCGAATGTATCTTGGCAAAGGGATCTCATTGGGCCAAAATTAGTGGCGTGGAATAACCTTCTTCCACGAATCGCTAACCTAGTTCTTACTCAGGATCAAGATAAGTTTCATTGGAATTTAACCCAAAATGGAGAATTTTCAGTGAAGTCGCATTATCTTGCCTTGGTACATTCAGATTTGCCCAACATAAACAAAGTAATTTGGAAATTAAAAGTACCGCTTAAAGTAAAGATCTTCCTATGGTATTTACGTCGTGGGGTAGTTTTGACAAGGGATAACCTAGCTAAGCGCAATTGGCAAGGAAGTAAGAATTGTTGCTTTTGTCACAAAGATGAGAAAATATTACATTTGTTTTATCAGTGCAGATTTGCCCGTTTTGTGTGGTGCATTATACAAGTGGCTACAGGGCTTTTCCCGCCACGTGGTGTATCCAATATGTTTGGTAATTGGCTATGGGGAATTAGGAAAGACTTGAAGTCACTTATCCTGTTAGGGGCAACCACTATTTGTTGGTCATTATGGCTTTGCAGGAATGATATGGTGTTTGACAAAAGAAAAATCTCTTCTCCTTTACAGGTTATTTTTTTAACTATCCACTTCCTTCGTACCTGGGCTATCCTTCAGAAGCCTGGTTCACGGGATTTGGTTGCAGCGGCGTGTCAACGCTTGGAGCAGGCGGTCAGGGAATGTTTTACCCAGGGACATGGGTGGCGGTCTAGCCTGAAGATTGGTGCTCCCTGATTTTTACTGCTTTCCTTCTCTTGTTACAAACTCTTTTGTGGGTTTGTGTGTTTTGGCTGTGTGCATCCTAGTTATGCAGAGGCCGGGAGTTTTCTTAGTATGGTTCTATCAACTTGATGTAATCGTCTGAGATTAATAAAAGCTTCCTTTATCAAAAAAAGAAAAAAGAGCCTCAGAGGAGAACTAAGTTCACTTCAGAAGAAGTAGTGGTATCTTGACCCAGAGAAAATACCTTATTCCAGTTTTAGTGTTAGAATATGCACTGAACTGTAAATGCACCTTAAGTAGGTTAAAAACTAAAAGGTTCCAAAAAAATGTCTGGCTTTGAGTTGAACCAGATGAGAGCATATCCTTAAAAGTTCAAAACTATGATATTATCTGGTATTTTAGAACAAGATAATTAACCATAGTGTTTATAAGTTTGCATCACAGCTTCATGACTGTATGAATGATAAGGTTGACCATTCCCCCCCCCCCCCCCCACCCACAACAATGCTTTCAAATTTTTTTTCACAATGAAGCATAGAGCATCTTATTATTTCAAATTTGTAACACCTTGTACCTTTTATACACAATAGTGTCTATTCATAAAGCTGCAAATACTTTAGATGGGTGGTTTCAATACTCTTCCAACGATAGTTCAAGAATTCTTTGGCAATAGAAAAAAAAACTATTCTGGTGTCCTTTGAATGGTTAAGTAATCAGCATCTTGAAGCAAATTATAGTCCACGTGCTAAAAAACTGTAATCTCAACTTCAAAGCTAAACTTTAGGAAACAACCATTTTTCATGCAAAACTTAAAGCGGATGGTTTCATGAATAAAAGGTATAAGTATCTAATAATGATACATTCATGTAAGTTTAGATACATGCATGATACATTGCCTTGCCAAAGGCGAAGCGGCCACAGGATGCTATGCCTTCTTGCATAATAAATTCACCTTACCACAAACCATGGTACAGTTACTAAGCAATGTAATACTATGGTAGATCATTAAGTAATCGAATAAACATTACATGGCATTGTTTCCCATTTCAGTGTCAGCCAATAATATTTGGCAAGTGATACATGAATATATCTCATTTAAAGGGCGTTATAATGAACTGTAAGACCATCTCCACTCTGCATCTTTTGGACCAAAATAGGGTGATGCAAACACACCTAGCTACAAACTACTCGCGTTTTGAAAGCTTTCCATATATGTAAACAAAAGGATGATATAATTCAGCAAACCCAATGTGCCATCTCGAGTAAATTCGTGCCTCCCTAACTGACCTGATACCAATACCCCAATGAGAAGTAGTGATACCCTGATAGCATGATCAAACTGATCAAATTACCGCTCTTAAACCGGTGCTAGCACGCTCCCAACCAATCCAATCAGGGACTACCAACTTCAAATCACGCAAAAAAAAAAAAACACAAGCGAGGTCGGGGAGCGCGGAGAGAGCTTACGCGTCGGCGATGGCGAAGCAGAGCCCCGTGAGTGGGTGTCGCGCCTGGGGGGGCGGCGGCTGCGGCGGGGGGAGGAGCTCGAGGCGGGCGATGAACGCGCCGTTGTCGGGCCGCGCGGGCCGCCGCAGCCGCTTCGCCGCCAGGAGGACCCCGGCGATGCCGAGGCCGAGCAGCACCCACAGGTTGGCCGCCGTCGAGGACGCCATGGGGTCGGGTTGGGGTAGCCGCTCGCCTGCTCCGCGCGGGGGCGAGTAGGGTGGGGGGGAGTTCGAGGGTTAGGGTTTTGCCGCGAGGCGGCGGCGGCGGCCGCTGAGGCGGACGGCGAGGCGGCGGCGGAGGCGGAGGCGTGGCGGAAGGATTGGATAATACCGGGGGTTCGCTGCTGGCTTCGAGGACTTAAATACGTCTTTGGAAATGAAATGAAAGCGAGCTAGCTTTGGCTGTATTTAGATATAAAGTTTGCATTTTAATCCTTTTCCATCCCATCAATCTGTCATACACATATAATTTTTTAAACTTTACGCTGAACTAAACACAGCCTTTATCAAATGGGTTATCAAAGAAATTTGTCTCTCTTTTTTAGAGTTTTTTTTTTCAGTGCAAACATATTTTTGTCTGGTGGTACAAATTGAAAACTTGACGGTATTGTATCGTGTTTACGTATGTGTGTAAGTTGCAAATAATGTATTGAAAAGTTGTTACAGCTTGCAATGTACACTAAAACCTAAGAATGAATTAAAAAGCAAAATCTGCCCTTCAGAAGCTTTTGTCTAAGGTACGTAAGCCGTTGAAATATAAGCAATACAAAATACTGAACGTAAACCTAAGGCTGCGAAAAATGGTGTAGACAGTATTTTTAATACCGTCACTTTATTGTTATATAATTTTCTATGTGCAAGCAGTACACGGTTCGGTTATATGCAGAATGGACGATCGTATAGGGGTCTAAGAAATTAGGGCAATTTAGGTTTCAATCCAAACAATTGTATTTTTAACATATTTTTGGTGTTTCTTAGTTAATTCTCTTTATCTCCTTCTCTCTTTGTTTAGCTTAAATGGATTTATTTTTCTTGGCCGCAAAAAGTGTTACATAATAATCGTACCGACTCAAATATATGTATTTTCTGGACACATTGTGAATGTGCATTTCAAGCATGAAGTTTTTTTTTTAGAGTGGGTTTTATAAAACTCCACCAGTTATAGACAAAGTTGTACAAAACAAAAGGGATTTTAGCACGTAACTCATAGCCATGAATATTATTGCTCAAAAGTTTCACATGACCACACCATTAACCAATTTAACATACTTCTATATCAAAATTTAAAAAGGCTATACTTGCATGATATAACATCTTTATGATGGATAAATAAAAACTCATGAATTTGATATAATAAATCTAGAACTCAGAAGTTGTCGACGAGGGATACTCATGGACCGATGAGTTGAGTATTGGGGTACGTTGGAACGAGGGTCTACGTAGTACGACATCACGCAGACAGAAGACAAGGATTATACTGATTCAGACCCCTTATCAAGTAATAGCCCTAGTCCAGTTTATATGAGATTGATGATGATGAGAACAAATTACAAAGAGAGTAGTCGAAACAGATGGTACCGATGAGATCGTAGTCGAGGGATTCGACGAGATCTCCCGGCGACTTGGCTCTGTGCACTCTGGCTTCGTAAACTTTGGTGGGTATGTGGATGATGAGATGCGATGCCCTTTACCTCCCCCTAGGGGCCCCTTTTATACCGTAGAATACCTTGACCCCAAGTAAGACTTAGGGATATGTAAACTGGCACGATATAACAAAAGACTTTACCCCTTCCGAGTAGGACTCCGGCAATTTCTTAACTCATAGAGATATTTTCCATAATTTGAGATAAATTCCTAACGACGTATACGAAAACGATCCGTACACGTGAAGGTATACCTTATCGGTATATTCCATAAATCGTATGATAGAGGATATGCCTTATCTGTAACCCTGATAGAAGTATATTAGATCAAAGTTCAAATGATCAATAGTGTGGTTTTATGAAACATTATGACCATAATACATGGGATTATCCGCAATGTACGAAAATCCCTATAGTTTTGTGCAACTTAGACCATAATACGCGTGGTTAGGTGAAATTTACTTTACAAAAGTTCACTTACTAAGTAAAAATGAACCACCTAGTTAACATGCATTTCTTCTTTCCAGTTTCTATTTAGGCAAAATGCTTGAGTTCCTACTACATAGCCATGCTCATCTAATTTGGTATCATTGCCATAGTGATTATTTATAGACAAGCACCATATATGTACCAGTGAGTGCACCCTCTTACCAAACAATCAAAGGGAAAAAAAAACAAATGACATATCTCTAACCTCGCTATAACCATTAACCCCAGCAATTCACGTATGTGTAATATAATCCTTTGTGAGGTTGGAAGAGATGAAGTAGAAGAACTATGTGATTTTCACCATAGGTTTTTTTTTTCTATACCTAGCAAACATTGAATATGATTGGCCTGTCCAATAATCAACCCCTTACATGGCTGGTCGTCGTCAACAAGATTGCAAAAGAAGTTGCTCTTTGGTGCGCAGTCAGGAGAACCGACACAACAGTGATAGACTTCACGCCCTAATACGTTTCTTTCCTTGTTTAGATTGTCTTTTCTTCCATCCTGTGAGATTATCCCTAGCATTCTTTCTCTAAGGCCGCTTTGCCGCCATGACGACACGTACTTAAAACATTCTATCTTAATATAAAAATGTGCATTTCTCTTGCATATTCGCTTTTAAATACATAATAAAAGTTGATAGTGGTATACTTGTTTTTAGAAAAGAATTAAATATTACATATTATAAACCTAACCCAGATAGCTTGGAACAATGGGTATAAGAAGTTTTTGAAGAAATCATATTTTTGAAAATAATCTACAAATAATTGGCAGCCAATGAACTATAAAGAACAGGCCGTATCTAGTTTCACCAACAATTGGGCCACGTTGGATGTAGCTATTGTTGCCTTTAGGTCATTCCAAGTGAGAGATGCCATTTTCATATTTTCAAGGGCGCCATATAAGCAATAAAATATTTAATTGATGATTGAAATAGCTCATATAGTATATGGTTTTAAACTATTGGAAACAACATAGACATCATTGCATCACTTACTTTATTAATTCCTTTGCAACATCATAAAAATGTTGACATGACATTCTATTTAATGACAAAGAAACTCCTATTGAGAATAGCACTAGGAGTAAACGATGGCACCATTTCTCTTCAGACTCACATTTACTTCGGTGAAAGTGAAACACCATTTCCACCTAAAAATGTAAATGACAAAAATCATAACATCTGCAACATTATACGTGGACTATTTTTTTCGTACGAAAGTTGTATCATTACGTACTAGCCTAGCGGTACTATTTATTTGTTAATATTCTAGCTAATTCGAATGATTTTCCCCTTTGTCTACACCAATAGTTCACCAGCGTGATCACCAAGTTTTCATCTTCATCATTATAGTTTGAGGGGCCATGAATTGAACAACTGTACGTCTATATATTCATCTCTTATCATCAAATCAGTTGATATCATCACTTAGATTAAATTGCTTACTCTTTGGTTTTCGCGTGTTTCCCCATATAGATGTGAGACCAGTACGTGCGGAGTCCTTTCGGCCAAAGTTTTGTAGATATTATCGATCATGGGTTTGGATATCAAATGAGCATTAGCGATTACAATGACCAGCTAGCAATAAGATCGAGGTTTGTACGGTTGTATCAATTCCATATAATCGTAATTTAATCATAATATATCTCATATGCCCTCTTGTCAAAAATATTTGACTTTTAACACAAGATTTAGTCAAAATTTTAAAACTTTAAAAATTAATTTTGTGTTATAATAAATTTGTAAAAACCTATAGAATTTATAGTATCATGATAATACTTTTCAAGACAAATCTATCTGCACTCTTTGCGTGTTTTCTAAACTTGCTCTCTCTAGTTATAAATATTTGATGTTTAGGATAAAATTCAATCAAATTGTTAAAACTATTACCCCCAATAATTTCTCAGGTGCTTAGTTAAAGAAAATGTATGTGCAATTCTGTTTTGAAATTTATTACTAGATTTTACAAACACGAGATTATGGTTTCTTTCACTGGTGGAGAAATGTTTTTTTACTCCCAGTTGGTAACCCCCCGTAGTCCGGTCTTCCAACCAGGACTAAAGATAAAAAAATAGCTCTAACCTTTTGAACTCCCCATTTTTATTACAACCGGGACCATTGTGGAATTTGGTCGACCATGGCTACCATGGATACAACCATTGCTCACATCATGGATCAAGAAGAACACTTCAAGATCAAGCCGTCCAAATTCTGGAATCCAATTCGGTCACCTGCTACCGTGCTGAATTCAAATGGCCGCCAAATGTGCATACGAGCTCCGTTTTGGGTCCGTGAGTACTTGATGGAAAGTTCTCGGAGTCCTCTTTCCAACAAATCTAGCCTCGTATACAAATTCCATCTCATTTGGCTGCAATCGCATAAACAAGGTGCTGCATCACCTATATTGGGCCAATGGGTTTGTAACTTCGTTTGGGACCCTGGCCTAAGTAGGGCCCATGTGGGGTGCGCCCCAACCAGGTGGAGCACGACCCTAGGCACCACTATTAAAGTTTAGCTTTGCTACTTTGCCGTGTAATCCTGTGATCGGTTAGATCGCCGGTTTACTCGTCACGTAACCCCAACTTATCATTTGTACTCAATTCCTATTTGCAATTCAGATTGCTTTTATCTTGTTCTTACTTGTTTCTTCGATTTGCTTGCAGGAATAAGGTTGATTTGCATCGGCAAGATCAACAGCCCACGGAGAGGTGTATTGATCGCTAAGGCGCAACGCAACGTCTTGTACGGTTGTAGTCGAATCGTCAACGTTTCTCTCAAATCGTAGTTATCATCAACTCACCGAAAGATCGGGCCAAACAACTGTCTTGAGTGTCAAAATGAACTCAGGGGTTCATCATGGTTTCTCCGGTAGTTTTCTTATTATTATTTTAACTAAGGTTTCTCCAGCAGGGGTTATATCTAATCGATCTTCCCGGTCACATGAACGTTCAAACACTACAGCTAGAAACTCAGCCTGCTGCATATACCTTGCTAGATATGGTTTCCACATCCAAAGTGCAAACTGCAATCTCGCATGCATGGATTCGTCTTTCAGCAAACTAAGCTTTTTTGGCGATCAGACAGGCGCCATTCGATATCTCAAGCATGACTCAATCATGTTCGTCACTGTCATGTCTCGGAGGGAACTGAACGCTAGCTAACACGGCACATGGAGAATAATTGTCGAAAAACGACATGGCACACGAGCAATCAACCGACGATGGCTACTCACGGAATTATATATATCATCGTTATCGTGTACTCTTATGTAGTATCAAATTTATGATGAAGCCATCTCCTTTTACACTACTACTTTCTTTTTAAGAATCGGAAACTACCTACTAAGCGCATATATTCTGCCGTAACGTGCTCATCGTCCTCTAACCCAGTACATATGCTGATTGTAATCCATAATAGCTTATCAATTATCCAAAATAATTAATGAGTATATATATTATTAACGATTTAAAAACCAATATAAAAAAACTACAATAAAAACTAAAATAAACTATGAGCTGTGATAAACACAACAGAATTTTAAAGCTTGTTTAGAGAGTTTAAAATTTTGAGAAGCTAGTAAGAATCTGAAAAGGTTGAATTTTCCAGTATGACTTTTACTTCATTTTCTAAATTCTAGCTTGTAACAATCTAAAAAAAATTGGAATTTTCAGCCTCTAACTTTTACTTTGTTTTTTAAATTCTACAACTATATATTATTAGAAAAAATACCCGTGCGTTGCAACGGGTGAAGTCTATTTTAATCTTATTATTGTTATATGGTTTAGTTAAGATGAAATTCACTGTGAGAATTCGCTTATATATATATATATATATATATATATATATATATATATATATATATATATATATATATATATATATATATATATAGAGAGAGAGAGAGAGAGAGAGAGAGAAAATCATGGGCTGTAGTTAGGACTTCGATTGTCTCAAGTTAGCATGCGAGTTTTTTTAAACATATTTTTTATATGATTATTTCTGTATTATCAAAAGTGAACGATCTTAAAAACCTACCCATACACGGATAACGTATCAAAATACCAGCAAAAACATCTTCAATTTTTATAATAGATAATATTTCAGAGACTGAATGACAATCTAAACTATTGAGTAAAGTCCATCTGGTCCCTAAACTTGTACCGTTGTATCATCCCGGTCTCTAAACTCGCAAATCGACCGTTCAGGTCCTCAAACTTGTTCGACTGTGTCATCCCGGTCCCTAAACTTGTAGATCACTCGTTTATGTCCTCCAACTTGTTTAGTTGTGTCACCCCGATCCCTAAACTTGGATTTGAATATCATCTGGGTCAAATAGGACGGTCTAAAGACTTTATATTTAAAAATAATTCATAACTTTTTCATGTGAACTCTAATGAAGACAAACTTTATATCAAACTTATAGCCCTCGACGCGATCTATAACTTTGTAGTTGAATTTTGATATAAAGTTTGTCTTCATTAGAGTTCACATGAAAAAGTTATGAATTATTTTTTGATATAAAGTTTTTAGACCGTCCTGCTTAGGGACCGGGGTGACACAACTGAATAAGTTGGAGGATCTAAACGAGTGATCTGCAAGTTTAGGGACCGGGATGACACAGTCAAATAAGTTTGAGGACCTGAACAGTCGATTTGCGAGTTTAGAGATCAGGATGATACAACGGTATAAGTTTAGGGACTGGCGATGGACTTTACTCTAAACTATTTAAAGGAGTTTTTAACTGTTGAAGATTCAAAGCTCATCAAGAGCTCTCTTAGCGCCCTTTTTCTTTTTGACTAGGACCTATTAGCTTAACATTTTAAGTCAGTTTTTTATATGATTTATAAACTAATGGATTTAAAGTTTTAAGTTAATTGGTGAAGTCATATCTCTATCTTACATAAACAAAAATAATTTTTTCAACCTAGTTTTTGGCTTAATAGTGTATAAGAGTGACTTATAGCTTTAGAAGACCAAACAAAAAGCTATTATTTGTTTAGATTTGGAGTTTTCGACTCATAAGTTGATTTATAAGCATAAATAAGAGGGATTTGTTTAAACTGGATCTAAAAATACACCACGATTACAAGCGGCGTCCCGGTAAGCAAAACAACCTAAAAAGGCGCCTGCGCACATTGCCTTGCTGGACGACGCTGGTGCATGCACGCACGCACGGCATTGCAGAGCCCGTGACGTGAGGGCGAGCTAGCCAACAACGCTCACGAGCCGAATACAACCAAACGCCGCTCCGTCCGGCCACCTCCCCTTCCTCCTCCATCATCTCACCGGGTGCGCTTCCCCTCCCCTTCGTACAACGAAGATTTGCTATTCGCCAGGGCCCAACCACAGTTATAGCTCACGTAGCCGCTACAGGCTTCTTCGCCGCCTCGTCTCCTCCTCGATCTCCCTTCCTCCCTAGAAAATCTCTCGGATCTCGCCGAGAGCTAGCGGCTGGCTGGCGGCGGTGGCGCGGTGGCAGCAAAGTATACGCTTTGCAGTTGCTGCAGGCGCGGCGCGGCAGCGGTGACGACGAAGAGGGAGGAGGAGAGAGGCTGTGTCGGGTTTGTGTTGTGTTTGTGTGTGTAGTGTGAGATCTGGAGACGGCCGGGAGGATGGCGCGCGGCGGGAGCTTCTCGCGGCTGCGGCTGCGCGCGGGGGTCGTTGTCGCCGCCGCCGCCGCCGCCCTGCTCCTCTTCGCCGTCGTCGCGCCGCCCGCCGCGGCGCTCAACATCGGCCTCCAGTCCGCCGGCGACGGCGCGGTACGTACACTATATACGTCACTACCCACTCTCTCTCTCTCCTAATCTGCTCGTACTCGTTGGCTAACAAAGTTGATTAATCATTATGACTGGGGGAGCGACGCCGCAGAGCAAGGCCGGGTTGTGCAGCCGCACGTGCGAGTCCGACCACTGCACGAGTAAGTGGCTATGTTATTCGTCGTCGTCGTCGATCCTAAATTTGATTGTGATCTTTGCTCTGACGACGGTGATCTCGATTGGGTGCGTGTGCAGCGCCGCCGTTGCTGCGCTACGGCAAGTACTGCGGCATCCTGTACAGCGGCTGCCCCGGCGAGCAGCCGTGCGACGAGCTCGACGCCTGCTGCATGCACCACGACAACTGCGTCCAGGCCAAGAGTACGTCACAGAACTAATCCATCATAATTACCAACTACTGTCCCGTATTTGCATAGCATATGCTGCTTAATTTTCTATGTGTATATATATATTTTTTTTCTTTCGTTCATATCATCAGATGACTACCTGAGCACGGCGTGCAACGAGGAGTTGCTGGAGTGCCTGGCGAGGCTGCGGGAGGGCTCGTCGACGTTCCAGGGGAACAAGTGCATGATCGACGAGGTCATCGACGTGATCTCGCTCGTCATCGAGGCCGCCGTCGTCGCCGGCAGGCTGCTGCACAAGCCTTAGCTTACATAGCCTCAGCCGTGCTGCAGGCACCACCCCTGCCGGCGGCGAACGGCGGCCGGATCGACGGCATGGGCGGCGCGAAGGATGAGCAGTATTGTCCTCTAACTTCGAATCACTGACGTGTAGGTCCAGTAGATGTGGGGCCTACATGTCAGTCAGTCACAGTCAATAATGACCGTACTACAGAGGATAAAGTGCTTGTGCGTTATTGGGTGGGTGGTACATGTTTTGCTTGCTTGGTGTGTGTCAGTGTGTGTGTGTGTGCAGCTTAGCTAGCACCGGGCTGGCGGCTGCGTGCGTCGCCTTCAACTTCACAGTTCACGTGGGCTCCCCCTTGACAGAGGCCCAGACTTACGACAAATATATGCAGATCACAAATATTACTACATGGTTTTGGACTTCGGTTTTGTGCCATTTGCTGCTTTATTTATCGTGCACATCTGGTGTGATAATGTTATCAATAAACGTATACATGTCCCACATAGGTATGACAAGACAATTCGTCTGCCGGTTTGGATTATGTGATGGCAGATGGTATCATAAGCTTTTCCTTTCCTTCAGATGGATCTTTGTAAGATTTGTACTTGGACGGTTGGCGAGTGTCTCTATGACGGGATATTTAGGACATCCATGATATAGTAGAAAAGTAAATATTAGTAACTAAAAAAATCTTATTATCAGGTAAGATATATCGTGGAAAATAGTAAATAGTTACTGCCAAATTATGGGCTTACTTTCAAGATATAAACACTTTGTGACGTGTCCTACCTATTTTTTAATTGTGCATTGCTTATGTTTGTGGTTTTTTCAGTTCACCTTGTTACCCGTACTTTTCACATGTAGACATTGTGATGTAGGCTGTGTTTAGATCCAAGGGTGAAAAATTTTAGCGTATCACATCGAATATTCGGACGCACATTTGAAGTATTAAACCTAGATTAATAACAAAACAAATTACATATTCCTCCTGTAAACTACGAGACGAATTTATTAAGCCTAATTAATTCGTCATTAGTAAATGTTTACTGTAGCACCACATTATTTTTTTATCTATATTTAATACTCCGCGCATGTGTCCAAACATTCAATGTGACAGGGTGAAAAAGTTTTTACGTGGGAACTAAACATGGCCGTATTTTCAATTTAGAGTAAATTACATCCACGGTGTATCAACTTGGTAGGTGAGTGTAATTTGGTACAAGAACTTGATAAATGAGTATTCTAGTGCAACAATTTGGTAGATATGTACAATTTAGTACATGAACTTTATAAGTGACTGTATAAATGCAATAACTTGCAAGATATGTACGATTTTGATGTAATAAGTTCAGAAGTTATGCGACAATTTAATTATTTGGAGCACTTTTTTATACATATTCAATTTTTAAGTACTTATTTTAACAATATACTAGTGTGGTTTTGTATATAAGCATATTTATATTTTTATCCTAATAACTAATAACTGAAAGTCAATTAAACTGGATGTAAAAATTATTATATTTCAGTTGAGATTTGAGAAGGTGAAGAAAACAAAAAAATTTAAAGGTAATTGGATGTGCAGTATAATTCTTAAAGATTAAATTCAATATTATAAGGTATTAAGGTAATATCCGTACTATTGCTATGTAAAAGCATATTGACATCGCGAGAAAAACTCATTTAGCATATGCTTAGCTAAGTTGATGTACCAAAATACTAAATTGTCAAGTTCTTATACTAGAACGCACCTACTTATCAAGTTGTTGCACTCGAACGTTCAATTCTCAAGTTCTTATACTATATCGCACTCACCTATCAAGTTGTTGTACATGAGTGCAACTTGTTCTTTAATTCACCATTAACATTTGACATGGGTTTATCTAACTATCCACTTTTGTAATAAACATTGAGGATGCTCTAGGATCTGCGTAACTATAAAGTACTACTGAACAGTGGGCTAATCAGACAACTTAAGAACACATGGTCATAACTATGCAGGATGCAACCGTGTTCTTAAACAGAGTCGTTGAGCTGTGTTTATTAAGGAAACTGCAATAATACATGCTATGACCGTGTGATTAGTTAACAGCCTAACTTACAATACTGTTTATTAGTCCCGTTGAACTGTATCAACCATACGGCAGATACTCCCGGAGTTGGACCGCTTGCTCCTAGGATCAGCTACTGACCACACGGTAAAAATCAGGCAAGAACAGCAGTTGAAGCAAATATTTTTTTTTTGAGGGGATAGAAGCAAATCTAAAGAAATGTTGCTCCGCTTCCACGATTCATCGAACAGTGGGCTAATCAGACAATCAGCGTCTGTTTGAAAATATGACGAGCATTGCTGATTTGCTGTCGGCATTTGGTAACATTAAGAACTGGAGATAGATTTTATTAAGCATAAACCCCTGGAAACAGAGTAGCAACGTAGATGTGTGACTTGTGTCTGAAGACGGGGAAAAAAGCACAGCTACTCTACATCGTACATCAAATCTATTGCCATAAAATTCATCCATGAAAACAGAGTAGCAAGGTATTTACATTGTCTGAAGACGGGAGAAGAAAGCACAGCTACTCAACATCGTACTGCAGATTTATTGCGACGAGGATAGGTAATCAGCATCATCACCATTGCTTCTAGGTCATCACTCGTTTATTTGACATATAGGTAACTGCTTCAACTAATTTTCATAAAGTGGCTGAGGTGGGATTTTCCTTTGTAACCTGAGAAAGCATAAAAAAGCATGCTAGCAAAATTTAAAAAAAGGTGGAAAAGTTTATGAAACATCGATAGCTATAATTTTACGATGTTGTATGAGGTGTACTGGTGTAGTATCCACTTCAGCATTGCAAGCAAGCAGGTAAGTTTAAGATGGAGTACTTGTTATGTATAAACAGGGCCAAATTACCTACAAAATTTCTGCTAACAGTGACTTAAACAAGGACACTAATAAATTTCTGCCTTCGGAGTTTTTAAGTGATTGACATGAAAGATAAATTAAAACATCATTCCCATTTGTAAAAATACAAACAGCGGCACAATACCTTGTTTCAATATATACAGGTACAAGTAACCAATATGTGTCCTGTGTTACAGGCTACGGCAAAACTATACAGTATCAAGTACAAGATTATGCAGTATAAGATTATACAGTCTAAAACAAGTACTTCCTCCGTTTCGCAATGTAAGACTTTCTAGTATTGTCTATATTCATATAAATATTAATGAATCTAGACATATATGTATCTAGATTCATTAACATCTATATGAATGTGGGTAATGCTAGAAAGTCTTACATTGTAAAATGGAGGGAGTAGCTTGGTTTGAGCAGTTTAGGACAAGCTTGGAAGTAGAATAGCTTGTTTCTAGGCAATTCTAGACTTCTACTGCGCGACAGTAAGTTATGCAAAGACCACCAAGAGCAAATATAGAAGATAGAATTTTAACTTTAGAATTCTCCAAAAGTGTTAAAATAAACTAACCAGTTTTGCTTGGACCATTCACATCCTTCGGTATCAATTACATGTAAGCTCAGTGCATGTCTTGACACCGGAGAAAGATTTTCAAAGCTGGCAAAGAAAGTTAAAACATATTAGTAAAAAAATGAAGCAGTTGATTGCAAGCATACGCAATATAACAGGATAACTTCACCTCTGGTGTATAAGATCTCCATGAATAACCACCAAATCACCTGACTTTACTTCTAAGGGCACAAATTCTTTCAGATCATAGGTTGGCGAAGGATGATCAAAATGAGTATCGATTTCATCTCTGATCATTCGCCTTTTCAGGCCATCTGGTACAAAGCATTGTAAATGATAAACAAATCAGAAGCTCAGATAAACACAAGAGGATTCTTGAAATAAAATAATTTGATGCGAAAATCTACTTTTATGTGATCCAGGAATTGCCCAAAGGCAACCATTCGTTTTTGTCGCATCTTCGAGTGCAAGCCACAGCCCTGTGCATGATGGAGGGTCTGTATATAGGAATGTATTATCCTGGTGTGGTACCACCTCGCCACCAATGCCTGGTTGCTGAGTTGTGGAGAAATTAACCCAATAAGGAATAAAAGTTATAGTCAATGCCAACAAGAAACTAGAGACTGCACAAGGTACCTTAAAGATGTACATAGATTGAATAACTGCAGGTCTCTTGTAGCGTAAAGAAGAGAACAGGCTGGAAACATTCGCTCCAAAAGAGAACTTTTTGAACACAGGGTCAAGTTCATGTAACGCTGCATAAATTACTGAGCAGTGAATGGCAATATCTCAAGATATATTGTTATAAGTATACAAGTATACAAACAATATAAGCTTTTCAAAGCATGGAAAATACTAACGTTAACTAGAAAATAGCAACCAAACAGGCAAATTCAAAAACAAACTAACTCAAGAAAATTTCTCTTAACCCAGATTAATGGAAATGCAAACAGCAGAAATAGCAAGGTTGAACAAGAAAATTTATGTTCAGAACAAGAAAAGAATTACCAATAAAAGTGCTACACGATTGGTTATAAGACTATTCCAGCAGCACCTATGAATCGAATGCAATCTTGTTTAGGATGTTACTTTGTTATCTTTCGGCCTAGATGCAATGTAAATATTTGTTTGAGCAATCAGAGAAGTCTATTACAATTTTCGACTTCTATATTTAAGTAGGAAAATCCCTGACTGTTTCTCACAAGAAGTCATCATGCTAAGACAATTTACAACTTGCATAGCAAGTGGCATCAGGTTCCAAACCATGCAACATAAACAACACAATAATCTTGCAAGATTCAATCAATCATCATAGTACAAACTACACACATGTATAACCAATTTCTACTCGGCATACTGACCGTGCCCAACTTTATTGATTGAAAGTTCCTTTGCCTGCTTCAAGCATCCATCATCTCCAAATGCCTTTTCTGTGAGTAATAGAAACAGCAAAATATATAAATATAAATCACTATCCAAATCCAAGTAAACCTGCACATGCTAAAAGATGTAAAGCAACAACAGAGCCAGAAGAACTGTTCGACACTAATAGGTCTGTAACTAGTACACATTATCTTCTTGTTTT
Source organism: Oryza glaberrima (assembly GCF_000147395.1). Taxonomy (NCBI): domain Eukaryota; kingdom Viridiplantae; phylum Streptophyta; class Magnoliopsida; order Poales; family Poaceae; genus Oryza; species Oryza glaberrima. The sequence goes on from NC_068328.1 coordinate 28,033,300, forward strand.
TTTTTTAACAAACTACCAACCAATTCCTTGTTCAGATAGCATAACTGATGAATGTTAAACTCCACAACTCCAAGAGGATGAACTTCACTTACCCTCAAAGAAGAAAGAGATATTCTCCGCACTCTTGAAGAAAAAGTCGTTCTTCACCTGCCGCTGCATTGGGAAACAATGTAACAGTAAGTTCAAACCGCGATGCATGTGCCACTGGCAATCAAATCTAGCAGCGAGACTAGAAACTACTCCTCCTGATAATGTACATACGACAAGCATACAGAGACAGCTATTCAGTAAAGGGGAAAAATATCTTTCCCCAGACATACGTGATCCTTTGTGGAGAAGACGTCGCCAGCGCCGTCGAAGCCGTCGACGAGCTCCGCCATGCGGTCCCTCATCGCCCTCACCTCCTCCGCGCTGGAGAACGACCCCAGCACGAGGTACCCTGCGACCAACGAGACCCCCCCACGCGCGACAAGGATTTAGGTCCCCTCGTATCGTACATAGTTCTAGCTGGGCAATTCGCTGCCTCCGATTGCTGGGAGCGACACTGACCAGATGGCCGCGGAGGAGGAGGAGGGGAGGGGAACGAGCGGTGGCTGGCGCTTACCATTGGCGTCGAAGAAGCGGAGCTGCTCGTCGTTGAGGCTACCGGCCGGCGGCATGGCGGCGGAAGGGAAGGGGAGATGAGAAGTTTGACGAAACAGGGAGCGGGTGGATTGCAGGAGTGGACTACAGGATACTACACGAAACCGCATAAAGCTGGAATAATTAACTACTCCGTATTTGCCACTCGGCCGTGTTTGCAATCCTGCGTTCCCCACCCTTCTCCATCGTATTCCGCACACACGTACTATTTAAAATTGCTAAATGGGTGTTTTTTCAAAAGTTTCTATAAAAAATTATTAAAAAATCATATTGATACATTTTATTTTAAAAAAAATAGCTAATATTTAATTAATCACGTGCTAATAGACCACTATGTTTTCTATGCACACTGTACATATTGGAAACCCATGATTGCAAACACAGCTTTAGGGTGTTCGGAACCAAGTGCCTGCACGGAAAACGGAGCGATCCATTAGCGTGCGATTAATTAGATATTAAATAATTTTTTTTCAAAAATAGTTTAATTTGTTTTTTAAGCAACTTTTGTATAAAAACTTTTTGCAAAAAATACACCGTTTAGTAGTTTAAAAAACGTGCGCGCGGAAAACGACAGTGATAGGTTGAGAAGAGAGGGTGCCGAACACAGCCTTAATGTGGTGATAAAATTATTTACCACTAAACTCACATGTCATAGATATATGAGGTCTCACATGTTATAGACAATGAGTGGCAAATAATTAATTGCCACATCTTAAAAGTGGCATAGAGTTAAATGTCCCATTTTTACGTTTCCTTGAAGCAAAAGCGGGCATCGAGTTTCAGCCACAAACGTTTACGCTTCCTTGGAGGGAAAGCAGATTATTGTGGTGCGAGCGTCATGGGCTTTTGTTTTGTAGGCTTCTAAGCTGCCTAGCAGGAAGCTGGGCCTTACGTAGTCCCTCTGTTTCAAAAAAAAGACAAACATTGGGTTTCTATCCGTCTTATATGAAAGTTTTTTATAATTAGTATTTTTATTATTGTTAGATGATAAAACATGATTAATACTTTATACGTGACTTGTCTTTTTAATTTTTTTCATATTTTTTTTCAAATAAAACGGACGGTCAAACGTTGGACACGGAAACCCAGGGTTTGTCTTTTTTTTTTTACGGAGGGAGTATATCGAAACCTTTGATCCGTACGGATAAGTTTTTTTTTCATTTTTCATTTATTTATTTATGAAAATATTTATAAACATAATTTTTATATTTTTCAAAGTATTGCAGATTTAAAGATCTACACCCGAGCTTCTTGATAGGGGGTAATATTTGAAATTACAAATTATTTTTCTAAATATTTCAATAAAAAAATTAATAAAAGAAAAAAATCTACTACGTTGCGAACCCACAGCTTAGGAAAAAAGCTAAGGTCACCCAAAAACGGCGCGCGTGAGACGTAAGCAACTCCCGAAATCGGCAACCGCCTCCGCCGCGGCCGATCGATTCCTCCCTCTCGTATAAACACACGAGCCTCCCCGCCGTCGCCGGCGACCCCCCCCCCCCCCCCCCCTTCCCGCCGCCCCCACGACGCAGCCATGTCGGGCTGGTCGGGGATCCACGACGACATGCTCCTCCTCGTCGTCGGTCGCCTCCCGGCACTCGACCTCCTCCGCTTCCGCGCCGTCTGCGCCTCATGGCGCGCCGCCGCCGCCATCTTCGTCGACGGCCGCGGCCGCCCGCGCCCCGACCGCCCCTGGCTCCTGCTCCCCGCCGACGCACCCGATCCGGATGATGGCTGCCGCTTCGTCGTGTCCCGCGACCGGGAGGTCCCCGTCGTCGCCCTCCCCGCGCGCCTCGGCCGCGATGGGGGACGAGGGTTCGTGCCCCTCGGCTCCTCCCGTGGCGTGATCGTGGCCGCCGATGACCGCGGCGAGATGCACCTGCTCGACCCCGTCACCGGTAAGCGCAGGGCGCTTCCCCCCGTCATCTCGCTCCCGCTCGTCGACGGCGTCGAAGGGGGTCCAGCGGGGCTGAACGTCCGCCATGGCGGCGGCACCGTCTCCCGCATCGACGGCCTGATCCACAAGGCCGTGCCGGTGCCCGCACCGGACGGGGGGCTCCTCGTGGTCGTGATCTACCGGCAGGTCCACCACCGCAACCAGTGGGCGACGGCGCGCCCCGGCGACCGCGCGTGGAAGTCCGTGAAGCCGACGAGCATCCCCGCCGTGGTCGACGTGGCCGTCCACCGCGGGCAGCTCTACGCCAACACGCGGTACGGGATGGTGTACGCGTTCCCGGAGCTGCGCGGGCTGGGCTCCGCCTCGCCGGAGATCATCCCCTCCGTGACGCGGCGGCCGAACGCGTACGTGGAGCGCAGCTTCCTGGTGGAGTCCCCGCCAGGCTCCGCCGGCGGCCGCCGCGGGCTGATGCAGGTGGAGCTGCTCCGGCCCGTGGCCGCGTCCGGCGGCGGCGAGGACGAGGAGGAGGGGTTCGTGGTGCGCGTGCTGGACGAATGCGGCGAGACGTGGGAGGAGGCGGACGACATCGGCGACGTGGCGGTGCTCGTGGACGCGTCGGGCGCGGTGGCGGCGTCCACGCGGGAGTGCCCCGGGCTGCGGCCCAGCACCGTGTACTTCGCCGTGGACCTCGCCGGCGAGACGCGCGTGTGCGCGTACAGCCTCGCCGCGGCGGGCAAGGGCAAGCACAAGAGGATCGAGGTCATCGAGTCGATCCCCATGGCGGAGGGGTACAAGCCGCCCTGCTTCTGGTTCGCGCCGGTCTACACGCCGTGACCGTGCCACCGCGGCGGCTCGAGTTTGATGGTGACCATTGCCTTTGGATGGACGTATTGCGAGTTGGATCTAAGCCAGAAGAACTCAGAGAATTGTCCGTCTTCTTCACAGTGGAATTCTTGCATGGTTGCATATGTCTTTGCATGTCTAGTGTTCATCAACCTTGAGTATTTTTATCTCTTGTGGATCATAATGGAGTGGTAGATTATCAGGAATCCAGGATGTTCTCTGCTTTGTGTAAAGTAGATCAGTATAGGAGTATTAGATTATACGGAGTCATACATATGAAGGTTCATCCCAAATGTCAGCAACTTTTGAGTCCCCGGCGATTGTGTCGTTTATCCCAAATGTACCAACAAATTCTCTTTTATACAGTCGTAAGAATCTCCTTTATTAATGCGAGCTACAGCGAGATACTACTACTATACTCCCTCCGCCGATGTGCCCCTTCTAGTACAACAAATCAGGATAAAGCTCTATCCAGGTCCTCTCCTAGGTTAGCTTTTTTTTTAGGACGGAGGGAGTAGATGTAAGAGGGATGCTATATAATGAAATCTCGTTTTCGAACGGGATGATACCGGTTAGGTATCAGGTTCGGTATCGGGTGATAACTATCAGATATCAGGCGATTCTACCACGTTTCAGGTGATACTTGCGAGGTATCAGGTGATACCTATCAGGTATCATGTGATTCTTACCACATAGAAGGTGATACTTGCGATGTATCAGGTGACACCTACTAGGTGTCAAGTGATACCTATCAGGTATCACGTGATACCTGCCAGGTATCACGCGATATATACCCGACGTACGCCGACAACCACTGCCGCCCCAGCGCCCCTTCCTCCCTAGCTCCGACCACCGCCGCCGCTCCCTCCTCCGACTCCGACGCCGCACCACCGCCACCCCCTCCCTCCCCAGGATCCGGCTACCACCACCGCTGCCCCTCCCTCCCCTGGCTCCGGCCACCGTCGCCGCTCCCTCACCCTGCTCCGGTCACCTCCGCCGCTCTCTCCCTCAGCTCCGGCCACCGTCGCCGCCCCCTCCCTCGGCTCTCTGGCTCTAGCCACCGGTGTAGCGCCCGTTCCGTCTTGGCGCCTAGCGGGAAAACTAGCTCTTAAAAATCCTATTTGCGAAATCCGTTTCTTTGCTTGTTGTCTAGTGCCCGTGCCATCTCAGGTCTCAAGTCCCCGATCCATCGTCGAGTTCAATCCCGAATCCAAATCCTTCCCAAATCAAATCCCTCCGCAAAAGTCTATTTTGCCTCCCTAGGGTTCGATGGGCCGAATCCCTCTCGGCCCATCTCCCCCTCCCTCCCCGGCTCGCTCTCTCTCTCTCTCTCTCTCTCTCTCTCTCCCTCTCCCCCGCTCTGCCCGAGCGCTGCTCGCGCGGGCGCGGGAGCCGCGCCGAGCCCTCCCTCCTGCTCCCGCTGCCGTTCCCGCCGACGCCGCCAAATCGTCGCCGTGCGCCGTTGCTTCCCGCGCGCGCGCGCCGTGGTGGCCGACCGCCTGGTCGCCGCCGCCGTCAGCCTCTGCCGCGCCTGCCGCCCGTGTCGCCGCTCCGCTCCAAGCCGCCTCCGCCGTCATCGCCGTCGTCATCGACCCGGCCCCGCCACTCCGCGCGCATGCTTCCAAGGGATGGAGGCAGAGCTCCTCCTCATCGCCCTCTCTCCTTCCTCCTTTTTCCGAAGAGGAAAGGGGCAAGCCCCCTTTCTCCCTTCCTTTTCCCTTTTCCCTTCCCCGCCGGCGTCATCCTCCCTGTCGCCGTTTTGGCCGCTAGTCGGAGCTTCAGCCCGCTGGCTCGACCGCCTAATGTCGGTTCCTCCCTCCCAAACCGACATTGCCGCCCTATAAACCCGAGCCCTCCCCAAACCAATCTTCCCCGTTTTCGCCCTCGCCATTGCCGCCCCTCTCGCCGACCGCCGCCGACGCGTGTGCCGGAGGAGCCGGCACGAGCAAGGACGCGGAAGGGGACTCCGGGCGCGCCCTCTTCTTCCTCTTCCCCGGCCCGAGGCCGGAGAGATCGCTCCCGTGCCGTCGGCCTCTCGTCACCGCGCCCTTCCCCGCACGGTAGTGTCGCCCTCCGTTCTCCCTCCTCGTTCCATCTCCTCCCCTTAGACTCGGGTAGTAGCACGAGTAGCCTCCCCGTAGCTAGCTGGCGCCGCCCCGACCGTTGCCGCCGCCCGCCGTGTGCTCACCGCCGTCGCCGCCCGAGCTCGGAAGCGCCGCTCGTCGCCGGCCTCGCTCGGCGTAGCTCCGCCCAATCCGACGCTAGCAACGGATTCCCGTAGCCGCGTAGATGCTCTCACCGCCGGGAATCGACCCCTCGTGACCTCATCGCCGTTTCCCCCTTCTCCTGCCGCCGGTTGCCGCCGCCGCAATCCGCCGCCGTCGAGCATCCCCCGGCGAATCCGAGCCGTTGGCTCGTCTCCTCTCGTCCCGTGCAACCTCCCGGTGTGCTCGCTTTCGCCTGTATCGCCGTGGTTCGCTCCGCCGCTCGCCGCCGCCGCCCGCCGTCCGTTTCGGCCGACGTCGTCGTCTACCTCCCGCCGGCCCGCGTGGCAGCCACGTAGGCGCCACGTCGGCGCCACCTCGGCCACGACCGGATCGGCTGACCCGGCCAGCCGCCCCCTCCGTTTCTCTCCCCGTGCGCGCGGTCCACCGCGAGCCGTGAGGCTGCGCGTGGGCCCGTCGCACCGCGTCCTCCGCGAACCGCGCGCATGCGCCGCGCCCCCCTCCCCAAACCCTAGCACGCCCGTGTGCACCTCGCTCACGGTGAGCCGAGCCGCCGACAAGCGGGTCCCACTTGGGACCACGCGGAATGGACCCGGCCCACCGGCTCTTTCTCTCCCCTCCCCGCTCGCGCGCGCCATGGGCCGCCTTCTTGGGCCGGCCGGCCCATTAAGCTCGGCCGAGCCGCCCCTTTCTCTCGGGCCGCGCCCTAGCCGCCCGAGGGAAGTCTAATTTCCCTCCCTCTTTCTTTTTCTTTTCTTTTCTTTTTCAAAAAGGGTTTAAATAAATCCTTTTCCTTTAGACCAAAAATCCAATAATCTTAGAAATTCAATATCTTCCCAACCGTAAGTCCGTTTGACTCCGTTCAACTTCCAAAATTCCTCAAATCTCGAGATCTATCTAATGGCACGCTTAGAGGTCAATAATAGGGCTTTATTTTTTGCCGTTTGTTGAGTTGCCCCGTTTCGCGTGTAGTGTCGGAGCCCGAAGATCCGCAGTGCGAGGATTTCGAGGATCAAGCTCCAGATCTCGAGCAAGGCAAGCCACCTTTGAACATCTTGAGCCTATATTTGAACTTAATTAATTTGCTTGCAAAATATTATGCATTGATAGGATTGCACTTGATCTGTTTGCCCCGTCTGCAAGGCAGACCGGTGGGCCTACCCAACTTGTTGCATCTGATCCTTCCACTGTTAATTGTTATACCATGTTCCCTTGTAACCACCTAGTTGCGCCTCGATATTCGTGCACTCTGTGCGAGTATCGACGGTCGCCTTCAAACTTAAAATCTGAGTAAGTTCTTGGGTAAAACTTGGATTTTTACAAAAGACTTGGAAAACCCGACACCTGGGTCGGTGCTTGCGAACTAAATGAATTTCCAAAACCGCGGACCGGGGAACGTACCGGGAGTACGGTTTCCCGCTCTTGCACTTAAGGACCGTTTCCTTGGAATTTCATCCGAACATAAGACAAGTACGACCACATGGGTGGAATGGGACACCCCTGGCTGAGTAATTAGCCAATCGGGGGAGCCTTGATGCCAAGAGACATGTGGATTCGCCGGGGTGGTGTCGGGGAGGACCCCTGGGCTTCCTGGCACAGTATGGTCTGGGACCTAATCTGGTGTTGGTCTGGGACCCCTCTCGTTGGCATATGGTGAACCTGTGTCGGCTTTCGAAATGCCTTGTCATGAAAGCCTTAAGGTCTCTAGTCGTGGCCGTTCTGCACGGGCTGGATGATCCGGGTTAGTAATGTCGTGTGGGTAAAGTGTACCCCCTCTGCAGAGGTTATTAAACTGTCCGAACAGCCGTGCCCACGGTCATGGGCGGATGTGAGGTGATTCCTAGCGTAGTTTTGTTTGACTACTGCCTTGTGAAATTTTGCTGTTGTGAAATGGGTTTGGTGTTTGGAAAATCTGCGGCTGATGGGACCAGCCAGGCCCGGGTGGCCGTTTGAAAGCTATTGGCTGGGTGCCAATCTTGATCAATTCAAAAGACTGATACATTGCACAAACTCCGACCGGACGAGACGCACTTTCTCATCCGTGTCGTTTGAGAAGCACTCACTTAGTTGTTTCAGGAAAGAGTTCAAATAAAATCAATTGCAAAAACAGCAGCCCTTCTTTGAAGCCTGCATTAAACACTTATTTCCCATGGCTTGCTGAGTACTCTCGTACTCACCCTTGCTCCATATAAATAATTCCCCCCCCCAGTTGCTGAAGAAGATGAAGCGGATCCCGCTGACGAGGAGTTCCTTCAGGAGCAAGCCGGCTACGATGAGTTTTAGGGTTTCGGCCTAGTTCCCAAGTCGCGCCTGTGATGTGTGGTCCAAGTCTTGGCTTCCGCGTTCCTTTTGTAATGCAGTTGTGAGCTCGGGATCTGTCCGCAGCCCAACATGACTGTACCCCTACTCTACAATAAAGAGACCTCTGTTGCTGTGATATTCTGTCTTCCTGTTATACCAGCACTGTTTCCTGGGACTGGTATCAATTAACAGGTTAATTTGGAGCGTCACGGGCTAGTTCCGCTCGGGACTAGTTCGGGGCGTGACAACCGGCATCCCAGCTCCAGCCACCGCTGTCTCTCTCTCTCTCCCTTGGCTCCGGCACCCACCGCCGCCCCCTCTCCCGGCTCTCTGGCTCCAGCCACCGCCGCCGCTCTCCCCCCACCATCGGCTCGGCCGTTGTGCCTCGTGCTCTTGCGGCTGATGGAGGTGGCACTACACTGATCAGGTCATCTCTGACGGGCTCATACCCTTACCTGTGACGGGTTAAGCACTGGTCACAGATCAGTGGTCACTGATGACTCGGAGTCACCCGTGACGGGTAAAGACCCGCCAGAGGTAAAAGTTACCTTTGACGGACTGAAAACTAAAATCCGTCATAGGTGAGGTCACCTGTGACAGAGGGGTCTGAATTGGGACCCGTCACAAACCTCAAAAATGGGAGAAAAATAATATTATAAGCCTAGCTAGTCGCAGACCATTAGGCATCACAAATCACAAAAATGATCACATTCACAGTCATTTCGACACAAGACAGAATCACAAAAATCATCGCAATCATATTCATCTGGCCAAAGAACAAAATCACTTCACATTCACAATCATTTAGGCACAAAACAAAATCACAAAAATCATCACAATCATATATCATCTGGCAGTGGTGCGGTGGTGGACGAAGCGGCCAACGGTCAAGAGGGATGCGGTGGCCGGCGGTCAGGAGGTTGGGAGGCGGCGGCGACCGACGGTCGGGGGAGAGGCCGTGGCGGCCGGATCCGCACCTCGTAGGCCAGATCCGGCGACCGGCGGTCGGGAGGCGGGGAGGCGGCGGCGGCGGCTGACGGTCAGGAGGCGGGGACGCGTCAGCGGCCGGCGCTCGGGAGGCGGGGAGGCGGCAGCGACCGACGGTCGGGGGAGAGGCCGTGGTGGCCGGATCCGCGCCTCGTATGCTAGATCCAGCGACCGGTGGTCAGGAGGCGGGGAGGTAGCGGCGGTTGCCGGTCGGGAGACGGGGAGGCGTCAGCGGCCGGCGCTCGGGAGGGCGCCATGGATGGGGAATCCGAGGGGAGGAGTAGGGTCGCAGGGGGGTGGGTGTGGGATTTTTTGGTAAGTCATCTCTGACGGCTATAATTTTTTAACTTGTTTGAGATGAGATATCTAATCTTTGACGGGTTGCAAATTTAACACCCGTCACAAGTGAGGTCAAACCAGTAACGGGTTGGAGAGCAAACCCGTCACTACCTCACCTATGACGGCTTAAAATTCAGTCCGTGATAGGTATAGTCACAGGTGAGGTGATACCTGTGACGGGCCATGGCCGGATGCCTCACCGATGACGGCAAACCTAACGACCCGTTAAAAGTGACGGTCATCTGTGACCAATACTTAAGCCCGTCACTGGTGTGCCGTCACAGATATAGGGTTCTGGCATAGTGTGGAGGGGAAGCTATCCCGTTAGGGCAACGGTATCCCGTCCCCTCGCATTCCTGTAGATGTAAAGATGCTTAACGCCATTCACAGTCCCGATTGACAAGTCACGTTGACAATTCAAGTCAGAAATTCGAGTCAGAACTCAGAATAATCTTGCGTGATCCAAGTTATCCAACTAATCAGAAAGCAGCCAGATTCCCCCCCGAGAGTATTGGGGAAATCTTGATGGGCGCACGCACGCACGGCCGCGCAGCCAGTTGAGGCTGACGCGCTGGCGCACTGGTCCACACTATTCTCCACCCGCTTCCTTCCCCTCCGGGCCAAAGGATTGGTTCACGACCCGCGCCGCAAGCATGGTCCAGCCTCGCTGGCCGCACTTCAGCCGCTCGCCTTTTGCTTGGGCCGCGCCCCGCCGCGCCGGATCGGCAGGTTGACGCCGCCGTCGACCGAATCCAATCCAACCCGTTAATTAAAACCCCCCTTCCCATGCTCAGTAAAACGAGCCCGATTGGCAGTTTGGCACCAGCACCAGCAGCAGGAGCAGAGACAGGTGAGAGGAGGAGGATAAACGGAGGAGGCCGCGATGGGAACCGTGCTGGACTCCCACTTCCTGGCGCTCACGGCCATCGTCACTGTGAGCAAATCCCTCGTCTTTTCCTCTTCCTCTCTCTCGCCGGTGCGGCGCTCATGGATGTGGTTGGAGGTTCCAGGAGACGTGATTGGTGTTCTTGGGATTTTTTTTTTAATTTCTTGTTCCAATTTTTGTGGTGGTGGTGGTAGGTGGGATATCAGCTGGTGTTCTTCATCATCACCGCGCTCCTGCGGTTCGATAAAGTCACTGATTTCGCAGGTAATTTTGGCAATTGTTTGTGTACAACTTTTCATGGGAAACTGCTTATATTATTCTTGAATATAAGTTCTCCTCAACAAGGAAATTGCCTTTTAAATTTTTGGTAATTTCTGTTACTGCGTTGTTGTCTTACAGGAAGTACGAATTTCATCATACTTGCAATCCTCACGCTAGCTTTGAAGGGAGCATGGCATTTCCGTCAGGTAAATAGTTGTCTGAAGTAAAACGTGCCCACCTAGTTATTTTCTTGTTGTAAACATGGTCCCAATGTCTTCTCAGTCACAGCAGAATGAAAGCAAGCTGTTCATTTGAGAATTAACTCTCATTCTGCCTTCGGATTATTCATTCTTTGGACTTGCCATGATTTTGTTGTTTGTTCGGTTTAGGATGACATAACATCATTAATATGCTGATGAATTAGGTTGGGAATGGATGTTTCTGTTGACAGATACTGTAGAATTTGCAGCAATGTTACCTGTTTATTTCTTCATTGTCTATTATTGAGTAATACTGTTCATGAAACGGGATAAAAATGCCTCACTTATAACAAAAGTGCAAACCTGCAAATGGTAACATGCCTATAAAAGAAAGGATGAAAAGAAAATGGGTAGATTAGTACGAAAATTAGTGGCATGGATGTGTTTTTCTGATAAAATCTAATATTTCCAGGTTGTAGAAAAGAATACTGCAAATTAACCTGAAAAAATTCCTTTCAAGTGATTTTGTTTCAAGCGATGTTGCATCAAAGAGTTAAAGATAACCTCGTTCCATTTTACAAGGAAATCTACCGACGGATAGTAGCATTAGCCAACTCTACAGTCCATCTGTTTGTATATTCTTTTATAATTGTAACAATACATGCTTTTTTTAATTTGTGGATTTCTTAACTTTCATCCCTTTATCAGGTTGTATTGACTGTGCTCGTTGTGATTTGGGGTCTTCGCTTAGGACTATTCTTATTAATGAGGTATATTATTATAAAACAGCAAAGTTTGTTCAAATATGAAATGCATTACTAAACTTTCTACTATCTTAAATGCTTCATGCCTTCACGCGTATATTCTGTGTTGTTGGTCTGATGTAGGTTATTGTTATCTTTTTTATGAGCAACAAAAGGATCTTATCAGTCAAACCTGATAATTAATATTGGTTCCATTTTGGAATTTCACTATGGTGCTATCTCTGAAGGCTGTTGCTCAGCCCATCACATAACTCATTTCACTTATGAACTGGTTAATGAATTTGATCAATAAGCATGCTCAATATGCAACCACCAAAGCACAGATGCAGATGGATACTGTGAAGAGAAGGCATTTATCATCTTCACAATATGCTTATGCAGATGGATGCAGATGCAGATGCACAATATGCTTCTTACTACTTGAGTCCAGGACTGATGTGGTGTCTTGATAATTCTAGCAGTTTCTCAGTTTTCAGGAAACAAGCCTGATTTTTCAAGGAAATCAACTTTATTTTGACGTTATTATTCATGACTATGATGTTGTAGGGCTGTTACATGGCCTATATATACTTTATGTAACTTCCTTACTTGCTACATTGCTTATCCTTAGCTTGAGCCAAAACATTTGATGTTATCCAAAATGACTTACTAATGCTTATATTGTCTAAATTTGTCTAGGATTCTTCAATGGGGAGAGGACAAACGGTTTGATGAAATGCGCGATAACTTGGGAAAACTAGCAGTTTTCTGGATTTTCCAGGTAACCTTTTGTAACTTTTTTTGCCTGCTTAATTTGTTAGTGGCTTAAGAGAGCCTTACCGGGCCTTCTGTCCTGATTTGGGCAGGCTGTTTGGGTATGGACTGTCAGCTTGCCTGTTACAATTGTGAACGCAAGTGACAGCGATCCCTCAATTGAAGCCCGTGATATCATTGGTTGGATCATGTGGCTGATCGGGGCAGGTATGGAAGCAATAGCTGATCAGCAGAAGCTTACGTTCAAGAATTCTCCGAGCAATCGTGGAAGGTGGTGTAATGTGGGTCTTTGGAGTTATACTCGCCATCCAAATTACTTTGGCGAGGTTAGTCAGTTTATTTTGCACGAACAAGCTTGGTTTTCACTAACCTGTAAGCGAAAAGTATTTGCCTATGCAGTTTGACCTTGAAAAATAAAGTAAAACATAGGTCAATAGTTTGCTAAAATAAACTGTTGAAAACTTGGACCTTCTCATTCTCTGCCATTCATCTTGCATAGCTATCTGTTTCTACCAATTGCAGATATTTTGTTGTGCACTGCTGGTTATATATATTCTGCACACACTTTATATGATATAATCTATTTAATTTTACAGTGTTTTGAACAAATACTGACATTTGTTTGACAATTTAATTCGACACAGATATTCCTTTGGTGGGGAATATTTGTAGCATCTACTCCAGTTCTCTCAGGAGCTGAATGGCTCGTGATCCTCGGACCTGTATTCCTGACGCTCTTGCTTCTCTTCGTTAGTGGAATCCCACTTCTGGAGGTTAACAACCACAACTTCTCTTTGAAATTATATACTTTGTTACTTGCAAAAATGCTAACACATCACACCATTTTATGCTCCTGTTTTGAAGGCTTCTGCTGATAAGCGCTTTGGACAGAACGAAGAATACCGCACGTACAAGAACACTACAAGGTAAGGAAGAACTCCTAGACATGACACTTTTCATGGGGAAATTTTGGGAAATACAATCGCAGAGATTTCTGAGTTGTAAAGTACCATCCTACATGAGAATGACATATGGGACTTGGACCCGTATATCAATGATACATATGATAGTATTTTCGAACTCTGTGATTTTTGCGATTGTATTAAGCAAATTGGCCCGTTTTCATATCCCCACTCCAAGGGTCCAAGCATTTCTTTGCAGATTTCAACAGCAAAGGATTTCAACAGCAAAGGGTGACTAGCTTATGCATTTGTATTTTTTATCTGCAGTCCTCTTATCCCACTACCACCAGCTGTGTATGGAGCCCTGCCTGGATGGTTCAAGATGGGCTTCCTCTTCGAGCTCCCGCTCTACAATCGTGTACCGCAACGTGATCCTGTCAGCTGATGATATCAGTGATCTCTAGCGATTGTTGTGTACAATGTGTGTAGTATAAGATACTTCCTCCGTTTCACAATGGAAATCATTTTAGTATTTTCCACATTCATATTAATGTTAATGAATTTAGATAGATATATATGTCTAGATACATTAACATCAATATGAATATGAAAAATGCTAAAATGACTTACATTGTGAAACAGAGGGATTACATTGTTATTGTCGATAAGTGATTTCTTTTCGCTTTGGTTATTAGGGCAGTGAAATTGTATCCACGTGAAAACATTACGTTCCCTTCAGCTCTGTTTCTAAGCTATCCTTTTGGTCCCTTTTTAAAATTTCCATGATATAAACAGCCAACAGCCATTGACTATGGTTATTTGTCTGAGCAAAACACCTTCTGATATGATTGACAATGGGGTCAGCACTAAACGAAGTTTGTACTCCTACACATCTTGACAATTATTTGTACAGAGTAGCTACTCCCTCCGTTTCAGGTTATAAGACATTTTGACTTTAGTCAAAGTCAAATTGTTTTAAGTTTGATTAAGTTTGTAGAAAAAAGTAATAACATTTTTAACCCAAGACAAATTTATTATGAAAATATATTCAATTATTAATTTGATAAAACTAATTTAATATTATAAATATTATTATATTTATCTATAAATTTAGTCAAACTTAAAAAAGTTTAACTTTAACCAAAGTCAAAATGTCTTATGACATGAAACAGAGGGAGTATATTTAAAGCCCGACGTGCATTTTAACATTGAAAAAAAAACATCAGAAAGTATATGTTAATCTCTGCAGTTTTAATGAAAATGGAGCAAACAGGCCATCCTCTCGCTAGATATACGACGGCCAAATAGCTGTAGAGACAATAGAACTTAAACTAGGGCCAAAAATCAAAACATTCTCTTTCAAACAAAATACGAAATCGCTGTGCAAGTTTTAAATCCTTTCGAGAGATTTTCGCTGCAGGGGGTTGTCTCCAGGCAGCAGCTACGTATACGGAGTCTACACGTCGCGTCGATCACGCTCACGCCGGCGCGATGGACACCTTGTCGACCTCCACGACGTACTCGAGCGTGGCCCCGGGCGGGACCTGCGCGGCGGCGTCGCCGAAGTCGGCGCCGTCGTCGCCGAAGCCGAGCGCCGGCGGGACGACCACCCGCCGCTTGCCGCCGGCCCTCATGGACCGCAGCACGTACTCCACCCCCTCGCACATCCCCCTCGTGTACGGCCTCGACCCCATCACCAGCGCCAGCGGCCGCTTCCCGTCGCCGAACGTGTCCACGAACGCCTCGCCGCCGGTCACCCTCCCCTTCAGGTCGATCACCACCAGGTCCCCCGGCCGCGGCACGTCGCCGCCGCCTACTCGCATCTCGTAGTACCTGCACGAACACCAACGTCAGATCCCCATAGATACAAGCATAGAGTGACCAAGTGCTTGGCGATCGAGCAGATTGCGTGCTCACCGTATTCCGTTGGGAAGGACGACCTCCTGCTCTTGCTCCACGTCCCTAGGAGGAAGAGGAAGCCATGGCGACGAGTGTAAGTTAAAAGCGGAATTCAATGGAGGAAGCTGATGAATCAATGGAGGAGGGAGATTTGACCGACTTGGTGTTGGCCAGCTGCTGCGCGACCTCGAAGCGGGTCTTGAGCTGCTCGGAGACGACGCCGAAGGCGAGGAACCCGACCCACGCGAGCCCGGCGCCGATGCCGAACCGCCGCGTCAGCGACGTCGCCACCCAGTCCGTCGAGTCCGCGCCGGACGCCGCCGCCGCCGGCGCGCGCCTCGGCCTCGCCTGCGGCTGGGCTTGCATGGGCTGCTGCTGCGTCGGCGTCGGCGTCGGCGTCGGCGGTTGCTGCTCCGGCGGCGGCTGGGCGCTGGGCGGGCGCGGCGACTGCGCGCAGGAGAGGTGCGGCTTGGCGGCGACGGGGCGGGCGAGGAAGGCCGGCGAGCTCCCAAGGAAGGTGGCCATGGCGGTGGCACGGTGCGTTCTTGGCTTGGCGAGAGTGAGCAAGCAAAGCAAAGGCTAATGTAACGAGGATTTTTCTGGAGATTTTTCCTCGCTTTCTTTTTGGGCGTCGTTTTGCAGCGTCTGTTTTGGGGCGAAATGTGTCCACACAAAACAAGCACGGCTACTACACGAGGCTTATCTGCTACTACTCGTTATCTGCTCGTCTTGAGGGCTACGTGCCGAGGCCTGATGGCGCAATCTGACGGCTTTCCGTTGTCGACAATACGTGATCATAAGCACATCGGGAACACAAAGCAAGCCGCATTGCAAAAAAGTCTTAAAAAGACATTTATCTTTTTTGAGTCTCACAAAAACTTGGATAAGACTTTCGGTGCTCTATAACCAATTTTGCATAAACCCTTCCCTTCTTAATAAATTTTGGCCGGCTCAGCTATAGAACCAATTTTGCCAAAAGGAAAATCGGTTTCATTACAACAAAAGATCAAGACAACGTCGCAGCGGGCCTGGGCCTGCGGTGTAGCCGCCAGGCAATGCTTCGCCATGGAAGAACGACGCTTGGTTGCAGAACCACCACTACAGTGGTTTCGTACAATATCACAGCGCCCCCGTCTCAAGAAATGGGGTATAGTAATAATATGGAGAACAAGGACGGGCTACAAGAATGAACAAGTTTATATAAACTTACACTTATCATTGTCATCTGTCAGCACCTGAAACAAGCACGGTCCCGCTGGGTACGTCTGAATAACAGCATTCTAGATTTCAATAGTTGACAAAAGTCAAAACCAGTACGTACAGCTTTTAAGATATTTCAATATAATTAAAAGGATGAACTCAGAATATACGGAGTTGAATCAAGAAAACAAAGCAACATAGTCACACAACTTAACAAGATGCACATATGGCAGCATTGTAAATGAATAAACTATTACTACAAAACCTGAAAACTGGGTATTATTTATGTCACCTAAAACTTATGCAATTTTTCATTTGTATCCTAACCACCTGTTTATATCACTGACCAAGTTTTTACGGATAGAAACTATCTCATCAAGGACTCTTAACGTAGTATAGTAACCCACTATGACAGGTTAAAACAGAGTAATAGAACCTGAAAACTGGGTATTATATATGCCACCTAAAAATTATACAATTGTTCATTTGTATCCTAACCACCTGTTTATATCACTGACCAAGTATTTAGGGATAGAAACTATCTCATCAAGGACTCTTGACGTAGTATAGTAACCCACTATGACAAGTTAAAACAGAGTAACAGACCGAATTTTAATTTATAATAAACTTTATCAACTCAAGGACAATTCAATAGCCAGACGCAACGGTTGAAAGTATTAAGAGAGAAACAATGATGATAACACAAACCAATAATTGGATGGTCAAATTTCTCATCAGCTAGAACACAATCTGTGGTATTTAAAATTCTTGAAAATTTCAACCTTTCTACAATTATAAACTAAATCCACGGTATTTAAAATACTTGAAAATACCAACCTTTCTACAGTTCTAAATCCTCATTGTATTGTGGATTCTGATACACAAGACAAGCATTCAAGTATAAAAAAGCAAGACCTGCCCTTACTTTTTTTTTTCATATGGGTATAGAAAATTTATTAGGATAAACTTTGGAGAAGCAAGCACGAGAGTCGTTATACAGAAATAATAGTGCACACCTGCATGCCACATACAAAACAAGCCTTCAAAACTACCTTGTATGTTATTCAGACGGTTTTAGATAGTTCAGGGGTTATTTAGGCAGTTTAACAGTTCAGGAGGTGGAGGTGACAGATTTCTCCGTTTTGAATACCAAGCCAAACGGTGTACAAAAACATATGAAAGAAGAAAGAAAATAAGCACCTCTTTGGACTCAAATATTCAATGTTGCTAGACCACATAAAATCTCCACAATGAAGATCAGATACAATATATGCCCTCTGCAAAAATGATAGAAGAACAAATCTGAAGCAATACGCTACTGTAAACAACAAACATAACAAAATATGATATATATTTAGGCGGTAAAATAATGCACTACATGGGCCATAGTAGAGTTTGCATTGATCACCAACAATAAGAAAAGATACATAAGTCCAGAACTAAACCATCATAAACATATCCTAAATTCATGACAATATAGGGCATGGTTTTCAGACATATAATAAAAAACGAGTAATCATCATAATGTTTGTACCTCGAAGTACTAATCTAGAATTAGATCCTTCTGTTTCCAAAAGTTCCCTTGTAATACTGGAGGATCTTTGGCCCATTCTGCAGTAGATGCTTCAGTGAGTTGCATAGACTGTGTCATTTCGTCTTGGAGGTCTATCAGGAACTGAGCCTGGCTTAAATTTGGATGCTTCATGCCTTGCAAGTTCAGGTGGCACAGGACTGTTGCTCTGTATAAGCATCTGTTTCAGATCAAAGAAAATGTCAGTGTTCTCCAGAGTTAAAAACGAAGTTGCCAATCCCTTCTTTCCTGCACGTCCAGTTCTTCCAATACGATGTGTGTATGTATCGATTGAACTAGGCATCTCATAGTTGATGACATGAGCAACATCGGGAATATCAATACCACGCCCGGCAACATCAGTTGCCACAAGAACAGTGAACCGCCGGTTTCTAAATCCATCAAGGCTCGTCTCTCTCTGCTCCTGTGACTTCCCACCATGTAGTGTTGTGACGCGGAAGCCTGCCTTGTCTAGATCCTTCGCACGAGCATCTGCTGATTTCTTTGTGTTGCAGAACACAATGGCTGGCTTATCCCCAAGATCTGTGAGTATCTTCTGGAGCCTTGACATCTTCTCTGACTCCTTCGTCATGATCACGTTCTGTGTGATGAGATCTGTGGCCTTGCCAGCTGTACCAATTGTGACAACGACTGGGTTCCGCAGGTACTTCCTAGCAAGCCGCTCCACAGCAGGTGGCATAGTGGCGCTGAACATATAGGTAGTCCTATAGATCGTTTTTGCATCAAGCTCCTCATCCTCATTCTCAGGTTTCAAGTTACTCGATGGCATAGCATCAAGGACTCCAACAACCTGCGGCTCGAAGCCCATATCAATCATCCTATCAGCCTCATCCAGAACCACATAGTTGCACTGGTTGAGCACAGCATACCTCCTCTCCAAGCAATCAAGAAGCCGACCAGGAGTTGCAATAACAACCTCACAGCCCTGCCTAATCTTAAAACCCTGCTCTTCAATGGATTGACCACCAACGATAGACACAACCTTAATGCCAAGATAGGTCGCAAATTTCACAGTCTCTTCCTCAATCTGTTGAGCAAGCTCACGAGTAGGTGCCATAACAACAGCATAAGGACCCTCAGCCTCATTTTCCTCACTTATGGGTGGGAGGCGGGTAATGTACGAAAGCATAGGGAGCACAAAAGCAGCAGTCTTGCCAGAGCCTGTTTCAGCAATACCAATAACATCACGCTGCTGGAGACCAAGTGGAATGGAAGCCATCTGAATCGGCGAAGGTTCCTTGTACCCAGCTTTCTCGACAGCACGAAGCAGCTCAGTACCAAGCTTGCTCTCAGACCACTTCCGCATGGGACGGGGTACCTTAGAACCCTTATAGGATATATTGAAGTCCTCACGGAATATACGCCAATCCCGCTCCGTCATCTCATCAAGAGACTTCTGAGTCCAGTGCCTGTCCACGCGCATGTCGAAGGCATCATACTTCGCTGCAGCATCAGCCTCCTTCTTATCAACTGCGTCGTCCTCAGGGCGGTCATCCAGACCGGCCTTGCGCCGCTGCTCGGCACGGGTCTCCTTCTCATGCGCGGCGGCCACCTTCTTCTGCTCGCGGCGATCAATGCCAGCCAGGAATCCCCGGCCGTAGAGCAGGCGGGCCTCGTGGGGCGACTGGTAGAGCGAGTTCATGTCGCGGCTGGTGTCCTCCGTGTTCTCCCAGTCGAACGAGAAGCGGAACTTCTCAGACGGCTTGATGACCCGCTTCTTGGGCTTCTTGGAACCCAGGTACTGCTCCTTGATCGCGTCCAGCTCCTTCTCCCGCTCCCTCTCCGCCATCTTCTCCAGCCGATCTTTCTCCCTGTCCCCTCGCTCCCTGTCCCTGTCCCCGCGCTCCCGGTCACGGTCGCGGTCGCGGTCACCGCGCTCCCTGTCGCGGTCGCGGTCACCGCGCTCCCTGTCGCGGTCGCGGCGGGAGGAGTCGCCTCGGTCGCGGTCCCGATCCCGATCTCGGTCGCGGCGGGAGTCGTCGTCGCGGCGGCGCTCCCGGTCACGGTCCCGGTCCCTGTCCCGATCCCGGTCCCGGTCACGGTCACGGTCGGAGGAGTCGCGGTGGTGGGAGGAGGAGGAGTCGCGAGGGGGGTTGGAAAGGGGAGGCGGCGGCGGCGGAGGGGGGCGGGGGAGCGACTGGAGCAGGTCGAGGGCGGAGCGGCGCTGGTCGGTGACGGCGGCCTGGCGGCGCTCGAGCGCCAGCTTCTCCCGCTCCTCCCGCGTGAGGAACTTGGGCTTCTCCATCCCGTCGGCGGCGCGCTTCATGGCGGCGGCGGCGGCGGCGGGATTCGTGGAGTTGGGGAGGGTTTGTGTGGAGGACGAGACGACGGGTTCGGGTATGGGCGAACAGATGGGCGCTACTACTTGTCTACTTGGGCCGTGCAGGCCGCACCGACCTAGTGAATTTGGGCCGTGAAATGAGCCCAGATGCGTCGGAATCCCGGAATTCGGAGTGGATTCGTGGATTTGGGGGTTTGGGCTTGAAAATTTGCCCCAAATGTACAGGAAGGGAAGTGCTCCCAGTGATGATGAGTATGAACCTTATACTTGTTTTCCTTCAAGATCCATATGAAATGGTGCGTTGATTAGGAATTTGAAAAGAATTTGGAAGAATCGTTCCTTTGTTCCAAAGGACCAAATAGTTTTTTTTATCTATAGGTATCCAATCCTACAATATTTCTCCAGTTTTCATTTGTTGCTAAGGGGTCCTAAAGAATGATTTCCCTCTAAGGCCCAGTTTAGATTTTAACTTTTTTCTTCAAACTTTTAACTTTTCCGTCACATCAAACTTTCATACACACAAACTTTCAACTTTTCCGTCACATCGTTCCAATTTCTTCAAACTTCCAATTTTAACGTGGAACTAACACAACGTAAATTACTGCACTCCAATATAGGGCAGCTAAAAGCCTAAATTTCAAATTGTCACTTTCACGATGAAATTTGATCTAACTTAACTAGAGATGCTTAACTAATTAAACAGCATAGCGTGTGCTGCTTGCAGGGTTTACAAAAACATGTTGCTATCGTGGTAATTACATACAGTAACTTTTTCAGTTTTTAAAATTACGGTATACAGTAACTTTTTCAGTTTTTAAAATTACGGTATACTTCACGATAATCGCACGGTTGTGCTGTAACCGCCAAACCAGTGACACCCAAAACAGTCTAGGAAACCTTTGTTGCTTGCGCCTACACTCTACACAGTGAACAGGGAGAAGCAGCGGGGCCCATGTATCAGTCTAACAGGGCTTGCTCTAATCAACCCATGCTTAACGCCAAAGCAAACAATCACTGTCGGATCAGTTGGGTAGATGCGACGCAGCTCGCAAACCTGTCCGCCCCTTATCTATCAGAACGAACCCTCTCAATTACATGTGGGCCCCACAACGAGAAAAAAAAACCTGTACGAGCGTGCCGACACATCTAGCCTACAACGACACTGTCCAGGCTAGCTTAGTGGCTTGTCAAGAATCAAGCAGCTACTAGCTTTCAATGCAAGAGGCAGCAGCAGCTGATCTTGTCAAGCTAGCAGAGGAATTGCAAAGAACAATGGATGATACTAACATGGTAGGGCAGAAGCAGAGCTGGCAGGTCCACCCAACAACAGATTTTTTTGGTGACCAAATGGTCCATCCATCTCATGATTTCTTTGACAGCTAAACCAAATCATGCAAGACCTGTTGCTTTCCATAACCATAATTAATTAGCACTTCGTGTTTGTATTTTGCATTTTGTATATGAAGAAACGAGAGAGAAGAAAGGGAACAGATAAGCAAAACCATAACCGTACGTGTTACAGCCAATGCTCATCAGACAATGATGCTATGCACAATGCACTCAAGAGCAACCCACATTCCAAAAGCATTACATACAACTTAGAAAATTTACAGGGGGAAAAAAAACAGAACAACTAAGAAAGGCACTGAGGCCCTTTTTCTTTAGCCTTTTTTTTGTACTCACTCTACCTGGCATCAAAGCTGGCAGAGGCATATGTTTCGTGTTAATGAATTCCAAGGCTTTTTCAAAAGCCATGGTTTTTGCCACAAAACACAACTCATGGAGGGGGCAGCTCACCAACCCCTCTTGTTCTTGAGTAAAAGTTTGGAACCCCCCCAATCCCCTCATATAATGAAACCAAACGAAAAAGGACGTGGAAAGCGGTCCGCGAAAAAAACCTGGACCTTTGGAAGGCAGAATTGCTCCATGATCTGCCATCCAGACGGCAATGCCGAACCAACTTGAGAATTCGAGCACCAGGTGGATCTCCTTTCCCTCCTGGTCTGCGCCAAACTTCTGGCATGACAATACTAGTTAGTCAGCAATCTTTTTTCGTTGTTTTATAGCTTTCATCTTCAATGCATTTTCCTCGAACATGATCATAACGCTCTGCAGATGATCTGGAACCAGCAAGAAAGAATCAAGGTTCTGACAGAATTCAGTTTGGATATAATGTGGTATTGTTAGGCAGGAACATTTGGTGAACATTTAGTATTTGTATAAAAAGGAGTTTGTGGGGTTGCACATCTTCTTTTAGTAAAGTGGTATTTTGTCTATTCAATGTTCTGGAACTAAAGAGTTTGTACTAAAGTAATATCCATGTGGAATAAATAGAAACAACTATTGTACTATACATGTGGAAAAGAAAATTCGTCAAGTAATCATGAATATGAACTGCACCTTTTTACCTTCAATCCGTGTAAGGGTGCAGATAATGCGGTGAGAGCTCTCCAGAGTTCCTTGTACGCTGCTCGATCCTTCTCAGGTCCCTAAGATGCTGCAAGATCTCCTGAAGAAGATCAAACCCCTTGTCTCCTTTCTTCAAAGACCTCACACACTGTTTTATAAATTCCTTGTCTGCCTCTAGAGCATGCAGCCGCTCATGGACTTGATCAATTTCATGCGCTATTGCAAGTTTATCTTGCTCATTAGCTGGTTCCAACACAACATTTTCTGTAGAATGGTCTGCCTCAGGATCTTGCCTTGTTAGGAGGTCGTTCCCATCTCCCACGGTAGTGTCATCAAATAATGGGAGCAGCTTTTTTCCCCTATAGCTTACACCTTTTCTTTTGTCATGAAGTTTGAAGTTGCTATCATCATCAGAGAAACCATTTGAGGCACCCATCAAATGGTTTTCTTCTGATAATCGCTTGTCCATCTTAACACTATCTGAATCTTCATCTTCGAGGTCAAATAGCCTCTCCTCTAGCAATTTGAGCTGCTCCAGTATGGAGAGTCTTTCTTCCTCAAAATCTGCGAGTGAGCAACCAAGTGTCCCCAGATGCCTAGCAGTTTCTTGTAACACAGCATCAGTAGGGATACTACCATTGCTTCCATTAAGACCATGGGCAGATTCATCGCCTTCATAGAAACTTTGGGAATGGTCATCGCTGTCCTCAGCACTGGATGATGCTGAGGATGACCCATTGTGGTCATCAGCCTTGTGCCTGGACATTTTTCTCCTTTCCTTCACCTCAAAGAGATGAACCTTGCGTCTGTACAACTCGAGCTCTCTCTCCAGATCTTGTTTCTCCTTCTCTCTCTTCACAACTAGTTCATTCAACCTCTCTAGCGCTTCTTGATCATACTCCGATTGTTCTTCCATAAGTCGCTGGTACTGGATTGCCTCCATCTGCATTGCCGCCTTTTGTTCTTGCAAGCGATTTATCATTGCCATAGTCTCATCAGCAGCGATAGCAGCTGCACTCCTCTCATTTTCAAGCTCAGTATATAGGGTGCTCAAAGATTTATGTGCAGATGCCAAAGCAGATTTTAACTGATCAACACTAACCAGTTCAATACTTTCCAGATCAACTGACTTGGTATCAGAAGTCATTGCTTTATGGTCTGGCAACTCATGTAAACCATCGATATCTTCAATGTGAATTGGTGTATCCGGAGCACTCTCTGATTCAACATCATTATAGTCAGGACATAATTTGTTTAAGCTTGTTGATGGTCCATAAGAGAATTGATGTAAGCTTGGTAGAGCAGCCTCTGTTGGATTAACTGGATCAATTTGAAAAAAAAAAAAGATGATCAGTTGATCACACTAGAGAAGTCAACAAAAGATACAAACCAAATGATTAAAATCTTATTTCTTACCGTTGCCTGCACTGATGTTAGCATCAAACAAGTCTGTTACATACTCAATAGCACGTACTGTCATAAAAGTTGATTGATGATTCAGCTCAGACTGTTCAGCCTGATTCTCTTTGGTGCCATCATTTGAAATCAAATGAACTTCTTCCCAAGAATCAATTGTCACAGAGTCCAATCCTTGTTTTATCTCAGTCAGTGAAATTCTGTCCTCTTTAATTTCTTCATCAGCATGCTCCCTAGAGTATATCGGCATCAGATTCGATTTCTGGCTCAGCTCACCTGGCTGAATCCACTCCTCCTCATTGTTCTCAGTTGAAGTTTCAGAGGCATGCACTCCAGCTTCCACTGGCATCGAATTCCATCCATTATTGAGATCAGCCTGATGAACTGTCTCAGTATTTCCTTCTAAATTGTCAATACCAAATTCATTCCCCCTCGGATTTGTCAGCACGCAAAGCAATTCTTGTTTTACAGCACCCTGCTCATTCTCAGGTATCTCACTCCCGATTGAAATTTCCTGGTTGTTGTCTTTCAATCCACTATGCTTCTCACAAACTGCATGCAACAAAAATAAGGCAGATTGCATAGTAACATTAAATATACAAAACAACCAGCACTGAACAACTCGAAGTACATTTAGTGGCGTGAGTTTACTTCTATTTTGTTACAACGTCCATTTCACCCTATCAACATTCAGTTAGTTCAGGCTGTTCACGTTTTTCTTTCAATAAAGGTTCATCAGTACAAATGTGGCAGTACAGGCAAGATGGAAAAATGAATGCCAACTACAGTCTACAGTACCAAGCGATGTTGCAATAGCTAAAATTTGAAATCTAGGCATGGGTATTCAATGAACATCCCCATCACAGTAACATGACAATTTGCAAGAGAAACTGCATTAAACTGTAGTATCGAAATGGTTAACAGAACTAGTATATATGTAGTGAAAATGGCGGTACAATTAAAACATATGTGGCAAAGCAATAGCAGGTGATATTTATAGCCACAGATTTGGTAAACCGGAATACCATGAATGCAAGTTTATCAGAGGAAAGAGTGCCTTACATTGTTGATGATCAGCAGCTAAGCTCTCCGTGGTTTCCCCATCTATCTCGCAGCTGAATCCATCCTCAATACAATCCTGAGAGAGGACTAACGCAGTAATTTCTTCGTCGATCATCTTACTAACCATATCACCCACCTTGTCATCATCATCAGAGGACACCGCGGATTTATCCTCACTGGTGTTAGCCATGTTCTTCAGCACCACATTGCGCTGCTTCGAAGTTACATGATCCATTGCATCATTCCCTTCACCACGGGATTCATATGATACTGCACTCTTTCTGACATTTGACAAATCAGCTGATTCAAGAGGCACCAGCTGCAGGACATTGCCAACAATCTCGGCACATTGAGCTGCCAAGCCAGCCATGGCGCCGATCGGGTCCTCCTCCTCCAATGGCTTCTCATCGAAGAGCTCGATCACAGGGCCCTCCTCGGACACGAAGACCACATCGCGATTGAGATTTGCCATGGCGGCGTCTCTCCTGTGGCCACAGTCCACGTCGCACGCCGCCGGCGCGGGGAACAAGAACGGCGGCGAGATGAAGCCGCTCTCGAGCGCGACGCCGCAGCACGCGCATGCTAGGTCCCGCTCGCCGAGCTCGCTCCGCCTCATCCACGACGACGCCGCCGCCGCCGCGGAGGCGGACACGCAGTCCTCGCACATGTCCCCGGCGTCCGCGAGCCGCCGGTGCGCGCGGCAGTAGCCGAGGCGCGACACCTCGGCGGCGTGCGCGTCGCACAGCACGCGGCGCAGGGGCTCCGCGCCGGCGCCCTGCCCCTCGCCGCGGGGTTCGAAGAGGCTGTCCACGCCGAGGCGGGAGCAGAGGGCGCACGGCGGCGCCAGGCCGAAGAAGGCGGCGAACCTCGATATGAGGTAGGAGAAGACGCCATTGGCGAGGAGGAGAGCTATCAGGATCCACTCGAGGAGCGCGTAGGCGAGCACCCGCGCGACCCGGTTGCTCCTCTTGCACAGCGCCGCGGTGACGACGACGGCGCCCGCCGCCATGGGCGCCTCCGAGACCATCTCCCCAGCTCTCGGTGTTCTCGCCAGCCAGGGAACAAAATGCGATCAAAAGATGCCAAATTCGCCCGCCCAGAATTCGCCGTGTAATCGAAGAAAAGCACAGAAATTCCTTCCTTTTGGCGCTAAATCCCTCGGCGCCCGTCGCCAATCGGATTGGGACGAAGCAAAGAACACGATCCAACCACGATTTCTCCTAGAACAACAAGCCACTCCCACAAACTGCCGATTTCTTCTCGTTCGATGAAGAGAAACAGCAAATAAAAACAAAAAACAAAGCCTTGCTCCTCCACTTGCTCCTTCTAAAAAGCTGAACAAGAACCTCCTCAAGACTATCAATCCGGATTGCAACAAAGAAGACTTTTTTTACAGATGGAATCTGGGATTGCGAACGAGATCAGAGAACCTATAGAGATTGAAATCTCTGATAACGCGGGGAAGAAGTGGGACTAGTGACAGTGACAGGATGATATCATCTAAGTATTCACAAGAACAGTGAGAAGAGGGGGAGAAGAGGAGGAAGGAAAGGGGAGTTTGGTGAAAAGCTGAAGCGAGACTAGACGAAGAAGCTCCTCTATAGGCAGAGAAAGCCGGAAGCCTTCGAAGCAGAGAAATATCACCAGTGGAAAAAGAAAAATAAAAGAAAAACAAAGCTCTGTGTGTGTGTGGGTGGATTGTTGAGCTACTAATCCGCATTATTAAGCCCTAATGGCCGTAATCAAGCCGCCCTAGACGAGCACACAGCCGAACGTTGGGGGTGACGCCATAATTAGCTGGTAATTGCTCTGTTTGGAAAAGGTTAATGACACTCTTTTGACTGTGCTCGTGACAGGATTAAGGCGGTGAATTCAGACATTACTACGCAGCAAAGAAAAAAATGACCCGTTACACCGTACACGCAGTACTGCTTTTCATTTTTTTTTTCTTCTCTTATCTTTTCCTCACGGCCACAGGTACACAGATTCAGATTCTGCTCCGTCGCATTCGGACGGCGACGTCGGCGAAGTGAGTAACCGACCAGTAAAAAAGAAAGAAAGAACTAAACGAAAACTATAGGCCGTTTCGTAGCCGAAGACGACCGGATCAGTGGATCGTCCGTTGTTCTAGCCTGCCCTGACCTGAAGGAGTCGCGATCCGGAAGAACGTGGCGGCGATTAAGGGGGAAATCCTGCCGCATTTGACCGGGCTGGAGCAGGAGGGGCTTGGACAAGCCACTCCTTTCCTTGTGCGACTTTTGGTGGTGAGGGGCGTGCGGATCAGTGGATGGGTTCTGAATTCTGAAACTGTCTGAACATTCCGCCAGTCTTATGGATTTATCTTCGGTATTGCTAAATCTCTGTCGCCACATTTTGGGTTCGATTTCAATCGGATAGTCTGACCCGCATGATGCGCTTGCGAGCGTCGTGGGTGACTCACGTCCGTAGATCACGGCCGGCATGGGCAGAGATATCCCTCGCTTCTCTTTTTTAGTTTAACTTTTTATATATTTACATAAATTTATACAATAGTTACATTGCACTTACACACCACTTAAATATATAATTTTGTAGTTTACATATGTAATTTTAGAACTTACATATGTAATTTTGAGACTTACATTATAAATGCACTAAAATTACATATGTACTTTAGAGATTTACAATGTAAATATATGCCGACTATTTTTTGATGAAAAATATGGCGCCATAAATATAGTCACTCCCTTTATCTTTTCGTTTATGCTTCGCTTATCAGCAAAAATTTAAACTTCGATCTTAAATTTAAAGAATTTTGGTTTTTTTTCAGTTGTAGTTTATTTTTTTAGCATTTGTTTTAGATCGTTAAGACTATATATATATATAAATTTTATTCATATAATATTTTTGTTTGTGAATATGTCATTTCGCCTTTTTCTCAAATCAGCCAATCGATGTGGCTGTTAAGGCACGTACATGCATCATGCAAGTGTTTTTGGTGGGTGGATTGGCTGAGAACTTTAGGCCAAGCTGAATTTTGTGCTGAAATAGCGCAAGTGTGCTTGAATTGAACCCACTCTGAATGATAAGAGTTCGTCCCGGAAAGAATGCATGAACATTATAGGATTTATTAGTTAATTCTCACCAAAACCTTCTGTTTCAAAGAAGGCGTTCAGCCCTCAACAGCTCAATATAAAATTTTTGGGTTATCAATTGATAGATAATCTATTTTTTATAACTATTAACCGGTACGAACGAATGAATTTAATATTAAAAATTATATATAAAAAGCTTTTGTAAAAAAAAAACATCGCTTCTAAGAAGCGTACGAACAAAATCCAGAATCTACAAGACATACCCTTGGTTAACTCTCCAGGTGAGCTTGCACTGAAACGAACAATTCTCACGCACATTCAGCTCAAGCAAAAAATCACACTTGGGTAATTTGGGTACAAAGGATTCAATGTTGAGTAATTCAGTGATGAGTTGCGACAGGTCAGGTGGGGCGCGACATTTGAATGCATTGGATCAAGCAAGCACGTGGACGAACGGAAAATCAAACAGTGAAGAGCTGGAATCAAGTCATCTGCTGTTGGCAGAGACAAAAACAGCGGGGATTTCAGAACCCAAGAAGCTGAACTGCCCTATAAAACACACACGTGGTAGCCATTTGTGTTTGCTGCAAGTTCGGCAATCTAGAGGCAAGTTTGGTCTGTCTTGCCGTATTGCACGTTATTTTAGTTACAGACGAAAAAGAATTATTTCTTGTTGCAGTTTGCAGTATAGGCTATATTTTACCGTCAAAGTTTTTTTTTTAACTATCACTACCACCACCACCATTGACATGTGGGACCATGAGGTACGCTACAGCAACACCACCATTAATATATGGGGTCATGAGGTACACTGCATGAGATCATTGTACTAAGTAACCCTAAAAAACAGGTGGTCTACGTTTTTCTTTTTAATATGAAGAATCTTATTTGAACCAGGTAGAGATAAGTATTCCCTTTTTAACCATGAGAACTACTTTTTTTTCTATTTTCTACAATCCGTTGCAACACACAGTTATTTGGCTAGTTCTTAAAATATAGCTAACAAAATGCACCATAGAGCCAAACTTGTCCATTATAACTTCGTAAGTGAAATAAAAAGGGCATATTTATGCCAAAATATGTCATTTTGTACATCCAAACAGTCTTCAGAATATATTCCGAGCACTGGTTCTACTATAAGATATTAGAAAAAACATATAAAATTATAGTATAATATTATAAAACACTTATATAAATTTTACACATAAGATGCATTTAATCAAAACATTTAGAAAGATATTGATTCTAAAAAAAATAAAAATAATGATTTCAAATATGCCCCAAATCATATATTTTTATAACTGATAAGCATCTTACGATAGTAAATCCATACGATAAAATGTCCCGCTACAATTGGCATGTGGGGAGCTTCCTGTAATTTATTTTAAAATCAAAAGCTTCCTCAAACAACATAATCCAAAAAAAAAAACCGAAGGCAAAAGCTTGTTTTTTTAGCTTCTCCAAATTCCAGCCCACCAGTTGCTTGTTATAATCTAAATTTAAAGCTCTTCTAACTGGCCCAATATCTTGATGCCAACCATTCCTCTGACATCATCATAAGTGAGTGAATGGGAATGTTAATAGAGAATTGGTCTAATGCTATGCCATTAATAAAATGGATATTTATCTAAAGAAATAAAATGGATATTGAGGTCCCCTAGTATCTTTTGCTTTCGGCTACTCATCCATCGGTGACAATTGACGAGCGCCTAAGTGTGGCTTTATCTGTAGCTTTCCAGCGTCCAGCTCTCTAAAGCTCATCTTTACTTTACTCTGCTCGCACGTACGTATTCCCAATATTTTTTTTTAAAAAAAAACTATTAGGCGTAACAGGGACCAAAAAGAATCCGCATTCAGATTAATTTAGTATCCCTGGAATTTTTCTGTACTTTTCAAAACAGGATGACTCGAGAAAAAAATATCACTTCATCGAAGATGTCGTGATGGTGCATCATTACAATGTTAGTGCACGCACGTGTAAAGCTTGGAAAAAAATATTAATGCTACTAGTATTATTGGAAACAGGAAATGTACATCTAGAATCATGTCAGGGGATGGTGAGAGTGTCTGTTTTGTTGTCCAATTCAACAAATAACTTAAAATTATCAGTGCCAAAAAAAGAAAAGATAATTTTGTTTGCCTATACCCTTTCAAAATAGAGAAGCAAATCAAACAACCATAATTCACTAAAGTTTAATGAGTCAATGACCCAACCAAATCCAATATCTTCAGCTCCAGCACTCCAGCATCAACTGGCTTTGTGATGTTTATAAAAGGAATAATTAATGCTAGTATTACTGAAAACAAGAAATATGTACACCTAGAATCATGTAAAGGGATAACGAGAGTGTTTGTTTTGTTGACCAATTAAACTATAATTTAGAATTAACAATGCCGAAAAAAACTAGACACTTACATATCTTGGTTGCCTGTACATTTCCAAAACTGATAGCAAATCAAATAACCATAATTAACTAAAATTTAATGAGTCAATGACCCAGCCAAACCAATATGTCCAGCTCCAGCACTCCAGTATCAACTGGATTTGTGATGTTCATTTGTTAGAACTTAGAGCTAAAATCACATTATTTGTTGAACACAATATAATGGTTCAACACAATCAACAACTAAAACAAAACGGTTTTCTTAGAGGACCAAGTAAAATGGTGACCGCAGAGCGAGCAGAACAGCCCAGAGCCCACTAGACAAACGATTTGGACAAACAAATTGACCATATCATAGGTTTGGATGCAACCGGACCGACTACCAAGGACAAAAACAACGGTCAAGCACAGAAGGGTAGTACTATTAGGATTTTAAATGAGCAAATACCAATAAAGAGGTTTTAACATAGGAATAAAGAGTGGCCAATTTCAGGATCTGATGTAATTGTGCATCTAGTTTACTAGTTGTAAATTTCATTGTCAGATGAAATTATCTATGTCAGTCAGCATAGTTTTTTTTTCCAACATGTGGGTCTTCCGCGACCCTCTTCCTCCCTGGTGTCGCCTCTAGCACCTATGGAACCGCCATGCCATATTTAATCCCCTATGCCGCTCTCTCCTCCTCATAACCCAAATTTATTACCACTTCATCTTATCTGATTCCGATGCTTCAATTTCAATAACGAGTTTCACCAGTTGCCAACACCACCCCACCGCCCCTCCTCCTCTGCCATGGCTAACGAGGTACCACCGTACCACGGCCACCTCGCAGCTCTGCTATGGCCACCTGCCATCCCCCTCCCCCTTTGCTTGACCTCAAAACCTAACACTTGAGAGCTCAAACTATTACGACTAAAAAAAAGTGAGATTTGAAGGGAGAGACATCCCTCCAAATATTTTTTTAAGAAGAAAATGTGAGTGTGTCGGGATTGAACACAAGACCTTAGGGTTGAAAACCACACACTTCTTATCACCCGCACTATTAAATGCATCTGAAACTACTATTCCATCCGTCCCAAAAAAAAGTGAATCTAAGATTGGATGTGACATATTCTAGTACAACGAATTTGGACAGATGTATGTTCAGATTCATCTTATTAGGAGGTGTCACATCCGGTACTAGGTAGGTTTTTTTATGGGACGGAGGGAGTACGACTGAAGCATGAATCAAAGAATAAGGGGATGTTTGTTTGATGCCTAACCTTGCCATAACTAAGTTTAGGCTAGTTGTGGCATGGTGGCACAAATGTGGCTTAGAAATAGTTGGCCACAAGTGTGGCATGCTCAGCTCTAAATTTAAGAGCATGACATGTGGGTCCCAAAGTTAAGAAAGTGTGGCATAACACAATTGTGGCAGCGAACCAAACACATGCCTAAAAAAACTGTGGCATGACTAAAGTGTGGCGTGGCAAAGTGTGGCAACCAACCAAACAGCCCCTAAATCGCAAGGTTAGCGATTTCATGTGGTTTTGCCCAAAAATGTGTCTGTCGAAGCGATGTAGAGCATTTCCGATATTAGATCTATCGTTGTTGTACGCCAGTTTCAGGATACATGTATTGTGTGACTTGTGTCCAAGTATTCACTCCAAAAAATGAAGACAAGATTTCCTAGGTACCGAGAAATAATGCTACCAAGTTATAGTTCACAGCAGCCGCACACCTGACAACTCAAAGGTAATCCATGGAATCTTCCTCGCACCATGACAAATTGACAGTTGACAAAAAATGAGAAGATCTGGCAACCTTCTGCCGTATGAGACCATTTGCATTATGCAGTTCTGCTCAAGATGCAACAAAGTTACAACAGGACATTAGTGGACAATTTCATAACTGGGATTGACACGCGGAGATCATTTCAAATTATTCTCGAAATGCACGGACTGCAAATCATTTTACATTTGCTACGGTCAAACGTATACCGAACCTTACAGGTTTTGATTAACTTCAGTCATCACTGCCACTCAAACGTATACTCGATTGATCTGTTTCTTTCTGTTGTCACAGGACGGGGGAAAAACAGATTAAAACTGCAAATGGTGCATCTTTTTATCTTTTTGAACACATAGCGGTTCTCTTATCTGAGTATATATGTCATGCTTGAAATTGTATGGTGTGCTGAGACCACTGGAAACCAACAGTACTTACACAGGAAAATACACCAGTTAGGAACCATAAAAAATATGAATAATACATAGTGCAAACAAAAACACATTCGATTGAGAGTTGAGAACATGGATGTCCCGACCTTTTGCCAGGTCAACAGGACATTTAAAGTAAACCACTGTTCCCAATATCTCATAATAACTGTACATGAGCCACAAATCTGCCTGCCAAAAAAAAAGGCTGCATGGAGCACCATCTTACTGAAAAATCAATTCACTTGCAAAACATTACATTAAGCATGCACACTGATATTTAGAATGGCATGCTTGTGTTTAGCACAAAAACATGGAAGAGAAGACAGTCCTCTGACAAGGGGCCTAACGGAGTGAAAACAAAAGAGGACTGCATTGCTACACATCCTGAAATGGCACGCAAATGAGATATGAAGCTTCATATAAGCTAACCATGCCAAGCTTCAATTCAAAATAGATACTTCAAAAGCATATCAATTTAGGGACTGTAATCAGTTATCATGAGAAGGCATTCTGATGTTAGTCAAACTGGGATACCAAGGCACCAATTCTACACATTATCTTCAATCTGTGCAAAGCAGGTAATCTGTTGGCCCTAATGCTTTCTCCACAGTAAGGCGATTAACTGCTGCAAGCACCCATAGATCTATCAACTGTGCAGACCAATCACTACCAAGATCCACTACGGAATTTCTATCCGTGAACTATTGGCAAATATATAATGTTTTAACTCAAAATACAGTTCATTTCAAAATATCCTAGTCATGGAAATATTGTTGGATAGTCTGCGAGGATGGCAGAGCGATTATTATTGGCAAAACAAATTCTATTCAGCAATATTCCAAAAAACATCTAACTCAGTAACTCACAAACTTGTTCGGATTCAGGCAAGGGTTATATGCCTCTCTACCTTGTTCTCCACTTCTCCTCTTGGCTCTTTCACTAGTATAAATGTATAATCAATGCAAAACCGTAAAAGGCAACTGGTTTAAAATGGTCATCTGATAGATGTCTTAAAGAATCAATTAGACTCAGCTTACAGAATGAGCTAGAAAAGAAACTTTTGACTGCTCCTATCAGTACCAAAACGGAACAATATCATTACTTCATATGACAACCAAATGAAATGCAGAGACTTCATACTAACTACTCCCAAATTTCTCACACTTGTAGAGCTATATTATGAGCATATTTTTATAATATAAAACATTTTCTATGCAATGACATCAATTGTTCATGCTTAGTTAGTATAGAAAGCTTAAGCAGTTATAGGTATAGCACTGGGATTGGGTAAGAAAAAACTCTGGATAAAAGTGGTTTTTTTCCAAGGGAAGAGGATAAAAGTGGTTGACAAGGAAACAAAATTCTGTTATTTCACAGCCTATAAGTAATAAGTTATGGAAGCAAAAGAAGGTGAATGGATGAAGCTACATGAACTAGTTATCAGAAACGTAAATTAAAAATAAAACGATTGCAACAGCAGGCAGCTGTATAGATAACAATGCTGGAACCATATATATTATGCTGCTGAAATAATTAAACTAAAAGGCAATATCCGTAGACAATGTACATAGGCATAAATAATAGGCATATTAGGCTGACTAAGGCAAGGCCCAAGCTGAGTGAGGAACTACAAAAGCATATAGCATAATAATCTAGATTTTAATATTTTATACACATGGGGTGAAGGGTGGAAGCACATCACCAAAACCACCAGTATGTCCGCTTAGCGACCAGCCGCTGCAGCATCCTCAACAAGCAACCTTAGCCTCCGGCTCAACACATCAAGCTCATCAATCCTCTGTGCTCTCCATCGCCTTGCAAGTTCACTGCCCCCATTCACATTAGCACCGTAGGTAATGCCATTGGCCTTCACCTCTCGCAAGCACTCCTCGAATATATCCAGCACGGCATTTGCCATGTGATGCTCATTGCTACGTGGCACCACGGCCTTGCCGTTGCCATTCTCACTGTGAACCGCAATGTCCCCGATACTGGGGAGGGCAGGAAGAGTCTCAGGCTGCACCTTCACAATCCCATCAAGGCTTCCGTCAGCCGCAATCGCGACATCTCCATGATAACCAAAGTGCCCACTTTCCTGCTCAAGATACATCATTTCCTCACCACCGTGCCCATCCCCAAATGCGCCGGGCGTACCGGCGCTAATGCCGCCGTTGTAATCATGGGAATTGCTGTCCCCTGAGGGATCCGGGGGCATGAGCGGCCCGGCGCGCGGGGCGGCGCGGCGGCGCTTGTTCCCCGAGGAGGCGTCACCGGCAGCGGCGAAGGGCGAGGTGGTGGCGTTGGCGGGGTCCCAGAGGCGGGAGCAGAGGTGGAGCACGTCGCGGTCGTGCGGTGCGAGGCGGGCGGGGTCGAGGCCCCGTGCGACGCGGGCGGACATGCCGCGGAACTTGTTCTTGAGGCGGCGGAGCTTCTCGGAGAGCTGGGAGCGGGTGTAGGGCGAGGGCATGGACTCGGAGAAGCGGTCGTAGAAGACGTTGAGGTCCCGCGGGAAGACGAGCCCCT
Source organism: Oryza glaberrima (assembly GCF_000147395.1). Lineage (NCBI taxonomy): Eukaryota > Viridiplantae > Streptophyta > Magnoliopsida > Poales > Poaceae > Oryza > Oryza glaberrima. Next base: position 28,068,337 of record NC_068328.1, read on the forward strand.
GCGCGCCGCAGCCGAGGAGGCCCTGCAGGAAGCGGAGCTCGTCGGACTCGGACCAAATCCGCTGGAACTTGAACGGCGGCGGCGGCTGCTGAGGCTGCTGCTTGGCGGCGGGGTCGGAGGCCGGGTCGGAGGAGGAGGGGGAGGAGGGGCGCGGCGGCGGGGAGCGGCGCTTGACGGGGAGCTTGCGGGCGGCGGCGGCGGCGGCGGCGGCGGGTGCGGAGGGGTCGTCCGCGTGCGGGAGGAGGGGTGCGGTCGGGTCAGGAGGGTTGGGCGCGGCGGGGGGCAGCTCGACCGAGACCGGGACGGGGAGGGTTTGGTCCGAGGCCATGGCGACCTAGCGCGCGCGCGCACGGATCGAGCGAGCGACGCAGGCGAGACGAGGCCACGAGGGGGTTGGGTTGCGGCGCGGCGCGGCCGGACGGGACGGGGCGGACGGGAGGGGGGGAGGTGGTGGGATGGAGACGGGACGGCTGGCTTGGCTTGGCTAGACCTAGCTAGGCATGGATGCCTGGATCAGATCCGCGGGATTGGTTGGCTCGGCCGGAATTCGTGGGCGCTGGCTCTGGTTTGTGTGCGCGGTGGTGGTGGTGGTGGGGATTGGGAGGCTGATGCGTGGACCGGACTGACCCACCCCACCGGCCAACGCCAACGCCAACGCCACCGCAGCGCACCTACACGGTGGGATGTGTGGGCGTTTTGTGGCTACACGGTGGTGGTGGTGCCGTGTGGCTGGAGGCTGGGCGGGTTTCTGGTAGCGGCTAACCGGGTATCGGTTGCAAAAGAAGGGTTACACATAGGTTGATTTTTTGTTCCAAACTTAAAGGCTGGTTAGCTCGATTAAGAGCATCTTATTAATATTATTGTAATCTAGATTATTTAGCTATATCACTATAAGCTGGATTATAATAAGCATAACCTTTATTTCTCTTGATTAGTAGCTATTTGTTAGCTGTTAGCTATCCAATAATTTTAAAAAAAATCACCTTTAAAGTGGATTATCAGATTATAGAAGTATGGCTTATAGATTGTAATAATCTATCATAATAAGCTATCTATTTGTTTCAGTTTACTCATAATAATCCTAAACTAAATCAAACAGGGTCTTAGCAGGTTTTTAACTTATTATTGTTTAACTCGATAGGTTTGGAGTGAAGTTGTGGAGCAGTGTAAAATCCCGTTCCATCTTTATTTTCTGAAAGCATTTTAGCTTGCTCTACTTTCTTTTCGAGTGGATTGCAGCTTTAGAAGAGGGGGGGAAACTTAAAAGAACTCTAAACATTTAATCATGTAAAATGATAATAAACATAGATACTTAGGTTTAAAATAACACAATATGTATTCTATGCTATATCATGAAAATATGAAAACCAGACTAAAAATATTAATGTTTTCACTTAAACTAATGTTGATTGATTAAACATGCACACTATTAATGTTGACAAATAAAATTGTGACACCGACTATATTGGATTTGTTTGTATGCATGTACGATTTTAGTGTTTATATAAACCAAATTAATAGTGAATTTTACATACGTATTACTTCCTCCTCCGTTTCATATTATAAAACTTTCTAGCCTTGCCCACATTCGTATATATGGTAATAAATCAACACACACATATATATATATATATTAATATGAAATAGAGGGATTATTTTATATCGTAATTTTTATATTTGAATTTGGTTGGATAGGTTCCACCATAAAAAAAACCAACCAGTTAAGCTATTGCTTAATTCATGATTGATCGAATATATAAGGAGTATAATTATATCAATGCATATATAAGTTAATGGTTGTTCGATATGTCTAACGCAATTGTGCTTTCAAAGTCTACTTTATACACAATACCGCCATGGCTTCCTCTTCCTTTGATAATATAATATATAGATAAATTCTCTAAGATAATTTGCACACAATATTGATAATTTCTTTTCACATTGTAACTATGAAGATAATCTCTCTAAAATAACTTGCACACAATATTAGTATAAATATAGAGATAATTCCTATCTTATACATCATACCACTTAGTTTTCTATCTATTACTCTATCTTATGAATAGTAGATGATTAATTTGGAATGGAGGGAGTAGAAGCTAAGAGTTGTGTATTAAATTTAATTTGTTGGCTCGTGTTAAATTACATGAAAATCCCGTTCGTGAAGATAATACCTTTCTACTGTTTTTGCATTTAGAAATTTAGCTCGTATAAAACGGTGTTACAACTTGAAAATTGAAGCAAAAACATGATAAATTGCTAGTTTCCTACGGACGCTAAACGAGACCGCGACATTTCTAAACCCTTAAACCCTAATCCCCTCCTCGCTCCCGCCTCCATCCCTGCTCACCTGATTCCCCGACACCATCGCACCCAGCCGCCATGGCCTCCTCCTCCAAGCTCCTAGCCCTCACCCTCACCTCCTCCTTCCTCCGCTCCTCCCTCCTGCCCGCCCCGTCCCGCCGCCTTCCCACCGGCCCACTCCTCTCCCTCCGCTTCTGCTCCGCCGCGGGGGATGTCGCCGAAGCTCCTGCCGCCGCCGCAGCACCAGATCATCCGTGGCCCGAGTGGGGCGATTTCCTCGAGAAGCTTCGGGCCAAGGGGTACTTCGAGCAGCCTACCCTCGCGTCTCGCGCTGATGCTGCGGAGGGGGAGGTGGCTGCGACCGCCGCGGCGGCGGCGGCGGTGGGGGAGGACCCTGGGGCCTCGGCCGACAATTACCCATCCAAGGACCTGAACAGGTTGAAGAACGCATGCCTCAAGTTCGGCCGAGAGCGCTTCGATCTCCTCAGGTTATTTGCCCGTGAGATGGATGCCTTGCAATTTATTATCGCCTCGGTTCTGTGCATGAACTGGGCTTTAATTAGTTTATTACTTTGCTTAGTGGGTGAGGTTTTTGCGTTAGTCACGCACTTGAAATTGTTGCGGAAATGATCATGTCTGGTAGAAAAGCAGTAAGATTCGGTAACTTGGACATTCGTGAGCTGAGAGTAGTCAATTGTTCTCCCTAATCCCAATGTCCCGAGAATCCCATTAGCATGGCATGCAGTGTTGATTTTTCTGTGTCTACATTTTGGTTAGTAAGCTAAATGGTTTGTTTTGCCTTTCTCCTCTATGATTATTGTGCATGTTTGGTAAGAACTTGTCGATGATCACGTCCCTAAGCATGAACTCATTTCATAGTGCTATTTTATTAAATACAAAATACATTTTATCCAGAGAAGCTATAATATAAATGAAAGCTGGAGTCATGTGTGTCAGTGGTATAACTGATTCTTTGGACTGTTTGTGCCCACTACTTTTGCAAGTACTCATTTCTTTCTATGTTGGTTGGATCTTAATTTGACTGGATTATTGGGCCAGTGTCCTTCCCAAGCAGGATATCCGTGCTATTGTTGAGTTTGGCTGTCCTAACATCTTCCGGAAGCCTGTGAATTCTGCAAAAAGACTCAGAGAGTTTCTTCAGATTGATGAAGGAGATGTAAGTTAACTGTTCTGTTCTGAACATACTGTATTGCCGTTCTTCCTGTAGTGGACTCTTGATTTTTTTCACAACTGTCACATTTCTCCCTGCGATGGACTTTTGACTTTTCCTCTATGCGTAACGTGCTGCTTCCTTTTCTCATAATTTACTTTGACTTTGCAAAAAACATTCACAATATTTTGTGCTTTATACAGGCCTGTAGTGCTTGCAAATTACGTGGATCTTGTGATAAAGCCTATGTCATTCCAAACGCTGAAGACGAAGCTCGTACTGTCGATGTTATGCGCATACTGCTAAATTATGCAATAGATCCAACCAGCCTTTCAGGAGAAAACTCTGTTAATGGTGGTGTTCAAGAATCTGCGAGAAAGCTTCTTTCAGAGCTTACTATGCTTAGCGACACAACAATTGATCCATCAATTCCTAAACCTGTATTCCAAACTTCTAGCAAGACCAAAACTTTTGACAAGGGCATTGCAAAGCCTAAGTTCTCAGCTGGAAAGGGTAGGGAAACAACTGAAACAGAAATGAAGAAGGGTGATTGGCTTTGCCCAAAGTAAGTCTTTTATGGTATAGTACTATAGTAACTGGGTGTTATGCTTCCATGCCTATTGTTATGAACCTTTATTTTATGAGTAAATTCCAGAAAACCTTACGGTTTATGGTCAAAGTTGCAGAAAACCACGGGTGCTATGATTTGTGACACTTAACCACAGGTTTTATGGTCAATGTTTCATAAAACCCCACCTTATTCAAATCTTGATTAGTTTCAGCATGTTTGAAACATTTTTTTCAATGTAGCGAAGAGTTAAACTATCAGCCTTAGTCAAGAACTTAATAATTAAAATTTTCATATGCACCATGTTTTAGAATTTTAAGTAAATTTGTGCTCAACATACATAGGTCATAGGGGTGAGGATTTGTGAAACTTTAGAACCATAATACCTGAGATTATGTGTCACCAGTCATAATACCTAGGGTTTTATGCAACTTTGACCATAAAACATGGGGTTTCCTGAAATTTACTCTTACTTTATTTATATTTAACTGTCAGATTACACCGATACATTATCATATGAAATATGTGAGGGGCTAAGGGCATAAATTGGCCTTTTGATGATCCCCTCAGGTAGTTTATAAAACCAGGAATCAATACCATTGTTAGCACCAGTTATTTCTGACCAGGTTTATCACATTCTGATGAATTGCTTTACTTTTAGTGCTTGCCACAAGTAAAACACCATGAGTTTTTAGCTTTTCATCATGTTGCAGAAGGGCATCTTTGACTACCATTTTGGATTTCATACTTATTCCCATTTGAATGCTGTTAACTAATTCATCTAATAAGCCATGCCATGACATTGGTTTGTATGCCTGTTTGTACCATAGAAATGTTGCTAATCATAATATAATGTTATGACTACACTTACAAAAACGATACTAACCTCTGTCCCAAAATGTAAGGGATTTTGGCAATGTAAATGCATAGCTTTCCCTTATATTTTTGGGACGGAGATAGTACAACTCCTACATGGTTCTGTTTATTGAGTATTGTACTATTTGATAGCTAAGAATTTTCTTTGGACTTAGCTTCTCTCAAGTTATTAAGCTTTCTGAATTTTTGTTTGAGCTGTGCTGTATGTGTTTGATTCTTGCGTAAGCTGCGAATGTATTCTACTGTAGAATGAGAAAAAAAATAGTGCTAATAGACTTGGTCCAATATGCCTGGCCGCTTGGCAATACCATCAAGATGTCACTGTATAATGCTGTAGCATATGTTATCTACTGTTCTGTGTTAGGCATTGGGCCAGGAGGCCACGGCCGATGACCAGGCCCAAGGAGAGCCCTCTTCAGATGACGTGAACAGTACCCGCAAGGTACTGTAGCAGCTGTTAGAGTTAGTTGCTTGGAGATAAGATTAGATAGGATTAGGTGCCAGCCTATATAAGGGCTAAGTCTTTTGGAATTGAGTTTTATAAAGAAGGTTAAACTCTAGTTTCCCTCAAGTTCTCTCCAACCTATAATCTCCTCTCATCCCAATCAATCTGATGCCATTCGGCTATCTTCCTGGTGGTATTTACCCAATGAAATCCCAGCCCACAACATTCTGCATTATTAGCTTGAAGACTATTTGTTTGTGCAGAAACAGCCTATGTAAATTTGAACCAGATCCAGAAGTACTGATTATTTAAAGTAAGGCATGCTTGGAAGTACACGTTTGAAAATTCATATCTAATGTTGTGATATGATTACCTGTTTCCTACTTTGTCCACAATGCTCTGATTATTACAAGGTGGATACTAGGAGTAGAAAGAACCATTTCATACTAATCTAGGAGCCTTATTCCCGATGTTGTAGTTAAACCTATAGGATTCATTGTATGCTTGGTTGTAACAGTTTCTCAATGAGTGAATCCAAATAATCTGGGTTTCGGCTTGTAGTCGCTCTTTGGTACTCCCTCCGTCTTAAAATATAGCAATCTAGTACTGGATTAGACACAACCTAGTACACGAATCTAGACCTCTCTATCCAAATTCATAGTACTTGGTTTCTATATTTTGGGATGGAGGGAGTACATTTATAGTGTAAATATGTCTTTGCTTCAACAAAGAAAATTGCACGGTACTTAAAGTAAGTATTGAGTTAAATGGTTGGACAAGAAACCTCTAGTATTACTATGGACTTTACAATATTTGTAATGTTCTTTGTGGATCATAGAGGCACACCTCTTAGATGATATCAGGTTATGGTTAACTATGGTGTTAGAAGATTATGATATTATGGTGGCCTGTTTTATCGTTTACTTCACTGTTATTATTTTTATTCCCCATCCACAGTGTGTGTGCGCGGGCGTGTGTGTGTGTGCTGGACTGTTGATGCCTGGTTATGCCTTGTGAATGACCCTGTCCTAACATCCTCTCATTTTGGCAGTTGCAACTTCTTAAATTTTGCTCGAAATCGGCACTGCCTTGAATGCAAAGCAGATGGACCAAAGAAGATAGAAACAGCTACCACTGAAATGAAAACGGGAGACTGGATCTGTCCACAGTAACCATCGAATGCCATATTTGTTTTCTTGTACTGTTCAACATTATTATATATTTGCCTTGATAACTTATTTATTTTTGTTTCAGGTGCCACTTCATGAACTTTGCACGGAATAAGATGTGTTTTAAATGTGAAGAATCTCGACCAAAGAGGCAGCTCATCCCTGGAGAATGGGAGTGCCCCTCGTATGTTATACGACTACCTCAATCTTTCTTACTGTTCATCTCCTCAACACGCTAACTAGACATCATCTCCTCCTATAGATGCAGCTTTGTGAACTTTCGACGCAACAAGGTCTGCTTGAAGTGCAAGCATGAAGGCCCCGAAAATGATACCCATGACAGCCAGCACGGACACAATAGGTGGAGGAACACGAGAGGGGCTGACAGAAGTAGAAGTTTTGATGACTCTTTCGATCGGGAGGACGATGGCTCTGATCCAGACGAAGGCGAGCGCAGACGTGCCGCAGTGCGCACTACGGCAGCATCAACCCTGGGGAGATCCACTGGCAAGAGCAAAATTTTTGACTCGATTCATGAGGATGGTAACGGTAGGGAGGATGACAGCGAGGATGTCCTGCCGTACGAAGGGCAGCGCAGGCATATTGTGAGCAAAAGGGCGACACCAGCACAGAGGAGATTCACTGCTGGTAGAAGCAAGTGAGGATATTTGATAGTCTGATAGATATATATAACTTCGATATTTTTCCATGTAGCGTATAGTTTCATTATGTACTGTGTACTATTTACTCGAGCACTTTATGGTTAGACTAGCTTGGTTGTAATTCATACTGCTTAGTTCCAAATAAGTTCATTTTTTATCAGTCCCATAAATACCACTACAAAACAAAAAAAAAACTAGAATACTTATACTTTATCAAATCTTAATGTAATTATTTCGGATTTTGGAGCTGTTCAGACTGTAGCCAAAATAAACCTTATTGAATTTTGGCAATTTTGCCAAAATTTTGGCAGAATTTCTTATGTATTTACTAAAATTTGGCAAAAAAACTAAATGGATGCACATATTTGACAACTCTACCCAAAAAATAGTATGGTTTGAAATGGCATCAATCTGAACAAGCCTTTTATCTACTTCTAATACAATATGTTCTACTTTCACAAACTTCAATACAATGATTACTCTAAAATTAAATTTATTTTGGGACAAATGGAAAGAGCTAAAAATAAACTTACTATGGAGTATGGATGGAGCAAGTCATTTTGATCTCCATATGCTCCGCTGTTGACATCTAATAAACATATTGGATGTTACCTGTAGTTCAGGTCTGCAGGCAAACAAGATTTGAGTACAAGATTTTTTTATTTTTTCACGTCTTGACAAGTTTTGTTTGTCGTTGATGCTGTTTGTCGACGACTCCAATGACTGCCAATCTGCCTTTAGCAAATCTTGGTCGTTCTACCAAACGTTTTGGACTATATGGTGTACTCCGTAACTGGCGAAGTTGACGATACTCTTTCACACTTGTCTTTCACTAGAGCGTTTGATGTTGGAATGGACGCTCAAATATGACGGAAAATAATATAAAAAAACGTACTGCATTGACGTTGTTAATCATTTCCCATCGCAGGACAAGACATGATAAACTTATAAAGAAATTTACAACTGCACTTAACACTGATGATGTGGTGAAAGGTAAATCTTAACAGTAAAACCCCTCTACAAAGGAAGTAGAGTAGAAAGGAACAGGGAAGACTGCAAATCCATCTCCATGTAGTCGTATTTTTAAGATGGAACTACAACCAGCCTTATTAACACCAAAGGAAAAACAGAGACTAAAATCTAGCTGACTGAAGTCACAAGACCTATACGCCTATAGGCAACATCACAAGTCGCAACGGAAGCTCTCAGCTGGTCAGCTCATGGATCAACTGAAGAGCTCAGATGGATTCCCTCAGGACCAGGTTGATGCCGAACGAAGCCGTGCAGATGATCAACCCAAAGATCGCCAAGAAGTTGAGCCCCCTGAAGCATTTGCCAAAAAATTAATCCGACCAGGTTAGAACCACTATGATCGATCAGAAACCAAGATATGAGATGGTTGACAAAGTGATAGGTGTGCCATTTGGTGCAAATTCAGATGAAACTTCAGTTCAAGTGATCCTTTCTTTGCTACTCAATGCAAAGGACACCGATAGACTAGACTATCATAACTGTGGTGATTGGTGCAGGGTTGCAATCTGCATTACCCACTGACGTACGAGTCAACCCATAATTAATAGCGATTTAGCAACGACTCGAGCAGTCTGAAGTCTGAAGTCTGAAGTCTGGACACACCTTATATATACCTCTTGAAATGAGTAATGAAATACTAAATATGTAAACTTTGGAAGTTTCATCAACGTCGTGCCAACAAGTAGCTGCGATCTTTGACAGATTATAAAATGAAGAGATGGGGACATTTGCACGATCCGTACCATGTTGAATAGTATACTGTATGATCCACTTCAAAGCTACTCCACGTTGTCACCCACTCCTCAATCTTGACATATCACCAATTAAACACGCACCTTTGACATTTTTCTTTGGTGTACTACACCTACTGTATCCTCCACTTAATTGAGCATTGACCACCTACCCCACTTAATACCATCAGTACTTGGGGAACCATTCATAAATGAAGTCAAAGTTCAGACTTCAGAGTGTTGGCTGATTGGTTATTGCTACCCAAGAAACGAACAGGACTAGCGTTCTAGAAATCAAGGTTAAGTTTGAACTAGCTATGCATACGAATCATCTTTCGTTAGAGCGACAGTTTAATTACCAGCACAGCACACAGAATAAATCTCCAGTAGGAAAATTCGCAAAAAGAAACGTACCCAATCTTGAGGCGGTTGTCCGGGATGCCGGTGGCGTAGCCCTTGAAGTAGAAGAACCTCGCGACGGCGTAGAACACCCCGAGCCCCGCGGCGACGAGCGGGTGCTGCAGCCCACCGACCAGCAGCGTGACGAAGAACAGCGGCATCATCTCCAGCGAGTTCTGGTGCCCCCGCTGCACACACCACCAAAATTCTCATCGGTCAGAAGAACGGATCGAGGAGCAATCTCGGGGTTGGGTGGGGCGACAGACTGACAGACCTGCACGCAGTTGAAGAGCTTGGCGTCCTTGTTCTCCGACTCGACCGCGTACATGGTGGGGTAGAACACCTTGTACCTGATGGCAGCAGCATCAGCCAAGAACATTCAGAGAAAATCCCAATCGAAAATTCTCTCCAAATCAAGACGAGCGAGAGCAATGAACCAAATCTGGGAGGGGCGTAGACTCACTTTCTGCGGGCCTTGCCGACCTGGAAGCTCATCCAGAAGTTGAGGAACGCGTAGGCGACCAGCGCCAGCACCACGTACCCGTATTCCTTGGTCAGCTCGATCGACACCGCCATGGCCGTCAAATTGCTGCGATTTCTTCTTCTTCTCGAGAGGGAATGGAGATTGGAGAGGAGGAGGGGATTGTTTGTTTATGGATTATAATGGGTTTTTGGATTTGGATTTGGAGGCTGTGCGGCGTGGATGCCTATCTTATACGGGCAGCGGGTGCGTCTAGAAGGTTCCAGAATCTTGTTCTGTGCCTGCCCTCCGGCCCAAGAAAGCTCTGACCAATTCCTTGGACCTATTGGGCCACTGCTCTTTATTTTTTTTCACATTTTTTTTCTTTCTATTAAAGATCTTTTTTTTTTTCATGAGGACAGATGATGCTTTGGTTGTGTGGAAAGAAAAGGATCGATCGATTTGGAGATCGTTTTTGCTACTGTTTGAGTAAATTTTGTCCAAAGTCAACGGTAGATCCGTTATTTTCAATACGTCATGCCTGATGCGATATTGCTAACGGATCCTCTCTGCAAGGGATATTTCAGTGTGTTTGAACGAGATCAGCACCCGTAGGCCGTAGCCCGCGACTCCACGACGTGGCTTTCCAAAAATCAAAGTGAAATCGACTTCTCAAGATTGCCGTCTTGAATTCATCGGCATATTGGCAATTGGCATAGCATTTCGTTCTTTTTTGGAGACCACGAGCACGGACAACTCGAGGTTTACGTTTGGAATGTCTCGCCGCAACGAGATGTGATACTTCTGTTTTAAAATATATATTTACCTAATATCGATAAGGATCTCGATAAGGATATGTATATATTCATAATAATAAGATATGTCACATCTGATACTAAGTTGCTATATTTTCAAACAAAGATAGTAAATTATTTCCATTTATCTAGCAGAGGGAGAGAGTAATAGAGCCTGAGATTACAGATCAGAAGAGCATGCAGACGCATAGAAGCTTTGGAATTAATAAGGTGAGTTTTTCTCTGATGAGTTCTTCAGAAAAGATAAAAGCTTGCCTGCTATATTTCTGATTCATCGATTACCAGATCAATCCATAATTCGAAACTATATATATGATGAAACAGTATAGTTAGTACATCATTTTCAAGTTTACGAGATAGACTCGCTAATTTCGTGCCTGCGTCATGGCTGATCGATGTGTGCTTACGGTAAGACAATGGTTGTTAAGTCTTCCATTGGTCTCTCAAAATGTATTTTCCACGCGCAGCTGGTAGAGCAGCTAGAGTTATTAACAACCAAACCATGGTCAATTTGATCGTACTCTTGCAGCACAAGTCGCAAAGAGTTCTGTATGACTTAAATTTTAAATTCAGAAAAGCCCAAGCCAGTGTACCAAATGTCTACTCTACATGATGCCAAAGAAATTGACGGGACGTCAACAGAAGATTTGGATCAGATTTAGTACCAACTAATCGGCTGGTTAGTCATGTGACTTACAATTATTATATCTCCATGTTCAGATCATCAAAGTCCTAAGAACATTCGTCAGTGCGCAATGTCCGGTGTTGCGGTGTTGCCTAATCGGTAATCGGCGTTGGGATAACAAAATCACCATATACTTCTCCCACTGTTACATAAAATAAGGAATAAAATAAGGAATTTTGAGTTTTTGCTTGCATTGTTTCATCACTCGTCTTATTTAAAAAGTTTGTGCAAATATAAAAACGAAAAGTTATGCTTAAAGTATTTTGGATAATAAAGTAAGTAAAAAAAATAATAATTCTAATTTTTTTTAATAAGACGAGTTGTCAAACAGCGCAAACAAAAACTCAAAATCCCTTATATTATGAGACGGAGGGAGTAATAGATAACACTAAGGCTGTGTTTAGTTCCACATTAAAATTAAAAGTTTGAAGAAATTAAAACGATATGACGGAAAAATTGAAAGTTTATGTGTAGGAAAATTTGATGTGATGGAAAAGTTAAAAATTTAAAGAAAAAAAATGGAATCTAAACATAGCCTAACTGCTATCTTCGCTAAAGAATTTGCAGTAGATGTCATCATCATCAGTGGCAAAGACAGGGACTTCTCTTCAGATTTCAGAACAAACGCATCTTGTCAGGGTCAACAATGCACACACAATTGGCAAACCGAGTCGTGTCACACCGGCATAGAACAGCTAGAGAATCCTCTAATCAATCATCCAAAATGCTAAAAACTGAGAACGAACCGGATGGAACAAGATAGAGAGAGTGTGACATTTCACAGCATTTTCGCTCGATCGAGACGTACGAAACAGTCTTGACATGTTTCTCCCTCAGTCACACGGCGGTGACGACCATCTTCATGCCGAGGTTGCAGTGGCCGTAGCGGGTGCAGACGAAGAAGTTGTCCCCCCTGGCGAGCCTGACGCTGTCGGAGCCGGAGGTGTAGTACCTGGAGAACGGCGGCGGGTTGCAGTCGGCGTACCCGTCCTCGTCGACGGCCACCACGTTGTGCATCCACGGCAAGTACCTGAACACTGCCATGTCCGCAAAACGGTTTCAGTTACAGCTGGCTTTGTCTGATCGATGAGAAAAATGTTCAGAGATTGATCGAAATGTTCAGAGATAAGTACTCCTATGATTTACCGAGGATGTCGCCGGCGTGGAACTTCTTGCCGCTGGGCCAGCTCCCGCTGCCGAGGGACCAGCCGAGGCTGTCGCCGACGTAGTAGGTGGCGGCGTCGGCGACGCCGCAGCCGGAGAGGAAGATGCAGCTCACGACGACGGCGAGAAACGCGACGGCGACGGCGCCTCGCATTGCACTGCCTCTTCCCCGAGCCATCGATGCCACTATCTCACTGGTCACTCACTCACTCACTGACTGCAACCACTACACTGGTTGGGTCTTGAGATCTTGGCCTGATGCTTCTGCCTGGAAACTGGGCAAAGGAAGAGAAATCTCTGCACTAGCTGGGGCCTGGAGGTAACGATGCCATTGCCGTTGCCATTCTATAGTGAGCTGAAGTACTCCTACGGAGGCTGGAGTGCAGTGTCAGTGTGTAGCTGGAGGCTGGCTGGTTGCCAATGCCGGGGGAGAACCAATGCCAAGTCTGGATTTCTGATAATCAATGCTGTGCAGAGAGGGCAAGCAGCGGTGACAGAAGACTGTAAAAAGTGTAGCAGTAAATGTGTATAGCTTCAATGCCGAGCGTAGGACACGGGCCCGTGATCACATGACTCACGAGTTTTCACAGTCACAGCTGCAGGGCTATCGGGTTGTAGTCCATCGCATTGGGTGCTACGGCCGCGCAGCGCTACGAGTAAAGAAGAAAGAGCAAATCTTTTCTTGTTGTCTTCAAGAAATATATCCAGTCGCCGGCTCGCCGCCGGCCGACGGATCCGCCGGAAGGGCACCATGGCAACAGCCGAGCAACAATTTGTCATCGCCTACTATTCCGTACCGGCCCGCTACAGAAACGGGCCGTGCCGAATGGCGGCCCAAGCACGGCACGGCCCACGAGCTTCCGTGCCCGTGCAGTGCTGGGCTGGGCCGTTGGGCCGTATCCTGGCCCATTTTTCCACCAGGATCCCTAGTTCTCTAGTCCCTAGTCCCTACTAGTGGACTGGACCGTAATTTTTCAGATAGGTCCTTGATCCAACGGCTGAAATATGCAAACAGGTCCCTGTGGTCGGTGGTGTGGGAGTCCGACGCTCTCCCAGCTCTCCGCGCCCCTCGCCGCCGGCGGCCGTTTGCCGTCGCGGATGAGATCGCCATCGGTTTCCCTCTCCAAATCAAGCCCCAATGCCGCCTTAGTCTTCATGCCTAACGCAGCCCAGCTCAGCTACGCCCGGCACGCAGGCCACTACGATTCCTCGTTGACGACGCCCTCCCTTCCCCTTCACGCGTCGGCGGCCCAGATCCGGGCGAGTCCTCATCGTGGCGGGCAAGGGGATTCAAAGGAAAATTTGTAAGAGGTTGGAGTTCTTGCTAGCTTTAATCTAAAATCTTTATAGGATTGTCCATTTCAGGGAGTTGATAGGATTCGATCTTTTTCTTTCAAAGGCTCACAGAGAAGTTTTTTCTATGGAGCTGAAATTCTTATGTTTTGTTTTAAGTCAAACGGGGCCTTAAAAAAACAACACACCACCCTGGTAAAAAGAACAGCACCTGGATCAACCTGACAATGAGTCAATGACTCAGGATAAAATAAGCCGATCAGCTGTAGGAATTTGGACTGGAGTGGATGGGTACGACTTATCTGATGGTGAAATTTTCCTTTTTCTAAAGAAGATGGGTAGCGTACATGGTGATGGTACAAAAATTTACCCAAAAAAAATTATGCCTTCTGAAAAGGATCCGATGGGTGCTGCTGCTTCATACCTCGGACCACCAAAGGAGAGAGGAGTAGTAGGCTAGCAGCCATGGCAGAAGGTGCTTTTCTCTCTAGCCTCGTTGACCGTCTAAGCACCACAGCCTTGTCGGGGATCACCTCGTTGTGGGGCGTGAAGGAGCAGGTGGATTCACTGATTCACGAGCTCCAGGCAGTGGAATGCTTCCTCAAGGATGCCGACCTGAGGGAGATCCGTCGGCAAGCCACATCCAACAACAATTGGTTCTGGTTACACTCCCTCAGAGATGCCGCCTACGACGCCGAGGACCTCATCGAGAGCGTCGAGCTCCATGAGGGGAGGTATCACACCCTAAACCCTCTCCTCCAGCCCTTAAACTCCTACAGATTCGCCAAGCAAATCAACGAGATCAAATCCAGATTCCAATCGATCATAGATGGTTGGGCCAAGAATGCTTCCATGTTACGTGAGCTAAGGGATATGAGCAGCAGCAGTAGTCTCACATCTGCTGCCGATTCCTTGTGGAGGCGTTCTTCTTGCCACCTCGGCGATGATGTCGTTGTTGGTCGGGAGGAGGAGGCCGGCATGATCATCGATAGATTGCTGCGCTGCACAGCACACCGTGAAGTGGTTGGGATAGTGGGGATGGGAGGGGTCGGAAAAACCACACTTGCATCTCTGGTTTACAATAAGGTTTCTGCAATCCAAACAGGGGGCACCTCATTGCGTCCTGATTCACCGAAAGGAACGAGCTCTCGAAGTAGTGTGGAGATGTATTTTGATGCTTGTGCTTGGGTTCCAGTTGGGCAGAACGCAGATGCTTTAGGCCTCTTGAAGATCACATCAGCTCAAATTGGGGTTGAGTTGAACTCGACACAGGTAGCTGCAGCCAAAAATGCCATGTTCAGGTTTCTGCAGCATAAGAGATACTTGATTGTACTAGATGACATATGGACGACAGAAACTTGGCTTGAATTAAGCGAAGCTTTCCCCAAATCTACGAATGGAAGCAAAATCTTGCTGACCACTCGCTCCAAGGAAATTGCGGTTTCTGCTGACCCATCTTCCCTTCCCTATGAGCTAGATCCACTGAGTGAAGAATTGAGCTTTCAGCTATTCATTACCAAAGTTTTCGGGTTGAATCATGTTGACACAACAAGTTGTCCACCACAGCTCAAGGATGTAGGGCACCAACTTTCGAAGAAATGCGGAGGGTTGCCTCTTGCTCTTGTGGTATTGGGAGGACTATTATCTGGGAAGGAAAAGCAATTCGAAGTTTGGAGGAATATATTGAAGAGCATGAAGTGGAGCAACTACGAAGCTGGGAATCAGTGCTTGGAGATACTGGCCTTAAGCTACAGCTGCTTGCCTTATCATATGAAGCTGTGTTTCATGTATCTAGGTGCTTTCAAAGAAGAAACTGAAATCAGTGTCTCTAAACTGATAAAACTATGGATCGGAGATGACTTTATACCTCAGCAAGATGGAAAAACAAGAGAGGAAACAGCAAATGACTATTTACACGAACTCATACAAAGGTGCCTAGTTCAACCTTTGTTGCCTGCGCATAAGCAGGGTTTCAAAAGGGTCCGCATTCATGGCCTATTATGTGAGCTAGCAAGATCAGAAGCAAGAGAGAGTCGATTCTTTTATTGTGAAAATGGTGATGCAGTCTCAAGAGCAGAAGGAAAATACTATCGTCGTGTCGCTCTCCATACCAAACTTATTGCATTTCATGAACTAAGTAACAGTGAGAAGCTAAGATCTCTGCTAATATTTCCAGGAGTAATTGAATCTTGTGTGATTACTGTTGGTCATCAAGCATTAAGGCCTTTTAGCAGGGCATTTTGTCACGCTTTCTTTTTGTTTCCTCTGTGGGGTTTCCAGCACAACATCTTGGAACAGTTAACAAGCATGCAATACATAAGAGTTCTTGAACTTGAAGGACACGAGAGATTGGCATGTGATCTTAAAAGTGTCCAAAGTAATCTGAACCATTTGAGATACATGAGCCTGAGAAATACTAATCTTGGTGAATTTCCATTTCCGGAAAGCAATTTTCCGTTGCTACAAACACTTGATATAAGGGGAACGTTTATTAGAAAACTTCCAGGTATATTGGAGAACCTTGATACTCTTCGGCACATCTACCTGAATTGGAGGGTATCTCTTGACATAAGACGCCTTACCAATTTACAAACATTACATGGAGTCATAATTCTCCCCAATTCACAAGCTGAAAGGAACTTAATGGCATTAACAAATCTCAGGAAACTACGTTTTAGGACCTGGCGGGGAGTTGAATACAGACCAGAGTCCCCAAATGGGTTTGATATTGATCGGTACAATGCACAATCGAGTATGGGGAATGAAAACCACGCACTAGCCGAATCTCTGAGGCAGCTAGGGAATCTCCATTCAATATTTATAATGATGCCGTTTGCCTCATTTCAACCAATTACTTCAGATATAGTTCAAGCAGTGACGAGCCATGAGCAACTTCATAAGCTAAAACTACAAGGAAGAGTACATCGCAATCTCCTGCTAGAAGATCCACATTTCAGTTGCATCAAAAGCATCACATTATCTGGCTCGTGGATTGTTTTGAGCCCGATGGAATCACTAGGCTCACTCACAACTCTTTATGAACTCAAGCTAAAGGATGACGCGCTCCGGTGCTCAGAGGTCTCATGTTTACAAAACAGTTTCCCTGAGCTGCGGTACCTGAAAATCAGTGGACTAAAGAAGCTTAGGGTGTTCCATGTGGGGAATGGCTCATTTCCGAATCTCACCCGCTTCTCCATCCACGACTGTACAGAATTCCTTAGCACGGTTGAGGTTATGGAGCATGCTACAAGACTGCAAGTTCTGAAAATTAAGGAAATGCCGTCAGTCCTGCCTGATGTTACAGATTTTTGCCACAGCAGAAACATCAACCTTATCAGCTGATCTGGCATCAAAGTTATGTATAGTTGACACCATTACTGCAAACACCGTTTATTTTTTTATCTCGTTCCTTTTTAGTAAAATTCAGCTCAGGTTCTTCTGAGTTCTGATGGCAAGAAAAAAGAAGGCTTAGCTGATCTGATGACAAGAAACCATACAACGTTCCAGGAGAACATGATCCAAAGCCAGGAGTCCAGCACATGATAGCTGTTTAATTTCTTTGCTTGAGCTCAATGTAACCCAATTGTACATGGAAAAAGAGTAATGCTAGATGTTTGGTGTAAACTTTGCAATATTATTGTCTACTAATTATTCTCTGGAGATAGATGATGTCAGTAAACTGTAGTAGAATTGGTGATGAGAAGTGAGAGTTGTACAGTTAAGTGTTGTGGCCACATGTTTTTCAGGAGTTCAGAAATGAACTGGTATACCGAATTGGTTCAGAAGACATTCAGAAGTTCCCACTGCCGTCTTGAATAACAGAAATTGCATACTTCACACTATGAGACTCGAGAACAAAGGCTTCATTACTAGAAGGCCTAGCGAATGAATAGTAAAAAAAAATGTTTCATTACTAGAAGGCTTACTAGAGCACACCCGCGCACACTGTAGATCGTAGTAAAACATACAAGTATTGTCATCAAGCATTTGCCTGTAATTTCTAATGCTTCGATCTACAATGTCTGGCAGAGTTTGCAAGTAGTCAATGGACTTGGGTTACACTAGGCCTGAACTGAACTTGTAGCTATGAAATCTGAATTCTTTCCAGCCAGAACGAGCATAACTATCAAATAGAAATTGTTTGTTCTTGTGTGAATAAAATTGCTGTGATTCAAGACGGCAGTGCGAGCTTCTCAATGTTGAAACTAAACATTTGACTGTTATTAGCTTCTGCACCAATTAGTTATACCAGTTCACTGAACTTCTTCTCTCAACTGCCACAGACGAATGTAGGATGGTACAAACATGCATGAACCATCGCATTCACACAAAGCAATTTTCAGAACCTTGTACTACATATATACGGCTGGGCCAGAACGCAGCTGTTTGGCTTTTATTAAATTCTTCTCAAAATACACATCACATAAATCATATATTCCTCTCTATACTTGCCAACAATCAACTAACCTGCAACAAAGCAGAGGCCTAAACACGAAGACGGTCATTCAGCAACGTTGGACACTGACAGAATTATTGGATCTACTTCCCGGATATTTAGAGATTGCCACTACTACATTCGATCCCGCCGGACTCCGGCGACCGGCCGGCCGATCAGGCGGCGGTGACGGCGATCTTCATGCCGGCCTGGCAGTGGCCGGGGAAGCTGCAGATGAAGTAGTTGGTGCCGCGCGCCAGGGTGACGCGGTCGCTGCCCGACTTGTACACCTTGGCGCCCCTCGGCGCGCTGCACGACTTGTACCCCACCGCGTTCACCGCCACCACGTTGTGCGCCGACGGGCTGTACTTGAACACTGCAACACGCATGGATACGCACAACATTCGTCACATTGATGAGATCATGAGAGCGATGCGAGATATATGCAATCGTGTCAAGATTATTATCTCCCGATTAACATTTGATTAGCAGTAATCATCGATCTACAGCCTAATCACATTTGGGTATTCAGGCATGTAAAAAATTCCTCAAGTTCGTTATGTGAGGACACTTTGGGCATTCAGAAAAAAATGGATCGGGGTAACGACGATGGTATATTTTTCTAGGATAAAGGTTCGTCAATGGCAAAACATCGAACATGGCATTTGTCTGTGGCCGTGTGCTTACAAGGGGAAAAATACAATGCTCTGTTGCAGCCTGTAGAGGCAGTTTTGTGCACGTCACACACAGTAGACGCCGAACTCGTCAAACGAAAGAGAAATTTACAAAAACCATCCATAAGTCACTTAAAACTTAACATTTCACATTATAAGTTATTTTATTAAATACGCATCGACTACTCAATTTTGTTCTAAAAACCATCCCACTGCACACATGTTTAACCATATCAATATATTGTGAGCCGTCAATGCGATCTTTATTGAATTTAAATACTTATAGGAGTATAGTCTTGACCTTTTTTTTTTAGAGATTCTACATTGAAATATGAATAATAAGTCTAATGCAAGTACTTATCCAAGATTGGCTTAGCTAGCTTAACCTTTGATGGTTCTACATCAGTGATACGGGGCCCTTTCAATTCAGTAAGTGCACATTAGTGTTTTTTACAATAATTTCTAGGGGTGAACAGTTGCAACTAAATAATTTATGGGGCGGCTTTCTGTAAATTTCCCCCAAAATAAAAGTTGGGATAGTCGCTAGTGCCAAGCAAAGCAACCAGCCAACCATATGCACACGCCGAGCCGCGAGTGGTTGCTCGATCGACCAGGTCCAGGTGCAATGCAATCGGTCAGTTGGTGACTCATTCATGAGCCGCAGTGCAGTAGTCGTACGTGTGTCACGTAAACAGTTAGGTAGCGCACCACTTACGCGCCGCGCTAGTTGGCGACACGAAAACGGTTTAAAAAAAGAGAAAGCGTTCAAACGACACGATCGACGAGAAACTGAATCGATCGATCGAACTCACCGAGCACGTCGCCGGCGCGGAAGCGCTTGCCCCTGAGCCAGCCGCCGGAGTTGAAGCCCCAGCCGCCGCGGTCGCCGACGGTGTACACGGCCGACTCGGCGAGCTCGCCGTGGAGGAGCACGCAGAGGAGGACCATCGCCAGCACGGCGGCGTTGCGTCGTCCTGCAGCACTGCCCCTTCCCTGAGCCATCGCCAGTAGCTGATCGCTTTGCAACAATTGACTGACCGTCTACTACTGATCTCAGCTAGGGGGTGCAAGTAGTGCTGAGCGAGTGAGTGTGAGGCGAGTGGTGGTAGTGCCCAAGTTCTGGCGACGCGAGCTTCCCTTTATAGGGGAGCAGTACACCCCACCCACCCACCGATAGCCATCACTGAACACACACTTACTCCTACATGCCATGAAATAAATAGGAAATTGATTAATTAACCAAAATTAGAGCTTGTGGCTGTCAATTGTACATATGTGTGAAAACTGTGAAACTGAGCTCAGCGACCGCGTGGGAATTGGGAATGATAGCATCGGCGACGCGCCGGCGACACAGTGCAACTAGCGAGCTAGCCTGGCAGCTGGGAGGAAACCACGACTTCGTGGGAGTGAATTTTAATCCCTCGAAGAGACATTCCTGTGGTTTTTTTCCTTTCAAATTCGATACAAATAGTTACAAAAAATTATAAAAAATTGATAATATAGAGTATATAGTAAAATCAATAGGTAATAAAAATTAAGTTTAAATACTCGGCTTTAGTGAAAAAATTCAGATGTGAACCGTATAATACTATTCATATGCTGATATTTTTATATCTCGATATATGAGTTGAGTTTGAACTTAATATTTTGTGGGGTTATATAGATATGTTGTATAAGTGTTATCAAATTTTTCCATAATTTTTTATACTCCCTCCATTCCATTATATAAGGTGCAACTATTTTTTTAAATGTTTCATAATATAATTAAGGTATACATGAATACATGCCATTAACTAGCATTTTCTTTCGAATCCTCCATACTCAATATATTTAATTCTATTGGTTGCATGAGTGATCCAAACTATGAGATGATAATAATTATTTCTTGGTCTTTAGATTAAGAGTGGTTGAGCCTTTTACTCCCTCCGTGCTTATAAAGGAAGTCGTTTTGGATAGCGACACGGTCTCTAAAATACAACTTTAACTTCTTATTTCTATAAAAATATTTATTGAAAAGTGATATATGTATACTTTTATGAAAGTATTTTTTAAGACAAATCTATTCATATAATTTTTAAATTTTCAAACTCAACAACTTAAGAGTTATTCATGATTTATATTTTCAAGGTTTGACTTAAACATTGTCCTAAACGACTCTCTTTATTAATACGGTGGGAATATTTTGGAATGGAGGAAGTAACTATTTAAATAATTTTTAAGCAAATAAGGGATATACCATCGAGTGATCAAAATAGTTTCCCGAACTTTGGTAGGCCAACCACCCACATGGCGGCACCGAGAAGTGGACATAACTTTTGGACTAATAAACCACGAAAGTTGAGCGCAAGCTGGTCAAGGGCCGATCGAGAGGAAAAACGACGAGCAAAACACCGCTGCGATGGGAAAACGAAGAGGCGACGGTGCGGGGTTGGGGCAATTGAGGGTACGAGTACGACGACTAATTTGTACTACGTACGACGCCGGTCGCCTCGCTGTCTCCCGGATGTTGTCTGGTACGTTTCCATTTTGGTAGAGACCTCGTCGTAGCCAGTTAGGTCAAGTCGGTTCGCTTTGATTTTGTGGGACAGTCCTGCTTGGTTAGACTGTCAGTGCGTGGTCAGCTTACGTACGCGTTGGGCTGCAAGGTTTGTGAACTGAAAATTGCTCTTATACCTAAAGTTTAGTTAAGGGTGTGTTTAAGAGGTGTGCTCGCATTTGTCCCAAAGTTTGGCTTTGTAAATACTAAAATTGTCCCCTAGCTTATGTGTCTGCTTCTGTTTAGGACTAGTCGATAAATCTTCTTCTAAAAAGTTATTAAACATAAATACAATATAATTATAATTATAGTGTAATTATATTTTTTAAACTTTATATAACTACATTATAATTTATATATATAACTTTAGAAAAGGGTATTAGTGATGTGGTAGTGGGTTCACGGAATCGAAGCTCTTCACCTATACATGCGCCGTGTTTTTTCCTCTTTGCACGACTATCGAAGCAAATCTAACAATTCAAATTACGTGAAGGTTACATACAAGTAATATTAAAGTTACATGCAAATTATAATGTTATTACATTACAATTATAATATATTTATATTTGTTAAATTTTAAAGAAAATTTGTCAACATACATATAACAAAATCGTTTTGTTTTGCCAACACACCATGTAAAGCACCAAATTTATCCTCTTCTTCATCCTTTCCTAGCTCATCTCCATTCTCTTCTCACTGCCTAACTCTATCCATACACATCACCATCCTCAGTTCCAACCAATTGTACATCTCAGCTGCAGAAAGCTCGTTGCACGAGGGGATGGCCAGGATGCCCATCCCTACAGCTAAAGCTCGCTATAAGGGCAATAGCAGTGCGTCCGGCCCTCATCAAGAAGCCCAAGCTTCCACGTAGGTAAAAAGCAAATGAAGCTCCCATCTTTCAGTGTGCGTGTAGTTTTGGTGGGCATGTTACCATTTTTTTCTCAGGCCAGCCCCACCATGAAATCACTTTCCCCATTCAACTCTTTCCTCAATCGAATCTCACACACCTACCGCACCGCGCCGCTGCTCCTTTCCCAACCTCTACACCGCGACGCCACTCCTTCCCCAACCTTAGCACTGCGCCGCTTCAGATCGATCCAGTGCTGCAGCTTCCTATCGTCCTCCTGGTAGCACTACTCAAGGCGGGACCGGGCCGATGAGCTCCCAAAGAAGGCAGAGATCAGGATGGGTGAGATCGATGCGGCCGGCAAGCTCCTGGCGACACGGATTGAGGCGGGACAGGACCGACGAGCTACCCCCAGGGCCGCAGATCGGGATGGGTGAGGTCGAGGTCATCGTCGCCTTCATTCGTCGGTCTTCCTAGTATGCTTCCTGCTTGCCTCCATGGCTCCACTGCTACCACCATCTCCTGCTCGAGCTTCCAATGAATTCGGTCATGGGGGGAGGGGCCACACGCCCCTGGGAGGGGGGAGGGGGAACCACAACGCGGCAAGGCCACGACCTCCACAGCACGGCGCTCCATTCTCTTGCCTGCCCTCAAGTTGTTAGAGAGCCGTCGAAATAACGAGTGCCCAAACTAGGCTCCGCGAACTTTGTTTGGTCACACGCGATGTCTAGCTGGCCGCAGATCTCCAATGTGTCGAGGGTTGGCTGAATGACACGTTGGAGCACTGTGAATGACCTGAACGCTTATGCAGGCTCCCAATGAAAAAGAGGGTACGCATGAGTTCAAGTGTGAGGTGGTGCTGGTGAAGCCCATGCTCAGCATGCGTCAGTGGTGGAGCTTGGTAACGGCTCGATCAGGGTGGTCAGTAGAGGAATAAGACGAGGAAAGGGGGCTTTATTTTAAGGGTTCATTAGATCCATGCCATTAAAATTTTACCGGTTTTGAAATATACCATTACTATTTGCGTATTTGTAACGATGCCATTGCTACTTGTTTCTAATCTTAGCGGTGCCACTGAGATACGCATTTTGCATGTATTGGACAAAAATACCCTCATCTTCTACCTCTCTCTCTTCCACATCTTCTACCGTCTCTCTTCTCACTACGCCGCTCGCTCCGCCGCCATCCCGCTGCGTGCGCTGCAGCTTGCTCCACCGCCGCGCTGCTGCTGCTGCCGCCGCCGCGCTGCCGTTGCTGCAGCTGCCGCCGCCGAGCCGCGTCTCGCTGTCGCTGCCGAGCCGTGTCGCGCCGTTGTTGCTGCTGTGCCGCCGCGCCGCCGCCGACGCACCGCGCCGCGTTGTTGCCGCTACTACCGTTGACGCGCCGCGTCGCCCCTGAGAAGGAAGAGAGGAGGAAGGAGAAAGGGGAAGAAGTAAGACGAGGGGAAAATGGGTAGTTTGGTCCATTTTTATCTGGAAATGCATCCAAGGGGTAAGTAGTGGTATCTTTTGAATATGTGTGAAATTATAATGGCATATTTCCAAATACATGAATACTAGTGGCATATTTCAAAACCATAAAAATTTTAATGGCATGTATCCAATTAACCCTTATTTGAATATAGGTTGTGTTTAGTTCACTTCAAACTTCAAACTTTTATGTCACATCAAATGTTTGGACACATGCATGGAGCATTAAATGTAGACGAAAAACCAATTGCACAGTTTGCTTGTAAATTATGATACCAATCTTTTGAACCTAATTACACCATGATTTGACAATGTGACACTACAGTAAGCATTTACTAATGATAGATTAATTAGGCTTAATAGATTTGTCTCGCAGTTTACAAGCGGAATATGTAATTTGTTTTGTTATTAGTCTATGTTTAATACTTCAAATGTGTGTCCATATACATCAAAAAAATTTGGATGGGGAACTAAACACGGCCATACTACCTTCGTCTTAGATATAAAAATCTAAAATCGGATGAAATATGTTCTAATACTACAATTCTGGCTATGTCTTTTTTTTTTCAGATTCGTAATATTATAAAATGTTTTCTTCGGATCTAGATTCATATATTTTAGAATGAAAATAGTAGATGGCATTGTTGATTTTTGGCTAAGTTTAACATTCATATTTTTTAAAAAAATATAAATATAATTGATTTTAGTGTGAACTATATTAATATTAATTAGACGTACTTTAAGCATTTCTTATATTTCTACGTATTTACTAAAAAATTTAGTAAGTTGAATAGTAAAACGTATATCTAAAATTCACGGTGTCATCCATTAAAAATCATGAGGAGCATTTCACCTGGTTTCTGGCAAAAGAAAAGACGTACAGACACCTTAACTATGGAGTAATTTTGCAAACCAATGAGTTCATTATTTGCGACTCTTACAAGTGGTGATAAGGATTTGTCACTGGACCCATATGTCATAGGCACATAAAGGCCCACATGTCATAGACAGTGAGTGACAAATAATTAAGAGCAAATTGCACCGGCTGTACATGAATTTGTCGGGTGTGTGCAATCTGGTGTATGAACTTGTAAAATACTCGTTTTGGTATATGAACTTATTTTGTGCGTGCGAACTAAGGTCAAAAGTACAATAAATGCACGATTAATTTTATTGATTTAGGTGCTGATTAGGATACTGCGTAAACATATATACGAGAAGGTTGCTACTTAGACATACACCTATTCAATAAAAAGATAAAATGAGATATAGCGATTGTAGAGAAAGATATAAAAAAACTGAGCAATAATACAAGGTTAGAAACATACGAAATTTAAGATAAAGTAGAGAATAAATTTATAAATATAGTATGTTTTATGCATACTCACTGTACGTACGTATGTACGCCACCTTCTAACCAACATCAGCTAGGTAAATTTAACCTTGCCAAGCTATTTTGGCACGGATTAGATAAGTTCGTGTACTAAAATGAGCATTTTACAAGTTCATGTATTAAATTGCACTCACCTAATAAATTTATGTACTACCAATGCAATTTACTCAATAATTAATTGTTACATCTTAAATTTACGAAAAGTTAAATTTCCCCAAATGTAAGTACACCCTTCAAGTTTAGAGTTTAGCCACGAATGTTTGGATGTATCTTATGCACTTTGCACCTGAGATAGGTCTTTAGTTTTAGGATAGCGGGTATTGTAATTGTATCATCTCGGCTGGAAACGAAACTTCCATTAATTGAGTGATTATGGAGGTTGCCAATTCAATACTAATGCACATTTAATTGACTGGTTGCAAGCTGGTAGTGGTACATCACTTGCCACTGCCACTACATAGTACTAGTACATATATTCGATTTTTGTAATTGTTAGTCAGGGCATGTTTAGATCCCGCTTCAAAATTTTACACCTTATTACATTGAACGTTTGAACACATGTATAGGCTAATAAAATAACCACACAGATTGTGATTAATTTGTGAGATGAATCTTTTAAGCCTAATTGCTCCATGATTTGATAATGTGGTGCTATAGTAAACATGTGCTAATGACGAATTAATTAGGCTTAATAAATTTGTCTTACGGTTTACTGACGGATTCTGTAATTAGTTTTTTTATTATTGCCCGAACACCCCATACGACAACCTATATAATACCCGATGTGACACGCCAAAACTTTACACCCTTATATCTAAATACCCCCTTAATTAAGTGGATGTTCTATTGTACTACAGCATACTGCACCCTGTGCATGCCCATACATCATAAAAACACTATGAAGATTTTGTACAGAACTAAACAGGCTCATTTTTTCGTTTATACTTATGCTTTTACTTATTAGCTATACTTTAAATTTTCAAACTTAAATTTAGAGTTGATTTTGAGGTTTTCTCATTAAAGTTTATTTCTCAGCATTTGCTTTTAGATTGCTAAGAACATGTATATAAAATTTTTATTTATAAATTATTTTTTGTTTGTAAATATGTTGTTTGGTCAAACGATGGGAGACTTCTTCTGTGCGTGCATGTCACTCGCCAACTACTAACTGACTTGCTTTGGATGGACTCCTTCCAGAATGTTTACCATTCCACGCTCACCCTATTTTCTTGTTACGCTTAATGGGAAACTGCCAAAGAAAGCAGGTCAACTCGAGTCCCCGAAGTCCAAACCATTTGAGTGCAGTTTCCAAATCACATTCATGACGAACGGTTGGATCAATGAGCTCCCATACTGCAGGCCTTTCGCAGCACGTCTGGTCCTGAAAAGAACTTTGAAGTGGTTGGCTGCCCGAAAGATTGGCACAGAAGAACTCGGTCGATCGTGTCGTCTCTGAATTGTTAGGTGTCAGATAAAGTACTCATGCGTAAGAACACAGCATACCTACCGCATGAGAGGGGGCTCCATTGCTCCAACGCATACTGTAGATGTTTTATTTGTACATGTTGATCATTCAACACTTCCAGTATGTGCCACACTAATGAAGAAGTGATCTTTGCTAGGTCATGTAAAAATCAAATTAGTCCCGGTTCGACTAGAAATCGGGAGTAAAAATATCTTTAGTTCCGGTTTTAAAGCCCACAGATACTTTTTGATTTTTAGTCTTAGTTGGTGTTGACAACTGTAACTAAAGATAATTTTTAGTACCGGTTCAATAGTTGTCAGGTCCCAACGAACTTACCAACCAGGACTAAAGATAGATCTTTAATCCCGATTGGTATCACCAACCGGGAATAAATATCTCTCTCCCACATCATCCCCATCTCTCGCTCTCTCTCTCTTCCTTATCTCCTCGTCGCGTACACGCACGCCTCCTCTTATCTTCTTATCTTCTACTCCTCCTCCTTCCCTCCACTCTCCTCCGATCCTCTCTTCCCCTCCACCTCTACGTCGGCGGCAGGCAGCGCCAGATGGCAGGGGATGGGAGGCGGGGGGAGGCAGTGGGGAGGCGAGGGCGGCAGACGCGCACGGATGGGAGGCGGCGGGCAGCGGCGGCGCACACGGAGGGGAGGTGGCAGGCGGCGGGCAAGCCGGAGGGGAAGCGATAGCCGCTGGGATGACTTTTAGATTTTGTGATGTAAATTTATGGATGATTTTAGATATTTTTTGAATTTGTAGATGATTTTGTGATGCAAATTTGTAGATTATTTTTAGATGCTTTTGTGAAGTTGCGGATGATTTTGTGATGTCAATTTGTGGATGATTTTATTATTGAGTTCGGTGCGAAATCAATATACAAGTAGCAAAAAATAATAAAATAAATAAAATAAAAAGCGTCGGCCACGTGGCGCTACCATATTTAGTCCCGGATTTGGAGTCCTGGTTTGTAACCCTGGACTAAAGACCACTTCTCCAGTAGTGCCAGTTCGATAGTACTCCCTCCGTCCTATTTTAAGTGCAACCATAAGTTTCTGTTGACCATCTGTCTTATTTGAAAAATTTTTATAATTAGTATTTTTATTGTTACGAGATGATAAATCATGAATAATACTTTATACATGACTTATATTTTTAATTATTTTAAAAAAAATTCAGATAAGATGAACGGTCAAAATTGTGTACGAAAAATTATGGCTGCACTTAGAATCGAACGGAGGGAGTAGCTACGAAGGTGGAGATATTTAACCATTTGCCACATTTAGATGTGACAATTAACTTTTTGCCACTGGACCCACATGTCATACATACATGTGGGCCCACATGTCATTGAGATAAGGGTGGCAAATAGTTAAAAGCCCCCCCCCCCCCCCCAAAATGACACAACATGCATGCAGGTCTCGTCAGTCACTGTATTGGATGGAGGCCCTGTTTAGTTCCCAAAAACTTTTTCCCAAAAACAACACATCGAATCTTTGACACATGCATGGAGTATTAATAAATATAGATAAATTAAAAACTAATTGCACGGTTAGGGGGGAAATCGTGAGACGAATCTTTTGAGCCTAATTAGTCCATGATTAGCCATAAGTGCTACAGTAACCTATATTTGCTAATAACGGATTAATTAGGCTTAAAAGATTCGTCTCGCGATTTTCAGGCGAGTTATGAAATTAGTTTTTTCATTTGTATCCGAAAACCCCTTCCGACATACGGTCAAACGTCCACTGTGACACCTAAAAAATTTCTTTTCGTAAACTAAACAGGCCCGGATAATGCTTCAGGAAAGGAAGAAGAGAACGACAGTTCGGTACAGTCTCAAGGCGAGAAGAAACAGAACCATGCTGTTGTAAGAGCAGTAGAAAGAAGAGAAAACACAGTACAAACATATCATTTCATTATTCCAGTTGTAATTTCTACTGGATTCTACCAGTAATAAACCGTCGTAAATGTTTTAATTGTAATACTTCCTCCATACTCGTAAAAAAAGTCGTTTAGAACATCGACACGGTCTCCAAAACACAACTTTGACTTCTTATTTCTATAAAAATATTTATTGAAAAGTGATATATCTATACTTTTATGAAAGTATTTTTCAAGATAAATTTATACATATAATTTTTACATTTTCAAACTCAACAACTTGAGAATTATTCATTGATTTATATTCTCAAGGTTTGACTTAAATATTGTCCTAAACGACTTTGTTTATGAGTATGAAGGGAGTATATGGTTCTATTGTTGTTGAAATGTCCTTTTGATCGATCCAATAGCTAGCTACTAGCTACTATCTCCTTTTCAGATTATAATACATTCTAGCATTGCCCACATTCATATATAGATATTACTCCCTCTGTCTCATAATATAAGGGATTTTGAGTTTTTGTTTGCACTGTTTGACCACTCGTCTTATTCAAAAAGTTTTGGAATTATTATTTATTTTTTTGTAATTTATTTTATTATCCAAAGTATTTTTAAGTACAGCTTTTTGTTTTTTATATTTGCATAAATTTTTTGAATAAGACGAGTGGTCAAACAGTACCAGCAAAAACTCAAAATCCCTTATATTATGGAACAGAGGGAGTAATAAATTTAGACACACATATATCTTGATTCGTTAATATATATATATATATATATATATATATATATATATATATGAATATAGGCAATGTTAGAAAGTGTTATGATATGAAACGGAGGGAGTAATATTTGCACTCCGGCCGTCCGGCGTGGCACACTGTCCACACGGTGAATCTGTGACGAGTGACGACACGCTTCCGTATGAGACTATTAGAATACAGACGGCGTTTCTCCTGTGATGATGCGAGCGGTGTTGTTGAACTGTTTGGATGAGGTACCTAAAAGTAGGAGGAAAACAGTGCGCTATCAAGCCAATATATAGTGCTTCCAGGGTTATGTTTGGTTCCATAGGCTAAACATTAGCCCCCACTTTTTAGCCATGAATTAGCCCTTAAGGATCCAAACAAGTGGGCTAATTTTTGGCTAAAGTGAATTAGCCCCCTCAAAACATTAGCCTCTCTAAGGGGTGCTAATGGGGCTAATTTTGTATGGGGACCATAAAAAGGCAGTCCTCTCTCTCCTTCTCTCTCCTCTCTTTCAACTCTCTCTCCACCTGTTAGTCTTGAATTAGCCCATGGATCTAAACTTACCATTCTAGGCTAATGTTTAGCCTACCAATTCATGACTAAATATTAGCTCTTAAAATTAGTCATGAGCTAATCTTTCAAATAGGGCCCAGATGTATGGCTAGAATTAATGCGACACGGGGACAGGGAGCTAATTAAACAACAGTTCTTAAGTGTGCAATTAAAGTTCATGTGTTTCGGTGTGCTCGATCGATTAATCTGGCCCACAAACACAAAGGAAATTAAGATGAGAAAGCTAAACTGGACTGCGCATTCGTATAGTTCTTTTTTTAGGAGGGTTAAGAAATTAAGAGCACATTCATATAGTAAAACACAGTTGCTTGGACCTGGGCTGAGCTGAAACCCAATGTGCGATTTCATTAGTACTACCTATACCAATTACGGTCCTCCCGTTCCTCACACCTACCTGGCTACCCCTACTTACAATACTCTCTTCGTCTGTCTTATTTTAAATGCAACTATGAATTATAAATTTTAGTGCTCAACTTTAGTCGCCTATCTTATTTAATTTTTTTAATTAGTACTACCTTTTGTTGTTATGAGATGATAAAACATAAATAATACTTTATACGTGACTTATATTTTTATTTTTTTAAAAAAAATTTAAATAAGATGGACGATCAAAATTGGGCACGGAAATCCATGACTGCACTTCATATGAGACGGAGGGAGTAGAATACATTAGCATTGAGCCCCATGTCAACAGATAAACATCTTCTTCCTCCGTTTCACAATGTAAGTCATTCTAGCATTACCCACATTCATATTGATGTTAATAAATCTAGACACAAATATATATCTATCTAGATTCATTAACATCAATATGTTTCTAGATTCATTAACATCAATATGAATATGAGAAATGCTAGAATAACTTACATTGTGAAACGGACGGAGTACTATTTTCGTCTCAAAATATAAGAATGGAACATATCCTGTAGTACGAATCTGGTTAGAGTATGTTTAAATTTATAGTGATAGGATGTTGTGTTAAAAATAGTGATAGGATAGATCCTATATATATATAATTCTAATTTCTTAGTACATTTTAAAACTGATGCAGTAGGTATTATATGGTAGACTCATAAAACCGTGCAACTCCTCGAGCCCATCTTACGCATCATTAGCATCAAGAGCGGCTGCTATATATATACTTATGTTATTGCATGCATGATTAGTTACCTCTGCTAATTAATCTCCACACTAGCTGTGATGCACTGCTGGTATATGCTTCCTGATGCACCGGTTGATCATCGATGTAGCGCACTAGCCGAGCAAAGCCGAGCAAGCAGGACGTTCCACGACGTCCACGCATCCGTGATTTGTCCCGGCCCGACGCAAAGTACACGCCCCAGGTGCGCCCACTTGGCTAACCATGAGTTTATTACTTGCTCGCGCGCGCGCGCACTACCACCACCGCCGTGCGTGGCGGGGCCGGCGGGCATGCGTCGCCGTCGTCGTCGATCGGCCTTTTGCCCGGAGAAGATGGGAGAGGGGGCAGAGCGCGACGCGGTGCGCGATCATATCGGTGGTGGTGGATGGGAGTCGGTGTGTGACGGTGCGTGCATGGCGCGCGGGCGTGGTGCGTGTGTCGGCGTCTCGCGCGGTGCCGGTGCGCACACATGTGGCGTCTCGGCGAGCCGAAGCGAATAGCTAGCATGCGCAGCGCAGGAGGCGCCGCGCGAGCGAGTGTAGCCCGTACTGCCGTCGCTTCGCGTCGTTGCGGGTTGCCCCCGCGTGCGTCATGATCACGTACAGCCTGCTAACGACTACTGACTAGGGTGTACTTAGTTCACGTCAAAATTAAAAATTTCATTGAAATTGAAACGATGTGATGAAAAATTTAGAAGTTTATGTGTGTAGAAAAGTTTTGATGTGATGAAAAAGTTGAAAGTTTGAAGAAAAAGTTTGAAACTAAACATGGCCTACAGAGTGCTCGCGAGTGTCAATGTGTCATGTACAAGTCAACGGGGGCGAGGCCGAGTATACGGGTCAAACTAGGCCCATGTAGAAAGTTTAAACCGTGAGCGGAAGCAAAGGAATAGTCCACTTCGAATCCCTCAAATTATAGTTTAAACCTGATTCATTTCTCTAACCATCATACTGGATTTCTTGATGCTTAACTATTAAGGCCATGTTTCTTTCAGCTAAGGATTATTATAATCCAGATTATTGGGAGTAAGCTGAAAGAAACAGACAACTTATTAAAGTAGCTTATTATAATCTGGAGCCCAGCTTATTGTAATCTGATAAGCTCATTTAGGTGAGCTTTTTCCAGATTATTGGGTGAAAAATTACCCACCATGCCACCCCACTCCCTCTTTAGACTTGCAAACCCAATAATCTAGGCTCTAATAATCTAGAAAACAAATAACTAACCACTTATTCTACTACAGATTATAACAATCTAGCTTATACTAATCTAACTCAATAATCTAGATTATAATAATCCCAAGCTGAAAGAAACAGGGCCTAAAACATGTATAATTGGACTCCCGCATCAGCGGTTTTCACTGACGTGACGTGTTGACTTGGTCCGCCTGTGTTGACGTGGTAGCCCAATCACAAAATAGAAGTTCGGCCCACATGTAAGTGATGGGAAAAATAAGAAAAAATGTAGGGCTTACTTGCAGTGCCCTTCTCCTCTCTCTATCCTTTTTCTCCAACCACTCCACACCCGGCGCAGCTTAGGTCCGACCCGTGGTGGCCATCGTCGGACAACACAGCGACAACAAGGCTGGTGAACGCCGTGGTGGCCACCTCCATGCCGCCGGATGTGTTACACTACTTCTGAAGTCTATCCTATCCTCCACGTCAATCACATGCAACCACGTGCGATCATGATCTGCAGTTAGAGATAGAGTTCCTATTATCTAGCTAATCTTGTTTTGCATGCGATGTAATCTCTTCCAGGTTGTTAGGCAGCTCCCTGGTGATCGCTCCCAGGTTGTTGGGCAACTTCCTGGCGCACATGTAAAGCCACAATCGGGGCTGTTCTGATCTAATTAACGCGAACGCTCCGCACAGCGTGAGTGCGAGAGTTTCCATCCAATAGAGAAAACTCACATGGTATCAGAGCGTTGATCCAATCTACCGAAAAATCAATCCCTTCCACCTTTCCCTGCCATGGCGTCTTCCTCTAGTAATGCCGGCAATTCCTTCTTAGGCCACCCCGTGAGTGAGAAACTTGGGAAGAACAATTACGCGTTATGGAGAGTTTAGATCAGCGCTGCAGTTCATGGTGCTCGCCTCCAAGGGCACCTGACAGGCGCGACGAAGAAACCTCAAGCGCAGATCGTCGTCACAAGCAGTGACGGCAAGACAACAGAGAAGAAAAACAATCCGGAGTTTGATGATTGGGAGGCCTCGGATCAACAGGTCCTTGGCTACCTCCTGTCGTCTCTCTCACGAGATGTTCTCATGCAAGTCGCGACGTGTGAAACTGCGGCAGAAGCATGGACAATCATCGAGCAAATGTTCTCGACGCAAACGAGGGTGCGTTGCATCAACACAAGATTCGCGCTCTCCAACACCAAGAAAGGCAATCTCTCGCTCCCAGAGTTCTTCGGGAAGATGAGAGCTCTAGGAGATGAGATGGCCACCGCATCTGGCAAGCGGTTGACGATGAGGAACTAATCCAGTACATCATCATTGGGTTGGGCGAAGACTACAGCGAAGTGATCTCCGCCATGTGCGCACGGCCAGAACCCATGACGGTGGGTGACCTCTACAATCAAGTCCTCAATTTTGAGGCCCGCAGGTCTCTCTATCGGGGGACTCAAGAAAACACCGTCAACGTCGCCAACAAAGGAGGTGGCCGCGGCGGAGGAGCTCCACGCGGCGGTCGTGCCTTTCCTGTTCGCGGCACAAGCAATGGAGCACGCGGTCGAGGACGCATGCAAGGTGGGGCGGATCGCAGGCCGATCTGTCAAGTTTGCTTCAAGAGGGGACACACCGCCGTAGATTGCTGGTACAGGTATGACGAGGATTATATTCCTGACAGTAAGAATATTGCTGCAGTAGCAACAAGCTCCTATGGCGTTGATACCAACTGGTATATCGACACTAGAGCCACTGATCACATCACAGGAGAACTGGAGAAACTCACTGTGAAGGACAAGTATAATGAGGGAGAACAGATCCACACCACCAGCGGAGCAGGTATGGATATAAGTCATATTGGCAATACTATTGTTCATACCCCTAGTAATCGTGATATCCATCTTAAAAATGTTCTATATGTTCCACAAGCCAAAAAGAATCTTATATCTGTACACCGTTTAGTTGATGATAATTCTGCTTTTCTTGAACTTCACCGTGATTATTTCTTTCTTAAGGATCTGGCGACCAAGAGAACTCTTCTTAAAGGAACATCACACCGCAGGCTTTATCCCCTTCCCAGGTCATCCTTGAAGCAAGCCTGCAGTGCCACTAAGTTGTCCTTGACTCGATGGCATAGTCGTCTTGGGCATCCCTCCTCCTCGGTCGATAGACAAGTGGTCAATAAGAATAATCTCCCATGTTTAGATTCTATTAATGAGTCAGTTTGTAATGCTTGCCAACAAGCTAAGAGTCATCAGTTACCTTTTCCTGTTTCATCAAGTGACTCTCATTATCCTTTGGAACTTATTTTTTCTGATGTTTGGGGCCCAGCTCCAGAGTCTGTAGGATGAAAGAAGTACTATGTCAGTTTTATTGATGATTTTAGCAAGTTTACTTGGATTTATCTCTCGCAAAATAAATCCCAAGTTTTTGAGAAATTTAAAGAGTTCCAAGTTATGGTAGAGCGCTTGTTTGATAGAAAAATTTTAGCCATGCAAACTGACTGGGGAGGGGAGTACCAAGCTTTAAATAATTTCTTCTCCAAAATTGGCATTGTTCATCATGTGTCTTGCCCTCACACTCACCAACAAAATGGGTCTGCTGAGCGCAAATATAGACATATTGTAGAAGTTGGTCTCTCCTTATTATCTCATGCCACAATGCCATTAAAATTTTGGGATGAAGCCTTTCAAGCAGCAACCTATTTGATTAATAGGGTTCCTAGCAGAGTTATACAAAATATCAGTCCTTTGGAAAATTATTCCAACAAAAACCTGATTATTCCTCTTTGCGTGTTTTTGGGTGTGCTTGTTGGCCCAATTTATGTCCCTATAATAAGCACAAGTTGAAATTCAGGTCTAAACGGTGTGTTTTCCTTGGTTTTAGCAATATGCACAAAGGGTTCAAATGCCTATAAATTTCTTCAGGTCGGATCTATATTTCTCGGGATGTTGTTTTTGATGAAACAGTATTCCCAGCTTCATGCAAATGCAGGCGCTCGGCTTCGGTCTGAAATACTCTTGTTTCCGTCTTTGTTTACTAGTGGGGATGACAATGTATTACACCATTTGACTAATCCTATAAATCCTGCTGCCAATGAGTTTGCTGATGCAAATATTGAGATTGATACAGCACATTCCGTGGCCACAGAAGATCCCGCAGGGATTGATTTTGATGCAGATTCGGCAGAACAGGAGCCTGACACCTTCCTGTCGCCAGGGTCTGTTCACACGCATTCGCCTGGACCTCACCATTCAGGAGCTGACACGCGGCAGCATCAGGAGACACATGCTGGCGACAGAATTATTCTTCCAGGAACAGCTCGTCAGGAGGCACAGGGGGAGCAGCGGTCATCTCCCTCCGCCGATCTGTCCTCTGCTGATCCATCATCATCGCTGTCAGGTACTGATGAATATTATGACACTAACAGTGATCATCCCGAGCAGGAGATAACACAGGAACAGGAGCCTGCACGGCAAGTCCGACCCAGAACAAGATTACAAAGCGGCATTCGGAAGGGGCATTCGGAAGGAGAAGATATATACTGATGATACAGTTAAGTACTCTTGTTTTACCCGTTTTGAAGAACCTAGTAATCTAGTAATGATATAGAGGCTCTTAAAGATAAAAATTAGAAAAATGCTATGGAATCTGAATATGATGGCTTAATCAGAAATAATACCTGGCACTTAGTCCTACCTCAGAGAGGGAAGAATGTCATAGGATGTAAGTGGGTCTATAAAATTAAAAGGAAGGCTGATGATTCTTTAGACAAATATAAAGCCCGCCTAGTAGCAAAAGGGTTCAAACAGAGGTATGTAATAGATTATGAGGATACTTTCAGTCTAGTGGTCAAGGCTGCTACAATTAGAATCATTTTATCTATAGCTGTGTCTAGAGGTTGGAGCCTTAGACAGTTAGATGTGCAAAATGCTTTTCTTCATGGTAATCTAGAAGAAGAAGTTTATATGGACCAACCACCAGGATTTGAGGATGTCACTAAGCCACACTATATATGCAAACTAGATAAGTCCTTATATGGTTTGAACAAGCTCCAAGAGCTTGGTTTGCCAGATTAAGCAACAAACTGATTGATCTTGGGTTTAGTGCCTCAAAAGCTGACACATCATTATTCTTTCTGCATAAAGGAGATATTGCTATTTTTATCTTGGTATATGTAGATGATATAATTGTAGCAAGTTCCTCAGAGAGGGCAACAACAGCATTGTTACAGGATCTGAAGGTAGAATTTGCTCTAAAAGATCTTGGTGAGTTACACTATTTTCTTGGCATTGAGGTAAACAAGACACACAATGGCATTGTTCTTACTCAAGATAAGTATGCTACTGATTTACTAAAGAAGGTAGGGATGTTGAATTGTAAACCTGCTACCACTCCTTTATCTGTTAGTGAGAAGTTGTCTTTACATGAGGGATCTCTCTTAGGACCTAATGATGCAACACAGTATATAAGTATAGTTGGTGCATTACAGTATTTAACTCTCACTAGGCCAGATATAGCTTTCTCTGTTAATAAGGTGTGTCAGTTCCTTCATGCTCCTACAACAGTGCATTGGACAGCAGTAAAAAGAATATTGAGATATATAAAACAGTGTACTAGTATGGGGCTTAATATACACAGGTCTGGGTCCACACTTGTGAGTGGATTCTCAAATGCAGATTGGGCTGGCAGTGTAGATGACAGAAAGTCCACTGGAGGTTTTGCTGTGTTCATAGGCTCAAATCTAGTGTCATGGAATGCTAGAAAACAAGCCACTGTCTCAAGGTCAAGTACAGAGTCAGAGTACAAAGTCATAGCAAATGCAACAGCAGAAATAATGTGGGTACAAACCTTATTAGCAGAGTTGGGGATCAAGAGTCCTTGAGCAGCAAAGATTTTCATGCTAGAACAAAGCATATAGAGGTTGATTATCACTTTGTCAGAGAACGGGTGAGTCAGAAATTACTAGAAATTGATTTTGTTTCTTCAGGTGATCAAGTTGCAGATGGGTTTACTAAACCGTTGTCAGTTCGACTGCTAGAGAATTTTAAAAGCAATCTTAACCTTAAACGGTTATGATTGAGAGAGGGTGTTACACTACTTCTGAAGTCTATCCTATCCTCCACGTCAATCACATGCAACCACGTGCGATCATGATCTGCAGGGGAAACTATTCTAATCCCTCGAGGGGATGTTCCCTCGTTTGTTTAAAAACCATCCAAACGGTTATGAAAAATTCTGGAAAAATTTGACAACATTTATACAACACATATATACAACTCTATAAAATCTTAAGTCCAAACTCAACTCACACGTCGAGATATAAAAAAGACAAATTCAGCATATGAATAGTAGCGTACTGTTTATATCTAAATTTGTCATTTTTGTTTCTAGATGTGTAGATCGAATTTGAACATGAATTTTGGTGGACTAGTAGGTATCATTATACTTTATATTATTAATTTTTTCAGATTTTTTTACAACTATTTACATCGAATTTGGAAGAAAAATGTATATGAGGGGATATCCCCTCGAGGGATCAGAATCCACTCCCTGATCTGCAGTTAGAGATAGAGTTCCTATTATCTAGCTAATCTTGTTTTGCATGCGATGTAATCTCTTCCAGGTTGTAGGCAGCTCCCTGGTGATCGCTCCCAGGTTGCTGGGCAACTTCCTGGCGCAAATGTAAAGCCACGATCGGGGTTGTTCCGATCTAATTAACGCGAACGCTCCGCACAGCGTGAGTGCGAGAGTTTCCATCCAATAGAGAAAACTCACAGGATGGAACCGTGGCAGAGAGCACGTCCAAGGAGCTGTCCGCCATAAGCCTGACGCGTGCGTCCGTCGAGGTTGTCGCAACATTAGTGGGGAGAGGAGCGGATGGAGCGGACAAGTTAAACATGGAGACAAGAGGCATTGAGGGAGAAGCTAGCGAGTTCTCTAGCTTGAGCGGGGCAACGATTTGGAGACAACGGAGCTCTCTAGCTTGAGCGGCGTTTGTATGCGTCGCGTGAAGGGGGACGGCGGTCGGTGGCTTCGACAGGCCAGGAGCTTGGCGGAGCGGCGGTGCCGCGGTGGCGCGCGTGGATGTAGCATCTTTAGCGGTTCTCCAGTGGAACAGAAGACATGACTCTAACAACGAGATGAACACAGCAAGCAAAAACTCCACCTCCATGCTTCAGAGCCTCGATCTGCCCCACTGTCGGGAAGCCAGCTGCTCCAATCTTGTTGGCCACACCTGCACCGCTTCCACCCCTATTGAATTCGAGCTATGCGGGAAGGGAGGCAGTGGCATCGGCAGTCAACGAGCCCAGTTGAGGTCGAGCTCGCCCTCCCTTCTGTGACGGCGCCTCGCTCAGCAAGAAGAGCATGCGGCGGGCACGCCGCGGTCATCCCCTCAACCACCACCGCCACTGCGACTGTCGCCGAGACAACTGCAAAGATCGATGGCACAACGAACTGGTGAAAAAGCTCATCTTCTTCAGCCTCATGGCGTTGGCCTCACCATTCGACCTGGAATACTTGCTACATGCGTTCGCCTCCCGTCTCCTCCATTGCCCTCCTACCGAATGCCGATGAGTCTCCCTGTCGTCCCCCGCCATTGCTCTTCTGCTGCCGCGCATCACTCTTGTTTTTGTCGCTCAATCCAAAGAAATAAATAGGAATACGAATCCTCATCCCCAAAGCCCGGGTCCTAGACTACTACGAATAGAAAGATTTCTACGGATATTCTTCATATCAATTTTATAATGCTTATCACCTCCTTCTGAGCTATTCCCACGGTGCCTTCGGGTCGAGCTTAATCCTTAATAGCCAACCGATGCCTGGCACCACCGCTAAGCACAAGGGTAAGAAAAAGATTGGCTTTAAAAGATCCAAATACTTCCTTGTGGGTTTATAAAAAAACCATATCATATCGAAGAACTTGATGGTCTTTTCCCACCCGTTCGATTACTTCTTAAAAGGATTAGATATAGAAAAAAAGTAGTCTACTCAGGAGAAAGAGATAATGCTCATAATATCGCTAGTAACCAACCACAAAAGTAAACCACCGTGCAAAGGAAATATGGGAAAGAGTGAAGTAAGGAAGGAAAGGAGTCACTGACATGTGGACTTCATACGTTGACTTACGTGGTTGGACTAGGTCAATGAAAAACACCTTCAAAACCATTGAGGGAGTTATTTTGCATTGGTTTTAAAAGTTTGGGGATCAAGATATCCACTGTTACGGTTGAGGGATATAAATAGAATTGGATCTATATTTTGAGGGATTAAAAGTGGACTAATTCTGAAAGCAAACTAGTGTACTCCGATAACAAAGTTCACACCTATTTTGGGGAAATCTGTGCATCCAGAAACCTATTTTGGTCCACACTTGAGACGCCGGAAAAGCTAAATCGCGCACGTTTCCGGGAGCAGCCTAACTAATTGAATTAGTTTTAGACTCCTAACTAACTGAATTAGTTTTAGATAATGACGATAATTAAGATAAGATTTTTCTTTTTTGGAAGATTTTTTTACTAACAGATTAAAAACTTTTATGTTAGATTTAAAAACTTTCGACTTAAGATTTAAACTTTGAAGTTGAATTTTAAAAACTTTCAACTCAAACTTTGAAAATTTTCAAATCAAAATTTAAATTTGTACGAAAAATTTTGAAAACTTTAAAATTAGATTTGAAAATTTTCAACTCGAGATTTGAAAGTTTCTTCAAAATGAAAAACTTGTAAGTTAACATTTGGAAACTTTCGGCTCAAATATTTTTGAAAACACGTGTGCTAACGATTAAAAGTATAAGGAAAAAAAAAAGGAAATACGCGTGAGGGGAGGAAGCGAAAAAGATGGCAAAAAAAACGCGTGGGGAGAGTGAGCTCGCGCGCCAATTAGCAACCCCTAGACGCTGTGAGTAACGGCCTAAGGCCATTCACAGTGCAAACACCTCATTTGCGTTATCTCGTATGCCACGTAGGATAGATACACAACGAATCCATACCTCTCACAGTGCAGGGTACGATCCCCAAACCAACCACCCCAACCTATTCTCTCTCCCACTTTCCCCTTTCTCTCCTTTTCCCTTTCCCTCTCCTACTTTCACTCCCACCGACCCGACAGAGCCGGAGCGTGCGGCGGTACAGGTCGCCGTCGCCCACGGCGGCGCGTGCCGTCCCCGCGAATCTCTCGGCGGCGATGAGAAGGCGGAGTGAGGAGGATGGTGGCGGCGCGGATCTGGAGCGGCGGCGGCGCGAGAGGACAACGGCGGCGGGCGGATTCTGGAGTGGAGCGGCGCGCGCGTCCTCGTGCTCGTGCTCGTGGTCGTCGTCCTTGGAGCGGTCATCGGAGCGGTCATGGCGGGCGGCGGTCCTCGTGCTCGTCGTCGCCGTCCTCGGAGCGGTCATGGCGGGCGGTGGTCCTCGTGCTCGTCGTCGCCGTCCTCGGAGCGGTCATGGCGGGCGGCGGCGGCACATCCTCGCCCCGCTCTCCTCACCGACGGCGCTCTCCTCACCGCCTGCCCCAACGCCAAGCGGCGGCGGCATCCTCGGGACCTGGCGGCGCGGATCTGGAGCGTCCTCGCCGTCCTCCTCAACGACGGCGGCGGCGGCGGCGCGTCCTCGCCCGCCCTCACCGGTGACGGCGGCGCGGATTGGAGCTGGAGCCGGAGTCCCGTCGGAGTGGAAGGAGTTCCTGCTCGGGAATCAAGGTCGGCCTCCTGCACGGCGCGCGTTCTCGTCCTCGCATCTCTGATCGGTGGGCCCCGCGCTCGACTTTTTGAGCGAGGCTCTCGTTCCTTCGCTAGGAACCGAAGAAGCTAGTGAAGCTATGGGCCCTACCAACTTTTTTCACCACGTAGGACGAAGTAACGCTCCAGCTAGACGGAGGAACGCCCACTGTGAAGGGCCTAAGCAGGGGAGCATTCAGCCCAAAGGGTGGAGGGGACCAGATCTTTAGTGGGCCAACTACGAGGCCATTTTAGCGCAGTAGTGTCGGACCCAAAGTCCCCAGATACATCTCGAATAGCCGTAAATTGAGGCCAGTATTGGAATTTTCCGCTTCCCGTGGTTGCTGAATGCGGCATGCCGCCATTGCACAGCAGCAGAGGCAGGCAGCCCAAGTGCCAGTATACACTCTACTCTGCTGAGGGCCACGAACGTAGAACTGAATTTGTATCGGGTGGGTAGTGCCATTATTCTTCTGGTTTATATCACAACCGTCGTGAAATGTAAGCAAGTATTTCTAGCTCTTCCTGTCGCAGTGTACAACTGTACGAGCGATTTCAATATGGAGTATTCTACTCAGCATTAGCATAATGGATGATTTGGTGCGACACAGCTGAGTAGATTGTCGGGGATGCGGAATCTAGATGCAGACATGCAGTCCTCCGAAATGGAAAAAAGTTGACACGAGAACTTCCGTGCAGAAATCAGCCTCGTCTTTGCCATTAAAATGCGAATAGGTATGAGCTTTTCTTCTTTCGATGGTCATCAACTTACCGCGAACTTTCCACTTTTCCTGCGCTGCCTCTGTTTTTAGTGGGTTTTTCATTCTCAGCTTGCTCTGTTGTCCAATTGGGTTTGCTGAAATTCCGTATCACGTCCATTTTTTTATGTTCAGAATGAACTTTAACCGAAAGCACACGGAGCGCGTCCATGGAGGACGAAGAAAAGCACCAATTAGCTGGCATCACCAACACCAAGTCCGGAGAGACGGCAATGCCATATTGCTAATCATATATTCCTACATCTCTTACTATAAACCAGCGGCTAAAAACGCAGTTAGCGAGCGAATTCAGCGTGGGACGC
The DNA here is from genome assembly GCF_000147395.1 of Oryza glaberrima. Lineage (NCBI taxonomy): Eukaryota > Viridiplantae > Streptophyta > Magnoliopsida > Poales > Poaceae > Oryza > Oryza glaberrima. The sequence goes on from NC_068328.1 coordinate 28,110,254, forward strand.
GCGCCACGCGGAGCGTAAAGGTGGGTGTGCCTCGCTTCCGTGCAGCGAGCGCCGTCCGCCGCCGAGGCGTCGGCTGTGCGGTTGCGTGGCGCCGTCGCGCCTCGCGTTCTGGAAGACGTGAGCTGTGGCATGCTGGCAACCGCCCGCTATCCGTGGTAACCCCATTTCATTGGTAATCTGGGCTTACTGTTACCACACGAAAGTGAGGGTCCCTTTAAAACGCAGTGAGAAAACACAGGGATAGGAAAAACGTAGGAATAGAATGTCATGTTTATTGGATTTCTATAGGATTTTGAAAACACGGAAAAGTCTCTAAACTATCGTTTGATTAGCGCACAGAAAAAACGCAGGAATTTTAGACACATGAAGAGGAAAACATGAGGTGAGACCTCATGCTTATTTTCCTCCAAAATTGATATAGCAAGATCCATTCCATAGGAATTTTCAAGGAATTAGTAAGAAATAATCCTTTGTATCAGATGACTCTATACGATAAAATCCTCTATAATTCCTATGATTTTTCCTTTGTTTAAAGGAGGCCTGAATATTTTCCCGCGGGGGACGCACACGACTTGCGACTTGACCCGGAGACCAGGGCACCCTGAATCCGTTGAGAAGGTCAGCTTTGACATGTGGCACATGGGCTCCCAAGGTGCGATTGTTTCAGCTTTTCAGGATTAGATTCTCCTCGTTTTCCGTTAGCATTGTTAAACGGTATATTTCGTGTGAAAATTTTTTTATAACGAAGTTATTAAAAAAAATCCAACAAATTTATTCATAAAAATATTATACATTAATACTTAATTAATTATATGTTAATCATATTTCTCGTTTTATGTGATAAACACAGTGATAAACCGTTGGATCTAGAGATTTTTAGACGCGTGTCTGTGCTGTTCGTGGAAGGGCACGAGAAGAGGCGACCTGTACGGACCAAAGAAAACGTGCAATTGCGCGTACTGCGGCCATTGACATGGTAACTGATGGGGAATGGTCAGGTACACAGGTGTGCCAACTGAACGATCAAGTGGCGCACGGAACAAACCACTGTACTGTGTCTTCGAAAGGGACACTTCCGACGCATTATTTATGGATCGATCGCTAGCGTAGCCTTAACTGAGTTGGCTCGTTTTTTCAACTTTGAAAGGTAACCAGGATTGCATATCTCATGAAGCATTCAAAAATGACAATGACATTGAAATTGAAGTAGAGTTTCCTAAATAGTTTAGAAAAGTAGAAATGAGTGTGTAGCGGGGACGTGCAATCAGTTGTTCTTTTCTTGACTTTAATCGATCGCCAGTGTGCATAATAACAGTCGTTCATACTGAACAAGACGTACTTATCTGCTAGTCCTGGCCTCCTGGCATCGACTCGAACAAAGAGAAAGTTAATAACAACCTCCAATTTCGGGGCATACATGATCCGAATCAAAAACCTACAGGATGCTGATGCATAACTCATCTTCTGTTTGAAGTGTCTCCGTACAACCAAGATCATATCACCGATGAAATTATTCACACGACTCTAATTAAGGTTCGACTTATGTATTTTAGTTTTTTTTTTCCGGTGATGAAAAGTTGTCATTTGAATGTGTACCAGTACCAAATCAGTCCTCTAAACATTAGCATATACTCCCTCCGTCCCAAAATATAACAATTTATCCACCAATATTCTCTTCCCAACCAATCACAACTCTCCACCATTCACTTTTTCCACCTATCTTCACTACTAATCTAATCACAATCTTCTACCGCTCACTTCTACCTATATTTTTAATAACTGTGTATAACCCTAAAACTTCTTTTATATTCTGGTACGAAGGGAGTATAAGCAAATCATCGACGTATGTAACCCAGACAAACGATTTATCCCGGTCACTCAACAGCCCAGTGTGTCATGAGTCAGGACACAGCCGTACCCCGCGCCCTTAGAGTAGCAAACACGCCAGCCTCAAATTGTACTAAGTGTAACAGCATCAATGACGAAGACCGTACGAAACAGTAGTCATCCGTTTTCCCTGATGCCAACCACAAGCAGTGCTAGCATGAATGGCGTTCCAACCACCCCAAAAAAAAAAAAGGGTAATTACGAATTTACTACTGATTTAAATTATTATTGTAAGAATATCGCTAGAAAATTACAAAATACAATTAGAATGGTCATTCGATTCGAGTGGCATTTTACAAATTTGCAAATGCCCCGCAAAAAAAGCAGTAATAGTAACAGGAAACGAACCTTGCTAGACCGTTGACTCCCAATTTTCTGGCGCGCTTTTCAGATTTTTCAACCACAGCCGCTCCAACGTCGTTTTCCGCCCACCAGTCCGTTTTACTGTTGCCAATCGATCGATTACCCGGTCAAACTCAAAACCGAGACGAAGGAAATCAGAATCACGCGCCACCACACGACGTGCCGGCGCCCGGCGGTTTGGCGTCCGGCAGCGTCGACTCGCGCACCACGCACGCCCCCAACACCGCACGGACCACACGGTCACCCGAGGTCCCGAGCGGCTGCCTCTGACCCGCGAAATCTCCGCTCGGACAAAACCCGCGGGCCGCGCCGCGCGTTGCATGCATGCGCCCCGTGCTGCGCGAGACCAACGGGCTGGATGGCATCTCGGCATCTCCTGCGCGCGGGAGGCCGCGTGGTGCGAGCGAGCCGCGGGGACGTGGTCCATGGGAGATTGTGAACCAGTTCTGTGCGAGGACGGCTGCACCTGCAGCTGCACGGGTCATACGACTCACGAGCGCGAGCGGGGGCCGCCTGGCCCCAGTGGCCCCGCACGCGTCTTGCTTACTCGGAACGGCTTTAAATACACGTCGCGCTCGACGTCGACGTCGACACCGAAATCGGACGGACGCCTTCGCCACAAAGCAAACCCGATCTAATCAACCGTGACATCCCCTCGCCTCGGGTCCTTCGTTCCCTCGCATTTTCCCTTCCATTTTCACACTTTCACACACCCGCGCCACACGAGGGGGTACATAAGACCGAGCTCGAAGTCTCAGGAGAGCGTGGAAGAGGAGGCAGTTGCTCGTTTTTGTGTGTGAGAGAGGGGAGAGGCCGGCGGCGATGGGGAGGACGCTGGACGTGTTGCTGGGGCGGACGACGAAGCAGACGGCGAGGCTCAAGTCGATGCTGGGGCTGGCGGTGACGCGGCTCGGCGTGCTGCGCGGGCACAGGCAGGTGCGGTGCGCGCAGGCGCGCGGCGACGTGGAGCAGCTGCTCCGCCTCGGCCACCCCGACCGCGCCCTGCTCCGCGCCGAGCAGGTCATCCGCGAGCAGAACACGCTCGACGCCTTCCTCATGCTCGAGTCCTACTGCAATCTCATCACCGAGCGCGCCGCCCTCGTGGACTCGCACAGGTGAGGGACATCACCGGAACACGCCAAAAAACAAAAAAGAAAATCAAACGCTAGCCATGTCCGTGATGTCATCGCGTCTGTTGGCTATGCTTTGCGCCGTGCTGATCACCGGTGTTTTTTTTGTCTCTTTCGAGCAGGGAGTGTCCCGAGGAGCTGCGTGAGGCGGCAGCGGGTTTGATCTACGCGGCGGCGAGGTGCGGTGACGTGCCGGAGCTGCAGGAGGTGAAGCGCCTCATGGCGGCCAAGTTCGGCAGGGAGTTCGTCTCCTCCGCGGCCGAGCTCCGCAGCGGCTGCGGGATCAATGCCAAGGTGAGGAGCACGAGACCGATCAGAATTTTCTGTCTGATCCTACTAGCCGAGTGTAACTGACGCCCTGAACGAACGAACGGGTTGTTGCAGATCGTGCAGAAGCTGTCGACCAAGCAGCCGAGCCTGGAGAGCAGGCAGATGGTGCTCCAGGAGATCGCGGCGGAGAAAGGGATCGCCGGCGTCGTGGTGCACGTCGTCCACGAGCCTTCTTCCCACGACGAGGACTCGGGCCTCAGCCACAGGAGGCGGCGGCGCGACGGCGAGAGGCGGCACAGGGTCCATCAACCCCAGGTCGACCTGGAGGAGGACGGCTCTTCGAGGTACAGGAACGTGGAGGCCGCGGCGCAGGCCGCGTTCGAGTCGGCGGCCACCGCAGCGGCCGCCGCGAAGGCCGCCATGGAGCTCTCGCGAGGCGAATCCGGGGGCCGCGACGACGACAGGAGACGGCCGGGAGGCGCGCAGTTCGACAGGGCCGACGAAGAGACGCTCGCCGGCGGCGAGGTTTCGGGTGATGGCAAGAAATCTGGCAGGATCAGACGTGCCAACCTCGGCCGGAACTACAGTTCAGAGATCGAGGATTCAGCTGAGGATGATGAAGTGGTCCGCCATGAGATCACTGCAGAGAGCGAGGTGAAACCGCGGGGTCTGACCAGGAGCGTGCCGGTATCAGTCAGAACAAAGAGGGTGAGTTAGCTGCAACCAGATGGCAACAAGAGTGATGGGAGATGATTTCTTGAATTCGTGATATTAGCAGCTGCTATTATATTTTTGCAGATTCATCGTTCGTTAGATCCTAGGCCTGTAGGCCATTGCATGCATGTAATTAAATGGAGCCAAACAAAAAAAAAGGAAAAAAAACTTGATTCAGATTTTGTTCATCGGTTAGTAGGAGGGAGCAAAAGTCAGCATTGTATATTGATGGCAGGTTTCATAATTGATTGTAGATATATTAGAGGATGGATTGATTTTATATTACAACAACTGGGACCAAAATATTCCTCTAATCTCGTTGCCTCTGGGGAAATAAACTAATGCAGCGATACTACTAACTTATATGCATTAACTAGAAATTTCAACAGCAGATATGACCGGGTCTGGACTACGAGTATTCATGAACTGTAGGCCTGTAGCTGGTAAAACTTCTCTCCTGTAACCTACATTTGATTTGAGAAACTCCCATGCTGGATGATCAGCGGGATACTTTCCTTCTTTTACTGAGACTCGTCAGCATGTCACTGTAAGACTGCAAGTTAACACCGACATCTTCATCATACTCGAGACCAAGCTCTTCCTGCACAGATACATATTATTCATTAAAATGATGACCGCGCTGGATGCTAGCAATTGGTAACTTTTCAATCTTTTTTTGCAGGGCAGAAATGAGAAAATCTGACAACTAAAAATTATCTTTCCTGTTGGATTAAGAGAAGCATCTAGTGTGTATTAACTACTAAGTGCAGGTAAATGTAAAAGAAAGAAGTGCATCAAAACCTTAAATTCCTTCTGGTCTTTAGGGCTATTCTCAGTGATATTATCCCATAGCTCCTTGAACATCCTCTTTCGCTTTCTCCACTGGTTAACTTTCTCAGAGAAGCTCTCTTCAATAATCTTCTTGTCCTCAGGTTTCACCAAGATAACACCATTCCTCAATTTATTTAGTTTCTCTTCCATTTCCTGGACCTGCAAAAATACAAGACAGCCATTCTTAAAAGTTAATACAAGGAAGACATTGAAACCATAAAAGATAAGAAAAATCGCATATATACATAAAGGAACACGTTTATGCACATACTTCTCTTTGCAATTTAGCTTCCTTTGACTTGATCTCTGCTAAAGTCAAGTTTGACTGCAGACCTCGTACCTCTGCAATAGGGTTTGTATTAGACATTTCCATACTATGATAATGGCACTCAGCATTGAAATAAACCACCAATAAGATCATAGCATGAAATGGAACCTACCAGATTCTACCTCACTAATTGCTTTCTTTTGATCCGCAAGTTCTTCCTGTAGCTTGATATTTGCTTTCTTCATCTCCTCAAGTTCTTCCCCATTTGGGATGTTGAATTGATCTTGACGAGCAAGATATATTTTCTGCTTGCCATACTCCTTGAAGGAAATCTGTCCACTGTCAGCCAATGCATCCAATGCCTTTTGCACTGCGGTCTTCTTGAGGCTAAACTTTTGCAACGCATCGGCTACATTCTGAGAATTCAATGGCCTATTTTGCTGAAGAGTCAAGGCAATAATCAACTTGACAGTATACAAAGTTAATAAAGAAACAATTGGACTTATTTTACAACAATACTAGAAAGAGTTTGAAATCCTCTAATTTGATCACATTGTACTCTTACTCAAATCTTCTTTTTTATTTCATAAAGTCCAAGTGCTGCAAACTTATTAGTCATACAAGTAAAACAGGGTTAATTGTGAACAAATCATGGTAAGAGTGGTATACAAAAGATGCCAAATATAGTTTCTCTGTCCTATCTCTACTCAAAAGGTGGAAAAAATCTGCTGTCCTGCTCAGGAAATGGATGATATGTTAAGCAAACATACTGGCGATACACAGGGTTATTGCTTCCTAAAGCAAGTGACACCCTGTGAACCTGTGACAAGAACAGTCTACATGAGGAGTGAAGACTAAAAACTCACCTAAAAAAGCTCACATGCCAGAGATTCGATTTATAAGCACCTCAGTGCCTTCTTTCTATGCACAATCTTATACACAACCTCGCACAAAAGTTTCCACACAAGGATGCTGCCGAGTAGAGAGGATACTATTGAAAAACTTGAACCTTTTTGAAATCAACAAAAAAGGAAATAAACAAAGTTGGCCTTATTTGGTAACAACAAAACATTACTCTTCAATCTTATCAAAGAACTTGCAGATTTTAGGCCTAGCAATGAGCATGCGAACCATATCATGGCTGAACAGTGGACTAGTTAAGTTACTACTATGTTTCACATCTGAACACATAGTAGAAAGCAGATTATCATGGGTTTCAACAAATCCGTACTCTGAAGTAGTAGATCATCAATTTGCATCTCACAGAGCTAACATGGATCAGAAGATTCAGAACCAACATACAGTAACTCAGTAGAAACAACCCCTCAAAACACAAACCAATACGGAGTATGTGTTACTCTCTCCGTCCCTCCCAAAACACAAACGTCTCCGTCCCTTCCAAAATTTAGCAACTTCTTCGCCTACTTACTCATCTCAACTAATCCTAACCATCTCTCGTTTAATTTATTTATCTTACTTTCTCAACTCGACCAATCACAACCATCCCTCATTTAACTTCACATCTCCTTAATCTCCACACACACACACACAAAAAAAAAAAAAAGAAAGAAAACCTCTAGAGTGTTCTATTTTGGGATGGAAGGTGTAGCAATTTATTAATTATTATTACTATCATGCAGCGCAGGGCACCAGATAAAACTTGAAACAAACCCATCACCGTCGCATAACAATATGACATGTTAGCCGAGTCCATAAAATATCTAATCAGGCAAGGGCAAGCGCAGGGCAGGACCAGAGCAGCCAAATTAGCCGGTGGTCATGTGGGGTTTTGGAGGAGGGGGGCCGTTACCTCATTGACGAAGCTGAGGACGATTCCTGCAAAGGAGAGAAAAGGATGAACAGGGGCGTCAGGGATCGTCAGATGCAATCGATGGAATTGAGCAGGCGAAATCGATGCGAGTTTTGTTGCAAAATCGGGGGAGCTAGAACTCGAGCCCATTTCGGTTAGAATGGGGAGATGGATTGTACGAGCGGGGCACGTACCTTCGACGCTATCAGATTTGGGAGGCATCGCCGCCTCGCTGCGCCGCCGCCGGCGAAGGGCGAAAAGGTTTGGGGGAGAAATGAAAAGGGGAGGGTCTTTGCGACTCCTTTGCTATTGTTGATGAGAGTCACTGCACGGTGGGGCCCACCGAAATCGGTGACCTTGGGGTTTTCCCGCCAAAGGACAACGCTGGTGCGCTTGGGCGCGGCGCGGGGTTCCAGAAGCAGCTACATTTGGTGAAAGCCCATCAAAGCCCACGCACCATGGAGCGGTCCATGGTCGACGGCCCAATGCTAACAATTTTCTTACCGTTGTGTTTCATTTAGTATTTTTTTTAAAACTTAGTATCAACCGTTAACAGCTTGTTTGGCAACTTAAGAGAATATGATTTTTTTTATACGTAAAGTGAGTATCTTTGTATTAGGATTGAGGATATGACCAGCAAAGCGCATATACCTATGTATTAGGATTGAAGATTGACCAATATCTCAGTTATGCACAAACGGAATTTAAAGAGAGAAAGCAGATGAGAGGGAGGAAGAGAAGGGTCAAGGGGTGCTGAAGGCAATATCTCCCAAAGTCTATGCTACTTTTCATCAATGTCTTGCTTTCTCTTCCCAACAAATCACAATTCTCTATCATTCAATTTTTCCACCTATCTGCACTTTTCAACCAATCACAAACTCTCTCCATTTAATTTTACCTACTTTCTTAATAATCGTATCCACTCCTAAAACTTATTATATTTTAGTACGGAGGTAGTAGCATTTGCTCGTCTTTGTAACAGACATGTGTATCAATAGTTTATGGAAAAAGTACAAATTACCCCCGAACTATTATGGGCGATCGAATTACCCCCCAAACTCGAATACGGATATTTTACACACTTAACTATGCAAACCGGACAAATGACCCCCCTGGCTCAATCCGGGATGGTTTCAGTCCTACGTGGTAGTCCAGTCAGCAATTTTTTTAAAAAAAAATAGTGTGGGCCTCACCTGTAAGGCTCTCGTCTCTCTTTCCCCTCTAACCTCTCAATCTCTCTACTCTCTCTTCCTAAATCCCCATCCCCTCTCTCTCCCCTCCCTCCCCTGCTGCAGCGAGCAATGGTGATTGCTTGGTTTTTTCCTCGCCATGGCGGTTTCTTGGCCATGGCGGTTTGATTTCTTGGTTGGCCCGCGCGTGCGCACCAACTTCCCCCATGACGACGTCAACGAGGCCGCGCAGCCGCCGTCGCCCCCTCTTCGTTCCTCTCCGAGGCGCTCGTCGCCAAGCTCCACCGCTCCAACCTCGCCTCCGTCCAAGCCGCACAGCGCGATAACAGCAACAACTCCTCCTCCTCCTCCCTCGCCTCCACCGGGCTGCCGCTCACCGCCCATGGCTGCACACCGCCGTCCAACGGGCGCCGCCGCTCGCTGCATCAGGGGAGGGAGGAGAGAGGGGATGGGGATTTAGGAAGAGAGAGTAGAGAGAGATTGAGAGGTTAGAGGGGGGAGAGAGAGAGAGGAGAGCCTTACAGGTGGGGCCCACACTATGTTTTTTAAAAAAATTAAGAAGCCCACACTATTTAGCCCGTGGGCTGGCACGGCACGGCCCGGCGTGTCGCCGTGCCGGCCCGACTAGCCTCGACTCAGGCACGACCGGGCCTGGGCTGTGCCGTGCCGAGCAGCCCAGTTGGCCAACTATAGTTTACAGCCCTGTGGTGACCATCCACCCCGCCCGCCATCGCTACATCACTTGTTCGGCTACAACTGGCTTCATCTGGTCACACTCGCGCGAGGAAGAAGAGCAAAGAAGAGGAGGAGAGAAGTCCTTCCTCTGATCCCTAACATGTGGACCCCCACCTGCTGACTTAGCAAGTCAACCACAGTCAACTTGCACTGGTTTTTGAAGATGGGGAGACATATCCAATTTTACGGATGAGGGAGACAACTAGCAACTGTGAGGAGGCAAAATAGACTTATTCTAATTAGAGAATATAGAGAGGGGTAACCGGGAATATGAGATGACCATGGTCGAGGCCTCCAGGGCCCCATGCTATGAAATTTCTCATCCTTGTGTTTCATTCAGTACGATTAGTTAAGAAATATTAAAACAGAAAAAAAATTCGAAAGTGAACAATCTTATTATGTATGTGGCATAACAGAGTACTGTGGGTATTGCTGCTCCTGCGCGAGAGGGACAGTAATGCCAACAGATTAGACAAGTTTTAGGTTATAAGATCCCTATTTGGTTAAGTTAAAAAAAAAAGGCGCAAGAAGAACACCTAGATGTATCATAATACTAATTTCACTTGCCAGTGATGAATGGATGGCTGAGTGCTTCTGGCACAGTAATCCTCTTCTTTGGATCTAGCACAAATATTTTTTCCAGGAGATCTTTGAAGCTGGAAATCATTTTTGGATCATCGCCGGGGCAGCTTGAAATTGCAGAACCAACACCCTTTGGTTTAATGTTCAAAAGCAACCTATTCACAACCTGCAACAGATAAAGGTAAAATTAACAATTAAATTTATTTAACAGACAATTGTAAAAAGTTATCACTGTCAGTGTAAATAAAAGGCGTACCGTTTTCGTGATAGGATCCTTCTTTCTAGCAAGAAAGTTCAAGTTCTGGTCGAAGTGTTGCATTGTGAAGGCACCCTGTTTAATTAGGAACACACTTCAGTATGACTGTATGAGCAGTTTAATATTCTAAAACAAATATGCAGACTACCATACATATTATCTTCTCGGTATACACAGAAATCCAAATAAGTAATGGAAATCTAACTTTTTTTAAATAAATTCTTACCTTTCGAAGCATCTTCTTAGGGAAGGGGCCCTTCAATTCCATGTGAAGGCGAAGCATGTCATTGTTCGTTGAACCATCAAATAAGATTTTTCCTGTGTAAAGTTCAGATAAGCAGCACCCAGCTGACCACATATCCAGTGGATGATCATAAGGCAACCCAAGAACTGCAGGAAGAACAAGAAATCACTAATCTGTCTGCAAACCATTAAGAAACCAAGCATTGAAAAAGAGGGGATTTGTTTTGAGTTTGACTGCAAAAGAAAACAGTGTCGAAGTCAAGAAAGATAGTCAAATAAGGAACACTGAACAAGTATGTAACTCACTTATTTCAGGTGCCCGGTAGAAGCGGCTCACAAGATACGGTGTGATCTCATTATTTCCAGCAGACATAGCACTACCGAAGTCACACAGCTTCAGCAAATTGTTATCTTTATTTACCTACAAAATGACAAACATCAAAAAATCTATGCTAAATAATTCTTCTACCATATATACAAAAGAAAAGGGGGTGTAAGTCATTTTTAGCCTTTTCCTTTCTCGGTCATCAAGTACATAAAACTAGTCATAATTTGTCCAGGAAAACAATAAGAGTAGACTATGATACTCAGCAAGATTACATACCAGTATATTGTCTGGTTTAATGTCACAGTGGAGAACACCACAGTGTCTTAGATGCTTCAACGCGATAAAAATATGCTTTGCGTACACCCTTACAGCAGTCAGTTTAAGCCCAGTGCCATGACCAAATTTCTTTATAACCTCACGAAGATTCATATGAAGAGATTCAAGAACTAAACACAGATGATTTTGATGCATAAAACTAGAAATAATCCGCACACAGTGTTGTTTGTCTTCACGATCTGCAGTTCCCAATTTTTCCAATATAGAAATTTCCCTCTTACCAGACCTGTACCTGTATAGTGAATGCCCAAGGTCAGATGGTACTCTTCTCTCTATTAGATATATTGCCACAAATAATGAATAATTTCAAAGACTTACTTTTCAATATTGTTGCATATAATTTTGATAGCTACTTCTCTACATCCATCCTTTTGAGTTTTAAGATCCTTCGCATGAACAACAGTCGAGAAAACTCCTTTCCCACGGCGTGCTGTAATTTCATAACGGCCCTGTAGCACTTCTCCAAAATGATAAACTGTAAAATTGCCCCCAAAAATAAGTCAAATAATATAGAACAAACCAGTATATAACTTGAGAAGCTGCAAGATTGATAAGGTATAAATAGAAGTCAGTACTTACTGTAATATCCCTCTTCATCTTCCCAGTTGTCATGAAGAGTGTTTTTCTTGGCGAGCATACTGTTTTCATTGCCCTACAAAACACAAAATAGTTGAGCACAAAAGTTAAAGTAAATGGGATAACTTTGGCAATAACATAAAATACAAAGGGGGCAAATAGAAAAAAATATTTGAAGAATTTTTTGTTGAAGTAAGTAGTAACAATTGTTAATTATTCAGAAGTACAAGTAGTAAGAACGTACCAGCTTGCGATCAATAGGTTGTTCTCCATCAATAATGTTGCCAAGAATAACTTGTTTACCTCTCTGTGGAAATATCAAAGATTCCAAGTAAAATTTCTGGATGATCTAGTGTTACGATTACCATCAGAATTCTAAACAAACAATCAACTGAACGAGAAATATCATTTACCATGGGAATACCCTCCTGAAGACCTGAAGCACTTGTCGTCCTTTTATTATGTGATATCCTCGAGCTTCCCTCCTGAAGACCTGAAGCACTTGTCGCCCTTTTATTATCTAATGTCCCTAAGCTGATTGAAATTTTAGGCAAAGTAGGAGACTTCCTCACATTGTAGAATTTTGCACCGACAAATACATTTGATAATTCATGATCATTTGTAATATCTTCCTTGGCTCTTAAATTGTTCGATCTCTGTTTTGTAGCAGCAGGATCATTGTTTATTTCTGTCATTCAAAAAAATTGGTTAACAAAACTTGAACACCTTTTAAACAACAGAGAACAAACTCCCACTGTTTCTTTTTATAAGGCATATAGTTTCTTCAATCTCATTTCAAACATACAAGGCACTGTGTGAATCTATTACTTACATTCCTTGTTTACACTAATTTATCACATATTCTTTATTTTACATTGATCACTGACCATTATCTTTCCTATTTCCAAGACATTCAGGTACAAACAGCATAGTCATTCGAATATCTCTCACATGGTTTCCTCTCCTTAATCATTAATCAAGATAAGCCTTATAAAAAGAAAAGAAGGGTGTGGGGCAGTAATTTAAATCCAAATGACAGTTTAGGGAAATATGTTACCTTTATTGTCAATGTAATGAGCAGATTTTTCCTGTTGCTTCCGATCCTCGATGTTCTCCAGGTAGTTCTCTTCATCTTCCTCCCTGACATAGTTTGAAGATGATTTACTAAAAAAATAAAGCAACTAAAGTTAACAAATATGATATACGAGTTAATCATATGAGAAACCTCACCTGTAAGGTTCTTTCTTCTCTTCTTCAGGTCTCCTTTTGCATTTGGCCTTTGTATCATCCCCACCAAAGCTTGATCCATCTTTGTAAATGCCAGACATACCATAGTTTGCATGCGTGTAGCTGATACTCCCTTCGTTCCCATTTACTGCTCTAGACCAACAAGCATCCATTTCCTTACCCCTAAAGCCTCTCTTATCTCTCTTATCTATACTATCATTGAGTTTCTCCTCTCCATATCTACTGCCAACTCTATCTGTTTCTTTGTAACTGTTCCTAGCCGTATCATTTTTCCGATTTCTCCATTCTTCGTCTTTCTTCCTTGTGCTACTATTCCATCTATCCATCTCCCTACCTTCTCCATGCCCATGATGTGCACTCACCTTTTGATCAAATCTACCATCGCCACTTCGTCTCTCATGATAAGCAAGGCCATGCAAATCAACTTTCTTTTCTACCAAACTGCCATGTTTTCTCTCGTCCAGGTGTTTTTCCTCGCTATTACAGATGTCAGTGTGCCTACCAATGTGACAGCCACTCTTTTTCCTTTTCTTATAGCACCCTCTTTCTTCAGTCTCCCACCTCCTGTTTGAATACCTATCCGGCTCACCATGTCTGTCATCAATCCCATGTTCATAATCAAGCCTCACACTGTTTCTTGAGCCATCAGTTTGAAAGCCAGTTTCTCTGCTAGCATGACAGGATCGTAAGCAGTCCTTGGAATGAGCTTCATTATGGTTTCTTGAGCCAGGAGATCTTCTAGAATGATATTCCACAATGGCTTCATGAGCAGCATGATCTGACTTTGCTGGATAATCATGCTCTTGAGATGGGTTTCTAGCTAGCTGGGAGGTATGCAACTCATTTACATGTATATTCAAGTCTGCATCGGAGTTATCACCATGCTCCTGTATTAGAAATGAATTAAAATGTAAGTCACCATAGAAGAGAAAATTCAAAAGAACGACGTGACCAGTAAAAAAGGAAGCAAGGGAGATCTCCCTCCTTAACACAATGTTCATTGATTATGATACTACAAATTTGTTCGTAAGCAGTTCAAGCTTTATGTCAGGAAGCTTGGAGCTTCTTTCAGGTAAACATTTGCTATCAGCAGCGCAGTGGAGTCTATAATAATTCAGACATGCCTAAAATTACTTTTTTTTTTTTTTTGCAAACCAGTGAATATTAAAAGTTGCATCAATGTGGCAATAGAAGAACAGAATAGGCTGCGGTGAGACATACAGTACTTTGAATTCCTGTTACACAAAAGTTATTCCCTTATTCATAGTTCATACAGGACGTGAATTAACAATCATGGCAAGCTAGATTAGCTTATTGCTTACAAATTAGTTTAGATTAAATTAACAATTGTGTTTAATTTTAACTCAGGACAAAAAAAAGTGCATGCCATCTACCCACAAAGACTGAGGCATATGTTACTAATAAAAGTTATAAGTAAAAGACTTCGTTGATAAGTAACAAATGCAGACATGTTCTTCACAAAAGTTAAATTAAATTTGATTGTTTTAGTTCCTATTTCCTAGGGTGGTCTGGCCTGTGCTCTGACAAATGATAACAAAACACAAATGAATAGGTGATCGAGCATGCCTTCATTGCTTGTTAGTTGCTTCCTTAATATAAACTCTACATCCAAAATTGTTCGTCCTATGACTCGTATTCCTATCGCTAACAACAGCATACCGCCATACCCTACGCGCTTTGTGTACGATTAAGTCCAGAACAAAACAGAGCAAAATTCGCCCAAATTCACATGAAAATTAAGAACTCCGGAACAAAGGATCAAGGGGTAACGAAAATAACCTATAACCAACGGCAACAAAATGGATGGGGGGCTTGGAACAGACCGGAGCAGGTAGAACACCTTGCACTGAGCCCGTCTCACCGGCATCAGCATCCAGCCCCCTCCCCACACCCACACCCACGGCCGCGGTGGCCTGGTCTAGTATCTCACCGTCCTCGGCCTCGCCCTCCGCCGGATCCGCCGCAGCCGGCGAGACCCTATGGCGGTGGCGATGGTGGCCCCGCTTGTGGCGCTTCGGGGAGGAGGCGCCGTCCTCCGCGTCGTCGTCGTCGTGCGGCGAGCGGCGGTGCTTGCGCGGGGAGAGGTGCGAGCGGGCGGCCTCCTCGCTGGCCATGGAGACCCGAGGGAACCAGCTAGGGCTAGGGTTTGGTACGGAGGAGGAGGGGATCCCGCGCCGCGGCGAGGAAGGGTATGTCGGTTTGGAGTTGGAAGAAGGAATCGGATCGAGCCCGGGAACGAATTCCCTTCGTGATCAATTCGGCCACCGTTTTGTAGGAGGAACGGTCGATTGGAGCAGACCGTTCGAGTTAGACACGGATGAGGATTGAGGCGGTGAGGCCTCCCTTCGAGCTTACAGATTTGGGGAGATTTCAAATAGTTCGATTCGAAAAATGAAATTGGGAGGTTCTTTGATAATTGAAACGCAGAGATCCTTAAGATTATTTTATATGAAAATAGTTCGAATCGTACAAAATCCTTCAAAAATTTCACGTTCAAACGGACTTCTTAGAAAGCAAGGGAACCATTGGCTTGGGCCATTGTTTCCTTTCCGGAATAAGTTCACTTTGGGTCCCTCTATTTGTCGCCCAGACCGATTTTCGTCCCTTGATCGCAAAACTGGGTATGACCCGTCCCCCAACTTACGAAAACCGGGGAAACATGGTCCCTCAGCGGTTTTAAAGGCTGTTTTGGCTGACGTGGCGCATACGTGGCTTGTTTGTTTAGGTCTCCGTCCCACGTGGCATTGACGTGGCGCTTACGTGGCAACTATATCTCAGCAAAATAATAAAAAGTGTGGCCCCACATGTCAGCTGCAAAAAGAAATAACTTTAAAATGGTGGGGCCATGTGGGCCCCATATGTCAGCCTCACTCCTCTCTTCTTCCCTCTCTCTTCTCTCTCTTGTTCCTTTTCCTCTCTCTCTCTTCTTCCCGGGCAGAGGACGGCGCGGGTGGGCGGTGGAGCAGGCGAGCTCCGGCAGCGGCGGTGGGCGTGGTCGGCGCCGCCCCCCGACCGGAGCGTCGCCGGTCCGCGTGAAGGCGAGCAGCGTGGCGGCGCCCTGGAAGACGCCATCGACGCCGCCATCCGTGTCGCCGCCGCCGACCTCCACGCGCGTCAAGACGGCATCGTTGAGCGCTTATACACCGCGCTTGTCGTCCTCCCACCGCCTACGCCGCGCTAGAGCCATGCCCAGCTCCCTCCTCTCCCGCCAGCGAGCTAGAAGGGCGACGGATGGCTAGGCGAGCTCCCTGGTCTACCGGCGAGCGCGCGTGAGTCGCTCCCTCCTCTCCCGCCAGCGCAGAGAGATGGGGAGTTGACCTGAATATATAATAAACATTCAATGATGATACAAACTGCAAAGACAGCTTGAGAGGAACACTAGAACACTGAACTCTGAACCATTCTGCACGAGGTAGTACATTGTCATAAACAAATGTCGCAAACGACCGGTCTAATGCGTGCTCTACCACTCAAAGTGGCAACCAAATCGATGGCACAACCAATCGACCAAACAAATTCATATCTCTTCCTCTTTGATCTCTTCTCCCTGCTCAATCTCAAGAACATACATTATGTGTTCAACAAATTTTCATCAAAAAATCTCAAGAACATGTCGTGTTCAGGCAAAAGAACAACAGAGACAAGAGGCGATCGATGGCAATGGCCATGGCGAAGCTGTTCATCACAGGGCTAAGCACGGTGATCACCTACTCGTCCGCGGTGGTGTTCAAGGGCGCCGCCATGGCTGTCGTGCTCCTGCTCATGCTGGTCCAGCTCTCGGGCTACCTCAGCTGCCTCCTCCTCTGCGCCATCAGAGCAGCCGTCGAGAGGGCCGTGGCGGCCACCTTCACTGCCGTCGGGGACGCCGTCTTAGCGGTGGCGGACGCTGCAGTGGGGTGGAGGGACGCCGCGTCATCGAACAGCACCACGGCGGTGGCATTCGTGTAGGCCGCCATGGGGAGGCCCAAGGCGCTGCTTGCCGAGATGCTCGCCATATTCGGCCTCGTCGCCTCGCTTTCGTGCAGTCCAGCGACGAGGAGGAGGAAGACTTCCTTGTTGGGTCCGCCCGGGGCGCTGCCGCGGCCCGCCGCCACCTTCTTCTCCGGCGCAGTGCTCGCTATCCCCTTCTCTCTATCCCTCTCTCTCTATCCTCTCTCCTTCCTCTTCTCTCTATCCCCCCTCTCTCTCCCTGAGAATGGTGAGTGGCGGCGGAAGGCGCACAGGGGCGGCGACGGAGCAGAGACTTGAGAGGCGGTAGGTGGCTTGTGGAGCGGCGGCTGGAGGACGACGAGCGTGGTGTAGAGGCACTCGGCGATGCCATCCCGGTGCGCGGAGGGTGTTTGGGTGGTCGGCGGCGGCGACACGGATAGTGGCGAAGCGATGGAGAAGAAGGCGGCGGAGAAGAGGAGAGAGAGAGGAAGGAGAGAGGATATAGAGAGAGAGGGTAGTGAGGATGACAGGTGGGGTCCACGTGGGCCCCACCATTTTTTAAATTATTGTGTGTGAAACTGGCATGTGGATCCCATAGTTTTTAATATTTTTCGGATCAAATTGCCACATAAGCGTCACGTCAATGCCACGTCAGATGAAGACCGAGTCAAATTAGCCACGTAGGCGCCACCTCAGCCAAAACCAGGGTCAAATTCTTCCGAGGGACCTTATTTAAACGGTTTCGTAAGTTGGGGGACTTGTTGTACCCGGTTTTGTGATCAAGGGACGAAAATCAGACTGGGTGACAAATAGAGGGACCCAAAGTGAACTTATTCCTTCCTTTCCACGGTCTAAAATCCTTGGCCCAGTAAGGCAGACCATCCAGCCCAACCCACTGAACAGCCCATGCCATGACGGCCCAAACATTTTTACCTGTACCTTCTTTCTCCAGTTGTCGGTGACTCGCGACACGAACGTTCTGGCTAGATCGCCGGACCTGACCAAACCAAGACCAAGACCACCCCGCTACGTGTCCACCCACGATTGGACCCCTCACGTGGACCGTTTTCACGGTGCCTTGTGATGTGGAGCTCGTACAGGGCCAGAACACTCTGGCGAGTCCTACACCGATCTCCTCACCATAATCCAGAACCTATTTAAGCCCCCCGCATGTACAGCAAGCATCGACCGATCACGATCATTCTCCAGGCCTAAGACCGACTAGATACTCCATTACACAGCTTCACCAAATCGCACATCGTAGAGACAAGTGTTGCATGAGCAGAGCAAGAAACATGGCGAGAGATAAGCAATCTGCTTTAATCGTCGCAGCGTTCGTACTCCTCTGTTCAGGTAAGCACCATGGAATGATGCTTGGTTTGATTTGTTTTCAAAATTTGCAATGTGCTCAAATTTGATCGGTTTTTTACTTCTTTTTTTTTTTTTTGGTTCCTGTAGGGTGTTTGTGCGGAGTTGCAGATGGGGCGAAGGGAGGGAGGAAGACGAAAGGGCCGGTGATCGGCATCGACCTCGGAACGACCTACTCGTGCGTGGGGGTGTACCGGAACAGCCACGTGGACATCGTCGCCAACGACCAGGGCAACCGAATCACGCCGTCGTGGGTGGCGTTCACCGACGACGAGCGCCTCGTCGGCGAGGCCGCCAAGAACCAGGCGGCGCTCAACCCGGACCGCACCATCTTCGACATCAAGCGCCTCATCGGCCGTAGGTAAATGTTCCTCACTAGCTTTTCTTCTTCTTCCTGAGCTCTCTCGATGCAAATGGAGAAGCTAGCCGTGGTTGATTGATTGATTTGGGTGGATTTTTCCGGCCTGTCGCCGGCAGGTTCGACGACGAGGAGGTGCAGCGAGACGTGAAGTATCTCCCGTACAAGGTGGTGGACAAGGGCGGGAAGCCGTACGTCGAGGTGCGGGTCAAGGCCGGCGAGGTGAAGGTGTTCAGCCCCGAGGAGATCAGCGCCATGATCCTCGCCAAGATGAAGGAGACCGCCGAGTCCTACCTCGGCCAGCGCGTCACCGACGCCGTCGTCACCGTGCCTGGTTTGTAATGCGAAAGCTTCTGGCCGCCGCTCCAGAGGTTGACGACGACGACGACTTATGCTAAGTGTGCTCTGCTTGATTTGCAGCGTACTTCAACGACGCGCAGAGGCAGGCGACCAAGGACGCCGGCACGATCGCCGGGCTGAACGTGCCGCGGATCATCAACGAGCCGACGGCGGCGGCGATCGCGTACGGGCTCGACAGGAAGGGGGCGGGGGAGATGACGAACGTGCTGGTGTACGACCTCGGCGGCGGGACGTTCGACGTGAGCGTGCTGAGCCTCGACCACGGCGTGTTCGAGGTGCTCGCCACCAGCGGCGACACGCACCTCGGCGGCGAGGACTTCGACCGCCGCGTCATGGACCACTTCATCCGCCTCGTCAAGCGGCGGCACGGCAGGGACATCGGCGGCGACGGCCGCGCGCTCGGCAAGCTCCGCCGCGAGTGCGAGCGCGCCAAGCGCGCGCTCAGCAGCCAGCACCAGGTCCGCGTCGAGATCGAGGCGCTGTTCGACGGCGTCGACTTCTCGGAGACGCTGACGAGGGCCAAGTTCGAGGAGCTCAACATGGACCTGTTCAAGAAGACGCTGGGACCTGTCCGGAAGGCCATCGCCGACGCCAAGCTCAAGAAGTCCGACATCGACGAGATCGTCCTCGTCGGCGGCAGCACCAGGATCCCCAAGGTGCAGGAGCTCCTCAAGGAGATGTTCGACGGCAAGGAGCCAACCAAGGGGATCAACCCCGACGAGGCTGTCGCCTATGGCGCCGCCGTCCAGGGCAGCATCATCAGCGGCGAGGGCGGCGCCGAGACCAAAGGTAACGCAAATGCGTTTGAATTACCAGCGTGTTCGGCTGGTCACACACATTGCTGTTCTTGGTGACCAGACATCTTGCTGCTCGACGTGACGCCATTGACGCTCGGGATCGAGACCGCCGGTGGCGTGATGACCAAGCTGATCCCCCGGAACACGAGGATCCCGGTGAAGAAGTCGCAGGTCTTCACGACCTACGAGGATCACCAGACCACGGTCTCGATCAAGGTAAGCACATTTCAGCTCGTGCATTGACCTGATAACATGGGAAACTATTTTAACTCTAGTGGATGTCCACCCGTTTATTGCATGTTATCTAAATGGTTATGAAAAAAATTAAAAAAATATAAAAAAGATAGATCAATATGTAATGTATCAATCCACAAACATGCAAGTTAAAATTCAACTTCTACAGATTGTAATAAAAATAACAAACAAAACTCAAATTACTATATGTATATTTACAGTTAAATTTATTATTTTTGTTATAACTTGTAGAAGTTGAATTTTAACATGCATGTTTGTGGAGTGATATATTACATATTAATCTATCTTGCTAATTTTTTTAAAAAATTTTCGTAGCCATTTAGTTGACATATAATAAACGGGTGGACGTCCACTCGAGCTATTAGAATCCATCCCCCTGGTAACATTGATTCTTCAGTTCTTGAGACTGACGAAGCTCTGAATTTCTTTTTCAGGTTTTCGAGGGCGAGCGGAGCTTGACGAAGGACTGCCGCGAGCTGGGGCGGTTCGACCTATCCGGGATTGCGCCGGCGCCGCGCGGCGTGCCGCAGATCGAGGTGACGTTCGAGGTCGACGAGAACGGCATCCTGCACGTGACGGCGTCGGACAAGGCGGCGGGGCGGTCCAAGTCGATCACCATCACCAACGACAAGGGCCGGCTCAGCCAGGAAGAGATCGACCGGATGGTGCGCGAGGCCGAGGAGTTCGCGGAGGAGGACCGCCGCGTCCGGGAGCGCGTCGACGCGCGCAACCGCCTCGAGAACTACGTGTACCGCATGCGGAGCGCCGTGCGGGACGGCGGCATGGCCGGCAAGATCGGCGACGACGACAGGGAGAGGATGGAGTCCGCGCTGACGGAGGCTCTGGAGTGGCTGGAGGACAACGACGGCGGCGCACGGACGGCGGAGAAGGAGGACTACGAGGAGAAGCTGAAGGAGGTGGAGCAGGTGTGCGGCCCGATCATCAAGCAGGTCTACGAGAAGAGCGGCGACGCGTCGGCCGGCGCCGGAGACGACGACGACGTGAATGAGCTGTAGAGCATTTTCGCCGCTCCATGTATAGTGTCCGCCACTTCAGAAAGGAAAGATGTTGTGAAGTGTAAAAGGATCTCTTAATCTCTTATCATTAGACACTAATCTTTTTTGTGTTTTAATTACCATTAATCTTATCTGAAATGCATCAATGGACAAATTTTGAGGTATCCCTATCTAAGTCTCTAAGCTGTTCATCAGCTAGAGGATCAACGAAATGCAAGCCTCCCACTACGATAACTTTGTGTTTGCTCCTACACTTACACGGGCCCACGTAATACAATTAGCTAACTTGCTCGAGCTAACACGCCAGCAAGTTGCAACAATCTTGGATCCGTAATACTCGATCCGACACACGAGATGACGAGGACGTACTCACGCACACCGACATCTACAGATATGCATCTGCGGCCGCGTGGCCAAGGCAACTCGCGTCGCGTGCTCAACCGCACCCGTCATGGCGCGCCACCACGAGGACCCGGCGGCTCGGCGGCGGGGGCGCGCGCTCGTCGTCGGCCTCCGGGCCGAACACGAACCACGCCCACTCCCTTGCCCGCGCCTCCGCCTCCGCCTCGGCCTCCTCCCGTTCCCGCGCGCTCCCAGCCCCCGACGCCGACGCGAGCACCGCCGCGACGAGCACCACGACGAGCAGGGGAGCCAGCAGGGACACCACCTGCGCCGCGCTCTCCGCGATCATCGTCGTCACAGCGAGCGAGCGCGCGCAGCCGCCACAGAGGAGTCGCAGCAGCGTGTGTTCGGCTGCTCTTCCCGGGCGTCTCGGCGGCGGCGGCGGCCGGCGCCCCACTACATATACAGGTTCGCCACGCGTTAGCTTTCTCGTGCGCAACCACCGCGCCATGGATCGCGTGACGCAGCTAGCGCGCGCCTCGCCGTCTTTCGGCTTGCCGGGTCATGAAAAGTAAAGCCAATAGCCTGGGAATGGAGAAGAGCAGCGTTCTCATGCGTGTTTGTGTCCCTCGTCGTCAGCTTTACGGTTGCCTGCGTTGGCGGGAATTAACTCTGCTCCCGGTGATCCTCGGTCTCATGGGGTAACTGGGTGATGCAATTCATTACTGGTTGGGAGTTTGGTAGTAGTCGATACGCGCAATACACGAGCCGCACGGACTGAAAACTGATGCAGTTCTTGAATTCGCAAGAAATGAAACAGAAACCGAGACTGCTTTGTTGCTGTCGCCGAAATGTTGCATTGGATTCTGCAGGTGACTACAGCGGCTGCGGAAGCACTTCGTATAGAAGGAGATTTGCCAGATTCTTTCGATAATTAGTAGGAAATTACTTTGAAAATAATTATCTTTTAAACTATATTAAACATTTAAAAATTGTCTATAAATAATATCTACTTTAAAAACATAGGATAATATGTATAGATTAATCTTGAAAATTACTTCAGTATAATCATATATATTTATTAATAGCTCTACATATATTCAGAGTCATTTTTAGGATACCGTGTTCTCGTCTAAAACAATTTTTTTTTCTAAATCGACATTTTTTAAAAAAAATCTGGAGAGACTACAGAGTATACATGCTTCGTTGACTGAGCCCCTTTCAGTTGAAGTATGCAAATCATTCAGGCACAACAAGTATGAATAAAACCCACTGCTGAATTTCATACCGCTATCATCTATATTCTTGTTTTCTGATCTCCAACATAGGATCATCCAGGGGAAATTTAGTACACAATAATCGCCAGCTAATTATCATAAAAACTACCCCTTTCCAGCTGAGTGAATCTTGTTCTTGTACCATCACGTACATGTCTTGCTGACTTGTAGAACCCTATAGCTCCAATAGCCAACCTTCATTTTTCCATTTCCGATGTCTTCCCGACGTCCTAATCAAGAGCCGGTGCCACCTCGGTTGGGTTACCTTCAAACACATCAGAGCCTGATGATTCTGACTCTTCCGGGAACTCCTGTGTTTGGACCGATTCCTTGTAGGAAGGAGTTTCTCTGAAGTCTGTCGCTCCTTCGTTATACGTTGCCACAGCGAACCCACATGCAACCAGCTGCAAAAGTATGCAAGGTCAACAGATACAAAGTGAGAACCAACATACAATTGTAATTTTATCAGGTTCTCGAGAGATAACATGAATATAATCGATCAATTGATGGTAAGAGGATGGAATGGCATGCAAAGTTATCTCTGCAGATCAGGCGGAGACATGCTGAGAATAATGTTGAACTGATGCGTGTCAATGAAAAAGCACCAGGTGCTATCATCAGTTTAACTCAATTAAGAAATGTCAGATGATGTCTTGCTAAATAGCATGTAAAGAAATAACTTCATGTATTCAGCGGCTGATTTATTTCCACTATTGAAATAAATGTATTCAGCAACCGAGCAACACACACTTTCTTTTCCATCCACTAGATGACTAGACACTGCAATGGAATCACTTGTGGCAAGTAATCAGTGTGCTAAGTGCTAACAAGCAATGCGATCAAATCCTATATATATTTTTAGAAGGCGCAAAAGCTTTGTGCGTCAATATATTAAAGATCAAATCTTACATATGAATGACCGTAAATGAATTTGAATGAGTATGATGTCTGATACTCTATAGTTTAGTTGGAACATCAAGCTCATACAATCACTCTAAAATTTGAAACTTGTAACTTCAGCCCCGGACAGTGCCATGGCATCTCTTCTCATCACATTGAAGGGCTTGTCCGGAAGTTGTACTTCCATTATCGAAGGTTTTGTCGCATGCAGATTTCCTTTTTGCACAATTGCACATTTTGAAGTTTCAGAATAGAAGCGTATCAATTAGCTGAAATCTAAGTTTCACTAACTGCACCAAGCTAAAGATTTACTTCTGAGCACTTGAGCATGGATTACTGATAACAAGTTACTAGTTTCCCAACAGCAGTGCACAAAACGCATCAACTGCAGTAAAGCGGCAAAGTAATGGAGGAGGAGGAGGAGGAGGAGGAGGTGCTCACGCCGAAGAAGACGCCGAACGCCCACATGTACTGCACGAAGAAGCCGAGGGCGTCCCACTGGGGCCCCTCCCAGAAGTCGGGCTTCTCCGGGTCCGGCAGCTCGGGCATCGGCGTCGTCGACACCTCGAACCCCAGCGGCTCCCCTTCCCAGTCCACCCCTTCCCCGGCGGCGGCGTCCTCGTCCATGTCGGGCGGCGCGGGCGCCGTGACGCTACCGCCTCCCCGGCGCTTATTCTTGCCGCGCTCCTCCAGGCGCCGCTGCGTGCGGGACGAGACGCCGCCTCTGCGCGCGCGCGCCACGTGCAGCGCGGCCCGGCTGCCCACCAGCGGGAGGTCGAGCCGGGTCGCCGCGGCGGCGGAAGCGGGAGGGGCGCGGCGGCGGACGGCCGCGCCTCCGAACGGCGTGGGCGAGGTGAGGAGAGACATGAGCCGGCGCCGGCGATGTGACGTGGAGGCTCGAGAGGCTGGAGCTGCTGCTGCGAGCAACTCCTCTTCCTACTGGCTGTCGACGCTTCTCAGGATCTGTGAGGGCTGGGAGTGGGAGGGAGATGAGATAAGATTTTCATTTTTTTTCTTTTTCTCCTTTTGTTTTCTAGTTCCGCTTCTCAATTTTTCGTTTTTCATCGTTTCAGTCGTGTAGCAGGAGCGCTAAAAGCCATAAAGAAACTCGGGTGTTACTGCGTTAGATTTCGCCGAAAAAAAATCATGAGCTAGTTTTGTCTGGTACTCCATTTCAAAAGAGAGAAAATTATATGACATTCGGTGATTTAGGTACTTGTATAATTAAAGTACTCTCACTATTTTATATTATAAGTCATTTTGCCTTATTTTTAAACCATTCTTCTTAAAACTTCTAGCAGGTTTATAGAAAAAAATATATATATATATACCACCAAATCAATTTTATTAAATCTAACATTGATCAAAGCTAAAGAAACTTGACTTTTAAAAAAAAAGTTAAAACGAATTATAATATGAAACGGATGTAGCAATTTTTTTATCAAAATAGGTTTGTTTAATGCAATAAGTTTGTAAGATGGCCCAATAGAAATATTTTTCAATAAACAAATCTAACATGTTATTTTTATGTTTTTAAACTACTGTAAAATTCATTAGTGGTTAAAAATTTTAGAGTTTGACTAGACCTAATTCAAAACATCAAGGATTTATGATTGGAGAGGATAGATTTATTATCATAATATAAATATAGTGCTTACGTTGAAGAGTTCATTCTTCCTTCCTTAAATATACCAGAAAAACTATAGAACTGTCTCCCGTTCTAACGGAATGACTCAATATAATAGAGCACGACTGTTTTCCTAGATCCATTTCTCAGATCCGTTTTCTTCCCCATCTTTCCCTGAGCTGATCGCCATCCTCCACCTCCCTCCCTTCCCCGACTCCTCCAACCCACATCGATCCCATGTCCGGTCACCGGAGAACCAATTGACGTCGTTCCTAACCCTAAGGCGTCCTTCATCCTCCTCCCCCCTTCATACACCAGATTGGACATCGGTGAGAGAGATCGGCGAGGTCATGGGGCCATCGGGAAATTGGTGACGTCAGCAAGCGGAAGGTCATTGCGACAGCAAGATCGGCGTTG
The DNA here is from genome assembly GCF_000147395.1 of Oryza glaberrima. Lineage (NCBI taxonomy): Eukaryota > Viridiplantae > Streptophyta > Magnoliopsida > Poales > Poaceae > Oryza > Oryza glaberrima. Next base: position 28,135,689 of record NC_068328.1, read on the forward strand.
TCTTCGTTGAGGACGGAGAAGAGGGGAGAATGCAAGGCTGAGAGTGAGGGGGACGACACTACAACAAAACCATTGTTTGAAGACGTTTCACTTAAGTCATTCTATTAGTCGTCTCTCTTTTATAAGTAAAATTGAAATAGAGACGATGTTTGAGACGCTTTATTAGTTGAGGACATAGTTTAAGATGCTTTACAGGTTAGCACAAAATTAAATCGTTTAGAGAGGAATATTGAGACGTTTTGGAACGTCTCATGTGTAGAAATTAGTTTTGAGACGTTTTTATTATATCCGTGTCATCGTTATTAGATAATATATAATTATTTATATAGAGAAAGAAGAAAATAAACATATTGTTCCTAATCGTCATCATCAAATACCATTATAAAAAAGACGAGTATCTGCTACAGGACGCTTGTTTGAGTTGCAATATAAAAAAAACTATCTATTTACCTTCAAGATTGTTCACGTTAATGACTTGGTTAGTGCATGAACTTTGCAACCTGCAGGTGCTGTGTTCAAGCCCAGATGAAAGCGTTAATATCAAATATATTAAGATGTGCGTGCCTATATAAAAGCGTCTCTATATTTTGTAGAGATGCAATTTACACGTCTCTAGCAACGTCTTAAATAATATAGGTACGCTTTAAAAAACGTCTCCATAATTTTGAGACAGTGCAAACAGAGACGATCCTACGACGCTTTATAAAAGCGTCTCAGTTATCTGTGGGAGACGAAATAAAACGTCTCTATCTTACAAATAAAATGTCTCCGTTGGGTTGTTTTGTTGTAGTGCGAGGACCAGGGCACTGACGACAAGGTGCTTCCTACGCGTCTCGAGCTTGCCGCATTGTGCTCCTCGCTGCTCGTCTCCATTGTTTGTAGGTACGTCATCCTCAGTTAATACCGGGTACCAGGCCTGATACCTCAGGTGTCAGGTACTAGGTATCAAGCATGATACCTCGGGTATATCCTTGATACCTCGAGGTATCAAGCCTGATACCCACTGGTATCAGACTTGATAGCCAGGTATCAGCCGATACCCATAGGTATCAGGTGCCAAGTACTAGGTATCAGGTATCATGCCACAAGGAGGAAGCGCGGGTTGTCACTTCCTAACCAGCCAGTGAACCATTTACCACCGATTTCTCCTCTCCTCTTCTCACTCCTCTCCTGTTCTCCCTCTCTCCCCTCGACACGCTCCCTCCTTTACTACTGTTGATGCGGCCCGCGAGGGGGGTGAGGGACGTATTAAATCGTTCTAATTATATTTGTGCTTATATTTTTTATAATCATGATTGGAAGAATGATTATAAAAAATTGTGATTCTAAGGGCTCCTTTAAATTGCAATAATTTAAAAATGTAGGAATAGAAAGTGATAATATATGTAATCCACAAGAATATGTCGAACATGTATTGTAGGAATTTTAGAGGAAGAATATTATCAAGATTAGACTTGAAAGGAGAGATGATGCATTGGACTTCCAAAAGGAAACCAAAACCAAGAGGTTTGGGCTCATGTTTGAAATTCCCCAAAATATAGAGGAAAAAAGGATTCATATGCAATTTTTCTAGCAAATCCTCCAAATGGAAGGGCTCGGAAAAATTCCTATAGGAATTTAATCCTACGAATTTTCTATGAAAATAATGTGTTCCAAAGAAGCCCTAGACATGATAATATTTTAGTTTGATGCCCTGATAATATATATTTTTGTCTCTGGTATATTTGACGTTTATGATAAGATTTAGATAAACTTCTTCAAGAAAAAAAAAAGGCATCAATAGTTTCTCAAATACCACTTAATTTAAAAAGAGATCATCGCAACACACATAATTTTCACATAGCACCATCCAACCACCATTTCTCTGTGCCCAATCGCTGGCAAAACAGGTTATCCATGATCGTACTGAATCACCATACAGTTAAACATTACACATGACTCTGCGAAGGGAGTCAGGGTGAGCATCCACCAGACAACCACACCCAAGGCTACATAATAGCTATGAAAAGAACAAAACAATGGCATCAACGACAGCTTTGTCAGCAGCTGCAAATATGAACTCCAGTTCAGTTTCACCAGTCTAGGCTAATGCTCCTCGAGAGGAAAAGGTTGTCGATGTAGTCTATGATAGGGCTAGAGGCATCGATGTATCTCCTCATCTCCTTCTGCACGGAGCAATCTGCAGTAGCAACACAGCACCATTTAAAATCACAAGAACGCAGAAAGATCTTCACCCAAAGGAGAAATACTCATTTAAATTCCTGACAAACAACATTCAGGGATGTCGCATTTTTGCGTACCAGTTTCGTTGAGCCTCACGATCAGCTGCTCCCTGCTTGGAAGAGTGTACATCCCAGCACCAACAGCCTTCCTGACCGCCCAGCTGTGAAACGGCGCGCAAACCTGCCCGTAAGCTGTCGTAGCAGCATCATACAGCGAACATTCCCTGCAGAAAAGAAAAAAAATGAATGCCAGAAAGGCCGTAAGCTGTCGTCCATTAGAGCAGAACAGAACTACCTGTCAACTGTGTCTTATATGAGTTACGGATGCCAACTGGCCAATAATTCTACCAACTTAGCCACCATCGGCTGAATCTGAATGTATATGTAGTACTAACAATTGTCGCCGGCTAGCCTTGCCTCAGAGGAGGACAAAAGGCACAATGAACAAGTTGATGAATATTTATTGGTACGAGACAAGTTTCAGACTGTCCTGGAATCGCCTGATATGCTTCAGATTTCATTTCGAATTGAAAAAAAATATGGTGTGCTTGGGTGAGAGGGAGGCGACGTACTGGGTGGAGAGGAACTGCTCGAAGAGAACCTTGATGAGGCCGAGGCCGAGGCGGACCCTGCGCAGGTTGCGGGAGTGGCTGCCCTGCTTCTTGACGCAGTCGTTCTCGACGTCTTTGTCCAGGATGTCGTTCAGCGTGCCGTACGACTTCGCCGCTCCGATGAGGTCGTTCACCTGCAGCAGCAGCAGCAGGATTGGTCATTCACAAGGGAAATCGCCGTTAGTACATTTCTTGCCGCCACAAGTACATTTCTTGCCGCCACAAGAATTCTTCGTGGCCAATCAGAAAAAAGAAAGAAAGAAAGACGCAAAGTCGCAAACGCGTTTTCATGGAGCATCGTTGAGAAGTTTCGGTTTTTTTTTCCTTTCTTGGTTTGCTTTTCTAGCGCAAGAAAATAACGGAAAAGGAATATTCCAATTCAGGGGTAGGAGGTGAACGCTGCAAGATCTAATGGGGAACAGGGGATCAAACAGGAATAAATCGAAATTTAACCAGAGTCAAAAGCGAAATTTCTTGATGCGTTGTGATGAAGAGATCCAAGAGACAAAATAAAGAATGAGAAAGACAATAAAATTACCAAGAACAACAACCACGAACGAGATCGAGAGCGGTGTGGGGGATGGACGAGGGTTTACCTTGGCGACGTACTCGATCTCGGCGAACCTGAAGGCCATGCCGAGGCAGCTGAAGAGGACGGAGACGAGCGCGCACGTGTCGCCGAAGGGCCCGAGGCGGAGCTCCCCGCCGTCGGCCTCCATCCTCCGGGCCAGCTCCTCGAACGCCTCCGCCACCGCCGTCAGCGGCGTCTCCATCCCCTTCCGCGCCGCCACCACGGCCGCCGCCGCGTCGCCGCAAATCGGCTCCGCCCCCGCCCCCGACCACGGCGTCTGCGACCTGAACCCGAGCATCCTCTTCCTCCTCTCCTTCCCTCCTTCCCTCCCTCCCTCCCCGCGCGCGCCGGCCAAACTAGCCAAGGCACCACCACCACCACCGCCCCACCAACCGCGCGCCAACGGACGGTGCGGTGCGAGGGTGCCCGAAGGACGCGCGCGCGCGTGGCGCAGGTGGTGGGATTGGGACGAGGCTGGCAATGGCGTACGCGGCGACGCCTATGTATAGGAGGAGGAGAAGAGGAAGCCGGGAGAAATGGAGAATCTCTTTGCCCGTGTGGGAGACGAGGAGGAATGGAACAACAGGGGGCGAGCTGGTCGGCAGATCGGACGCTTCCTTTATATAGGCATCAGCGTCAAGATTCGTGCTGGGATATAGGAGTACGTGCCACGAGCACGAGTGCACGAGGTGGAGTCAGCCAGCGAAATGTGAAGAGTTGAACACACAAAAGTCACGGGGTCGGCAAATTTTACACAAAAATATAAAGTGCATGTTCTTACAAAAGGGAAGCATTGCCTTTCATATACTTGTCACTCCTTACTATCCAGTTTTTAACATTTGGGGCATGTTCACTTTAATGACATTTTCAACCTTATCAAGTTTTGATATAGTTGCCAAAAAAATGGCTACATTTAATTTGCTGCCAAATTTTGATAACTATATAAGAAATCTTGCTAAAATTTGGCAAGTTACCAAATTTTTGGCAACTAAATTTTGGCATTACCAAAATTTGGTAAGTTTTTTTTGGCATCAAAGTGAACAGGCCCTTTATCACCCATCTTCTATGTAGAAGTTTTATAGCACTATATACTTAGATTGAGAAAAAAATATTTCTTAATGTGATATCCACCGTTCTTTTTCGCATTATTCAAACAATTTTAAAAATTTAAAATTAACATGATAAATAAATATTAAATATATCATTTTATAAATATATAAGTTCAGATTTATAATATTTGAGTTGTAATAAAAAGAACAAATTTATATGTAAACAGTATATACAAATTTTTTTCTATTTTTACCTTGCATGTTTATAAAGCGATATATTATATATTAATTTATTTTGTTTCTTTTTAAATTTTTCATGACTGTTTGAACGTTATGCAAAAAAGAGGGGATATGCATTAACAATATAAATTATAGCATAAATAAAACTTTCAAGAATTTTAGTTAATCATTTTAAATGTATTAATGGTTAAAATCGAAACACTAATTTCAATGTAGGAGAGTATATGACCTTAATTTGTTACTACTGCTACTCATATTTTTCTACGAGTAAAGAAAAAACTAAGGGAAGCTTCCGAAGATGTTTGCATTGAGCCGGAATTGACCGTTGAATAAAGCACGGAGAATCGGAGATGCATCTGGGAGCTTCTTCCTAAAGTGACCTTGACTAGTGTAACCGTGTGAGCCATGACCTGTACCCAAAGTAATCTAGGAGCATCAAAGCGAATATACTTCTCTGATTGCGCAAAAACCTTTATATGTTTATGGCCCTGTCTAGATCCTATTTCAAATTTTTTCACTCTATCACATCAAACGTTTAAACACCTATATGAGATATTAAACATAGACTAAAATAATAACTAATTGAATAGTTTACTACTAATTTGTGAGACGAATCTTTTAAGCCTAATTGCTCCATGATTTAATAATGTTGTGCTACAGTAAACATTTGCTAATGATGGGTTAATTAGGCTTAATAAATTTGTCTCACGATTTACTGACGAATTCTATAATTAGTTTTTTTATTAGTGTCCGACCACCCTATACAGATATGCTAAAATTTTACATGCCTGAATTTAAACTCCCCCTTATGTTCGTGAATGTACTCGTTCCCCCAAAAATATTAAGGAAAAAACAAACAAACAAGAGTACTCGTTCCAGCATGAAAGCAATGCTAAACAGGCAGTAGACAGTACTACTAATCATTATATGTGTTACACTAAAAATGTAGTTTTATGGAACCGTGCCAGAACTTCAGAACGGGTCCGGCTCCTCCTGCGCCTCGTTGTGAAGCACCACTAAAACAGTCTGGATATATCATTGTCGTGTACAAAAATGATTACGAGTCAAGAAAACGACCCGAAATAATGAAAAACAACATGATATAACAGGTGAAGATTCAGGCATTTCTTAATGCTCGAGAGCTTCGCAACGACCTGGATTTCTTTTTGCTACCTATCGGTTTCGGAATGCTTAAAAACTCTTGAACATTTCGCATCTTCGGGCAGGCGCCGTCGTATGATTTTTCCGACGCAACCGCAACTTGCACGCTGGAATGCTCACGCGCGAGGCCCAGTGACACCGCGAAAAGCACAACCGTCTAAACTGTCGATGAGCTGGTAGTGTACAGCTGCACATGCTGCGCATTATTGCGAAAAATTCTGGGCAACTGTTATTGAGCGGTACGAATTCAAATATCGATGAACAGGTTATTTGTTCTATTTTTTAAGTTTGGTTTAGCTATGAAGCAAAATTCAGACCGCATATGCTTTTTGTTTAGTGGTGATTCACATCGGGGTGCTTTAGACCCAGTTTGAAACAAGCAAAATAGGAGCATGAAACAAAATCAGGAGAAGAGAATGCCTCATCAGTTCCGTTTTGTAACCCTTTTATTAGTTCCGAGTTGCAAACCGGGACCACGAATCCGAGAACCAAGTGAAATAACTGGGATTATCTTTAGTCCCGATTGGCGGTTGATGGACTAAAATGGTAGCACCACGTGCATATTGATGGTTTTTTTCTTTTTTTTATTGTTTTTTTTTGCTGTTTCCATCGAATGAACATCACAAATTCACATATCAAGATTTTTTTTCATTGTTTTTTCTTAAATTCACATATCAAATTCACAAACTCACAAATCGAACATCACATACTCAAATTCATAGATCGAACATCATAGTTCAAATAAAAAAAATTTACTGATCAAATAGACACAACAACAGATTCACAAAACATATGAAAAAATGTTCATCTAAAAACATCTAAAGTCACAAATTCACAGGCCGCCTGCCGCCGCCCACCCCCCTCGTGTGCCGCCGCCTGGTACCTCCCCTCCCATCAGATCCGACGGAGGGGAGGGCGACACCGCCCGCCGCCGCCGCCGCGGCCCGTGAGAGGGGAAGGGGAGGAGGGTAGGGGGCACTGTCGCTGCCGACGCCCGCCGCCACCGCCGCGGCCCTCGAGGGGGGAAGGGGGGAGGGGGGAGATGGCAAGGGGGTCGCTACCACCGCCCGCTGCCGCCGCCGTGGCCCACGAGAGGGGAAGGAGAGGAGGGCAGGGGAGCCACCGCCGCTGCCGACGCCCGCGAGAGCGGAGGAAAGGGAGGAGTGGAGGAGATAAGGGAGAGATAGAGTGTGGGAGGCGCGCGCAGTGGATTCCGAGAAGATAAGGGTGAGTGAGAGGTGAGCGGCAACGGTTTTGTTTTTAAATTTTTGGTATCAGTTGGATACACCAATCGAAACTAAAGATTTAAATAATCTTTAATCCCGGTTGGTGTTACCAACCGAGACTAAAGTGAGGATCTTTTGTCCCGGTTGGTGCCAACCGGGACTAAAGATCCTTAGCCCCTTGACAGGCCGTTGAACCGGTTGGTATCATATAGTCCCTTTGGAGTTTTTTTAGTCCGGTTACCATAGGAACCGAGACTAATGTGATTTTTGGCCAACCCAGCAAATATGGTTTCTCCAGCAGTGAACGGAACTCCAAATCGGAAATATTTGCCGGGAGTGAATTGTAGTGCTTCCTTCATAAAGAAAACCTTAAGCATAAGCATATTTCATTTTTCTGTTTCTATATAAAATGAGATGGTCATTTATGTGGTTTTTGTGTATTCGAGACTTAGATAAGAAAATGTGTTTAAAAAAATCATCTTTCCATTTCGTTTAATAGTGCTATTAAATTATTGATCGAAACTTGTACAGTTATTTATTTTATTACTTGTTTTTTACATTTATGTACAATTTTGTTTTCTTTATTACTCCCCCGTCTTTAAATATTTAACGCCGTTGACTTTTTTAAACATGTTTGACCGCTCGTCATATTAAAAATTTTTATAAAATATGTAAAACTACATGTATATATAAAAATATATTTAACCATGAATCAAATGATAGGAAAAAAATAATAATTACTTAAATTTTTTAAATAAGACGAACGGTCAAACATGTTTAAAAAAGTTAACGACTTTAGAGACGGAGAAAGTATATGCGAGCGAGATATTTGTTTTAATGAAGAAATATGTAATTTTTAGATGGAGGGGAATATATACGTACATCCACGCGTTGCCACGCGCCCCAGCGCCGTGCCGTCGAGGCATCGAAATTCGAACCACGCAACACGGCAAGTCGGCAACCGAAAGTGTCAAACTGTCATCAACCACATTTACCTCCCCGGTCACGATGTATACAGTATACGTATACGTGCTATTCGACGCTGTTTGTTTGAAATTGAACGCTAGCTAGCGCTTGCACGTTGACTGTTGTGCACTTGTGCTCACCTGTACTCCATACTTTTTATATAAAAAAACAATTTCTTGTTTGACATTTTTTTAGAAAGTTCATCGGGGGAGATTTTCTACCTGAATTTTTTTATTAGATTAGAAAAAATACTTGTGCGTCACAACGGGTGAAAATTATTTTAATCTTATTATTGTTATAGTTAAGGTGAAATATATTGTGATAACTCGTTTGGATATATATATATATATATATATATATATATATATATATATATATATATATATATATATATATATATATATATATATCATGAGATGTAATTAGGAGTCCGATCGTCTTAACTTAGTATGCGAGTTTTTTAAAAGAGATTATACGATTCCTTCTATATTTTTAAAAGCGAACGAATTTAAAACTGATTTAAATACGGATCTGTATTTCTAAAATCGAACAAACTTAAAAAACGACTTATTCACGGATGGCGTACCAAAGTACTGGCAAAAACATCTTTAAAGGTACTTATTTGACGTGTTAGAAGTGGTTTTTATAGAATGAAGAGAATATGCACAAACAATTTCATCACACTCATTATTAACATTGCCTTACAAACATGCAAGCCATATAATATTATTATACTATAAAAACATTTTAATTGGGGATACTGGTCAGGATCTGAATACTTTAGTTGGAGCATTGGGAGTTTGAGACTATCGTCAAGTGTGTCCAACTCACCTCGACAAAATGAGGGGAATTCTGCTGGGAGACTGGGAGGTGAGCCATGCCAATTGCCACGGTTCTTGATAGTAAGTGCTCTCTCTCTATCTCTAATACAAAACTATAGTATGACACAAACTTTTATTTAGATTTACAGTATTAGTTTTGTTTTTATGAGACGGAGGGAGCGTACATCTTCTATCAAATATATACTTCCGTCATTTTAGCCTTTTTTTTTTTCAAAATGTATGTCGTTTTCATATTTCAAAAGTACGTATTTTAGACATGAATTTTCCTTTATGAAAATATTTTCGAATGTAAAAACAGCATACATTTTAATCGTTACTTTGACAAAGACAATCAATAGCGTGTGGTTTTTGTTTCGACTTTCAGAGCAGTCAGCCAGTCACAACTCAGAAAACCGAAAAACCAGAGTCCTGATAATGGGACTGCATGATGACGCTTTTTGGGCCATCGACACCCTCTCGCCTCGCTGCCTCCTGGTGGGTTTGAAATCTAGAGTTGCTTTCTCAGATTGGGCCGAGAGTTGTGCATATGACAATTTGGCCTCAATAGATCTAAGCAACCGTTTAATAGTCTAAAAACATTCTGCATCTTCTTATAAACGGATACAAATGGTTTATAAGTCAGACATACTAATGCATATAAGTATGTACTACTACTAGAATTATAGCACTACAGTACTACCATGAAAATAAAAAGAAAAAGAGAAGCACAAATTCATACCTTCTCAAACACGCTGCCATTAATTAGGAAAAAATATTAGCATACGAAGAATTTCTCAATACTCCACTGTATGGTACTCTCCAAAGGTTACTTCTGCTACAGGTTTCTTTCATTTGCCGATTTCCTGGCAAACTCAAACAGAAATCTCGTTCACAAATTTCCGCGCCTCTGATTAATTACACATGAATGAAGTACTGCAGATTCCTGCGACAAAACATTTAAAACCCTTTTGTTCCAAATGAGTACTATATTTTGATGACTTATTTTCTTCAGAGTTCAGACATTCCATGATCCTTTGAAATGCAAGATTGTAAAATCAAAAAAACATAAATGCGCATGGATAAAATGTCATACGCCCATTGAATTCGGATATAGAAATAAAAGACAAGTGAAAGTTTTCATATGAAATGTCCTATTACATAGAAATTCCAAATGAATCTATATACCTTTGTTCCAAAGGAGCATATTAGAATCCAACTCTTCAAAAACTCTTCAAAAAACAATTTAATTTTCTCTTGTTACAAAGGTGCACCTTTACGAGTTTCTCTTAACCCAAATCTAACAGTAACAAAGTGAGTGTAGCTCGACTAGTTAGATCCTTGTTGTGGCACTAGCCTACATGGATTGAAATTCTAGACTTGACAGTTGATGTTAGTACCCGTATTTATGGCTAATTATTCTTTCAGTAATAAACGAGGTACCCGTCAATAACGATATGTCCGTCATGTCTTTGGGTTTATAATGTGTTTTTTTTAAAAAATTAACAGTGGTTTTTATACTACTAGTATGCTGGTACACGGTCGGTGCACTTGTTTAGCCGCGCATACCACGTGACGCGATCGGCGCACGGTTCCCTCCCCGGTCCGTAGGCCGCAGCCACCCCCACCCCTCCAGGTCAAAGCCGCCGGGGCAGCCAGCCAGAGCCCGGCCGGTCCAATGGCGCCTTGCCACGTGCCCCCTCCCTCCCCACCGGTCCACTGCGCCCATCCCACGCAGCCCCCCTCTTCTCCTCGCGCGGACTCCCCGGTTTGACCGCGCATCGCCACGCGTCGGCTCACCATTGGCCGGGGCCGCGCCAAGGAGAGGCCAGGCGAGCTTCCCGAGGAGCCGCACCCGTCGCTTTCTAATTTTTTCTTTTCTCCCACCCTCTCTCTCTCTCTCCGGTCTCCACTCCCTCCGCTCCTCCGCTCCTCGCCTCTTTTACCCGCTCTTCCCCCCGATCTCCCCGGACTCCCACAGCCGCAGCGAACAAATCCCGCGCGGGTTGGGAAGAGCGAGCTCGTGAGGAGAGCAGAGGGAAAGCGCGAGGGGGAAGGAGGAGGAAAGGTGATCTCTTCTCTCCCCCCCTTTTTCTTTTTTCTTTTTTTGCTTGTCTCGCTTTTTATTTTTTTGCTACCTTTACGGTTGCTGGGATTTGGGGGAGTTGGTGGTTGGTTGGTTGGTTGGTGGTTGCGTGAATCCGAGGGGTGAGGAGAAGGAGGGGGAGTGTTCGTTCTTGATCTTTCCCGCAGTTGCACTTCGATTTGAGATTGCTCGGTACGGATCTGCAGCTGTTGTTTTTGTTTGGAATCGTGTTAGATCTAGGGTTGGAGGGTATGGCTGTGTGGGGTTCGAGGTCAGATCTGATGCGAAAGTTTAGGGTTCTTGGTGACTGTGAGATGTGGCTGTGTTTAGTTCACGCCGAAGTTGTAAGTTTGGTTGAAAATTGGAACGATGTGATTGAAAGTTTGTGTATGTATGACAGGTTGATGTGATGGGAAAAGTTAGAAGTTTGGAAAAAAACTTTGGAACTAAACACACCTCGTTTTATTTTCTTGCCATGTTTACTGGAGATCGTGTTGGGGACTGTAGTGAAGACTCGAGATCTGCGTGGAGGAAGCCTGTATTTGATTATTCACACGAAATATGCACGCATAGCTGTTCCCCTTTCGAGCTAATTCGGTTCATCGATCTATCGTTTTTTTTTTTTACCTATTAGATGCAGTATGCCTCCGTTGAACTGCAGATCTAGTCATTTCGCTGCTGTTCATGTTGTTTTGAACTGTTAGTCTGTCTGCTTGCTCTTCTGTGGAAGAAGCAGCAGTGGCGCTGTCGTTTTCTTAGCTTGAGGTCTGGTGGTATTGGACTAGATCACTGGTTTGGCAGCCACTTTCTTGTTGATTTGTCTGACGGAATCACTCGAAAAGTAAGAAAATAAAATGGAGAAAGTACTCTAGTGAAAGGGGGATGGACTAGAATATTTAGTTGCCTGAGAATGATTCCTTTCGTTCATGGAAAAGGCTCGCGCTTGTTGTCTAATTGGGAAAATGATGTGCCATCCACTTGGTTGGAATCTGGCAAAGTCGTGTGATTTGTATGATCTTCTTGGGTTTCATCCATTGTTCCTTGGGTGGATGGTGTCTATTATGCTTATCTCCACTTGGGCTAGTTTTCCGAGAACCGTATATGTTCTTGTAAATGGTCCACAAGTGATATAGTAGGTTGTATCTGTGTAAGTGCTGATATGCATTATTAGCAGGTGCACAAGGTCAGACTAAGTTTGCGTTGAAGAACAAAGGAGAGGAAAAATGTCGCCTGCTGAGGCATCGCGTGAGGAGAATGTGTACATGGCAAAGCTTGCCGAGCAGGCTGAGCGTTACGAGGAAATGGTCGAATTCATGGAGAAGGTGGCAAAGACCGCTGATGTTGGTGAGCTCACCGTTGAGGAGCGGAACCTGCTTTCTGTGGCTTACAAGAACGTGATTGGTGCTCGGAGGGCATCGTGGAGGATCATCTCTTCTATTGAGCAGAAGGAGGAGAGCCGTGGGAATGAGGCATATGTTGCATCAATTAAGGAGTACCGTAGCAGGATTGAAACTGAGCTCAGCAAGATCTGTGATGGTATCCTTAAGCTTCTGGATTCCCACCTTGTCCCATCTGCCACTGCTGCAGAGTCCAAGGTGTTCTACCTGAAAATGAAGGGTGACTACCACAGGTATTGATTTCTGGTGTTTCAGGAATTAGCAGTATCTAACAGTTTACCTTTTTTGTGTTTCCTAAGGTTTATTTTCTGGTTTTGAATGTATAGGTACCTTGCTGAGTTTAAGTCAGGAGCTGAGAGGAAGGAAGCAGCTGAGAACACTCTTCTGGCATACAAGTCTGCCCAGGTTGGCCTCCGTGTACTTTTGCGGTGTATAGCGGTGATATTTAGTTTGCTATATCATTATATTTTTCTTGGAGTAGCTTTATAAGTTCTGATATTTTTATGTCATTCCTACCAGTGATTTTTTATCCTCCATGCTGTATCTTCTTCACTGTAGGAAAATACTTCCAGTCTTGATTTATTTTATATGTTCAATTTTCATTTATGGGATGCATATTTGCTCATGTTTGAGACATACGCTGCTATTTATGGCATGTATCATGTGGCAACGTTGAGTTATTTATTGCAGCTTCATGGATTTTGATGCATATTTATCAGCAGAAACTGCACACGATGACACTTGATTGCTTTTTAGGATATTGCACTCGCTGACCTGCCTACAACTCACCCGATAAGGCTTGGACTTGCACTGAACTTCTCAGTGTTCTACTATGAGATCCTGAACTCACCAGACCGTGCTTGCAACCTTGCAAAGCAGGTTAGTTTTTCATTTTTTTCCCTTTTGAAGTTTGTATCTTCTTGGTGTCTTGTATTACTTAATAACCTGAATATTTGAAACTGAAGGTGCTTGATTGCTAGTTTTTCATGAATAGTTATGCATTTTTTTTATGTAGCAAAATTCACGTGCAAGCATAGAATTTAATTTTGTTTGGTAAATTGAGGGAAAATAACTGATGATTGCTTATAGTATGCCTGTTACTAAGTAAAGTAAATCTTCTGTCTTTGTATTCTGTTCAACCTTAAGAATGCCGTTCACTGTGTTTTATTATGCATTCAGATCAGCTGTGATGCGCCCTCTTGATTTGTTTTCAGTATGTATTTATCTACTCCGCTGCGTGTGTTCCATGTTTCTTCTAGTTTGTTGCATGCTTTTTCTAGTTTTTAGCACATCACATTAAATTAGCTACTGCTCAAATTAACATACTGAACGGGCTAATCCTTCAGTTTTTCATCTAGTTACCTCTGTGAAAAATGTTGATCCTGTCAATAAATTTCTGTTCATATCTGAATTGTTTTGTCCCCTAGCTTTGATCCGGATAATACTGCTTTTTAAAAAAAAAATCTGAAAGATCACCAATTAAAGCTTCGTGTCCCTTGAAACTAGAGCTTGTTTTCTCACTTGGTAAAGTCTGATGCCCTCTTGTCTAGGAATATACTGAAAGATGCTAACTTCATGTCTTTATTTTAGGCGTTCGACGATGCTATTGCTGAACTGGACACTCTTGGCGAGGAGTCTTACAAGGACAGCACCTTGATCATGCAACTTCTTCGTGACAATCTGACTCTCTGGACCTCTGACAATGCGGTATTTGCTCTAATATGCTTATTATTTTTCCTTTCATTCATTTATACTGTAATTGTTATCAAAACGATTTTCTGGCATCTAATCTTATGTTCCTCTGTTCTCTCCCTTCAGGAGGATGGTGGTGACGAGATCAAGGAAGCAGCGAAGCCTGAAGGAGAGGGCCACTAATCTGTCCTGAAGTCTATTTCTGAGTCCATTTACTCAGCTACCTGCTGTATTACTGGATCATAAGATGTACTAGGATCAATTGCTATGTGGAATCATAAGATTAGGGCTGCGTATGTCAAAATGTGTCGAGCTGAAGTTCCCAGTGGACACAGTTTATGTGCACTACATTGCTTCCGTGACTTATTTACTAGTTAATTAGCAACTTTCAACCACTTCCTGTATTTGCAGCACATTATTAGTATCGCTGTATTAGCGTTTTCCATGGGCTGGTTATGATTGAGAATACAGGCCAGGCATTGCATGTCCTTTATTTGTAAGCTCGATGTGGACACGTTGGAATTCGTGCTTTTCTTATTGTCATGAGAGTTGAGATGATGTTTGGATTGGCGGCATCCTGTCCGTCCAAGGGTCAATGTTATTTTGAAGGCTAGTTCATTTGACCCATGAACTCTTCAGTTTATCTAAATACAACCATAAACACAGTTTATCTAAATATACCCATAAATACATTTGGCCCCCTGACGCAGGATGCCAAGCTTACAAATCTGTCATCTCAGCAGCCCGGAGGCTTTCGGTGGGAGGAGTCGATCTTTTAACTTTTTTTATTTTAAAAATAAACTCCCCTAAAACTTATTTTCAAATAGAGCTCTTTTGGCATGGCAAAGTAATGCTACCATGCCAGCTAGTAAATACGTTATTTGATCACACCTGATTTGGCTAGCCTGATAACGTTGTTTCGTCGTGCCACTATGGTTGGCGTGGCATCATAAAATTATCATATTACAGGTGACATGACTATTATTTTATTGTTTCGTCGTGCCACTATGGTTGGCGTGGCATCATAAAATTATCATATTACGGGTGACATGACTATTATTTTGTCATGTTAGGTGGTTTGGCGTTACAAAAAGATTTAAATTTTAGAAATAAGTTTTTAGAGGGATTATTTTTAAAATTGCAAAGACAAATAAATAATAAAATTTCGAGTCTCTACCTTTAGGCTAATCGGATCTATATATCAGCTAGGAAGCACTTGAATAAAATGCATATAAAATCATGACGATGGCGATGGTTGTTTTTGCTCAATTGCTCCAAGCAGAAGCGTCGATCCCATACCCAATCCTACACCTCTTCCCTGATAGCCTCTCGTCTTCTCTTACCTCCATTGACATAGCTATTGTATGAGATTGAATTTTTCTTATGCTTCTTGCTTCGTTTCAGGTTGAATCACAAACATGATGAGTCGTACGCTGTTAATGATTATATTGTAGTACTAGTTCATACCCCATGCGTTGCCGTGAGACTTTATGGTTATAAACATCTTCATAACTTTTAGTTTACAGAAATAAAAATACCAAACATATATATCTAAATATAATCAGGTTGTGAATATCAAGTGCATAAAAATGTTTAGTTGCTTCTCACGCCAAATGCACTATGGGTGTATGGCTCATCAAACAGCTAGGATGGCTCAAATAAGAGAAATGATATAATCTAATAGTCTATATTTATAGGTGATGTGACTTCTTGTATGATAAGTTTACATGAGTTAATGCTCTAATGGGTTAAAACTACGTAGGAGGAATAGAGGATTTGCTCTTATTGACAACCAATATTTACTATTTATTCATTTTATGTAGACAGAGTTCCACCAGAGCCCTAGTTTCAGTTAAACCAAATCATTGAACTTCTATCAAGCCAAACATTCAATTTAGTCACATGATTATTAAGCTCATTGCTCGCTTAATTCTGTCTCCTCTGATAAACTGATCCCACAACCTGATCGAACAAGTTAGCCAAAGAACCGAACGAGACATGTCTCGTGCCCTCACCCACAATTGGACTCATCGTAACGCTATTGTCAAGTCACCGCCATAACCATGGCTGCTTCCTTTCCTTACGAAATTGGGGAGATGGGGATTCAAAGTATTCACACCATCACATAGCTATGGCTGCCGGTGGTGGATGATTCTTCTGGATCACTTGACCTTTTGGTTGTGAGGCTCGTATGCATGTCAGCCACTCAAAATTAGAGAACTGTATATCAAAGAATTTGTTTTCGCCGACGTCTTGAACCTATACGAGTGAAGATCCAGCCCTCGAATAGGTGGAGAGTAGCCAAATAACATTTTATATATTCAATTTTAGGTGTGGTATATACTACTCCTCTGTACTTAACATAGTTATAACTACACTACTTTATAGTATAATTACATCTGAAAGTTTTTGGAGAGCTTTTCTGTCGAAAGTCATATACATAGTTTTCGAACAAATACTACTTCAATTATTAAAATGTTGGATTTTGCCTAATTGCTCTCATGCCACGGGTTTTAAGTGTTGTTGTACAAATATCATGTCCGTCAGTGTATTAAAGACCTACTCCCATATCCAAAAGGAAACCCCGTATCTCTTTTTCTCCTCTTCTCCTCAGCATTCGTGTTTTTATCTTCTTACCATAGGAGTGTGAAGGATATATAGGTAAAAGAGAAGATTGTTTCTTATTTTACTATAATATTCTATTTAGAGAGCATTTTACTCTTAGTTCATGGTGAGTGCCCTACTTTGCATGACGGTGTAAGCTGGTTGGAGATCTATCGACTAGATATGAGAAATTTCAGTTCATTTTTCCAAAAAATTCCAATCATACAATTCAAATGCCCAATATTCCACTAATGACCTCAAGTTTCAATTGAAATTGCAAAAAAAATAAATCCTCTTCAAGATATGAAACAAACTTTCAACTTAGAACCATAGAAAGTATCGGCTCATAATGTTGATATCTCAACTCCAATCACAAAAACTTTGTATCTCAAAATCCAACTCAAATTTGGCATCGTTCTTTTCTGAATAAGATGTATGTTTTATCTCTGTTCTCATTACCATGATTTTCATATCGCTAAACGGTGCATTTTGTGTGAAAACTTTTTATATAGAAGTTGCTTTAAAAATATCAAATAAATCAAATTTTCAAGCTTTTAAAAATTATAACTTAATTAACCATACTAATGTCTTTCTTATTTTCTGCGTCGTGAGTTTATCTTCAATCAGTTTCTTATTATTTCCCCCATAAAAAAGGGGACAACTTTCGTTTAGCTTGAGAAGGGAGAAGCCACGCCCAGAACGTACGCCACTGACGCGTTGCGGTGGAACCACCGAACCAACGGGTTTGGCCCGGACGCACGCACCAGACCAGGCTCGCTGCACCAACTGCGCCAAAACCACTTCGGACTTCGCGCAGCAAGCAGATCGCGATATCGCATCGCTTCGCCGTCGCCGCCCGCCCCACCGGATCCCGCGCAGATCCGGACGCCCAGATCCCACGAGCCCCATGGAGGCCTCGCCGGCCGCGGCGGAGCGCGACCGCTCGCCGCCGCCGCCGCCGCCTCCCCCGCCCCCTTCCTCGTCGGCCGCCGCCGCAGCGGCGATGTCGTCGCCGCTCGCCGTCGTCTCCAGCTTCTGGAAAGGTCCGCCCTGGTCTTACTCGCCCCCTCGCGATGATGATGGTTTGAGTTGGTGAGACCGGTGGACTGGGTTGGATTGGGTCGTCTCCCGTTCAAGCTTTCGGGGATAGTGATTGCCACGACTCTAGAAGAATTTGTCTGGGTTTGTTACTGATCGCAAGTGGAGGGATCTTAATCTCGGTGAAATGTTGGCCTACATTGGCGCTTCCGTTCCAATCTATTGCTAGCATTTGCGCTCTCTACTTCCTCAATTAGAGTAAGACTTGCGATATGCTTAACAATAAGTGTGGGAAGCAATTTCAGTAGCATAGGCTTTGAGGATGCAGTTATCATCCTAAACTAGTTCTGTATAGCCATTCGATCTAGCAACAGCCTTTGTACAATGAGTTAGTTATGAATGTAGCCTTTCACCATTTGCTTAATGTTAAGAGGTTAGTAGGTATGATTTGTGAGGGTAGCATGCTGCTTTCCTGCTAACTGTAGTTTCTGTTAGGGACTTATAATGTGAAATAACTACCGAGTATGAATGGCCGTGCACTATAGGAGAAAATCACGGCGAGTTTGTTAAGTTCTCTTGCATGTCGATGAAGGTTGATACAATGTAAACGTTATATGCTATCTATTGCGGATTATCTGACTCTTGCTTACTTTGCACTTTAGACTTTGATCTGGAGAAGGAAAGAGGTGGTTTGGATGAGCAGGGTTTAAAGATTGCAGAGAATCAAGAGACCAGCCAGAAAAACAGACGCCGGCTTGCTGAGAGCACTAGGGATTTCAAGAAGGCGTCTTCAGATGATAAGCTTAGTTTATTCAATTCTTTGCTGAAGAGTTATCAAGAGGAAGTTGATAATCTCACAAAGAGAGCAAAATTTGGAGAAAATGCATTTCTCAACATCTACCAGAAGCTCTATGAAGCCCCTGATCCATACCCAGCTCTTGCTTCTATGGCTGTATGTTCTATCTATCATCTACTGTAGCTTATTTCTAATCCCCCCTTCCGCCTTAGTATTTTTGCCAAAACCACAAATTTCCACCAATGCTTAACATTTTGCCTTGTTTGTTTTAGCCAGTTTCCATCTTGTTATTTCCTATTGACGCCTAAGTACATGCCTGAAGAATTGTAGTTGTAGTTGTATGTGACATAAATGGTTATAGTAACTCTTATTGTTCTGTAACTATGTACAACTGAGCAAGTTGTTGCAATAATATGTCCAGTTACTAATTTGAAACTATAATAGTAATTTTGTCAGATTGCAAAATATAGATAACAGTTAGTTTGCTCCAGCATAGTAGAAGTAGTAAATTGTTGAAATTACAAAGCCGGATACTGCAATTTTGTATAACAAAGCCAGATGTCTCAACTTTAAGTGCTTCCAGAGGAGAGCTTTCAACTTCATTGTTTTGTACTGCAATTTCGTGTAACAAAGCAAGATATTTCTAACTTTAGGTGCTTTCAGTATAATAGATAGGCTTCAATTATTTTATGGCACTGACATTTCTCCCCAACCTGTCCTGTTTATCATCCAATCCATTCAGGAGCAAGATCAGAAACTATCTGAACTGGAGACTGAAAATCGGAAGATGAAACTTGAGCTTGAAGAGTACCGGGCAGAAGCCGCCCACCTAAAGAACCAACAAGCAACAATTAGGCGACTTGAGGAGCGAAACCGCCAACTAGAACAACAGGTCTGTTCTGATTCTACTCAGTTGCTTGCTCTCTTTTCTTAGCTAGAATTAAGTCTATTTCTTGTTCTTTCCATGAAGGAAGTAAAAAAAGATAAGTTCGTCGGATACTATTGTTTTTTCACTCGTAAATAGTGACTTATTATATCCACATACTGTATACCTTTGAATGGTAGTCCATTTTTCTGACAATTTGGAACCTTTATCTGTAGAAATTATTTTAAATCTAGTTTCAGAAACTCACAATGAGCAATATTTTAGCTATTCTTTTGCATAGATTCTACATTCTAGAGACAGAAATGAATATTTTACCTAATAGCAATATAAGTATGTTTTTGTTCTGCTGATATTCTGACCTATTAATAATGTACTTCTGAGCATAACACAGTCAATCAAAATTATGCGATAAACATGTCTCTATTTTACATAAGTATGTTTTTGTTCTCCTGACATTCTGACCTACTAATAATGTATTTCTGAGCATAACACAATCGATCGAAAATAATAAAAATGTTTCTATGTTATTTAATTTGTATGAAGAGTGAAATATTTTTTTTTCAAATATGTGTGTTGCGGATAATTATTATTGGCCCAATAACTTTTCTTCATTAAATTCCTGCTGATTTCTTCCAATTTATTTCAAACGCCAAACTTCCATTGTTCTCAAGTTCTTCTTTTCTTTTTGCAATATTCTTTCTTCTATTTAATAATTTTAGATGGAGGAAAAAGTCAGAGAGATGGTTGAAATGAAGCAGAGGAGTTTGGCAGAAGATAGCCAGAAAACTCTTGAAGCCCTGAAAGACAGGTACTGTGAATTAATGGTAACTAGAAATATAACTGCTCTATGATCATCATGTTTCCAATGCTTTTTTTTTTGTCTGAAGCATATTTTTTTTACCTTTAGTTTTTCATGGTTGTAGGGAGCGGGCATTGCAGGACCAGCTAAGACAAGCCACAGAAAGTGTAAAGAATATGCAGAAGCTACATGAATCAGCACAAAGTCAATTGTTTGAGCTTCGTACTCAATCAGGTTACTTTTATTACAACTGTGTAACCTTGAAGGTCTTTGTGACTTGATGGGAGAAACATGTTCAAAGGTTTCGCTGTTGTGATGAAGTATCATGTTTCTTTCAGAGGAGGACCGGGCTGCAAAGGAAACTGAAGTCAATCTTCTGTTGGATGAAGTTGAACGGGCCCAAGCACGTTTAGTTAGTCTTGAGAGAGAAAAGGTAGCCTTTTGTTTTGAAATGCGAGCTTAATGTGTTTGACTAGACAAATATTTGAACATAACATTGATAACAGTGCTATCTGTTTTCTACAAATCATGCAATGACCATTATTACCAATAACCAAATACATGGATGTTACTAAGTTCTATCATCACTGAACCTTTGCAATTGAACCATATACAGGTTCTTGATTCATGCAATTCCTGCATTAAGAAATCTTTTAAGACATTTGGTATACATAACATTATTGAAATTACTGTCTAATTTTATATCAGAAAATCAATCGCATAAAACTAGTAGAGTTACTAAGTAAACCAAATTAGGGAATTGGACAATGAAATATCTAGAATATCTACATCAGAAAGAAGTTGCGGGACTTACATGAGACTGTAGCTGTAGTTTGCACAGCTATTGCTTGCCAGCGTCTGATCTGGAATACCATGTTTTATGCCTTTATTGTTTTCCTGCAGGGTGATTTACGATCTCAATTGCAAACAACAAATGAAGATGCAACCAATAGTAGGTTAGTTTATTTGCATTTTCCATATATATGATGTATTAAGCCTTATTGATTTCGAAAGTGTAGATTTGTCAGCATCCATAATTCATATATTAGTAACACGTGGCTCGCGCCTTTCACCAGTATTGCTGTTTATTAGCATTTTATTTGTTTTTTTCTGTGCTTACCCAAAAGTAAATGCTGAACTTATTGTCTGAATCATGTTATTCTACAGTGACTACGTGGACTCAAGTGATATACTTGAGAGTTCCTTGAATGCCAAGGAGAAGATCATCTCAGAGCTGAATGCAGAACTGCGTAGTATGGAAAGTACTTTATCTTCTGAGAGAGAAACACATGTTAATGAACTGAAAAAGTTGACTGCTTTGCTCAGTGAGAAGGTACTCGTCATCAAAAGACCTTACTGTGTAAAGTCGATAACTGTTTCTTGAAATAACTCATGGCAGGACTGTAGTAGAAAACAACTTTAAAGCGATCATTTACCTGTCTATTACTCATTTATCACAATCCGTTGTCGAAATTTTGTTGAATATAGGTTAATTTCTTTGCTTCTATCACTATCGATTTCTATTATGCTAGCCTCAATTGTTATGTGTGGGTTTTATAGAATGTACCATTATATTTATTAGTCACATTTTTGGTGTGGATTGAAGCATCAAAACCATGCATATATTATTTGGAATGATTTCTTTCTTTGCAACTGTTTGTTACCCACTATTTTACTTTGCTAATTAACTTCCAATCTGTAGGAAAATGCTCTGACAGAGTTGAAGAAAGAACTTCAAGAAAGACCAACAAGAAGACTAGTAGATGATCTCAAGAAAAAGGTTCAGATTTTGCAGGTATTTAGAGAAAATACTCATGCCATGAAATTCTTTATGATATTTTCTGTAGTACCTGTATTACATCCACCAGTTGGTTCTGCACTCATTGCATGCCCATTTAATGTAATTGCAAATCTGAACTGTACATGATTTCTGCTTTCCTATGTTGCTTCCTGTAGCTGTGTAAGTAGTACCCTCATCATGTTGTACAGGTGGTGATCCTAAAATAATATCTTCGTGGTAGCATTATGTTCTTTTCCATCATTTCTCTACGAAGACCTCTCTCCCCCTTGTTATGCTTATTCCTGATGACATACCAGGCTGTAGGGTACAACTCCATTGAAGCTGAAGATTGGGAGCTAGCAACAAATGGTGAAGAAATGAGCAAGTTGGAAGCTTTGCTTCTTGATAAGAACCGTAAAATGGAGCATGAACTAACACAGCTGAAGGTTGGTTGGCCTTTAGTTTGGATACTAAAATGCATCTAGGCGATTCCTCGTGCATACAGAAATGCAAGGTGAACTTGTTTCTCTGTTCTGACTAGCCATGTTCTTATACCTTGAAGGTCAAAATATCAGAGAAGTCAAATCTTCTTGAGGAGGCTGAAAAAAAGATTGCTGAGCTAACTGCAAAGGCTGAAGAGCAGCAGAAGTTGATTTTGAAACTCGAGGATGACATACTAAAGGTTTAATCAGTAGCAATTGATCCTTATGGATATAGTACTTTACCATTTTAGTATAATATGTCAATTTGAATCATGATTCATACTGTTACAATTATGTAATCTCACAATTCAGAAAATGAAAAACCAAATGATTTATTATTTTAGTTTCATCTTCTGAAGGACATGCAACTAATATATATTAGCTTTATTGCAGGGCTATAGTTCAACTGATAGGAGGACTTCACTTCTGAATGATTGGGATCTTCAAGAAATTGGCTCAAATGAAGTAGCAGAGGTAATTTCCAGGTTGTTCAGTATCTTATTTGTTTAAAGCTTGTGCTGGTTGAAGTTTGTTTTGGAATACAAACTACCAAATCCCATCCTCAAAGCACCATATTTGTTTATTATATGATGTATAATGCCTGCTTTAACTCAGCAGTGGACAAAACATGCAAGAGAAACTCAATTGAAAAGTTCAATTTTAAATTCTTATATACATCTTGAAGCTGTCATAAAGATCTGGATTTACCATGAATGTTGTCAGTGTACAGAGATGCTGTACTAAACCTCTTTATCTGACGTATGGATTAATCACTGGTCTTTTGTATACACTATTTTCGTAACTATTGGTTTGTAAACTTATGCTTTAATCTAAAAATCCTGTCTTGCCTTTCCAAGTCAATAATCAAGCTAACAAACTATAGTAGCCTTGTTTTGCCATACTTAGACAAAATGCGCTAAAAATTTCCTTCTCTATTCATTCCCAATTCGTAGCAAACATGTGTTATTTTCAGTTAGTTGCTATAATAGAATAGCCTTCACTCCCTTGTTAATACATATTTTCAGGGTACTGATCCAAGGCATGCACCACAAGACCAAGACCAAAGTTCCATGCTTAAGGTCATTTGCAATCAGAGGGATCGTTTCCGTACACGTCTACGTGAAACTGAGGAGGTATATTTCATGAAATTTTGAAAAGGGACTGTACCAGTTTACAATTTAGAGCAACGATGATAGTGTAGTTCTCATGTGAATTAGATGTGAAATGACATGATGTGCTAATTTCTTTTAGTCTTTTCGATCTGTTGTCCTTTTTACTATATTAATGGATAGCGAGATGAGAGGGTCATGCCCTTGATTTTTCTTTGAAGTGGGGATTTGTATATGTTTATTTATGATTTCATTTTTATCTATGTGCCTCTTTGTTTTGTTTTGTTTTGACTTATTGCCATTTTGTGTCTCCTAGGAACTAAGAAGACTAAAAGAGAAGTATGAAATGCTAGTTGTAGAATTGGAAAAAACTAAAGCAGATAATGTTCAACTGTATGGGAAGATTCGTTACGTGCAGGACTACAGCCATGAGAAGATTGTTTCCAGAGGACCAAAGAAGGTTTATACACATCCTTACAAGGGAAAATAGCAAAATCCACAGCATTCTAGCTTTTGACCTTTGTTACATTGTGTTTTGCAGTATGCAGAAGATGTTGAAAGTGGTTCTTCAGATGTTGAGACGAAGTACAAGAAAATGTATGAGGATGACATAAATCCTTTTGCTGCTTTTTCAAAGAAGGTAACAAAACGTTTACGTTTTATGAGAACGTGTTATATACGTTACTCTATAGCTTATACATACATTTAATTCCATATCCAGGAAAAGGATCAACGGTACAAGGAACTTGGTTTAAGAGACAAAATCACTCTTAGCAGTGGACGTTTTCTCCTTGGTAACAAGTATGACACCATCGTTTTCTCCCTTTTTTTCTTTGGGTTCAATTTCAGGCTTTGCCTCTTCCTTTTCATGGCACATACTGATCTTTGATGATAACTGGTAAACACTAGTTAGAGCTATTCATGGCAAACTTCTATGTTTCGACCATACCAAATATTATGATCTTGTGTTTAATGATGTTAGGACTTATGAGTCTAGTTAATGTGCCTTGCGGCCATGCAAACGACACTCTCCCTGGTAGCATGTTTAAACCAGCCGCTTCTTATTAATGTTAGCCGTTTAATGGGAGAGTAATTCTTTTCTGGAGGACCAGGAAACACCTATCAATCTGTCATAATGCATAACAGATCTGCTGGTTGAGTTTTCGTTCACTTTTCCTTTTTTTTTTAAACTTATCCATGTAGCGGAATGACAAGTAGCTTATGTAACATCTTTTCTATTTGTATTCACAGATATGCCCGGACATTTATATTCTTCTACACTATTGGATTACATCTCCTTGTATTTACATTGCTGTACAGAATGTCAGCTTTGAGCTATCTCAGGTATGCATGCATCGCCTTTTCAAAATTTTAAACTCTGTTCCTGAGCATGGGCTAACATGGAATATTTGCACAGCACAACACCTGCAAATGATGAAATCATCTTGGACGCTGGCAATCAGACGCTACCACATGCGCTCTAAATGGAAGTTCCATGTGTCTGGTATTATCACTTCATCACGCTGAAAACCAAAATCTGGGGTTTGATCTCAGGAAATCTTTGCATAGGACCATATGACTGAAGCCATAGTTGACATGTATTCTTTATGTCCATTAGACGTCTGAATACGTTTTCTGTAGATAAAAATTTTCCAGATATGGAGACGGGGTGGATGGGAAATGACAGGATGAGGCGTGGTCGTGCGTTTGAGCCGTTATTATGTAAACTGTTGTATCACTAATTGTCAATTCTGTGGGTAAAATGAATGCACGCCTGATAATGATGGTTGTACAAATGCCAAAAGGATAAAGTCAAACAACTTGAGTAATGAAATCAAAGTTGTCACTACCATTTTCAAATGAAAAATTTTAATGCTTAGAACATCCACTACAATTCTAGTGGTCTAATTCTTTTTAGAGGAATTAGTGGTTCAGCTCTAATGCTCCTTACTCCGAAAACTACAAACCAGACCTGATGAGCTTTGCCTGAACAGGATTCACCAAACACAGTACTACACAACTTGTCCAAAGTCACATTATCGACAGTATATTTGCTTGTCTTCGCCACACCAATCATTAATTCTGTTCTCTCGAGCTGCTGGCTCTCTCGAACTAACCCAAAAAAAAGAAGAGAAAAACAAGCAAAAAAACATGTAAAAACTAACTTTTCCTTTTTTCTCATTTCGGTGGGGTTTGGATCAGGGACTTAACTAAGTCTCTATATTTAGACACTAATTTAGAGTACTCCCTCTAATTTTTTAATAGATAACGTCGTTGACTTTTTCTCACATATTTGACCATTCGTCTTATTCAAAAAATTTATGCAAATGTATAAGATATAAATCACACTTAAAGTACCATGAGTGATAAAACAACTCATAACAAAATAAATTATAATTACGTAAATTTTTTTGAATAAGACGAATGGTCAAACATGTGAGAAAAAGTCAACGGCGTTATCTATTAAAAAACGGAGGTAGTATTAAATAAAGACTACTTACAAAACTAATTACATAAATGAAAACTAATTCGTGAGATAAATTTTTTAAGCCTAATTAATCTATAATTAGAGAATGTTTACTGTAGCATCACATAGGCTAATCATGTATTAATTAGGCTCAATAAATTCATTTCGCGAATTAGTCCAAGATTATGGATGGGTTTTATTAATAGTCTACATTTAATATTTATAATTAGTGTCCAAACATTTGATGTGATAGGGATTAAAAAGTTTTAGTCCCATCTAAACGGGTGCTTCGCCCTTTTTGCTGCCGACCGTAGGGATCACATCGCAGGTGAGTCTAGAGGATAACTCATTTTCTTTTTTCGATTACACTGTAGATGTACACTTGCGCACACCACTGTACAGGGAACATCACACACCCCCTCATAAATAAGTCCTCTAACATATGCTTTAAGAGATAAAAACCATCGATACAACCATGATCTCATTGAATTTCTATTAAAAACTCATTTACTTATGCCTAATATTTTTAAATCCACGACAACAACACCGCATCACTATTGTTTTCCAATAGGATAACTCATTAGCCACAGTAGCAGCAAGACTGCAAGAGCCGGGAAAAGGACCGGACTTGTCCTTCACCGCGGCGGCAAAGCCACAACGGCGAGGCTGCCGACAGCCGAGCTCGCCGCGGCCTCGCCTGGCTCTCTCTCCCGGCGGCACAGAGCGCGCGGGTGGGGCCGCCCGGCCGCATCGCGGGGCGCGCGGCGGTCGCGTACGGGCCACAGGCGCGTCGCATGGGGCGGATCCGGCCACGTCGCCCGCGGAGGTGGAGGGTGTCGCCGTCGGGCGCGATCTGGCGCTGTGGCTATCCGTCGAGTCGAGCTGGTGTGGCTCTCCCCTGTGGGGCCCGGACGAAGGAGAGCCCCTGCAGCTATGCTCGACACGTCAGCTGTAGTATCACTGTGTGTGGAATGTGTGTTGATTTTCACCGGCCGTACGCACTTGAGGTTGAGGGGATGTCTGAACATCACTGATTTGGTGAGCGACTTATGTGAGCATTTTTGCTAAGAAAGAATCTCGTTGCTTATCACCCTGCAAATAGTTCAGCTATCAACTTCTAACGGCGTTTTGTTGATGGATGATTGGTGATGGATAAAACTGAGTTTAGGCACTACAAAGTTGATATAAAAAGGTTCTATACTGATGAATATTTTTTTTTCAAAAGTCATACTATTTAATAGGTTAAAAAGTGTCTCCATGATATGCCTTACATTTACGAGTAGACCGTGTTAACGATATACGAACTTGTCAAGTGGATGCAATTTAGTACACAAACTTACGAGAGAAGTACACAAACAGTCTCTAAACGTGTGTGGGTGTGTTACCTAGGCTTCTGAACTCCCAAAATGTATTTTTGGGTCTCTCAATTTGTCTTGGGTACCATATAATTCTAAATGGGCTCCAACCCACTCCGTGTGTTGATGTAGCATGCCATGATGGTGCATACGTGTTAGTAGAACCCATATGTCAATCATATATAGAAAAATTAAGAACATAATTTTCTCCTCTCTTTATTTATTTATTTTTCAAAATTAAAAACATAATTTTCTCCTCTCTCCTCTCTTTATAATTTTTATTTTTTTCTATGTGACTAATATGTGGATTCCGCTGACACTTAAGCGTCACCATGACATGTCACGCTGTCTCATGGAGCGGGTTGGAGCCCATTTGAACCTATATGACACTTATGACAAGTTTAAAGAGCTAAAAATGTATTTTGAGAGTCTATGGACCTAGATGACATATCCGTACAAGTTTAGGGACCGCTCGTGCACTTCACTCAACTTATAAACATTATGATGCATAAACTTTTCTTTTGCGTGCGAACATTTGTAAAACGATGTATTATATAGCTAGTCTGATTATAGAATGTTACACACATTTGAGAGCATGAGACATGTCGTATGTGCAAATAATTAACATTTACACTGTACTTAATTTGTTCTTATATTATTTCGTATCCATTACATATCCCCTTTATATACATTTTTAATATGTATAATTAACATGGCTTGTTATATGTTTGATATGCATATCTACTAACATCATCTTGAAATTCGAGCCTACATAACATCCATCTGCATCCAACTTAGTGAAATTAGTTACGACATGTTTTTGCTTTGGTTTATATGGACCAGACAAGTTTATACATTAAAATGAGTAATTTACAAATTCCATATACTAAATCACACTCACCTCGCAAGTTCACGTACCAGCGATACAATTTATGCTAGAATTACTCAAAAGAGTATACTATGAGATGTGCTTCTATGCTCTTCAAAGAAAAAATTGCACAATTTTTAAAGAAGATGAGAGGTTTAGATTAGAAGTACTTCAATAGCCTAAACCGTTTTAACAAGGGCATTTTTGTCTTTGGAGAAAATTACCCTGTATCACCGCCCCTCTCTCCCGCCGTTCTTCTCCACCTCCAGCGCCATCACTCGACCATTTTGTCAAAATCGCCATGGCGGCGTTACCCCCGAACAAAGTTGTCGTAGACGCCAGTATCTACTTTGGTCCTCTCGATGAAGCTGCTTGCCCGTGATTATGTCATCGTGGTTAGGACTGCACTGCAGCCTGATCCCAACACTGAGCAGATCCATTATCATATCTGATTTGGTTGCTTTAATCAATAGCATCACGATTAAGTAATTCAGCCAGTTCTCTCAGGTTTGATGCAGAGGCTATAAATAAAAAAAACAGATCGGCTTATAACTTTTGATGCTGTTTCAAGTGATGAACGATTTGTGTTTGTGATGCGATGCAAATGCAATGGTGATCGCGGTTGTTGTTTAGTGGCTTTCAGTTTGTGACGGCGGCGAGCAGAACAAGTTGCCGGTGAGCTTTGGTGTGGCTTCTAGACTTTTAGGATCGGAGATTAACTGCCTCTCAAGGATGAAATTGCCCTTTCTGAATGATGTTTATACTATCCTTTCATCTTTAAAAATTGTGCAATTTTTTCTTTGAAGAGCATAGAAGCACATCTCGTATACTATTATTTAGTAGCTGTGTCAATTACTCCTAGTTAACACCCACTCTAGGGATATGCTGACGTTGCATACGGCATGCTATCTACTTTGCCCATATCCCATGCCTCATGACTTGCTCTATACGTGAGGTTAGGATCTAACAACTGGCTTTGTTAGGACCCATGTGTCGATAGCATATCAAAGATCTACTGCTTACCTGGCGTGCCACATCATCAGTCCATCGCTGATCAGGAACAGCCACATCTTCCAAGGCCATCGGCTGAAGTTCATGGATATAGTATACGTGCCTTATGCATCTCCTCAAGCCCAAGGAGTCGAAGCACTCACACTTTGTGAACCTAGCTTGGCAGTGTCTCACGCTCCACACATATATATTTTTTTTCATGTTAGAATAATATGTATATATATGGTGTAACAAAGTCACAGTTAGTTACATTCAAATATATGTAGGAGAGCAACTCTCTCCACAATAATTATTCTCACCAGCCAATTATTCTCCACAAAAATTATTCTCGCATGAGAGGACCTTTCATGCGCACATCGATCGGTGTCAGTTTTGCGAATTTGTGTTGTCTGCGAGCAGATGCCGACCTTGTATGATAGGAACACCCAAGAGAGTCATGCCATTGGCAATTAATGAGGAAATTCGCCCTATTAGATAGGTAATTGTTGCCTTTTTCATTAAAAAAAGTAAAAATAGGTAGCTTATTATTATCAATTTTTATACCAGACCGAGAGAGAGAGAGCGCGCGCGCGAGCGAGAGGGAGCACGCACGGAGCAGAGCTTTCTTGCTGATTTTCATGTGATTTTTCAATAAGAACAATACTCCTTTACTTTTAGAAAGATCTCGGAATTCCTTTTGGATTACCAAAGATATATGGATCTCTGAATTGTACCTTAATTAGTAATTCCGAAAACTACAGCCATATTTTCTCCTAAAGTTACAAATTTTCTTTTAGCTAAAAAGTTGTTTATACCACAGCCTCCCCCCCTCCTCCCCTAATAAAAAAATATAATTGACTAGCTAAATGTCTGTGTGTTGTAACGAGATTTTAAGAAAATCATCATACATGGTAGCAAAATAAAAATATTTTCTCCAATCTATGGTCATTGTTGGTATCGTTTTTTACACATATATCAGCGACATAGTTGCTCCAACTGATAAACAACTAATCGATATAAATTATTTATATGCCTAGAAAACTGTATTTGATCCAGGTAAAGTAATCTGAGGCTCATCAAAACGTTCTCTTAACCTCCCAGTATACCGAAAAGGCAAATAACTAAAAAAAATGAAACGAAATAGGCTGGGAGATAGCCCTGCTGCCTTGCTAGCAGCAGGTTGTGGGTGGGAATCAGGAATGGGTAAAAATTCCCCTTCAGTTGTTCCATATGATCAATGAAGTTTCTTTGAATTATAACTTAAAAATATATTTTTGGAAGAACAAAGCTGATTAATCCTTTGTCTAGAACGTCAAATAATGCTATCAGACGATATAGCTCATACCCATTTTCACATTTACAAATAAATATGATTGTCCTGACAGCTATCCCACTTTCTCGTTTTGACTCTCCTTGTAAGATGCCATAGTACCATTTTTGGGGTAGAATTGTTATTTAACTTATTCATCAATGTACAGCTGCCATAGTATGACTTGTTAGGGGACACATGCGGATGAGCGTGTGCGTATGCACATTTCAGACACCAACAAGTGCATATGCACATTTCGAGAGATGGTGAAGACTAACAAATCTCTATTCTCATTTCCTCGCAAAAAACTCTATTCTCATTAAATCTCTATTGAAAATGCACCTATATATAAGTAATATGGATCATCTATATATTGATATATCTAAAGCTGGCTAATCTCCTTGCCAGCTGATTGGTCCATCTTTTATCCGTTTATTTACTGCCACGTGTCTCTCCACCATTTAGACAACAGGCGTAGCATAAACTCCGTGCTTGCAGCATGCATGCCTCTGTTACCATTCAGGAATAACTGGGAGTAATGGTGTGAGCCTCTCGCGTAAAAATAATGCACTTTCTAGACGTCTCGCTTGCCCACATTGGTTCATGGGCAATTGCAGTGCTTTTGCACTATGCCGACCGAGCCAACCATGCAGTAAGCTCACATATTGTCACATGCATTTGCATAAACTAAACCGGTAACTTGTACGAAGAAAAGCAATAAACAAATTAATTATATATAAAAATTAAATTTCAATATAGACGGTTCAAATACAAGAGCTGAGGATATAAATATATATTTTTTCTATCGCATCTGCAAATTTAACTTCTTAGAAAGTAAATGAGAGATTTCCCCCAAAAAAAGGAGAGATTCCAACAAGTTATCATGTATTTCTTAAAAAAAGTAAAACATTTTTTTTAAAAAAATAGAAATCAAGTATATAATAAAAACTATTTTATTCTAATCACAACAGCTTAGGTGCTAAACTTTACAAAGTACAAAAGCAATGTAGAATATTCAGGAAATACGCCTTTCTATATATTAAAATATCATCTTCACCACTGATAAGTTAAAACTTAAAACAATATTATTCTATAGCATGATATATGTTATTCTTGGGTGTTCTACAAACTTATCTAGAACACACTAAAGGATACTTTCCATGTAAGATATTTGCATATACTTGATATAAATCTTTACACTAATTGCTATAAATAAATCCCATATTCCAAATAATATCTAAATGAAATATTAGAGGCTAAATTAGCATGCGTGCCAACATGCACGCTCATTTTCTAGTTAGGATTTAAACATAGTAGATAGAGTCATATACCCACGATCACTGCCATGGTTCATCTCAGTTAATTCCCAAGTAGGTCGCCAAGCTCAAAATTACCATGTATGTATCCTAAAGCGTAGAAGTTGGATAAACTTATGGACATATATCTAAATAAAACATTTGAATTTATGTTCTGGTAAAAATTAAACAACCATCATGTATATTCTACCCAATACATCACAATCAATCCCGCTGTTTGATATAGAGTACGCTTCAGGCGTTTTTATCGACCTACTACAATATTCTCACAAAACTGAGATGACCAGTTGACAAGGCACCATTATCCATGATTTATGTACAGCACGCGTGCGGATAGGCGTAGTCTACTGTCTTATACAAAATGATAGTTAAATTAATTTCCATTCCATTTGGCATCAGCTCGATCAAACAGACAAACACTGTTCAGAAATACTGTTTCGAAAGATACAGATCAATCATGGCATCCTACGCTTGTCGGGCTACCGCCTGTGAGAACAAGTACCATGAGCATTTAAGCACAAGACTCAGGATTATCACGTATAATTAAGGCCTTCTTTAGTTTCTAAAATAAAAACTTTTCACCCATCACATCGAATGTTTAGACACATACATAGAATATTAAATGTAAAAAAAAACCAATTACACGGTTTGCGTGTAAATTGTGAAACGAATCTTTTAAACGCCATGATTTAAAAGCAAATAAATAAATAAAATTATTATGTTGTACTACCTCTGTTTTTTAATAGATAACACCATTGAATTTTGGGTATATACATTAGATTATCCGTCTTATTAAAAAAATTATGTGATCATTTAAATCAAATGATCTACTCACTCTGTCAAAAAAAAGGCAACCTTCCAGATTCATTGTCCTAGGTGATGTCAAATCACCACCTATGTTACCTTTTTTGGGAGAGGGAGTAAAAATTAACAACGCCATCTATTAAAAAACAGATGTAGTATTCGAGTGGAGGCAATGTGTTATATGCATTACCCCTTAATTAATAACTACTCCATAAGATTATTGGTGATTATAGCTCCGATATATGAGTTTTTTTTCTTTTATTCGCTGATGGATGAGTCACCAACCCAAGGAGATCACAGAGTTAACACGAACCTCCTCTCGTAGTAATCCTCTCTCGCCTCGTGCCCATCCCCTCGGGTGGCCCCCACCGGAAATCCCACGGCGTGACAGCCCGCCCAATGGCATTCCGCCCCTCCGGATTCCGCGCCCCCCGCCAGCCAATCACCTTCCAGATAACCGTCCTCCCGGGCCCCACCTCCTCCCCCCGTCCCGCCACGTGACGCAAAAGCGTGTTCACGGGCCCCACCTCCCTGTCAGCCGACCCGCACTGTCGCTGACGTGTGGGCCCGGGGGGGTCAGGACCCGAGTCCGCGATTTTATAAAGGAAACGGCTCGGGCGCTCGCCCTTACACTACTGTTCCCATTTTTTTTTGTTAACCGCGAAAAGTGTTGTGTTGTTTGGGTAGGCAGGGTGTTCGACGGAATGGCGAGCGCCGCCGCGGCGACGGGCGCGGCGCTGGGGGCGCGCACGGCGCGGGCGTGCGACGGGTGCATGCGGCGGCGGGCTCGGTGGCACTGCCCCGCGGACGACGCGTTCCTGTGCCAGGCGTGCGACGCGTCCGTGCACTCGGCGAACCCGCTGGCGCGGCGGCACCACCGCGTGCGCCTCCCGTCGGCGTCGTCCTCGCTGGCATCCTCCCCTCGCTCGGCGGCCGCTCCACGTGCCGGATCAGACGACCCCGACGCGCCGGCGTGGCTGTATGGGCTCAAGCGGCGGCCGCGCACGCCCCGGACCAAGCCCGGGGGAGGCGGCAAGCACGACGCCTCCGCCGCGACGATGGCCGAGGCGGCGGCGTCGGCGGTCCCGGACCTCGAGGCCGAGGGGTCCGGGATCGTGGGCGACACCGACCACGACGTCGGGGAAGAAGACGACGAGGACCTGCTGTACCGCGTCCCCGTGTTCGACCCCATGCTCGCCGAGCTCTACAACCCCGTGGCGGCCGACGACGAGGAGCAGCAGATCGAGCAGAAGCCCGCACGCGTCGTGCCGTTCTCGGAGCCGTCGCCGGAGTTCGCCTCCGGCTCGGTGGAGGCGGACGGCCTCTCCGGCTTCGACGTGCCGGACATGGAGCTCGCCAGCTTCGCGGCGGACATGGAGAGCCTCCTCATGGGAGTCGACGAGGGGTTCGACGATCTGGGCTTCTTGGACGACGAGAAGCCTCACGTGAAACTGGACCTGGACATGGACATGGACTTCGCCTCCATCTCGCCGGCGCCGGCGCCGGAGCGGGAGGACAGGAAGAGGAAGCGGCCGGAGATGATACTCAAGCTCGACTACGAGGGCGTCATCGAATCGTGGGCCCGCGACGGAACCTCGCCGTGGTTCCACGGCGAGCGCCCTCGCTTCGATCCCGGCGAGTCATGGCCGGACTTCCCGGTAAGCTCTCACGCAGAGATCTCTAGCTTTCTGCCGGAATTGGATTTTCATCTCTCGATGGACATCTCCATCTTAGCTCCTTTCTTGCATATTACCTACTCCCTCCGGCTCAATAATATAAGAATTTTTAAAATAGTGTTAAGCCAATGTTTTTAAATTTTAACTATTTATATTAAAAAAAATAATTAAAAAAAGATCGATCCTGTAAATTTGATGTTACTGGATGTATTATTAAACAAACTATCATAATATATGACTCTTTTTATTTATTATTTATAACATCCTAGCTTTGTAGATATTGTTGATCAAAGTAATATCTCGACGACCGTGTTGAAGTATAAAAATACTTATGTTTTAAAACGGATGGAGTAAATAGTTATTATTTTTTTTAAAAAAATGATAACATATATTAATATGAAATGTATCACCTCCACAAGCATACAAGGCTTAACTTTTACAATTGCAACAAAAGGAACCAATCAAACTGAAAATAGTTCGTACATCTGCAATTATATTTTTTAATGTTTGTTAAAATTTATAGAAGCTGAATTTAAACTGTATGTTTATAAAGTGAAATATTTAAAATTAATCTATTTTATTAATATTTTTATAACTATTTATTAGATGGTGAAAAGCACTTTCCTCTTTCTGCCATTTTCTTCACGACCTAGCTTGTGTACTGTTCTGAACTATCCTATGCGTGCGTGCAGGCTGGAAGCCGGGGAGGGCTCGGCGCGGCGGTGACGGCGGTGACCGGCGGCGAGAGGGAGGCGCGGGTGTCGCGGTACAGGGAGAAGCGGCGGACGCGGCTGTTCGCCAAGAAGATCCGGTACGAGGTGCGCAAGCTCAACGCCGAGAAGCGGCCGCGGATGAAGGGCAGGTTCGTCAAGCGCGCCGCCGCGCTGCCGCCGCTCCCGCTGCCCAGGCACCAGCATCCGCCGCCGCCGCCGCCGCGCGCTCTGCCGCCGGTGCCGATGATGCTCGCGCCGCGCGCCGCGCACGGGCGCTACCGTTTTTGAGAGCTACCGCTCTCGATCGGCTTCCGATGCGCATGCGCGCGTCGTCTAGCTACATGCATGCATGCATGCTAGCGATAGCCGTTTGCGTGATCCAATAATAAGTAAAAATATATATATTTATATATATACAAACATACAAACTCGTCGAATCATCGATAGTAGCATGTTGGTTTCAGGTTTAATTGTTTGGGGGTAGTGTTAGTTTTGAGCAGAATTAATCTTTGTGAATTAGGGCGCCCTACCACTACTATACGTACCAAATGTACCATGCATGTGCACTGAAGCAGCAGCCGGCCGGTTGTGTACTTGTGCACAATTTCATGTGCAAATTAAGTAGTTAAGTTATGTGTGTGGTAGCTAGGCTAGGATGTGTACTTTCTTGGTTTTCCGTAAGAAAGATCCTGCTAATTATAAAGGTTGTAGATTTTGATCCCGGATCAATGTATGTAAAGGCCTATGTGTATATACTGGTATATATACAGTGTTTAAGATCAAAGTAGAGAAATTACAATGGGAGCTTGTAATAGTTATAAGCATGTAAGTATGTAACTAGAGGATGTTGAAGCGGAAACGGCTAGTGTTCTTCTATTTGTATGCATGCCTTCCAATGCTTTGTTAGTTTGTTGGGTGATCTCAAGGGCACTAACTGTTGTAATCACGTGTTAAATATTTTTGGATAAAAAAACTATAGACATGTTTATAGTGTATACTTTCTATCTATATTTGAATATTTGATCTTGTCTGTTATATTATTTGCTATCCTTATGTTCTGTATGGTAGATTCGTAATTGGTTAGTCGTAACAATATTTACATATCTGGGATCAGGGAAGACACTGAGCATGACGTTTTCACTTTGCCATTCACCAAGTGGAGTAGTTATATAGTATGATTTAGGAATTACGACTCGCAACACATTTTATATTTGCATCGTTACAGATATCACCACACAGTGATGATGTGGTGTACGAACGTACATTCTTCTCCATTACCTGGCAAATCTATCCTGAGGCTGTATATAAAACAAACAATATAGAGGACTCCACATGCCCATGCTAACATTGCATAATACCGTCTCATAGTGAAAAAGATGTTCACATATTCGCGAAAAGAAGATAACAATACTTCCACATGCCAATACAAAGACCCATTCGTTCTGTAAGACGCGATCCAATAGAATTACTAGCTCGGCTGTCTTACAAAAGGAACAAAAAAATGAATAGGCACTGTTTAACTTACACTGATACACCCTCTGTGAGTCGCTTGAAATCACCGTTCTTACCATACAATGAACCGCTCAACAACATAATTCTACATAAAAGAATTAGTGGCTACATACAATTGATGTACACGACCCCCCATTTACAAAAGGAGAAATAGACTATTTCTCAATACCCTGCTGCAAGTATTGAATCAAGTCGTACCCTGCGGTAGTCCATTTGTTGTAGGCATCCACACATGTTCTGACCATAAAATTAGCAGCCTCACGCTCGTTCATCTCTGGATGAAAACGTTTTCGCAGATTAGCGATAGGTTCTCCCCTGCTAAAGCAAGGCAGGCCACTGTCCACCATCAAATTAACGGTAGTAATAATCCCATTCATGTGTCTCCTTCCTGCTAGGTACCCTTTGACACACAATCTGAAAGAACAATGCTTGACTCAGAGCATGTGCAACAACTCCAATTCTAGTTAATTAGAAGAAAATGCATGGAAAATATTTACCTCAGAAACTGATTCCAAGTGTCACTCTTCATTGTTCCAGATGGATCAAGCAATTGAGTCATCTCATGGCTTAACTTGAAATGTGCACTTTCAAACCCCATGTTTCCTCCAGGCGAAATCTCCAAAATAAATCCAAAATCAATATGGACTAGTCTCCCGTGGCTGCACAAGCAAGATGATGATTAACCAGGTAATTCCAGGTTTACTCATTACAATTAGGACAGAAAAGTAAATCGTACCTATCAAAGAGAAGATTGCCATTATGCCGATCCTTTGGCTGAAGAAGCAAGCTAGCAACAGCATATCCAGCACTACTGATCATGAACATTTCGCGAGCAGCTTCGAAAGAAGGTGAACCTACAGGGCCATAGTCTTGCTGAAATATCTCTAATAAACCACCATCAGTTGTTTCACCCATTTGATTTCTACTCCGAGTATTTGGTACCACCTGCAGTGTGGTCAGATCAAGAAGGTTGACAAGAGGAAACCAATAGAACAGGTAAACAACAAATACACAACGACAATTGCTCAGTCATGAAAGACGTAGACTTGACTCATTACTTAGGTGTCAACTTGTCAAAAAATGGTAGCTCCAAATATTTCATTTAAACTATTTATAGTTTAATTCCTGTAAAATTCCTATGTTCCAAAGGGCCGCTAAACATATCTAGAAAAGGAAACATACAAGAATAAACCAGAGTTAGAGTTGTTTTTTTAAAAAATCTTAGGGCCTGTTCAGATTGTAGCCAAAATAAACCTTACCAAATTTTGGCATTTGCCAAAATTTTGGCCGGATTTCTTATGTATTTACCAAATTTGGCAACAAACTAAATATAGACATTTTTTTGGGCAACTTTGCCAAAAAAAAATGGTATGGTTGAAAATGGCATCAAAGTGAACAGGCCCTTAGACATTAGAGATCACTTGATTAAATTTGGAGAAAAGAGTCCAGAGCATGTTTTGAACCATGCTCATTTTAGTTGTTCTATTGTCAAATACTCCCTCCGTTTTTTAATAGATGACGCCGTTGACTTTTTCTTACATGTTTGACCATTCGTCTTATTCAAAAATTTTATGCAAATGTATAAGATATAAATCACACTTAAAGTACTATGAATGATAAAACAACTCATAACAAAATAAATTATAATTACGTAAATTTTTTGAATAAGACGAAGGGTCAAACATGTGAGAAAAAGTCAACGGCGTCATCTATTAAAAAACGGAGGTAGTATAACATACTCATAATTTGAACTAGAAAGGTAGCTATATTATGGGACGGAGGGAGTAATAACAAAGTAAAGTTTTCTTGTTGAATTCACTATTCACATTTGCAGGGATATTATACTGCTAAACATGACATAACTATTATACTGCTAAACATGACATAACGGTGTAATAAAA
This sequence comes from Oryza glaberrima, assembly GCF_000147395.1. Classification (NCBI taxonomy): domain Eukaryota; kingdom Viridiplantae; phylum Streptophyta; class Magnoliopsida; order Poales; family Poaceae; genus Oryza; species Oryza glaberrima. The sequence continues at coordinate 28,174,133 of NC_068328.1, forward strand.
TGTCGATTAACTGCTGTTCAAGATCAGTAATAAGTGATCCCTAGTCCATATAGATACAAGTAACTAAATAACTACAGATGGATGCTTACCTCAATTATGCCTCGCTCTGGTCCAGTGGGTAAAACACCATATGGGAAGAGATAAAGGTTTAATCCAACAGCTTGAAATATGTCCCTTAAAAGAGCAATAACTTGGAGTGCCAGCACATCCTGTCTACAATCATCACCAACCTGTTGTAACATAGAAAATGCCCATGTCAACTGTGAAGCACGTTGGATGCTAGACACTAAGATGGTTCCTGCCACATTTGCTGCATCCTTCAATAGATTTAGTTATCCAATGCAAGTTTTAATTTATGTTCAGTTAATTTATGAACTGAAATTCCATAGTAAACATGAATTGAGACTGATAAACTCATTATATCCATAGGTTACAACCATGAGATTTCACTGCAAAAGATATATTTACCTTAAAAATGCAAGCCTGTGGCTTCACATCGTTTGGGTCCCCATCACGATCAACCACATTGAAAGTAATCATTATTGGAACTTTAGCAGCAGACTGGAGAGGAATGCCACTGTCTACTTGAATGCCCCGTACAAACTTGTTTGTTGCAGTAGGTAGGTACAGATCATCACCTGGCACAGTAATCTTCTCCAGCTCCCTGCAAGGACAAGTTTAGGATAATGAGATACTAATAAGGACATATTTAATTGGAACCCACATGAGAATATTGAAATTATACCAGTGAAACATTACAGTGGTTTTTACTTCGTACCTTTTAATACCCGCTCGCCGCTCTTCTTTGGGAAGAGGAAAAAGAACACCAGAAATCGAGGTGACCTTGTCAAAAAATTCGAACTCTCTTTCAAACATGTCACGAGCTTCTGGAGTAAAACCGTCAACAATTTTCTCCCTAACGGCAGGAAGCAAGGAATGGAATGCAGTGACCTGAAAAATAATTGGAGCTATTAACACCACATTGCATATCTTCGAGCTTGAAGGAGGGCAGGAAACAAAACTGTATGACATTGCCACAGTTTTATAAAACATCTCATATGAACAAATTACAAGTCAAAGTTACCATTTTAGTCAGAAAAGCATCACATTGGAAGGGCAAGAAGCACAAGGACAAATAATCTCATGTTTCAAATGCATCATGCCTACCGCAAGTCTAAATGTAATACTATTATATGAAGTTCTTCATACGCACAAGAATAATGCATAATTAATTGTTCAAGCCCTTTATTAATGAACTAATACAAACAGAAACAATAGTACAGTTCCATGAAGGGCTAGAAAACTTCTGGAAACTCAGATTATCAATTACCATCACCAAAAAAAAAAAAAAAGAGTTCCAAAAGAAAGAAAAATGGTGCTTCACCGTGAGGTTAAAAAATGGGGTAAAAACTAAAAAGGCATAAAGGCTTCAACAAGTAATTGCCATGTGCCTTATCAAACAAACATAACTCAATTTTAACTTATGAAGATATATGACTTTGTCTTTAAAAAGCACCACTCTTCTCAATAAACTTTCAGACAAGGGATATAATAGAATGACATGTTTGGTCAAGAAAAAAAAAGACATGGTTTCTTTTTCAAGGTGGTGTTGATGATGCAACAGAATATGAAAGTCGAAGCAAAGGTACATAAATCTTAAAACATGGATACCTTTGGTGCAGCTGCTTCCTTCCCAGGTTCATCGGGAACACATTCTCCCTGCAATTTACATTTCCTAACTCAATTAGATATTCAAATAACTCAGTTATCGAACATCGCACTAGGCATATATTGAAGAATGAAACATGTTTTTTTTCATTTGAATAGAGTAGAATATGATAACATGGTATAACAGAATAAAAATAAAATAAAATTTACCTGCAGATGCCATATTAAAATATGAGCAAATATATTACTTCTCCGAGCAGCTCCAAGCAAGTATCCTTCAACCAATTTCTGATAAGTTCAAAGGCAAGAAAAAATGAGATGAATGCATTACATTCTTTACGAGTAATAAAGTAAGGGTGCAGATTGAAGCAATAAATGTTTTCCTAGGGTGCATTCATAACATAATAAATATATATCACTGGAAGAAATTCTCACATCATCATCATATCTGAGAGACTGTACCAACTGTGGCATAAAGAAGGTAACAGTCTCAGGTGGGTAAGTCTCCAGGACACGAAGAACATATGCCATAACACGGGGATGTCCTTTATAAGGAGGGGTAAGAAACTCCAATGCTTGTGTAACAGAGCATGGAGCCCAATGTGGAAGTTGCTGTAACAATGATGAATTTTCATCTACTGCCTTTGGAGTGATGAAAAAGGGTAATGCTTCAGGAATTGTACGGAGTTCCAATATATGTGTCTACAAGGAAGGACAAGAGAGCATGGTAAGACATAACAGCATATGGCACCCTTCTTACTGAAAGAAAATAGCAGTTGAACAATTTACGAAATACACGAAAAAAAATCAAACACAAAACACTATCACTCAGTCAGCAGATACACCTACTACCTCGACTCTAACAAAATAAGCCAGGAGAAAATCTGACTTTTACTACACTCAGATACTGTTTATTTGGTTACATGAGTTCAAGTGGAAGTTCAAGTGTTCAACACAGTGAGAGCATCCGCTAGTTCCAAAATTCCAGTATTTAAGGTAAGACATAGCAGAAATAAAAAATAAACAAACATTGCACAACACACTGTTGTCAAAAGAAGATTTGGTTCTACCCTTACATTCTGAAAATATCACTAAAAAAAATTAAACTGGCAATATTGGAAAGCAATAGTATGTTACATTAGCTACCGTTCTTAACAATAGACTGAATTACTATTTAACCCTCGTAGCTGCGCCAGTTGTCATATCATTCTTCGACTTACCAGTAGACATGCCCATAGGGGTAAAATATACCGTAATAGCACCCTAAAATTATTATAATTTTTGACACCTCCAATTACTGTCCTCAATGTGGTTGCATGGTTGCTTTAAGGGGATTTATGATGCTATATCTTTTAGATTACTTTATAATATTCTCGAAGATGGCATCTTAATATATTCTAAATATAAATAAAGATGCCATATTGAATTAAAGTTAATTGAAGAAATGCACCAAGAGTTCTCTTGCTGTAGCTGAAAGCCTGAAAACACCCCTAAAGATAAACAAGAATAAATAGATTTTGAAACAGAACTTGCATGACAAGGAAAAATGGGTAGAAACTGTTGTCTGAGAAGGTAGCAGCTGAACGCAGCAAGAACCATACCTGTACCAATTGTGTAATTTCTGATGATAATGCCGAGTTTGTGGGAAACCTCATAATCATTGAGAATGCAATTCGAGGATCAACAGCAAAAGCAGTTCTGGCATGATCAATCCATTTATCTGAGCTAATTTTACCACGAAATGTTGCTGCATCTCTGCCATATATAACATGCTATACATGTAAATTTGAACTCAAAGCACAGTCAAGAATAAATAAAAAAAATCACGACCATAGTTACTTTGTATTTATCGGTTGTGCCCACACTTCAAGTCTGTCTGCCTCATTCTGAGAAAGCATAAGAAGTAATTGTTTACGCTTTTCCCGTACAGTTGTATAGTTATCCACTGAGCCCCAGACAGGGTGGATCTGATCCAGCTGCAAATAAATGAATGAAGCGACAAGGTGAGAAAAGTTTTAAAAGTAGTTAGTGAAGATGGATGAGAAGTGATTTTCATGGCAATTATTTTAGGTCAATGCACACGGAGGGCAGCGACAGCAGCATTAGGCATCAGCATGTGTCAGCAGACTAGGCACATTCATCCCTTAGGTTACCTGTTAGTTCTCTATTAGTTGGATTCAATAATCAACTGGTTATCAGGACTCTCCTATGAATCAAGCCATTATCCTTCAGTTTAAACCATAGAAGAACAAACTAAATGCCATTTATCTCCATCTCTCTCCGTCTCACTTGTGCATCTTCCCCTCTTGCCAAGCCCTGTTTATCTTGTTCTCTATCTGCCTGTTACTCATCTCTTCTCTATCTCCTCACCATGGGTTCACGGCACCAGGCCACAACATACTTGGACCTCATCCACATACCAATGACAGTCATCACTAGTGGTCTGTACTGTAAGCAGTCAACAAGTGGCGATAAATTATACGGAGTATTATGGTAGCTGGTACTGCGCATGAAAAATACCAGCATACTACATTTCCTATTTCCTTGAATAAATAAATAAGTTTCCTAACAAAGGGGTTAGTTAAATCAGTACTCTATCAATTACTTAGGAAAATTATCAGTTTAATATGAAGTTAGTCTTCGAGATATGGCTTGTAAGGGAAGTTGAAATTGTATTCTTAAGTGTACTGTATCACGGGAATCTCCCATAAAAGGAATGTACTCCCATTGTGGTTTAAGCAATGAGACCTGAAGTTGAACTAAGCCCGACAACCTCTCTACCACGTCAGCGAGAAGCTTTGCCAGAAGCTAGATGTGAGGCAAGCCCTATGGCCCCTTACCCATGGTCTTTGAACCATACCCAACCAGCTACGCCATACAATTGATAGTTATTTAGGTGGGTAAGTGCAAAGAAACAAAAAGGGAACAAAGATGCAAGTTGCACCATACCATATTGGGTTCACCTTCACGTCCCTGTGACTTCGGAGCAGAATCAGCAGAACCACTGGGGCGCTCATTTTGTAGACAATGGACAAATATTGACACGGATTGGGCCTCTCTCTGAGCAAAACTTTTGTTTTGAGATTCATACCACTCAGGTGCATAAGCAAACCATCCCAAAGCAGCACTGAAACAAAACATGTACTACTAAAATATATTAACAAGTAATAACATATTATAGCTGGCACAAAAAAATGAAGATGCAAGCAAATAAAGTGTAAAGCAAAAATGTATATACATGCATTCCTTCTTAATGATATAGATGAATAACCAAAAAAAATCATTGGTCGATGCATATTATCATGCTTGACAATAAGAAATTGATTTCGAGCATCAATATTCTACCTTAATTTTCAGTACAACCTGTAACTCTTATTTTGTTTTTTCCTGAAGTATCAACATTTCTTAAGTAACAAATAATTGTACAAATATAGTTCAGAAGTATGGAAAGAGAGCATTGTATTAAATATGAAAAATATGTATTGGAGTGATTATTACCGGTATACCCTGTCCTCTAATAACTGAAGTCCCATATTACATTTCTGCAAGTTAGACTGAGACTGGCATGAGCAAAATTTCAGCCCCAGGAGCATTGCAGTGAAGAAAGTGCCAGTTGCAGCAGGATGGTGAGAAAAATGAGTAGCAGATTTCATTGTCCCTTGCAACATCCGACCCAGAAGTAGAAGTTGCTCAATGCTATCATGCCGAACCACCTAAGTAAAAAATTGTTGCAGAGTAATCGTAAGTTAGACATGTTGTCTATCCTGGAGGCAAAAGTGCCTTAAAAACCAGCCTAGGGTTCAATGCACTGATCTTAAATGTTCAGGGAGTAAAGTGGACAGTTTTGTGGTCTAGGGTGTTAAGTAGAGGCAAACATAAATTGTACAAGCTAGGTTGCATGCATGCCAATATCCTAGAAAAGCAGAAAGAAATTGCATGAGATCCATAAAATAAACAAAGTGTGATTATCACCTCAAACCGATCGATGAAGAAGCCAAGCCAGAGCCTATGGGCTATTATTGCTTCAACTGGATCCTTTTCTGGTGGTGCCTCAGGCTCACCAGAAATGAGATGTGGCCTCAATTTTGCATCAGGGCCACAGTAATTCATATCTGACGCAAACAGACCACGTTTTGTATCTATTGTCCACAGCCATGCATCAACAAGTTCTGCAAGCACAAGAGGACCTAAGGAAGGTGCTGCAGATACTAGCCAGGTCCAGATAAATATCCCAGTCTCCATTGCATCAGGAGTGCATATATAAGCAGGACACCAGCATAGAAGACGTATAAGCTGAGAAAATCCATCTAGATTTGCTCTAGAGTCAGACACCTGTGTGTTACATCATTAGCAAATGCAATCATAACCAATAATAAGGTATTATGAAATATGTTCAAACAATTTACCATATGATCAAGAAGTAATGCTGTAGACTGAGAACAAGTTTCACGGAACACTGTATTATCTATTTGATTTTTCTCTGCCGTAACAACGAAGTCCTGAAGAAGACGAACAAATCTTGACAGAAAAACTTCATCAAATGATTGATTGGGCTGTGCAGACTGCATACCAAGGGGGGACATGCCCGTGTTCATGCCTCCCATAGAACTGAACAACCTTCTCATACCAGCAATCTCCCCTGCATGGTTGCATTTAACAGTTGCAGTCACTACTGCAGTTGACAGCACTTCCAGGGTGATGTCAGGTGCTTCTTTTTTGGCCCCTGATGCTGCTGCAGCAGAATCCATAACTGCAGGTACATTGGCTGTCCTGATGCCATTCCAATCATTCTTTCCACTACAAATACGTATTTCAGATAGAAGTGATACAACATCTGCTGTATGTTGTGATCTTTGTGCTCCACTTGGCTTGCAAAAATTTTCCTAAGCATTACAATTAAAACCCCTATCAATCATTATGGGACTTGGGTGAAAATAAAACAAATAGTATAACTTTTGATGCCAACAGGAAGGTGCCTATGGAACAAAGTTTGTGCAATAAACAATTACAGAAAGATCAGCAGTTGCTGCTGTCTCAGAGCCTTTTTTAAGTCAACCATTTAAATGTGTGTATCATTTGACCACTGAATGACAACAATGGACATGCTTTCATTAATATATGTTATGAATATGAGCCTACTGGCCAGTGACGCAGTCGTTACAAACTTACAACAGTAGACACTCCTAGAGGATTTTTTTTCGGTAATTTCTTTCTGGTGGTACAACTGAATGGTTAGTTTATACCATACTGACTCTCATTAGTATTCCCGTATAAAAAACTGCTAATCAGACATTTAAATCCTTTCAAGTTTGGTTGGGAACTCTGAAGAACCTATGACTACTATGCAAAAATCTAATGGAAGTTAAAAATAACCTATGAGATAGCAATCTCAATCTTAACCAGACAAGCGAAGCGATAGGTATATCATTAACATGACAATAACCATCTACTAACAAGAAATGCATCACCATAATCATCTTTAGTATTCCTGTAGAAAAACTGCCAATCAGACATTTAAATCTTTTCAAGTTTGGTTGTGAACTCTGAAGAACCTGTGACCACTGTGCAAACATCTAATCGAAGTTAAAAAGAACCTATGAGATAGCAATCTCAATCTTAATCAGACAAGCGAAATAGGCAACCTTATCATTGACAGGACAATAACCATCTACTAACAAGAAATGCATCATCATAGAACAATGCTACTAGACAAAATAAGACAAAATAATATTATATTTGCTAAACCTGTATAAGGCCTTGAGTTGTACATGGAGCATATGAAAGCGCACTCGTTATCCATTCCCTGGCAATCTTCTGATATAGTGAGCGTACAGTGGCAACCCAAGCAGGATCGCTAACTGGACCAGAAGTCAACTCATTATGAACAGATATTAGAAGTAAATCTACACATGATGAGTTCCAGAGGACCTGAAAATTTAGTATACTAGGTGTCAGTGTGTCTCAAATCAATAAAAAGTAACGCATGAGACACCAAATCAAGCAGCCAAGCAAACCTGTGGAAACTTTTCCTTTAGCTGAGTTAACAGCTTGACACTCACATCACGAACATTTTCATCCCTCTGTGACATGCTCTTTATAAGGAAGCAAGCATGAACAGAAATAACAGATTCCCTTATATCAGCTCCTTCTCCTATGTCACATATACGATCCTCCTGGGCACAAAAAGGGTAATTGTTCCAGTGCACATCTACAAGTTAGAAGTTTATCATGTGCTCTAGAAAAATAAGACAATACAAACAATAATCACCAAACTGACTACAATGCAAAGTAAAAAAAAAAAAGGATGATGAAGTAACTCGAGATTACACAAAACAGAATTTAAAGCACTCCTAAAGTATGAAATAAGATGCAAAGCAGATTCCAATTATTGGACATAAAATTGCTATTGTTGGTTGATGCTTCATTAATATTGCTCAGGGGAAAACAAAAGCATCCCACCATCAATGCATGAGGCCTTTCCTTGTGGGAGACAATATCTTTATTTGCAGATCAAGAAAGCAGCTGTTTGTACACTTCTAATGAATATATGTTCGCTACAATTTATAGCTTACTCAACAATAGTCCTATGTACAAACAGGCATATCTGAAGCAAAAGGAGATATTAGTGCTGCCATAAGAGATCAAGGCTGCAAAACAATGGAAAGAATGTGTGGTTCATCACAATAGGAAGTTGTGTATCTTTTTTACACAAGGAGTTGAATTAACAATAAAAGGGAACTATTGTAGAGATAATGGACTACAGTACTACATAGCTAAACACAATAATGAAAGGACAAAAAATACATGACTTATATCCTCAAAAAATTGATGAAGTGTGAGTTGTACCATCCATGACAACACTGTTTCAAAAGCTCTATGCACAACTGCAGTCAAACACTGAGATACTGCTGGTGTCAAGTTCGGGGTTAGCAGGTATTCGAACACACAACTGAATGCACTATTTGATTTATTCAATGTAGAGGTGGCTGAAAGTATGCCGCCATTGCAGCTAAAGCGCAATATCTCAAGGAAAGCAACTGCGAGGAGATATGTAGCTTTAACCCCTGAAAATAAAGCAAAAAGAAAATCAGTTTCATACTTAAAGAATTCCATTTATCTAATGTAACATTTCATAAAGAAAGCCACTGGTATGTGAGTCCAATAATCCAGTTAAGTTCTAAACTTCTAATGATGAAAATGAAAATTGAACATTTTTCTCATAATCTCATCCTTCTCTCTTCAAAAACTGCAGATTCTAGCTTTTACAAATTAATCCTTGCACAAGGCCAAAAAGAACTACCGCCAGTCACAAATACATGTCGGCTTGGGCATAGATGCACTCAAACTTTAAACTTTTGAGTATCAATGTCTTTTTAAATATTTAGGTTGATATATGAAGATCTTACATGTAAATCTCTCGATAAAAACTTTCATAAAATTAGCATTTTCTGGTAAGTGGACTAGTCACTATTATGTAGACATGCACAAGACATTTTGCTAGTGGACTGTCCAGATGATTGTGAATTTTAAGGACCTAAATGCAATTCTACATTAATTTTACTATATTGGAGGTTAATATTTTATTTGTGCGAGACAAAATAAACAAATGCATAAGCAGCGAATGACTCGACAGAGAATAAATGTTGACCTGAAATTGTAGTCATTGCTGCTACCTCAACTCGACTTCCTAAAGCCGCAGAAAGTGCAGTTCTCTGTCCAACAGCAGCCTTTTCATTACTATTGCCACGGCGACTACCTGGGTTATGGAGAGCATTTAACTCTAGCTCATCTTCAAGCCATTTCACTGAACTGACAACCTGAAATGAGAAAAGCAAACATGGTAGATACAAGGTATTAAAGAAAGTAAGACAGCCAACCATCAGCACAGGATGATCAACAGGGGGTTAAGAATCCTAACTGTTAACTTCTCCATGAAAGGAGAGACAAACATATGCGAATGACTGAGGACAGTAGTTATCAGACAATTCTAATCCATTGTTATGTAAAACATCAATAGGCTTTAAAACTAATAACACTCAATAATATGTTATAAGTACCTCTTCAATAATAAGATATGCTCTCTAGTACCAGGAAATGAATGAAAACAAGTTTGAATTTACTTATTGCATAAGAAACGATCTGTTTTCCATCCCTATGGACCCAAACAACCTACCAGTGGTGGAGTTCCTTGTGCAATACGTTGCACTGCTACACACCATTCGCTATTCCACATGTAGGGTCCAGAAACAGCCTGAAGAGCTATAGCACTGATGCTCTCCATAGTGTTCAATGAAGTGGAAACTGGTTTTGCAGGTGTCTGATTGCTTTGTATTGGAGGAGCTAGTCCAAACAAGACAATGTAGAACCACAAATTACGGAACAATTTCAATAATGATGGCTCAACAGTTGAAACTGGGTCAAAATCAGAACATATTTCAGCAACTGCAGGAAGTAATGGACCCATCAAATCAGCACCACTCCTGCAGTAAAGGAAATATTATGTTAAGCACACAGTACTGCAGTTAATTAGTTAAGACATAAAAATACATCATTCAAGTTTTAACATCAAAACTCATGAAATCGATATATATCAACAATATGGCAAGTTACCTCCCACTTTTAGACTCAGCAGCTAAGCCCACATCTGAGCATAGAGATAATAGCCTATGACGGTAATCAGACCTGAGTTTTGTGCTGGTGAGATTAGTAGCAACAAGCAAAAACCCTGCAGGAAGAGTCTAGAATTTTGTAGACACGGTTAGCATGGAAATTGGAACACAAGTTGTAAAATAAGTTTCTTATGTAGTACACACCTCTATTCTCTCAGTTGTTGCTTCTGATGGCACTGTGTTGTTTTCTGCAGATCCTACAGCTTTAACCTTATCGAGATAGCTTCTTGTCATCAAGACAATGCTCTCACGATATGACTTTTCAAAACCCAAGCATGCCACACGAGATATTGCATCTAACAACTGCAGTAGAGTACAAAAAGGGTGCTTTTGTTTAAGAGTCACAAGCAATGCCACTAAATTTGAACACTGTTAAGAGCAAGAGATATGGAACAAAAATAAATATGGTAGTGGGTACAATACAGAAGTTCCATACCCGAAGTCGCAATAAACTTGGAGATGAAGCATCACCCTCTTCTAAATGTTCAATGAAAAGAGGCAAAATCATGTCTACAACTTCCCATTTTTTCAAGCATACACATAACTCAGCAAGAAGGCGGATAACATTAAGTCGCATCACCGGAACTGCGTCTTTTTCTTTGCCATCCTGAAAGGATTCATGGTCAAGAAAACGACCAGCAACTAAAATCTAATTAAAAAAAGATTGTCTTTGTATGCAGGCAGGCAAAAGCAAGTTTAACTTGAACATTGGCATATATTCATAAACAACTAGAATTCCGCAAGAAAATGACGCCAACATATTTGTAGCCAGAAATGCTCTCTGATAATCAAACTCCATATTTTTTTTACTACAATAAAATAAAAGGATGTTAACAGTCAGAATTTTATTTTGGAGAATGCGAAAAGGAAAAGAAACACTCCGATTTTAACCTGAATCTCTGGTTTCACAGTATAATCATGAGTTTACCACAGCATCATGGATGAAAATTGCTTATAGAAAGACCAAGCTAATCTTCTCTTACACCCTTACAGCCTTACTCATATGAAATTAAAAAGCAAACCTATAAGGTTACCAATGATGCATCATGGTGTATGAACTATTTGGCTTTTTAATGAAAGCTGGGCGTAAAGCCTTTTCTCTAAAAATGATGCATCATGGTAACTTAGCATGTTGAAAGACTGCTGAAGTGATAATTGTTGGAATAATTGGGGCATGTTCCATTCAACAATTGTAAGGTAGATAATAACTGCTTTTATGTTGAAGCTTTTTCAGTGTGGTGGCAACTGTACTAACTATCAAGTACTAGTATATATTAAAAAAACTTAGCTATAACTTTCATACGTTAACTGGCAGTTATTTTTAAAAAAACAGTAACAGTGTTTTCATAAAACATGCATGAATAACACATAGTGAGATTGCTCATATAATGCTTCTTAATATATGGTACAACATGTTCATCTAGTGCCCAGCATAATGACACTTGTGTTGTAGCAAATCTTATTTAACTAGAAAATTTCCAAAAGGATAAAGGAATACCTCCTCCTCATAATCATTCCGTTCACGGACATATGCAGCTAACCGCATAATGAATGTGTCGACCAGAGCCCTATCCTTTGTCCAGCCAAACTCTATAATTTCACAGCTCAACTTAACCACTGCATCGAACAAAGCCCCAGGGCTACTACCTGTCATGTCAGCCTGTACCAACGTGGCCGGTTTCACATCAGAAAGCATCTCTATAAACACATAAATTTCAGGAGTCCAAGCGACAGTGGTGCAAAAGAACATGCCTGGGAACAAGTGCTGACGACGAGAGGTTTCAAAGGGATCAGCAGCACTGGCAGGAGTTGGCCCCCTCGTGAGACAGTTATCTGGCTGATACCATTGAGCAGCGTGCAAAATAGCTCCTCGCAGATCTTCAGTTTGCGCCAGGATGAGAGGATGCATGACTTGGTGGCCTCGATAAACCAAGCTAGGGTCTGCTGGAGCATATCCTTGGAAGCCTTGCTATCAACATCCATGGCAGAAACGCTCCGAACCAGCACCACTAACGCAGCCTGGCAACAGAGTAATTTGGTATTTATCCTTGTCTTTAGCTGTGCCCCCTGCTCTCTCCAGTCCCGTTTCCTAATCTGCGGAGTGCAAACCATCACATCAATCATGAGGTAACAGCAAGTAAGCATACACAATACACCCAACTCGCCAGCATGTACACGGCGAATGCAAATGCAGGAACCTCCGTTGTGCACATGAACCGCGAAGGGTCATCCACATTCTAGTCTCACCTTCAGGAATTCGGAGAGCGACCGGACCTGCTTTGCGGCGGCATTCCTGACCTTGGCAACATTATCGGACTCCAGACCACCCTCGCCCCCCAACATATGCACGATGAGCCTGAAGGCGACCTCCTTCCGCTCCAGCTCCTCCACCTCCTCCTCCTCGAACTTCTGCACCACCTCCCTGACCCCTCCATTTTCCTCTCCCGCCGCGTACTCCCCCTTCCCCTTGGCCTTGGGCGGCGCCTCCTCAGAGCCCGCGAACTCGAGGAGCAGCCGGGAGGCGACGGGCGCGGCATCCGCGGGGAGGAGCGTCGGTGGGCTGGCCGCCGCGGCGGAGAGGAACGCGCGGGCGAGGGGCGCGGACGCCGGGTCAGCGACGTCGAGCGCGGCGAGGAGCGCCGCGGAGAGCGCCGACGAGAGCGCCGGGCAGGTCGGCGCCGCGGCGAGAAAGGGGAGGAGCCTGGAGAGGAAGGGCGCCGGGGCGAACGACTGCGGCCAGAACGACGGCGAGAGGAAGGCGTGGGAGGCGAGGAACGCGAGGAGCGGCGCGGGCAGGGAGGATCCGGCCCCGGCGCCGGCGGGGAGGAGGCGCGCGAGGGCGAGGAGGGAGTGGAGGTGCGCCCGCGACGCGCGCTGCGCGGACGCCGACGCCGACGCCGGGGGGGCGCCGCAGCGGGAGGAGAGCCAGGCGAGCTTGTCGGCGAGGAGGAGATCCGGGTGCGCCGCCACCAGGTCGCAGAGCTCGTTGAGCGCCTCCATGGGGGTTCCGCGGCGGCAATGGCGGGGGTCAGATCATGGGGGGAGGTCGTCGCCGCTGCAGCAGCAGATCGGGATTGGGGGGGGGGGGGGGGGGGGGGGGGGGTAAGGCGAGGCGATGGGGACGAGGCGGAGAAGCGGAGACGGAGAGAGGACAGGAGGGGAGGGTCTCCCCGTCCTTTTTCCGACGCGAGAGTAATTCGCGGAGCCAGAGGGGGGGAGAGGACAAAGGTGAGGGTAATTTGGGTGAGTAATTTATTTTATTTTGTTTAATTTTCTTTTGGTTGACTCTACTCCGCGGAATGTTGGGACAGGGTGAGAGGGGCCGAGGGCCGCGAGAGACAAGCAGGCAATGCCAACGTGCAAATGCCAGGTTTTCTCTGGAGCCAGACTGGTTGCCTGTTTGCCCTCGGTGAAAACGGGACATTTAGGCTTTGTTTAGTTCGCGAAATGCAAATTTTTAAGTTTCACATCGGACGTTTGATCGGATGTCAGAAGAAGTTTTCGGACACGAATAAAAAAACTAATTTCATAGCTCGTCCTTCTCCTCTCGAAATTGCTTTTTTCCTTTTCTTATTCTTCCTTTCCTTTCGACCATCTTACTTTGAATCCGGTTGGAGCTTTTCTAGAGAGGGAAGAAGAGAAGTTGTGTGCTCCCTACAAAGCCCGTTAGACCCACTCATGATAGATCACCTTACCTTCGAAGGCAGCCAAACATGCCTTCTCGTTTCACTAAACAGGCCTCTCAATCCGTTTTGACGGTGGTACCCATTCTGCTAGTGCGAAAGCTGTTCCCGTTTCTTCGTGATTCGATCCGGTATCAGCGGATACTTTAATTTTACCGGGAAGGGTTGAAACAGCGCACTTCGAAAGATGATGGTGTATTCTGAGGATCAGTCCGTTTTTTATTGAATTCGCAAATTGATAGATCTGGATGATTCAAAGAATGATTCTTCCCTAGGCCCGGTACCATTATTTAAATTGGAGCTTTTCAATTCCATTTTGGAGATTGAGGGTTCGATTCCACCTCAGAACGACCTTCACGAAAGTGAAAAATCTTCGTCCTACCAAAACCGGATCTTGAAAAGTGTTCAGTGCCCAACAAGCAACGGGGGCCCCTTTGTGTCTGTATGAATCTCTGACCGCACAAAATCTCCATAGCCAATTTTCCAAATTAGATTTTTAAATCAGAGACAGCTTTTGGTACTATGGCATGGAGCAAGAAAACGGATTGAAGCAGAGCCAGCACACCTCAGTGAATATCATTATTTAGGACAAGCACGAAGAGGAAGAGCTTTGTCCTTCGGCCTTGAATCAGCATAAAGCCCCTCGCCGAACCACTTCTTTGACATTACGTCATGATGAATAGGGTTCGACTCATTCATGTCTCCACACCCAGGTTGTGCCGCAGCCGCCCTCCTGCCCGCAGCCCTATTCTAGAAATTTGGCTGGCTACGTTACTTATAACCGCAGAACGAGCAATGAATCCCCAACGACAAACGAACAAGGGGCGGGGCATTTTCGGGGAGTAGCCGCGAATCCGAGTAAGGTCTAAAGGCATCAGATCGAGGAAGGAAATAGAGAATGTTTTCATAGAAGCTTTCTTTTTCATAGGTCAACTCTGAGATGAGGTATGCTGAAATCGCGAGACGAATTTATTAAGCCTAATTAATCCGTCATTAGCACATGTGGGTTATTGTAGCACTTATGGCTAATCGTAGACTAATTATACTCATAAGATACGTCTCGTGATTTCCATGCAAACTATGCAATTAGTTTTTTTTATCTATATTTAATACTTCATGCATGTGTCAAAGATTCAATATAATGTTTTTGGAAAAAAATAGGAACTAAACAAGGCCTTAACTATTTGCAATTTTAAATTTAATGTTTAATCATTTGTCACACACGTGTTGATATATGAGGACGAGTCTACGACTCGGGCGCCCGATTGGTTTGGAGAAAAATCGGGCGCTGACGTCAGCGCACGATTTACGTGCAAAACTATTTTAAACTGATTTTTCTCTTAAATTACTTATCCAAATCATGATCCGATTACACCATTAAATTTATTGCAATTAAATCTTCAAAACAAGACCACAAATGGATATATTTCGACGGAAAAAAATAGTTTATTATTAAATTATTTTTAAATGTTGCACGATGTTCCACCAGATATATCGGAATGTTTCACTCATTTAAATTGGGTGTTGTTTCACCTTATATAAAAACAATGTTTCAGCAAATAGCGAAAGAATGTTTCAGTTTACTGCAACATTTGATCCATACATAGTGAAATATTATAAGTATACTAGATCAAATATTTTTCGGTGGAACAAAAAATAAATTGAATTCCCTTAATAGGGGGTTTCAAAATATGTAGGTTTTTTTTTTGTTGCAATGGAGTATTTCAGTTCACTGCAACATTAGACCAATACATAGTGAAACATTATGAGTACACTAGGTGAAACATTTTTTGTGGAACAAAAAATAAACCAAATTCCCTTAATAGAGGGTTTCTAAAATATATGGGTGATTTGTTGCAATGGAGTTGCGTGTGTGGATAAGTGGCAAGTGGGGACAGGGGATATGTGGTGGGGACCCAGGTGCGCACGTGATGGGGGGTGATGGGGGGAGAGGGAAGCGACCGATTTTTTTCCCCTCCCCCCGCGCGCCCCACGTTGAGCATTCTCGGATATATGACGTCTGGTTTTAGTTAATTGTTACAGACTTACATCTAAGAGTGAAAAATAGTTTAAATATTCCGGTGAAAACTGGTAAAAGCAGACAATAGCTACGATATTTTCGTAGCATTTTTTCTAGTTTACAATTACATTGTTCATGGCTCTTCATTCGCAACACACATCTATAATTATATCTGCTTGACATATGTCTAAATAAACGAAAGCCAGCAGTAAATCCTTAACCGTATATGTAATTATGGATTTGTTGATAAATTTATACTGTAGATTTTGTTTGAACAAATATAAAATCTATACGTGAGTTGTAAAGCAGATCTTGCTCGTTTCCTTGTAGTATCATCGATGTCTTAGATAGAGCAATTGTTCCAAGTAATTTCAGTAGATCCTTTGAACCTTAAAAATCGATCGGTAGATCTTCTTTACTCCTATTGCATATAAGAGGAAGCCAAAGCAACAAAGCTCGTTCTCATCGATTTAAACTTGGGTTTCAACTTTGAAAAGGCTGATCTCTTGGCGTTGATGCCACCATTCTGCGTGTATTGTATGCCGTCTTACCTCTCCATTAACTGGTGTATACTGTGTATAATACATAATTACACACATAAACACATCAACTGCTGTAAGCCTGTAATTGCAGTAAGCTTCCTTACGGAAAATATGCAGTAACTTACAGCAATTTCCGTTGACAAGAGATTCACTCACCATGAATGGATGAGTCCTAAGTAAAATCTAATATAGGATGGTGCTGGCCACATCTTCCAACCCACCATAGTTCAACTAAAACTAAAATAAACTAAATCTCACTTTTAAGGGTACCCGCAGATCAGCCTGCACCCATCTGTACTCGGTGCTCATGAATTGCTAACACCGACTACAGCCTTCACAAAGAATTTTGCACTATATTTTCTATGAATGGTTGCTATACTGGATTCAACAACCAAATGAAAAAAGCTTACATGTTGCAGCAGCCAAAATTGATCTACAGAAAAATGGAAACAGGGGCTCCCTCGGTTCGGCAACAAAACTTGCAGAGGTGGTGAGGCGAGCAACCAACAGGTCAATCGGTAAAGGGAGGAAGAACACAAAAAAGAGTAACACGGTTTGTCGATCATCTCACTTTCTTTGTTTAGCCACACTCATCGCCTATCTACAGTAAACCATCGGATGATAAACTGTGAACAAGCCTTTGCTATTGTACTTCTCCCTTAAGATCATCTCTCTTTCTTCGGCCAAACCCACATCTACAGAAGTATTCAACAACTGGCCCCTGGTCCCCAGCAACCCAAGGATGCTCACCTACAGCCTGCAGGGTGATACGATTTGCTGGATCTGCAAGACAACCACATGTGGAAACACAAGAGAATGTTCATTAGTAGAATAATATATCTGGCACTAAGACACAAAATGTGCCAGAATCATAAGGCGGTGAAACAGTTTATTTTGAAAAAAGAACCTTTGCAGAGAAGCCTTTCCAGCAAATCAGCAAGTTGGGGGTTCATGTTGTCAGGTATCTGCACCGGATCATTGACAATCTATTCCACAGCAATGTCTTGAATGAGTTGAATGAAAAGGTAAAGCAAAAGGAAATGGAAGGGGGGTATTTTTGTACCTTATCATAAGTTTCCTGTAAGGTATCTCCTAGAAATGGATAGTGACCAGTAATCATACAATACAGAGTAACGCCAACTGCCCATGTATCAGCTGCCCGACCATGGTAGGCTGAACCTGAAGTGAATTAGATTGAAAGGTTGGTCATATTTAGCTAGCCTGCACCAATGGCCAAAGACTATATGTCGCAATTTGAGCCAACGGCAAAAGAGTCATGGTCTTTGCCCTCTTTAGTTTTTAATCATTGGCATAACATTCATAGCCATGCTTTGGCCGCTTAAAGTTGCAGTATCTAAGTAATTCGTTTGTCATATTCTAAATCTAAATTGCATATTTATGTTGGACTCATTCCGTTTGCAGTTGGGTGTTCTGTCGAGAACAGATTACTTTATCTGCTATTCTGCAATCAAGTAAAAGGGGAACATCTACAGCTGCTGTCTATCTAGCAATTGTTGAACTTCATACACATAATTTGGTGACTAACTGATTCTGCACGCAGTAAATACTAGTACTCAAATATAAAAGGTAGGCAGTTGTACCTTGACAGCATTCTGGTGCAGTGAAAACAGGAGTACCTGGAGACCTCCAAAGCAGATCATCATCATCCTGCAATACAATCACATAACACTTTATCAGTAAAGTACTAAGCCATTAGACTCCACAATTGTACGAAGAAATTGCCTAAAAACACTTACTCCCTCCGTCCCATAATATAAGAAGTTTTAGAGTTAGACACGGTTATTAAGAAAGTAGGTAGAAATGAATGGTGGAGGGTTGCGATTGGATGAGTAGTGGAGGTAGGTGGGAAAAATGAATGGTGGAGGGTTGTGATTGGTTGGGAAGAGAATGTTGGGGAGAAGTTGTTATATTTTGGGACAAATCCTGAGGGCTAAAAGTTGTTATATTTTGGGACGGAGGGAGTACATGTTAATAGGCATTTCTACATTAGCACACAATAAAAAAGATCATGTATCAAGTTAAAGATAATCAAATGTGGTATGAAACCATCCTGTTTTACTATATAAAGTCATGGGCCTGCTTAACTAAAAAAGGTGGCATGCAATCATCTACTTGAGTAATCTTAAAAATATTCAGGATGGAAGGAAATGAACAATATCTTTTGAGGTTTTTGAATTAAAAAATGCTTGTCTTAGAAATTGAGCCCCAAAATTGCATTTTTGATACAGTCTACAGTCTAAATCATGATGCACACAATTTTCTGGGGATCCATTCAACTGAAAGCCCTTTATGCCATGACAAGGAAAATAGCATTCATTACTACAATACAGAGGTTAGAGGATAAAGGCCCACCTCAAAAATCTGACTAACACTGAAATCCCCTATCTTCACACTGCCAGTGCTTGTGACCAACAAATTGTCTGGTTTGATATCACCATGAATAATATTCTGCGTATAATGACAGGAAGCATTCAGTGACATGATGAGTTAGGAAGCACATAACACAGTGCAGACTGCATAACGTAGATAAATGTGTGACTAGAGCAACATGTATCTGATTATAATATAGAAGTGTGTACAAATTGGGGAAATAGAAACATCAACAAGGACCAACTTAAGAAGTAATGAATTGCCAGATGTTAAGGAATCAAGTAACATGTTACCAAGATACATTATGCACATAAGAGCATGGATAAATTAAGATTTCTTATATGCATATCACTGTCCTAATCAGTGTTCTAAAAGTCGTCTCTAGGCGCCGGGTAGCCGCCGCCATTAGGCATTCGATGGTGTATTAGGCAGCTGAGCTAACTTGGCTAGTGTTTTTTTTTTTTTTGCTATTTTAGTGTTATATAGTCTAATTTCTATGCAATATGCCTGCTATTTTTTTGGATTTGACTAGTTGACCTGACCTAGGCGCCGCCTTGGCGCCAATTAGGCACTAGGCGCCCCCCAGCCGCCCAACTAGCGCCTAGTGCTTTCTTGAACCATGGTCCTAATGAACTCAATTTCCAATACAATCAAACAATGGATAAGAGAAGAAATGTGTGTGTAGGCACAAATAATCCTAATCTAGAACTAAAATGGGATTTAATATTTTCTTTATGAAACCATAACCATTCAAATAGTACCACTTAGCTGGGCCCAAAAAAGTTGGCATATGCAAATGCAATAATTACCTCAAAGACAGAAAGTTAAGTAGCTAAAGGAACAAGGAAAGTAACATGCAATTAGAACTTCAGCCTACAAGCATAGACTAAGACTATAGTACAAATAACGATAACTTAACAGTGGATCTCAACCTCTGCTCAACCTGGTCACCGATTTAACCAAGTTTAAGCAAGACTTTTTTAGAAAATGTGGAAGTTAAAATATGTTGCTTGCATTAATCTGCACAATACAAACTTGAAGCTGCTTAAATATATTTGTACAGAGAAACTATCATTATATGACCAGTTGATATGACTGCTAGTGGAACACACTGGCAAATTTGAATTTCCTTTGATATGACCAGTTGATATGATTGCTAGTGGATCAAACTATTCATGGTACCATGAATAGTTTGATCCATATACAATTGGTGTTTATAGGCTGTAGATTCTGATATATGGCATGGCGTTCACCACAATTTAACAGATCTTTTAGTGAAGGAAATTTGAATCTTACATGAGAATGAAGATACATAACACCAGAGATTATGTCGCGCAAGTAATTTCTGGAGGTAGCTTCTCCTAAACCATTGTCACAGACCATTTTTCCTTCAACATACTCAAGAACTGGCAATACCAATGGACAATGTTAGGTAGAATAATATGGAGAATTAAATAAAGATGCTCAAAAGTTAGCAAGAAAAATCTCATGCTACAATTAAACAAAAGGAAACTATTTTTTTTAAAAAAAATGAGAATGTCATTACATACCCATGTAGAATTTATCTGCATTTGGGTCATCAATCACTTCAATGAGATTTACTATATTAGGATGATCCAACATTTTCATGATGGATACCTGTCACCAATACAAAAGGTGATGCTGTCAGATAATTGAGACGTTAAACAGTACATAGAGATTCTTTAAGCAAGCAAAGTTTATTCCAGTTATTTTATTGTGTTCATGTCCTGAACAGAGCAAAATCAGTGAGCACACTCAACTTGTATCAACTCAACTTGGGTATTGGGCTCAGGGCCAAGGCCCTAGGCCAAGGAGGAGGAAGAGGTGCACATGGACATGTCCAGTATCGCATGGTTATTGTTCACATGGGTGTATAGAATAGATTGATTTGCTAGCTATTTATAAAATCTTAGAGATAAACTCCTTCAAGGTCAAGCCATCCTATTTAAATAAGGATGGGCTGTATGTCCATTCGTTAATAGTCTCTCCCTAATGTTCATCATCTAAGTCTAAGTTCTCTCCTCATCTGCAGCAACCATCGCCGCCCCAGCTAACCTCTGGTGGTGTTTACCCACCATGATTTCGGACCATGACAACTTGGTTACTATGTATGTGGTTGGCCCGATAGTGTCAATGTTATGGTAGCGATGCATCCTCAAAGTGCACACAACCAAGGTTATCATACCAAGCCCAGCCCAATAGTTTGACCAAAAAGGACCTGAAGTGAGCCTCCCGGTAGACTGTTTTTCCTTAGACAATTCTATAATCATCCATTTCGATCAGGAGAAACCATGTTTGAACTGGCTAGTTTAAGAGTGAACAAGTCAACATGAGCCAGACGATAAACCCAGCTTAAGAAATAGCCAAAAATAATGCACAATGCATTGTGCATGAACTAAGTGGGCTTGTTGGTTTGTTATTTATTGTACTGAGAAACTTATGTAAGTCCATATTGAGTGCAAGAGCTATGCTAATTATATCACCACATTTACATATTACCCATTTAAATAGAATGTGCAGACACTGACCCAAATCTTAACTGGGTCAAGGGCTGAATGGGCAGCACTACTTTTCCAGAGCACTTAAGTCGTGTCATGACAAAAAAGAAAAAAAAGACATGTATTACAATCACAAGTAAACTGAGAAAGTTACTCACTTCCCGAAGAACATCTGTCATGGCAGTTTCTGATCGCACAACACGTACTTTCATCATGTAAGATTTATTCAAAACCTACAATAGAAGGGCAAAGGCTACAGTTCCATCAGTTAGATGCAGACACTGTGCACGCAACATAAATTTAACCTTGTAACCATAAGAATAATGGTGCTGAACGAGTAAAACCAACTACTCAGACTAGCAAAAAATAAAAATTAGTAACTAACATAAAGAAATCAGCACATAAGGACAGCGAAAAACCCTACCTTCACTGCGTAAAGCTTTCCATCTTTCATGCTTCGGTATAAGACCTTTAAGCCAAAAAAAAAAAGATTTAGACATTTACCGTGGGAAGTCACTTCATAACATAATGTGAGCTATCTTACCACTTTGCCATAGCTTCCAGAACCAATCTTCCCCAGGTGGACATATTGGTTGACCATCTTGCTGCCATTTTCATCCTAAATGTGCCGAAAGGAAAAAAGTTATTGTACTGTTTAATGCAAAAAGGTAATAGATCGCATACAGCTTTATGGATTTGCAAAGGTCACGACAACATTGATTGAAACAGTAGATCATCTGAGCATGGCGCCTTAAACAATTAAAGTTTACATCTTATACGTATAATGCAAAAGATGTTTTAACCGATCATTTATAACACAGTTATAATTTTCTATAATAAGTTAAACAATGTTACTCTACTAAATAATATAACGACAAGGATAGATTAATTACCAATCGTTCCAAAATCGTATACTACATAGCAACAACCAAATAATCTAGACTTTCCATGATTGGTTAGTGGGCTTCAGGTTGTCACTTTCCTAGCAGGAGGTCCCACATTCTAATCCTAGCAGACGCACAAAATTAGGACAAATGGCAGTTATTCTACAAGGATGGATTAATTATTAATTGTTCCAAAAGGAAAGTGGCATAATGTGCGGCATTAGCATTGATGTTGTCGTAGAAGATGCCATGTTCAAAACCTAGCAGAGGCGCCAAAATTTGCATTCCTGCATGATGGAGATCCAATCACTCGAACAAGACTGAACTACGACATTTACCTATTTTGCAGTCTAACCGCTGAGCTAACCTTGTCTTTAATACAATGGTCCATGTGTGACAGTTTCTCATGCACGGGCTAGCTTGTAAAAGAAGTCTGCACTAGATAAGACTATACCTCTATATATGGGCATGAAAGATGGAAATGAAAATAGAATAACAGTGGTAAAGAATTCAAATCTAAGAGGATAGTACCTCTGAGCGAAATACTTTTTTAGTCTCCTTAACTAGGCTTTCTCTACATGCAAAGCCATTCTGAGCCCTTGACAGTATAATATCTTCAGATCTCTTCCTTGGCTGCCCATCATCACTTCCATAAAGATGATCAGGATCATCTCCATCATAGAAGCTTCTGTCAGGGTCATCGCCATTGTAGAAGCTTCTATCGAGATCATCCCTGTCGTAGAAGCTTCTATCAGGATCATCCCCGGTGTAGAAGCTTCCATCAGGATCCTCCGCAGATTTATGGTTCAACAAGTCTTCAGATAGGATGCCATCAGCGTCACGAGGTCGACTTACAGACACCCTAGGCTTCCTTAAAAAGCCAAAACAACTACAGCAGCCCATGTCGGCCAGGTCAGCCATTCAGACCAAGTAGGCACCAGGAACCCTAGTAGAACAAAAACAGGTGAAGTAGTAAGAAACACCATCAGAGTAGGAATTGAGAAGTATGTCGGTTAATAGGGTTCGGTGTGAAACCAAACAAAAATGGGAAGTGCCTACTCCTCTTCTACTTAGCATCATTTGGCTATCGCAACACCAACCTACTGTACCAGATCACACATCACAGTAAAACCATAGGCTTATTCCCTTACAAATAAGTCAAGACTACAACACAAATTCCTCGCGGGAAAACTCACTTGATCACAGACTTTAGTATATTCAAAGTTAAGAGGTGATAAACACATCCCTGGGATTTCACATCAGATGAACACAGAGATGAAATCACCTAAGCAACACGACTACGCAGGTATCTGCTGGTACCACCCGCACGCGGGCTAAAAACACCAGCTCCCACGCCCCCGAGGCACCCAGGTGACCAGATCCCCGCCCAAAACCGTCCCGACTCCCGGTTGATCCTAGGGCAGAACAGAATAATCACCGGAATAGTGAATCGCCCAGCCTACCCCCACCTTGCTCCCCCCGCGACCAAACCAACGCCTTCCCTTCCCTACCCTACCCCTATTCTAACCCAAACCCCCGCACCCGGCGAGCGTGAATGTACGACGGCGGGTGTGTGGGGCGCAGATCGGACGAACCTCGTGGGTGGCAGGGGACTCCGCGGCGGCGTTGCTCCTTCCCCCCCTGCGGAGCTGCGGCTGCGTCGCGGCGGGGTCTCCTCGTCGCGGTTTTGTGGGGTTTGGATGGGAGAGGGGAGGGAGGGAGGGAGACCGTGGTGGCAAGCAAAGCGGAGCGGAGGTGGTGGGGGGGATCGAACTAGCGAAGGGCGCACGCGACGCACGGACGCACGGTGCGGCACGCGAGGGGTGGGGGGTTCGGCTTTTTGGACGCGAGATGTGGGGGTGTTCGGGCGTTTGGCGGCCGGCGCGGCGGGGGCGGGGGCGCGGGCGTTGGGAACGTGGGGGCGTCGCCGTCGCTGTTGACGGTTGGGGGGAGGGGGGGGGGGGGGGGGGGGGTTGGGTTTGGTTAGAGGAGATCGCACGGAGGGGGACTGACCGCTCTGTCGGTTTTTTTGGTAATTTTGGGTGCGTCTGAGCCAACCGTTCGGGCAAGAGCTCGTAAACCCTCCCCGCCTTAAAAATATTTTCAGCTCACTGTACTAAAAATAAATTTATTTTTAATAATTATTATATTAGAGTAGAGTACTAGACAGATCTATATTGTTTATTGGAATTTAACGAAATAGAGGGTAATCTAGTTCTTTTGTTTTTTTTAAAGTGTGGAATAGATAAAATTGAATTTATTTTAGGACGGTGGAGGTAGTACTTCGGTTCAAAACTACTCCAGTGCTATGGCTCATATTGATATATGAATTTTGAACTAGTAAACAATTGAAATAAATGTTACGTAAGCATGATCAATAGATAACATGCCCAATAGTAGCATGACCCCGCCTCCTTTCCTTCACACCGTTCGGCGTCCTATGCATCCAAAGTCATTGTGTTTTGGCGGTGGAATACATAAGTAAACAATATGTTAGTATTTAGTTATGCAAAACATTGTTGCCAAGACTTACTCAACTCACAACTTTCACCTGCTTCCGGTGATAATTACCACTATCATATAAATGGGAGAGTAGAGTACCAAGACATAGGGATTAGCCAGCAGATACGGTTTATTTATTACCTTTACTTGATAAAACATGTGAGGTGTACCACCTTTTGCCTAAAGTAAAGAATTCAAACGTTTACGACCCAATTTAATAGCGCCAGGGATGGTTTAAACACATCCTTAGTGGAACAACGGCTTCACTCCTAAAATGAAATCATTAAGAACCCACGCTCAATCTCTCCACATTGTTAGTCCCTTATGCAGCTTTGAATTAAATATATGATGTGGCCTCGCTCAATTTTTTAAGGGTTGTGTATGGGCTCTTCCCTATATCCGCAAAGAGTTTAGATTAAAACTATTGTGTCTATTTGATCCTAAGCTGCAAATGAGTGGAATTTGATGTTTAATTTCAATCATAAACTTTTGAGAGCAGGAGGTTTTGCCTCAACTCAATCCATGAATGTTATTTCATTTCCGCTGAATTTAACTCAGTCTTCGTCCTACCCTAGAGTTATCTCTCAAAGTTGAAGCTAGGAGGTATTTGATTTATTGGATTTCGAGCCCCTTTTCTTGCTCCTTGCCATTAGCGCAACCCTTTTTATTTTCTTAGCTTTATTTGAAGTATAGTTTGTTACCTGAAAAGATACTCATCATATTGCTGCGATACATTGGGCATATTAGCGGGCCTATTCCATCTTAGTGTCCGTCCACCTCAACGTCTATACAAAGGATTACGTATGGGCAATATTGAAACTGTACTTTCCAGTAGTATCGCTGCTGTTTTTTTGCAACTTTCGTAGTTGCGGGAACTATGTGATATGGGTCAGCTCTCGCAAGCTTTATTAGAGCATTGAATTGAGCTCTACTAAGAGTAAGATGGCTTTTATTCTACTAAATCCAAAGAATGCTGGCTAGGGTGACGCTCGTGCTTCTTTCGAGTAAGGCAAACTTAGTAAGGGGACTTGTCTTGTATAGTAGGCAGCGGATCTCTTCTGTTCAGTTCTTTCCCTGCTACGCTACTTTGTGATGTATCCTGTCTGCCATCACTTCCTATCGTCAAGTAAGCTGATTGAGTAATTCCAGGTGGTCGTCATCCTTGTAATACCTCATGAAGAAGCAAGGCTGCGCTCTGCGCATATTGTTCTTCAGATCGATTGTGTCACAAGGCAGATAGATAGACTCCTTTCCCGCTGCTAAGGGAGAGCAAGAAACTAAATCAAATGATTGTTTTTTTCACCAGCGCCCTTTTTTTGCGGGTACTAAGAGTCCTCTCACTACCAATCTGCAGACATCATCATCTGGCTGGGTCTTGCTGGTATCAACATATAATAAGCACTCTTATCAATAAATTAGGTTAGGTATTGTGCGGTTACCTAAAGATACCTGCTCAACGTAGATGCAGGGAGTAGAAAGGCTGATCCAAATTTAGCGCCAACTCTTTTGTAGTGACCCCAGAGTCCCGGGTTGCTTTGGTGCACCCAACCCGTAAGTATTGTGTTGTACAACTCTCCTCCAACGTAGATTGGTGGCAATCAACCATGAACAAAGCATTACGGTATTGACTCCCAACTGAATCTTCTATACCTTTAAAAATAAGCAACCATAAAACCATCCTCTCAGCATAACAATCTATAATAGGCAGATAAAAAAAATCTAGTTAAGGTAATCAACATATCAAACTGTTATATTTATCTCGGAATGAATACCTCAATGCTATACAATTACCACATCATGCATTTGATATATACACAGGCAAAACAATACATGTGTAAATACCAGGTGAAAAATGGGCACGCATAGCACTCTTGTAGTCTCAGTGAAATCTGACTACGGTCAATATGAAATAGATTATGAAGCAGATTATTTATACGGATTATCTACTTCATTATAGGAATAAATTAAATATTTTAATAAATAAACCTAACAAAATCAAGTGGTCTCATTAATATAATAAAAGAAAGTTTTGGTAGAAACTGTACTTTTTTAGTGTGGAGCAAATAATCCCATTCAACAATCCAGTAAATAATTAAAAACAAAGCCTCAAATCTAAGGTTAGTCATAACAAGAGAATGAACCATTCAAATTTTCAAAACCATCTGTGTAAATAAGCATATGTACTGCATTATTATACCAATAAAATTGCTATGGTAGTCACTGGCAAACTAATTTTTGTTGGACCAAATGCAACGGGCCGGTAAGCCAAACATGTAGATTTATGCACCTGTTTTTATCTTCTTGGGACTTTTCTTTACCAAAGAAGAGGACAACTGATCCATTTCTTATCCTCAATAACTGCAAAATTCACTAATCAACTGTTCTTGCCCGAGCACAATCCACACACGTCTGGATTGAAATTTACAACACTAAGCGTAATTTGTTAA
Organism: Oryza glaberrima; assembly: GCF_000147395.1. NCBI lineage: Eukaryota > Viridiplantae > Streptophyta > Magnoliopsida > Poales > Poaceae > Oryza > Oryza glaberrima. The sequence goes on from NC_068328.1 coordinate 28,201,458, forward strand.
CTTGGTCATTGGCAACTGTTACATTCATAGTTACTAATGAATGTAACTAACACGACGCCGAATGTTTACATGAGTGAAACAAACATTGGTACATAACGTCCGAGCATAGCATTTGCATGAGCTGATCAGAAGTCCTCAAGCATGTATCAAGTGTAACAACAGCCTCGAGGCAAACAAAAATCAAGGGAAATGGAGAAAAAGTGAAACAAAAACTCAACCATGTATAACACTACTTATTCCTTACAATCAGTAAACATCCTGGTAAAATATATCATAGCGAAGTCTTAAGAGAGACTAGAAAGAATATAAGGGAGCATATCTACCGACGCTTATCTCGACTGCGTAGGGGAGCAGAGGAGGCCTGAAGCATCTGCACCAACCACGGCAAGCTCACATATGGTACAAAGCTGCCCTTCGATGGAAGGAACAAACCGGGAGCCACAGTACGGGCAGGAAACATCCTTCTGGCCACGGTAGATTGGAACATACGTGGCGCCACAGACAACAAATGGATTTCTGTAGTCATAGTTCAGCTCAGAGCTATCCTTCTTGCCACTGCACTGCTGCTGCACCTGTCGAGCCCTCCTTGCCTGGGCCTCATTAGGGTTGTTCTCCAGAAGCATCCTTGCAAAGTGCTCTGCAGTAGCGAAGTTCTTTTGCTTGTAGCACAGACCCATAGCGCTTCCAAGCACAAGCCTCATATGAACTCTCTGAAGCTTGCAGTTAGTGAAGTAAGCCGCCAATTCTTGTTGGCGGTTGACATCATCTCTCAGCTCCTTCCTCTTAAGTTCCATCCTCAGGCCAAGAACATACTCCCTCACAATCTCGATCAACTCTTTCACTTCATCCACTTCCCTCCTCGAGTCTACCACGATAAGAGGGATGGTATGCAAGATGCTAAGGAACTGCCTCAGGGCTTCTGGGAACTTACCATCTGTGGTGGCCTTATAGGCAGCCTTGAGTCTGTCTTCCATTTGTGGGAAGGTGAAAACAAGTGCAGGAGGGCCTCTCACATTAGGACTTGCAGACTCGCTCCAACCTTTCTCAACAGCAACTGGTATGATGGGGGCAGTTGCAAGTGCACGAAGATATGAGTGGCTGCCCATGTGCAGATCAAGAAACAGGGGCTTGAGGGGAGCAAAGTTTTTTATGCCCAACTGGCGACTAAGCAACCTCATTGCAGTGTCAAAGTTCCCTGCTGCTGCATGCTCCCCAGCAAGAGAAGATTTCTGAGTCCAAATCAGGCTGACAGGCATGCCTGGTGGAGGAGCAACGAAGACCGCTGAGCGTGCATTGCCAGCATTTTTAGGGGTCTCTGCTTCAGGCGGAAGTTCCAGATCTTCTAGGTCCCAACCACCTTCCTCGCCATCCTCCTCATTTGCTTCACCCTCCTCAGCATCAAAACCGTCACCACCATTCGCCATCGCTTCGCTTGCATCAACAATATCCAGGTCCTCATCACCCCAGTCAGCACCAGCAGCTTCATCGTCTTCCTCAAGTTCAGCCTTCCCAGTAGCGTCCAGTCCACCCTCAAAGATACCACGCATCACCCTAAGCAATGGCCAATCACCACTGGCTGTGAGAGGAGCAGGGGGGATCAAAAGAGAGCGAGCTTTTCCTTCAGGAAGAGAAGGAATATTTTCACCCAGCTCAGCGGCAAGCCTATCAGCAATTTCTGTGAGCCCATGGGTGGTAGCAGTAATATAAGCAAGAGGTAGCTGTCCAGCATTCTCTAGGATCTCAACTCTCTTCAAAGCATCACCAAGATACAGAGCATTGTGGAATTGACCCATCAGGTTATTGTTCTGTCCAGCAATTTTGCACATGAACCCCACCTTGTCCATGTAACCAGTAATAAGATATAGGAAAGCAAGCCTCTCAAAATTCTTCGTACGTTGGTATGCATATTCCACAATACCAACATTTCCCTGCCTCAGGGCCTCAATTCCCAACCTGTACCAGTGATCCTTGTCATCAATCTCTTTTGCAGAAGCAACTGCGATTTGGATGTTACCACTCTCAAGAGCAAGGTTAAATCTTGTCTTCTCATCTTTCACAAAGTGGAGGGCAACTTCTGGAAAGCCTTTCTGTTGTAAATAAGAAATCACAGCTTGCCCACACAGCTGGGAATTCTTGATCATACTCATCACATGATCATACCGTTTGCGTAGAAGGGCCAGCTTGAAAATGTACTCAGATGCATCAACTGTGACCAGCTTGTTCTTACCATCACGATCTAGACAGAATATATTGTTCCCAATAACCCTTGTTATGTATATAGGAACATCGAGGGTTTTAATAATCCCACTATCTCCATTGGGAAGGCAATACTTGATATGATTCAGGGTAGTGTAAATAAACACACCATTCTCATCCCAGGCACCACTTTTCACACGAATGGTTTCGTGGAGTGTACAGCGATGGACGAGCTTCTTGTTTGCTATAACCACCGCATGCTTGCTCAGCAGTGCGACAGATTCCATATCACTCGACCAAACAACATATTTAACAGAAGGTGCCTGGAGCTCACCAAGAATTAACCTTTGCTGCAGATCAAAGATGGTCACTCGGTCTTCGGCTTTGCACAGCAAGTTACCAGTCCCAGCATAATAAATTGCATCCGTGGCAATAGGAAGAGGGCTTTTCTTTACGATTTCATTCTTAAGATTCTTCACCAAAACTTGATTGCTACTCTTCTCAAGGACTGCAAACCTGTTGCGTGCCACGAAAACAGCTGACCCACCAGCTCCCTTCTTTGCATCCTGCAAATAGTCAGCCCTGCCAGCAGAATCCTTGGGAACAATGTAGAGTTCGTATGAGCCTCCATCCACATCAGAGCAAATCAGGACAGCATTTTCAGTTGGACTGCAAGATAGTGTCTTGGGTGACTGGTTCAAGCTCACTGATCCAGGTCTTCTTATTGGAGCAAGCTGAACTTCCTTCTGTGTGGTGAATTCAAAAAAACGAAGAAAACGGTCCTTCACATAGAAAACAGTATCTCCACTCACAGAGAAAGCTGGACGTTCCCTCTCCAATTTAAACACAATCATACCACTGTCATGACCAGCGGCAAGAAGATTCATCTCAGGGTGAGCAGAAAGAATCCAGAAACGATCATGTTCCCGCCTGAACGTTTGAATACCGGTTCGCTTTGTGGCATCCCAGATGCGAATGCTTTTGTCCTCTGAGTTGGACACAATGATGTCTTGCTTAGCATGGAACATCACGCATGACACATTATTCATGTGTCCCCGCAAAGTATCAACTTCCCAAGCCTTCGTGTCTGTCCAAAAAAATAGCACATTTAGATTACATTAATTCAAATACCTCAATAGCGGTTTGCTGCATATGCATATAGTTTTGTGTTTGGCCAGTCTAGCAATATGCAGAAGAATGAAGTGCTATGCAACAAGAATGACCACCTTTCATTCCAACCAAAGTGACAAACTAGAGGTCAGGAGCTAGTTACTAATTGAGTAATTGTGAAGCATGTTTCTTGCATTCAGCTTGTTCGGTAATTACTACTTCTGTGAAAGTATGATAAATTGAAGAAAACAAAAGGAATTCATAATAAAATCAAATCCATAGTTTGTAGTAATAATATATGGAAGGACAAATGAATAAAAACACAAATATGCAAGCGTTTATCCATGGAAAATGGTAATAGAAAAGTTTAGGGCCTTGTAGCAGTATTACCATTCATTCTCCATAGCTTCACTTGTCGGTCATCTGCCCCGGAAACAATGAGTGGCAATGTGGGGTGAAATGATGCCCAGTTCACCCCACGGTCATGCCCTTCCAACACATATTTTACAACTGCATCAACACCTCCAAACAGATCTGTGTTCATCTGGGTGAGACGCAGGATGTCATCTGCAGGTGACACCGTCTTCTTCCTCAAAGCACCAATATCCCAAACACGGACAGTCTGATCCAGTGATGCTGACACAACCAGGTCCTCCTTGGGATGGAATGATGCGCACATGACATAGTGGTTATGTCCAGTCAGCACAGCTACACATGTGCGTGACTGCCAGTTCCAGATCCGGATTGTCTGGTCATCACTAGCACTTACTATCCATGGGTATTCGTGGTGGAATTGCACGGTGCGAATATAGTCAAGGTGCCCGTGAAGTGTGAAGAGGCAGCGATGTGTCTTGTAATTCCACACCTTAATCTTGTAATCATCACCTGCAATGCATCACAGCAATCTTAGAATAATTCAGAAGTTCAACCATTCCGCATCCCAATCATATTAGTCCACCGAGCAATACGACCGGACACCAGTATGACTTCGTTTCAAGTTTCAACAGATCCCAAAGTCCAGGTTTCAACAAATTCCAAAGGTCCATGATGGCACCTTGCCATCGCTAACTTGCTACTTGTATCAGATTCACACTACAAAAGCTGATTCTCTCTGGTTGAGGGCTACACATCGACTCATTCTACTTCCTATCATATCTCTTCTACGGAAGGATTGCAAAATCGATGGAGATCCCGGTCATAAATAGAAACAAAATGTCACATGAAGGTTTCAAACTAACAATTCACCAAACAGTTCATCTTAAGCTAAGAGAATAGAACCAGCACCAGATCCAACCAACGAGGATCACTTGCACAACCACCACTGTACACGAAACGCGATCTAATCGCAAACCATGTACGCGTGGTATCTACCTCGAGTGTCCTCATTGCACCATGAAATGGATCACGCGGAAATCTAACGGCCACGCGAGACGTCCTCCAAATCCGAGAAGGAGGATTCGACCAAACACGCGTCGACGCCACACCCGACCCCGCGAGCGGCGAACCACCACAGCGAAAAAAAAAATGCTCGAGGCGGGCGAGATCTAGGCAGGGAGGAATCGATGTTTACCTCCGGAGACGAAGAGCGGCTGCGTGGCGTGGAAGTGGACGCCGCGGACGGGGCCGTCGTGCTCGTCGAAGCGGTCGAGGAGGGTGCCCATGCGGTAGTCCCACATCTGGATCACCCCGCTGTGGAGGCTGGCCAGGATCCATGGCCGCCGCGGGTGGAAGCTCAGCCCCTTCACCCGGTTGCTCTTCGTCTCGAACTTGGTCAGCATCTTCTCTAGCCGTCCCCCCGGCGCGACGGCGGCGGCGGCGGCGAAACCCCTCGCCGCTGAGGCGCGCGGAGGAGAGAGAGGGGGGAGGGGGGGGGTGGTATGGCGTTGGGTGGAGAGGACGAAGGTGTTTTTGAGATCTCGGGGTGGGAGGAGGAAGAAGTGGGGGGAGAGATCTGGGTTTCGGACGCGGTGGTGAGGTGGTGGGAGGCTTGGCCGCCGTTGGATTCTGGAGACGGGGAGATCTGGGCCGTTGGTTCCGGTGTGGCCGGGTTGTCAGATTGGGGTAGACTTGTTTAGGGGTGAGTCAGCTTGGTCCGTAAGGTACCTGATGAATACTGTAGCTTCAGTACGAAGGCAGCGTTTTTGACTTGTCAGTAGCAGTAGAGAAAAAAAAAAGGTTTAGGGCCGTTTGAATCGCATGGTTAAAAGAAATGTAGGAATATAAAAAAGACAGGATTCTGATAGGAATTGAAGTGTAAAACAGAGGATTGCAATACACATGAATGGTCGTTTGATTAGAGCGCAGAAAAAAAACGCATGAATCGAATGAGAGAGATAGACTCAAAGGACATTTTCCAAGAGGTTGGAGCTCTTGCTAAAAATTTCCTCTAAAATCCACATGCAATGTGTCATTCCATAGGAATTTCATAGGTTTTGGAAAGCTTCAATTATTTGAATCAAAGGGCTAAATAGGAAAATTTCCTATAGGATTTAAATCCTATGAAATTTCTATATAAATCCTTTGTTTCAAGAGGCCTTACCTTTTGTAGTTATGTCATTTATATTTAAAAAACAGGATATATCATATAAAAAATTATAACCATGCTAGTAGAAAAAAGGAATTTATAAGGCGGGTTATAACCATGGTTTATACTTATGCTAGTAGAACAAAGAGTTTCCATGTCTTAAAATGTCACAACAGATGCAAGCAAACAAGCACAACCATAATACTTGCCGATTTTGGCAGGTACAGTAGTATAGGAATGAGCGTTGGTTACTGCAATTGTTTCGCCGATGAATCAATAAGTGCATTATCGATTGGAATAAGATAACTTGATGGACGATCCTTCCCGAGTCTTCATCAACAACCAAGAGAAAACGATAGACATCAGAAAAGGTTAAAGGTGGTAAACAACATAATTCCATAAATGGAAGGGACAAAAGACCTAGACAGTATATCACTATATTAGATCTAATCTTGTAAATACTTTATTTGAAAAACAAATCTAAAATATTCCTAACAACAAAATAGAAGGGCCTCCTCACCATCGACAAGGGTGCTAAAGACAATAGGGAAGGGAAGGGGGACTAGATGGGTTGTGAGGACGAAAGCCTTCATGAATTAAATTGGTGATTCATGGTATGCTCTCGCTATGACATATTCCAGTTTATCATCCAAATCTATATAATACTTTATATATAGATATATCCACCTAGTTTATTTACTATAAAAAAGCTAGCACATGAAATTTAAAGTGCATCTAGGCTCTAATTCAATTTCAGTAATCAATGACTAGCGATTAGAGATGACTAACACCTTTGCATATAACTCTTTGGGCCTACATGTCATGTCAGTGGCTAGATATTATGGAACTTGGTCCCTAAGCTTTCTAAAAATCTTGAATAGGTCCTTATCTTCAACCACAAATAAGAGGAGTGTAATAAGTGGCGCGCTCAGCCAAGAGCCAAGGCATGCCCAGGGGACCTCCGTGGTCCCTTCGGGTGCAGTAGGCACATCATAGAGTGGCTAGAGGACGACGGGCGACGAGCTCCTGAAAAGCTGTGGCCATGATGCTTATGGTGGTGGGTAGGCAGTGCTCGGGTGGTAGAACGGCAATAGCTCTAGCAACTACATGCATAGGGAATAGGGAAACCGTAAGCAGGCTAGGGATTTTCTCACTTAGAAGGGCTTTTCCCGCACTTAGTGATGGCGGGAGGTAGCAGTGGTGCTTCGGCAACGATACGAACAATGTTGATAGGCGCGGCTATTCGGGAAGGGGAAAACGAGATCAGTGCAACATGGGGAAAAAGGTGATGCACATGGTTGAAAGGTGATTTCACCGAGGACGTTGTGATAGGCTCTTGTGCTTACCAGCACCAACGATGGCTCCTTTATTCCTGGCAAGAGAGAGAGCCATGAGCTCCCTCAAGTTGGAATAGAATGGGGCGAGTTGAGGAAAAGGAGTGCAACAGGAAGGTTTATGCGAGGGTTGCAAGCTCATTTCATGGCATTACTCTAATATTGCGACCTCAAGCCGTGTGGTGATGGAACGGGATTGTCGGGGGTACCGTGGTATCAGGGAGGAGCTAGGAGGATTGATAGCTTGAAATCTTTGGTCAGCCCTGAAAGATTTGGTCGGTTTGGCTTAGTCGGCACAAGAGGGACCGTATACGTTCAACGATTAGCGAGAAAGAAATATGGTGAGAGATGAGTGTTCAAAGGCGAGTAAAAAAATTCTACAACCACATTGCATAATAAAAAAAATCAAATAATAATTTCATATAACTAGACTAGAACAAAGCTTAAGAGGTGAAAGGAGTTTTATGCTATGATTTAGTAGTCGTTGAGACCTATGTTACTCAAAATTTTAGGCTCAATCTACGGGGGTTTTTTTTGCCCACGGGTTGGTGGGTACGGGCGTGTAAAGAACGGACCATACCCATGTGCCTAACGGCTAAGAGTTTTCGCCCGTCAGTAGACCCATGGGTATAAGAGTTAGAACATGATTAGCTCCTAATAGAGTAAAAATCCGTCGGGTGTCGGGTCACGGGTCCCCATTGACATCTCTACTTCCAAGTCATCATGAATGGAAAATAAAAAAAAACCAAAAATAATTTAGCGCATATGAATTTATGTACATCATTTTGAAGTTTTCACTACTTCATTTTCTTCTTGGATGTTGCGTCGATGATGAACAAATTGAATGAAGTTAAATTTCTATTTCAATGGTAGAATTTAATAAGTTTCTAATCCATGTTAAGCTAATCTTATTGAAGTATAATATTTTCTATAAGGTCATCGGGCTATGTGATGTATTTTGCCAAAAGTCTTCACAGTTTATTTATGGGTGATTTAACTACAATAAGTGGGAAAAGATTATTTGTTTAGATCTTGGTTTAAAATTCTAATTTGACTGAGTTGCTGGGGCATCACAATAATGGTAAAGATTATAAAATGTTTTTGTGAAGTCTGTTTGTTTTACTTCGGATCGAGTTGTCTTAGCCCCAGGCCCCAGCATGCTTTGTACCTTTCCTCCATGTATGAAAAATAGTCATGAGTGTTAACATTTTTATGTATTGTTCGTATATTATAATAACATCTAAAGATTTACTAAAATGTACTTAGTATTTATTTGTGATTAGGAAAATCAATTTTGCTTTGATAAAAATATTTTTCCTTGCATTTCATTTGCATAAAATGTTGTTACGTGGGTGCATGGTTTGGGATTAAAGACGTTTGATTTATTATATTTGCGTATGCTATGTTTTGATTTTCATTTATATGCACCAAAATAAACTATTAAAATGAGTTTTAACATTTTAAGGCAGCTAAATGCGTCCCCTCCCCGGTCCAGTCCCCGGCATTCTGAGCGGTGACGAGGGAAAGGGTACCCATCTTAGGATTTATTCCAATTACATCCTCCTATTATCAATCTAGGATATTTCTCCCATGATGTTTCTTGAATCAGGTTTGGTTAAATTCTTTTGCTCTTTTTACATCTCTTGTTGGAGGTTATTTCGTTTGCAAGATTCCCAGTTCGCCAATGAAGCAATCAATGGCACCACCTTTAAGGTTAGGGTCACCGATTTGCTGATTTATCAAAGGAGTGAAGATAGTGGCCTGTGTTCCTTGATTTCTTTGTGTGCATGTTGGAGTTGGTTAGAGTTGTCTCACTATCCATTGTTAATAAGAGAATAAGCAGCAAACAAGAGACTAAAATGTGGTAAATTTCCAGTAGCATGGAAGGAATTTATCCGTTCACTAATGAATGATTACCGCGTCTAAGAGCATAGGGGTTTGACGCCGAACAAAGCTAGGCCTATATTTTTCAGTTAGGACAATCTATATATATTTTTAACTTTTCTAACATGAACTTAATGTGTCTATTTGTACTTTGCCCCCAAAAAGCCTATGCCCAATACCTTGGATGTAAAGTGTTTTTTTAGTCATTTACTCCCTCCATCTCAGAATATAGAGAATTTTAACTCTTGACATGGCTATTAAGGAGAAGGGTAGAAAGACTTATTTGCCATCTTAGGATAGATATTAAGGAGAAGGGTAGAAAGACTTATTTGCCATCTTAGGATAGATGATGTGCATGTACTGACTATAATTAAAACAAGGAATAGTTAGGTAATATGGGTAGCTTACTAGAAAAAATACAACCTATTACTAATACTATTTTGCTATATTTGAGACAAATCTTGAATTCTATAAGTTGTTATATGCTACATTTGAGATAACTTTTGAATTTTATATTTGAGATAACTTTTGAATTCTATATGAGGTTATATTTTAGTACGAAGGGAGTATGGGAAAATATGTAATGTAAATCATATAAGCAGTAGAAACCTAGATGGATTCAAAAAATAGCACCCGAGTGTAAATTTTTTACTCTTGATGACGTGAAAAAATCTCATACATTTATTTTTTTTATTTTTAGATCAATGATAATTATAAGTTTCTATTACATATGTGCATTTTTAGGTGCAACGGTAGTTTGCTGGGGGAGAATTGCTGTTTTTTTTTTCCAGTACCCAAGTTTACACTGCGACAACAATACAAGGGAAATCTTTTCCCAGCATTTGGGTAAAGTTCTCTCTCCTACTTGGGAGCACCGGATTTTTTTTTCTCACCTATATAACTTTTTCTCAGAAGTTAACACATGACATGCTATGGCATTGCATAGTTTACTGCTCAAAACACTGTCCAGGCTACGACATTGTTCTATTGTGCCACAGCAGAAGCAACGAAAAATAGAACTGCAGCAGTACGTTCTAAGGACCTGTTAGATGGTACTAAAACTTTTAAATCCATATTATATCGGATGTTTGGACACTAATTATAAATATTAAACGTAGACTATTAATAAAACCCATCCATAATCTTGGACTAATTCGCGAGACGAATCTATTGAGCCTAATTAATCCATGATTAGCCTATGTGATGCTACAGTAAATATTCTCTAATTATGAATTAATTAGGCTTAAAAATTTGTCTCGCAAATTAGCTTTCATTTATGTAATTAGTTTTGTAAGTAGTCTATATTTAATACTCTAAATTGTGTCTAAATACATGGACTAAAGTTAAGTCCCTGGATCCAAGGGAGCGTATCCCATGCACACAGGCCCTCGCGTGTACACACCGTGTACACCAACTAAAAATTATCACAAAAAATTCTAGAAAAATTCATACATGTACTTTCAATAGTATTACATCTACGTGCAAAGTCGCATCTTCAAATTCATTCTACATAGAGAATAACAAAAAAGATAAAATTCTGACAAAATTACAACCTTAAAACTGTCAGATTTTTTGTTTTTTTTAGGCTAAAATATAATGAATTTGACGTTAAGATTTTAACCCTAGGTGTAATACAATTGAAAGTATGTGTATGATTTTTTCTAAATTTTTTGGTGACATTTTTTAGTTGGTGTGCACGTGAGGGCCTGTGTGCATAGGATATATTGCCTGGATCCAAACACCACCTAACAAACTATAATCCTGCAGGTCCTAGTTTAGGCCAAAGTTGGCAATGAACAACCAATTTGGAACTGAACAGCCCTCTTGAAGATTTACAACACACAGATCATTTGCTACTCCTAAAAGGAGCATAAACAAGTATCACAATTCTTTGTTAACCAAACAATCTTAAGGTGATCAACATTGTGAACACACAGTGTAACAAAAGCAAGCGTGGACGGTGACAATCACAAGCAACAGAATGAACAAAATAATGCGAGAAAGTAGCTCAATAGGATGACAATGAAAGTAACACCACGACAAAAAATTTCCAAGAGTGAAAGTAATATTGGTACATCAATTGTCCAGGGGTAGGCGCATAGGCCACCATGAGATGATCAAAAGTCCATATATGACAAGTGTAACAGCTGCCTCAAGGCAAACAAAAATCGAGGGAAATGAGGGGGAGAAGATACAAAAACACGACCATGTATACACTCCTCAATCAGTAAACATGCAGCTAAAATGTGAGATAGAGAATCCCTAGAATTTTAAGAGACTAAAAGAAAATAGGGGAGCTCTACCTTAGCACCACTTATCTCAACTGTGTGGGCGAGCAGAGGAGGCCTGAAGCATCTGCACCAACCACGGCAAGCTCACATATGGTACAAAGCTGCCCTTCGATCGAAGTAACAAACCGGGATCCACAGTACGGGCAGGAAACATCCTTCTGGCCACGGTAGATTGGAACATATGTGGCGCCACAGACAACAAATGGATTTCTGTAGTCATAGTTCAGCTCAGAGCTATCCTTCTTGCCACTGCACTGCTGCTGCACCTGTCGAGCCCTCCTTGCCTGGGCCTCATTAGGGTTGTTCTCCAGAAGCATCCTTGCAAAGTGCTCTGCAGTAGCGAAGTTCTTTTGCTTGTAGCACAGACCCATAGCGCTTCCAAGCACAAGCCTCATATGAACTCTCTGAAGCTTGCAGTTAGTGAAGTAAGCCGCCAATTCTTGTTGGCGGTTGACATCATCTCTCAGCTCCTTCCTCTTAAGTTCCATCCTCAGGCCAAGAACATACTCCCTCACAATCTCGATCAACTCTTTCACTTCATCCACTTCCCTCCTCGAGTCTACCACGATAAGAGGGATGGTATGCAAGATGCTAAGGAACTGCCTCAGGGCTTCTGGGAACTTACCATCTGTGGTGGCCTTATAGGCAGCCTTGAGTCTGTCTTCCATTTGTGGGAAGGTGAAAACAAGTGCAGGAGGGCCTCTCACATTAGGACTTGCAGACTCGCTCCAACCTTTCTCAACAGCAACTGGTATGATGGGGGCAGTTGCAAGTGCACGAAGATATGAGTGGCTGCCCATGTGCAGATCAAGAAACAGGGGCTTGAGGGGAGCAAAGTTTTTTATGCCCAACTGGCGACTAAGCAACCTCATTGCAGTGTCAAAGTTCCCTGCTGCTGCATGCTCCCCAGCAAGAGAAGATTTCTGAGTCCAAATCAGGCTGACAGGCATGCCTGGTGGAGGAGCAACGAAGACCGCTGAGCGTGCATTGCCAGCATTTTTAGGGGTCTCTGCTTCAGGCGGAAGTTCCAGATCTTCTAGGTCCCAACCACCTTCCTCGCCATCCTCCTCATTTGCTTCACCCTCCTCAGCATCAAAACCGTCACCACCATTCGCCATCGCTTCGCTTGCATCAACAATATCCAGGTCCTCATCACCCCAGTCAGCACCAGCAGCTTCATCGTCTTCCTCAAGTTCAGCCTTCCCAGTAGCATCCAGTCCACCCTCAAAGATACCACGCATCACCCGAAGCAATGGCCAATCACCACTGGCTGTGAGAGGAGCAGGGGGGATCAAAAGAGAGCGAGCTTTTCCTTCAGGAAGAGAAGGAATATTTTCACCCAGCTCAGCGGAAAGCCTATCAGCAATTTCTGTGAGCCCATGGGTGGTAGCAGTAATATAGGCAAGAGGTAGCTGTCCAGCATTCTCTAGGATCTCAACTCTCTTCATAGCATCACCAAGATACAGAGCATTGTGGAATTGACCCATCAGGTTATTGTTCTGTCCAGCAATTTTGCACATGAACCCCACCTTGTCCATGTAACCAGTAATAAGATATAGGAAAGCAAGCCTCTCAAAATTCTTCGTACGTTGGTATGCATATTCCACAATACCAACATTTCCCTGCCTCAGGGCCTCAATTCCCAACCTGTACCAGTGATCCTTGTCATCAATCTCTTTTGCAGAAGCAACTGCGATTTGGATGTTACCACTCTCAAGAGCAAGGTTAAATCTTGTCTTCTCATCTTTCACAAAGTGGAGGGCAACTTCTGGAAAGCCTTTCTGTTGTAAATAAGAAATCACAGCTTGCCCACACAGCTGGGAATTCTTGATCATACTCATCACATGATCATACCGTTTGCGTAGAAGGGCCAGCTTGAAAATGTACTCAGATGCATCAACTGTGACCAGCTTGTTCTTACCATCACGATCTAGACAGAATATATTGTTCCCAATAACCCTTGTTATGTATATAGGAACATCGAGGGTTTTAATAATTCCACTATCTCCATTGGGAAGGCAATACTTGATATGATTCAGGGTAGTGTAAATAAACACACCATTCTCATCCCAGGCACCACTTTTCACACGAATGGTTTCGTGGAGTGTACAGCGATGGACGAGCTTCTTGTTTGCTATAATCACCGCATGCTTGCTCAGCAGTGCGACAGATTCCATATCACTCGACCAAACAACATATTTAACAGAAGGTGCCTGGAGCTCGCCAAGAATTAACCTTTGCTGCAGATCAAAGATGGTCACTCGGTCTTCGGCTTTGCACAGCAAGCTACCAGTCCCAGCATAATAAATTGCATCCGTGGCAATAGGAAGAGGGCTTTTCTTTACAATTTCGTTCTTAAGATTCCTCACCAAAACTTGATTGCTACTCTTCTCAAGGACTGCAAACCTGTTGCGTGCCACGAAAACAGCTGACCCACCAGCTCCCTTCTTTGCATCCTGCAAATAGTCAGCCCTGCCAGCAGAATCCTTGGGAACAATGTAGAGTTCGTATGAGCCTCCATCCACATCAGAGCAAATCAGGACAGCATTTTCAGTTGGACTGTAAGATAGTGTCTTGGGTGACTGGTTCAAGCTCACTGATCCAGGTCTTCTTATTGGAGCAAGCTGAACTTCCTTCTGTGTGGTGAATTCAAAAAAACGAAGAAAACGGTCCTTCACATAGAAAACAGTATCACCACTCACAGAGAAAGCTGGACGTTCCCTCTCCAATTTAAACACAATCATACCACTGTCATGACCAGCGGCAAGAAGATTCATCTCAGGGTGAGCAGAAAGAATCCAGAAACGATCATGCTCCCGCCTGAACGTTTGAATACCGGTTCGCTTTGTGGCATCCCAGATGCGAATGCTTTTGTCCTCTGAGTTGGACACTATGATGTCTTGCTTTGCATGGAACATCACACAGGACACGTTATTCATGTGCCCCCGCAAAGTATCAACTTCCCAAGCCTTGGTGTCTGTCAAAAAACAGCACATTTAGATTGCATCACCTATTATCCCTTTAAATAATGCAATGGTGATAGTGGAAGTGAATGTTCCACACCCCACAAAGTTTGCATCACATCTTTTTTACTTCCTTGAAGTTCTTTAGTTTGTTAATATCTTATTCTCATCTCTAAATCAAGCTTATCACAGAAAGGTCTACGGTGGTAAAACTGACACATATATATGTAGAGTAATGTAAAAATCATTAGTGCTACTTGTACCTAGAATAACAAAGATGAAGGGTGTGTTGAATGAAAAATTCATAATTCATTTGTTTCAAACAATATTAGCACATGTACAATTCATCTTGCCTGTAGCAAGTAGCAATGCATGGTTATTTAGCTAGTTCAAATATTTTGATTGCTGGCATGCATATACTTTTTATTTTTTTTAAGTTTGAACAATATACAGAAAAGTAAAGTGCTATACAGCAACAATAACCACCTTTAGTCCTACTGGCACTAGTTTACTAACTGGAAACATCTCTTGCATTCTGCTTGTTTGCTGACAAGTTAGTTCAGATTAATGTAGACATGGGGGAAACGCTAATTAGTTCTTCTGTCAAAGAAAGACAAATCAAGGAACACAAAATAATTCATAATAAAAGCAGATGCATAATTCTGTAGCTCTGTTCTATGAAAAATGATGGATGCAAACAAAAATAATGAAGTTGTTTATCTAAGGAAAAAAAAAGGATGTAGTAGCAGTATTACCATTCATTCTCCATATCTTCACTTGCCGATCATCTGCCCCAGAAACAATTAGTGGCAACGTGGGATGAAATGAAGCCCAGTTGACCCCACGATCATGCCCTTCCAACACATATTTTACAACCGCGTCAACACCTCCAAACAGATCTGTGTTCATCTGGGTGAGGCGCAGGATGTCATCCGCAGGTGACACTGACTTCTTCCTCAAAGCACTAATATCCCAGACACGGACAGTCTGATCAAGAGATGCTGAAACAACCAGATCCTCCTTAGGGTGGAAAGATGCACACATGACATAATGGTTATGCCCAGTGAGCACAGCCACACATGTGCGTGACTGCCAGTTCCAGATCCGGATTGTCTGGTCATCACTGGCACTTACGATCCACGGGCACTCGTGGTGGAATTGCACCGTGCGAATGTAGTCAAGGTGGCCATGAAGCGTGAAGAGGCAACGGTGTGTCTTGTAATTCCATACCTTAATCTTGTAATCATCACCTGCAATGCATCACGGAAAACTTAGAAGAGTTCAGGAGTTGTTCGATCTTATTTTATGACAGTTCCAAATCATATGGGCCACTGTTATGCCAACAATACAGATGAAACTGGTGTGTGACTTAGTTTCAAGTTCCAACAATCCAAATGTTCCATGATTGCCAACCCCACCATTGCTATGGTATCAGAAATACAACCATGGAAGCTGCTACTCTTCGGTTAAAGCTATAGATCGACTCTCATGTATGAAAAGATTGTAAAATCGATGGAGATCCTGCCATCCTGCTGGTCATAAACATGAACCAAATGGCCCCTGAAGGTTACAAACCAACAATCCACCGAACAGTTCAGCGTAAGCAGATATGATAAAGCTCGCAAGCACTAGATCCGACTAACCCAACCCACCAACCAGGATCCTTGACAACCAACCACCACTCCAAATCAAACGCGATCTAATCGGATCACAGAGACAACTAGAGGCCTCGAGACGTCCTCCGATCCAGGGCAGGATCCGAGCGAAACAAGCAACACGCCACGAAGCCCATGCCCGCCGCCCCGCGAGGGAGAGAGATCTAGCGGGTCTACTCACCTCCGGAGACGAAGAGCGGCTGCGTGGCGTGGAAGTGGACGCCGCGGACGGGGCCGTCGTGCTCGTCGAAGCGGTCGAGGAGGGTGCCCATGCGGTAGTCCCACATCTGGATCACCCCGCTGTGGAGGCTGGCCAGGATCCATGGCCGCCGCGGGTGGAAGCTCAGCCCCTTCACCCGGTTGCTCTTCGTCTCGAACTTGGTCAGCATCTTCGCTTGGCCCTCCCGCCCCTGATCGTCGTCTCCGGCGACGGCGGGCGCGGCGGCAGCGGCGGCGGAGGCGAACCCCTAGCCCCGGAGGCGGAGGCGAGCGGAGGAGAGGGGAGGCGCTGGATCTGGGGCGGGGTGGAGGGAGGGGAGAGAGAGAGAGAGAGGATGGCATGGTTGTGAGATTGCCACTTAAGCAGTCACTTCCGATCTTAGCCGTTCAAGGTGCAATCAACGGCGGATGTATTTCCCTGTTTTCCTAAACACCAGAACCGAGAGAACGGACAATATGCCACTCTATACGTGGGGATTCGATGAAATGCCACTTAATATGATGCACCGGATAAAATGTCACTCAGTATGTTGGTATCGGGTGAAATACCACTTTGAATCTATGTTGATTTATTTTTGGACGAAAAGAGTGCTTGTTGTATCAATCAAACTGGCTAGAGGCCCATTTTGATTTGATATCAGCGTAGTTGGCCCATTTTGATTTGATATTAGTATAGTTGGCCCATTTTGATTTGATATTATTGTAGTTCAACCGGCTAAATTTCTTGTGGTAAAACCAACCCCCTAAGTTTAAGTCCTAGTCTTGACGTTAGTGCTTATAATTATGGCTAGTTATTATTTTTCAGTGATAGATAATGAACCCGCCAACAACGAAATGCTCGTGGTGACTTCGTCAATCTTACCGACCCAATCTTTCGGACGTGCTCATAGAGGTAAGGTGAGTGCCGTGTGCACGTTATAAATGCTTGTGTTTGTACTATGTTTAAAAAAAAATATATGCCTTACCAAATTATCGATACCTTAAAAGTACTTTAGCTCCTATTAAAAAGCACTTTGGTTAATGTTTGGTTTGCTATTAAAGTGTTCCAATAACACATGTCTATATTGCTTTTAAAAAAGTTAGTGGTCGTAGTGAACTTGCCACATCACCTACTCTCATTATAAATTTTACAAAATACCCTTTATTAAATGTATTAATATTAAGAAACGATCAAATCTAAATGAATATCTGTTAGGATTACGGATAAGACATATCTCGTATCCTACAATTAACCAAGTATACTAGATCGGTATACCTCATATCCCAAGATATGTTTCCATACGCGATAAGGACATATATAAAATATCATAGGAAATATCCTTACGAGCTGGAGACTACTAGAGTCCTACTCGGGAAGGACTAGTACTATTCTATATCGTGCAGGGTTCATTGTCTCCGAGTTCAACTTGGAGACTAAGGCAATCCACGGTATAAAAGGCATACCCCTGAAGGGGTTCGGGATTATCGAATCATAGCGCCAACACGCCGACCATAGTTTTCGAAGCCTAAGGACCCAAGCCGAAGCCGCCGGGAGATCTCATCGAACAATCTCGACTAGGATCTCGTCGGTCTCAACGAGTTTGTATGTTCTCTCTGTATTCTGTGGTCTTCCATACCAATCCCATATAAACTGAATTAGGGTTATTATCTTACGAGGGGCCTTAACCAATATAATCATTGTATTTTGTCTGTTTTGATGTCGTATCGTGTAGATCATCGTACCAACATACCCTAATACCCTATTTATCTGGTCTACGGGTATCCCCCGTTGACAATATCCATATATAAAATCAAAATAAGGGGAATATTTCCTATAGAAAAGGGATGAGTAACACATTTCATGAAAAATTTATTTTAGAAAATATTGTAATGTATTTTCTTTTATCCGTAGCAAAACATATATATTCAATTAGTAGATAAAAACAAATTGGCAGTACTGAAATTTGCATGTGTTGACATTGCTAATATTTTGTCATGGTAGCAAACTAAATAAGCCCACCATCTTGCCAAAATTTTGTTTAAAGAGTGGCCACGTCTTAGGCAAGATAGTAAATATTAAACCATGGCATGATTGAACAGCTGCTTTTAAAAAGTTTGGAAAGTATAGTAGAAATTAAGCAAACACCCTATGCTTCTGTTGTGTCAATGATTTCTTAAGACAGATTTTTGATGGTACACCAAAGCTTCAGTGTAGAAGATTAGGATTAGTGACTTTAATTAGACATGTTGTTTTGCGTCGTGACGGAGGTTCAAACGTCCCAACGTCAAGAAAACTAACTTCCCAACTTTAGCAATTGCTTGCATGCTGCTCTCTTTGAAGTTTGGACTATACATACATACATACATACATACATACATACATACATATATATATATATATATATATATATATATATATATATATATATATATATATATATATATATATATATATATATATATAAAATAAGCTAAAATTGGAACGATGTGACGAAAAAGTTAGAAGTTTGTGTGTAGGAAAGCTTTGATGTGATGTAAAAGTTGGAAGTTTGAAGAAAAAGTTGGGAACTAAACCAGGCCTTAGGTTTAAAAAAATTGCAAGTCAAGATTTGAAACTTTTAACTTAGTTTTAAAAACTTTGAAGTGAAGATTTTAAACCTTAACTCAAATTTAAAAACTTTTAACTAAAATTTTGAAAGCTTTTTGGATTTGAAACAAAATCAGATCAAGATTTGAAAAATATCAACTCAGGTATGAAAACTTTTAAATCAAAATTAAAAACTTTCATCTTACAATTCAGAACGTTCAAATAAAATTTGAAAACTTTCATACCAAAATTCAAAATATTCAACTCAAATTTAAAAAAACTATCAACTGAAATCGGAGATGAGAATATTTAATTTCTAAATTAAAAAAATAGTCAAAAAAGTCAAAAACCGCATCTGGTCAATTAGCTTTGGAAAGAGTACGAATTACCCCCTCACCCACCCCGTACTATCGTGGTTGACCGAATTACCCCCTAAACCCAAAAACCAGATATCTCTCACCATAAACTTTTAATACCGGATAAGTTATCCCCCTCGACCCAATCCATTGTAAGCAAAGAAGTCATCTAAACTCGAATATTGGATTTCAAATCCCGTCTGGTTTTCGCGCCTCGATCAATGAAATCTCACTCTAATACTGAAACTTTCAGGCTCTCGAAACACTCACTTCATAGCACATAATATGCTATGGTCCTTCGACTCTTCACAACCAAGACTATCGACGACTCAACAAGAAAAGAAATTGACAACATTAAATATTTTTTACATAATAACAAATTTTATTGAAGTTAATTAATTACATAAAAACGATAACCGTCAATACCCTTTTACAGTATCATATGTCATACACTACCCGAATTTCCGAAACCATGTTCAACGTTCCTTTCCATTTAGACAGATCCACCAGGCCCAGCCTCCTCTCGGTTGCACAGCACAACACTAGGCGTAAAATCTCATCATCTTCTTCTCGTTTTCCATACGCACGCTTTTCAAATTGCTAAAAGGTGTTTTTTTTTCAAAAAGCTTCAATACGAAAGTTGCTTAAAAAATCATATTGATTCGTTTTTTTAAAAATAGCAAATACTTAATTAATCACATGCTAATAGACCGTTCCGTGAACACATCCAGGTTGGGAAGCCAGACTTCCGAAAGCAAATACTTAATTAATCACACGCTAATGGACCGTTCCGTGAACGCATCCGGGTTGGGAAGCCAGGCTTCCGAACGCAGCCTAATCCAGCGGCGGAGTACTGCCCAGGAGAAGCGTTCTGAACACATGCCCCCTCCGGAAACGGCAGGAACATGGACGTGGGCACGTAACAGCCTGTGAATGCAGCCAAACACCCCTGAAAATTCCCAACAAACTTCGCCCGTTTCCAAAGGCTGCTACGACTTCACCATAAACAAAAGTCACCTACCCACAGCAAGAAGCACTCACTGATGACTAATCCCTGAGAGAACTTATCAGCTAAACACAATCAAGTAGTATAATCAACAGCTGGAACAGATTTTGCCCAGCACTCCATCCATCCGTTCCGAAATAAACTACACTAAAATAAATAATGTGTTATTTCTATAACAGTACCTTGTCGTAAAATGAAGATATTTCTCCACATATCTCCTCCTATCAATCAGTCACAACCATTTTCTTTCACCCATTTTTATCTTCTTAACCAATTACACCCTTCCTCTAATCATTCTTACATATTTTCTTAATATCTATATTAACCCTATAAATACTTATTTTTTGAAATAGAGAAAGTATAACAAATATTGATATATCCTTAGTTTAATTTATTTTAAAACGGAGATATATCTTAGTTTTTTTTTTTGCGTGACAGCCTGACAGGCAAGCGTGAGACAGACCCGTGAATGTGTGATGCCCCCCGAGTGCCCAGGGACCCTACCTACCTCCACCTGCGACAGCTGCTGCTGCTGCGTGAAGGCACGCCCATGACGAACCTAGGACCTCGTCTTCAGTGTCGCCATCACCCGGCAGCACATGAGCACACAACAACTTTGATCATCATCATCACCATTGTTATGTATCTTATCCGGTGGAGATTGGAGAAACTGATTGAGATCCTCCTCCTCGTTGTCGTCGTGGATGGAAGGAGGCCTTCTTTCTTTCTCCGCGTCAGCAGGCTGATCGCTCAGTTTCGGTCCAAAAGCAAGAGAGAGAGAGAGAGAGACATCGCATTCTCAGATTCTCCGCATCGTCTGTGGTACAGGAAATTTGCGTGGAAAAATTGGTCGCCGAGCAGGCGAGCGAGCGAGTGACCGCGATTTCGGTCGTGTTCTTGTCCGTAAGTCTGTCCGAATTTATCAGATTGATGCTGCAGATTGCGTTCAGGTCTTTCGACAGTCCAACTGTAACATCCGCGGTTCATCACACTGTAACTTCACACGCCAACAGCTCAGACATTTCTACCAGGAGACGAAACGAATAGATTGACAGCTCAAGACACGCTAAGCAACGATATTGGAACACTTCATCAACAAAACTCGGGTCACCTTTGGAAGCTAGTAACTGTACAGGATTTTCACCGGAACTAGTTCAATTCCCGTGAGAAAATCCTCCGAAAATCCTTATTCCATAGGAGGGATCAAGCTGAAGACGATGGGCATTGATCATCCTTATGGATCAAGCTGAAGACAATGAGCATTGACCATCATCAATTTTGCAGCAGGAACAACAGCAAACAACAGGGAAGCAGTGAGTCCTTTGCAGTTCTTGCTTGAAATCAACCACTACAATGTCAAAAGATCTAGGCAGAAGCTAAAATGATCAATGATCAATACAGTCATACACTGAAACAAGAAGCACAAACCCGGACAGTATCTCCCCCGAATCAAAACGATCAACTAAAAATTGCATTGCAATTTCTGGGCGTGCGTGACAACAGATACAGGATACACCACCGGGAAGCAAAGGCTGCTCCGGCGACAAAAGGGTAGCAGCAACACCACGAACTGAAAACACACCACCTCCGGCGGCAACCGGCAATCGCCGTCGTCGTCGCCGTCATCGTCATCGTCCAGCACCTACACACGCTCCTCCCTGAATTAGAACAACACGAACGGAGAAAGAACTCCACATGAAACAACAGCAGCAGCAGCAGGAAACTTGAGTGAAATGTTAGCGATTCCTCTTTCGGCCTTGGGCTTGGGCGTCGTCGTCTCACACGAAGCCGACCTCGGCGAACTGCGGGCGCGGCTTGGCCGTCGCGCCGGGGCGCGTCGGCGGCGGCGGCACCATCCCTTCCGGGAGAGGGTTCTTGCGCGGGCGCCCTCGCGGGCGTGGGATCTTGGGCGGCGCGTGCGGGTCCCGCGGCTTGGGCGGGCGGCCACGCCGGCGCGGCACGGCGGGGGCGGCGGCGGCGACGGAGCCGTCGACCGGCGCACCAACGAGGACGGGGACGGGTGCGGCGGCGGCGGGTACGGCCGGGTAGCCCGGGGGGCGCACCTTCGGGGGACGGCCGCGGCCTCGCTTGGGCGGAGGAGGCGGCGGTAAGTCGTCGGCCGAGTCATCATCGGCGAGGAACTCCTCCTCCTCCTCCTCCTCCTCCGCCACCGCCGCCGCCGGCGGATCCGCCGGCGGCGGCGGCGGAGGAGTCGGGCGGAGCGCGTACTTCCCACCCGCGACGGCGACGAGCTCCCCGGCGGCTGACATCCGGGAGAGGTGCGCCGCGACGAGCGCGGGGTGCGACGGCGGGAGGAGGCCGCCGCCGCCGCGGGCCGCCTCGATGCGGCGCGCGATGGCGGCCTGGCTAGACCCGTTCTCCTCCGCCAGCGACGCGATCGCCTCCACGATCATCTGCAGCAAAGAGAAGGAGAAGACAACCCAAGAAACCCGGTCAATTCCGCCACAGATCTGGGCATCTGGCCAGGAACAGCTAGGGTTTAGAAAGAGAGCGTGCCTCGGGGTAGGAGGGGAGGACGAGGTCGGCGGCGCGGTGGCCAGTGGAAGTGGAGGTGGCCATGCCTGGCTGGCTGGCTGGCTGGCTCCCTCCCTCTCGTAGGGTTGGGGTGGCGGGGGCGAGGGGCGCTGTCTCCTTCCGGCGTTGGTGCTGCGCTGTGCGCGTGTGGGATTTGGGGCCGCCGCGACGCGGATCTGAGAGGAGAAGGGGGGTTGTGGTTGTGGATGTGGGGGGGAATGGAATGCAAGTACAGTTTAGACAAGGAATCTGTCGGGTGGTACCGGGCCGGACGACCGGTCGCGGCTGCACGCTCTACTCCTCCTGTGACTCCGGTCCGGTTTAGGGGGTGTTTGGGATAGGAACTTCTTTTTTTTTTTTTTTTTGAGAGAGAGAGAGTTTAGCCCCTCTCCCAAACAGCCCCTTAGTCTATTCGCAAGCTTAAATTATACTCCCTATGTACTAAAAAAACTCAATTTAAAAGAGAGAAAAAAACAGCTGATGAGAAGCTCCTTTGTCGTGCAGTCTTGTACCTAGCTTTGATCGCTCGTCTTATTTATTTTTTAAAAAAATTAAAAACATAAGTCATGCATAAAGTACTATTCATATTTTATTATCTTATAATAATAAAAATACTAATTATAAAAAGTTAGGTACGGAAACTTATGGTTGCATTTAAAATATGACGGATGTAGTAGTTGGTAATAATTTGGATGAGCTAGAAAACTCAGCTTCTTCTAGTTTCTAATTCATTTTATGGATTCTACAACTATAATTTTTTAAAATCTAAATAAGAATCTAAATTGTTTGAGAGAGCCTCTAGCAGCTGAGGATTTTAGAAGAAACTGCAGCTACCAAAACTTCTCCAAACATACCCTCTCAGTCCGGTCTTAGTCTCCGGTCTTACTCCGGTCTGATCGGGCTGGTTCGGCCAGCTCGGTTCAGTGAGCTGGTGATTAGTATACTAGTAGGATTAATATATACAGTGATAAGCATTGTTTGAGTGGTAAAGTGGTTTGGCTAATTGGCTCGTATGGTCGCATCTGGTTTGTGGTTTGTGAAAGTGTCAACTGGGCAAAGGATAGTCTCATCAGATGCTGGCGAGTTTGGCGGTCGTTTTCACGTGACTTGTGACGGTGGTGGTGTTGCGTGGTAGCAACAGCTGGTTGATCCTTTTTTTGTTACTAGTTTGGCTAATAGTGGATTTTATTTAATCTCTGGTTTCTTTATTAAAAAAACTTTTAAGCTCTGAATGGGTCAATATCGTTTGAGTGCCTATTTACTTTGATCAGCGGAGGCTCATAATTTGCGGTAACTGGTGCTCTCTTTGTACAGCTTTAAATTCAAAAAATTTTTGAGTTAGATTTTCCTAAGAGCAAGTACTAGAAGCCTCTAAACACAAGCCCAATATATCATGTAAACTTAGATAATAACGTGGAGGAGAGAAAAAGAATAGAGAGATGACTAGAGTATCCACTTCTTATGCAAGGAACAACCTCCATAGAAACTCTAAAAAATAATAGAGAAAGAGATAAATTGATTGGTGAAAAATATATTGGGACTAGTGTCCTACAGGCAATATAATGTATATGTTAGTTTTTAAATTTAAGAGTATATAATATCGATAAATAAGAGCTGATCACCGCCTCTACTATAAAACTTGATCTAACTTAATAAATCCATAGATCTAGAACTATGATTACGTTGATAACATTTGAATAAAACATTCTGCTTTCATTTCAAATGAAATTTAAAATTTTAAATATCTATAACATGCAAACTTATTTTTTTCTGTGGATCTGAGATATGAATCTATACCAAACATGATATAGGTAGCCGAATGTCCATGATATTTACTATAACTAAAACCTTGAATGTTCATGCCAAGTGTAAGAACATCTTTAGACCTTTTCAACTCTGTTCATACCGTTTTATATATAGATACTCGCACACAATCTGCGTTTTTAATAGTATTTTACTCACATTAGGGATTAGGGATTTATGGTTAGTCTTTGTCTATTATGCAAAGAATGTGTTAGAGAACGCATATCCATGTTACATGTGCGTATTATTATAAAAAAAACTTTAGTCATTTCACTTTTTTTAAATCCCCGTTTGCTCTTTCCAAATAAATGCTTCTACTCATTTATTGGAAACAAATGCTAATTCTGTCACAAATTAGAATAACTCATTTTCCCGATGCAGTATAAAAATGATGCGCTTATTTACTGGGGTTATTTTCTTCATTTTTTTAAACAACTATGCGCATGTAAAAAGATAAAAAGAGATTTATTTAACGTGCAGTCCATTACTTCAGTGGGCCGCGTTCTGCGCGAGAAAAGGATTGGAAAAAGTACACCGAAGGTCCCTCGACTTGGCAATGGGATTAAAAACGTCCTTAACCGTAAAACCAAATATACTGGGTCCCTTAACTATACAAAACCGGTCATCAGAGGCCCTTCGGCGGTTTTTATCCCTATTTTAGTCTACTTGGCGGCTGAGTCAGCGTGGGATCCACGTGGACCCCACATATCAGCTGGGCACGTCATCACCCTCTCCCTTTCTCCTCTCTCTCTCACTCTTCTCTTATCTTCTGGCGACTGGGCAAGCCGGCCGGAGGCGACGGCGCAGGGCGGCCCAAGGGGCACCTCTTCAACCGGGCGCCGTCGCCGCACCAGAATGGCGACCAGAGCAGGCGAAGCGGCGACGGTGGCGGGCGAGCACGGTTGCGGAGAGGCGGCGTCGGCGGGCGAGAGCGGTGCGGCATCGGCGGGCTGGAACGATGCGACGTCGGCAGGCGAGAGCGGTGGCGGCGGAGGGAGCGTGCCTGCTCATTGGCGACGTCACGGGCGCGCAGCTCCCGGATCTCGTCCTCCCACCTCTCCACCCTCTCCTCTCCTTGTGGATCCTGCACACGCCAAATTCACAAACAAACCAGATTGCATCGATTGATTATGCTGCTCGTCATCAAGCAACCAACCAAACCAATTATTTTATTAGCGGGTGTGTGTGTCCATGGCCATGGCTATGGATGGTGGTCTTACGAGCAGAGGCGATCCTCGAAGTCCGCGGCGAGGTTCTTGAACAGCTCATGCCCCGCCTCCAGCATCTCCGACACCTGCATTGGCATTGCAATCTCATCGATCGATGAAAAATTCAGAATGACAAATAGCGAAATCAATGAATGGAGAGAGGTGGACCTGGCGAGTGAAGGCGTCTATGGCGAGGAGGATGCGCTGCACGTGCTCCTCCGTCTCCGCCGACGCCGCCACCACCTCCTCCTCCTCGGCGACGGCCATGTCGTCCTCCGTCTCCGTCATGGGCCCGGTGGTGATGTTGACGGCGACCCCGGAGGAGGCCGCCACTCCCCCTCCCGCGCTCCCCTGGCTCAACCATCTCCTCCTCTCCCTGTCCTCCGTTGCCCTGCACGCATCCATCCATCCATCCCAAAACTCAGATCAGATTGAGCCATCAAATTTTCGACCCAAATCAAAAATCAAATGCGCCTCAACAACTGAACTGATTGAGACAGTAGATGAAATGGAACAAGTCGATCGGAACGGAATCGCGTGGCCTTGGTTCGATCAAAGCAACGAACGCAGCTGACGACCGAATCCAATCCCCCACAACGAACGCAGCTGCATGGACTCGCGGACCACGACCGCCGCCGCCTCTGCCCCATCGATTCCCGGGCGCACTCGCCGCCAACACCTCACCCGCCGCCAACCACGACCGCGCGGCCAGCCCAGCCCCGCGTGAGCGCCGCATCCACGACCGCCTGCCGCTGGTCTCCCGCGCGGTCCGCCGCCTGCGCCATCCTTTCCCCATGCCGGAGAGTGAGATCGGGGAGGACGAGCCCGCCACCGCGTTCACCCGCCGCCGCCGCCTCGCCCTTCCGCCACCCTCCCCTTCTCCCGTGCTGCATCGTCGGCCGTCGGAGAGAAGAGTGTGTGAGAGAGAGAGACAGCAGAAAAGGGAGAGGAGGGAAAAGAGATACTGACATGTGGGACCCACGTGGGTCCCACGCTAACTCAGCCACCACGTAGGCCAAATCTGGGATCAAAACCGCCGAAGCACCTCTGGTTTTGTATAGTTAAGAGACCGTATATCTGGATTTGCCGTTCAAGATGTTTTTTATCCCGTTGACAAGTTGAGGGACCTTCGGTGTACTTTTCCCAAAAGAATTCGGCGAGAAAAACAAGAGTTCGTAGGCCCATCAGCCCATCCCACGAGCCCACCTAGAAAAAAAACCCTAAAACACGCCTGCCGTTTTGATCGGCCCAAGCCACCATCGCCAGCCAACCACAGACTAGAGGAGAAGGAACACTTCGCCGGCGGCGGCGGCGGCGGCGGCATGGCCTTCTGGCAGGCGCGGGACTTCCTCTTCTGCGGCGTGTGCGGCACCCTCCTCAAATTCGACTCCGTCCGCTCCGCCTCCTGCCCCCTCTGCGGCTTCAAGCGCAAGGCCAAAGGTCGTCGTCTTCCCCATCTCTCTCCCTGCAAAGCCCTGGGCTGTGTTCTTCTTGCGGCTGATGCCTTCGTTCTCTTTTTTTACGGCGCAGATATCGAAGGGAAGGAGACGCGGTACACGGTCACGGCTGAGGTGCGGCCGATTGCTCTACCCTCTAGCTCGCGCGAAACCCTGGGCTCGTCTGTTTCAGTCGCGACCGATTTTGTTTCCCCTCAAGTATCTAAAATCCATAATGCGATTCATTCAGTGTAGTAATCCTAGGAGATATAGTTTAGTTTGATTTACGCGAGGAGTATATATGGTTGTGCGGTGGAGCAATCCAGTCTTGTGGTTTAGGTAAAAGGACGGTCTCACTGTGTCGTGCTTCAGTATCGTATTTCATATAGAGGAATGGCTTGGTGATTATTGAATCTACATGGCAGTGCACTTTAGTAGATTTTTAGTTTTACAAATATCCATGCTGCCTTCCTTGGGATAATGCAATGCATCTCTTGGGAGCTACTCCCTCTGTTCCAAAATATAAGGATTTCTAGGTTGTTTAGCAAGTACTCTACTAAGATTAGGTCAAAAGATTTTTTTTTTCTTTATTCATTGCAGTTGTCAATTTTTGAACTTTGATTTTCTTAGATTCCCTTCTGAAGCATCTGATTGGCTCTGAGATCATTGAAGTGATGGGAATCAATGATGGGAATCAGTGCAGAAATGCTTATATTGTGGTACAACATTTGAATCCTAGAAATCCTTATATTTCGAAACGGAGGGAGTATTGGTCTGAGATTTTATTTTATGTGCTGAGATGACTCAAATGGCAATATCCTCATGCTTTCACATGCATGAATCAACTGTGGTAATGGAATAGTATGAGTTGTAGGCAAACATCTTATGGAGCAGCAAGGTAAGATGTATAGTGATTTTCTGGCTTGGCATTTGTAGGCTACTCTGAGTCTCTGATTAAGTCCTATGCTCCATACTTGTACACTTATAGTACTTAACAAAGACACAGCACCTAAAAGGTGCCAAATGAACATTTTAATTTTATGGACCACAGGTCCTGCCTTTTTAATGAACTGTGCGGTTTCTTGAATCTTGTCCCAACCATTTATATCAGATATGAAAGAAGATTTCCATGGCTATTTATATGTAGTTGACATTTTGCATGCTGTTGACAGGATATTAGAAGAGAGCTAAAACTTGATCCATATGTGATTCTTGAAACAACACTGAAGGAGGAAGACGTAATTGTCGAAAGAGCTACAGTAAGTTAAGCTTTTTCATCAATATATAGTCTGATAGTATTTTGTAGTTCTGCACATATTCATAAATCCTTTTCTGCATTAGGTAAATAAAGAGTGTGAAAAATGCAAAAATCCTGAACTTCAGTATTACACCAAGCAGGTCAGCTATCGATCCTTGAACATTTGATGTTCAATAAGCTTAATTTTCCTTTTTCTAGCTTTGATGCTTAACTACTTTATGAAACATGTGTAATTGCAGTTACGGTCAGCAGATGAGGGGCAAACTGTTTTCTATAAGTGCGCAAAATGCAGGCATGAGTTCAATGAGAACCAGTAGTCACCTTAGAATGAGCTTTTTGATCACTTCTACGATTGTGGTCTAAAAAATGGCCATGCTTTGACATGACAAGTGATTTTGAAATATTTTTTTTATGCCTTTGCTTGAATTATGACAAGTAATGGTGTGTTCGGGAGAAGGGTTTAGGAACCTCTTCCCCGTGCATGGAAAATGGGGTGGCTTATTAGTGCATTATTAATTAAGTACTTTAACGCATGGTTTAGCAGTTTGCCAAAAACATTGTATGTGCTTGGAAAACGAGGGAGAAGAAGTTTGGTAAAGTGTAGTATAGAACATACCCTAAAGAATCACATTACTTTGGGCCACATGTCCAATCCTCAATCATGCTGTTTTTCGCGGGTGCTAATTGCACATAACCGAAGTGTTTCTGTTTTCTAAAGATTATTAACCTGAAACTGCATTTTGGACCTTACGGTGCTCATATGAGCTCTCTTACTTCCCTCAAATCCTTTATGCCCTCAACCTATGCCATTTCAACCTGTTCCATAAATCATACATGTTCAGCTTCTAGGAGATATGGCATTGTTTGCTAACTGCAAATGAAAAGGTGTATAAGAAAGGCTCGTATAGTTTGAGGGGTGTACTCTTGTCAGCACCAGGATTCCAAATTTTGCGATAAATGGGTGCGTATCAGTAGCGCTGTGACTCCCGGTAAGAGCTCATCTTGAGAGGTTTTCTGTTGTCGTTTCAAATCATTTTCTGTTGGGACTTTCAGGTTATGACCAAGTTATCAAATCCAGTGATTAGTTTTTTTAAGGAGAATTTTTTCTTAACTAGTTCGAGATGAAGCTGGGACAAATTCGCAGTCCCAATTCCTGGTCTAATGGTCTATATGAATTTCTGGCTATCTTGTTCTTGAGCTCGAGACTGCAGCTTGTTTGGTTCACGTTCTGGTTGCTCATGCCGTGCCGAGCACTCGTGCTACCTCCGTCCCAAAATAAGTGCAGCCATTGATATTCGTACCCAACGTTTGACCGTCCGTCTTATTTGAAAAATTTAAAAATATTTAGTCACAAAGTACTATTCATGTTTTATCATCTAATAGCAATAAAAATACTAATTATAAAAAAATTTAAATAAGGCAAACGGTCAAACATTAAACATGAATAGTATAAAACTACTTATTTTGGAACGGAGGGAGTAGTATTAGCTAAAGCAGATTGTGGTAAAGAGCCAAAGAGGTCAGATGAGTCATGCTCATGCGTGATCAGAATTCAGAAGGATTTGAGATTTTGCTCAGTTTGTTTCCCCTTTTCCCAACTCCTATTTCTCGTTTTCCGCGCGCACGCTTTTCAAACTGCTATTTTGGTGCGTTTTTTATAAAAAGTTTCTATATGAAAGTTGTTTAAAAAAATCATATTATTCTATTTTTTAAAAAAAAACTAATAACTAAATAATCACGTGCTAATTGATTGCTATGTTTTTCGTGCGGAGGAGTTTGATTCCCAACCATCCGAAACGAACACAAGGTCAGCAAACTGAACACTTGTACACTAAAATTTTGGCGAGGCATACTCATTTCAGATTGCCGTAGGGATGCGAAATGCATCGCGAGACCCAGCATTTGTGTACGTGTATGAGAATCTCCTACGTGGATGGTCACTGTGAAAGGCCTTAGAGGCAAGGGGTTGTATGTTGCTCCCTTCGTCCTCGTCCCATAATATAAGGGATTTTCAGTTTTTTACTTGCAACATTTGACCACTTGTCTTATTTAAATTCTTTTTGTAAATATAAAAAACGAAAAATTATGCTTAAAGTACTATAGATAATCAAAAGTCACAAATAAAATAATTAATAATTTTAAAAAATTTTGAATAAGACGAATGGTCAAACGTTGCAAGCAAAAACTTAAAATCCCTTATATTATTATATGACAGAGGGAGTAGTAGCAAACCTATATTATACATATTACCTCTTAATTTATTGGTTGTTAACAGGAATGAAATTACCTCATAATTTATTGGTTGTTAACAGGAATGAAATTAGACGTAATAGTCACCTCCACTGCAAAACTTAGGCATTCACCATTCTCTACGAGAAAAGAACTCAAGACCGCGCAGTCTCCCGAGTTCCCTCGATTGGTAAAGATACAGTGAATCCATTGACCAACCAAGCGAACCAAACAGAGCAGTATACTTGCCCCGAGAAAATTTGAGCACTGCTATTTAACCAGATTTATACCCAGTGAATGGTATTTTGAAGTGTTGATAGTTCCGAGTACAGGGATACCTCCGAGATGACAGGAACTTCATTCGGTCATTCCCAATCACATGCCACAATGAAAAATTGCTCAGACCATCTACATCTTCAAGGGTTCTATTTGCATACAGTAACCTTGACCAAATCTTGGTGGCACCCAAGGCCGATGAAGTGCGGTAAGAGAAGGGAAAAGAACAGCGCTCCTAGGTGACGCATTCCAACTTATGGTCAAGGATGTTTCATCGATGATGACACGGGAATTGTTCGAAAACAAGCAACATCAAAACTGTACTCGGCTCCGCGAAATGTAGGAACAACCTCAATAGGAACAAGCCCATGCCTCACACTTTCATCTGCAACATTTGTAGTTACTACTGGATTAAACCATGAAACAGCATCACAATATGACA
This sequence comes from Oryza glaberrima, assembly GCF_000147395.1. NCBI lineage: Eukaryota > Viridiplantae > Streptophyta > Magnoliopsida > Poales > Poaceae > Oryza > Oryza glaberrima. Next base: position 28,232,749 of record NC_068328.1, read on the forward strand.
TTTGACTGCTCATAGAAGAACTGGAAATACTTACATGTACAAGATCTACACCACGCGAGCACCTTGTAAATTGTTTGGTTACTTCAAATGAATAAATTCCGATATAACACGAACTGCTACGTCTCAGATTTCGTTGGTGGATCATCCTTCAATCCTTTGGTGAGCAAATCGTAATTGATAGAGGCAAGTTGTGATAGATTCTGCAGCAAAAGAAGTTAGAACGGTGTGCAGAATATAGGCACAAATGGGCTAACAATAAGTTTTCTACCCCTACTTTTAAGGATTGATACTGTCAATGAAACGTGACCATCACAAATTTAATGAGAATAAAAAAGAATATGTATTTGTTTTGTTGGACTGCTAGACACTAAGAACTTTGGTTTGTCTTTGTCGACACTTTGCCCAATTCCTTTTTTCCACTCATTGTCTCGCTGGCCCACATGTCAGTGAGCCATCAGTGATAAAATATTCAGTGGATTTTTAGATTATGTATCACAAGGATCTAGGTGCTATTTTATAATGAACATTGTACTATCGTTTACTGTGTGGAACAATTTTGCCACATTCAAGGGAATCATCAAACTACATTTTACAAAGCACGTGCTTGTGAAGTTGTGAGCATATAAGTTGACTGACGGATTACTAGTATGATTCATACCAATAGCATTAAATATCTAGCGAAGTTATTCCAATGGTTTGAGCTATATTACAGTACTGTGTCTAGCGAAGTAGAGATGTGACTACTATGATTTGAATCATATTGTAACTGAAAAAGCTGTTATTACTGCTTGGTAATGCAAATACTGAGGACCTGTTCGTGAGTAAATACAAGGGAAATGTAAGGAGCTGTGGGTAAACTTTTCTGCCCGTAAGTGAAGGACATGCATTACACATTACACGTTCATTTTAAAAAAGGATCCATCATGGTTACTCATGCTTCAATCAATCACATTATGAACATGAAACAAAATAGGTGGACTGTGAAGCCGTAGGCTTACTTTGACTGAGAAATTGTAAAGAAAAAAAGGAATAGGTTATCCACCGTGATAACACCATCATGCTTCAATTATTTTAAGGATATAAATATGTGAAACTGTAGGTTTACCTTGAATGAGAAATTGCTGAAAGAATAGTTGACATTTGAGCTAGATTCAAACTCAGTGAAGCCACTAGACTCATCCCCCTATTTGCACAATTTGCACAATTGTTTAGTAAAATGACTGAAGAATAAAAAGGCAGACAAACAAATTGTAGTTTTCTTTTCCTCTACTTATATAAATGCTGATGATTCATACCATATCATCTTGGTGATTGCTCACACAGCTACTGCTGCCACTAAGGCTTCCATTATCACTGGAATCCTCAAATTCGTATGCTTCATAGATGTTTTCGTCCGATGGATTCCAAGAATAACGGCTGGTGAAGTAGCTCGTGTCAAATGCACTATCTGAGGAGGGGACAAAGGCAGCCTGCATATGATTCCGTGTTATCCTCGGTACGCCTTTACAATGGAGATGCAACTATGTTTAAAGAATAAATAGTTAACCATATCCCACCTTTTGCCTAGCAAGGGTATCCCAGCTAATGTCTTTAAAAAATTGATGCTGCTTAACCTGAAGGGAATAGGATTATAAGCATCAATCATTTATGTATCATAAGAAGTTTTGAATAATCCATACAACGGATGAAGGTTTCTAAAACCCTCAAAAGTCAAAATACCTCAGAGGCGCCATTTGCACCTAGCCGTTGGTGAGGGTCTTCTGTCAATAATCTGGGTAAAGCAGTCATAATATCACATTAGTTACATAAAAAACATAACCACAATAAACTTCACAAAGGATTTTGAAATTGAGCATGAAGTAGATAGGGAGTATTGTAATAATCTGCTTAAATTGCATGCGTAAAGATTCCAAAAATACAAATCATATTGAACAGTTCTACCTTTGAGCAAACAGATGCTATAAACCATAGAACACAACTGAACACATATAATATAGCAGTGTGCTACTGTTACCCTATAAGCTGAAACTGGAAAAAAGATAGGGACTGACCTATGGCAATATAAAATATAGTGAGTACCAAGTTATCAAGCAAGAAAATGTAATATTTTAGAGCAGATGTGTCCCTGCCTAGTTTGACCCAAAATCCTAATTAATCCCAACATTCATTTGTGTTATTTGGAACCTGAATAATACAGCTAACAATCTGACGTACATTAATTCACAATGCTGATACGAGCAACTTTTGGGTGGTGATTTTACAGTACAAATGAGGGAGCTCACTTCAATTGTTATTGATGGTGATGATCATGGCAAAAACCCTATTGACTTTAGTATAGAAATTGCATGCTTGTCATTGGGATAACACAAAGGAAAATGCAGTATAAAGACAACAATTTATTATATAATTGGTCCATTGACCCTAAAAGTGACGTAAAAGCTGTGCAATCTAGCATAATCATCTATCACATTAAAACTTGGAAGCAAGAAATAGTAACATGCAATCCTGTAAGACTGAAACATGAGTTACTGTGTATTCAGAATACTCGAAACATTTCTTACTTGTCAATTAGATCCTGAGCTTCAGAACTCATCTCTTCTGGGACATGTGGCCAAGGTATTTTGCGGTTCAGAATGTTGTCGAAAATTGTCTACACCAAATACAACAAGAATGTCAAGTTGCCACAGTTTCAATACAGCAAAAAACAACATTGACTTATATAGCGACATTTTGCATTAAATAGATGAAAACCCATGTGTTTTCTAGCAGACCAAAACCCATGTATTTTCTAGAAGACCTCTTTCTCTCATATTCTCAAGAGATCTGAACGGGAGCTTTGCATGCTTAATGAAAGAACTTTACTCAACGTCACATAAATGGCAGAGAAATATTCAGTACATGAAAGTCTGATACCTGGGGGTGTTCTGCGTTGAATGGAGGTATTCCAACAATTAATTCAAAAAGTATAACACCCACAGACCACCAATCAGCACTAGTACCTGCAAGGACAATCAGTACTCAAGAGAGTCAAAACAAGAAGACAATGCAGAGGTTGAAAGAAAACTATGTCGGGCATTTTACCATGTCCTGTCCCCAAAAGGATTTCCGGTGCTAAATAATCAGGAGTTCCGACAGCAGAGCGCTTTTGTCTCCGTGCTCGGTGATCCATTTCCTCAAATTCGCTCATCTGAGGTTCATCATCTCCATACAACGAAGACCCGCTAACAGCAGGACCAGATAGATCATCCGTGCTGTTGATCAGACCAACCTTGGACAACCCAAAATCTGTCAACTGGAGAATTAAGATTGATAAGCAGGACATATAGAAGGCATTAAAAAGGAACATATTCGAAAAAGAACGAAAACAATATTTATTGCTGAATTACAGGTTAAATGAAATGAAAACTCAGAAGGAAATATGTGTAGCATTATCATCAATTCATTAAGATATGGATTCACTTAATTAGAAAAGAGCTAGCTGAAATCAGCATATATTTGATTTATGTGGAAACCAACATGTCATGACATGAAAGTTTTTATGCATTGCCTGATTGTCATGTGGGGACGTCACTACTCACTAAGTCCGGCGCCGGCGACGACAGCAAGATACGGAACAGTAGTTTGTTAGCATCCTTTTTCTTAGCTAAATTGGTTTGTTAGTTTAGCCCTATGATTTGTTATGATCTTATCTCTTAGATGGGTATATTAAGCTGTAAGGAAGTTGATTAATGCAAGCAGAACTTGAGATCAATCTCATTTCATTGTTCCTGCCTCAAGGGCGCGTCGCGGATCACGGCACCGCCGCGCCGTCGAGGTCCAGGGCCACGTCCGATCACCTCTTTCAAATACAATCTTCGCCGAGTTCCTCCTTCCAATTTGCTAACTCGTGACATTGATACAACACAGTTTGAAACCTCAAAAAGTTTAAAAACTCCAAAAACTGATTCTCCTCAGAACTCTCATAGGATATGTGTTTATTTTATCTCTCACTAGATGATGCCATTGTGGCAATTGCTATGAACTGCTACATCACTATCTCATTTGGTTGCTGGAACCAAAAATAGGAATATATCTTCTAGTCATCAGAGAACAGAAAAGCGCTTACCTTTGAGAGGCATGTGAATGATTTTTTAGTTTATCATGTACTCCCTCCTTCCAAAAGTCTAAGTCCTATTTCATTCTTTGGTTTTTCCAAAAGTCTAAGTCCTATTTGTAGTCATTATATGCTATATTAATTTTTTTATCGGAACCCAAGAAGTCATTTTAGTACTTATAGGTTGCATGTTCATTGGTTTTGTCACATGATGAATGAGTTAACTACATATTGGTCTTGGTGCAAAAAGAAATAGGACTTAGACTTTTGGAAGGAGGGAGTATCTAACATTGAACATAAAACAAGAAAAATGGAGAGAAAACTTAACGATCATGCGCACACATAAATACCTTTATATGCCCGTCATGAGCTATCAATAAGTTGTCAGGTTTAAGATCTCTATGAACTATGTGCATAGAGTGCAAATATTCCAAAGCTAGCACCTGCAGAATAAAATGATTATCAGACAAAGGAAAAGTGAAAATGGAAGAAATAAATTGTTAGTAAAAGAAACTTACAACTTCTGCAAGGTATATACGAGCAACATCTTCATCCAAGCACCCTAAATTTCTCAGTAGAGAATACAGGTCCCCTCCATTCAGGTACTCCATGACTAGATACAAATTTTCCCGGGAGGTAAAAGAATAGAAGAAACGAACCTTAAAAGAACATAACCAATTCAGAACCACAGTATAGCTTTCAATGATGAAGGGTCGCATTTGCAAGTTCACTCACCACAAAAGGATTCCTCACTGTAATCAAGATATCACGTTCAGCCAATATACTCTCAACAGCATTTTTCCGAATCATATCTGCCTTCCTTAATACCTGTTTCAAAAGTAAGCAACTGTTGTTAGACCACATGGATGCCCCATCCATCCCAAACCGAAAAACAAAAGCTAATAATAAAGGGAGTTTAGCAGTCAAGCCCCCAAACTATTGCTTTACATCTTAGAGCTATCATGCTGAGCAGAGGCAAGGTGTTGTGTGCTCAGCAAAACCAAAATTACTATACCAATTTATCATTACTTCCTTTTTTGTGAGGAGTCAATTCATCATTCATGTGAACTAAAGTCACTTCAATCTAAAACCTATGATGGTCAAGTTGTCACAAGTAAAGCATGAACATGATGGGCCGCTCCACTGTCATTCTGATCCCATTTTTATAAGTAAGCTATGACTATCAAGGAGACTAATGCAGGTAAAAAGAACTACTTAGAGTCCAATATCATGTCCAGTCTACACCATAGTCTAGAAAACAAAAACTACCAAACCAAACAGGCAAACACACCATCAAAATTTTGCCACTACCAAAACTTTGGCATTGCCCATATATTTGTCTCTTGTTGGCACAAATTGGCACCAAACCAAACCTACCAACTCTACCCTACCAAAATGTGGTAGTGCCAAAAGTTGCCAAAGATACGGCATTACCAAACTTTTGGTAGGGTATCGAACCAAAATGTGATAGTGCCAAAACAGCATAATGATTTAACGGGAGCAACTAAATGGATCCCATTGGAACCGACTCCATATTAGTTAACTTTTTAAAAGCAAACAGTCATATAATTTTAACATATCCTGTAATCACATAAGTTACTTATCTAACAAGACGCAGATTTGATTAAAAAACAAGGGATGCCTAACTAATGAAATCGAGTGCAGTTTCTTTCTCGAATGAATTTTAGAACAAGTGATATAATTCGTAACATTGACCACATGTACCAAATGAACCAGCGGAACAAGTGGTACAGCCAGGTTTTTGTAGTATGGATAGTGTACTACAGTACTATAAATATGAAGAGGTGTACTACAAATATGAAGATGTGTACTATAAATATCAAGGTGTTAATCTTTTTTGTGGTCAACTAGTCAAACTGGGAGCAAATTAAAAAAGCAAACGCGAGAAATACCATCTCTCTAATCTTCCTTCTCTGAACATTGAAGGTCCACAGGTATTTCCTTTCTTTTGCAAAAGTTTTCAATCCAATAATTTGACCATGTCATGTTGATCACAAGGGGTCCTTGATAATAAATAATGAATGACTTCCAGCTGGTGGTTCTCATAGAAATGTGTTGTTTAGAAAGGTATGCATAAATGTACGAAAAACCTCAAGGCCCTTTCTAAAGTATCATTGCAATAATATCACAATGGCAGGGGTTATCAACTGAACAAAACTACCGCCGAGTATCGACAAGAACAAATATTCTTGAGTGTGTTTTATTGAGTTTTGGGGAAGAAGACTGGCAAGTCAACATATTTACATCAAAAGCAATTTCCTTTCCCCTTTTTTGCATGCTAAAATTCTGGTTTGCGTCTGAAAGATAGTCATATAGCAATATTTTTGGTTTTTGGTCAAGAATGCCTACAACATTACAGGTACAACCAAGGAAAGCAAGTCTGGGTACATAAGGGAACAAATATATGGCAACAAATACCTTTATAGCAAAGAGGTCTCCTGTAGTTCTTTTCTTGGCCAAGAAAACACGTCCAAATGCTCCACGGCTGATAGGTTTAATGATTTCGAAGTCATCAATCGAAGTACGATCCTTGACTGGGTGAACAGGACTAGCTCGTAAGCTACGGACAACATCATCTTCTTCATCCATTACAGTACTCGCTGAATCAACTTTGTCCATATCAACCGAATCACAAAGCAGTAGGTACTTCTCCCTAAGAAATTATATAAATGTGAAGGGAAATTACAAATGGAAACTAATATAAGTGCTAAAAGTGACCTGCAAGAATTATTTTCATGTGCTTATTTAGTATAATGTCAACTAAGATAAGCCACTTGTGTAGTGAACTCAGCAGAGACTCACCGGTGGAGTTTTTCTATACGTGTGCCAAATGTCTGCACCGTGAGAGCCTCATGCTTCCTACGATTGACAATTTCTTGCAGATCTTCTATGCAGGTAACCAATAGGGAGAGTGCCCTTTCTTCATCTAGAGGAGTAGTTGCAATGCACCGCGCAATATCAGCAAGTTCAACAATCTGCACAGATTGAAGGACACTGTTAATCAGCACTTCTTGCATTATATTACATTACAAAATCATTTACTACTGGTAGATGATGCATAGTGATCCTAACCTAGATTATTATATGGTAAATACCACACTGAGGACCAGTGTGAAGGGGGGAGTCCGCTTGGAAAGGGAGGTAAACATGACAGGAGTGAACTTTTTAATCTTTCTTCTTGCTTAATTCTTAAAAGAAAACAAATCCCCTTGAGCTCCCAAAGGTGCAGCTAAGACATTGGAGATAGTAGATGCCATCTAATCAGCACCATCTCTAGGTATACTTGGTAACAAAGCAAACTAACCAACTAACAGCATCTCTAATGAAGGGCTTGATTGGTATAGCTTGCTGCAGCTGCAGCTGTAACTACAGTACCAATAACAGGTTTTGTGATGAAGCTGCTATAGTGCTGCGGCTGTGCAGCAGCAGCAAAGCTGAACCAATCCGGCCCGACATCTAACGTGTGGCAGTGGCAGCTAAGCCCACAATCATACATGGCACATTCGTTCCAGCCACCCAACCATTATATATACGCATGACACAGCAGTTGATTGGGAAAATAGTGGCATTATTACCATTCCTTTTCAACAAACGTATTCTGCACAAGAGAAACTAAATTTTCATAAACAGACAAAATATTTTACCATGGCCATAGCTTTGCTCACTTTGCACATTGTACCTTGTACAAAAATAAACACCGACTATTTTCTATAGTTTAGCCTAGCAAAATAATCAACTATCTAATGTATGTATGTATGTGTGATTGAGAGAGCTTACCTGAGGAAGATCATCGCTCTCATTAATTGCACTTCGGCCAGCTAAAAGCATGTCTATGTGATTAGATCTTGGAGTTGTTAGTGGAGATCTAGGGGTCATACTTCCTGCTGAAGATGTAGCCATTCCATGATCAGATTTTGGCCCAAAACGAGTCTTACATGTCATGGAAGGAAGGTTTTTTATGTCATCCAGTGAAATAGTGCTATCAGCCTCCTGGAGGTAGTCAAGCATATCAGCTGAGCCTCTTCTAGACCAATCAGAGAGCTTTGGAGAGGGGCCATCAGATTCTTCATTGATGCTTGAATTTGATACTTTTGCAACATCTGGACTGCCAACAGCATTTGGAAGGTCTTTTTGTGTATAAGATTCTACCAACTTTTCAAGTGCTTCAGCAACTCTAATTAGACGTTCATCAACGCTTACACCTTTTTGATCACATCTGTCAGCACTTGCACATATTGCTGAGTGATTTTCTACATAATGAGTAGGGACATATTCTTCACATATGCGACACATTATTGAACCTTCTTCAGAAATATTTGGCTGGTCAGACCAGTGACCCCATGAAGTTTTGTGTTGATGCTTGGGAGGAAGAGATTGATGTGATGTAGATTCCACTGGACTGTTCAATTCAGCCTGGCTACTAACTGCAGGGGGTGTATCTGTTTTCTTATTAGGTGATTCCTCTTTAATAGGGGTAGGATCTTTAGGGGGTTTTGGGACAGGTGATGGAAAAGGTTTCCAGGAAGATATACGCTCCCTGGTTGGAGACTCAACCTCCTTTTTAACATCTGTTGTATCAAGCGGTGAAAGAAACTTAACAGGCTTTATCTCCTGGCTTCTCTTCCATTTTAAATTATGTTGCTCTTGACTGTACGATTTTCGTACATCACTTTTGCTGCCTCTGGTTGTAGTGTCATCACCTGGTTGAGCCAATATCTGCCTATCAGCAGATTGTATGATCTTATCACGTTGATCCATAACAACTTCATCCTCCGCAAAGCCACTCTCTTTGTGAAATTGAAGCAATCTTGTACATCTCGTAAGGATAAAAAGCATCCGAGTGTACAGTTTCTTCAGCACACCCATTGGGAGCTCCTGACGATGATCATCTAAATCTTGCACTATGCCTTCACATTGAAGCCAAAACTCCCCCGGTGTCATTACACAGCAGCTACGTGCAAGTATGAGCAAATCTTCCAAAGTTTCCTTCCACTCAGGATGAGAATCTGCATACTTTTCCATTACACCAACCAAGTCTCCTGCAAATACTGCCAAATCTGAATTTACCTCCTCCTTTGCTTTCTCAAATCTCACCTGAATAACTTTTAACACCTCCTGTGTTGATGACAGAAAACAAGATTAATTTTGCTCCATAAATAGCAATATGAAGGTCATTAATCACTATCCACGAAGACCATGAATTGAGAATACCTTCAAGTTGTAAATGCCCCGAGGCTTCCAAAAAGGGAATGGTCGGACCCCCTTGGAGTTCAACTCATGCGAAAAACTTTTTATATCTGCAGGGACTCTCTTCCTTGGAGCACTGGTAGCCTGCATGATGGCCTTAAAGCGTGGAGATTCCGATTCCTTTGGTGTTTCACAGGGATCATATGCACACTGTGGATTAAGATGACAGTACAGATAGGAGGAGTAAGAAAAGAGCAAAAGATGGTTTTGTCATTGCTTGTTTAATTTAAAAATGTGAAATGGGCTTGTAGAAGCATCAGTACCACATTATCTGGTATGTGAGTTGGAGTCCTCAAATCTCCAGAATGGTTCCGCAATGCATTCGGGTTAACTGTGTATGAGATAGATTGGGCACACACATATCAGATTTTCAAGTTACAAAAAGACACACAGATTATACATTGTTAGCTATTGTTATATGGGATAAAGTAGAATGTGCTATGGACAAGGCTACAAAAAGAAATGCATTTTCACATGAGAGGAGCAGAAACTATTAAACACCGGAAGCACATATTATAGAATAAATTCAGCCAGTTGTAGCAACAATATGAATCTTTATAGTAAAACATTTCTCAGCAAACTACTACAGAGTTTGCTGCGGACTCCAAGAAGTTCGTTTTTTTTAAGAACTAGCAAATTAAACTGAAGGATATAGCTCCGATAGACATAAACAGGTATTTAAGTAAGTAATCTGCCACAAGTCAAATGAACACCTCACTCCAGTCATATATCCAATGAGCTGTGTATATAGAATTAGAAGCTGTGCGCACAATTACATTAACTTCAATCATGAAATCGCAGGAATAGCTTATGATCAACTGCTAAAAATAGCAACCAATTACTAGCTTTGAATTTAAATTGTCTACACCTTTTAATAACTAGGCGGGCATTCCTTACTTAAATGGTAAGAATCATTCTTACGTTAGCACCGGTGGTTCCAAGTTTAGCATCTAGACACCATGCGGCAAAATGAAAATCATGGGCGCCAATCTCCTTATAACTCAACACATCTAAGTTGAAATTATTATGTTTTTACTGTTTTTAACAACTACCGTCGACACGGTAAGCTCTGAAGGGAGCTTGAATTGAATTGCTTAATGCTGTTCTCCCCTTACTATCAATTCAAGAGCTTGGCAATGATAAGCTAATCCCCCTATCTTCCAAAAACCTGTAGCCGGCTTGCAGGATCATGATGCAAAAACCTGGAAAACAAGTTTAAAGGATGTTCAGCTTGCAGGATCAACAACCTTTTGCAGAGCTCTTTCCTTCCAGGCTCGTTGCTGTGGCGCCCCGCGCTGGATGTTCGGCCGCTTTCCCTTTCCCCCGGCTGCCACTGGTCGAATCTGCCCATGAGCTTCCAGCCTTCCTCCCGCCGCCGCCGCCGCCAGCCGATGCAGCCGACGGGTCCGCCTGCGCCTGCCCACGCGATAGATTACTGCTCCCGAGCGCGGCAGCGATGCGGTGCCCCTCCTGCGGCAGGGGCCCGGATCTCGTCTTGATCCGGTTGAGGCCCAGCGAGGACGCCAGGATGGGCGACAGCGCCGCCGCCGACGCCCCGCCCGCGCCCCCATCCCGAAGCTGCGCCGCGGCGGCCTTCCTCCCGTCCGCCGACGGGCTCGACGAGGCCGACGCAGGCGCCGCCCCCGCGCCGCCCTTGGAGGCGGCGGACCCGGACGCGGAGCCGCCGAAGAGCTTGTCGCGCTTCCTGGGGGTCTCCGATTTGGGCTTCTTCTTGTCGGATCTGGACGACGACGACGACGACGCCGCCGCCGGCGACCCCGCCGCGGGCGGCGCGGAGGTGGGCGTCCGCGGGCTGTTGCTCCCGTCCGTGGGGCTCGACGACTCCGACGACTTGTGCCGCGACGAGAAGAACCTCCCCTTGAACACCATCTCCTCGCCGCCCGCCGGGGAGGCGTTCGGTCGAACAGGTGGTGGGGGCGGCCGAGCGAGCGAGACTGCGAGTCCACAAGGAGAGAGAGAGAGAGAGAGAGAGGGAGAGCGTGGTAGTGGGGACAAGGCCGCAGATGTAGAGAGAGGAGAGAGGAGAGAAGCCGAGGAGGAGGACTCGGCCGGTCGGTCGGGGCGCGCGGCGCGTGCTCTCCCTCCTCCTCCCCTTCCCTTGCGGCTCACGGCTCGGGCCTCTGGGTGGGACGGTGCGAGCGAGAGACCGCGGCTTGACTGGGGCAGTAGTGGGTCAGCTACAGTGCTACTGGCTATGCTAATGCTACAGCAGCTCCACTGGGGTCAGCGAGGGAGTGTGGTGGCTTTGGTGGGCCGGAGGAGAGGGGGTTCGTTGCAGCGGGGAAATAAGTCCACTTTGACTCCCTTCGGCCTTGTTTGGTTTGGAGGGAGTTGAAGGGGACTGGAGAGGTTTGAGGAGAATTATTCCACATCACAATAGGTGTAGAATAAGGCCCTCTTTGTTTAGGCTTATAAGCCAACTTATAAGTCGAAAAGTCTAAGCCTAAACAAACAAGCAGCTTTTCCGTTTGGCTTTTTTGAAGCCATAAGCCACTCTAACACTATTAAGCCAAAAGCTAGGTTGGAGAAGCTTTTTTGGCTTATGTGAGGTAGATGTATGACTCAACCACTAAACTTAGGACATTAAATCCACTGGCTTATAAATCATATAAGTTAATAAGCTGACTTAAAAGTCTAGGCCAATAAACCTAAGCCTAAACAAAAGGGCCTAAGCCAAAAGCTAGGTTGGAGAAGCTTTTTTGGCTTATGTGAGGTAGATGTATGAGTCAACTACTAAACTTAGGACATTAAATCCACCGGCTTATAAATCATATAAGCCAATAAGCTGACTTAAAAGTCTAGGCCAATAAGCCTAAGCCTAAACAAAGAGGGCCTAAATGTTTTTGGCTTGGTTATCAGGTTGGGTAATGAAAGTTGTCTGTTGTAAAAAAAAAGGCGTGGAATAAATCACTTCTAATCTCTCACTCTTATGCATTAACCGAACTGATTCGTACCCTTGAAACATAATACAGGATATCTCGACCCCCAACTATTAAAACAGGTGCAATTTAACTCTCTCGGCAGTTTTGGAGGGCGTTTTCACTAACGTGGCAGTATTGACTTGGTCTGTGGCGTCGACGTGGCGCTTTGGTTCTATTATAATTAAAAAAATATATATATGGGACCCATTTGTCATTCACAAAAAAATAGGACCCACATATCATCCTCTCTCTCCTCTTTCCTCCTTCCTCTCTCTCCTCTTCGACCGTCTGCAAGGGGCAGGAGTTGGAGCAGCCGGTGGACTTTCGTCCGCAGCACACATATGCTGCATCCGGCCTACTTGACCTCGCCGTCACGCTCCTCCGCCTCACGCTGGACCCAACCACCATGTTCTACAGCTCCGCCATCCACGTCCACACCTCCCGCAGCCTCCAGCTCGCCACACTCGCGCTGCTCTCTGAGATGCTGGGTAGGGGGCTCCTCCCAACCTCGCACACCCGCGCCGCCGCCGCTGCTCCAGCCCTACTCCTCGCATACGGCCAAAGGTGGAAAAGGGGAGACAAAGGGAGAGATAATGGAGAGAGAGGGAGGAGGAAGAAGGGGGAGGAGAGAGATGATGGCATGTGGCCCGATAGGGTTAATGGACTCTTCTGTCAAATATGGATCATGTTTGAGGACACGAAGATTCTAAAAGCTAGCTGGTTTGGTTGGTAGCTATAGCCTCTAAAAACATGAAAAAAAAAGGTTCCTCAGCTTGTAATTTTCAGTTATTTTCTAAATAGATTGTATAGTTATACATCACATAAAATATGTACGCTTTAAATTGGATCATGCTTTAAATTGTAAGTGAGTTTCTAGTAATGGTAACTTCTCTTACAATTTCTAGCTCTTAAATTGGATCATGTTTTTTTTAAATATTTTCAGCTTCTCTAGATAATTCAAATTGTCAATCATACTCTATTACAATGTCAAAAATCTAAAACGACAGAGTAGTAGTAATATTGAATAAAATATGATACATTTGAAAGGGTATAGTTCGAAATGTACATTTGAATCCAACTCGGGACAATTCGTCGGTATGCTGTGTGGACGGGATTGAGAGAGACCTGACGAGTGGGTTTGCTGTTCCGGCGTGGGGGCCGGGGGAGTTTCTGGTTTCCAGCATCGAGGATTCGAGATGCTGCCATAGTGCCATGCTGCTGGTAGCCTGTGCTAGTCAGCCTGTTCACTGGTGCAGTGGTGCTGCTGATGCTCAGCTCAGGGCCCGGTCTGGGAGAGTCAAAGATTCCCGGTCCATGGTTTGAATTTGGAAAGAGAGAATTTCTCTTTTACTTTTCTAGGAGATCTGAAAATTATTTTAATTTTGGTAAGGTGGACCGGTGTGAGCTGAGATCTACTCCCTCCGTCCCAGGAAGAAGGGATTCCTGGAAGCCCAAGGTAGTTTTAGAACACAGAGTAAAAGACTAAACTAACCTTAGTACTAGTACATCCAATCATTAGGTACAAATAAACTATTACTACTGCCACACATTAATAAAATATGAGTAGTACTCCATACTCAAACACACATGGAGACACAGGGAGACAAGGTGCCAAATAATTTGAATGAAGAGTTAAGCGCCACTTCATTGGCGGGATGTAATACAAATTTAGCACACCCCACCACAACAAACCCTACAAGTTTCAAATCTGAAGTTTCCCTCCCACTTTATCACTTCATAACTCTGCAAAAATACAAGTTTCCTTCCCACTTTATCCCTTCATAACTCTGCAAAAACACATCCATGACTTTAGATCTAAATATAGCATTAGATGATGGAGATGAACATGCTATACCTAACCTCAATGAAGCAGTGGCTGAAGAAACAGCAGTGGCTGATCAGGAGGATGACCAGGTTAGAGGTGATCTCCAGGGAGGTGCCAACCATGAGCTTCCTGGAGGTGATTTTCAAGGAGGTGCCAACCATGTGCTTCCTTTTGATCTCAACTTGTATGCATCTTACCACCAAGGAGAAATACATCTAGGTAACCTTGTAAACATGAATAGAAATCAAATGATCTTTGTAGATATGGCTTGCATAAATCACTCTAAAATCTTTGCCATTTCTCTGTAAAAATGATCTATAACATGTGCATTGATGCAATTGCTATCTTCTTGGAACAAAATTGGTCTTTGATAAGCTTGAGAAAACAATTAGGACTTGATTTTTTTTCTTTGATATTTACCAACTCAATTCTGTCAAGATAATGAAATTTATTCCCTTCCATAATATCATAGGTTATACTAGATTCTAGATATGCTAGATTCTGCATGGATAGGTTGGTTAGGCCATGTTTATTTCAAGGTGAAAAGTTTTTAAGTGTCATATCATATATACGAACACATATTTAAAGTATTAAACATAGTATAATAACAAAACAAATTACAGATTTCGTCTGTAAACTGCAAGACGAATTTATTAAGCCTAATTAATCCGCCATTAGTAAATGTTTACTGTAGCACCACATTGCTAAATTATGGCGCAGTTAGGCTTAAAAAATTCGTCTCGCAATTTACACGCAATCTGTGTAATTATTATTTTTTCTATATTTAATACTCCATGTATGTGTCCAAAATTCGATATGATAGGGTGAAAAGTTTTTGTTTGTAAACTAAACAGGGCCTTAGCCAAGCTCTGTGGATTTGGTTGCCCGATGGCCAATAATGAAGTCCATAAGTAAGGCCATGTTTGGATCATTTAGTCCCTGGATATTAAATTTTGATCTAGGAACTTCAGTAAAAAGGACTAAAAGCACGTAGACCGAGGGAGAGAGAAGAGAGTGGCTATCATTTTAGTCCTTATAAATACCTCTAAGAGCGTCTAATGGATTTTAGTTCCAATATACACCTTTAATCCCTTTTAGTCACCCCTATTTAGATTCTTAGGGATTAAAAGTGACTAAAATGGAGGGATTAATGGATTACTCCATGACCAAACATGACCTAAGAAAACATGAATGCACTTTACATTTAACTATCCTTCGAGATAGTCACGTCTACAAACTAAACCTATTTTTGAACGGAGGATGTATAATGAATAAAAACTGAACTACTTTCTATGAAACTGAACTAGTGATCTAAGGGCGAGGTCAGCGAAGGTGAATAGACTCATCTGCCTAAGGCTGTGTTTAGTTCGTGTACCAAAATTTTTTTAAGTATACATACACATATTTGAAGTATTAAACGTAGATTAATAACAAAACAAATTACAGATTCTGCCTGTAAACCGCGAGACGAATTTATTAAGCCTAACTAAACTGTCATTAGCAAATTTTTACTGTAACATCACATTATCAAATCATGTCGTAATTAGGCTCAGAAGATTTGTCTCGTGATTTACATGTAAATTATGTAATTGGTTTTTTTGTCCACATTTAATGCTCCATGCATGTATCCAAACATTTGGTTTTGATGTGATGGAAAAGTTGGAAGTTTATTTAAAAAATTGTGAATCTAATGGCCTAATTTTAATAAAAACGTTCGCCCAACATATGTTTGCATCTCGAGCCTCATAACCGTAGTAGGAGTATTTGATACACACGTATACGACTGTTCCATCTTGCTTTAATTTTCGACAAAAATATTGATAAATTTTTTGATCTTTAAGCCTGAGGAACAAAACCGTATAGTCGTGCGATTTTACTTTCAAAATGACGATAAAAATTCAACGAATGTCAAATGTCAAACCTTGATTTCTCCCTTCCAGAAGTCGAGAGTTTTTGAATTCCTCAACTTGCCGTCGGTTTGTCCCTCTTCCCGCGTGTTGAAATCATCTTCCCTTCCAGAAAGCCAACGCCTTCATCTGATCATCTCCTTGGCCACCAAGAAATGCCTTCGTCGAACACCTCGCCACGCCACGCCGCGCGCGCGCCCATGGCCCTCTCCTGCGCCGCCGAGTGCGCGCTCTCCCTCGCCTGCGCGCGCTGGGCGCTCCGCCGCCTCTCCCTGTCCGGCGCCGACGACAGCGCGTCCTGGCCCGCGGCCTCGCCCTCCTCCTTCGCGCCCGTCCCGCGCGCGTGCCGCTCCGCGCTCGCGGCCTGGCAGCAGGGGCACGACGAGGCGGAGCAGGCGCCGGCGCCGGCGCCGTCGCGGCTGTGCCCTCCGTACCGCCTCTCCCACGACCGCGCGCGCGGGGAGGTCGTGCTCGCCGTGCGCGGGCTGGGACTCGCGCGGCTCGAGGACTACCGCGTGCTCCTCGACGCCGGCGGGCCCGAGCCGTTCGCGGGCGGGCACGCGCACCGCGGGCTCCTCCGCGCCGCCGTGTGGCTGCTCGACCGGGAGGGCCCCGCGATCCGGCGGATGGTGGCGGAGGCCGGGCCGGCGGGGTGCAGGCTCGTGTTCGTCGGCCACTCGCTCGGCGCCGGGGTCGCCGCGCTCGCGGCCGTCGTGGCGGTGAGGTGCTGGCTGGAGCGGCTCGGCCTCCGCCGCGGCGACGTGAGGTGCTACGCGATGGCGCCGCCGCGGTGCATGTCGCTCGGTCTCGCCGTCGAGTACGCCGACGTCGTCCACTCCGTCGTGCTACAGGCAAGCCTAGCCTCCCAACAACATTGTTGCCTCTTTCCCCTTAGCTGATATCGCGTCCATTTCTAGCATTGTTTATCGAACATTCTGCAATAAGAACGGAATCCGACCTCGATTCATTTCGTTGCAATGATTTTGGAATTCGAATCGCACACTCAATTCTTGAATTTGGATGCAGGACGATTTCTTGCCAAGAACTCCAGCGCCTCTGCAACACATCTTCGGATCAATTTTCTGGTAATTAAAACAGCTAAAAATACTCTTGTTATCCATGTGTTCCAACGGCGTTGATTACTGGTTGTTCCAGCTGTTGATTCACCAATTTTTTTAGAACAAGTGATTCACCATTTTTTCTGTTTCTTGCATTGCAGTTTGCCGTGCCTGCTGTGTTTCATTTGCATGAGAGACACGTTTGTGTCAGAAGAGAAGCTTAAGGATGCATCTAAACTCTACGCTCCAGGAAGAGTCTTTCATATCGTGGAGAGGGAGAACTGCAGGTTAAGGGCCAAAATTCCAAAAATTAAAACTTTTTTAAAATTAAAAACAAAATCCTTGTGTGCTAGTATGGCATTAGACATTAGTTAGAAGCTTCCGAAGATTAGCTGTTATATTTACACTTGATTTTAATTGGCATTGTATCCACATTGGCTGCTATGCAGATGTGGGAGACTTCCGCCGCAGGTCAGAACGGCAGTGCCAGCAGAGGGCAGATTTGAGCATGTGGTGTTGTCATGCAACGCCACTTCTGACCACGGGATTATTTGGATCGAAAAGGAGGCTCAAAAGGCTTTGGATGTGAGTAATTTCGTCTTTGCACATGCCTGCCTGTCAATAGTAAAAAAAAATTATCCCTCTTTCTAACCGATCAATTCTTCTTTCTTCCCTTTTTACGAATCGGCACAAGACAATACCCGTTTCATTGTATAGAGTAGGAGAAAAAGTGGTATAACCAACATGTTGCATGGCTTTCTTTACCAAGTTGTTGTTCATCCTTAGCAACATGATTTCATTAATCATTTTACCTGATGTTTAATTTCTTCGCATGTTCCTTTTTTCTTTTCTTTCGTTTGCTGTCCTGCATGTTCTGGTTGCCAATCAGTTAATGGAGCAAGAAGAATTGACACTACCCCCATCCCAGCAAAAGATGCTCAGAGTGAAAGAAACGGAATCACTCGCAGACCACCAAAAGCTCAGTGCAGGGAATCCACAAGAAGACGACACCCTCTCCTCCTCGTCACCGTTCAGTAGCCCTAGAACCTCGACGACATCATCATTGCGCAGCGAATCGTCGTCGACGAGGAGCGAGTGGAATGAGCTCGTGGAGATATTTCTGAGTGACCATGAAGAAGACGGTGATGGTAGGACAAACATGTGTAACTGGGCAGGTTGTTTGCCTTGCTGTAAATAAAGATTGTTGCATAGAAATTTTAGAGTGTAAATGAACTATATTGAAATTAGAGTGTAAATGAACTAGAAGATGGTTAAATTTTATTCCAATTCGACCTCACGATCAACTCGATTGAATGTTAATATACAGAGGCTCCAATAATCCATCCGTACCAGTGTACTTTGTCCCAGATACTAGTAAGGCTAAGTTATACTCCTATTTCTCAACTTGAAACTTCAACTTCCTCGTTGTTTTTCAAACTGTTAAATGATATGTTTTTTTTAAAAAAATTCTATATAGAAGTTATTTAAAAGATTCAAATAATTATTAATAATTAATTAATCACGTGCTAATGGGATTTTTCGTTTTACGTGTGTCAAAAATCTCTCTCAAAAGCAAAGAGATCGAACGCAGCCTAAGTAGTACTCCATAGTATTGATCCACCATATGGGTACTAGTAGTAATTTTTCTCTTCACAAAAATTATTCAGTTACCTTATCACTATATGTATTTCTAATTTCTATCAAGCTTGTATGGGGTAAAATGGGTAAAAGAAAAACATCATATTGAAAAAGAAAGAATAAAGACAACATTATTCATCGTTTCGCCCACAAATAATTGTAATATTGTGACACTTATTTCTAACTAAAATTTAATTATATGAATTCATATTTTATATATGTGTTCTTAATGACTTGAAATCCAATATTGAAAAATAAATTATGATGAAAACAAATATTAAAAACAACTTTCAAGTTAGAATTTAAAATTTGATTGTGTTTACTCTCCCTGTTTCAGATTATAAGTCATTTTGACTTTGGTTAAAATCAAACAGTTCCAAGTTTGATTAGTTTTGTAGAAAAAAGTGTAACATTTTTAACTCAAGATAAATATATTATGAAAATATATTCAATTATTGATTTAAAGAAACTAATTTGATGTCGTAAATATTACAATATTTATCTACAAATTTAATTAAATTTAAAGTAGTTTAACTTTGATGAAAGTTAAAACGACTTATAACCTAAAACGAGGGATTAATAAACTGAAGAGCAGCTGAAAAATTTGTCATTACTTACCACCATGACACGGCCGGTGACCACATTTCGCCGGTGAACACACAGACACAAAAACTAGCCGTTACTCTATATCGTAGTAGCATTCAAACTAACCAGCCACGCGAAGCAACCACGACAACCGCAGCAAAATCTCCGGAAGCCGCCCCGCCACCGAACCGAAGAGCGCCGCCGCCGCCATGGGGAGTCTCGGCGGCAAGTCCGACTACGAGAGCGTCCGCGACGCCCGCATCTCCGAGAACCTGGTAAGCATCCTTCTCCTCGATCATCAACTTTCGGGTTTCCTCTCTGGATGAGGAATCTCTCGCGCGCGGACGCGATGGCAATGGCTCGCCCGCCGCGCTGATTCTTGGGCGAGTCCCCGCAGGCACGGATGGAGATGCTCGGCCTGCGCCGCTGCGCCGGGGAGCTCAGTGCCATCGCCTCCGCCTCCGCGTCCGCCTCGGCAGCAGCCAGCCGCCGCGCCGGGATCGGCGGCACAACCCCGAGGAGGAACCCCAAGCCGCCGCGTGTCCTCACCCCGCTCCGCCGCTCCGGCCGATTGGTCGCCATCGCCGCCGCGGCGCCGGCCGGATCCGCGTCGGGTCCCCGCCGTTCCGCCCGGCTGAACGGGCAGACGACGGAGCACAAGGCGCTGCCTCTGAAAGGTTGGTCCCTCTCGCTGCCGCGTTCGCTGAAATGCTGAATCTCCATGGCATCTGGCTGCCTGAGATGGGAACAAATTCTTGTGCTCTCTCTCTCTTAGGATCTTTGAGTAAGTTTGCCGCGGAGGAAGCAGAGGAGGAGGAGGAGGAGCAAGAAGAGAAGAAGGCGATGGTGGTGATCGACAAGGAGAGGGTGCGGATCCTGCAGGAGCGGAGGTGTGACAGCAAGGGGAGGGGCGCCGTGTACGACCCTGTTCTTGGGATTTGCTGCCATTTCTGCAGGTAGATTCTCCCCACTGTCAACATTTACGACCGATTAGTGCTCCTCATCTTGTTCTTAATCAAGAATGCTAGGTACCATAGTTTTCATACTGTGACTTGTTGAGAAAATTTCTTCATAGTTTTCGTATGATTTGTTGAGAAAGTTTCTTCTCGTGTGATCTTAGGCAGAAGAAATTGTGCGGCGAGGAGGGCTGCAAGCGCTGCGGGGAAGGAGACCTGAACCAGCCTTGCATAGGTAAAAAAGAAGCAGTAAAAAGGTCAATTTTTTGGTGTCAATTATTATGTGCAGCTTGATTGCAATAGTCAACTCCTTTTCTGTGTCAATCTTTGACAGGGAAGACGGATTGCTCCTCTTGCCATTCTTCTTATGGAATACTGTGCCGTGCTTGCCTGAAAGTGAGGTATGGGGAAGGTAAGCTTCATGCTGTCAAGAAATGCCATTGTTGTTGGTCAGCTTATTGTGTTGGTAAAGCTTCTGATTTTGAGATGTGGTATCAGACATGGATGAGGTCAGGAAGAACAAGAACTGGATGTGCCCTCACTGTATTGAGGAGAAGGGTACCAAGAAATTCTGGATATGTAACAGGTATATGATTCTTACAAAGCTTTGATATTTCATCCCAATATCAAACTAAAGGAACGTATGACTATGCTCACTTGCTCGATTTTTCATAAAAACTATGCAGCTCCATCTGCTTGAAGAAGAGGAAGTTATCACCAACTGGAATTGCCATATACGACGGTAATTCTGCGTCCACAACTTGATATATGAGGCTTATCCATACTGTCAATGCTAATTCTACCATGATACATGTTGTTCTTGATGGTCCTAAATCCTATCTATTTTTGGATCCCTTAACAACAGCGCGGGAGCAAGGTTACGAGTCTGTTGCGCACCTTCTCATGGACAAGCTGAAGTGCCGAGCATTCTGAGGTCTTCTATGTCGTTCAGAGACGACGATGATGTTTGCCTAGCGCACTGGAAGGTGGAAGGGCCCCTTTTGTTTTGTTGACAGTAGGTATGACGCACTTAAGGAGAAAAACTAGTGTAGAAATGAGTACCACTATTGTGCTCAAGATTGTGAATCTAGTACTAGAACCTTTTGTAGCCGATGTTTCCATATGCTGCTTGTGTTTGGGGGCAGCTGGGCTATTGACTGTTCTTCTGAAGATCCAAGCAAGGGAACATGTATTGCCTTTTCAACCAGTGGTTGATGAGTCATGACCATAACTGTGTCTGCAACTTGCTAATTTCATGGCTTAATGTCATTTGTACCAAACGATAATTTTGTTAAACATTGGTGCCTTGGTGGCATGCCATTTGGATAAGTAGGGTTTTTTCTGAGAGACCATTTGAATCTCTAATTGTGAATTGTGACAAACAAGCTACAATAACTTCGCAAATGCTACTTACGTTATGGCAGTTTCAAAACCGTTTCAGTGCACGGATTTTTTGCTGTTCTCACAAATATTAGGTGGCCTACCTTGCACTTGCATAACAAGAAAAAAAAATCTGCCTTTATCCAAATGAAAACTTAGGCCTTGTTTTAGCACGTCTGATGTCTCCAACTTCTTGATATTTCTACATAGGGAAAGTCGTGTGCAATAAAAAATGCAAGCACAAGTTGTCCTTATAGAAAATAGGGTTTATAAACTAAACTAAAGTGGCTTAAACTACAAAATTCTCTTATTTCAGTCCGAAATAAATACACAATGTGTTACTAACAATCTTAACCTGCACCCATCTCCAACTTCAACAATGTCTGTAACTAGAAATTCCCAGCTCAAGAAAAACCTGGAGTTGAAGTTGTGTCAAAAGGGATCACCTATACATTTGTCAACAAATTTTCTCCTAAAAATTTAACAGATGTAATTATAGTACAATCATAGTGTAATTACACTATAACTTGTATATAACACAGTAACTTGTATATAAGTTCCATGTAATTTTGAATCATTAGATCTATTATAAGATTTGTTCTGATGAAGAAGAAAAAAATCACAGCACACATATGTGAGAGGATTTGTTCCCACGACCTTCATTTTACCCAAAAAACATGTTGCGGGGAGATTCTTGAAAGTGTGTAATTATATGCAAGTTACAGTTGTCGACGTTTGATGTCGCGATTTCGGTATTTGCATAGTATGGGGATCGTTGGTACTAGGATATACGCGAGACTGAGGTAAAAGATAGAGACAGGGATTTTTATACAGGTTCGGGCCCCTGAATGGTCAGGTAATAACCCTACATCCTGTTGGCCGAAGCCGATATTGCTCTTATTCACCATAATCACACCGGTACAATATTTGGGGTAGCCTATATAAGTGTTGTCGACATGGCGGTCTGAAGCTCTGACTCGTAGTCGACAACAGGGTAGTCTTCCTCCTCGAGTTCGTGCTCGGCGAGATCAGAGACAACGCTATGTCTCTCCTAACAGTATCCGGAGACACCGTAGGGGACTAGCCGTGCTTATCCTTGAAGTCGATATCCGGCGTCTTGTCTTGGCGTATGTTAGCTTGTATGTTGTGGCCTCTGTTGTCCCATAGATTGTGGTGGGTGTGTCGTCGATGTCCCCCTCTCCTCCTAGGGGGCCTTGTATTTATGTCCCCTTATCCAAGTAGAACTAGGGAAACCAACATGGATACAATCCGAGTAGTCTTTGTCGTTTCCATATAGAACTTTGGTTGTCTTTCCTTATCCGGAACTCCTCCTATATCCGCAGGTTGTTTCCGTATATGACATGGTAAATGGTGGGTCCTGCTGAGATTTAGTCAACTACTATTAGGTATGTGGTATCCATAACCCTGACAACAGTGTAATTACACTATGATTGTACTGTAATTACATCTGTCAAATTTTTAAGAGAAAATTTGTTGGGAACCTCTACGGCTCAGGCGCCCGATCATTTGGAGAAAAATCGGGCGCTGACGTCAAGCAAACTTCTTTAAACTGATTTATCTCTTAAATTACTTATCCAAATCATTATCTGATTGCACCATTAAATTTGTTGCAATTAAATCTTCAAAACAAGACCACACATGGATATATTCTGACGAAATTTTTTTAGCTTATTATTGAATTATTTTTAAATGTTGCACGATGTTACTCCTAGTATATCGGAATTGTTTCACTAAGTAGATCGAAAATGTTTCACTCGTTTAAATCGAGTGTTGTTTCACCTTATATGAAAACAATGTTTCAGCAAATAGCGAAAGATTGTTTCAGTTCACTGCAACATTTAATACATACATAGTAAAACATTATAACTACACTAGGTGAAACATTTTTCGGTGGAACAAAAAATAAAACGAATTCCCTTAATAGGGGGGTTTCCAAAATATGTGGGTTTTTTTTGTTGCAATGAAAGATTTCAGTTCACTACAACATTATATCTATACATAGTGAAACATTGTGAGTACACTCGGTGAAACATTTTTTGTGGAACAAAAAAAACCAAATTCCCTTAATAGAGGATTTCCAAAATATGTGGTTGATTTGTTGTAGGTGGGGGCAGGTATTGTGGTGGGGCCCAACGAAATCACCACGCGCGGGGGCGGGGGTGGGGGGAGCGCCCGATTTTTGCTCCCCCCGCCCGATCGCCCGAGGACAAGTATTCTCGAAATTTGTCGCAAAATATATAGCAAAATTGGTGCCAAAAAGCCCAATGATAAAATCTATTGTCGGCCCAAACTATTTGTACTGAACTGGGCCCGGTTGGGCCAGTTTTCTCAACCGGGCCGGGTCCTGGAACCGGTTGGAATTTTCCATTTCCAGCAAGTCCACGGCTTTACGGCTGCTTGCTTTTGCGCAAGTTTCAAGCGATGCGCCACCGCGTCGGCCCCGCCGCCGCCGCCGCGGCGGCGCTCCGGCGGTTCTCCCACCTCCGCCCGCCGGCCCCGCCGGACCCGAGGCTCGCCTTCCTTCGCTCAGAGTTTGATGGCCGTGAGCCCGGCCGACAGCCACCGTCACCGGAAACAAGAGAGGAGCCAAAAGGTGGCGAGCGCGCGCGCTCGCCGGTGGCCGTGGATATCGCGCACCCGTGGCCGGAGTGGGTGGCGCTGATGGAGCTCCTCCTTCAGAGGGGCCACCTCGACGCCTCCGTGTTCGCCGGCGGCGCGGCTGTCTCGCCGTCCAAGGATTCCAACGTTATCCGCACCGCCTGCCTCCGGTTTGGGCGAGAGCGGCCGGAGCTTATCAGGTGAGATGCTTCAGCTCGTAGGAGTCGCCAATGTGTGTGCTTCTTTGCTCTGGATGTTGCGGTGCGCCGGTGTCACTTGAGTATGCGATTGTCATTGATAGGGCTATGGTTTAGCTGCACGCACGCGAGGTGTTTGTGGAAATGCCCCGTCAATATAGTTGCATTTTCTTGGTCAGGTAGCCTGATGCACTCGAGGTGGTCTAAATGGTGTATGATATTCATGTGCCTTGCATATAGAGCTGAAACCCTTTTGTTGCAGGCATCTATCAAGATGGGATATCCAGGTTGCTCTCCGGTATGGGTGCCCCAGCATTGACAAGAAGGTTGTTAATTCTGGGAAGCGATTACGTGCTCATGTAGGCCTTGATGAAGGAGAGGTAACTAATAAATACACAATTATTTATTTTCATGTACTGTATTTTTCTCTATTACTTTTATTTTGAAATTGTCAGTTACCAATGTTTGTGAATAGAAAATTGCCTAGTAGCAGTATTTCTGAATAAAATCTTCAAACCATTGGGTTATGAAAAAAATTGCAACATTATAATTAGGATCACAAATGGAGAGAAGAAACTTCTGCATGCTTACAATAGTTTGATGACAAAATTAGTATTTTAATGCTGCTTATAAATCTATATGTTATATAGCATTTCTCCAGCATCAGCTTATGCTGACAGGTCTGCAGCCAATGCAATTTAAGGGGTGGATGCGAGAGGGCATATGTAAAGGCTCGGAAGGAGGAAATTGGAAGAACTGTGGATGTTATGCGCATCCTTTTGACTTATGGGCTTGACACAGTTACTGGCAATGTGGAGAACAGAGCATGTCTAAACAAAACCGTTAAAGAATCCATTAAGAGCCTACTTAATGAGATTGTTGGGTTCGATTCCATGGGTCCTGGTTCCAGCACTGAAAAGCCCACACACCGTATGCCAAAAGGACAATCTTCTATTCCTATGAAGCAGGGTGATTGGAATTGTCCCAAGTATGTTGGAGCCTTTTAATCACATATACATTTTGTGATAATGCCACGCTTTATAATGTCATATGTTATTGTCAGATGCAACTTCTTGAACTTTGCAAAGAATATAAAATGTTTACGCTGCAATGGAGAATTTGAAGAGAGGTATCAGCTGCTCCATGAGAACCAAGAGCATCTTCCTCTCAAAAAGGGTGATTGGATATGCAAAAGGTGAGGTTTCACAAATCTCTAGTTTATAAGATTGACTCGGAGTTGGAATAGTCTTCTTTTTGCACCTGTACTGATCTTATATTTTCAGGTGCAACTTTTTGAATTTTGCAAAGAATACAAGATGCCTTCAGTGCCATGAGAAACCAACAAATCGTCAACTCAATCCAGGGGAATGGGAGTGTGTCTCGTGAGTGGCATTTTTGTTACATATCACTGCATATTTGCATTCTCTTAATAGTTAGTATCAATATGAGAACTTGGCGACAAAATGATGTTAGTGGCTTTGTCTGGTCTTTCAGTGTCATGATTATCTTCTGCTTACTATAAAAAATTTTCCAAGATAACTATACGATTGATTCATGACAGGTGTAATTATTTGAACTTCAAGAGGAATGCATTCTGTTTGAAATGTGGTTGGAAAAGACCAAAATCATTGAACAACCAAGACAGTATTGAATCACAACGTGACTTAGATAATAATAAGCATTCTGCTATTTCATTTATCCAAGACGGCATCCAATCAAGGAGGCAAATTCTGCAAAATAAGGCTCCATTGTCTGACGAAGATTCAGACTTCTGGAGCTCCGAGGAGGAAGGGGCCTACCACAGTGACAACAACATTCCCCCAATAAAGAAGGATTACAAGTTCCTTGAAAGTTTTCCCATCATTGGGGGTAGGACTGCTATGTCTCAAGATCCTCTTGAGAGGGAGAAATGGAAGGACGAAATGTCCAGGAGAAACAAAGGGCTCCTAACAAAAGTATCAGAAGAAAGTAATCGGCCTTCATGCCCCGTTCGTATTCCGAGAAGCATTGAGCAGATTGAATCTGGTGACAACGACGACGACATTTCATCATGGTTTTCTGGTGGTACTAGTAATATTAACATGAAAAAGGCATAGCCAGATTTCTGTAAACGCTGGTATCTGCACAATTTCATCTGTAATATTTACAGTGTAGGCATTCAGTAAGAAAAAATCATGTCTCGCAAAGAACTTCAGTATTGTACTTCTGCAATGATCTGTCTTGGCAAATAATATACTATGATTTTACAAGTTTTTGTATTCGTGTAGTGGCTGGTTCCATCCACTTTAGTACTAAACAACGTCGAGTTCTTATATGTACATGATTAACCTGTAACGAGTTTCGAGTTTTAACAGTTCTTGTACTGTCGAGGAGCTTGAGACCAACCTCTTATCACCCAGCTAGACGCTTGTTTTGTAGTTTCTTGTTGCATTTCTCTCTTGTGCCAGTACTCCACCTGCACGATTTTGTTGTGATTGAATTTCAACAAACATATCCACCCAATTATGACCAATCACCAAACCTGCAAATAACTGGAGACCCGACAGAACCAACACATAACCTGCAATTTCTACGCTCATAAAATCATTGAATCGCCCCCTCCCCCTCTCCCCTACCCCCAAAAGAAGAAGGAGAAGAAGAAGAAAAGATCAGTGTATTATAAGGATCGAATTGTCTTCTTTTTCTGTCCTTGCATGTTTGGTATGAGATTCGAGCCCAAAAAAAAGGAGATGATGCTTAACGTTTCAGGAGGTTCTTGTGCATTGATTTTCTAGTTATCATGATCATGGTCCCCAACCTTCTTCCTTCCCTCTGAAATTCCCATTATTCAATTCTTGCAAAAATATCGCAAAATTCCTTTATTCCAAAGGAGGCCGCGAAACGCCTTTTGAAAAGTAAATATAAGGAGGAAGAAATGGAGATGTTTAACCCATTTTTGACATCAAAATGGACCTAGGAATTTTAACCCATTTTTGCCGGAACATGCATTTAGGCGCTTTGGTTGCATTGTCAACCTGACAGCGACGCACAACGGCAATGTATGGTTGGTAATAATGGAAAAAGACATCACATATTTTCGTAGCAGTAGCAATTAGCACCAACAACTGTCAACTCTGGTTGCATGTCTCGAGTGGTTAGCTCCGATTCGGTGGTAGCTAGCCAGCTACTCCCTCCGTCCCATAGTGTTGCAACCTAGGATGGGATGAGACCCATACTAAGACTACGAATGAGCCCGACTACGAATGAGGCTCATTCGTAGTCTTAGTATGGGTCTCATCCCATCCTAGGTTGCAACATTATGGGACGGAGGGAGTATGTGTGTGTGAGCTACCAACCATTGAGCTGCAGAATCAAGCTTTTGCACTGTAGATTATCTGGATTCACCTTGCATATTTTAGCTTTTTTTTTTTAAAGAAAAGCCTAGGACTCTTATTACAAGGTGTGTGATGGTCGATCTGGCTTCAAGCCTTACCCCTGTCTCAATAAATTTAAATACAAGAGCCCTTCCTCTTACGACGTTTGTTTTATGGGCAGTGATTATGGCATATTAAAATGACCATGGGCATGATTTGATTTTGGTGCAATATATATTACGAATGGTGTCTAACCGTCCATATTCTACTGTATAAGATTGCTCGGAAACATAAGTATTGTTAAAAGTCATTTATGTCATTTCCCCTTTTCCCCTTTGACTATATTCTGGAGTACTGGATAACTAGGAATTACCTAGGAGTAACTAGAGGGCATTATCCCTAAATTATAGCTTTTATAACAATGTGACCTTGGCAAATTGGCCTAAAAAATTTCCATAGCTCAATTGAACCACTTGGTAAGTTCAGAAAAAAAAAACCCCCAAGATCTAGACATTGCTAAAAAAAAAATTCGACCACATAGCTAGATATTTCTTAGTGCCATCATGATTTTTCGGTAGTAATGCTCATCTCACAGACCGAGACCTCGTTATGCATGTATTCCATAGAAATTCGTTTACATAACTTTATCTCCGGAAGAAATAGAAAAAAAATTCCCACATTACAAAATATTTTACAATACCGAGCAGGTTCAAACATACAGTCTGATTGTTTCAGTTACGATTGATAAGCCTTAGAAAAATAAACAAAACAACCAAGTAAAACATCTATGTTATCAATGATTTAAAAACTAATACTACTTAAAAATAAGCTATGTTAAAAAAACTAAAAAAACCTTTAAAATTTACTTTTAAAGTTTAAATTTAATGGCTGGTAGCTAACTAGCGGACTATACTAGTTGTGTTCTTTGCTCTATCTTACCAACTTCTACTACCTCGTTTTTCACACACATATTATCGAACTGTTAAACGGTACATATATTTTTTAAAAAGTTTATGAGAAAAATAGTATTAATTCATTTTAAATTTTTAACTAATATTTAATTAATACTACACTAATCTATCGCTTTGTTTTGTGTATTCTGGAGGGAGAAGTTGCAAAACCTGTGAGGGCCAAACTCACCTGAGAGGCTGATACTATACTGTTGCCCAATTGGCAAGGGATTAGCTATACATTTATCATTAAATTTTAACTAAAAAGTTTGACAGATGTAAATATAGTACAATCATAATGTAATTACAGTGTAACTTACATGTAACTATAGTATAACTTGCATGTAACTTTTTGACCTAAGTGAAATGCTAATTCTGTGAAAATGAAGGTAATGGTACCGAATCCGCCTTACATGTGCGTGGGTTGTAATTTTTTCCTATCACCCTTGCACAAATTTTAAAGCAAATCGAACGATTCAAAATTACATTGTAGTTATATGCAAGTTACATGGTAGTTATACTACGGTTGTACCATATTTACATTGTCGATAAATATGTAGCTAAATCGATTGGGAATTGTCAAGTTAACCAACTCATCATCCAACTGGAGAAAAATAAAGGGGCTCAAATCGGGTGGTCCTCCAGTCCTCCTCCTGATTGCTGCGGTTTGCGCCAAAATTTCTCTCTCTATCCCCTCGCCCTTCTTCCCCATGACGTGCTCTCCTCTCCTCCTCCTCTCCTCGGGCCCCGCTCTCCAGTTACCGTCACTGGCAAAATCTTATCTGCTTTCTACTAAAAGCTGGGCCTTCGTGCTTTTTATCTAAAAAACATGACACATAACCCCAGGTGTTATGGTTATAAAGTTTCACAAAATCACACTATTATTCATTTTGATTTTGATCTAACATACTTTTGAGTTCTACGATCTTATTTAATTTTATAATTTCTTTCTCCATCATGTAAGTATAGCCTTTTAAAATTTTGATACAAGATTGTTGTCAAATTAGTTAACGATGTGGTTTTATGAAACTTTAGGATCATAATACCTAAGTTATATGTCACATACCAAAATATGTAATTTTGTATAACTTGGATCATAATAATATGGGGTTTTACGAAATTTACTCTTAAATTTACGCCGTGGCTGATACTCCCTCTGCCCGAAATATAAGGGATTTTGGTTGGATGTGATATATTCTAGTACTATGAATCTGGACAAAGAGTATGTCCAGATTCGCAGTCGCGGGATATATCACATCCACGCAAAATTGATTATATTTCAGGACGAAGACAGTAATAAACTAACCAGCGGATTTATACAGTGACTATACTGTTGCCCAATTGGCAATTGTCAAGTCAACCAGCTCATCATCCAATTGTTGGAGGAAAAAAAAAAAAAACCTCAAATCCGGTGGTCCGCCGCGTCGTTCTCCAGTCCCAGTCCCTCCTGATTGCTGCGGTTTGCGCCAAAATCTCCTCGCCCTTCTTCCCCACGACGTGCTCCCCTCCCCTCCTCCTCGGGCCCCGCTCTCCAGTTGCTGCAAATCCATCCTCCCAAGGAGAGGAGAGGACTCCCCACTCCACGCTGGGGATTGGGATATTCCTTGTCCCGCGGGGTCAGTTTTTAGCAGCAGCAGCAGACGCAGCAGCAGTACAGTAGTTGGCTGGTTGCTACCACTACACGAGCTCGGGAGGAAGGAAGGAAGGAAGGAAGGAATCGCAAGGTGAAGAGTCGGAGCTGGCGGAGGAGGAGGTGCTTGCGATGGGGTCCGAGGGATCCGCCGGGGTCGTCGTCGGTGAGTAGCCCAGGGATCCCTGCTAAATTTTGGTTTTCTTGGTGGTGGATTTGGGTGGGGGATCTTCGCGGCCGGTCAAGAACGCGAGAGTTGGTTGAGTTCTTGATGGGATTTTTAGGGGCTGATTCTCGTGTGGTAGGGCGTAATTTCTCTGGACGTGCGCGTAGGCAAGATTCAAGAAACTCTGAGAGCAAATGTAGATTCGTGAGGAATTAGGATTTGTTAGATTCGTGAGGAGTTAGGATTGCTTCGGGATTAGATTGTTCTGTAAAGGGGAATGCTGAGGGGGTAGTCTCAGCTCTCGGTTCCCAATTCGCCGAACTCTTAGCACTGTGAATTCTTGTTCAATTGTTTGTTCTTTTGTGGAAGCTAAGAATTGGAGCAATTTTATATGGATGGAAACGATGGATTTAGGGGTACTAGCTGGATTTGTTGGTTGCTCACGTTTATCTTCAATCGCGAATTATTGCATATCAATAAGTTTGTCTTATCATTAGTTCCTGAGTTTGATCCTAATATCAGTATTTTTGGCATTTCTACCATTTCTTGGTTTGGGTATTTTTTGCATAACAAGATGAACAATACTGCTACTTCATAGGGGGGAGAGAGAGAGAGAGAGAGAGAGAGAGAGAGAGAGAGAGAGAGGGGGGGGGGGGATCCCTATATTTGGTCATTGCAAAATAAAAAAATCCGCAATTAAGTCACTCAAGTCTGATCATGTGTTTGAATTTGGTTTACTACTACTTTACAGCCACAGCTGTGGCTTGTCAGCTACCCCACTTGTTCATAGACATGTTTTTTTTTTTAACCCAAATTGTAGATTGGCACATTTTTTTTCCAATATGCAACTAAGGCCGAGTTTAGTTCTAAATTTTTTCTTCAAACTTCCAACTTTTTCATCACATCAAAATTTTCCTACACATACAAACTTCCAACTTTTCCGTCACATCGTTCCAATTTCAACCAAATTTCTAATTTTGGCGTGAACTAAACACACCCTAATGATAATTTTTCCTCGAATACGCAAGATGCGCTCATTGCATTAGTAGAAGAAGTAAGGCATCCAAACACGCCAAAGAAGAGCAAAAAGTACAGGAACTTGCACCACCACAAAACAACCCACTGCAAGGGCGGTGACAAAACCAAAAAGTACTAAAATAGAAGTCCCTAGCCGGGGTCCATGAGGGCCCCTTAGCCCCCGCCAAACTCCATAGGCGGGCTTACTCACTTGCTAACATCAAGACCCTATACTAATGATATTAAAATACAACCAGGGTGATGCATTTTACTTTTGTGATCCACTGTGTTGTGACTAGCATGCCACAAAATAACCAAAAATAAAGGAAGTCATTCATACTCTTAAGAAAAGAGACTTCTAAGCGAATACAAAGTGAATATTACTTCCAACTAATAAGAATTGTTCCAGCGTATTCTTTCCACTAAAAGATGATTCGTCCTCCTAAGACATCCAACTCAATTTATTGGCATTCTTTTCTCTTCTTACAAATGGTTCCAATTCTGAAAAAAAAAACGTAAATCTTTTGCTTTATCCGAGGCCTTGTAATTATTTTATCTTACCATTTATCGTGTTCTTTTCTAAATTTTGCTTGAAAGTACTCCCTCTAGTCATTAATATATGACGTTTTTTAACACTAAAATATGTATTAAAAACGTCATATATTAATAGCCGGAGGGAGTACTTGACAGAAATGGAATAAGGTTAGAGTGGAACATAATAATCTCAATAAATGGATATTGAATCTACCCTATCCATGCACTGTAGTTTTTTGGATGACTATAAACTGATACATTCCTTTATCCTAAAATGATACTGGAACTACTTTAGGATTTAATGAGGACCAAAAAGACTGTCCTAGTAGCATATGCATTTTGTTAAGGGAGACTCAACTTTTATGATTCTTATTAGGTCTATGCACCAGGTTAATATATTGTTATATCTAGAGCGGAAACCAGAGTTTACTTTCGGAGTCAATAATTTGCTCTTTCGTTAATTCATAATGGCAGGAAAGACCCTTCATTTATTCACACAAGATGGCCTTCTTATTTCCCAATAGTGCAGCTTTGCTTCCCAATTGGTACTTCTCGAGTTAAAAAAGAAATATTAAGCATGGAATTCTCAACAATGCAATGACTGGCTAAGGCCCACTGTGCTTATCTTTTTAATTGTTGCAGAAATGTAAACTTAGAACCATTGCATTTTCTTTACAAATCAAATTAAGGTTAGACAAAACATGGTATCCAACTGTTATGTATTTCACAATCGTTCTATCTTTTCTGAATGCAATAATATTGCCGTTTGCATCTTAAATTAAAAGAAAAACATTTAGCCAAACACCCGAACATCTAAAAGCAGTTGAACCAAATGAGAATATGATAATCCACCTCAATCGAACAGGAGTCTAAGTCAGCTTTGCATGCCCTAAACATGCATTTTTATCGTAGCCATCCTATAGATGGACCATGGCAAAACAGAACTACAGAACACATTCCCTTGTTCTTGACCCCATACATAATTGATAGTAACTGAAATCAATTCACTATATACAGATCCTGTGAGTTCTGACCTTAGAAACTTTCTTTCTTGTCACTCCATGCATAACAGGTTTCTATCTCATCAATGAACAATGTAAGACATGAAACTTGTGCTGAACAGGTTTCTGCATAATAGGCCCCTCTGTTCATCTCTTGGCTACAAGTTATTTAATTTGAATGCTTTAGTCCTGCCAATAAGTTCTATCATATCTCTATCTGAACTTGGAAGCCTTTTTTCTGAAAAAATAAACATTGAAGACATTTTTTCTACTTGGTCCATCCCATTTTAGTGGGCAAAATGGCATCAAGGGCGGAGCTACCATTGAAACAAGGTGGTGCACTACCATCGAAAACCTAGAAAATTTCGATGGAACTGTGCATTCTAGCGTTTATAAGTGAGAAATCTTGGATTTAGGGGGGTGGGTGGGGGGGGGGGTGGGTGGTTGGGTTCCTGTGCACCACCCAAGCTTAATGTGGCTCTGCCACTGAATGCCATGTGGGTTTGAACAGCATGAACCATGTGCTACATATTAATAAGCTGACACAAGCATTTTAAATATTACTAAATATGCTATTGGAATTATCTTTTATAAGGAATGCTTTGCAACTCCATTTTTTTTCTTTGTGCTTATGCAGTTGCTACATTATGTTAGTTAGCCTTCTAGTAATAATAGGTAAATCTTGTGATTTGTGGCATAACATTTTCTCTATTGTTTTCTGTACATTAGTTATGACTTGCCTTTGTTCCCCTCAAACAACACGGTTCTTCTGTTATTTATTACATGAATAGATGAGCATGCCAATGGCCTGGTGCTACAGCTCATGAGGAAACTTTCGAAATATAATTTAAATACGTGAATGGAGTGTGCTCATTCTGGAAAGCTGTTTTGACTTGTGTTGATGCAAAACATTGTCGGATCGGTTACTACACTCCAATTTTATGTTCTCTAAACAGATTAAATATTATTCTTTTTTGGGATTTCAAGCCTCATGAGTAGCTGCATACAGAACAAATCTAGTAATTCATTTATTGAATTCTTTACTGTGCTGAGTACATCTCTGCAGTTCCCAGAAACTTTAGACTGCTTGAAGAGCTTGAGCGAGGTGAGAAGGGCATTGGTGATGGGACAGTGAGCTATGGAATGGATGATGCTGATGACATATATATGCGTTCCTGGACAGGAACTATCATTGGCCCTCCTAATGTATGTTGTATAACACCCATTAGTAGATATTAACTGCATTTGCTTCTGTATGCTCAAACTGAATGATCTTTTACATTCAATTTGTCTTGCAGACTGTTCATGAGGGACGAATCTATCAGTTGAAGTTGTTCTGTGATACAGACTATCCAGACAGACCACCTACTGTTCGATTCCAGACTCGAATCAATATGTCATGTGTGAATCAAGAAACTGGAATGGTACCTGTCCACTTGCTTTCCTTTAAGCTAAAGTAGTTGGTGAATCATTTTATTGGCGTAGTACTTACAAGGAGCTACTTTCTAGGTTGAACCAAGTCTATTCCCCATGCTTGGTAACTGGCAAAGAGAACATACAATGCAAGACATCCTGATCGGCTTAAAAAAGGAGATGTCTGCTCCTCAGAATCGTAGGCTCCATCAACCCCATGATGGTAATTTCCATATCTCTGCTTCAGTGAATTTGATCTACAGCCTCGTCGTTTTCCCTTAAGCTTATAAACTGCAACCAAACTTTGAGTTTTAAAACTTAATTTCGGAGTTAATTTTAGTGCTTTTTTTTATCGTAGTTTATTTCTAGCATTTGTTTTTAAATCGCTGAGGACACGTATATAAAAGTTTCGCTCACAAATTATTTTTTGGGCACTGATAAGCAGTTACAGTTTATAATCAGCATAAGCGAAACGATGAGGTTGCTACTTGCTAGACTGAAGTTGCATGTTGGGTTCTGAACCTAGTTGCTGTTTCTTTCTGCAGGCAATGAAGATCAAAGAGTAGAACAGAAAGGGCTATCGCTTAGGTGTGTCATCATGTAAGAGATGCGAATTGCAATGTACAGTATTATTAAATTGAGTAGCATCAGGCGCAAAAAAGAGAGAACCCATGATCTCCTGTAATTTGGCAGTAACTACATTGGATCCAAACCGTGCTGTCGTCTCAATAAAATGTCGGCAACTTCGTTAATTTGCACATTGTGTAAACCGTTCATCCCCTCGTTCAGTAAGATTGCAACTTGCAAGTTGCAACCCATGTCTCCATTGTTTCAGGAAAGCATCCGTACCATCTTTCTGCTTGTCTGTTCCAGTCTGAATTATTAGTTTGTCTGGAGACCTGTAATTTTCTTCAGACACCTGGTATGCATGCTAGTTGGAGAGCAGTATCTTCAGAATGCTAACCTGGTTGTTGATGTCAAGATACCCCTCTCTTTTTATTTTTTATCACTGCACCCAAAATATAGGTGCTCCAAAACTGGGAATTTGGTTTTTTCTATGAAATTCAGTGAATTACACTCAAAACTTTTTTGCCGACAAACTTATCCCGGTAACCTAGACACCTAGTATACGTGCAAGCTGGAGGTCCATAAACTTCCGAATGCTGTGGCCGGACGGCTGCTGTTTGAGGCGATTTTAAACTTCTTGCGCAACACCAAATCCAGACGAAATTCAGCTAAACTCATTAGAGAAACCTCCTCATGAAGTCACCCAAATGCTGAACCTCACCTCTTGCAAACAAGCAGGAGACCGTGCCCTCCTCCTGTTGAGAGATCCTTGACGTTTCAGGATGATAAAAGCATCCGTCCAAGAAAGGGGAAAAAAAAAAAAGAGAGACGAACACCAAAAGGCAAAGGCAAAGCATTTACAGGGAACATGCTCCTGCGTGCCCACAAGCCTACAGCGCAAGCCAAGGAAAGCGAGGCTGTGCCTACCCTGCCATGGCCATGGCCATGCCTTCTCTGCTTGCAACTCGCACTTCGCAAAGCTGATGACAACGCCTCCTGTCCTATCCAATGTGATTGGAATCATCGTCGACTCGATCTTTTTCCTCATCGACCACCGGCCAAACCCCAGGCTGCCGACACGGCAGCATCAAAATGATATGGCTTGTCCTACTCTTCTTCTTCTTCTTTTTCTTTTTTTTTTCCTACTATTTGTTTGGAGATTGACAGATTGTGGAAGTAAAACTTCAGGCCTCTCTGCATCGTGTGATGCAAATAACCAATTTCAGAAGACCAAAAATGCTGAGCCGAGATCGGTGTGATTCTGCATACGAGTTACTTGAAATGCAGGGAATTATTATGAACTTTATGTTTTTTTTAGATAATAGAAATGGGTTACATCTCCGGTCTCTGCCCGTAAGCACACAGCCAAAAAGTCCAGAAGATTATGAACTTTATGTAACTCTCAGTAGTGTGGAGTTCTACACTTCAACTCATTGCTCTTTGAAACCAATGAAACTTGCAGTGCAAACTGTGGCCTGTGGGTGCAGACTACTACAGAATTACACCCTCATCAATATCGCAGCCATGAAAGAAGATTCTACCATTGACTCGTAAAGCAGACTGAAAATTTGTTTTACCAAAGTAAAGAGAAGATGGAAACGAAATTCAATGTTCAGAGTTTCAGTTCTCAAAAAATGTTCAGAGTTTCAGACTTATGTACCACAAGAAAAGAATAAATAAACAGCTGACTATTCAGACTAACATGCTGTACAAGAGACAAACACCCAGCGTCAGAGATACTCCGTAATGTTCGTTTCACTCTTGCAGAATTCTGATCCCGAATTCTGAAGTAA
The DNA here is from genome assembly GCF_000147395.1 of Oryza glaberrima. Taxonomy (NCBI): domain Eukaryota; kingdom Viridiplantae; phylum Streptophyta; class Magnoliopsida; order Poales; family Poaceae; genus Oryza; species Oryza glaberrima. The sequence continues at coordinate 28,269,641 of NC_068328.1, forward strand.
CACAAGCTGGCTGATGTGGCATCAGAGATATCCAGAGCAGTGCAATAAACATCTCCCAGGCCAGTTTAATTGACCGTACAGAAACTACAGTGCTTAGCAGATCATGTCCAAGAAAAGGGACCATTTGCTGAAAAGTAAACACTGACAGGTCCTGGATGTAAGTACTGAAAATGAGTACTAGCTACAACAAATTCAGAGTGACATTACCAAAAACATAATTGATCAGTCTCCATTATCATATACTCCCTCCGTTTCGAAATGTTTGACACCGTTGACTTTTTAGCACATGTTTGACCGTTCGTCTTATTCAAAAAATTTAAGTAATTATTAATTCTTTTTCTATCATTTGATTCATTGTTAAATATATTTTTATGTAGGCATATAATTTTACATATTTCACAAAAGTTTTTGAATAAGACGAATGGTCAAACATGTGCTAAAAAGTCAACGGCGTCAAACATTTCGAAACAGAGGGACTACTAGTACGTCTTTCTCAAGAAGGTAGAAACTGAGACTTCATCTTTGCGATTGCGCGAGACCGTCACTAAAGTCGCCACCTTTCATGGTTCAACCCATACTATTCCACCCCTCAACTTTTCCTTTTTTCACCCTATCATCATTCTAGAATGCGTGCAATTAATATATCAATATTTTGACAACGTATGTACTGATGATATTTAAATTTGTCATATGGAAATTGCATTAAATTTTTCATCAAAAGTGCCTCAAACTAACCATATAGCGAGCAAAATAAATATGAAGTATAAAAGAACAGAGGGAGCACAACACTAGCACTGTTTACTCTCTCTGTTCTTGAATAATTGTCACTGTTGACTAAGATTGTCTCACTTTGATTAATTGAAAATGATTATACTATAACAAATAAAAGTTGTAATGCGCCTGTGGTGACTTCGTCAATCTCCAGGATTTATTCGTCCAGCCTTTGAATATGTTCATAGGGGTAGAGTTTGCATGAGTGCGTTCATAGGAGTGAGTATGCGTGTGTTGTGAGTGTCGCGTTGTACCGTGTACTCTAAAAAAATTTTATGAGCCCCCTCCCCCCCTCCCCCAAACACACACGCACACACAAATTTGGGTAAAAATAGATCAAATAATATCTTACCGATTTACCCGGAATCTGATCGGAGCGAGGATATGGTACATGTATTTTAAAATCGGGTGAAAAAGGAGTTTTTTTTTCTCGCTTAGATCATATTTGAGACTTTGACGCAGACCAATATGGCATGCTGGAAAAGGGAGACTGTCGCTCTCGGCTTCTCGCCTGCTGACTGCGAGAGTAGCTTTTTTACACAGCAACGTCGTCACAGTTGGGTGGCTTGTGAACATCATGAAACACATGCCATGTTCCCATGAATTAATCCTGAAAACCTCTCGCGATCAGAAGCATTTTTCTTTTCTCGGCACAGTTTCCTCTGCTCCCTTTCTGGTCAATCTGAAGCTTCCATAAGCCACGACTGACCAAAATATTTCAGCTGATGTGACATGGGGCCGAGGTTACAGGTGGTGACAAGTAGGAGTACTTCGGTACGTGTTTAAATATTATAATTTCTAGCATTCAAAATTTATTTTAAAATGTAACAACTTATATATCTATTCACTTCTCAATCAATAACGACCTTTTACTTTTAGTATTTAAAATATTACAATTTGTTTGTTAAATCTACTTCCGTGCTTAAATATTACAATTTATAGCATTCAAAATTTGTTTCAAAATGTAAACAATCTTTTACCTTTTAGTATCCTCACCAATCACAATCTTTTCCTATTTAATTTCACCTATGTTTGTAATACTCATGTCTAATTCTAAAACATTTTATGTCTTGGGACGGAGATAGTAGCTGTTAGTCCAATCAAATTGCTAAATGATTTTTTGTTTGGAGGCTCTTTTTCTCTAGTGAGGAGGAACTAGAAGATGTTGACATGGCAGGCTGGCAGTGATGGTTATCCCTTTATTTTTGACTTGATTGTTCAAAGACTGTGGGAATACTGTTAGTGATAGAAGTAAAAATACAAGAGTAGTTTCAGTTTGTTCCTTTGTTTAAAGATGTTGGGGTTGTTCAAAACATTGGTGGGGGGTGGGGGGGGTGTCAAGGGTCCAGGTTCCAAAGAATGGTGGCTGGAGGAAAGAAGAATAATCTGATGCAAGTTCACTTGTTTAATATTACTAGAGTCAAAGAGATTGAAGGAAAAATAAATAAATAATCTGAAAGCTCGAAGTATGTCGTCAAACGCTGGGCTCCATACGTTCAATGTTAATACTCTATTTAAGCATATTATGGTTACTAGCATTCTCAACGTGACTAACAGAGAAGGATGTCATGCTGAACCAGTGAGCTGAGACGTACTGCGATTGTGAGTAGGCGATAGCAACTCTAATCATCTTCATAGTCGCTCGTAAAACGAAGCATCTAAGAGTTGATACTATTTTGAATAATACTACAGTTGACTTGAAACTCAAAAGGTACATGGATGACCGGTATAAAAACTAGGGATGAATCGGGTTGGGTTTCGATCCTTCTTATATCTTAACCCATATTTTATGATCGGAATTGGATCGGACATAAGTAATTATTGAATACGGATTCAAATACAGATAATATCGATTATAAATATGAAATGAATATGTAGCAATTGCAAGCAAGTACGTATTACTACCTCCGTCCCAAAATGTAGCTATTTCTAGCACAGTACTTTGTCCCAAAATGAAGCTATTTTTTTACCTACCTTCTCCTCTCAACCAATCACAATCATTCTTTTTCACCTACTTTCTCTTTTCAACCAATCACACACCTTCTTCAGTCATTCTCATCTACTTTTTTAATACCCATGCCAACCTCAAAACTACTTACATTTTGGGACGGAGGAAGTATATCGGTAACCGAATATTGAGTCAAAGGGACGATCATATACGGTAAATTTTCAATCGCCATTCAATCCCTAATGCAACTAGATTAAGGCATAGCAACAGCAACACAGATAATATCTATTACTCCATCACACCATTACTAGTTTTAGCACTAGCACTCCCGTTTTGTGCTTGATTTATGGTGGTTATGAGTTGATGTAAGTTTCGTGGGTTATGGCTTTTTTTGGACTAAACAAAAAGCCTGCTAACCGGCAATATTTGGATAGTTTACCGGGTAATATTTATTTACCCGTCGGATACCATCTTTCAGATCACGTATCAATAAAAAGCACCCGGATATGATTTCAATAACTATATAAACATTCAAGTACCCGAATTTATAACCGAACAAATTTATCTTAAAATAATATGGTCGGGTGGTGCGCGAGAAATACCCATCTTGTTTTTACCCCCACTAAAATCCGATGTGTCTTTTTTCTTTCTTTCACCATACTTCCTGTTCTTGAATAACTTACACTTTCTATGGGTGTCTCGCTTGAATCACAAATTACTATGATGAATGCACTTAAATAATATAACATATTTTAAGGATTTATAAATTTTTACCGTAAAAAGAGAAGCGGTTAAAAGTTTATAAACTTAAATGCTAGTGCCATTTTCAATTATTCGAGAATCATCATCCAATCAAGGGCGGTAGCAATTATAGGACTGCAAAGATATCCAAGGACACATTGAAATCATTCCTTGCAATGGCAAATTACCACGAACCAATGCAAACCTTTCCTGGTGTATGAGCAATCAGATATGCCTCGATCGGCCGCCTTTGATTGATCATTTTTGCGCACATTTCTGCCTAGCTTGTCGATGTGTCTCCGGCAGTTACAAGTAACAAGTTGCATATGCCGATGGGACGCCGCATTGACACACTTGACACGCTACAATGCTACATATGGCATCTAGCTCACCTTCCACTGTTCCTCCAGCGCCTATACATGAATTATTGTTACGCCCAATCAAACTCAAACCGCAGGGCCCGTTGCAATCACCAACACATGTACGAACCACAAATCATTCTCAGGTTTCTTTTTTAAAAGAAAAGAAAAGAAAAAATCGCACAAACATTATGAAGCCTTGTATGGAACAAGAATGGAGTATCTTTCATCTACATCGGGGACAGGAGTGTATTCTTTCCAAAAAGGAAAAGAGTGGCTCATTGGCTCCTCGCAAAAGTTGAGGGGTTGTCGTATGAATTGCTCGGAGTTTTACAGACCTACACCAAATGTTTAGCACTGGCTTAAAAATATACTCCCTCCATTTCACAATATAAGCCATTTTAGCATTTTCCACATTCATATTGATGATAATGAATCTAGATATATTTATCTAGATTCATTAACATAAATATGAATGTGGGAAATGCTACAATGACTTATATTGTGAAACAGAGGAAGTAGATGTCATTGGGTGGTTGAATTTCGAAGTATGTATAATAAGGTCTGTCCCACCCGCACAACCCGACAGCCATACCTATCGGTGTGGCAATCCGTTACAACAAAATACACAACTTAATTCAAAGTTAGTCTAGTATGTATGCTGTAATATCTAGTACAATCAGAAAACAACCTTAACCGTTTTCATAATTTATTTTTTCTCTCAAAACATGGTCGAAAACGATAAATCTGAAAACGGAACAATATCGAAAAATCAGAAATGAAACTATAGTGATGAAATCATGTCGGTATCAATTGGAGACGGGTAATGAATGTCAGAAATATTGGATTATAAAATCACATGGTATTTAATTTAATATATCTGCATATGACCAAATCAAATTAAAATTACAGTATGTAAATTACAAATTTTCTCTCAGCTAGCTAATAATTAAATTAGGAATTTGGTTGAGCGGTTGTTGCACCTCAAAACTATGGGTCAAACAGAGACAATAGATATTAGGGATGGAACTGCCTATACATTTGTCGGGTGATTTTTAACAAAAAATCACCAATATTTTTTTTCTATACTTAGATTTATATCCAACGGACTACAAAATAAAATAATTAATACAAATTTACTTACACAACATTTTTATCAAAATTACAGCGCACTTACATGTCATATCAACTAAATTTATATATGTAATTTTAGTTATATAGGACTGTAATTTTATATTTTGAATAATTACATGTCATATCAACTGAATTTACAAATGTAATTTTAGTTATATATGACTGTAATTTTATATTTTAAAGAAAACAACGAATGCATATTTACTTACACAATATTTTTATCAAAATTACAGTATACTTACATGTCATATCAACTGAATTTACAAATGTAATTTTAGTTATATAGAACTATAACTTTATACAATTATAGTGTAATTACATTGTAACTTACATATAAACTATAGTGTAACTTTAATGTAACTTATATGTAACTTTTAAAACACTGCTGGTCATACGAAATAGACATCATAGAAGATCTCTCACCTGTATTAAAGTAGTATTATCGTTCAATCACTTTCGTTCTATACAGTGGCAAAGATAAAAAGATGCGTACAATACCTCACTTGGTTATCAGTGCCTTGCCTTAATCAGGTGCTAATTGGTAGGTTGAAAAAATGTCAAATTGTAAGTAAAAAATTTGACGACAGATTTATAGCAAAACTGTTAGGGGTTTCAGAAATGAAAATGGCTATATATACGATCGGTGTGTACAACCCTTGTCCGACTAGTTCTTTAGTTGTTACTTGCCTGGTCCGACATAGACAGAAACTAGCTTGCATGGAGAAAAATTAGACACACGATTGGTAGATGAGCCATGGTCGGATGCGGGTCGGATGATACAGTAATTACTATATCACAGAATCGGTAAATCTTCATGAGAAAAGGGTAAAATATGGAAACGGTTGGTAGAATACGTTTTAGTGTCATTTTCAATTTTATCTCGGTTACCTTTTCTATATGGTTACGTCGGTAAAAACCAGAAACGAGCGTCGGTTGATCATCAATAGCCATGACTGTTTTCAACCCCAATCACTATCAAATATCGTATCTACAGAACAATGCGGCCAAAAGATGTAGCATGTGTTTGCCTTTCACCTAAGAAAAACCTACTACTACTCCCTATAACACATCCAACATTCAACGTGGCAGCCCCTTGCATTGCCATCAAACCAAACGACGTGTAAAAAAAAAAAGTGAACGCGCGGGGCCTGTGTTTAGTTTACACCAAAATTAAAAATTTAGTTGAAATTAGAACGATGTGACAGAAAAATTAAAAGCTTGTGTGTAGGAAAGTTTTGATGTGATAGAAAAGCTAGAAGTTTGAAGAATTATTTTAGAAATACACACGGCAGTACTAACCTTTTCCATCCGGCTCCTGCACCGGAGATGCGTGCGTACGACCGTCCGTCTCTGGTCCCGGGCCATGGATCACATGAGCGCGAGCCGATCCGATCCGTGGGCGTGGCGGCGTGGTGGTGGTGGCCCTGCCAGGTGGGCCGCGCGCGCGGCGGAGCGACTAGCTCGTGCCATGTGACGCGCCGCCGTCGTTTACCCCCCTTTCTCGCTTCGGATTTGGAGGGCGCGCGCGCGCCGGTGTGTGCCGCAGGCGTAGCACTAGCACCGGGACAAAAACGCGTAGGTGGCCTACCCGGCTACCCGTTGAAAAGGCCGGATCTCAGTTTCGTGCACGACACATGCGTCTCTTGTATAATCACACGCTCCTGTTCCTGCGTAACCGGGGCTTGTTTCCTCAAGGCTTCACAAAATACACCAGATCCGTTTCAAAGTGTGACACATTGTCGTGTTACAAATTTTTAACATGTGTCATATCTTATATTATGTTAGTTTATTTTAGGAAGCAAAGAATAAACGTTTGCCTGGTAATCGTAGAGAAAATATAGAAACACTTTAATTCTCTTTCTGTTTCTTTTTTTTTTCATTTTTTGCCCTTCTAACATTAGGCTTAGGATGGTGAAAAGTAGAATCCCCTCACCGAAGCAAAGTTAGATGTCATTTTCGTTGGGAAGGAAATGAAAAGCTAGCCAGAAACTCTAGCTCCCACCAAACAAAAAGGCAGATTTGGAGGTTAAACCGCCTTACCATGTTCCTAGCTACCTCTACTTTAGTTTCATCAGTTGTCCAGAGCATGAAAGGTTCAATTGATACATACTCCGTTTCAGGTTATAAGACTTTCTAGCATTACTCATATTTATATAGATGTTAATAAATCTAGGTATATATGTGTTTAGATTCGTTAACATATATATGAATGTAGGAATTCTAGAAAGTTTTATAATATGAAAAAGAGGAAGTACTAAATGTTTACCTGATTCAGAATATGGCCAGTTTCTTCTTTTTTTCTCTTTTTGAGACGAATATGGCCAGAGTTTGTTATGGATGCTGATGCAACGAAGGCACGGAGCTAGGGAAACACTGCTATAGATCGTGGTTTGATGAGATGTAGCCCAAGCCAAAAACGGCACGACCCATTTGGATCACTCAACCAGTACGTTTCCTGTACATATTTTTCCTTTGGACCACCCTACGTACAGGGTAACAGTGGCATCTATTTACGGACCATGATCAATAATGATAGCCCAACAGTCACATTTCTATTCGTATCAGGCAGATTGAATTCAAAGGACGAAACCAACAAACAGGGGCGATTCAAAAAACATCTCGCCGAAAACAAGACCCGTGCCACCGGATCGAGAGCACGTTGCTTTCACGAACCGAAGGCGTCAACCAGATGCGGCCACAGGAGATGCATGTTTTACAGATCACCAAACCATCCAAAGAAAGACCCAGCAATCAATCACATCGGCCATGCCAATCGGCAACAACTCCATCAGGGAGCGAACTCATGAAATATGATTCTCAGGCAAGAAATTCCAAGCACTAGATTGCGGTGTAATTACATGGATAGCTAAAGAACCAACCTAATCATCAGCTAGAATAAGCAGATCGATTAAAGCAATCACAAACTTGGGGTGGTGATCCCTAAACACCACCAGAATACCTACCACAGCACAGAGGGTGCCAAGCATCATGCGCAATCGAAAGACAACCATCTGGTTGACACCAATGGTAAATTCAATATTGCCAAAAGATGAAAGTAGTCCACTCAATTGAAGATAGGATTCATCAAATCCATGAACCAAATGTGGGCTACAGCAGTTAGCCGATTCCTCCATCATGTTATTCAATATCAAGGGGCAAAAGGATTGAGCCCCTCGGCAGATTCTGGCTTAGAAGTCTGATCATCGCCCGCTTCGAGATTTGAGGCCTGCTGCTGCGGATCTCTACCTTCTAATCTTTCGCTTGACTTTTTGATCTCCTCGATCCGCAAAACAACATGTGGCATTGAAGGTCGGGCATCTGGGACTTGTGCAACGCAGTCTATAGCAAGCTGTAGTAGCTGAACCATCTGTTCCTCAACATTCTGATACCTCAGGAGCTCCATATCAAACACCTCTGCAGTCCATTCCGAGCGGACAACTGACTGCACCCACCTGGGCAGGTCAACACCCTCATCGTTAAGAGCGGCCTGACTGGGGGCCTTGCCCGTGAGCAGCTCAAGCAAGAGAACACCAAAGCTGTACACATCTGCCTTCTGGGACACCCTCCGGGGATCAGTAACCTCAGGAGCACGGTATCCACTGGCACGGGATGGTGCGGACGATGGACCAACAAGAGCAGAAAGTCCGTTGTCTGATAAACGTGCTTGATACGACTTGTTCAGGAGGACATTGGATGACTTGATGTTGCCATGGGATGCTGATGAGCTTGTTGAGTGAATGTACTCGACGCCACGGGCTGCAGCCAGCGCAATGCTTGATCTCGTCTCCCAGTTAAGCGGTGTACGGCCAGAACCTCTGTTCCCTGCTTAGCAAATAAGTAAAGATGGTGTGAGGTAAGTTTTCTATCCTCAAGTCTAAGTACCAGTATCATGATTAGCAGGAGTCACAACAGTAACGATGAAAACATTAGTATTCAACTATATGGCTATAACTTAAAATGCAAATATTAGTTCCAGCATGATATCAAGACATCAGATACCATCCTAATTAATCATGTACCATCCCCAGAAACTATAAGCAATGTAAAGAAAAATCACACTAACCAAGCTGAGTCAACACATTGAAGAAGGAATTTGTGCATATAAAAAAAATAAGACAACCAATTCTGCACCTCAAGGATTGCAATGTCATCAATTATGTTTGAACTTTCTGAAAAGTATGAACAATTGAAAAGTTTAACCAGAACAGGGGGGAATCAAGAAACAGTCACACAAACTAAATCGTAGTCAATCCTGAATGAGTAACATCAATTAAGAATCACTACCCAATAAACAACAGGTACTTTGGATACCAACATGATAAAGAAAACCTACATCAACACCGAGCCTGACTAAGTCTCCTAGAGAAGACAGAATCGGAGTAGAGTCTAAAACCGGCAGATGAATAGTCAAACGAGGAAAGGAAAAAGTAATAGCCACAAAACAATCAAGCGCCACTCTTATCATCACCACCAACTAACAATGCATCTTAGTACTAACAAACACAAGAATAACATTTCATTGTGAATTAAGAATCACAACAAAATACAAATGTCAAGTTCTCACCATGCAAAACCGCAGAGAGGCTGCCCATGGGCATGAAGTCGTAGACGAGCAGCTTCTCGTCTTTGCTGTAGTAATAGGCACGAAGGGGAACGATGAACTCGTGCTGCAGCTCGCCAATGTCAGCAATCCGGTCACGGAACTCCGGCTCGGTCAGGGTCACATCCTTGAGCCTCTTCACTGCCACCGTCGCCCCGGATTCAAGAACAGCTTTGTACGTCGTCCCGAATGCGCCTTTCCCAAGCACCTCGGCGGATGCACGCAGCAGGTCCTCCAGGTCGAAAGGCGCCACTGCGGCCGCAGACCCGAAGAAGATCAGCTTCTTCCCTGAAGTCGACTGACCGAGAGGGGCGTGAGGATTGCCCACGGTGGCCATGGGTGCTACGGCCGCGGCGCTGGTCATCTCAGGTGGTTTACGGCCGGCGGCGACAACGGCAGGAGCCGAAGACGGAGGCGGCGGCATCTCCATAGACCGCGTCTTGGTGCGTCCCGACCTGCAGCAGAGGCAAATAAGGAGGAACAGGAGAAGCGCGGCTCCCACGGCGGAGCCTATGGCGATTCCTGCAATGGCGCCACCAGAGAGCTTCTTGCTCTTCTTGCCACTTTCACCCCCATTTCCGCCCTTGTCGCCGTTGTTCGCCGGAGTCGGCGACACCGGCTGTTCGCCCGGAGCCGGGGAAGGCGAGACCTCACCGGGACAAGGCCCCAAGGGGCCCCCGCACAACCCCGTCCCCAGGAACGCCGAGCGCGGCATGGTGCGGAGCGTGGCCGGGATGGATCCGTTCAGCTGGTTGAACGACACGTTGAACTGCTGCAGCGGCTGCTTGAGGTCGGGAATCTCGCCGGAGAAGCGGTTGTTCTCGAGGAGGAGAACCTTGAGCCGCGTGAGGTTGCCCAGCGCGGGTGGGATGGAGCCCGACAGGTCGTTCCCGCCGATGGCGAGGCGGACGAGGCCCTGGAGCGCGAGGAACGCCCGCGGGAACTCGCCGGAGAGCCTGTTCCCGTTGAGGAACACGTTGCGGAGCGCCGCGGCGGAGGCGAGGTCGCCCGGGAGCGCGCCGGCGAGCGCGTTGAGGCGGAGGCTGAGCGTGTGCAGCGCCGTCAGGTTCCCGAGCGTCCCCTCGGGCACCCGCCCCGCCAGCGCCGCCCCGGGGAGCCGCAGCACCGCCACCCTGCCGCCCTCGCAGGTCACCCCCGTCCACGAGCACGCTCCGCCCGGGTCGCTCCCGTTCCACGCCACGTGCCTCCCCACCGCGTCCCTGAACGCCAGCAGCGCCCTCGCGTCCCCCGCCAGGTCGTCCGCCATCGCCGCCGCCACCACCACGGACAGCACCACCATCGCCGCCAGCGCCACGCGGCGGCCGCTCGCCGGCCGCCACGCCGCCCGCATCCCGGCGGCGCGCAGAGGAGGAAGCGAGAGGAGGAGGGCGGCGCGTGCGCGCCTTCGTTTCGCTTTTGGTTGTGTGTGTGGGTGTGTGTGTGGGCGGTGGTGGATGGGGGAGAAGAGAGAGAGAGAGAGGTGGGCGAAACGGAAAAACCCTAAAAACTCCCGTGCGAATTTTGCGGAATGGGCCTCGGGGAGTTGGGGTTTTCCGTCTTTGGGAGGCCGGGATTTATTCCGGGAGTTGGCGGGCGGTTGGGAAAGGGAATGGGATGGGAATGGGAATGGGTGGCGCCGCCCGCACGGGTGGGAATGGGAATGGGAATGGGATCTCGTTTGCTTGGCCGGGATGGGGAAGGGGAATGCGACTGGGTACGATGACTCTGGCAATGCTACGCCTAGGGGAGAGTGCCCTGTTGGATTGACTGTCTCTGCCAGCCATCCAGCCGAGACAACAAATGCGCCTTGCTGCGCGTGCTGGGAGGGCTCGCTGACAAGTGGGCCCGCGCCCCCGGGTTAACCGGTCACTCGGTTATTATTCTGGCTGGCAATAATAGCAAGTATAATTGTAGGATATAAGCCGGTTAAATGTTGAGTTGGAGAAAAGAAGAGAGGAGAGAGAAGAAGCGGGCTGTAAACTAATAGCCGGTTTGGACACAAGAACCAAGAAACTCTGTGAGAGAAATAAGTGGGTCATGTATTAATTGTGAAGAGCTAACTATTATATGGATAGGCTGAGATAAGACTATAAAGAACCTTATAGCCAGCAGGTCGACTGTATTATTAGCCTTGCTCTAAGAGCAAGTTTAATAGTATAGCCCACTACTAGCTCCAAATCATCTATAGCTAATGTAATAGCCAATTCATACAATAGTTGTTTATTATATTATTAATACCTGGTCCCACTTGTCATACACACATTACGTCTTAGAGTCCGTGCTGTAGCTGGCTACATATCTGTAGCCCGCTGCTCTTCTCTCTTTTTTTAACTCTTTAAAATATGTTTATAGCTAGCTTATAGCCGGCGTACCTGCTGTAACAAGCATGTCAGCCAGTTCCATCTTTCCTTTTCTCTTACCAACAGCACTAGCAGTATAAAAAAAGAACTATTTTACTCGTACTACTACTGTAGTGTATTTGTTTCTTTTTCTTCCTCGCATTGAAGGTTTTTCCGGTGAAATTGCGTTTTCCGTGTTGACCAACGCAGCCGATTAGCAGAAATTTTTTTTTCTTTGGGCGGCCGGGTAGGCAGGAACCGTTCACGTACTTCAGCAACGCCGCGAGCTACTTTTCTCGTTTTAGTGTTTGGGAAGGAATATACGAAAAATGAGGTAAGTTATTAATGTATGATTAATTAAATACTACTCCCTTTATTTTAGGTTAATATTTTGATTTTGGTTAAAGTCAAACTGCTCTAAGTTTAACTAACTTTATTAAAAAAAAAGTAATATTGATAATACCAAATTAGTATTATCAAATCAATAATTTAATATATTTTCATAATAAAATTATCTTGGTTGAAAATATTTTTTCCTATAAACTTTATCAAACTTAGAGCAGTATGACTTTGATCAAAGTCAAAACGTCTTATAACCTAAAACGGAGGTAGTAATTATTTTAAATTTAAAAGTTGATTAATATAAGTTTTTAAACGAATTCTCTATAAAATATTTTTTAGAAAATACACCATTTAACCGTTTAAAAATAGTGCGCAGAGAAAGTGGAAAATATCCTCTCTTTTAGGGCAAGTACTATAATATCTCATATGTTGCCTCTAAGAATGCCACATTGGATTGGGTGATGAGGTGGAGGAGAGAAGTGGAGAGAGAGAAGATGAGCCACCCCTAAATCAAGAGGCAACCTCCACACAAATTTCAAAAAGTGTGTAAGAGTATTAGAGATATTGGTATTTGTGTGTTAGGGCAACACCAATGTATATAGCTAAAGTAGTCCATATAGATGGGACCCATATTTGTGGACTTTAACTATTGCAACATTCACAATGTATATGGGTAGTAAGTAGTATGAGGAGGAGAGAGGAAATAGAGACAAATGACATATTTTATTCTATATGGGTAGCCCATATGCTTATGGATGACTTTTGTTATTTCTCTCCTATGGACTACTTCCACAATGTGGTTAGATAGCTGAATGTATTATTTTATTGGCTATGGACTGGTTTTGAAGTACATTGTGGATGCCCTTAGAGGTGATACATTGTATGTGTTGCCTCTTAATTCATGAGTGAATAAAATAGATAAATTTAGAGGTGGTAGTCACATCTACTATAGCACTTGCCCTTCTCCTTGGCTCAAACGCACGACGAGACGTGGCTTCTGAACCCGGGGGGATGATTGGGTCATCACTGCCGCCGAGGAGGAGGGCTACTCATTAAACGCTCGACGATGTAGAAGCGGGTACTTTGTTAGGTGCGCGACCGAAGAAGTGTGTGGTTGCGTTTCCGTGCGGCGTAGGAGTACACACAACCCCTTCTGCGTGGATGACGTTTCGGAGTTTCAACTTAACGCTTCAAGAAAAACGCGCGTTATTTACTAGTGGCAAAGATGGACGGGACGGTTTTGGGTGGCTCCAGCATACTATGGTCTGGGAGATTCGGGGTATGGTAGGAGAAGTGGTACTACTATCCAAATCTAGTGTCAATTTGGATGCAATTTCCCTGGAGGGATTGATTCCATTTCAACCATAGGAGTCAAGTTTATTACGCATTGGAAACTTCCAGCTGAAAGCTACAGTAGCGAGTACCAGCCGTTGCCCACGCTGGCTTGTGGTAAGTACGATAAGTTCTTCTAGGGCATCCCGTGAACCGGTCCTTAACTGCCACGGGTGCGACCAGCAAAACCATGCACCCACAGCCCACCATTCAGTCGCATTTTAGTTGGATAATTACGACCATGAAGCATGGCCAGATGTCTCGAGCACGCAGCTCATTCTGATACTAAAAAGGTCTAATACTGTAATTATCCCATCAACTGAGCTAGTGGTAATTAAGCATGGCTAAGCATATAGTTCTAGCTAGGATCACATAAGTAACATGAGCTAGTCGATTTATTACCCAAACTTGACAAAGGACAGATATCAAGTAAACATGGCACAAGCCGTTGTTAATAACAGAAAGTCCGTGAAAAAGGTGCCGGGAAAAGAGGCCCAGTCCGGGGCCATGTTCTCCGCAATGGGCCGTCCATTTCGAGAGGAGCTGCACCACGCCACGCACTTGGGACTTGGGAGAGTGTGTAATCAATGGGTTTCTACGTGGAGGCCGTGGAAAATCTGCCGCGACGGCGACCGCGGCGCACCACAGGCCACAGCCAAACACCTGCGCGAGCGCGACGGCGACGCGACGCGACGCCTCGGCCTCTGCGGCCACGCTTCGCCTCGCCATTCGATCAATTCGTGGTGTTCCATGTGCCGCCGTTTTAGTTGGGTCGCGCCGCGAGTCCACCGAGGCCGGCGCCCGGCAGCGGGCGGCGGCGTCGTGGGGTTGGCGCGGAAAATTGATGGGCGGTAAGAGCACCCGTAATAGTAAAGTAAGGTGCTTTCTATAAAATATGTACATCTCAATAATAGACTAGATTAATAGTAAATCACCTCAATAATATGTCTATATGGGTATCTATAGCTCTCTCATGCATTGCTTCGTTTTTCTCTATAGACTATCTCTAATCTAGTAGATAGCTTTGCTCTATCTCTTCATTTAATATCTTCCAAATAGAAAAATATACTGATATGGATCTTTTATAGAGAGTTTATAGATAACCATTGCGGATGCAGTAAGCGAGGTGCCGCCGTGCCGGTGCGCCGCAGCAGACGCCGACGACGACGCGGTCCAAGTCCAACGAGGTGAACGGCGACGGCTGCCAGCCTATTAATTCGGGCGCGCGGATCGGGAGTACCATAGTGTACTTACTAGATTACTCGTACTCGTGTGCCACTGGGTTCTTGATTGTTCGTACGCGCGCGCTAATTGGTAGGGTGCGGGTTAAACGGTTTCTTGACCTATGATGGTTGGTCGCTGGGGCCGTGGGGCGTTCCACCAGTCAATTTGGCACGGAACAAAGTGACAACTTGTTTTTTTTTTTTTTTGTGACAACTTGGATTGGATTTGGATTAGTAGGTTCAACTATATAAGAATGCGCGCGTGAAAAGAGTGTGACAAGTGCCGCCGGAGGCAGGGACAAAATGTAGCATCGCACGGTACGGGCTACTAATGCCATCATCTCAAATGGACATGCTAAGTACACGGGGATGCTTGGTTTTTTTTTTTTTTTTTGAAAAAGTACGAATTAACCCCGAACTATCGCGGTCGTCTGAATTACCCCTAAACTTTTAATACCGGACAAATTACCCCTCTCGACCCAATCCAGAGCAGTTTTGTCCAACGTGGCGCACATGTGGCAATCCAGTCAGCATTTTATTTAATAAAAAATGTGGGACCCACCTATCATACTTTTTTCCTCTCTTTCTATTCTCTCGCTCTTCTCTCTCGCGCAGCGCGCATGGCGAGGACGAGCGATGGGCGTGAGCTGTCGGCGAGGACGGCGCGGGGACGGGCGGTCAGCGTGGGCAGTCAGCGAGGATGGCGCATACGTCGGCGCTCAGGACGTCGGCGCGGAGGCGGCGGAGGAGCGTGGCGGCGGTGAGGTGAGGTGAGGACGGCGGCGCGCGGGGGGCGGAGCAAGTTGTAGGTGGCGGAGGGGACCCGAGGATGACGGTGGCCGGCGACAGAGGCGGAGGCCGACCGGGCGCGCGGGGACGCGCGGTGGGCGGCGGGCTCCTCCTCGGCGGTGGCGCACGGGGACGCGCGGTGGGACACCGCCGCCACCGCGGGCTCCTCCTCCTCGTCGTAAGCGCGCAGTGGCCGGCGGCGCACGGGGAATGCGGTGGGCGGCGGGCTCCTCCTCCGAGCCGTCGCGCTGCACCCCGTCCCACCTCCCTGCGCCTCGCTTCCCGTCCGTCGCACACTCTCCTCGTTTGCCGGCGATACGCCGCCGCTAGCGCAGCGAACCGGGCCCAAGGGCGGGAGGAAGAGCGTGCCACCAGCCGCCTCTCCTCCTCCGTCATCGCGCTCGTCTCACCTCGCCACCTCAGCCTCGCCTCGCATCACCTCGCTCCGCTGCCACGTTCCTCCCTCGCCGCCGCCGCCGCGTCACCCGCCGCGCGCTCCGTGTCCCCCGCCGCCGCCGACCCACCCGTGAGAGAGAGGAAGAGTGAAACAGAGAGTGAGAGAGAGAAAGGAAAAGTGGAAGAGTATGACATGTGGGTTCCACATTTTTTTTATAAATAGAATGATGATTGGACTGCCACGCGACGCCACGTAGACCAAAACCACCACGGATTGGGTCGAGGGGGGTAATTCGTCTAGTTTGCATAGTTGGGGGTGAAGAATGTCCGGTTTTATGGTTCAGGGGGGTAATTCGGTCAACCGCGATAGTTCAGGGGAGGGGTAATTCGTACTTTTTCCTATTTTCTTTAGATAATGTATTTTCATTAAACTGACCTCTATATCACGAGAGATATACATACCCAAAACGATATAAAAGCATTTGGACTCACACCTCAACAAAGAGAACACACAACCAAAAAGGAAAAACCTACAAGTTCGGCACATCCCTGCATTCTGACATCCTCTTTTGAAACAGTCAAAATCGATGAGTGGAAGTCGTCTAGTCACCACCACCCCTAATGCTTTGTCACTGCGAAACTCCATTGGTGCCATCTTCATACACTTAAGTGAACTAATGCCACGCGTCGCTGGTTAGCCCACCTTTATCTGTCGTCATCCAGTCAGAACTAACCGACCAGACGCAAGATGAAAGGTTATGGTTCCGTTTCGCCGTATTCCTAAGCCTCTGCCGACGATAGGGCTGCCGCTGGCGTCGGAATCCTCCTCCGCTACTTGGACTCCTAGCCCGCTACCATCTCTGCTTGAATCCTCTGCCACTAACGCCGAGGATATCATCTTTCGCCTAGACTCCCAGACCTTTGCCGCCCCTAGAGCCACTGTCACCAATGAGATCCACCCACCTGATTCACCTTGTATCGACGCTTAGGTCACTGCTGCCCCTAGGGCGGCAACCACCGCAACCGAGGAGGTATCTGCTCGGATTCGCATGCCACCGCCATTCTTAGGATCACTGATGCCTCGAAACCACTTTCGTAGGATCTGCCTTCTCCTTGTCGAGGATTGGTCGTCGACACTTAAGAGTTAAGACGTTATCGTCCTCTGCGACACCCGCTGTCCCCCAAAGAGACGCTGCTGCCAACGTCTCGCCATTCCACCGCCTCCCCGCTGCCATGCGCAGGCCCGACCACCGCCGCCCACGACCCGTCATCTCCCGCTCCGCCCGCACGGGCTGCTTGGTTATGTTTGGGTAGAGAATAACACGTACGCGTGGAATTGATCATGTGAAATACCTATTGTTGTATATACGTAGTATAGTAGTGGTAGTTTTCTAACCGTTTGTGCTGGTCTATAAAGAAAACACTTGTGCTGGTAGTAGTTTGATCCGTTCATGAAATTAATATATACTTAGGCTATTTAAGACTTTTACAGCTGCAGTACAGTGGTGCTAACGTGTACAGTCAGAGAAGTTGTTGACGTATCGCCCCCTTCTTTGACCCCTCGGGCCCGTGCGCGTGCGCCTCCATTCGTCAACCGTAAATGCTGCAATCCTTGCACCCAATCAAGTTCACATAATCTGATGAAATTTCACAAAAGCGTTATTCACAAACCGGTCAGTATTAGCTGATTCTCGTACTACGTTAATCTAAAGTCGTCTGTTTTTATTAGTTTTTGATAGAATTTCAGTATACATTAATAAGAAGCGGTTTTTTACTTCGAAATCGAAAAAGACAAACCCTGCAACCAATTGTTCGCTTTCTCACACTCCACGTTGCTACTTGGCCCACCCGTCTCATGATCGACTCCGCGATGCAACGTTGCGACGCGACGCGCTCGCTGCCACGGTGCGGGTGGTGCATCCTCCCGTCATCGGTGGACGGACTGATGACGGTGTGGTGTACTGGTGTGGTTAGTGGAGCACGTACGACGTCCGTGACCACTGTGACTGGGCACAATCTCTCGGGTATTGGGGCAGCGGGCTAGACGACGGCGACACTACCAGTGCAGCCATGAGTTTCAGCGTCTAACTTTGATCGTCCGTCTTATTTGAATTTTTTTTATAATTAGCAATTTTGTTGTTATAAGATGATAAAACATGAATACTACTTTACTTATGACTTATGTTTTTAATTTTTTTCAAAAAAAATTTAAATAAGACGAGTGGTCAAAATTGGACGCGGAAAATCATGGCTGCACTTATTTTGTTACGGAGGGAGTACATTTGTGCTAGCACGTACTACGATCGAGTGCACGGTACAGGTACAGTGCAGGACCATGGTGGACAGATAGGACACCACACGTGCTAATCCTTTGCAATTTATTTGGATTTCATCATTTCATTATCATAATAAATTATTAGTCAAACACAAAAACTTCGCAACTTGGAGAATGAACTGACAACCTGACGTCAAAAGCCATATTTCATGCGGCTTAATTTATTGGAATAATTAACTATTTACCACTCTTACAAATGGCTAAATTATTTGCCACTTGACTCACATGTCATAAACACATGAGGATCCACATGTCATAGATAGTGAGTGGCAAATAATTAATTGTCACATCTTAAAAGTGGCAAGAAATTGAATGTCCCTAATTTATCTCACGGAACAGTAAGGCAGCGTTCGAGAGGGTGAGAGAATGAGTTTGTTTGTTTCGTTTTCCACGCGCACATTTCCCAAACTA
This sequence comes from Oryza glaberrima, assembly GCF_000147395.1. Taxonomy (NCBI): domain Eukaryota; kingdom Viridiplantae; phylum Streptophyta; class Magnoliopsida; order Poales; family Poaceae; genus Oryza; species Oryza glaberrima. The sequence continues at coordinate 28,288,361 of NC_068328.1, forward strand.
CTAAACGGTGCGTTTTTTGCAAAAATTTTCTATAGGAAAGTTGCTTTAAAAAATCATATTAATCCATTTTTGAAATTTAAAATAGTTAGTACTCAATTAATCATGAGCTAATAGCTCACCTCGTTTTACGTATCTTTCCAATCCCCTCGAGCCCCTTATCCTCAAACACACCCTAAGAACACCCTGAAACTCCTCCCTCTCAAGAAGCTCTTTGGCAATCCTGCGGCCTCTTTCCACCAACCAATCAACCACCGGGAGGCCCTTAATTCTTACCATCGGATCCATGATCATACAGTCAAGTCTAATAGCACAACGAAGAATGCAGTGTGCTAGCTCTATCAGCCCCTGCCAATGACAGGCTCCAGACATGACCACCCTCCTGAGCTTTATCATGCCGATACGGTGGCATATCCGCTCTGATCACCTGTCTGATGACGAAATCAGAGATGTCAAACTGCACGCAACAATTCAGCGCACTTGTGAGACTCATCGCATAATGTTTCCGTCAGTAATTCATCCAATGTTTGGAACGCATGAATTTGTGGAAGAAGGAAAAAATAATTGGAATGAAAAAAAGCAAACACAAAAGTCAAAACCAGAGTGTTTGGAATCAGGTTGGTGGTGTTTTATGAGCAGCTGCAACAACAACATCATCACCAACAATAGTTAGAAAATGATAATAATAATAATGCACTAATATGTTGTCTTCAGAACAGATGTTATCCTAACGAATCTACCTTCATTAATCTACTAGATTTTATATAACAGATTGTTTTAATCTATTTTAAAAATTTTTCTCTTATAATCATAGATTTCAAGATGAGAAACTGGGATACATCAAATCACTCTAACCCTACGGTTTTCTATTTCAAACTGTGTTCGGATAGGGGAAGTTGGGAACTAAACTCTCCGCACGGAAAACGGAGTGGTCCATTAGCGTGTAATTAATTAAGTATTTGCTAATTTTCTTCATAAAATGGATTAATATGATTTTTTAAGCAACTTTCGTATAGAAACTTTTTGCAAAAAACACACCGTTTAGCAGTTTGAAAAGCGTGCACGCGTAAAACGAGGGAGAGGGGTTGGGAACATGGGATTGCAAACACAGCCGAGCACGTACACCTGCAGCTTAAGAATAGGGTCATCGCAATTGCCAATAATTTTTATAAGGTGCCAACATATTTCGAAATTTAAAGAGTGAATTTCATAAAACCCCAGCTATTATTATAATGCAAGTTGCACAAAACCACATGGATTTTGGCACGTTGCACATATCCTCACGTATTATATCCAAAAGTTTCACAAAACCACCCTGTTAACCAAATTGACATACTCCTATATCAAAATTTTAAAAACATTTACTTACATGGATCTAACGTTTATATGATGGATAAATAACTTATAATATGTTATTGTAGAACTAAAAAATATGGTAAATCAATATCAAAATGATCAATAGCGTGGTTTTGTGAAACTTTATGGCCAGAATACCTGGGGTTATGTGCCACGTACCGAAATCTCTGGGGTTTTGTGCAACTTAGATCATAATACCTGGGGTTAGGTGAAATTGACTCAAACTTAAAACAATCCGATAGTATATATAGGCTATGTGACATAAATGGGATGATACCATTGAATATGCATATGAAATTACTTCCATATTGTCATGACTTTGTAATTACAAAACAACAGTTAAAGTAAGCTCAAAGGTCAAATTGTAATTGTGGCTTAAAAATATTAAAAGAAGGAATGGTTCTAGAACATTATGCCAATAAAGAATTCAACAGGCTTCGAAATATAAACAAATTTGTATTGTATCACCAAATAATAAGGTAATAAAGCATGGTAGTCTCCAATTTCCAATAGATAGAAACTTTGTTACCCTTTTGTATTTTTCAACTATAAGATCAAAATCAACCAACTCGTATGGTATTCCAATTTTAAGCAATGTAGTTGTAGCTTTAGATGAATGAAAATAACAAACATACAGGAAATGGATAAAAAATAAAAAGATTGGTTTCAGATGAATGAAAGAAAAGTAGGTAATTGAAAATAACATGGATGATGCTGTGCCACCACAAAAATGTCTACATATAATGTATGCTTAAGAAACTGTCAACATATTATGAAGTTGTTAAAGCCACTCACGTGCAGTTCCAATTCCTCTAGAACTGGAGCTACCTCCAAGAGGTAGGCCAAACGAAGAATCCCATCAACTGACCTGCCGTTCCCATAAAGAGGCAAATACAAGTTCAGATGCCTCAAATTGATGAATCTGACTGAGGTTTTGGCGAACCTTTTCAACTGAAACACAACCATGATAGTCTAATCGATTATGGATGAGATGACGAACAGATGTCTAACTGATTAATGAATTTAATTGCTTTCAGAAAGAGACAAATTAAACCTCATCATAGATGTAGAGTGTCGAGGTAATGGAGAGTTTCTGCACACCAGGAAGAGCAGCAGGAAGCTCGGTGCATATGTAATCCAGATTATCACCATAGCGCACGCTTTTATGTAGCAGTTTAAACTTCATCACCTTTGGAGATTCACTTAGTGCCAACGGAATTGGCCGATTGATCAAGTCAAACGATGTGAGATTTGGAGCTTCCAGCTCAATCTTTTCCAGGTTGCAGTAGTGCAAACAAAGATAACGCAGCCGCAGCAGCGGCTTGCACAAGGTTAGCTCGGTGTAGGAACAGCAGATGATGCTCAGCCACTCAAGAGCAGTGCATTCCGGCAGCATGACTGCATGAGGCATTGGGAGTCACTCAAAAACAAAACTTTGTGCAGGGTGAGCTTCTTGAGGTTTGCAAAGCCAGCAAAACCAGTGGTTGTTGTGTTCAGGCAGACGTAGGCCAGGTTAAGAGATCTGACATGAGAAGGGGAGCTGTCCGGGCCACTGAAAACATGCAGTGGGAAGATGTACTTGTCATCAGGCAAGCCCTTGAAAATGTTCTTCGCTCCAGGAGTGAAATCGAAAGCGATGCGCCTTGCTCTCGACGCGGCGCAGAAGCGAACCCATCCATCGACATCAACATCGACATGGCAGGTGTGCTTCCTGCGCAGCCCGAACTTGACAACAAACTTACTCAGGGTAGGAGGTGAACATAGATGCCGCAGTAGACTGTTCACTCTCCTGGCAAACTTGGTCCTTGTACGTTTCATGCTTGTATTCTTGGGCTGGAACATGGTGCCTCTTTTCAAGACCAATTTCGGACAGCAGCATCTCCACAGCTGCTGCCACCTGCGAGAAAGAAAGGCCATCCGCGAGGACTCTCTGAATGTAACCGTGACAATATGCTGCGTAGAACATCCTGCACATTCATATGTAGGCAGGTCACATGAATAAAGATTTATTACCGAGTAAATTGGTTTCTTGATTAATTAGTCATAAGTGATAAGTGATGAGTTCAGTGGAATCGTTTAGCAGCTGTTTAAGTATGAAAGGCACATTGAACTGGTTGCTTACATCGGGCAGATGGTGTAGTTGCAGGGCTTCTGAATTGACCATGGGAACAGATTTTTATCTGCTATACAGATGCCAGGTTATGAGAATGAAAGAAACAGATTCATGCACATCTTATAACCATATTCATCTAGAAGATTATAAAAAAAGCATTAGATATAACCCCCAAATAAACATTGGCTAATGCCTTGTTCGGATTCATGGTGATCATCATCTGTAAACCTCAAAAAAAAAAAAAAACGGACAAGTCCCTAGCATAGCATATCACTGAACAGTCCCAATATTAATATGCAAATAAAACACAATTGCATACAGATCAACCCAAATTACTACTTCAACGCTTGTAATAATGGCCTAAGATGAAGAAGTAGAACTGAATCAGAGATTCAGAGGGCGGCACCGTAAAAGGAAAGAAGGCAGAGCGGCGGCGAGCAGGACCCCGCCAAGGTGGTAGGTCTGGTGCCCCCAGCGAGCTGATGGCGCAAGGCCGGCTCGCTGGCGACGGCGAAGAGGAGGACGACGAAGACGACGTCGTGGACAGCACCGGCTCACGGCGGACGGCGCGGACGCCGGGAGCCCTCGCGCCGCTCGAAGTTTCGGTCGCATCCGTTTCTTCCTCTCCGATTAATGTATACCGGGGATTGGATCTTTTGGGCTGACGGCTAAGTGGGCCAGGCCCACGCGGCCATCTCTGGGCTGGCGAGGCCCAGTAACTATTGGCGAAAGGATAACAGAGAGGCTGGGCCTGCATCCAGTGTCAAGCCTCCACGCGCCTCGAGGAGCCGAGCCAGTGGCCTCTGGGCCCACCATAGCCGAATCGGATGCCGCGATTGATAGTGCAACGTCCCAATCACTTGTGCCACGTGTAAACCTGGGAAAACGCCTCTGGAAAATGGAAAGAGATGGGGAGTTCGCGACCACAGGATTGGATCGCCTCTGCCCTCTGGAAGTGGAACCTGGATGATGACTTTTGATTTTACTACTCCATACTCATAAAAGAAATCGTTTACGATAATGTTTAAGTCAAAACTAAAAAATCGTTTACGATAATGTTTAAGTCAAAACTTCAGAATATAAATTATAAATAGCTCTCAAGTTGTTGAGTTTAGAAATATAAAAATTATATGTATAGATTTGTCTTGAAAAATATTTTATAAAAGTATACATATATCACTTTTTAATAAATATTTTTTATAAAAATAAGAAGTTAAAGTTGTATTTTGAAGATCGTGTCGTTGTCCTAAACGATATTCTTTATTTTACGAGTACGGAGGGAGTACTAGTTTTGACGTTGTTTACATGTGCGTCAATGCTAGGAGGAAAAGTTTGATTAGGCAACAAAAACCAGCGGCTAATTTTTGGAGATTAACCATTTTGCTTTCGTGATGATGGGAGGTTGGGATACTTGCTCAATGCCTTTCTATGCGTGGTTTTGATTATGAATGCTGTCGTTATCTTGGAACTTTGACAGCAACGGTACATATAAACTTGCTGAATACTAATATGTCACTACATTTAGGATGTATTTGAGAAGGGGATTAAGTTGATTGGAAAGATATGTAAAACGAGGTGAGCTATTAGCTCATGATTAATTGAGTAGTAACTATTTTAAATTTTAAAAATGGATTAATATGATTTTTTAAAGCAACTTTTCTATAGATTTTTTTTTAAAAAAACACACCATTTAGTAGTTTGGGAAACGTGTGCGCGGAAAACGAAATAAACAAACTCACTTTCTCACCCTCTCAAACGCTGCCTTAGTTTTTTTTAAAAAAATACATTTTCTAACACTGCACAGGTAGAGGCGAGCTTCAAGATTATGGCAACTTGGATGATTGCTGCAACAGATGTCTGGCTTCAGCTAGGCTAGCTAGCTAGGTGGGAATAACTTTGCAAAAAGGAATTTGCTTGGGGATTTGTCCCATCACCTTATTTCTTATTTTAATTTACTTTTATCTTACCTTTTTATTACTATTAAATTTATGGCTGTATATCTTATGACAGAAACCGGAGATATAATCCATTTTTATTATTAAAAAAAAGAATTTACTCGGATTAACAATTATTCCCTGCAACATATAACAGCAGAGACTATAGACACTCAAGCTGATCATATCATCTTTACTCGTTTCATTTGTTTATTTTCCTTATCCCCTGGATGAAAAGAACAAGTAGGTGCATTTCTCTTTTAATAGTGAGAAAATATTGCTGCTGCTTCTTCTTCTTCTTCTTCTTCTTCTTCTTCTTCTCTCTCTCTCTCTCTCTGTGTGTGTGTTAAAGATGGGGCATCTACTAACTTCATCTACTAATGTGTCGTTATATTTATTTTTGAAATTTACATTTGCTATTACATCACAGGCAAATTTGAAAATTTGGATGTTCGTTGTGATATATGGTTTCACCTAGAGTAGCTAGGCAAGAATAACTATGCAAAAAGAATTTGCTCGTATTAAAAAGTACTCCATCTGCTTAAAAAAAGTTAAATTAGGTTGGAATTTGACACCATATATATCTACGAATCTAGATATGAGGTTGTCCAACTTCATTGCTTTAGATGGTGTTAAATCCTCACCTAGGTTATTTTCTGGGACGGAGGAAATACTCCCTTGCAACATGCAACAGTAGAGTTAGTTAACTGAATAACAAATCATGTTAGTTTTTCTTATCTCCGTCGTTTATTTTCCTTATCTCCTAGATGCAAAGCACAAGTAGGTGCAGTTCTCTTTAACAGGGAAGAATATTACTGTTATAGGTATCTAACTTCAACTGTAAACCATAATTTTTCTTATTAACTACTGTTAGGTCTTATGTCATCTAGAACATCAACTATATATAAATCGGTATCCACCATATAGTTGCACACTGGTAACCATAGAATTGTGAAATAGGAGTATTTTCCAAGCTAATCATGCCACACAAATGAAAAAAAAGAGTAGGTTGTAACTTGACAACTTAACGATATATAAATCTATACACAATTACATCTCTCTAGATTCATTAACACCTATATAAATGTGAACAATGCTAGAAAATCTTATAGCCTGAAACAGAGGTAGCAACAAATAAGGGCAAAAAATAACATGAGAAAGTGCGCACGTGCCCCAGTGACATGCATGTATAAAATGTGAGCACCATTTTGAAAAGGCTGTACACCAGTATTTTCGGACAAAATTATGAAAAGTAAAATCACTGCCAAAACCTAGCAATCGACAAAATCAGCTGAAAAATCATTGCAAAAAGTGCATATGCTGCCCACGGATACGATGGAAAACACCAACATACGGCCTCTTAAAAGCCAGAAACGGTACAGATGGCACCAGCCACCAGCACAGTTTTTTCCACGGCATTCTCTATTTCTTTACGTCCACGGTAAAGGAAAAGAAAAAAAAAGCCCGTCGTTTCACTTACGTTTGCATGACTTACTACAAAATTTATATATACGTGTCCATTTAAAATAATGCTAATAAATAAACAATGTTAAAAAATATCATAAAGTTAAGTTTTAAAATTCAAATTCTAACATATAAGATCTAGTTCTCTTCTTCAACTTCAAACTTCAATATTCCTATTTTCCGTTAGTGCTTTTTTAAGCTGTTAAATGATACATATTTTAAAAAAAATTCTATGCAGAAACTGTTTAAAAAATCAATTAAATCTTTTTTTAAGAGAAAATTAATTAAATATATTTTTCAAGTTTATAATTATTAAATATTTAATTAATTATATGCTAATGATTTTTCTCGTTTTGCATATGCTAAAAATATGTAGCCTAAGTATAATAATAAGAGAAATAATAAGCTGAAGAAAGAAAAAAACACTTTAAAAACCGCCCCAAAAATATAAGCGGCGGAAAAGAAAAGGGATAAAAAAACAAAACGGCACAACGGAATGATCCTCTCCCGCACCAGCTATAAACCGCCACACGCCCTCGTCGCTCTCGCCCCCGCACCACCACTCCCTCCTCCTCCATCTCCTCCGCTCCCGATCTCACAACCACCGACTCCTCCTCCTCGCGCGGCGGCGGCGGCGGTGTGAGCCAGCAGCAGCCATGGTGCTGTTCTCGGTGACGAAGAAGGCCACCACGCCCTTCGACGGCCAGAAGCCCGGCACCTCCGGCCTCCGCAAGAAGGTTTCCCATCCCACCACCACCTCTTCCTCCTCATCCGATTGTCTCCGGTTTCCCGTCGCTAGGGCCCCGATCTGGATCTAGGCGCGACGCGTGCTGGATGGGTAAAGGTTGTCCCGATCTCCGGGTTCCCGCCGCGGATCTCGTCGGCGGTTTGCTCGCGGCGCGGGGGCCTTTTCGGCTCTCGCCTGAATGGTGGCGTGGGCTGGGATCTGATACTGACTCCGATGCTCGCCGTCTCGAGTCTGGAATGTGCGGTTCCTCGTTGCGGTGGTTGATTTTGTTTGTCCCGCGACCAGTCGGATCAGTTAGTCTCGTCTGGAGCGTTGGATCGATGCCGGATTCGATTGATCTGAATTGTATGCGTTCGTGGGATTTGATTCAGGAGATTTTTTTTTCGCTCTCATTGATTAGCTTTGGCTAATTGTATCGGGATCTTGCCGAGTAGTTTTTTTTTTTTTTACTCATTGTTAGCGATTTGAGCCCGAGCAGATACCGAAGGTAGATAGTGACTGTGTGCCCTCTGGCTTACGTCGGAGGATCTCAATCCGGCTTGTTGCTGCTCTGGATTTGTTAGTTGTTAGCTTGTTAGTCATCGTGAGGAATGTCCATAAGATTCTAGAATGTTTCGCTGCTTTTGATTGGGCATGCCTGCTGCCCAATTAGTAGCATGTTGCATGTATCAGTGCCCAGTCTATTCTGATGAGTCTGGATCCAGGCCAAAATGTGGATCAAGCTTGTATTCGTGTGCATTTTAATATAGGATGAAAAAGGAGAATTTGGTTCTTACTCACCGTTGCTAAAAAATTGTTGTTAATACATGCTGCTACGAGTGCAGAAATTGATGAGCAAGTTTATTAAATGGGATCTGGTGGCCAGTTGGTGTTATTTTTAGGGTTCAAGCTAACGTCACAAACTGCCTAACTCCTGCGCTTGAAATGTTGTGTATGGCACATTGCTCACAACCTGATCTGTGCTACTGTAACTGTTACCAGGTTACTGTATTCCAGCAGCCTCATTACCTCCAGAACTTTGTGCAATCCACATTTAATGCCCTTCCTGCCGACAAAGTAAAAGGTTAGCTACTTATCAGATGAACACCTGTCCTGCTTCAATCATCTATCTGAGCCCTTCTTTGTTCTTGAAAAATAATCAAATATTTAATTTCGTTTTGAAGTACATATTTTGAATATGGTTAGGAAAACTGGAAACATATATGACTGAATTTGCTATCCCTAATCCATTTCCAGGTGGTAACTTTAACCATCTGGTAAGAAAGAAAATAATGTAGTTAACTAGTTTTAGAGATACCATACTGATTTGATAAATTATCATGGAGCTGGTTTTATTCATACCATTTTCTGCATATCCCCTGTAAATTAGAAATGCTATTACCACTTTCCGTAATTAAAGTATTTTCTGATATTTCATTGTCATTTTTCATATCTTTCTATCATTTCTTTTCTTACAGGTGCAACCATTGTTGTGTCTGGTGATGGCCGCTATTTCTCGAAGGATGCTGTTCAGGTAATTTATGATTGATTAGGCCTCATGGTTCTTGTGCAATTTTGTGATCCTTATTGTCAATTTTGTTATATATTTGCAGTTGCTTCTACGGATTTCCCTTTAAATATTTGTATAGCCACATACTTCAACATTTATCGAGCTATGTGATGGAACCCACGCATGATTAGACTCGTCTTGCTTAGTTATACATGCCTCCACATCATGTGACACATGTTGATTGTTGAGTGCAGATGTACCATAGTAATAGTATTGTGTTTATTGAGGTCAAATATTGTTCATTTTTCTATGTTGTGTCAAGTTAAATGGTTTCAATTGTTTACCAGAAGTCACACCAAAACAAAAATGCGACATCATAAAATTGATCATAATACCTAGTACACAATTTTGTATCGTGCAGTGCCTATGCATAGTGCTTCTTAACTATGTAGTTTATTTATTAGTGGTTGTAATCTATCTCAGTTGTAGATTGCTCTTGAAAGTTGGAACTTTGAATTGTGGTTGGAAATTTGACATTTATTTTGCTTGGTATAGATCATTACAAAAATGGCTGCCGCTAATGGAGTAAGACGTGTTTGGGTTGGACAAAACAGCCTCATGTCTACTCCAGCTGTATCTGCTGTTATCCGTGAAAGAGTTGGTGCAGATGTAAGATTTATTTTACAAAGATTAACTTTTTGCAGTGTGACTGTTAGTACTCACTGCTTATTTTCTCTGTGTTAACAAATTACCTTACTGGTGCTTTATCAAATCATTAAAAAATAGGGATCAAAGGCTACTGGTGCCTTCATTTTAACAGCTAGTCACAACCCTGGTGGTCCTACTGAGGTATCACAGTTATGATGTATCTCTGCTGCTAATCAAGTGGCACGATTTTCTGTGTTTATCAGCAACTTTTCATTTGATCTTGGCAGGACTTCGGAATCAAATATAACATGGAAAATGGTGGACCTGCCCCTGAATCGGTTACTGATAAGATCTTCTCTAATACAACGACAATTACTGAATATCTCATCGCGGAAGACCTTCCAGATGTAAGAGTTGACGCTGACTTGTTAGTTTTTGTTGTTTGTTTTGCTCCCAGGGTATTGAAATATATGTTTCACTCCTTTATTCTTGCCCACATCGCAGGTCGATATTTCTGTTGTAGGTGTCACTACCTTCAGTGGACCTGAAGGCCCTTTTGATGTTGATGTTTTTGACTCTACTATAGATTACATAAAGTTAATGAAGTAAGTTGCTTCCATTTGAATTTACTGAATGCTATTTCCATATGTATTGTTTGATGTTTTCTTTTCAATAAGTGAATTTTCCTTGTAGCTTCATAAGAACCTGCGAAAAATGGGTGATTTAATTTGTAATTTGTATTTAATTCCAGGACAATCTTTGACTTTGAGTCAATTAAAAAGCTTCTGGCATCTCCGAAGTTTACATTCTGGTACTCGCTTTTATCCTGAACTATGCTCACCCTCTCCTCATATTAACTGCCTGTTGCACATCTGAACCTTTGGTTTGCACTTTTAGTTATGATGCTCTCCATGGTGTTGCTGGGACTTACGCAACACGCATCTTTGTGGAAGAGCTTGGTGCTGCTGAAAGCTCATTGTTGAACTGTGTTCCGAAGGTAATTTGTTTTCTTCTATCATCACAATTTGAAAATAGAATTTAGATTGGTGTTCATTCTTTACTTGTATTTTTACAGGAAGACTTTGGAGGGGGCCATCCAGATCCTAACCTCACCTATGCAAAAGAACTTGTTGACCGGATGGGTCTTGGAAAATCCTCAAATGCTGAACCCCCGGAATTTGGTGCTGCAGCTGATGGTGATGCTGATCGCAACATGATTCTGGGTAAAAGGTATTCTTCAGCCTAGATAGCTTGAAGTTTTTGTATATACTCATAAGTGCTATGAGAAATTTATGATGTGTCCTTTGCCTTCTAGATTCTTCGTAACACCTTCAGATTCGGTTGCCATTATTGCAGCCAATGCTGTTCAGTCGATTCCTTACTTTTCTTCTGGCCTTAAGGGAGTTGCCAGGTACAATGTAATCCTGCATATTAAGCTGCAGATAACCCCTGCACTTTTCTGGTTTACAATTTTTTTTAATGGGGGCTTTTAAGTTGCATACTGCATTCACTGTGGTAAATCGCATCTTTCATTCTGAATGTGCATCCAAACAAGCATGAAATTCAGTGTTCATCATACAATGCTAATATTAGGATATTAGAAAAGATCAATTTCCCGATGGGGATTGACTGGTTATGTTGATTGCTGAAAATCCTGGAATGTTAGTGCTCTGATATCTAGCCTCTTCGGTACTGGACTCCGTAGCTAGTGTTTGCTAGAATTTGTACTACAAAAAAGAAGAAGCAAAGGATCCAGGATTGATAAAACAGCACAAATAAAACAAACAGATGAAAAAAAAAGACCCCATACTGCCTACCATCCATTCTTGAATCTTTTATCAAACAATAACTGTTAGATGGAACCCTGGATGAAGATGACTGACATCTGACATACCTATATCGGCGGCTGTCTGCTGCTTATAGCTGTCACTGGTCTAGGATCCAAGAATCTGAACAGAAACTGGACGTTTCTTTTGATCGTGGCATTGATGTTTCATTTCACTTGCTTTCTGATATTATGTCAATATGCAAGAATAATGTAATTCTCATCCATCAAAGGTGTTAACTGACCATAATTGCAATAAACTGAATAATGTAATTCTCATCCATCAAAGGTGTTAACTGACCATATTTGCAATAAACTTCTAAGTCAGAACTTTTAATGAAAGGATGTAAAATACCGCTGTGCTACCTTATGTTGATCTATTGATAAAATTGCAGGAGCATGCCCACATCAGCTGCCCTTGATGTTGTCGCTAAGAATTTGAATCTCAAGTTCTTTGAGGTGAGTATTAGGACCGTCAGTCACATGATTTTCAAAATGCCGGACAAGCATATCATATGAAAACCATATTTCAGGTGCCTACTGGGTGGAAATTTTTTGGGAACTTGATGGATGCTGGAATGTGCTCAATTTGTGGTGAAGAAAGCTTTGGCACTGGTAATTACTATGAACTTGATCTATGGAACACAATGACATATAGCAGTGAATAAAATGCATGTAACTTCATGCATTTTGATATGTGGCACCTCTAATTATTGAGAATTTAGGATATTCCACAAACTTGGCTTAGCTAAAGGAATAGGGCAATGGCCTTTTATTGTTTCCATACGCAACGGAATGTTCTTATTTTGGGTAAAATATCATGCATCAATGAAAATCAAGTGGATCACATTTAAATAATGAGTCACACTGCAGTCAGGATATGACTAGCTCACCAGGATGCTTATACCTACTATGTTGTTTAGGTTCTGATCACATTCGTGAGAAAGATGGTATTTGGGCTGTTCTAGCATGGTTATCTATTCTTGCTTTCAAGAACAAGGACAACCTTGGAGGCGATAAGCTTGTTACTGTTGAAGATATTGTTCGCCAGCACTGGGGTACTTATGGTCGCCATTATTATACACGATATGACTATGAGGTACTTTACACAAATATTCAATGTACATTTATGTGTATATATATACATTTGGCAACATGCTAACCATGCCATTTTTTTCTTGCTGAAGAATGTTGATGCTGGAGCTGCTAAAGAACTTATGGCAAACCTTGTCAGCATGCAGTCGTCCCTTTCTGATGTTAACAAGTACGTACATTGTTCACTAACCCATGATTTAGGGAGCGATCAATACTTCGCCAGCTGCTATAGAAATCAGTCTATTTCATTTTAAATGAATGAATAATTTTGCATACATCTGATTGTTGTGTTTTGTTCTTTGCCACTTTGCACAGCTCTGTAGTATTTCATTAATGTTATTTTATGGTCGCTACTGCCTAGTGGTTTTCCAGTTAGCTAAAATATTTTCATTCAGTACTAGCTCTAAACTGTACCTTATATCCTCAGATTGATCAAGGAGATTCGGTCAGATGTTTCTGATGTGGTTGCCGCAGATGAGTTTGAGTATAAGGATCCTGTTGATGGTTCTGTCTCCAAGCATCAGGGTGTCCGGTACCTCTTCGGAGATGGTTCCCGGCTGGTATGGTCCCATTCTGTTATTGTTTGTTGACCTTATAATATCCTTCATTTTGTTTCTTGAACCAAAGCAAATGAAGTAGCACAATAAATCAACAATTTGGCATTGCAAATTCGGGAGTTTATCGCAGAGTGTGAGTGCAACAAATACTGGTGAACTGACCATTAGTTCGTCAAATTCTAGGTGTTCCGCCTCTCTGGAACTGGCTCTGTTGGTGCTACTATCCGTGTCTACATCGAGCAGTATGAGAAGGATTCTTCCAAGACCGGCAGGGATTCGCAGGATGCCCTTGCTCCTCTGGTAAGACATCCGCGCTGTATATTGGCTTTGCCTTTTGGACCGTTTTCCGAGCAAGTTTGCGGACCTTTTTCTTCAGACTTTAATTCAGCAAATCTGACCATCTGCTTTATCCAGGTTGATGTTGCACTGAAGCTGTCAAAGATGCAAGAGTACACTGGCCGATCTGCTCCCACCGTCATCACATAAACTTTTCAAGAGCCATTCTAGAATGCTTTTGAGGCTACCCATGAACTTTCTTTATGGCCTCCTGTTTGATAGCCTTTTTACATCTCTCCCCGAATAAACGTGTATGTATCAACTGTTCTCGTTTTCTTGCCAATACTGCGTTTCTGCTGCAGGTCCGGTAAAGTGTGCGGCGATAATGTTGTCAGTTCTGTAACTGAAGAGGGTACTTTATATAAGCGATATATCGATGTTTTTTTTGCTTATATGTAATGCCGTTTCTAGTTATGATCTCTCATTCTCATGGGATGCCATTCTTGACCATCCATGATTACAAACAATCCAGACCCCAGTCACAGGCAGATTATACGATTAGGTCGCAGTTGACGCAGCTTAGGGATCTCCGTGACCGACACGAAATCTGGTTGTACTCCGACCGAAATCCCACTTCGACTCGGATTTCTTGGGTATGTGGTTGTCTATTTAACCATAATAGAGAACAGGGGGTGTTACATTGGAAATTGGGAGATCAGATCGCATGGACGAGCCGCGCGTCGCCCCCGTGCCATGCCTGGCCCTGAAGCACGGCGCTGACTCGGACAAGCCAGTGCTGTTCAGCATCTCGGACGCAACGGCCATCGACAACAATGGCGGCGTCGACATCCCCGGCCTGACGAACGGCAACGCCTGGGTGACGCCGCAGGGGTGGATCCGAGTCCGCTCGGCCTCGGACGCCTCCACGTTCCTGCAGAACCCCCAGGATCCCGACGGCAAGATCCCCCTGCCTCATCTTCCCCGTGAATTGCCGAGCACCTGCTCCTGCCGGCTCTCCGGCAAGCCTAACGGCAGCGAAAGCTGCATCGTGCTCCTCGTCGAGACTGAAGAAGATGTCACTGTACTCTGGTATTGCCGTTTTGGCGGCGGCGGCGGCGAGGGTGAGGGGTGGGTGAGGCACGAGTACGACGTCGGCACGCAGTGGGACATCCGCCCGGGCAAGGAGGGCCAGCGCGAGAAGGTGCCGATATGGTCGATCGCCGCTTGCCGGGGCAAGTTCTACTTCAACGCCACGCCCGAGAGCGTCGGCGTGCTGGAATTCACCCCGATGCCGACGGCGCCGGTGTTCGGCTCCATCGCGATCGCCGACCCCCTCCCCGGTGGGTACGGCGTGCTGGGTGCCGCGCTGGGGTTCCTCGTCGAGGCCGAGGATGACCTGTACATGGTGCGCCTGTTGCTGGACCGGGACTTCGAGACCGTCTACGACCTCATCGTCTACAAAATGGATTTCTCCGAGCAGCAGTGGCATGAAGTGGACGACATTGGTGGCCGCGCGTTCTTGCTAGCTCCGGCCTACTTCGGCGCTTCACGTGCGGCTGATGAATGTGGGTTGGAAAAGGACAGTCTTTACGTCCCTTACGCACATAAGAAGTGTTTCGAGGTGTGCAAGGTAGAAGAGAAAGGAGATATCGATGTGGTTAATCTCATCGAAGCTCCAGATGCGAAGATCGGGATGTGGATCATGCCCACTGATTAGCCGTAGTATACGTTTCAATTGTTAGCTTGTTTTTTTCGGTTCTTTAACCTGTTTTTTTGGGCCCTCTTGTAAGTCTATTTAACAATTAATTGGCTTGGTATTATCTACCTCGAGTTCACGTGGAAGTGACAATTTGCAAATCTATGGGCATCTCTATCCAAATGATTTGGTTCAGGTTTGTTGTGCTCAGGTTGATCCTCTGGGTTGCATCCCATAAATGTACAAGCTGGTTGACTAGGTCTACCGTGAGCTTCAAGTCAAGTTTATGTACGTCTTAAAAAAAATTCTATGAAAGTGGCCAGGGATGGAGCTAGTACGAAATAAAGATGAATGCCACTCACTTACTTTACTATGTTTTTGACTGAATTTAAGTTGATAAGGGTGACTAAGTTTGAATTTAAGGTTACATAAATGGTAAAAATAGATGAACTCTATCTAAAAAATTTTCTTGACCAAGTTCTTGGCACCCCCTATCTTGATAATGTAGTTATGTCCCTAGAAGTGACACAATTTATCGGAACCATTGTGAGGGTTTCCTCTCAACTTTACCCTCCTGCTCCACCATGGTGGAAGCCACCATTGACATCCTTCTGCTCGCCACCGTACCACTATCAGAGCTTCCTAGCCATCTTTCCCTCAGCGTCCGGATCTGAACCTTGCCACTCCCGTTCCAGCCGTCTCCATCGCCTTACGGGATGGTCGACGCCACATTTGGACAAGCCAAACTGGCGCCCTTAGCCTTCTCCTCTATGTATTGAGTTGGCGGCCCACATCAATAAAAGTGACAAAAAAATCAAGAAATTGTTTCTCTCCAATGTCGAAAATGCAAGAAGTGTAGTAAAGATGGTGTTTGAAGACATCTGAAGTGGTGTCGTTTTGGGGTGTCTAAGGTAGCCTAACCACCACACAGTAGGGTACTAGGGTTACCCTAATCACAATAAGTCCGCTCTAGCACAGGTCCAATCAGAATTAGAACTCTAGATCCTGAGGTATGTGCTCACACCTTCTAATCTGTACTCTCTCATTATCATTTTTCGATGTTTGATTAACCCAGAGAAACAATTTTATTGTCATTATTGAGGAGAGTAGATGGTATCTGGAGGTACCATAAAATTTTGCGTTGCCATTGGTGTTGTCATTGCAATAGATCTATTTCATGAGATGCTGCAGGTGATGGCCTCATGAGAAATTTGAGAGCACATCGCAGTTATTTCTGAATTATTGGAAGTTTCTAACAGCACCAGCGTCAGAGAACACACACACACAGATTTCCATGAAACCCAGCACGCGAGAAAGCAGTTCATCAACCCGGGCGAGGCGACTCCTCCTCACTTGCCGTTGGATTGGCCGTGGCCGTGGCCGTGGCTGGGCTCCCAGAGGATGGTGGTCTCGGCGATCATGGCGGTCACCAGGTACGGGTCCATGTTGGACGCCGGCCTCCTGTCCTCGAAGTAACCTGACGAAACAAACCAAACCAAAACCGAAAATCAACACGCGAACATCAAAAATAAGCAGCAGAAATTTCTCCCATCGATCAATGGCGCCGCCTCCTTTACCTTTGCCGTCCTTCTCGGTGTCCCGGCCGACACGCACCGACGCGCCGCGGTTCGCTACGCCCTGGATGAAACGAAGCAAGAAAAACGTCGCCGGAGTTAAGCAAAGGAGGAGCAGAAGCAGAGTATATAAATTGGATACCGTAATATAATAATTAGAGATAACTTTATCACTTATTTTTTTTTCCGGCTAGATCAATATGTGGTCGTCTATTACGCTAGTACATAATATAGTAATTAGGGATAACTTTATTATTTATTTTTTTTCCTTGGCAAGATCGATATGTGGCCGTCCATTACGCTAGTATTATTCATATTCCATAAAAAAACAAAAAAAAATAAAGGAAAAAGATTTAATCATTGCTAAATGACGATTATATACCTCTCCGCGTCTTTTTTTATAATAATGTCCCTCCATATTTTTACTACCGCTAATTAGGGTTGTATAATTAGGGTTGTAGTACAAATAGATCTAAACCCTTCGATCAAATGAGATAATAGTTCAGATTATTTTCTACTAACTGTAGAGAGTAACGTAGTGGGGCTCAAATTTTTTTTTTTTGGTACCTATTAAGACTAAAATTTTTCACTAGAGATGAGTGTGACGAGCGATCTTGTCCTACCCAGACGAAGTTGTTGATGTCGGCGGTCTCGTGGCGGCCGGTGAGGCGGCGCTCGTTGCCGTCGCCGTAGGCGGCGATGTGCTCACGGTGGCGCATGCCAAGCTTCTTGATCGCTTTCTTGATCACCTCGTAGCCGCCATTGCTCCTCATCGACTTGGTGCTGCAACCGCAGGTCACATACTCACGTTGCAGCACGGGATTTTGCAGAAATGCAGGTGATTTTTTATCTTATTTTGCAGGATTTGAAGATGATTTCTTGCTTACCTGTAGTTGGTGTGAGCACCGGCGCCATTCCAGTCTCCCTGCAGCGTATGTTCATGCAGATTCAGAGATGACATGTTTATGTGCAATGAGAATCAGTGAGCAGATCAGATTGAAAATGTTTGGTGAAATGTGTGTGTTCACCGGAATGGGCTTGGGGTCGAAGGACACGACGACGCCAGCAATCTCAGTGATCCTCTGTAATCCAAAGAAGAGCATGTCTTATCAGCCCAAAAAAAAAAAAAACCAATGCAAGAATTTTGCAGGATTCCAAGGGTTAAAAAAATGTAAAAAAAAGATGATGGAATCAAAATTTTCCAGCGAAATCCATGTGTTCAGATTTTGTACGTTTGTTTTTTCAGTCTACCTCAAGAATGTAGCGTGCCACCCAGACATGATCCCCTGCGGAGACGCCAACGACAGGGCCAATCTGGAACTCCCACTGCTCACAAAATCGCACATCAAACGCATGATCAGCTCATGGACAAAGTGTCGGGAAAAAAAAATGGCACAGAAACGCGAGGTGTGCAGAATTCAGAAGTGTGTTCTACCTGCCCCGGCATGACTTCTGCGTTGATCCCGCTGATGTTGATGCCGGCAAACAGGCAGGCCTTGTAGTGGGCATCAACGATGTCGCGCCCGTACGATTTATCGGCTCCCGCCGCACAGTAGTACGGACCCTATCACACCATTTTCGTTGTTCAAGATTCAGTGCCGAAAATGTAAACCATTTCCATTATGTTTTAAAAAAAAATTGACTAGCAAACATTGCTGGTCAGGTTATCAGCAAGAAGTGGAATGAATAAAATTCAGTATGTAAATGTAATTCTTCTCTTCCTTGTTAATGATTTAGGTAACAACTGGTATTTTAACATAAAAAGGACAATAATAACTGATAAATTTCTCTAGTTTGAAAAAACAAGAGAAGAAATTTGTTGTGGTTGAGATGCAATACTGAAAGTGTATAAGAAGTTCAGAATTACCTGAGGGCCTGGATAGCCACCTAGTGGCCAGCCAAGAGGCCAGTTGATGTGCTTCTGAAGAAGGGTGTACTCCTGCTCAATCCCATACCTGATTTTTGATTTGGCAACCAACATAAGTTCCATTTGACATCAGGATTACATCTCTGAATAACAAAGATATATACTGACCATGGCTCTTCAGCCTTGACATCAGGATGACTGAAGATCCTTGCTGCATTGTACCGGTTGTTCGTCGGAATCGGCTCGCCATTCGGCGCATAACAGTCACACATGACCTACATTTACAGCATGGTTAAAAAGGAATCATGAACAAAAATTCATGCCAGAAGCTTTTTGTAACTATGAATCAGAAAAGAGGGGAAAAAATTCTTCTACCAGGATGTTCTTCCCCTTCCTGAATGGGTCTCTGAAGATGGCTTGAGGGCTTGTCACAAAAATGTGAAAGGTACATCAGTGTAATGCACACACACCAAGGTGTAATCAAATCAAAGAGTACAAACAAGAAGCATACTGGAGGATGACTTCACTGTCGTCACCGGTAGCCTGACCGGTGCTGGAGCCATCAAAGTTCCACTTTGGAAGCTTGCTTGGGTCATCAACAGGTCCAGACAACGTCTGATCAGAGGCAGTAATCACAAGTCACAACAACTTTCAGGTAATTACAGGGTCATTGCTCCAAGTTTTCAGATATCAAGAGAAGGATTAAAGGATATATATATCAGGGTGTAAAGAGAGTGTTTGTACTCTGGCTTTGCTCCTCACATCCATCCCAGTACCACCAACCCTGAATTATGGGAACACATGGTGTGATTAGGAGCAGATTGGTAAGTATAAACAGCATGCTTACGTGATTAACCTCTTTTAAATGTAAAATACTAAGTAAAGATCCGGCATTCTGGGATAAGGAGACTAGGAGAACAACCATGAAAAGGAATTGATGATGATTCAGAATTAGATGAATCCTATAATCAAATCAAGAACCTGTAGAAACATGCAGTTCATGATCTCTTTAAACAACTTACTCACAAATAAACACGCCTAATAAAAAAAATCAAAGGGCGTCAGTGAAATACCTGAAAGGCAATCACAAAAAAAAAATAAAAATAAGGGCAGTTTTTTTCAACCAATAAACATCGGCACATAAAAACAGCAGTAACTAACATGCAACAAGAACCAACCTGCCACCTAACCCAGAGGAAGGAAGAACCAAAGAAAACCCAAATTAAGCTTAACACTTAACAACAAAAGATCTCTCTCACCTCCAAGAACCATCAGATATGCTATGCAGTGCAGCAGCCATGAAGAAGAAGAAAGAAGACAGAAACAAGCAGGAGCTTCACTCACCATATGTACTCGGCGATGACCTTGTCCGTGCTCTCCGACAGGTCGAGGTTAACGAGGTCAGTGAGCAGAGACGACGACATGGCGACTCCAACTCTTCCTCCTCCTCCTCCTACTGAAGAAATGCAGAGCTCGAGCAGAAACGAGAGGGCTCCAATGGCGGCAGCGGCAAGCCTCTTCTTGGAGACGCACAGGCTATCAATGGTTTGTGTGTCACCCAGTAGCTTTGCTCCTGCCTATATAGGCAGAGGCGAGGCATTGAAGGGGAGGCTCCGGGAAGGTTGGTGTGGTGTACTGGTGTGTGTGTGGGCTGCGTGCCTCTTTGATGTGCTGACTTTCGCTGTGAAAATCTCGGGATTTGGGGGATGATGCGCGTACGGTTTGTCTTGTCCTCAGTCACGATGAGTCAGTGGCGTACATAGGAGTAGTACTTTTGTGCCAACTTCAGTTCGCTTTTCGGCAACCACCTGATCAAAAAATGGGACTTGAATGTTACTACTACTTGCTGTCCGTATTCGTGGTTAGTTTAAGCTTTTGGATGTCGAGACAATTTTCTCTGCTTAATTGTATGGAATAATGGAAAGAAAAGAAGAAAGAAAGAGAGAACAAGATCTAGTACCTGACGGTTATGCACGGCAAAGGATGAACCGATCGATTGATAAGACAACGGGATGCTCATCTTGAATGAGCTGGCCTTTTTAGTGACGCGTTAATCTTTGTACTGATAGAGATTAGCATGTTGGATTATTAGTAGTATCACGGAACCATCGAGACGGGGGAAAAGGCCGGTCTAAAGTACACGCCAGATGGACTAGACAGTACAAATTCCAGAAGCTTTTCAACGAGGCAACCTAACACCGCCCGGTGATCGATCGATCAGCAGGTTATCTTCCACTTGTTGGCTCTGCGCCATCACCTCTCGTCGCTTGTCCTCCTTTCCGGTTTCAATTCTCGAACACTGAAAAATTGGTAGGGATTATTTGCAGTATTATTGGTGCAATAGTACATACTAACATATGGATTCGGATTCACATATCAGTCACTACTACTATATTAACAGAAGATTTGGTCGATCTTCCTACATGCGTGGAGGTTGGCACACCCATCAACGGTAAGAGGCCGATGCGGTGACGGCGTTGAGAGTGGTGAGGCGTGGGCGACGGGAGGCCGCAACCAGCGGCAACTGAGCTAGAGTGGCAGACGGTGCTCTGGCTGTAGTTCCAGTGGCGCCAAGGAGCAATAGGTCGAGGTGACGGCGATGTAGACAGACGGCCTATGATGACACATGCAGTCTGGTCAAGGTGGCTATGACAATAGCGTCGTGACGTGGACGTTGCAGGCCTATGGCGAGTCCCGATCAAGACGCTAGTTCTCTTGAGGCGGTGCCTTGGCATCACAAAATGACCACGTTTGAAAACTAGTGCGAGGGAGAGGGTTCTATTTTTCTCTCACCCTCTCCCTCTTCTACCTATCTTGATGGATTTGAACGCGTCGAATGTCAAGCTTCTACTTGATGGTCGGCTGGTGGTGAGGTGCTGGCGCAGTGTCTGTGCATCGAAGGAGTGTAGTTGATGGTGGCTTCTGTGTACAATAAGCGACCTCGACACAAGGGGTAGGAGGGTTACGGGTGAAAGCCTAGTCTTTTCGGGCCAGCAACGCCGACGCTCGCGGGCACCTACAGCTTTTCTCTTGAGGTGTTGTTGAGTGATCTTTCCTACCCCCTAATGGATTTTTTCAGATGAAAACCACATCTTGTCACCTCAATACGTGTGGTGGCAGCATCCTCAATATCGTATCCTTTCTAAAGATGTCGTTTAGAAGATCATTTTTCTTATTGCTCTATAATATAGGACTTCACGGCGTGTTGTTAAGAAAGAAAAATCTTCCTAGCCGCGAAGAAGACCGGGGATTGAAAGTTGGTCAATGCGTGCGCGCTCTCTCTTGTATAAAGCTTACAAGACGGCGATATCATACGTGTGTGCGACGTCCTACGTAAATAGGTGCCTTGTCGAGCACTGTACTTAACCGCGATGGTTGCACTTAAGCAAGCGGGAAGAAGAGGATGCCAAGTTTTTCTCTTCCCTCTCCTTTGTATAGTGGTCGACAGTACATGCATGGTTTTGGCTTGTTCTTTTTTTTTTCTTTTGCTGGAAATGTAATGATATGATGCACGTTTTTGTTTCTTTTTTTCCTTTTGAAATATAGCGTGACAACTGACAGGTATCACTGGAAGATTTTTCTTTCTTAACAATACGCCGTGAAGTTTTATATCAAAGACAAAACGTGAACTTATCAAAATTTTTGGTAACTTTAACAATAAACATGCTAGTTTGGATTGAAGCCAAATAATTAATAGTGCCCACGCTCAATTTGGCTACATTCTAGTTTTATATTGATATTAAACCAAACATAGACTAGCTAACTTTGTCCTACCAAAAAATTGGTAGTGCTAAAATTTAACTAGATTTTAGTACTACCAATTAATAGGGTAGAGAGCCAAATAGGCCCATGGTGAGCTGGTGACTTATGTGCATACGTGTGAGAGCTGAGAAGCGATTCCACAGATCGATCTATCCAACTTTGCTTCTCTTCCATCTCTGCCGTTTCGCCTGGAAAGCTTATCTAGATCAAGCGGTATGGCGCCGTCCACTAGCAAACAGAGCGGTGCCCAGTCCGGTCGCCGGTCGCCGGTCGGCACGGAAATGCAGTACTCCTGCCTGGAACACAAACGAATAAGTTGGATATTCAAAATTTTAAAAATAGATTTTTGAAAATATATAGAAATATAGTTTAAATTTCTTACCGTTTAAAAACTTGAAAAATGCACCCGCGATAAAACCGCTATTGAATGACAATCAATCGTGGGACATTTAATTATTTGTCACTTTAAGATGTGCCAATTAATGATTTGTCCTTTGTTGTCTATGACATGTGGGTCTCCATGTGTCTATGACATGTGGGTCCAATAAAAAATCATCTAGAACCACTCGTAAGAGTGACAAATACCCCAGTTAAGGGCAAGTGCTATGGTAGATGTGACTAACACCTATAAATTTATCTATTCTATTCACTTATGAACTAAGAGACAACCCATACGATACATCACATCTAGTTCACAAATACCAATATATTTAATACTCTCACACCCTTCTTGAATTTTGTGTGGAGGTTGTCTCTTGGTTTAGGGGTGGCTCATTATCTCTCTCCTCACTTCTTTTCTCCACCTTATTGCTCAATCCAATATGACACTCTTAGGGCATCCATAATGTGCATCTAAAGTGGGTAGTAAGGAATAAAATACTCCTTACTACCAGGTTGTATACATTGTGGGAGTGGTAAGTAACGGGGGGGGGGGGGGGGGCCTAATGGGCGATCGCCCAGCGATCGGTCCCACTCCCGCTCCCTTCTCCCTTTCCTCCTCCCCTTCCTTTCCTATTACAGTACACCACAAAAAAAAATTTAAAAAAACAAAAGTTAGAAAAATTTATGTATAAAAAAATTGAATTCAAATTCAAATTTGAATCGAGTATGTAAACTTTTTACTTATAAACTTTGGGTCTATAAACTTTAGGTCTATAAACTTTAGATGTATAGAAATACTATATATATATAATATTTGAATTCAAATTTGAATTGGATATAATTCAAATTCAAATTTGAATCGGGTATATAAACTTTAGGTGTATAAACTTTAGTTGCATAGAAATACTATATATGAAAAATATTTGAATTCAAATTCAAATTTGAATCGGATATATAAACTTTAGGTGTATAAACTTTAGATGTATAGAAATACTATATATATAAAAAATATTTGAATTCAAATTCAAATTTGAATCGGATATATAAACTTTTGACTTATAAACTTTTGGTCTCTAAACTTTAGATGTGTAAACTTGAGTTGTATAAACTTTAGGTGCATAAATTTACTAAAATAGAAAAGTAATGCGGTGCCAAAAAAGGGAAGGGAGGAGGGGCTACCCGATCACTCTAAGCGAGCGATCGCCAAGTAGCATTTCCGGTAAGTAACTAATACCAGGCATTATGCTTACTACCTAGTCATAAGGAATAAACAAATGATTTCTCTCATGGCGAGCGATTGTGGGGTCCAGCTTACGACCCACTTTTATTTTTCACTATTATGACTATAACAACTAATACCTACTGACACAGGGTCCACACCTTATTTATAAAATAAATAGTAAACATTGGTGATATCATTAGAGATAATATACGGGGCATTACAGTACTCGCCCTTATTCCATCAGTCGTCGAGTGGAGTACGAAGCCAAGCGCGAGTGTGCTGCTCACCAAGCAGCAACGCGTGGCTCCGCTTGAATCTTCGCGAATCGCGAGGATATTCCCCCGCGATTTTCTTCAGATCACACGACTCGAGTCAAAGCCCACGGATCACGGCCTAACTGCACCACGCGTCCACCAGAGCCCAACACGCGGCCCAGCCAACGAGCCGCGCAACGGCCCAACAACATAGCCATTCTGCCTTGGCCGCGGTCGCGCACCGTCGCTTCACCGCGGACCGCGCCACCACGCGGAGCGCACGCACGCACGCACGCCGGCAGCGGCAGCGGCGGGGAGGCGGCGGCGCGCGGCGCGGTGGTCGCGTGCGTGATGTGGCGCGCGCCGATCCGCGGCCTCGCGTCGGCGGCGGCGGCCAGGGCCGGGGCCGGGGCGCCGCTGTCGGGCCTGACCGACGCGCTGCTCGCGGCGCGGCTCGCGAACCACCTGCTCACGACGCCGCACATCCCGCCGGAGCTCCTGCCCGCGGCGCCGCTGCCGCTCCCCGTGCGGCTCCACGTGCTCCGCCACCCGGCGCTCCCGCCGACGTCCAAGCTCTCCTTCTTCCTCGCCGCCACGCCGCCGTCCTGCCCGCTCCTCGCCGCGACCTTCCCCGTGCTCGTCCGCGCGCTCGCCACGCACTCGCCTCCCCTCCTCGACGCGCTCCTCCCGTTCGCGCTCTCCTCGTCGTGCCCCTCGGAGCTCCTCCCCGCCCTCCTCTCCGCGCTCCTCTCCGCCTCCCGCGTCGACGCCGCGCTCGCCCTCCTCGACGCTGCTCCGCCTGATCTCCTGCCCCGTCTAGCCGCCGCCGCGATCCCTTCCCTCATCGCCTCACCTGACCCCATCTCCGCCGTCCCTGCCATTCGCAGGCTTCTCCCCATTGCCTCACACCCGCCCCCCGTCCGAGCCACCAATCGCCTCCTCCTCGCCTTGTCCAAAGAGAACCTCTACGATGACTTCCGTCACGTGTTCGGCGAAATGTCGAGGAGGGGCCTCCCTTCCAACATAAGGTTCTACAACATTTGCATCCACGCGTTTGGCAAGTGGAGGAGGCTGGATATGTCGCTAAAGCTTTTTGCTGCTATGAAGACCGCCTCTCCTCCTCTTGTGCCAGACATATGCACACACAATTCGCTCATCCGTGCGCTTGTGGTTGGTGCAAGGGTCGCTGATGCTTTAGTGGTGTATGATGAGATGAAGTCATTTGGGATTGAACCGGATGTGTTCACCTACCGGGCTATCGTGGATGGGTGCTGCAAGAGTTTTAGGATGGATGATGCTTTGCGTTTGTTCCAGGAGATGCGAGGGAGCTATGGGGTGAAGGGGGATGTTGTGGTGTACAATTCGCTTCTGGATGGGCTTTTCAAAGCTAAGAAGCTGGATGAGGCATGCGGTTTTTTTGAGACAATGGTGGCGGATGGTATTCAATGCTCAGCAAGCACACACAACACAGTGATTGATGGGCTATTCAAGAATGGGAGAGCAGAAGCAGCGTGCCGGCTGTTTTATGATCTAAGGAGAAAAGGCCAACTGTTGGATGGGATTGCATATAGTATTATGGTGAGGGAGTTTTGCAAGGAAGGGAAGGGGGACCAAGTTGCGGAGGCGGTAGAGTTAATGAAGGAAATGGAGGAGCGAGGGTTTGCTGTTGATTTGGTCACAGTAACATCATTGCTCATAGGGTTTAACAAGAGTAGACGTTGGGACTTGGAAGAGCAGATAGTTAAGTTCATTAGAGATAGTTCTGTGTTGCCAGATGCTATTCGATGGAAATCAAATATGATGTCTGCTTTGCAAGGACCACAGGACAGAGAGAAAGATGGAACATCAATTTTTCCCTTTGATGGCAATATTGATGATGTGATGAGTTTGGTCAATCCCGTGGTATGCACTGGTGCAAATGAAGAAACACAAAAAGATGAGCCCAAGGATGATTGGTCTTTGTCACCGCACCTAGATCATCTTGCTAAACATGCTGATCATTTGAATAGTTCTGCTATATTCACAATTGACAGAGGGCAGAGGGTGCAAGGTATGGGAGCCAAGACATTTGATACTGACATGGTTAATACATATATGTCAATTTTTTTAGCGAAAGGGAAGTTGAGTGTAGCTTGCAAGTTGTTTGAGATCTTCACAACTCTGGGAAGGAAAGGAACGAGTTATACATACAATTCATTGATGACGTCATTTGTCAAGAAAGGGTATTTGAAACAGGTATGGGCAATTCTTCATGAGAGAGGTGGACAGCTCTGCCCCAATGATATAGCTACATACAATCTGATCATTCAAGGCCTTGGTCAGATGGGAAAAGCAGAGGTTGCTGGCTCGATTATTAGTGAACTGTCAAAGAAAGGTGTTTACATGGACATCGTCATGTATAACACATTGATCAATCAATTGGGAAAGGCCGGGAAGGTTGACGAAGCAAACTCTTTGCTTGAGCAGATAATTGGGAGGGGCATAAAACCAGATGTTGTCACTTTTAATACCTTGATCAATATTAATGCAAAAGCTGGTAGATTAAAGGAAG
This sequence comes from Oryza glaberrima, assembly GCF_000147395.1. Taxonomy (NCBI): domain Eukaryota; kingdom Viridiplantae; phylum Streptophyta; class Magnoliopsida; order Poales; family Poaceae; genus Oryza; species Oryza glaberrima. The sequence goes on from NC_068328.1 coordinate 28,315,170, forward strand.
CTGACAAGTATTTGAGGAAGATGATTGCAGAAGGAATTGCTCCGAACTATGCCACGGAAACAATATTGGTTTTCCTTGATAAGGAGATTGAAAAGAAAAGGCAGCAGCCTAGATGACGTGATGAAATACCAAACATCACTTATTAAGACAGGTGTTTGGCCAGATGACATTTGAGAGAGTGGATTTAAAACTCCACAAGGTACATTTTGCAGTATTTTATTTAAATTTTAGAATAAATTTTGGTCGAATTTTGATTCATTATCTTTTGAGAGCTTATCATATGAACATCTGATAAATGGAAATGTAATGTATGTATAGGGATAGTTGTAGTTACTTGATCACGCTTATCTACTGAAGAAGTGAAAATTCCTTCGAAGAATGGTTAAAATATCGGATAACTGGGATCTGTTTTTGTTCATACAAATTGTGGTGTTACACATACACATACACTTACAATTCTAGAAGTGATATTTATTTTTTTGAAATGTCCAGATGTGCATGAACATTGTCATCTTAGGATTGGTCATCAGTGCTTTTCATTGTGCTGACCTATCCAGTTTTAAGTTTTCTCCCCTTAGATGCTTGACCTGGTTCCCTTCCATTTTTACATGAATGGATAATTGGCATACATACTTGCAAATAATGGTGACATGTGATGTGCTATAGCATTATTTAGCATCTTAAAGGGACCAGCGCTAGAAGGATATATACAATATTGTAGCTGTTTATCATCTTTATTGATGATATATTGTGTTGCGCCAATGTGCCATGCATGATATATCATCGATATTCATTGTTTTTTTCAAAACAGGGTCAAATAAGCAATTGTTCCTTGTTTTTTTCATGTGGTTAGATATTTTGAAATTAGGCCCACTAAAGCCAGCCAAGTATCCACATATACAATAGGAGAACCCCCTCTTGGTGTACATTTTGCATCTTTCTTGTAACCATGAAGCTAATATTTCTTATTTAGTCATTTAATTTATTGAGTTCTGAAATTGATGCTCTAATCTTTCCTCTAAGCTCTTCTGCTCTAGAATATACTGGTCTATCCAAGTCTCTTGTATAGATTCTAGACAAAATAATCTTAATTCTTGTCTGCTGAGTGTTATTAAAGTGTTTAGTCCTTTTATTCCCAGTGCAGCTTTGCCTCGTCAACCAGGTCACGTTCATTATCACATCAATCAAACTTCAAGTCAGAAGAGTCAAGAAGAGCAGGTCCTAGAGAGACGATGCAGTTCACCGACCACAAAAGCAAAATTAGAGAAGAGAGATTGTACTTGTTGATATATTGCGCATTTGTTCTGTGAAGCTGATGCTCCATTTAATATAGTAACATTGCTTAGGTTTCACAGTCTGCTGGAACCAATTGGTGGCCATGGTTGAAATTTAAAGGTTCTGATTTTCTATGAGCTTTTTGACAGGCTATGGGCATGGTTGGCCACTTCTGAGGTAATAAATTTGCTTTATGCGGTTTGTTGTCTTGATTGTTGATGCCTCAGTTGATAAGGATGATTGTGGAGCTAATTGATGATTGTATTGAAAAATTAGGTGAGAAAAAAGCTGTCAAATGGCCACTGAAACAAGAAGAGCAAACCAGACCATGGGCATTGTTGATGTTAAAGCAACAACAATTATATTGGCACAATTACACAGCCCACATCAGCGACCTCATGCTAGAAGATATTGGGCTACACCTAAAGTGTGACTAACATAACCTTCAAGGCAAAGGTAATCACCAATTGTCTATGCTCATACTCCTGTTACTTGTTTGCCACTGGACATTTTAAATTTAACAGTTGTTTGGATTTCATGAGCTAAATGGTTGTGGACTTCTCGTTTCTTGTATGAACGATAAATGAAAGCTATCTTGTAAGATTGTTAGATCCCATAGCTTCTGGAAGGGTGTTCATATTGCTGTTGAGTTGTTAACAATGGTTAGGCCAATGGTTGAGTTACTAAGCTTGCAGATACTGATATACCAGCTATTGAAAATTTTTTATATGGCAGTGTGATGGATGCAAAAAAAATTAAAAAAAAAAAAAGCTCTCTGGTTTCATAACAAAGGGCAACTGCAACTGTGTAAGCTAAGCTGTCTGCACTATTTTCTGTTATCTTTGATTTATTTCACATTGTTCTTTCTTTCTCTTAATTTTAATTGACTCGTTTCATGTTTTGGCAGTTCCAAAGCATGATTTGGTCATTTGGATGACATGAAGTTGTGGGTTTGGATGTTTGTTTGTAACTTCTAGCTAATGTGTTGCCTGTGCTGCCATGGCTAGGAAGAATCAATGCAATTTGCATCGTTTGTACTGTTTAATTCTTGTTAACATCTGTGTTGCATAGGAAATTATGCTAGTTTTTTTTTCAAGAAAACACGGTGCTTTAACCAAAAAAAAAAATCAACAGAGCAATTTGCTAGAGCTTAAGAAAACTGGCCATCCCAGTTGATTAGCAAATTAATCATCATACTATGTAGCTAGAGCTTTAGTGTAACTCTTGGTTCAAGTTTATTTAGGATTAATCTTTGATGAATCTTATAGGTCCCCCTGCATACGCCCATGATAAATTGATAGTGGATTTCTCCCAGCATACGTACAATAAATTGAGGAACCTTGGATGTTAGAACAGAAAGATACTTCTTCTTTGTTTTTATCTGTGCAGTAAGATATACCTATGAATCTTGGATTTATTGCTTTAACATGTTGAGATGACCATTGATGAGTTGCTCTGGAATTAACCATAAACACCTTTTGTGTATACTTTCAAATACTCCTAGATAACTATATGTATGTGGGTAGAAAGATAGATTTTGGGATTGAAATTCTTGTGTAGTTTGTAACCATTTATTTGGGGGACCTCTATGCTGTACAGTAGTTATTAGTTGTGAACTTAATACGAAGTGGACCAGTGGAGAGCTCAAGCATACATATTGCCAATGCTATCGCATGTTTGGCATTTTTGGCACTGGAATAGGCACAGAGGGATGCAAGGGATTGTGTCCTGTTATCCTGTACATTACCGAGCACAATGTGAACGTGCTCTTGAAGTGTACTATTCTCGAAACATTTCTATTCTGCTACTCTCAAGGTGCTCACCGTACCCTGGATCATATATATATTTATTTTTTTAGGGTGGATCATATATTTCTGAAGTAGCTACTCTATACATCTATTTCACTGCTGTTTTTTATATTCTTGTCTAAACAAGTAGCATCATCTATCTGGATCGATGCAAAAACTTCAGGGCTCCTTTGAATCACAGGAATGAAAAAATGGAGGAATAGGAAAAACATAGGATTCTGACAGGAATGTAAGTGTAAAACAGAGGATTGCAAAACACAGGAAAAACATAGGAATGACCGTTTGATTGGACTACAGGAAAAACACAGGAATTTGAGGAGAGATAAAGAGTCAAAGGATTTCTTCCATGAGGTTCTACCTCTTGTTAAAATTCCTTCAAAACTTATATGAGAAGAGGCATTCCATAGGAATTTCATAGGATTCCATAGGATTCATTCCTTTGATTCAAAGAGCTTTGTGGGAAAAATTCATATAGGAATGAAATCCTCTAAAATTCCTGTGAATTTCCTTTGAATCAAAGGGGGCCTCAAAGTGGACAGAACAAAAATTCACTTGAAGATTGAGTCTGCCCAGTTTTTTAAGTTCTACAGTGGGGATCCTCTACATTACTGCACCTGTAGTAATTGTCGCTGACATGGGGGATCGGACTCACCTATCAGCCACTGCTAGGTGCAGTAATGTAGAGGATCCATGTCCTTAAGTTCTGACCCAAACTTGTTTAAAACCATGGAAATGTTTTTGCGGTGACGTTATACTGTAATCCAACTCCAGTGTTGCCCCTTTTGCTGTAGGTTGCAGCTGTACTGCTGAAGTGCTGATTGGATGCCAGAGGCTGGGGCCAACCGCACGTTTCATCAGTGAATCGGTGTAGGAGTCACGGACATCAGCGTCCGTCCAAATGGAGGCCAGGTAAACTGTTTCGTTGAAAAGCTTTCTGTTCTTGCGAGAATTGAACCCCTTTTTTTTTTGTTTATTTCTAAAAAAAACGTGTTCTAAATGAGTGCCCGGGCAAGGTTTTGTCCGTCCCAACGTGCCATGGTGTTAATGAATGCGTGAATCTTTACGTCTTGCATCACAACTAAACTTTCTGTTTTCACAAATGATAAACATGGACGCTTGCCATGCAATCTACTGTAATTATCAACCTGTGCATTCTCATTTGCCATGGTTATATATGACCTTGCGAAGCGTTCAAAACAGCGAGCGTTCGGCGTAAGTGCATTCCATCGTGTGTCGAGCAAATAGCTGCTCGAGGATGTGAGATTTGTTACAAAAGCAGCTCTCTCTTCGTGGTATAAATGGTTATATACGACCTCTTTTTGAGAGATGGTAGTGGTAGTTTACTCCACAGTCCACATACGACTTGAAAAGCTAATTACGACAAAACACGCCAACCGAAACCGACCAAGATGCTAATCTTAGATTAGACTTAATTCGTCAGGCTACCCTGTTCGTGTTCCGCGTGCACCTGTATAACAAACCATCGAGCCTGCATGTAAAATATCGTGCAAACGTGCACTGTCACGTGAACAAGATTCGGCCCTGCAAGCTACCCAGTGTTATTGTGCAGCTGGGCGTTAACGGCGCAAAAAATTGTAGTTCTACTTCAGATTCGGAGCGGACTACAATAATTTGCGGTTGGTCAGTTTCAGAGATATTTTAGACACATTATGTCGTTCGTGTTGTAAACATCAGTTTTAGTACTCCTTCCATTTCAAAATATATGGCGCCGTTAATTTTTTCATAACATTTAATTATTTGTCTTATTTAAAATATTTGTATATATTATAACTTGATTTATCATTAAATAAAATATAATTTTAACTTATACTTTTACATATTTATACTAATTTATTTTAATAAAACAAATAGTGAAATATTGTGAAAAAAATTAACGGTGTCATACATTTTAGAATTGAGGGAGTACTCACCAAGTACTAATAAAAATATGTCTACTACGGCCTTGCCTAACTACGGAAGCAATATAATAATGCCACAATATTACATAACGATAACGTATATACCTAAGCTTAGAGAATAGTGTTATTCCTAACCCGATAGTCAATATGATATTAGACGGTTTAGGTCGGCCAATTAATCGTTTGACGCTTCACTCAAGCAAAAATGCCGTATCGAACCACAGGTACGTACGTACTAAAGTTCGTTCCTGCGTACTCCTGCACAAACAGCCGTACTGACCGACTTCTTCCACACACGTCATCATTCATTAGCTCAATTGTTTGGGTTAAACTTAAACAAAACTAAAAAGAAAAAAAAAAGAGCTTGTGTTAAACATGGTTCCGGCCCGCGCAGGAAAACGACGCCACAAAAGCCACACAAGAAAAGGAAAGAAAAAGGCGCGGACCAGGAATCCCCCGATCTCCCGCCATCGGGCCCCACTCCACATCGCCCGCTCCTAGATTTATGACATTTTAGCCCTTTTATAAAATTTATTTTGTAAATAGACCTTAGAAAAGTTTATCCTAACAATTACTAACCTCTAACTTAACGCTGGGGTTGATAATGCATACATTTGATGTCTTGATACCAAAGGTAACTTAAGTCACTAGGTGGTCGGCACTGAAAAGCTAATACACCTCTTAAAATATTAACCCTCTCTTTTAAACAATTGAAAGAAACTTATCCCATGACAAATCCTGGCTCAACGCTAGAGTCGTTGGTACCAACATTAAACGTGTTGATGCCAAAACTACAACCGTTGGCACGAAACTGAATCACTGGTGGTCGATGCCAAATAGCTAAATACCCAACTCCGTCAGCGACAATATCGTTAGGTCAACTCATTTAACCTGCGCGCCAATAACTTTGGTGCCGAGCTAAAGTCTTATACTTATATAGGTTTTTTTTAAGGATCAATATGTAAAATAACTTTTATATTTTAGAAAAAAGACTAATGCCATATTTAGTTCACACCAAACTTCCCCCAAACTCCCAACTTTCCATCACATCTTATCACATCCAAAACTTTCCTACTCACATAAACTCTCAACTTTTTTTTCCAAACTACTAACTTTCTCCAAACTTCTCCCTAATTTCAGAAACTAAACACAGTCTAATGGGTTGTTTGAATGGCTCTCACAGAAATATGAGTCTCTATGGGAGAGACTCAGGTCCTATTTAGGGGAGCTTCTAGCTACTGTAGCTTCTCCCAGAATCAGAAACTCCCTCAAACAGTATAGCTTTTGTTATAGATTCTGAGAACCTGTAAATGTACAATTCAAAAAATGAATTATAAGCTAGAAACTAGATTTCTCAGCTTTTCCAGATTCTTAGAAGTTGGCTACCAACCAATTGTTTCTCAGAATTTTAAACTCCCACCAAACAGGCCAATTTTTGTGTGCTTCCTATCCAAACAGGGCCTAAAACGTGAAGGATCCAGTCGTCCGTCCCGCCCCGCCCGCTCGCCCGCGCCACATCATATAATCCATTCCATTCCCATCCTACGCCTTGCCCTTGCCCACCCTCCTGTGACTCGTGACGCACCCCACCCCAACCACGCCGCCCGCCTCCCTCTCCACCACCACCACCACCACCATGGCGGCCGCCGCCACCGCCGCGGCCGCGGCCACCTCCACCTTCACCGCCGCCGTGCCGCGCGCGCGCGGGCGCAGGCATCCAACGCGCGTGGCGGCCGCGGCGGCGGCGACGGCGTCGTCACCGGAGGCGGCGATGGCGGCGGCGGCGCCGCCGTTGCCGATGATGCGGGTGGCGCCCGAGACGCTGCAGCGGCAGAGCGGGTACCTCGTGCGGGGCCGCGGGGAGGAGGGGATTGGGGAGGGGGAGGCGGAGGCGGTGGGAGGGGACGCGGCGGGAGGGCTCGGCGCGATGGAGTACCTGACCAGCGTGCTCTCGTCCAAGGTGTACGACGTCGCCATCGAGTCGCCGCTCCAGCTCGCCACCAAGCTCTCCGAGCGCCTCGGCGTCAACTTGTGGATCAAGCGCGAGGACCTGCAACCCGTAATCCCCCCTATCCGTTCCCCGCCCGTTTGGGCTAATTCGTGTTTCTGATGCGCCTTTTTTTTGGGGGGGTTTAGGCGATCGTATGCTGAAACAATATTACTTTTCAGAAAATATGGTGGCTTCCTTGTGGGCTTAGCTAGCTTCTACTCGTATTCGGAATGATTTGGCATTGTCAGTCGTCACAATCGTGTAATTAGATAGAACATTCGTTCGATAAGTTTAGGGGTTTTCGGGGGGGTTTTTACCTCGGAATCGGTGTGTTGTGTTGTTTTCAGTGGGCTTGAATAGGATGTTTGGATTCTCTGGATTCTTTGATTGTTGGATAAGTATTGGGATATTCTCTTTAATTGTCCACCTTCGCTTGGACACGTTGCTGTCAAACTTTCTCGGGGTAATAGAGGTTTAAGGGTGTTTTGCTTTTGCTCGTTCTTCTTTGTGAATTTTTGTTCTCAAATTGGTTTAATTTTAAATGTTTTTCATCAACTTATAACCAATACTCCTGGTTGGACATTTAATTTACAGGGTTCTTATCGTGTCAATTTTTAAGGGATTTTGTATAGTTACATCCTATTGATTGCTGAAATTTTGAGATGAGTGCACTTTCAGTGCTGGACAGGGTATTGACTCGTAGGGTGCTTGTTTGATGTTCCTGTATGGAAAATACTCCCTCCGTCTCTAAATATTTGACGCAGTTGACTTTTTTTATACATGTTTGACCGTTCGTCTTATTCAAAAACTTTTGTGAAATATGTAAAACTATATGTATACATAAAAGTATATTTAACAATGAATCAAATGATAGGAAAAGAATTAATAATTACTTAAATTTTTTGAACATGACGAACGGTCAAACATGTTTAAAAAAGTCAAAGGCGTCAAATATTTAGGGACGGGGGGAGTACAATGTTTTGTTCATCTGCGCTAATATTAAACTGAGGAATGTAGAGTCATCAGGTTTAGGCGCTTTGGTTTTGTTGGAGTCTTATCAAAGTTTTGAACTTATTATGTTTCATGGATGGGCTACCCATTTCAAGCCTTCAAGGAACATGAAAGTTTGTTCATACTCTGATATACCTGAAGGACTTTCTACCGTCATTATCATTGTCGTTGACTAGCATGATGTATTGGTGTTATGTCTTCTGTTTATTTTATTTGCTCCTGCTTTATCAGTATAATTGGCAGTTCTCCTGCCTGTTCATTCAAAATAATAAGAAAATATTGACATAGCAATAGCACCAAGGGGATATCCTTGATTGCATATTTAATTATCTCTCTATACACATGCACTGTACATGTATTGTTCGTTATTGTTATTGTTTTTCATAATTGTCTACTGTTTTTTTAAAGTTATTGAATGCTAGTTTCATGTTGATTGAAATTTGAGAAGTACACGCAATTTCTACTTTAGCATTAGTTTGCTGTAGCTTTACATATATTGCTCTTCTGACTTCTGACAGTACAATTGGCAGTTTTACTGGCCAGATATAATTTTGGTTACTTGTTGTGTAGGTATTCTCATTCAAGTTGAGAGGAGCATACAATATGATGGCAAAGCTCTCGCGTGAACAGTTGGAGAGGGGTGTCATCTGCTCCTCTGCTGGGAACCATGCCCAGGGAGTGGCCCTTTCTGCTCAAAGACTCGGTTGCGATGCTGTTATTGTCATGCCTGTGACAACGCCTGAAATCAAGGTTCTTGATCTGCAGATTTCATCACTTTAAGCCTGTCCTTCTATGTGATTTATCTTACCTTTTGCTCATTACATAGTAAACCTATTGTTTTGAATTCTAGTGGCGATCGGTGGAGAGATTGGGTGCAACAGTTGTACTCAAAGGGGACTCATATGATGAAGCTCAATCATATGCAAAACAAAGATGCGAGCAGGAAGGCCGCACATTCATACCTCCTTTTGACCATCCTGATGTTATAAGTGGACAAGGAACGATTGGCATGGAAATTGTTCGGCAGTTGCAAGGCCCACTTCATGCCATATTTGTACCTGTAGGAGGAGGTGGATTAATTGCTGGGATCGCTGCCTATGTAAAAAGGGTTCGCCCAGAGGTTAGCTTCCTATTTTTCTAGACTAGTTTTCTTTAAGCCTCAAAGCACGGGTTAAGGACTGATCCACAGGGAGGGGCTGGCTTTCATGACCATTTTCGGTCTAGTTTCAGGTGCTTCTTAATTATAATACCTTGGGAGGTCTTTCCCTTTGGGGCCAAGTTCGTTTTTTTAATGCAAGAGGAAACAAACCTCTTTATAAATGTCATCATGGAGCATGGCAATAGTTTTAAGCCCAAATTGGGGGTATTAAGTTGTTTTTCGGACCTAATTGTAGCTGTTATCAGTGTTGCAATTAATATATGTGTTTCATTGCATTGTTGCACTCTAGTCAGGTTGGGATGGAATGTTCTGTATATTTTACAGCAGCTCTTGTACAGGTGAAAATAATTGGAGTGGAGCCATCAGATGCAAATGCAATGGCATTGTCCTTGTGTCATGGTCAAAGGGTCATGCTGGAGCAAGTTGGTGGGTTTGCTGATGGTGTGGCTGTCAAAGTTGTAGGGGAGGAAACATTTCGCTTGTGCCGGGAACTTGTAGATGGTATTGTTCTTGTCAGTCGAGATGCTATTTGTGCTTCAATAAAGGTATGAACTCACGATTATTTGTGTCTTGTTTTACATAATATTTTAGATTGTTGTTAAAACTGAACACTAACCTGTTTCTCTCAACTAACTTAAATCCCAACTGCTCCATTAAAGGTACTGGTTTCAATAAAAGAAAAAGAAATATACACCAGTTTCCTGCATCAAAATTCTATATTGCAGTGGTCTGTGAATACTATGCTCCATAGTTTAAAAAGATTACTTGTTCAAAACCCTCTGTAGCGGACATGTCTTATAAATGTTGTACACTAGCCTAGTTTTTTGTGAGTTGCTTGTGGGCATTGGTTTTCAACTAATGTATAATCCTATTCCATTGACATTCTTTATAGGGTGCTAGGAATCTATGATCCGACTACTGCTATATTCCAATCTTACCCTTATAATGCTTCTGCGGTTCTGCCCTATAATTTTTTTTGGTCATGGCTGCAGGATATGTTTGAGGAGAAAAGAAGCATACTTGAACCTGCTGGTGCCCTTGCGCTGGCAGGAGCTGAAGCTTACTGCAAATACTATGGCTTGAAAGGGGAAAATGTTGTTGCAATAACTAGTGGAGCAAATATGAACTTTGATCGGCTCAGATTAGTAACTGAGCTGGCTGATGTTGGTCGAAAACGAGAAGCAGTTCTTGCCACATTTTTGCCAGAGGAGCAGGGAAGCTTCAAAAAGTTTGCAGAGCTGGTATGCCTTGCGGTATTTCTACCAATATGTAAAAATTTGCAACTTCTAATTTCATTTCTTTTCTTCCAACTCTGCAGGTTGGCCGGATGAATATTACTGAATTCAAATACAGATACGATTGCAATGCAAAAGATGCCCTTGTCCTTTACAGGTACATGGACACTAATATGTTAATAGCATTGTGCATTAACATCAAGGATCTTTGGGCTGACAATCCAACATATAATTTCTTTACTATTTTCTGTTGACACTTATTTATGGAAAGAATATGGCGTCCCTTGCTCTTTTATATTCTTGGGCTCCTGGCTAACTATACGATTGCTTTGATTTTATATATCCCAGTGTTGGCATCTACACTGACGATGAACTTAAAGCAATGGTGGAACGTATGGAATCTTCAAAATTGAGAACTGTTGATCTTACTGACAATGATTTGGCAAAGGATCATCTAAGATACTTTGTAAGTTGGATTTCTCTGCCAATTTTATAACAATGCCACACATTTTTTTGGAAACTAAATCTAATCACTTTTAGAGTAAATGACACTAACAGTGATTAAACGTGTCTACAGTTTCATCTAGGTCCCTAAACATCCTCAGTGATAGCATTGCAAGTGCCATAAAATTCATTACTGGATTTGTGCATGCAAACATGTTACAACTGGTTTTATAGAGATGTTCCAGTTGAAAAGGCTGCAGATAAATTGATGAAATTATCAACTGCTACATTGTAAATAAGAACTTGTTTGGTGCAACAAGCAGTCAATCATATGTCCGTGCCTCTGGTTTTGCCTTGTGATTCAAATAAAAAAAATTACCTCCCAAAACACAGATATGTCCAAGTTAATTTTGTGAACCTCTGCTAAATTTTGTTGCAGCTGATCTTAAGGGATGGTGTTCTTTTAATTTGTTTATATTCAAATATGCGGCTACCTTAATTTGCTTTTCCTTTCCATCTATTTTCAGATTGGTGGCAGGTCAGAAGTAACAGATGAACTTGTTTACCGGTTCATTTTCCCAGAAAGGCCTGGTGCACTTATGAAATTTTTGGATGCATTCAGCCCCCGCTGGAATATCAGCCTTTTCCATTACCGTGCACAGGTGTGTGACAGATTTATTATTCATCAGTTTCCCTGCTGTAAAGTAGTCTTGTATGAAAATTGCAATCCCATGCATCTGAAATCGTCATTTTATTGCCATCTATCCTGTACAATATTCCCTTTCCATTTTCAGTTGACAAAAATGTACATCTAAATTGTGTTGAGACTTAACATATTGGTTACATTAGTTCTGCCGAACTTGCAAAACCCTTAAACATCTTAGTGAACTCCAGCATATACGTTCATATGAACCAATTATCATCTGCAGGGTGAAACCGGAGCGAATGTTTTGGTTGGCATACAAGTGCCGCCGGAGGAGTTTGACGAATTCAAGAGCCGTGCTGACAATCTTGGGTACGAGTACATGTCGGAGCTGAACAATGAGATATACCGGCTCCTCTTGCGCGATCCGAAGATCTAATGCCACTGACTCGAATCAAAACCGGACCGACTGTTAAAGTTCCTTTGCTCCCATAAGTTGGTGAGGCTTACCAAGATCAATCCATTCAGGTAGTAGGGTCATTTGCTTCATCTTTTGGAATAAAGGCGTCGCCTTATCTATTTATGTACTCCAGAATTTTGGGTGTGCCATTTGTTGATGTGTTGAGTATGTAATGTAATGTATGTGTTGTGCTTATTGATCTGATTCTCTGTTGTACTTCACCAAGAATCTGCCGAATAATGATAATAAGTTTGTATTCACGTAACTCTGGGTCATGTTATGTCTGTGGTTCCTATCTCCCCATTAGATAATGGAAATGATTTACTTATCTCCCCCTTTTTAGAGTTTGTATCTAACAATGGAAAATGGATGCAGATATATTACTCTTGGATTGGCTCTTCTCTTTGCTTTCTTTGACCAATGGGCAATGGCTCCCCCAGCTAATGCCTATGCTTCCATTGAGCAATAGAATGGCATGGCATATCACTAATTATGGCTAATTTGATCCTAATTGCCCTTCCCATTCCTCCCCTCTTGGAACCACATCGTTCCGAGTTTATGGCTCCTCTAGAACGAAGGAAATAATTTTGGAGGGTTTGAAACTGAAGTCCCTATGATATGAGATGAGCTCTATTTGAATTCTTAGGAAATAAACATGAGATCTTCACCTAAGAGCATCTCTAACAGCATACCCAAATCAAACTCTCCATCTCCACATTAGGCAAGTTGATAAAAAAAATTTCCTCTCCATATTTCATTTGTGCTCCAACCTCTCCATCTACACCCTCCGTTGTGAGTTTGTGACAGTGGGACCTATATGTTGTGCTTGAGAGGGATGGGGGAGGGAAGAGAGAAGGTGGGGGAGGTGTGCCCCATCGGTCGGCCTAATGAGTCAAAACAAAAGCCAAAATTTGAATTTTTTAACTTGATTTTAAGATATTTTCAACGTAATTTTTTTATATTAGCTTAAATCGCTACGAACAAATGTATAAAAATTTTACCTTTAAATTAATTTTTATTCCCTAGTAAGCCAAAACGACTTACTAGGGAATATGGACAACCGATGAGGCTATCAACTTGTTAGATTTGGCCATCCAAGTGAGAATTTTGGCCAGTCATTTGGCTTGGCAAGTTTGTTCGAGGATTTTTTTATCTAAGTTTGTCAAATTTTGCTTCGAAGAGTAAGATAGATAGTTTGTTGGAGTTGCGCTTATGCTTCTCTCTTACTGTGTGGCATCTAAACAGTTGATCTAGAGCATTCCTTTAGAGCTTCTTTGAATTGTAGGAATGGAAAAACGGAGGGATAGGAAAAACACAAAATTATGGTAGGAATGCAAGTGCAAAACATAAGATTATGATAGGATTGTTCATTCTATAGAAATTTTAAAGGATATGATATGATTCAATCCTTTGTTTCAAAGGTCATGGGAAATTTCTCCATAGAGTTGAAATCCTCTAAAATTATTATGGTTTCCTCCAAATAAAAGGGCCATTAGTTCTAATTCCTCGAGAACTTTTGGTTTTATACTTGGACAAATGCTTGTCCACCTACGTAACCCAAAAGTAACTATATTTGAGATTGTGATAATATAAGGTAAGATGATATGAAATTGGTTTGCTGCACTATTCATAATAGTATTTGTTCTATTAATTATCACCCATTCAAATGTTTTCTCATCTTATCTTAGTATTCATAATACTAAAGTTTTCTTTCTTAATCTTAGTTTTAATTAAATAATTTAAAAATCATTATATTTTAGAATGAAGCTAATAATAGTAAGATATAGGAAAGCTCCAATATTTTGTAGGGAGGTAGTACCTCTCTTTCGCCACTCCTCTCGGCTGTTTCCGAACGTTAGCCGATCTCACCGTGACCGTCGATTCCCCATCCAACGTGAGCGCACGCTCCAGCCTCCCAGGTAAGGTGCGGCTCACGCGTCACGCACCAGACATCATGGTCCCACCACCACTCCCCCCGTCGGCTCCCTCCCAACGCGAATCCAACGGCTTCCGTCCCATGCACCCGGTCCACCCAAACCTCCCCTACCCCCACGCCTCCTCTGCTCTCCCACTCCCTGGGGCCCACCTGCAGTCCTCCTCTGCAACCCTGGCCCCACCTGCAGTGACCCGGCTCACACATCCCGGTGCACCAACACCCGGTCCACGCAGCGTTCATCATCCCCACCACCACCGCCTCTCCTCGCGAAGCTTACATAGGCCTCGCTTTCAAAATCCGCTGGTACTAAAAATTTTTTTTTCTTCGATTTCTCTCGCCTCCGCTTCTCCACTCTCCGGTAGATCCCACCCTCCGCCGCCGCCGCCGCCGTGCTCCGGTGAGCCGCCGGCGAGCCGGAGACTACAGGCGACGTCGCGCAGAGCCGTTGGGCGGGTAGGCGGTTGGGGGCTTTGCCCGAGATGGCGACGATGGGGAGCCTGATCGGGCTGGTGAACCGGATCCAGCGGGCGTGCACCGTCCTCGGCGACCACGGGGGCGGCGGCGAGGGGGGTTCCCTCTGGGAGGCGCTGCCCTCCGTCGCCGTCGTCGGAGGCCAGGTACGCGTGCTCGCCACCACCCTTCGTACCTACCTCTCAGATCCACGGCCATGGCGGCCAGATCTGGATATGGCGCTCACCCCCCTTTGGTTTGCGTTTGTGATGCATCCAGAGTTCCGGGAAGTCGTCGGTGCTCGAGAGCATAGTGGGGAGGGACTTCCTGCCTCGTGGATCCGGTAATGCCGACGCTGGATCGCTCGTTTTTTTTTTCTTTATTCGCGCGCCATTTCGTCTGGATCGGCTTGGTTTGCGAGGGATTAATGCGCATTCTCTCGGTTTGATTAGGAATCGTGACGAGGAGGCCTCTTGTGCTGCAGCTGCACAAGACGGAGGGTGGGCAGGAGTACGCCGAGTTCCTCCACGCCCCGCGGAAGCGATTCACTGACTTTGGTAAGGGATCATTGCCATATTTGTGCTTTGCAGTCCAGCAGGTTGATTGGTGTATTCAATTTCATTTATTAGAGTTTGTGTTGTGCAAACTTCAAAGCTGTCTTAATTCCAACGAGTAGACTTTTCCACGAGAGATCAGCAAGGAGGATATCAGGATACCGCTTTCCCTGGTTATAGTTTAGCTCACAGAAGTTTGCCTATCATCCTAAAAAACAAGAACATATACAATTAGCATCCACACATTGCTATATGCAGTGTGAACTAAGGAACTAATGACGTTTAGGAGTAGATCTCACAATCACTGTAGAATAATAGTGAGTATCTGAGCAAAGTTGTTTTCCAGTTCATTACTGATGCCCTCACATAGCTATGTACTGTAATTAATGTTTGCTTCTTGTTTAAACCTCTTCTTGTGTTGTTTACTATGCTTGAGCTTGATGCATTATTGGTGAGACTTCAAAGGCTATTTTATAGTTGGACCCTCTTTTGGTTGTATGTATTGCAAGAGATGTTCAGTAAAAATATTTAAATTCTTTGTATAATTGCAGCTGCTGTTAGGAAAGAGATTGCTGATGAAACCGATCGCATTACTGGAAAAACGAAAGCTATATCGAATATTCCCATCCATTTGAGTATATATTCTCCACATGGTAAGTCTTGATGCTTGTTTTGAACTTTTGGTATGTGATGTGTACCATGAATGTTTCATTCAAACAGAACCTGCTTCGCTGACTCGCTCTCAGCTCCCCCAAATGCCTGTAAATTTTAAGAATTGTACGTTGTGGATGAAATTTGAGATCAAGAAGATGTAGACTGATAATTTCTACTATTACTTTTACATTTGGACCCCTTTCAGGATTTATCCCTTATAATTCTTCAGAACTTGAGAGCTGGTATATGTTTCCTTTTAGAAAAAAAAATGTATATTTGCTCTGCTCTCCATTGTGGTCCTTTCAAACTAATCACGCCAAACTGTATGAGGCATCTCTGCAGATTGATATTAGCACTTCAAACTTTCAAGTTTGATATTAATAATTGACCCTGCTTTGTATGCATCAAAATATTGACTATAGAAACAATGCAAAAGGTGTACGTAAAAGGAATCATTCTGGAAACCTATTTCTTAACCCTGAGGAACAAATAATCAAATTATGATAATTTGAAAGTAGTTACATTGTGCTTGTGCTGCAGCATATTACCTGTTATATAGAGACGTTTTGTGCTCAGCAGATCCTAGTCCTTGTCATAAAATTTTGCACCCTTTTTCTTGCAGTTGTAAACCTGACACTTATTGATCTTCCTGGATTGACGAAGGTTGCTGTAGGTATGTTTTCTTGGATGCTTCTAGTTTTCTATGCATACTCTTTTTATGTGATTGTCTGTGACACGAACTTTTTATTAACAGAGGGGCAACAAGAATCTATTGTCCAAGATATTGAAAACATGGTTCGGTCTTATGTTGATAAGGTAAAAGAATTTGCATGCCATTAGTGCCATGCTTATTTGAGCTCCACTACATTCACTTAATGAGTACCGTCCACCCTGCCATATCAATTCTAAGCTTTACTATTATACTTGTCTAATGTTTATTTGTGTGACAATTCTTTTTTCTGGGGTGGGTACTACGAGTCAAGTCTAGAAACATTATTATTTTATTTTCTTGCCTGTCATATGGTCATGCTAATATAACTTAATGTATTTCTATATGCTGCAAATTCTGCTTGGTCATGTTCTGATTAAAACTGGTCATTTTTGTTGTGACATTTGTTCTTTCTGGAAACTTCAGCCAAATTCTATCATACTGGCCATATCTCCAGCTAATCAAGATATAGCAACATCAGATGCTATCAAGCTTGCTAGGGATGTTGATCCTTCAGGTACATTTTGTATTATCTTCACTGTGGCATTTCAAATATTTCTCACATATGACAATTTTATGCATATTTTATTTTTATTGCCATACAGCAGTATTGCAGTGATCTGTCTTGTTCCATTCTTATCTGTTGACAATTTATTTCATAATATTTTTAGGTGACAGAACCTTTGGAGTGTTGACAAAGCTTGATTTGATGGATAAGGGTACCAATGCTGTCGATGTATGTGACTTGTCATTTTTTCTTAACTCTTGTACGCTATGGACATAGCACTCATTTTCAACGCCATGTAATCCTAGGTACTTGAAGGGAGGCAGTACCGTTTGCAACACCCCTGGGTGGGAATTGTCAACCGGTCACAAGCTGATATCAACAGGAATGTTGACATGCTAGCAGCAAGACGCAAAGAAAAGGAGTACTTTGAAAGTAGCCCAGATTATGGTCACTTGGCACATAAAATGGGTGCAGAGTACCTTGCTAAGCTTCTGTCTCAGGTCAGGGCGTTTTGCTATTGTGGTGTACTTTCCCTCTCCCCAAAAAATAACTGGATTGAAAAGGCTGACTGCTGATACACTTCTATTTACACATTCAGCACTTAGAGGCTGTGATCAGAGCAAAAATTCCAAGTATTATAGCCATGATTAACAAAACAATTGATGAAATTGAAGCTGAGTTGGATCGGCTTGGTAGGCCAATTGGAGGTGATGCTGGGGTAAGAAAAACCGTACTTTGCTTGTTGTAACTTTCTGCAAGTGTTCAGGTTCATGTTGTTTGTGCCACAACCTGCAACATTCATTTGAATGGCACCCTAGCACATTATCTATTCCCAAACCATGTCTACATCATGCTGTCTCATAAACTTTCATAATCTACAGGCACAACTCTACACAATATTGGACATGTGTCGTGCGTTTGACCGAGTTTTTAAAGAGCACTTAGATGGCGGGTAAGCTATTTTATTAGGCCCTTTTCTTGAGTGCTGTTGCTTTTTATGCCATATATATTGATAAATAGTGTCCCATAGATGAATGGCAAAGAATGTACAGGCATGTTAATAACACTCAATTGTTTTTTGTTCTCTTAGTCGGCCAGGTGGAGATCGTATTTATGGTGTCTTTGACCACCAATTACCAGCAGCACTGAAAAAGCTTCCATTTGATAAGCATCTTTCATTGCAAAATGTTCGAAAAGTCATTTCAGAGGCTGATGGTTATCAACCCCACTTGATTGCCCCTGAGCAAGGGTACAGAAGGCTCATAGATAGTTCACTCCACTACTTCAGGGGTCCAGCGGAAGCTTCAGTTGATGCGGTATACTTCTCATCAATAGATCTTCTTCAGGCACTTTTAATTTAATTATTAAGCAAGTAGGATCCTGTTCCAATGACTTACAGAAACTAGCCTTTTCTTATCCAATATATACATTTTTCCCCGAGTTGAACAACTAAAACATAATATGAGAAGATTGCAGAACCATGACGAGCTTCTTGTCAGAGTAGTGAATATGAGTGCTTAAGTTCATCAAGTGCTCAATCGCGGAAAGAGAGGATTAAATTGGAATGTACCATTTGTTTATTCAACAAAGGAAGGCATTTGATTCCAGTGCTTTTGGGGCATTTTTATATGTCAAGCCATATTGCACTAGGTCTGTTTTGTTCACTACATTTGATTAATTATGTTCTCATATCTGCCAGGTTCATTTGGTCTTGAAGGAGCTTGTTCGTAGATCGATTGCAGCAACAGAGGTTCGTGTTGATTTTCAATTATCAGTGAACTTGAGTAGATATTATTGATCACTCAATGACACTCCTGCCTTGACTGCATTGGTTACCTTGGATGTCACAGGAGTTGAAGCGTTTCCCAACACTTCAGACAGATATAGCTGCTGCAGCAAATGAAAGCCTGGAAAGATTTCGTGAGGATGGCCGTAAGACAGTTATTCGTCTTGTTGAGATGGAGGCCAGCTACCTAACTGTAGAATTTTTCAGAAAACTTCCTACAGAACCAGATAAGGGGGCTAATAATAACACTCCAGCCAATGACAGATATCAGGACAACCATTTGAGAAGAATCGGTAATAATTCAACATTTTATTTTGTTTCTTTAATGACAATTAATTGAGTCAACTGTTCTAAGACCTCAACAGAAAGGCCACTCAAAGTCCTTCACAAACTGACCTTATAAGCAGAATCTGAGATGCAGCATAGGGTTCTAGTGCCATTCACGTTCTGCTGAGTGCTGACACTAGCAAATATGTTAAGATATTGACCATATGTGAACTTTGATGACAACAATAATGCGAACTATTATTTAAATCGTCAAAGTACTAGACTACCTATATTCATAACATTATCATTGTTTTATTCAGGGTCAAATGTATCATCTTACATTAACATGGTTTGTGAAACATTGAGGAACACCATTCCAAAAGCTGTGGTGCACTGTCAAGTGAAAGAGGCAAAAAGAAACTTGCTTAACCGTTTCTATGCTCATGTGGGAAGCAAGGAGGTATGTTTTAACCTTAGTTCAAAACTAAAAAAAAAAATGTGTTTCATAGTGATTAGAAAGTTGGCTCATAATTAATATCGAGTAAATTACACTACTTCAAAATATTAACCATCCATTTCAAAATATATGTACACTGTATTTGTGGCTAAATGAAAATTTTCTTGTTTTATCCTTGCGTCGCTTTGATTTGCACATTTATATGAACTTTGACAGCATACTAAGGCATTTCCCCCCATTTGCTTTTTATTTCCATAACGCAGAAGAAACAGCTCAGCGCGATGTTGGATGAGGATCCCGCTTTGATGGAGAAGAGGGATTCCTTAGTCAAGAGGCTAGAGCTGTACAAATCTGCCCGGAACGAGATTGACTCAGTCGCATGGAAATGATCGGTTAGTGAAGTCACAGCTGGAAGAGATAGACAATACATCTGCGACACACAGATCATTGCCGTAGAATGCTCTAATTCCATTTACGTCTGGATTCACATGGAGATCCGTACACTATTCTTTCTTTTTTTTTTCTTTCATGCGAGTGTCCTTTCTACCTTGTCAGACAAGTATATTTCCTTGGCCATCTTGGCCTTTTTGTATGATGTTGATGATGATGAGCTGGTCCTCTAGGATCACACTGATATGAATGCAGATATATATTCTTTGTTGATTTAGCACCTCGACTGATATACCATGAGAGATTTTAGATGCCTTGTTGCCAACTGAAAGGATCACCTTCTTGGAAGAGCTACACTTTTTTGCAATCCCTTGTCATATTGGAAGTGATTACATTTAAGATTTGAGAAGAGCTACATTTTTTTGCTAAGGGAGGCGGCTCTTGAAGTCGTCCCATTGAAGATCCTTCTCCAGGTACTCGATGTTGGTGGGATCGAACGGGCCCCTCACCACGTCCACCGTCTGTATGATCGCCCTCTCCGGCAGCACGCTCATCGCCGGATCCGCCGCCGTTCTCCCGCTTAGCCTCGACGAGAATCCCTGTGCCCACACAAAAGAAAAAATCAGTCACCGAATCGCCTTCCGGACGTTCTTTCTTTCCTTCTAAAATAAACAAATCTAAGAGAATTATGACACATCTTAAACTGTATTTAAAAAAAAGATCAGTCACCGAATCGCCTCCCGGACATTCTTTCTTCCTTTTAAAATGAACAAATCTGAGAGAACATGACACATCTAAACTGTAGTATTTAGATTGAGAATTGCCGTCCTTCCTCCATTCTAAAATAAAATAAATAAACCTACACATCCTAAACTGAATTTAGACTTAGAATCATTGTCCTTTCCTCATTTTAAAATAAACAAATCTAATATATAATATAACACATCTATACTGTTCAAAATTATAGTGCTGAAATGTGACTATCCAAATCAGTGTAGTATGATATATCGCATGCTTTATTAGATTGGGTTATTTTAGGATGGATAGAACAGCTCTGCCAGTGGTAGTGCAGTGCTTCTACCTTGAAGACGAGCACGACCTCCACCTCGTCGTCGACCCTGGCCTTGACGAGGAGTGCCTGGTCGCGCGCGCCCTCGCTGTACCGCTCCAACCGCGCCATCTCCTCGTTGTGCCCGTACTCCTCCTCCTCGTCCTCCTCGTGCCGCACCCGCCGCCTCCTGCAGGCGACGGCGCCGCGGCGGCGATTCGTCCGCACAATGCCGACGGCGTGACGGCGCTGGAGCGCGGCGCGAGCTGGGCGAGGGAGCTCGCGATCGCGACGGGGCAGGCGCAGCGGGAGGCACGGGCCCGGGGACGGCGAGAGGTTGGCGGCGGGGGCGCAGTGGGCGTGGAACGCCATGCTGGTGATGCTGCGGTTGCGCATGCGCGTGCGCGGTGTGGGTTGGGGTGGGCTCGTTGGTGGATAAGGCCGATTCAGATCTGGTGACTTTGCTATGGCATGGCACGGTGTGACATTGGAGCAATCTGAGGCGTTGAAAACTAATCCAACGGTCCGTTGCGCTGGCCCACCTGTAGGACTCCGTTTTCACCCCACGCACTACCCTTCCTGCTAGACGACGTCTCCTCCAGTCTCGCCCCAATCTCACGTGCTCTCATCGCCGTCTCCCTGCGCTAGGCCGGAGAGGCGCCAGGCCACCGTGCCGCCGCGAGTGGGAAGGGGACCGGACAGCCGCCTCGCCGCTTTGCCTCCCCTCGCCCGCGTCAAGCCGCCGCCGTGAGCTAGCTGGCAGCCGTCGCCGCACCAGGCCGGAGAAGCGACAGGCCGCCTCGCCGCTACGCCTCCCCTCGCCCGCCTCAGGCTGCCGCGCGAGCTAGCTGGAGGCCGCCGTCGCGCCAAGCGGCCGCGACTGGGGAGGGGACCGGGTGGTGGCTGCGCGAGGACCCTGATGTATTTATTTCCTACTGGTATTTATTTCCTACTGCTACTTCTCAGTTCGCTCTACAAGTGCAGCCCACATTCCCCAACTGTAAAATATGCTAGCTAATTACATCTCGCCAATTCTACTGAACATATGCTAGCTGATCCAACAACTAGCACTAATCGAGCAACAGAGCCAAAGCACCCAACCGAAAGGGGAACACACAACAAAATTGATGAAGCACAGGGGCGCGCACCTCTTCCACACCGGGAGGCGGCTGGACCTCGTCGACTTCAAGTCGCCTCCATGCACCTCCAGCCGGCTGCCTCCATGCGCCTCTAGCCACGGCAGCACGGCAGGCCCCGGCCCCGGCCTCACGCAGCGGCTGCCCGACCGCCTCCACACTCGCGGCAAGCTCGTCGGCCTGTCACCTCTCCGGTCACGGTGGCGGCGACTCTCCCCGCTGGCTCGCGCGTCCAATTGGGGGCGCCGTCTCCTGCCAGTACGTCTCCGCTACGGCCGACGGGGATGAAAACGGTGATTTTTTTGCCTGCGTGCGGGCCCAACTAAAGCAGACGTTGGATTCGTTTTGGATGGCTCACATGCACGGTATGTCATCTGGTGACTTGCCATATCAATGTCACCGAAGCTGAATCCACCAAGCCCGACACACCGAGCCCCGTCAAAAACGGAAATCGGTCACTAGCTCGCTCACCTTCTAAGGGTTGCCGACTTGCCGTCAGGGAGACATGGATTCATGGGACAGTAGAATAAGGGGGTGTTTAGATCAGGGGCGTAAAGTTTTAACGTGTCACATTAGATATTATATATGGTGTTGTAAGAGGTGTTCGGGTACTAATAAAAAACTAATTACAGAATCGGTCAGTAAATCGCAAGACGAATTTATTAAGCCTAATTAATCCGTCATTAGCAAATGTTTACTGTAGCACCACATTGTTAAATCATGGAGCAATTAGGCTTAAAAGATTCGTCTCGCAAATTAGTCGCAATCTGTATAATTAGTTATTTTTAACCTATATTTAATACTTTATATATGTGTTCAAACGTTCGATGTGACAGGGTGTAAAGTTTTAGTATGAGATCTAAACAGGGCCTAAATACACCGAGCCCGTGATACATTAACGCCATGTAGATTCTAGATGACAGCAAACATTGGTTCCCATCCTCGCAGCAAATTCTAGAACTGTATTACTCCCTCCGTCAAAAAAATATCAGCATCCTAGCATTTTTAAGGACGGAGGGAGTATGAGATAATAAAATTTCGCATCCTATTTTAGATTGGCTTTTTCTAAGGACGGGGGACTGTTTTAGATTGTTTTTTTTTTTAAGAGCGGAGACAGTGCGTTCTCAGCTTCCCAGCAAATTCTAGATTCAACGGTAGTATAGTACGTTGTCACGTTTGGCCAGGTGAGGAATATTGCTTGCACTTAGGATAACAGCATTCAAGAAATCAAAGATGCAAAATTTGCTGAACTGTGTGATCACCACCAAGTTTAACATAACAAATGGAATGTTGCAAACCACCGACCTATCAACGAAACAACAAGGCCAGGAACGCCACTTTAACAATTTACTCGACTAGAAAATGTTCGCAGTTTTGCACTTTTGCTTGCTTCCAGAAAAGTTGGTTTCACAACAAACAGAGCAAGAACTAAAAAGGAACAAAATTATTGCCTGTGGCTGTTGCATGATTCAGAAGGACAACAAGCTTATTGAGTATGCTCTGCTTCTCATACACAAGAAAAATTCACAGACCAAGTTTTGCTGCTCTTCAAATCTAAGGGCAGTCCAAATTATACTCCAATTTCCAACCAAGCATGCAACAACTGGGGAAATTTGGAGCAAAAACAAGGAACTAAAATCTTTTCTGCCGATGAATAGCTTCCGAAAGGTGTAGATTTCACTTCTTCAACAAGGTTGCACTGCATTGGGCCATTATCTTTGAGGCTCTTGTGATTGCATCAGTCATATAGAAGTTCTCCACAACAGTTTTGAATGGAGTAGAGCTCACTTGTTGCTTTACCGGAGGCTTCACTTCAGAGGAAATAGTGCACGGCTCCCTCTCATCTACATGCACAAGGTTTGGTGCTACCATGCTAATCCGGTCCCTCACACCTGAGAGGCTATCATAAGGAAGTTGAGCCCCAGCCACCTCAGAGAGAGCACGGAGGATCTTCCAGTCATCCCTAGCATCACCAACAGTAGGAACAGCTGGGATTGTCCACTGAGTGCATCCCTCGGTGTTCTCATAGGTGCCTTCTTTCTCGCTGAATGCTGATGATGGCAGGATAACATTGGCCCTATACACAGCCTTGTCACCATGGTGTCCCTGGTAAACAACAAATGCATCATCCGGAACCTTGTCCAAGTCTACATCATCAGCTCCCATCAGATACAGAAACTTTGTGGACTTGATGCTCTCTGTAGGATTAGCAACAAGACCAAGATCAAGCGCTGCAGCTTGTGCAGCATGCAGCAATAGAACATTAAGCCCGTTCCAGTCTGGTCTAACCACATTGAATTTTTTGGCTACAGTCTCTATCGTTGAGAAAAGGGCATCTTGGTCTTCCCGGTCAAATAACCCGGCCCCAGCAATGATGACAGGATTCTTAGCAGACTGCAGAGTTGAACAGAAGGGATGCCGACCCTCTGCAATCTCAACAAGGGTTTGTGGTCCAGTGCCAAGATGCTCATGGTCATAGTTGAAGTCAGTTGGAGGTCCAATATAAGCAACCTTAGCTTGTGTCGCTCTAACAGTCTTCCGGATTCTTGCATTAACCATAGCAGCTTCAACTCTTGGCTGTTCCATGAAATAGATAATTAAATATGTGCAGAAAAGGCACCATTAACAGGACAAGAGAGCAAAATATAACACCAAAAATGTGAATGGCTGCATGCATGTCTCAATTTTTTTGGCCTGACAATATATTTCAAGCTTGTTAAAAATGGAATGTAGGCAAGGTGTTTCCATGTGATTGAAGGTTGCAAAACAGCTTCTGAGTTTTTAAGAAACATCAATTCCATAGTGATTAGCATAGTACCATATACAGAATAGCTGTTGCAAAAGCATGTCAATATGGAAATAACCCACAGTTAAGGGCAAGTTGCAGGCTAGCTGCTGAGCCGTAGAAAACTTCTTGCAGGAATCATGACTCCAAAAGGATGCTTTCTAGTAGTGCAATATCCTAAAGTTGTCAAATGAAACTGCATAGTGCTAGAGATAAGCCGCCACAATGCTAAAAATGAGGCAATGCAATTACACAGCATTTCTTGGAGAAGTGAAGCATTCAAGAAAAATTGGCAGTAAATAATAGCCGCAGGTAAGGTATAGTCAAGATTTTACCTGTGTACCAACCAAAAGGAAGACATCAGCTTTCTCAAGCCCAGCAATGCTAGTATTCATTAGGTAGTTAGAACGTAGATCCGCAGGAGGACTTGGACCATTTCCTTCACAAAGCACCTTATCCGAACCCATTTTGTTAACAAAATCTTTCAGTGCCATCATGGACTCTGCATCAGAAAGTTTACCAGCAACCCCAGTGATTTCTTCTGGTTTAACTTGTTGCAAAACCTCAGCAACAACTGCGAGAGCATCCCGCCATGTCACTGCCTTAAACCTGCCATCAGTACCACGGATCATGGGGTCGTTTAGTCTTTGCCTCTTCAGACCATCATAACAAAACCGTGTTTTGTCAGATATCCATTCCTCATTGATATCCTGCAAGTATCACGAAAACAGGAAGCTTACTCAGTGTTTATTTCAGACAGATGTGACATAACAGACGAAGGGAAAAAGTTTCATCAACACGCTGTTGAACATCCACAAGCTAGAATGAGGACAACTAATGTCCAAACGACCACACTGTAATTCCTTAAACATGTTTACTGAGTAGAAGTGTGTACAACACGTTTACTGAGTTAGAAGTGTGTACAACACGTTTATTTATCATCAGTTTTACTATGTACACAGCTGAAATTGGGAATGAATTGATCAATATGAGAAACATTACAAGATGTCCATATCTTTTAGCTCTAGGATCCGGACTGAGACAAGAAACAGTAAGGTGCATTACGAAAAATGATCCATTCATTTGTCTGTGGCTTGACTAATCAAAGAAAAACAGAAATACTCTACTAACATAGCAAAGAGAAATTTACCGAGTGAGGTGGCTTACGGCAAAAAGGAAACATGACACTGCCTCATGCATGCAATAAAGGCAAATGTAATCATAGGCATACAATAGGTACTATTCCTACTCCCTAGAACACATGACCACAACCAAATGATCCGATGATCCTAATGTAGATCATTACCAGCAAAAATCATAGAATAAGTCAAATTTACAACAGAAGTGGACAATAAGCGAACCTCATTGAGACGTGGAACGATACGCATAACTTCAGGACCTCTGCTGTCAACTCTAATGTTTGAACCTACTGCATCAGTAACATCAATAGTTTCAGTGCCCTTCAGCTCCCAGTTCCTAGCTTTAAATGCAAATGGCTTGGATGTAAGGGCCCCAACTGGGCAGATATCAATAACATTTCCAGAGAGTTCACTTGTCATAAGTTTCTCCACATATGTTCCAATTTCTTCACCACTGCCACGACCTAACATACCCAGGTCTTGAACACCAGCAACCTCACTAGCAAATCTGACGCACCTTCATTTTTCAAGAAATACAAAGTTACAAACCGGCCAAGGGTAGCTTGAAGAAGCAGCCAGACAATATTTTGTTTTGATATAAGATGATAAGCTACCACAGCATGAAAATATATCAGGAACATGTTTGGTCTCAAAGTTTGAACTTATCAAGTTTGTACAGACAGCTCCTAAATCTATTGTCCAAGAACATAGTACTCACAGGAAGCAGAGGGAGCAGACAATAGACAAAACTGAACAGCAGTAAACCTCTTTAAGTGGATACTCATTCAAATCTACTGAAAAGCAAAAAAAAACATTACCTTGTACATTGGATGCAACGGGTCATCACTGTCTTCACCAATGGGCCCAAATTCTTGTCCACAACGGACCGCTTCATCTCAGTGAACCGGCCACGGTCAGCCCCAAATGCCATAGACTGATCCTGGAGATCACACTCCCCACCCTGATCACAGATTGGGCAGTCCAGCGGATGATTCATCAACAGGAACTCCATGACACCCTCCCTGGCTTTCTTTGCTACTGGCGTGTTTGTCTTAATCTTCATCCCTATTACAACAAGGCGCTCCAACGTTAAGAACTCCTGCAAATCCTACTAGATAAACGCACACACTCTACTAATCATTCAATTAGTCCAACTATCACTAGCCAATATAGACTACAGGCAAATCTACACAAAGATGGATCCGAGAGACTAAGGCATTAACATTTTGCAAACGACACCAACATTGCCCGTTTCAAACCCCAATTCAACAGAGAGTAATGGCCGCGAAGCGCGACGCCGCGTCCGCATCGAACTGCTCACCTGGAAGCGCGGGCATGGCGCAGGAGGCGACGGGCTTGGGCGACTTCTCGACCTCGACGAGGCACATGCGGCAGTTGCCGGCGATGGAGAGACGGCTGTGGTAGCAGAACCGCGGGATGTCGACGCCGGCGACCTCGCAGGCCTGGAGCACGGTGAACCCCTTGGGGATCCGCACGGCGTGCCCGTCCACGAACACCTCGAGCGCGTCCTCCGGGTTGCTGGGGAGCTCCACCCGCGCCCCTCCCACGGGCTCCCTGGGGGGCGGCGTCTCCGGGTCCGCGGGCGCCACCGCCGCGCCCGCCTCCGGCGACCCCGCCGCCGCCGTCGGCGAGATCCAGCGGCACGACGCGGCGACCGCGGGCGGGGGAGGAGCGCGCGAGCGCAGGTACGGGCTGGAGTGGCGGATCGCCCTCGCGAAGAAGGCCATGGCGGCGACGGATGCGGCGGCGGCGTGCGGCGGCGACGGCGACGGCGGCGGCGATGGGATCGCGGGGAGGTGGGAGAGGGGGGGGAGCCTCCTGCCCTTGGCTGGTGCGGCGAGGTTGGAGGAGATGGATTTGTGAGAGAGATCCTCTCGTACCTTCGGTGCCACCGCTCCTGTGTCACTGACATGTGGGTCCATGGCTCGTCGGGCCCACGTGTCAGTGACGGAGTAAGATTGAGGGGGATGTGGAGCGAGGTGAGGCGGGTCTCTCGAGTGTGTGTGGTGTGGTGGTGGCCGCTGCTACGTGTCCCCCGAGGTTTTGGTCAAGGTAAGGTGCGGTGGAGACTGCATGTGGGGCCAGATATGTGGGGCCGGAACGCAGGGAGAGGGGTGGGGTGCGGGATGTGTAGGGTGGGGCCCGGATGGCAGTATATGCTTGGGCGTCAACGGGGGAAATGGGCCGGAGCCGGACTCCCCCAAAGTGGAGACCCAGCACAGTTTGATGTGGTTGGTTCTCTTCTGTCCAATTTGGATGTACATATTTAACCCACGCTATTCTTTTTCTAACCTGCACAAAAGATAGTACGACATTTCGTATTTGGTATAGCAAAAACAATTATAACAAAAACCTCACTGTTGAGAAGAAAAAAAAATCGACAGCTGACACATCTAACTCCATTCACACCTTTGGGCTAAAGAGAATGAGAATGAACGAGAAGATGCCGCCCATCAACAAGAGTTGTGTTTAGTTCACGCCACAATTAAAGGTTTGGTTGAAATTAGAATAATGTGATGGAAATGTTAGAAGTTTATGTGTGTAAAAAGTTTTGATGTGATGAAAAAGTTGAAAGTTTGAAAGAAATATTTCAAAACTAAACCCAGCGAAGGCCATCTTGTACCAACTAGCCGTCACCACAAGAGGACAATCGGAGTGAGATTTGTACACTCGAGCAAGGACCAATGCCTGTTTATGTCAATTGAAGTCCTCGATTGCTTAAGCGGCAGCTGATGATGTGTCAAAGGATTATCTCCTTTTGTTTTCCAAATATTCTACCCGGTGTCGATTGCTAGTTTGCTACCCCTATTGAAGTCTCTTTATTTCCCTTCTTCTTGATGATATGACACCGGCCGCCAATGTCACCTTCTCTTTCTCAGCACATAACAAACAGCTGCCTAAACAGTATTTAGGCCTTAATAAAATGATCAAAGCAGTACAGTTGCGTCATGGCGTGCTGCATTCTTAAAACGAGTAAAGTATAATCCAACAAGTGACACGCCTGACTGCACACGTTGCACGGTAATAAATCATTTTTTCAAGTCGTAACTGAATCAATCCTGATCTATCTACTCGTGCGAGTTCTCAAAAAATATCTACTCGTGCGCGTTAACATGGCAACCAGCCGTTGTAATGACCAGATTAAGAACTGTCTTTCAAGTAATCCCATCCTATTAATGGTCATGTTCCTCCACGTCACCTGATTAAGAACGTTTTGTTAATCTCTGATGGGCGGCAGTGGCCTGTTAATTAATCAAGAGACGGCTTTAATGTATTGTATTGTACTACTAATAAATTATATTTCTTATTGAGAACCTTCTAAATGACACAGCAACCTCATAGGTGCAGGATCAAACTTGGTGGAACATTCCATTTCAAAAATAAAAATAAAATGGAAACGAAAAGAAATGGAATTACACATCACAAACCTGTGAAAGGAACACATACGATCCAGTGTGCTTCTCTGACACGTATAAATAAGCAGCCAGATACTAATCCAGTGTCAAGCACAGGTCAGTTAGTTAGCTAATCACGATTAGTCATTAACCGCTTTGGATTATGGCTCTAATTAGGGAGAAGAGGTTTAGCCAGATGAACCTCTCGCTGCACGTCCCGTCGCGTGTACCCTTCCAAGATGCGGCGGCGGCCGCCCGGCGACAATGCCCACCGCCGGTCGCCGCGGCGTCGACGTCGTCGACGCCGGCGTCCCGAGCCAGCCAGTTCCGGCTCGCCGACTTCGAGAGGGTCGCCGTGCTCGGCCGCGGGAATGGCGGCACCGTGTTCAAGGTTCGCCACCGCGAGACGTGCGCGCTCTACGCGCTGAAGGTGCAGCACTCCGGCGGCGGCGGCGAGCTCGCCGACGCGGAGGCGGACATACTCAGCCGGACGGCCTCCCCGTTCGTCGTCCGGTGCCACGCCGTCCTTCCGGCCTCCGCCTCCGCCTCCGGCGACGTCGCGCTGCTCCTCGAGCTGGTGGACGGCGGCTCGCTCGACGCCGTCGCGCGCCGCCGCGCCGGCGCCGCGTTCCCGGAGGCGGCGGTGGCGGAGGTGGCGGCGCAGGCGCTGTCCGGGCTGGCGTACCTCCACGCCCGCCGCGTCGCGCACCTTGACGTCAAGCCGGCGAACCTCCTCGCCAGCACGGACGGCGAGGTGAAGCTCGCCGACTTCGGCATCGCCAGGGTGCTCCCCCCGCGCGCCGGCGACCACCGCGCGCCGCCGTACGCCGGCACCGCCGCGTACATGAGCCCGGAGCGGTTCGACCCGGAGGCGCACGGCGGGCGCTACGACCCGTTCGCCGCCGACGTGTGGGGCCTCGGCGTCACCGTCCTGGAGCTCCTCGCCGGCCGGTACCCGCTGCTCCCCGCCGGGCAGAAGCCGAGCTGGGCGGCGCTCATGTGCGCCATCTGCTTCGGCGAGCCGCCCGCGCTGCCCGACGGCGCCGCGGCCTCGCCGGAGCTCCGGGGGTTCGTGGCGGCGTGCCTGCGCAAGGACCACCGCGAGAGGGCGTCCGTCGGCGAGCTCCTCGCCCACCCGTTCGTCGCCGGGAGGGACGTGGCGGCGTCGAGGCGCGCGCTCCGGTGGCTGGTCGCCGAGGCCTCGTCGCCGTCGTCGTAGCGAGGCAGCACACGTGTATGGAAACGTAGGTAGAATTGTACGCTGTATATTTGTACCATATACGGAGTACATGAGTATAGTGTATAGGAATAGTTAAGACTTTAGTTAGTTTGCACATAATTGAGCGAGCTTAGGGATAGCTAACAAGTGTATATGGAAGGGAAAATAAGTTGATCTTGCCATCAATCAACAGTGTTGAATGAAGGCATCTCACAATGTAGAATTCAGGAGCATTCTTCCATCGTATAAAAAATCGATGGCAAAATAGAGAAAATGTATAGGAATTTGTACTCCCTCCTTCGTATTTTAATGTATGACGCTGTTGACTTTTTAAAATATATTTGACCATTCGTCTTATTAAAAAATATGTAATTATCATTTATTTCATTGTGACTTGATTTATCATTAAATGTTCTTTAAGCATGATATAAATATTTTTATATTTGTATAAAACTTTTAAATAAAATGAATGGTCAAATGTTAGTCAAAAGTCAACGGCGTCATACATTAAAATATAGGGGAGCAGTAGGTTGTCTTCATGACTCCCATTTTAAAGAGTTCCATACATGCATGTTCGAACTCAGCCTTAATGTAGAAAATTTTATTGATCATACAAACTCCTAAGAAATATAAAGAGAAAAATAAACTATTGAGCCAACCCCGATAGTTCCAGCTTCAGCTAATGATGACGTGGAAAAAGTTGAAGAAAGCATCTAAAACTAACTTATAGATAAAATTTTAGATATAGACTGAAAAAAAATCCAAAATTAACTCTAAAATTAATTATTAAAATTAAAACTTTTACTGTGACTGGTAGTTTGACAGATTATTCCCTCCAGGCATGAATTATCTGATCAGACCTGTGGTTTGTATGTTTGTTTCGTATAGAGAGAATCCATTATATGCCACTGACTTTATCACACGTCTACGATTTG
Organism: Oryza glaberrima; assembly: GCF_000147395.1. Classification (NCBI taxonomy): domain Eukaryota; kingdom Viridiplantae; phylum Streptophyta; class Magnoliopsida; order Poales; family Poaceae; genus Oryza; species Oryza glaberrima. The sequence continues at coordinate 28,346,503 of NC_068328.1, forward strand.
CCACTGACTTTGTCACGTTCTACAATATGCCATCAACTTTTACTTAACTTCTACGATTTACCATCACCATCTGGTTAACTTCCGTTATACCTATACAAATTTGTTGAAATGACCAAAATACCCCTAGGACAAAAACTTCCAAAATTTGGATAAAATAATCGAAATATCATATTATAAACTTAGGATTGTAAACATCCAAAATTTGGCCAAAAACTTGAAATCTGATATTTCGATTATTTTATCCAAATTTTGGAAGTTTTTGTCCTAGGGGTATTTTGGTCATTTCGACAAATTTGTACAGTACTAACGGAGGCTAACCGGACGGTGATGGTAAATCATAGAAGTTAAACAAAAGTCAATAGCATATTGTATAACATGACAAAGTTAGTGGCAAATCGTAGACGTGTGACAAAGTCAGTGGCATATAATGGATTCTCTCTTTGGTATAATATGATATGGTACATTTGATATTTTGATAGATACGGCGTACATTATTGGTAATGACATTTTAAGTACACTGTTCAGTATTGATAAACATAAAGAGTTTTACTAGTATGGTAATGATAAATGAAACTAACATGTTTACCGAACTTAGCGCAAAATTGCAAATGATACGGTGCGGGTCTGTCTGCCGTCGCTAATACATTACTGTTTGTTGACTGCAACATGGGCCCACGTATTATAATTAAGGCTATGCTCGTACCCTCATTCCAAAATAAATCAAATTAAAATAGAACGTGACTTTGTACTTAACAATGTCACATTTCATCTTAGGTTAATTTATTTTGAAATAAAGGGAGTACGTGGTACATATATGTTCTATACATTTGCTAGATTATATACTTGTATAATCCTCGTGTTTTTTTTGTTAAAGAATTGTTTTGCATCGTGCAAATTTGAAACAAATTATATTACCGCTCAATTAAAACCGTGGTCATGACTGGTGATACACGGCGCCCACACAAACATGAATACATCACCAGCAAATCAAGACGCGCACGCTGCAAACTGAGCGGCTTTCTTGACTACTGATTATTAGTACTGTTGACTAATACTAGCTCTGATACAACATGCTGCTCTTTATACACAGAAATACAGAACATAACTCTAGCACATTGCTTAAGAAATGCTAATTAATTACACCGAGTAATCTCTCATCATTATCCAAGGATCTTCTCCCTAATTACCCCATTTAACGATTATTCTATGATGACGGCGGAAAGATCAATCTCGTTAATTAAACTGTGGGTCACATTGCAACGTCTTAGTCTTACATTCTCACTGGCTAATGGGAGAAATTAAAGATCCCAAGGTGTCTGGAGTTGGAGTTTGGAGATATCCCTATTGGAACAGAGAACCTTCTCTTTGTTTACTTGTACTTGGTTAGAAAGTTCTATGTGACAATGTCACTTTCCATGATGAGTATCAAGGGTAATAAAAAGGATTAGTAAAAAAATGGGTGAAGTTAGTGGTCACTGTCTTGGCACAATCAGCTCAAATGATAAAATTAGTTCGATGTAGTTACCAGCTAGGAGTGAGTAACTAGCTATATATGGGCAGCCAACCTCTATCTATTCCCTACTAATCCATTTCATCACAAACGATTTGTGTAGCTTAGTGTGGTGCTAACCACTGTGGTTAGTGGCTAATTAGGATTAGCAGAAATGGCGCTAACGATTAGGGAGAGGCGGTTCCCGCAGCTGCACATCTCGCTCGACCTCCCCTCCTGCGCCGGCGCCGCCAACTTCCGGGCCGCGCCGGCTTCGACGTCGGCGGCGGCGGCGGCGAGGGCCGGCGAGCTCCGCATGTCGGACTTCGACAGGGTGGCGGTTCTCGGGCGCGGGAACGGCGGCGCCGTGTACAAGGTCGTGCACCGCCGCACGTCGGCGGTGTACGCGCTCAAGGTGCTGCACGGCGGCGTCGGAGGCGGCGACCACGGCGCGGCCGCCGTCACCGAGGCGGACGTCATGCGGCGCGCGGCCTCGCCGCACGTGGTGCGCTGCCACTCCGTCGTGGCGGCGGCGGCGGCTGCCACCTCCTGCCCCGGTGACGTCGCGCTCCTGCTCGAGCTGGTGGACGGCGGGTCGCTCGCCTCCGTCGCGGCCCGCGCCGGGGCGTTCCCGGAGGCGGCGGTAGCGGAGGTGGCCGCGCAGGCGCTGTCCGGGCTGGCGTGCCTCCACGCCCGCCGCGTCGTCCACCGCGACATCAAGCCGGGCAACCTCCTCGTCAGCGTGGACGGCGAGGTGAAGATCGCCGACTTCGGGATCGCCAAGGTGGTCCCCCCGCGCCGCGGCGGCGAGCACCGCGCGGCGTACGAGTACGAGGGCACGGCGGCGTACATGAGCCCCGAGCGGTTCGACTCCGAGCTCCACGGCGACGGCGCCGACCCCTTCGCCGCCGACGTGTGGGGCTTGGGCGTGACCGTCCTGGAGCTCCTCATGGCGCGCTACCCGCTGCTCCCCGCCGGCCAGAAGCCGAGCTGGGCGGCGCTCATGTGCGCCATCTGCTTCGGCGAGCTCCCGCCGCTGCCCGACGGCGCGGCCTCGCCGGAGCTCCGGGCGTTCCTCGCCGCGTGCCTGCACAAGGACCACACGAAGCGGCCGTCCGCCGCGCATCTTCTCACCCACCAGTTCGTCGCCGGGAGGGACGTGGCGGCGTCCAAGCTCGCGCTCCGGCGGCTAGTGGCCGGAGCGTGAATTGGCAGCGCCGCCGCCTCAGGCCTTGCACTGAGATTAGCCTAGTTACTGACAAATCATATAATTGTATTCTCTCCATCTCACAATATAAGAATATAGTATTGTTATGTACATGTCCTTTTTTCACGAATTTAAATTTGAATTCGAATTTAACACTTGCTGTAACTTACTGAAGATGATTGCAGCATTTAACTTCATTTTGTATGTGGTACTCTGTACTCCATCCGTTCTAAAATAAACTAAAATAGTATAGAAAATGTGATACATCTAAATAATACGAATCTTAATGTTGGTTTAATTTAAAACGAAGAGAATATATGTCAGTGTCATCAGCCATTTGACGCATGCATGCTCTGGCAATTGAATTTCATTTTGGGGGAACTATATTATAAGAAAAGAGAAGGTTAATTCCAGCCGCCTCTCTGAAAATGCTATCTTAATTTCTTCCATCTTCAGAGATGCAATCCTTATCTGAAAACACGCATCAGGTTTCAGATATCAGTAGTCCATTGAACATATTACATATCCAAGAATTATATGACGTTGCATTGACGCGTTAATTAGGGTGAGTTTGAGGAGAAGAAGATTGAGAATATTAGAAAGATACGTAAAACGAAGTGAGTCATTAGTGTATGATTAACTGAGTATTAACTATTTTAAATTTCAAAAATAGATTAATATAATTTTTTAAAGCAACTTTCTAATAGAATTTTTTTTAAAAAAAATACACCGTTTAGTAGTTTGGAAAGCGTGCGCGTGGAATACGATGGGCTTTCTCACCTAATTCCCCAATGAACGAACGCACCCTTAGTCATCATCAAGCTGTATATCCGCGAGATCCGATGATGTCATTTTCAGCAAAGCCGTCACCTGTTACGTCTCACGGTCCCTTGGCTCTTCTCGCCGTCAATCTTGCAGATAACAAACTGACACTGATCGCTCTCACTACTGGTACTACCCACCAACCCTAATTGCACGTCGTAGTCAAAGTAGAGTTTCATCATTTGTTTATTGGCTTAGGCTGTGTTTAGTTCAGCGTAAAGTTTGAATTTTGGTTGAAATTGGAGATGATGTGACTGAAAAGTTGTGTGTGTATGACATGTTGATGTGATGAAAAAGGACTGAAGTTTAGATCCAAACTTTAGATCTAAACACAGCCTTATTAGCCGAAATCGTTTAAATTTCAAAAATTTAAAACTAAACTTGATTTTAGATTTTGTCACCATACTCAATTTTTAGTCTTGACTTTTAAATTACTACTACTAACAATATAGATATGAAAGTTTAACATATAAGTTAGTTTTGATTGCTTCGTTTCAATTTTCTATTGCTTATGATGGTACCTCGACGGATTATTTAGCAGCGGCACTAACAACCCACCGGATCGACGGCTAAATTCCATCGAAACTTCCACGACGAAGTATGCGATTGCTATCATTATTCAGTCGCTAGCAGATGTCACATCGTAGCCTAATCAGTAGCGCAGTTTTAAGTACTGCATGCACACTGTCAACGTCCGTGCCGATGAATCATGGGTTTTGTCGCGCGCCAGTTAGTTATACTACTAACTCCGTCTCAAAATAAGTACAGCCGTGGATATTCATGTCCAACGTTTAACCGTCCGTCTTATTTAAAAATTTTGTGAAAAAATTGAAAATATTTAGTCACACATAAAGTACTATTCATGTTTTATCATCTAATAGCAATAAAAATACAAATCATAAAAAAATTTCAAATAAGACGAACGGTCAAACGTTGAACGTGAATAGTACAAAACTGCACTTATTTTGGGACGGAGGGAGTAGAGCAATACAGTTAGTTAGTTACAGCTTACACGTGTCAGGCCGTGAGACGCTCCATGACGCATAGAGCAGTACGCAGGTCCAGGATATTATCGCTTGCAGTCGTGGCACTGAAAGCTGACTAGAAGTACTGACTAGAGTAATTTAACTAGTGATGCTTTGCCTTGATATGTACCTTACTTATATTAATAAAAACAAGAACCTGCACAAAAAACCATGCAAAAAACGAAAATTACAGTCAAATTTATCAAAACCTTTTTCTCCACCGCATCCATCACATCCAGGGATATTCCACATTTTGTCAATCCTATCACCAGTAGAAGAGAGGACAAACAGAGAACCAAGTAAAATCTGAGCGAACCCCTATTGCACAAGGGTTTTTGAAGGTCGTAATAGCCATCCGTCTCAAAGAACGATCCACAGAACCGCTAAAAAAACATCGGCGAAGCAATGTCCCAATCTCGAATCAAATCTCTACTTCTGCGTCGCGATCCGTCGATGCAACCACAACCCTCACAAGCCCTTCATCAGTGTCGAATGGACCACCCGTAAAGCATAGAGAGAGAGAGCGCACGCTAGAGCACCGTCATTCCATAGAACACCATTATCATCTCTAGCCATGCAACAACACCATGGACACGAAGCCCATAGCCAATCACACCCTCATGAAAGAAATCACCGATAGAAAATCCACAATCACCACCGCCGTAACGATAACATGAGAAGACAAAATAAATTATTTTGCAAAAAACCTAAAGATCTACTGGAAGGGTGGACCCCCCCCCCCCAATTGAGATCCCCTGCACATGCTGTGGGGCCCACATGTCAGCCTGCAGACCTGTGCCCCCCCTCCCCCTCCTTCTCCCCCAATCCCTTCTCTACCAGCGGCTTACTAGAAAGAAGACCTGTGCCCCCCCCTCCCCCTCCTTCTCCCCCAATCCCTTCTCTACCAGCGGCTTACTAGAAAGAGGAAGAGGGACCAAAGGGCAACAATGCTAGTCTCTGTGGCGTTAAGGTTTCTATGTGTGTGCTCGCATTTGGTGGGTGCAGGGAAGAAGTTTTTAATGGAATGCCTTGATCTGTAAATATAGTGGAACATAACAAATTTAGTAAATGTGTTGGTTTATAGTATAAAGTTACATCAGTCCTCTTTTACACATGTTTTTTCATCGTGCACTACAACACAATTTCTTTTTCACGATATATCCTAGTCATATCAAAATTTTGACATTATATATTTCATAAACATTTAAGTTCAACTTCGACTACTATAAATTGTAACAGAAAAAATAAATCTAACTATAAATATATGCATATTAGTTAATTTAGTTTGTTTATTTGTCATAACTTATAGAGATCGAATTTGAACTTATATGCTTGTAGTATGATATATCATATATTAATACAACTTTTTTTAAAGAAAAGAATAACTATTAGATGATACGTAAGAAATATGGTAATATTCTCTTTCAGGGGATTAAAATCCATTATATTCTGCGAAAGGGCCTTTAGCCTAGTGGTTACAAGAGCCTCGGTAGCATCTAAGGTCCTGGGTTCGACTCCCCATGGGAGCAAATTTTCCAGGATTTAATGGTATTGTGCTTTCAGTGCGTTGTGAGTATCAGTGGTAGGTGACGTACTCGTCGACAGTGAGGTGCCTGTGGTGACGTACGTGCGTTCATAGGAGTAAGTGCGCGTGCGTTGTGAGTATCAGTGGTAGGCGACGTACTCGTCGACAGTGAGGTGCCTGTGGTGACAGCGAGGCGCCTGTGCTGACTTTGTCAATCTCAAGGATTTACCGGCGCAGTCTTCGAAGATGCTCATAGGGGTGAGTTTGCGCATACGTTGTGAGTATATGTGTTGTAGTTCGCGTAATTCGGAAAAAGAATCCATTATATTCCCACTCAAGTCTGGCAATAATACACAGAACGTACATAGTGTCTCTTCAACCCTCCATGTGTGCGTGTTGTTTTTTATCGCAGCCTCTCACAAGTGCATAATAATTTAACTAAAATTATTCCACTGAAGAAATCTTAACATTCCTGATCATTTCCTACTGTCTGGTATGGCTAAACTGGTAAAGAGATACTCCTATCTACTTTGCTTGACACAGAGGGATAAATTAGCTGGCAGAGAATCTGATTCAATAACACATTTGGAGATTGCAACCACCGTCACTAACAAACACTGCATCTATAATGAAAGGTGATGTGTAACTTGTAGATTTCAATAGGTAAAGCTCAATATAGAATGCATAATAAATGCAGGAGATATTTCCCAAGACAGAGATTGCTTAAAGGTAATAATACGACTGGAAAAAGAAAGACGATAGATATACTGATGATAGAGAGAGGTTGAGTCAGCAGGTCAGTGTCAGACTGTCAGCATGGAGAGCTGCGTTTTGAGTTTAATTAGCACAACCATGGAGAAGAGAAGATGATGATGATGAAGAAGAAGAAATGTGAGGCGCCGTAGGACGACAGGCACGACCGTGATCAGGAACTTTATTTAGCACGCCAATCTGGCCGAGATTTGCTGGGTTTATGACCTTATCAGGACACTGTTTCGTTTGCTTTAGTAAATTAAATTAATCATGCATGTTCATCATGGAATGTTCATCGAGTAGCAATTAAAAAGAAGTTGTTGTTGGCTATCACCAACAGTTTGTTTTGTATTTTGATCTGCACACATGTTCTGATTTTTCACCCCTGCACCAATTAGATTCTGCCACTTGTAAACCGGTTAGATTTTGCTTTCTGAAGGTCCATCGAATGGTATTTCTATGAAACTAGTTTTAATTAAACTGATTTAGTGTTGTAGATGTTACTAACTTTTTTATAATTATAATTAAATTTAAAAATGTTTGACTATAAAAAAATGGTTAAAACGACTTACAGTATGATGAAACGGAGGGAGTATTTGATTACAAAATACAGACGCAGGAGGTGTAAACAACTAAACACTATTCCATTATCTTAGAAAAGAATATAACCCTGGAGGATCTATAAATGTGACTATACTCTTCACTTGATGTATATAGCTTGTAACGTCGCCTAATCCACTGTGGCGCAGTTTGGGTTTCATAATTAGTTAGACAAGATGCAGTTTGTCAACAGATAAAACTCCTAAAAAAGGCCTGATTGGTAACACAGGGAATTTCTGAAGAAATTCTGGACACATTTGAAACACACGAGCTTAATAGAAAATTGGCCAGTTCAGATAGGATTAGGAAATATTGTCTGCATTTCATTTTGACCTTGATTATTTCCCAGATTTGGGCCTTACACATGTAGCTTCCGAATATCAGAGCACAAATAGTTCTGAGATAACTCACAGAAACATGTTCTACCATAACAAGAGGTATGCCTGGAAGTCTGGAACAACTTTCATTTCCATGTCTAACACTGAACAAGTAAGCCTTTCAGTGGTCTATAACAAAGCTGGAAGAAAACACATGGGGAATTTCTAAAATTTACATCATACTATAGGCAATAAGCTCAATATTTTTGCTACCGTGCAGCGGTGAAAAACAATCTTCTATATTGGACATGAACAAAAGAATGACGTGCAGAGAAACGATCACCATTGGATTGTGCAGATCACACAGCCTGGAGCTTCTGCTCATCCACAGATTCCAACGGAAGAACTGCAGGCTCCCATGAAGAGGGTTCATCAAGATGGATCTTGGCATAATCACTTACAAGCCCATTCCTCTCTTCCCACATGATCGCTTTCCTCTCCTCTTCGGCCCTGTCTACCTTATCTTTGGTCATGGAGCTCATGTCACCTGCCGCCTTGGTTACCATGCCAAATGCGCTTGTTAACCAGGAAGCACCAGCTGAGACATACTGGTTATTCATGATAGCAGAGCTTGCAATGCTGGCTTTCTGCTCCGCAGCCGCTAAAGCGGACTTTGTGAGTTCTGACACCTGATAACGATCATCCACCTCCTTGACCTTGCTACCAACAATTGCACGGCCCAAACTGATCTTTTCACTCACGCCATACTGGCGGTCTAGAGATGCGACAGTAGCTGTAGCATTGGACAGTATGTTGTGACGCTCGTCAAAAGATCTTGCTACGTTCAGAGCATCCTTGCTGAGGACAAAGCCCTTTGCCAACATGCTGCTCACAACATCCTCTGCCTTCCTGACTACAGATTCAGCAGAGGAAGATTTCTCTCCCTGTTCATACAAATGATGAAATTCAGACAAATGCATAGAAATGGAGTACCAACAAGTACAGCAGGAAGTACTTTGGTGTCCCATGATCGGAAACAGTTCAATATGCAGATAAAATGGTTTTAAAATCTAAAATGGCATCATAATTGATTTGACACATAATGGATGCATTTCCACTTGACATCCAGATCTGATTCAAATAAACTGACTAATTTTGGAATGATCTTACCATGGCACATAGTTTAAAAACCCATGTTACATGATTGCTAAGAAATTTAACTGCTAATTGTCAAAACGAACAGGTTTGACTGGTGGAAAATAACATATATAGACAACCAATGCAAATGTAAGTAGTAACAGCAATATAATCCAAGTATCTTCTAGCATTTATAAGAAATCACTATGTTCTCTTATTCCACTGCTCAACTCTTGTCAACAAGGAGTTTTTTTTGGCCAGGTCTTAACCCCAAAATACTTGCCGCAAGAATAACTTGTCTGTAGAAAACAGTTAATAATAATAATAATAAATCTCTTTTGTTTGAGATACGATGTAATCATAATCCTTCCCAAAATAAAAGTAGTGATTGCTTCCGTTTGATGTAACTTTAAAGTTGAAATAAAGAGCAAGCCATTAAAATGTAACATATTCTTACTGCGGATTGTTTGCGTGCATCAGGAGGCAGTTGATAGTTCACAACTGGAGTTATGATGACAGAACGGTCAACAATTGTTGCCCCCTGTAGATGGTAACTAAAATATTAGAAATAATATATAAGATAAATAGAAATGGCGTGAGACATATTAACATGCAAGGTGCAGCAATTGCATGAGGAAAGTAGAACCAAGTAGGCAACCTTACTCCTAATGCAATGGAACAAAAATAGTTAAAAATGAATTGTTAGAACTTGAACATACTGAGAGAAGCACAGCAGTATCTGCTCCTTGTGAGTCCTTAAATGTAACATAAGCAAGCTGTGACCTTTCAGATTCACTGGTCAAGACAGAAGCAAACATTTAAGAAATACGTTTACAGCCTTCATACGTACATGGCCAATGTGACAAACAATGATGAATCACCTTTGCATCTCAACATATTCTATATCTCCAGAGAAAGAGAAGAACTCTGTGATCTCCCTTTTTGAAGCATTCAATGAAATGTTGCTAACTTTTACTGTCCTGACCTGCAAAAGGAAATCAAATAAGAGTAGAGGGGATGAGATCAATAGTGTGATTCGGACTCCAGCACAGGGCAGTACAATATGAGATTATGGGCTAGCATGATTGTACCACTCAACAATAGAGTCAACTCATTGTAGCAAACTAAATTAAGTAAATTGTTTCCCAGCTCATCTTTAACAGCAAAAGACTTTAGCCCCAAGCAAGTTGGTGTAGGCTAGATATAAAACCCAAGTTGAGCCACAAGAAACAAAAGACTTTACTACTGATAAAAATAGGTGCATGGTACTAGTTAAAGAAAACACAATTTTCTAGGTCATGGTTCCGCATGTGGATCATAAATTTTCACATGCCCCTCTCCAAAGCCAAATCTTTGGAGTTTGGATGCATTCCATGCCTTCAAATCTCTTCTAACTGCTTCCTCCCATTTCAGTTTTGGCTAAAGCTTGTCTCTTCTAGTACCATTGACATGGCTTAGGATCATAACCATGCACTGGTGCCTCATGAGACCTCAAGAGGCTATACATATAAGGTCAGCCTTAACCATTCCAGTTTGGACATTTTAACCGGATAGCAATGTGAAGCAGTAAACAGTCAATTCACAACGTTGAAAGCAAACTCATGATGTTTTCCTTATAAGCAGGGTCAACTCTCTTCTTCTAATATATAGGTAGAACTCCTACCGTCTACTGTTTCAAAAAAAAAAAAAGCAAACTCATGACTCAAACATGTACAATGATGTTGCATTATTGCACAGGACAGCCAGGTAATGCATAAAAGAGTAGCAGCTGTCATGTTACCAGGACGGATTAATTGCAAACATCAAGGATAGCATTCAATACCTTCCAACTAATTTCATGCTAAAATTGACAAAGAAGAGCCCAAAACAAAGAACATGGTACAAAGGTTCGAGCATACTACTCAGGTACATTTTTTTTAATTAACCTCTACCTGCTAGGAAATGCAGCGATTTGGAGCTTGAAGATGGAGGAAGCAGTGCCAACTAGAAGCAAGCAAACAAACTTAAGTTCAGATCTAGCAGCTCTTTTTACCACTGGAGCCGTCAAAATTACCAGCAAGGCAATAACCAATGGAGTAACAGGTACAAAACCACGTTCTTTGATGGAGGAAAGTAACTAAGTAAGGACCCAAAAATTAAAAAACAAGTTCATCCTATAGTCATCGAAACAAGATTTCCCCCAACGGAATACACCGAAAGCACCAGAATTCAGCAACGCACTGACCACCTCATATGCAGCGCACTAGAATTTCTCAGCAATGCCGATGCGGCAGTCTTGCAAACGAGCAAATTATAAAAGAGCTGGCCATCCAGGGCGCACGAAATCTACCATACTCACGTTAGCTTGCATTGTAGCGTGCCATGGAGGAATCAATCAATTAACGCGCGGCGGAATTCGCTCATCTCTACTCGCCCGCCGCCGCCCGACCCAAAATCGACCAGAATCGCCGCCAGAAACACCTCCTCCTCCTCCTCCTACGATCCCTCTCCTGCTGCCGGCGATTAACAACTCCGGCGAGAGCACCGACCAAAGAAACAAAAGCCCAAACCGCGCGTACCACCACCAATAGCGCATCAAATCCCCGTCTCGAAACAACAGCGACGAACACCACCGTGCAAGCATATCCAAAAGGAAGAGACCAAAAAAAGAAAGAGAACAGGGGAGAAAAAGGCGAGAGCCGGAGCTCACCTCCATGGCGGGATCTCGCGGCCGACCCACCTGACCCGACCACGCACGGGGGAGCAGATAGTACTACTAGCAGTAGCTTGGGCGCGTAGCGGAATGGCGAGATGCGGCGGGGACTACGAGGCGAGGCCGCGGGTGCGGGCAAAAGGAGAGAGATGGGCGAGGACGAGGCGAGGCGAGGTGTCCACGCACGGCGTGGGGGTTCTTGGATTTGCGCCGTGTCGGCGAGCGGGCGAGCGGGATGAGGAGGTGGGAGACCGAGAGAGAGAGAGAGAGAAGCCGATGAGGTAGGTTGCTGGCCACGGCACGGTGGTTTTTTTTTTTTTTTTTGGTCTCGCGACGGGGTCGTGCCGGTGGTGACCGACCGCGCGAGGTGTAGTAAAAGTTGGCACGTTACGCGGTGTCCCCGGTGGACTCGAAATAACTACACATGCAGTTTGAAAACCTAAAAATTAGAGATTTGTTGGTGTCACTGCAAATAAAGATTATTCGTAGATTTACGTATGAGAAATTTTACTTACTCATGATGATGTGGATAAATTTTAAACATTCTATTTTTTATCCAATCATATAGTTTTAGCTTTTAGGTTTCGAATGCACATGTGTGGTTTGTGCTGTGTATTTTTCCCGTAATAAATGGCAGTCAGGTAGTAAAAATGGTGGCGTCTGGTCGGATCCGATGTTCCGATTGCATCATGAAGGTTGGGGCGCTGCCATTGTTAGGTGCTGGCATCCGTTCAGATGTCACTAGCTCAACTCACTCTGTTTCTTTTTCCCCCTAACTTTTTTTGTGCTTTTTTTTCCTAAACTTTTTTGTTGTTGTTTTCGGTTGTATAATTTGTATACTCGTTTGTTCGATTTGACACACCGCCAAACTTCCTGGTATGTTGTTGTCCTGAGGTCTGCCACCAGATCTCCGGGTTGCTGGAGGAGAAAAGCTTTAAACGAAAGGCCCTCACTCATGTCCATTTCAGTACTAGCCATGATAATCATAATGAGCACTATAATCAGCTTTGTACTCCATTTGCTTTGGCCGGCTTTTTTTTTTTTGGTGGCTGGTGTTATAAAACCGGACCCGAAATCACATCAGAAACCAAACGCGGAAAAAACGCCATAGAAAATCCAAACACGATGATGACACCGAGGCACGATATTTGGTAACGGAGTTCAGCCGAGGCCTACATCTTCGGGGCACTGCTTACGGGCGCTCCTCCCCGATCCAGCAAATACAGCGCATCAGAGTTACAACAACTCATGGCCGGTCGCCGCCGGTAGCCGCTCCCTCTTGCTATGCTATGTCGCTATGCGGTTACAACAGGCACGCCCTCTATTTATGAGAGATCCTAGGACAGAGTCCGACTCTTACTCTAATCCTAATACCTATTACAACTCCAAGTCCTAAACTGTAACCGACTACGTACACATATTCGACACAAACTCTAACATCTGGACGCCAGTCAAATGTACCACCACCATCCCCCGCCGCTGCCGCTGCCGCTTCCAGCCTCGCCGTGCCATTCCAACGGCGCCCCACATGTGACATGTCCAGTCTCCAGAGACTCGACACCAGGTAGGACTCAAAAGTCAAAACGGCAGTACTCCAGCCCTTTTTTCCCTCGTTGTCGCTGCTGTGTTTTTGAAACGAGAATTCAACAAACCAATCAACCGCCCGCGAGTGCACATCACTAATTCCACCGTGATCGAATGATTGGCGATGATTGGGTTGAGTTCGTTGCAACGTGCATGAATCCGGTCGAGCCGGCGAACCACCACTCCGCACGCGCGGTCGGAGGAACAAGTGACGGATAAAAAAAAAATTAGGGAGCTGAACAAGCCTAACAACGAATAAGATGCATAAAAGTCTATATAAATCTACATACTCCATCCGTATTTTAATATATGACGCCGTTGACTTTTTAACAAATGTTTGACCTTTCGTTTTATTTAAAAAAAATATGTAATTATCTTTTATTTTACTGTGACTTGATTTATCATAAAATATTCTTTAAGCATGACATAAGTATTTCTATATTTGCATAAAAAATTTGAATAAGACGAATGATCAAACGTTGGTTAAAAAGTCAACGGCGTCATACATTAAAATACGGAGAGAGTATTACTCTAGAGGTGAGCATTTTCTTTCTTAGTTTGCTCTAAACACATATTCCCTCTATTTTATATTGTAAGTTTTTTTATTCTTTTATCAAACTATTTTAAGTTTGATTAAGTCTCAGTTTTATTAATATATTTTGATAATATATATATTTTGTGTTCAAAATACTATTATGTTTCTCTATAATTTTGAAAAAAATTAACTAGGAAAACATAATATCTAGGACATGGCAGCATGCAGCTAGCGGAGCCCGGGCAACCACCCATGGTCGCCGCCGGGCCCTGGCTCCGCCGGAAACCACCGCCACGTTCTGCCCCGAGATGGGTCGCCGAGGTGGACTCCGGCGGAACGAACGGCTAAACGACGACCGGGGATGTCGTAGCGGCGGCGAGAGGATGGGCCGTTGAATGTATCCACGCGCGGGGAGTGCGGCCCAGTTTGGCTATCGGGCTAGGATTTGCGTGGGCTGGGCCGGATCTGCTCGCGGGCTTGGCCCGCCGCACCGCTGATATTCCCCTCTCTCTCTCTCGTCGGAGACCGGCGGAGAGAGGAGAGAGAGAGAGAGAGAGAGAGATGCTGCGGGTGTCGGAGGACGGCGGGCGGCGGCGGCGGGAGGCCCACGCGGCGGGGTACGGCGAGCTCGGCCGCGCCCTGCTCGACCTGCAGGCCGCCGCCGACCAGGTCTTCGACGCCGTCACGGCGCGGGTACGCGCGCTTTGCTACCCCCGCTCTCCCTTCTCTCCGGGCGTTCTCGGTTTCTGACGGTACTCTCGCTTTTGGTTTTGCGCAGACGGCGGAGGAGCGGGAGAAGCTCTCGGCCATTTCCCGGCGGATCAGCGCTGCAAAAGTAAGCAGCTGTTGTCATTTCCTCCCACCGTCATCCAGATTCGTATTGACTCTTCGAGACTCCGTAGTTACAACTTAGCAGCATCAGTGGTTGTCAATTCTGCTGTGGTTAAGCTACAAGCTGACTGATTGAAACCACGTTATTGCATATGAGTAGTCAATGGTGCTCCAATAGTTCACATTCTGAGATTCTGCATAATTGGTATTTCCGGTATCTGCTTCATGTATTGCAAGTGAAGATGCATCTTTGGTATTTCCGGTAGCTAAGTTGCTATCTTCAATGTGTTACTGTTGAGTTTTCACCTTCAGTATATATAACTTTTTGTTTGACCGCATTGCTGGTATTACCATTTGCACCGGTTGATTATTAGCATGAACTTTGACTGAATGCCTTGAATTGTTTGCCTTTTGTTGATTACTTCTAGGCTAAGATAAAAACATTGTCTCAGTCAGAGGAACCGTTGACAATTGTATCACCAGCGCAGAATCCTTCAAGTTGTACAAACCAAGAGGACTTCAGACCGCTGTTTCATGACAAATATGATGACAATAGTGGTGGACCGTCCATAGCAACTATTTCAGTAAATGGAGGGTTCAACAGAGTATGTACCTTAGGATTCAAGAGCCAGTGTGAGTTTATGATATCATACTCAACTTTGCTGATAAATGCACCATTTAGCAGGAATATGGACTAGAAGGCACACTTGAACTCTTTCAGTTTTTCTCTGAGGAGAACTATGACTATACTCCAAAAGAAGGCCGTTTAAAGGTTAGTGTTATTATGTTACTATTAGAAAATATTCTGGTTAAATACTACTTTACTAGTGGCCAAGCATGGTGGCACTTGTTTAGCTGTTTGTATAACCAAGAATATGCTTTCTAATTTATGTGCAATGATTCTGTATAATATATGAGAAAGAAGTTAATTGATTTTGTTAGCACCTAAAGTTCTGTTGCAAATTTGGATGGATATATGTATGCACAGGAAACATTGTTAAGTGGTATATTATATGCACTAATCTTTAGTTTATTCAGATGCTGATATTGGTGCCTTATCCCTCAGGTTAAAAATAAACCTGCTGAAGCTAAAGATGACACATATTTAGGGAGTCTTATGGATAAATCCAAGTAAGATCTTTGACTCATGCATGGATCAATTCATAGTCACTATATCTCTGATTCGTTCTTAATAAGTAGCATCTCTCGTGTACATCAAACACCCAGAACATTTATTTTTTCTCCTTTAGATTCATATGATTAGGTAGGGTGACTTTTCTTTCAAGTTACTCCATATGACTCTGTTATCCATGCTCCCATTTGAAAGAGATAAATATCCAAAAGAAATTACTCCTCCGACTATTCTACACATTGGTTGAAATTCTGCATATACTTTCCATGGTTTTAGATACAGTTTTTGGTATATTATTAGTAAAATGACTGGGCACAACATTAATGCTCACTGGGTACAAAAAACTGTGATATTCTGATTCTCTCCAAGACTATATAGGGCACAAGGAATTAGATCATATTTTGATTGTTTTTTACATGATCCAGTGATCCACCAAACTAACCAGGTATCTGCTTTGATTATTTGGTATAATTTTGGAGCATACTATAGATCGAGATATATGGAACTAATAGTATTTCAAAATTTGTCCAGAACTCCAAATATGCATGAATAATTTGCATTCTTGTCCTGAAGGCATAACTTTGGTGTTCTAATCTTATGAATTATGATACTATCTAGGTTATGTTCCTTTATTAACTACCCGCCAATAGTCTAATGGTAGTCAAGTACTCAAGTATAGTCATATTAAGGCACATTTGAGTCAGATGCATAACCTTAATCATGGTGAATGGAAACATTTATCTGGAGTGCTATGCAGCAATATATGCAGAATTTCACACAATTTAGAATGTAGGATTCGGAGCATTCTATGAAGTCCCAATTTCGTTGATCAGGTGTTTCTTTTGTAAAATGGGGTTCATAAGATTCAACTTGCTCATCACCTCTTTGTAATTCTTTTTCTTACATCCATGAAAAACTATTGAGATGGCTGGGTTAAGACGTGCTAAAGCTTTTGTTTTTGCCAATCTAGTGTTGTTTGAAAAGTAACCAAAGGGAATTTAAAAACTTTCTTATACAACTGCATTCCTGTGTGTAACTTGTAATATGATATCCTGCTCAATATTGCCTTGGATAATTTTATAATACATTTGGCATGGCGTTTTTTATGGATGTGCGTTGAGTGTGCGAAAATACGAGGCATTTCCGTTAAGCAAGTTGTGCCATTGAATTTACCTACGAAGATTACCTGGACATGTATGGCCTACGAACCCTTTTAGATGTATATTCATGGATGTCATGCTTGTTGGTTAATCTGGATACCTTTTTCCCTTGAAAATAAGCGAGAGAGTTGCATATCATTTCAGTAAGAAGGGGGAGAAAAACAGGAACAGGGAAGGGAACAGCGCCCACCCTCACCCGAACCACCAACATGCCTTAGCCTTTACATGAAAAAACTCACAACTAAAAAACGACCTCATCCATGTGGGGGACTAGCGACCTACTACGTATTAAGAAACTCCCTAAGTCTATAATCTGCATACTTGCTGATACATTTACTCTGTCTGTAGCTTTCCAACTCCGCAAAACATTTCAATGTCTGGCAAGGACATGAAGATTGAAGAACTTCCACCTCCACCACCAAGTCTAATATCAAAACACCTGGCTGTAAGAGTTCCTGATCATCTTAAACATCCTACTGTGTTTTTAATTACTTGCTCTCTACTAGCATTTTTATTCTATCTGTAGTTTTATCTGTTGAAATGGATAATGATCAATTCTTCAATTCGTCTAATTGTTTTTTGTTTCAATTTTATAGAAAAACCAGAGATCTGATGATGTTAGATTCGAATCAAGTTGGAGTCCAGCACACTCAGATATTCCTAGTGCAGAGAACCGATTGTAAACTACAGTGCACACTCTTTGGGGGCCATAAAATAAACTGATTCTCCCTAACTTCTATATACTGGTTGGTTCATTACAGTTCGTTTGTAATTTTGTAGAAACCTCATACATAGCCAGAAATCAATTTTTTATTGGGACAGAGGGAATAGTACCTAGATGTGCTGAAAGACAATTATCTTTGGCTTAGTGGTTGTCAACTTATGTAAAAACAAACCATTTATGGTTCATCAGTAATTGTTGTACGCAATTGTGTAAACAATTCGATCTAACACTTTCAGAAGCCATAACCAAAGGCGTGTGAACCATCATTAATTCAACAGTTTTGTATTAATTCTCCATGCCATGTTCTAACAAGTTTATATAGATAAACAATCAAGAAAATACTTGAGGGGATGAATGTTTAAGTGTGAGCAGGGACCCCGCCATTACATGTACCTGGAACTGAGCTTCTCAGAAGATACTACTGAGGTACCAATTCATTGCGCATCTTATTCTCTCCTCTCCCCTTACTTACACCCCTAATTGTCCATTTGTGCAGTTTCTTTGCTGGTTTGAAATGCATATTCCTCAGCAGATCCCTTCAGCCTCTGCTAGAAGTATCATTACCACTTCCAAGCAGTTTCTGCTTGATCATTTACCCATTTAGAAATGTACCTTGTACAGTACGCGCATTGGGTAAAAATATTCAGAAGTGGTCATAAAAGGTAGGCACTTGATCTGATGATAAGGTATGCATGCTCTGAGCAATTTGGGCTTTAGATTTTGTTGATTCTAGCCATTTTGTTGTCATTGCCTGGTTTCATGTGGCCATCTAGGTATATCACTTTGGTTTGCCATCTAAGAAGTTTGTTGGAATTTCCATGTACTGATCCCCAGTTTTTTTTTTTTCGCTTGTGACTTTTAAGGGCCCTGAGGCAAAGGGAAACGCTGCATTTCGTTAGAAACAAGGTCAAAGTTGGCGGGAACTGCGTCAGCATCTTCTGCCTCACCTCCCATGTGTCCCCTTTGTGCTTTTGAGATCTCAGTTTCTTCGGTTTCTGTGGCACGAAGTAAGTAACTCCCTCCGTTTCACAATGTAAGTTATTCTAGCATTTGTCACATTTATATTGATGTTAATAAATCTATATATATATATATATATATATATATATATATATATATATTTATTAACATCAATATAAATGTGGGAAATGCTAAAATGATTTACATTGTGAAACGGAGGAAATACATAACTACATATTAAGAAATCTTACCATGTTGACGTGAATACGTGATGCGTCAGCAGCGCACGAGTACACTATTCCTGAATTATGTTCCTCTTATAAAATTCGACGGAATCCGAATTTTGAAATCCACTATTCCTGTATGTTTGCTGTGAAATTGCGTAGATGTGTACTTCAAAATTATTTACAACTACTTTCGGTAGTTTCACCCCCTATATGACCTGACTTGCCGTGATATTGGCAATGCATGGATTTACGTCTATAAAAGGTTCCAGTGTACTGTATGTACATGCACTCGGTGAAAGCCACCTAACAATAGACATCAGCTCAAGTTCGAGACCCTCCATTTCCTGATCTCCTAGAGCTTAGAACAACCAACACACTTGGCTCGATAGAAAATGGGGCTCTCTGCCTGCAACTGCAAGGCGTCGTTGCTGCTCGCCGTACTCCTCGCCGCCACGCTCCTCCGGCGTGGTCTCGGCGCAGCGCCGCCGCTCCACCCGGCCGGCGGCGGTGGAGACCACGCCAGGCGGCTGATCGGCGACGGCGCCGCGGCGCGCCCGCTGCTGCATGGTTAAGCCGCGGCCGGCGGCGCCTCCGCGCCGGGCAATGCCGGTGCGGGCTCCGTGTCCGTGTCGCGGCAGAGCAGGGAACAAGGCAGCAGCGCACGCCGCCGCACGGTGGCGCGCCGCGTGTTGCTGCGCGGGGTTAACGGGGAGGCGTCCAAGTCTAAGCCGTCGTGCGGCTCCAACTACGAGCCTCCTTGCCGCCCAGCTTGATCGAACATGCCTGATCGATCGTTAATTCGTTATTCTGGTCACTCACTAGCTACTGATGTTCAATTAATTCCGTATAACAAATTATGTTAGTAGCCTGCTGCATCGCTATCTACTGTCAACAGACGACAGTCTACAAGCACGTAGTACACCCTCCATAAAAAAAGTCTATTTCTTAAGACGAATTTAGACATGTCAATTTATATGGGAAAAATATATAATGTAAATTTGAAAACTATCTTACGATTTAAAAATAGACATATAAGATTTGTTACGTAACAGTGACGTGGACAAATCTCATATGTCCATTTTTATCCTATTTACATTATATATTGTGTTTGTATATTACATATATTGAGAAAAAATATCTTCCGATTAATCCACAGTTTAAGTACATCTTGTAAATTTCTCTTAAAAAAAGGTATCTTGTAAATTAACCCGTCCCGATCCTGTAAGATGCATTATGACTTGTGATATATATATATATATATATATATATATATATATATATATATATATATATATATATATATATATATATATATATATATATGATCGTCTATATATGGCACGGATCATTTAATTTTCTTTTTTTCTTTAAACACAACACAAACACAAAACAACGCACGCCCGTACGTCCACGCACACACATCTGCACACCCGTATATCATGCGTGATTTCGTCCGTGGATGCGTCACCTGATCTAATGAGACGGAGTATATACGTGCGCGCGCGAGTTGTGACCGAAAGTAGCCGTTGGCCTCACGCGCCGCAATGCCTTTCGATTTCCTGCGCGCGTGCGTCGCTAGCGCGAGATCAAACCAAACCACACGTACGCGGCGGCCTTGAGCACACGCGCTTGATCTCCTTTCTGTACGCGGCCGCGAGTACGTACGTACTGCGAATGAGCGGGGAAATTGTACGGGCTTTGGACTCGGCCGTTTTTCTTTGCCATGATATGATATACAATACTGTAACACTAAATAATACTAGTCGATGTGTGCTTGCTTGCATGTTTTGTATTCTTGGAGAGCATTTCCTTGCAGCATTTTATAATAAGCAGTGGCATGTGGCCTCATGTAATGGTCTCAGCACGTTGGGGTTCATGTCGTAAATTGATTTTGTTTATATATAACCTTTCTTAAAAAAATTGTGTAACTAGCACCTCAACAGAAATAAAGATCTGGGGACAAAAATCTTGCAGTTTTCTAGTAAACTCAATCTCAAAAATACTTCTATTTTAAAATAGAGGAAGTATTACCTAAAATCCGATACTAATTACCTCGTGGGCCCTACCTCTCGATCGTGTGCGCGCCGCGCGTCACGCGACGATGCATGTGCAACCGTGTGCCACACGTACACGCTGGTGTCGTATACTGCGCCACGCGCTGTCCTTGTCGTATGGCGGACGATGGCGAAGCAGTGGCAAAATTTAGGGCATGTTTACTTTGATGTCAAAAAAAACCTTACTAAATTTTTGTAAAGTTGTCAAAAAAAAGTAGCTACATTTAGTTTGCTGCCAAATTTTGGTAACTATATAAGAAATCCTGCCAAAATTTTGGTAAGTTGCCAAAATTATGCCAAATTTTGGCAATACTAAAATTTGGTAAGGTTTTTTTTGGCATCAAAGTGAACAGGCCCTTAGGGCACGGAATTTGCTGCCATCTCCTTCCTTTTGGCTAAACAACACGAGTATGCTATTCCGTTAACACAAAGTACATGCGAATATTAATTAGATAATAATTTATCTAATATTAAATAATTAGAAGGAATGAGACTTTAAATCGAGATCGGTTAGCCCACCGCCTTATGGAGCTAGCCGAAAGATCTCTGATCGTTTCTCATTCTGTTAACACTAAACTAATGTAAATATAATAATTAAGCATAGCTTCTAGCTCTTCTAATAACAATATAGGAGCACTAGGAAGTCAGCCATTGCGTAATCCTTCCAAAAAGGAAAAAATGTTGCTACACAAGAGTAAACTACCATAGTCAACAGTTAATGCATGCATGCATATGCATTTTCTCTAGTATTTCAAGTTTTCAACATCTTGAGGTCATCCGTCTCAGGCCAGGTTACTGAGCTTGAATTTGTCATGTATGACACGCGACATGAATTCCTGCTTATTTCGAAGATCTCTTTTATATAATCAATCATGAATCATCAGATCCCATAATCAAACATCTAGTGTTTTCATCATTTGTCGAATGTATACGTATTAATGTATTAGGCTTTTCCCCCTATTCTTTGGGCCTGAAAACTGGAGCGCCCAAAAATCCTCTTTTTTTATATATAAATGTTCAATAAGATCCTCTATTTGTGTCATGCTTAATCGCCAAGTTTTGGCTTGCTCCTTTCTTTGGCCCCAAAAGAACTACTCGCTCCATCCATGATTATAAGGGATTATTCCTAATTTAGCACTGATTAAGAAAGAGGGGAAAAATGCATCTAAGGACATATGGGGATTGGGGACGGTGAGGACTTAGAATATTTTATTTTATTTCTACACGGTGGAGACTGAGATTAATACTAGTAGTACACATGATTTTATTTGTATATGATTTTATTTGTATGTCTTTTCAGATAGGAATGGATCGGAGTTGGACTACTGATGGCTGTTGTACTAATCCTCTCGGGATAACCAAAATCCTATATAATTTTAGATAAATCCAGGGACCATAATCCACTATATAATTGTGGACGGAGGGAGTAATTTTCAGGCCATATCAGCTCAACCCTTTTTGTTGCCGTGGTCATCTTAGGTTTTGTTTGGGGGAGTTATTTTGAGATGCAGCTAGGTGAGTATAGAAAAAAGTTGTGTTTTTCAGCTTCGACTTATAGTTTATTTTCTAAATTTTATAACTATATATGTTTTAAGAATTTATGTAAAAATCTAGACTATCTAGGGGAGCTTTAAACAGCCGAAGATTCTGAGAAAAATGATAGTTAGCAGAAACTCTTCAAACAGACCCTTAGTACTCCATATTTGAGACTTGCAAAACTGAACTACTATCATCTTCCAATTTCACTTGTTATGTACTCCGGTATTCAACTGGGTTCCATGCCAGGAAATTAATGACCCATGTCCAGGGGGAGTCAAACGAAATCTCACTTCGACTCTTACATTCCAATGGAATAGTGATCAGAAACTACCTGTACATTGCATACACACCGTTCCAAACTCCCAACTCCAACTTTTCCCTAATTAACCTTAGAGAAGCTTCATCGATATATTCCAACCAAATCTTTGACGATGCTCGGCAGAGACGAAAGAGATTGATTACCACCGATCGAGAGCTACTATTGCTGTATGTATTGCCACATTGCACACCACAAACGACCAGACATCCAACCACAGTTCATGAAACAAAACAGATTCTCTCTCTCTCTGAACTTTGATTCTGCTGACCGACGAAAAGATCCGGTTGAAGAGAAGCAAAGATTCCTCTTCTCCTCCTACTCAGCAAGTTAATTAAAAGCACAGTAGCATGCATGCACCGACTCGATCGAAGTTACATGGGCAGTGCAGATGGCCGCTAGCTTTTCGTCGCTTCAGCTTTATTTACGCGGTTCAATTCTTCGATCCCAAGGTATTTTCCGTCCTCTTACCACGACATTTCTCACGAGTAATATATTTTTTTTACTTACAAACTGGTCTTAAGAGCAGTCCCATTGCAAGACAGTAATTATCCTCCACATCACCAAGAAATTATAGTATTATTATTGGTGTGTTTCCTTGCCGCCACATTTTACCACAACTAACGTTAGGCAAGTTGTGGCAGCCACAAAACTGTGGTGGACAAATTGCTAGCTACAAAGTGTGGTAAAGTTGATAAGAAAATTGAGTCTATAACATATAGGACATGCTATTCAAAAAGTGTGGCAAGCCACAACTGTGGCATTGAACCAAACACATGCCTAGCGAAATGTGGCAGCCAAAAGTATGGTCATGAATTAAACACCCCTATATACCTTTTGCAATGCATATTAATAATTCAATATACTAATTAGTGTGACATGGCTCTCATCATGTTGTGTCAAAACTCACGCGAGACGTATAGTTTCTTCGGATTTTTATCTCTCAACTCATTAACTTTGGCACCCATCAGAATTTTGGCTTGTAGTAATATTACGAAAAACTATTGTACTATTTCAATTTATCTAGTAAATCTCACACTAACTAAACTAAAAGGTATGTGATAGGCTGTGTTCGTTTTGGGTGGTTGGGACTTGGGAGCAAAACTTCTCCGCACGGAAAACAACAGTATATTAGCGTGTGATTAATTAAGTATTAGTTTTTTTTTCAAAAATAGATTATTATGTTTTTTAAGCAACTTTCGTATATAAACTTTTTATTAAGAAAAATGTACCGTTTAGCAGTTTGAAAAGCATACACGCAGAATACGAGTGAGAGAGGTTGGGAACTAGGAGCAACGAACATAATACGCGTCCTCTATATATACCGTACCCCATCGCCATCGATCGGTGTCATTCTTTCTAAGCTTGACACAGCCAGTAATTTGAGCTAAATTAGTCCTAAAACTCCAAGTTGATTATCCAACGAATCGTAGCCTCGAGGGGGTATCTGAATCTCCAACCACTTCAATTCAACGCGTCGCCATCGCCATCTTCGTGTAGAGGCGACCTCACCTACGCGCGTCCCCCTGACCATGCAGACGAGAAGGTGGTTGCCGTTGCCCGCGTCCTTCTGTTTCTTCGTGCTCATGTCTCTCCTTGCCCAGAGCTCGCATGGCGCACGCCCGTCTCCACGCGAGCTTCAGGGACGGTCGCCGCCGGCGGCGGCAGCGTCTTCTGTTGCTGTGGGATCACCGCCGTCGTCGGATGATGTCGTCGCGGCGCCGCCACCGCCGCCGGGGCCGGTGATGACGGTGACGACACCGGCGGGCGCCGTGGGCGATGATCGGCGTGGACGCGGCGGCGACGACGTGCCGCTTCTTCCGCGGCGGGGGAGGAGCGTCGGCGTCGCGCTGGTGATGGCGCGGGCGGCGCGTCGCGCTCTGGCGGCGGCTGCGGCGGCGGCGTCCTCCTCCGCCACGGACGGCACTGGTCCTTCTTGCCATTCCAACAACATGCACATCACCTGCTCGCCGCCATTGCAGAACTGACCGCGCTGGATTTCGCCTCCGATTCCTCTCCCTGACAAAGTTTACCTCTCCGGCCGCCGTTTGAACACGCGTTATTTTTGCACTTTCTGCAAAAATCATGCCTAAGGTTCAAACGGGGGAGGGGAGGACTTCTGTACATATAATATATCTTAATTTGATTTGTTCTTATTTTTGTCCAGTCGAACACTTTAGGATGTAATAATTAGTTCGTATTTTCTGTAATAAACCTATCTGAATTCTGAAGTTCTGAAAACAGAGACTTCAGAAGTCAGAGTTCCACTTCCACCAGATGTATGATTTACCATTTGTGCATGTAAATAATATATGTGCTTGAGTTTCTTGGGAAAATATGAACCTGATCAACTATAGATGGGTCATTTACAGTTCAGAGATCGACAACTTGTGTGATCTCAGTGCTTTTTATTTTTTGTGCTTGAACTGGAGGCCAACAGCGAGTGCACGTGCGTCAACTGATAAAGAAAATGTAACGCGCATATTAATAACTTTTAACTTAAGAAGAGTAGCTGGTCTACATGAATTCCTGAACTTTTGAATTGATAATTTCAGAGCAAGGGACGCGGAACAGAACAGGGCACAAGCCGCACAGAGTTGGGAGAGGCCGAGGAGGAAGAAGAAGGCTAGAGAGGTAGAAGAGGAGGCCGGTCGCTTCGGGCTTTGAGCGAGCCCACGTCACAGATGTGGTGGGAAAATTGGGCCCAGTCTGGTTCGGTTCTTGAGCTGGGATGGGCCGTTCCGCCACACCGTCGCTTCGGCCTTTGAGCCCACGTCGCAGATGTGTGAGTGTGTGACCTTGGCCTGGCCTGAATATTTTAGGACGGTCCTGTATTTTTACGTTTGTGGCCCCCGGTTTTGGCTGCTACTAGCTACCTAGCAGACGCTCACAACACACGTACACTCACCCCTATGAACATGCACCCTATCTTTATAAGTACTTTTGAAAAAATTAGGCTAGCATGTCTTAATATTGATGAAGTTACCACAGATATCTCGCTATCAACTGATACATCTCACCTAAAAAAAGCCGTAAATACGAGTACCAGTGACAGTTTTAGAACTTGAACCAGAGAGACATGTTTCACTACAAGAAACCCAAACAGTTAAGTTACGCTCACTTGCAATTAATTTATAGTTATTAGATGGTCGATTTTCCGTGTTTAGGAGTTCTAGAGCAATTTAAACATGAAAAAGGATATGCTCATGAGTTTGAAAATGCAATCAATATACAAACAATAAAACTATGTGCTACGAAACGCTTAGAAAATGAAATGATGTATTTTCAGTTTGAGCTGTTATCACAAATTTGGAGTAAGAGATTCTGAGATTCCAACTGGTGATCGAGACGCTTCACCGACTTTGGCAAGTCAAATAACCCAAGTATACTAAATGATGCGGCTTAATTTCTCTTTTAAAAGTTGACTACCTTTTTTGCTTCGGTGTGCAGATATGGATCATATATTATTACAAGGATATACTACAGTCCATCCATATGCAAGTGCATCTTCATAGCTAACATCTCTTTCTCCAAACAATTCACTGACTCACAGTTGCTATCTTTGTCTAACATAAGAACTCTGTCAGGAGCAAATTGTTATATATCCAAGAGTTAAATTATACAGTTAATAGCCAATGCATGTTGCATACGTGTTCAAGTGCTCTGGCTCTGCACTGCACATGCAACTTTGCAAGTGGTCATATGAAATTTGGCTCCTGGTATTTCAACATCTCCAGAATTCGTCTCAGATTACTGCGCCGACAATGCTATGCCAAGCCCTTAAATTATGCATACCTTCCCCCTCTAATCCCACGCAATGATCTCTTAATTACTACTCCCTCCATATTTTAATGGATGACGCTGTTAACTTTTTAACCAACGTTTGATCATTCGCCTTATTCAAAATTTTTATACGAATATAAAAATATTTATATCATGCTTAAAGAACATTTGATAATAAATCAAGTCACAATAAAATAAATGATAATTACATAAATTTTTTGAATTAGACGATAGGTCAAACGTTTGTCAAAAAGTCAATAATGTCATACATTAAAATAAGAAGGAAGTACCATTTATCACATTTCATAATCAACAACTTATTACAGTTTTTTTTATATAAAAAAATGTATTGTGGCTTCTAGTAAACTGAACAGCCACATATTCTCTCATGCATACTCCCTCCGTCCTTAAAAAAAAAGGCAAACTATAATTTTACGTGTCCAACTTTGACTGTCTGTCTTATATGAAATTTTTTTATAATTCGTATTTTCATGGTTGTTAGATGATAAAACATGATTAATATTTTATGCGTGACTTGTCTTTTTAATTTTTTTCATAATTTTTTTAAATAAGACGAACAATCAAATGATGGACACGGAAATCACTTTTTTTTTATTGGTCGGAGGGAGTAAGCTTGTAACATTTGTCCATTTCCTGACAAAGACGACAACCAAGCGCTCGTGGAGAAATGTACGAGTAGTTAATTAACGGCACTGACACACTGCCACGCCTTCGCGAATCGCCGAATTTGTCTTCTTGCATTTGGGTTCATGCATGGCTGCAGAAAATCATACTCCCTCCGTTCTATCGTTCTATAATAGGTGATGTTTTTAACTTTTTATTTATAAAGTTTGACTATTCGTTTTATTTAAAAAATTAGTGCAAATATAAAAAAAGATGAGTCATATATAAAGTAATTTTGATAATAAAGCAATTGACAAACAAAATAAATAATAATTTCAAAATTTTTTAAATAAGACGAATGATCAAACATTGACAAACAAAAACTTAAAAAGATAAGTAATATAGGACGGAGGTAGTACTATACAGGTTGGAAGTCAATAGTCAAACGGTTTCGGAGCTCACCTGCAGCAATCCCCTACTACGAAGAACCACTAGTGCGGTTGACTGGTGGGAAAGCATGCGTGGATGCATGCATACAGCCAAAAGTCCAAAACAAACCCAACTTAACTTGGATGAATATATTTTAGGCAGAGATAAATTAAAAGAAGATCAACATTACATTTATCGATCAAGTGGAGCACATCTACGTTTGCCTTCATTTTCTTTTACATGCATGCTAGGTAGTACTACCCCTTCGTTTCATATTATAAATCATTTTTTCTAGTTATTTTTTTTCAAGTTTAATCATGTTTATAAAAAATAGCAATGCTAGTTTAAATGAAACTAATTTATTGTGTTATTGATGCTGAGAAACGCCTAGAGGTTTTTCGGCTAGCTCCACCAGGTGGTGGGCTAGACGACCTGTGTTCGAAATCTCACATCTTCTAATTATTTGATATTAGGTCTTTCCCTATTATTCGTGTCCTTTTGTTATTAATGCTGCTAAATTTCTCTATAAACTTGATAAAACTTAAAATGTTTAATTAAGGAAAAAGGTTAAAACAACTTATAATTTGAAAATACGGAGGGAGCAATCACAACATTCGTGTCCTTTTGTTATTGATGCTGCTAAATTTTTCTATAAACTTGATAAAACTTAAAATGTTTAATTCAGAAAAAAGGTTAAAACGACTTATAATATGAAAAAAACGGAGGGAGCAGTCACAACAAACAGCTAGACGTGTGTAATTTCAAGTAGGAATAAAGGGAAAGATTGTCTGAATTTCTGACTCCCTTAACACGATCAAATTAGTGAAAAACTGACTTGTTAGAGCTCCTCTGTAATTAAGTCGGTTAGAACAGAACGCGGGAATTTCATGAGGAGAGTATGGTAGGGGAGCTCAATTACCATTATTGAACTCGAGAGGCGAATTTCCTTGTTCTGAAGGAGGCCTTTGGCACCAAAAGTTTTTCTTCTCTTCGGTGGCATAGTAGTCTAATGGTCAGCCGCAGCGTCGATGCGGTAGCTAGTGTTTGGAAGCTGGCACGTACCTGTGGCGTCGTGGTGAACTGGTGATTGATCTCTTGTCCTGGCGCGTGCCTCGGTTGCCAATGGAGATGCTGTTTAGATCACACCTTAAAATTTTTCACCCTGTCACATTGAACGTTTGAACATCTGAATTAAGTATTAAATACTCCCTCCATCCCAAAGTGTTTGACGGCATTGATTTTTTTTAAAAATGTATAACTATTCGTCCTATTCAAACAAATTAAGTAATTATTAATTCTTTTCCTATCATTTGATTTATTGTTAAATATACTTTTATGTATACATATAGTTTTACACATTTCACAAAAGTTTTTGAATAAGACAAACGGTCAAATATGTTTAAAAAAGTCAATGGCGTTAAACATTTAGGGAAGGAGGGAGTATAAGCTAAAAAAATAACTAATTGCACAGATTACGACTAATTTACGAGACGAATCTTTTAAGCCTAATTTCTTCATGATTTGATAATTTGATGCTACAGTAAACATTTGCTAATGACGGATTAATTAGTCTTAATAAATTTATCTCGCGGTTTACTGACAGATTCTATAATTAGTTTTTTTATTAGTGCCCGAACACCCCATTCGACATTCTATATAATATCCGATGTGACACACCAAACCCCCGGAGTCATTCGTTCTCACCTTTTCGGTGAAAATGGCGAAGCTCTTCCTTGGCATTGCCCGGGAACGTACGTACCTTTCGGGAGCTTCTCTCTCTATAAGTACGCGGCCTGCATGTTTTGATCATGACAGCATGTGTTTCGAGCTCACAATCTCACATCGCTGTCGTTTCCAGATCGCTGTGAGTTTGATCAGTTCGAGTCATTCAGTGCAGTCGCCGTCGTCTCGTCTCGTCACCTCACCTACCTAGCTAGGAGGCCCTGACCTTGACCGTGCAAATGGTACGGTGTACCCACGCGTCGCTATGTTTCTTCGCGCTCACTTCCTCTCTCCTCGTCCAGAGCTCCGGCGGCGCAAGGCCATCCCAAGGGGAAGAATTGATGCAGAGACGGCCGGCGGCGGCGGCGGCGGCGTCTCCCGTTGGATCATCACCAACGACGGAGGAGCTGGTGGACGCGGGGATCGCCGCTGGCCGTGAGGCGGATGCCGCGGCGCCGCCGGCGACGACGCCGGCGGCTATATTGGGGGAGACGAGGCACTCGGTGCGGCGGTTTCTGGTGGTGGCGGCAGGGGAGGACGCCGCCACGGACGATGGCGCGGGGGCGTCGTGCCACTCCAACAACGTCCACATCACCTGCGCGCCGCCGTCGCCGCGCTGACCGCGTCACCGGCTGGATTTTCGCCGCCTGCTCTCCTGATGCTTGCTAAAAAGTATAATACTCTGTCCGTCTCTAAATATTTGGCCGTTGAATTTTTTAAATATATTTAATTGTTTGTTTTATTGAAAACTTAAGTAGTAGTAGTATATTTAACAATAAATCAAATGATAAGAAAATAATTAATACTAATTACTTAATCTTTTTAAAAAAGACGAACGGTCAAACATGTTTAAAAAAATCAACGGCGTCGAATATTTAGGGACGGAGAGAGTATTAAGCATTTTAGCGTTTGCCACTTTGCCCAACAGTTCACTTCAGTTTGATTTATTATTTTCTTGATTCAGTTTGTTTTTACGGACTCTTTTACGCAAAGGGTTGTTATAATTAGTTTTGTATCTTTGATGTAAGGTAATACTCCCTCCATCTCATAATATAACAAATTAGGATCGGATAAGACATTTCACAGTATAATGAATCTAGACAAGAGGTATGTCTGGATTCGTTGTACTATAAAGCGTCTCATCCTGTCCTAGTTGCTATATTATGGGACGGAGGGAGTATCTACTAATGTGAACTTGGTCAAGTATATAGATATGTCAGCAAAAGTTTGGAGACGACATCTGATCGCAATGTTTTTGTTCTTGAATTTGATATTGTTAAATTTTGATAGGGTTAAAAGTGACAACAAAGTGAACAAACCCATTATACTTTGGAACTTGTAATTGCTGTAATGTATTGCTACTTGATGAACAGCGCCAGTACTTGTAGCTTTCAACCTCTGATGA
Organism: Oryza glaberrima; assembly: GCF_000147395.1. Classification (NCBI taxonomy): domain Eukaryota; kingdom Viridiplantae; phylum Streptophyta; class Magnoliopsida; order Poales; family Poaceae; genus Oryza; species Oryza glaberrima. The sequence continues at coordinate 28,377,095 of NC_068328.1, forward strand.
ATCTGCATTTTGAGAATTGAGAGGAAGTGCAGCCTTTTTTTTTTCTTCAAAAAAAAGATTGGAAGTTCAGGCTGCAGAGAGGGGATTGGGAGGATAGATCGATCCGTCATTTTGTGTTGCCTACTGTTCTTCCTCTTGTTGCGGTCTTGTGGAGAGTTTCTGCAGGGTCGTTGGTTGTGGGCAAATTGCTTGCCTTCCAAAGATGAACCATATCATTTCGTTATATTTCAGAGTTCAGACTGCTCTTCTGTATTTCTATTCACCTCCTGCCAAATGCTGCTCACGCTTGTTTCAGCAGGGACACCCAGCTATCCAGAAACAAATTGTTTGCATGCTTGCCAGGGTAAAAGGAGCAGCATCAAGGAAAAAAGAGAAGAGAACGCAAGGGAAAAAAAATAATCCCCAAATCGACTTTTAACTTCACTAACCAACACAAGTATACCACATGATGCCTTTTAACTTCTATTTTAAAAGTTGATTACCTTTTTTTTTTTGCTGCCGTACGTGTGCAGATATGATCACAAAGATACCACGCTGAGAGTTAAAGAGACTGTTCTTCTGATGTGCTAAGAACAGTACTATAGTCCATCCATGCATCTTATTGCATGTGCGCATCTTCATACGAGCTAACATCTCTTTCTCTAAACAATACTAGTAAGTAATAACACTAAACCAAAAGTACAGCTGCTATTTTTTTTTCTAACATAAGAACTCAAGAGTCAAGACACTCAGCCACGAGCAAATTCTTGTATATACATGCATGAGTTAAACTATATATAGTTAGTAGTCAATGCATATTGCACGTTGCATTCTTGCATGCGTGTCCAAGTGGTCGTATGAAATTTGGTACCTGCTATTTTAATATTTATAGAATTCGTCCTCTCTGATGATTACTGGCACCGTCAATGCTTTTGCAAACCCCTCTAATTTGTCGTATATGACGTGCACTACGCGATGCATGCATCCCCTCTCTAATCCTACGCAACTGTACTTCGTTGATCTCTTACAAATTACAATTTAGATCACCTTAATTTCATAATCAAACAACATCACAGAGTTATTTCTCTGAATTTTTCAAATGCATTATACGCTTCTACTACTAGCTAGTAAACCAAACTCTCACCAACGCTTGTCCGTTTCCTGACAAGACTCTAGCTCAGGCGTCTCTTGTCAACTGCTCGTGGAGAATTAAATGTATTAGTAAACGGCACTGACACACTGTCACCTGCGCGAGAGTTTGGTAAAAAAAAAAAAAAAACCTGCGCGAGTTTGACTTTGACCTTGTTGAATTTGTTTTTTTTTTCCAAGGAAAAAGGGCATACGTTAGGACTTGGGAGCCAATAAAGTCAAACGCGGATCGTATCTGAGTTCACCTACTACCATGAAGAGAAACCATGCATGATGCATTCATATGGCCGTATGCCCATGAGATGCCCATATACAAACAAAAACTAACCCAACTTAGATACAAAATGATAATGTTAGGCAGATAAAAGAGAGAATCAACACCACATTGATCGACCAATTAAGTGAGTACAATATTACCTCTTTTTCTTTTCATGCTAGTTGCTAGCTATAGTCAACAGCAAACTAACATTTCCCGGCGAGAAACAACAAAGCTAGCTAACATGTGTAATTTCTAGGAAGCAAGGGAAAGATTGTCTGAATTAGCTGATCGACTCTCTCACTCGACACGAATAAGTGAAAAAAGAAAAAAAACTGATTCATTAGAGTTGGCTCTTTTAATTTAGAAGTTGATTAGAACGCGGAAATTTCATAAGAATATGGTAAGATTCGCGGTTCAATTACTGTTGAATTCGTGGGCAAATCTCCGCGTGGTAAAAGAGGCCTGAAGTTTTCTTCTCTTCCCGTGGCAATCCAAGGTTCTCCCCCCGACTAACACAGTGTGTTGACTGAAGCTGCAACTGATTCGCGGGTAGTTGTGAACTTGTGATAGTGTGATCTGGCTGGCAGCTAGCACTAGCACCCGTGGGTGATACGCTCTTTCTCCTGTCTGACCGTGTTTAGATACAAATTTTTTCTTTAAAATTTAAACTTTTCTATCACATCAAAAATTTTCTACACACATAAACTTTCAACTTTTCCGTTACATCATTCTAATTTCAACAAAACCTTCAAATTTAATGTGAACTAAACACACCCTCTGTTTGACTGTTTTCGCGTGTGAGTCGCCGATTCATACGCATCCGTTCTAACCTTCGGTGAAAATGGCGGCTTTCTTCGTTGCCATTGCTCAGCTGCTTCGCTGTTTGGCCCGATGTTTTCTTTCCTTCTTTTCTTTTCTGCGAGTGAGTTCTTTTGAACAACTCCAAAAATAGCAATTTCCTCATTTTTCAATGGCATATGTATCGTAAAATGTTATTAAATGATGTGTGTTGTGCAAAATAAATTCTCTATATAAGTATTTTTGTAAAAAAACAAATCTATTTTTTAACATATAATAATTAATACTTAACATGTTATACGCTAATAATCTGTCTCGTTTTACGCTCAAACAAACGCACCCTCGCTCTATAAATACGGGCTGAATGTTTTGGTCGTGACAGCATGTGTTCGAGCTTATATCGCTATCGTTCACAGATCGATCGTGAGCTGAGCTAATTAAATCCTCTAAAAGAATAATCGGAGCCTCGAGTTTGTGTGATTCAGTGCCGTCGCCGTCGCCGCCGCCGTCGTAGAGCCGGTCGCCTGATCTAGGCCTTGCCCCTGACCGTGCAAATGGTACGGTGCACCAACGCGTCGCTCTGTTTCATCGCGCTCACTTCCTCTCTCCTCGTCCAGAGCTCCGGCGGCGCGATGCCGTCTCGCGAGGTGATGCAGGGGCGGCCCTCGTCATCGTCATCGTCGGCGGCGGCGGCGGCTTCTCCGGTGGGGTCATCACCCACGGAGTCGGCGGAGCTGGTGGTGGTGGATACGGGGAGCATCGCCGCTGGCGCTGCCCGCGACGCGGACGCCGCGGCGCCGCCGTCGCCGCCCTCGCCGGCGGCTACAGGGATGGGGGACGACGCGGCGCAGGTGCCGAGGCACTCGGCGCGGCGGCTTCTGGTGGACGCCGCCACCGACGGCGCGGGCGCGTCGTGCCACTCCAACAACGTCCACATCACCTGCGCGCCGCCGTCGCCGCGCTGACCCCCCCGGCGCCGGCTTGCTGGGTTCGCCGCCTGCTCGATCTCCTGACGAATTAATTCCGAACAGTGCGAGGGCCTTCCATAACGAAAACGCTTTGCTAGTGTTTGATGATCCATTAGTTTGTTTCAGTTTGATTCGTTCTTTACTTCGATTCAGTTTGTTTTCGAACTCTTCTACGCAAGGGTAGTGATAACTAGTTTGTGACTTTGGTGTGTAAGATAATACATACATATATATGAACTTGATCAAGCATAGATATGCCATTTACAGGGCAGCACATCTTTAGAGACAAGATTCTGATCTGATCTCAGTGCTTTTGTTCTTAAACTGGAGCGAACAAGTCAATAACCAGTGCACGTGCATAGTATCTGATAAGGAAGACCGACGCAACGTGCGTATTGTTATGGTCTCATTAAAGTATAACCCCGAGCTTTGGCATAAACATTTTCATCAGACCAAAAGGCTCAATTAACCAATTATAACCATGTCATTCGAGAGCAGAGCAGAGCAAAGGAAATGCAACTCTGCAAGGCGGCAATGACGAGCAGCTTGAAATTAGGCCCAGTTTGTTTCGGTTCTTGGGCCAAAGTTGGGCCTCAGTTAGGCCGCTCAGCCACGGTGGGCCGGCCCAACATCGCTATCGTGCAACTTCTCTACGCTTCATCACAAAACCGCCTTAAGAACCCAAAAAAAAAAAAGAAGAAAAAATGCCGCTGGCCACGCTAATCGGGGCCCTGCTCGCCGCCGTCGTCTGGTGCGCCGCCTACCTCGCCGCCGCCATCTCCTCCGCCTTCTGACCCGCCGCCGCGCGCTCCGGGGAACTCCTCCTCCTCCTCCTCCTCCTCCTCCAGCCAAACTACCTCCCCCCGCTTCTCCCCTCTCTAAAACCCTAGTTCTTCTCGGTCGCTCCGCCGCCGCCATGGGGTACGCGCAGCTCGTCATCGGCCCCGCCGGGAGCGGCAAGGTGAGTGGGTCTCCGACTACCCCGCCCGCTTCGTTTTGTTCTATCAGTTTTGGGGGGTGTTGGAGAGGTTGATGTGATGTGGGATTGGTAGTTTAATCCGGGCGATGGTTAGGATTCGGGTCGTTGGCCCCTTTCAGTTAGGGTTCTCCCAGTGCTTCCGCTACTGCGTTTGAACTCATCCAAGTTTTGATTGGATTGCTTCCATGCTGTTTTAGTGGGGACATGATTCCTATCGATCGTATTTGAGCTGATTACTTATTTCACTGGGGTTTGGACGTTTGGTTAGTTTAATAGTAGTTCATGGGATGCCTACTCCCTCTGGTCAAATTGGGAGTAATAGCTTTTTGTGTAATGAACTAATGATACTGTTTTATCACATAATTTTGCAAGTTTGCGGGCTTAGGAGTTGCTAAAACGAGATGCTGCCAATTGCATTTTTTTTCCTAATCTGTTATTGTTTATGCTGTGCAGTCGACCTATTGCTCCAGTTTGTATCAGCATTGTGAGACTGTGGGTAGGACAATTCATATGGTCAATCTCGATCCTGCTGCAGAGCACTTCAGCTACCCTGTTTCTACAGGTAAGGATCTTCTCGTGCTTGTGTAAATATTGATCGGCTCGCTTATACTTGGCTTCTGTTAAATTTTTTGTAGATATTAGGGAGCTCATATCATTGGATGATGTCATGGAGGAACTTGGGATGGGACCAAATGGCGGGCTTATCTATTGCATGGAGTATCCTGTTTTAACATTGAGTCTTTTAATTTTATTTCCCTTTTCTTTCCAGGCTACTTAAGTTATTAACTGACCCTTCTGGTAAATTATTTGCAATGTGCTGTTGTTGTGTTTCAAAAGTAAGTGGGTTGGAGGGGCAACATCAGGCCATTGTGGGTAGAAACTTTTCTTTTAGCACAATGTTTCCGCAATTGCTCTGCAACTAGGGCCGAGTTTAGATCCAAAGTTTTTCTTCAAACTTCCAACTTTTCCATCGCATCAAAACTTTCCTACACACACAAACTTCCAACTTTTCTGTCACATCGTTCCAATTTCAACCAAACTTCCAATTTTGGTGTGAACTAAACACACCCTAGCTTGGGGCTCTTGATATTTAGTACATATTGGTCTCAAGGGCATTATTTGCGTGGCCATTATAACTGGAGTGCTATACTTTCCTCTCAGCTATGGCCATGCGTTTTTGTTTTGATCTATCAACAGTAGGATGAGACAGCTCACCTGATATATATTAAACCCGGAATCAGAACTGGATTATATCTCTATGGCCATGCAATCATCAGATCTGTATTGATATGCTGATGAATGTTGGTGGGATGTTCTGCTCATGCCTATTAATTCTATAATTTAACTTCTCTCTCTATTTTGCCATTCATTAGAAATAGTTTTATATAGATGTTCCAAGAGTAAGTAGTGTTGCTATATGCATATGATACTTTAGAAACTATGACATGCTTTCATATGTTCAATTTGCTAATCCATCTGTCAGGAGACAATTGCACAGCCGCCACCTTTTAATTCTCTGTACTTTGTTAGTTAAAACACTGCAAACTTGATTAGTCATGTTTAGTTCATCCATTCACATTACTTGCAGGCTTGCAGCCTACAATTCATGCTGAATCTTCATTTGTTTGAACGTTCTGTAGAGTTATATGTGTACTAGGATCCAATATAAAACCCTTGGTATTATATCATGTCTCTGAGAGGACATTTATGGTAATATTATTTAATAGGATTTTATGCTGTCAGTTGTTCCTTAAGAAAACCATAGGCACCTTGAAGACAATTTGGATGATTGGTTGGATGAGCAACTGGAGGGTTATTTGGATGATGACTATCTTGTGTTTGATTGCCCAGGTAACTTTCTTTATTCATGCTTGTGTGTTTTAAATGTAGTTGTAGGTTACGTAGAGCTTGACTACTATTCTTATCATACATGGCCTTAATAGACCAACGATTAATCAATATCTCTATCTAACGAATTATACTTGTGCGATAAGCTTGTACAAGGACCTATTGCTCATGTTATTCTCTAGCAATGCAGATATTATGTCCTTCCCCTGTCTTTGCATGGGAATTCTGAGATATTTTAGATTGTTTAACTTCACCTAAAATCATGACAATGAGAGACCACATATTGTTTCTCCAGGCCAGATTGAACTCTTCACTCATGTCCCAGTTCTGCGTAACTTTGTTGAACATTTGAAACGGAAAAATTTCAACGTTTGTGCTGTGTACCTTCTTGATTCACAGGTTTGGACTCTTGGATCACTAACCAAATATATTTATCCTTGAGAAAACATACTGAGCCCAAACACAACTACACAAGTCTTACTTGAGTTTTGTTTTGCTTGGTTAAGTTTGTTAGTGATGTGACAAAATACATCAGTGGTTGCATGGCTTCTCTTTCTGCCATGATTCAGCTTGAACTTCCTCATATCAACATTCTTTCAAAGATGGACCTGGTCTCCAACAAAAAAGATGTGGAAGAGTATGTTTATTTCATTTCTCATTTATTTAAAGATTCAACCATCCTGCTTTGTATTAATATCTTGATGTTTCTAGGTATCTGAATCCAGAGGCGCAGGTTCTCTTGTCACAGCTGAACCGACAGATGGCACCCAAGTTTGGCAAGCTAAACAAATCATTAGCTGAACTGGTACGCATGACGTGAACGTGTAAATTCTTCTCTATATTGTTAATCCTTAATAAAGGCCTGTAATTGTCAAAATATGTGGTTGCCAGCCATGTTATCAGAACCAGTGACTGACCCAGTCAGGTCTCAGGTCATTGGGTCACTGGTTGAAATTGAACTGTAGGTTTTTCTTTATACATCCAGGCAGCATATGTATTTCAAATGTCTATGCTTTCACTGCTGTTCGCAGCCAAGAGCATGGCCTGGTGGCCACTACGTGCGTTTTTTTCAGTAGGGTAGGGAGGCCTTGTGCTCAAAGCCAAACGATCATGCTATTTTTCCTATTTATTCTGCTTAGTTGGTTCTCACTGGGCTTGGTTCTCTCACCGAGTCACAAAAAAACCAACTGGTTTGATAGGTTTTTGCTGTCCATAGTGGCTTGGCTGCAGAAATGATCAGATAGCCTGGACCAGACTGGGGAAAGCACTGGGTCCGGTTTTTTCGATTCAAACCGCCAGTCCAGTCTGGATCTAATAACACTGGGTCATGAGTGCCTTAAGGATGTCACAAATTCATCAGTGCTGGACATATAGCATTTGTTTTAAATCGTTATTTCTTTGAAGCAAATTGCCTACATTATTAAGGTTTGCTATAATGTACTGTAGCCTATTCTAAGTATAAAAAAGGGGCAATAAAAAACATGCCATTTTGATGAGATACTTGCTTTTTTTCAACAATAAAATAAACTTATAAATTGATTAAACATTTTTGGTATTTCAAGTTCTATCACGCAATCGTTTTGTGGTACGATGGACCATGAGCAACTCTTCTGTGCTTTAGCTAGATTGATGATTTGGAAGAGAGATGCCACCAATTTTAGCTGTGGTGAATCAAATATGGCGGTATTTTAACATTTTTGGTGCATTCGTTCATATTCCCCTTTACCTTAATGATGTTTCTATTGGGTTTTCCGACGCTTTCATGAGATTATGTCCACCATCATCTGTAGTGTTTTTTTTTTGGTGCGTGCGTGTCAGCATGTGTGTATGTGGCACTGTGGCTACTGACAGGTGGCTTAGCAACATTGTTTGTTGTGCGAGCATTTCGAATATAAGGGTATACTCATGTTGTTTTATCTTTTATACTCATCTGAATCAACTACTATTAGATAATATATGCCTGACTGTCTGAGCTGATTGTTACAAAGTTATAGTAACCCCATATTCTATCTTCCCATTGCCTTGTTTTCTTTTGTTCAAAGATAATTTGCTCTAATGTAGTGTTATCAGTCATCATTATTAATCTTAATACTATCATGTAGGTTGATGATTACAGCATGGTGAATTTCATCCCACTTGACTTAAGAAAAGAGAGCAGGTAATGCCATTTTCCTTTAGAATCTCAGTCCTTCACAGTTCGAATTTCTGTCCTATGTGGATGGTTTTATTTTATTTTGGTGCAAAACTCTTTTGGACTTGACTGATCAGGAGCCTTTACCCTATGAGCCCTACACATGCTACTAGTATGCATGCCAACTTTTCATGTATTGTATCTCTTGAAGACGCATGTCCATCCTACTCTATAAAAAAAATATGGTAGTGTCTGCTGTATATATCCTGGCTTCAAGCACTACTATGTCGGAGACGGAGTCACCTTATTCTAGGTGGGGATCAGCCATTCGGTGTAGTATGTAGTGGTTCATCCCATCGGTGAACATTTTGTTTTGAGTAAAATACACCAGCGGTCCTTAAACTTGTTGGGAGGTTTCACTTAGGTCCACGAACTTGCAAAGCGTACATCAAGGTCCCTAAACTTGGTTTATTGTTTCATCCCGGTCCAAAGCCGCGTTTGACCGTGGTCTTGCCTATATGGCACGCCACGTGAACGATGACATGGAATTTTTTTATTTTTTTCTCCTTTCTTCCTTCTTTTTTTCACCACTGCGACAGCCCTTCTCCTCGTGCCGCCTCTCACCACCGAGAAAAAAAGAAGGAAGAAAGAGAAAAAAGAAGGAAGAAGGGATAAAAAAATAAAAAAATCCATGTCATTGTCCACGTGGCGTGACACGTAGGCAAGACCACAGTCAAACGTGGCTTTGGACCGGGATGATACAATAAACCAAGTTTAGGGACCTCAATATACACTTTGTAAGTTCGTGGACCTAAGTGAAACCTCCTGACAAGTTTAAGGACCGCTGGTGTATTTTACTCTTCTGTTTTATTAGTCGACGGTTGAACTTATAGCTTGCGCAAGTCTGAAGCAAAATATTCTTGTGAAATAAAAACTTAACATCAAGTTTGTAAATGTTCTGTCTTGAGATACCTGTTTGTACCGTGTGTTTCTCTTTTCATCTCTCTAACTGTCCCTTATTTCTTTTTCCAGCATTCAGTATGTGCTGTCGCACATCGACAACTGCATCCAGTATGGGGAAGACGCAGATGTGAAGGTTAGGGACTTCGATCCCGAGGAGGACTAATCATTTGATCGCGTAGGAGCTAAAAAAAATTACTATCGCAGCATTGGTACTACATAGTACTACCTCCGTTCTATTATAAGTGCAGCATGTTTTTCCGCGTTCAACTTTGACCGTCCGTCTTATTTAAAAATTTTTTGAAAAAATTTAAAAACATAAGTCACGAGTAAAGTACTATTCATGTTTTATCATCTCATAACAACAAAAATACTAATTATAAAAAAATTTCAAATAAGACGAACGATCAAAATTGGGCGCGGAAACTTATGGTTGTACTTATAATGGGACGGAGAGAGTATTCAAGTATGCAGAAAACATCGCAGGATTACAATGTTGTTTCCGTATGAGTCCTATCTGTTGATCAACAAGACAGAATGCTATAATCTGCAAACTCCTGTAAATCAAGCCGTACGTTCTCTGTGTAATCGGTTGACTGGTTGGCATTAACAAGCTGCTGCTTGCCAGAAAAGAAAAACATGACTTTTCTGAATGATTTGAAACACACGGTACCAGCATGTCAAATTGTTCACCCTTAAGCAAATCAGGTGAGCAACCACAGCTCCCTTCTATATATATGGAAGCTGACTAGGCCGAAACTGATAGGAGGATATATTGTGTGTCACGTACCTTGGCCGTCGTCAATAATAGATTCCTTTGCCGCCGGAGGCTAATTATGGCGTGATACACAATAATTTCGCCATAAATGCAGGTAGAATCGTGGCTAACAAGCTGAGTATTAGCCAACAAAATATAATTTCGCCGTAACATGCAGGTAGAATCGTGGCTAACAAGCTGAGTATTAGCCAACAAAATATGAGTTATGTTACTTTCTATCAAAGATTTTGTGCTAAAGCGTGAATATATATGCCATCAAATATAGCCCCCAAAGTTAGCTCATGTGCTAAGCCATCATACCATTCACGCACGGTCCATGGAGAGTGGGAGAACCTCTATAATGTCAAAGGTGATGTGCACTAGCCTCTGTCGGTGTGTCTACTGTACTGCAAGGTTAATATGCGAACAAGTACATCATATCTAACTAATCTTTTCATCATATCATGCGGACATGCCGTTTAATTTGATGCTTTTTCCCGTGAACTCTTCTCGGCCGGTGCTTCTGCCTTCTGACATTCAAATTAAGAGCTAAAAGATCGATCATTGAGCGGCTGTATCTTGGCGGTTACAAACTTTGCAATCCTTTTTCTCCATGCATGCAGCCACTGCACATGAGGCACTTGAAAGCCAGCTAGCTGGTGTGATCTCTCGAGGCATTTTGATGCACACATTAAGTTCATGGTGATCCATCGGAACAGATTAAACTCATTGTGAGATCCACCGGACAGAAAATGTTGGGTCATGGAATAGAAAGCGCAAAAAGACGGCAAGCAAGCAAATTAATACCTATCAGCAAATACATATAAATTTGCATGCAATTAAATATTTTCATACAATGTTTTGATAGTGTTGTATATCTGATAACTAATAGTCATACTAATTATATATTCTACAAGTACTTAAAAGACATTTAATTTGATTAATTCCAACCCATGCATATATATCATGATCAACAGGAGGCACTCAGGCACACACATCTCCATTTCGTAGTAGTGATATTGCAGGTGCAAATTAAGATCCCTGCAATCGGGGTTAAGCAGCCAATTCCCGGCGGTGGCGGCGGCCGAGAGGAGCTCGTCGCCGTCGGGATGCACCAACTATGGCCCCGGAGGCGGCAGCGTTTGTCCTCCACGTACGCTAGCTTAGCGAGCGAGCTAGCTTGCAAAATCGATCATCAAGTCTTCGATCGCGTGCATGACGATGCACATAAAATGCATGTATACTTGTCCATGCAACACCAACTTGTGATTAATTACATGCATCCGTACTGCTGCTTAATTTGTATAGTACTCCCCACCATTTCACAATGTAAGTCATTCTAACATTTTCCACATTCATAAATATGTTAATGAATCTAAATAGATATATATGTATAGATTTATTAACATTAATATAAATGTGAAAAATGTTAGAATGACTTACATTGTGAAACGAATGAGCTAATAATAAGCTAGCTAGATCTCTCCGATCGCTTATGCATGATGCATGGTAACGTAAGTTAATGCATGTATAAGTACTAAAGAGTCTAGGTAAGACTAGTGTTTATCTAGTGTCGTCATTGTTTTACTTTCTTTTTTTTTTTTGCGTCGAGCAAAAGTGTCTATGTATATATATTGTGCATGTCCCAAGTATATATGCACTGTCTAATTAATTGTGTAATTTGTAAATTGCCCATCTTTTTATCTAAGTGTTCCGTCCATTTTAAGAAGTCGCGCGCGCCCCTGTCGATGGATCAATGAGAGTTGATAATTTGCATTCATCTGATCCTGATTAACTAGTCCGACTCCATTGATTAATTAATGGGACTACCTTAAAAATACCGCAAGTTGTTTAAGAGAAAAAACTTTCAAATCTAACTATTATATTATAATGTAATATAATTCTATTATAACTATAATGTAACTTGTATATAAGTATTAAAATAATATAGACAACCTTATAATTAACTTATATAGATATTACGATATAGTTATAGTACAACTACACTGTAGTTACAATATAGTATAATTATATTATAGTTATACTACAACTATTTACATTTGAAAGTTGTTGAAAAAACTTGTGACAGTTTTTTTAGCAATTCCGTCAATTAATTAGGCGATACTGATTAAGTATGTGATCGATGCATGTACGGATACGTACAGATCGGGAGGGATTATGTCGATCTATCTAGAGACTAGAGTATTGATGGGTTCTTGATCGTTTGCTTTTGTTGACAGGCTAGAGTATTGTCGTTTGTTCGCTCTCCTCCACGCGTGCTTCGGCTGTTCGGCGTGAAGTCGATCGTCTGTGTTAGTTTAGCAGCTAAAGTTTGATTAGTACAATCAATGTGTGTGTGTAAATATATAGCAGTATAAAGGAGGAATCATATCGATCGGACCCAGATATTGTGGCCTATACATCTACATGCAGCCCGAGCTGTAGCCGAAGTGCCGATGGATTGATTAGAAAGAGATCTAGTCATGCCGCGGTCTTTGATCGAGTAATATAATCGTCTTCCAGTAGTACTCTGCTCTCTTTGTCCTAAAATATAATAACTTTTTAGCTAGATGGAACATAATCTAGTCCTACGAATCTAAGACCATATTTCTTTCAGCTTGGGATTATTATAATCCAGATTATTAGGAGTAAGCTGAAAGAAACAGACAACTTATTGAAGTAGCTTATTATAATTTGGAGCCCAGCTTATTATAATCTGATAAGCTCATTTAGGTGAGCTTTTTCCAGATTATTGGGTGAAAAATTACCCACCATACCACCCCACTCCCTCTTAATTTAAACTTGCAAACCCAATAATCTAGGCTCTAATAATCTAGGAAAGAAACAACTAACCGCTTATTCTACTACAGATTATAACAATCTAGTATAGTAATCTGACTCAATAATCTAGATTATAATAATCTCAAGCTGAAAAAAACAGGGCCTAAACAGAAGGCATGACCAGATTCGTAGTATTCAGATATGTCCCATCCACTTAAAAGTCACTATATTTTAGGACGGATGGAGTATTATATAAGCCCAGGATTACCATTGATGTATTTTGTTACTGATGTGACAGTGTGGTTGCATTATGGCCTGCCATGATTCAGCTTGAACTTTCTCATATCAACATTCTTTTAAAGATGGACCTGTTCTCCAACAAAAAAGTTGTGGAAGAGTATATTTATTGCATTTCTCCTTTATTTAATGATTCAACCATCTTGCTCTATACTTGCTTTATACTAATATTTTGATGTTTCTAAGTATCTGAATACAGAGGCACAAGTTCTTCTGCCATACAACTGATCGAACTGACAGATGGCACCCAATGCAAGTTTGGCCAGTTGTTAGTTTAAAAATATCCACATCAGCAATATAGTTATTAGTAGAGATAATATGTATAGTAATGGGCTATTTAGCTTATTTATCCATAAATTTGTATGTATTATTTTTTAATATTTTGATATAACCTTTTTTTCTGCTCGCGGAGCTCTATTCCTGCATGGTTTCACATGACCCCACGTTAACCCCACCTCACAACTGTGTGGCTGGTAGAAGTTCACCTGGTGCTGCTTTGCTTGTGTTGGAGCCTGTGTGTCGTCGGCGATAAACTAGTCACCCACTTTCACTCTCCTCTCATTTCTCCTCACCATCATTTTTTTCATCATGTATAGATTATCGGCCGCTTAAACCACCTCTCGTACCTATGATACTAATTGTTTGTTTACCAAGCAGGTGAGCGTGCAATCACTGTTCCCAAGCAAGATTAAGTTTTCGGCTCCATATGCTAGCAATCATACCACGTGATATCAAGGTGCGATGCGCCACTATTCTACTCCAAAAGACCAAGCTAGCTAGGTTGCACCGTTACACGCAACTGCTGGTTAGCTGCTAGCTTTACTCTAAAAGACCAAGCTATATATATGTAGGTTACACGCACGCAACTAAGCTGCTTTTGTGCAAAATATATGGAAGATATATTTGCGCGCGGTGCATTTCAATTGCTGGTCGATCTGCTGCCACCTCATCTCATTCTACATCTCCCAATGGCCCCGGGCCCCCGGCCGGCCATCACCACGTATACTGCTATGTACTCCCTCCGTACTCGTAATGTTCCCTTGGTACTCGTAATTTTAGGACAGTATTAGTACGTAATGTTTAGGACAATATTTAAGTAAAACCTTAAAAATATAAATCATGAATAATTCTCAAGTTGTTGAGTTTAAAAATATAAAAATTATATGAATAGATTTGTCTTGAAAAATACTTTCATAAAAGTATACATATATATCACTTTTCAATAAATATTTTTCGTAGAAACAAGAAGTCAAAGTTGTATTTTGGAGACCGTATCGCTGTCCTAAACAACTTTCTTTACGAGTACGGAGGGAGTATATTATATATCTTGTCATCTAACACTAATTAATGCACAGATGTCATAATAAACATTTAAGGCACATTTCACATGCATTTCGGCCTTGGCTGTGTTTAGTTGCTTGGCCAATAAGTATACGGATAAACATTTGAAGTATTAAACGTAGACTAATAATAAAACAAATTATAAATTCCGCCTGTAAACTGCAAGGCGAATTTATTAAGCCTAATTAATCCGTCATTAGCAAATGTTTACTATACCATCACATTGTCAAATCATGGCGTAATTAGGCTTAAAAGATTCGTCTCGTAATTTACATGCAAACTGTGTAATTGGTTTTTTCGTCCACATTTAGTGCTCCATACATGTGTCCAAACATTCAATGTGACTTTTTTGGCAAAAAAAAAAAAGAATCTAAACATGGCTCTTGTTTAGATAAAAAATTTTTGGCCAAAAATGTCACATTAAAAATTTGGACATATGCATGGGGCATTAAATGTGGGGAAAAAATCAATTGCACAGTTTGCATGTAAATTGCGAGACGAATCTTTTGAGCCTAATTACGCCATGATTTGACAATGCGATGCTACAGCAAACATTTGCTAATGATGGATTAATTAGGCTTAATAAATTCATCTCGCAGTTTACAGGCGGAATCTGTAATTTGTTTTGTTATTAGTCTATATTTAATACTTTAAATGTGCATCCGTATACTTTGAAAACTTTACACCAAAAGAACTAAACATACACACCCTTCATTTAGATCGACCTAGCTATTGTCAGCTAGCCGGGTCCATACTTCTAGTGCCTGTGAACGTTTCATACATAGAGGGGGCTGCAGTTTTATCATGGTTACAAATTACTCCCACCGTTCTAAAATATAAACTTTTTTAGAATAGCACTAAGTCAAACATTTTCAACTTTAATTATTAATAAAAAAATAAAAAATCAATCATATAAAATTGATGTTGAGATACACTTGATAAATACAGTTGCAAGTGATTCTATGTGGTTTCAACTTTAAGGTCCCGTGTTTAATTCCAAACACGCTTATAACTTTTTCTTAAAAAAATATTTAGAGAGACGTCTCTCCCTCCAAATCTTTTTTTAAAAAAATTTGATGTTACTAGATTTATTATTAAACAAACTATCATAATAAGAAACTATTTTTATTTTAAACATCCTACTTTTATAGATATTATTAGTTGGAATAATATAAAAAACCGCGTCTAAGTTTGAAAAATACTTACTATATTTTAGAACGGAGTAAATACTATGCGACCACATGCTAATTATAGATAAGCATATGCATATACTCTCTCTCTTTTAAAAAAAGCACCTCTCTTTCTAGAGTTGTCTTTTTTTTTTTTTAGATGGGGGAGTAAGCGTTAGCTGCAGCCGCCTCTCGTTTGGGAGTCGCTGCACTACAGGCCACTTGATGACTTGAAACGCGCGGGGGTGGAGAGGGTCGGCCTGCCTCTCGATCGAGGCTTTCGGTGGCAACATTTTTGTTCGCTGGTAAATTAGGTCAGCTAGCTAGCTGAACAAGCAAAAGGGTACAGTTGCGCTAGCTGCTGCGCATGGAAACTTGAGAGTGCCAAAAGGGCAAAAGCTAGCGCAAGGGCAAATTTCCATTACACATACATTAATTCATTCAAACATTGTATAGTATTGATTATCTCCTTTCGTCTGGAAAGCTAATTAATTAATTAATTAAAGGGATCGAGCGACATTACTTTGCTAGGCCTATATATACTCTTGTGCCGTCCAGTGATCTACTTAGCAGCTAGCGCTAGTAGCTAAGCTAATTTCCTTAATTAGTCGATCAGTAGCCCTAGAGGCAAATTAACAGATCGATTGAGTTCGATCTCCTCGTACTATATACATAGCCACATGCCCAGATATATATAGATCGGTTCCACAATAGTATAGCTCTACAAGCTAGGCTACTCCTACCTCCTGGTTGTTGTGATCACTTGAGTGAGTTAAGTAAGTAAGTATAATCCTTGCTGCTATGGCCGTAGGGATTAAGAAAGGCCATGATCAGGTGGCTGCAGCAGCAGCAGCGCTGCTGATGGTGTTCTTGGTGGCGGCTACCTTCCACTTCCAGGCTCTCCACGCGCGCCCTGTGGACACGTCCGGGACGCTGCACCCTAGCAGCCACGACGACAACACCGGCGCAAGTCCACCGCCGCCGACGGCGGCGGCGGCGGCGGCGGCCGGCGGCAGGGGTTTACCGAAGAGGAGCTCGTCGCCGTCGGGATGTACCAACTATGGCCCCGGAGGCGGCACCGTTTGTCCTCCTCGCTAGTGATATGCTATAGCCTACTTCCTCCGTACCCAGAAAACCCAACCGAAAAGAGGATATGATCCGTCCAGATTCATTGTATTAGGAGGAGTCACATTTAATTTTAGATTTGGTATTTTTAGACGGAGGGAGTATGTATCTGGTAGCTTGCAATAGTTAAAAGGAATAAATCATCAAATCTCTTCGCGTGTATGATGCGCATGTGACATAGGAGTAGTATGTTGCATGTCCATCGATCGTCCAACGACATCAACTAGTGTATGCATATTTGCAGTACACCTTTTGTTCCGAAATAAATTTATTTACAAGTCTATGAGTTCAACGTTTAATCGTTCATTTTATTTAAAAAAATATAAACAATATTCGCGTTTTATATTCTAATAACAACAAAAATACTAATTATATAAAAATTTTAAATAAGACAAACGTTCAAATGTTGGGAAAAAACTTATAAACAATTTATTTTGGGATGAAAGGTATAATTAATAAACTATATAGCTAGATCTGCTCGCATGCACAGGTTTCACCCTTTTTTTTTTTTTGGCATCAAGCAGAAGTGTTTGTGCATGCATCATGTCGCCAAAGGACTGTAGTAGTGTGTGTAATTGTAATTTGTAAAATGGACTTCTTTTTTATCTCAAGTGTTCCGTTCATTAAATAAAGAATGCGCATGTCAATATAGATTGATGAGAAAGTGATAGATCAATTAATTAATATCGAGCAGATGGAACCTCTCCCATTTGCATGCATCACTAGATCTTCAAAGCCGCTAAAGTTCGCAACTTAGCATATTGGTACAAAAACAAATTAACCCCAGATGTTCTATACTTAGCACAAGCTGTATAGCCAAGTGCGCATGCAGAGTCATCATGCATGCTGCTGCGCTGAGTATTATATCCTCCATTAATGCTAAGCCCAGATATCCCTTGTAATTAAAAAAACAAGTTACAACTACATATGCTCTTGTTTACGGATTTCCAGTGTCTGCATGCAGTATGCCAGTATATACTATATATGCATGTGCCAATTAGCGCAATTAAATTGCATTCGGGAAAAAAAAGAGTGTGTGCTCCTCAAACATTTTGAGACTCGATCAGTTCAGTGCATGGCGCAGCAACAACCAACGTATTTTAGTGGGAGTGGAGTTTAAACTCTCGAGAGAATATCCCATCGTTGCTCTTGTATATAACTTAAATAGTTATAAAAAAAATTAAAATAATGTATTAACATGTGATTTTGTCGAACTTGGTTTTGATCACATGCAAAAATTGATTTTGTGGCCGTGGTAGTTAATAAAATTGCCCAGTATCGTAGTTAATCATATCTCAGAATCACTAAGCTAAGTTAACATCACTCTTGTCGTCATGTGCAATCCCTTTTCGCTTAGCTTTAATTAAGCAACCTTGCTAGCTTTAAGCATACCCAACTTTGGGGTGCACCCTTGGATCGATCACAAAATGTCCTTTACACATGGCAGAATGGCACCGTATGAGAGTATTGACCAATATATGATACTCTGCCGCAAGTCTATTATATAATAGTATTATATTAGCGGCCACATGGATATTTTTCTCAAACAAAAATGACACGTACTATACGTTAGGGCATGCATATGATACATAATTTCATATATACTTTCTTCGCCCCATAAAAAACCTACGAGGCTACAACATAACATGGGATGCGGCGTTTTTCAATATAATAAATCTGGACATACCTATTTCTAGTACAATAAATCCGGACATGCTCATGTCATTCTAGGTTATTTTTTATGAAACAGTGGGAGTTAACTTATTGATTTACATTGGAGAAATACTTACCATATGATTATACTAGGAATTACTAATCACTACGCCTATATATACACGTGAGCTTAGCAGCCGATGGCCGATCAGCGAGAAAAGCCATCAATGAAATAAGCCAAACGGTATATTTACAAACAAAAAGTAAGATATGAATACAACTTTTTATACGTGCTCTTAATTAGCTCTTTAATAAAAAAAAATCCCAAAATCAGTTTTAAATTTAAGGTTGAAAATTTAAATTTTGGCTGATAAGGATAAGTATAAGTGAAAAGATGAGGCCGAAAAAGTCAGCACCAGCGGCATGGAATTGACGGTGCTCTTTGTGGGCTGCATTCCACCACTTCACCACCTGCAATCCATTCACGAATATTTTTACATGTGAACCTCTTAAAAGCATTTATCTATGAAAATTAATTTTCATATATATGCTGTCCTGGTCAGGTATCAAAACTCTCATAGGATGTTCTCTCATGTACCATGTATCTGACTGGACACTCTTAATAAATAAAGTACATTAGTTTTTTTTTTTTAAAAAAACTACTACTCCTAGCTCGCAGGTTCATATGCATGGTACTATTACTATATGTGGGTACGTTATTGTGTGCTTCAGTGTGCGTGTATGGCTCTGTAACTATATACATTAATTACTGTATGTTTTTCTCTTTCCTTTTTCTGGTGAGTGTGTAAACTTTTTTACAATCATATAGTATTTAGCTATCATTAATTCCTTATATGGGACTATTTAGGGAAGCTTAATATTCTAAAAAACATTTGGTTTGGTATTTAGCTTCTGAGAACCTAGAAAAGTTAGCTATATTTTCTAGCTTCTAGCTTCTAGTTTATTTCGGGATTTTATTTTTAGAATATGGGTGAGAATCTATACTATCGGGGAGACGAAGCTGTTGATGTTAGAAGCTCCCCAACTAGGCGCTATATAATTGAAGCGGCATTTTTAAATTTTAAGGATACTTTGGAAAAAGTACACCGAAGGTCCCTCAACTTGTCATCGAATTACAAAATCGTCCTTAAACCGTAAAACCGGATACAATGCATCCCCCAACTTACAAAACCAGTACAAACTAGGTCCCTCGGTGGTTTTTACTCCGGTTTTGTCTGATGTGGCAACTGACTCAGCTGTGGGTCCCACATGTCAGCCCCTCTCTTCCTCTCTCTCCTCTTCTTCTCTCCCTCTCCTCAGTTCGGCAGTGGGCAGGGTAGCCAGCCGGTGGGGAAGGTGAGAGTTCGGCGACCAGCGACGGGCGACGAGGCGGCGGCGGATCTCAACGCGACGTCCCCCGCCCCGACGCGGTGTTACACCCCAAAGTTCTTTCCCAAGCCTAAATTGAAAGTTATAAATGGTCTCAAGAAAATACTGGTGTAAATAAAGAGAAAACCCTAAGAAAGTAATACAAATAATAATCGAATCTGACATGTGGAATTTTTCTTGAGTTCTACATGTCGAAATTCACTAACAGGATTTTTAGTGGAATTTTCAGAGCCCTAGAAATAATTTTAATCAATTAAAATTGAGCACAAGCAATATTTTAATTCCAGGGAAAATCCTTTTCTTCCTTTTTCTTTTTCTTTTCCCCCCGTTTTCTTTTCGGATGGGCCGCCGACCCATTCTCCTTCTTCCTCTCCCTTCCGCTGGGCCGGCCGAAGGCCAAGGCCCAGCTAGGCAGGCCGCCCCGCCTCCCTCCTCTCCCGGGGTCGCCGACAGGTGGGGCCCACCTGTCGGGTCCTCCCCCAACCTCCCGCCGCCCGCGCCGGTCACCACCCCGCCGAAATCGCCGCCGCGCCCACGCCTCCGCCTCCTCCGGGCCACGTCGGCCACGCCCGCGCGTGCGCCGCACCTCCCGCGCCCACTCCCTTCTCTCTCCCGCCCACGCCCGCGCCCAAGATGGCCGGGATTCGATTTTCGAATCCCGCCTCTCTCTCTCCTCTCCCACTTCCCCGCGTTGGCCGGCGATTCCCGCCTCTCCCGGCCACGTCCGGCCCCCTCTCTCCCTATTTAAGCTCCGCCGTCACCCCCTCTCTCTTTTTCCCCATTTCGCTGAACTCTCTCGTGCTCCCCATCGCTCCCGCGCCGTGCATCCACCCGCCGCCGCCTTTCCCGCCGCTCCGGCCGCCGCTAGCCGCTGCTAGGCTCGCCGCCGCACCGCGCCGTCGCCGCCATCGGGTCCGCGTGGCCGAGATCCACCCCGTCCACCCCTCCTTCGTCGAGGTTCGCCGCCGGAGCGCCGTTCCCACCGTGCGACGGTGAGAGCAACCATGTCCGCCGCCTTCGGCCATGGTTTCCCATCGCCGTGGTTCATCTCTCTCCCTCTAACCTCTCTCTTTTCCTCCCTTAGGGCATTCCGGACCTAGTCCGCCCGTCGCCGCCGATTGCCCGTGGTCGCCGTCGCCGTTCGCCGTCGTCTTCCTCCGCGCCGGCCACTCTCGGTGAGGCATCCCTCTCCCCTCTATTCCCCTCCCTCTCCTTCCTAGCCGCCGCTTAGCGCCGCCGCCCTCGCGTCGCCTTCGCACCGCCGCCTCCGCCGCCGGTTGCCGTCGCCGGCAACGCGTGCGCGCGCGCGCCGTCGCCATCACCGTGGCTGGTCGGCCGGCCTTGAGCCAAGCCGAGCCGGGTCGCCGCCGCCCGTCCGATTAGCCCCGGGGGCGATCTGGGCCGTCGGTCCCGTGGACCGGCGGTGGACCACCCGCGTGGTCCCGGTCCACGGTGGACCGCCCCCCCTTGAGCCGCTGCCGAGTAGGCCCGCTTGCTGGCGCCCCTTTCCTCCCTCTCCCGAGCCGCTGACTGGTGGGCCCCGCATGTCGGCGCCGCCCCCCTCCTTGATGACGTCAGCCCTGGGAATTATTGCGCAATAAATGATTTAAGGACTTTTTGTTATAGTAATAAACACAGTGAATCTTCTAAAATTCATAACTAATTCATCCGAGCTCCGTTTAAGCCCATTCAAGTCTCAGTAAATCAAGAAAAATGTGTAGAATCCATTAAAAATGGTTTTGTTCTCTGTTTCAGTAGTCTTATAGCCTGTTTGCAATGTTTGCCTTGTATGTCGCTAGATTCCGGTCCTTCCGACGCTCCGGTGTACTTCGAAATAGTCGCCGAGGTTCCTCCAGCAGTAGAGCAAGGCAAGTCATGCTTGTCACTTGATCATGTTGATCCTATATTGCAAATGTCCTAATGTTTTCTTTCAAATGCTGCATTTTGTTTTGCAATAATGCTACGGGGTGATTACCTATTGTTACGGCCATGCTATTTTGATACCATGCTCCTTTGTAGCTTGGGTTATAACATGAATAGATTTTGGACTAGGAATTGCTTAGCCATGCTTAGTTCCACTAGCACACAATGGGGAGATCTCATTAAAATATAGACTTTAGGTTCAATGGGTAAGGTTGGTTTAGTACCACTGTTTTGGTGTTGGTTAATTAAAATGAATCACATGGTGGGCTTTGGGTGCATGGTTTTGCTAGTCGCACCCATGGCATTTAAGGACCGGTTCGCGGGATGCCCTGGAAGAACTTATCGTACTTACCACAAGCCAGCGTGGGCAACGGCTGGGCTTGTAGTGTAGCTTTCCTCTAGTCGACGGATCCAGGCAAGGGTGGGCGTGATGGAGCGGGGCGGGCCCCGCGACGGCCTCTGTCGCTTCCGGATTCACCTAGGCACGAGAGGGGACTGTCCCGTTGCCCGCTGGGGACGGGGGTGAAACCTGAGGTGTGGTGGCATGTCGGCGCATGGAAACGTGTCGTGGGGCTGTGTCTTGTGGGTACAGTTGTACACCTCTGATCAGAGTAAAACTATTCGAATAGCCGTGCCCGCGGTTATGGGCGGTCAACCAGATTCACCGTGATTAGTCTCACCCTAGTTTAGTCTAATGAAATTGGATAGTATAGGTGGATGGTTGGGCCTGTTGCAACATGGGATAGCGTTGGACAGCGGATGATCAATATTACTTAATTATTGCAACTGTTTAATTCTTTCAACTTCTGTTTATAAATGCTCGCTTTATGCAAATGAACCACTCTAGCTCTCCTTTGATAATTCCCTGCATCATACCCCTATTCCGGTATGACTTGCTGAGTACAGTGGGTAGTACTCAGTCTTGCTCTATTTTCCCCAACCCCAGAGTACGAGTATGTGTCAGATGGAGGTTTCTCCGAGGAGTAGACTTCGTCCGTGCCGTCGAGGATGCCTGTGGAGTGGTGTTCCCGCTGCAGTTCTAGTCAAGGCTTAGCTCCTGTTGTCTTTCGTTTTTCCGCTGCACTTATGTAAGACTTTTATGATGTTTGTAAGATGTGGATCTGAATGTCAACATTGTCGTTTGTGTACCCCGGCCGGTCCTGGACGGGGATTTTAATGCACAATCTGCTTGGAATTCTATTCGGGAATTTCTGGGCGTGACACGCGGCAACCGCCCACCACATCGCCGGCGCATTCTCGTCTGCAATGCAACATACACATCGGGGCAAAATCAATCAAGAAAACGTCAAACGCCATTAATGGCGGCGTGTTCGTGCTGTTGCTGTTTGGTGTTGCGTTTGTGTCATTGGGTGGTGGTGGTGGTGTACTGACCGTGGAGGTTGGCGGAGACGGAGCCGCGGCTGGAGAAGTGGAAGACGAGGTAGAGGTCGCGGTCGACGCAGCAGCCGAGGAGCGCGCACACGTTGGGATGCAGCGCGTGCCCCACCGTGCCGAGCTCCGCCAGGAAGTCGCGCTCCCACCGCTCGCACGCCCACGCACGGATGCGCCCATCAGCCGACGTCAAGCAGCTGTCGCTCCCGGACCCCTCCTTCCTCGAGCAGAGGCGGGACACGCTCCTTGCCTACACCCAGATCGCGCTCGCCGCGGCCTAGGCCACCGACGTCGGGATCAAGACCGCGTGCGGCTCGTTCCAGAGTGCTGCAGGGGCGTTCGCGTGGATGAGGGAGAGTGGCGTCGATGCCAAGGCCGTCGCGGCCGGGGCCACCACCGTCGACGTCCTCTCCTTGCTCTCCCCCGCCTCGCCGCCGAACCACCTTGCCCTCCTCCCCGCCCTGCGCGACCCAGCTCCCGGCCTTGCGCTCCCGCGCCGCCGCCACGGCGCCCCCAGCCCTGCCTCCGCCGCCGCCCCCGCCCCCGCCTCCACCGCTGTCGTCGCCGCGGAGCCCCCACCGCCGCGTCCAGCTCCTCCCCCGCTAGCTGCCGGCCGCGCCCATCTCCACCCTCGCCGGCCGTGCCCCGCTCTGCCCCCGCTGGTCGCCAGTCGGGCCTAGCTCCTCCCCCAACCGAATGCCGTGGAAAGGGATGAGAGAGGAAGAGAAGAGGAGAGAGGAGGGGAACAAGAGGCTGACATATGGGCCTTATGTGGGTCCCATGCTGAGTCAGCTGCCACGTCGGACAAAACCGGAGTCAAAACCGCCGAGGGAGCTTGTTTGCATTGGTTTTGTAAGTAGGGGGACGTGTTGTATCTGGTTTTGCAGTTTAAGGACGATTTTGTAATTCGATGACAAGTTGAGGGATCTTCCGTGTACTTTTTCCGGATACTTTTAAGTATACTTTCACTTGTCTTTTGTAATCATGCATGAGAAAGATATCTATGGCTATAAAATTGATGAAGAAAACTTCTGAGCTGATCTAAAACCAAATTTTAAAAATTATCTTTCGGTTGTGTCGTCCCAAACTCAGCCACGCACTGAATATATATATATATATATATATATATATATATATATATATATATATATATATATATATATATTATAAATACGATATCTGATAAAACAAATTAATCCAGAGAACCAGCCCATGCAGAAAGAACGGATCGAAGAACGGTATAGCTAGGCGTGCATGCATGCTAGCTACTCCTAACATATTTGTAAGCTAGCTGTTGATCGAAATGAGATGAACTACTACATATGCGTAATATAGAGAGCAGATGCATGCATGGAACCCCGTTTGTTGTATTCATCGTCATGCACTCATCATCCCCTAATTAATAAGTCGCAAATTGGTGATTAGATCCTAATTAATATCGCACGAGATGATCATGGTGTATATATATACTTGAATACTTCTGTATTAGTCTATAGATTGATTAGGGTCTAGTATCGATCGATCGGTTGAGAGATGCGACGTGATGCGTGGCCCTCACCCTTATGAGACATTATCAGGTTATGTTTAGAGAGTGTCTAGCTAGCTTTTCTAAAGAAAAGATGTGCATATTCGATCTCTTCCAAAGTCGGTCAATATCCTCATGCAGCTGGCCTTTACAAAGTTTGGGGACACATGGCCGCCTATCGAGTCATGCAGGCATGTTCTTTTCAGCCAACTTGGGAATATTCTTTTGGTTCAATTTATTTCTTAATTTTAGGTCAGATGAGTCGTCCGTGACGGTTATGTTCACACGATAAAGTACGTCGATCCCAATGTGCTAGTGGTCAAAAACTAAAATCTCATATAGAAATAGTTTTATTTTAGTACTGTATTAAAAATAGCTATAATTTAGGATGAATGTAGTAGCATGCAATCTGGTCATATGGCACAATCAAAATAATTAGATGATCACATAAAGGCTGGAAGATAATTTCGTCAATTCTAACAACGATAATATCCCTCACTACGGTACATTATTGTACCTTCCGTAAAAGAAAAAAAACAGTAGTTGGTTACTTGGGATAATCGATGTACATATGTATACTCCCTCCATAAAAAAATAAAATAAATCCTAGCTATGAATTTAGACCAGTGCTTATCCAGGTTCAGGATTTAATTTATTTTTTACGGTAGGTGTATATTGTATCTTTCATGTTTTTGAAACAAAAATATATAGTATATAGGAGTGAGGAAACAACTGTAGCCCAATTAATTTGTATTGCTGGATTAGAAAGAGAGAAGGGGGTCATGCTGCTGCCGCTGAGTAAAACTGCAAGCTACACACTTAATTGTTCTCTTGTCCACTCATTTCCGGGTGACTTAATTTGTGCAGTATGCATGCATGTATCAATTAGCCCGAATTACAATGCAAATGGTTGTTACTTGTTAGTGCAAGAGGCAAAGTTCATCAGCACAGGAACTCAAGAATGGCTTCGTTTGGAAGTTGAAAGTGCCGTTTGCTT
Source organism: Oryza glaberrima (assembly GCF_000147395.1). Lineage (NCBI taxonomy): Eukaryota > Viridiplantae > Streptophyta > Magnoliopsida > Poales > Poaceae > Oryza > Oryza glaberrima. The sequence goes on from NC_068328.1 coordinate 28,402,515, forward strand.
TTGACCCCATATATGGTTGTGTTTAGATTCAAACTTTCAACTTTTTCTATTACATCAACCTGTCATACACACACAGCTTTTCAGTCACATCGTACCAATTTCAACCAAAACTTTTAACTTTGAAAGGAACTAAACACAACCTATGTATCATAAGGCTTTTTTGAAGTTTGATCAGCATTGTCTGGTCAACGGTTCAGCAGCCACCAGCAGAATTCATCGCCGAGAGGAACAGAGGGACCGAACCTAACTGACAAATTAATCCACCACATTTATATGTTGTTTACGTACGAGTCCTATTTAATTTCTATATGTTAATTAATCAAATAGCTAGACAGAACGCTATTATCTGCACTGTAAATCAACTTTCTGGATGACATGGAACACGAGTGATAACTGGTACCTGAATGTCACAGCTCCCTTCTATCTATACGTAACATCGAAACTGACAAAGGATTATGTTAACACGTACCTTATACCTCGCGGCTAATTATGCATGGCGTGATATGCAATTTCACCATAACTTGCGGAGTACAATCATGGATATAACAAAGCTATTAGTAGTAAAATATGTGTTATGACACTTAGGAGGTGTTTAGATTCAGAGGTGTAAAATTTTGGCGTGTCACATTGGGTTATATAGGGTGTCGTATGGGGTGTTTGGGCACTATAAAAAAATATTTCCACAATTTTATATTATAAGACTTTCTAGTATTGCCCACATTCATATATATATATATATATATATATATATATATATATATATATATATATATATATATGAATGTGGGCAATACTAGAAAGTCTTATATGTGTTAACGAATCTAGACATATATGTGTGTTTAGATTCATTAACATCTATATAAATGTGGGCAATACTAAAAAGTCTTATAATATGAAACGGTGGGAGTAATTACAGAATTCGTCAGTAAATAACGAGATGAATTTATTAAGCCTAATTAACCCGTCATTAGCAAATATTTACTGTAGAACCATATTGTCAAATCATGGAGCAATTATGCTTAAAAGATTCGTCTCGCAAATTAGTCGCAAACGTTCGATGTGACAAGGTGTAAAATTTTGATGTGAGAACTAAACAGGGCCTTAATTGAATTGAAGATTTTATATGCTTAAGTGTGGAGGCCATCCGAACAGCCCCAGGTTAGGTCCATCAAGGTGATATGCACTAGTATCTTTGTCGGCAAGTCTACTCCAAAGACGAAAGGTTATACAAATTAATACACTTATGTCGTGATCTAATATCTTCTTCATAGCTGCCGCGGCTTGCTTCTTGTCGAATTGTCAACAGTCTAGAAATATGTGTTATGGCACTTAATTGAAGATTTTATATGCTAAAGTGTGGAGGCCATCCGCCCCAAGTTAGGTCCATCAAGGTGATGTGCACTAGTATCTCTGTCGACAAGTCTATTCCAAAGATGAAAGGTTATACAAATTAATAGCCCCTCCGTTTTATTTTAAGTGTAACCATAAGTTTCTGTGTCCAACTTTGATCGTCCGTTTTATTCAAAAGTTTTTTATATAATTAGTATTTTTATTGTTCTGAGATGATAAAATATGAATAATATTTTATACATAACTTATTTTTTTAATTTTTTTTAAAAAAATTTAAATAAAGCAGACCGTTAAAGTTGTGTACGGAATGGTTGAACTTAAAATGGGACGGAGGGAGTACACTTGATATCGTGATCTAATATCTTCTTCGTAGCTGCCGCGGCTTGCTGGTCGAATTGTCAACTGTCTAGAAATAGAAAAAAAAAGCACAAATTAAAGTGCAAGGTTTATTTAATCATATAAGAATGATGAAAAACACAAGAAAGAAAAACAAGAAACCTCATAGTATACAGGGTATTCAAAGTAAAGGAAAAATAAAAAGAGGTTAAACATTTTTGTTTATTTTCCACTGAAGTCTGAAACTAAGTCATATGAATGAATTTCCTTTCTTTTCCGATAAACGAAAGGGTTTCATGCAAGCTTGTTTGGTTTATAATAATTTCAATCCATAAAAATAAGAAAAGTGAAGCAATTGCCTGTACACTTCAATCCAGTTTGACTGGATGTAAAAATTTCCTCTGTTTCCGCTCTACTAATAGTGAAGGGAAATTATTTCTTATACTTCATTCTACAAATCGAATAGTACTACTTATAAGAATTATTTCTTAGAAATTCAAATAATTTGTTTTCCTGTTAACAGGATAAAGCACTTTATAGGAAAATTTTCTTGGAGGTTGAATCCTCCAAATTTCTATATATGACAATCCACCAGTCAAATTAAGATTAATTCGATCCATGCTTGCAAATATGTCATTTCAGATAAATGCCATCATAATTTGTCTATTTGTTGCTGTGCCACTGAAATTTTACAAAATTAGAACCATGTCGCTACCGTCACATTTTCTATCTTCTTCCTCTGTACATGGGACCCACCCGTTAGATTTATCTTCTTCCTCCATCCTCCTCTCTTCTTTTTTCCCATCTCTCTCCACCACCTATCTCTCTCATAGAAACTATGAATCAGGGACATCACATCGCTGCTCCGAGGCGACGTGTACAAATAAATTGGAGACATCATGCCACTGCTCCGAGCACGAATTGGGGGAATCAATTATATAGGTGACACGCTGCTCCGGTGCCTCCCGCTGGCGCCTATACCAAAGAGCTCAATGTCCGAAGGAGGAGGAGAAGGTGAAGATGGTGGTGGTGATGATGGAATCTTCGTGATCCGAGCTCCCAAGAGACCACCTCGACCTCGTGGTACTGCGCCTGCATCCCTCGTCGACAGTGTTCGTCCCCGCGTGGTTTTCCTCCTCTAGTGCACCGCGATCTTAATTTTATAAAATTTGTGACACGACTACAAATAAACGAATTGTAATAATACTAAACTGAAATGATATATTTGCAATGGTATGGATTAAATTAACCCATCAAATTAAGGGAGCCTTACACCTTCCCGTGAACTTTTCTCGGCCGGTGTCATGCTCTGCCTTCTGGCATGCAAAGAGCTAAAGATATACGGAGAAAGCAAAGCATGCACACATCGAGCGGCTGTGCTGCACTGGCAGCACTGCTGCTGGGCGGTTACAATCCTTTTCCCGTATGCAACGACATGCTGATATGCATGAGCGGTTTTCGCAAAAACTATGGCCTCTCGTTGCACTGCTGAGAGATGGATAGCCGCACAGGCCAACTGAAAGCCGGCCTCTCAAGGAGCCGCATTATTAGAGTAGATACAATAACAGATTATAAATCAGCTGCAAACATATTTTAAGAAGATAAATAAGGAGAGAGAAGAGCAGCAGGCTACAGATTTATAGCCAGCTATTATAGCACAGACTCTAAGACACAGTGTGTATATATAACAGGTGGGACCAGATATTAATAGTGCAGTATGTAACTATTATATGAATGAATTACTAGATTGACTATAGATAAATTAGAGTTAGTAGTTGGTTATACTATTAAACTCGCTCTTAAGGCCATTGTACGACCCAGCGGACGAGAAATGTTCAATTTCCTAGACGACAAATGGACAAAGGCATGAAAAGCTCTAAAGTAAACGACGTCAAAGCAAGTGCAAGGGCAGGCACATGCATACATCTATGGAATCGATCTAATATTGATCCCTACGTTTAATATGTCGATTTGCCTTTTTTTTCATGTTTAAACTTTGTAAAATTTGATTAAGTTTTATAAGAAAAGTATATCATTTTTGTTAAAACAACAAAAACATCATTAAGATATATTTAATATTATATTTAATGAAACTAATTTGGTGTTATAAATGTTTGCTAATTTTTTTTAACCTAAGCAACTTAAAGTCTTTTAGTTCGACTAACAAAAAGTCAACCATGATATATATGATAAAGTTTGTCATCTCTACGTACTACACTTTTGTAATTAAGCAAAGCACACCAATATATATATGTCTTGATGTATTAATATATAGTACGCGCGGCCACGGTGACGATCTACTTTTTAGCAATGCTGCTAATACCTGGTTTAGTTACTAACTTTTTCTTCAAACTTTCAACTTTTTCATCACATTAAAATTTTTCTACACACATAAACTTTCAACTACTTTTCCGTCACATCGTTTTAATTTCAATCTTACTTTTAATTTTGGCGTGAACTAAACACACTCTAAGTACATACTCCAGCTATATATACATAAGCTAAGTGGCCTAGCTTAGGGCCAAATAGCTCTAAGCTATCTAGCTAGCTAGTTCTCCCATCGATCATACTGGCCAAAGCTAAGCTAGATTGTACAGGTATATATAGCTCTTGTTGATCTCACTTAATTAAGTACTAGCTGCTAATAGCTATGGCCGTAGGGATTATTAAGAAAGGCCATCAGGTGGCAGCTGCGGCAGCGTTGATGGTGCTCTTGGTGGCGGCTGCATTCCACTTACACCCTCTCCACGCGCGCCCGGTGGCGCGCGCCGCGACGGCCGGACCGCTGCCGCCGGCTAGGCGTAGTAGTAGCCACGACGCAAACAGCACCGGCTCAAGTCAGCCGCGGCCGCGGCCGCCGGCGGCGGAGGTGGAGGTGGCGGCGGCGGACGGGATCAGTTTGCCGAAGAGGAGCTCGTCGCCGTCGGGATGCACCAACTATGGCCCAGCTGGAGGCGGCAGCGTTTGTCCTCCGCGCTAGCCTGCAAATCACACAAGTCTTGCTTGCCGTGGACAACAAAATATATGCATCGCGCATATGCCATGTTTCATGCATCGATCGACGACATCCACAATCAAAACTTCCTCCGTTTCACAATGTAAAACTTTATAGCATTATTGTCCACATTCATATAGATACTAATAAATCTATATATAAAATAGTGTCTATATTCATTAGTATCTATATAAATATAAGCAGTGCTAAAAAGTTTTACATTATGAAACGGAGGGAGTACTCACAATTAATTGGTTCACGCCTACGTGCTTCGTATGTTCGGCATGAAGTCGACCGTCTATTAGTTTAGCGGCTAAAGTTTGAATTATTATTGTATAGGGATTACAAAAGAGGAATCAGATCAAAAAAAACCCGGATGTACTAATACCAAGTCTGTCAAAAAAAGATAAACTCTAGCCACGAACCTGGATGCATGCGTGTCCAGGTTCGTATAGCTAAAATTAAAATTTTTTATGGGATGGAGGGGTAACTTATTATTAGCACGATTCAGGTGTTGCGGAGTCATCGCAGGCGCCGCCGCTAAATAATACTATAGTCTATATCCTCTAGTAGTACAAGCCTGGCAAGTTACTTGGACCTAATGTTTGTACCTAATGTTTATATATAATTAATTGTTATACAACTTTCTCACAGCAACACGTAAGAATTCGTCTAGTCTTAATACATTTACAAACCTCTCACAAAGTTCATATGTCATGGAGTATATTTTTTAGGACTTAAAAGATTTTTGATATATTAAGTATGTATACATAAGCTGGGAAATTAAATTCCCTGGTACATCACCTTATATAATAAAACATTCTGAACATACTGGTGACCATCATTTTAAAAGGTGCTAATAAGTGAATTAACATAAAACCACGCAGTGGAAAGAGGGATGAAATCGGCAGGGAACTATGTGGCGTTTGCTTATATATATCTAAGGGCGTGCACACTGCTCGACAAACACGTACCAGTGGTTGGTGTCTGATCAATGTCGATAGCTCTAAGCGAAGCGAGTGTATACTACACCACAACACCAAATAGGAGGCAGTTGTCTGTTGGTAAAAAAGTTATTTGGTAACACTTAATCTGCCAGGAAAAGTAGCTCAACGGATTAGGTTTTTAATTGTGGAATCAATTTATCCGGATTCAAGTTATAGACTTGGTATGTATGAGTGCTCATATTTACGGTTAATTACTTTTCATTGGTAGACGTACACGTCGACAACGAGGTAACTATAGTGACTTCTCATCAATCTTAAAATATGTTGGCATAGTAATTTGGATGTGTGATTATAGAAATAGGGTGTACGTATGTGTTTATAAAGGTAAGTGTATGCGTGTTGTGGACGTCTCTGCATTTGTGCTGTGTATTTGTTAAAAAAAAATTGATAGCTCTTAGCTTGGTTTCGTCAAAAATGAAGACAAGATACCTTACAGATTAATTGCTACACAGAAAGCCATGGCTTAGGATCTCGTTGCATTGCTGATCGAGAGGCACGGCCGCACAGGCCACTGGAAAGCCGTCTCTCCAGACGCCGCATTAATTTGGACCCAGGTTAAGGCCGGCCAGCACTACTTGCATGCATGTGATATCCAGTTGACACAAAATATGCATATTTAATTAGGACAATGGCATGCATGAAAAGCGCGCTCTAGACGACGCACCGGGCACAAATATAATAGTAGGCTATAAGCCAGTTAAATGTTAAGATGAAGGAGAGAAGATAGGAGAGAGAGGAGAAACTTACTGTAAACTTATAGCCGGCTTGGATAGAAGAACCAAGAAACTCTGTGAAAGAGACAAATGGACCCTGTATTAATTGTAAAGAGCTAACTATTATATGGGTAGACTGAGAGAAGGCTACAAAGAATTTTATAGCCAACAGATCGGCTGTATTATTAGTCTTGCTCTAATGCGTGCATGGACTCTAATTAAATACTATAACCCTTTCGATCGTGTTCGTTATCCGATGGTTAGAGAAAGATCTGGGAATATCTGAGCTACTTATTGAATTGAAGGTGGAAACTGGAAAGTGGTGATCACCAATTAACTTGCTGATCGACAAAAGCGGCAATATGGATGCAATTAAAAGTACGACGTATAGTTCGTGTTATCGATCGGAACACAAATGAAAGGAAAGGAAAGGAAAAGTCATTACGTTTTATATTATAAGTCATTGTTTTTTTCCTAATCAAAACTCTTTTAGTTTGAGCAAGGCTCTGTAGGAAGCCGGTTATTGCGGCTGGCTGCAACAGCTTAAACAATATTTTTATTGCTGATTCAGTTGTTGCAGACTTGTGGTAACAATTGTTGCCGAACATAGTCTAAGTTTATGGAAAAAAATATTTTGAACATAAAACAAATATTTTATCAAAATATATCACATGTTAGTTTTAATGAAACTAAATTGATATTTTAAATACTGCTAGATTTTTTCTATAAACTTAATCAAACTTAACAAATTTTGACTGAAAAAATATATCAAACGGTTTATAATATGAAATGGATGTAGTACTGTGAAGAACTTGATATTCTAACTACCATATACCAGCATATCATGAGTGCATATATATGCATGGTGCGTCCCACATAAATTAATTGCTTCCCTCCTCCTAGCGATCACCCGTCCCTCCCCTCTAATAATACTCCTCTTTCATCTCTTTTTTTTACTTTTCTTTTACATCATAAGTTTAAAAAAAATTAGTAAAAAAAAATTAGGAAAAAAAAATAATACTCTCATTCACGTGCATAGACTTTATATAGTAAACATAAACTTTGTGTATAAAAATATTTTATATACAAAATATTTGAATTCGAATTTGAATTTGAATCGGGTATATAAACTTTTGACTTATAAATATTCGCTCTACAAATTTTAGGTGGATAAACTTTCGATGTGTAAACTTGCTAAAAGAAGAAAATATAAAATATTTGAATTCGAATTTGAATTTGAGTCAGGTATATAAACTTTTGACTTATAAACATTCGCTCTACAAACTTTAGGTGGATAAATTTTAGATGTGTAAACTTTTAGTGTATAAACTTACTAAAAGAGGAAAATATAAAATATTTGAATTCAAATTTGAATTTGAATCGATATATAAACTTTTGACTTATAAACATCTGCTTTACAAATTTTAGGTGAATAAATTTTAGATGTATAAACTTTAGACGTATAAACTTACTAAAAAGAGAAAAAGAAAAAAAAGGAAAAAAAGATCTCTAGCAGCGATCGATCGCCCGTTAGCCTTTCCGATGCAATATATATTGACCAACCGGATAGCGTACGTGCGATATGGCATGTGCACACATGACACACATGCATGCATATGGATCACTTGGGTAGATTTTCCCTCTAGATCGAAGAATTGATATGTATGATCGATGTTTAGTTTTCTCATCTCTACTAGGAGTACGTTAGTATTTTGTAAGCAAATTAAGTACTACTCCCTCCATTTCACAATGTAAGTCATTTTAGCATTTTCCACATTTATATTGATGGTAATGAATCTAGACATATATATCTATCTAGATTCATTAGCATCAATATGAATGTGTGAAATGCTAAAATGACTTACATTGTTAAATAGAGAAAGTACCAATTAATATATTTTGCTATATATATGTACGTTAGTACGTACAGTACGTGCCATCAGTGACGAACCTCTACTCAGCAATTAATAAAGCCCACATAAGAAGCGCGCGAAATGGCCTCCAGAAAATCTCTCTTATGTATAGCTATCGTAATCCATAACTTGTCTAATCTCCATCTAATAAAATTTCGTTCGATTATCGTCTAGTCCTACCTACCATTTGGACATTCTTGAGGATGTAGCTCAGACCTGATGTTCATGTCTGCGAGATCTCTCCGAGCTTTCAACGTATCCTTTGTCCTGCCAGGAATGTTTAGAAGGATCCCAATCAAACTCTCACACACATTCTTCTCAACGTGCATCACGTCGATTGCGTGGCAGACATCCAGATCTTTCCAATACGGTAGTTCCCAAAAGATAGATTTCTTCTTCCAGAGAGGTTTCTCACCCCCCTTGCTCACCGCGCTTGTATTGTCTTGCCCCTTACCAAATATACATTCAATATCTTTGACCTCTTCGAAAATCTCTCGGCCAGTATGGTGTGTTGGAGCTATACGTACCGTCCTCTAGCTCCACCGTGCCATCAAAATCTCTTGTATTGCTACGGTACTGGTGGTCGGCTGGAAGAAACCTCCGATGGCGCATGTACACCGTCTTTCCAGAGTACCTCAGCCACCTGCTCGCCGTGTCTCGCATGCATTGCAAACATGCACAACCACCTTTCACTGTTTGCCCGGATGTGTTACCAGCGCAGGGGTAATCTTGGATGGTAACGAACAACATTGCCCTTAAGGTGAAGTACTCTCTTTTGTACGCATCCCACATCTGCACACCCCGATGCCATAGTAACTTAAGATCATCCACTAATGGCCTGAAGTAGACGTCGATATCGTTGCCAGGTTGCTTAGGCCCTTGGATTAGAAGTGGCATCATGATATACTTGCACTTCATACACAACCATGAAGGAAGGTTGTAGATAACAAGTGCCACTGGCCACGTGCTATGCCGATTGCTCATGTCACCGAATGGATTCACCCCGTTTGTGCTCAGACCAAACCTTATATTCCTAATCTTGTGTGAGAAATGCTTTTTGTACTTCCTATCTATCTTCCTCCACTGGGATCTGTCGGCAGGGTGTCTTATCATCCCATCCTTCTTACGCTCTTCGTGGTGCCAACGCATCATCTTTGCATGTTTTTTGTTTGCAAACATGCGTTTAATCCGAGGGATTATAGGAAAATACCACGCAACCTTAACGGGCACTTTCCTCTTCTTCACGATAGGGCCACCAATGTCATCATCAGCATCAACATCGTTATCTCCACCCTTATAACGCGGTTCTTTGCAAACTGGACATGATTCCAAATCTGCATAGTCACCTTGATATAGGATACAGTCATTTCGACATGCGTGAATTTTCTGCACTTCCAAACCGAGTGGGCAGACAACCTTCTTCGCTTGGTATGTTGTTTCTGGTAGTACATGTCCCGCTGGAAGTAGGTCTCCAATCAGCTGTAGAAGCTCCGTGAAGCTCTTGTCACTCCAACCATTACTTGCTTTCATCTGCAGCAACGAGAGTACGACGTGCAACTTGGTGTGCTGCTCTTTGCATCCTGGATAAAGCGGGGTTTTTGAATCCTCCACCATGGTCTCGAACTTCTCGTATTGTCTGTCATTGTCGTAGGTTGTCTCCCCATCATGTAGCATCTGATCCAAACCATTTGATTCGCCACTGTCATATCCACCTCCATCAGCAGTCAACTCTACATTGTCTTCGTCCATTACATCACCCTGATTGTCCACTCTTTCATTCTCATCTTCACTGTGATTGTCCTGACATGTGTCATTACGCATAAAACCCCTTGTTACTAGATGCTTGTGAACTTGTTTTGAAGGAAACCAGCTCTCGTTCTTGCAATCAGCACATGGACAATGCAAATATTCCGTCAAGCTCAACGATCCGGAACTCGTGGCAGCGATCACGAAGTTGGTTACTTCCCTTGCATACTCCAAGGTACCGCGCTTCGCACCGTTCATCCATCTGTCCTACGAAAATTCTTAAATTAACCGCTCACATACATATATCAATTAAATCCGAAAATCAATCAAAAATCATAATTACTAATCTTAATATCTAAAATACTCGATGATTTAATACTCTTTGCATTACTCAATATTTCAAATTATCAAACATAGGTACATTACTCATAGATTACTCCAAGATTAATAACTCATTGGTCTCAAATCATCGTCTCAAGCCAAATTAAGATTGAAATTATTTGTCAAATTCAACAAGACAAATTACAAAATTACTTATCAAAAAATCGTGCACTATACCATCTACATTACATATCAATGATTTTGAGGAAAAATTACATCGACAATCACAAAAATGAAGAAAAATTACATATAGATTCAAGATAAACTGACCTTTAGGCATGCAAACACATAGATCTCTGGGTGTCTTCTCAATTTTTGGGCAAAACCTCCCCCCTTTGTATGAGCAAGAAGAAGAAGACCTCCCAAATGGCGAGCTCACGTCAGGGAGTATATATAGGCTGAGCTGGAAAGGGTAATAGGTGCCGGTTAGATACAAAACCGGCACCTTTAACCAAAGAAAAGGTGCCGCATCTTGATTACAACCGGCACCTATAGTATATGTGCCGGTTTTACCCAACGATGGTCATTAATTTTGGTTGGTGGGCGTTGGCGGAAGGAGAATAGGTGCCGGTTTTGAATTAAGACCGGTAAAAAAAACTCATGTTTTATCTGGGTCAAGGCGGGAAGCGCCTAATAGGTGCCGGTTTTTGTCCAACCGGCACCTATAATGCCGTTCCTTATGGACGTTTTTGTAGTAGTGCAAATTAACTACGGATTTTTTAGAACAAAAACGTAATGTCGGTACTCATCGAAGTGCCGGCCGGCCATTGTAATTTGTAAATTTCCAAGTGTTCTCTGATGTATATAGTTAATCATATCCCAGAATCTGTGAGCTAAGCAGTACTTCCAAGCTAATGCAATGCATGCATTACGACTCTTGTCATTTTGTGTTTCCTTTTCGTGCCATTAAGCCTTTATAGATCGCGAAATGTGCGTTCCACATGCATATTGTGCGCAGTGGCGAATCCACTGTTGAGCCTTGCTGGTGCGCAAGCCCCAGCTCCATCCCGGGCACCAATTAGATACTAATGACTCTAATTAACGACTAATATAAATCTAGCAGTAAGGCAAAGAAGCTAGCTGAAGGGCCCAGTGCCCAAATTGAGTTGCAGTGTCAGAATGTGCTCTAGTCTATACCAATTTATTCACATATTTGTGTGGATATATTAGTATTGCTGTAAACTAAAATAGATAAGTAATAGGTTGTTGCTTTTCATCGAAAAGGGTTTGTTTCAATCTCACTACTATATTTGTACATAAGCCCCACCATTTACATTCTAATTAAGATTCGCCACTGATTGTACGTTAGAGCGTATATGCATGATTGACCATGGACCTTCCACCAGCTGCATGCCTAGCAAGTGTGTACAATAGATAAGCAACATATATAGCCTAGAAAGCAGGTTAATTAATTAGATAAGCAGCATAGCCTAGAAAGTAGATAGACAGTTAGGGCTAAGAACTAGCTAATACTATATTACCCATGTTTGCAATTTTTTTATTTCCAAGATATCCTTAATGAATCAACGGTGCATGTTTACTGAAGGAGGAGGTACTTGAGGGACCTCTCAACAATATTAAAAAAACCTCATATACACTTATCAGCGGTCCCGCCAAAAAAAATGCATACTTATATGCAGCCCCATGAATCACTCATTCATTTTTTTCTCCTCGAAGAAACATGAGACGTACGCGCGTTAGGACATCTGATTTCGTACTTAATTATATAATTTGTAAATTAATACCACTATGAATACTAGTAGAATCGCCATGCCTATATATATAAGGGGGCGGAGCTAGGGTATTGAGGGGTACCCAGAAACCCGGTTAAGAAAATTTTGTAGCTATAACTCATCTGTCTTCACTATGTATAACCACCCTCAATACAAATTTTTAGATACCCGCATCAGTTTAATTAAACTCGATATAAAGTAGAGTAAATTAATCAAGTGGCAGCTCCCTCCATTTTATTCTAGCTCCACCCCTGTATACATATACACGTGAGGTCGAGTGACTTAGCTAGCTACCTACAATAATAGTATTGGCCAAAAGCATCTCTTGATTAGCAGCTAGAGAGTAGCTTAATTAAGTGCTAGTTAAGCATCAAGCTATATACTCCCTCCGTTTTGGAATGTCTGACACCGTTAACTTTTTAGCACATGTTTGACCGTTCGTCTTATTCAAAAACTTTTGTGAGATATGTAAAATTATATGCCTACATAAAAATATATTTAACAATAAATCAAATGATAGAAAAAGAATTAATAATTACTTAAATTTTTTGAATAAGACGAACGGTCAAACATGTGATAAAAAGTCAACGGCGTCAAACATTTCGAAACGGAGGGAGTATAATATATGGCAGGGGATAAGCAAGAGTAAAGGCAACGAGATGTCTGCAGCAGCAGCAGCGCTGATGGCGATGCTGCTCTTGGTGTCGGCGGCATCCCAGTTCCACCCTCTCCACGCGCGCCCGGTGGCCACGCCCGGATCTCATCTCATGCCTAGTAGCAGCCACGACGACGACGCAAACGCCACCGCCGTAAGTCAGCCGCCGCCGCCGCCACCAGCGGCGGCGGTGGCGGCGACGGGCGGTGGGGGCTTGAAGAGGAGCTCGTCGCCGTCGGGATGCACCAACTATGGCCCCGGAGGCGGCGGCGCCGGCATTTGTCCTCCGTGCTAGCTTCCTCTCTTCTTGCTTGTCATTTCATGGATCAATGTTGCTTTGTTATTTCAATAAAGCTACTGGCTACTCCCTCCGTCCTAAAATATAATAACTTTTGGTTATGAATCTAAACACAATATCTAGATTCGTAGTTAAAAGTTGTTATAATTTGGACGGAGGTAGTAGCTCGCAGCCTCGCATGCATGCATGGTACTAGCAGCTAGCTATGCGTGCATACTTATATATAGAGTAGTTCATTGTACATGCAATGTATGGCTTGTGCAACTAGTTACTCTGAAGTGGTGCACTTCTGATCGATCTTTTTTTTTTCTTATTCACGCAAGTGTCTTAATTTCTCTTTCCTTTTTCAGGTTTGTGTGTGTGTAAACATCGGCACTCAGTATGTGTAATTACTTTCCCAATAAAACTACTATATGTCCCCATCTTATCTTCATGATCTAAAACTTTTCTATGCTATCATATACTTATTTGGTTTTATATATTTGTTCTCCGATTGTACATAAACAAAATTTGAAGTTAAAGTTTTTCTTTTTACCAATCGTGGAAAGAGAATGAAGAAAATCCCCGAAGTTAACTAAAAATCAAATTATAAAATTTAAAAGTAGTTTCAGATTATAGTGATCAGAGACTCAAGTAATAAGTAGGTATACTAGCTTACACATGTATATGTATATATGTGCATCCAATCATATCTAAACAAATTAAACAGAATTTCGATGCAGAAAATACGGTAGGCGTGTGCTAGCTACAGCAGATAGTATATATAATTCGTTGATTAATATCATAATATGGTGCAAGTTAATTAGGGTCGTTGTTCTCCGGGGCTTCGATTGCCGTCTTTCAATCTATAATTCAAGTTCACCAAAATTTCTTAAGTTCATCCACTTCCTTGATCTTGTAGCACTGAGAGTACTCACAGTACGTACAGTCACAACCCTAATAAAGATTGTGGTCGGGAGGTGGAGCCCCGCATCAAAAACAATTAATATTACCCATTAGTACGTAATTAATTAAATATTAACTTAAAAGCTTTTTAAAAATAATTAATATATATAATTTTTAAATAGGACACAACATTTAACAGTTTGCAAAGCGTGCGCATGAAAAATAAGAAAATAGAAGTTAAAAAGTGGAAGAAAGCTACTACCTCTATTTTAGATTATAAGACTTTTTAATATTGCCCACATATATATATATATATATATGTTCATGAATTTAGACACACATATGTGCAATGTTAGAAGGTCTTATAATATGAAATGGAGGAAGTAGTGTAGCGGCTAAGCATGGCCTAAACAATGAATTTTACAGTGATTTTGTAGTTTTTTTAGTCCTGAAGGTCACTGCGACCAGCTGCTGTTATAGAGCAGGTGGAACCGCTCATTTAATTTGTCGTATATTTTGATCAACTCGCGAATTTTGATTAGGTAATGAGCTAGGCGAGATCATGCATGGTGTGTATTCTCTACAGTATTATTCTGTAGATTGATTAGCACCTAAGTATCCGCGATATACCCGTGCACGTGCCCAGAATCAGTATCCGCGATATAGAGAATCAAGAGTAGGAAGATTAGCTTTTCCATAAAGGGCTCTCTCTTTTAATTCGGTGGGGGGCTTGCATGCATGCTACGACAAATCGTCTGAATTATTTTACAAGTTAATTTTGGGACGGCGCCTTGCCGACGATCGAGTCGATCGACTAAAAAAATGCTGTGATTACGCAATGCAGGTATTTGTTATTTTCGGCACTAACGTGGCAATATTCTTCCTCAACCCAACATATGTTTGGTTGAATGGTGTTAATTGTAAAATTTAACAATTATCGTTAGTCGACCTAAAAGAAGAAATCTATCTATTATATTATTAAAGGAATAGAAAAATGAGCCTCCACGTTCGCTCTTATAGCCTAGAAATTCCCACATTAATCGGAGAAAAAGAAAAAACAGAGTCCATACAGAAATACAATTAGGAAATAACTGGAATTCGGAATTAAAAAAAAGGAATATTAGAAGTAGAGTATAGAGTCCATATAGGAATACAATTAGGAAATAACTGAAATTCGGAATTAAAAATAAGGAATATTAGAAGTATAGTATAGAGTCCATATAGAAGTACAATTAGGAAATAACTGAAATTCGGAATTAAAAATAAGGAATATTAGAAGTAGAGTATAGAGTCCATATAGGAATTTAAAACTAACTAAAATTTGGAATAAACATAATAAAATTAAAAGTAGAGTTTAGAGTCCATATAAAAATACAATTTACAAATAACTGAAATTCGAAATTAAGAAAAACGTGGGAAGAAGAGTTTAAAGTCAATATAGGAATACAATTTAGAAGTAACTGAAATTCAAAATTAAAAATTAGTTTAGAGTCCACATAGAAATACAATTAGAAATAATAAAAATTCAGAAATAAAAATAAATAATATTGGAAGAAGAGCATAGAGTCTATATAGAAATACAATTTATAGAAAATTCGGAATTAAAAAAATATTAAAAAAGAGTCAATATGTATAATTTACAAATAACTAAAATTTGATATTAAAAACAATTAATAACTAACACGTATATAAAATACAATATGAATATTACACATTAGTAGTTTTGTAAAGTTATTGCAAAATTTAAAATTATGTTGTCATTTTAATATATTTGAATAATATAATGAGAAAACATACTATATGCTATTATATAAGAGAAAATAATGATGCTAGCCGCGCAATCTGTGCGGGCCACCATGCTAGTTAATGTTATGATTATAGTTGATTTGGTCGAAAAGTTTATTCAAATTTAAAATTATTATTTTTATTATTTTTTGTAATAGAGAAGATTTGTTTTAGTTTCTTTTTCTAGATTACTAGCAAAAATGCCCGTGCGTTGCAACGGGTGAAAAAAATTCTAATGATAATATATGTTTTTCATGAATAATCATGCCAATGCTAATATTTGTATTTTAATGAGCAGCTTGTTTTTTATAAACGGTGTTTTTTTCTTGCGCGATTTTCTCAAACCATTAAGAAATGGCGTATTTCTTTCTAAAAGTTTTTTTTCTAGCATGTTTTTTTTCTTTTTTATTTACAACGAAAACCATAATTTTCTCCCTTTTTTTCTTTTCTTTTCTCGCGTGTTTTTTTGCTAGTTTTTTTTTCAAATGTTCTTTTTTTTAAATTTTTCTTAATACAGGAGAATATATGACGAAATAAAAGCCGTGTAGTAGGTGGCAAAAAAATCGATGGATCCTATCCGACTCATAGTGATTTTTTAATAGAAGGTGTTTTTTTCTTGCACGGTTTTCTAAAACCATTTTTTTAAATGGCGCGTTTTTTCTAACAGTTTTTTCCTCTCATGTTTTTTTTTAAACAAAATACCGACGATGGAAATAATTTTTCTCACGTGTTTTTTTATTTTTTTTATGGAAGATGGAAAGCCTTTTTAGCATGTTTTTTGCGCTTTTTTCTGACTTTTTTCTCACGCGTTTTTTTTGAATCGTTTTTATTTTCTCGTGCATTTTCTCTTTTTAAATAGTTAGATTATATTAGAGATAGAGAAGAGATATATATTGATAAGAAATCAAACTTTGTTTCGCCCTTTCCATTTTTTTCTCGTGTGCATTATTTATTTTATACGAACCAGTTTTTTATTTTTTACGAACTATTTTTTCGTCACTTTCTTAGGGAATCGGACGAACTTTTTTAGATGTTTTTTTGGTTTTTTTTTTGCCTTTATATGAATCAGACTTTTTTCCATTTTTAAAGGAATCGAATCTAGTATTTTTTTTCACCACTTTTTTTTTTGCCTTTTATAGGAACCGGATTTTTTTCCGTTCAGATGTACAGTTTTTTTTCGCCACTTAGGGGAAACAGAACTTTTTTGTTGTTTTTCTTTTTTTTTTGCAGCTTTCCTTTTTATTTTTGTGCACCTTTCTGCTTTTGTTCTTTCTCTTTTATTATTATTTTCAACAAAAAAGACCTCAAGTACCTTATTGCAAGATTATAGGGACTCAAATGTAAATATAAAAATTACAGGGACTTAAATGCAAAAGTACAAACCAAAAATTAAAATCATATAAAAATGTAAATCAAATCTTCAATCCGGCACATTATTTTGTTTCACCAAGATATATGAGATATCACAGTATAGATTGAAACTGAGAGGAATGGTGGAATCGGATCTATAGTCGGAATTTTTTTTCCGTTTCTAATAGGGAATCGGATATGAGTCGGACTATTTTTTTTATTTTTTTCGCTTTTTTTTCTTTCGCCCGGTTTTTTTTATCGGACAATTAGTTTTGGGGAATCAGACAAATTCATTTTTCCCCCGATTTTTCTTTTCTTTTTTTCGCGCGTTTTCTTCCGCCCGGTTTTTTTGGATCGGACAATTTTGGTTTTTTTTCGCCCGGTCTTTTTTCGCCTTTTTTTCTGGGTCGAACAGATTTGCAGATTTGGTTTTTCTTTTCTTTTTTCACACGTTTTCTTTCGCCCGGTTCTTTTTTATTGGACAATTTTGGTTTTTTTCGCCTATTTTTTCTGGACGTTTTCTTTCGCCCGGTTTTTTTATCGGACAATTTTGGTTTTTTTCGCTGGTTTTTTCGCCTCTTTTTTCTGGATTTGGTTTTTCTTTTCTTTTTTTGCCTGGTTTTTTTGGATCGGACAAATTTGGTTTTTTTCGCCCGGTTTTTTAACGGACGATGGAAGCACCTCTTATTTTTTAAGTAGTAGAGATAGAGATATGTTATGTTGTATTGGAATTGAACTGAATTAAGTTTCTTTTTTCCTTGTAGTTAGTTGATCTAGTCGCACCTGAGTCAGACTTGTTCTAACCCACAGATATAAATATATACGCCCGAGGTTCTTATAATATAACAACGGTTGAATAATCATTTTTTCGACGCGTCGTCACCCTAGTTCAGTTTCGACGAGTTATTGTTTTCAAGTTTTGGCTCCATCGGTTTTGATCTCCGGCGAGAAAGTAAGTTTCGTCAACTTCGCTTGCATCGGCGGAATTGGTATTTTATCGGTTAAGTCCGATATACTAGTTAGGCTTTTACCCGCGTTGCCTATCCAATACTTTGTTGTCTAGTTGGATTTGATATATCAATCGCTTTGCACGGTGTTTATCAGATTGGTTAAATTCGTCAAACTTTTTATAAATCTAGACTGTCTCGGTTAAGTCCGATCTTCTAGCTAGTTTGTAATTTGTTATATGAACTTAAACAATCTGATATGCTTTGTTCACCATTTTGTTGGAATCTTAAGCCGATGGAGTATCTACTTATCATTGATTAAATTGCTACATATTGGTTAATTTGTAGGTTTGATATAATCGTTTAGTTGCTACTTCTATTATCTTCAATCTTATTATACTTCCTTGGTTAGATCCGATCTATCAGGATTGTGGTTAATAATTGAAGATTGTTGTTGATTATACTTTCACTTATTGTAGCTGATAATATTTATTTCTTTCATAGAAGTCAAGATAAATTTCAATTCACCTGTCACATCGGCCTATATTCAAAGATCATATAATTGTTTAGGTGCTAATTTATTATCTTCAATATTATATTGTTCCGGTTTGGTCTGATCTATCAAGATTGATTTTAATAAAGTTAGGTGGCTCATAATTATATTGTATCCTGAATAAGATTTGTTCAGGATAACCAAACCCTAAAAACCTCCTCCTCATCCCCTTTCTCCCGACTCCCCTCACGCCACCGCCGCTCACTAGTGCGAGCGCGATCCGTGCCACCTCCGGTACTGCTGCCCCACCTCGCCAGCTGGTTGGAAGGCGTCAATGGTGCTAGTGACCTCCCCCTTATTCCTCCTCCCCCTCCCACCCCCCATCCCCCTTCGTCGGCTCTTCATTGAAGTTTGGGTTGTCACCTCCCCGCCAGAAAAAAAGAGGAGGTTACCTGAGTTGGAGAAGAAGCATCTAGAGCACGAATCGTGAAACACATCTAGTGAACCAAAATCTACAAGATTTGGAATGGATTTTATGTCGATGGAAGGTTAGCGATTCAAAAAAAATAAAGATATATGCATTTAATTTATCACATCCCATACTTAAACCAAACACACCAGCTTCCTCGAAGTCGAAGAGGCTTTGATGCAGCAGCAACCAATGCATTTCAGGCCCAGAGTCCATCGGTGAATCCTTACAGCCATCGAGCCCAGTTTCTTGGCCCAGCACATGCACCGTCTCTCCCTTTCTGCCGGGCCGCGTCGTTTTGGACCGCTCATCTGACCGGGCCCAGTTTGAGGTGGAGGGAAAAAAAAAAGGAAAACTATACTGGGATTATTCCGTGAAAGTTTCACCGTGAAACTGCCACCCAACTACACACTTCGACCAGCGCAGCGCGTGCGTTCGGCTGACGCGCGAGGTGACGTTTTTCATGCAGAAGCCGAAAGGCCACACGCCCACGAGTGGCACGGTCTCCGCACAGGAAAACTTTCATGCAAACTTCCGCGGGGTAGTAGGAGTGGAGATAACAGAGAAGAACGAACGAATTTACCCATGGAAAATTGCCTCTCTTTTCCATGAAAAATCCGGAAAATCGTGTATCTTTTCCATGAAAAAACTCCTCGCGATCGCTATATATATCCCTTCCCCCGTACGTGCTTCCCTCCGTTTTTGTAAGCGTGAACACAGATCGCTCTTCTTCTGATTTTTTTTCTGGTTTTTCTTGCGTTGATACTGCAGCTTCCTCGACGACGATGGGCTCCTGTGGTGGTGCGGCGCGCGCTGCTGGATCGGCCGTCACGGTGGGCAAGCTGGTGAAGCTGCTGCTGGTTCTCGCCTTGGTCGTCGCTGCTGCGGCCGCGCACGGCGCGGACGCCGCGAGGGCGGTGCCGGGCACGGGCAGCGCTAGCGCTGGCCGAGGCGGTGGCGGGGCCGGGGCGAGGTCGCTGCTGTCGAGGCCGCAGCCGTCGTGCTGCCCGGGGAAGCGGCATCGGTAGCACGCGCGCACACGCAGCGGCGGCGGCAGCAGCGCGGCATTCCAAAACGTGGACTCGTCCCTGATCTCAACGAATGCATAGTATAGTCCCATATGTAACACGGTATTACTATTGACCGTATGTACATTAGTGTTGGCTTTTGATAATTTCATTCATATGGCCGGTCAGGCATTAGAGGTAAATCCTTTTTTTTTCTTGGGTTTATCGGTTCATTCATATGTTTATTTTTTTCTCCTTTTCTTTTCATATGTGATAGGATTTCAAGTCGAAAGAGATTAATTAATTGTGTAATCCTTTGTGAAATGTGTTACGAGTTTAAAAGGAGTCTTTTCCCCTCCTACAGAGAAATTGTCTCTGATACTTTTTTTTAAGGATTATTCTCTCCGTTTCAGGTTATAAGATGTTTTGACTTTGGTCAAAGTCAAACTGCTTCAAATTTGACCAAGTTTATAAAAAAAATAGTAATATTTTTATCCAATATAAGTTTATTATAAAAATATATTTAATTATTAATTTAATAAAACTAATTTGGTAATGTAAATATTACTATTTTTGTCCATAATGTTAGTTAAACTTAAAGCAGTTTGACTTTGACCAAAATCAAAACATGTTACAACCTGAAACAAGGGAAGTAATTGACTCTTCTGATAGTTGGTGTACCATCATGCCTACTATTGCATGATGACAAGCATTTGAATAGCTAGATTTGGAAATGCTTTAGAGTGTCTCCAACATCTTCAAATCCAACTCTCCAAATACCCATTTAGCTAAGTTTGCTAAAAAATTGGAGAGTCAAATTTTACTTTCACTCTAATAACCTATCTATTACCTTCTCCAGTCTAACAGTGGATCGTACATGTCAATCTCTATCTTTATTCTTCATACCTCTTTCCTTCCACGTCTTTCCTTCCCCCACCCAACCGGCGGATCATGAGGAGGTAAAGGCGGCGGCGGTGGCTGGTGTTGCTCGAGGCAAGAGGGCTCGTAGCCATACCGTGTGTGGATCCGAAGCCACCAACGGCGGTGGTGACAAGCGCATTTGGCGACCTCTTCCCCGTCGTGGGCGGATCTGACGACGACGACGACAACCTTAGTGGAGAGCAGCGCGCTCGAGGCTGGCGTGCCATCCGATCTAATCCCCGAGCGCGCCACCGGCGCGCTCAAGGTCGCTGCTTGCTCTATCAATATCGCTTGCTGCTCCTTGTTACAAGAGCACCTAACTCTGAAGCGTCGCTACTCCTAACTCCACGATCAGCACTGTTGTCGCCGCTTAATCTGCCACTAATGGTGTCACTGCTTGCTAGTGGGTGGCCGACAAAGAGAGAGAGAGAGTGAGGGGAGGAACCGAAAGGAGGGATGGAAGAGGTGGTGGGACCCACCTTTGGTCAGCGGAGGAGGCTGGAAACATTTTGCTTAGCCATCTGGACGGAGAATCTATTGAAACTCATTTTTCTCTATGTTGATCAAATTTTAGCTTGCGTAATCAAATACATATTTTGTTGGCTATACTTTTAGCTAATAGAAGTGTGGATGCATACTCCCTCCGTCCTAAAAAAAAGATAAACCCTAGCTATGAATCTGGACATGATGCATGTCCAGATTCATAGCCAGAGTTTGTCTTTTTTTGGACGGAGGGAGTACTTTACATTTTGTTGGAGATACTTTACATTGACCATGTAAAGTATGCATCCAAATAGGGGAGTGGATTTTAACTCTCGAGGGGATGTCCTCTCATTTTTTGCACGTCGCTCAAATGATTATGAATTTTTTTAAAAAAAAAATGAGAAGATGTATCAACATGTAATATATCACTCCACAAACATGTAAATTCAAATTCAACTTCTATAAGTCGCAACGAAAAAATATTAACTAGCTGTAGTTTAATTTGTTTTTTCGTTGCAACATATATATGTTGAATTTGAACATACATGTTTGTGGAGTGATATATCACATGTTAATACATCTTCTTAAATATTTTTTTATAATCATTTAAGTGACATGCAAATAACGAGAGGACATCCCTTCGAGGGTTAATTAGAATAGTTTTCCTCCAAACAGGTCCTAGATATTTACATTCCGGTGGCTCTATGTTTGGTGGCAAAGAAGGCACTAGCTCTGGATCTTGGTAGTAGCTCTAGTGATCACTCTCACGCAGGGCCGGCGTTTCATCAAGCAGGTCGCAGACCTGAATGCGCCGCCAGAGATCCTTCTTCAACCCAACACCGCCGCAAAGCTGTGTGCCTGTGATCAGTTCAACGGCGCAGCACGGCAGCACCATGGCAGCGACACCGATGCGTTTCAGTACCCAGTTCAGTCGGCGGGTTCCGGTGGCCCGATGATCATCAGTGATTCGCTCGGCGAGTGAAACGGAGGAACCGGCCCAACCATCACATCCCCAGCATATCCATCGGCAAAGAATTGGCACGTATGCACCGTCTTGCCCCTTCTGCCGGGCCGTGTCGGCCTTGGACCATATGCACCGGATTGGCCCGTTTCGTGGTTTCCTTTCCGAGATGATCCCGTGAAAGTGCCGCACAAGTACACAGTAGCCAGCACCCACCAGCAGGTGCATATTCCGCGAATCGGCGGACGCAGCGTGGGAGGCGACGTGACGGACGCCGGCGTCCAAAACGGCAAAACGCCCCAGGAAAACTCGGTGAAAAACAACTTGGCGGAGGAGAAGTGGAGAGAATTCCCAAGGAAAATGCCGTCGCGTTTCCATGACAAAACACCTAGTAGTAGTAAGCTGTGGTATATATAAACGCCACCCTCCCGTGGCCGTACCCGTCGCCCCTGTTTCATCCAAATTAAGCGTGAACAAATCGATCGTTGCTTGTGAGTCGCTCTGCTGGTTTTTTTTGGCTTGATTGATGGGCGGCGGTGCTGTGCGCAAGCTGCTGCTGCTGATGCTGCTGATTCTCGCCTTGGTCGCCACGGCCGCGCACGCGGCGAGGGCGGCGCCGGGCACCGGCGCGAACGGTGATGCCGTGACGCGCGCGGTGAGGTCGCTGCTGTCGAGGGCGTCGTGCTGCACGCATGATGGCAACACGGTGGGCGCGTCGTGTTGCCCGCAGCAGCAGCTGCGTCCGTAGCCACACGCACGCACGCACGCAAGCAGCAGCGGTGGCACTCCAAGACGCGTCTCTCTCTCTCTCTCTCTCTCAACATGTCCGTAGTCAATGTACGTCTGTACAAAAGTTGTTTGGTTTTTGACGATTCATTCATCAATTCGTTCATTCAGACGGTATGTCAATCCCTTTTTTTTTGGGGGGGGGGGGGGGGGGGGGGGTTCATCGGTTCATTTGTTCATTCATTTTTTTTGTGTTCTGTTTTAGTGTGTGTAGCATTTGAATTCAAAGGAATTTGTGTATGTATCATGTGTTACTATCTCGAAAGGAGCCGTTTTTTTTCCCTCATATACCTGTGTTATGTGTACCGCCATGCCTAAATTGTGACATATGTTTTCAAGTTCAATTTGGTTGAGATTAGTCTTTCTACAAAATACTCACATTCAGAACACGGTTCCCTATAGAATTATTTGAAACTGATAAATTTTAATCTAAATTATGA
Source organism: Oryza glaberrima (assembly GCF_000147395.1). Classification (NCBI taxonomy): domain Eukaryota; kingdom Viridiplantae; phylum Streptophyta; class Magnoliopsida; order Poales; family Poaceae; genus Oryza; species Oryza glaberrima. The sequence goes on from NC_068328.1 coordinate 28,426,169, forward strand.
TATTGAAGAGAAGACACATTATTCTTTCTTCAAGGTGATCTCTAATCTCAGGCCCTGTTTCTTTTAGCTTGGGACAACTTATTGAAGTAGCTTATTATAATCTGGAGCCCGGCTTATTATAATCTGGTAAGCTCATTTAGGCCCTATTTAGGCCCTGTTTGTTTCAGCTTAAGATTATTGTAATCTAGATTATTAAATCAGATTACTTTAAACTGGATTATAATAAGCTACGAGTTGTTTGTTTATCTGGATTATTAGATGCATCTAAGGGTAGTGGGTCTTTAGCCACTCAATAATCTGGAAAAAGCTTCTCTAGAGGAGATTATTGGATTATAGTAATCTGGCTTATAGATTATAATAATCTAGCATAATAATCTACTTATTTGTTTCAGCTTACTCCTAATAATCCAGATTATAATAATCCTAAGCTGAATCAATCAGGGCCTTAGGTGAGCTTTTTCCAAATTATTGGATGAAAAATTACCCACCATGCCACCCCACTCCCTCTTTAAACTTGCAAACCTAATAATCTAGGCTCTAATAATCTAGGAAAGAAACAACTAACCGCTTATTCTACTACAGATTATAATAATCTAGTTTATAGTAATCTGACTCAATAATCTAGATTATAATAATCCCAAACTGAAAGAAACATGGCCTAAATACGATAGATCAAACAAAAAAAATACTACTATATTACTTGTGAGTAGCCACACGGCGTTGACGTGGCAATTAATGTGTCATTACCAAATTCGCTGGTTCCTTTCCAAAGAAAAAAAAACAATTATAATTTTCTGATTCTTGAATGTACCCAAGGAATCAGGAAAAACGGCTGAAAATTCCACTCGCACATTCTCCCCTGTGCAAGTACCCAGCTGCCACATCGCGGAAAAACCCAAAATAATCCCGAAATTAAGCGACGAAACGGATTAAGCGCACAAATAAACGCGAATCTGAAGAAAAAAAAAAGAAAAAATATTCTTCGCCTCCGCGTCCGTTGCTCCCCTCCTTCCCCCGCCTCCGCCTCCGCCTCCGCCTCCTCGCCGCGGCGCGGCGGCGACGTCCACCGCCGCCTAGGGTTCGCCGGGGAGGGCGCCGCCCTCGTCGCCGTCGCAGGTCGCCCGCCGCCGGGTATGCCACTCCGATCTGCCACCCGCCAGCTCTCCTTCGAGCTCCTGGGGGAGGGCGGCCTCGCCGCGGCCGACGACGCCGACGACGACCTCTCCCCGCGCTCCCTCCCCGACACCACCTCCGATGGGCAGCGGCGCCGGAGGCGGCGCTCCAAGCGCAAGCGCGGGCTCCGGAGCCCCCCGATCGAGGAGGAGAAGGAGGGGACGCCGCGCCGCGGCGGCGTCGTCGGGGTGTCGGATCTGGTGTCCGTGTCCGTGGTGGAGCGCGAGAGCTCCGACGCGGAGAGGTCCGCGGCGAGCTGCGTGACGTACGTGGGCGTCGGGGTGGAGCTGCGGCAGAGGAGCGTCTCCGGGAGCGGGAGGGTGGTGTCCCGGGAGGACGCGACCAGCAGCTGCGGCAGCAGCGCGCGGGAGAGCGCCGCGGCGGCTGCCGCGGTGCCGGAGGCGGCGCCCGCGGCGTGGCGGCCTGAGGCGAACGGTGGCGGGAAGAAGCTGGAGAAGGAGGATTCGCTAGACTGGGAGAGGTACATGAAGGAGAATGGCAACGTTCTTGGAGGTATGGATCTCGCTGATTTCTCGTATTCAAACGAAGTTTCTTGTGCTTCTCGTTGATGTTCCATTTTTGTGTTTTGTGACGTCATTTAATCAGTGCTGAACTTAGGTTAGTCAGATTGATGGGATGTTCTTGAGACATGTATCTGTTCTGAAATACTACGAGTCTTATGTGAACGTCGTCTCAGGATAGCCTAGGGGCGTCAAATCACTTTTTTTTGGGGTATAATGAAGGTGTTCTATTTAGAAATTTTTAGACCAACTCAAGTTTGGAGAGCTGGCCACAAACAGAACAATGTGGCTTATAGAGATTGCTGGTATCGTGCCTTTTTGTGGTTAAATATGTAACTGTTACCAGAGAAGCTTCAAAGAAACATATTGTACTCTTCTTCCAATTGCAGGGCTTTAAAAAAGAAAAAAAAATTGAACAAGTGCCAAATTTCAGTTAGTCCTCGTCATATTTCAAGTCTGGTTAGGGTGCCCTATAATAAGCCTGTTGTGTATTGAGTTAAGAAGTCTATAACCATGCATTTACCGCTCTTTTCAAATACTGCTGCAGAAGTTGAGCGCCTTGACAACTCACCATTCAGATACTTCCTTGGAGAATTATATGGTGGAAATTCACTTAGAGGCACAATTTCAGCGGGCAATGATAAGAAACGACAGCGGGTCTACAACACTATGTTTCATGTGCCGTGGAGATGTGAACGGGTATATTTCTGCACTTGTAATCATGCCAATTGCACCCTGATACCCTCCCCATACACTAGAGTATTTGGAATTTTTAGAGCAATCCTATTTTATGGTGGAAATGAAAATAATTTGCTGAATTCATGTGAATCGCCCTTATCTTGATAGGAGGTATGTATTTATCGATTCAGATCCTGGTTAGGATATGGCTATGTGTAACCTTACAAGTAGATATTTTTTGGGGCAGTATTTGAATAAACTTACAAATATATGCCTTTGAACCATGTAGTGATTAGGTTTGAGTTAATAACTTTAAAATGTACAGACCATAGACAAATAACATTTAGCCAAAGTTAATAGAATACTCCCTCCGTTTCATAATGTGAGTCATTCTAGCATTTCTCACATTCATACTGATGATAATGAATCTAGACATATATATCTATCTAGATTCATTAACATTAATATGAATATGGAAAATGCTAGAATGACTTACATTGTGAAACGGAGGAAGTAACAATTTGCTAATTGAATTGTGTTTACATAATTGCAATATTTTACCTAAATGGTTTCAAAATGTGTTATGCATAAACAGATCTTTTGAAGTCCAAGCATGATGATGCTAGTAACAAGTAACTCAATTATAGAGATTAGAGACAGGTTCATCTAGAAACACTAACTTTCAATATGTATAATAGGTCATTAGTTCATATATTTGGTTAATTGATGAGGAGATGTTTGATTGTGATAAAATGCTGCAGCTGATTGTCGCAGGATTCTTTGTCTGCTTGGATTCATTTCTATCTCTACTCACCATTATGCCTGCAAGAATTGCCATTACAGTCTGGCGGGTGCTTAAAACCAGGTGGGTAGCTGTTGCTAATGTTAACTGGATCTGCAGCAACTGATGCTATTTATTTGCTACTATTCCAATTTAGTTAGGCAGCTAATTTTTTACTTTGTATGATCCATTGCCAATATGAGTTTAGTTAATATGTTGTTCCTTTCTTTTTCGATAGTAGATTGATAAGCTGATGTATGATTCTCATAGTTTTATGATAGCCAATTATTGGTGCTTATAACATTAAGCATTTTTTTCTGCCATATACTTTTGCGTCCTATTTTGTTGGATCAACCACTTTTTCCAGTTTAGTTCTTCATTTATAGCCATATTGAGTTGCATACTTACCCATTGTATTTGTGACAGGCAGTTTCTGAGGCCTAATGCTGCTGATTTATCAGATTATGGATGCTTTGTAGTTCTAGCTTTAGGAGTTGCTTCTTTGCAAATGATAGGTTTGTCTTTTTTGTGTGGCTTTTACTAAATACAAATGATATCCTACACGCATACGATAATCCACTCACAGTTGGTTTTGTGTGTGCCAGATATTAGTTTGATTTACCATGTCATTCGTGGCCAGGGCACAATCAAATTATATGTTGTATACAACGTGCTAGAGGTGAGCAAGGCTGTTTGTTGGAAATTTATTTGCTCGATTACTTAGCTCATCCAAACCTTTATTTTGCTTTCTAGATCTTTGACAAACTCTGTCAATCATTTGGTGAGGATGTCTTACAAGTTTTGTTCAACTCTGCTGAGGGACTGTCAACATGCTCGACAGATAATGCAACATTTGAGCTGATGCGGTTCATTTTGGATGAGGCTATTGCAGTTCTTGCCTTTGATATCCTTGGCTATTAGTCCCAATTGAATTTACAGTAGTTTCATTTTATCTATTTTTCAAACTTCTAATTACACTGTAGGTTGACTTGTGCTATTGCTGCTGTTGTTATTTGATATTTTCTAGATTTGATTCCTTAACAAGTTATACTTGTCCATTCATTTGTCCTGTTAGCTCAGGCGATCACCCTGTCAACATGTATTATTGCCCACAACAATGCACTATTGGCTCTTTTGGTGTCCAATAATTTTGCTGAGATAAAAAGCAATGTATTTAAGCGTGTTAGCAAAGAGAACCTTCACAATTTGGTATACTATGGTGAGTATGTTTATGATTTTTCTTTTTCATAATTCTGAACAGTATGCGTATTGCTTTCATATGATTGTACACTATTCTTTCAATGTTTGGTTGATCAATGGATAGTGCTGAGTTGCACTTTGTGCACGTATGTTATCTACGTAGATGTTGGATCGATTACCATTCATGTTGTAGGGACCCGCTTGTGCTACATTGTGAACCTTAGTTTCAAAATACTTAACTTTTCTAGTTTTAGTTAAGAAAGCATTGTGCATTTCACATGCCCCAGTTACTTTTTTTTTCCATTTTTTTACAATGTTTAGTCTTCATAATTCTTGCTGTGGTGGCACATGAGTCTCATGTGGTTTTAACAATTTGATTTGCAGACATCATTGAGAGGTTTCACATCACATCCTTTCTATTGTTTGTACTAGCTCAGAATATCTTAGAAGCAGAGGGACCATGGTTTGACAGTTTTCTTATTGTAAGTTCAATATTTCACTATGTTTACTTCACATAGCTACAGACTCTTCTTTGTAAATCTATATCACCTTTTTTTTTCTTTACCGCAGAATGCCTCCTTGGTATTTATGTGTGAAGTACTTATTGATGCTATCAAGCACTCTTTCCTTGCAAAGTTCAATGAGATAAAGCCAGTTGCTTATTCAGAGTTTTTGGAAGACCTATGCAAGCAGGTGATGTGCTGATAAATGATTTCATACGTTACATCCTTTTTACTCTAATTAGCATTGTAATTGTTGACTTGAATTCTACAGTACTCATGCAACTTTGACACTTGAAGTTGTAATTCTGAAGTTATTCTAACTGTCCAACTCTACGAGACACCTACATGCCTGCAAAACAATCCAAATATGAAATGACATTGGTTTTAGAACTTTTTTTTGTCAGCTATTCTTGGACAGTTTATCTTTCAACAGTATATTGACTGTCTTTACCCTGATAGTACCATTTAGAGAATTCCATCTATATGTTAGTTAGTGACAGATTCAGTTTGCCGTTATGATAAATGATTGGCCTGCATTGAAAATTTACCTTTGGCATGCTCCTTTTTCTTGTGAACCATGATTGTCCTCTCATCCTCTGGACCATCAATTTTTTTAGCTTTCATAGTGGAGCATAATGGAATTTTATATACCGCTTTTTTTCAATTGCCTTTGATCTTGAACTTTATTCTTCCAAATTTTGCTATCATTGTTTATCTTGCTGAAATTATTTCGCAGATTTTGAATGACAAAACTGATGACCGTCAGAAGGACCTAACATTCATCCCCCTTGCCCCTGCGTGTGTGGTAAGTTCACAAGTCATCAAAGTCCATCCTCTTATACTACCACCCTGCATTTTATAGATTGCTTATATTCAAGCAATGTGTTGTTTCTGTAGGTGATTCGTGTATTGACTCCAGTATATGCCACCCTCCTTCCTGCTGGCCCATTTATCTGGAGAGTATTTTGGATCCTGCTTTGGTCAGTCCTGACCTACTTCATGCTCGCCGTATTCAAGATACTAGTGGGATTGGTATTGCGCTGCCTTGCAACTTGGTATGTAAATCTTCGTCTCAAAAACAAACAACATGTGGACTGAGTATTTAGCACTTGGCACCAAAGTTTGGTGTTAAAGATAACATCCCCGGGAAGACAGACATTTGCTGTGGTTCGTGAAGTACAGCAACCGCTGCAGCTGCTGCTTGAGTTCAGATATACATATATGCCCATATGGCAAAATTCTTGATGATAGTATAGTACAGCTTAGAGGTTCTCTGATCCTGAGGAACTGGGTAAAGTCCAATTTTGCGGTGTTCACGGTTTATTTTATTTCTAGTACCTATTGTTCATATAGCTCATAGCTTCATCATATATAAGTATATTCTCAACCTAGAGAAGATGTTTGCAAAGCCTGCTCTTCTGTCCACAAGACATGTTTGTACATTTCCTTTGAGAAAAAAAAAAGACATGCTTATCTCATGTGTGCAAATGCCAAGTTCCGATCACAGTATTTTACAGGCTTATGCAAGTAGTTTAGCTGGTTTTACCGGTTCTGAAGTAATTGCGTCCAATGTAATCCCACCACGGTTAGGCCGTATTAAGCGATTCCTGGGATGAAAAAGGAAGTGCTCCTTTACTATGATTATTATTTCAATTAAAACATAAGCACTTAGCTATTATGTTTCCCTGTTTACATGGTGATTAAACACAACACTGATCACGGTCACACCTAATCTAAACTTTACAACGTTTTCATCTACATTTTTGTACGCTTTCTGGGCATAAAAAACAAGCGAAAGCGAACTGATAGGCAGACACGCGCAGATTGAATACACCAACGCTCTGAAGAGCGGAAGAAAACGCCAGTAAAAATACATGAAGCAAACCAAGCCGCGTAAAGGCAACAGAAACAAAAGAAATCTCGATCAGAAATCAAGCAACGCCTCTCGATCAGACACATCACGCAACGTGAATGAGCAAGTGCTGAGGACCCAAATCTTGCATGCTTGTTGGCTTGCTGTTCCAAAGATGTGCAGAAAATGCGAACGTTGCATCCTTTTTTCTATGATGATACTCACACCTGTCAAACGTATATATTATTAGAGTGATGCAAAGTTCGCACAAGTGCTTTAACTGCTGAAGTTCGACCGGCGGAAAAGGCTATTCGATGAGTAAAACATAATGGCCTATGCAAGATCTGAATAACTACTATAGTTATGTAACCTACAGTAGCAAACAGATGCGATATCAAAAACAGAATACAAAGGTGTATCCATGTATATAGATTGACCAAAACAAGACAATACGGAAATTCAGACTCCAGTAGTGAAGTTGATGTGTATCGGATAGAAGTCGTGGTGAAGTGGTAATCTAATACTATGAAAGATGATGATGGCAGCAAAGCTCATAACATGACATCCTAGGAAAAACAATCTACCTAGGAACCAGTCATGATCTGGGTATGGATATAACAAATTGGGTCTCACAGGATGAGCTCGTTGAGGCCACTTCCCTCTTATTCTGTTAGTATTAGTCTGTGAAACAGCGATGCGGTTAGTTACAAATTTGTAGATGTACTGAGGTCAGTGGAAGAGTGACAAATGTGAATTTATAAGTGTAGCAGAATGAGTGTTCACATCAGAATGAGTGGAAAAGGAAGGGAAAATGGAAAAAGGATGAAAGCATATGGGATCAGAATGAGTGTTCAGATCTTTTTAATGGTTAGCAGAAACATAGCTCAAGTAGTCACCAAAAGTCAGTCATCCATCACATCAGTGCATGCTAGGCTTAAAAATTAATTTGTCAACTTGGGAGTTCTGAGTGCATACCTGGTGAATGTACATGCTATCTACGTTTCACAGAGTTTACTCCTCTAACAGCTTTAATCTGCTGTGATTCTCTAAAGCAGACAAAATGCACCAACGTCTGCCCATTTGGATAAATAGCAAAAGCACTATTTGCAATCCGCTTATGACAAAGAGAACACATGCTATCTCCATCAATCTTCAGAACAGCTTGACGCCGTTTATACAGATCCTCCTTTACCTGATAAAAAGTGAGAATTATAAGAATAAACACTATACCGTCATAATAACACTGTAGAACAGCGGCCATATAAATTTAATAAAGTCAATGAGCCCATCATAACTAGCCCATAACACCACTACAGTATGCTTGATGAGATAGCCAAATGTGCACCGTGACAGTTTATGTTGTGATACACCAGGCTGCTACCGAAGGTGCAGGGCACACAAGAGAGCATGGTGACACAGAAGAGGTTAGCAGATTGGCTGCTTATGGTTAAGAGATTTTTAGTTTTATGAAATCGGTTCTGTTTTGTCAATTTCCTTGTTGACTACATATAAAATAACATAGCCAAACTTATTTGTTCATGCAATAAAGAAATTAGTACGCCATCTCTCTCTCTACTACATAGGAGTATGTCTCAAATCCCAATCAAACATATTTTATCTGCCTTTGTCTTCTCTTATGTTCACAGCACAATTATCAACCTTCCTTGACCATCTCAACAACGTTCTTATCCCAATTCCCAAGTTAAGAGTTTACCATAGAAAATGCACACTTTTCATTTACAGCACAGGGCGATTACTAACATAGTTACAATGGTACATGAATTCAATTTCAAGGCTCAGTGATATTTCCCTAGGAGAATCCTAAAGATCATAATCTTTTATTGAGTAAAGCTAGGAAAAATGGAAAAGACATTGAAAACAAAGGGGAACAGCTAACAGAATATCATAGCACCAAGCTAACCTGCAAATTTGCCCGAAAAATCAAGTTCTTGATAACCATATAATTGCGTCGATGTTCACTAGAGTTCCGCAGAAGTGGTTCAAGAAATAACACCAGATCCTGCAAGTGTACATATCTATATCATTAGAACCTTCAATGGCTAGAAAGCCGAAACAACCAACTCTGGAACACAAGTATCTAAAAGCTGCATAACTGTGTTCTGTAGGGGCATAACTACATTTTTTTCAAGAGCCTAAATAACAATTAAACTACCAATAACAGCTAAATGGCTTATACACAAAATGGGGAAAGTATTATATCAACACAAAAAGGAACATCATTTTGTTGCTTTCCAGAGAAAATGACACAACAAAATTACGAGTGTGGCTTGGTATAAATCCAGGCCAGAAGGAAATATCTCTACCACAATATAAAAAGAAAGGCATTTACCTGGAGTTTCGTGTCTCTAGGTAACAAACGAAGAGCTTGGGCACCATTTATTCTATCCCACCGTTGGCTTAACAATTCAAGTGCTTCATTCAACATTATTGGGCCTCCATCACTAACATCATCACCATCACCATCACCATCACTTCGACCACTATCAGTTCCACTGGGGCTAAAGCGCACATCATCAGCCCCTTCAATCTCAACAACCTTTTTACCCATACGCGCCCCTCTAACCTTAGTAGCCTTCTGAATTCCAGGGTACTGTGATGCCACTGGAACAATTTTCTGCTCAAATTCCTTTTCAGCTTTTCTTGGGTTCAGATAGATTTGTAGGAGATTGAAGTAGATATTTGATTTGGAAGGTTGTTGTGCTCCTTCCTCGTAAACACGGTCACAATATGCAACTGCTCGCTCTGGCATCTGGAGCTGCAATATAGGTATACCGTACACTTGTTATTGTGAAAAATAAAACCGCTGGATATGAGAGGAAATGTTCTCATATCAAAATTTATTAAGAGAAGGGTGAGGCTCGAACCCGGGTCGGCTAGCCCACACCTTGTGATGCTAGCCAGGAGACCCCCAGGCCTTTCTCACACTCGTTATTTTGGGTAACCTTAAAAAGTCTGAACTAACCATTACCCAAATATGATGGAGAATATTAAAAAACAATGTTACAGAGCAATAATACCTTATGCACATAAAGAGAGAGTGCACGGAGATGTTGATTTATTTTCCCATACAATATAGCGCGCTCTTCAAAAAGAGCATCTTGCGGAAGACGCTTAAGAAGTATATCTGTGTTGTAACCTGAATTGTTCTCTAATGTAGTTATCAGCTTCTTCCGTGTTGGGGAATATGTTTTCTCAGTCCAGTTTCCCTCTTCCTTCAGAATCTTGTGCCAGTCAAGAACCTCAGAAAGGTATAGTTGTACCTTCAGACAAGAATAAATGACCATCTTAAGATTAAAAGTGATCCATTTATTCAAAATTTGGATCCCAGTACGGGGATAAGATCATCTAAACAGCACAAATAAATTTATTAGATACGAAATTGCAATACCTACAGTGTAGCAATAGACAATAGATATGAAATTAAATTAACATACTGACAAAGTAACAGCAGTAAGAGTACACACCAGCTCATTTTGCAGATTAGGGTTGATCCCAGATACACTCATTGAAAGCATTAGTTCCAAGTAAGTTGACTGCAAATTTGGAGCATGCTGTTTTAGATATGAATTTACTAAATCTGCTGGAACATTTTCTGATAAAAAGAGCTCAATAGTGTCTGAAGGGTTGCGTTCAAGGACATATAAAGATGATTCCAAAACCAGCATTGGGTCAGACCGACAGAGGGGCTGCAACAAAGCACAGAGCCAAATCAGCCAGAGAAAACTAGAACAATGTGATACTGACTTATAATAGAGGCAAAAGTCCAAATGAAACTTAATCAACATACCAGGCAATAAAATATAAAACAAATATTATGCCAATAAAACTAACAAATACAAGGTACTTAGATTAAAAAATCTAACACATATAACATGGTTTAGAAAGTACCATTCAGAACATCATGAATAACACCTTGATATTTAATATTTCACTGATACTTCCACTTTTAGTATGTTATGCTACTGTTTTCTAATAGACACTTAAACATGCAAGCATCAAATTTACATATATAGTTCAGTTAAGGGCAGCTGAAAGCCTAAAACACCATGATATTATATATATAAATCCCACACAACTGGTTCGGTCTCATTGATTTATGTGAGTGAAGAACAGTATCATGTAAATGTCAAGAGAGGAGGAATAACAATACCCTTAGATATTCAATGATCATTTGTGGATTGAACTTTTTGTTAAAATCATTTTTTCCCATCTCAGCCTTTGATTCTTCAACTAATTGATTAAGCAGTTGGAGAGCTTCACGATGCATCTCATTGCTTTTGTAGAGCTCAAGTAACACCATATAATCGCTCCTTTCCTCTAAAAATTCTTTGCATATCTTCAGATCACAATAGTTAAGTCCCTTCAACAATTCTATTGCCCCTGAAGACTGTCCAGTAAGAATAAGAGCTTGAAGAAGAGATGTGTCCAGTACAGTAGCCATTTCTCTAGCAATAGAGCTTGTATGCGTCTGAGCTCGCTTCTGACATAAAGACAGTAAAAAATATTATGAATCATCTTTTACTTATACTTATCGGACATATTATTGGATGTGCAATCATCTGTACGATATACGTAGCACTGTACAATCTCATAAACACATGAAACCCCAAAAACTTTTGGATAGGAGCTATCCTAGCAACAAATTGAATCAATGTCCACTCCCGCACTAGAATGTTCATGTTGATCAATTTTCAAGTAATTACATGTGCTTCGTCATTAAAGGAATGAGAACAGCATGGACGTAGACAGGAGGTCTGAATTCTCATATTTTATTGACATCCGAGACCCATGTATCAATAAATCAATCTATAAATCTGTCAGCTGCTTAATGAATAGAACTTCAGGACTACCTTACAAAAACAATTAACTATGTCCAGGCATAGTGAAAAATGAATTTGGCTCAACAAAAGGCAGGCTATGGTGGGATTTTGGACTATTTGCCATCCTCTTCAATGGCGTATTCCTAAATACCATCTTCTTTAGCAACTTAGATTATTTACCATTCGGACCCACTGAATTGTTTCTATTTTACCACTTTTACTTACATGGTAGCATTTCGGAAGAAAAATTGACTCTCTTGCCCCTTATCTTCTTCCTCTCCCCGTCGAAGAAGAGAGCATCTCTTACGGTCTCACCTTGGACGCCTCACGAACCTTGTTCGGTCCATTCACCGCATTCAGACAATCCAGGGGGCGGGGGGCGGGAGGGTGTTGGACGAGGTTGGGGCGATGGGGAAGGGTCCAACAGCGTGGTCACCGTGGGGGTGGCGCGGGACCCACAGTTCTGAGAGGCAAGACATGGAGATAGGGGGCGATTGGACAGCACACAAGGACGAGGTGGGGGCGATGAGGAAGGGTCAGCACCAGCAGTTCCAAGAGGCAAGACTCCGGCGGCTGCTGTAGCTGGCAGCGGCCAAGGAGGAAGACGAGGTCACCAGCAAGCTCGATGAACAGCAACAAGCAAGTAACACGCAGCTTCTGCACCGAGCACGTTGATGCTTGCTCACGCGGCCGCCGGCAAGCTCGTCCAGCAGCAATACCTATCAATGCTGCCTCCTACTCACGGATGGAAAAGCTCGATTAGCTTTGTTGTTAGTGTTAGCTAGAACATGCACGCTCGCCGGTGGCGAGCCAACTCCAAGCGACAGAGAGGAAGAGGAGGAAGAAGTTGAAGAGAAGAGATGAGGGGTAGCAAGGTCATCTATTACTCAGGTTGCTGAGTTGGCAAACGAAAGTGGCAAAATAGAAACAAATCGGTGGAACCAGATGGTAAATAATCGAGGTTATTGAAGAAGATGACATTTGAGAATACGCCATTCAATAGGATGGCAAATAGTCTAAAATCCCACATGCACCATGATCATTATGTAAATAACGTTGAAGTCAATAAGGATTCAGAATTATAGCAAGACCTGAATCATTCTCGAAAACTAGAACTAATATAATATGGGATATTCAAGTTGTACTTTGACTTACTGATAGTTTGGATAAAACCAGGGGTTCATTATTTGTGTAGTGTACTTTTATTACTTATTGGTAATTATTTTGTATTAGTTCTTGGTACAGGAAATTCCACACCTGTCACTACTATTTACAAGAGTTTTAACAAGGAAACCTAGGCATTTGAAGCAGTAGTACCTTATTTGGCTTCTTTGATCGATATGACTCAGATAAGATTGAGCTGTGGTGCACAGCTCCAGAGACCACCTCCTCGGTGACTTCAGCTGTTGCTCTCTCAATTATTCCATTTCTTTTCTTGTGCAAATACTTCACAAGGGCAATTAGAGCATTGTGGCTCATTTTCTTTATCTCCAATGGAGATTTATCATCAGTTTCATGAAGTTGTAGAGAGTATGGTTCCATATCATCTGTCACATCAGATGATTCTCTTGCTAATTCTGGCAGATCTTGCAGCCGGTCATGTTCACCTATGATGTGCGTTTGAGGCAGAACAAGAGATGGATATAGAGATAGGACATAAGTAATATCCACATGTGAATCAGAGAACTGCTCCATTGCCTCCTCATAGCTCCCATTATCAAATAAAAAGTGTCCATATCTAATTCATGAAATCAAATTTGAAACACACAATTTAGTTATATGTGAGGAACCAAATAAAAAAAATATATAAGAAAACACAAGATTCACTGACTAGAAATGTAGTAGATGGCTCTGTTCGCCTACTTCAATTATAGACTAGAAACTGCATGGATTCAAAACTGGTAATATTGTTGCTTTGCTTACACTCCATATTTTCATTTTGCAAACATCATCTGTACTGTTCAATCTGCTTATTTTCTAACAAAAAAAAGGATAGTAAAAGTATGGAAAACCCATAAGCTATTCATATTCTTTTATTGAATTTGTTTCTCAGCAGATCATGGATTCAAAACATAATCAGAGAGCAAAGTGATTCAAACAGCTTGAGTAAAGAGGAGCAGAATCTACCCATTTGTGCTACAGGATGATAAACATATAGAAGTAGGAAATCTATACAGACTGCAAATAGAGTGCTGGTGTGACCTTTAGATTGGACAACTTGAAACATACCTTATGTGTATTGAGCTTTCCTTTGCAGCTCGTAGGTTTGAATCCTCTGGAGGAAGTAGCTTACACAACGCCAGAGCCTCCTCAAATTCACCAGATGCAGTCAACTGCACTATCTGTAGACCAACATATGTAACGATGCAAATGTAAGAGCTAAGAATCAATCCTGAGAAACAACTTGTAAAATGATCAAGGCTGATTATTTAGCATGTACATGAAAGAAATAAAATCCATAGAAGAAGCCTTATAACAATTGGTACATGCTATGGATTGGCTAGGGTAAGGGTCCGAAGACCGGGGGATAGGGCACTCGCCCTCTAATAGCAGTGGCGGGGCTTCTCCCTGCTGAGCTAAAAGAGACTCCGAGGCTTAGGGCTAACTTTAGAGATTCATTGATTGATTGATAATAGAGTACATGGGGTCCCTTTATATATAGGGAGGATAGACTAGACACATAAGGAACTAGTCTCTACTATTATATAAACCAATCCAATCTCTATCTCTAACTTTCTAATAAACCTCATCCCTTTCCTAACTAGGTAATCTCCTATATTTATGTGACTTATTCCTAAATTATCATGCCTAAACTGTTGCATGGGCCTAGCCCATGCCCATAACAGTACAAGATCTTATAAAGGGCACCAACAATGGTTATTTTGGGAAACTATACCAAAAGTTAGCATGAAACAGCTTAGTGCTGTGATTTGTGATATCAAGATAAACTACTAGAAGCCCGTAGGCAGTGGAAGGATGGCTAGATGGTGCATGTGTGGCACTGTGTCAGGACGGGCAGCCACAATTTGGAGGTGATGTGGGTGAGCAAGGCTGTGAACAGTAACATTTTAGGAACACGGAACAAAAGATATCATATAATGTCTACAGAAATGTGCTCATCGAAATTAATAAACCAAAGTACCAGACACAGCACAGCATACCTGGGCACCAATAGGAACAGGCAACAAGCCATAAACAGAGTGGGCTAGCACAGCAAGTATACAGTTCTCAGTTTCAACAAGCTTTTGAACATCACGAAGTACAACCGTCTGAACCAATGCATTGGGGGCTCTAAGGGACCGTATCTGAAACAAAACCAAGTAGTCAGGTGGAACGATGTAACTATAGCTTTAGTATACAAGATGAATAAACTCACCTCAACATGCCGTGGCAGGCGTGCCACCGCATATGGCCTATGTATAGCAACAGAGGCAGGCGTGTCTGACCAAATTATCCTGCCATCTTGAATAAGTTTCCCATTTTGGTCAACAAATACTCCAATATTATCCTGAGTAAACAAAGTAAATAGTACATGATTGAGCTAAGATTAAAGAAACTTACAAGTGAAAACAAGTTACTACATTCAGACCAACTGCCCCATCATTCCTCTAAAGCAGAATACTTTCATCTTTGAACCAAACAAATATCACAAAATGATTTCATCTAACCAAGCAATTTCATCAAATGGCAAATTGACAACAAAACATATATAATATCACAAAAAAAATTAACGTTATACCTTTCCCAGGAGGAGCTCCCCAGTAGGAAGAGCCACAACTAAAGGTGGAGCATTCCTTCCAGAAGAAAACACTTCAGTTAATGCACCAGTCATACTATTTATGATCATATACTCCTTTCTAATCCCAAGACAAATGTTGTCGCCACACCAGGCCATTGATTTCACGGTATCCGGAACTCCAAATTCCTTCACCTCAACAAACTCCCTCCCACCTGATAAACAGAAATTAAGTCACCATGCAACGCGTATTCAGAACAAGATCATTCAGCCATTTGATTTCTTTCAAGATTACCATAATCAAAATTTTAAAGGAACAACACAAACTCTAGTCTTAAGTTATGCCAAATGCTGCTAAATACATTTATTCTGATATACCTTGCACTTACAACAGTACTAAAAAAATTTTACAGGTCGTTTTTCCTTTACCAGTTTCAGCAAACAAAAGGCTAATGTTTCGTAAGCTTTTTCCCAAATTCAAGATACAGATAAATTACAAAAAGAAAACCCTGTTACCGGTTCCAGCACACAAAATTCTATTACTTCAGAAACTTCTTCTGAATCCTAATGATGTCTACATGTGCATGCAATTTGTGCCAAAAACAAAATCTACGATCAAGCAAATGACAAGAAAATTCATGAACACATGATTTCCTTGGTATGCTGTATCAATGTAGAGTTAGCAGAATAACACATTTTCTTTAAGTGGAATAATGAAATCGTGTGCCTTAGCAAAAATGTCTATATATCATCTTCATCTAACACCATTAGAACCAGAATAA